>NC_088680.1:40941349-43441349 GCF_950023065.1 Planococcus citri | reverse complement strand
ATAATCGAGTGGAAAATCGCACTAAACAGAAAGTTTGGAATTAGCCCCAGTGAAATGAAACCAAAACCTCGAAAAATTAGATTTTTGAGGATTAAAAAAGTTACTTTCTCATTCTAAAAATTATTACAAAATAATCGAAAATGTGCTGGGCATCTCTGGAAAATTACAGTACTCGCATTTCGATTTGGGAATATTATTATGAAATTTCCATTGCAAATACTTCTGAAAAAATCGATGGCAAGTTGTTTCAGTCTAATCAGAATCGAATCAAAAGCACCAAACACGAAGTTGACATTTTTCTTTCATTACTGTGTTATTTCTACAATTAACCAATAACTACATCAGCATCCCTATAATTTTCCACTATAGTAATGTAAATAATGGTGCGAGCGAATAATTTCACAAAAAATAACCAACACGCCGACTACTCCATCGATGCAATTTGTTTCGCCATTCTGCGTCAATTTTTACGATTTTAATAATATAATGCGACTGTATTGTTGTACTTTTAAAAATTTACAAAACAATGGAAATCATATTGTATTAAATTGAGCCAATTCCGTTCAGGGATTTTCGCTTGTTGTATAAAATGAACGCGTGTATACATATGTAATGTTTGTGCAAATTTTACGTCGTGAAAATACGTCAATTTAAATGCACATTGTTCGTTCGGAAATTGCCCTACGTCGAGAATATTGTTTTGAAAAGCTGAGTGTATACGGAGAGTTTATAAATATCCGGAGCGAATATCACTCGCAGTCGCTGGTGTACTCGTACATTGCGATAACTCCGACGTAATAAAAAACAAAGGCCAACAAACTAGGCGCGGTTCAGTTTAATTATTCTACCCCCTGGCTCCTGCCTTCAATCAAAGCTGTGTACTTTTTTTGTGTACCTAATTCTAATTCAGTGTTTCCTCGTTCGCCAGGAAACCAGGATACGCGATAATGATTGACGAGATCACGCAATTTTATAGCGTACCTATTCGTATTTTTTGGGTTATCACACGCGACATATTACCTCGTTCAATTTTTCATAACGAGCCGAGAGAAGTGAAATATTATTTTTACAAAATTCTGGCATAGGAGAAAAAATACGTCAAATCGAATTAAATTAATTTCAGTGTTTCAAACTATACCGATGCACTAGAACGTGAATCAGTGAACCTGTTATCGGTCCGAGCAATCTGTGCATTTAATGACGTGATGACCGCTTTAACTGTATCGCGGCCACGCCAATGGTACTGTTGTTTTTTTTTTTTGCTTTCTTTGACACTGTGGTCGTCGTCTATACTGCTGCTGATGGTAAAATACGAGTATAAATTCAATATTTCTACTTCGCACGAGCTTGGCTCGCTTCCACTACCGGCATCAAAAGATACGAGTATTTTTCCAAAACCGTGACGATAATTTCCTTTTTATACGTATACGTATAGTGTGTATAGTGTATACAACAACGATTCTAATTTTACCTTAAATGTGCAATTGTACAATGGTACTTTACATGACCAAAATAGTTCAGCTTTCTCTTGACTCAGTCGTGAACACATGTTCAGGGTTTTGGTCTTCGCAGTCGGCAGGTCGGTCGGGTGGTACACAGCTTTTTATACTCGAGCGGTATACTACAGTAGTCATAGTCACTTATGCGTATGTAAAGTTATACTGTCGTTAGCCTGTACAACTATTTATCGTAATTCGATTGCAATTTTAATCAGTAAATCGATCTATTGCGTAAAAGGCATTTTTACTATTCCGCGTTTCGTCTACGCTGCGCATATACTTAATCTTCGTATATCTTAAGAAGATGAACGACGACGCGATGCTTTGAAAGTATCTATGCTCAAGTACATAAGTAAATACTGGTTTAATGCAAGTATCTATCGGTAGTTGGGTTTTAATCTCACATGTGCACACAATCACGCGTTATCTCAAGTACCCCGTGCTCTAGATTTTTGGCGGGTATTTACACGAAACTCGTGTTCGATGTAACCTTGGACAAAATGTGAGAAAGTAAAAAGAAAGGGTATTTGGAAAAGGAAAAAAAACTATCAATCGTTTGGTATCGATGTTCGATGCTGCTATCTGATTTGTATAATGGTCGATGGACAATAGCAGCATCTTCGTTCGACAGGAAGTTAGGGTCAATAGGGATAAGTATATGCGATCGAATCCGGAAACTGAATAGATGCTCTTCTTTTGTCAACTTTTTTTTGGGTAGAAAACGGTCTCATTTTAATGCTTAGCTTGCCAGAGATGACATGATAAATTTATACGAAGGGTAGCACGTGTAGCGAAGAGGACATCCCAATGTAACCCTTATTCACGCGTTCATTCTTCACCCCTCCCTCCCTTCCTCTCTCCCGTCTTTCTTTCCATTCTTCCTTCCAAATTCCAATAAGTTCATTGATACAATCTACAATTCTACATGCTACTAAAAAATGTTCAAATGGACGAGATTGACTGTTCGATCACCAATGTTACTATATTTTTAAAAATCCAGATAGTTTCTCAGTTCGGGAAAATGAAAATTTTACTCCAAACAATGACATGAAAGTTCGAAGAAAATGTTACGAAATGCATCTGAATTTCATTTAAAATGCAAAAAAAAATTGATACGTTTCGTACAATATTAATAATTATTGTCTGCACAAATAAGAACTTCAATATAATTTAGACGTAAATCAAGTGAAGTTAACGAGGGCAAATTTTAAAATTTGCAGTTCTTCGCGAATACGTCGAACATACCTACCTCAAGTGTCTCGCTCCCCCCCCGACAATTTACACTGCATTTTAATTATTTTTGAGATGGGTATTGCAAATTTTTTCACCACTTTTTTGGAATAAAAATACATAAATTAAGTGTAAGTATACGATTATTAGTATACGAGTACATATGTACAACGATCTTAAAAGCACCAAAGTAAGGAAACAACCTGAAAGATCTCCCAAAATTGGAAACAGAGCAGCAAGAAATTTTTCAAGGTGGGATGAGGTATCCCAAATCAACGGACAGAAATTTTTTTGAAGTAGACAAAAGCAAACTCCATAGATCAAGCAAAAATACAACACACTAAGCCCATTTTTAGTAAATTTTTCAAAATCCAAAGGGTCATTTTTTCATGAATAACTCAGTACATACTTACTCGACCAAATTAAAGTCGAAAGCTGAAATTTGGATGGTATCCTATTTTCACCCTCCAAAATCGATTGTTTGAGTCGTTCTGGAGCCTTCAACAGGGTTTTGAATTTTCCAATTTTGGAAAAATTCCGTCATAAAAAAGGTTTAAGTAAATAAAGTTCAACACTTGTGAACTCAAATTTGTGTAGACGATTTTTTTCGATTAATTTTGGAACAAATTTTGAAAAATCGTTTTTGAGTTTTTTTACAGTAACTTTTTCAGATCTATAAAATCCAAAAATGCACCCGAAGCTCCAAAATGTCTCAAAACGAATACTAATCGATTTTGGAGGTCAAGTTTGGGATTTAAAGTCATTTCCTTAATTCTCTTTTCATGTTACTTAAGCGATTGTGAATGAGGAATTTTTAATTTTTAGAAAAAATCGCCAGAGAACATTTTGGATTTTAATCAAAAGAATCAGATTTTGAAAAATTTGAGTCAAACTCACTCAAAAAGGACTACACAAATGGTACATTCGAGTTAAGAGAAATTGAATTTCATTTTGACTTTTTCTATGGAATTTTTTCAAGAATTGGAAAATCCACAAATTTGCTGCAAGCTTGAAAATGACTTACTTAAAATGACCACCAATTGATTTTGGAGGTGAAATTTAGGATTTTAAACCATATTTCCCAAGGCGATTGCAAATGAGGAATTTTTCATTTTTTTAAAAAAACCACTGGAGAAAATTTCGGGTTTTAACAAGGAGAATAAGTTTTTGAAAAATTTTAGCCCAACTTGCTAGAAAAGACCACAAAGTCGTACATTCAAATTTACAGACACTGAATTTCATTTTAGTCTTTTCTATGACAGTTGCTTCAGAGTTTTGAAAATCCAAAAATATTTTTGAAGCTACAGAATGACTCAAAACGACTATTAATCGATTTTGGAAGTCAAATTAGGGATATGGACTAAATTCCAGCTTGTTATGTTAACGTGTTAGTAAACGACGAATTTTTCATTTTTTTTTTCAAAAATATCGAATTGAAGGAGAAAATTTTGGAGTTGAAATGACAGAAATAAATTCTGAAAATTTGCACTCAAGTCGATCAAAACTATCATGAAAATGTTACATCCGAGTTTTTAGGTGATGCTAAATTTCTTTTTGGTCTCGTGTAAGTATGTTAATTTCTCGAAAATTATAGGAAACCCAAAAATCTGATGAAGCTTCAGAACACTTCGAAACCCTCACTAATCAATTTCAAAGCTGAAAAATAATACATGAATCTTATACGTTGTCATTTTATGATCATCTTTTTCAAATGATTTCTGAAAAAAATTCTGAATTTTGGAATGAGCACAAATAAGTAATGAATTTCAGTTTACCCTTTCTTATGGCATTTTTTTATTTAAAAAATTCTCTATAGAGTCTCCAGAATGCCTCAAACTACCGCCAATTAATGAACGAGCGGGGGGGGGGTGGTCGAAAGTAGAGAAAAAACAAGTTTCACTTTTTTACCGCAATTTGATTGATTTTCTAGTACAAAAATTGACTAAATTTAAATTTTTGAAAATTCACCAAGAATTAAAAAAATGAAATTCTGCAGCCTCTCACGGCCCTGAACTTTAGTCTGGTGGTGTATTTGTAAACCATCTTTCAATTTTTTTTTACCTGGTTCAACAATTATTTTTCTACACTCTGTTTCTGGAACAACCAAATAATGCCAACTTGGATAGGTACCTACTTATGCACTCGCAAGGTTGATTTTTTTTCAGGAACTTGAAAGAATCGATAGCCCACGGGTCATTTTCTATCAGTACTTCAATTTATGGATACAAGAAGTACCTAAAATTATTCAAACAGCTACAAAAATGTAATCGACTAAAAATTAGACAAACGATTCGGTCAAGGTTTGGCCCGGTAAATACTTCGCAAAACCACTCTCTTTCACTATCACCTCATAATGTTCAGTAAACATTCATAAATAGTCTACCAATATCGAATAAACAATCCCCCCTGTAAATGAAAATAAAACCGCAATATGACATTATACTAGGTCACTAATCGGTTGTTTTGGTTCGCCTTGCCTTGTGTTTGCTCGCTCTTATGTCTGTCGGACCGGTAAACCCCTTTTGGTACTACTATCTATACATACCGAGATATGTATAAACTCTGCGTTCTGCCCATTGCTCGCTGCTTGCCGAAGCATAGAGCATAGAGCATACTGTATAGGTAGGTAGATTTAAACGTTTGTTAATTATTTACGCGCATTTACCTATGTTTCACGTTGTTTTAAAGATTATAATCACCATAAGTGCAAGCACAATCGAACGGGTATCACTGAAATAGCCTATAGACCGCCTACCTTGGCAAAATCATATTTTACTTCTCTCGATAGAGTAGACATAGACCATAGACACTCGCACACGTATAAATGTATACACTATACAGTATACAAATACACGTAGATTTCGCTTAATCGAACGAACACGCTTTTTTCGTGTTCTTAACACGTATATAAGACTCCCAGAGAGTTGTACGATTGCACCGAGAAGGGCAAGCGGCCAGGCGCGGGTTATATTTTTAATTAAAATCTCTCGACCTCTTATCCGTGTAAATCTACTCCTCGGTATTGAAATTTATTGCATCTGGAATTTACAAGTTTAGATTTCTCACGAACTGGATTCCTAACCTAGAATTTAACCAAGTTCTTATACCTACGAGTATGCCCCTGCCTCCTGCCCCCTTTTGCTGCACTATCTGTTTCGACAATACCTATACCTATTCAATACGCGAGTGTTTTTTTTTTCATACGCATAAACACAAAATAAGTTGTAATCTCGTCTTGGGTATGTATTTTTTCGAACATATAATGCCGCTTTGAGGCGGTGGCGGACGCCTGTTTGCATCATAACGACTGGTTATGAAGCACGATCGCGACTTATGTATGGTACTATACCTTAGCTATGTTATATGTATATCTAATTGCGCAATCAAATCACCAATTTTTCATACCCTATGGATTTTTTGTGTATATTACGAACGTGTAAGTCTAAAAGTATCCATATAGTATTCGAGAGAGGCGATTACGATTTTGGAATTGTGACATTGTACACGGCGACTAAGCGGAAGATGGGAAGCCGACCAAATGGCTTAGATTGTAACAAGTGTAAATTTAAAACGCGCTATATAAGTCATGAACTATTATAAGGGTATGTGTATCGAAGTTCAGGTCACGAAACCTTACGTAATGAGGTTTGTGCACGTGGAACGTCATGCTCTTGTATATGTATGTATGTAGGTATACGAGGATAGTATACGAAGAGAACGATTCCGCGATTAGAAATGCCATATACGAGACCCGTGATTACATTATAACACCATTAACACGATTTATTTATATTGCTGGCCGCCTCCGCCTGCGCCTCATCATCTTTCCAATGTAAAAACAATAAATGCGAAATGCTCGCGTCTGCGTCCGCGGCTTAAAAGGTGCTCGCGCGAAATATACGAGACGCGGGCAGGCATTATAGCGCTTATACAATGTAGACATGCGTTCGAGTAGGCGTCCGTCCGACCAAATGCGGATAAATTCATAATCATAATACAAGCATTTATTTCACCTTTTACAAAACGAATTAGTCTAATGGAAGATCCTAGTATAGAGGCGTGTTTATATCTGCGCGGTGTATTTTTATATCTTTATAATACATTCTTTTTTTTGCCCTGCTGGTGGTGACGCTTACGAGTTACGATGATGGTATGTATCGCTACTCTTCGACTGTTCGTTTCAAAATACATGTGTACTTTCAGTTTCAGATATGGGTATGTAATATTTTTTCGTCAACGTTCGTCGTATGTGTATAGATATGCCATACTTGGGTGCAGTGCTTCGATTTCCGACGCCAGTTGTCTCCTAATGGTTCTGATTTTCCACCGGAAGGAAAGCAACTACTTCAGATTTATGTTTTTTTTTTCAAAAGTGCAGTTGAGAAATTCTTACAATGATCAGAAAAGGAAAGCGTATATGAAAGAAGCGAGGCATGTTCTTTATGGTAATTTACCAACTTGGGTTCAGTCTCAGTGACGACTGTGGCACTAGTAATGATTCATTGCAAAAGGGATACGTATCGCGTACAAATAATTTACTCTGAAAGCGTTGAAATGTCGTAAACTGTTGATAAAATATCATTTACCAGTAATTTACAGTAAATTACCGATCTTACCAGCGGTTTACCGCAAATTACCGTAATTTACCAATGGTATACAGCACTTTATTGGCGGTTTACTTTGCATAGCTACATTTTACTAATACGCATACGCCATTTTGGTTCGACACAACGGATGTAAACAACATCAGAGCGTATGTATGTATACAATCTTACGAGTAAAAAATGCAATTTTTTCGATTGTTCGCGGGTTCAGGTGAATTTTTAAGTAGTTTCAAGCTAAAGACAATGAAATTTCCTATCGATTGATGTTAAATTTTTGTTATTTCGCGAAAAATTGACGATTTTATGAATACTTTTATTACCCGATTTTTTCATACTATATGTGTCAACTTTAAACTAAAAATACTCAAAATCTTCAGCGAACACACAGGTATTTTATTATATCAAAATGTTCGTAATTTCATCGTCTTTAAAATGGGTGTTTATCGAAAGCTCTACATGCAACCGTTCAAAAGTTGTAGAAGTTTAAAGTTGCGAAAACAATGCAAAAACCAACCGCGGATGGTAAGTATTGAACTTTGAACTAGAATTACTCAAAATTTTCTACGAACACATAGGTATATTAATACAGCAAAACGTTCGTTATTTTATCCTTTTTAAAATGGGTCTTTACCGAAAGCTCTAACTTCTACCGTTCAAAAATTCTTGAAGATCAAAGTTGCGGAAAGTGTTCAAATTGTGTTATCAATGTTATCACTGTTATCAGTCACTTAGTGTTGATTGTAGAACATTTTCCGCAACTTTGATCTTCAAGAATTTTTGAACGGTAGAAGTTAGAGCTTTCGGTAAAGACCCATTTTAAAAAGGATAAAATAACGAACGTTTTGCTGTATTAATATACCTATGTGTTCGTTGAAAATTTTGAGTAATTCTAGTTCAAAGTTCAATACTTACCATCCGCGGTTGGTTTTTGCATTGTTTTCGCAACTTTAAACTTCTACAACTTTTGAACGGTTGCATGTAGAGCTTTCGATAAACGCCCATTTTAAAGACGATGAAATTACGAACATTTTGATATATTAAAATACCTGTGTGTTCACTGAAGATTTTGAGTATTTTTAGTTTAAAATTGACACATATAGTATGAAAAAATCGGGTAATGGAAGTATTCATAAAATCGTCAATTTTTCGCGAAATAACAAAAATTTAACATCAATCGATAGGAAATTTCATTGTCTTTAGCTTGAAACTACTTAAAAATTCACCTGAACCCGCGAACAATCGAAAAAATTGCATTTTTTACTCGTAAGATTGTATACATACATACCTCTGATGTTGTTTACATCCGTTGTGTCGAACCAAAATGGCGTATGCGTATACTTCCCTAATCTAGAACTTTACATTTTACCAACAATACATCGTAATTTACTACTAGTTTTAAATCAATTACTGGTAAATTACTACATTTACCTCCAGTTTACCGTCAATTACCGCATTTACCTCCACTTTACCGTAAATCAAAAATTTCACAAAATTGACCTGGAAAGTTGAAATTTGGTATGCACCCTATTTTCGATACCCCGAATCGATTGGGAACGGTTTCGAAGCATTTTGGACAGTTCTGGAGCCTCCAGCAAATTTTTGAAAGTTGAAATTTCTACAAAATTTTACCAAATAAAGTTGAAAAACTGTAATTTTCTCCACATGAAGCATAATTTCAACATGGGGAGTCGATTGAAGGCCGTTTCAAGCCGTTCTGGAACATTCAGACATATTTTGAAAATTCCAGATTTTCAAAAAGTACCATTAAAACAGCCCAAATTAACTTCAGCAAGAGTAAACGCGATAGTTGCTTGTTAGCGGCTTACTCGTAATTGAACAATTACGCACCATTTTCCCAAAAGCTGTCAATTTCCAAGAATCTGCTGGAGACTCCAGAACTGCTCAGAATGGTTCGAAATCGCTTCCAATTACTCCGGAGGTGGGGGAGGAGGGTTGAATACAGGCTTGGTACATACAGAATTTTAGTTTTCTAGGTCAATTTGATGAGATTTTGTTTTTTTTTCACCAATTTTGACACTTTAATTTTTAAACATTTTCTGAAAATCAAAAATGCATCACTTCAGCAGTTCAGCTCCTAAAATTGTTGCTGGTGATGTATTTTTCATGCTTTTTCGATTAAGTTTTTGTTCGATTCAAAAAATTCCCTGCCAATTTGGATACCTTGTAGGTAGGTGGGAATGGAAATCCATGTCAAATTCAGTACCACTTCCTCTTCATCCTCTTCAGGGTGTTTATCCACTGATTTTCTCCAGTTTTTCAAAAACTGAATAGGTACTAAGCAGGTGAACAGTTACATAGGTACTTCCAAAATAAATTCGATGTATTTTGAACAGCTGCTCGTTTGATCCTTCAATTCTGCTTCCACAGATTATCAGGGATCAGATTTTTTTGGGGTAGGTAGAGGTACATCCCATCTACTTGATGTCTTCGAAAAATTCCCTCATTTGCGTTAATTTTCCCGCCAATTTTCAAAATCCTATCACCACGAATAGCTCTACGAACCAGCGAAATAATGAATCGAAACCTTTCACAGTTATTTTCCAACCGAACCGAGCTAATCTCATATCACAATATCGCTGAAATCTTCGCAACAAGTGTTCACAGGTAAACATTCTCTCACGCGAGAAGAGCATACTTACGCATACAAAGGATAAAATGAGGATACTTAATTGGATCTCTGATAATCGATTAAAAATTCCACCTCCTCTATATACTAGTTACCTGAAAACTTCACAATATCAAAAGGAAAGATCGAAAAAAAAAAACTCATTTTACCAAGACGCCATTATTCGACAAAATCTCAGCTCGCACAAAACAAGGTATGAACGCGCGCGGCGTGTTAATCTCCATAGAGAGTGGACGTTATTAGTTTTTTTTTCTTCCACGTGAAAATTATCCTTCACGCATGACAAGCGTAATAATCTATTATTTACAAAAAAATAAATCACAAAGGCCAGAAGCTTCGGTAAGTTTACACATTAGAAATATGTGTTCCGTATAGAAGAACAGGTACACGACGATGACGATGACGATGAAGATGAAGACGACGACGACGACGACGACCAAGACCAAGAGGTTCGATAATGGATATACAAGTACATACGTATACAATACTACTACAGCCACACACACATGTACATATAGTTACCAAACAGAATGCGTAAGAAAGGCCGAAGAACTGGAAGGGTCATTAACTGGTTGCGAGGGGTTTGTGAATCGTGGATGAAGAACAGCGTTACAGGCCTGGCCAGCTTCTCCATACACTCCGAGTCGTATCTCTTCTACTACTCCAACTACTCAATGGTAGGTAAAGGTATACTATACGAATACGTATAAATACATCTACAGGAGGAAGTACGACGCAGAAAAACAATGTTTATAACATTCTTCGCGCTCGTATACTCGTCCGCGCCTCAACCAACCGGTTTCCTCCTTATATACTTCATCGTTTATATCATTGTTACGCTGAAATTTCAAACCAGCGTCGAAATATACGCTGCCGGTGTAATTTCAAATCGACGGGATATTTTGAATAATTATTTTCGTGCTCGTGCAGGTTCCTTGAAATCGAAATTTCAAGTTTTGCCGCCTCCCCTTCGCAACAGTAATCGGCGGTCAACCAGTTCGCTTCATAAGCTGGTTCAGCATAAGTTGAGTAATTAGCAGATGTCTTCGTCGTTTTGTAAACTTTCTTTCATTCCAACTGTAAAATGAAATTTGGGCGAAATGATGTCCAAGTGTTTTCAAAATGCCCAATAAAAAATAATTTTGTTAAAAATTGACTTGAAACTGGCAGAGGGGGCCGAAAGGTCAAAATCAGAGAACTAAAATCTGTCAATTTCTACTTCTCCTTCTCTCTACATTTACACCACAGATAAACATCTGGGCCCTTGAAAAATAATTCTTGTAAAATTCTACAACAAATGACCAAAATTCAATTCACCCACGATCGATATTTCCATATTTGATATTTGATATACGATAACTGTGAAAAATGACTATTGGCCTAATATAGGATGATTCCCTTTGGTAACTGATACAAAAATGCTTCTGCTATGATTAAGGTTATTAATAAATCTCATCGAAAGGCGAATCTACCACATCGATGCGAAATCCGATACCATCAAAACACGACGACGACGACAACGTAGGAGGCAAAATAAACGTACAGTTTTTTACTAAAAACTGGATACGAAATACTTACGCGATGATTCTAAATTTAGCCAATCGACATTTACGACTTGCAATATGTTTTGATGTACGACAGTGAACGAAAAACAGAGCCAGAGAAATGTGTGCAATTAAAACGACGACATCGATGTCACAAGATTGATGGACAAAAAGGAGCACACGTGGCTTAATGTACAAAGAACGAAAAAAATTACTCTGCAAATCATCTTATGTGCTACAATGGCCCATATAACTACTCTGCAAATGATGAAAAAGAGAACTAAAATATCCTTAAATAAATATCGGGGGGGGGGGGGGGTAAAGATAGGGAACGATATAGGTATCCCAATCATCAGAAAAACTTTGTGATCGAACAATAAAATTGAAAGAGCATCCAAAAGTACAACACCAGGCAAAATTTCAAGAGCTGAACTTGATTTTTCGAATTTTGAGGATTTTTTTTAAATTAGAATTTTTTTCATTTCTAACAAAATAAAAAAAAAATTAATATTAGATCAAATTGAAGTAGAAGGCTAAATAAGGAAAATGATAATAATTCATTTGCAACTATGCATAACTCGAATCGATAGCTGGTCATCTCGGAACTGTTTAGGAACCTCCATTGATATTTCGAATCCTCCAATTGAAGTAAAATTTATTTCTGACGAACTCGTACAGATGAATCGTTCTGTGACTTTTTGGTTCGATTTGAGTAAATTTTTTTTAGCATATTTTCTATCGAAACAAATCCATATTCTTCTCCAATGATTACTTTCGAAGAAAATGAAAAATTCGCCTCTAGTGGGAGCGTTAATGTGCAAAGCTGAAACCAGAAAGGGAGGAGAGGGGGTGTGATTCACTTTTCCAAGCCTACTTCGAGCTGTAAAAAGGGTAAAAGTAGGTTGTCATGAAATCCGGGCAATCATTTCAAAAGTGCCAATGTTCGAAAATGAATAAAATTATCATAGAAAAATGCTAAAACTGACTTTAGAAAAATGCATGCATAAAAACTGCAGCTTCATTTTCCCAATTTTTTCCAGAGGAGGAAGAGGATTTCATTTTCTTTCAAATACCCTTCAGAATTTACCTTGGAATTCGGGAAAAATTGGATGTTTAAAAATGGGAGGGGGGAGAATATTAAAATCTGAAGAAAAAAATTACAAAATTTTCTCCACAAAACTACTTCAGCAGGTTTCCGTCCCGTTTTTATCTAACTCTCAATTTTCGAAATCGACTTGTCACAGTTATCAGTCAATCTGGACCCTCTGTGCAACTTTCGAATATTGCAAGTTATCAAAATGAAAACATGGATTGATCAGTTTATTTGATTATTTGCAATGAGAAATACAAACCAAATTTGAATTTTTAGAAATTCTCTAAAAATTAAAAATTAAGGTTGAGTAGATATCAGAAAATTCTGAAATTGAAAAAGTTATGTTACTTTCCCTTCATTTTTTACTTTACAGGACTCTTGCCTTTCCCAAGAAACCGAGTTTTTGTGATGAAAACTTGAAAAAAATTCTTCCCCTGAATATCCTCAAAACAAGGTTTTCAATAAAAAAGGGAATCGTATCAATAAATGAAGAATTCTTTTTGTTTCCCTTCATTTTTCTCATTAAATACCTACCCAACAGTTCTCCAAAAATTCAATTATTCGTGATGAAAAATTTGAAAATTTTTACAACGGAACCTTTGAGAAATGAAAATTTTGATTCTCTTAATTTTTTCTGGTAGGACCTTTGCTTTTTGCAAAAAATCGAATTTTTGTGGTGAAAATGTGAGAAAAAAAATTCAAATTCTTCGTCTTTAATAATAATTTAAATTGAACTTTCAAATTTTTGTCTGAATATCTCAAAATCATAGCCTCAAATGAAAAAGAGAATTTTACAAACAAATGAGAAATTTCGAGCTCAACGATTGTTTCGTTTCATTTTTCTCAAAAACTTCACTGTTCGTGATGAAAAATTTGAAATTTTTTTACATTTTTCCATCACGAGAGCCCAAATTTAGGAACAAATTAAGGATCCTACGAAAAATGCTAAAACGAACAAAGTTTCGATGCAGAAAATTCCTCATCATTTGGTAGGTGTGATCAGTTTTTTACTGGAATGTTTCGTCTTCGAAATATCACCTCATTCGTCTATTAAAACACTCTCGAAGTGGCTCTCAATTTTTTAAATTTTCGACTTCCCCTTTCCCCTCTTTTGAAGACTTAGATTCATCGTGATAAATGAAAGGAGAAAGAGGATGGGAGGGAAATTTTGAATACATCACTTCACTTCCCTGGTCAAGTATGTACTTTCAAGTAGGATTAGAAAAATAAATCACAGATTTTAAAAAGAATCAAAATACCGAAATAAAATAAAATCGTTCTTGCGTCTATTCTACAGGACGATTCGTCTCATCCCAGCTCTGATAGTATCGTAATAACACACTTTCGGTGCATAATATATAATGCAAAAATAGCTTTTAAACCGTACTTACACTATATTTTATCGGAGCATAGGCAGGCAGGTCCAGCAGCAAGTTCCACAACGTATACGGAAACCTCACACACAGATACACGGACACATGTATCTGTATAATTAACAAGAACGCCATGAGAACAGTAATTACCTTCGAACGAAATAATACGTACATCGAGTCGGTTTCGTGTTATGAATAAATCGCCAACAAGCCAAGTCGCTCGCTCGCGGATCAATCAAAACCTTCCTGAATTATAATAATTGCTTCTGTGCATACGCGAGCTTACAACCACATAGCTGATCCAAGCAATAGCGCTACAAATAGATACCTATATAATATGAAAATATGACTTGGAAAAATCAAGAAAAACGCGAACCCCCGACCCATCTCTTATATTATTAAGTATATAGCATAGGTATCGAGATAATGGTTTTTTTCCTACTTCAACTTTCTGCCAGAGGTGCTCGAGGCGAGTACGCTCGTTATTTAAATAATTTCTCGTGATGGATTACGTGTGTGTGTGAGTACATGTTCGCGAGTACCTCTCTAATATACCTACTACGACGTAGAGATAGAGGAATATGTTTATAACAGTGTGCGAGCTTTGGGCAGATGGTAATTAGAGTCTTGATGCTGGAGGTATTTTTATACTCGGCTATCTCGTGCAACCAACCTCCCCCCGCCCCCCTTCTCCAACTCTTTTACCTCCTCTATTATAATATTCAAGAGCCGCCAGCGTCACCGTGTCAATTCAAAAGGTCAATAGTCGATTAATCGAATTCGTTTGGCTAATTAATTTTTTCACAACGTCGATGTAACCATCATTACCACGTGTGTGATGATTGGATTTTTCATATTTATAAGATCGAGAATCGAGTTCGGCTTTGCATTACAGGCTCAAAAGAAAAATGATAAGGAATTGCATTAAGAATAAGAACGTCACGTCGCGAGGTCTCGAGCGATCGTTTCGTTAAGATTTTGATTAATCGAATATCAACCGATCGATCGGATTAACGGTCTCGATTGAACTTGCGCAGGATCTTCACTTCACAGATTAGTTTCTTCAAAATTTCGTGTTTTTTTCGGGGGGGGGGGGGCGGATAAACAATTCCCAGGAGCGCTCAAATAATGGAAAAAATTATTGCTGAATATTTGTGGAATTTTTTACGACCATTAGACACTCTGGCTCGAAAGTGGAAATAATCGCGAATAATAAAAACCTGCCATGATTTATTAGTGTATTTTAGTCTTTAAAAACAAATCTTGTCGTTCTCATGTCAATTTTACCCCTCCGACTCCGCCGCACATTTCGAAGACTAATTTTTACTCGACATCGCGAATAAATTATATACGAGGTATATACTTGGGAAAAAATGTAGAAAAATTTTTACACGTAGTTCTACGCCATTTAGCAATTGGAAATACAAAACCCGTAATTTTTTTCTTCATTTATTATTATTAAATACAAATCGCGGCTCGCAGATGGGTGCCAAATTAAACGCATTCAGTTTGGTTAATTTGCGTTGAAAGTAATGACTTGTTAAAACGGCGTGCTGTATTCGTTTGTAAAATTTATGGTCAATAGTGGAACCGGTTTTGGTGGCGAAATTTCGCATTTACGAGAAGCACAATCGCGCGTAAATCATAGTGTATTTCCAAGTATAACTCGACCGCTGAATGAGATATTTAAACGCATGATTGACGCGTTCCTCGCGTATATAATTCGTCGTTCGAAATATTTTATTATTATTATCATTATCGTCGTATAAGTACTCGTATTTCTCGGTAAAATATTAATTCCCACGTGTAGTATTTTGGATGACGAGCGGTGGCATTTTTAATCTAAGAAACAATAATTAAATTTTTATACATCGGTTTGCTCGTATAAACCGGTTTCTATATTATGAAATTCTCTATTTGTATGATGCGCGATAAGCGCCGAATCAGTTGGAGGAATTTCATCTTTGATGTATATTGATCCGGGCGCATAGGTATAAAGTTGTACCCTTGAGGCTTTGCCAGAGTCGAGCACTTTGGTAGCACAACTCGTGACTGAAAATTTAATGGTTGTAATGGACAAAGTTGCCTACGTCGTGGCACATACACGTGTTCTTATTGTAAATTATATCGTGTGAAATTTTTATTTTTTTATTTGTCAACGTCCCGAGGTGAAATTTATTCAACTCTTTCGTCGTTTCGTCGTCATCGTCTCGAGTTCATGTTCAGAATTTCCCTCTGTCTTGATTCGGTTTGTTGAATGACCACCTCACTTCGTCGTCACTGTGCTCACTTGAAAAAAAACCGAAGTGGTTTCGAAATGATCAATATGTTGGAAGTACAATACCTATATCTAGAGAGTTCAGAGAGCTATACTATATATTTAATGTGAACAAATCACGTGTTATTAATGATACTTTAAATAGGTTATCAACCGCAGGACCTTACATAGGTCATTTTCAAAGATTATTACGCGTGTTCTATACTGGAAACGAAGAAAAAAATCTTATTTTACAAAGCTACGTTAACTGGAACTCGTTTGTTGACTCGAATTATTAAAAAGATTGCGAAGATAATTATAAGACAACCTTTAAACACCCAGGCGAACCTAAAAGTGCTCAGAAAATTGACTTATCATTTACGAAATAGTTTTGAGGGGCAGGGGCCCAGGGGGGCATACAGTATTACGTTAAAATGTTATTCATGTAAGTCCTATTCAAAGTATCAAAATCATTTTTTCTGAGCATCTTTAGATTTGTCTAATAGGTTTTAAAGGGATGATTATAAAAATAGCGAAATTTTCAACACTTGGCGAAATATTCAACATGTGAGCTTTGTATTGTGCCTCTAAACGAAGAAGATTTTCCGAGACATGGAGCGTATAAATTTTTATAATAATTATCGAGTAACCATGTAAATGCTGGTTTAAATTTGCGTGTTGTTGTAGAAGATCTCGTGCATCTAGTGGTGTACAACGATCCGTGAAAATTGGAGCATTTATGTTCCACTTTTAAGATTATGTTTTCATTTGGCTTCATTTATAGGTTATCCGAGTTTAGAATCTTGATTTATTTATTTTTTTGCCTTCGTAAATACTCGAGGATTAGGGTAATGAGTAGGTGAATTTTATGGTTGAAATGTGTATAGAAAAGTACACAACGAGGAAGGTACGAATGTCGAGAAAATGATGGAATTTTTATTCTTAGATACCTTTTCGAAAGAATTTTGTAATCATTGACAGCTTTAGATGATTATAAAAAATGACTAATTTTGACTTCTTATAATGAAAATACGTATTTTTCAAGAGAAATTTTCACTCTCGTCGTTTTGATGGAAATGAATAATTCCGAGCATTTTTGAAAAACACGAGCAGTTGTTCATTTTTTCAAAAACTTTTTTTCAGGAATCATATCGGGGATTTTGTTGCTAAAGCCAGGCTGTAAAGCTGAAACGGATTTTTTAATTTTGAAAAAAGCTGGTCAAAAAACCACTCTTGAGGTTTCACTTCCAAAATCAGCTCAAATGTGGATAAACTCGTGAAACAGGTCGAGTGTAATACACAACTCGATTTTTAGCTGTCCAATTGCATATTCACGCCTTCTGGAGCAAATTCAAAATTCTGGAGAAATTGAAAATCGCGCTGGAGGCTCCAGAATGGCTGGAAATGGTGAAATTGGGATTTGGGGAGTTATTTATGGACAAAATACAGCGATTCGCGCGAATTTCGAAAATTTCCACGCAAACGGGAAAATTGGTTTTTTGGATTTTTTAATTTTGAAAAAAGCTGGTCAAAAAACCACTCTTGAGGTGTCACTCTCAAAATCAGCTCAAATGTGGATAAACTCGTTAAACGGGTCGAGTGTAATACACAACTCGATTTTTAGTTGCCCAACTGCATATTCACGCCTTCTGGAGAAAATTCAAAATTCTGGAGAAATTGAAAATCGCGCTGGAGACTCCAGAATGGCTGGAAATGGTGAAATTTGGATTTGGGTTGTTATTGATATTAGTTTTGGGATTTATTTTGACCATTTTTACTGATCAAGTACGTACTTTTTTTAAAAAAATGCATAAATCGCCAAAAACAGTCAATTTTGAATTTTCAAACATTCGCCAAAAATCAAAAAATGAATTTGGGCAGCTGAAAATTTGGTTTTGGGGGTTTTAGACTATGCTCTTTTCAAAAATCGCGGTCCCTTTCAAATCGGAGTGTGACACTTCAAGAAGTTCCCTTGTAAGTACATCACTTGAACTGTTATCTCGTTTAAATTGACCAAAAACCCTGGCTTTGAGGTGTAAAAATTTTTGCCAAAGTTGTTCATTTTTTCGTCTTTTTTCAGTACAGAGATGAAATTGAATTTCAAAAAATGGTCTATTCAAAAATTTTAGTTATTTTTCAAGGAATTCAAAAAATTTAACAAAAAAGTCATCAATGCAGGCCCGGCTCTTTTCTGCACCCAAATACCACTTTCCCGGCAGTTTTGCGGAAATCTGACATCACCAGTCGATCCGCCGTATTTCAAAACCCACATTGTGACTTGGTCCCATTTCTGTTCTCATCGATTCAAATGAATTTTCCAATTTTAGCCAATTTTTAACAAACCTTAAAAAATTTATCAACAAAATTCCATCTTAAAACATGGGAAATAATTTTTTTTAAAGTTAAAATGAAAATATTTACCTATTTCATTTTTTTTGAAAGACTGAGTGATGAAGTGATTCGAGAAGAGTAAGCAAAAAAAAATCCATTTTTAAAATCAACTTGAAAATTTCAATTAAAAATACTTAGATATGTTAAAATGAAAATATTTATTTCAATTTTTCGAAATACTGAGTGATGAAGTGATTCGAGATCTAGCAAAAAAATCCACTTTTAAAATCAACTTGAAAATTTCAATCAAGTAGATAAATCAAATACACGAGAGAAAACCAAAAAAGAACATGGATTTTTCAAACAGCTCCTAGATTTTCAAAATTAGTCTCATGGTTTACTGAGCACTAGAAAATTAAATCCAAAAAATAATCCTAAGAAATGGTGAAAAAATAAATCTGAAATTGTGAAAGGTCAATGACCTCGACTGTAAACAGAGGGTAATTAATAGTAAACACTCATCAGAAAACGATTTAAAATTATCCAGAGAGAAAATCAGATGAATTAATTGAAGATCCGGTAACTTTGTCATAGAAATACTAAAACTTGAGGAACAGTTCGCAACAGGAACATTTACCATTTAGATCGAAATATCGCAGCTTCACTACACCGAATTTTCCCCCATTCCGTATTACATTTAGAAGAAAACAAACCTCCCACATGTACACTTAACTATATAACCCTATACCCCTATCAAAAGATTACAATCGATGCGATATCACGCTGATCTCATTCCCATTGAGCATTTTGGCGCCAGGTCGCAAATCCGCACTTCTAACCGTGTCTGATTGAAATCATCTCTAATCCCGTACTTCCGGAGTTTCGAAAAAATATAAGAGGCATTCTTAAACGATGAGAAAACGCCAACTTTATTGTTTGACTTTAATTACAACATGTTACATCAATTATGAGAAAAATATGTTCACCGGTGGAGTGGATTGGCAAATACGATGCTCATCGTCCAACTTAAACAACATAATTACACCTCAATTACCTACCCATCATATGTTTGATAGAGATAGAGAAAAAAAATACGTACTTAGAGTGTACACGAAACAAAGCTCGACGATAATTTGACAACTTTCAGACATACTAACAAGGGAATCTTTACAACTCGTCAACTCCGATCGAGCTGAAATTTGGCTCGCTGGAAGCGCATGTCATCCATACCTTAGAAACAAATTTTCAGCTGGAAAAGTTGATTTTTCGCCTTTTGGCGAACTTTTGTTGCAATCAACTTCAACAACTGAAAATTTAATCCTATCATCAGTTCGACATTCCAAATCAATTAGGGCCGGTGAGTCGAAAATCCGAGGTGACGAGTTGAAAAGTGTATTTTTTTCAAGTTAAAACATCTCAACGCCTTTTTTGAGTGATTTGAAGTTGCTGAAGAAAAACCAACTTTTGCAGGAGACTCCGGATCGGCCCAAAAATAGCACCAATCGATTCAAGAGGTCAACTTAAGTATACAGATCGAAGTTTCAAATTTTCATGTCAATGTTTTCTCTTTTTGTAGAAAATTAATACTTATGCCAATCGACCATTTCCACCAGTTTCAAAAATTCGCCAAAAAGCGAAAAATAAATTTCGCCAGCTGAAAATTTGGTACCGAGGTCTGGGTGACACAGCTCTTCCAGTGAGCCAAATTTCAGCTCGACTGGAGTTGACGAGTAGCAAAAGTTCCCTTGTGAGGACAACATCGGTACAGTAAGTTTTTTATGCGTGATTTTTCATTTTTAGGGGGGCATCGTCGGGTTAAAAACCGGTATTTTTGTATTCGGAATACGTACGAAGCTTTGTTGCAATTACTTTATTTGTAATAACTGGTTGGCTAAGAAAGTGAACTATTGACAGACGAATGAATGAGAAATACGATATTCTGAGAATCGAGTAAACATAATACGGTTTTTCTGCACTCTAAATAAGGTTAAAACAAACAGTCCAGTTTTACACGAAGTCGATGATGAGCTGAACCGATGCAAGGGGGTTGAAAAGAAAATTCTAATTAGTTTTCCATTTTCAATATCACAGCTTCGACTTTCGCGAGTGATTTGAATACAAGGGTGTTATGTACGAGCTCGTTGAGTACACTAAAACAAGTATAAATATTATCATAATCTTTTTTTTTCGTCGACGAGTGCGACGAACCGTGATGCAGGAATGAGTGTAGTAACCCTAACGATAGAAGTCTTGGTTTTTTTACTTGTATCTTTCATTGCATAAAGAAGGGTGTCCCGGTGAATCACTCTTATCTATGGGAAACGTGTAGAACGAAGGTATTAAATGATATTTTTGGTTAGTAGCCAAAATAAACAATACGGAACATGTGAAAGAAAAAAAAACACCGATAGCGAGCTTCGGTACAGATTATAACAGCAGGTCGTTAGTTTACCCTCGTCATAGATTATTGGTACAGAACTGCATCATTTTCACCTGATCACGTACTGTATTCGAGAAACAACGCAGGTTAATAAATAAAAAAATGGATACAGTTATTATCAATTTGGTTCGCGATTGTTAGTGAAAAATACCGACAACTCACCCTGTTGCTTTCTAGAGCTTCGGCGCTGTGTTCCTCCTTTTGTTTGAAGCAATTGGTACATTTGGTCTTGTTGAAAATATTCGGAGAAAACTTTTTACATTCTCCCGAACGAATAACCATCGGATTAGGCATTTTACGCGAAAATAAAAACACGATTAAGATTTCATTTTCGCGGCATTTTTCGTAAAACCGAACAAATGATGAAATTCAACAAAAACACAACACGGTAATTAGCTGTTACGACATTTTGAATGTAAAGCGATGAAATTATACAAAAATTATTTAAAATATTCGGTAAAGTAAAACTACGCAAATTCAAATAGAAGATAAACTGAAACCACTCGCGAGCGAAACACACAACCAGGCACGGCGAACTACTAACACAACACAAGCTTCCCTGTTTTAGCTTGTCTACATGTTGGATCGGCGTGACGTAAGCGTGGGCATAACTGGCTGCATTGTTGTCATATTTTTGTTTGGGTGCGCAGCGAGCTCTGCAGGAATGTGCACGTAATAATTAATTTATGGTAGAAAAACAGAAACTTTTTGTGAATTTATTTTACTGTAATGTAACTGAGAATTTGAAAAACTTGAACATTTTTCAGAATCAATAATCAGTCCAATAATCATGGAAAATTTTGTAGATCTTTGCTTTTACATGAGCAAATTGAGCACCTCATCCTCAGAGGCTCAGATTCATCACCGAATAAATCCTATCTAAAATCCATTAATAAATTTCTCATAAATTATTTATTCATTTTCGTATGCAAGTTGCAAGTTGCAAGTTTTAGGTTTTGAACTTTTGAGAATGATTAGATTAGTTTTATTTTAGTTCAACAAAAATTCGCAAACCACAGAAAGCAAACATTTTTATCAAAACTGCTATTTATTTTTTAAAAATAAACACGTTGATCAAATGTCAAAATACGATTGAAACTGTTATAATTCATAATCAAACAACGATAGCGGTTTTTGAGCTTTATCAATAGTACAAAGAATCTCTGCCGGTGCTACGTAAGCTTCATATTCCACTTGATCAGGAGTAACGTCGAAATGAAAGTGACCCCCTTCTTTATCATTGCATCCGTGAAAATGATAAGTTTGAACACCCCAGCCAGGCTGAAATAAAACCATAACATAACATAACACATATTTTCCTTCATCTTCATTTTCACAATCACCCATCCAACAATTCAAAGGGTACACTTACAGGATTACGAGTTAAAACAGTTCCCACAGCAACATAGGGTGGTGAAACAATAGGTAATAGAAACCACTTCATTAAATCGTCAGAGTTTTTGAAAGGTTTTTCTGGTGTTTCAGGAGCAACGTGAACTTCAGCTTTACCATTTTTCAATAAAAATACCACCCCTAATGCTGAAAAGATTCGAATAGGTAATTATGAAATCTGAGCCCTGTATTGAGATGAGTATAAAATAAACCTACCTATAGGATCGGTGAATACGGAATTCAACGAGTTCACGATAGTCGTAGGAAAATCATCTTTGCCGGTTCGTTGTTTGCATGAAATTCGAATGACCTGTCAGAATATTTTATACGATAAATTACAAGTCGCATTTTAAAACTAGCAGCAACGAAATTTATTCAAATTTGCGTACTTTGCCGGGTAATCCGCGACTGGAAAACAGGTTCCCGATAACTGAGAATCTAGTTTCATTGACATCGACTGGTTTTACTTTAATTCCAGACAAAGTTTTATCTTCGGTGAGAACATCTTTTGTGAAATTCTGCACTTGGTCGTCTTTTACATTTACATTGGCACACATCTAGAAAGAGGCTGGCGCTATAAAGAAAATTCAGTTAAAAATACCTATATTCGGAGTTTCAATGACGACGACATTACCTCGCCGAAATATCCGCACGACGACCAACAATTTCCACCGGCACCGAACATATGCGACGAATTTACACCCAAGGTTTTTGGTACATCTCTGAAGTCATACAATTTGTAATTTATATTGATGAAATTAGTCGGATCTCCTACTTGAACTACGGCAGGATCACCTCCCATACCTAATTAAATTTAAAAACACGAATAATTATTATTAAGTTGTTTTGATCCATTAATGAACTTCATCCATCATAGACCATGGTGTGCTTTTATAGATGCAAATGGGATAGGTAGATACTTACCTTTGGAGGCAAGATTATAAGGTGGCAATGTTAAATCAGGACATTCTACAACATCAATATCAACTACCGCAAAATTTTTGGCGAATCCGTCCGAAAGTGCTGCAATATAAAATTTTAATATTTATTATAAATTGATATATTATTTAGGTCAAATAATAGGATTTTTATGGCAACTCACCTTTAGAAATATCTTGTAAAGAAGGCACTTTTAGATTGATTTTTTCCACGTTTAAATTTTCCACCCTCGCTGTTGTTGTATCCATGATCACAAGAAAAAGTACACACGTACAATTTCAAGACAAAATTTTAAATAGCATTACAGCATTTTCAAACTCGCTAGTAATAGATAACACCAAGCTTTGAAGTGATAAGAGTAAATATTTAATTTGCACTCAGCTCGAATAATGTAGTGTATATACTTGTACATCGAAAACGAAGTAATATAATCAGAAGTTAGATAGGGTTTTATGATACGTGGCTAAATTAATTTAATTAATCATTTGATGAGCTTTTCTGTCTGAATTTAGGAATGTAAAATAAAACCATCATAGATCTTAGGCCTATATGTAAATATGAGAAATTTCTAAACGAAATTTCATTCAGTAAATTCATAAATTATAACAACGAAAAGATATATTTCAATGCAATAAAATATGTATAAAATAAAATTAAAAATTGGTCGTAAATGTGATATAAAAATGGTTAACACATGGCACAATTTTAATCGAATCCAACTTTGCTATCACTTTTAGGCCTGTCCAGCCTGTATAGAGTTCTTCCCAGCGAAAAATAAGCCAAGTACTCGACATCTTCAGGAGTAGTATCATAATGATAATGACCACCTTCGCATTTACCAAAACTATGAAAATGTATCACCCTCAAATCTAAATCCTACACGTAATAATATTGAATTAATACTCGCAAATTAAAATTTAAAATATCCCATTAAATTATTCAATCAACGTACGGGATCTTGCGAAACCAATGTTCCAACAGCTGATAAAGGAGCAGACATCTCAAAAAATTTAAGCCATTCGTTTACTCCATCGTCATCAAGAATAGGAGTTTTAGAAAAATCAGGCATTACGTGCTGTTTCGCTTTTCCATTGACGATAACGAATACGCCACCAACACCTGAATATGTTAATTCGGTAATGATTTCATCATACGGAAATTTATTGGAAAAACGTAAAGTTACCAATGACTTGATTTGGAAACGCTTCAGATAGAGCGTCTCGAATCGCAACGGGAAAATTCAATTCGCCAGTTCGTTTTTTACAGTGAACTTTTATCACCTGAAATGATAATGATACGTAAAATATTTAAGCACGACGTTGATTTTTAAAAAGTACAAGTTTAATGCTTTACCTTTCCTGGCTCTCCTCTAGAACAATGAAGATTAGCTAATAAACTACAAGTGGTTTCTGTATCTGGTAACACCTCAAGCTTAGGTTTATCACTGCCTTCGACCATTCTGGAAATTCGCGATGATGGAATTTTAACTTCATTTTCGTTAAGTACTAGATTCACGATCATCTAAAATAAAGTTACTCGTATGAAAAGAGATAAATTTTAATTAGCGTGAAAAAAATGGGCTTGAATAATTATATACCTCACAGTTAGTGCCGAATCGTCTCCATGGACCAGCACCGGCACCGATTAGAAATACTTCTTTTTCTCCTATTACTTTAGGGATAGTTCTCATGTCATAAACTTTTTCACGCTGCACAAGTGGTAGTAAATACGGTGGACCTCCGATATCCAGTATGGAAACGTTTCCATTTAGACCTGTAATATAACGAAGCATGAAATATTTTGATATCGAATGACTAAGCCCTCATAATTACGAATACCTTTCGCAGCTAAATTGAACGGTTCTTGGGTTAAATCCGGACAATCCACAACTTCGGCAGACACAACAGCGAAATTCTTTTTTAGCCTAGAATTCAAAGCTACAAGAGAAGGTTCCTATCAGTGAAAAGATTAACCAAAAATAAATCTATTAACGATAATTAAAATAACTGAACGTACCTTTAATGATTTCTTCCAAAGGAGGAGTATCCAATTTCATTTTCTCCACCGGTAAAGCGTCAAAATTTAAAACGGAAGCCATGTTAGCGTTCGTGGACGTTTCACTACAAAATACAGAAAGTAGAACAAATCGAACTTTATTATTAAGATAAGATTAGCTTCATGAACATAATAAATACGGATTTCAGGAATTTGATAACTACATTATGAAAGGTTATAAAAACTTACCTATTTATCATTCTGCACAGCAAAACAACAGACTGCGAATCACCAGACTAAAATTACCATGTCTACGGTTAATGAAGAGGAAAATTTTCCCATAGCAATGGAAATTTTATAACAAATTTGGAAAAATTGGCAATTGTTTGATTCATTTCACTCGCAATTTTTATTTTGTAACAACCTGCGAGTACTTGTTGAATACACTGTTATCAATAAAACAAGCCGGGGGTTTGTTTATTTTAGTTTATGCTTCTAGAGTGAAGCTACTAGGAGCGCTAACAGTGACAGTAATTTTAATTTTTTTATTCACTAAAAATCATTTTGAATAAAAAATTTTCACGAACTAAAATCAAAATAAAATTCAAGTTTTATTTAAGAAATTTTGTTCGTCTTCATTTTTAAAATACTAAAAAAGTTGATGCTGATGTAGAAATGCAGCTTTTCAGCTAAAATAGGTAGGTAAATAGTCCTGTTCCTGTTGTTGCTCTGCTGCAAATATTTCACTTTCACTTTTATTTTGAAAAGTTAGTCAAACCCCTAATCCTAAATTTACTCAGAACAGTTTTTACGGTGGTCTTACGAAGGTGTCAAATTCTTCATTTCCTATTTTGTTTTTTCTACGAGAAGTGAATTAGGTACATTGGATTGGTGAAGAAAGTTTGATGTTTTGAATATTCAATATTCCAACCATCATGCATGAGGTAAGTTTCAAAATTGAAATTTTTGTGTATTCCTATCATTTACAGGTACTGTAGAAAGGAACAGTTATAATTAAAAACTTTGTTGATTACAGATGAGGGACCAGGTGGAATTGGAAGAATATAATCAATCCTTAGTACACATATGCAAATGTAAAGACGAACAGAATTGTAAATTACCGAAATGTAAACGTTTTAGAAGGATAGTCGAACACATCAGAATTTGCAGAATTATAGCAAAAAGGAATTGTCCTACATGTAAACTACTATTGAAAATATGTCATCATCATGCCCAACATTGTCATGTAAGATGATTCATAAACTTGGAAATGAGACACTGAAAGATGATCAGTGGTTAATTAAATATGTGTTTTTATTTACAGGATGCCGGTTGTACCATACCTTTATGCGCAAGAATGAAGCAAATTATAAGGGATTATTATTTAGAGCACCGAATAGAACAAGCAAATTTGAGGCGCGGCCGTTTAAGAGAAACGATGAGGCTACCGGCGAATACAAGAGCAGGCAAACGTTCAGCTGGGGCTATGTAATTTACGTACAATCATACCAAAACCAAATCATACCATTCCTTGTGAAGAATACTAGTAATAGATTCGGATTTCTCAAATATTGAAATAATTTTGAGCGCAGAGAAACCGCAACTAGTACACCTCTATTCTAATATAACGATCTCGTAAAGTTATAGTCATTGTTACTAGTTTTAGGATTCAGTTTGAATTTACTGCTAGCATTATTTTTACAAGGGACCAATACATTTAGTAAGATGAAAAATGAATGTAAATATGTTTTATTAATAAGTATTTTGTGCATGTATTAAAATGGTCTTCTGTCAATGATGTTAGATTTAATATAAACGTATGTACGTCTGACAGAATACAAGTTTGAATATTTCTTGTTGAATTGAAATTTATTATTATTTTTTTTTTTTATCAACGTTTGTTCAGAATTTTCAAGTTTTGAAACTTGAAACCGTAGAAAAATTACGAATATACTAATTCTGATAATATTTAATACTTTTTCAGCCAGTTTTTTGAGCAAAACTTCTTAAAATGATCGAGTCACACAAAATCGTAGGAACTTGGTGAATGTATCTCACATCAAAGTACGGAATAAGTGAAGTTGTTTTCTCTAGTCCCTGGTTCTCTGAAAAAAATTAAGGGATGTTGATTTTTTTTTTGCATTTTACATCAAAAGTCTGAACTGGGTTTATTTAATTACAGATTGTTTCTATCTTCGGTTATTGCAACGAGTATGCGTTCGTAAATAATGATTTGACACTGCATATATAGACCAACGTTTCTGATTTAAATATAAAATCGTACCAAGTACAATACGTATAAAATCAGCTCGTTTTTACGCGAATTCGCATCGATATCACGTATTTCTCATACTTATGAGAGATAATATTATTGTTAAGTTATATGTAGTGAATCGAATGATAATGAAGACTGAATATAGGCTATGAATCTGTACATGGACTGGACCTTTCATGAGTAGATATAATAATTATGAAATCAATAGCAGCTAATTTGAATTTAATACAGAAATATCGTCATGTTGAGGTGATACACTGAAGATCGAATGAAGTGAATCTACCGTCAATCGTTCATAGCTGCGTATTTCGACGAGTGTGAGAGTATCATAATAAACTTCCAAAAAAATCTAACCTTCATAATCTCTTCTCATCGATACGACATTATAGTAATTAAAAGTAACAAAAAATTCGCCAATTTTTATCTCATTATCACGATGAATTTCTAATTAATCTTGACCAATATAATTTCCGGCTAATATAAAACTATTGATCTCACACGCCCTTGAATAATATAGTTATACGCGGAAGTGACCTACAGCAAAGGTACACATCCGATAACTATTAATATTTTTATTCCTATATGGTTACGAAGCTGACGTTTTCTACAGTGTTTGCAAACGATACATGCATCGCTCTGTTTATGGTTTACGTTGATGGCAAAGCTATAAAGAAACTTCATGCTAGACAAGGTTGCCTACTTCCTTTGCCATGTAACAAACTAATGCACTATGTTGTTTGACCATAAATGGTAAGATCATTCACCGCGTTTAGCTACCTATAGTACACGATGTATTTTCATTTGTTTAATATTGTTCAAATTATAAAGCCTCCTTTTTTCTATACAAACGTATCGACTGAACCAGTTTTTATTCCTTTTATCCTTTTAGATATGGATCTAAATTTTATACCTTATAAGGACAATTACTCAATTGTGATGCGTTTGTTTTGTTTTTTTCGTTTTTTTTTTTTTTTTTTTTTTTTTTGAAAATATAAGAAATTATTGAGTGAAATAATTTTGAGAATTGATGAAAAGTTTCAACTTATAAACTAGAACATACCTACTTTACGTTCAAAAATAAATTATGCAAAAATGAACTCGAAAATTATTTTTGTTATAAATTAGGTATAATTTAAAGTTTATATAACTGCATTGGGCCACTTCTTTAGGTACGTTTTAGAACGACATTAATTTGTTCAACATGTATAATTTTATAATGAGACATCAAACATTAATCCATTTTCCTAAGTTGATCAATGTAACTAGGAACTCAATTGATGTTCACTTGCAAGCAAATGTATTATTTTACAATCACTACAAATTGCCAATATACTTACCTAATGATCATTATGCAAATTGATTTTTTTTTTTAAATGTCAATATAGATTTTCACGATAAGCTTTCCGATGGAATAAGATGCCTAATTCAACCTGTAGGCATTGCTTTTTTTGAAATTGATAAAGAAAGTGACAGTGACCTGCGAAGTTGTATGCATTGCCCGCCATCCATCGTATATACTTTACCTTATGAGGTTATAGGTTTGTTATTCTTTAAGTACCTTTTAAGTGTCGTACCGTCGTACGCATTTAATTCCGTTTATGGTACCATTGGGGGAATTTCGTAAAAATCGAGAATAAACACAACTTCAATGTATGTATACTTAAAGTGTACGAAGACGAGTGGGGATAGGGACTAGAGCGGTACACATTCATTAAATCTAGTTGTAGGTACTTTGTCGACAATCCGACATACCAAACATAGATACGTTGGTGTGCAAAGAAATTGAAATTACACGCTTTATTGCCGATCGGTTTCAATGATAGGTGACAGCTTTTAGTTCGAGAGAAAAATTTATAAAAATAGATATACCTAATAAATATTTACACCTCGACGTATTACCTTTGAGCTAGAAAGTTCTTGTGATATGTACGGTGATTTGATTTCAAAATTAAGTAAAT
Organism: Planococcus citri; assembly: GCF_950023065.1. Lineage (NCBI taxonomy): Eukaryota > Metazoa > Arthropoda > Insecta > Hemiptera > Pseudococcidae > Planococcus > Planococcus citri. The sequence continues at coordinate 43,411,772 of NC_088680.1, read as the reverse complement.
CTCAACGAGCATTATTACTTGCTCGAGATGAGTGTGAGTATTTTACTTAATAAGAATGTACACTACCAATCTACCTACTTGACCTTAGATTGTTAACTTTTCTGGAATGATAAATTTTGAAATGTCAGACTCTGCTTTCATCAGAAACAATTTAACAACTTTTCTTCGAGTAGGTACCTATTCGACATGTTGAAGATTTTCTCTAGATTGATGAAAACAGAAAGTAAGATCCATTCATCACAAACGATTGATCCAAGTTCTACTTTCTGACTTGAAGTTCAAAACGTCTCAAAAATTTAAAAATTAACTACAAAAAAATGGCATACTTAATATGTACCTAAATGAAAAATTTTATGTGCTAAAATTTTGTGTCTCTTTTTTTTGGATTATTTTTATTTTTTTAAAATCGATTTAGGTACCTAGGTAGGTACTACATAAAATGATGAAAAATTTTAATTTGAAATCCAGAACCGTCGCAAAATTGTACCCATTTGATAATTTTACGATTTCTCGAAGATAATGAAAGCTGAACAAGTAACGAACCATTTTCTTAACTTGTTACCAATTTACAAGTACTTACGATTTCTTTTGAGAAATGCCATTTTGTACCCACAGTATCTCAATTTCTTATCAATATGGTGAGCTAATTTGCCCAACACATTGTCTCACGGTGATCTCTATACAAGTTGGTATAGTTCTACATTCAAGTGCTGGATAATTGGCGAGATTGAGAAACATTTTAAGATTTCATTGTTTAATTAAAAATTTTCCAAGCTAAACATAAAAAGCTATTTCGCCGTTTTCGCGACTTGATTATAAGAGCCAATTAGGTAGTTTTAATCTTCACAGTTTAACGCTTTCGGTTAGGATAACTTTACGAAGTGCAACCAAAAATGCTGCACTTTTTACTGCACGTAGCAGTTAAAGATAATTTGATAGGTAGGTAGAGCTGTTGAAATTTAAAAATTCAATTCGACACGAATCGACGTCGAAATTAGCAGAAGAATTTATGCATTATGTAGCATGACGACTTGACGAGAATACATTTATAACGGCACAGAGCTTCGGTGGTGCCGGTACGGTGAAGCGGTATAGGTAGGTATACCTATATTCGCGATAAATGCCTTTAATCGATTGAATTACTTCATCGAAAGAAAAAAAATTCCAAACTACTGGATTCGGCCGAGTGAAAATCAACGTTTTGGCTAACTTTCTTCCATATAAGTAAGTAATAATAAAACGTTATCATTTATCGTTAAATCTCTTCTGGCACATACACACAAGCTGCCGCGCCGAAACAACACCAAACACCAAATTTCATCCGCAGATAATTTTTCGTGCGTAAGACTAATTAGTTACACACGAAGGTAAATAAGATAATAGATTTTTAAAGGGTCTTTTATGGCTGTTATATTTTACGCTCTGATTTTTAACCATTTTCTGTCATTAATTAAAGTACGATAGGTACCTACCTACACAGTACGAGAGCGCCGCCGCGCCGCAGTTGCTCTAAGAGGCATCCACCGTCTATAAGATAATTAGCTAATGTTTTAATTGTTATTTAATTACGAGTATTTTTGAATCGTTGTGTTAGGTACGTTGCTTTGCCTTGTCTTGTCTTCGAAGCGGAGATCTATAGCGATAAATTTTATCGTTGATTTGGAAATATATCGCGAGCGTTGTTTTCGAAAGTTAATTGATGATGTTCGCGGATTCTCCAACGGTACACTGTCGATTTCGTTCGGAAACCATCGAGAAAATAGGCAGGTAAGTTGGTAGCTCGGCTTGTGCGAGATGCTTTGATGATTTTTCGATTTAAAATAATGCATTAAACATTTCATAAGCGTTATTTCCTTCCTATTTTTATTGCTTATTTATTCCAAGTGGTAAGATTAGGTAGGTACCTATAGGTGTACTGGGTTGAACGATGCGTAAAAATTTTCCAACAACGGTGCAGTCAAGTTTTTCATAGACCATAGACCACAGAACATAATTAACAATTATTGATGGATGAATAAATAGTGGAGTTTGATGAACAAAATCCAGGGGTGAAATCATTCGTCGTTGATTAATAAAAATGAAAATGATGGAAATCTTTAAAGTTCTACCTACTTTAAAAATCATACCTAGGTACTATAGGTAATGGCTAAGAAAGAAAATTTTCGAAGTGACCACCTTTCATTTGGACGGAACCACGATTTTTGGAGAAAGCATGGTTTGAAACCCTTACAACAAAAATTTCAGCTGCTCAAATAATTTTTAGTCAAATTTTTGTAAAAAATGGGCTATTTGCGGTAGGCCAGCAGTTTTTAATTTATAAGTTTCAGCACGATGGTGATTTTTACATTTTATGACCTGGAACCAGCTTTAATCGATCAAATAAAGTCAAACTTGGGGAATGGGATTCTTTTGAGAGCTAAAATTGACCCCCGCAGTTTGGAGGGTAAAAGTTGAAAATTACAGAAAGGTCATTTTTTTGGAGAAGCATAATTTGACCCTAAATTAATGAAAATAGCCCAAATTCATACTATTGGTGAGTAACGCCATTGTAAGCAACATATCCAAATTTCAGCTTCATAGGTCATTCCTACCTCATTTAAGGTGAAAAAACTTAATTTTGACCCTATTTTGATCCCAAACCACTATTAAAATTAACCTAGGGAGCCCCAATGTCCAGAATACAATGGAATGGTGCCACTTGAGTGTCTTTTAAAGGGGTAAACCTTCCAACCCCATTTGACCCCTCTCCAGGGTCAAAACAAGTGGATTTTTGCATGTTTTTTGACGTTTAGCCAAACCTACAGCCCCTCCAAATTGACCTAGGGGTCCAAATTTTCACAGGGTCCGAATTTTCAAAGTATATTGGGAGGATGTACCACAAGTGCCTTTTGCAGGTTTCAGCCCTCCATACCCATTTGACCCCTCACCAGGGTAAGAAAAGTGGATTTTACAGCTATTTTCAAGTTTTTTTTTCAACTTTTAGAACACCCTGTAGCTCCTACAAATGTCCCTAGAGGTTCCAAATTTTCACAGTGCATTGGGAGGATGTACCCCAAGTGCCTTTTGCAGGTTTCAGCCTTCCAAATCTATTTGACTTCCTTCCAGAGTCAAAAAACTGGATTTTTTTTCAATTTTTGGAGAATTTTTGAAAATTTAAATGTTTTTGGCAATTTACACAAGTATCTACCTACTTACCTATGTTTTTTGTTTGAAAAAAAAATGCATGTAGTTAATCAGTAGGTAAAAATTATGAAAATTAGTCTTGTGAATCTATAATACAACTAATAATTAAGTATATAAATTCCTCCAGAAATATGGAAGTCAATTTTACTGTCTATGTTAGCTAAAAATCGAGTTAATGGCTCATTCCTGACATTTTTCAAAAGTTTATCCACTTCATATGGGTTCCTGAAATTTTCTAGTCAATTATCCAATGGGTCACCATTTGGGAGTTTGTGGCTTCTCAATAATGGACCCCTTGGAGTTGAAAATTCGTCAAAACACTTTAAAGTTGTTTACATTATTGCTTTTTATGGTCCAAACCATCAATTTCAAAGAAATTCGGTCAAAACTGAAGTTTTGTGTTTTTTACAGGTACAATCCTATGTTAATTCCCATAAGGACATTGAGTGCCTCCGAGGCACGGGTTAATCTTCACGGATTTGGCTGAAATTTTTTTTGTGAACTACCTACACCTAAAGGAAAAAAATGAGTGGGTGAGACAGCGAATATTTAACAAAAAAAGTTTTGCTGTGTAAATGTGGACAACCCTAGTGAAGACATCCATCCTACCAAATTTTGAACTCAATAAAATTTTGCGCTGGTACTCAAAAATCCAATTTTCCAATTTTTCGTAATTTCGATATTTTGGGAACCTCTGGAACACTAGAAACCTGCGATTTGCACCAAACGTAATCTAGATGAAAAAGTTAAATTTAGCTCCCTGTATATTCGTAATTTTGAATCCTTTTTAAAGAGCCCCCTACTTTAGGCACTCCTAAAAAAAGCTGTTTATGCATATTTCTTCAAATAAATTATTGAAGAATTTACATTTGAAACGCACTAGCAATTTTCATTCGATTTTTCCTGTAACTTTCATAATTGAGCTTTTTTGGGTCAAATTCAGAAATTTTACTTCGTTGAAAGAATTTGGCCAAAAAAGCTCAATTATAGCCTAAAAATGGTCATTTTGAATTAACTGACCACGGATTCGTATTTGGGACATATTAAAATTTACTAAAAATTCATCAAATTTTCGATTCGACCGAATTTGATTTCAATTTCATATTTTTTTTGGTGTCACATATTTTATTTTTATTTTATTTTTTTTGAAATAACTGCAACTAAATAGTTGAGAAGGTGGTGAAGTACCTATATTGTTGATGTAAGAACTCAATCTTATCTCAGGGTCATAAAAGTTCAAAAGATAATTGATTTTTCAAGTTGAGATACCTATACCTACTTGATTGATTAAACATTTTTTCGTAAGTACCTCTACCTATACTTATATAGGTATAGTTCAATATATACACCTCCTTAGTACCTGATCAACATTGAAAATAAGCACAACCAATGTGTGATAGATGTGAAGCTGAAGCTTTCTACAGCACTGTAAAGTTTTTATTGTGTATCATCAGTGTGCTATAGCTTAGTTTATATTTGTATGAATATATTTTCATCATCATCAAGTCAGCGTTAGAAAAAGTAGGTAAGTATCTACTATACCTACATTAATATTATGATTAGTAAGCAACCACCTGTAGGTCTAGGTGTGTACAGACTTACCCTTCAAGTCGTTTCACTAAAGATAAACTATGATGCGTAATCTCGTAGGTTTTACAGGCAAACTTCAATGTCCTACCTACAGAGAATTAACTGAAGAATCATACACTATAAATCTACTCACCTGTCCAAGAAATGTACCTCTACGCTGCAATAATTTTTTTAGCGTACGTTCTTCCACCTGCAGAATCAGCTAAAATACTAGGTATTTTTCCAGTTCTCAGTAAAAGTCACGATTCGATTCTCCAACTCATTCTCAAAGGCATAGCTCACAAAGGTCACGAAGTTACCGTACTTCGTCATTTCAAATCCACTGACAGTACACCAAATTATAGAGAAATTCTCATTTCCGACCCGAAAAAATTTCAAAGTTTTCTAGAAGGTATTACAGTTCAAGATAGTGTGAATTTCGCGGGAGTACAAAATTATTTAAAGGTTAAATTGGCTGTAGAATCAAAAAGTTGTGATGCGATTCTTCGTTCACAATATATAAAACAATTGATAAATTCGAAAGATGATCGTCCGATCGATTTAATTATCGCTGAGGTTTACGCTACTCAGTGTTTTCATTTATTAGCGCATAAGTTGAACGTTCCATTGGTCGGTGTTTTAGCAACGAGCTCAGAAATAGGCATCGACTATTTTGTTGGAAATCCCTTTATTCCATCAATTACGCCTCTGCGCGATTCAAAATTCGCAACGAAAATGAATTTCTGGCAACGTTTTGAAAACGCTGTTCAGTATGCTACATCATATTGGAACCTTTATTTCACACAAAATAAAAATATGGAGAGATATGCTCGTGAAATTTTCAATATGCAACTTCCATCGGATGAAGAACTGAATAGAAGAACAGCAATGGCCTTTTATAATAATCATCCGAGTTTCATTTCAAGACCTACGTCTCCTAATGTGATAAATATAGCTGGAATACACATCAGAGAACTCAAAAAATTACCCAAGGTAAGAAAATGTAAGTATTTGAAACCTAATGATTGATAAATAAATTCAATAATGTGAGCTGTTTCGTTTACTGAAAATCGCAACCTAGGATATTGAAGACTTCATTGAAGGTGCCGACCATGGAGTGATTCTATTTTCTTTTGGAACTGCTGTAAAGGCCAGTAGTATGCCGCCTGAAAAATTGGAAGCTATTAAAGACGCACTATCAGCTATACCTCAGAAAGTCTTATGGCGAGTAAATGATTTAAACATAACCAATGTTCCACCAAATGTCAAACTAGGTAAATGGTTTCCTCAACGAGATGTATTAGGTAGGTAAAGGGATTCATATATGTATATCAGCTCAATTTTGTCTTGTTCTCCACCAATGTGAAAACGCAAAGAAGTTTTGCAGTCTCTGAGTCTCCTCGTATTCTATCATTGGAATGACCTTTCTACAAAATTTCAGAGCACAAAAAAGTAATCGCATTCGTTAGCCATTGTGGTTTGCTTGGAACACAGGAGGCTATTCACACGGCAACTCCAGTCGTCGGAATTCCCTTCTACTTTGACCAATTTCAAAATGCCAATGTACTGGTTGAGCGAGAAGTTGGCATTTATATCGACTATTTTGAGATGAATAAAAATAATCTTCTCGATGCGATTAGGGAAATCACAACAAATACCAAGTAAGTACTCAAGTACCTACATACTTTAATCAATTACACCAGTTTTATTCCTCTAAATAATTGAGTGATTTTTTTCAGATATCGCGAGAATATGATAAAATGGTCCAAAATTTTCAAAGATAGACCAATACCTCCTTTAAATGAATCTCTGTATTGGATAGAATATGTATTGAAGCATCAAGGAGCTCCTCATCTAAGAACAGCGGCTGCTGATATGCCTCTATATCAATACTTACTGTTGGATGTGCTTGTATTAATATTGATTAGTATTGTAGGTTTTGTGTACTTTTTAAAATTAATTTTTAAACGACTAAGTTTATTTGTGTGCCGATCAAAACCTAAAAAAAATAAAACCGAATAAAATTTATGTTCAATATAAAATTTCTGCTAGAACCTTACCCAAATTTATTACTTACTTTTTAACAATCAAGAGACCTTCTTCCCGTAAAAAAAAAAATTTGTAAGGAGAGGGGAAAAATAAGACACGATTTCAACATAGGAGCAACTTCAATGAATGGAAGATTCATCTTTGTGCGTATTTTACTCAGAAAATACATAACTCGAATTCGTATGATATCATTTTTTGAATAATTCTTGAAAATAATGAGCTCATGTGAAATTAGAACTACCAATCAGGCAATCATGTTGGTAATTGCTTTATTTTGATATCAGTATTTTTATTCATTGATAAGTCTGTGGTGTTGAGTAATGAAATGATGGTTTCATAATTAATGATTCATCAATTGAATGATTCCAACAGGGGAACTTTTCGAATTGACACTAGTTCCCGATTCGAACAGAAAACAGAACCAGTTAAATCTAAAGAGCTACCTATGTCATAAGACACTCGTAACCAAAATTTTATGCACTCATAAGTTCATTTTTTTGGATTTTTAGCAAATTTTTAAAAATTTAAAAAATTCAAAAGAGCTGTTTCAACTTTTCAAGCACAATATTTTAAAACTTTTTCATGAAATAAATTTTTTTTGAGAACAGTGAACCAATGTGAATATGTGATTCCTCCGATTCAACTCTCATCACATCAATCACTTCTAGTTTTGAGCCATTCTGAAGTCTTCAGAAATTTTTCACTTTTTTCTAAAAATTTCAAATTGCTCTGTAGGGGGGAGGGGGTGGGGTAAAAATAAATTTTAGAACCTATAACTTTGGTCGGTGCTTATTGGGCACTTTCTTGATCACTATAGGTGGTTGCCATGAGCATGAAATTCTATGAGTTCTGGTACAAAATTGATTTTGACCAATTCATCAATTCCAAAAAAAAAGTGAAAAAAATCATTGAGACGTGCCTATGGTTTTTTTCTCATGTCCCATGTCCTTGATTTTGAAAATTTTCCAGATTCAGTTTCTGGCTCAAAAAATTACAAGTATCGCGATGGGACCCTAAGAAATCATCTTCACAGCCATTTTTTTTAAATTAAAATTTAAAAATTTTTTTCAACACTAAAAATACCTATAAATATAAATTCTCAAACTTTTACAATGCACAGGTACACACTACCTAGCATGTTTATAGCCTCAAAAAACGTATAAAAACATCCAAAATAAAATAGCTATAACGTTAATTAATCGAAAAGAATCCACACTTCGTACCTACGTGCTCACAGGTACCTACTTCTACCTACATTGTTGTAAACTCTTGCTCATTTCTCATATATACGTACCAGTCATTTCACCAAATTACTCGGAAAACCGCTAATTAGTTTGCCACGAAGCCGCAATATTTATCCCAATCTAACTGCTTATTTTAGTCATAAATAACTTCCGACAAAGTATGTGATGTGATGTATTTTCCATCGATACACAATGATGTACCATACCATGCCATGTTCGAAAGAAAGCTTCGGCGAATAGAGGGGATGTGAACATCGATACATAGACGTTTTAGGAAACGCTGAGCCAATCATGAAATTCAGTGAAAGGAAGCTCGCGAATTGTTCCTAGGCAAAGTACACGTTTCCGTATATAATAAGAGTAGGTACTTGTTTTTAAGGCAGTACCTATGCATCTCGTATTCGAACCAGTTATAAACATTTTGTGTCGCGGTGTTCGCGAATTTTAACGTAGTGGTGATAAGAAAATCGAGGAAAATCATCGGAGTGATATTTGGATTATTAATTTTGTAAAGGTAGGTGAAAATTATTTTTTTAGTTTTATTTTTCGCGAGATTTATTCGTTTAGTTGAGTGATTTGTGGTGTTTTTTGAATTTAAAACAAGTGAGTGAATTATTGTGAATTTAAAACAAAATATTTTCATCGGTTAAATAAAAAATTGAGAAAATTTTATCTTAAAAAACTGAATAGAATTTTTTTCAAGTACCTACCTACATAAAGAAATTGAAATAAATTTAAAATTTTGAAAATAACTACCTACCTATTTGTGGAGTTTGGAAGTAAAAAAATATAAAATAAACTGCTTCAATATTCAACAAATATTTTTTTTAAAAAATGGGTCTTTGTGAGTACAAATAATTATACATCTGAAAAATTCACCAACTTAGTCTATCTGCAACGCAAGTTTCTTATTTTAAATTCATTGCTATACAGCTCTTGCCCATAAAAGGAAATTTCAAACCGAACGCGACAAATTTTCATTCATTCCATAAATAAAAAACTAGTGCAGGTACATATAATTACACACTTAAGATACAAATCGGGCAGTCGTTCCGGAGTTTAATTATGAAACTAGTGCATTTACACCTGAGTCGAGAGAAAGTTTAAAAGCTTATCTTTTCAATCAACGTCTTAAACGAAGCGAATCACTGAAGAAAAATGAAAGCTGAATCCCTTTAAACGTCTCTGTTCACGTTTGGAAAATTATTTCAATTTTCATAAGCTACCTACTCACAACCTGATATGAAATTTTCCGCGTAACAAGCTATTTAGTAAAAAAAAAAAATTGTCAATTAAAGCGACTGACCTCGAGAAAAATCACATTAGAATACAAAAAAGGTATGTACCTCTACCTATAATACCACAAATTTTGTAAAGTTGTTAGAAACGCAAATTATCCGCTGATAAATAAAATAACGAATTTGTTTCGTAATTTTAAATTATAATGAAAGTAGCATTCTTTAGGGTTCTTTCAGTTCTTTCTTTTCAGAAAAAATTAAGGTTGTCACTGCCTTATTATTATTATTATTTTTTTTTTGCAATTTAAATTTTTAATGCCAGCTTGGTTACGCAAGTAAAATGTTGAAGTCGATTTTCAAGAAAATTTATGTGTTTATTTTGTATTAAATAAGTAGGTACTTACCAAGGAAAATAGAGGGTTCTATTTTTCTGAAAGGAATTGAAAGAGACTAATTCTTAATATCACTGTTATTTTAATTGAATGTGTAAAAATCTAATGTTTCTTATTCAGTCTTTTTTTTTTAAAATTAAAAAGTTTACGTTGACAAATTTTGAGACTCATTTTTTTGTTTTGTCGAAAAAAAAAATCAATTTGAATAAGTTGAGCTTTCTATTTTTTGCTCAAAAATCTCTAAAATAACCCCTCTGAAAAACTTAGGTAGGTAGGTAATTTGAATTTTTACAAGTCAAAAATTTCAATTCCCACAATTTTTTTTATGTTTTTTTTTTTTGGTACGTAGCTCCTTACTTTTTCCCAAAAATCAATTTTTCGTAATGAAAAAATTGAAAAAAATTTCTAATGTCTGTTTTTTTTTAATATAGAAAAGATCACTTAACTTACTTTTATACTTTTTACTAAAAAATCCCTTTAGTAGCGTATAAACTTCAAATTTTTTATTCCAAAAAGAAGGATTTTATGAAAAAAACAGTTCCAGGACAAAAACGAAGAGAATAATATAATGAAAGCTTATATAATTTTGAGCAAAAACGATAAAGCTCGCTTTCAACATTTTCATAACCTTACAACAGCCTCCTTGACTTCTTGTACAATTTTTTTTACCCCTTTGACAGTGCTAAAAAAAAATGCTGAGAGATCTAATCTAAAAAATGAGTAGATATTCGAACTCAGAGACCTGGGATTAGTAAAAATCGATATGTGATACCTCATTTTTATAATTTTTCAAAATTTATATCAATTGGAGGAGGTGAAAGGGGGAAATGGAGGGGCTATAAGGAGTCGTAATCAAAAAATAAGGAAATATATTTCAATTCAGTGTTCTTGAAAATCTTAGACGACACGCGTCACATCACATTTTCAAATTTCTTCTACCTACTTTATTCATGTTTAAGGGTACAGGTGAGGCGTCAGGGGGGTTAAAATCGGAAAATTGGCTGATATTCGAACTTGGTACCCTAAAAGTAGTAAACGATCAAAAACAATCAATATGCCACTTGACTTTTGAAATTTTTTCGAATTTTGATCAAAATTAGGGGTACTTTGAACTTTCCTCAGGAAAGCATGCGATTCTATTTTGACCATTTGTTTGTTGGAAAGTGGATAAAAAATGGGTTTTTGCTATAATTTTTCATGAAAAGATAGAGGAAGAGTATTTTTCAATTTTTGAGCCTACTCATGGAAATCTGAGCTGGCTTTATTAGGTAGGTATAGGTACCTCGAGAACATAGTTTTGAGCTTTTCAGATTTCAACTATTCGTTTTGACCTTCCTATTCTTCCTTAAGAACCCTGTAAATAAGCATATCTAATATCTATGTATTTGCTCTCAAGTTTAACAGGTCGCAAATTCGGGAAAATTAGGTACGAGCCTCTTCCACCCCTTAGAGAGTTGGAAAGAATAATGATGGTTACCTATCAGAGACCATCAGCCATCAAAGAGAGCTTGTAAAAAAATTTGAGTGCAATCGAAGGATCACAGTTCATTTTATGGTGGTTATGAAAAGTGAATTTTTCTGCTTTTTGTGTGTCGTGTTAAAAACTGTATCACAAAAAAGTACAAAATTGATCAGAAAAATCTATTTTTTGTTTTCGTTTTTTTTCATATGTGATAACTAAACAGGTATACTTACCTACTAACCGAATCTCTAAATTAGGTGGATTTTCAACTTATTATTTTTTTCACATTTTTTATAGAGTAGAGTGGGTAACCATAACGAAAATATGATAAAACTTGATAAATAAACTGAAATTGAATACAAAAACATTTTTTAAGGCGTTACCTATAAGGTACCTAATACCTATCCATTTTTATTTTTAAGAAAATTATTTTTTTTATTTACTGAATTCTTTCATTTATTCATACCTACCTATTTATGAAAATTAGATAAAATCTTAGTACCTATCTGATAATTCAACCTCACCTTTGTTTCAGCTTTGAATTCTAAAAACAAATCGTAATCATGAGTGACGACGACGTAGCAGCATTAGTAGTAGACAATGGATCCGGTATGTGTAAAGCTGGTTTCGCTGGGGACGATGCACCTCGAGCAGTTTTTCCATCAATCGTTGGACGACCCCGATATCAAGTAAATATTTTCACTTAGCTAAGCATTTCGGTCTCCATCATAGGTACCTATTTCTAACATGAAATCATCTTTCACAGGGTATTATGGTCGGAATGGGTCAAAAAGACAGCTATGTGGGAGACGAAGCTCAATCAAAACGTGGTATACTTACGGTTAAATACCCCATTGAACATGGTATCGTAACAAACTGGGATGATATGGAAAAAGTATGGCATCACACGTTCTACAACGAATTACGAGTTGCTCCTGAAGAACATCCAGTTTTACTCACTGAAGCTCCACTCAACCCTAAAGCAAACAGAGAAAAAATGACTCAAGTAATTAAAACATTAACACCATAAACTTGCGATTAGTTTTAGATTATACCTGGTATACGTTGGAGCATCTGACTTGATGTGTTTATTTTCGCAGATTATGTTCGAAACGTTCAATACTCCAGCCATGTACGTTGCCATACAAGCTGTATTGTCTTTATATGCTTCCGGTCGTACCACTGGTATTGTGCTGGATTCCGGAGATGGAGTGTCTCATACTGTTCCTATTTACGAAGGTACATAGACCATCATCGTATATTATTTCTACAGACAGAGAACAAAACACGAATTATATATGTTGAATAATTTACCTATCATGTTTTTTATTATTTTAGGTTACGCTCTGCCACATGCTATTTTACGTTTAGACCTCGCCGGTCGTGATTTGACCGATTACTTGATGAAAATCCTTACTGAAAGAGGATACAGTTTTACTACAACAGCAGAACGAGAAATCGTACGAGATATCAAAGAAAAATTATGTTACGTAGCTTTAGATTTTGAACAAGAAATGGCCACTGCTGCTTCTTCCAGCTCATTAGAAAAATCATACGAATTGCCCGATGGACAGGTAAATTATTTATACTCGAATATTACAAAACGATTGTGTTGATTACGGATGGGTAGGTACCCAAAGTGTTAATTTGAATTCTTGTCACGTATCTTCACAGGTTATAACCATCGGAAACGAAAGATTCCGTTGTCCCGAAGCTATGTTCCAACCATCATTCCTCGGTATGGAATCAGCCGGTATCCATGAGACGACTTACAACTCGATTATGAAATGCGACGTCGATATTAGAAAAGACTTATACGCCAATTCAGTACTTTCTGGAGGTACCACGATGTATCCAGGTATCGCCGACAGAATGCAAAAGGAAATCACTGCTTTAGCTCCTTCGACAATGAAAATCAAAATAATTGCACCACCCGAACGTAAATATTCCGTATGGATAGGAGGTTCGATTTTAGCTTCATTGTCTACCTTCCAACAGATGTGGATATCGAAACAAGAGTACGATGAATCGGGTCCTTCTATCGTACATCGTAAATGTTTCTAAAAAATTTCTCCTTGAATGAAAGTGTCTGTTTATCTCCCTGTTTAATACGAATTACCTATAGAATGACATTGTAGGTATTGCTTTTTAGTCATTTTTTTGATTACATCTCGATCTGCTGCGTGAGATTTGCGATCGAGTACGACAGTTGATATTGTTTATAGAACTATTTATTTTATTACTTACCATTATATATTTTGTTCTGTTATGTTAATTTATAAATCAATTATAATAAATGAAGTTAACAAATCAAAAATAGGAATCAAAATGATTTTTTAAAATCACATTCCGTATAGGAAGGGAATTTTTTTAATGCAGCTTTCATGTTTGTAAAATGACGAAACTAGGTATTAGGCAATAAGATGGATTTTACTCGTTATTATCGTTTGTAATAATTATTCGTAAACAATAAAGTGAGAGTTTTTAATTTTAAACGAAGAAGAAAATAAATAAATCAAACAAATTTGTTTCAAATGATCGAAAAAAGAATATTGGCAAAAAACGTTTCGCGATTGTAGTGATAGCTTTCAAGTGTTGCCATAATGTAATTATTTTCCCAGTCAAAATTAACTAGGTATGTCACAATTTTGGATTTTTCGGTTTGTTTCAGATAAAATCAGGTCTCCTCACTAAAATGCGAAATTTGATAACTAAAATCAATTTCTTGAATCACAGATACAGAAATAATTATACAAAAAATAGTCGAATTTATTAACGTTAAAGGACATAAATACTTTTCAATTCGTAGAAAAATTCACTTAAAAAAATAAAATAATACAAATTCATCATTACGATCAACTCAAATCGCAAAATTTATGCGGTGTCTTACACATAATGCAAAAAAAAAAAACTTAATTCTATTGTCTAACGTAACATATTTATCAAGCAGGCTTAGTTTTGGTATCTTTATGATGTGTGTGCGTGGTGGGCTGATTATCTTCGTACGTAGTTAAATCAATGGATCCATCATTATACCAATCAGTACGAAAATCAGCTCCCCTGTAAAAATAGTGAAAAAGTCAAAAAATTGTAATCAAAGCAGAAATAAAATTAGCGATTAAAAATGCTTACCACGATGGAACTCTTGGAATACTCGTTCCTAACGCAGTTATAGGGACGGTGTCGGTAATGATAATTTTTTCAATACTTTTAATATCAGGAAACAGGGTAGTTATTTGTTCAGGAGTTTGGGTTTTCTGTTGTTTTGGCGAATCTACTTTATTCCATCGACTTTTCCGTCTCCGTAATTTTTCTTTTAAACGTTCGTTTTGTCTCAATTCGCGAATTCTTTGTACATCCCATCTAAAAAAATACGACGACTTTTAGCACGAACTGGTTCACCGATAAGATATAGTTTTCAAAAATACAATACTTTTTTCGTTTTCGTTCTCCTACTTCGAAACGTAAATGACGTTCTTTAGCAGCTTCTATTCTTACATCTTCATAATAATCTTTGGGAACATCGGGAGGTTCGACAATATTGTCTTTGTCGATGGTACGAAATGATGGGACCTTTATTTACAAAAAAAAAAAAATCAAAAAAATTATAAATTGGCGAACATAAAAATAAAATAAATTTTCTTTGAAATTTTTACCTCTAAGCTTGTTGGAGTGTAGGTGACAGGATCATGACAAATATCTTCTCTGAGAGTGGTATAATAAGGTTCTGACGTGACTAAAATGGGAATTTTCAACGACTTTTTCTTTTTAATCGTTTGTCCTGCAAAAATGTAATTTCGTGAATAAACATTCTTGAAGCTGAAAATAAAAAAAATGAAACCTTTATTCACCTGATTCACCTTCCTCTGCAGTTTCTTCTGTCGGTTTGTCAGCACCTTCTGGCTCTGATTGAGATTTGAGAAATAAAACAGCGTCGTCTGTGATCAGCTGATCATCAACGGTTTTGGCGCAATTGCGTTTAGGACTTTTAATTTCTAAACTTTGCAAACAATTCTTATTTTCTTCCGCAAACCTGACCATTTTACTTCTTTTTCTGCGCTGTTCACTACTGAGGGAAAGATTGTTACGTCGAAATTTAATGCGAAAATTCGATTGACTATCACCTCCTTTACTCAACACTAGAATTTTCGAATCTGGTGCTTCATCCGCAATTGGATCAATTTCTTCTTGCGTTAGTACAGGTTCTTCCAAGCCATCTGAGAATTTTTTTAAGAAGAATTAATTACCGGTATTCTAAAAGTGCATAGTACTAATTAAGTATAAAAATTAAAATACCATTTTCTTCGCTGATGGATGGAGTACCCAGGTTATCGCTGGATTTTCTCGTCGAAGAAGCGAGTTTTATCAATGGAACATCGTCAGGAAAAGTATCATCTAGTTGCTCTTCCTTAATACTTTCAGTACTACAATTTGTAGTTTCGGTATTATCAGCAGGTTCACTGTCACTGGTATTTTGCTGACTCGAACAATTGGTCACTCGAGACGGACTTTTTCTATTGCACTGGTTCAAACTTAATCTTCGATTCATTCTTTCTATTCTAGCTATTAGCTATGAAACAAAGATGAAAAAATCTACTCAGTAAATAAAGCAATATAATATTTAGAATTTAAAAAAAGGCGAAAACTTCTTACCGATTCGTTTTGTTTCTTTAGCTTACATATCTCTTGACTCTGAGCATCGATTATCTTCGCTTGCTCTTCGATTATATTTAAATGATAAGAATTTAAGTTGGATCTAGCTATATTTAAATTCATGGTATTGGAAGCGGCTGTTTCTTCGACGCTACTGGCGTATAAATGATCAAAATCCGGAAATGGTATAGTACCAATGGTCATGCTGTCAGTTTTACACCCGGGATTTTCGGCGATATCGGTTGAATTTGCACTGGATTTTTCAAAAGCGGTATACAGTTCACTTACGGCGTTAACGGAGCATTTATCGACGTTTTCTTTATGACCGTTGCAAACCATACTTGGTTCTGACATAGTACATCACTACAGCTACAATTTTCAATAGTTCTTCACCATACGTTGCTTTATGATAGAAATCATAATAGTATGAAAGCGAACAGTCGATTTCAATTACGGCAAACTAATTGATAACGAATATTTACTGATACGTATTGAATAAAGCTGCGATATACAATAGCTTTCTACTGCTGACTACGAATTAACCACGTTAAATAACTAATTAAAATTATATCACCGGGCAAGTGTCGCAAGATGCAAATAGTTTCTGCGAAGTATTATAATAAATTAAGTGATTGAAATGTAACTGATCGAAGAAACAGATTTCCACCGAAAGTTTGACTTCGATAAAATATATTTACATACTGAAAAAGTAATGCAAAAGCGTTTTTAAATTATGAAAACTCGACAAAATATACAACACAATGCCCAAATTTTCAGTTGTGAGAGGAAAATTTCATATCAGTCCGATTTCAACCAATGAGATTGTCAATACAAATCTTCGAAGATAAAAATAAACGAAAAATGTTCCAAATTTATGCCTACCTATCTTCCTAGTAACCTATATATTTTATGCAGTGTTACAAAACTGAAGATGTTAATCTCTCGCCAATTTTTCAATTTTATTAAATATTATTTTTGCTCCCGAGATTTTATTTTGATTCATTATACCAAAGTTTATGATTTCACTCAACTAATCAACTGTCTAAAATTCATTGAAAAATAAAAGGAAAACTCTTACTCGAATTGAATTATTCATCATGAAAGCAAAAAAATTCAGAAAACGTCAATAAACGAGCTTGATAAAAATATTGATCGTAAATTAAGTGCACTACTTCACGATCACTCTCTTTGTTCATTTGTTCGTATTTCTTCTCGTTCTGGGTAGGTAACTCTTGAATTAGTCTTGACGAATCTTGATCGTGTTGCTATTCTCAAAAATACCACAAAAAATAATAGTATCCAATAGATTTAAATTTATTAGGTACATAATCCACCTATGTAATGGAAAAATAAGACAGTGAGTGACAGATGAACTAAACTTTTGAATTTGGTTCATTGGTTCCTATTCAAAATAATTTCTGATAAATACTGAAAATCGAAGATGACTGTAATCTGTCATCTTTGCGGTTGTATAGAATTATGAAAAATTATTGCCTTATGAAATCGACATTTTGGAAATAAAAAGTCGTTTGTGATGTGATCCTGTCGCATGGCGCAAGAGCAAAATAAAATGCCTACTTACGTAAAAATTGGTTCCATTCCGTTCTTTAGTAACGTTTTCAGAATTATCATGTTATTGATAAATTTGAATAAAATTGTTCCGACTTCATTATTCAAAAAATCTCTTGAATGTTTTTAAGTTTATACTTTCAGTTTTACCTAATAGGTACCTGCATACTGCATAGTCGAAATGGTAAACAGGTAAACTTCAACTATCAACTCTGAACTGTGAACTCTGCAGCTCATAAAAAGAAAAACAAATACAAAACGCCAACTACGTTCTAATTTACTAATTAATTAAGATGGTAGTTCCTCATCTTTCCCTTTTTCTTGAAATAGATTCTTTAATTCATTTTCGATCTTAAGTTCTGATTCAGACGAAGAAAAGCGAAGGTTGATAAGTTACTTGATAGTTGATTTGATTGGCAACGCTTTGTATGAAATTCATTTCCATTTTCTTCTCCAATTTTCTTCTATTGTTAAATTTTTTTGAAAATACTTATTATACCTACGCAAACGCAACTAAAATCTTTCAAAAATGAAATACAATTATTTTACAAACGCGATTTTTTTTACAAAAAATGAAAAAAGTTGCGTGAAAACGAACCAGACCTTATTTTGTCAGCTCGAGGGTGGATGGTGTGCAAGTATTGAAAAATACCGAATACGAGGTTTTCTGTGGTTGAATGCAATAATTCATGAATTTTATGATTTTTCATTTTCAACCTTCAAAGTTCCAACCCAAACTTTATTTCAGTTTTGTTTTTGTTTATTGTCGAATTTTTCTCAACGATTGTTCTTTCCCATTCGTTCATTTTGTTGGTAATGTAATGGTACGTAGGTCTCAATTATGAATTTATATGAAATTTTCCTATCTTCAATGTTCTAAACTTTGAATTTTTTCTTTCGTTTTCTGAAGATTGAAAAAATTAATAAAACTTCATAAGCTCAAAATAATTTAGCAAATGAATAATGATAGAATGGCCATCAGTCAAGTAATGCTTATTTGGTAAAAATAAAAAAAATCAAACTTTAGAAGAAGAACTTTGAAGATTGAAAAAATTCATAAAATCAAATCAAGATTTGAATTGACGTACCTATACTTACTAATTTGAAACTTCGAAGATGTACGAATAGTTGAGAAATACCTGCATTTAAACAAAATAAAACGAATAAAAATTTAAAAAAATCAAGTGTTTTGATTGAAAACTTTAAAATTATTATTGAGTGAACACGTAAGTACTATTTTACAAAAAAATTGAAAATTGCGTCCCATTCACCTACTAGCTGACAAAATAAGGTCTAGTTGAGAGAGAGAACTTTTTCCCTTATTTCCCTTGGATCACTTGGATTATTTGAATTTGAAAACACAAAACAATCATCTTTCGTATCCTTCTCCTTTTGCGTTTTTGTTTTTGAAAATTTTGCATTCTCTTTTGCAATTTCGAAATTCATCCTTTGTGTATGCTAAATGCTTGTTGTTGAATGCGTTTTTTTATAATCGTAAGTTGAATTAACCATCTGTTAACGTAATTGTAATTAGTTCATTATAGTAAGTAATTAGAATACTGTTGACTTTTGTCAGAGATGTTATTTTCTTTTTTCGCTTCACCCGAGTATTATTTTTAATTTGAGAAAAAGTCGAACCACTTCAATCATCCATCATGAAACGTGTTATATTATTCAAAAATGGATGTAACGACGATGGAAAGGTAAGTTGAGCTGTAAATGAGTCAATTTTTTAGCCAGTATTGTAACAACTAATAAGTTTATTATTTTAGGTCATACCACTTACTACATTCCCTGAGCTCGTAGCCGCAGCTACTGTAAAATTCGGATTTGAAGTCAAAAGAATATTCACTGCGGAAGGTGGCGAAATCGATAATATAGAAGTATTACGGTATGTGGCATGGTCTTTATATTTTTACGAAAATCAACCGTATGGAGACTGAATTACGTTTGTTTCTTACAGAGACAACGAACTCCTTTATGTATCAGCGGGCGAACCGTTCGTCAAAGAAGATAAGCCCGGTGGTCACGGCGAAGGTAGTGAAAGAGATTGGATTACTTTGAACGTTGGCGGAGTTACTTTTCTTACTTCTAGAGCTACGTTGATTCTAAAAGAACCTAACAGTATGTTGGCTAAGTGAGTGAATAACTTTTTGTATTTCGTGAATTATTATGGAAACGATGGGACTCTATTTGATTAGATCGTTTTCCAGAATGTTTTGTAGCAACGATAGCGGTCTCGTTCCTAGTGAGAAAGATTCCAATGGTGCATATTTATTGGATCGATCCCCGGCGTATTTCGAACCAATTATTAATTACTTGAGAACGTCGCAAATTATCATCAATACGGATGTCAATCCTCTCGGTAAATTGCATTTTACAAAGTGCTCTAGATGTTGAATATAAACTTGCGCTTACTATTCGAGTTTGAATTCTTACAGGTGTATTGGAAGAAGCTCGCTATTTTAATATCGAATCTATGATCCCACATTTGGAAGCTATCGCTGCGAAACATTCAGCTTGTAGAGATACTACTCCGCTGAGTACTCGCGATGTCGTCGATGCTCTTATATCAACAGACCAGAACTCTAAATTACGTTTTCAAGGCGTCAATCTCGCAGGAGCTGATCTTTCACGTCTCGATTTACGTAACATAAATTTTAAGGTGTGTACGAGTCGTTAAAATTATTATTAAATTATGAAATATAGTTTGAATAAGATTATTTGTTTCAGTACGCATGTTTACAAGGATGTCGTTTAGCGGGCGCGAACCTGAGTAACTGTATTTTAGAAAGAGCCGATCTCTCTAATGCGGTATTAGACGGAGCGCAGTTACTCGGAGTTAAAATGCTCTGCGCTAATTTAGAAGGGGCTAGTTTGAAGGGTTGTAATTTTGAGGATCCAGCTGGCGTAAATGCTAATATGGAAGGCAAGTAGAACCCTTCAAACAGTTCGGTATTTTTGTCGAAAAATTTTTATACTTCGTGTGAAAATATTAATTTTATTTTTATTTTCCGTTAAAGGAGTCAATTTGAAAAACGCTAATTTAGAAGGAAGTAATATGGCTGGGGTTCATTTACGAGTTGCTACCTTGAAGAATGCCAATTTACAACATTGCGATTTACGAGCAGCTGTATTAGCCGGAGCTGACTTGGAGGTTATTATGATTTGTTTTTTTTCCAATTTTTTTTTAATTGATTTCCATCATGTGAGTGGTTCTTAATTATTTACTTTTCTAATACAGAATTGCGATTTATCTGGAAGCAATTTACATGAAACTAATTTAAGAGGAGCAAATCTGAAAGGAGCTTCGTTAGAACTGATGCAGACCCCAGTGCACATGTGCCAGACAGTCGCGAATTGAAGTTTAATTTTTCGTATTTTTTTTTTTTATATAGATTTATCAGTTATCGCATAATTTGTTGTTCAAGTCGTGTTTTTCGTGTTTTTCCTTTTTTCATTTATTATCATGAATATATATTATCTCTGATTTAAATCCCTTACGCGTGTTTATTTTGTTTTTGATTGAGAACAAATCGAGTAAAAAAGTTTTTATTTCAACTCCGAAGGTAATAATTTTTTCGGCAACAAATTATCTTCACCTCTACTGTACAGAGAACCGTGTCTGAATTGATCGGATAGTTTTTCTTTTGATTGGAAGAATTCCTTTGCATCCGGTAGGTAAAGGTATTTGTAAATTAATGTGGTCGCTAATGATGCTCCCAAAGTTGCGACCCAGTACACCTGTTGAACACGTTTTGAGCTACGTAAATATCTCGCTGTTTCTCATTAGCAATCGATGCGTACTCGAACTTACCCAATGACCCGTCCATACTCTATTAATTATAGCCGGAGCAAAAGATCTCGCCGGATTCAAACTAGCTCCCGTTAAAGGTCCCTGAAATTGAGATCGCGTTATTGTAACCGATTCGAGACTGGATATAGGTACTCAAATATAAAAACATACTATCGTTATAACCAAATTAATAACAACAAATCCGAATTTTAATGCGACAGAATCGCTCCAAATTGCATTTCTAGGATCCCACGCGCTGCATACTGAATAGATTAGAACTGAGGTACCCATGAATTCAGCCAAGATACCTTGAAGGGGTGTCAAGTGTTCACGTAAAAGTGTATTACAATACTCAGATGTTTTATTTTTCGTAGCAGGGTCTCTAAACAAAGGCGCTGGTAAAGTGACCTGGAAATTTTAAAATAAAAAATCAAACTAAAAATACATACCTACCAGCTAGGTGAATGATGATGATATAGGTAACGAAAACATACCGTCAATAGCCAGTATCCGAATGTTGCACCGGTCATGTGAGCCAGAAAATAAGCCAAACATTTTAAAGGAGTAATGATACGTAATATCAAAGCGCATAAAGTTACCGCTGGATTAAAATGTCCTCTCGTTATATGACCGAACATCTGGAAATATTTTCATCTGTTTTTAAACGTTATGATTAAAAAGGACACGAGTACGAGTACGAGTACGAGTACAAGTAACACAGAAGTATTGGACAACGATGTATAATTACCATTATAACAGAAGTTATCGTGCTGCCCCATACTATGGCAGCCTGCAGGTCGGGTGCGCCTGTTACAGACAAAAATTTGGGAAGTAATCCCATGCAACCAAAATACATGAGGAAAGCAGTGCCAGAAAATTCACCGATGAAAATTATGATGTACGTCCTCAAGTGTTCGATTTGTCGAGGATCGTCCATCGTGATGTAATTACAGTTTTAATGATAGAAAAGTTTCTGATTTAAAAACAATTTTTTCAAACATTATTCAGAAAACATTTTTAATCACAATTCACGATGAGGATTACAAACAATCTTTATTCCTGATATGAATCGAGATAGGTAGCCAATGATAAATGAAATTATAAGCCTAGTTCACAAACAAAAACGTAAAACGTAAGGCATAAGAAAACGTTCTCTGATTGGCTAGTTCTTATGTTTTGACATAAGATTCCCATTCTTATGGGAAATTTTTACGTTAAACATAAGAACTAGCCAATCAGAGAACATTTCCTTACGTGTTATTTCTTATGTTTTTGTTTGTGAACTAGGCTATAATGATACACAATAGGTATGGGTACATTGGGTGCCATCATTGGTACTTATTTTATTTTAGGAACTTATCATAAAATTACGATTACTTATTAAAAATTAATAAGTAAGCATACAACAAATTAATAAACTATCAACAAAATGAAAAAATTAAAGACTAATTCAACATTTATTACATTTGAATACCTATCTAATATATTTACAAAAAATCAATATAAAATTACGTCTGAAATATGAAGCAGCTACTGATGTATAACTTTGCCCCTACAATTTTCGGGGTCAGCAAATCAATTTACACTAAAAATTAAGATTGCATCAACTTCATGAGAATTAATCTACAAAAATAACACTATTCAAGTAAATAAATGAGTAATTAAGCAAGTGAGTAAATAAATGTAAAATATTCAAGATCTCCTGAGTATTCAAGATTTGATCATCGCGATAAATATTGTACCTACTAGGTATGTACATGATATTAGGCAAGTATTCCAATATTCCAACATGTTGTAAGGATAATATAATAATAAATTAACTACTGATTTAGCTCATCACTGAAATTATACGAGTAGATTTGAAAAATGATGTGTATCTGGGTCGGTAATTGTTGCAACATTTTTTGAAATATCAGTAAAGTACATTCATCAAGAGCATAATAAATTAATAAAATAATATTCGTACATTATTCACTTACTAATATTTTCCAAAATTTCAGAAGTGTGTTTTAGATCAGAAAATTTCTGATGTTTCTTGAGAAAAATGAATTTGTAGAAAAAAGATGTGAATATAGAAGCACTTAAAGGAACAATCCAATAGAACTGGAAAAATTACGCACAAATACGTAAGTATAGGTATGGTCTTTTACATATATCAAATTTATCATTTGATTACTATCAATTTATTAATTAACGTAGGTATACCTAACATGCTTACCCACTGATTATCCCAGAAACCATTTGCTAAAGCTGGACCAAAACTTCGAGCTGGATTTACGCAAGAACTATAATTTCCCTATACAAATTTAAATTTAATGAGAAGATAATGATGATACTCGTACATTCAAGTACCTATTTGTAAATTATTCATTCACCAATGCAAAATTAATAATTGCCATTACGAATCCGAATTTAAGAGGTACCGAATCTTGATACTGAGCATTTCGAGGATCCCAAGTACTGCATTGGGCATAGACTAGAACTGAAGCACCCATGAATTCTGAAAGAAATGCTTGAGAAATTGACACATTTGGATTGATCTTGACGAGGCAACAGTTTTCAGGGTATTTATCACTGGATGTAGTAAGCTGTGGAAATTTGATATTACTCTATTAGATTATTTTTATGCATGGTGTTTGAGGGTAGAAATGAGGTCATTTATTCAAAGAGTTTGAGTAACATTTGCAGAGAGCTAAAATGTGTTCGCTCAATCTTCCGATTAAATAAAATATATATTTTCTCAATATTATTTTTTTTTTGTGTTTTCTTAAGATTTGTTCTTTCATCATCTTCCCATTATTATCATTAAAATTAACATTATTCTAAAAAATAATACCTATCTAATTATTTTTTTTAAATGTCAGATTTCATTAATCTTTATTAATATTTTCAAACAAAAAATGTTTTCCCTTTCTCAGTTAGCATTTTTAATTGTAATCAAGAAAACTTTTCACGTTTTTTTTTATGCATTTATGCATTTTTAGAAGAACACGCTCTTGCCCCTGCAGCCAGTTACTTAGACAAATACATCTCCACAAATTTAGTTGGCGTTGCATTATCACCGGGCACAGGATGAAAGAAGGCATTAATTTAATGTGGGTTTAGGTTTAGGTTTAGGTACCTATCTAATTATTGGGGCAAATAAATTATAAAACCAACCTTCACGAGCCAAGCTCCAAGGTATGCTCCTAAACATTGTGCCACAAGATACACGAATCCAATCAGTAAAGATATTCGCTTGAATATCAAAGCACACAAAGTAATCGTTGGATTCATAAAAGCTCCACTAATACATCCGAATATCTAAGTAAAGGTAAAATTAAATTCAAATTAAATAGATTCACGATTTGAAAAATGAAAACTAAAAATTAAGTCGGTAATGTGGTTAGAGAAAAATAAAATATGCTGACCACAATGCAAACTGCATTGGCAAATCCCCAAACAAATCCTGCTTGTAAGGAACTGATATTTTTCGATGATTGATCTAATCCTGGAAGAATTCCCATGCAACCGAAGTACACTAAGAAAACTGTAGCTATGACCTCCGCTGTGAATATTTGTAGCAGATCGAAAGCTTGATCTTTGAGCTTCATGATTTCGTAGTGAGTTTGATGAGTTTTTTTTTTTAACTCTACTTATAGGAATTGTTATTTCAAACTGGATCCTATAATATAATAATAATAAAATAATATGATTTTAATCATAACTCATCTTTCAAAATAGCAAGATAGGTAATGCTCTATATTGTCACAATAAAAATAGTAAAGTAGGTACATCGTCACGTCCAACTAACTAAATTGCGTAAGAAATGATGGACAAAAATTCGATCCCGTTTAAATGCGTGCGTAAAATTGCCTATGACGTCAAAAACTAACGTTGAAATTGAAGACATTGAAATGCAAATTTTTTGTCGGCGAAATCAAACAATCGTACCACAACGTAAACAAACAGAAGATCAACGCAATTAAGAAAAATAAAAATAAGCCTAATTTTCTAATGCTAATTCGTCAAGAACAATAAATTTAAACTTGTACATTAAGTTGCCTATTTGAAATAATCAAAGGGAGAATGAAAGTGGCGAAAGAACGATCAGAAATGAAAATGAAAGCACATCGTTAATCAAAATACACCCCGAAGAAGAGGCTGTGATAGGTTCATTTCTTTTCAGTTTTAAAAAATGTATCTGCTTTAGAAATTGAATGAGCAACAGCTAGAAAATGAAATTTCAGACATACTGGCGTGATTTTTTTTAAACGAACAAAAAGACTAACGTAGGATTAAAAATTAAGAAATTAAAAAAAAATTAAATTTTTGAAGTGGTGAATTATCTTGAATTATTTAAACACAAATTCAACTACTCGTACATATACATATGTAGTATACTTTCATAGCAACTTTTTCAAGCAAACATAAACTCATTGACTGTTTTTTTTTTTTTTTTTTTTTTTTTTTTTAATGAAAAATATTAATTTTGAAAGCAAAGAAATTAAAAAAAAATATCTGCTGTAAAAAGTTAAAAGTTGAAGTTGAAAATGGTAAAATTGCTGAGAAAATTAAATTTTAAAATCAAGCTGTACCTAGATGAATATTTTAATTTGATTACAAAAATATGTACCTATTTGATTGTTAACGATCGTAAAGTATAATGATCAATTACTTACCTTAAACTTGGGTAAACATAATATCAATTACTATTTTATTTAAAAAGATGAGATTGATTAGAAATTGAAAATTTATTTTTCCTCAATGACAAGAGCCATCGACAGAACTAATAAACGTTATACCTGCATTTAAAATCATACCTACAGTCTTTAAATTCAAGCTTTTCTTCAACATTTTGCATTTCATTTTAAAAGATTTGATTTCAATTACAAGAAATATTTCATAGTTATTCAGTTAATCAGTTTTATTTTCTAAATAAATTTCTTCGTGCTATTAAAAATACAGGGGATATTGAATATGTAATTATGTAATTAATTTTTCACTGTTTATCTCGAAATACTCGTATTTAAAAATCGAAATGAGAAAAAAATTAATCTCAAAGCTTAAAATAGCTACAGTTGGTCGATTATTCGATGGCATATCTTCATCGATCATTTTGAAGCAGGTATACAAATACCTAGGTAATCCATCAATCAATCATAATACCTACGTATGAGTAGAGAGTTATTTTATACGAGTAGATTAAACTGCTAAAAGAAAAGGGTATAAGTAAATTGTTTCAATACTTACAAAATTCCTCGATTTGTTTGGAACTATATTTTTTTAGAAAATTGTTCGATTCACATGCATGCTACAAAATATAAAATATGAAAAATGCTGAAGCATACCTGCTTAAAATACTTTAATCACATTATTTACATCGAATTCTATTATTTTCACTATGAATATCTAATTAATATCTGGTACATTTTTCGCACAAAAATATTGACAAATTATTCTAAAAATTACAAAACCGTGTCTTTTTACTTCACTCACGTTATCGTTTCTTGCTAAGCTTAGTTAAAACTTACAAACACGATAGTAAGTACATACCTACATAGTTATAATGTATTACCCATATACCTACATTTATTCATATGATTTCAAGGACACCAAAGCACAATGATATGCTATCAACAATTTTGACGAGATTTTTATGGTATTGTTTACAATGTAGAATAGGAACCAAAATAATACAAGGAAAAAAAACTTATCTATTTTTTTGAAGTGCGATTATGGAAATCTAAGAAAAAGGATATCACAAATGTAGGTATTTGGACCTCAGAACAGCTTGATGATAAGTTCATCCTTCAGACTCAGTCACCAACTTCACCATTCAACATTTAAAAATATATATTTCTGATTTTCAACTACACAATCGAATTCAAAGTGAATTTTATCATTTTTTTGGATCAAGTTAGGTTTTCATTGTTTTATTCATCGACTTTTATTAACGATGGTTTTATTAGGTATTGTTTATTGAAGTGGTTAAATTTTTATTACCTAGGTACATGTTTTTCCCAATTTTCAATTTTAATTTTTTTTGTGTCGGGTGTAATAATCTGGCAATTATAAAAACCCTAAACAAAAACAAAAAAAAAAATTGTGTCAACTGCCAAACCACCCTTTTGAATTTGAGCAATGAGCATCTACTAGTTGCTTAGTTTTTTTCAAGGTAGGGGATTTTTTAATTGTTTGACTCGCAATCCTACAGAATTCCATTACGAATTTGATATGAAAAAAATCAAAAACTGGATACTTAGGTCGTTAAGGTCGTACTTAATTATTTTACGTAATCATTCTGATTTGACCAGAATATATATTTTATAACCCAAGTTACCAATTGAACACATTGAATAAATATCGTACTTCTAGGTACACCAGTTGTCTAACAAAATTCTGTAAATTATGCTTAAGTAGGTACCTATGTCAATTATTCATTGATCAATCTCATCGCTGAAATCAGGATTTTTAAAAAATGTTATTTCGAAGCATTAGATAATAGTAAACTTTCATGCAACTGCACAAAATTATCTGAGGTGAGAATATCAGTACCTAAGTACGAAAATTATTACAATATTATTAAACATACACAATTACTTAATGAACTGGCCGAAGTTTGAACGTACTCGTATTTTCATGAGTCTCATAATCAAGTTTTGGAAGAGAAGAATCCTGGTATTTTTTGAGAAATGTGTATTTATAAATTAATGTCGTGATGACGGAAGCGCTCAAAGGAACCATCCAATAAACCTAGAAATGAGATGAAAATTGAAGACACTCGAGTAGGATTATTGAGTGGTGCACCACAATATTTTTTATTTTTTATACCATATTACCCGTAAAATCAGCTTTTACACAAACGTAGATTCGAAATGAAAAAGGAAATACTTACCCATTGATGATCCCAAAAACCATTCACTAAAGCTGGACCAAAACCTCTGGCTGGATTTACACAAGCGCTCGTATAATGTCCCTATAAACACAGATAGGTATAGGATACCCATACATTTGGATTTAACTATGGCATATTTATTCAAATATTTTAACAAATACCTATACCTAAGGATCTACTTCATTTTAATTAGAGAAATATGTATTTACAATAAAAAAAAAAATAGGACTACACAATTACCATCGCAATAACAATAGTTGACACAACAAATCCCAATTTAATAGGCATAGAATCTTGATGTTGAGCACTTCGAGGATCCCAGGCACTGCAGACAGCATAGATTAAAATAGACGTACCCATGAATTCTGACAGAAAACCTTGGTAAATTGACAATGTAGGATGAATCTTGACACAGCAGAAGTTTTCCGGATATTGATCGATGGGAGTTGTTAGCTGCATGAGGAACAGATAATTGTGATATTATTTTTAATTAGACATGAAATTGGATTAGGTACTCATAATGCAAATTATGTGCAATACTTTTACTAGCCATATTCCTAAACATGCTCCGAGACATTCCGCTACAAAGTACACGACACCAGCGAGTAAAGAGATTCGTTCATAAATTAAAGCAGATAATGTAACTGCAGGATTCATATGAGCTCCGCTGATAGGTCCGAATATCTGGAATAAAAATGCACCAAAAAGATGTAATCACTTAATCCAGTACCTTAGTAGATGTTCGATTGAGTAAGAATATTTTTATTTCACTTACCACAATACAACCTAGTACAACAATCCCCCAAAGAATACCAGCGTGTAGAGGTGTAACACTCTGCGATGAATTGTCTAAACTGGGAATAAGTCCGATACAGCCAAAATACAATAAAAAAGTTGTTGCTATAACTTCTGCTACGAATATTTCTGAAAGGTCGAGTAATTTCTGGGAGAACTTCATATTGCAATGAAACTTGATTTCGAAGTCCTAAGAATCAATAATAAGATTAAAGTAGGTAGTAAGTACCTATACCTACCAAGATGTAAATACTTAGGAATTGTAAGTGAAAAATTATAGGTCAAGATTTTTGCAAGAATATTTCAGATCGATTCAATACGTACTTACTCACTTTGGAAATTCAAGTTTTCGAATTTCTATTTTTGAGTAAATGGATCTTTGAGAAGAAGTAAAGTTACATACTAGGTACTCAATTCTATATTATGCTTTGCATTTTGCAAGATCCATATAGGTAATTAAAAACGATCTGGCTGAGCAAATTTACTTTTACTTAGGTACTTTACTCATATATCTGAATATACCTACTTCTTATCACTTGAAGCCTGATTACTAAACTCGATCAGATATACCTAGTTAATTAATTAAAATGAAACTATACATACGATACTTACTATTCATAAATCAAGTTCAAGTTCAAGTTGAAACTTATAGTTCAGCTCCAGGAAACCATTCACTAAGCCTGATTAAATCACTTTTGCTCAGCTTCACAAAATTTTAAGGAAAAAAAAAATACTAATGATTCTTCGAGATGTTTCACAACAAATGCGGTTCAGGTTAAGCATTCCTTCGACAGTAATGTTTTTTAAACAACGTTCGTTTTCATTAAACAATAAATATCTAAACTTTACTCAGCAGCCAAGTTTACTTATCAGAGATTTTTACATACCAAAATTAACAGCTAGCATGGCAATGAAATACCTATAAGTATACCAGGTACACTATGCGGTTCAGTAAAGAAACACTTCTTTTCCATGAGAAAAAACAGATGTATTCATCACTGTGCATGAGAGAGACGCTTATTAAAATCTTACCTATTTGATAATAAAACCATAATAGCTCATAAACTTAAAAGTAAATGCTCAACATAATTATTATAATTGATTTCTCAAGTTAAATAAATTATCTACGATGTACCTATTATCGTCTTTCAGACTGATACTCGTACAAAATAAAAGTAGTAGCGTGGTTTAACTGGGCATTTCACGTACCTACCTATATTAAATTTAATCGCGAAAAACGAAATAATGTGTTAGTTCATATTTCGTTAGATCATTTTACAAAAAGAAAAAACCTATCCAACTGTTTCGTCTAGACAGAATTGAACAGTAAAAATAAGAAAAATTCTGTTCAAAATGAAGGTAGGCATCTATAAATATGTAAGTACATTTTTGTAATGTACATAAGCCTATGTAGGAAATTAGGTATCTATAGGTACGAATTCTCTGATCAGAAAATATCTACGATATGTAATATTTAGGTAGAACTATCATGTTTGCAATATCATTTCATTAAGTAAATGAATCGTAAACAGAAAATATAGCAAATTGAAATATAAATGTTTCAAATTATTTGATTTGAAGTTCTGCCACTTACTTAATTATGCCTATCTTATATGGTAATTGTACCTATAATCTAATAAATGATTCTAGCTTGATTACGATGCGATCACTTGTGGATTCTGGGCTCCTAATTGCACGTTTTTATTTTTCAGCAAACACCTATACATACGTACAAATACAAAGACATTTTCTAATACCTACCTACCTACCTATGTTGAGTCGTTTATATGCTCAATCGTTAATAGTTTTTACGTGTATTATCAGTCGATAGTTGAATGTAGAATTGCACGCCTCCATTGTGATAAAACAGCATTAAAAATATAAGTATTTACTGGGAGATCGGTGTGAAAAATTACTCGCTAATAAAACACCTTACAATTAAGTTAGTGTTTATTCTTTGTACCTACAACAGGGTGTCCAGTGAGTAGACTGTCACTTTTTGTGTCACCTGGTTGTACCCAAATCTGTCTACTCATCGCACTTTTTGTATAGTGGCGTTGTTGATTTAAAAAATTCGAATTAGTACTGCAACATTTTTCATAACTTTTTTTTACAATTTTTATTTCATTTCTAACAAGGGAACCTCTCGAGGTGTCAGTCCTAGAATTTGAATAGGACTAAAATATTCGGTCAGGAGGATGCATGGTCTGAAATCTCCATAACCTAAATTTCAGTTGCCCAAATTGAGTTTTCAATTTTTGGCTAGTACTTAAAAATTCAAAGGCTCATGAGACATTATCTATGTGTTTTTAAAAAATAAAATTTTCATTAAATAGAGGTAGAAAGCTAAAATTTGACAAACATTTTTAGTATTATTTGAGCCTTTTGAGTCCATTGATAGCTGGTTTCAAGTCGTTTAAGAACCTCTAGAGATTTTGAATTTTCTAGTTTTTGGACTATTTGCAGCAAAAAAGGCTAAAATGAAGTTTAGGATTTCTATTCATTAAAGCATAATTTTTCAAAATTCTTCTTTTCGGTCCAGGTCTGATTTTACTCCGGTCATTATTTTTGAAATAAATAAAAAATGTGGTAAATTCTCCGTGTTTACAAACACGTCAAGGAAAAATGCTCAAAATCAATTTTTCAGTTTTAAAAAAATAAATCAAAAAATCATAATATAAATCAATTTGATTTGAGTGAGTATTTCGTCGAAAATGAACCAAATATGAATTTCCAAAAAACTCTTCAATGTCAAAAAATGAACTTCAGTACCTGAAATTTTAGAAATCACGAAAAAACAGTTCCGTTTGTTTTTAGTTATTCATTTTTACCCGAAAATAACGTTTATTTTTAGTTTGAATAATGCCACATGTTCCAGAAATCCACAAAAATTTATCTAAACCGCATTTAAAAAATCTTGAAAATTGTCGATTGATAAAAATTTCAGTTTTATTCTGTGAATTATCTTCAAACTAACTTCAAACAAAATAATAATGAAAATGTAGTAATGGTTGCATCACTGTCTCACATCAGGCAAATTTGATGTCTTTTTGTAGATGGAAAATATGTACTTTGCCTAAATATTTTTTGAAGGGGCATTATTTTTTGTTTCAGGTATGCAAATATCCCAGATATTCCATAATTCAATTTTTTATCCATGTCAATATGACTCAATATACGAAGGAGCTGCCTTAAAGTGAAAATCCTTGGTTCAAATCTTGAAAATTTTAAATTTGCTCCTTCCAAAATTATACAGGCAACTTTTGTGCCACACAAGTATTTTCCGCACATAAATAATGCAAAATGGTTTCAACCTCAACTAGTCTGTGAGACAGTCATGCGACCAACGGTAGAGAAAATGAAACTTTGATTTTTTTTAAAATTTGGGTAAACTGATGAGTATTTACTTTTTATAGACAATTACGATCAGAAATTATTGATAAACAAAATGTACCTCTACCTACTAAAACCAAAAAAAAAAGTTTCCACTTTTGTTAGGTACTATGTATTTTTAATAGGTAAAGTTGTTTTTATGTTTTTGGAAATTGTAATTGTTTTCACAACTCCGAAAATTTGAGATTTATTATTTTTTAAATAAGAAAGGGAGGGGGTACTAACTGCATGCCTCCTTTACTCGAACTTCCTCTAATTGTATCTCTACTTAACACTGATTACCAACTCAAATGACGAAAATTGCAAACATGAATTGAATAAGAATAGGAACCTACCTAATCAATTATCTATTTCAGAAATAATTTCATTTAATTATTTTATGTTGAAAAAATAAATATTTGCCATTTTTGAAAAGAGAAAAAGTCTAAAATAGCACTAGAGGATTTCATTGGTAGAAAATTTTCAGTATAAAGGCAGTTTTCATCAAAATTTTTTCAACATTTAAAGTTCTTGATAATTATTATACGCTGAATAATAATTTTTTGCTCGGATCTTGTTGCTGAAAACTTGCAAAAAAAACCAGGTAATTCACCCCCTCTCCCTACCAATTTCTTTTTAAAAATCGCATCATATCAAAAATTTTAAAAATTATTTTTCAATCTGAGAAACTGGTGAGTTATTGGCTAAAAAATGTTTCTGCTTTATCAACTTGAAAATAGATCTTTGTTTTTGAATAATAATTTCAAGTCGCAGTACACGAATGTTAGAACAGTTGCATAAAAAAAACTAATCTAGGTATTTCTGACTCAATTACGAGTAAGGTAATTACGTACTCAGTCATAATGAATAAACAATCTTGAAACAAACACGAATGATTTATTTCTCGTACAAGTAAAATAAAACAAATTATGTAAAATAACACGTTATCGACGAACAGATCTAATTTATAGGGTTTCTCAAATACAAATAAACATAATAATTCAAATTCACTGGGTATCCCAACGTTTTATTTGATAAATGATAAGTAAGTAG
This sequence comes from Planococcus citri, assembly GCF_950023065.1. NCBI lineage: Eukaryota > Metazoa > Arthropoda > Insecta > Hemiptera > Pseudococcidae > Planococcus > Planococcus citri. The sequence continues at coordinate 43,378,520 of NC_088680.1, read as the reverse complement.
CTGAAATGACTTTCAAAGTATGTATAAAACTGAATTTAAAATACAGTAATTATAATATTCCTGCTGAAATATAAAAATACATTATAAAAAAATAAAACAATAAAAAAAAATTCACAGCAAAAAAGAGCGAAAATTGTAAAATAATCACGAATAAATTATAAAAATACCAAAGCTTTTAAAAAAAGTGATCATGGATAGGTAATTCGTACTTGGTAGTACATAAATAATACACATCTCCTAGCTCATAAGAGAGGGTACACTTTACAGTCTTATCATAATTTCGTTACATGTCATGTAACAAAACATCCCGACTTGACGTTTATACGTACCGGTATTTCTCAATTTAGTCATCAATCACTCCACGTACCCTATCTTATACTTTTGAATAAAATTCTCGAAAAAATTCAGGGCCACTCTTATCAAAGCAATTACGCGATAGACGAATCACAATTTCACAACAGCTGTAAAATGTACCCTCATTAACTACTCGTTAAAAACCATCATAACTTAATACTTGGAATCCATTCATTAAAAAAAAAAAAACAACACAACGCCTTCAATTAGGCCAAATACCACAGCTAGGTATAAGAAAAGGTTTCAATCACATAATCATAACGTAACACGTAGCATGAAATTGAATCTCTAGTTGAAATAATAACTTAATTTTTTTTTCCATCACATAAGCTACGTGAAACGTACTGGTATCATTTTACCATAATGTCATAGTTGATGAATATCACACAGCGCCTCGAAATGATTGCAATTAAATAATCAAACAGAATTTTGACCTTTACCACCGAGCGCTGGTTTACTTTCGTGAATCGGACTATCGGGCGATTTTAAAACCGTATCTGTTGATTTTTCAGACGGATGTTCTGGCGTCGTGAAACAATACTTGTAAAACAAAGTCGAACATAAACTCCCACTCAGAGGTGCGAACCAATAGACCTGTTTAAAAATAAAAATCGATTATGCATCGATCGAAATTATACATTCGGGCTGTGATTACTCAGTTTCTAACATACCCAGTGCGCATCCCATACGCTGTTGATCAAAGCAGGAGCAAAAGATCGAGCTGGGTTCATACTACAGCCTGTGAACGGACCCTGAAACATATAAATTTTATATTTTTAAATAAAATATTTACGCGCTAAAAATTGAAATATTTGATACTAATTTTTTTCGAGATTTTGGAACTGAATCAAAAATTACCTACACGCTGACAAGCGAAAAATAATTATTTTTCTTAACATATTTTTTAATGTACATGGTCATGGACGTTGTAGAGCCTACGTTGTATCTCTGGTTAATGTAACATCGAAATTACCAACTCGTCGTAGTTTTATTTTTTCAACGTAGTATATCTACGTACATAGGTAGGTACCTAATAACATATTTTAGAAATATTCTCCATGGCCCATTTATTTGGTATAAATAACTTTCATTCGGAGGCAGGAATTTAGTACCCTACATAAATGAAAATCGCATGACATTTTAGGTCTATGCCATATTTTTCCTTTCAAATAGGCCAGTTTTGTTTATTTAGTATGGTCAAAGTGTACCTTTCATGAACAAGCGACTAACAATGAGTAGGTACCCAAAGTTAATTACCTCTGGTCAGGTAAACAACCATTAAAATTCCAAGATATAATTTTCAGGGTACCGAAACCCATTACTTCAATTTTTAGCAAATAAAGTAGTCAAATACACGTGTTTCCTTGACCTTGACATTTTTACTTTTTGAAAAGCCATACGACTGCTGGGGAAATTTTTCAAGGACTCCTTCGTTCAATGTCCTAACTTTATAAATAAATTATTGGGGTATTCCGTAAGGAAAAAAATACGAGTATAAAAAGATGAGGCTTATTTGCTCTTTAAATACAGTAGTCTAGAATTCAAGCAGCAAAAAGACGTATTCATTCATCGATTTTTTTTTTTGAGGACAAACAGTTACCCAGCAAAATGTGAGTAGGTACTGGTTCAGCATTTGAGAAAACCCCCCAAAAAAGTTTCTCCTTATGCACGTACTATAATTGGGGGGGGGGGTGAAAACTGGGTGTTTTCTGACTGAAAGGAGGACAACAAATTTGACTGGGCAACGAAAGTGTAAAAAAAGAAAGATAGGTAGGTCTACGAGTAGGTATCATTTATCAACCATAAAACTCGTGTTTCAAACCAAAAATTAAACTTCTTTCAAATTTTCCATTTCAAAATGAAAAGTTTTTTCATTCAAGGTGCCATTTTTTTCAACTTTGCAATAGCAATGTTCATAAATTTCGACAACTTTTCAATTTAGAACTGAATTTTTCAATTTGAAGATTGATTCTTTCTTTACACTTTGATGAAAAGTGACCCTTGACGACACACGTTCGAACTAAGAACTGAAACCCTCTCAATTTTCACACATTTGAAAGTTGATGTAAGTATTCCACAGATGAATTTTGAACATTTTTCAAAAAGAGGGATAAATGTAAATAAATAAGAAGTTTTGATTGAAATTTTTGAAAAAAATTGAGGTAATTTCAAGTTTTATTTTGGTAAATTTCTTACAAAGAAAAGAAATTTTTAATGTAGGTTTTCGATTTTGAAATTTAAAACTCAGATTTCAATTTTTTCTATTGAAAAAAAATTTATTTCGGATGAAATAAAAACCTATACTTACAAGTGCTGGAAGAAATGTCAAAATTTTGAAAATACATTAAAATTTTGTTTCTGAATTTTTAGGTAAAAATATAATGTACAGCAGGTGGGCATTTCATTCCAACAGAGGAATTTCCCAATAAGTAATTTTTAAAATCAAAATTCAAAAATAAATCACAAAAATCTTGAAAATGTTTTTTTGTTATCTTATGAGCAGATAAACTTTGTTGTTGGGGAATTTTGATTCTGGAATTTTTCGAATTAGACAGAGATGAAGAAGATTCTTACACTCAAACTTAAATTTCCAACAGGAAAATTTCAAAAATTGTATTTCTCAACTTGAATTTCCAAGTACCTAGGTATAATATTATTGTCTGATCTTGAACACTATAGACAACAAGACATCCCAGGATGAACCTTCCAACCAGGTACCAAATCTCATTTACTGATTTCCTTTCACCTATTCCACACATGGTCTAAATCGTGATACCTGCGTGATAGAGATTAATAATTGTCAGAACTGATAAGAAAATTGTGACCATACTCGAAGATTGAAAAACAATTTACTCATCGTCACATTTAACGAATTGATGACAAGGTGTTATCTTGACGTTTCTGATGCGAATTCAAGTTAAGGATTAGTAGATAACAGTCAGAGAAAAATGTCGCATTTGTGAATTTCGATCACGTACGCGCAAAAAAACAGTAAAAAGTTGTTCAAGATTGAGATAAAATTCAAATTCAGAATATAGAAACACACAGTACTTATAGTACTTGGTGCATATCTGCATAACCTACGTAGGTGTTTTATACAGCATTATAAGTCCTATACTGAGAAATAATGTAATAAGTGGCATCTTCGTAATCCATCGTATATAATTTCGTCAAGATTAAGCCGCATAAGGTCGAAATGACACGCTATCTATCTCGCGTGCTGATTTCTTATACTTAGTTAGTTATATATCAAAAAAATCTTATCTTGAAGGTAGACTAAGAAAATAGTTGCTAGGTACCTACTACCTACATCTAACGTATAAGGTGGATAAATCTTATTCTTTAGACACAAAAAATCTATGTACTTACAGCTGCAATAGATAAAGCTGCGACCAAAATGCCGAATTTGAGTGGAGTCGAATCGGAATTATGAGCATTTCGCGAATCCCAAACTGAACATACGACATACATCAAGAAGGCAGTACACAAAAATTCTATTGAAAATCCTCGCACGATGCCAATTGACGGATGTATGGTTGTCGTGCAAAATCCGCTAGTCGAATTACTCGTCATGTATTCGATAAATATGTCTTGTGTGGTAGCCTGCAACAGAGACATATTGCACATTAGTTAGGTATACTTAATTCGAATTCGAGGTTACAGGACGAATAAGTAATCACTTCAGAGTAAATCGAAACGATTCATCGAGCAATTACTTCATGGTTGAGATGGTCGATTTGAAGATTTGGTATATGAAGTTAAACTTACTTGCAGTAACCATAATCCAAAAGTACATCCTAAACATTCGGCTATTAGGTAGATAATGGCAGTGTATACGTTTATCCTTTTCAAAATTAAGGCACACAAGGTTACCGAAGGATTCAAATGAGCGTCGCTGATATGTCCGATGCCCTGCACAAAAAAAATCATTGATTTTGATCGTTAGTTTTTATCTAAGTATTCGTAAATTAAAACTATACTGCAAGTATGTAGTGAACTAAATGTCTATTTAGATAATTAAAAACTTTAGGTGAAAGTCGAGCAAAGCGTAAAATGATACTCATTAATAATTATTTATAGGAATGACAGCAAGTAGATCGGTAGATACTCGAAATTGACGAACAACAAATTACAGGTAAGTAATTTGAACATTATGAATTCATGAAATTAAAAAACATTGTCGTAGGTGTATTTCATCTTTTGGGCACGTGTTCGGTGTTTCAAATTCAAGGTGTCATTAAGTAAGAATAAGTAGGGTAGGTAGGCGTTATCAATCAAAATTTTGAAAATTTTCACAGCTGAGCATGATCAGGAAATGACCCAAGTTTGACAATTGGAATCCTGCCAAAGCTGTTGAAATAGGCGATGACGAAATCATAATTTGCATTAAGTAATATTGTTTTGATTGGCATCCACATTGACCAAAAACATATGTACCTACATGTACATACAAACCGAATATTTCACAAAAAATGTAATCTTGTTCCTGTTTGATTGATTACTTTAAAGCAAAGTTTGCCAAAATAACTTACATCTTTCAAAATAGGCACCTAGGTACAAAACAGGACCAGAATAACTAAGTAGGTAGTAAACGAAAAAATGCTTTTTCACTACTTTTTTCACCACACGTGGGTGTTTTCAGAACCAAGTAAGGACCCTTGATAGAGTCAGAAGACGTCGCTTTCAATCAGTGGGTGTTTTCAGACCCAAGTGAGGACCCGCTGTTGAGTTAGACACAGTTTTTAATCGGCGGGTGTTTTCAGACCCAACTCCCAAGTAAGGACCAGTGGTTGAATCAGCCACAGTGTTTAGCTGTTTACCTACTCCACATTCTGGCCAAAATCAAACAATTAAAATTAAAAACAACTGTGGTTGCGACAGAAACTGTTTCAATCGGTGGGTGTTTTCAGACCCAAGTAAGGACCTGTGTTTGAGACAGACACAGTTTTTAATCGGTGGATGGCTTTCAGACCCAAGTATACCTATCGTTACCTTAAAGCTGAAACCGAGTATGTCCATGAAAAAAAATCGTTTTTGTGCATCACTGATAAGACTTGTCACTCTGGGATACCCTGAATTTGAAAATTTGCATCTGGGTACAGTAAAAGTGCACCAGGGAAGATAAACGAAGATGACCGATGTTCAATCAGGACTCAACGAATCCTTCCGAGCAAATCCGAACCTTATCAGTGATGCGTAAAATCGTACTTTTTTTATGGACATACTCGGTTTCAGCTTTACGGTAACGATATTTCTGGTTGATTCAAACACATGTTTACAATCAGTGGGTGTTTTCAGACACTGGTAAAATTCATGTTATTTAACGGATTTTAAAAAAAAATTGCCTACTACTTTTTTCTCCTCCTTTTTTCAACTAACTTAAATTTGCAGAAAATTCTCCACTCAACCTCCCCCTCTCCCCCCATACACAAAAAATTTTAACAAAGTCAAAATTTTTCACAGGGAAATTTTCAAAAAAATTGAAATTGAAAGAAAATTTGCATACAAAGTATTTTTTAATTCCAATCAAAATTATAAAAAAACGAAACAAAACACATGAATGCATTAATGAATTGTTTTCATTTTTTTCACTACTTGTTTGACTAAATTCATCACTTTTTCCCCACTTTCACTACCCATTTTTAAAAACACTGCTTTTTCACTACTTTCACTACTTGTTGGATACCCTAGTATATTCGTCCAAAGAAATTAGAATCATTCATTCATTCAAGTATGTTTCCCTACTTTTTGAATAAGTATAAGTATGTGCCTGTGTATACATTATTAGAAAGATGAAAAGAGATATCATTTCAAAAAATATCCTGAAACAAAATTTTTAGCCATATTATCGTAGCTCTCAAAGTTTTAAAATATTTTTAGGTAGGTACAAATTTAAAAAAAGAAACATTCAGAGTTGAAATGTCAATTAAGTCTTTATTAAAAAGTGTCAATATCAAATAAATCTTTGCTACCTACAAAATGAATTTCTTGATCACTCAAACACTTATTTTTCTATAAGAATTCATGATACAAAGTTGCCTAAATGGTCTATTTTCAGCGACATCGAAAGTGATTCTCAAAACGCGATGATTTTGAAAATATATATTGCCTACACAATTTGCAATGCAGCTGCCCGATTACACATTTCAAAATAGTACATTCGAGTATATTTTTTTGAAAAAATTATATCTACTCATGTCAAAAATGAATCTGAAAAAATGAAAGTAGTCGGAATGGCGCATAGACAAAAGATTTTTCAAGTTGTAATTTCCCAATTGAGCGCTACGGAATTTTAAGCATCTAGCTACCTACTTGTATTTATTTTTTTTTATAAAGAAATTGCAAAATTTGAAACCTTTATAAAACTCTTAATTATTCATTCAGGCAACTGAATTTCTTTTTTGAGTTAGGTACAGTGGTGTGAAAATTATTAGACTAGCGCAATTTTTTGTTACTACATAAACAGATTTTTGGGGAAATACGTTCTATTTAATGAAATAAACTGATTTTGAATTTTTTATATCATATCATTGACTACAAGGGACACTAATGCCAAGAATTTATCATGATTTTTTCCAAGTTCTTGAAAGTCAGACAAAATATTGTTAAATAAGATACTTCTAAAGCCTGCTTTAAAAATTAGATTTTTTCCAGCTGTTTAAAAATCTAACATAATATAAGCAACACAACTGGATTTTTTCCATGTAATCAAAAGTCAGCGTTACGCAAATTTTGAACAGACCCCCACTAAATAAGAACACATCCATGTCGAAAATTCACTCACAATTCACCATACACAGCATTAGGTATAGGTAAGTGGTTTGTTTGACGTAAATACATATGTGACGTAAAAAGACGAGCACACTTCAAATTTTACGCACTGATAATGAGTGAGGTACAGTGACAGTAGATATTATGTACATACGAAAAAAAATACAAATAAGGAAGCTCTCATTATGAATATGTTGCCTATTCCTCAACTTTAAAGGGATAAGCAATACCTAATGGTGCAGAAATTTCAGGAAAACAAAATATGTACCTACTTATACATACCTACCTACATGTGTGCTATATGGGAGGTATATGTAATACGCAAAGTAAAATTTATTTCTTAGGAACATACCTACCTGTAGTTATATCTACTGATAGGTACATAAAAATGAAATTTCCAACAACAAAAAGACTAGGAAAAACTTTGTATACAATATAGGCTCCATAGGTAGGTATTCAAAAATGTAAAAGTTAGGACATAAAAAAACGTTGAAAATGAAATAAACACATAAAAAACGGTTTTTCAAAACTAAAACTTATCAACTTCGTTATCTCAATTTGATAAATATTGTTTTTTTAGTTTACATAAACAATGGAACTTTCGTTAAATATACTAGAAAATAACTCCAAAGTATGAAAAACATACCCAGAGGGTGGCATGGAAACATCAAGTAGGTAGGACACCTACAAATACTCGTACATATTTTTTAGGGGTTTCGTTAAGAAATCACAAACTTTTCTATTGGAATTTTGTCACAGGTAAGTAAGTTAAATGTTTTCAAAAATTCATAAAAATACGATGGAAATTAGAAAATAAATTTCAGTTTCAGAAAAATTTATGGGTGAGCTGAAAAACGACTTTTGAAAAGAAAAAAGTGGAGAATTCAATCAAAAATATCATTTTTGTGGAATTTCGTGATAACCACCTAAAATGGTTGAGAAGGTGTTGAATAAGCACCCACCAAAGTTGTAGATGCTTAAATACATTTTTGACCCACTCTTTCAGAGTGATTTGAAATTTCCAGAGAAAATTTTTAAAAAATTTCTGGAGACGCCAGAATGGTCTAAAACTAGCAGTTATGGATGTGTGGGAATTAAAATTGAAGAAATTATTCAAATTGATTCACTTTTCTCAAAAAATGTATATTTGATGAAAAAGTTTAAAAATTGTCCTTGAAACAGATTTTTTCAAATTTTTAAAAATTCTCCAAAAATCCAACAATAAATTTTATTCTCAGAAATTTTGGTTTTGGTGGTTTTAGTACACGCTTTTCAATCTAGATTAATTTCGTTTAAATCGCAGGGTGTATGTTCAAAACGGTCTCTTGTGGAAAGAAAAATATACAATTAAAAGGCTGAATCTGCGATGAATCTTTTTAAGACTATTCTGCAACCATTTTCTCAAGACCTTATGTATTTTGAAAAGAGTAAAATCTCTACTCGCCCCTCGTTTCATTCTTACCACCAAATTCTAAAAATTGAAAAATCACCATCCAACACCTTACTTGACCAAATTTTTCAGAATCACTGGTCCTTCAAATTTCATTGCAATACTTACTCACTATATAATATGTTTTCTGGTAATATCCAGATTTCAAGTAGGTACCTATGGCATATGGCATGAGGTTCAAATTCATTTGAAGCTCGATAGTCGATAGCCAATGTAGCAATTTAAACGTCAAACTTCCTCACCTATAATCATCATCCCCATACAAATTTTATAATTTTGACCCATCAAAGTTGAAAGAGGGCTTTATTTCCGTTTTCCGTACACACTATGTCAGAAAAATTTATGACCTTGTTAAATTTTTCAACATCAATCACGATACAAATTACAAAATAAAATACCCGAAGATGAGTAGGGTATTATGATTTACTTGTCAAACTGTTACAGAGGGTTAACGTACCTAACCTATATCTACTATGCAGTCACACACACACTCGTATAAGTAACTGATTTGTCTATAATGGACACTTCAACGTCGTTTATAATCAGCCCAATTGAAATTGAAACAATTCATCACATCGAAGCGACGAATACTTCACAATGTAACATAATAGGTATTTTCATTCTCGTTAATGATAACGTCATTAAGAATATCGAAGAAATTATTAAATGTGATTTAAAAATAGCCAACAATGCTGATAAACGTAGCAATCGATTATTTTTGGCGAGCTTGAATGGAAAAGAATAGAATGTTAATCAATCGACATTGATGCGAATTTTTTTTCTGAAGGAAACAAAGTCTTTTGAAGCAAGTAACTAATTCGTCGAATGAAAGAAGACCTTCTACAATGACATGATTTTTTTGAAATGATAAGATGATGGGAGAAGGGACAAAAAAATAGAGAAAAACGCGACCCAAATTATTTGCTTTCAGAGAATTTAAAGAGGATATTTTTGGAGAAGAAAGCTTGCAAAGGTCATTAAAATCACAAACATATTTTGCATCTTTCACATCCGCCAGCCTGCATATTTCAATATGTATTTGGACAAAAAGGTAAGATAGGGGTTTTCAACACTAGACGTACAGGTAAGTCTAGGTATACACTCACTTGAATTAAGGATGCAACAACAAATCCAAACACTAATCCTCCTTGCATCGGTGGTAATTTAGCCACTTCGGTAACACTGCCAAAACAACCCATACATCCAAAATACATCAGACAAGCAGCGCCGAAAAATTCGGCCAAGAATATCTGCATCAAGGTATCAATCCTATTCTTTCGAGTAATCGACTTCATGACTTTGGAGACGTTGCTTTGCTGCCCTGTAAAGTAAAAAATCACGCTTGAGTACACCAATAATAGCATGCTGAAAATTCAAAACAAAATGAACTATCTACAGTAAGTATAGCTTATTATAGGTATACATAATACAGCAATAAGAAAAATGCAGCTGTAAGTGTGAAAGTTGTAAAAGTTTAAATGCACTCACTCAATAAGGCATAACTATCGTGTTTTTGCATTTCGTCGACCAGAAAATAATTACACATCGGCGGCTTCACAACTTCTAAATAACTATAGGCATTAGGCACACACTGAACTGTCATTTCTCATTCAACGAGCCAGCTGCCAAACGTACCTCACCGTACACTTGAACTACAAACTTACGTATTTCGAGTACTTGAAAAATCGAACTCTTTCTCTCTTATACATATACATACCTACATAATGTCAATTGGCAATTAGCTGATAACGACGAAATACGATATTCGTAACAATTCCTAATTTTATTATATTCACGTGATGATTTTTCAAAATTGAATCATCCGATGCATTTTATCAGTAAAAAACAAAAAACCTTGCGTAATTTCATAATAAGGAATGACGTAACTGAGGGGGAAATTTGTTGACTGTAGACCAGCGAGCTCGTGCTCGGTGCTCTTATTGGCATTTATCTTTCGATCTCGTTATACGATGAAAATCACCAGTTAAGTAGATGTAGGTAACTACCTACTTGAAAACTCGAAACGTAAAAATTATAAAATTTGACAAAATATCACTAAAAAAGTAAGGTGCGGTGATGTTGAAACGAGATTTTATTTATTTTTAGATTAACCCCTCTCAAGCCAATATTCACTCTGTGAAAAATCAAGTCGAACTTTTCGAGACAAGGAAAAACATGCTACGTTGACAGGAGATGGGAATTACATGTATAAATTGAAGACGAAAAATGTAATTTTTGACGTGTACAAGTAAAATACACACACATGGTGCACTCGTATCTGGCAAAATACTTTCAAGTTATCGTTAGAATTCTGCTGTATCGTTGTTTAATTATACGCTGCAATAAGTTCGAAAATAACGAAAATTGTCAAACACTGCAATCAAGGTCAAATTTGAGATTTTAGTAATTTTTCTCTAGCTTCAAATATTTAAGTACCTATGCGTGTTATAATTAATTTAATATGAATAATGCGAAGTAGCAAAAAAATTGCCAGCTGTTTTCTCTGAAGTATAGGTAAATACTCGTAGTTGGAAAACAAAAGGGGATCGTCATACACGCACATGGGTCAAATTTCTTGACGTTTTTAATCGCGATACGACTGTGCGGTTGAAAATTAGGTAGTTAACTTTGCAAAATGTCGATCCTAAAAACGTGGACAAAAATTCCTCCTTTGAAAATCTTCAAAAGAAGGAGTCCCGATAAGGCCTTTTTGGCCCCAAGCCAGTTATCGACTCGACCACTCTTAAAATGTTGTAATAAATGTCCCAAATACGAATCCGTGGTTAGTTAATCCAAAATGACCATTTTTTGGGCTCCAGGGGTTCCCAAAGTTGTAAATAAAAAAATAATTTTTGGAACCACTGAGTATTATTTTCAAAAACTTTTTTAGCGTAAGATATCTGTTTGAACCCGATAAACTTTATGCGAGGTGATTTCCCCATTTTCGACCCTCGAGGGCAGAAATTTGGGAGGGGGGTTTAATTTTTGGAAAATTTTGGAACCACCATTTTGAACTTACCCCTTTGAACCTCCCTAAAAAGCTTTTTAAAGTTTATTAGTATCTGAAAGACCTCCATCCTACCGAATTTTGAGCTCAATAAAATTTTGCGCTGGTACTCAAAAATCCAATTTTCCAATTTTTCGTAATTTCAATATTTTGGGAATCCCTGGAAAGCTAGAAACCTGCGATTTGCGCCAAACGTAATGTTTTGAGGTATACATATATTCGATTATCTAGATGAAAAAGTTCATTAAGTTCCCCTTAAATTCGTAATTTTGAATCCTTCTTTTAGAGCCCCCCCCCCCCCCACTTTAGGAACCCCTAAACAAGGAGTTTATGCATATTTTTTCAAATAAATTGAAGAATTTACATTTGAAACACACTAGCAAGCGCTCGATAATTTTTCATTTGATTTTACCTGTAACTTTCAAAATTGAGGTTTTTTGGGTCAAATTCTGAGATTTTATTTAGTTGAAATCGTGGAAACGTGATTCTAACGTTTTTTTTTTCAAAGAGTACATCTCAGAAAATAATTCGCCTTTGAATATTTCGATACTACGTAATTAAAATAAAAACATCAAAAAATCTCAAAAACATATTTTTAAAACAATTAAGGAAATAGTTTTAGTACAAATTATAAACTTATACCAGCTTGACATAAATTTTTAAAAAATCGAAAAAGTTTTTCAATAATTCACTGTGGAATTAACTCTTTGACCTGAATTTCTAAGGTGGAAATCCTCCCTCCATCCAATATCATTACCCACCGTTCACTGGCAAAAAATACTGATACCGCAACTTTTTCAAATTTTCATCAGAAAAGAAATGGCAAATGATGAAGCAAGACTTTTTCGCAATTTCTTCATCGACAAACAACTGATACCAACTTTTTCCAAATTTTCATCAGAAAAGAAAGGGCAAATACATAATAACGCAAGACTTTTTCGCAATTTCTGACATGAACGCTAGATTTTGAAAATTTTAGTGAAGAAGGCAGCGTTTTTTTGTCAATGTCTTTTTGGATTTTTCTTTGCAAAACAGCGATAATTTTTAATGGGTGGGTGGGTGGGTGGGTGGTTAGGTAGATAGGTAGGTATCTAATTTTTGGCAATAACGTGAAACCTTTTAGCAATTTTTAGCAAAAAAAAAGTGCAACTTTTAGGCAATTTATGGTATTTTTAGAAATAAAAAGCATGATTTTTTACCAATTTGATAAAAAACAAAAATTTTTATTTTGCTATAGACTTTTTGGAAATTACTGGCAGAAACATGAGGCTATTTTGTAATTTTTTGGTGAAAAGTAACCCCTTTTTAGAAAAATATTCTCATAAAGGGAAATTTTGACAGTTTCAGCAAAATAAAAGCAAGACTTTAGGACATTTTTGGCAATAGAAGCGAAAGTTTTGTGCACTTTTCAAGGGAAAAAATGAGAAATTTGAATTTTTTTACGAACAAGCGACAATTTTTAGCAATTTTTGGCAGTAAGGAAGACTGCTACAATTTTGGCCAAAGGCTGTAGGGCTTTATATTTAACTGTAATGCTGAAAAGGAAGTGTACCCAGTTGGAAAAGAATAAAAAAGTGATTACTTTCTTAAATTATTCACTTGTTGATACCTTTACCTATATCATGGGCATTTTTTTTCTTTTTACCTATTAATAGGTATCTACTAATTTATTGTAAGACCAAGATTTAGAAAAATTGAATTTTTGAAAATTTTATCAAAAAGTAATTATTTTAGTACCTGAGTAAACGAAATTTTGAAAAAGCAACCGAAAATTACTTTAACTAACTTCAGTAACGTAGAACGTAATGAAAAGAAACCGAGAACGAGTCCTGAAATTTTAAAGTCATTTCAAGAGTCATGATTTCTCTTCCAGCAGAAATTGTTTTCAAGTACCTAGCTCCATGAAACAATTTTTTCAGGGTCGTTTTTGAAAATCACATCACATGTTACATCCACACAAATGGAAAAGAATTGAAGAAAATTGTGAAATACGAAACCATGACAATAATCTGCAGACAAAACCTTGTAAAACTTGACCCTCAAAGTCTATTTTCGGAATAGGAGCTTGATTATAAAATCATTCACAGAAAAAGCCTATGTAATTAAAATTCATCCCAAAGCCAAAATTTAATTGAAATCTAGGAGATTTCAATTCTTTGAATTTGAACGAACGACGACTGATACGTATTTGTAGGAGTTTTTTCTGTTTTAATTAATCATACCAGAACAGGACCGTCTTGTTCAAACTTTTCATTTCAGGTAACCGCCTCTCCCTCCCCTCCCTCCAGCTTCGGTACTATAAGAACTAAAAAGCGTTTGAAATATCGAACCGTTGCGATTCGAAACGAAGCAAATTTTCCAAATTTTCAATTTTATTGGTGATTATTACGAATTTGCGTCACCAATACGATAGCTATCAGTACGAAAGTATGATAACAATACCCCGCAGTTTCGTAGGTCGACGAAATAATGATATTTACAATGTGTTTTATCTGTCCTTAGTTTATCATTTATTCGCTTCGTTTCGAATAAAAAAATAAAAATATTCGCTTTTTTCCTTGACCATAGGATATGTAATCAAAATTTTATGATATGTAGTTCAATTTTTCACCTCCTATTTTTCATCTTCGTTAGAAAGTATAGAAGGAGACATATTTTTGCGTAGATATGAAATACCTCAATTTAACCTCTACCTGCCTGTATAGTATAGGTACTACATATGATCACAGATGACTTTATGGCCAACTTGAACCGGTTTCTCGGCGTTTATCTGCATAATTAAAAATATTGTCACCAAGAAATGTGATAGTTAGTAAATACCTAGACTGCTACCTATGTACCTAGGCACTTTAGTTAAATTGAAATTAACTATACAAACTAACAAACTTCTAATTTAAAATTCCACTGGGTAGATAGGTAATGATAATGAATAAAACGAAACAAAAAGATAATTCACCACGTAAGTGTGCAGAATTTTCGAAGATAATACCACACACCATAACAACAAGAAAAATCGAGTTTTAATTGATCATTAATCATAATAGCTTTGTTCACGTGATTTCATTGTTTATCGTAATGTTATAGGTACCTATACATAGTAATAAAAATAATAAAATAAATACGTTCGGTGGAATAAATATTGCAACCTTTTCAAGACCTTATACATTTCATTCGATAAAAAATCACATTAGATCTCGTTCAAAAGTACAGCATAGAATTATTCAAATTTCAAAGGTCAAAAATTAAAGTGCAACTTGCAACAGAGTATTTTCTCTCAAGTTGCAGTTAATCATAAATCAGCAAAATCAGCTAGTCTAGTGAAATAGTGAAAATGCTCTACGTGAAACGCGGCAACACTGTAATCGCTTAGCAACAAACACCCTTTCGTGAATGATACAATTAATAATAAGAATTCTTTTATCACACGAGCGTGGTTTCTCCAGTTTTCTAGAACATATGTACGGAATGTTCGATAAATAGAATTTGAATAAAAATGATCCAGCGAATCGCATTAAATTCATATTTGATGAGAGCAGTCATCAAAGAGTTAGATACGCGAAGGGTCGATTTTAGGTAGTTTAGTTATCAGTAGTAGCTAGGTAACTAACCACTAAGTAAATACAGCCGGTAATTGATATTCTGCTCGTGGTTTTGAGCAAGAATGCAGGTAAATAGGTATGTAAATAATTTGCGAATACACTCGAATCGAAGCAAATTTTTTCAAAAGTAATTATGCAAAACAAAAGTACAAATAAACAAAAATACACTAAGTAGGTAGTATACATATTACTCGACTTACATTTGATAACATCAAAGTGCCAAGCGTTACTCATATTTTATCGAAATATTTTTACAGATAAACGCGAATGAAACAGAATAAAACACACGCAGATACAAGACACCAACTCGTAGAACAATGTCAAATACTTGGTTGAAATCTTACAATGAATAATAAAATAACCGTACGAAATTACCTGAGCGGAAAATGTAGAAGCTGTGGGTTGTGGAAAGTAATTCGATGACCTTATTTCGATATAATCGAATGCTTTACGAAACAATGTTGCTTATAATGTTTTCACAAATCAAATCAGCACTACTTAGCATTCATTCGCATACTAGATTCTATTTAAAAAAATTCGTTTCCGTTTTATCTTCCAGATTACGCCGAATACTTGATCGCGAAACATGTCTGTCCGGCCGCAGATTCACTGATACTGAGTCTGAATGAGTAAAAGCAGAAAGCACGTTTCTAATTTTTATTCAACTTCTATCTGGCTTGGTGGGGATGCGAAAGAGGCGCAAAGGCATGAACTACAAAGGGGCAACGGCCAATTTAACCCGAACTTTTCGGTATTGCGATTATGTTCGCAGATTATGATGTTAAAAAAAAATTAAAATCGTTTATAATTTTGTATTATGTTGACGCCAATATACATAAACATTATTTTTTTTTATTGGCCTAGGCAATGTGTTTTAAGCTTGTTGAGAAAATAATCGATGAAAGTCGTTTGTAAACAGTATATCTACCAGTGTACTGTTACGACCTGCGTAATGTTTTAATTTTTACCCAAATTACAAATTATTACATAATTATAATCGTAAATTTCAATAGGTTAAAATTGATCAGATATTTTTTATTAAAAAAATTTGGTGATAGACAGTCAGCAGATATTCGATTAAAATGTTTTATCAGAACAGCATACACCTACCTAATGTATTTCCCTTCCTAATTCGTGGTCTCTGTTTAAAATCTAACCGACTGCACTTACTGGCTACTAGGAATAAAATTCCATTATTGCGGAAAAACGTATCGTCAAACATATACTCATGCTATACTGATTACTATAGACATAAAATAACATCGTTAATGACAATGATGCGCTTAAGGAAAAATGCAACAAACACATAGGTAGGTAGTAGGTACTCGAGACCTTGTAACATTTAAGCATAAAAATTCGAATACCTGCCTCGGTTTACATTTTCCTTATGTGATAGCTATAAATGTAAATAAACAATAGAAAACATTCTTTGGAATTATTGGTCTAGCATATTGATCATGACTCTATAATTTACTTTATTTACTTAAAACTGCGAACGAATTATTTGGATTTTGTAAACGTCCTGAAATTATGGTAACTTCATTATTCAAGTTCGGTGTAGCACAGAAAGCTCATTCAATTTGCGTCTGTTTTATATGCTAAAATTTTAATAACGTGTAAGTATCTGTAGATCTTAATTAATTTTGTGTTAATGAGTACGCCATTTCATCAAAATACTTAATTGAATCATTATGTTTTTCGTAACAGCTTCCGTTGCTTAAAAATTTATGTTAGCTAGTTGAGTATTATATCTATTAGGCTATGAATAATTATTTTTGTGAGACGATTATATGTAGTGGCATCGTAGTTGATATACAACATGATAAACCTTACTCACAATTAGATGCTTTGAACGAAGAAATGATTGATTGATATGATATATCTACCGATTGCTTTAATTATTCTTTTCGACAATTTTTAGGAACTTAAGTATAGAAAATTTAAATCGAAATGAAAATCTTTTGTCGAGACAACTCGCCTTAAATAAAGTTAGATTATGGAACTTATTTCAAAATAAAAAAGCAAATTAATAATTTGTTGAAAAATGTTCTTCAATTAAATTCTTATCTCATTCCATAACATCCTGATTTTTTTTCGTTATCAATATTAGTTTACAATACAGTCAGCCTCTTCTATGGAAATGCCAATTAGTCACATAATGTTACCCGTATGTGCGCGAGTAGTATACCAATCACGTCCATTTCAACTTCTCGTTACAAAAATTTACGCCTGTCACTATCCAAAAATAGGCAAAATTGAGCATTAAAAAAATGAAAAAGATTAACACAAATTAGAAATAAGGTATTCAAGAGCGGTGAACTTTTTTGTAAAAATTTAAAATAAATTAAGTACATTTGCAAGTTGGAAACACACAATTTAGAATTGCAATGGAAAAAAGTGTTTTTTTTGCTGGTTCGATGAAGAAGTGAATGGAAAAATTATCAGTAACAAGAATTGCTATAAATAAAATTATTTAAACTTAAATTTTTCATTTTTGAAAGCAACATTTCAAGATCAACAATAAAGAACAAAATATTTGCAACATTTTTCATACTTCAAGTTCAAGTTGAAAAATAATCATGAAAATATTAAACTTTAACTTTTTTACCTACACTTGCAAATGCAATGGAGTTTAAAACTTGGAATTTTCATTTTTTTTTTGTTTTTGTTTTTTTAAATTTTTATTTCATTTTTGAAGCTTTGAATAATTTATACCGTTTGTCTTTTAGAGCAGGTATGATCATGAAAACTCTTCGCGAATATATTTTCATCGATTTTATTATTGAAACGGCATAAGGTATGCAACTAAACATGCTTATTCACTATTAGGAAAATGCATTGCTCTATGTATATTTCAGAATTATTTTTATTTTTTTTAATTGCGCACGAGAATAAATGTTTCGAAAAACTATATAACAAAAATAAATAAATAATTTGAAACACTTTTTGGTGTTAGGTATACCGATTTTTATATCAAGTCAAATTCCTCAATAATCAGAAAATTTTCAGGGTATAGAAAGAAATGAAATCAACAGAATATTCGTTATTTAAATCACATTATTACTAGAATCCAATCAGTTAAGAAAATTGCAAAATTTTTTATAATAAATTTCATTTCATTTTTTTGAATATCTTGGCGAATATTGGATAGATATTTAGATTTTAATACTTCATACCTGAGATTTCCATGCTTTGATAAACCGGCCGTTTATCGATTAAGATAGGTAGGTACTTTTTTTTTTTTTTAAGTGTCTTGAACAATTTTAAATCTTAACAGCTGTTTACCTGTTGATACTAAGCAGAATAAGAGCAACTTTTTTTGGAAAAAGACGTGTTTATTTTAGATCCTAACAATAGGTTTTGCAAAATTACCCAATTTTTACAGAAGATAAAGTACAATAATACATTACACCTTATGACGTGAGAGCCTTTATAGTTGTTATGTTGTACAGGTATATGAGTTAGGTACATACGCATTACCGTGATAAGAGTTGGACAGCAAATTTATGACCAGCGTCATAAGTTACGTTTGTTACCGTTATATGAAAATTTGATCAAAGTGTCTAAACTAAATATGCACATGTACGCGAGTACCTACAACTCGTTCCAATTCAAGCCCATTCTAACGGATCACAATCCACAAAATCAAGAAAGTAAAATCACAAAGTGTAAAATAACGCAGCTAATGATAAGAAAGTCGGAAGTATGCATTTTACATGGAAGCTATACCTTCCTACTCGTAAATAATCACATCTCTTTTGCAGTAGGTATGGTATAGATATGCGTAACGTTAACTTATCCAAGGTCTGTTTTGAAAAGAGCATGGCATCAAAATACTTATGGTTAAAAATACATCCCATAAGTGATGAGTTATTTTAAACGTATTCCATGCGGGTATTGTTCAATGGTATAAGCATATGTGACCAGCGTATAACTCGCAGCATCCGCATTGTTGTGAAGAATGAGCGTTAAAATCACAACGAAGACGCGAGATGACAAAGTTTTAAAATAGCTGGTATACTAAAGGCATTAATTTGACAGGGATAACATCCGCTGAATTTTCAAATGACTATACAATATATAAAAGATGAAAGAAAAAAGTCGTTGTTGTGATTGCGTTATCAGTGATGAGCTAGTCTTGTGTACTCTTGACCTTAAACTTAAACTTGAGCAATAGATACTCATACGAGGTATTAGATAGTACAGGTGTCTAGTATAATGGTGTCGTTGACCCTATAACTTATCCTACCCTATCCAATATCTCCATTTACCTAAACAATTAATTTGCAATAACGTTAGATGAGGCGTGTACATACTGTTTTTTATACAAAAACGATTATTTTTTGTTTTTTTTTCTTCAATAGGAATTTCTATTGATACATGAATTTTAACGTATGGAACGCCGTGGAGATTTTCGTCGCCGAAGTAATGGCCAGTGGATTTTTCATGTTTTTCGGTTGCATGAGCATAATGACCGGATTCACACAGAAACCACCCTCTGTGTTGGAGGCAGGGATGGCTTTTGCTTTCATAATATCTTGTATCATAGTGGTAAGTATGGGTGTGTAGGAAGTATTTCAGGTCCTAAAATGTTCACGGCTTGGATAAAATTATGAAGGGTTTTAGGGTTTTGGAAGTGGGTTTGTACATTTGATGAGGTATTAGATGGGTATTAGGCAGACTGTAAGCCCAGTATCAAACTCTGGATGTGCGAGTGTTAAGCACAGGCATTTATGATGGAAATATTTTAATAAGTAGGTACTGTTCCTCTTCGGTGATAACATTTTACTTGTTAAAAAAAAAAAATGTAAATTTTATAGTTTTATGCAAATAATTTGACTAAAATTAGGTAAAAAATTATGCAGATGTTCATTCACATCAGTGGAGCACATTTGAATCCGGCGATAACAGCGGCGACAATAATGTTGGGAATAGTTAAACCAGAAATGGCATTTGTCTACGTAACAGCGGACTGTTTAGGCGCCTGCTTAGGATATAAATTATTAACGGTATGTTCTTTGCTGATTTGTAGGTATTTATTTACATAAGGATCGAAATTGTATCTATCCTTTTTAAACTTGATTATAATGGCTATTAAGTTAGGTAATGCGATCGAGGACCCCTCACTCCTCCTCTGAGGCACCTTTATGTACCTACTTAACAAATGGAAAATTACAGATTGTTACTCCGCACGATATCTTATTCCATGGTGTCGATAAATCGTTCGGATTTTGTACAACGATACCTAATCCGCTTTTGAGCACAGCGCAGGCTCTATTTATGGAATTTTTCTGTACCTTCTTTCTACTTTGCATGGTTTGCGGAGCTTTTGACCCAAGGAGTAATAGTCAACCGGACACGTTGCCGATTAAATTCAGTTTTGCCATCATTGGTATCGTTCTTACTGCAGTATGTGCCACCAGCTTGCAAACTGGTTTATTACCTGTAGCTATGTACCGCATCATATCTATATATAATACTACGAGTAGCATAAGCAAATATCATAGATGGTGTTTTATTTTTCAGGGTCAATATGGCATCAGCATGAATCCAGCTAGATCTTTAGCCCCTGCCATATTCAACGGTGTGTGGACCAAACACTGGGTATGAGATGCACATCTCCTTAAAATAACTCTATTTATACAATCTACATACCTACATGCACTGAACACACTGAAAATGCACTGGTGGTCTGGTGACTAATTTATGGGTTAATTTCGCTTATTATGTGATTACAGATATATTGGCTAGGTCCAGTTAGTGCAGGTTTCACAACTCCGGTTTTCTATAGAATGGTATTTCAAAGAAATATGGATAAAGGAAAAGTCGAACCGAAATGATCACCGCGCTAATAAGATAGCAAACTCCCGAATTTGTTTCTCTTTAATTTTTAAAAGAGAATACGTTCGTTGGCGGTTTCGTAATAATTATATCATGATGAAACTTTAACCCATGCTTGAAATTATTCATAATGTATGTGGAATTCTTCTTCGACTACCTACATCGTTATATGGACTAGGAAGTAGCTGATTTTGTTAAACAGTCATGAATATACATTTGAAATGTTTCTATTATTAATTGAATCGTTTGTTTTTAAAATGCGAACACTTCGAAATGAATAATCTTTTTAAAATAATTCCCTCAGGTATAAGAATTATGAAATGCCTTCGTCTTCGGATCTTTCCCATCACATTTCATCTTCCAAATTATTAAAAAAGTTCATTTTACATAAAAATCCTAATTTTAATTTTGTTCAAAAAAATAAAATAAAATACAACGCACTCAATAGGTTGGAAAAACTGAATCAGTTTTTCAAAAAATAGGTATGCATTTCTGGAAAACATATAAATACCATGATGGCATTGATGGCCTTGGTGTTAATTTTTTAAAATTTTAAAATTGTTTCGTTTTAATAACAATTTCATTTCTGAATTTTAATGTTTTTTTTTTTTTTTTTTTTTTTAATTTTCCTACTAAGCTTGCACAATTTAATTTATCTCTATTGAAATTAACGGTCTGGCTTTAACGAACATTTTATTTTTTTCAAATTATTGTAATCAAGAAATCAAGTTATACCCACGTACATCTTGAAACATCGCGATAGGTTTGAGTGGGAACAACCAAGTGCCAACGGCTCATTGAATAAAATCGACGATACGCCTGGTTATCTTTAGATATGCAATTTTTTAATCATCAAAACAAAATCATCACTTTTCAATACACCACACGTTTCGAATGAATGCTTTGAAAACTACCAAATTGCACAGGGAACGAAAATGGAGGGGAGGAAAAGACTATGACGAAAACACCAAAAAAATCCTAACTGAATCATGATGTAATAATCGATACTTATTATCCAAATCACGTTTCAAAAGAGTGATTTGAAAATGATCAAATTAAAGAGGGTTGAGAAGGAGGAGAAGAGCTGAAGGAACTGCAATTTAACCAGTCCACAAAACTGGTTGAATTTTACCTAATTTTTTCAATCTGTAGGCCGTGGGGTGATAGTTGACTTATCTTTAATGACGTTCGAAAAAAAATTGAAACGTAGAATTATTTTGAGTAGGTATAAGGGCTTCGTGGAAAATATTATTAAAAAGTGATGTAGGCAGTTAAAAATATGAAGAATTACTTTTGCGAACTTGGAGCTGACAAAGCACGTAGTTTGTTTTATTCCACGTTATTCGAGTAAACCATAAAGGTACAAAAATTGAATTTTTTTAAATTAAATATTTTTGGGATAAAATATTAAATTGTGATGTAAAAATAAATTTCGTTTTTTTTTTTACTTTTACTGTTTACGATAAAACGGAAATTAAAATAGAATTATTCATTAATTAAAATACCTACATCTCTTATTTTTAATAGTCAAATAATCACAATTCAGTGTAAACTAATCGACATTTTCTTTTAGTAGGTAGGTAAATATCGTAAAACACTCACCATTTTGTTGACCAACAGCCTGGTTTATTTCTTCTTGACCATCTGAGTTTCGTAATCCTAAAATTCGTTGGTAGATTCGTTCAACGATGGAAATTTCGTTAAAATTTTTGCTATACATTTTTTTAACACATTCAACTAACGACGCCTTTGCACAATGTTAATGAATTTACTGTCGGAATATTTCACACAAATACTGAGTATAGATAGATAATAGTAAAGCGACACTATTATCTTCTTCGTAGAAAAATTGTGTGGTAGGTACCTGTGCAAGTAACATTTAAAAAAAAAACGAAAAAAAAAACGTAAATAAACTAGAAAAAAGAGGCGTGCGATAAAATCAGTAAAAATTGTGTTTTTGTTGGCTAATGCTACCTGACTATATACCAACATAAATTATTTGTATCGGACGTTTGATTAAAAAATTGTCATAAAGTTGATAAACACTACCGTTTCTTATCTTCGTTAACTATATGGGTATGTGTGTGTGTATGCGTAATAATTTCACTCGAATTAAAGTCATTAATTTTGGTATTACAAACGGATAAGTGGGCTAGAATATTCCAAGTGTTTTTGTATTGGGAAACTATTCCTTTGAATTAGGTGTTTGTTTTCATCATAAAATAATTAACCAACTTGATTCCGGGTGTATCTGGGAAAGGTGGTTTATTAATCGGAATTTTACCTGCGTAAAAACGTACTTTAAATCATCCAGCTTATCTAATCGAAAATTGCAGAGAGGAATGCGGTTATGGTATTACCTATATGGTGGAAATTTACCATTCATATGTACTAGATCCAAAGATTAAACCTTCTCATTAATAATCATCAGTGTATACTGCGCTCCAATTAGATATTCCATACCTAGTATCTACCTTTAGTTTTAAATTGATAATGAAACAACTGACTATTTTAATTATTATCATATTAATATTAGGTAATTTATTGTATCGATATTAGGTAGCCTCTGCCTCACCGGTAACCAATACAAAGGATATAGGTACTTCACAACGTTGCTCATTTTCAATTTTATGAGTAGATAGAGATACCCCAATAACTATTAGGCTACCGAATTTTAAAAACTTTTAAAGGTAAGTATACTCAGAACTGAACTCAGAAGAACTGTAAGGAAGGATTTTTCTAGATTAACGTTTTTCAATTTTTATTCTAAAAAAATTATTATTACCTTATTAAAGATTGATTCGAATTTATGATTGTGTTCCAAATTCGATGTCTTTCTTTGGAGGTTTCAAAACCTTGAAATGCATCTTGTTGCGGTTCAATGTTCAATCAGAAGAAATTTTCAATTCGAAAAATTCTCAAGAATCAATCTCTGCTCTCTGGTTCTGATATTATTAAAATTAAAAAAATATATATACGACAAAAAAAATGAAGAAAAATAACTATGTAAGTACTGACTTTGCATTTGCTGAATAGGATTGGAGAGGTGTATGGGTTCAAAAGTGTAATAGATCCTCATGAATCTATCTCACAAAGTTGCCTATGAGACGTAAAGATAGGCAAACATTTCAACATACTGTCAAAACCCCTAATTTCGGACACTTTTTCACGTTTTTCGAAAAGGGCTTTAAAACGAGCGATTCAACTTGGTGTTTATCTTCACATTCTCATAGAATGTCATCGTGTGAATCGTTTTTGAGCATCAATTTATAAATTTTACGTGATTTTGTTTATTTAATTTGAATCCGAAAAGTGTCCGAAATTAGGTCCAAGGTACCCTAATTTCGGACACTTTTTCTTTAACGTGGGAACTCGAAAATTTTAGTTGAAAAAGAAATTATTTACCTCTGAAAAACAACTCCAATCAAAAACAGCTCGAATCATGATGTGAAATGTAGAGAAAAACAATTTTTCAAGGAAATGTTCAGCACTCTCATTATCCACTTTCTCATTAGAAAAATAAGTTGGTAACATTGAACAATTTCTTATCAAACTCCTTGTTGATGATTTTACGACTCCGACTTTTACTTTTCAGAATGGTTTTTAGGAAAATGAGTGAAATAATAGTACAATATCTTCATCAAAACTGAAAACACTTGAAAAAATACCGTCGAACTCGAAAAATACACATTTGCAAGTGCATCAGTGTTACCCTTCCAATCTCGGTAAAGCGTTAACCAAAGTGTCCGAAATAATGATCCGTTTCGCAACTTTTTCAGTTTTTAGGATTTAAATAATAGAAACAAAACGTGAAATTTGATAAATGAATTTTATTTTTAATTACCAGTGACTTCTTGATATTTTAGAGCGATTTTCGTGGTTATGAAAGCATTTGGATAGACTCTGTGAATAACTTTTTCCCCACACTTTACATGAAGCACTTTGTAAAGTCCATTTTAATGGCTAAATAAATAGTGTAAAATGAAAATTCTTACATCAAGGAGATTGTCCGTGATCTAAACTAATAGAAGAAGTGTTCACTTTTACTTGTACCCTTGGTTCTTATCAATAAAAGAGCAAAAACACTGAGTGTCCGAAATTACGTACCCTGTCCGAAATTAGGGGGTTTGACAGTACCATGTGTAACGTTGAATGAGGACAAGTTCGTGTTTAACATGTCAATGAATTTTGAGTTCCATCGTTTTTAATTCTTCATCGAATACGAGCTGAATTTTAAAAGAAAAAAATGAATTATTGACAATAACCAAACTATAGCTGCATGATCAGTGATCAGTGATCCCACATTTATTTTTGAAAAATGACCTAATTTGAAGAAATTGTTTTGATTTTCATTCAAATCATCAAATGTGATACCTAGAATTGAAGATAATCAAGCACTCAACTCAAATGATAATCCAAAGATGATCAATAAGTAAATATTGAGGAGGTATCTTGAACTGAACAAGTTACAGAATTCAGAATGATGAAGAGTATCATACCATGTATGTAGGATGTACTCAAGTAATTTCAATCACGTTCGATTCGAATGATAATGCATTTTGTTTTGTCCATTGAAGCACGTGTTACCCACGAGTCCGAGAATACGCAAATTCAATTAAGTACCTACTTTGTAATGAAGATTACCACTGGTAAGCTCTTGAGTGTTTTTTCCGTAAGGAACTGAACTTGAAATTTCTCAAAATTTATTGTAGGCATACGTAATCACGTAGCACTTTCGATTTTAAAATAATTGTTGAATTACCTACAACCTACTGTACAGTGCAGAGAAATAATTTATCAATCAGTCATTTCAATTTTTTTCCAAATTGATTGCATCTTTTTCTTTCTCACCTCGCACTTTTTCATTATCAAATTGAACGTGTTCCAAGAAACACGCCCTCAGTTGAGAGGAGATACGAGATTACTTTGTTATTGAAACTTTTCTCTCGTGATCAGTGATAAAGCTTTTCCAAAAAGTTATTGAACCGTGTTATCAAAAACTCGTCGATAAAAAATTACGCACGAATAAAATGCGGAATTTTTTAAATGAGAAATTTAATCATGTTCCGCGTCACAACCTTATTAACATGTGATCAATTCAAAATTATTGATTTATAAGTATTTCCAAACGTGATACACGAATATAAAAAAAAATTCCATGAAAAAAATTAAAATATGCGATAATATATTCAAAAAAGATGTAAAAGCACACATTTGAATCATTCAAGTCGTGTTCGTAATCAATACAAATCATAATACAAACGAAAAAAGTTAACTTAAAAAAATAATAAAACTCGGTTCGAATAAAATAAGAATTGTAATGAAATAAAAATTGTACATTTATGTAGAAAACATGTAATAAATATATAGTTTCAGTAGGAAAATTAAAATCTTATTCATTCGAGAAAAAAAAACAGTTAAGTGGAGGATGTACGAAATATTTTTTATAAAAACACGCTTTAAACACATATTTATTATGTATTAAATTAAATAAATTAAGCTACACAATATCAAATAATAATATAACCATTTTTGACAGATTTCCTACAATCGTAAAATTATTACAGATAATTCGATTTTGTTTCTAATCTCACTATAACTAAATCCGCAATATAATTTTTTTTTAGTTGGAATGTTGGTACTATAAAATATTAGCTAATCTATTTATCCTAACAAATATTCTTTGAGAATACCATAATGCTGAATATTTAAAATGAACGTATCGTCGCCAAAATTACCAATACATTTTGGAAGATCGTTTTTTAACAAAAAAATAGGAAATGAAAATAAAACGGTAACGTATTTGATATAACTTAAAAACTTCAATCAACAAATTTACATATTTTACAAGAATACATGCGAATTAAAACTTATTTAAGCGAAACATGAACGAAACGAAAACATAACAGCCGGAAAAACAATGAAAATTGACAACAAGCAAGCATTTATGTAGAATGCCGGATATTTTTAATCACCTTTCAGCGATAGTTTACATTTCCAGGCTGTACAAATGGAGGAATAATTTTATCCTAGATTACAACAAGAGTTGGTTTTTCGAGCCGTTTTATAGAACGCTTTCGACTGCATACTTAAACCTTCTGATTTAGAAACCAAGTCATCTAGTTTTTCGCCACGTTGTAACACAGCTTCGATGGTATTATGCTACGAAAGAACAAACAATACATATTAATACGAAAAATCTCGAATAGTAAGAGAAAAACATAGTTTATTACGAAATCTGTATTACCAGAATAATTTTAGTTTCGTCCAAGTCTTCTTGGATCTTGGTCATGGCATCGGCTTCCTTCGGGTTTTGGTATTTGGCTAAATATACATTCGCTTGAGGGAAATTTATACTAGATTCTACAGCATTAGGCCACGAAGAAGATGGGATTTTATCAGCGAATTCGTTTAATACCTATAAACATCGCAATAATTAATACAATAGTGTCGAAATATACACGACCTTCTTCGAACAAAAAATAATTACTTTAGTGATCAAAGTGTGGGCAACTCTGTGCGGATAATCTTGACTAGAAATAACAACACCACCAAGACCATCAGCACGTACATATGCATGGCAAATATAATCTGTAAATAATCACAATACATTTCATGGTTTAAAACAATATTTCGTATATATTCAATGATTTCTTTCAAAAAAAAAAAAAAAGTATCATACCTCCTTGCTTTACAGATTGACGAGTAGCATTTTGTGTCCTTTCAACGATAGTTTTACTTGAAAACGCCATGAATTCTTGAATGCTACCTCTTTGAAAAAATCCAAACGACTGTAAATCGTAGGCAGACTTCAACCATATTGCCGAATCGGAATTCTTGTACAGTATACATAAGGCGAATAGCTTGACCATTTTCACTATATAAACCTGTGGAAATACATTTTAAATATACTGAACTGAAAAATAACCACTTTTATGCCACCTTATACGTGTACGACAGGATGATTAATAATACGAAGATGAGAAACGTTCAATTTAGAAAGTTATTTCTCGAGCAGAAAATAGATCAGGAACTGATCCTTAGTGTTACTATACGACTTGAAATTCATTAAAGAATACGTTCATGAAGGTGAATAATTGAAAGATTTAACCTACTTGAAGTAATTAAAAGTTTTGCTTTCGTACAATAACAATGACTTCAAACAACTATTGTGATAGTTTACATAGCGAGATGCTGCTTGATTGGTACGTAATATTCAGTCCAAAGTGGAATCTGCACGTTTTTAAAACAAATATGTAGCACAATTATCACATTTACTATAAATTTTAATTAATTTTTACGAATTATTGTCATCACAGTCGTAATTCTTATCAGTGATAATACACGCAAATGTGTGCTTGTGTGCGTAAAGGCGTGTTATGACGTCATTCGTGAAAAATTCGTTCTATAAACGAGACATCATGGCGGTTGTTTTAGTATTTATTTTCTGTTTTTCGGATTGAACTGCGGAAAAAAGGATATTTATTTATTAAATTGTCATTTTATAACTAAATAAAATGTCAAATAAATTATAAATTGTGCATTAATGCGTAGTATAAATTAAAAAATGACATAATCCATCGTTATCCTTTCACTCAGATCGGGATTTTGGTCCAACATGGCATTGAACCAAATTTATTTTAGGAGGAAAATTTTTCAAAATTTTTTTATCACAAGAATTTTCCATGAAAATGAATCCATGATTATATTTTTCCGAATTTCAAACAATTAGTTATTCTCAGCAAACTATTGTATTCAGAATTTTAGATGAAGCCCATTCTGTTCCGTCATCCGGCGGAAGTTTTCAGCAGTGAAAACACCGAAGAGGCGAAGACCGAAGTCAGTTGGATAACGTTTGCTACTCGTATTGCAGATTTTCCAGGATTTCTCAAAGTCATTCAACTGATTCAACAGTTTTCTTTTCAGGATAAAATTCGTAAAAAAAAAAGCTAACAGACACAAGAATCATTACGATACTATGAGTAGAAGAAACCAGTAGCTGCGTTGTATATCATGAAAACATTTCTGCGCATCACATATGCAGATGGCATATCGGAAGAATCGGTTGGATCTGCAGTTTGCCCGAACTTTCATCGTTCAAAGTGGAAAAATATGTCCTGAAAGTGCATATTTTGTTATCAGAATTGAAATTCTACGCAAATATATCGCATGGTAAGTGCTTACATCTTGAGAATTATCTAGTGAATATGAAACTGAACGATTTGCAGTTTCCTAGAATCGTTATCTCAATTACTATTTTCTTGTACTCATGATCTGGGCAAAAATCTCAACGTTGCACTTTTCACCATCTCTTAACATTGAAAGTTTTTATGGAAACGTGTCGTTTTGAAAAGCTACCTATACTTATGATCATCTGCGTTACTTATTTACTGAATCGACATAAAAAGAATGGAGTGAAAATTATTCGCGTGTAGCGAGCTTGTAACCCAGTTCCAAGCATGCGTTAGTAAAGTGCGTGCTATTTAGGTTGTATTAAGTAGAATGACAATGCTGATACTGCAGAATCATTACGTGTAGCGCCTGTTTAGAGGAGACACTAATCCTATACTGAAAATTCATGACTAATTGTAACGTAATTGTCGGCCCTACTTAATTGTTAGCAGAGGATTTTTATTTTTTACTTCGATTGTGATGACCAAATTATGGCGACAAAAGTACAATCTACTTTTATATAGGTTAGTTATGAAGAAACTAGGCGACATTTCGATTTGAATGAATAATTTTTAAGTTGTGAGTCATTTTTTGAAAATAACTATTCGGTAATCTATTTGTGCAAATGTATTGTTGAATTGATTTCAATTGTTTTTCTTATACAGAGTATACCTACCTAATTTTTCCTAGAGATGATGAGTTAATTCGTATAATATTACGATTTTTAAGCTCTGTATGCTATGGCGCAGCTTTTTTCACTCAATTCCTAACTTACCAAGAGCCTGATTCATTATCGAATATTTCATTTTCCAAGCTGATTTTCTTATCCATATAGTAATCTGTTTACTTGATGCAATGAAGGGGAAAAAACTTCATCAAAGGTTATGCACCTAACATTATTGACAAAACAAACTCGCGTTGAAATGTTTCGGTTTATAAACATGTTCACCTAACAGGAATAAGCAATATGTTATTTCTTGCCATATTATGATTTCGTTGTTTGAAAAATCTACTCTTGTAAAACGTATACAAATGAAAAACATTATGACGTATGTAGCATGTAGATACCTACCTACATCCGTCTGCTTTCTAACGGTGGTCGAATGCTTGGAAATTTTCACTTCTTACCTATACCTATCTAACAAAGGCATCTGGAAAACTTTTGATAATCGTTTCAAAAATGGATATTGTGCATAAGGTTATAGTTTCCATTTCCAATACGTGCAAATGCAAAATCACGAATTATTCCATGTCTGGTTGTCTTATGCTGATTTAAACTGAATCGACTTGTATAGTCATAAAAGTGACTTCATACTTGTACACAAATGGCGCTTTTATTACAAAAAAAAAAAAAAAGTCAAAACAAAGCATTGGAAAAGCAATTTTATGGCGTCAGATTTAATTCTTTCTCTGGCCCTAGTGGTATTATTTTCGTCATCGAGTCGTTACTTTTTTTTGCTGATTTTGCTAAATTAGTTCAGTTTTGTACGCTCATGTTCAAGTTACGTAATACGAAAATATTTCAAGCATTTCAATTCAATTTATGCCTCGTACTATTACCGAACTATATAAGTAAACAAATTACTATTTTTCATTAAATTATTAGGTAAAAATTTCCATCTCATCAATTGGTGGGTCCATTAATATGGCAGCTCGTTATTATTTATTATTATTACTTACTCCGATGGATTCCATTGCTCGTAAAAATTATTAATGTTGTATTAGCGAATCCGATGTAATCATTCGTATGTAATGTGTGTACTCGGGTCCTCGATCGATCTGAGTACTGGAAAGTTAATGGCAAACACCTGTTCTTTCTTGTCATGCAATGGCGTTCGAGTTTTATATTTATACTTTTATCGCTAGAAAATGTCTTCATTGAAATTATATAGTTTATTTTTTTTTATTACGAATGAAATACAGTGATGACGTAGGTCCAGGTATCTAGTATTCGTATAATTTTTTGATGTAGGTGGGGGTGCTGGAGAAGGCATCGATGATTAATTTTTGTAGAAGAGTATAGGTATATGTATATACGGAAAATAGATTTATGAGGTTGATTGAATAAAATTCACTCTTAATTATTTCACATCAGTGGGTACGATTTTACAGGGGTGCGGTGAACCCCCTACGTCTACGACGAGCTCCCCCCTGGTACACTTGGACGTCCCCCCCATCTACAGACACCCCTTCCCCCAACCAACACACAATTAAAGGGAAAAATCGAAATTAGAGGTAATTTTCTGAAAATCTTTTGTGATATGTGATGATTTTCAATTTCATGAAAACGAAGGTGAAATCATTGTTCGAGCGAAGCGAGAGCGAAAATTCTTCGAAAACATGGGTCCTATAAACGAAAAAACGTCCATTTTTTCATGTTTCATTTTAAATTTTCTCGGGAGGGAGGGACGTGATGACCTCCTTCGCCGCCCCTTGGCTACGCCACTGAAAATATCATCAAAAACAGACTGGGATCTACCATGCTCGATAATTGGTTCTCTTTGCATCATGATTTTATGTTTGGAAAGCGATGGGTATTTCTAACCAAGAAATAATCAAACAGCTGGCAAATAAATCTAAGGCTTATTCACGTATCTTGTTGAAAAAATTACTTCTGTGTACTTATTTAATTTTTTTTTTTCGTTTTTTGATCTTTAATTTGTATGAAAAATACCTAATAAAAGAGATTGAAAAACACTTATGTAAATATATAAAAAAATTGAGGATCAGGGGTTCTATTCCGATGGGGGGGCCTCATTCTGGTTGGCTAGGTTGGCGGGCCTTACAATTTTGGCACAAATAAGTACCAAGTAAATCCAATTGTTTTAAGGAAAAGTTCCAAGTTTTTAAGTTGAATTTTTTTTTTAAAAAAAGCGAAGCTATATACTTAATTCCAAAGATTTATAAAATGAAAAATTGAGGTTGGTTGATACAAGAAGTCATCAAGAATTATTAAATTAAATCTTGAAGCGCTCCTTTTTGAAATTTCAAAAAATATCTATTTAGTTACCAAGTGAAAAATTTTGATTTTCCAAAAAGTTTGTGCCTGTTGTTTTCTTTTTTTTTTAAAATACAAGTTCCCATTTTTAAAAAACAGAAATACTTAATATTATATAAATAGGTATTGGTACGTCCGTCGCTCGTCGTAATGATTTTCTGTTTGCTCAGAAAAGAATTTGATCGATTTTTTGGTGGGGAGAGGGGAACGCAACATTGACAATGTGAACTGAAAAAAACCAAGAAATTCAATATTGAAAATTAGTGAGGTACTCATTAAATATTCTGAATTGGTCATTTTCATTGTGTTGTTGAAGTATGCTATTAAAATTAGCTCAAAATAACTTGAAAATTGTGTGGTTTTTCACCAATGTTTTTAAAAATGTAATTACTAAAATTGTTTGTAATTTTGCAATTTACTATAAGTAGGTATCTTTCTTTTTATTTTTTGGCCAATCTTGTGATTCAAAAATTTGTCTTAGTGATTTGAATTTTGGAATTATGTACGTTTTTTCTCCTTGAAAGTTGAAAATTTTGATATCTAAAAATTTGAAAAAATTCACCTCAACACATCTTTTAATAGCTATAGTTTTTCAGATTGCTCTCAATTAATCTTGAATACATAGTTTTTGAAATTATACTTAGGTATACGAAGTGTTGAAAATGAAATAATTTTTAGCTGCTGCAAATTTGATGCTGGATAAAAAATCAATTTTAATATTTTTGGTATATTGTGCTTTGAGAAATCAAATGGTGCAAACATTTTTTTTGCAAATTTCTTTGAAAGTAGGAATTTTTAATTTCATAGTTTTAAAATTTTAAGCTTATGCTTTTCACTACTGCTTTCCCTCAAACCTGACTACTAAAATTTTGGAGACATGGTGTGTGCCTCCAGAGCTACTCTGGATCATTTTTTGTCAAAACTTGGGGCGGACAATTCACGAAGTTCCCTAAGAAGGGAGGCAACCAAATCATGGAAAAATTTTTGAATCGAAAAAAGCATACAAAAATGCATCACCGGTCAAAATTTTAGATGCTGAAGTGCATTTTTCGATTTTTGGAGAATTTTTGAAAATCAAAATTTGGGCCAAAATGGGGGAAAATCAAAATTTTACCAAACTTAGGTAGGTATCTTAACTATCCTATTTTCGATACGCCAGAATCGATTGGAAATGGTTTCGAAGCATTTCCAGTTTTTTGGAGCCCAAAGACTCGGTTTTTGAATGTGGAAATTTTCTCAAAATTTTATCCAATAAAGTTGAAAATGTAAACAATTTTTATACTCTAATTTCAACATTCTGAGTCGATTGAAGGTGATTTTAAACCATTCTGGAGCCTCCATCCAAATTTTGCGAATTCCAGATTTTTAGAAAGTGCGTTTAAAATCTTCAAATAAACGCGAAAGGTGCCTGTTCGTGACCCAATGGCCAATTGACCGATTATACATCATTTTTCTCACGTAGGTTTCTGCCAGTTCGGAACCGTATGGCGGATATGTACACTTCTCCAGCGATTTAATCATTTAAAATTTTAAAAATTTATTGTACCAGTGTCATTTGATAAAAAAATCCAAAATTCATTTTACCTATGCCCCATAAACTTTTTCTAAATTATAGTTCTAGGATCTAGGATGCTCTAGAATAGCTTGAAACCGGCCGTCTTCAATTGACTCAACTTGTTAAAATTAGGATATGAAGTTAATTTTACATAGCTTTCCAATATCATGGGAGTAAAATTTTAAAGAAATTCAACTTTTAAAAATCTACTGGAAGCTTTAGAGCTTGCTCAAAACGAATCGAAATTATTTCCAATTGATTCAGGCGTGCCGAAAAGATGGTACATACCAAATTTCAGTTTTCCAAGTCAATTTTGTGATCTTTTTTTTCAATTTTGGCTCAGAGATGTTCAAAAATCGAAAATAGGTACTCGTATGCACTTTATCGTTTGAAATTCTGGTTGGTGATGTAAGTATTTTTACATGCTTTTTCGATTTAGCTTTGTCCGGTTCAAAAAAATTTCTGCCAATTGGGTTACCTCACCCTTGTATGTAGAAATAATAAAACGAAGACACAACCTTTCTGTTCACGTCTCCCTTTAGGTATTCCTTCAAATCAAGTGTCGAAAAGATTGGACATCATAAAAAATGAGTCATTCCTCAAATCTGCGGCTTTGAAGATACACAGCTTATCCTTGATTGCTATGTCCCTGAAATGGCAGATCATTTATGTATTTTGTATTTACCTGATCGAATTTCGAAATCTTGAATAATCACTATAATCAGTATATTCCTCTCCTATCCCTCTCCTACATTTACTGGATTTGTTCAGGAAATTTATAATGGATACTTGTCTCCTTCCTACTGTACCATACCTATACCTCTCGGCAATGATAACTCTATTGATCTGTCCAATACTTGCCAATCTCAATCATCTAGGTATGTATAGATCAACATTTAAAATTGTATTTTTTCTGTAATTCATGACGAGGTAGGATTTTATGCCTTCCATGCAACTATATATTCAATCGTGACTATATTTTTGATCCCCCCTCTCCTCTTAGTAGGTAAAAGTAGGTATGTTTAAAAATTGATCAATTCATATTCAGCTTCATTTGCCAGATAATTTTTCGTTTATCCAATTTCTGGAAAAATATTTTCGTAAACGAATCATTCGTCTATTCAAAGTTCAAATTCAGCTGCGATGCGAGTAAATCAACTTCGCAATAAATTTGAAAAGCGTCAAAAACTATATTAGTATTTCTAAAATATTGCGACCAATTTATTCGACTCATAACCATGTAGAAAAACGGCTCAAAGACGTAGAAAAATCATCGTCGCGTCATCAATTCAAATGAGAATGCCGAATGGGTAAAAAAAATTGACGTCTCGATCGTAAATTTTGCGTTTTAATTCATGGCGGGTGTGATTTGGTTTGCCCGTTAATTCATAATTTCAAAAAGGTCATGCATTGCTTATTACATCGCGATCCGTTCTCCAATCGTGAATAAGAGTCGAGATTTTGACTTTCGCTTCTATGCCAATTGGAGATGAGAAAGAATCATTTGAAAAATAGAGGCGTGGCTTTGTACGCATGCGCTAAGCTGAATTGCATTCGATTCTACGAACTATGGTTCATGAATGCATTTGCAATTTGCATTATGTTTAAGTTCAACATCAACATAGTCGTACGCGAGTTCATTTAAGATGATTAATTTCAATCATTAGTGTATTGTTTATTGTTTTATTTTCGTTCATATTTATACGAGAATACGTTGTTTAGTAAATTTTTTCCTACGCGTGGGTCAATATTATTAATTTGAAAAATAATACTTACCTATACCTACTCTTGATCGCGAGTTTATAGTTTTGGAAAATTGTTTTCCAGGGTGCTTTTTTTTTACATCGAGGGGGAAATGTTTACGAATTGAAATTTTTTTTCAAATAATTAAGTTATGCATTCGATAAGTGCTGGTTATCACGAAGAAGCTGCCACTAATTACCTGACGTCTTCTTCCGATTTAACCAATCATCAGTCGCTGGAGATTATTTCTCATTTACCGGATCACGGAGTAAGTTTATTTACCCTTATTTGTTTGGGGTGGTTTTTCTACATAAAATTCATCAGGTGTATACTCAAGTGATTAGTGGTGGTATTTGAAGGATTTTGATGTGGCGCATTTTGAGTGATTTGTAGCAGTTGTTAGCATCTAGATACCTACTATACTTGATAGGTTTATAGAATTTGAAGATTTTTGACTGTGATCAATTTTGGTTAGAAAAATTGATAATAATTTGCGACCAAAGGAAGGCCAAGATGTTTTTTATCTGAAAAGTAGGTTTAAGTATACTTAACTGTACCTACGTCTGATAATTTTTCGATTTTTGAGCTTTCAAAGCTGGAAAAATATAAAATGTGTATTTTATGAAAAGATCATATATCACTTATTCATTTCTGTTTAATGATATTGCTCAAGTAAACACCTCAATGGAATGCAAATCGGATTGAGCCAAAATTGAACGGGTTTTAAACTATAAATCAATGTTTGGAAATCTAATCATTTGATAATTTTGAAAAATTGTCATTTTTTTATTGCTTAGTCGAGTAAAATTGAAGTAAACGACTACGAATTTGGGCCTGGAAATCATCAATATTCATTTGAAGTTGATTCACTTATGTACTTGAGAAATCAATCGGCGCACCAAAAAGTATTTAAATTCTCTCTTCTCTCATACTTACTTATAGATCATATAAATTGAGCATTTTTTAAATAGAGAAGCTCTTTCGTCTGAGCGAATATCGTTTTTACGGTTTTATCTGAATTTTTTTCGGGTACAAGACCTCAGAAAACAGAATCACAATTTTTTTTAAAAATCAGTTGCTAAATTATTCAAATTATATGGCTCTGAGTTTTTTCTTTCTCTCCTGACGCGCGCTAGGTAAATTGAGACGACCACACCCTCGTTCCATTTTTTGCAAAAGTCTGCCCTGATCTTTCGAAATATTGATGAAAAATTTCAAAAAGTTTATAGCATGTACTCTGTGTGCAAAAATATTAGAATTTAAAGAGGAAATACCTCTCAATGTATCGTGATCTGATGGTGATCATTATTGTAGAAAAGAAGGGGAAACTATAGGGCAATTTATTCCGTATTCTGATATTCTGACTGGCTTGAAGAAAGAAGGTGCTGTAGAATATAATGAATTGTATTTTCAATTGATAGAGCTCTTTTAATTTTAGGACCCCAGTCCCTGTTGAAGCCCGAGATTTGATTTGAAGTTAACTAAACTTTATAATAATCGATCAAATTTGTCCCTAAATGATGAAACGAGTGAGCAAATCTTGATTTATTTTATTCTTACAGTGAATCGTTTACTTTATCGCGAGCTCTATTGTCACATGTGCCTGGCGAAGGAGTTGGTCAAAAAAGATGATAAATTGATAACTAATCAAAATGACTCTCAATGTA
This sequence comes from Planococcus citri, assembly GCF_950023065.1. Classification (NCBI taxonomy): domain Eukaryota; kingdom Metazoa; phylum Arthropoda; class Insecta; order Hemiptera; family Pseudococcidae; genus Planococcus; species Planococcus citri. The sequence continues at coordinate 43,341,363 of NC_088680.1, read as the reverse complement.
CTTACCTACTTCAATATGTTCAATGTAGTTTGCATGAGAAATTTTTTATCCGTCTCAAGAGATTGTGAGAAGACATGATTTGAAATTTTGGATTCATGTGTGTTCAATAAACTTTTCTCGTGATGATTTTTGCCATTGCCATTCTTCATAAACTTTTCTACATTGCTTTGAAAAATTCTCATGCCGAAAGGAGGTTTTTTTAATCTTCATAATGTTCATTCCTTTTTTGTGAATTTTTCGGATAATTTATGTGATATTTCATAATTTTTTTTCGTGATTTTTGACAATTTATTGTTCCAATTTAGCAATTTTTCATTATTATTGATTATGAATCTTGAGTTGTAGGCTGCCCTTATAGTATCGTTCCAGACACAAAGATGATCATTTTCCTCTTTTTCCTCCCACAGATCAATAATTGCAAAATATCTTTTATAAGAAAAACGTCCAGAGTTCTGCTCTTCATTTTATTATGTCAATTTTGATTTCTTTCAAAGTCAAAAACATCAAATAGGTTGGTATAGTTGATTTTTTTCCAAGTTCAATTTTCTGGTCTAAAATTTATAAAAATTCCAACTTTTTCTCATCATTTGATTTTTGTTTCTTGTAATAAGTATAATTCTCCTGCGATTTGTAGGTATCTCAGGAAAGAAGGAGATGTGAGACTTTGAATTTGAATAAAAGTAATTTGATTTCAATTCTTCCATTCAGAAATTTCACAATTAAAATTGAAATTTACAAAGAAAAGGGAAAAACTCTTCAAAACCGAAAAAGATGACGAATGTAGGAGAGTGAAAATGAAATATGGAACAGCTGAGGGAGCGAGGAGAGAAGAACTGAAATTTGATGGTAAAAACTTTTGTAAAGAAAGTAGGTAATCTTTCAGTGTTGTATTGTTTTTCATCTTACCGCTCTTTCCGGCAATTTCTTCATAAATTTTTACGAGTTCATTCTACTTATGGTTTCAATTTTATTGACCCGGAAATCAAAGCCTATCCATAATGGATCGCAGAAAACAACGAATTGACGCGTGGAAGAGAGAGGAAGGGGAAGGGATTGTTCCTAAATCAACGAACGGAAATCCTGTACATATTAACGGGATTTGAAAACTCGTAAACAGCGATTCCAATTAATCGAAAGTTATCGATGTTGACGCACGTTTCAATTTTTTGCGATAAGAAAAAATTCTTGAAAGAAACGGAAATCGAAATACTTGAATAATAATCCGGGAGTATGGAATACCTACCTAGACCTACTCATGTGCAGCTGAACTGCATCGTTCAATGTGTACCTGCGAGGTGCAATTACCTGTGCACATTTTCTTATCATCTTAAGATTTTGTGTTAATAGAAGATATGCCATAATGTTTGCGCTGATGTGAATGAATTATGAGCGTACATTTTCATGATACCTATATTTGATGCTCATTTTGAAAGTACTAAGGCAAAGGTAGGTACCTATTCAAATTCTGTCTTGAGTCAAGAGAAATTTCATTGTTGTTAGTAAATTGATTGAAAATTTGTTGGAAAATCGTCGTTGAAAGATGCATTTTCAGGACCATAGTATCCGGAAATGAATTTTCAGTTCATCCTTATGTTTCATCAGTAAAAATTGTTCGAGAAAAAGAAATAGGTATACGTATATTTCAAGTTTTCAAAATTTTTTTCCCTTCTGCACCATTCCTACGACATCTAATTTCATCAATAATTTTCTTTAATTTGATCAAAGTTGCATCGTTTCTTGAATTCGTTACACTTGAAACCTTTTCTTCGATTCTGGAAACCCTCAAACCCTTCTTTTTGAGTAAGAACCTGCAAAAAAGTGGAATATCTATCACCTCTTCTTGATGTACCGAGATGTATTTGAATTCAATTAACTACATACTCGTTTGGGAAATATTTTTCGTGAGTCATAAAATTAAGAATTTTATTGGCCGTGTATTCTCGATACCCTCGAGATGTGGCAATGTTAATTAATTAATGATTCGTACTCAACTCACGATGATAACAAATTAACATGGTATTGTAGCATAGATTCATTCGAATGGAAAATAATCAACAAGTCTTGGGAAATATTTTAATCTGCAGAGGTGTCACAATTATTAGACTAAATGTTGATTTTAAAACGTTAAAAAAATATGAAAATTGTGGGTATGTTGCAGTTGCCTCAAATTTCAGAAAATTTTTGACTTGAAGTAATTGATGTTGGTCACAGAAAAAAATGTGATTAGGTAATAGGTATTGATTATACTGATTAGTGATTACGTTGTGAGTAGATGTGTTGATCTGGTCTGTTCGGCTCTTGAAGAAATCCCTATACCTGATGTTCTTCTCAAGTCTTCATTGAAATCACAAAGCCAATTTCTAAGAGGCTGAAACTGTGATTTCAGAATTTATAGAAATGGCACTTCGATATCCAAATTCAGTGTAATCTTCATGGGATGAACATTTATTGATAGAGAAGACAGAAAGTGGACGTATTAATTAGCAACATGTCCTTATTTGAAAGTTGCATGTTATTACCTAGAAGAATTGATGATTCAAGATTCAAGTTTTTCATTATTAAATTCCTGGCGTTATTTTTCTTACAGGTGGATTCCCCAGATGATAATTCTATTTCACTATCTTCGTTACCAGATAAACGAGAAATTGCTACCTCGCAAAATGGAGATGATGTTTTACACGACCACGTTAACATCGAGCACTTACCCGGTGAGTGAATTTTGTACCGATTCTTTAGAGTCAATCTACAATGTACCTATTCCGTCAAACATCCGCCATACTTTAGATTCACGTACCTATAATGGCTATAATTGAGAATGGAAACAACAGACTTCATATAAATTGAAAGGAATCGTGTGCTAGTTAATTTTAAAAGCCAGTCGCGCCCAAAAATTTTCGAAAACATTAAAGACCCCCCAAAAAAAAGAAAAATCTCTCAAAATTTTTTCTTCTCTCCAAAAAATTCCTATCAAGTATCAAGCGAGCGTAACAAATTTTGAGATAATCAAATTGGAGACCTCTATACTGAAATCTGGAGCCCTAAAATTGAAAAAGGCCACATTGCGGTCACTATATATCTATACAAATACATAGCAACCTGACCACGACTTGAAAAAAAGTGTGATCAAAATTGTCTAAATTCCTAAATTCCAAAAATTTTTGAGAAATCGAATTTTAAATGGAAAAAAAAAATTGATTTTTTACACAGAATTTTACTCGAATAGGCGAAGTCTCGTAAGTACACACTTACACAGTATACTCACCTACTGGAATGAAATCTCAAAAAAAAAAAAAACGATGAGCTTTCCATTGTATCTTTGTTAAGTTGAAGTCATAGAAATTTCCCACCAAAATTGAAAATCGCTAAAAATTTTCAAATTTTTGTTTCAATTTAATTACATATTGATGAGGATGGGCGGGGTTTTAAAAATGTTTTGTTTACGAGTACAAACCTTCTACTTACAAGAAAAAAAACCGTATTGACGTGAACATTTTGAGTCTGAAAAATTGCATTTAAAGAGCAGGCGAAAAATTCCCATGGATCAAACTGTCCGTCAAGAGCCATCTAAAGATTATATTTTTTGGATTTTTGACAAATTTTTAAAAATTAAAGAAAAAGCTGTTTATGAATTGAAAAAAATATCTACTCGTATTATTTTCATTTTGTATTATTTTAATTTATTCGTTGGCTTGGTCGCGCTCACAATGGAAATATTAGAACTAGTTTTGAAAAATGTGACTTTCTTTGCATGAAAATTAACGCAGGGCCTAAAACATTATTCTTTGGTGTTGTATAACCGATATTTTATTCATTTTATCATCATTTTTCCATTTCTTGGGCGACAGAAGAGGAGAGGAGAGGAAAAGAAATGAAAAGAAACAATTTTTTTGCGACATTTTCCCAAAAAGACAAAAATATGAAAAAATAAATATTGTACCTAAGTACATATAGAAACAATTTTTAATTTTTTTGAAAAATTTTGTACGCGTGACTTGAAGTTCTTCTGCTCTTTTATTTGTAAAACTTGAAATTTATTCGAACCTTGAAGTCATTTTTTGCTGAGAAAAATACCAAAAAAAGATCAATTAATTTTTTCTGTTTTTATTTTTTGACAATTTTAGTCAATTTTAGTCAATTTTATTTTATTTATCTGTAATTCTGAGAAACAAAATGACTTCTATGGTTTAAAAAGCCTTACTTGATTTTCCATTTTCATGTCATAAAACCGGCGGGAAAAACAAATTTGGAAAAGTTTCGATTTTTAGCTCACTTAATTTATCTGAATAACTACATATCATTTGAAAGGGCTCAACTTTTTCAGATCAATTTTCTAATGAGAAAAATTATATGAAAGGAAATTGACAATTTTCAATTATTTTCAGCGTTCAACACTTTTTTTGTAGTTCGGAAATTTTGGTCAACTGAAAGTTTGTTTTCAATATCTTTAATTTGAAAACGTGTTTTTGGGTTTTGAATCTGGTATTTCAAGGTTCGATTTAAACTGAAAATTCGTTCAGAAAATCATCTTCTATACTTACTCACAAAAGTCCATTCAAGGTAATAAGTGGTACATATTTTTTTTAAATTACAATATTACCTATTCAAACAATCTTTACACTTTTGAAAAAAAATCCATTGTTTGGAAGAAACTTTTTAGGAGTTTTTGCTCGAAAAAAAATGTTACCCCATCTACGAAGGGATTTTTTTTTTTGAAATTTCAGAAAATCAATTTTTGGGGAGGGGGGGTGTTTGTGATTACTTGATTATTACACTCGTCGTGTGAGATTTAAATCGAGTTGGTAAGGTCAAGTTTTTTAATTAGGTCTAAGAATTTTTTAATTTCGGAAAGGTCGTCTGGTATGAATAATGATCTTTCATCTATTTGTATGGATAGTCTGTGCTGATGTAAGGAGGGACAGTGAAATAGTAAATGTTGGACAGATATAAGTTCTGACAGGCAGAACTGGCATGTGGGTTTTGGGGCCTTTTCATAGAGGTGATTGTGGGTGATTTTTGTGTGGCCAATTCTCAATCTGGTTATAATGATTTCTTCAAGTAGTTGAGATAGGTTTTTCCAAGGCTGAGTAGTTTTTTTGTGGTGAAAGAGCTTGTTTGATGTTTGGAGAGACTAAAAGTTTTGCCATTTCTTAAGTGTGTTTTAGGTGAAGATAGATTTAAGGTCGTCAGCTGTGATAAATGTGAGAGGAGAAAGAGTAAAACAATTTTTCTGTAGAAATTTCCATTTGAGTCTTGAAAGAAAATTTTCATTTTTAAAAGTGTTCAATTTTTTTCAATAATTGCTGATTTTCAGTTTTCAATTCCTATTTTTAAGGTACCTCTACCTACCTAATATTCGATTTTCTGTACTTACGAGTTTAATGCAAAGAAATTAAGTGAAAGATGGAAGCAAAAAAAAATCGTGCTATCTCAAATTTGTTCAATCGGATGTGTGAACTGTGAAATTTCAAAAATGATCAATTTGATAGAATTGTATCGAATCTCGTTGCAAAAATTTCTAAAATTAGAGTTCTCCTAAATAGTACCGAAGTGTAAAGAACTGGAAAAAAATTCAGTCAGTTTCATTGGCAGTTTGAATTTTTATCTCGTTCCTATTTATGTAACGCCGCCGATCGAGCTTATCAAATCAGTTATCTAATTTCCTATTGTGTATGGTAAAAATTTTATAACAGAAATTCGATTCGTTCGGAATACAATCGTGTGTAATAAAACCAAAAGGTGATTATTCTGCGTATTCTTGGAATCATTTCAATGGAATGTAGAAAATTTATTTCAAACTTTCCAACTTGTACGAAAAAAATACCTATGGAAAATAATTGGATACCTACGATTACAAATAAGGTACTCTGTAATATCTACGGCTGATACTAGAGATACTTAAGTCAGAGTCGGTGAAATGATAACGTATTTTATACTTCTACAATCGCGTTGAGTTCGAATTCCTATGACATTGAGTTGTCGTTACGCACGATCATTTTTTTTCTGAGAACTGATTTATCATTTTAATCTTATGGTCTGGAGAAGCGCCACGTCATCGTAAGACCTCATTTTGAGCTTGCAATTTTTTTCTTTTTAAACTGATATTGATCTAGTGTAATATAGTGCAATTGTAATTGCAAATTAAAAAAAAATTATACATTTTGGATCAGTATTTTTATAGTTGAACGCGTGTATTATTTTAAACGCCTCCGTTATATCAATGACCTATATGCACACTTCGTTAGCGTTTCTTGTTCCCAGCGTACGAAAAAATCGACTGAAAATTCGAACGATTGTACTTTTTTTAAGTAAATTCATTATTCGGCAATATCTACTCGGCTGCGATAGGTTATCGTCATCGATCGTCGACATAGATTTGTTCCCCAGCAATCCGTGTACTCGATACACATGTGCGCCTCGACCGCGAAAAAGTAGACCAATTTTTTCCACCGATTTCAGACCTACATTAGAGTTTATTGGTAATTATGAGTACTTAACACTTGGGATTTTACGAAGTGTTTATTTTTAAAATGATTACATCACCCGGGTTGAAAACTGGTTCGAAATGGTTGCTTTTATTGAGCCATATTTTACGAGCTTAGCTTAGGTAGACCTTCGTCCTTCTCGTTATGCTTTGGGTTTGCGGGGTTTCATTTCATCATCGTCTTTAATCCCGTGTTAATTGTTATGGAAGTGTTCCTGGCGCAGAATACCTGTAACCAAATAATCATAGTTTTTTTCAAAAAGAAAAATATTTCAAAATTGTCTTATCTCAGAACCAAATTTTAAGTTTTTGAAGTGGATTTTTCGATTTTTGAAGAATTTTAAGAAAAGGTGGAAATGGATACCTATACCTACTTATTCAATAATTATGAGTTGCATTAATTTTCCTAAAGAAAAATCTGAATTAACTAGGATTCGCGATTCATTGAAAAGTTTTCGAACCTTGACTTTCTTGTGCCCTCCTCTCAGAGAAATCTTGGCTGCGCCACTAATTCATTTCTCTTATCGATTGAAACAGTTGCAGTTATTAAATCAGCTCACCGTTCGAGTATTGTTCCACTCTGGTTACATAATTTATTAGGTATCCAATCGTATAAACCCGTCAGGACATTGACGGAAATGACCATATATACCACTGGATTCGAAAGAAAAAGAAAAAAGATATAAATAAACGATAAAAATAAATTCTAAAAAATCAGCTTACGTGAATTTACCAAAGTCACGTTTCTGCTCAGAATAAAAAAAAAAAGAACGTAGACGATTTTTTCTTTATTTTATTATGAAATTTACGAGTGTGGTGCTATAGTACCTACTGAAAGGGAATGAAAAGGGAAAAATATCGTAGGCTACGCTACAATTTGCCCAAGGCCCATTGCCCATTGGCGCAATTGGCGAATGATTGGTGTAGGCATTGTTTTATGAGACGAGGAATTTTTCGGGCATTTGATACGTTTTTATTTTACTGTAGACTTATTGTAAGGTTTTCCTAAGTTTTCTTATCTGCAGGTTGTTTATGAAATCTTTGCGATTGAGCTCTTTACGTCTGTATAGTTCACGTGCTGGTGGTAATGTAGGTTTGAGACGTCGACAGTACTTCTACTTATGTATACCTACGTGAAAAAAAAAATCAGACTGAAGTAATAAAACAATATCAACCGACCAGACATCTCTTTTCGGTCGTAAATCAACAACGTTGGTTGAATAATATTGCTCATTGGTGCTGTGCTGCGTAAGACGGAAGCCACCAAGCCGAAGTCATTCGAACATTCGAACGATTGCGCCATTTAATTATTTTCTGAATTAGTTTGGTTTCAAATGGAAAGATATGTACCTAGTAAAAATATTGCGGATTTCTTCCTCTGCGTGGTTTTTTTTTCAATTATTGCTGATTTACATATTTGAATTTTGCTGAATTTTTTTTTCACGCATTAAAATTTTAATTTTCTGTTGTCTTTTGCAAAATCAAAATGGCTACATAATAAATTAGGTTTCTGTAGGAAGTTGATTTAAAGAGTAGGTATGGAGAAAAGAAAAACCATGTAAATTGGGCAATTTTTGAAGAATTTTAAAAATAATCCGAAACAGTAGGTATCTTTATACTCAAAATTGGGAACCAATGAAGAAAAGCTCTAATCTTAATCCAGAGTATTCACAAAGAGAGTTTCGAAACAACTCCCAGCCATCAAGTGACATCGTATGAATTCATATTGCTCTCGAGCCTCGAGTGACCCAAGAATATTGGATCCTTTAATTCAACCGTTTATTATGTAAATCGCATTTTTTTGGAGTTGATGAGCTGAAAATTAGAGTACGAGGAAGTCACGATGACACCAGGTAAGGTACCTTCACCTGGATAAATTTTTAACACTTTCTTCTAAAAAATTCACCATTTTGAAGTGAGAGAAAAATCCAGATTACTCAAACTTACCCAAGTTGTCTTGAAGTTTTTACTCTAGTTTTAATAATTTTTGGAACTAAAAACCAACAGGATAAAACCTCAAATGTATTCATAAACTTGGAGCCTTGTGTTCTGCTAAAATTGTCAGTCTCGTTTTCTGCCAAAAATTAAAAAAAATCTCGCTTTTTGTCTTTCGACAAAAATTGTAAAAAAAAGTAGCTGATAGATTACTTTTTTGCCAATAATCGCCAAAAAGTCCTGCATTTTGTTAAAATTATCAGTATTGTTTTTTGCGAAAAATTGACCAAAATCGCCCCCTTTTTTTTGGGCAAAATTGCACCGAAAAATCTCATTTTTCCAAAAAATTACTTAAAAGTTTTGCTTGTTTTCAAAAATTACCAAAAAGTCTCATTTTTTATCAAAAATTTGCAAAAAAAAGTCTCACTTTCTCAAAAAAAATTGCGAAAGAATAATTACATTAATTTTATTGTTTGGCCAATATTGCCAAAAAGTCCTAATGTGTGCTGAAATTGTAAATATCTTGTTTTTTGATAAAAAAATCTCGTTTTTTAGCAAAATTGCTAAAGAGTAACTTTTTTTTTGCTGATAATTACCCAAAAGAGTCCCAATTTCTCCTAAAATCCTCAATATTGCCCTTTTTGCCATAAATTGTCAAAAATTATTGTTTTTTAGCAAAATTGTTAAAAGTTGTCGTTTTCTTGCAAAAATTTCAAAACCCGTCCCAAAGTCTCTCTTTTTTCAGAAATTATCGAAAGTCCTTCCTTTTGCTAAAATTGTCGAGGTCTCAGTACCTTATGTTTTGCTCAAGTACAAAAAATATTTAAAAATTTGAATTTTTTGGTGTTTTTAAACCTTTATTATCTAAGCAAAAAAGTGAAAAAGGAGCCGAAATTTTTAGAGAATCACATTTAAAGGCAAAAAAATACATTGATTAAGCTGCTAGGAACATGTTCGGATATTTGTTTTATTATAGTCATCAAAAAATGGTCTCAAAACATCAGAAAAATAACAAGTGAAGGAATATCACAATAAACTTTTTATTTTTTTTAAATTTTAAATTTACATATAATATTGACATGAGAATATTTCCAAGTGGTAAAAGAGGGGGGGGCTTCGCAAGCTTAAATTTTGGCCAAAGAGTCTTCTAGATACCAAATCAACTCATACCATCGAACGGCCGGATCCGGCCATTCGGTCAGAAATGGAAAATTTTTATCGTTTTTTCTCATCTTATCTGTGAATTTAAAACATTACAGTCGATTAGGTATCAAGTGTCCATTTTCCAAATTCACTGGAAGACGAGAAAAAACAATAAAAAAATTAAATTTTCTGACCGCTTGGCCGGATCCGACCAATAATGGTATGAGTCGATTAGGCATCTAGAAGATCCTCTTTGGCCAAAATTTTAGATTTTGAAGTTGATACCCTAGAGAATAAGTATGGCAGTTTTTCCCTTTTTTCTGTGTGAAACCGCTTCATGCATGAAAAAAAACTTGAAACGTTTACCAAAAATCGAAAAATCAACTTCAGCAGTTGAAAATTGGGGGGTGGGGTTTCTTTGAGATCCTCTTTCCAACTATCCAAGTTTTATTTCAGGGATGAAAAGGTATAGCCGAAAGCTGAAAGCCGAGAAGATTTTTGCACTAAGCCAAAAGCTGATAGTTCTAAAGTTTAATTTTTCCAAGCCAAAAGTTTCAATTTTTTTTTGGCTTTTTCAAAAGCTTTTTTGCAGAAATGAATTCTCTAAATTCAGAAGAAATGAAAAAATGAAAAAAAGCATTCAATTTTATTTTAATGTGATCTTATGAAATGAAAAAAAAATCTAGCAATGAATGTTCTCCACTATCATTAAATATGAAATCAATGTACCTTCCTGATCTAATTTTAATTTCCTTTTTTTGTAAATTGGTGGTGTGTCAGCTAAAAGTTTGAAGTCAAAAGCTTGAAGCCAAAAGTTTAAAGCTAAAAGCTCTTGATGAAATTAGCTGAAAGCTATTAAATAGAAAATATAAAATAAAGCCATTGGAAGTCGAAAGTTTGGCTAAAGCAAGCCGCGTAAAAATCGAGATAGCCGGAAGCTAAATCAAGAAGGTTTTAATTTTGCAAGCTAAAAGCCAAAAGCTGAAGTTTCATTCTATGGCTTTTCATCCCTATCTGATTCCAATCGAAGATTATCAATCATCATGTCAGTGGGTTCCCTTGTAAATAGGTATACAATTAGACGTTATCAAGTAGGTAGTTATAGGTACATACTTTAATTTTTTTCATTTTTTTCATTTTATTGGTCTTTTTAATAAATTCTTATTGCGATTTTACAAATTTTTAAGTCTTTAAATTTTCCTTTAAAAAAATTGAAAATTATTGAGGAATGAGGAGTTTGCAAAATAGATTAGGTGCTTTGACAAGAAATAAAATTTTGAAAGATAAAATACATAAGCCAGTGACCGAAGTCAATTTATTTTTTCGATAATGCCTTGTTTCTGAGATGTTTTTAGTAAAATCTGGTCAATTCTACCTATAGGTAAAGGTATACTTAGTAATTAATGTAGTTTTTACAATAAGGTAATTCTACTTCTCTGAATTTTTACCAAAATATTACGAGAAAAATTGATTGAAAAATTGAATAAAAATCTAACTTGATACCTATGCTTACCTCTGGCCTGAAATTTTGAATAATGCAAAACCATCGTTATTCGAAATCGTCTCAGTCACTAATATTTCAATATAAATACCATTTGTTTCTGGGGTGGGTTAGCCTAATGGGTAGAGTGACTGCTCAGTAAACGAGATGTCGATGATTCGAATCCCATTGCTAGAGCAAATATATACGTGCAATTCTTTGCACATTGTATACCATACATATATTGCGTATGTTACGCAGAAATGTACTGCCCACGCGATCTGTCATTGGTGAGCTGAAACAAGCTGTCAACTGTTCTCTGATTACAAGAGACTTTCTGCTTTCTGACTTTAATTTTTTTCCCCTCATTAGCATTACCTAGTACTTACCTACTACCAAATACCTACCCTATTTCCTGATAAGTATGTACTATGCCCAACTTTCTTTACATAAAATAATGCGAAGTTGGATTTAAAAAAAAATCATGGTATCGCATATCATAATCCCAATTGACGATTAGAATTAAGATGTCGTAATCGCGAAGATAAACAAGCACCGCAATATGGACATTGTATAGGCAAACTGAAGAACGTGTTACTACTACGTAAGTACTTCTAGTGTGAATGCCCTTTGTAAAAAAAAAACCAACCAAGTCATCATTTTTTTCCTTTGGATTCGAAACACATTCGTCAGCTATTCACATCATCGTTTCGATATCAAAAAACTACGTACTTATATACGAATCATTTTATATTATGTTAGGTGAAGGGAGAAGAGGAGGTAGGAGTACTTGGTAAAATGTTTCCCGTATTGTACGAAGGTTTTTTTTAGCACGAGTGCGCGTATGTGATATGATTTCAGGTTCAGATTACAATCAGAATCAATCGCTGGATGATAAAGAAAGCTTAGCCAAAGTAATAAATCTGCATAGTCCTTATACGTTCTTAGCTCATTTACCACCTGTAGCCTCAGTATCCTCGGTTTCGCCATCATGTTCCTCAGTAGTATGCTCGGCAGCTTCTTCTTTACCATCGGTCACTTCAACGGCCAATATGAATATGATACCTTCGGTGTCAAGGTCGCCGTCATCATTCATCAATCTTAGCAAGTATGTTTTTTCTCTCTCTCTGGAAGAGCTCAGAAAACAGGAGACGACTGAGACGAGTTAGTCAGCTCTCGAAATAGCGAATTGAAACGACCAATCACGTGTATTTTGCAGATGTCCTAGTAATGTTCCGACGTCATCGAGTCCTAAAAGAAATACCTTACATTCGCCCGGGCCCGGATCGTCCGTATCTGTGAATGGTGTATCATCTACACCGACTCCGTCGTCATCACCATCGTCAACTGGTCCGAAATCTAAGCCGCCGTATTCGTACGTTGCTCTGATCGCAATGGCTATCGATAGTACTGAAATGAAAAAAGCCACCTTGTCGCAGATTTACGATTATATCAGTACCAATTTCCCGTATTACGATAAGAATAATAAAGGATGGCAAAATTCCATACGTCATAACTTATCTCTCAACGAATGTTTCCTCAAGATACCCAGGGAAGGAGGACACGAGAAGAAAGGCAATTATTGGGCTCTAGGTAAGTTGAAGCGTTGATTATCCTATTTATTCGTAAATTTTAAATTCGTGATTTGAGGCAAGTGTATTGGATGCTGGATATGTTGCTTCTCTGTTGAATTAATTGTGGAACCAATGGGTGTTAAAAACAATCAATATTAATTGTTTGATTGCAAATTCAAAACTAATTTTCTCGAGATGGGGTTGGTGAAAATTGAACGTTTCAAATTGCACGTGAAAAAGTGCACGTGTGAAATTGCACGTATACAATTGAACGTGTGTGATAATTGCACGCATGTGAAAATATGTAGAACGTTTACAGCGTTCAATTATTACGTTCAACTATCTGTATTGTTCTGAAAAGGCTAAAAATGAAGTTCAGCCCCTATAATTTTGGTCAGTGCACATTGAGCACCCTCTCGACTGTTTTACGGAGTTGTCGCGAAATTCCATGAGTTTGATTTCAAAAGTAAATTTTTTATCTGCTCATAAATTCCAGAAAAAATGAAAAAATTCAAGTAAATGCCGTAAATTTAACATGCGGTCGATTTCAGACGGTTTCAACCTGTAAAGGAGCCGGTAGCCATACTATTTCGAACGTTCAAAAGTGAATTGTTGAAGTATATTTTAGCTTTCCACCTTCTTTGAGTAACATTTTGCGAAAATTTCAACTTTCAAAAATCTGCTGGAGGCTCTAGAACTGCTCAGAAGTCAGAACATTTCGAAACTGTATTTTGGGTTGGTGAAAATCTCACATTATTAAATCATTTTCAGACGTTAAATTTGCAGACGTTCTATTTTCACATGCGTGCAATTATCACACACGTTCAATTGTATACGTGCAATTTCGCACGTGCAATTTTCTTACGTGCAATTTGCCAGTCCCCCTCGAGATGGGAGTAGTTTGTAGCTCAGAATTTCGAAAAATGTTGTGTGAATGTGAAAAAATCGCCAGAATGTCCTCATGACTCTAGACATTTTTTTTGAAAGTTTGGTGACTCCTTGATGAATTCCGATGACTTCTTGGTGACAGATTCACCAGAAGTCATCGAGTGGGTTTTTTACCTTTTTTTCAGGTGAATTTATGGTGAAAAAATCATGAGAATGTCCTCACTGTCTTTGAACTTTTCTTAGAATGTCTGGTGATCCTTGGTTAATTCTGGTGACTTCTCGGTGACACATTCACCAGAAGTCACGGAGTGCGTTTTCAACTTTTTTTCAGGTGAATCTGTGATGAAAAAATCAATAGAATGTCCCCATGACCCTAGAATTTTTTTTTGAAAGCCTGGTGACTCCTGGTAACTTCTTGGTGATAGATTCACCAGAAGTCACGAAGTGAGTTTTTGACCTTTTTTTTTAGGTGAATTATCACGAAAAAATCACCAGAATGTCCTCATGACCCTAGAGATTTTTTTTGAATGTCTGACGACTCCTTGTTGAATCTCTTTTGGAGAGCTTAATTTCGATTTTTATGTTCAAAACGAGTTTTTGAATCAGAATCAGTGCTCTCCGTAATCTGTGATTGGATACTTTCATCCATTATCTCTTTTTTGATGTTTGAATTTTTTTGCAGTTCTACCCTTCTTTGAAAATTATTAGTTTTTAAAAAAATTTTCAAAAAATGCAAAATTTGACGAATGCTTTTATGAGAATTTCAATCCACTTCTGTCTTCACACTTACACTCAATCATCCGAACCCGAATCGATTGTTTCTTGCAAAAATAAAGTTCTCCAGCATGTCGGAGTCACTTTAGAAATCGTTGGAATCAACTTCATTGTTCAAAAATCGCACAAAATAGGTACTAAAAAAATGTTCTTAATGCATCTGAAACCTGCCAAATCAATTCAAAAATCATCAAAAGCCATGCTAATAAGAATTAAGAAATTGCAATGATATTTTCATAAATTTTCTTAAAACCTGCTAAATTGTCCAGAGATAAAAATCGAAGATGATGAAAAAATTGCAAAAAATTTCGTGACAGTAACTTTGGAAGATGATAAAATTGGTAGAATTTTATATTTACAAACCAAAAGAAAAATGGAAAAATCATCAAAATGGTGTAAAATAATCTACGAAAATTGCTCAAAAATACTGAAAATACTTCTGAAATTCAAGTGCTCGCCCAGCGAAATTGACAATAAAAATCATTAAAAATGGCGAAAAAATTGTTGAAATTGAGCAAAATTTTGCTAAACATCAAGTAATAAAGGACGCAGAATTTTTTGAATCATCAATGCTTGGGAAAAATAGCAGAATTTATTCGAAATCGAAACTAAAATTGAAAATGTCATCCAGGTACATAATGTAAACCAAAATAATGCAACAATTGTTTCAACAGACAAAAAACTGCCAAAATTTTGTCTAAATGCAGTGACATTTATAGGAAATTGGGCATTAAAAATAACAAAAATTGTCTAAATAAGTACATAATTGGAAATTGGATTAGAAAATAACAAAAATAATATCATTCTGGAAAACGTCTTAAATTTAACAAAAATTCCATAAATTGCGAAAAAACCGAAAAAATATTTTCAAAATTTCATAAAAATATGTATGTACTTATAAAATTTCTTGAAATGAAAAAAATTATCAAAATAGTGATGAGAACATTTTTTTGGAAAAGATTCGATGATTTTGAATTAAAATCGCAGTTTGTCAGTATTTTCTAGAAAAAAAAAGGGAATCACTTTGAATATTCGAGTCCGATTTCAGTAAAAATTGATCGAAGAATTCCAGCTGTCCAAATTAATTTGTGTTAATTGTCGACTAATTTTTGAAAATTTGTAAATCAACATTTTTTAATTTATCTAGAATGAACGGTTCTGCAGGATATTTTTAAAATTTAGCAGATCTTATACAAATTTTGTTTTCTACTAAAAATCGGCCTACTTGAAACTTAATTTCATCATTTGTTGCCAATCCTGCGTCTCTATAGGACATCTCGATTTTATCTATGAATTTTCAAATGAAAGACGTAGGTAAGTATTTACATTTTGTACAATTAATTCGGAGTATTTAAAATTCGACTTCCTTATGAACCATCAATCATCATTCCAAAGAATTCTAGCCATACCCCCTCAATTATAACTATGTACTTCATTAAAATTTTCATAAGAAATTTTAGGATATTTAAAATCGTAGTATTATTAGTTAATAATTTAATTTTCATTAGATGGACTAAATTTTCAAAAAAATCATTTTTCATCATTGTCCCACCAAAATAAAATTTCACTATTTCGAATCCAACGAAGAGATCTCTCAGCCACTCAGTCACAAATTTTTATCATTTTTTCACCACAGCATGGAAACCCACAATAGAAGCTATCCTAAAAAAGGCAGCTGCCCAAATCCGAGATTGAGGGTCAGTTTTCTGTTCAAGCGGTTGAAAAAGTGTTAAAAACAGCGAATAAGTTCACAAAATTTTTAAGTACCGGTGGTAGTTGATTTAATCATTTTGCAATATTTTGTATTTTTGTTCATTTTTCAAAACTCAGAATCTGTTTCGAAAATTTTCATGTTTTGGAGGGAAAATTCAAGATGGATTCATAAATTTCGTCTTAGACTGTAATTTTTCAAGCCAAAAACTTGCGCAAAGAGTCTGAAATTTGGTATTATCGTGACTCATGAAATGATTTCATAATTCATCATTTTATTCTTGGATATTTTAGAACATGTGTAGAAAAGGCTATTGCCTATTGCCTATTCGCATTACATCATGTACAAATTGATTACCTAACCGTTGAAAAATTCGACACTCGTAGGTACAATGTAGTAGAGGAAAGGAGAAGTCGGGTGGTAAACAGTTTTTCGATTAAAGTCTATGACATTGACGCCAGGCGGCGTGTGTAATGTGTATGTGCATTTATGCAGAACTGTGCACCAAATCGTCGTAACTTGTCGAAAAAATTGTTATTAAAATTTCGCCATTATTTGTAAACATAATAACGTTCAAAGAAAGAACGAAAAAAGAAACACAAGAGGAAATGAAAAAGTATTTATGTTGAAATATCGGTTGCCGTTTGTCGTTATGAAGAAGAATAAAATGTTAGTAAACATGTATGACATACGGAGATGAGAAAGAAAAATTCCAAAAAGACGAATATTTTATACGTTAATTAAGTACTAAGAAATTATAGCAGAAAAAATGTATTCGTGTTTCACTGTTTCGTAATTAGATTTCTACGACAATAGACGGCGTAAAAAAATGCCAATTGTGTAAAATAGTTGGTAAAAAAAAGAATGTCTACGAAACTTGCTACGATAACGAAATTGGTTATCTCGAAATGGAAGAATTTTTTCGCATTTGAAATCGCGTTTAATCTTCTTTTTTTCTTTCAATTTTAGCAAATTAAGCATTCGTGAAATTTCTCTTTTCCCGATAAGGAAGTTTTAATCGTATATAGGTACCTACGATATAGAAAATAAAAATACCTATCTACACCTTTTTTTCGTAATTTTTTTTTACAGATCCAATTTTCGATAACATGTTTGAAAACGGTAATTTTAGAAGAAGACGAAGAATGAAACGACCAATACGGCATAATTTGTACCCATACACGCCTCCGAATAAGTCGTATTTCGCTCATAATGCCAGAGACGCGTATCATCATCATATTTCCGCAGCTAGAAATAGTATATTTGGTCCTTCGACTCCGGCATATTCGAATTATCCGCCCGGGTGAGTTGGTTAGGAATTTTTTTCCATTCAATTTCGCTTTGGTCAGTCGATTTCATCACATCTTTAATCTGTGTGGTTTGCTGCGTAATTCGTGTAGGTAATCTAATAGCCTTATCTCCAAAATGAATGGATAGTGTGTGATGTGCTGAAAAAAAAAGAATACGTACGTTGCAATTTTTTTTTTGTTTTGAAGAAACAAAAAAAAAGTTACTTTTTTGGCGGTTTGAATTTTACTCGTGAGAAATTTCTTTGCCCTATTTGTATTTATGATTTTGATTTTATGATTCGCTCCATTTGGTTTGAAGGATTTTGAGCTAACATAAGAAAAAGCGTAACCAATGAACCAGAAATTCATGTGGAAATAGCGAAGCCTAATTTTTCTTAAAATCAAGATAATCCGTTTATGGGTTATAGATACAAGGTTAGATGTATGTACTCGTTACTTTTGGATCAACGATGATAAAAATGAGGCAATTTCTCCATAACTATACAAAATGTTAACAATTAAAACTAAAAATGTGGTATTTGTGCAAATTATTGCAGATTTTAATATTTTTGCCAAAAATAAAAGAATCCGAACGATTTTTCTTTCGAATGATGAAATTCTCCTTGCTTTCTAATGGGGGTGGGGGGAGTTGATCGTGGTAGTGTTGAAAGTCTTGAAGAAATTATCATTTTAGGCGTGATATTTTAAGACGGCCTCTGTCTATTTTTCTACTTTTTTCGGGAGGATGAAAAAATCTGGTTCAAGCGTTTACTACCTACACCTACTGAGTACAGGATGTGTGGTGAGTGGATGTCAATACTTCAGATTCGGATAAAAAGGTTATATGAGAAGTTGTAGACTACATTATCTTCAAAATTGAAGGCGCAAAATAAGTTTTCAAAATCCAAGAGCTAAAATCCAATTTTGACCATGGGGGTCGGTAGTACTTTGAAAAATGAACAAAATTCAACTAAGTATTATGACTTTTCACCTAATTTTCAAATTAAAAAGGCTACAAAATAATGATTTTTAATTTCAAAAAATCACAATAAAAAAAATAAATGCGGAAATGAATACTACGTCAAAAAATAAACAAATTTCATTATGATCATTTTTTTTCTTACCCCAAAATTTAAAAAGTTTTTGAAGCTCAACAATTTTTGATTTTCTAAAAATTTCATTAAATTTACAATATTTGAGCTTCAAAAATGGAAAAAACTTGAAAATCCTTCTTGTCGAAGGTATTGTGAAAATTCTGAAATGATCTATATACAAAACTTTCTGCATATTTTAATTTTCAATCTTCATTCTCTTTTTTGTGTAATAATTTACATATTTGGGTCAAGTGAACATGATCAAAAAAAAATTTCATTAGAAAGGAGAAATTTTTTGTCAAAAATAGTTTTTAATGAAATGTTTTAAGCTCAAGAGGACCTCGATTACCCCTTCCCACCCCGCTGATGTTGTTTTTTCGATTTTTAACGAATTTTTCAAGTTTTTAAGCTGAATCTATGATCGTTTTCAAACAATCGCTTCATCTCCCCGCCATATTTTTTCAATGCTATTTTTCTAATAATTTTTTCACATTTTTGAAATACTTGCTGGGGAAAAAATTATTATATTTTTGTAGAGATTTTCTTCGAAAAGATTGTTGAAGCTTATTATTGTGGAATCCCCGAAATATTTTCGCAATTTTAATAGTGATTTTCATAATTTTTTACAATTTTTTTTTCTCCAAAATTTTCAAGTATAAAATGAACATAGGACCAGTTTCTATTGTTTCTGTTCATATAATTTGAAATCATGAATGAAAAGAGAGAAAGAGAGCCGAGAGGGGGAGAGCAGGACTTTCCCTCATTTCCGATTTCCTGAAAGCTCGAGAAATGGAAGAATTGAAAATCGTTAAAAAACGCGCCAAAATCAACTTTTTTGTAGCCGTAAAAAGATGAAGAGGGATTGAAAAATCTAAACTTCCGAAAGCCACAATCTGAGTTTAATTTGAAGGGGCAAAGGACGTGAAATAAGGTTTTTTTAAGTCAAAAAACACGAAACTCCGGTTTTCCCTCCGAATTGCTGTGGGAGACTGATTTTTGAGTATGTTATGTTATGCATTTTTTGATTTCATATCGATTAGTTCTTAGTTTGACTTTTTTTCAACCCCCCTCCCCCTCTACATCCTCCTTAAATATTTGGAGGCTCAAAAATTCGAAATAAAGGTCATTTCCACTCGAGCCCCTTCAATCCAACGCAAAACCGAGCCCAAGTACTAAAAATTTGAGCTAAATTTGAGCGAATTTGTTGAAATACCTTTGATTGAGATAACTTTATACGAAAGTTTGGTTAAATGAAAAAATATCAGACATTCGTAAAATGTATGAAGATGCACTTCTGGGACCCCTAAAAATGATTTTGTGAGAACCCCCTCCTCCCCTCCTGGAATCATGGTAGACTGTTTCTTAAACACAGTGGTGACTACTTATTAGTACATTGAAAGATGAGTGAATAATTGGGGGAATTTTTTGCTCAACTTGCCACTTGAAAGGGTTTGTGAACAAAGTATTAAAAAAATGTATGTATAGTTTAGAAACGATCATTCTCAAACTTTCAGAGACTAAATAACATTGACATATTTTTTTTTTCGACCCTGGATTTTTTCTCTTTATGAATTACATGCGAATAAACTGATAAGAGAATTTTATTCGAACCGAAACCATCCAACTGAGACTGACCAAGTTTGATTAAAAGTGCATGTCCAAAAAACCTCGTAACCTAAAATCTTAAAGGGTCAAGTGCATTTTAAAATTTTTTGCAAAATTTTTGAAAATTTGGAATGCTTAGAAATAGCAAAAAAATCTTCCATTATGGCAATTTTTCATTTTTTTCATTACTGATTTTTTTTTTTTTTTTTTTTTTTTTGAAAAAAACAAATCTGTATTGGTGATTACTAAATTTCAACAACCATCTCGAGAACTACTATTTTTATGCCACTTTAGAGCAATTTGAAATTCCTGGACAAAATTCAAAACTTGCTGGAGGCTCCAGATCGTTACAAAAAGTATTTTTGATCTAGCTTGATTTCGTACAAATCAAAGCACATGTATAAGAGTCGACTCCAATTCCCCTCTTTCTACTTGTACCCATCTGCAGATCTGCATACGTAGACGTACCTATTTTCTTATCCAATTTCAAGTGGAAAATCATATTTTGTGTATTTTCCTCAGGCATGGATGGCCCAACTCTCAGCTATCTTATTGCAGTACACCACCTCATCAATTTCCAGCCTCAATGTATTCTTCTCTACCGTCGCAAGTAAGAATACGAATAGAATAAATTCTTACCTACCTTGTATTGAAAAAATAAACGGAATAAAAATAGTCGAGATTATACTCGAGTATGCCTCCTTAATTATCACAAAACAAATTTATTTCAGTTGCAGAATCCATTGCAATCAGTTCCACCAATGCAGCTATCGCCGATCAATGGTTATAATACGTTATCGCCTAATTTAAGTAAGAAACCACGTGTTTCGATTAAAAGTAGATTAAATAGTTGAATCCGTAATACGCACTTAATCGTGTAAAAAAAATGCTTAACATACTTATCGTTTAATAAGCTTACGTTATTATTTTTCTTCAACCAGATGGAAACGCATCGTTATTCGCTGCTGGTTTCTCAACTCACAATAATTGCGATCCAACTAGGAGAAGCGATGGATTTTTAACCGATAGGCATTGGTCTCCTGCGCCTGATTTAAGTAATTATCGAGACTTTCGACCAAGGATAAAAGTTTGATGCAAAAATTGATCTCGAAATAATAACTTGTGATTTTTTTTTTACAGATTTACCATTGAAGGAAGAGTACAATTTACCTCAAGAAACCGAAAGCCTTAGTCCAAATTACGCGAATTTCGATTACGGAATGAGCTTGGGTGCGAATAAACCTCGTTGTTATTTATGAGTAAGTCATCGCTGCGTACGCTTGAAAATAAATTACTCGATTTAATTGTTAAGGTGGGCTACATTGTTGTTATATTTTGGCCAAATGTACCTACTATACGCGAACACACATCGGTCGCAAAGTGGCCTGGCGTGGTCCGAAGACCAATTGGTGATTAATCATCTTAATGAATCGAGCATCTTTCTAAGCCTTTTCATTTTGTTTACGAATTAATGTTCAACGCTGTTCTGCATATTCCTAGCTAGAAAATTTATTGCTCGAATGAGTTCTCTCATTCTCTTTCTCTCTCTGATATAGTATAGTACAGAATTAAAGCCACACCGAAGGTTAATCTTTGAGAGAAAATTTTCGTGTTATACTTTCATCTTCTTAGTCGTGTTTTAAATGCTAATTTTTTGAGAATATTGTTTTCTAAAAGAATATCTACTACGAGTATGAGAAAAAAAAATAATAGAGAAGGGTAGAAACTCAGCGAAACCTTAAACGCTGGCAACATTCCCGAGATCGTTTAATGTCTCGTCTCTCATTAATAAACGTAAATCCATTCTCAAGTTTTGATGTGTGCGTTTGTCGAGTTTCTCACTTTTTCTTCTTTCTTAATTCTTTATTCTTCTTTTTTTTTTTCATTATTCGTTTTGTTAATTTTTTCACTCCATTTTTTCAACAGCTCCAGAGATATTGCGGATTTCGTTGAATTATTAGATGCTGATAAAATTTTAATTTACTGCCACCTCGAGTTCGTAAGAATTTATTAACCTCGCGGTTTATATAGATAATTTCGCGAATTTACCAGCACTCGATGGATTAACAATGACGTACTTTCTGTAAACCAAATTTGTGTATATGATTTATATTTCTCTGTGATATATTTGTTTTTATTGTGTATCTTTTTGCCTTATGTTTTTTCAACCCTATTTTTTTTTCTTCGTATTTTCTTTGTAGAATTCGATTATTCAATATAGATATTTACGTGTTGAAGGTATTTTTCTTTTTTCAATAAAATGGTGGAGCGGGTTATCATCCTGGAATTAGACTTCAAAATTGAGGAAAAATTGGAAACTCTCAACACGATGCAGACCTTTGTTTAGCCTGAAAAATTATTTTTAAAAAATGATCACACCCTAAAAATTAGCCTGAGCGAATCAATCTTAAATTTGAGTTTCTAATTTAAAAATTTAAGTTTGAAAATTTTCAAACTTGAAATTCTTTCTTACATTCTTACTGAAGAAAACGTGAAAAATTTTTACCGTTTTTTTACAAACAATTTGAAGGAGTTATTTTTTTGAGAAGAGAAAGGGATCGAATTAATTTTCTGAAATTATTTTCAGCCGAAAGAATAAAATCTAAATCAGAACTTCAGAAGAACACATAAAATACATTGCCAGTCGAAATTTCAGGTGCTGAAATGCATTTTTCTTGAAGGGTCAAAAATGCAAAAAAAAATCAAAATTTCACCAAATTAACCCAATTTTTGACTCTCTGGATCTATTGGAAATAGTTTTGAATCATTTTGAGAAGTTTTGAAGTCCTCAGCAGATTTTTGTGAGATAAAGTTTCTATAAAATTTTACCCAATCAAGTACGTATTGCTGAGCCGATTGGAGATGGTTTCAAGCCGTTCTGCAGCCTGCAGTCATAGTTGGGAAATGTCAGTTTTTGAAAAAACGCCCTAAAATCCATCCAATTCAATTTCAGAATGTATAAACACAAATATGTTAGTGACCTACTTGACCAAAGTAAGTAGAAGTATAAAAAAAATAGGTATCTTTGAAAATTTTTCACAAAAAAATTTACAGCTTCCTACATCACCATTCTTGTCCTCAAAATTTTGAATTTAATTCAATACTTTCTTCTGGGATCTGGGTCTCTTATTCATTGAGTTCTCTCGTGTTTTTTTTTCACTGGAGCTGAAAGACTCCTCGAGTTGTCTTCAAAAATTTTCGCTGCCCAATTGAAAAATTTGTGGTCTAAAAAAAATTGAAATATTTTGCCACATTTTCTTTAAAATTCTCAAAATTTGATCACATTGAGATAAGAAGCTGAAATTTGGTCCTTATCTTATTTTTGACCTCCAAACTCGATTGAAAATGAGATGTTTGGCTGTTCCTAATTTAAGGAAAATTTGTCTTAAAAAATTTCAAAATGATGATCATTCAGCTCTCAATGAACTAACCGAACTCAGATTTAATGTCTTGGTGACCCTTGTGATTGATTTAATTACTGGTAGTTCAATCAAATCGGTGTTGGGTGTTGTCATCGTCGTGTTTTTTTTTTTTTTTTTTTTTTTGAGAATTAGGTACTTACAAAATTTTAAAATTTGTTGGAGGCTCCAAATAACAGCTCGAAAAAACCATCGATCGATTTCAGGGGTTAAAAATAAAGTATGAATTAGGAAGCAAAATTTGGCATTTTAAAGAGAATTTTTCTTTTTTTTTCAAAAAATTGTTGGAAAAATTTTGAATTTGAACTAATAGGAATGGATTATGAAAATTTGTCCTCAAATAATTGATTTAAAAGGGTACATACAAAGACAGTAAATTCGAGTTCATAGGTAATAAATTTCATTTCTTCGTGTTTTTTATAATTTACAAATTTTACAAAACTAGAAAATCTAAAAATTAATAAGAGACTGTAGGATGACTTGAAACTACCACCAATCCATTTGTAAGGTCTAAAATTTGATCAAATTTTGTAGTTTTTTTCTCAGAAAAATATGCCTTTGAACGGGTGGTTTTTCAATTTTTTTTCTGCGAGATGGAATATTTTTTCTACTTGTCTATATAGGTAGGTAATATGAATCCAGAAATCCTCAAAATCCTCGTCTCCTCGTTCTCATACTTCAATAAGTTAACCATCTCCTATCAAATTAAAAACCAATTATTCTTGAATTTTAGACTTTGAAGATGTTTGTGCTTTCATTTTTTAAATTATGAATTGAACAATTTCATTGAGTTGTGTAGGTATAATTTTTTTCATCGTCCAGGTTTTAAAAAGTTCGTTCAAAAATTGTTGAAAATAAAATTTGTGTATGAAAATTCTCATGACACCATAAAAGGAGATAAGGGGGACGAACAGAGGCCGGAAATTTTACTAGAAAATATTTAATAATTCATTGCTTCCAACTGCTTCAATTTTAAAAATAGACAACTTCTCGTAATTATATTTTTTAGGTACTTGTTTCAAGAAGTCAAGTAGACATAAATTCGCCTTGAAAGTAAAGAAATTTCAACTTTCAAAATTTTGAATATTTTTCTTTTAGAAATTCAATTGCTCGTGACTTCTTCAATTGTACAGATAAGATATTTTGAGAAATAAACTTTTTTGTTCGTCTCGAAAAATTACTCCCGAAACAGTGGTCAAAATTTTGAAATTTTCCCAATTCAGGCACCTGTAGGTCAATCTGCATGTTTCAGAGAAATCTAGTATAGACCTACAACCTACCAAAAAATCTTTCAGTTTCGAGAAATATTTCTACTATGTATACGTACGTATTGCACTTTGCACTATGAAAAAGGTACATATCTACTTTTTTTTGACGAGTTGACGACGAACTCATACGAAGCCATTCTAATTGAGAATTACTAAGCGGTTATTTTTGTTTAATCTCTAGGGTACAGTTAAAGTTACGATACGCTAATTTTTTACCGCTCGCTCAACGTTTGACTTCTTGATGGTATTCTTAATCTGAATGATGTTAATTGTGCATTAAATATTCTTTAATGTTGACATGACATTTTTAAAGGGTTAAAACTTTGTCTAAGCGATGTTATAGCTTTATAGCTACCTAATTCCGGAATGTAGATGAGATGTACGAACCACACTAACTTACAGTAATCGTGCTGCAAATGTGGCCCATTTTTATGTCTTTTTTCTTTCCGGAGTGAACTCGGTTAACGTTTTTATGAATGGCAGCTAACATTTGTAGTATCAGAATGAACGTGAGTAAATCTAATTTACCTACTCCTACTCGTAAATATATGTGAGTAGGCACCTATTCGTATTAAGACATCTAAACTAATCGTGGATTTATTTTTCAGGAAGCAGAAATGAAATAAAGTTGTCGAATTTGGAATTCTTTTACCATGAATCACGTTGAATTGAGAAAATTTTCCAACTCACGAGCAAAATTCCCTACAACCCATCGTTCGAGGAACGAGAGACGACGTAGAATTTCTCAAATAATTATTACAACGCGACCGCGGAGGACATTCACATCGCTTAGAATTGCTGAAAATTCAAAACAATTTAACCGGCTGTGTTTTCATAATATTTCCTGGTCGTTTACCAAACAACTTGGAAAATTCGTCGTTACAAATCAAAACATCACAGACACAGATGTACGTCTTATAGTATCCCTCTTCCTCTTCCCCCCTCGCCTTCAATGGCACTTCTTGGCCATCGTGGTGCGGTGGTGATGACAAACCCATACCTATCTGTGCGACGATGTACTCGTACCTATAGCAAGGTAATGTTTACAAACACATTAGAAAGATTTTAATTAGCTACATTTTGAAGAAAAAAATCCTAATCCTCGTGTCAAAGAAATATTTGCGAGTAATCGTCGACTTTCTTTGATCACAGTCGAATGAGTAATTATCGAGTCGGGGATACATCAACGTATACGATGCGATTACAAAGATGAACAAATTTGTCGGTATTAATATGCTAGATATGTTAATCGCCGCCATTGCAGTTTTTTTTTGTTCTTTTATAAAAGGCGAATGAAACAAAAAAAAAGAAAAAAGAAAAAAAATCATATCGCTTAAAATAATTATGTTGGTAACATTTTGACAATACGGTTTTACATAACCGAATGGCTGGCATGTTGTCAACAGCAAATGTATTTTAATTACTAGACAGTTTATTATACAAGCATTTCTAACTCAATAAATATATCAAGCTTTTAAGTCACTCGAATATATTACCAAAAATTAGTCTGACACGTTTATAAATATAACCGTTTAGTTTTTATAACATAAGATTTTAAAGTGAGCTGCTGTATATATACTCAAGATATATTATACACAGTAAGGTATCTCTATAGGAGAGTACGTGCGTACTTCCAGTCAACTTTTATCACCATTTACCTACATTTACAAGAATAAAAAATGATAGCCTAGAATCGAAATCGCGCCTTTCGTTTATTTTTACAAAATAGAATGAAAAACCTACATATACGTGACCGTATATTACCTACTTACCTCAGTCAAAGAGGGTTAAAAATTCACTCTCTTCGAAAATACCAACACTTGGCAATAACAATATGTAATTGTAGCGGGAGTTTATTCGATATCTTGATATTTGTGCAATAGGATTTTCGTATTGTGGCCAGAAAAAAATCTATACCTAACTAAAATCACGTATTTAACGACAGAAATATATTTGACCAATATTATTTGCACAAGTTTTAAATTTTAACACTTATACGACCATCGTAAATTATGTAAAAAAATAATAATACTATTCTTATTACAAGTTACAACATTTAGTTAGTATAGTAATAACTATGGATTTTACGAGTTCACGCTTATGATATGCTTTGTAAATGATGTAAGTGAAAATGGTCTATAAATTGTCATGTTGCCTACTTTAAGCGTCGTAAAAATTATTTTTCTGTTTATTATATTACCTTGGTTTAGAATTTTATCGCTATTAAAATGCCAAAATTTCATTCAATAACCTTGTTTACCTTTGTTAATGACGGAGTAAGTGATACACTCCTTGTTACTATTATGTATTGATTTATTTGCTTTGAATTTCCGTTCGATTTTCACATACTGATGATCGATCGCTAATTTCGTTTCTATTTTTTAGTACCGATTGCAAAAAAAAAAAAAAAAAAAAAAATGGATAGATTTGAATTTTGTTTTATGCAAAACTTGCAAAAGAAAGAATTAGCTGTGTACGATTAAATTATTAAGTAAGTAGGTATTTTTTCAATAAATATTCATCTCAGAAAATGCTTAAATAACAAGAAATCACTGAAAGTTACGAAAAATGGGTGTCAAGTGCCCTCTCCAATAAAAGTTTTGAATCATGGATAGGTTTTTTGGCCAAGTTAGTATGCTCGATCAAACATGAGCATCCGGACCAGGTGTTTTGCTCATCCGGACCAAGCCTGATCCTGAGCACTATGTTGAGATTCAAATTCAGGCAACAGAGAAGCTTCGTGTGGTAAAGTAAGTGGAGGATTCAACAACCAAATTCACACACATGTGAATAAGTTTGACGATTTAAAATATTGAAGGAGCAATAGTTTGGGTGACTCAGAAGTCAGAATCAAGTAATGCATGAAGAAAGTCTCCCGTTAGCTGAAAAGTGAAAACGAAACGCTGAACAAAGGACGATTTCAAAACTTGTCCTTTTAGTTCATCATTTTTTTCCAATTTGTAATAGAAATAATTTTAATTTTTTTAATTTTTAAAATGTTTTGGTATTTAGAAAAATAAAATAGAAAACAATTAATAATTTAAGGGTGTACTTTAGCTTCCAATTTTCCGAGAAAATAGGTAACGAGCAACTTTTATAGAAAAATATTTGGCTGCCAAATCAAGAGTGTAAAATTCTACTTTATAATTTTATCAGTAAACGACTTACCGATTTGTTCGCGAACGAAAAATAGAATAATTATTGAGAATTTATTTTGAACAAATTATTAAAAATTGTGCGTGCGCATTTTTGCATTAATTGTTGCCATTTGTTGCACTCACACTCGTACACGTTGTTATTTA
This sequence comes from Planococcus citri, assembly GCF_950023065.1. Classification (NCBI taxonomy): domain Eukaryota; kingdom Metazoa; phylum Arthropoda; class Insecta; order Hemiptera; family Pseudococcidae; genus Planococcus; species Planococcus citri. The sequence continues at coordinate 43,313,400 of NC_088680.1, read as the reverse complement.
ATACGCTGGAAGCGTTGCCAAGTCGAATTTTTCGTTTCATTTCGAAAAATTTCCAAAATAATTCAGATTTCCGATTGTCACGAAAACAGAATTTCCATCGCCAAGCGCGTCACCACATTTTCTCCACGACGTTGTCGTGGAAAGATGTACTTGACGCGCTCGGCGGGAGAATTATATTTTCATTTTCATTTACTGCATTTTTAATGCGCTATAATATTTTAAGCCTGGGTTTCACGAAGTACTTTTAAAGAATAGAGGATTTGTTTAGTTTTCAGAATGATTTTTTAAAATTTTCGGTACACTGAATACAAGAATATTTTTTTAATTTTTCAAAATCTAATTTTCTGACAAGATTGTTCATTAAAAAAATTTTTTCGTGGGGGCCCGCAGTGCCTCTAAAGTAAATTTCAAAAGTATCAATAAAATTTATTATAAAAATTGACTTTTTAGGCTGGCAAAACAAAAATGATTGCTTTTCGGATGTTTTGGCAAACAAAGTATAAAAGCACAAGTTCCTCAGCAGTTTTGACAAAAATTACGACCATTTGACTATACTTTATCGAAAAACTACTTCCTGAGAGTTTTGACAGAAGAACATTTCAAATTTTCATCAATTCGCAAAAAAATTGACACTGTGATAATTTTGTAAAAAATAGGAATTTTATTTGTTGACAATTTTGGCAAAAATTGACCCTTTTCGACATTTTGACCAAGGATAATCACTTTTCAACAATTTTGACTGAAATGGATACTTTTTGACTATTTTGCCAAAAATTGACGCTCTTTGACCACTTTTCCAAAAAAATGACACCAAGATTGGAGCAAATTTGGTAACAAAAAAACAAAATCTTAAGTAAGTTCGGCAAAAGCAGGACTTCTGATTGGCAAATTGTGAAATGAACAGAGGAATTTCAAAAAATTGAGGAGGTAGACCCCATTTTGATAGATCACATATCACATTTTTCAAACACTCTGAAAATCATGATCAAGTTTTTGGATCAAAATTCTTCTGAAATGCTCAAAAAAAGTTTTGTTTGTAATTTTTCCCCACATTTTAATCCATTTCTTCGCGTTGCATGATGCCTTTTTCAGAAACTTCGGAAATCATGACTCAATTTTGAGCTCAAATAGACTCTTTCAAAAATTCTTAAAAAAATTTTTGTCAGAGTATTAGAACTTCTCGTGAAATTTTATTTCATTTTGATAGGTCACATGACATTTTATCAAAAATCCCAAAAATCAAAACCTGTCTGCCTCTAAACTTTTTTTAAATGTACAATAACATTTTCGGCTAAATATACAACAGTTCATTTTTACTCAAAATTGTATGGAGATAAGGTGCGTATTTCACAAAAACTGAATCCAAAATTGAAATATTGAAACTTCTATATTCGAAAAACATTCAACATTACCGTCGGCCGGATCTGGAATTATAATCAGAAATCGTATTTTTTGCCCATCTGGTTCTTGTACATATGTCATTGAAAAAATTGAAAAACCAGTTGAACCAGCTCATCTTATGCACTTCCAGTGCTCAAATTTCGGTCAAACATTCTGTGCTAGACACCAAATCGACCCATACCACCCTTGGCCGGATCCGGCCTTCTGGTCAGAAAATAGAATTTTTTATTTTTTTCTCATATTTTTGTTGAATTTGAAAAATGACCATTTCTCCCCACCACATGAGTTGAGCAGTTAAAATTTTTATATTTGGCGGGGAGAAACGGTCGTTTTTTAAATTCACCGAAAATACGAGAAAACAAGTAAAAAATCCGGTTTTTTGACCAGAAAGCCGTATCGGAATAATGGTGTATGGGTCGATTTCAATCTACCACAGACTTTTTAACCGAAATTTTGAGCTCCTGAAGTTCATTACGAGAGCTGATTTTACAGAATTTTCAAATTTTTCAATAGCATTCATAAACCACTAGATGGACAGAAAATTTTATTTCTGATGATAATTCCAGATCTCGCCGGCGGTAGTATCAGTCAATTAGGTACCAAGCATAGAACCTTTGGCCAAAATTTCAGCTACTCAAGTTCACGAGGTGGGGAGAAACAATTTTTCGAATTCACCGAAAATAAAGAGAAAAAACAGTAAAAAAAAATCCTGTTTTCGGACTAGAAGGCCGGATCCCCGGCTAATGATGGTGAGTCGATCAGGTATCTAGATCTAGAAAATTGCATTTGGCCAAAATTTGAGTTCCGGAAGTTGATACGTGGGAGAGATGGATATTTGTATTTTTTTTCCGTTTTCTGAGTTATCAAACTCAAACAGCTTTAGCTTAGGTACACAAAATTTCAAACGCTCGCCAAAAATCGAATAATCAACTTGAGCCGCTGAAAATTGGGGGGATCGGTGTTTTTTGAGGTCCTCTTTCCAGCAGTCCGAGTTTCACTCAAATTGGAGATTATCAGGGGGGGAGGTTACCTTGTAAGTAAACGACGAAATGGAGCAAAAATTCTGTAAATCATCGCTAAAATTACCTAAAGACATTATAAAATCACCAAAAAATGTCCAATATTCACTCAAATTTGACAAAAATGTGTGAAGATTTGTTGACAAAATTATATGAAAACACTCGAAAAAGTGTTAAAATCAGTAGGTAGGTACCTACCCAATCATTAAAAATCGTAAAAATTAGGTGAAATTTCAGTAAAATTCGACAAAATGCAAACAAAATCAATTAAAACCAGGGAAAGTTCAAAAAATTGTAAATTGTCAAAACCATGATACTATTTCAAGTAGGAATACTTCATTTTGAGATTTTGGTTTGGTCAAAATTCGTAAATTTACTCACTTGCTCTGAATGTCTAAATAAATGAAAGTTGATAACTAAGCACCCCGCATACTAACTTGAAAGTTGAAAGAATAAAATGTAAGTAGGTACATGGTTTATTAGTTGTTGTGAGGGTACCTATGAGATGTATTTTGTTACACATTGATGAGAATTATTAATTATATCGAGAACAAAAGCAATTTTTTCCACTTCAAAATGATAATTGATAACTTTTTCGAAATTGTTTTTGCTTTTGAAGTTTTGAATGATAAATGAAAGTGGCCAGAGGGGTTTATGATGAAAAGAACGAATTTTCTCATTCTTAAGTACACGTATCAACGAAAACTATTAATACGCACCCTACATTTAAAATGCTTCAACTAAAATTTGTAAACAAAACAATTTTTAGGTCCGCCATTGTTAATATCAACAAATAAAACTGACAATTTTCGTTACAAAACTACGCAACGAATAATGAACAGATCTATTTAGAATTCGGAACATAACTTTTCAAGATTGCAATGATGGGTGCTACGAAGCCGCTTTTTTGAAATTTTCGTTTCCAAGCATTATATTTTCAAGTGAAAATAGCTCATTTTTACAATATTTAAAATCATTATAATTAATGTATGAAAGTAAATTTCTCAAAAAGGGCTTCGTAGCACCCAAGATTTTATCCGTCTAAACAACATATCCAAAAATGAAAGTTATCCGAACAGTAGTTTTTTCGTAGTTTTGTAACGAAAATTGAAGGTTTTTACGACTCATTTTACCTACTAAACTACACCCTTAATTTCAAATTTCTCAAAATGAACCGCCTTTTTATCTTATCAAAAAAATCAGCCAATCAAAAATGAGCTCTAGGAATCAACCAATCAATGCTTCAAGTGAAATAGTTCGCCAATCACCTTGATTGTTTTTATTGACAACGTTTTGACATTTTTTGCGAAATTTGCGTGCATTTTTTGTCGAGTTGATGCGATGCGATTTCTCTGTTTAAAAATTCCAAAAGTGTAAATGTGCAAATTTGTGTTTCTTTCAATAAAATGGTTATTAAACTGTCCTCTAGATTAATCAGCGATTTTTAAGTACACGTGTATCTTACAAATACCAATATTTCTTCACCAAGCATTTCGTTACCGCCAACATGACATCTGCATTGTATTTAGAACATTATTTAGATAGTAAGTTCTTACAGAAATTTTTCTGTATAAGAAATTATCCAAATGGACAGATCATTCACCATGTGTTTTTTTACAGGTTTGGAAAATCTCCCAGTAGAATTACAGCGCAATTTCAAATTGATGAGAGAACTGGATTCTCGAGCCCAAGAAATAATGAAACAAATCGATAAAACTGGCGATGATTACCTAAGCAATATCAAAATCTTCAACACTGAAAAGAAGAAAGAGCATATGAATGAAATCCAGAAACTGTTTACCAAAGCCAAGGAATACTCCGACGATAAAGTTCAGTTAGCCATACAGACTTACGAATTGGTAAAATTCATCATCAACGTTGTTATATCCATCGCTTCAGAATCTCGAATCTGTGCATTGATTTTTGGATTTTGTTTTCAGGTTGATAAACACATTCGTAGATTAGACTCAGATTTAGCTAGATTTGAAGCTGAAATTCAAGATAAAGCTATGAGTGCATCGCAAACTCGAGAAGAACCCGCAAATACTCAAAAACGTACGTACCTATTTCAACGAGTTATTTCTGTCTCAAAAATGATGATATTCCTCTGCTCACCTTACATATTTTTATTTAGGAGGCCGAAAGAAATTACCAGATAAAGACGCCAAAAAGAAAAGCAGCGCTGAAGACGAAGCTTCGGCGAAAGCGAATAAGAAGAAACAGAAAAAATGTACGCGAATATCCGTACAGATAATATTTTGGAATTGTGCAATTTTTCTACAATATTAATTTTGTATTTTCGATGTAGCTACTGCAGTTTCGTCGAGTAAAATCGTCGCGTCCGCTGCCGAATCGAATTTCAGTGCCATTTTGCCCAATGTTTCTCATTCCACCGATGCGATAGATATGCCAGTAGATCCTAATGAACCCACTTATTGTCTTTGTAATCAAGTATCATATGGCGAGATGATTGGTTGTGATAATTCAGACGTAAGTATCGATGTATTCAGTCAGAAACACTTCAAGTGGATGTTTTTTTTAATTGTTTTTCTCGTGTTATTTTTGCAGTGTCCTATCGAATGGTTTCATTTTGCTTGCGTTAAACTTACAACGAAACCAAAAGGAAAGTGGTATTGCCCAAAATGTATTTCGGATAGAAAAAAGAAGTGATTATGATTTTTATATTATTGTTTGTTGATACTTTAGAATAGAAAACATATAAACGAAATGTATATTAATAAGTTTACATTACTACATCAGTCTTCTTATTTATTTATTCCTTATACAACATTTAGATGGCAGTACCGTCCAATTGTAAGTGTACGATAATCTAGTCTGAAATTCTTTTTCGCATAGATTTCCAGAGCTCATAAGGTTACTGTGTATTTTTCTCATGTCATCTGGCTCATGTTTATGCGTTACGAGATACGAATTGAAACATCCTCTGGATTTATATTCCGTATCGAATCGCGAGTCGTGAACTCGAGTAATATTCAGAGGTGATAGCCAAGACCCGACAGAGACATCTTCTGTTTTATAAATACTGTAACAAGAAAAAAATCAATCAATAGAATCAATTCTATAACTTCAAGTTTGGTCACAAAACGAGATAATTCTTACTTGAGATATTCGCTATTGTGAGCAATAAATTGAACTAGACGTTGTGATAGAACGTAACCACCTCCCAGCGCATAAGGTAAATAACGATCACACAAAAACCAATTTGATTCTTTCCATTTTCCAGCTTTCTTCACGTGAGCAGATCCGTCAAAAAATCCCCAATACAGAGTCGTCAAATGATCGTATTTTGATTTCAATTCGCTAATCATACTTGGTAACCGTACGTAAGAATCGTCGTCAGTTTTTAGTAGAAACTTGAAATCCCATAGTTTCTCAACGCCGACGAATGACTGGAGAAGTTTTACGGTCAGAGCATCGTACGAATCGCTTACATTTTTCAAGAATAGGATATCGTGATAAGTGATTATTTCTGCTTCTATGGTATGAATGTCATACTTGAGGTCTTGTTCTCCAATGACGAACACATGTTTAACGTTGGAAATATCTGAACTGAGCCAAGTTTTACGTATTGCTTCTCTTTTTTCCAAATTTCCGGCAGCTGAGAGTATCACAATTATCAAGTAAATATTGGGCAATTTACTTTTGCTAAGGTCATGATTGCTGGAGCGGATGCTCAAGATTGAACGCGATTTATCTACGTTAATAAAAATTATTACAGTACTGAGAAATAATAAAATTAAACACACTATACTCCATAAAATTCGAATTTGTTTCATAGTTTTTGATAAATCGCATTTTCATTTTTTGTTTTCCTTTGCATTTTACAGAAAAATTATTCATCTGGTCACACTGTGTATTTTTGCGGAAAAAACCACAGATGAAAAATTGCAGATTGTTTTGAATTATCTTGCAAAAAAAAAGGTGTTTGATTTGATTTTGATTAGATTGATTACCGCATAAAATGTCGTAGAATTTGATTAATTATTAATTAGTTACTGTATTAAAAGGTAAGTTGTAACAGTATTCAACATACATATGCTTTCGTTGTTCTGTAAATCAACTCACTCTCATCACACCGAACGATTTACAGCTAGCAAACCCACCAACATGGAAGACACCGATAGCCAAGAATCTAGTAAAGTAGTCACTGTAAATATCGAAGATTTAGTAAAAGATGGAAGAAACAAGTATCCAGTGGTATGTGTCCGATGCCCCTCTAGAATACTCAATTCGAACGCCGCAGATTATAAAGAAATAGAGGTAAGTTTATCTTGAATTCCAACTGCTAAAAAACATCAATTTTATAATCAGCTGTCAACTTCGAAATCTAGTTTCCTCTGCCGCTAATGACCCTAGCAAAGGATAAAATCCGTAATGAAACGATCGATAAGGAAAATCTAAACCAATTTTGGATGGTTGCTGATAAATACGGTTTCGAAAACGTCGGCTTTTCAAATACAGTATCCGGCCTGAAATATTTGACTTGCGCCGATTGTGAGATCGGACCGATTGGTTGGTTTGATCCTGCATCTCAATTGAGTTACGTTTCTTTATCGAGGATTAAGCATTTATCATAGATTAATTCGTGTTTATCGGGAGATCTCGCCGAAAGGATACAGGACGCTAAAATATTCTATTTTTAGTATTATTATGTATGTATACGTATGCTAATTTGTGTGTGTGATATTACAAAGTGTCCTATTCTTTTAATTTTCCCGGTCCCGAATCAAATACGTCTTCCAGTTTGTTCTTGAGTGGTTTGACATTCCTCTTGCAACGTTTACCGTCTATCGATTATCAGTTAATGTAAAATGATCTGAATTATGGATTTACAATTGCTTGGAATCGAGCTACTAGTCTATATGTTTATATGATAAGAGCTTAAAATTTTTTATCATCGCTTTATACCATTTAAATGGCGTTTGTTACTACGATTCTGCGTTTTATTATTTTTCTTTCGCCAAATTGTACAATATTTATCAATTCATTTTTTTCAAATAAATGAAATTTGGAAATTTTTCATTTTTTGAAAGCATTTTTACGAAGTCTGATTATGAGCATCTAATTATTGACGATTGCTGCAGTAGCTGAAATTTAAATGTTGGTCCATAGTCATTTTCAGAAGCAGCAAAGTTGAATAATTCAATGGAAAAATTGAAAATTTCAATGCTGAAGAGGTGAAAATCGTATTACGATGCATCTTCACTAAAATTCTGTCTCTTCTATGAACCCAAAGAGCAGACAAGTAATTCTCACCATATTACATATAATCCCATTTAAATGCAAACTACACCAATTCAAATTCGTATTATTTATTTCAATATGAAAACTTACAATTAGGAAGAAAATCTTTTGAATTGTATGATAATAGTCCCACTTATCACGATCTTTTGGTACTTCACTAAATTTCGATTTGAAGCCATCATATTACTTAACGGTATAGCATTTATCTAGAGCATTATTATCCTGCGTGATACGAGAGCTCTCAACAGGGCAGGAATTATTTAACATATTACATAAAAACGAAAGAAAAAAAAATGCACAATACAAATCGTAACAGCTTAACATTATCTCGAGATTTTTCAAAGTATTACTTTATTCATTACAATATACACACAAACAGAAAAGGAATGGCAGAAAGGGGGAGGGAGGAGAAAGTGCACGATAAATATAACCTTTAAACTCTTAACACTACTACTGTTTTAAAATAATTATAACTTGGGGGGAGGGAGGGAAATCAAAAATGGTTAATAAGTTGAAATTTACTGAAAAAAAATGAACAAAAAACAAAAAAAAAATCGCTAAAATTTTTCACACATACACTTAAAATTAAGATTTTTTGCCATGTTGAACGGAATAAAAAAATGTCTTATACTAAACACGCGTAAAATTTTTAATACTGAATGAGTAAGAATGTTGTTCGGATTAATATACTGGCAACTTAGAATTAATTAAAAAAAAGAAAGAAAAAATATGCCGATGAAATTCTCAACCATTATTAGAATTCTTCAAGAGTTTATTTAGCTGTGAAAAATAAACAAAAAATGATTAGCAAAGCGTAATGGGTAAAGCAGGTAATATTAGTAAATTCGTTAGTGCAATACCTTCTTGAGGATTATAAGATGGCAGTGCAGCGAGTCTCTCTTTTTCTTCGTCAGTTTCGTCTCTGGCTATCATAAGAGTGTGACTCATACCGCAAGATACGTGCTCAATATAAATACCCTCGAGTCTTTTCACTTCGAGCGGAGTAGTTGTACTTTTCCTCATTTCTCCCAAGCCCTGTTTATGAGAAGTACATTAATATCGCATATAAAGAAATAAAACTACGATAATGAAATATTCTAGAAACGTACTAATTCTCCGTAAGTCGGACTGGGTCCGAATGCGATAACGCTGTCATCGGCAGCAACTACGATACTGGTGTAAGAGCACCCTACACTACGTACTTTCCAACCTTGTAGATCTCGGACCGGTTTCGGGTACATATTGGCTTCGCCGGTTTTCTTCGTTAAACCGAATAAATAAACCATGCCTGAAAATGACGTAAAAAAATTAAATAAAATCGATACTCGATTATCTTATCGTTGTTTTGATAGATAAAAACCACACTCACCGTGTTCATTGACCGCCAAACTATACGAAGAACCGCAATGAACGGATTTGACGCCACGTCCTGTCGTGCAGAAGAACTGTAATAATCTCGGCATCATTTCGTCTTTCGTATCAGCATGTCCTAATCGACCATAACCGCCGAAACCCCAAGAAAAAACTCGTTTACGAGAATCCAGAGCGACCTGCAAAAGATAAAGAGTGTATGATTAATCTGACCTTTTGGTAATGATAGAGAGACGAATTGGCATCATACCGTATGATTTGTGCCACATGAGATGTCTATTATCTCTGGAAAATCAACGGGATTTTGTCGATTATCGCGACCTTTTTCTATATACAACGATATCCTTTTTGGAACTTTTTCCGTATTGTACGATACTTTATTAGCTTGCGCGATGTATTCGCCGTTTGAGCCATGTCCTGTAACGATAATCAGCTTATAAAGATGGATACAGCGATGTATGCTGAATGACTATCAACGATGATTACCTAATTGACCATATTCTGGTGATCCGAAGGAATATAATACTCCTTTGCAATCCAGAATCATACTGAATTCGGCACCGCATGCAACTTTTACTATTGGAGGACCGGTGTATTTGACCTGTACGGATGAAAAATGATGAAATGACGAGGAGCTTTAGAAAAGGAAGCTAGATTTGATGAAACTTACTCTGGTTGGAGTTGGAATTACTAAATTCATCGAGTTCACTCCACATTGTCCCATTTTGTTGTCTCCGCAAGCGAATACTTGTCCTCTATCTGTACAAAGATACACGCAAATATAGAAAATTCAACTCGAATGCAGATGGATGTTTGATATGTATTATGAAGCAGTATACAAACCGGTCAGTAAAATTGTGTGGTTTCGTCCGACAGCGGCACCGACGAAGGTGAAATTTTGTACGTTGTCCATCGGCGTTGGGATATCTTTACGAGGACAGTCTTTAATACCCAGTTGTCCTTTTTCATTGCGTCCTGGGATACAACACGGAAAACACGATGAAAAATCGAATAACATTTGATGACAGGTATATTAGAACTCACCGAAAGATAAAACTTTTCCTTCTTCTGTAATAAGAATAGTATGCGCGGAGTTGCAATTACTAACTGCATATCGAATACGAGTTTGTTCGAGTGGTGCTAAACGATGAGGAATGTATAGATTACGTCCGACCGGAGTTTTGGTTCCTTTAGTTGGTTGTCTGCGACCAATAGTATCCCAATTAGTGGCACCGCAAATGAGCAGTGTGCCGACATGAGTCGGTCCAGGGACTCGCTGTAAACGCAACAAAGATATTACACATCGAATAACGGTAATTTTCTATCGCATGCGAAAAAACTGACCCACTTAGAAAAAGCAATCTAATCGCTACGAAGCAATAATGCACATCTTACCAAGCCGGAGTCTTCGGCTAGTAAAGCATCCAAATCGTCTTTTGAGTCGCCGAAATCATTTTTTGATTCTTCAGCGCTGGCTTCGGATCCGCTCTCGAACTCGCTATCGTTATCGTCTTCATTCTGTTTTGATTTACGTTGTTTTCTTTTAGCATTACCACCGTCGCCGGCGTTTTTTCGTTTAGCACTAGTCGAAGACATGTTTGAAAAACGTAAAATTTAAATACTACGATAATAAATTAAGATCAACACAAACGAGACGGCACGGTTCAAACAACAAAACAGATGAAGACAATGGCAGTAGTAGACTCAAATCTCGCATAGAGAAGCCGTTGGAGAAAACCAAATCTCCTGTAAAAAAGAAATAAAAAATCTAATAGCGCAGAATCACAGATCAAACCAAACCGCACTGAGAAATAAATGACAAATAATGAGAAAAGAATCAAAAGAAAGAAAAAAATAACCAAAGAGAAACGAACAAAAATGATTAATGAAAGCGAAATTAAAAAAAGAAACAGTTTAGGATGACATGACGTATGTTGAGTGCACTACTCAACTCAATGGTTCTCATTCTCAGTCTCTCTATCATGGAATTTTGTAACGAATTTTACGCAAATATAAAGCATGCGTATGAATGAGTATTTTTATTTTTTTATTTTTCCATGGGTTTTCCATGGTTTTTTCCTTTCCAGCCAGAATCTCTGAACTTTCATTGGACAGGTCAGAAATTTATGACATTCAATGTTAAGTACCTAAGTTGAGGACCAATGTTTTATGTTTTGTTTTCATCGTTCTTTCGTCCACGAAAAATAATGCATTCGATTTCAGTACTACTAATGAAATGAAAACTTCGTAGAACAGATGGCATTTTGAATTTTGATCGAAATTTGAGTAATCCAACAATTCCAACATCCAACCAACCGAACCGAACACTCAACACTGAACACCTTGAAACTTGAAAGGCTTGAAAGCTTGAAAGTTGAAAGTTTTCATATCAAATCAAAACAATTTTGGGAAAACCTGTTTTGTTTTTGCATCTGAAATTTTTACGTCAGTGTTTCCAATTGATGTAACTAAAAAGCATGCATTTCGTAAAGTTTTCTGAAATTTCCTAAATTCTCATTTCTCATCACTTCGTAAATTAACGTTTTAAATTTGTTTCTTACGTACTTGTTCAATTTTAAACTGTACTTCATTCTGTATCTGGAATATCTGAAAATGATTTCAATGAATCGACTCTTGTACACTACTTCAGCATTCTTTTCAAAACTTCATTCCACTTACACTGATTTCTGCAATGATAAACAAAAATCAGAATCAGATAAAAAAATTTGTTCAATAAATGAACGTTTTATAAATTATTTCTTCTTTCGTGTTAGCTATTGCTCATTACTTGTCTTGAAATTGCGCGAAATACTTCGTTAAAATGTTTATCGTCGGTCTAACAGGTGGCATTGCCACTGGAAAAAGCACTGTTTCCGATATATTCATCGAAAAAGGGATTCCTGTTATTGATGCCGATAAAATTGCCAGAAAAGGTTACAGTTTATCTACATACGTTTTGAATGTTACATTAATTTACTCTCAAAACACTCTCGAATGTGTTCTTCATCAATGATATTTTTTGTGTTATTTAGTTGTGGAACCGGGCAAAAAAGCTTGGTACGGATTGAAACGAGTTTTTGGTGATAGTATATTCGAAGAAGATGGCCGATTGAATAGAGACGCTTTGGGAGACTTGATATTCGAAAGTTCGACTAATCGCAGAAAACTTAATGAAATTACACATCCGGAAATCTACAAAGAGATTATATGGAGTACGATTAAATGTTTCTTCAGAGGTTAATATGTTACTCATATTGGTTGAATTCTTCAGATTATGAATATCAACTGTGTTTCAAAAGTCTTGCTAATCTACTTTGTGTGTTTGAAATAGGACACCAGTTCGTCGTTTTAGATTTACCTTTATTATTCGAAACCGCTTACATGCTGGATTATATTTATAAAGTCATCGTTGTCACTTGGTACGTGTACTGATTTATTCATGTTTTCACTATGCCATGTAGTGCTTATTCTGTTCGACGAGATGCACAGTACGATGTACGTATGTTGACAAAAATTGAACCCTGTTTTGTTTTACATTTGTAGCGAAGAAGACTTACAACTCCAACGTTTAATGGAACGTAGCGGCATGAAAGAATACAAAGCAAAGAAACGTGTCGAAGCTCAGATGTCTCTAGACGCGAAATGTGAAAAAGCTGACTTCGTTGTGGAAAACTCCGGAAGTTTTTCTGATACCAGGAATCAAGTTCTTCGTATAATTGATACTTTACGTGCTTCTAATCATCATTGGAAAATTCGGGTTATCGTTGGTTTACTATCGACTGGATTTCTCTCTATTTTAACATTATTAGGAATCGTGTTTCTCAGATGATGATTTCGATACCGTTCATTATCTCTAGTCTGATTCGTTTAGTGCGAAAGTGTTTCGTAGACGAGCCATTCAACATATTCGTTTATAGTAGTTTTTTTTTCGCGTTTTATTAGCGGCCTACAGTATTTTCACCGCTTAATTGTAGACAGCAGGGTACAGTTAAGGGGTAACATTTCTAATTTTTTTTTCATCGGTACGACTGATATGTCGGTTACGCTCATAAAATATAAGTATTTTGATTGATGCGGTTGTATTAAGCATTCCAAATGTTTACTCGAAGATTTTTAATTTTTCGTTTTGGAAAAAAGTTTTTAACGTATTTTATTTCCCTTCCTATTATTTTTCCCGATGGGCGAGATTTTATTTTCCTTTTATTATTGTTTTCCTGATGGACGAGATTTTATTTTCCTTTTCTTTTCGTTTCACTTCGGTATGTTACCATTATTTTGTAAAATAAGTTTTATTTTTACGCGAATTATCAACCCGCAAGCAGGGATATTATATTTTTTCAGCCGATGTTTTGATATCGAAATCGTATATAATTTTCAAATAAACATGTATCGGATTTGTGAACTAGACTTGTTTTAATGTGCAAACCGTTGAAATATTTATTAAGAGTTCATTCATTTTGGTTTCGTAGAATGACTTTAAGATTGTAGGTTGTTGGTTCTGAGATGAAGACAGGAGAATTTAAAGTTGAGAAGTTCGGGATCATTTTATTTTGTGATGCTGATGTTCTTTAAAACAGCATGAAGTGCCTACGAGCAAACGAGTGAATGTTCTTTTCATTTCACTGTTCTTCTGCAAGATGAAAACACAAAATTTGTCAAATACCATAATTCTTTACTGAAAAAGAAATACTTACATTTATTTACAGTTAGAAAAAGTATCTTAGCATCTACTACATACATAATTCTATCCGATTTTGAGATCTTATTATGAAAACAAAGTTTCATTTCAATTGCAGAAAGCATTCCATTGAAAATATTCTACTTTCAATTCAGACAAGCTGTAAAAAACTTGAGCGTTCGTTATTTTTTTCTATTTACAACGTAAAAAAAAGTTCTATACTAAGTACATTAACAACTATTAAAAAAAAAAGTAAACAATAACGACGTAATTTGAATAAGAGCCAAAAAATAGATAACTTGTAAAAATTCGTTGAATGAACGAACAAAATATGAGGAACTAGCAGGATCATGATTCGATATACGATGCAACTTAAAACAATTTAAATCAGCTGAAATTGACGCTTATTTAGATAAAATTTTGGGTCAATAAATGATGACAAACCGGACTGATTGAAAATTGAGTTGGACGTACAATCTTGTTACTTTATTTTTACCCTTATGCCTGTGTTTAAAAAATAAATGCTTCGTATAAGTCAAAATTAGTCGACTTTAATGTACACAAACACCGTTCGCGAACGGTATTATATCAAGCAATATAACCGTGAAAATACATATAAGGAAGCCGAAGAAATAGGCGCATTCATTTCGTTCTAACCACTTATGCTGTACATCTAACATTTCGAAGCTAAAATTTACTCCTTGTTTCTTGAACTGTACTTAATGATGTTGTAATGCACTTTGTATAATCGTCGGTCTATTGAGTATCGGGTACGAAACCAATTGAGGAGTTTCTTGCTGTATAGTAGTCCCATTCGCCGTATGAGCTACCGTACATACCGGAGGTATTTGCATCGGAGCCACAGATACTGCTGCCAATGATACCGGCGTAGCTGCAACTGCCGCCAAGCTCACTGGCACGGTGGCCACACTAGCTGCCACTGTCCTCAACACTTGAGGTTGTTGCATGTTGACTTGGCCCTGAGGCAAGGTGCCGGTATTCGTGATAGTTACAGCTGGTACCGTAACGGCGGTTAAACTAGGCGTATTTTTTTCTCCCATTCTTAAGCGAGCATTTTGTTCGAGAAGGAATTCATTGGTGGCTTGTAAGTCGCTGTTTTTCTTCGTTAATTCGGATAATCTTTGCCGAAGCATTTCGTTTTCACTTTCAAGTACCTGGAAGAAAACATAACTGGTAAGATTCGAGAAGAATAAAATGTTAAAAAGAAAGAATCCGAGGTTTTTACCCATAATTTACGATTGTCTGTATTTTCGCAATTTCGTAAACTTAAATCCGGACTGTGATTGTACATACGACGACGTTTACATTCGCATCCATAGTCTTCGTATTCGTTACGATAGTGTTTTGGCTCGAATGATATCTGACAGCAGCGATCGTCCGGTTTACGATTGTTTGATTTTACAGCGACTGGTTTAGGTTTCTCATTTTCACAAAGCCTTTCTTCGGGTAAATGCCGAAATTTACACGATTCTCGTTTACATTTACCTATTATTCACGAGAACAATAAAATACGAGAAAAATACAAAACCGTATTTAACATACGATAGGTTCACCTTTAAAATAATCTTTACAAACAGGTCCACTTTCGTCTAAGCTTTCAATTATTTTACGATAGGCGTCATAAACGTGAGGTAATAGTTCTCCAGTTTTGTTGTAATAATCTTCGTCTTCAGCCGAGCAGTGAATAAATCTGCACCCTAACCTGGCACAGCCACCGTTTTGAAAATCGTGGCAGAATACATATACTTCTTTACCTTCGTCTCGTTGTGGGTGAAAATATTTACCTGCGAAGTAATTCAAAAATTAGAAGTTTGATAACAAACGTTTACGTAACCTGATTATGTACTTACATTGTTCTCCGCGTTTACACAAATTTCTCAGAAAATCTCGACATATTATCAGTTTTTCAGTAGCTTTATCATTCTGCAATTCACATCTCCTACAAGTTGCTTCGCATTCGGACATATTTATTATCAGCATAGGGTGTAGGAGATAATTTCGACCTCCGATGATAACTGGAAAACAATAACTTTAGAGACTTCTTTCTGTTGGAAGTGAACTGATCAGGAGGAATTGAGTACGAATGAGAGAGCTCACCTGCATAGGTACAAGTTGTATCAATTACACGGATTCGTTTCAAAAATAACTTTCCAAAGAGCTTTGCTGATATAAATGTCTAATCCCAACGAAGTAACCTTTTGTTTTTTCAGATGGAGATGTTGGAAATTTCACCTTTTCTTCTGACGAGTTCGTGTTTACATGATTTCACAGGCGGATTATTCGAATGAATTTTCAACTAACACATCACAAGCTACGTGAGAAGTATGATCTTCGATTCACACAAGCAAGAGTTTCTTAATTAATTTCTTTCTTTTTAGATGAAACTTGTAATAATGACGAACTTTGTCGATTCGGCGTTAACATCTCGTGGCCGCGCCACCATCGCCTTGCTGAAAGGGGGACTTTTTGTAGAGAATCGCATTCATTCGCATCTCGACAAGTCGAGTGTGCGCGTGTGTAAGCGTGCGTAAGTATGGAAATATCCCCCTTTCAGCATGATAACACGTATTTCATGCATTTCACCGCCAGAGTGCAACACATGTTTGTTGACGCCGAATAAAAAGATAACACAATAATTCAACTATCGACTGTCTGTAATCTTGGTCGATGGTCGTCAAATGAGAAAGTAGGTTGTTTGCCTATTTATTTGTGTTTCTCTCTTTTCTCTTTATTCGTAATAAATTATGTTTTTATCTGTGACCTGGTTTGTGTTGATTGGAAGGTTGGAGGGACGCGGGACGCAGAAGGCTATGTGATAAGCTGTTGGACTTGAAATTTCGATTTTCGAATTCAAATTTGAAGTTCAATTACTGTGCTTTTGAGTGAAATTTTCAAATTATTTAACTAAATCCAAGTACATTTAATGGTGTACTTTCTGCTAATTTATTCTGAGATAGTGAAACCTATGTGTTAGAAGTTCTTGCTTCAGATTTTCATTCTACGACCCCACGTATCTTTGAAATGATTCAGAATGAAAATCATTTACGAGGGATTACTCAGTTTGTATTCATTCTTAAATATAATAATCCTGTCCGTTTTTCTCATCATAACTTCAAAAATTGTATTTTCCGCTTATCCAATATGGCTAATATGCATTGTATCAATCCTTTTCGCTTACCTTCTTGTCAACGTAGTGTATTGCATTTCTGGCCGGAAAGGTTATTTATCGGTAAGTAAATAGGTATTTAAATCATGTTGATAAAAGGAAATTATGAAATATTGTGTTTTACTAAGTAAGATGTTCATTCTTAGGTGTCAATAAGAGCTAGTTTTCTTGGAGCTGTGTTCTCTACCGGATTATGTGTTAGCTATTTGGGTGATAGAAATTTGAGCATTTTTGGATGGTGAGTATGCATATATCGTATTAAAATTAACTATCGAGTAATGCTAGGCAGATATATAATTTGAATATATTTAACTATCGTCATCATTAATTTGCCCATCTGTATTTACATTTGTAAGAACTTTCCAACTTTTGTTATGAGCATTTCTTCTGTTCTATACGCAAATCTACTGATGGTAGCGGAGTTCTGAATAAATATTTGTATCAAGATGTTATGTGTTATGTTGGACGATTTTTGTTAATTGAATGCATGTATTCGATAGGTACATGTGCGTGCTTTCCTTTTTCCATTATTCGGAATACTTGGCCATTGCAGTTACCAATCCAAAGACTCTAACCACCGATGCATTCATGTTAAACCACAGTCTTGCGTATAAAACAGCAGCATGCGTAAGCTGGTTGGAATTCTTCTTGGAATATTATTTTTATCGAGGTTTGTATTTAATTTTACGTCTTTTTGTCAATTTTTATTTGTGTATTGATGATTCATCGATTACGTGTAATAATTTTCAGATCTAAAAGATCATTATTACATCAGTATAATCGGTTTGCTGCTGTGTATTTGCGGAGAAATCGTACGCAAATTATCTATGATTACCGCCAGTACGAATTTCAATCACATAGTACAAACAGTCAAACATCGTGATCATATCTTGATCACTCATGGAATTTATGGTCTTTGCCGACATCCCAGCTACGTAGGATGGTTTTATTGGTCCATTGGCACTCAAGTAAGTTGAAGCCATTTTGAGAATTCTCAATGTTTGACTTGAATTTCAAAAAACAATTTTTTTACAGATAGTTCTAGTCAATCCCATTTGTATCGTCGTTTATGCTGTTGCGAGCTGGACATTTTTCAATGGTAGGATCATTGTTGAAGAAGAATCATTGATCAACTTTTTTGGTGAAGAATACATTAATTATAAGTCAAAAGTTCCTTCTGGGTTACCATTCATCAAAGGAATTTCCCTGGACTGATGGTGAATTTTTCGTTAATTTTTTCCAAGCTCCTCTCGAACGCAGATTTTAAAATCAAAATGATGATTGTTTTTATTGGCACAAAAATCTGAATTGTGTTGTGTGTATTATCTTCATTAATGTCAGATCATATGTTGTAATTTGACATTACTTTCTAAGCCGTTCGTTTAAATATCACTTGTGACTTGAGTTTAACTCGAGTGTTAGGAAAAAGAAATGCTATGTTTATGAAATATGATTTTGACGCTGATTATTTTTTTTGAAAGGGAGGAATACCCCTTAAATATTAAGATTCTTCATCATATACTTCTTTCTCATTGATGAAATTTAGTGTTACCTATATTGTTTTTTTAGTATACTAATTACTTTTGTTTTTAATACCTCCAAACTCAAACGTTAAGAAACTATTAATGTAAGAATGTGATGATTTTATTTGTATTTTTTCTTTTAATTTACTGTACATTCGTGTTTTTAATTTCTATCCTCGAAATAATACTTTCGTGTACTCTCAACAATTTTGAACATTTTTCATTGACTGAGTAATTTAAAATGAATAATACGTACTTATGTAAATAACGAATCAATTAATAAACGGTGTAACTGGTGGTCTGGTGATAATTTCTCATGATGTATCATTTTGTGTATCGACGTTCTCATTGCTTATGAATAATTGATGATGAATTGTCCATGAGTGCCATTCCGAGTTATAGTAAAGCGAAAGCCCTATTGGGTAGGACAGTGATGAGAGTTGACTGTTGAGCAATGTTGGATAGGTTTGAGTTCACCGTCAGCAAAACTCAAAACAGAAAAATTGAAATTACAAAATCTTTGAGCATAAAATTTGAGCAAGAGCAAAATACAAAATTTTGAAATATTTGATTTTTTTGGCGAAAAAAAACGAAAAGTGAAACTTTTACATCTGAATGACGTCTTAAGAACAACCAATCACGTCACAGATATTGTTAATATTGTTAAACTCGTCATCTGATTGGATAGTAAAAACAGTGTTGCATTTCAATTTTCATCAAAATATCAGGTAATTTTTAACGCATGTGTTTGGAACACTTGAACAGACGTCATCAACAATAATAATTTTTTTTTTTACTATTCAAAATATTTCAAACTTCACTTCACTCAAATATTATCGTTGCTTTTTTAATATATTTATGATTTATTTATGTAGTAAATTACTGTAAAATACTCATTGCGTAGTTCCTTTAAACGTTCACACGTCGTAATGCTTTGACATCGTAAATCCTCAATCAATAAAGTAAGTAATTGTTTCCGATTTTCTGATTCATTTTACGAAGCTTCAAACTTATCAACTCGGTTTTTTTGTTCGGTAGATATGTCACATACTAAAGGACCCGGATTGTACGAATTTTTAATCGAAGCCGAACTGCAACAGTATTATTCCGGTCTGAAAAATGACTTGAAAGTGAGTACCACAAACATTCGTATATTCTTAGAACACTACATGACCTAGTATTTATTCTACTTAATCAATAGGTACAAAATGTCGCTCATCTTAAATACGTAGCAGAACAGGACCTCGATCAGTTGGGAATGACGAAACCAGAGATCAGAAGGCTGAAAAAATTCTACCTCAAACACTTTCCTCAAAATTATTTCGCCAAATTTAAAAAAGTCAGTATCAGAACGAAAACGATTTGTAAACACGAAGCTTTTGATACGATTGTTGTATTATTGGAATTATTTGTGTTCCGTAGATGATCCTATCGAAGGAAGAGAAAGATAGTTGGGATTTGATGATACCAGAAGATAACGGATTAGATAGTAAACCTCCAGTCAGGGTACCTAACAAACATATCATTCCTGCTGATTCAATATTGGTTAATAAAGAACTCGGTACTGGAGAATTTGGGGTTGTTCAACAAGGTGTATGGACTAATGAAGGAGAACGAGTAAGAATTCTCCAAATGGTTCTATAGCGAGTTACTTTGTGTATTTAGATTAATACTCGAATGTTCGATTTTAGATTCAAGTAGCCATAAAATGTTTAAGCAGAGAAAGAATGCAAAGTAATCCGATAGAGTTTTTGAAAGAAGCTGCCATTATGCATTCTATAGATCATGAACATATCGTACGACTTTACGGAGTGGTACTGGATACAAATGCGTTAATGCTGGTCAGTATGATGCAGCTTGTAGTATATTGTGTAATAATCGTACGAATTTAAGCAAATGGATATTGTTTTCAGGTTACCGAATTAGCACCGCTTAGATCTCTACTAGAGTGCTTAAAAGAACCATCGCTTAGATCAAGTTTTCCTGTACTAACTTTGTGTGACTTCTCTATTCAAATTTGCGACGGAATGCAGTACCTTGAGACGAAACGATTGATACACAGAGATTTAGCTGCTCGAAACATACTGGTATTTTCGAAAAATAAGGTGAAAATTTCTGATTTTGGATTATCTAGAGCTCTAGGCGTCGGTAAAGATTACTATCAGACTAATTTCAACGTGAATCTCAAATTACCCATTGCTTGGTGAGTGCATCTCAAAGTAAATCTCTCGTTTAAAAAAAAATGGTCGATTAATCAAATTCCTATTCTAGGTGCGCTCCGGAGTGTATTAGTTATTTGAGATTTACTTCGGCTTCCGATGTATGGGCATATGGAGTTACATTGTGGGAAATGTTCAGTTATGGGTTCCAACCTTGGGCTGCTCTAACCGGTCATCAAATTTTAGAGGCTATCGACGAGCCAAACTTTCAGGTATTATATCCTTTTTCTTTCTGAATATCAAGTTTCCAATTACCCTGATTTTCGATTTTTTCCCCCACTATTGTAGAGATTAGAGCATCCTGAATGTTGCCCGAAAGAGTATTACAGCCTGATGCTGAAATGTTGGCAACACGATCCGAATAAAAGGCCTAGATTTTCTGATCTGATGACATTATTACCAGAGGTATGTTTTGAAAATATTCTCTACGTGAATTCCGAATACTCAACGGTTTTCATATTTACCAAATAGAGCTAAATTGTTTGTAAACAATGTAACGTGATTAATGATTATTTACAGTGTAAACCCGAACAAGTCCAAGCTATTCAAGATTCCGTTGACGAACGTATGAAAAGAGATCAATTACCATACAGAGTAGGAGACGTGATAACGGTTCTAAATAAATCGTAAGCGTAATATGTTTATCCTTCTCACATTACAGTTCAGCGAATGAGTATTTTAATCTAAATACATTATTCTTAGACCCGTTGCTTCCATACCGAATTGCTGGAAAGGTGTTCTAAATAACGGAAAATCCGGATTATTCAATCCTGCTCATACGGTCGCGTATATTGGATCTAATTTACCGTCTAATAAACCTGGAGAATTTGTACGAGGAGGTTAGAGACATTGTTCTGATTTTTTCTATCATTTGTTCGATTATAGAAATTCCAATTCGCATGATTTTTTTTCTACAGAAAGTAAAATATACGCTTCGAGAAGAAGTAAACTGAGACCGGAGATGATATCACGACCTCAAGGTGAACTTAAACATACTGGTCATGTGGGTTTAGACGGAGCATATTTTGGAGATATTTCGTTCCTTGGATCTGGAACGAAAGTAAGCTGAATTTCTCTGATTTTGGTTCAGCTTCGAATTGTAAGCTACGTTTGATTTTTCGTTCATAATGGTCATCATAATTTTTTTCAGTATAATCATTTACCTCATCAAATTGTGACGCCATATAAGCCACAAGATGACTGTACAAATTCAACTGAACCTTCCACGCCATCGAAAATATTCTCTGATCGTGCGCCTTTGTTATCTCCAGAGAAAGGAAAATCTACTCATAGTAGTGAGTTGAAAAATTCGACCATGCTCAATCAAATAAGAAATAATTTACTTATTTATAATTTTTTACTTGTGCAGGTAATATTTGGTTGGATTACGAAAGTATCAGGGCACCTTGCAATTCAGCTTCGAAATGTGGCAAATTAACTGATCACGAATATCATGAAATCGGTAATGAAGAACTGAACGCTGAAAGCCCTAGATTTGAGGTACGATGGTCGCAAAAATAATTTAAATTATTTGTGTACTTTGAGCGATTTTTAATGGAGCAGAATGTTGAAATATGTTCTAAAAACATCTGTTGCTTTTTTTTTTTTTATAGAAAACATTCGATTTTGGGCCCAGCCTGTTGGATGAGATGGATGCTATGTTTAAAACATTAGGTTCGGAGAAGAACAACTCGATGGTGGCTGGTGTGAGTAATTATGCCTCTTCACCTCCTCCGTCACCTCTGGATGCCGATATAAATAAACGTAACGAATTGAGAGAGATAGCCGCTTCTGTGGCAGCCACGATGCACAAAGGGAAGAAAAAACAAGCTATGGTAATTCTCTTATCATTTCCAATCATCTATGATCTATCATTATGCATCATTCAACCGGTAATATCTCATCACCGTTATCGCAGGTGAAACCGATATCAGCTGCTGACGAAAAAACCCTAGATTCAGCTATAGCGATGGCCAATGAACTAGCAGCTAGATCCCTGAACGATTTGGACAGTAAATCGCATCAATTACCCGATTCTCCGGTCACTCCTGTGTCACCAAATAAACGTAAATTCTCATTCCGGTTCCCAACTCCGGTGACCGGACATTCTTCATCACGACCGGAGGGGAAAACATTCTCCGATGAAGCTGCCTCGATACCCGACATACAGGTTTGTGTGAAAATAGGTATAGTGTATTTTGCTTTAGACTAAGCTCTAGAAAAAATCGCTTAAGCGGTTATAATTTTATTATTCGCATATTTAATTTAATTTTTTCTCCTCTCCTTCGCCATCTTCCACGTGATTTTTATTGGCGTATTGTTTATATTTTGATTTGCGAACGTTTTACGTTGCGTTTTATTCTCTATTTACGCTTTGAATTTTGATTTGCGTACGTAGTCATTTCGTAGTAGTTTAGCTTCGCTGCCATCGTGTTGTAGCGTAGAATCGTTGAAAGAATCGACTCCGTTTCGTATTCCGCCTTGGGATCGTCCTTCGACCGAGTTTTGTTTCGCTAGATCGCACGCCATCTTAACCAAACACCATCCAACGCTGTATTCGGTCAACGAACACGATAGACTGAACGGTAACGTGGTCGAAGACACGTGTAGTCGTTCGAGTCTAGCGGGAGAATCGTCTTCATTGCCTCGACCCTCGATTCGGGGTCATTATTCTACTCTGCATCGATACGTCAAACAGAACTTGGACGCTGTATCGAATCTATCGAATAGCGTCGACCTGGCGTGCGATTCTGAGCCGGAGTTCAGTCGCGTTTCTGAAATCAGCAAAGAGGGAATGTCGGTATCGAGTTACGATTGGGTTTTTCGTAGTCCCAAATGCCCGTCGAACGCGTCGTCTGAAACTTTAATCGATGAAAACTCGTCGTTGTCTGATAAAGATATGGTTCTCGCAACCAAACCGTTTACTTCTTCGGCGTCGTTTCCGAATTCGCCGAGGAAATGCGCCAAAAGAGTCAGAAGCAGTAAATCGATCCCGATGAGGAGAATCGAGTATCAATGTAGTTCCTCAGAATCCGAATACGAGACTGCTCATTGTCGTACTAGCTCGTATAATTCGGGATCTTCCAGAGGCTCTACGTCCAAGTACACGATGCCTAGAGGCAGTTCCTCCTCCGATGATGATTTCGCTCAAATTATGAAAGCTTTCATGAAATAGGTTCTCTAGATGTCGATTCTGTCGTTTTTTTTCGTTTTCTTATCCTTTTTCTTGAAGCAATGTCGAAGACTGAATCTGTATTTATTTTATTATCGCTTTATTTTGTGTAAACATCCATTTGTGATTATGAGGCATTTATGTGAATGACTGAATAATTTCGTGAATTATTTTTTGTACTTTTATGTTACTTTTTTTCTAAAGGTCTTGTTCGAAATTTTATACATTGATTATTGATCCAATCGGTTGCATTTAATTTTCGATTTATTGATTCTGTTTAATTTTTCAATTTCGTGATTTTCGAATTCATGGTTCCAAATAATTTTATCTGCAGCAATTGGCTTAGAGTGATTTTTTTTATCATTTATAATCGATTGAATTTCTAGTAGATCGATTTTTGATCAATCGATCTACGTTTGACTGACAAATTTGTGATATCCAGATTGGATTCAGATCGAATTAATTTGTACTTGATTAAATTTTCCATCCATTTCGAAACAATTTTTATAATTTTGTACTAAAACACGATACGTTGTTTATTTTTATTTTTTCTTCTGAGAATTCACAAAGAAAAATTATTTTTGAAGTATTGAACAATTTTTTAATCTGTAATTCGATCCTTTGCTTGATAAGACTAGTTGAAATAATAATTAAAACCCAAAATGAATTATTAACGTAGACTATAAGAATAATAGTTTAAATTATAGCACAATTAAATCTATGTTAATAAGCACGCTTTCGTTTCCAGTTTTTGGAATAATTCGCGACACCAGTCCCAATACTTTTATAAAGTCTTTTAGAAACATGAAGAAATGTTGCGAGTCTCTCATGATCTGGCCTTTAATTTGCAGATGCGATGAGACTAATTATACTTTAATATTTACTAAATGTAGCTCAATTTATTTTACATACGTTAATTAGAAATGTACGAATATATAACTTAGGTATCTAGAATGTAGTTGATATGGTTTTTTTTAGCTTGTTTTTATTTAAAAGCTTTTTTTATTTGGTTTTGTTTTCCGTTTCCTTTACTGATTTGGCTGATTTTTATCGTTCCTGTATTCCTCTTGTACCGGGAATTCTCCCGCGATTTCCGTATTATCTCCTTTTGCGGTGTTGATCATTATAGGGATGTTTAAGCGAAGAAGCCAAGGTCGCTTATAACGCTTTGATCGAGCAACCAGCTGTATCTAACGCGGTGGTAATGACTCATGTGCCACCTGTAATGGAAACAGTGAGCCCATTGAAGATGTTGAAAGCTGTGCCGGTAATTCGATCTAAATCTAGAGCTAATAAGAATCAGGTCGCATGTGCTGCTGATCAAGCTACCAGTTCGACGTCCAAGTAAGATTTTTTTCAAGTTGGTGTTTTTTTTCTTTCGAAACTGTTCTTAAAGGTGATCATTAAAAGCGAGCATACTTGTTTCAGTGATGTGATGGGAGATGACACGTGTCCTGAGAAGTCTACATCGGAGATGTCTGCGTTGGAGAAAGGTTAGTTGGAGAAAATGTGTTTCTGAATGGCTCGGGCAAAAAGTTCCGGAATTGAACGACTGATATTGATTGATTTCCTTGAAATAATGTTCTCAGAGTTTTTGAAAATTTCACAAAAAGATCTAGTTATTTAACCATGGTGATTTTCCTCTTGACTCAGATTTCAATTTTTATGACATATGATTTTGAAATTACTGAACCTACAAATTAAGATTTTAGATCACATGGGCATGTTTTCTGAAAATTTTTGAAGAATATCGAGCCTAAAATTGAGTCAATTTTTTAGATTTGATTGAAATTTTTGATTTTTTTCCCTGAAAATTTAACCCATTTAGCAAATTATGAAAATCCTTGAAAATCATGAACCAATTTGGACTCGATAATCTTCAAAAATGCTCAAAAAAAATGTCGATTGAAATTTTCAATTTTTCATCAAAATTTGAACCCATTTTGATAGGTCACGTGACACTTTTTCAAAAATCCCGAAAATGATTACTCAATTTTAGGCTCAAAATTATACAAAAACATTCAAAAATTGTTTTCGTGGAAATATTTGAATTTCTCCCAAAATTGCAACCTAATTTGACAGGTCACAAGTCACTTTTTCAAAAATTCCATAAATTATGACCCAATTTCAAAATTAAAAATTTTTTCAAAAATGCTCAAAAATATTTTCGTTGAAATATTTGAATTTCTTACGAAATTGCAACCTATTTTGATAGATCACATGATATTTTTTTAAAAATCCCATTTTGACCGAATTCCAAAATCAAAAATTTTTCAAAAATGCTCAAAAATATTTTCGTTGAAATATTTGAATTTTTTACGAAATTTCAATCCATTTCAATAGGTTGCATGATACTTTTTCAAAAATCCAAAAAATGATAACCCAATATTTTGGAATCAGAAAATTCTCAAAAATGCTCAAAAACATTTTTTATTGAAATACATCTTTGAATTGATACAGTCACTGAAATTTATCCGTTGAAAGGCACAACTACGAATCTTATTTTTTTTATCATTTTACAGTTGATGGTTGTAACGCGATTCCTTTACCACCACGAGACCGAAGTAAACCTTTGAACGTGGCGAAACCCAGACATCAGAGGAAACATCCGTTGATTATTCCAGGAGGTGAGCAGAGGTTGCTAGATAAAGTAAACATAACGGAAAATGAAAATGGTAAGTGTAATTCTGCACAGAACATTTTATATGTGAAGATGCTTAACAAATTAATTGATAAATTCTTCAAATTTTCTTCTCCAGCTAACGTTTTTCCTGGCGCAGAACTAATCAACTCGGAATCTTCGGAATTTCCGGTATCGACGTCTAAATTCAAGTAAGTCACTGAAAAAAAACACGTACCATGTGTATTGAACTAGATGAAAAATATTTTCAATTTTTTTTCACAAATTAGCGAGCCCGTCGACGACAGCTTCGATCAAAGAATCGCCTCCGAGCTAGACGCGTTGGATAATTTACAACTAGAGCAATCCTCCGGTTCGACTCAAGGCTGTGATATATTCTCGGTGAAAAGCGTGACCGAAAGCAACGGACCCGACGTTATGATCTGTTCTACACCTAAAAAACCCACCACATTGACGATTGTCCCAACCGAAAGTGCCATTTCGACAGAAAATTTCACGCCGTTCGATACACCGGTATCATGCGAAGATCTAGTCGACTTGAACGAAGGCGATAAGACTCCGGTCATCGCTGCCCATGCTCCTGAGAGAAAAACCAGCGTGGATAAAGGAACGAATAGCGATAAAGTTAGAATCATGGAGAAAGTTTTAGGACCCAGGGTGATCATTTTAAATGACAGGTTGTCTCGTTTTTGAATTTTATTATCATTATTATCATTTTATTTGTCTTTGATAGGTATCCGGAGAACAATGCGTAAGTGCTTTGAATATCACCGATTGGGACGTTCATCGAGCCATAAAATTAGCCAGATTAGAATCCCTTCTATCAAACGATCCACGTACAAGAAACGTCACCGATAAGGTTACCAACATATCAGCCTTAGAAGCGATGAACTGGGATGTCGCCAAAGCAGCTACTCTAATTATTAATAATCTCAAAGCAACCTGATCCTATAATACGAAATGTACTTCTCATTCAAGGTGTCATTTTATTAATACATAATAGAGAAAAAAATAATGCCAGTTCCTAAAGGACGAACTTTTCGCGTTTGTGCTATTTTAACATTAATGGTGCTTATCGTTGTTAGTATAATATTAACGCGTTTAGCATAATTATCCTTAATATCCCCCCTCGCGCCACTCGCAGCTATTGGCTCGAAAGCTCAAGCTACTCCTTAAGTATTACCATTAGAGTATTATTTCTTTGTTGAGTTTATAATCGCTAAGTTATCTCGCTTGTTGATCTGGTATTGATGGCTAAATACCAAAGATGAAAAGAAGCGCCGCTTTACTCTTTCGTGTACGTAAATTAATACGCATATTACTTTTTTTTTTTTTTTGCGAATGGCTGCATTTTCATTATACTTACTGAGTAAGTTTTAATCAAATCATACAGTATTATTTATAAAGGATCTTTGATGTTGTTCGCATTAATAATTAAGTTATATTTTTGATTTTTCTCCCCTTTTTTCTTTATTTTTTTTTTTTTACGAATATTATTTATTGTATAATGGTACTCGGTTGTGTACATCGAATCAAAAAAAATCTATATTTACCTGATTCTTATTTTCAAACACTTGTGTTCAAAGGTAAACTGAGATGTTTTTATTTTTGATATTCGAATATTATCGTTTTGGTAATTTTATACTAATATTATATTATTATTATTTTTTTATTAATTCGGTGGTTGTTCAGCGTACATTATTATGGTTGTGTTCATTAACATCGTATTAAACGTTTATTCTAATGTGTTCTGTGTTTTTTGATTTTTTGAAATTTTAGTCTTTTAGGCATAAGAAGGGTCATCGGAGGGGTTTTTACATCATTTTTAGTATTGGTTTGACCTAAATATCGATGTTTTTGAGATGAAGATTTCAAATTAAGAAACACACTAAATAAGTAAACAAGTATATTTTTAAAAATTGCAAAATAATTTTTGTACTTTAAGAAAAAAAATCGCAATTAGGTACATAACATTTAAAAGGAAATATAAATATAAAATAAAATTAAAATAATCGTATAAGTAAAAAAAAAAAAGAAAGAAAAAAAGAAAAAACAACAATAACAGTAATAATACATTTCACTTTAAAACTTACACGATACCAAATAAGAACGGTAAAAAGATAACGACATTAAAATTACTTGTTATAAATAATATAAATTAATATATTGCATTAAAAATTATAATCTCGTTCATCGCTACGCTGCTTTCCCTGGCATATGAAAAAAAAATATTTGCTTCAAAATGCAAAACTTTTACACGATGCGTCGAATTAATCCTGTATAATTTTTTATTTAAAAGAACACAAATTCCTCTCTTAATGACTTTTCGCATTCTAATCGAAAAAAAAACAATAAATAATTGGGGATATATTACGGTAACTACCATTCTGCTGTTCAACGGTCGATTTGGGTACACGAAAAAAAAATCTGTATCAAAGGCTCGACAATAAGGAAGACTGAGCCGGTACAAAAACAAAGACTAGAACAACAGATTCGACATTTTGCACTTGTAAAAATAATATTAAAAAAAAAAAATTATACAAATTGACGAGAAAAAGTACTCCGCTAAAAAAGGGGAAATTCGCCTGGTAACGTGATAAACTGACCTTGTCTACGACATGGTAACGCCATACGCGGGGCAAGGGCAACTCGCAAAATTGAACGAAAAATTTACAAAAAGAATCACATTGCGCAATCAAACCGATTGTTAGTCAAATCTGAGCAATAAATTACATACAAAAATTCTAGGAGAAAATTCGAGGCATCTAGACACACATCGACAAAATTTGAAATAAATATTTTGTACTGCGTAGGTACGTTTTTCTAATCATACGAATTACGAAACTCTTTTTTCTTTTAACAACACGTAGGTACGTGAATCTCGCTCGGAGTCTTCTGTTGTTTCGTTGAACAGGAACATGAACACATTTTAGTATAACAAACCAAAGATACAGCCTCGTTATGCACGAACGCTTTCACAATTTTTTTTTCAATATATTGAGCTTTAAGCTGGCGAGCTTATATAACTTACGTTTTGCTCGTTTGTTTTTTCTCAAAAAGTTCTTCTTCAGTAAAATAGATACAATCTTATACAATGAAAATTAGGAAAATCTTTTACCACAGTTAAATACTATAGGCAAAAATATCACCGTTTTGAAGACAGATAAAATAAAAATTATTTCAACATATCACAATTAATATATTAAACTATTCCAATACTTCGTTTTAAAAAAGAATTACAGTATCCAACGAGTAAATCTTGAGACCTCCTGCATCTGGAAATTGGTACATAAATAATTATTCAAAAGAGGATTCAAAATTAAAAGTGCATCGATAAAGGAGGACCGGTGAGGAGGGGAAGAGGAAGATAACAGATATGAAAGAATATTATCTCAGGAGATAAAGTACTTACCAAAGATGCAAATCAGTTTGTAAATCATTCGCCTCCAGATACAGCAACTTCTCTCCAACAGGCTGATTCATTAGCTGGAGTAACTAACTGACTAGAAGATGGAGGAGCATCCATTTCATCTGGTATCACTATGGACGGCGTTAAAGTTTCACTTTTATCAACACTAGCGCTTTCAGCATCAACTCCATTTTTAATTTTGTCATCTCCTAAGGAACAAAAATAATAAAATTTCAATTAATGTTGGTTCAAAACGTGGTGCTCAAATTGAAATTGAAAAATTGATGATAATTAGTTCAAGTTCATCTTTATTTAAATGAAACTTACCACACGGTCTAAGGACCAAGAAAACCAGCAGATCCGATAGAGAAATAATTCCGATTACTTTTTCCTCCTTATCCACAACTACCAGTCTATGAACCTGAAAAAATACAAATATTATGTTATTAGATCATGTTTATTTGAGGGGGAAAAAATGGTAACAAAAAATAGGACGATCTGAATGCACTCGAATAACCCCCCCCCCCTTCCCTTTTACGGTCTGCTCCATCGCCAACATTGTAACAAAATATTACAATATCATAAGGAAAGTTTTCAATTTCAACTCTAAATTTTTTCAAAATAAACATAAAAATAATTCAATCGAAATATTATCAATCTCATTTGAGACAAGCACATTTTTTTAAAAATCACACTTTTTAAAATTCTTATAATTTGTTTTTTTTAAAGAGCTTTTGTGTCTTTTTTTTTACAATCAGAAGACTTTAATTTCAATGAAAGTTGAAAATAACACCTCTAAAAGTTTTCTTGGTTTTTATTTTGTTGTTTTTTAATTTTAGCTGTTTTTTTCTTTGATTTTTTTTTTTGTAATCAGCGCTTCACAATTTCATTGAACTTGCATCATTATTTCCAATTATTATTTTTTTTACACCAAAAAATGTTTTTATTTGTTATTTTATTTTACGAAGTTTTAAGGTTGATTGTTTAATGTATCTTGTTGCTTTTTACTATTTTTTGGATCTCTGACTAATGAAATTGAAATAACATGAATTTCACAATTTTTTGCACATTTTAATAAATATTAAAATGGATATTAAATAAGTATCAGTTTATCAGATAAAATTAATCTATTTTTTCAATTTTTTTAAAATAAATTTTTTAGAAAAAGACAAGTGTTGGTATTTTTTTTTTTACTATTTTGATTTTTGGAAATTGACTTACATTATAATATTTTCGTTTCATTAAATGTTAGAATTAATCAACCCTTTACTTCCAAAAAAAAAAAAAAAAAAAAAAATGCTATAATTGTCTTGTATTTTATCATAATGAAATAATAGACTGATTAATTTCATCAGATGTTTTTCAATTATTTTTAGAAAAGATTTTGTATGTTGCAAAGAGGTCAATTTTGTACATTTTGCTTTTTTTTGTGTTTCTGTTCCTTTTCAGAAAATTCGAAAAAAATAATTCTCTTTTTTTACGCGTTTAAAATTAATACAATGTCTCAATTTCCTCATTAAAAAATTTTAAATTTTTATCAATTTTTTTTCGTGTACCTACTTAATTTTTATTTATTTTTTCCCCACTTTTTTGCTCGTTTAATCTCTACTGTTATTTTCTATATATTTTTATTTTTTTTTTCAAATTTATTGAAACAATTATTATGCATAAGTTAAAATGCCAACTAATTTTCAGAATTCTGAAAAAAAATCACAATTTTTTGTATGCTCAAAGTTGAATAATAAAACAGCCGTTGACAAAATTGAATGGATTCTGAGATTATCAAATCTTTTTCACAAAATTATCTCATAGATTCGAATTCGTGGAAACGACAAATTTAAAGTTGAAAAATTTAACTCCTAGTTTCGTTTGAAATTATAAAAGAGAACATAGTTACACTGTTACAGGGTAATTAAAACATCCCACACATGGTTTCAAATTGCGAAAAAAATAATACAAAAACATGGTAAAACATCAGTCCTACTAACCTCAGCTCTCACAATTTTTTCCAAAACAGTGTACAACGTGTCAGTAATATGACACCTGTGCACACCTTCGAACCATTCGTTTCTATGTTCGTTGGCTTTTTTCAGAGTAATATCTAAATTATTGTAAGTCCTTTCAGCCGCTAAATTCTGCACATGAAAAAATACAAACATATTATAAGTAAAAAAATAATACCTACACAATAATATTGTAATAATCTACATAGGTAATAATCTGGTTTAATACTCACAATAACGTCGAATTTGGCGAATATATCGACCAATCGACCTTTTTCGTCTACGACAGGCAAAGCCGACACTCTCCTTTCGACGAATTTTTTCAAAGCCAAAATAATAGTCGTATCTTCGGCTACTGTTTCTATATTATCGTAAGTACCTATTTTGAGATCACTTATTGTCTTATTCATATAACTCGGCTTTGGTAAATCATTAATCTGAAACACAGCAATTACCGCACGTAGGTTAACGCTAATATTAAATTCTAGGTAAAAGGAATCGTAATCGTAAACTTGGCAAATAAATCTCGACTTACGTATAAAAATAAAAACCGTAATATACGTTTATGGGTGAGAATATATAATACGTTGCCGGTATACGGATCAATGACTGGTAACCTATGGATTCTGTTATGTATTAAAACTCTAATTGCATCGTATAACGACACATCCGGCCCGATATTTATCATCTCACAGTTTTGCTCCGGTAACGCCTCTGTAACATCGATAAAAAGCCAACTTTAATTCAAATGCCATTCTTATAGTCTATTCTACTTTACAACATACTAGACGTAGACATGTTATTAAATTAATCATCGCTCGCCAGCCAAGAAGAAAACACAAAAGCTTTTGAATTTTGCAGTCTAGTCCGGATACTAGGAAAAAAAGCTCATTTCGCGTAATTATACCGTACATAATAAAGTCGTCATGTGCATGATAAATGCTGCTGCTGCGAGAATTCGCGTACTATATACTCTACAGTAATGCCCTACTATGTGCGAATATGTTAATTGGCTGGTAGCCTTGTGGCGGAATTATTTCACCGCACGCACATATAAACATCTATACACAAAAGAATCAACCGCCATATAAAGCTTTATAATGAAAATAAAATCGTATAATATGTAGCAGGGCAAATAATAACCATAATACATATTAATAATACGAAAATACGAGTGTACCATTTTCTTCTCTTTTTTTTTTAACCCTCTCGAGTCACATATTTTCATTTTTTTAACGTCCTCGATTTCCATTTCAAAAGAAAAATAATAAATGTATCATCGTCGATGATTTTTTTCTGCGTTTTGTTTACTTAAGGGTTTGAAGAGCGGAACCTCAGAAGTCAGAATGACGGAAAACCTACGTAGTAGAGATGTTTACGTGTATTTTGAGAATATTCTTCGCAGCAGCTTACTTCAGAATCAGAACAATTCAGATACAACTTTCATGATCACAAATTTGTTCAATTGGATTAATATTCGAACGAATAAGTAGGGGAGTTCCTCACATTTTGAAATGGTAGATCACATTACAAGACGTAAGTATTGAAAAGGGAGTTGTGCAGTTTCTAAAGATCAATTTTTAAAGTCGCAAAATTATGAAGTAGGTGATTGGAACATTGATAATAAAAAGGAAGTATGTATGATTTTTCAAATTAAAATCGAAAAGAACTGTCTTTTTTGCACGGAGAAACCCGAGCTACTTGAATTGAAAATGTTGACTGAATTTTCATCAAATTTTACTTTGATCATCCTTTTTTTTTTTTTTTTTTTTTTTTTTTTTGAAAAAGAGAGAAATTAATTGATGATTTGAACAAAAAACAAATTTGTGAGACCAATAAATTAATCAACAATGAGTTATTTTTAAAATTGATTTGCAAGAATTCAAACCAGAAAAAAAACAATAAAATTTTACAATAAAAACGAAAAAAGTTTAGGTAGGTTAAATAAAAAATATAAAACTTATAAAAAATTAAACAGTTTTTGAAAAATTATGGAAAAAATGAGCTAATTAATTTTTTGGGATTAACAAGATGGGAAGAAATATTCGTTTTAAAAAATTAATTTTCATCAGACAAAATTGCAACATTTTGATGAGCGTATTCATCTGACAATAAAATAGAATCATAAAATTTTGAATAAAAAATAAATTTAAAAAAAAACAGAAAAAATTTAATAGTAAAAATGAAAAAATTTAGAAATGCCAAAAAAATTAAACAATTTTTAACAAATATTGTGAAAAATGAATAAGTAAATAGGTAAATCAAATTTTATGAGACAAGAAGATGTGAAGAGAAGCATTTGTTTACAAAAAAGGTAAGTTGGAAGTCAAAAAAATATGTTTAAAAATTGAATTGAAATGTTTAAAAAAATTGAAAAATATACCAAAAAAGCAATGAAATTTTCACTTTTTTTTTAATTACCTAAAATTTACACTAAATTAAATTATTAACTATGCTTTTGGAAAAATTTGATATTGTATTATGTAGATTTCTGCCAATCTGAAGCTGCTCAGTTTACGTTTTCGGATTCTACTTTTTTTAGGACCTTCCTAACCTACAATTTTTTTTAAAAAGTATACAATTGGCGAAGGAGGAGGGGTGTAGTGGGTATTCTGAGCCCTTGAATCCGAACTAAATGACTTGAAAATTAGTGGGATTCGAAATGTCACAAACCATATATTTACTACATCGTGCATCGCAACAATAGAAGGTTAGATTAATTGTTATGATGCGGGGGGGGGGGAATAGTATTTCAAAAATAAATTTATAGACATATTAAATGAATACGAAAAAAAATTCAAACTCAGTACGAAAATCCAACACATGAAAAAAAACAAAAAAAAACACATGATTTGTCATACGTTCTCTTCAATTTTCAGAATTTTGATCATGTTTGAACATTGTGAATGGTGGAAAATGGAAGGAGGGGGCAGAGGGGGTGAATTCAAAAAATTGAGCCGATATCCGAACTCAGCACTTTCAAAATTATAACAAATTGACATACTACTTCACTATGAACTCATATGAAGTATGAACTTTTTTTTTGAATTTTGATAAAAATTATGTGTCGTTCTCAGGTTGTTGAGATCTCATTTTGAAAACCAGTCTGTTGAGAAGAAAGTAAAAAAACATCTTTGCTTAACATTTTTTTGGTTCTCAATTTTCAGATAATAGGTAGTTATCTATGGCTATAAATTTTTGTATTCTGAGTTTGAAGTACAAATTTGAGCCTTTTCAAAATTTAAACATTCATTACTGATTTCGAATCTTCTATTTATTCTTTTTGAAACTCTACAAATAAATTTGCTCCAAGTTCAATCAGTCTTGAGATATGAGCTTTCAAAGTTCGGTCATTTCACAAGAGATTTTTAAACATGAAACTGTGAAACTAACGTGCCTCGACCTTCTCCTCCTGAAGAGTTAGAATGGAAATTATGGAGGTTATCTACTTTAAGGAAATACCACCTAATCATCATACTACGATGGGAACGAACACTAGATAGTCATTAGAACTGGGATTTTTAATTTTCATGCAAAAATATGTAAAAAATATGCAAAAGTTTCAGTTTGAGTAAGTAACGTACTTATCCCTGAAGAGTATTTTTCAATCTGAAAAACATGAAAACTCTTAATTCAAAACAAAATGAATCCAGTGAACAAAAAATACATTTTTCTTTTTAAAAAATAGGCAAAACAAGTCATTTATAAAATAAATCCCTAAATTATTCTGAGAAAAAATTTTCTTGATGACATTTTAGCAATGTTGCGACTTTCTGAATAAAAAAAAAATCATAAAAATCTCAATTTTTGCAAAATTTCCGTCAAGATGAAAAAAAAAATACGAGAGAATGCTCAAATATTCTTTAATATGCAGGTTTTCCGCTAAAACGTGCTAAAATATGCAATTTGGTCTGAAATATGCAAAATAAGCAAAATTTTATTGGATTGGGTTCATTCGTCAGGAAATTTCATGATTCGTAAAGATCTTATCAAATATGCACTTCTTCTAGTCCATAAAAAAACATTCAAAGCATAAAAATCCCAGCTCTAATAATCATATTGTTTCAAAATTGAACTAAATATTTCTAAATCCCAATTTCTTCTCACGTGGCAACACTGACGCGCAACCACGTTATTCGTGTCAGTCATCATTCAACCGCATAACGATACAGTCGTTCAATGCGTGTTTTATAACTGGTAATGAATTTAAAAGAAAATTGAATGCTACACTCTCTCTTCCAGCTTCACATTTAACTCCCATCAATCCTTTTCTTTCCACATAAAAAAAAAACAAAAAACAAAACCAAATAGAAACTTTTACCATATGCTTGAACCTTTGCAACGGTTGCATGCAGTAAACAGAGAAGTGTTACAAAACGATTATCTCAAAAAGCTTAACCTTTTTTTCTCACCGCCTCTCGCTGCGCCGAAGTTAAGAACGAATTTACATTTGTTTCATCGCTCTAACTCGTACCTTTTCTTTTTCCCAACAAGAACAAGACCATAAAAAACAAAAACTTTTGAAAATTATCTTTCGAGAAACCCGACAGAAAAAAGTTTCGCCGTTGGAATATCATTCACTAGGCATACTGTGTTACTGATGAAGGATAAGAGAGAGATAGAGAAAGAGAGTAGAGAAAAAAAAACTTTTGAATTACTTTTCCACGTAGCCAACTTATGTTCTTCCAATTCATCCATGGTTACGTTCGACGAAGTATAATACTTTTGTAAAATTTTAATAAAATCAGTAATGGTTAACATGCCGACGAACTGTTGTTTGACGCTGTCCCATAACGGAGCTGCTCGAACTCCTGTAAAGAGAAAGAAAAAATAATTCGATGTGAGATTTCCACGTACGTAAGTGTATAATACTCGTAGGTAGGTATAGCGAATTTCCTATCCCTGTAGTATTAAGAATGGTAGCGTGACTCGAAACACTATAATATAAAGTCATCTGGGACGAAATATTATTTTCGATTTTCTCGATGGCTTCAATTAACATAGCAAAGAAGGTAGTTTGTGTACATTTGAATAAAAATACCATCATGTAAATTTCACCTCGAAGCTCTACCACTGAATCGAGTCTCGTAAACTAAACATTTATTTACCTACCAAGTACCATGGCAGGGATAGGAGGATATAAAGGTGAGTCTTGCTAATGCACTTTAACTTACCATTATCAACGAGAGCGAAAAATGCCTTCTTTACTAACAACTGCGTGTCGAATACAACCAACTTGGCACTGGTAGGAATTAAATCGTAGCATTTATGAAATTTGAAGAACTTCACGAATATTTGACTTTCGTCTTCTTCTGTAAACAGAAACGTAAATATTATAAGGATTAAAAATTCAAATGCAATGATAACTGAGTTAACTTGAGCCTTCTTACGACGTTAGATAGGCAACTTCGAGCACACCTACATTTTGCTGACTAGCTAATCAAAATTTTTATTCGGATTATTTTTTATATGAGAAATTTTTACGACGCTTGCGTGATTTGCAAATGTAGCATGATTCCTAGAAGTAATATTTTTATTCGTTTGACTTTACTATTAACGTATCAAGTTCCCTGATATAGAATAATAATAATAATAATAATTTTGAAAATTTACACGTTGTTTCGAATAGGAAAACACGAAATGAAAAAACATTCGCTGTCATGTCTACAAAAGGTGTAGATAAATAAACCATTAGCATAAATCGTGAACTTTTTTTCAAATTTTGTGACGTAATCCAAGTAAAAGTTGCTCATTGTGATTTCTGTGAATTGTTTTTTTAAATTACAAAATTTGCCCAAAGGGAATTTGCTCTCAAGACATTAATAATAATATAAAATTATGTACCTAGGTAATTAGATTTGATAAATTATTAATTATTTTATATTTACAAACTGAATTTAGAAAGTGAGTAACTGAGTACGCTACACAGTGCTCGCTATACAGTGCTTTTTTGAAAAACTTGAACTTACCGAGATCAGAGAGGTTAACTTTTTCTAGGAATGGATCAGCAACAGGCAACTACAAACAAAACAAAATTATCACGATTTTAAAAATCATACCACTTCAAATTTGATTATTTCTATACAACTACATAGGTACCTAATTTTACTACAACGTAATGAACCATTAATAGGTAGCTATATTCCATAGCCAGTAAATTAAGCTGAAAATTTTGCTCGAAGTCGAAAGTTTTACACTCAGACGATTCTATTGATGAATTTAACTTAATAATAATAGCGAATAATACATAGTATCAAGGAGAAGAAATTCACTCCATTTATTTTCCGCTGCCTTTCAACTTTCACCAGATTTGTACGAAGTCAAAAAGAATCGTGTATTGAAGCGTTGCATAACATGTAACAGTGACAAAAGTTTCGTGATATAATGTTTTGGGTGTTTGGTTTTCAATAGAAACACATGCACATGTACCTCGCATAGTGTTTCAGTGAGTGAAGCGAACGTTGAAATTCTTTTCTCGATTTATTAACATCGCGTTTTCTGAGAATATGACGCTTGGAGAGACATTTAATCGAGAGGGAATGTATAATATACTCGGTATTTTCTAATTATCATGAAAAGTGATGATTTTTAAATTTTAGTTGGTTGTAAATATCTAAAAATTCAACCAGTGTCGAGAAATTTCTAAATACATAGCTAGAAAATTTGTAACAATTACATTCTGCCAAAAAAAAAACAGCAAGGTCAAAAAGTCACATTTTTTGTAAAAAAAAATTCAGAAAGTCTCATTTTTTCCCAAAAATTATGCAAAAGTCTCACTTTTTACCAGAAATGCCCAAAGAGTTGAAAGTATCACTTTTTTGCAAATAATTCTTGAAAAGTCCCTCTTTCACTAAATTTTTCAGTGTGTTGCTTTTTACCAAAAAAATTGTCAAAAATTATCGCTTTTTAACAAAATTGCTAAAAAGTTTCGCTTTTTTGCCAATAGTCTAGTTTTTTCCAAAAATGTTGCAAAAATTTCCTCAGTTCCCCGAATAAGGTTGGTTCTAGTCTATAAATCTTCTCATAGTTTGAAAAAAAAACAGAAAAATTGATATAGTGAGATATGCCTTCACCACCTTAGCGGTTATAAATAGAACTTTTATTATATGTACTGGAAGTGTAGGTAACGTGGGAAACTGGGAACTATGTACAGGGTGCCCAGAAATATCGAGTACCCCTAAAAAAGTTTTCTACTAAAATACTTCGGTTGGTCACAGTGAATGATAATAATGATAGCACATGATTGGTTTTTGGACTAAAGAGATAACATTCCACCAATCATATGCATCTATGTATTTCACATTACCAACCTATATTTTTAATGAAAAACTTTTTTAGGGGTACTTGATATTTCTGGGCACCCTGTAGACCATTTCTTATGGCAAGCTATGTACAGGGTGCCCAGAAATATCGAGTACCCCTAAAAAAGTTTTCTACTAAAATACTTCGGTTGGTCACAGTGAATGATAATAATGATAGCACATGATTGGTTTTTGGACTAAAGAGATAACATTCCACCAATCATATGCATCTATGTATTTCACATTACCAACCTATATTTTTAATGAAAAACTTTTTTAGGGGTACTTGATATTTCTGGGCACCCTGTAGACCATTTCTTATGGCAAGCTATGTACAGGGTGCCCAGAAATATCGAGCACCCCTAAAAAAGTTTTCTACTAAAATACTTTGGTTGGTCACAGTGAATGATAATAATGATAGCACATGATTGGTTGTTAGACAGGAGAGATAACATTCCACCAATCATATGCATCTATTTCACATTGCCAACCTATATTTTTAATGAAAAACTTTCTTAGGGGTGCTCGATATTTCTGGGCACCCTGTACCATCAGGGTGCTTGCTGACTGTAAGAAAGGATCTTCACTTAGCGCCGATATCTCAAGCTCATCAGTACTTTGTCAAATACGAGTAAAATCATACAGATGTATAGGCAGGAGAGGGTCCCCCTCTTCCCCTCTTCGCTGTTTTTGCCCACTTGTATAAGTGGATAATTTGTGCTCATAACGTGATTTATTTGGGCATTTTAATTGATCTTCCCAGGCATTGATAATGCTTCTCATTGAAAAGCAGCTTTGTGTAATACATTTCTGTCGCCATGTTTAATATTAGGGACACCCGCAAAAGAGACAGAAAATATGGACAGTATGCGTAAGATGGTGAGTAATATTGCCATTATATTGATGTAAATATTTGTGGATATTGAGCATAAGCCCATTATTCACATATGTCCCAGCAACTTTGAACAAATCTGCTGGGAACTTCTGGGACACATTTTTCCCGCAGACTGGGTCCCATCAGTAGAGTAAAGTGTCAGGAATCTATTGAGACCACTCGACATTTTTTTGCTCATGTTATAGCAACACTGTGAATTATTTTTTCTGCAAAAACGTGTTTTTCAGTAAAAATGTGAAATCCTATAGTGAAATCTGAGCAACTAGTTGGTGGTAATTAAAAATTTATTGCAAACACAGGGAGTGATTGTGCCTGGCAACGAATTTATATTTGAAAATAGATCTAGAATAAGCTACATTTTGATATAAAAAAATTAACTTCAATTAATTTTTGAGGGAGAAAATTCAAAAACAAAAACGTAAATAAGTGTTATTCAATAATTTTTTGATATTTTTGAGCTGTTTTGGGTGTTATTTTTTCAAGAAATCGAAAAAAGGACGATTTCAGTCTGTCAGGAATGTTTTTCTGCATATTATGTCCAAATTTCATCGAATTTGATGCATTACTCACAGAGAAATTCTTTGTCAAAGGAAATCAATGTCTCAATTTTGGTAAAATTTCATAAGAATGTCAATTTTTTGAAATTTTTAGATTTTATTAGAAAAAGTGTGTTTTATTGAAATTTTTTCTCATTTGCATCCAAAATACAAAGTTTTTACATGACTTTTTACATAATGGAATGATATTATTGGTATTGTCCCACTTGTTCCAGCAATTCTTGCAAATTTTAAGCACTGATGGGACATATGCTGTCTCGGGACAAATTTTCAAAGTCCATGGCTGGGACATACGTGTTCCCACCTCAATATCTTGAGTTTGAGCTGAGGAAAAAATCTGTAACAAACTTATGTTGCTTAGAGATGCCCAAGGAACGATTTAATGTAAAAAAATTGGAGGTGGGATGCAAAACCAATATTCGGTGTGATAGGGTCAAGTCATTAACACAAGTTGTCTACGTTGGGCTGTGGCCCTTATTTAAAGTAATACAGTAAAAAGCTCGTTATAACACTCTTCAAGGGACCAAAAAAAAGAGCGTTATAAGCCAAAACCCGCTATAAGCAAAAGTCTTGTTTTAACGCTGATGAGTGTAATATCGCGAACTCTCGTTTTAAAACAAAAAAAGTGTAATAAAAGGAAGTTCAAACGTAAATTTTATGTTGGATTTTGAACAACCTGTACTTATTTAGAACTTAGAAGTAAAAAAATCTGAAAGGGAACCATTAAAGTTTGATGTCAAAAAATCTTTTTTTTTTTTGGCCAAAATCGAAAATAATTTTACTTGTTTGTAAGTATGAACTGAAACTGTTGAAAGTTTAAAAACATATTTTTTGGAAAAATTTTGCCAAAAAAGTTTTTAAAATTTAAAAAATCAAAATTCCAAAAATAACTGTTGTTGCGGCAAAAATTTTCAGAAAATTTTGCTTTTTTGTCGTCAAAATACTAAAAAAATGGGATTTTTCCTGAATTTTGGAGTGTTACAACGCGATTTATAATAATTGCTCATGAGCGTTATGTCTTGATTAATTTTAGATTGGTTTAAATGGGGTTGTCTAGAGACCAGAGGAAATCAGTGTTATAACTGAAAGCGTTATAACTTATAACTAGCTTTTACTGTACATATAAAATGATTTAGATTATTTATATTTTTAGTCCTGTTTAACTTGCATTTTCATGTTGAAGCTAATTATAATAAATCATATTGACACGATTGAAGATATTGATTGACTTATAATGTGATTTGACATTTTGTGCATAGAGTTACTCTGAATGATTTACCAGCTCTCCGACTAAAACCACTATTCTGGCATTAGGTAATTATTCTCTACCTAGGGAATAATTAATATCTGTCTACCTATCCGATGAATTAAATTAATTTCTCTATTCCCAATCATTCACGATTTAACTCTATCAAAATTTTATTCTGTAGGTAGGTATAGGTAAACATTTGTAAAAGCATTTTAGGTTATTGCAAACTTGAAAAATGACTGAGATTTACGAAACACCCTGTATTTAAAGCATACCTATACCTACATATGTCCTACACATCGCATCGAGTAAAATTTACGATAAAAATTGCAATCTCGTTACACCACATCAGAGAAGCATTTTCAAATTAAATCTCTTCTAAACGGTCATATTTATCGCTCGCACGACGACGTACCTTTTGTTTAACCATCGGCAACAATTTAATAAAGCTACGACCGCAAATAAACACACCTTCGCAGTTCAGACGAACCACAAATTCGGCGAAAATTTCTCACATCGTTGTCGTGTCGCATCTTACGTAGCATTTGCAGCATCTTACCCCTCTCCTGCAACATCTGAGATTAAATCTCCGCATCTCCGCAACTACGACGACGACGACGTTTTCAATCATCGAAAACACTCGTCAAGTGAAGCGCGAAATACCACAAAATACCGAGCGAAGTTCTACTACGAATACACATTCTCGTTTCCAAGTGTGCAAGTAGGTAGTATGTAAATTTATAGGGAAATTTTTTGAATTTTCGGTTCATTAATCACGAATATACCTAAAGAAAAAAAAACTCGACTGCTGCAAAAATAACCTCTTGTCGTATATTTTCTATACAGCTGAAAGCTGGTTTCTTTGAGTTGTAATGTAAGAAATACGCGATGACTTGAAAAAGCAG
Organism: Planococcus citri; assembly: GCF_950023065.1. Classification (NCBI taxonomy): domain Eukaryota; kingdom Metazoa; phylum Arthropoda; class Insecta; order Hemiptera; family Pseudococcidae; genus Planococcus; species Planococcus citri. Next base: position 43,270,605 of record NC_088680.1, on the reverse strand, counting down.
GTACGAATGTTTTTGAAAAACCATATCAACCTGATTTTTAATGTTCTTAGATGGTGAAAAAAAAGAAATGAAAAGAAAAGAAAAATGGTAGAAAAAATGACTTGTAATTTTTACACCTTTTATACTCGCTACCTACTCTTGAGGTGAAAATATTATTTGATACATTGGTGAGCTCGAATAGCAACACTTTCGAGAGAGTACCTTTCACTCGATAAAATCCTACTCTAGTTGGTTTTACGACAAAATTCCTAAAATAGCCGGCAACACATACGAGTCGTAAAAAATGATGACGACGGTTTTCGGAAATTTTTCTCGAATTCTTCGAAATTGTCTAAAGAAAAGATCGTATTAAGTGTGTTAAAACTTTTGAGCCTCGAATGATAGAGCACATATATTGGGTACAGGGTGTCCGAAGAATGAGAAGTCGAATTAAAAATTTCGAAATGAGGTACTTAATCTGAAAAGAAAAACGTTTGGAAGAATATGTCCTGACCCTTGAACCTTCGTAAGCAAAAGTTTAGCTGCCAAAGTTCATTTTTAGATTTCTAGCAAATTTTTGAAAATTTAATAAAAAATTCAAAAAATCTGTTTTAAGGGCGATTCTCGACCTCGTTCATTAAATTTTCCAAAGAAACGTGAACCAATGTGAATAATTCCTTCAATAATTTTGGGCCATTCTGGAGCTTCCAGCAATTTCTTAATTTTCTTCAGAAATTTCAAATCGCTTTGGATGGGCTGAAAATGAATTTCAGCGAGCTTCTTAATTTTCAAAAACCTGCTGGAAGCTTCAAAATGGCTCGAAACAGCTAAAAACCGTTTCCAATCGATGAAGGGAGTTGAAAATAGGGTAGATACCAAATTTCAGCTTTCTAGCTCAATTTTGTAAAATTATGATTATTTCGCTTTTCAAATTTGATTTATAAAAATCCCATAAAATTTCAAAAATGAACCTCACTTCCCAAAATTTTGGTTGTGGGATATTTTTGCATGTTTTCTCGATCGAGCTTTACCCAGTCCAGATATATACAATATCTTATTGTAGATTTTCTAGAATCCAAATTAATCTTTCAAAGATCTGATGACATGAAAAATTATTGGATTTTTAAAAACCGATTTTGGATTTGTAAATAGGACAAAAGTTTTGAAAGATTTTCACATCTCTTAATCCAGTTTATAACAGAAATTCAAAAATCCCCTCAATACCTGCAGCTTTTTTACATTTTCAAAATTTTCACAAATTCGTTAAAAATCGAAAATTGATTTCAGCATTTAAAATTTTGAATATTGAGGTTTGAGAACAGGTTCTGTCCATCTACATATGTACCTTAGTTCTTTTCAAAACCATATTTCATTTCGACCAAAGACTTTCTAATTTGAATTGACCTTTACTCATCTCATTTCATTCCATTCCCATTAATCTCCTCTCTCTACAGTTGCTCTAGATTCCAAATTAATAAGCCATAAGCTACATCATCTCGTATTCATTTACAGCGAAGATCACACACACAATTACATCTGCACGCCCGGCCCTTTACAAAGGTACACGTATTATATACTTTTATAAATCTATAACCCTGTCTCTCGTAACCTTAACAAATTTCCTGGTTCTATTTCAAAATCTACCCTAGAAACCTTTCAACACGGGGTAGTAAAATTAATTTCACACAGGGTTAGAAAATTTTCCATAAAGCCTCGCCGGTCTCAGATCATACGAAACGTGCCTTCTAAATTATGTGTTCCACATGGCGAATCTTTCCATTCAGCTACGAGTATATAGTTCAACTACAATAGTCGTAACACACAAGATGAAACCTACGAATAAAAAATCTACCAGTCTACGAGTACGAGTAGTTACTTACACTAAAAACGCCAGCAATTACAATGAGCTTCGAATTCCGGACGAGTTATCCATACTCGTACTATACAGGGTGATTCGGATAAGACCTGAAAAATTAAAACCACGTATTCTACTCGTCGAATTGAGAAAAAATTTCGTTTGCAAAAATTTTGAAAAACCAACCCTTAATGAGATATTTGCAATTAAAGCTGTGTAAAATATGGCAACACCGCATTTACATTTCCCTTATGTGTTACGCATTGTTACATAGCTCAAATCAGAATTTTATCAAAAAGTGTTCCTTAGTTACAATTTTCTACTTTGATTTGAAGTGCAATCATTTACCAACCAGCAATTTCTATTGTTTTTAGGAAACGAAATCGTAATTTACCATGACAAATTCTGCGATGTTGCCAAAGTGAGCATATTGGTTGAGATAAATCATATTTTATTGAGGAATAGCATTTTTTTTTTTCATAAAAGTATTTAAAATTGAAAATTGAGTACAGGAAACCTTCAAAAACATTAGTTTCTAAAAAATTGGAGAGTTTGTCAATGTTGAAAAATTTGATTATTCAGCATCCAATGGACCAAAAAAGAGAAATTAAAGTTTAATGAGTGTCGAATGAGAAGTACTACCGCATTAATTAATAAAATTCAAAATAATTTAATTTACTTCAAGTTTTGATTGTTTTTCATCTAAGAAAACACATTTCTGACTTCAAAACATCAAGTTATGGACCAAAACAGAAAAGAATAATACTCTACATTTCTGAGATCTCACTTAACTTTTTCCACCACCTACCCCTCAAAAATTTTCAGTAGAGACGCCGAAACGGCCAATTTGAAGAAAACACCTGGCCCCCTTTAAAGGTCAATAACTCCGAAATAAAGAGGTTTTGGTCCATGGTGTATATAACATTTTTTACTCCTATTTATGAGTAGAATACGTGGTTTTAATTTTTCAGGTCTTATCCGAATCACCCTGTATAGTACTACGTGGAGAATATTATGTCGTTTCGTGAACGAATGCTTTTAAAGCTAAATTACATAAAAGCTTTTAAACTGAATTCTTAACCTAATTTATATTCCGCTTTCATACGGTATTTATTCCATATTCCGCAATTTCCCGATATACTTTGAAGGGTATGGCAGCGACGACACCAGCAAACGTTGCATTAGACTTTGTTTTCTTATACTTTACATCGTGAACACTAGTTAATTACGATAGTTTCAGGTACATAGGGTATTTTCATTTCATCCCCTCGCTCGTCTAAATCCTTCGTCTCGGCTGAATATTTTTTTCCTTGTTTTAATCGTCCTCTACACGCTCAACTGAACTGAAAAATCTCATTACTCGTAACCAATCACAAGATCCGAAGTGTACAATACTTGATTATTACCAGAGTAACATTGTATATTATTTTATTCGTTTACAGTTGACTGTATTTTTTTTCTTTCTTCAAAGCACACCTAACATTTCATATCACGATTTTTAAATCTGGAAAATTAGTATTCGAGCCCTGTACGTTATTTCCGTTTGTATTGGAAACCCCTGTCGAAAAAAAGTTAATCTGCCCACGCGAACCTTTGACTGAAAATTTCACAAGGTTTTTTCATATAACCTTAACCTTTCGGTGGAAACAACCTACAGACTTGTCGTGGCATTACATATAGGATTAGAAATTAGGTACATCTTACTACCCAAACTCAAGTTATTGACAGAAGCTCTTTTAAATAACCTAAGTATAACCAAATGAACAGACATGGAGTGAACTTGATCCATTCAGGAGGAGAGGGCTGAAAAATGAAGAAATCCTCACTGACTTGTGATACCATAAATTTTTCTCACCACATAACTAATTATATCCAAAGGGTATTCCCAGGTCACGTTGGTCACATCGTTACATAGTATGGGGCGAAACAATCGCTGCTGCAAACTTGCCAAAAATTCCTGCTTTTGCCAAAATTATCAAAAAAGTCTCATTATTTTGGTCAAAATTATAAAAAAATCCCAACTTTTGTCGAATTGTCATAAAAGCACTGTTTTTGGTCATAATTGTCGAAAAATACATTTTCTTCTGACATTATCAAAAAAGTTTTAATATTTTTTGTAAAAATGATTAAAAAACCTTGTTGTTGGCCAAAATTTCAAAAATTCCTACTTTTGCCAAAATTATCAAAAAATCTCAACTGTTGGTAAAAATTGCCAAAAACACCTATTTTTTACAAAATTTTCAAAAAATTGTATCGCCAGAATAATTTGTCAAAAAACATCTCATTTTTACCAAAATTGTACAGAAGTTTCTTTTTTAAAATAAAATACAAAAAACTTTCAACTTTTGTCAAAATTGCCAAAAAAATTGTTTTTTTTTGACGTTATCAGAAAAGTTGAAAAATTTTTTTGCAGCAAAGACCAAAAAACTTGGTGGCCAAAATTTCAAAAATTATTGCTTCTGCCAAAATTATCCCAACTAGAAGTCCTTGTTATGTTTTTTGCCAGAATTGTCTGCAAAGTTCTGCTTTTGCCTAAATTGTCAAAAAATAATCTCCTTCATGTCAGAATTGTACCTAAAAAGAAGTTCCTTTTTTGTCAAAATTATAAAAAACTCCTAACTTTTGTAAAAATTACCGAACAAAAACTCCTGCTTTTGGCCGAAATGTTCAAAAAATCCTGTTGCCAAAATTGACAAAAATTCCTGTTTTTGCCAAAATTATCCTGAAAAGTCCTGATTTTTGGATACAGAATTTTTCTTGCAAAAAACACATTTTTTGCTATACTGTCCTAGGGAAGTGGGGGGGGGGGGGAGGAATCCCACTCGAATTTTTTTTTGGAGGTACGCAACAATAGTCACTCATAATTTTCCAAATCTGGGAACTGGGCCATTTCGCTTATCTTACCTCGGAATACCCTTTTCAGTTTAGTTAGTCACTCCTCGGACACCCTGTATAACGTTATTGATGTTGGGGAAAAAAAAGTCACAGAAAATTCGACCTGTTCGACCTCATGTTGCAAGGTAAGTAACAAATATAGGCAGCAATTAACACACTGACTGGTCATTAATAATAGAAAATCTCTTCGTTTCTCTCTCAATCTCTCTCGTATACGTTTCAAGTACCTACCTACTATACACTGATAAATATATTGTAACACTTCATCGACGCATCCAGCAACCTCCAACTCGTCATTTATACACACAGAGGTGGTTAAAAGTAGATAGATAAACGTATCAGTTTTGTAATTTTTTGACAGACGAGCATTAAAAAGCGAAGGAGAAAACTAAACCGACTTGATTGACGGTTTAGTAAAAAGATTGACAGCGATTACGCAAGCTTAACTTACGCAGCCAACTGCCGAGCTGGAAAGTTCATCTTTCTGGTATACAGGTGATAATAAAAACCAAGCGTAAAACTGTCGAGCAAAAAATTTCGCACCTTTTTTGACGTCCAAATCCGATTACACGGTTTGGATTTCGACGCTTTTATACAGCAGTACTTACGTAGCTTTTTCAAAAATACCATAAAATATACCCCCGATCGTAGTAAATTATACGTATTTAATATTTATGTAGGTAGGTAGGTACTTACGCCTCTAGAGTCGCGGAATAAAATAGCAGCATGATTCGGATCCAGGCCTACATCTGATCCTCGATGCGGAACGGTGCCCAATGACAATCGTCTTCTGTCAGGATCCAACGATCCTCTTCTCAATAGTGCGCCTGTAACATGAAATGAAAATACTAATTATCATCCGCACTGGCCGGAAATTTCATTTCACAAACATATCTCGTTTCCTTTGTTATATATTATATGTTTATTAGTATAACCGTATTACGAGCATAAGCGGCCTGAGTAAGTATTACGGACTAAAAAAATACTTATCCCATCTTACCACACTCGTACCACCGTAACAAAATAACATAATGACCAATTAACCAGTCGTATACGTAACGATATGTTACGCAGTGACTTTACATGGCATGGCAGTTTGATAATGACCAAAAAATTACGCATATTGGTCTCATTTCGAAAATTAATTTAGATGTAAAAATGGTTCAATTATTCAAAGATCTGACAACCAGGAAAGGGGAGGAGGGGGGGAGAAGGACATGGTCAACTTACAAAAGAGAAAAATCGTCATCCAAGACCCAGCCACACATATAAATTTCAAATAGATAACTTTCTTATAAATTATGCACTTGAAATGAATTCAAAAAATTTATAAAATTTGAAAAAAAATGTAGCAAGTTTTTTAAAACACTAAAAACATACATCAAAGTTTCATTTATAAATTCAACCTTCACTATTTTTTTATATTAGTATGTTGACAGGGGATTAAGATGCAAACAATTGAAAAAAATTGTGCATTGAGAAAATTTCAACTTGAATGAGCAGAGTGACGAAAGCCATTGAAATGAATTAATTTAATTTACAACTTGTTTACAGATAAAGCCTTGAGAAAAATTCCTCAAAAGGACGAGGTGAAAAGCTCTTCGTCGACTATGACAATATGTAATTCCCCCCCCCCCCCCGCCTTCCTTCTCCACCTCTTCAACTTTATCAGCTGAATTCATGTTCCAAGATTCATTTTTCTAATCTCTGTAAAAATGGATTTTTCTCATCAAAAAAATGTTTCTTGCCTATTTAGTTACTTCAACTTCTTTTTCTTTCAAGGATCACGCAGATTATCAAGCAGAAAAACGTTCTGATAAATTTTTATTCAACATTATATTGACCGTGTGATTCTGAGCTCATCTTCCTTCACGTTATTTATTCTGAAGGAGGGGGGGATTCTCGAAAAGAGTTTATACATTGGTTAAAAACAGTTGTGATATAATTGAAATGATCAATTCATCAAATCTCTGTAGGTAACCCTACTCCCCCCTCCCCCAAAAAATTAGAATGATTCCTCAAATAAGGAAACAATTTTATATCAAACCAATTTTTATTAGATTTTTCTCCAAATTATTTTTCATAAAAATTATTTGAAAATAGCTGTTCAAAACGTTAAAACATTAAGCAAAAGCATTTCGAACAATTTTTTCGGATAGGAGGAGGAAGGAGGGCGAGGGGGGCTCATGAACAAAAATTCCGAATGAAAATCCAAAAAGAAAAAAACACGAATAATATGAAACATGGTGATTTTACATACAAAAATTAGCATTGATGTTGCTCTTTTCCAAAATTTTTCAAGTCCATTTTTATGTCCTTCAATTTTTTCAAAAATTCCAACATGGAAATAAATTGTAAATCGCTCGAGCTCAGCGAGAACAGAAATGTTGGAAAATTCGTGATTCGAAATCAAGCAACTTCATTTTTTATGCAAAAAGTTGATTTTTTTGGTTTTGGTAGGTATTTTGTGAAATTTGAACATCAAAAGTTTTTTTTTTAGAAATTTCAACGTTTGAGAAGACGAGAAAATCAATTTTTGTGCTCAAAGATGACCAAAATTTTGTCGAATTCTAGTCAGTTTATCGAATAGCCGGAAAAAAACTCGTCCAGAAGAATTTCTCCCCCTAACCCCTCTCCAGGTCACATCGTCTTTGATCTTTGCTTTTTTCGCAGAGCTCCTTCAAATTTGAAATGAAAAATCAGTGTCTGAGGTATGGCCGAATGAGCTCAAATCACGCGCAGAAAATTTCTAGACATTTGAAGCTCATGGCAAAATTTTGAAAAATTTGGTCATTTATGATGCAAAAAGTAAACAAGGTTGAAAAAATCCCCCAAAAAAGTTTATTTATTGGAAGTTTTCTGTATTTGTGTATAGTTGGGGTAATTCATACACGTGTTTTTGGAACCAATAATTGAGGTTTTTTAGAAATACACAAGGTCTCTTCAACAATTCGAGAGCTTAAGAGCAAGTTTTATGCGTTATTATTCATTTGCGATTTTAAAAAATTGAAAAAAAATGAAAAAGTAGGTATCAAAGATGAACTAGGTATTTTTCTTCAATTTTAAAGCCTCGAACTCTGAGATCTGAAAATGTTAGCAAGTTCATATGAGCACGTTAACTTAGTCATCATTGAGATTCCATAATTTGGAAAATATGAAAAAATCCATAAGCAACCCAGTTCACCATAGAGGGAAATAGATGGAAGATAATTACATTTTTTCAAGGGTTTAGAATGTTTCTTTTTCATTTTTTGATAAGTTTAGTAAAAAGATTTAAGTAAGTTGAAAAATTATGAATTCAGAATTCAAATTGCAAATTGGGGTTCCTTCTGATAACATCCCCCCCTCTCTCATCAGAAGTAGCGAAAAATACCTCAAAATATATGACGTAACTTTTCTTTTTTCTTTTCTTATTCGAGTTTACTAAAGATCCTTTTCATTATTTTTTTTCAGCACAATTTGAATGCCCAATCTTATTGTGAAAGAATTTTAAAATTGAAAATTTTTTTTCAAAGTGCCAGATTTTTATAAAAATTTTAATAACTACCAATTTTTTGCTCGATGACTCGAAAATGAAGCAAATAATTTCATATATTTTTGGGTTTTCAATTTTTTTCCCCCTTTCTTTTTCAAATGAGCCAAAGGCGTGGTAAAACTATTATTCTCAATCTGGTCAGAGGTGAAAATACACTAAACAGTATTATTCCCCCACCTCACACTTTAATGATTCATTCATTATTAGGAAATGTTGAATAATGTCACGGACGTACAAATGAATACCTACTTAACTAATTAATTACCTATCTAATCTACTTTCGTCATGACTGAGTGATAAGATTGAAAAATGCAAAAAACAAATAAAAAATATACTGAAAATAATGATGAAAAAGTAAGTAGACACACGTCAATTTTCACATTAATTACCCACGTCCGTCCCACCTACATACTTCCTATCTCTTCACGTTGAACCAATTTCAAATTTGGATGATTATCTTCGTATTCATCATCTTTAGCTATTTGTTTAATTTTCAGTTCTCTTGTTCTCTCCTTATCCTGCAATGCTTCAATTCCTCATTCGAAATAACTTATGCAATGCAATCCTTGTTCTATTGTAGAAGAAATTCCAAATAGAAAGACCTCAGTACGTATCGTCGAGTTACCAAGATGATGAAATTTTCGTTCATTCTTCAACAACAAAATACACATCTACTCACGTTCCTCGAACCCATTGACATTTTCTCCATCAAAACCAACTACGTCATCGTAACGTCAATTATTTACATACAGGTATGGTACGTACGACCGACAAATTGACAATAAAATTCGAGCGCGAAATAAATAAATTCTATACGAAAGTACACACAACATCACGCTCTACTTGTTCCATGTATACATAAAGTCAATTACCATTATCACGGTGACTATAGATAGAATGCAATTTATAATACATTAAAGAACGTGCATTTCTTCTAAAATATGTTCTAAAATACATAGGTACAAAGATATAAAAATTCGTGTATCTCTGAGCCGAGAAGTGCTCATTTGTATAGTTCTCGAGAATCCAAAATTGCGAAATAAAACTGGTAGGTACCGTTTCGTTAAAATTTTCCAAGTACGAAAACGAGGCGTGATTTTTTTTTTCGCAAATCGCGCGAGAACATCCGAAAAGAGAAAAAACTTTCTACGCAGATATTTCAGTCGAGTTGAAAGCTCGTCCTGTGCTCGCATTTTATCAATAATGAAAATTTATTTCGTCTTCGATGCACACCGATGCGTACCAGCGCGATGATGCTTTTCTCTTACTTAGTTTTACAACATTGTCGAGAGAGTTGGCTCAACGAACAGCACATTTTTCGAAAGGGTATTAGCCCTTTTTCTACCTACATACTCGGTCCCCTCCTCATCGAAAAATAGGTAGGTGGAAAAAATAACCACGTGTTCGTTTAATTTACCTGTATCTGGTAAATTAGAGTTAGAAGAATTCGCCGAATATGAGCTATACGTATGTGATATGCCGCATGCCAAAAGTCAACCGGTGCCAAAAAAATATACAAAATGAACTAATTAGAGCGGATTAATTCGCCACATTCTCGTAGGGTCGCGTGTCCGCTTATCTCGAGCTCGACTATGTTTTTAATGAAGTGCTGATGATGAAACACTTTGAGGTGGTATCTATCTATGTAGGTGGCAGTGGCAAGGCGACAACCCTTCTCCCCATTACCTACCTTGTCCTTTTCTACTGATATTCCTACGTAGAGATACGTTCAAAAAGGCAGCATTTTCGCATTCGAGTTTATAGTAAACAATACTAATTGCTGACTGATTGCGATATTACCTATGTTAATTAAATCAACTCGGTAAACGGATTAATGCACTTCCGTCGTAGGTAATTCAATATAATACTACCTACTACTAGACCGTATTTTCAAGTGGGATAGAGCACAAGCTCATAGTAAACACAAACACTGTAAGTCGATTTTCGTATTTCGTAATCAAGCTCGCGTTCGTTTATTGCAAAGGTCGTATACGCAAACTGGCTGATTTTGTAAACAAATTCTACATTTATATGAGTCGATGAAAAGATCATAAACTGGCACGATGATGATTTTAGATTTTTTCACTAATGGGAAAAATTATAAAAATTGATTTAAATTTGAAAAAAAATGGAGTCTATCAATAACTGAACATCTCGAGCAATAATTGGTCATCGATTTTCCTTAATTTTTTTCACCAAAGCATGGAATTCATGAGGTATTTTTTAAAAAATTTCAACCCCCCCCCCTCCACCAAAAATTAAAGGCTTTATGAGGGGCTGAATTTTAATAAACAATTCAAAAAAAAACACACAATCAGGAGAAAAAATCGAATTGAGAGTTATTAGTCGTCTGAAAAATGCAATCATGATTACATTTCAAAGTCCAATTTTGATACCAATTAGAGAAATAGTGTTTTTGATATGGGAGGGTGAGAAGGGGTTGTATTTTTTCAAAACAAAACGTGGAATGGCGAAAAATATAATTGAATATTGGAATACAGTAATGCAAATTTTTCAGTAATTAAAGCCAATTTCAGAAGAAAAAAAACGATAAAATAGTCAGAAACCAATCAATTTTTTTTGGTGGTTTTTTTGAAATTGGCAGCATGAACAAAAAAATGGCACCACGGTATTCCAATATATAATTGGCATAATTACTTAATGCGAAGTATTCGAGAAGAAAATATTTTCAAAACACGATTTTTCCTTAAAATAAATAATTCTGTAAATTTTCAACCACTTAGTCGAAAACTAAAAATGACCTTACGTTTCACTTAATGGCAATGGCTTAAGTCAACGCAGAATCGAAAAGAAAAGAAGAAAAAATCAGGTTGAGTAGGGGTTACAGCGGAAAAAAACAAGATTTCTTTCGAAAATGTCTTTTTTTGAGGGTGTAATTCTCTCCTCTAGGGATACCCCCGACTCTAAAAAAATTTCTGATTGAGTTTCGACTTGAAAATGAAGGCCTGTACTGATGTGGAGGGGTGGGAGTGAAGGTGGGGTAAATAATGCGAGACGTGTGAAAATTTCTTGAGGTACGATTTACTCGAAAATTAATTTAAATACCTGTGAGTATTTTCTTGGTAAAATAGGTGCTTCGGTTTTTTTTCTCAAAAATTCAACAATACATCTAAAGAATAAAATCAGCTAGATGGACAATCATATTTTATGGATTATGACAATTTAATGTTTTAAAGATTTTTTTCAATTTTTGTTAGTTTTTACAAGTAGCTGTAATTTTTTTGTGTAATTTACTGTGATTTTTTTATGCCAATTTTACAGTTTTTTATACATACTCAAACTAATCTTTGCAAGATTTCATTAAATAATATGATCAATTTTTTATGATTTTCAATAATTTTTCGGCCACTTACTTAATATTTTTCATTTCTATTTCTGTGAAATTAAAATTTCATCGACTTGTTTAAAATTAATTTTTCAATATTTTCATGGCATTGAAGCAACTTTTGCGAAATTTCATTCCATTTGACAAATAATTTTGTCTAGTTTTTCACAACTTCAGCAACTTTTTGTTATTTGTAACATTTTTATGACATTTTGATAGAATTTTGCAATGTTTTGAAGGTTTCATCAACTTTTAACCATACTGCAGTATTTTTGCAAAACATCTAATCGAAAAATTATTACAGAATTGAGAACCCCTTATTCAAATTTTCTAAAAAACGTAATATTGTCCCATTTTTGACAGAATGTCATCACGACCCTCGAAAAAATTTTTTACGTCCCTGGTGACTCTTTGGTGAATTCTTGGTGACAGATTCGCCAGAAGTCACCAAGTGGGGTTTCATCATATTAATGGCGAATTTTCGATGAAGAAATCACCAGAATGTCCTCATCGCTTTTGAAAACTTTTTTGAATGTCTGGTGACTCCTTGGTGACAGACTCACCAGAAGTCACCAAGTGGGTTTTCTTCCTTTTTATGGTGATTTCTCGGTGAAGAAATCACCAGAATGTCCTTACGACCCTTGCAAAAAATTTTTGGATGCCTCATGACGCTTTGGTGAATTCTGGTGACTTCTTAATGACGGATTCACCAGAAGTCAGCATGTGGGTTTTCGTCATATTTATGGCGAATTTTTGATGAAGAAATCACCAAAATGTCTTATGGCCCTTGAAAACTTTTTTGAATGTCAGGGGACTCCTTGGTGAATTCTGGTGACTACTTGGTGACAAATTCGCCAGAAGTCACTAAGAGGGCTTTTTTCTTTCTTTGACGAATTCTTGGTGAAGAAATCACTCGAATGTCCTCACGACCCTTGCAAATATTTTTTGAATGTCTGGTGAGTTCTTGGTGAATTCTGGTGACTTCTTGGTGACAGATTCACAAGATGTCACCATGTGAATTTTCGTCTTATTTATGGCGAATTCTTGATGAAGAAATCACCAGAATATCCTCACGACCCTTGCAAATTTTTTTCGAATGCCTGGTGACTCTTTGTTGAATTCTGGTGACTTCTTGGTGACAGATTCACCAGAAGTCACCAAGTAGGCTTTTTTCTTTCTTATGGCAAATTTTTGGTGAAGAAATCACCAGGTATGTTTTTTTTTTAAAATTAGTAATCTTAGCTTTTTTTCTCTCTCTCTTTCTCAAATAAAAAAAAATAGCATGCGCGGAAAAAAAAATTATGGATAATTTTTACTATTTCACACAGTAACCGGATCCCATTCAAAAATATTGTGATTTTTACTATGAGATTAGTAAATTTTACTATGAGCTCATAGTAAAATTTACTTCAGAGTAATAAATTTTACGTAATTCTAAGTAAAATATGTTTTTTGGCTGAGTAAAATCACTATTATTTTTGAATGGGATCCGGTTACTATACTGAAATAGTAATTTTTATTAAATTTTTTTTTCCGTGTGAACTTATTGCTTCTCTTTTTCAAAGGCTTCAAAAAACCTTCATCTTACATTAAATAGATAATTATGCATTACTTTTCAATGAAGAAAACTTAATCTCGGTGATAGTTTTGTACAGTCAGAAAAAATAACCTCCTCTCTCCCCCTTTCAACTCGAATTTCAGCTGATTTTCGAAAATCTAGAAAAAAACCTCGTATGGTTGAATTGAGCAAAAATTGAAAGAATTTCTGTTCGTATAATTTTTTTTTCATATTTGGTTATTGGAACTCCTGTACTTAAGTACATTTAAAATAATAGTAAACACTTATTTATGGGCATTAATAACCAAAAATACGTCAGTACGTAATGCCACAGGCATACCTACTACCTAGACCTAGTAAATCATACTCATAGTACAACTTTACAAACCTGCCCATTTCTACTACTCGCACATTTTACATAGGAATATTTTAAACTCACTTTAAAGTTAACACCCAACCCGCAGTTACTTTTTTTTCATAACACAACCTCGTAGAAATTCGGCGAATTTAATACTACATTGACGTTTGCAAAAAGGAAATAGCCAACAACAGGTTTCTTTTACGTACCTACACTTCCTGATATTTAATCTGATAGTTAACTTATAAAAGGATGCTGTTTTTTTATCTATTTGTTTTGTTTCGCCTCGCAATTCATCATCGTGGTATTACAAACACGAAGTTAAAGCTTTTCATCATCTCAACAGCAACTTGTAATCATAGGTTACTTAAACCAAGGTATATTTAAGGACACGTATATGTACTTGGACGTGAAATGAAACGAGTGAAAAAAATTAAAACGTGTAATTTAACTCGATTAAGTAGTCTAGAATTATATCGAACGATATTCGTAAATGATTAGTTGACTATCTTTCTAAAACAAATCCACTTCATCATCGTAATTGATTATTAAACGATCAAAACGAATACAGAATAGGTGTTGAAATTATGCACTTTCGTAACACCTATTAAGTACATAGATGAGCTTTTTGTCTGCAAGTACCTTACCTACCTATCGAGATAGTCTAACCTACCTACGATTGAGAGACGTTTCGTGAAAAAGATTTATTTTAAAACGTGAACTACGAGAATATGCTACACATACTCGTTGCAAGGTTAATAAAATTATTTGAAGAATCCGAGCATGTTATTGTTTATGGTAAAGGTTGTTGTACTTGGCCAAGAGTCGAGAATATGTTTCAGCCATTATGTGTAGCTTGTTGTAAAGTGTATGTTCTGTATAGAGAGACCCTACACGCATACATATGAGGAAAAAAACACGTGATGTTAAGCCAGTCAGGATGACCTTGCGATTAAGATTTAATTAGTATCGGCGAGTTGAAAAACTCTTTGAAATATATCACTACAATTAAGTACACGTCGTCGAGTACAGGTATGTCTAAAAAGTCATTGTCTATGGTATTCAGTTATATGAGAATTGTATATTGTATTTTTTACACAGCTTCTAAACTCTTTCTATGTATTTGCTAAATATTTCCAACTGTTGCTCTCTCACCTTAACCTTGGCGGAAAGTTCATTTTAGTCTATATGAAAAGTGACTTTGAAAAAAATTCCGCTAAAAAATTCATTATACAGTAGGACAAGAGTAGGTGCGTGGGAAGGGACAAAACCAAAAGGATAAAATTCGCCAGAGAAATGAAGAAGAAAAAAACAGCTCACTCGTACATGTGAGATGATTATAAATATGCAAGATGAATGATTATAATATAATGAAGAAAAATTTATCCATCCTGCATCCTGAGCTAAACTAACGCATTCGCAGCTTCCTCGGATTAATTAAATATTTCATACTATACGTTGGAAAATATTTTAATGAAAAGGATATACACAGAGTTAGCTCAGACTGATCTGGATGAAAGAACAGGTCATTAAGGTGTGCGTTGCTTTGCTTGATGTATTATAGGAGTTGCAAATTAAAAAGACTACGAGGAAGGAAGCAAAGGTCTTCGTGTGCTTTTGTTAATCAAAAAGTTTAAAATTACCATCCATTTAACGTGTGGTGGTATCGATTAAAAGTCTAATTATCGAAGAAGAAAGTTATTTGCTTATGTGGACTTTATCCTTCCGACCTGATTACCCGAAAAAAATGATTTAAATTTTTTTTCCAAAAAATAAAGTAAAATTATGAAGAATTCACGTACATATTTAGGTAGCACTGATTTCTCTCAAGTAAAGGTGAATAATTCTTGTATTCATTTTCATGGATAGGTCAGTTTTTGAATGACTTTCGTATTCTTGAGAATTTTTCCAAGATGTGTAGAAATGTACTTTGTATTAAATATTTGCAACTTCTTTTCTCAGGCCAATTTTCACTTCTTTTTTTTGAGGGGAAATATCATTAAAAAATTTTCAAGTGAATGTGAACTCTTTTCAGCTTAAAACTCCATTACGATTTTAGTTCAATTTTTGATAGATTTCCAAAAACTAATAGAATTTCTGTCAAAATTCAGACCATATTTTTTTAAACAATATTCTATGAAATTTTTGTTAAATTTAGCCAAATTCATCAGTTTTTGGTCATTTTAAAAAAATTTTCAAAATTTTTCCAGTATTTTAAAATCATTTTTACCATATTTGAGTTTTGTTTTCAGCATATTTAAACGATATTCTTGCAAATTTTGTTACAATGACATCAGTTTTTACGATTGTCGATTATTGATGGTTTTAATGCTGTTCAAGAATTTTTAACATTTTTGGTGACGTTTTAATTTCAATTTTCGCTAAATTTTGCACGAGAATATTTTCAAATAATTTTAACGCGTTTTTTTGTATTTTCAAAGAATTTTTAGCATTAATGTTTTCTAATTTTATGCAATTTTTAAAAAAATTTCATCAGTTTAAAAATGTTGAATGATTTTAATGTTTTTTAAGCACCAAGATCCCACCGATTTTGAGCTACTCATAAATACATACATATCAAATTAAAAAACCCTTTTTGGTGTAATATTGGCCCATTATGAATACCACTTTACGCCTACACGGTGCTCAAAAAATGAAAAACAATACTCGGATGTTAATTTCATCACATCACATCGCGTATTTACAAAGCGTTAAATACGAGAATAATACGATTAATTATGCAAAAAAGATAACATCGACGTTTTTGCCCGATTCATTGTCTTAAATCCAGAATGACGACGACGCTTGGTCGTTGAAATCTTATTATGCTATTGCAACGTCAAAGACAACATTAAATGAGATATACGCGACGTAGCGTAATTCAACATCGTTGACGAGAACTCGGAGCTTATTTCGTTGGTCGATTTGTCTGTTGTTTGAAAGTTTTACGATGGCAAATTACGTAAAACAGCATCTTTTAGTGGCGTTTTGAATTATTCGAGAACAGCACAACGTCGTCGACGACGAGTGGTTTTTCACATAAATTCGTTATCAACTTTAAAATCGATGTGGCAATAAGAAAATACCTACCTATTCACTTTTACAAGTTACAGGTATCGGAATCTATGTATTATAGGGAGAGAAAATGAGTTTCAAAAGATTCCTGTATTTCTTTACAACACCCAAGTATGGGTGAGACGATGAGAGAGAGAGAGAGGGTTACAGTCACCTATTAAAAGTTATTTAAGCGAATTTAAAAAAGAAATGCGATAATCGAGCTTGCGAGATGAGCTATTTTTACAGCCAAACGACCACCATGGTCACCAGTTAAATTTGATAGGTTTTTAAAATTAGGTACGTTACTTTATCGCTGTCATCTGTAGTACGATAATCAAATTGTAAATGGTGACATGGTCTAAATCGTTTCGTATCCTGCGGTTTTTTTCAACAGTTTTTTCCTTTTTTTTGTGTGTGTGTGTTATTTAATCGATGAAGTTGGTAAAAGTCCAATATGTGGTTTCGATGTACCAATTGCTGAGAAAATGACGTATTTTCGAGCTATAGAGTAAAATTACATACTGCTATGCCAGGTTCGGTACCTGCTGTGATGCGGTTTTGGCAATGTGGCGTCGTCGTCGTGAGATGAACGATGAGCATTATTTAAATCGATTCGATATTAGTTGAAAAGAGTGAGATTTTTTCAGAGAAATGATGAGTGCAGGACGAAAAACATAAAATGGAGATTAGTCGAGATTTTCTGGCAATTTTTAAAAAATTTTCAAAATTTACAGGACCCTTAAATTAAAAAAAAAAAAATTAAATCCACATCTGAGATAAAAAATATAAAAACAATAAACATGTCTCCTTTTCTCTTTGAACAACAGAAGGTACATTAAATACATACATCGTCCTACTTATACTTTTCACCAATTCTACGTGTAGGTAACTAAGAACTCCTCGTATTATCTTAACTTTCCAAGTTGCACAAACACTACAAACAACATTTTATGTACAAAGACCACCCTCATATAACACCACTATGAAAGAACAACATGGTGAGAAAGACAACGAAAGCCTCCATCTAGACTAATCTCTTGCATTCTTACTCTCTTCACGAACACAAAACACAGACTATGCATTTAAACCGTTATTTCAGATGCTGAGAATAGCCTTCGCTTAAATTTGTGGCTCTCGTTAGATAAAAGATGATGTTTCGCCTTCGCAAACAGCCTGTCTATCACAATGAAAAACCACCATACTACAGTGCAAAGCAACTGAACGCTGAAGTCACGCGGTACGTGAACAATTAGCTAGGATCGTTCGGGTCTATACACTTTTTACACATTTTTCTCGAATGCCAAGTATTTACAGGGACTGAAACTGAAGTGTAAATTGGATGTACTTTATGTACTCGCTCCTTTGTTCCATTTCAGTCCAAGATTGCGTAAGCGATGGCGAGAGTGCGGTGCGAATTGAAAGTGATCTTTCAAAAAAAAAAAAAAATAGTCTCTCGGCTATCAAAAGAACTTTCAAAAATACACCACGAGACAAAATTTCAGATTTTGGATTCATTTTTCAATTTTCAACAAATTTTTGAGAATTTAAACTCGTCTCATTTCTTTAAAAAAATCAAAATTTTGATCAAATTGAGGCAGAAAGCACCCACTGAATCGATCGGTAATAATTCTGAGTCATTTAGGACTTCTAGCGATCAATTAGGATTTCATATTCCACAAAAGACTGGAAGATTTTCCAAAATTTCACCCCATGAGAAGTGCAGGGGCTAACCATGCGGTACATTCAAAAAATTAAGGTCATATTCGCACTCAGCGACCTTGAAAACATACTAATCGATACGTCACACTATGGGGCCCATCTGTGAATTTGGACCGCATTGATGAGGGGCTTGGGGCTAAGAGAGCTCTTAGAACGGACCTAATCAAAAAACCAAGTCCATATTCGCACTCAGCGACCCTGAAAACATACAAATCGATATGTCACACGAAGGGGACCATCTGTGAATTTGGACCGCATTGAAGAGGGGCTTGGGGCTGAAAGAACCCTTAAAAAGGACCCAATCAAAAAACTAAGTCCATATTCGTACTCAGCGCTCTCAGAAACATGCCAATCGATATGTCACACGCCACAACTTTCAACCTGAAATTTTCGCCCAAATTTGACCCCCCCCCCTCATTTGGAGCAAAATTTTCAAAAAAACACCAAAGCCATGTGACATATCGAATAGTATGTTTTCGAAGGTTCTGAATACGAATTTGACATTATTTTTTCGATTAGACCCCTTCCACGCTCCCAACGCTCCCTCATTACTTCATTAGGGCCAAAATCTGAAAATATGGATGGAATTGTGTGATTATCGAAAGATATGTTTTCGATGATGGTGAATACGAATATGACCTTATTTTTTCGATTTCATCCCTTTCAATCCCTTAGTTCGTACCAAGAGTCACTTTGAGCCACTTTGGGCCTTGAAGGTCAAATCATGAACATAAGGTCAATTCTCGTTAAAATCAGACCCTCCATATCTCGATTGATATTTGATTTCCTTATCCGCAGGTAAGTATAGTACATCGCAAGGAGAAGTTTAGATGCACATCGTACATAGTATCAAACATTAAATTAACCCATTTACGTAATAAAGGGCACGGGTACGTTTTTATGCGTCCCAATAGTCAGATGCAGAGGAAAGGGAAGATGTAAAAAAATTTATTATTCGCGTCATCGCGTACGTATGCCCGTAATATTATCGCTGTAGCCCTATAATTAGTTCTGCAATATTAAGAACGCATTCTACACGAGTACATTATCAAATTAACGATACGAAAAAAACACGAAAGTAAATTTATAAACATTTCGATTTCGAAATACACAAACAATTATTATCGCGATAACATTTTCAAAGGCTCGTTATCTCTCTCTGTCGAGAAGTAAATAAAATTCTTCAAATTCTACATCTTTTTTTCCAAAACCGAACCTAGATATCTCCCAGGAATATTTTCCGATGTAACAGTGGTAAAAAAAATTACCACTTGAAATATTACCAGTCTGGAGTAGCAAATAAATAATCGAATCGTTACGCGAGCTGCTCGAGGTATAGGGCGGATAAAGGAAACAGAATCCCGGCTATAAGTTGGCGAATGTGGATATATAATTCAAAACGTGCAGCAGGCAATCCAAAAGTGAAAAAAATCTTCCGCACGAGATTTACTAGAACGAATTTTCTTATCGCGTGTTCTTTTTTTGTGTTTTTCCACTACGCGGTTTGGGTATAGGTAGAGGTGTTCGTCGCTGTAGTTGTACCGAAAATGTCTCGTCGATTTTCACGATCCGCTTGTTGATACGTTCAGACAGTTGGTTACGAGGTTTAAAAATTCGGTAACTAGTATTAGCGCCATTTGATGGGATTATGGCCCTTTGAGATAGAGAAGAAAATACCATCGTGTACGACTCGTCGAGGTTATTTTTCCTGCTTCGAACGAGCTATACATAAAAGCAAAGCGAAAATACGTATAGCTTTGTTTAAAATTATTTCGAATTTTATACAAAGACGAGCGCGAGTAAGTACGAGTATTTTCACTCAAGTGACATTTTCGTATATTTTTACCGGACAGAGAAGTAAGAGCAGGGTGTATCGTGTCGCGTATGTTGTATTTTATCACTGGAATTAGATCATGCACGAGTTTTTTTGACGGGAATTTCGGTCACTGATCCATTTTATTATATGTTTGCGTCAATAGCGAATAAAATAACGCCTCAATAGACATGACTGACGAAAGACAAAATATACCCATACAATTAAGTGTTTCCATAAATTTTCCAAATCCTACCTATAGCAAAGATAAAAATTAATGTAAGCAACTGAAAATTTTATTTCCCACATTCGCCACCTAATTTGTGAAATTTTGGACCAAATTTCACCCTATAGAATTCTTCAAATCACTTCAATCTGAAACATACACTCGTATTTTTCAAACACACACACATCGTCGCAGAATTAAATTGAGAGCAAAGTGGAAAAATCCCTCGTATTTTTAGCCACAATCGATAAATCGACGGTTATTTTTAATATGTAACACGCAGTACCTACTCTACCCAGTACCCATACAGCAGAAATATTCGTCCACATTATGTCGTCGCATTATCTCCTCATACATCTTCAACTTGTTTTTCAGCACGCGAGAATTAATTAGCGACGAATAATTAAAATTACGAAAAAAAATTACATAATTAATGTTCCGTATCGAGAGGACCTTTTATGCACACTAAACTTAACAAGTCGAAGAGAAAAAAATTACTTATCCACGTAGGCTAATGCATAAAAAAAAGCCCACAACGATAGAAAATAAATTGAAAAACTTGATAGACCATAAGTCTTAAAAAATTCCGCGTAACGCCTTCCTTATCGATTTTAGGCGCAAAATTTGCACATCAGCTTTTTATAGTGCTCGATGAAACTATAAAAACAGCTTAAACGAAAATTTCGCTCATGTTCGATATTATTATAAAGGTGATACCACCGGATCGGGTACGAAGCAGGGGAAAACAGAGCCTGGAAACCTTCCCACAAGCCTTTTATTAATCACTTGGGATAATACTTCTTGTACTCCGGAGTACAGAAAGGATGAGGTTGAGAGAGGATCAACTAGTACAAAAAATACCCGACCATCGGACCGAATTTTCGATAGAGGTGCTCGATATGGGTATAGGTATAGAAACTACGAAGCTACGAATAAGATGTAATTACACGTTGGTGTAAAATGTAATATGTAAAAGGTTGCAGATCTTCGCAAAGTAATGAAATATTCAACGAACGAATACTTTCGAGGCTCGAAAACGAATTTAAAAGCAATTTCAATATATTTTATCGTATTGGAATGTTGATGTACTTATTATGGCTTTACTCTGACTATCGAATAATTTTTTTTTTTTTTTAATCAGCCACATTTTTATTTGAAAACTCACACCGAGCTGTAATGTTAGATCAAGGTTCGAAAGAAGATGAAGAGGAGGGTACAATTTCAAGAGAAATGAAATTGGAACCGATCTGCAGAAAATTTCAAGTCGAGAACAATCATTTTTCATGTCTCCATTCGTCCCCTCTCCTCCCATCAGTTTTTTCATATGAATTGAAAAAATAAGTTTGAATTTAAAATCAGCTCCTCTAAAAACTCAACAAATCATAGGTCACACTAATTTTTCAATTTTTTGAAATTCGGGGGCTCATTATGTGGTTTAGAGGGAGGAGGGGGTCGTATCAAAAAATCAAGTTGAAATTCGTAATTAACGCCATTCAAAGCATAACAAACGATAAGCTACACGATTTAATTTTTTTTTCAAAATTAGACTGAAATTGAAAGGAAGGGGGATGAGCACAGAGCCCCAGATAAAAATACTCAAAAATAGATTATGATTTGCTGGAGGAAAGTACGACTTCAAGAAGCACTTTCATGCAGCTTTTCATCACATTTCGTATTTTCCTTCTAATATTTTCGATCCATCAAAAATGGGGGGGGGGGGTGAAAAATGTAAAATAATCAAAAAAATTCACATGGGTGTCATATTATATGTTTTCGAAGGCACTGATTCCGGTTCTGAACCCCGTTTCATCCTAAAATCAAAAATTCCCTCCCCTCCCCAGGAGGTGGTAGGAAAAGGGGATTGAAATCCGAAATTTCGAAACTTAGTTTTCAGAGATGCTACCGAATTTTACGTTTCCAGAATTTTAGAATTTCTCAGATTATTGATTTTGTAAATTGAATTTAACTTCGGTGTAATTTTTTACCAAATTTTTCAGTTTTGAAAAAATTTTTCAATTATCTTTTTTTAATGTGGTAAGTTGATTTTCTTACAACTACGATATTTCATTGAATGTTGGAGAGGTTGAACTTTAAATTCAACTCGAGTCCAATTTCATTTTTTTTTACCCTTGAAATATTTGTCTGGCATCTAAGCAGAAAGTAATCAAGTTTTCTTCTTTTGGATTCATCGTCCAACAAATTTTTCTCTCCTAAATTACTTTTCGATTCTCTGATATAAAACGAATATTTTCTTTCATTAAAATTCCAATTTCTAGTAAAAAGATGTAGATATGTACCTACTCGATTAAAATTTGAAACAAACGATAAAAAATTACAAAATTTATAATCACACTCGCTTCAAAAATTTTTCTCAACTACTTACCTACTTAATTTAAAAAATGAAATTCAAGCTACATAAAAAATGTGACGTCAAAAGTTCCACCACTCCACTCTCCCTTTATATGCAAGCATAGTTTTCCATCGCCATAATTTTTCCCAAGTTTTAATACGCCTCCTTGCTTCCTACATTTTCCACATTCCTTTAAAAAAAACTGCCTCGAAGCTAAACTTTAAAACCTTAAAATTCCACACAAATAAAAACGAAAATATTCCACGATTCGACCCCCTACTGAAACATAAAAATAGAAATGCCAATTTGAATGAAAAAATAAAAATAGTTCAGTATCACAAATGATACAGTCGCCTTTAATTAAATTACGTAAATTAACGCAGGTTCTGGTTCTAATTGCGTTGAATTTCAAGTCATAATAACAGTCAGATGTCCATTCATAATTCAAGTAGCAGTGTACACAAAATAACTAAAAAAAATTCCGCACTCTACGAGTATCATTTGCAGTTTAAATAAACTCTAAATCAATACACCACTCAACTCGATGACTACCCGAAGTAAAAAAAATTCTCCAGTAAAAATAATTCACGCTAGACAGTACACACTATACACAAGCAGGTAACTCCCAATTGTCAAATAAAAAGTGAAATTTCCCAGTTATTTGTTATCTCGCTGAAGTACATAAGAGAGAGAGAAAAAAAAGAAAGAGTCACAACAGAAAAATAAACTCTCGTCGTGAAATTCACATCGTCTAGGAAAATATACTAGAGTAGGAATAACGATTCGGTTGTACACAAAAGCATCGTAATAAATCTCTCGACTAAAGTTCGTTAGACTTCGAAATAGTATATCCGAATATAGTTCCTCTCTATTTAACATTCGACCTTCGTCAAGTAGTTCATTATTTTTTTTTCAAACCAAAACGAAACGACAAAAAGGAATCTCGAAAGTTGGATAGTACCTTTTTCTCCCCTGGCTAATAGCACTTTTTCAAAGACGAACTAAAAATTTAAGAAATCTCGAGATACCTTTTCGAAAGACAGAGAGACAGACAGAGAGAGAAAATGAACGCTTTAACAAGTTTTAATAATAAGTTAATTTATTTTTTATATAAGAACATAACTCGCGATTCTCGATCTAGTTTCTTTCTCGTTTGGAAAAAGTTTTTCTTTTCAACATCCGAAAAAATAGCTTTCGCAATAACGAAGAATTGGTCCACTTGAGAAATATACGAGCGCAATTATAACTTTTAATTGAAAAAATATTTCTCGTTAATCGAACCATGCAACGATGACGATCCCGAGCAAGCCATTGCGACATCGATAACTTTTACAAACACCATCGGCATATATTAAATTTGAAAAAAAAGCTAGAATACCTTTTGCGGAATGATTACCTACACTCGTACATTTTTATAACAAAGTTGAAAATGCTATAAAAGGGCAACGCGCGTCTTCAAAGTAGCCATTTAATAACTCTATCTAACTGTTAAAACACAACGTATACCTAATTCCAATATAGTAGATAATCTTATCGCTAACACGTGATCAATAAAATGAGAAAGAAAAACCTTAACGAGTTTTTCAATCGGTTTAAGTACCTTTTAATACCTTACTTGAGCCAAAATCTTTTATAATTTCAAACAACATAGGTGTGGTTTTTGCGCGCTTACGAATTCGAAAAAACCTCGGTTAACTGTACTACGAGTATGTGCCATCGTGAAATTTTCTCGCTGAATGTCGAATTTTCGCATTTTGCAAAACCTCAGAGCGCAGAACATGTAAACGGAAACGAACTACATTCGTATTTATATTACAAATGTAATTTAACAAATTCTACGAACCTACAAAAACCATCCTTGTGACCAAAAAAAATATAACTGATTTCAAGTTTGCGGCTGCGGTACACCGAATAAAAGCAAAATGAACAAGAAAAACCATGTGTTTTCCTTTACCAAGTTTCAGACATCTCGTAAATTCTACCTTAGTTACTCGAACCCCGAAGGACGAACGTTATTTTTTCATTTGAACCAACTTTCAACCTAACCCGAGGGAATACCGCTGAACTTGTTCAAGTTCGACATCATTTTGGGCTTTTTAACGTCTTATTGTCCGATAATTCAAATGATGTACTATTTCATCCGAATAAAAAACCCGCTACTGTGACATTCTCGAGATGGAAATTTCAATTTCAAATTAATTTATTCGAAAGAACACTTTTTAGCTGAAATATTCATAGTCAGTATAGCAGGGAATTAGAAATGAGGAAATACGACAGTACAGGATTGCTCTAAATGGACCAACTGATGGCATTTCAAAGTAAACGGTCTTGCTGCGCGCGCATCGTTTCACTACTTGTTAGGTCAGTCAGTCACTCAGATGACATGAAGGGAGAAGGATGTCATTTTGCGCGTTGAATGGAATATGTGCATAAACTTTTTTTTAATTTACTCATTTTACGAGTGATTAGCAGAGTTGTTGTGATTCAAATTCATTGCGTAAAGAATTGCTAATAGAACCACATTGCTGAAGTTCCAAATCACAGTTGTTTCAAGGCTCTATCATCAATAAAATAATTGCAAAACACAATTTTTGGTTCTTTGAAATTGTGATTCCCAAATTTTTAGGGTTTAACCGAGCGAATGAAAAATTCTACAATTAATTTCTTTAATTTTTTCCAAGGCTTGAAAACCGGATAGATATTACTCTCGATTTTGGTTTTGGTTTTTTCTTTTTTTCTCAATTTTTTAGAGGGAAGAAGGCCAAGAAAGTGATCCCTTTTTCAAATACATACGTCCTGTATGTGACTAGAAAGTGGCACTTTGGCAGTGCCAAATTTGTCAACTTTCTCAGTTTTCACCTTTAGCATCAGTTTTTACTTTATTTTTACCAAAAATGCAGTATTAATTAGGCTAATTACCTGAAAAATTCCAAAACCAATCCAGTTTTCAATTGGTTACACTATTAGTTTTAGTTTTGAATTTGAGAAAATAATGCTCCCAGGGTAGCTATTCTTGAAATTTTACTCGTATGTGTGATAAGCGAGTTATGAAAGTTTCAAATCCGTTAACTAACACAGTTACCAATCGGTAACTTACTTACGTTAACTCCAAATTTGAGCTAAAAAACTAATGGTTGCGGTCTTGGAGATGTAGGTGAGGTGAATGAAGTTTTTTTATTGCTTCATTTTGTTTTAATTGCGATTTTTCAACTATTTTGATTAAAATTTAATTTTGCTATGGTGCCCAAAGTATTAGCAGATGATGAAAATACGAAAATGTTAGTTCAATTTAAAAATATGAAAATAGTTTTTGACAGTACGAGTTGTGCCCATTCCATTATTCCAAAAATTTGTGGCTACTCATCAGTTAATGTCTACCAATAAGTGTGACAGTAAACAAAAATGCTGAACGTTATTTGCGGAACTTAACTCGTGTAACTGGCTTATCACGTGTACCGAAATTCCAGGAATAGCTACCCTGCCTGTTTTGGTTTTGGCTTTAGTTGTGGGAAAATAACGCTCCTGGTTTTGGTTTTGAGTAACTTTAATGGGTTTTTGGGGGTTTTGGTTTGGTTTCAGTTTGCAAGCCCTGATTTTTTCCCCTAATTAGTGCCTGTCTGCCTATACAACAATGGTTGACATCGACATTTACATCGACTATGTTTTTTCCATCATAATGATGAGAAAATGATCAATTAGTTATTCAGTAGGAATCTTCTGTCTACTCTATAAAGAACCCAGATTGATGAAAATTTTCAAACTTTTTAAAAATTTTTAATACTTTGACATATGTACCATTGTACCAGTACCACCTTGGCATTTTTCAGGATCAAAATTTCTGCTTTAGTGTTTAAGAAAGTTAGTTCTGAATTGCCAACAGTAAAACTGGAGGAAAGTATTGAAGATGAAACTGACCTAGCAAAAAGAAAAAAAGCAGTCAAGAAAAAATCAAAGACTCCAAGTGAAGCTCTAGAGCCTCCAACCTCTGATGATGTTCCACAAACTTCAGAAAAACCTGAAGCTAAACCAAATCCAAAGAAAATTGGTTCTGAATTGCCATCAGAAAAAGCAGAGGAATGTATTGAAGATGAACCTGACTCAGTGAAAAGAAAAAAAACAGCCAATAAAAAATCTAGGACTCCACGTGAAACTCAGGATTCTCCAACCTCTACATCGACCACGTTTTTTTCCATCATAATGATGGGAAAATGATCAATTAGTTATTTAGTAGGAATCTTCTGTCTGTAAAGAACCCTAATTGATACATAGGTACAAATTTTCGAATTTTTTTATTATTATTTCTGATACCTTGACATACCACCTTGACCTTTTTCAGGATCAACATTTCTGTTATAGTGTTTCAAATTTCAGTACCATAAACATTTGAAAATATGATTTTGTTTAAAGAGGAAAACAAATTTTTCAAGGACTTTTCAAGCAATTTCTAACTTTGAGAACATTATTTTTAGAAAGCATTTCTAATTTTGGAACTAAAATTTTATACATCATGTAGCAGGAGGTCAATGTAAATTTTGATGCCAATGTTGGTACAATTCCATCCACATCCATTACATTTGGATCCCACATGTCGATGTAAATTTTGACCCTGTGTCCAGCCAATTGCTGACATGAATGCCAATCAACATTGATCGACATTTACATAGGCTCCAAACAGGGTTGAAATTCACATTTACATGTGGGATCCAAAATTGACGGATGTAGATGGGTCGAACATTGAAATTGAAATTGTCATGGTCATTTTTGTACGGGTAGTTCCAGAATTGAATAGTACAGTAGACTTTTGACGTTTTGAGTTTTGACTAACCAAATCCCAATTATCCAAATTTCAGTTTAACCGAGCAAAAAAATGCATCCAATTTTTTTGGTTTAACCAATATAGAACGGTCATCAAAAATCTTAAAAAAGGCAATATTAACAGAATGAGCAGGACTGTTGGACACCATAAAAATGTTTTGTGAGTAGTTAACAGTCACGGGATGCATTTTTTCCCCAAAAAATATGACTTCTGTTTAACCGACTCTCTCTGACCATCTGAGTTTGTGTTGTCCCAATTAACTTGGTTAATCAAAAGTCTACTGTAATATGAGTAAGAAGGCAAGATCTAGGTAATTGGAACCACGGAATACTCGGATTTGAGCAGGTCTTATTTGGCCATATTAGTCAGGTCAACTGTGATCTGATCAGGTCAGCTGTGGTCCTGACAAATCGGCTCTCTTCAGTCTCCCTATTTGGATATGATCAGGGGTGAACAGATCTAATCCAATCACATTGGATCAACAATCCAATCATTTTTCACTGGGCCAATCGTTCATCTTTGATAATGTAGCCAAACTAAAACACCAATTTTTTGTTTTTGGAAAATAATTCGCTGGCTTTCATAATATCTACATAATTATTGTACCTTTACCAACTCACCAAAAATCTGTACAATCTAATGTTACATAATCTTTCTTCACAAATCACAACAATCAAGAACTTACCTGAAAACAGAAAAACAACAAAAAGTTAGTTCAACTATACACCATAACATAAAATACAACATGAAAGAAAAATTTATTAGCTTTCAAGACCATAATTCGTACCTCTCGCTCATAAAATAAAATTTTCACGCTGACTGAGTAAAATTTACTACAACTATTGGATGAAGATGGTATCTATCGGTAAAGCTTGCCAAGATTAAATCTACACACGGATGTGTAATTTTCTACCATTGATACCTTTATCGAATGGAAACCTCTAAAAGCTGCACAGTGCACACAGCAGAGAAATTGGCATGGCACATTTTCCTAATTCGAATTCGTGGTGTTTGATTTCCAAAATAGCACACAAACGACAGACGTACTAGCATGCGATTCCACAGAGTTATTTCACTAGTGTTAAATGGGCTTGATAATGGATCAGCTATCAAAGGTTTTAACAAAGCAACATTATAAAAAGCACGACTTCAATTAGCGATATTATTTTGACTTTGAAAAGCTCATTAATTAATCCAATCTAGCAAATGAAAAAAATTATTCTGTCTGGAAATATGCTGAGGTATCAAATACACGGCTAGGTATATCTGGAGATTAAAAACCAGCCGAAATTTTGGATTTAACAATTCCATTTCAAAGGTAGGTATGGTTACTGGCCAATTAGAGTAATTGGGAACAAGCAGTAAAGGTGAACAAATGCCTAATTTAATGCCAAAAACAGCGTTTGAGGGTTATAATATTACAGCAGAAGTGTAGTAAAGAGATACCTATTAAGGATTTTACAAGACCACAGAAAAGTAATCTAAGAATCGTAATCCCTGCTTTTCTTCCCCATACTTATTCAGCCAATTTGAAAAATCCAGAGCCTGAAATTTGTTCATGTTAATGATGTGGTTTTAAGAGGAGAAAATGATTTTATAATATTTTGAATTTTTATAGATAATTTATATTAAGGTACTATATACTTGGCCGAAATTTCATTTCATTTGTAACCTATTTGATGAGAAAAAATATTGTAGTATTTGAATAAACCATTTTTTTTTTCGTGTTAGGAACCACCCAATTCTCATATTTTTAGCATCCGTCAAATTTCCCCACATTTCTCATCACTCAAAGGCTAAAACTGACCTCACATTCAACTTCACAAAGCCCATAAATTTCAATTCTCTCTATACCGATTAATAATTCAACACACACTGCTGACTTTTCCAAAAAAATATCTCCTATCCCAATCCCCAATCGTTCACTACGTCGATATTTCTCAGCAATAGCACACCCGGCAACACGTACCAAGAAGATACATTTACAAGACGAGAAAAAAAAACAAGTCACGCTGGTAAACTACGTAAAGCTGAAGGTATTTTTTAAACAAGTCCGTTTTAAAAATATCTCCGAGGAAAATCATTTTTTACCGGTAATTTAATACAACATGAAGATACCATCGCCAAGGCCTTTCTATGGCTCGAGAGTCCATTCAATTTATTAAAAGAAAAAAAAAAGACCGTCACTTAAAAAACCTCCCCCATTTCTTTCCTCTACGTGCGCAGATGAACCGTTATACGAGTAAATCCTCGTTCGCCGCTAAACGCAATTTTTTCCCTTTGCAAATTTCATTTGGTCGGATGGAAATTTAAATATATTCCTAAGTACGTCAGTATTCGAGTACTCGACATTTAACGAACGCTGTGCCACGCTATCCACTTCTCCAGTATACGATATAATACAATTTTCAAGTACATTATAGACTCGTTAATTCGCCCGCTTCTTTTCACCCTTGCATTCTGGGCAGATTTTATTGCTTTTTAAAGCGCGACGACATTGACTGTACTTCAAAGTTGAACTCGATTTACCACGTTTCTCGACAACCATTTTCGAAATAATTGCGTTTAAAATGGCTTTCAATTTTTCCACACGTAGAGTTGCGAAAAAAAAAATATCTTTCAATATTTATTATGTTTTTTGTAGAGCTTCCTTCCAATACGTAGGTACTTTAGATAGGCAAAATTCATGAATAGCCTTTAACACGAGAGGGTTTTCTAAAATCATCGAGTCATTTTGTGTCAATTCGGTCTATTTTCGAATTCGAGTTTTCCAATTTCGTTCATTTTTTAACGATTATTTCATATTTTAGAGCTTAAAAAATATTTTGTTTCCGTGAGAAGGAGGATTGAGGTTCATAAATTCCTATATTGAAAATTTTAAAATTTGAGAGGGGAACTTTTTTGAGTAAAAAGCTTGATTTTTTAAAAAAAATTAAAAATCAGCTGAATTTGAGAAACGATATTTTTGAACAATTCAAAATTTTCAAAAATGGCACAAACAGCTCAAATTTTTCAAAAAATAATCATAAAGTTTCAGAAAACAAAAATTAGAATCAAGTGGGTCTCAAAACGCGATAATAGTTGGAATCTAATCCAAACGAAAGACTCCAAAAAGCTGCACCTGCTCGTTCGCAAATGCTCTAAATTCTGCCCTCCCCTCCTCACCCCCATCTTAACTCACGCTATAGACAATACGTATAAGCATTTGCACCGCAATTTGTGACACGTTCTTTGTTGGTTTAATTAAATAACTCATATTCACTTGGATATTCTACTTCAACGTAGCGAGCAAGTACCTCGAATTCTATTAAAATTACTTTCACCGAGCACCGCAATTTTTAGGCACCTTTTATATCCCGTGGTTAAATTCGTTTTTTGAAACAACATTATAATTCGTATACTACGTCTACGTACATATCAAGCCATCTATTCAGGTCTACGCATTTGAAATGCAAGGCAAAAAGTACTCGTTTAAAATTCCTATATAATCCTTTTGTCATACCCAAATTTATCCATCACCCTAGCAAGACTTTTTGACTCGTTCACCGGAATACCAAACGAGTGATTTTTTTTCACCCCGTTTCCACACAGCTAACCGCATATTTCCTGTCATCATTACTCGACACATTATTTTCCTAAACCCTTTCGCAACAATACTCCAAATAAATTCAGTTTTCTATACACATACTATACGCGAGCTGACGCACGTGCCTATATCTTTTATATCTATACAGGAACGCGCCACCGTTGACAATGTTGTATAAAGATCGTCGCTCTCGCTCTCACTCTCACTCTCACTCTCACTCTCATTCAAAAGAGAAACCATAATATAACGAAAAATTTTCTGAATTTCAATAACGACCCTGAGATAAATTATTTTTTTAACGTATACTTCCCTCTCACCCTTACCAAGCATCAGTCTCTCATTATGTTTGGTAACTCGTTGGTCCAAAATCGGCTAGTAGAAATAATTGATGAAAATGGTAGGATATTGAAACGATAAGCGGATGAAAGTGTTTTTTGCGTCCCTGATACTCGAACAATGTATACATATTATAGGTAGCTGGTTTTATCGTGTAGCAGGTACATATACGAGTACCTATGTGTATGTGGTGTATTTTATATAGTTATTTCTTTCTGGCATTTTTTTTCCACTAGGCTTTTCGTGCTTCGTCATCATCGGTCTTTATATATGTCAACGAAATTTCCCATTATATGGTGGTATATGATGTGAAGGTATCTACTCTACAGTATACTAAAGGTACCTGTATCCGTTCTATTGTGTGTGCGAAAAACACTACCCGTAATCACACCAAAAGGGGTTCAATTTTCGTTATGCATAATATTATTGTAGAAACGCAAAACTAAACTGTTGAATCGATCAGCGTGAACATGGTGTGAAAGTAAAAAGTATACATAAATAATATGGCAAACGATGTGACGATGACGCCCAAGTTTTCTCTTTCACATTCGCAAATATGGTTCAATTTTTTTGGTTTCACGTTACTGTATGTGTATGTGCAAACTACTGACAAGAGATCCCCCCCCCCGCCCCGAGGTAAGGGGTACAAAACTTTCACACTTTGAAGACTCATATCTCGTATCTGACTGAACTTGAAGCAAATTTGTCAGCGATGTTTCAAAAAAAAGAGCACAAGTACGAGTAAATAGAAGAGCCAAAATATGTAATTGAAATTCGAAAAGCTCCGAAAATTGAACTTTTACTGCAAACACTCAATTTTTTAATGATACCAAAGTATGAAACTTGGACGCTACCACTTATAAATCTTATAAAAGTTGCAATTAAGACTAGGGTGGGCCATTTTTCGATTTATTAATTTTTTGAAATTTGACGAAGCTTCGTGAAAAATCATGACTAGGGCTAGGATTTTTAAGCGCTATCAAACACGTTTTAAGCGCTATAAAAAAGCATTAAAAATGTAAGAAAAAAGCAAAAAAAAGCGCTATCAAATCCTACCATGTTACATATCAAAATGAAGGTTTTTTCAAACCCAGCAAGATACCTCCCTTAAATATATGTACAACATGAACCAAAATGAACGAAAAGAAGAAAATGAAAAAAAAAGGAAAAAACTGAAACTAAAAATTAGAAAAAAAATGAAATAAAATAAAAATTGAAAAATGAAAACTGAATCTGTTATTTTTCAGTTTTTTCTCCCTTGTTTTTTTAAACTGATCTTTTTTCAAAAATTATTTATTTTTTTCAAAAATGTGCGAAAGTTGATAAATTTTTGTATGTTGGGAACTAATTTCTTCAATTTTACCAATTTTTTACCAAAAAAAGCGCTAACGACGAAAAAAAGCCCCAAAAAAGCAAGATTTCCGCCTTTTTGGCCCAAAATAAGCATTTAAAAGCATTTACACCCAAAAAAAGCAAAAAAAAGCACTATCAACTTTCACCATTTGCCTCAGAATGGAATGAAACGCAAAGAAAATATATTTATGCCGTATAGGGTGTTGCTACAAAAAAAAAGCATTATCATAAAAATCCTAGCCCTAATCATGACCAAATAACCTCAACAAAACCAAGGAAAAAGTTCAGATTTTTAGCCCAACACCAGACACCTACTCCCCTCCCACCACAATAAAAACGCAGTGTTTGAAAAAAAAAATCTTCACAAAAATAGAAAAAAAATTTAGTTTATGAGATTTTTAGATATCCACTATTGCCAATAAATAATTTCAAGTTGTTCAATTTCAACAATGTTACCTTCAAGAGATTATCAAAAAATTATTATTATGTACATTGAACGAAAGGACTATTATTTTGAGAACTCCTGGACTTGGAAAAATGAACTTTGAGTTTTTTTTAAGCCATTAAAAAAACCTGTTGGACTTGGAATTCTTTTTTTAATTTGAAAATTTATAATTTTTTTGAAATTTTAGCTCTTATTAGGAAGGTTTAACATGAACCCAAAAATTTGAAATTTCATCTGCACCTTGTTGAGGTCATTATGGCCATGATTTTGTTTACTCCGTTTTACCCGTAAACAATCTACCCTTCTAAGAGATACAAAGAATCCCAATTTTGATCAAAATACCAAAAAAATTTGAAGTAAAATGGCACATCATTCAAGTATTAATTTGAAAGGACTAAATTCAAAAATTGGCTGATTTTTCTCATCTTACTTTTCTACTTTCCAGTCCCCTCGCCAGCATTCTGGCCATAGTAAAAAATACCTAAAAGTTCAAAATGACGTCCATTTATTATGTAAATTTTGTCCATCGCCACTGATTTTTTAATACCCAATTTTGAAAAAAAAATTGAAAAAGTAATTTGAAAGTATCGAATTCAAATATCAATTCACTTTTTAGATTCGATCATTCTAATGTTACCTTCAGGACCTCACTTTTAAATAATTCTTGACTGAAGGGACACAGAAGAGTCAAATCCAAAAAACACATTGGTTTCCATTTTTACAGATTGAAGAGGGGGGGGGGGGGTTATTCTCAAATACCTCTTAAGACCGCAAAATAGCTTGAAATTGTCGTCAATCGATTCGGAAAGTAAAAAATCAAGACAAGAGTACAAATAAATTTTAGCTTCCTGCCTCTAACTATTTTGATTTTTTGTTAAATTTTAATTTTTCAAAACTCATCAATAATCGAAAAATTAAAATTCCGGATTTGAAATTTTATTTTTCCCAGTCTTTTGCATCAATTGCAAAGTAGATTATTACCGATGAAGGGAGAGGCCAGGAAAGGCTCGAAATCATCAATTACAGACAGATTTTCCGAATGTCAATTCAAAATCGATTTTTTTTGTTGTACATAACTAAAACATAAGTTTTCCGGGTTTAAATAGTAATTTTGATTTTTGGTGGTGAGGGGGGGGGGGGGGGGTGAGAGGGTGAGCGACGAAAATCAGCAGCATTGCCAGTTCAAATTGTAATTTTTATAAACTAAATTTTTTTGAGTTGGAAAAATTACCAACCATCTAAAATTCAAAACTGAAAAAATCGAAACCATTTTTTGTATTTTATGGTAAAAAATGATGATTTGGGGAGGAAAACGCGGATTTGAAAATCAGCACAATTTCAGGATATCTAACAGATTTTTAAAATTTTTGAAAAATCCCAACATTTTCATAACTTTTTCAAAGGCTTCTCAACACGACCTTCCCTCTTTCTCCTCCCTCCTGGCATAAAAATTAACGAGGTCAAGTTAAATTGCAGAAAAAAATTCCAAGTAGAAAAATACTCGCATTTTAATTAAAATTATCAAAAAAATTAACGCATAAGAATACAAATTCCAACAGTGTTGTCGATTCATAAAAATTATTGCCAATTCTTTTATAAAAATCAACAATTTTTGTATTTTTTTCAAAAGTATTAACAACTTTAGTTTTTTAATATTTTACTTCTTCTTTTAAATAGGTCCAAGGCAACTGTTTTCACGTCATATAGAGCCACCTCTCCCAACAATAAAAAATCACCCGTGTAAAATTGATAAATTATGATTTTTCAGCCAATTTTTCCTGAAAAAAATCAATTTTGAAATTTTACATTTAGACAGACGAATTGTAATTTACACCTTCCTATCTCTGTGGGCCTGATTTGGAATAAATGCAATTTTCTCAACTTTTCTATTCATTGAATTCAGACCATCTACACTTTTATGTCTCGAATTGTTAATTTTTCGATGGAATCGGAGTTTTTAACTAAAGGTAGGATGAACTCCCTTCCTTGCCCTACTTCCTCCGACCTGAAAAAACTCAAATTTTCAAATTTGGCAAATGAATTCCAAAATAAAACTTGATAGGTGGAAAATTACATTAATTTTTTGACACTTCTATTGCTTTTCTCAATTTTGTACCAATGTCAGCTCCAAAAATTTCACATTACCAACTCGTTGGGTAAATATGTACTGAATTCTAATGAAAATTTTCCCAACGATGCGACGCATTCAAAATGCAGATGTCAATAAAGATAACGCATCAAATGCAAATTCGACTCGATGCCAACAGTCTCTTCCATTTTATTCGCCTCATCGAGTCTAGATTTGATACGAAAAAATTATCAAAATTTTCCGTCATTTCAATCGAAAAGCTCAACTTTAATAATTCGGGAAACTCGAGTCGAGATAAAAAAAACAACAAATCGAACATCGCAGTTTGCTGAACAACAACAGAACAGTCGACACGATGCAAATGTGATATTGATAACGTGAATTTCAAGTACCTCTCTCTCTATGTACCTGTGGTACGGTTGTTGAGACCGAAAAAGAAACAGAATGTATACGAAGGTGTGTTACCTTCTCTTCGTCATACTGCCATAAAAACATGAACTATTAACATCGTATTGGCTGTTCGCATGAGAAGAATTAATAATAAACTCGATCGTATGTACATAATGTGTGGAATGGCGAACGATTAACACAGAGGAAGTGGACTCGTTCAAGGTCTCAGTCGCAACTCGCAGTCGAATCATTAATGTATAAACTGTTTAGTGAACTATTACCCTGTTCGTTGTTGGCGATACATATAATGAAAGAATCGAATTATAATCGAATTTATTACCAGAATTACGTATATCACACCGGTTAGCTTGGCTCTGGTATCGTATATACGAGTAAATCGATATAAATTATTCTACGACTGTTTCGGTTCAACTTCAAACATCGTAAGCTCGCACAAGCTGTACGAGAGATCACACGTTAACTTAGCTTACTATACTGAAGATTTATATGACCATAAGGGATACAGATCAAAATCAAATATATATGCGGTTAAACAGCAAGACACGAGGCGTAAAGGTTTCAGCAGGTTAAGCCACCGTGTAAATAAACGCCCAACAGAAAGCTCATTAAATTAAAAATCTATTTCGCAGTATCGAAATATCTCCCATCTCCTATCTCGCGCACGTGTACAATGCATTTAGCCAACGGTAGCTGTAATCGTACAACAGCGTAAATTCTTCCAAAATTCATCCACCTTAGGAGATGTTGTTACTCATCGTGAAACTAGGTACGTGAAAATTATTACAAATTCGATACCTACGACTACGAAACATCACACAATAGGTAGGTAAATCGTCTCGAAAACGAGTTAATTGATCGATTGACGAACGTTTGTCGGAAGACATGCCTGTTGCGAGTAGTTTTACGCTTGTATGGCTCGTGAAAGCTCGTATGTACTACTGGTACTATAGTTGATAATTGCGGTTATACAATTAAATTCAACCGATGATATTCTAATCGCCGGCGATCTTTTGTGTTGCTGAAGCTATAGAAAGTTATACAATGTTGCAACCGATTCTCGTTAGGTGCTTTGAAATTCAAAATCTTTAGCCAAAGTACCTCTATACCTACTCTACATTTTGTTATATGTAGCTGGGTTTGGAATTTCTGTGGTGTAATTCGGGGATTTCGATTCGAATAATAATATTGAATCACAGGGTACTGTTCGAATGACCTTTTCAAGGAGTGAATCAACACAGGCCACGGATTCGAAAGTATTAAGCACACGGTAACAGAATCGCAAGAAGGCTTTTCTTATCGGGTACTTATCGACCTAGTATATTCCAAAAGGTGTTTTTCAATCGGTATGATTACGATTCAAGTCTACGCAATTTCTGCTCGACATGGTCCACCTTTTTCTAGCTATGAATTTAGAAGAGAAATTAATTGAAATTTTGACTCATTTTGCATGGACAGAAATTAGAGTGAATGCAAAAGTGAAATCATATCCGTAAATATTTTGAGCTCTGTAAGCACTAAGCAGGCTTCATTTTCTCAGCCATACATCAGCTTAAAGAGGCAAGGTAAAGACAACAGCTGTTGTTTTGATAACGGATTCGCATAAGATGATAAGAAGATTGACGATTCAAGTAAAGGTCAACAACTGATTGGTAAAACAGAAACAATCCCTCCTCATTAACACGCTGAAACATTTGTTTGAGGGGTCAGCTAAAGTTCTCCAAGATTCCCTATAAGTACCCTCCTCCTCTTCCGCAATCAGTGATTTTTTATATGTATAAACATGAAAAGATTGAGTAAAGAAAATCGCTATTGCAGGTGGGTAGTAATATTTGACATCAGAAACAATAATCTTCAATTTTAGGTATGAAGGTTTTGGGATTACACGAAATCTTCAGCTTTTTTCAGAAAAAAAAACATTGAAGGCGATTTTCTCAAAAGTTGAACATTTCAAATCAATCATGGATTTTTTGGAGGTTTTTTTTGCACTTTTTGAGCTTCTATCCAGCTCATATGATTGCTCCGGAGGTCTACTTCACCCCCCCCCACACACATAACTCAATATCGACCAAATGGGCCCATTACTTGCGGAATGACACATTTAAATTGAAGTTATCAATTTTTAATCATTAAAATGTTTCTTTTTTTTTTAATTAAAAAAATACAATTCTGGGAACCCTGGATTCTAAAGACACTCCTTCAAAATTCAATTCATAATAGTTTTCAAATCAAATTTGAGCTACTCCCATCAAAGAAACTCCTTTTTAAAAACTAATTTTCAAAAAATATAGCATTTTGGAAGATGTGAAATGTAGATGACCCCTCTCCTCCCCCTCTCTCCAATGCAAATAAATATTTCCAATTCGATTTCCATCATCTTTAAATTCTCTAGAGGTTCAAAATCTGAAAAAAATTACTCATTATGAACTTCATACAATACAAATTCAGGAAAGAATAAGCTAAAATAATAACAGTAAATTGAAACATTCCCACGAAGATTTTATTTATTTTTTCTTATTTCTTGATGGAATAAGAGAGGACATGATCAAGTACAACACTAAGATTGTTCTCATGATGAAAAAAAAATTCTGATCAGTCTATGACAATGATAAATCGACTCATCCATATCGTTATGATAATACTTTTATGATTTAATGAAAAAATTACAAATCAGTGAGTAACCTCACTAGTCATTTTTAATCGCATTATTATAAAATAGATTGATGAACTGTTTTTTTTTCTTTGCAGAACAGATTATTTTTTCCTAATTTGGTAGCTCTCTAGATAACTTCCTCATTTCAGTCTCTCATCTTTATCACACAATAACAACAAAAAAAAAAAAAAAAAGTGAAAAACTCAAACCAAGGGTCATAATTTTGGGAATTTTATGATTCATTATTCCGAAAATTGCATCGAAAAAAAATCATTACTCGTGATTGAAATAAAACGTGTAATAGTTCACACGTATACGATAAGAAACTGACGAATCATAATTATAAATTAATGCAAATTAATAAGCAAACGTCAAGCTTACTTAGTGCGTATCTCTGTCACCGTCGGTTAGGTGATTCTAATTCCTTCCATACTTTTAAAGCAAAGAAGACGTAAGCATATACCTACTTTAAGAGGATTATAAGAAAGAAAACGATAAAAATTTCAGCATCGAGAAATTCCATCAAATCCAAAGACAAGAATTTGAAAAAAAAAGTTCGAATCGAAACAAAATACCTCCTGAGCCTGTAGACCAAGAGAGGAAGAGGGGGAGGTTGAGTTTTAATTTTTCCATGAGTTTGAAACTGAATGCAGTCAACAAAAAAGTGGTTAAATAACCTCAAAAAGAAATGAAAATGATATAAATTTTTCAATAAACTTTTCCTAGACAAAAGCTCAAAATTTGAAAATCCCTTCTCCCAAATACTTGTTTTAAGTTGTGTCGTAACAAAATCAAAATCAGTAAATCAAAATAAGACTTTCACACAGCTTTTGTTGGACATTTCTGCGGGATCTAGAATTCTGTGTTCCTCAGATTTTACAACTTTCCCTCCACCTTAAAAAAGTGCATTTGAAAAAAATTCACATTTTACTTTTTTTTTCCTCACGTCTTTTGAAAACTTGTTCTTCACATTTTGGAGTGTTTCCCAAATTTTAGTGCCCCGCAATTTATTATAATTATTATGTTACTTATTTATTTATTTATTTTACATTTGTTTCTATTCCATAAAAAGGCACGACTTTTCAGTTAAAAGCAGAACTTTTTCTTTGGCAAGTTTACGAGCTGTGCCAAATGCAAGACTTTCAGGAACTATTTAGATATGTACTCGTTATTTTGAAAACATGTCTTCCTAGAAGCAAGAAATATTTTTTTTCAACCAATTTTCACTTCCTATCCATAACGGAGAAAACAGGAGAATTTTTTTTTTTTAAAACATAAATTTTTGTTGATACTTTACTCGTATCTAAGAGGTTGTAAAAAATGATGAGTTATAATTTTTTAACCAAATTTCGATCAAGAATTTTTCATAAAAAAGTAAAATTCAGAAAGCATAGGTATCCAAAAAAGTTGTCAACGTTTTGAAACTTTCAAGCTTTTGTCAAAGGAGAAGAGAGAAGGGGAGGAGGGGGCTAAATATCAATACAAGGAGTTCAAATTATGAGCATAATTGAATCGGTGGGAACGGAAAGGGGCTAAGTCCATTTTCACACTTTTCAGGAATAACAAAAAACTGATTTATTTGAAAATCAAAAATTTTTGGTAAACATGCTTAAGGTCATTGAAAGAGGACCCCAAGACACAATTTTTAGCTCTGTTTAGAAAAAAAAATATTCACGTTCGCCGACGCTGTTGCTGCCTAAACAAATGGGACTTAGACCCTTTCTGCACCCAATCGACAAAATTTCTTTTGAAATTGCTCGGGCACGAATGGGGCTTGATTCTACATCTAAGTACATCATTTAGACTGCTATCTCGTTTAAATTGACCAAAAACCCTTCGAGTTCTAAGACTTTTTGCCGAAGTTGTTAATTTTTTCATCATTTTTCAGTTCAGAGATTAACTTAAATTTCAAAAAATGGTCTTCTCAAAAATGTTAGTTATTTTTCAAGGTATCAAAAAAATTTTACAAAAAAGTCATAAATGCGGATCCGCCCTTTTTCTGCGCCAAAATACCACTTTCCCGGCAGTTTTTGCGGAAATCTGACATCACCAGTCGATCCGCCGTACTTTGAAACCCCTATTTCCGTGAAATTTTTTTTTTCCAAAAATGTGACTTGTTACCTTTCCGTTCCCACCGATTCAATTTTTGTTTCAATATTTTGGAATAATATTTTTAAAAAACATGAAAGTCGATTCGAACTTATTAGACACCCTGTACTAATTCGTTTCAGAAAATTCATCTTTTATCACAATTCAAAAATAGAATACTCTACATAATTTTCTTTGAGAATATGTATTTGTTCAGGAACTTCAATCAACTTTTATTCTCTCAAAAACGCAAGAAGATCTCATTCAAGTACCCAGAATTTGCGATCGTTTTTACGACTAAAATTATTCCTCAACTATGAATTTACGACTTCGGTTGAAAACTTTTTCAATAAAGGCTTTAGGTGCAGAAAAAGAGATAATGAGCATTTTTATTTCAAAAAAAAGGTAGGTATACCTTTGGAGAAGAAAAAGGACCATAAAAAGTAAACCTTGGCTATTTTTACGAGTCCTGAATTAAAAATCAGTAATAAAAATTGTTACGCCGCGATCAAATGGAAGTAAATAAATACTTATAACTTTGATAACTCTATTTTATCATTTAAATAGCGCGAATGACCAGATGAGACATTGTTATCATCATATAATGTCTGAATTCCTGAAAATAATTCATCATTTTTACGTTCCATAGCGTGTAGAATCATCGATGAAATTTTTAATAATAAATTGAGTAAGCACGAATTTTTGA
This sequence comes from Planococcus citri, assembly GCF_950023065.1. NCBI lineage: Eukaryota > Metazoa > Arthropoda > Insecta > Hemiptera > Pseudococcidae > Planococcus > Planococcus citri. The sequence goes on along the minus strand of NC_088680.1, from coordinate 43,229,434 downwards.
AAATATCGAAGTAATTATAACGAATTCGAGCTAATTTTACTCTCTTGACATCTTCTGTTTTTCGAATATATCGAGACTTATTATCGTTATTGACAGCGCGTTTTTCAAAGATCGAAGTCCTTTTCAATTTAATCACCATCCAAGCAATATTTCGATTATAATAATCTAATCACCAAACAAAATGAAATGATTATAATTCATTTAGTGGAAGTAAGTATCTTCATATTACGTATTAATTTGTGTACTTCTCGGCATACTTATTCGGGAGAAAAAAAATTTTTCAAAATAAAAAATACCTCATTTTGTATCCGCTAACAAGGACACGTAGCTAGAATACCGCAGGATTAAAAAGCCATAAATATACGATAATCGCGGATACGTTTTAGCCAAGAGTATTAAATTTATATCTACGCGCGGCGTATCGACCAACCACAGCTAATACAGCGGATGAGACACCGTAGAGAGGACGAGAAGATTCGTGGATTTGAAAAAAAAATATCACCTTCCTGCCCCTACTCCGCTGCTAAATCGCTAATTACTTAGGGCGAATATAATTAAAAAACCATCTATAAAACTTATGTGTGTTTTTCGCGAACCGCGTGCTCGATTCGTATCATGTACGTAAGTATTATGCTTATGTAATGGTGGTGGTACCTTCTCGTAAAATCTCATCGTAGATTTTATAAGCTGCCGCACTATCGATGCTAGGAGTTTGTTTACGAGCTGCTCCATCGTCCAAAGACTTGGATCTGCCTCGAAATTGAGAAGTGTCTTTGGGCACCTCGAGGAAACAAGACGTCCTTCTAGATTCGCTGGCCGGAGACATGTTATCTTTATGTTTCCTGCCACTGACCTTTTTACCGATCAGTTTGAGTAAATCTTGTATAGAGTGATTATGCTTGGACCCTTGGTTAGGTCCCGGACTACCGGGACGTGAGCTGCACGGAGTCGGTGTCCGGCTACCGGATCGGAAACCGCAAGGTGATTGTGGTCTGCTATTCATAGGCGAGTCGACGATCCGGTATATGTTCATGGTGGGTATACGTTCATCTTGAGGGGGTGGCGTGATGTAAATGGCCGCCGATTGCGGTGGTCGTATTTTATTATTTTGACGAGTGCCCGTAGGCGACTCGGAACGATCACCGTACACGACCGAATGCATATTTTTTACGATTTCATTCACCGGCACACAGCACTGTAACTTTACACCTACACTATTGTAACACTGTCACGACATACGAGTAGGTAATTAGGTATAAATAGAGAAACGACCGAATTTCACGAAGATTCGCGAGTCTGCATCACGTTCGACCACATAATTCGGGAAATTCTTTAAAACGTCATTTTTTCTTCGTACACCTGGGTATAGTGAAAATAATTAAGATTAGATGAAATCAAACCAGAGTATAGCTTATCAGCGAACCTCGTCACCTTTGATTTTAGAAACGAGACTGCGATTAAATGAGAAGAGCATGCACGTCGAGAACCTCTCTCGTGTGGTTCTATTTTTGTAGAGCGGTTTTTCGATAAGAGACTAAGTATGTGATGAAATATTTGACTCCTATAAGAGAATTATTTGAAACGCTCGATATTAAATTCTTAGTAATTTTAGAATCATGTCAGTAGATCAGAAGTACCAAAATTTGAGAAAATTGAAGCAAAAACTACCAGAAAAATTATTGCACAGCAAAAAATGAAATAGTTTGTCTAAATTCAAACATAACAGAATTCTTCGTAAATTTTCGAATTTCGATTGACGAATTTGAAAAAAAATTTCATCGCCAAGTAATGAATAAATCAGCTGACAGTTCGCATACTCAATGAAAAAATTGGCTTCTCATCCGATAGTCATTTGCTAAACTTTATTTAATTATTCCAACCCTTTTTGGAAATTTTGGTCACAAAATTACACACATTCGAGATGTTTTGCTGGAATTTGCTAAAACAGAGAATTTTTGCATCGAACGATGAAAAATCAAACTTTCAAGCTGCTCTGATTAATTTTAACGCATTTACAATAAATTCAAAGATATTGGGAGAAGAATCAAAATTTTGCCAGAAGGTCCAGATTTAGGTAAAAATCACGAGATTTGGTTTCTGAAGATTGAAATTTGGTTGAGAATAAATTTTCGTGAATTTGACTTTTAAAAAAATCATTATTTTCGTGTTTTTGTGAGAAAATTCTAAAATGTTTGGATCTCTGAATTCTTAAAAATTCAAAATTTCGGTTTTCAAAAAATTACAACACAATTAATTATGCATCCCCAAAAAAATTTACCAAAATTATAACCACATTGATAAAAAATTGTATCCTCTACAATTTTTATTCTATATTTTTTTCCTCAATTTTACCCTTCACAATTTCATTTATACATTTTTTTCTTAAAATACTTATTTTGTTCACAAATAAGACCAAGTTTCTCACATAATACGTACTAACTTATACAAAAATAATCATAGGTTTTCAGACATTTCTTCCCTCCACTAGCAGACGAATGAAAAATAAAGATGACGAGGTTCCTTCGATAGAATTTTTGTATCGATGTGAAATCTGCTTGCATATTTTTGATCTACTTTATTTCATTTGAAAAAAAATCGCTTTTTTCGAAGGGTAGGAAAATTTTTTTCGTAAAAATTCATATGTATCTTAACTTCTCCTCTTCTAGTCCTCCTGCTCTTCATCATACTACTCCTCAAATGAAGGTAGGTAGGTAGATACCTATTCATGAAATTTCAGGAATGGAAATCTAAAACTTGCTCATTCTTCCTCCAAGAAAAATAAACAGGTAGGTATGATGCTTTCAATTTCTCGACAAAAGGAAAAGGAAAAGGGGATACCTATCTACTTAGAAAATTTCAATACCTATAAAGATAATGAACATAAATAAAGAATTAGAAAAATTAATTTTTTGGAAGTCGAGAGGGATGAAGGGAAGGGTTTTTCCACGAAATTGATTCTCAATCATAAATTAGCCAAAGCAAAACAGGAGTCAAAGTTTGGAAAAATTACAATATCACAGACAAGAAAAAATTGATTTTTGAGATCACAAAATCACAAAAGTCCAAATTAGAGAAATGAAGGGGAACGCTTTTAAAAACAAATTTCCAAAAATCAAAATTTTTTATCAAGAATCTACTCTTGACTTTTCTATTCATGACATGGCAATCAAAAAATGAAATCAAGTCGAACTTATTCGAATTTTTTCCACCAACAAATATTCGAAAGATGACCTGCAATTTTTTGCAATAATTGCTCTCTCTCCTCCTCCTTCTTCCCCCTCTTTTCTCAATTCAGAATTTTATTACTTCATTTTTCAATTTTTTCAGTATCTATGGGGGGGACAGGCAAAAGTCAACTTGCAAATTTGCAGAAATTGAAAAATAAAATTTTCACATTTCAAAAAGTTTCAGTTTTTTGAAAAAAAATCAAAAACTAAGCATCCTAGAAAAAAAACTAATGACATTACAACGATTGGAAATTTAATTCTCTACAATTTTGGTCAGGTGTAACTTTTTTGTGAGACGCTTCGTTTCACCTCCAGGAGCTTACCGACGTATTGGCGATTTTTGAGGATGCAAGCTGACTTTTGCCCACCCCCCGTACTTTGTTTTATATTTCAATTTTTTTTACACATAAACTATACTACGAGACTGTAAAGCTAAATTTGCTGAATGTAACTTTCGAAAAGACCGAAATTCTTATCAAACAAAAATCTCGATTTTCAGCGTTTAAAATATTTCAAAACTTCTAAACTTCCTACTTTTCTCCCAGCGATATCATCATATTTTTCATGCTTTTATCATTTTAACGAAATTCACGTTCATTTTGTAATTTATACTTCTTACATCAACTGAAAGAAGACATTCTATACGAGAAAATTAATGACTCTTCATATAAAACCAATTTCTCTCCTTTTCAGAGTACAATCCATGGACGAAAAAGTGCTCTAGCAGCAGATTTGCTTATCTTTTTCGGGAACCAAAAAAATTCTTTGCCAAAATGAAGGTTGATTCTTCACCCCCTCCCCATTCAGGTCATGCAAAGTGAAAATTTTGAAATTGCCTTTTTCTGAAAGGGACAGATGGTACCTTTATTTTGGCAGCGAATTTTTTTGGTTTCCGAAAAAGAAGACCAAATGAACACTTTTACAGTCTATTTCAGCTGAAAACATCGACAAAACGACCAAAAATTTCCAAAAATTCGCAAAAGTCAACCTCAGCATACCACAAAGAGGGATCAGGATTGAAATAAGGAACAAGGAACCCACCACCTACACCGCGCACTTTGCAGCCAAACAATACAGCGAAGATTTGCCATAATTCATCGAGGTTATTTTTAGACCATCTTTATAAAAATCCACAAAAGAAGAAAAATTCAAACTCGAGCTAAGTTTTGTTTGCTTTTAATGTATAATTTTCCTCTCTTGTGCAGCGGGAATTTATGGGGCGCGAGATAAAAAGCTTAAAAATTCGTATAGTAGACTATTCGGCATTCTACGAGCAGTGAAAACCATAACTTTATCGAAACAGATTAAAGTTTTTCCCTGCCATTCGTTTGATTACCAACATAATAACCGAGTAATACGATATCCAGGATTTGGCCCATTCCCCCCCTTCGCTTACACAGATTTTTACATCCACGACCTCAACAGCACAAGGAGGAGCAATAACAAATTGTAGGAAATTTCGCAAATCCTTCGTTTCGTAACCATTATCTCGTCATTTCCTCTCGACACGATGCGACATTTTTCATTTTTTTTCTCTTTTCTCTTTTTTCGTCTCATCGTTCGGTATTAAAATTTATATATGTACTAGTCAGAAATTGGCAACTTACTCGTTGAATATGTCACATTTGTTATTATGTAACCGAAAGTTAACTATTTGTACGATTTAACGATGAATAAAAAATTCCTAAACGTTTACACGCCTTCATCTCCCCTCCCCCTCTACCCCATCTCTTCGTGCTTTCTTTTTAACGAGAATCAGTCGAATGTGTCAACACAGCAAAAATCACGCCGGAGATGAAAAAACCACGACCTTTGTTGATTTTAAAGTTTTCATTAAATCTCAACGTGATTTGTATTTTCTGACGGATTAGTTTAGGTATTCGAAACGTAGCTGGATTCCGATTAGAAATATCTATACTTTTGTATTAGTAATACAAAAATTGAAACAAAAATGTAAATCCATTCCACGAGTTGTTTACTTAGAGTGCGAAAAATCCCCAAAGGTATTTCTCTCTCCGGTTCGTAGTAGGGTAACTCGAGGGACAAAAATTGGAATAAAAAATTGAAAAATCAACACCAGCAGATTTCACATCGATACTCGAATATTTACGTAAAGAAAGGCAAAAAAATCACCGTAGTTTACCTTTATCGCGAAAAACTCGATAGGGAGATTTTCTAAAAGGGGTAAAAAAAAAATCACGAAAAAAACGTCTCGATTCGCGTAATAAAAACACACCGAAGAACGCACTAACGAACGTCGACCAACGAAACACGTCGACTGAATCACTAAACTTTATAACCATTCACCTCGTCGTATAGTCGGACTTACCACCAGTTTATCTACCGGAATGTAACACCGCGTGTTTTACTTTTCAATTTGCAAATCGTTCGCGAACGAGTCGAAACTTTCATCTAGATTTCAAGCACGTATTTATAAGGTACACGAGAGTCGAAAGTTTTACAATTGTTGAGCTTATACTACGCCAAGGTATACGTAGAGTAGACGAAGGGAGTAGAAGGGTCGACAATTAAAACTGTACTGGTCGAATTCGCCGATGGATAACTCGTATAAAAAAAGTGAAAAAAAATTATTGAAAAATTATGGCGAACTGGTTGCGTAATTTATTCGGTTACAACTTTAGTGTCTGGATTCGAGGAACAATGCAGACCGGTAGACACAATAGGTTAGGTCTGACGATCGATGACGTAAGCAAAACCACACCACAAACATCTCATCGTCGAGGAAATAAATTCTCCATAGGAACTGGATTTTTCCTTATACGCGTTTTCCCTCCGGACCCCGACGTCTCATAAGTACCATTGTTGGAAATGTAAACGTACCAGCAACACGAGATGCAACAGTTTAAAATCCAATAAGTATACCTATCTACCCTCTTTACCTAGCCTACGATTCGTATTCCTTCTCGCTGTGTACGACGAGTACCTCTACCTATCTTTTCTGATTGCGAGTCGCAGAAAAAGCGCACAAGATGAACGCGAATGCTGAAATAATTTTCGCCCACGGTTTCGAATTTTCTACTACAATAACGCACGCGACCTCTTCACACTCTCTTGCTCTGTTTCTCTTTAAATTCCATCGTAAAATATTCATTTCTTCGCTGTACGCGTGTTTAACCGGCGATTTATCCTCTTCTTATACATACAGTGTGTTCTGCTCGTGAATCTATTACCGTACTTATCAACGCGTTAGGCAACATAAACGACACCTGTGTACGTATAGGTAGGTAAGGTACCTGGCAGTGTATACACATACGTTTACTTGCGTAGGTAATTTCCAAATTTCCGCCCTCTTGGCCTATACGTTTACCTTCGCCACTTTTATGAGCGAGTCTATCTCAATAAATACTGCGCAATTTCCAAGACGAAGATCGCTTTTTTAAAGCTAAAAAGAGGTACAAATGTTTGAACTAACGATAAGTATCCTTTTTTCTCGTTTAAAACGTAGCACAAAATACGCACAAAACATACGACTCTCAGCGTACAACTATTATTCAATTTAGGTACACAATTTTTATGGCATTTTTTGAAAATCTGAAATTTTTTTAATTTGGCTGGAGGCTCCAGAACGGCTTGAAACCACCTCTAATCGACTTTTTCTCTATCGTTAGAGGTAAGTCTCAATACTTGTTGTCAGTTGTGAGGACTTAAAAATGACGTCATGTCATGGGGTTATCGTTTGAATCTGTCGTTGATATACCATATTCTGTCGTGAAGTGTGCCAGTCGTGCGATTTTTTTCTGTTGTTCGATTATATTTTTGAGGAATTTTGTATATAGGTATATTGGCACGACAGAAAGAATGATTCGATCGACAGGACATTCGAACGACAAAATAGGGTACTTCAACGACAGACACCGACGAAAGAAATGTAATCCATGTCCAAATAAAAAATTTTGACCGCCAAAAAAAAAATTTCTAGAAAACTAAATTCATTTTGTGAAAATTGAAAAAAATTATAAAAATAAACATATTATAAATTTTACGAGTGGAAAGTTTTTCATTTTGTGAAAAAATTCCTCTTTCAAGTTGAATTCAAAAAAGTTTTGCTTTCCAAAAATAATCTGATTTCTTGCAGAAACAGCTAAGAATTGTGAAAAAGTTTTGTTTTTTGGTCAAAAATTTTCAGTCTTTTTTTTCAGAATTACCAAATAAATTTTGCTTTTTACAAAACTGCCAAAAATTTAGCTTTCTTTCCTAAAATTGTTATAAGTTTTCTATTTAAAAAAAATTCCCATTCATGTTTTTTTGTGAAATTTCAAAAAAAAACTAGCTAAAATCGCTAAAAATTGATAAAAAGTTTTACTTTTTTTTTTGCTACAATTGTGAACAAGTTTTGCTTTTTTGGTCAAAACCACCCAAAAGATCTTGATTTTCATGTACATATCGAAACTATCATAAAATCTCGTTTTTTCCCAACATAACTGTCAAAAAATCTTACTTTTTATGTCATCCATTATTTCATTTCTTTGCCGTGCACAGTTCGTTGTTAAATGTATTATATAAACGTGCATTAAATTATTCCATCGGACAATATTTCATATCGTCACTCAAATTCATCAACTGTCGTTCAAAAACTTTTTTTGTCGTGAAATGATTTTTACCCCTTGCAATAAGTATCTTTTTTTGTCGTTAAAACGTCCTATTTTGTTGTGAAAACGCCTATTTCTGTCGTGTTGATAAATCACACCCTATATTTTTCAAAATATAATGGCTTAAAAAAATTGTAGAAAGTAAACTTCATTTTAGGAATTCTGGAAAACTCTAAGAATTTAAAATTTGATTCGTGAAAAATACCAAAATTTGTTCTAATGAAAGTAGTAAGTTGAAAGTTGGTTTCTATCCTATTTTCAACTTCCTGTATCAGTCAGTAATGGTTTTGAGCTGCTCTGGAGTCTCCAGCGGATTTTTGGATGAATTGAAATTCACCATCCAAAAACTCAAATCTGCCTTCGATTACATAATTTTTTCAACAAATTTCCCAACTTCCAACTCCATTTTTTGTAGTTCATAATATTTAAAAATTGGAAAATTCAAAATTTAGTCAAAGGCTCCAGAAAGGCTCGAAACCACCCATCAATTGATTTTTAAAAGAGGGAGAAAAGTTGTCACTATAAAATTGAATTTTGATGTCTATTCTTCAAGAGCCAAATTAGTTCAATAAATGAAATTCAACCCATGAAATTTTACGAGAGCTAACGCTGCATTGTTTGATAGGTATGCTTCCAATTTTCCGTCTCTGGATCCGGAATTTCCCATTGGGGGGGGGCTCCCTCATTACGTCATTAGTACATCACACTGTCCTTTTTGAAGCAAAAAATTGGCCAATTTTTTTTTTTTGATTTGAAAATGTTTTTGAGCAAATTTTTGGATTTAAACCAGGTAAATAATGGTTGACAACACAAAATCGACCATGAGTAACCCATTATCTCTGAAAAAGTAAATTTTTATGAAAATCCAAAATTCGACATACCTCTTTGACTGTATCACTTTCTACTTGAAAGAGAGCAGAATGATATCTCTGAAAAAGTAAATTTTTAATCGACTTCGCAGTTTTAAAATGGCGATATCTCACTGGTTTTTCGACTTTGTGAAGTGGGGGTGGTCTCATATGATAGAGGAAGGTCTGAAGAATAACAATATGGATTCGTCTCAAAAAGGACATATGTGTCATATACAGCCCTTTTTGTTATGACGTCTTCAATTACTAAAAGATAAAAAATTGCAGATCTTATCTTTTTTTTTAAAGAACTATTCCCGTTTTATTTTTTTGGATGGACTTTTTTTAAAGCAAGGAATGGAAAAAGTAAAGATTCGCCTTTTTTTAGACATTTTTTTGGATTAAAATTTTTGCAGAAATTCAATTTTCTGTGCTATTGAACGATTAATAGATGGTTCGAAAAAAATCATCATTGAAAATAAGGGGAAAAAACGAAAAGGCAAATTATTTTTTTCCAGTGTTATTGAGTGCTTCAGATTTCATATTTTTTGGTAACTTCCTCAAACGACAGATTTCTTGCTCTGCGAGATGTAATTCAATTCGTTATGGATCTATAATAATAATCAATTTTCAATACAATTATTTCATTCTGACATGTTTTCTTTCACGAAAAATTCCGCAGAACCTTTAGAAAAAAATTTCTCAAATTTTCGTGCTTTACACCTTTTTTGAACGATGAAATTTCTAACTAAGGAAGCAGAAAAAAAGTAAAGAAATCTGCTCAGAAATTATAACAAGAGTTGAGAAGTTATTCTAAAATTATAAATATGATAAAATGAGAAATTATGTTTGAGGTATTTGATCATTTTTCATGAAAAAATTCAATAATTTTTCTAATGAAGGCAAATTTTGATTGAATTATAATTTTTTCACTTTTAAAAAATATGTTGAAAATGCTGATCGTTGTTATGAAATTTTTGATGAGGGGGGGGGGGGGGAGTAGACGAAGTCTAAACATTGCACCACGTTCTCTCGATGCTATTCTGAAATATTTTTTGGGCATAGTGTCCCATCTCCTTCTCTCATCCTCATTCTAAAAAATCTACTCCATGGAGTCATATTCTGCATCTTCAAATCCAACCCAAGAAAACCATCTCAATCGAGCTAGAGAGCAGAACTTCCGTATCACACTGTAATATCGAAAGTTGCCAATTTCACCGTCTCGTGGTTTCTTTTAAAATATTCTAAAAAATATCGTCGCAGGTATCAACATTTCGACTGCACAGATATAAAATTTACACCCTTAGCGGAGGTAGATTTGGTATAATGGTATTCATGAGGCTTACCCGGTAGTAGCTCTATTACTCTGTTTCAAAATTCAAAAGACGAATATCGATCGGATACTGAAGTTTGACGTGATTTTAAATTTTCTCTCGAATAATATAACTAGGTCTTCTGCAGTTCAGCTAGGTAGGTAAGGTATAGGTAAATTGCACGAGTTTTTTCCTTACCGCAATAATATAGTGGCCGATTTCTGATTGTCTATGGACTGAAGCTGAAACTTGCGAAAGTAGGTTCTCTTATATTCGTATACTTTCGGTTAAGTGGGCGAAGAACTATTGAGACGTACTCGTATAAATATTTACCCATCAAGCTAGCAATCAATCGTCTAAATACTTCAGTTTTCTATTTGTCTGGCTATGAGGAGAGGGGGGGTTGATTGTGGAAACAAAATAATCGGACGAAATATTTTATGGCTTGGTACAGAAGTGTTCGATACGTGTTGTCCATGATTTTCTATTTTTATTCGTATTTTCAAGTGCTTTCATCTTTGATGTGGGTAATTAACGTGCTCCTACTTCCGTACTTACTCATGAAGGAAGTTCGAGCGTCATTCTCTTCGAATATACTTTTCCTCGCACGTTTTACAATGCAGCTTCAATTTTCGAGTGCTATTCTCATCGTCGTTTATTGATTTGCATCGTATATGCTCATCATGAAGTGTATTTGAGAAGATTCAAATAAAGGTATGTTGGCTTATGTGTGTCAGTGTGAGACAATGAGAGAATAGGTCTATATGTTGTTACAAGCTACAAGATACCTACCTATAAAACGTTCGTGTCTTTATCCATATATCGTAAAATTGACCTATTAACCGTTTCATCGTACTTACGTGAAAGTTCAATTTGCTGCTTAAAAATCGTCTGTACGTATAAAGTAAATGTTGATAAAGTTTATCGGGATAAGTTTATCGATGTTTTAATGCATTGACTTTCATTGATATTTTTAATGAGGCATTCTAATAATTGTGTTTCTGGACTGTTAGAGAAAAAGTTTGATGAAAAAATTCGAAATTTTTTGCTCGAGTTTTGTTCTCAAACTGTATTTTGATTATATTCTTCTTTTTGGAAAATTTTCTACACGTTAATTTCAAATTCCGCATTCAAAATGTAGCTTTGAAGTTTACATAAATCTCAAACAAAGAGTATTCTTCGCCTAATACTTCACAAAAAATAAGTACCGGAAACAGTCAACTTTTCACGGCATTTGCGAAAATACACCTTTATGTGGGATACCTTTTTGTTCATTCTCGTATTCGAATGAATGACGTTTTAAATACCTACCTGCAAATTTGACGTCACGTCAGATTTCTAATTAAGCAAAATGTTAGAATTTTCGTGTTATACGAGTGTAATAAATCGCCACTTTTCGCATTCAACAGCACAACTCGAACGGTAGAGACGAAAATTTACCGAGTATTTTAACAAAAGAAAGAAACGAATTCCTCGTATTTTATACTCGATTTAATTATAGCTGGAAAAGTTCACCTTCTCGTCTTTAAAAAGCGCCATATACGAGACAATATAAGCTAAATTTACAATAATTTATTTTTTTTTCCACGGATAAGGAAATAAAAACGTTTATATCTCGGCTGACTGCTGAGTGCTCAAGTGCTGACTGACTGAGACTTCACAACAGCCATCAAAAAAACCTAATATAGTTCTATTGTATACACTTTTCACGATATTTTGCACGTCGAATAGCGAAAAATACCTACTAAGAAAATCTATTATCGAGCTGAAATCATTATTCAAATGCGAGCTTTTTTCGTCATTTTCGATGACCTTATTTTTTTTTTTCAGCGATAAGAATACCTACCTATATACTTCGCGTCAACATTCAAGATTTCAAGAACACGAGGTAAACAGATAATATTTTTATACCTATGTAGATTGTGGAAGAGCGAGGAATTCACTTCGACGTTGAGAGTATTATAAAGAATAGTGTGATTAGATACACGAGATTATGATTACGATGGATATTACTTTGACCCTCATTAGAGGATGCAAAATAGCATACGTTCATAATAAAAATCATATACCTATACAATTTTACAACAATAAAACGTGATTTTAACCATGTAGGTACTCGAGTCACGGGACCATACACGAGTTCGTTGTACCTATCTACCTACTTTGAAAGAGTACAAACAATTCATTCGTGGCTTCTATCATTTACACCTAATCATAGAGCATACAATATGCATCTACGGAAACAGTACAAAAATAAGAGTAGGTACATGATTTAATCATTCATCATTTATTAGTCAACTTGAAATTACACCGATGCCCTTCAAAAAATTAGTCGCGATTAATTTTAAATTTCGAGCAAACCCATATTACCTTCATATAAATTTAATACTGAATCTGTTTCGCGTATCTCTATCTATTCTTCTATCAGTAGCATTGTTGCATATTTACGAGTACCTATATAATGTACGTCCCTCGGTGGCGTAGTAGGTAGAGCCGCGGACCTCCGTTCAAGAGGTACCCGGTTCAAACCCAGCTACAGAGGCAAGCTTGTGCGTGTAATTAAAAAATCGTTCGTGCAATTATCAACATTACACGCCAAGTACCGGGGGACTACCAGTTTAGCCGAGCTAACAGATAATGCACGCCATCTGTTAGCAGAATCAAAAAGCTGAAACTGGTTCGAGCGTCTATAGAGGTCAACACTGAGGAGCTCAGGGTCTCTAAACTACCCGGCTAGCTCCAAGGTGCTTGTGTAGATGTCACTAGAAAGCAACGGGAAACTACTAGTGGAAGCTCGAAACAACGTCGATTCCCCAGAATAATCGCAGTGGCAATAGGCATTCGCCTCACCCTGTAAGGGTACCACAAAAATGCGATTTCCAATGTCCTGTAAAGGACAAGGAACCACGACGACGACGATATAATGTACGCTATGGTGGTATAGATTTTCACGTTTTGTGTGTAAAAGAAACACATATTTGTTACGACGTTATACGACCAAATTATACGTAGTTACCTGTATTATAATTTTCAAACAATTGTTTAATTTATATGCACTATTTTCTACACATTTGAGAGTAAAAACAGATGTTTGGGTAACCTATACAAATAAATATGGTTATGCTTTTCAGTTTGCATTAACGACAGACATTTCCAGTGCGTAATTTAGTGGTGCGTTTGAGTTATTATGACGTCTTGATAATGCGTTTCATTCTATTTCATATTATTTTGTATCGGGGTTCAAAATGTAAAAAACATTAAAATTACAACTTTTTTTATTTTACTTTTTTTTATTGGGGGGGGGGGAGAGGATCAATAACCAATTTTTCATCATATTGGTGGGTGGGAGGAAGGAAGGTCGAAATTATTAAATAATTACCTATGCTGTGCTATTCCAATAAAAATGTACCAAAGACCTACCAGAATTAGAAAGTAAAATCGTAAAAAATTTATTTTCCAAAAATTTTTTTTTTTTTTTTATAACTTAATTTCAACATAGAGGTTACAATTTTCAGTTTTTTTTTTTTGTTATACATAGAAAAGAAACCAATAACTCATGGTGGTGGGAGTGAAAAAGAAACTCAAGAAATGTTCACCTCTCCTTAATTTTGAAAAAAATACGAAAATGTGGTATGAACGTGTATTGCCCTCAACAAGGTTAAAAAATCCTCCCCCCCCCCCCAAAATGGAAAAGTCACGTAACGTGTCGTTTGTTAGGTGCTAAGAAAATCGAGTTCGAATTTTCACTATTTTTTGGATACTACTCCACAGTAACTTCATACCCTCCCTAATTGAAAACAAAAAAAAAACAAAAAAACTCAAAAAACCTAAAACACAACGAGATAAGTAGGTACTAGGTATGTCGATTTCTACTATAATTTGTATGTGTTGATTCGATCGAATATCTATCATTTATTTTTATCGATACGACTGCGACTCCTTGGTATTCTCTAAGCTTCCACGTTTTGAAAAAAAAAACACAAGCATTGCAAAAATGCAACGTAACATGTTGATTTCACTCAATTTCAAGGCTTCAAGTTCCAAAATCGATCGAATTTTCCAAACCCACTGCCTTAAGTCGCATTTTAGTTTACACCACCATCCTTTTCTCCGCTAAGAATATACATACCACATCTCATTTTTTGTAATTTTTCATAAGTACATTTCTCTTAATTTTTGAGTCAAGGCTCGCTCAAGTTCAATTTTGTTAATTATGTGGAAAGGGGGAGGGAGTTAAACTAACTATTGAAAAATGTTTTTTTATTGCAAAATGAACCAAATTAAGAGATTATTTAAACTTTTGAATTTTTCTAATATTTCGTTGAAACCATTTTGGGATGGGAGCCTGAAACGTAGGGTATAAGAAATTTATTCTTCGTAAAAATTCACAACATTAGGGAGAGTGGGGTAAAAAAATCTCAAAAAAATGTTTTCACCAGGGTAGATATTTTTTCGAGATGTAGAAGCATTTTTCAGACCTCTGATGTTTTAAAAAGAAAAATTGAAATTCAATGCTTACTCTCCTTCACATTCCCCTCCTCTTCTTCTCCTCCTAACCCATCCACCCAGTAAAAATAGGTTCTCCAAACAAAATATTTGCTGAATCGACCACTTCAATTAAAATCCTTCAAAACACCATTTCCTCCTAAAAAAAAGTACCTACATTCGTCATTTTTTTAATGTACGAGATAATAATTTTCAATTGAAAAATAATTAGATTGCAACGTTTTGGGAACCCCTAATACCCCTTTCGGCTGACTTATACAGCTAAATTTGATGTCCAGAGTAATTTTAACTCAAAATACATCATACAAATATATTTCAAAAAATTTCACAAAAATGATAAATCTTTGATTTTTTTCTACTTATTTTTATGATTATTTTCTAATTTGGAAAAATAAATCACAGATTACGAGAAATTTTGTTGAAATTGAAATATAGGTATGATGTATTTTGAGTTGAAAAGGTCATTCGGGAAGGATGTCTGGGGTTCCCAAAATCGTGAAATCCAAGTTTCAAGTAAAAATGATGAAACATAGAAAAATTGATGATTCAGTTCAAATTTAAGTTGATAGAGTAGTTCGACGTCTTTGATGATATATTGCGAGGGAAAAAAATTTTCGACCAAAATTCAGCACTTTGGGCAGGAAAACGCATTTCCAAATGGTTTTATGGCCATGGAGCAGAGAACACCACTCGAAAAATTCTGAAAAAATTACCAGTAGCAAAAAGTACACCAAAAAATGTGAAAATAATTTTTTTGGCTTTTTTCAAAATTTCGGACTCCGCTCTACATTAATTCATAGTTTTCAAAGTGGATTCTAAGGCTGTTGTTGAGGTCAAAAAAATTTGAAAAAATTCAGGGTCATTACCCTCGAGTATCTTCGTATTTGCGCCAAATTTCAAATCAATCGGTTTAAAACAGCCGGAGACAGCGTGAAATCCCTGAAAATCGTGTTTTTTCAAGGGAGGGGGGATACCTTGAATGCGGATGGAAAACTGTTTGTGGGATCAAAAATCATCTTTGGGTACCCAAAACCCTCCCAATACTAAACGAGAAAGAGCACAAAAATCAAAATCCAAGTCAAAAGCAGTCCCCCCCCCCTTATTAATAGCCTAGGCGTAGCCTTTGGGGGAAAATGAGCTTTCTTTATTCACTAGAAAGACATGTAAACATTTTACCAATAGGTACGAAAATTCCCTCAAAACGAGCAGGACTTCGGTACCACCCTGTTCACGAGTAAGCACCAATATTTCAAATGGTATTTCGATTCTAATTTTCATACACATGCAATAATGAATGCAATGATACGAGATAGTAAGTTGCACTTTGACCGGATGCTTTTCATCGTGTTTGAAATATGCGGGTCATTATTTATTTAATCACGAAAGAGAGTCGACGATAGATTAGCACCATGATTATTTCATCTTATCGAGTTTTCAAAATCCTCTGCATCGTTTCTAATCGCACTGTACTCTCTTATGTATGTATGTATACTACATTATCAAATCCGTCGAATTTTGAATGGAATTTCAAAATCGTATACACAAGTATAAGTAATTCGAGTTCTCGACGTTCGTCGTTCGTATAAAATACTTCGCCAAGGTTCGTCGATTTTGGGTTATAGAGATGTTTTTAAAGAGCTAACAGCTCTCGAGGCTACTATATCGAACATCTACTCGTCTACGTCTAAAATACATGTATAATAAAAGAAATTGCATGTACGTATATTTCTTCTTCTACACGAGAGTTCGCGTACTACCTATATTATACACAAACTCCAGCGAAATTAAAATGAGCAAAAAAAACTCACTAACACACGATGAGTAAGTAAGTATCAGGTAGATACATAAAAAGATGGATGTAAAATTTATTAGGCTACGTAAATATAACCGAGTAGGTATACTTCCTCTGGCACGATGCGATGGTTATAGAAACCAAACCACAGGTAGGTAGGTAGGTAGGTAATGGTAAATAGAACAAAGGTGTGTTTAAAAACGAACCAGAAAAAACTGTTTACAAATCATTATCATTACGAGGACGAATTTATTAAGCGAAAAGCAGACTTTTTTTTTCTCTCCGACACTTGGTATACCTATACTAACACAGCTTAACCGTCCATCTACTTTGTAATAGGTACTTTACGACGTAAGTACGAAGCATAATACAATTATTTTTGTTTTTTTTTCTCCTCTTTTTTTTCGCAAACCAGGCCAGACATACACCAATACACTCTATACAGTCTACAACGGTGTAATTACGAGTACACTGGGGTAACTTCATTAAATATTCGTTTCGATGGAAAAAAATTATAAATTTCTAATGAATATTAATATCTCTCTTTGTAGTACCTGTAGCCACGAAGACGACGACGGGCGATGGCGATGTTATATCGAACAAAACGTGTAACAATTAGTACGTGTTGGCGAATAATTTTTTCGTATTCGTTAAAAGGTGCACGAGATTGTCAAATTTATATCCAATTTAAACGGTGATTAATTACGACGGTTGATTTACGAGTCTAATTAAGCTCTCGAGAAGTAAAAAGATTTGGCATGTCGAAGCGTTAAATTTTACATTGGTCGAAAAAAAAAACAGCCCTCGAATTTTCGTAATAGGTAATTGCGCACACTTGAAATACTCGCGTTTGTTTTTTAATGAGCTTTATACGTGTCGGTTCGAATGGTTCGATTAACATTTTATATCGAAGATAAAAAATCACTCGTATGAGAGAGTTTCTAAAATAGTGAAGGGTCAGAAAGAAAGGGGTATTTTTTTGGAATTTCCATTTCAAATACTTTTTTTTGGCAACATTTATAAAATTGGCAATAAAGGGCGTTAATGACGATCATTGAAGAGCATGTTCATTCAATTACATCAACGACCTCAATATTTAATTATTGTTTTTCCTCTTGCTTCTAAGTATCATAAGGATAAGGAGTCTTGTTTATAGCTGGAAAATAATTTTTTATGACGACTGCAAAAAGCTTTTACATCCACTTGATCCATCATACCACCCATTTATGGACAGCAATAAATATGAGAAAAAAAACAACATGAACAGGTAACCTAGGTACCTGTTACGGCTACCAGTGTTCTAAGAAAAAATATATACTTTTAACATCTCAAAATATAAAATCCTCATAATAGGTTAATGAAAAAACTTTTATCCAACGAAGTATTAAGGTAAGTTGTTTTTCAATTTTTTCTTTCAAATTTGATGATATGAACCTTAGCAAAAACTTATGACCATATGACCTCAACAAATAACAATAGTAGGTTCGTAGAAAAAACTAACAATTTTCAGGTCAATATTCAAACCCTTTTCCTCAAGAAGTCAAGAGCAAAATTTCAAAGTTTCAAAATTTTGGAAATCGTTTAAATTTTTCAATTTTTTATATGGGTGGAGGGGGCTCAGGCGATCTCTTGATGTTCTCAGCACTCACATTTTCATTACTTTAAAACCAATAAAAATTTCGAACTTAATTAATGAGTTTAAAAATTCTCAAAATATTTATTTCTCTTGAAAAATCCCAAAAATATCGAAACATTTAAAAAACCTTGAACTTTTTTGAACTTTGAGCTTCCACCTGGAGGAAAAAGGACGAGAAAACCCAGACCCAGCAACTTCAAATTTTTCTCACACCATATTGAAGTTATTTGGCTACAAGTTTATTTGCTAATATGTAATTAAAAAAAAAAAAAATGGAAAACGACTCACTCTACTAATAAAGGCACTTTGTCAACTCGTCACCACCAATTTGGCTGAAATTTGGCTCACTGAAAGTTAATGTCACCCACATTTCAGAACCAAATTTTCAGCTTGAGAAGTTGATTACAGTGCTATCTGGAGCGATTCTAGAGAGCTGGAGAAGAACTAACTTTTGCTGGAGGGTCCGGAGCGTTTCGAAAATGGCCGAAATCGATTCACGAAGTTAATTTTGGTGTTCAAACCTTTCAGATTTTCATCTTGTGGTTTGCCATTTTTATGAAAACCTTGTCAGTATATTAATAGGATGTTGGAGCAATTTTCAAAAATTCTCCAGAATCCGAAAAATCAACTTCGGGAGCTGAAAATTTGGTTCTGAGATGATTGCATGTAGGTGACTTGAACTTTTAGTGAACCAAATTTCAGCCAAATCGGAGATGACGAGTTGACACGATTCCCTTGTGAAAACTTGAGCTGAACCTTTCTACAATTTTTTTAGATTTCCACAAAATTTTCTCTACATTGGATGAAGAATCAACAAAAAATGTTAAAAAATATGAAAAATTGATGGAATATAAAACTGAGTAAAATAATGGAAAAAATGCCAACTTGTGAAAAATTTGGCCTAATGCTAATGAAGATGGTGCATGAAAATATAGGTATAGTTGAATTTACAAAAAAATTAAATTACAGAAGTTATTGACAAAATTTCCCAGAAAACTTCCACATGATGTTTGAACAAAAAAAATCAAGTTGAAAATTACAAAAAAAAAAAAAAAAAAACTGTAATATCCTGTAAAAAAATCATCAAAATTGTGTATAATTTGAAACAAAAATAGTTTCAAAAATTAGCCGAGAGTACATAAAAATCATCGAAAAAAGTTACGAGAAAATCAATCAAATTTCATAAAAATTAAATAAAATTCAACGAAAAATACACAAATTGAAAAAAAACTAGCTATTGAATATTGTCGGAAAATTTGTTTAATTTTTACAGACATCGGTTTTATGACTTCGAATACTTTATCAGAAATTTATTCCTTCATTTCAGTTAAATATTTTTTTAGAAAGCCCTTATAGCTGAGAAATCAGATCCTGATATATTTGGAAGATATTTTCTGGATCTGCTGAAAGCTTTAAAGACCCTCATAATACCTCAAATAAATCAGAAGAATATTAAAAATTCATTTTAAAAAAACTTGATATTTTATAGAATTTCAATCAAATAATAAGTTTAGACTTTGTACTCAAATAATTCTTCATTTTATGACAAGCTCATCTAAAAATTTTAACAACGTCTTCATGAAATCATTCCAAAAATTCGTAACAAAAAATGCAATCAAATCACCTACGTTCTGACTCGCCACAAAATTAACCACATTTTTCATTTAACTCGTAGTTTCAAAAACATTAATTCAATAACTCTATCATAAAATAACTAAGACAAGGAATAATCTCAAAATGTATACATACACATGTGTAATCGAAATAGAAGTATTCTAGTCGTAATCATATCTGCCACATCGTCTTCATCATCGCTTAAATTTCATCAAATTCGAACGCAATAGACTGAAGAAAAAAACCCTCGCGATATCTGCGCGTAATTTCCTCTTCGAAAAAACCTCCATCATAATAATATAGTCAAAACATTCTCAAAATAACATCACAATCATTAAAATTGTCATTCGCGTAAAATTCTCGATACAAAAAAAAAACTTTCAATAAATACGAGCAAAAAAACTTGTAGAAAAAAAATTAACCTAAATTCGAAAAATAAGGCTATAAATCTCACCGATCATATTCATGAGACCGCACCAGCTTGGAAAATTTATTACAACTAAGTACATAATACGTAATAATACTTCTTTATCAAAAACCAGACAAAAAATACAGCCATTATCACGCGTCCGTCGCGAAAAATTGAAACCGTTAATCCAATATTGATACATGTAAACTTTTTTTTTTTTTTGACTGAATAGATAATAAAGTATAGATAACCCTATTCCTGCGGCTAGAGATGATAAAATCGTTATTCGATCGTATTAAATTTAGGGGGAAAGACCTTGTATGGCATTCGATAAAAACTACCTATATCGTAATATCAATAAAGTCGGGAAATCATCCAGTCGATGACTGAAAATTGTACAAAGTTGGTATTATATTTTACGTATTACAAAATAAACATCGTATTTACCCTCAAGTTGAACGCTATACCGTGTATAGGATAATATCGGTAAACACCCCGCGTCAAAATTCAAACACTTTTCGAGTACACATCATGATTGCATTTTTATTTTACGAGTTCTCGATACGATAATTTCGACCCAAATGAGATAATATTACTGCTATTCT
This sequence comes from Planococcus citri, assembly GCF_950023065.1. Classification (NCBI taxonomy): domain Eukaryota; kingdom Metazoa; phylum Arthropoda; class Insecta; order Hemiptera; family Pseudococcidae; genus Planococcus; species Planococcus citri. The sequence goes on along the minus strand of NC_088680.1, from coordinate 43,208,874 downwards.
TGAGTCAGATCTGAGATTTTATATGGGGTGTCACATCGATCGATTCTTCTGCCATATTTCGGATTTGGACACCAATAATTAACCTGATCCCTCGAATTACATACGAAAAGAGGGGGGGGATAAATTTTTGAATTATATTATTAAAAAAATTTCAACAAGAGAAGGACTCCAGATGCCTTCAAAATTTGTCCTTCTCAGTCTGTCTTCGAATAATTCTCCATTACAGACAATAAATTTACAAATACGCAAACTATCAATTTTCTCAAGAATATCGACTATCAAGCTACAAAATTCAACAAATTTTTTACACGATAGCACGCATCGAAAGTTCACACAGACCACCCTACGCTAATTGCCACCCAGCCGCCCATTTACTCGAATTCATCGCGATGCGATGCGAAGTGAAGCGGCACACAGTCACCGTCACCATCGAGAATTAAAATACTTCATCATTTCTCATTACGTTCGCTCGGTATCATCTCGAACCGCCAAAATATGTACCAACGCAGCTGCATATTTCATCCGAAACTCATTTTTCTTATGGAAAATTTTCCAAATAATTTCAACTTTTAATGAAAGCACCCCGTCATCTTTACATACCAATTCAATTTTCTCCTTAATTACAAGTACGTGTAAACGAGTCGAGCAGTCGACCGGCCATAAAATATACCAACATATGTACGTAAACCGTAAAAGCAAAATCCATTACGGTTGATTGGCGGGGCTGGGGCCGGGGCTATGGTCGCGGTTGACCAGTTATTTATAAATTAAACGACAAGCGGAGCGCGAATCATAAGTATATACTTTCATATACTCGTCTTACGTATATGTAAAACGCGAAAGGAAAATAAATACATTAGGTCGTTTAAGCGCCGTCATATTATCGCCAAAACACGTATAAATAACGAGATTAAGACGTTATTACGCTAATATACACTTTTTCGTATCCGCAATTTTAAAAATAATGACGAGAAGCGACGGACGTGTTGTCTTGTCGCACCCGATAGAAGAGAAAGAGGCGAAGTTAGACTGATTTTATACTTGTACGTAAGCCTTTTCAACAGTTTGAATTATTGAGCTGGTCAGTTGAAAAATGTATAAATATTTTAATGATTGAAAAATCTGCCCAGAGCATAGTACAAATTCTTCCTCTGATTGTACTCATAATAAAAAACTCTCAAACTTTGAGCTATGACGCTTCCAATATAAATTGAAGTGAGGAAGGATGATTGAGCCCCCCCCCCCAAAAAAAACCACATTCCTTAACACATGGTGACTAAAAGGGTGAAAATGGCCAATTTCACCCATATATCGATACTATAGAGAAACTATTAAACAACTTACTTATTCTCATCTACTCCAACAGAAAAAAATTGTACTCACCTGAAACAGAAAAAAAGTAAAAATTAGTTCATTTGAATTATTTATCTCACATTTGACACATTTCTATTATAGAAAATCAGAAGCATTTAAATGATTATAAAGCTTCTCATTTGGAGGAAAGTTTGCTGTATTTTATTTCAATACCACTCTTAATTGGAGAAAAGATGCTGTAAGGTATTTAGGAGTCCTTTTGGATACTAAATTGAACTTCACTAAGCATATCAATGCAAAGTTGACTTCAGTCTACAACAGATTTCGTCTTCTGTATCCAACCTATCCACTCATTAACAAACTGTAAATCAAGTTTGAGCATTCACAGTGAAACAGGAAGAATACCCTACTCAACATTACATATTGCGTTCAATAATTACTTATTCTTGCATTGTTTGGATTGGTACCTAGACCTACCTCAAAATACAAACATCAAAAAATTAGAAACGTTTCAAAACAAAGTACTAGATATCATTACTAAGAGTCTTTGGTTCCTACAAAACTCACAAATTCGCCATGAGCTTGAAATAGAAACCTTCAAAGAATATATCACAAAAGCTACCTTGTACTAATAAATGTCTTCTAACAATGCAAAATCAAGACTCATTGATCCAATTAACTTCCAAAACTCAGAACAGACGCCTGCGTCCACAAATAGCCCAAGATGTACTTAATTTTACTTAACTTTTAAAAAGTTTCTACATTTTTTAAGAACATATGATCGAATAAATGACAGTCAAATAAATTTTATTTTTTGATTGTTTGCCTAATTTGTTTAATGTTTTCCAAATGCATCATTAAAATTGGATTTCAAAGAAAAATCCCTCCCTCCCAAATGGAAGCATGATTTAGAAAACATGATTATTTTAAAAATTCGAGTAAGATTTGATGAAAAAGCAGCTATGAAACCAACTACTGATGAAAAATATATTTGTCACAAATCTAATAATTTCATGCCAACCTCTCTGAAATAGCTGTTGGTGGGATGGGTACATTTATGTACACCTAGTCAATGACCTTGAGAGGCCAGACAGGAAGACAGACTAACTTCAGAAGCCAAACAGACAGGTCAATGACCTTATGATGTCACACATGTACCTTGAGAAGCCAGACTGACGGGTCAATGACCTCAAGAGATCTTTGAGAGGCCAGCTAAGCCGACAGGCGAACATGAGAAGCCAGACAGGTAAGTCAATGGCCTTGAGAGTCCAGACACACAGGTCAATGACCTTCAGAAGCAAGACATACGGCCTTTGGAAGTCAGACAGACAGACATACTCGTACGTCTTGGGAAATCATATTGACGGGTCAATGGCCTCAAGAGGAGAGCCAGACAGATGATCTTTGAGAGGCAAGATAGGCAGACAGGTGAACATGAGAGGCTAGACAGCTAGGTCAGTGGCCTTGAGAGTCCAGACACACAGGTCAATGACCTTAAGAGACCAGACAGACTGAACAGACGACGTTTGGAAATCAGAAAGACAAGTCAATAGGCTAAAAACTATCTTCTTTTTTTATTTTGTACATGGAAAAGCAATCAACAGCTGATATTAGGTTTTTCTGAAATGGAGTCAATTCTGGAAATTGAAGAGGCAGAGGTGTGTGGATTTTTGAAAATCTAATTTTTGACCATGGGTTCTGGTATACTTTTTCAAGATGAACAAAAAAGGTTCTTTGACAAATTTGCCTAAGTCTAAAACTGAAGCAGCTACAGGCGACCATATTTTGCGAATAAAATGAATTTTTTTGTGCGTTTTCTTTCGCAATACTGTATAACTTTGAAATTGAAAGAGCTGGAAACAGTAGATTCGAGTTTATAGAAATTTTGAAATACCCTTGAAAATTGATTTGCCTGTAGAACCTTCAATTTCAGAGATAAGCTATTTTGTGAAAGAACCTTTTTTGTTTGTCAGGAAAAATTGTACCAAAAACCATAGTAAAAAACAGTGTTTTCCAAAATGAGTACACTGCACCATTGCCTCTTCAATTTCCAGATTATACTCGTTTCAGAAAAATCGAATATCAGCTGCAAGTTGCTTTTCCATTCCGTTCCTTAGTAAGCATAGAGCTCAGGCTTGGTCTGGATCAGGCTGGAAACCGGGTCCGGATGATCATGTCTCATCGAGCATTAAGTCAACTTGACCAAAAATCGTATCCATGATTTAAAATTTTCCTTGGAGATGAGGAGACTTTACACTCATTTTTATCACTGAAATTCCGTCAATTTTTGGAAACTTTCAGGCAATTTATGATAACTTTACAGTTTTTTTCCAACTTGACGCGATTTTTTCATATTTTTATTTCGTTTTTATAGTTATTTGATAATTTTTTCAAAGTTTTCCAGCTTTTTCATAGCTGAGCATTTTTGGAGACATTTTACTCCGTCCACAGTTTTTCATGTACTTTCAGCCAATTTTAACAATTACTTATTTTTATGACATTTCCACAATTTTCAAGCATTTTTTGCATTTTGCAGGATTATTAATTTTCTTTTTCAATAATAATAAGTTTCAGCAACGAAAATTTTTGATTAATTTTTGGCCAAAGGGATGACATTGATGACTTGGTAGACAACCACTTTGCATTTGTGAAAATCATGTAAGGTTTCCCAAGCTACGTACCACTTGTCTTGAAAATTCGAAAAATTATCTACCATTTTAGCAACACACTGAAATTTCAAAATAAGATTTCAATATTTTTGTTGGGTGCACAAGGGTTTCAAATTTTGATTAAAATTCAGAAAAAAAAATAAGAAAATGAAATGACACGTCGATTAATTTTTAAAGAACTGATATCGAAATACTACATACCAACTTATTTTTCGACCCGATTTCTGTGAACCTCCTCTTCTGACTAGTGCGCCAAAAAATTGAAAATGACGTTGGATGCATCTTTTTCGGGGGTTTCAAGAACACTGAGTTTAATCATTCACTATCTCTATTTTTTTTATTTGAAAGAAATTTGAAAAATGATAAAAATATACTTAATGCAACAACTCACAAGTCGATTTTTATTAATTCGGGTACTTAACACTTATTTGTGGGTTTCCACCTCTGATTGCTCCCTCCAAGTCCTCCATTTGTAACATAATAAGAGACCATGTGGATTACCAACTACTAATTTTTTGAATTTGATCTCTCAGTGCCTCCCCTCTCTCCTAAAATCTAAAAAAGTTGGCATTTGGTTAAACTCAGAGGAGTCCAAACCACTAAGTACCTAGTAATAAAAACAAATTGTTGAAGGAGGGGGGGTCTGAATTTCGGGTTCTAGGTAAAATTGGCAATAAAACTCTATGAATTCAATGACCATTTTAAACTTATATGTACAACTAAATCTATACAGAATTAAGTATGCGTTTTGAAGATTCTAAAACTCAGTGAAAAATTCACCATATCCATCCCATATCTGAAAATTCGCTCTAAAAATAAATACATTATTGAGCGATTTATCCCGTATACATACAAATAACAACCCTACAAAGATGGCAAAAAATCCATAAAAATTTCATAATTACCAACCTAGCACGCGTGTTAGACACAACCACAATTCACGCTAGCTCGCGCACGCAGACACGTCCGTCGTCCAATTACCATATTAATTTGTTTGTTTGTTCTATAGTATCGCCTTCAATTAGAATTTTTGTTTACGCCGGCATCGGGTGTAAAAATTTTTCATTCGTGTTTCGAAATTTCCGACAATTTTTTTCCCTCCGATAAACAATCCAGTTGACTTTCACGAATCGTCTGAATGGCGGTTATTATCGTAATTTTTTTTTCACGAAAAATAAAACAATAACCTTCGTTTTACAGTCATAGTTGTCTTCCTCATCCTTGGGGCCTTGGCAGAAGTCACCGAGATCGCGGTGTAAGGCACGAACGAAAATTGAAGAAATTTTGTTATTTTTTACTATTAAGACGTTAGACGTAGACACACCACGTTATATTATATGTATGGTTTTTTCTTTTTTATTATTATGACATCGTTACTCGTTAGATATATAGTCATCCATCTAGCCTAAATAAGCATACACCGGATATGATACATAAGAATAAATTTATACAAATGTTTTACGCCATTTTATCGAGCGAAATTGCGTGCATCGTACTGGCTGTCGTACTGCGTAAGGTATAAATTCTTATTCCAAATTTTTTTTTTACCACATAACCGCGCAAAAACAATAATTTGTGTACAGTTATGAATCATACACGTATAAATTACCTAAGTGAGAGGTGAGGAAAGTATAAAAACGTGTTTTTGATTAAAATACCTACCTACGTTATAAAATTTTTTTTCCCCGACACGATGAATATAAATCATCAATTAGACGACAATATGCCAACAAATTACGCAATTTCTTTCGATAAAATTACGTTTAAAAAGCGTCATTTTTTATATTCCTTCAAAATTTAAGACATCTGTTGGTATTTTTAAGCGAGGGGAAAAAAGCTATAGTTCACCAATTACTTAGAACATAATTTCGACTGATTGCAATTATCTTGAGGAAAAAATTCTGCCAACGTTTGAGGAAGGAAGAAAACCAAAATCAAAATACGCCTCGCAAATCACTCTCGAATTAGCAGGAAAATTATTCATTTTTCGCCGAATTATTAACGAACTGGTAAAAATACCGGAACGTTTTTCTGCTTTTAGATTTTCGCTCCGCCGAAAGTGTAATTACAAAAAGGACAAGATGAAATGGAGTGAAATGGCTGTCATCGTAGCTTTCTCAACTTCCTGCTCAATTGATTAAAATTTAATTCAATACGATCGTGAGAAAATTCACGATTGTCGATATAACTTGGCGCAGATGTTCATCGCGAAACGTCAAAAACAAGATAGCTCAGTTTTCCAGCTATAGAGTTTCTTTTTTCTCGCGACTCGAAACTAAATACGCGTGCCCCTTTCGATTCGAATTCCATCCATCATATACACACGTTGTTATGGCGTCAATGAAACGAACCTTTGTATTAACCTTTGATCATACCTTTAAATAGCCACTCTGAATAAACCCAACGGAACAACATAAGAGATAACCGGATCGTTATGAAATGCTTTAAAAATAAAACCATGTCAAAGGAAATTTTTTAATTGATTGCTTGTTTTCAAATACCGGTATAATGCGATAAGAAACGAGCCAATTAAACCAATGAAAAATCTTATTCGTATATTTTATTTCGAATTTTTCCCTCCCACCCCATCTTGAATATCTACGAAGAAAACCCACGCAACTAAAAATAAAATTTTCACGATACGGTAGACTATACCTATTGTAAAATTAAAATGTCTTTCTAAAAAAAAAACCTTATAATACCTCGATTCGAATTTCATCTACCCCTATCTACCTTGATTTCCACGTCGACACGTCGTAATATCTTTTTTCGTTTAGGTTGAAATTTCCATTACCAACCTAACTCTCGAGTCTAGAGCATTATTCATTTTATCCCAGGTATATACGAAATACGCGAGTGAAACATTTAAAATGCAGTTTACATATATAAGTTTCGCAATTTGCGGCATGAAAAATCCGACGAGATTTTGCCTCGGTAAACATACATATTGTATCTGCCTAGCTAAACAAAACCCCCAGCAAATTCCTATCCTATTGCTACTCCTATTTGCGTTGAAAAACTTATCGCGTGTAATGTCGCTCTCGTTTGAATTTCAAAATGAAAAACGATACTGTTTAATTTGTATACAGAGTCGACTTTGCGTTGTGTTGTATACGTAACTGTCAAGTTGACTTTACCCTGTCCCACCCTCTTCGCTCCCTCGTTCAAATTGCCTAGTCAGCAATACTACGACGATATGTATGGTGGTGGTTTCGACTCCTATTAACCAATTTTTTCTCCCTCAACCCTTCACCTCGCCATCGAGTGTGATAATTTAACGTCGACAATACAAAACGTACTAAAAACCAGCTATACGTCTGTACAAGGTTGATTCTGTCTCTTTTTCTCTTTCTCTCTCCGTCTCTGTCTTTGTCTCTGTGAACAAATTTCAAAACCATAAACCGGAACTATTCGAACGTAATTACTTATTATATCGTTTGCGATTCGACGACGTCGAAATTCAATGCGTTTCCGTCATCGTAATCAACGCCAGCGACACCTCCACCCCCTACTTCACAGCCAACGAGATGAGGAGATCGTACCAACTATGGAAATACACGAATGAATATTGAGATCTGGTATATGCCTCGTAGGCTCACCAGCGAGCTAGGGTGTTCATAATTTTACCGAAATTTTCCAAGTTGGAGCAAACACAACAAGAGTTTCGAGAACTTTTCATTCTTTCTGTTGTATGAAATTGTAGTTTATTCTTTCAAATTGCTATAAGATTGGAAACCATCACCTCTTTCTACAATATAATACCTACAGAGCAAAAGAATAAAGAGAAAATTATGCGTTGGAAAGGGGAAAAAATACTTTACGAGTAGGTATTCGACTTTTGCATATTCTCGCTCCACAATAACAGTCGATCCTTCCATTTAAGCCCTCCTAATTTCATGATTTTATTTTCAAAACAATCCATTACATGTGGTCCGTCAAATTGGGTTATACAAATTCACGCCGAAATAAAAAAGTCAGAGTGTCTACTAAAATCAAAAAAGCAAATTTCTCGCCCTTTTCTTGCTTTTTTCTTGCTTCCAAAAATGAAATTTCTTACCCTCTTCATATTTACGCATAGATAATCTTCGCTAACCCCTCTAACCCCCCCCCCCCCTCCCAACAAAATTTCTCAAAAATTTATTATGAAAAAATAGTAATAAAAAAACGCAATAAAAACAAACGATGAGGTAAGTTTACTGAAGTTAATTCAATTCTATGAAAAGTAAACTCGAATGCGGATCGAAGTCGTGTTTTTTTTGGGAGGGGGGAGTACGATGTCATTTTTCCCACAAAAAATTGTTATTTTTCCGACAACAATCAAAATTTTAACGTGCTGAATATCATTGACATATACAATTTACAGGATCAAACCATGAAAGAGCTTAGGTATATTTTTATTTGTGATTGAGGGGAGAGCAAAATCAGAATTTTAGACACGAAAAATCGACATTTTAGGTTGTTTTCAGAAAACCCTTCACAATGAATTATCATTTTATTGAAATGAAGTTGAAATTACTGCTCGAGCGAAGCGAGAGCGAAAATTTTTTGAAAAAATTGCTGTGAAAAACGAAAAAAACAACCATTTTGTATGCTATATTTTACATTTTCATCGGAGCGCAATAATATCAACAATTTTGAAAAGTTAGTTGTTCTGTTCAAAGAATGAAAAATTTGCACTTTTCAAACCTATTTAATTTTTGAATTTTTAAAAGTTTTGAAAATAGTATCTTGAATGGCCCGAGCGAAGCGAGGGCAAAATTTTTGGAAAATTTTTAATTCGAAAAGTAGAACAACATCAATTTTAACAAAATAAAAACTTGAAATTTTGCTGGGATAACTTCAATTTTTCAGAGATTTTTGATGTGATTTCTTGGAAATTTTCTTGCTTTTCGAAGGAATTTCTATACTATTTTCTAACTTTCTTGCCATCCAAGCGAATTTCTCGCCTTTTTCTAACTTTCTTGCCTTTTTCTTGCCAGTAGACACCCTGATGACGATATTTCGCATGTGATACCTCACCCTGTGTCTGACCCTCTTCCCTCCCCCCTTCAAACCCTGATGTCAGGATTTTTTCTTCCATATCAATCGTACGCAAGCTCAAATAAATTGGGTTAAAATTTCACACTCAGGTCAAAAATGACGATCGTTTTCATGTTGTATCCTCCTCTCCAACTTGACTTAACCCCCCCCCCCCCTCCCCACCTGATACAACGATTTCTTTTTTCAAACTAGCCCTGTTACCCATTAAGTTGAGGCAGGACTTCAGACTGATACCATAACATGTTATGTAACGGATTTTTTGTTTGAAAAAATCACTACTTTTTCACTATATTTTTTCAATAAAATTCTCAGAAAGCTCTCCACTCGACTCCCCCTCCCCCCACCCTCTCATTACAAAACATTAACATGATGTCCATTATTTTTGGCAAGTCATTTTCCCTGACTTTTCCAGGTTTTTTAGATCATTTTTTCCAATTTTCCATACGTATGTACATACATTACCCCATGCTTTAATTTAAAGAAGTTGACAGCGAGGACGAGATGGGATACTTTTTTTTCATAAGTTTCTCTTCAAACTAAGTCGAGAGCTTTTGAAAATACTTATTTCAAGATGCCTACAAAAGAAATTATTTTTTGGTTTTTAAAATTTTAGAATTTAAATGATGTTTTTTTAAAGGAAGTTGATTTTGAAAAGGAACAAGAACATGCCCAAGCGAAGGCGAAATAAAGCTCTTGAAAATTTGTATTTTGAAAGGCATAAAAACGATGTTTTTTGTGAGAAGTTTATTTTTTGACTTTAAAACTTCATTTTTTAGAAGGAATTTCCATTTTGACTTTGAAAAAGAAAAGAAAATGAGCCCGAGCGAAGCGAGGGCAAAAGTCTTTGAAAATTTGTGAATCGAGAAGTAAAAAAAATAATGCCTTTCTTTCATCACAGGCACATATTCAAAATTTGCAGTTGATCATTTTTTCAAAACTCCAGGGATTTTTCGTGAAAATTACAAAATCTCTCGACTTTTTCCTGACTTTTCCAGACCGACCAAATTCCCTGACTTTTCCAGGCTTTCCCGGAGAATGGACACCCTGATTAACAAAGTCAAATTTTTCACAGGAAAATTTTCAAAAAAATTGAAATTGGAAGAAAAATTGTACACAAAGTAAGTATTTTTCATTTTCAATCAAAATTATAAAGAAAAACAATACAAACGAACACATTAACGAATTTTTCCATTTTTTCACTACCTTTTGACTTTTACTACTTTTTCACTACTTTCACTACCCATTTTTAAAATCGCCATTTTTTCACTACTTTTACTACTTTCACCATTTGTTAGATACCCTCCGTAAATTAAAGAAATTTTGACACTAACCCTCCCTCACATGACTTGTCATTTAGGTAAATACGATTTTGGGAGAGCTAAAAAAGAAGGATGGATGTAACATGAAAACTGTAGGACATGTGCTGATTATCAGCACCCTTGGCAGCACTGCGGTTCGGGTATGCTCACGTGATAGCTCGGCCTGTGCAAGTGTGCAGGCCACTATTTATTATGTAATATGTTCACGTTTCTTTCAGTCAGCATATCGAAGATAATGACGTGTACATACAACATGGGGATATGTTTGTGTAAAGATACTAGTGTAAATATTTTCAACGTTCTTGAAAAAAATTAATTTCTTAAGGTCTAAGCGAGATTTAGGTGTTTTTTGTAATTCAGCGAGTACCTAATGGAAGCAGTTTCGGCCAAAAAAACAGAAACGGTAAGTAACCGCACACTTTATCAACTTTTTTTCGGGTTTATCGAACCAAATTTTAAATTTCAGCAGTCAAGAAGCCCTAACCCAGCTAACAAAAATGTACCGCGTTTTGTTAATTATATTACCGCAGAAGAACGTCTCAAATCCTTTGAAAAATGGCCAATACCAGAAATTAAAACACCTCTAAAACTTGCTCAAGCTGGATTCTTTTATTCTGGTACCTATACTTATATACAATTCACTTATTGACAATATCGATAGAAATATCTTTAACAATTATTATACTCGCATTCTGCAGTTGATAATTCTGTACTCATGTAGGTACTTATCTGTGCAATATGTAACAGGACAAGAAGATTTAGTACAGTGTTTTTCATGTGGCGGTGGCCTTTCGAATTGGAAAAAATGCCTAGATGCTACTTTCGAGCACGCTAAATACTACCCTACATGCAGTTACGTAATTGAAAAAAAAGGCGAACACGTTGTGGAGAAGGTGAAAAAAATAGTGAAAAAACAATACAAAACGGAAGAATCACGTTTATCATCGTTTGACGATTTTTGGCCCCAATCAGCGACTAAAACGCCTAAACAACTTGCAAGAGCCGGATTTTTCAACACAGGTATCTAAATGCAACCCAGGGAAAAAAGTTTTGACATGATCGTATTATTTGTATTGTATATGGTGGATAGTCAAAATCCATATACCTACGATCGTTGATCATGTATGGCTAAGTCGGAACTTTTTTCCCCCGGGGATTCATTCGTTCTTCTTTTCTGCTTTAAATAGATTTGAACTGCATCCTACTGCGTACATTTTATGTTGATTAGTATTTTTGATTACATATTCGATTATTTTAATAGGGGATATCGACGACGAAGTTCAATGTTTCGAATGCGGTGTAACAATAAAGGACTGGAAAGTTGACGATGATGTCTGGTTTAAACATACTCGACAGAACCCAAAATGTCAATTTGTTTTTAATGTAAAAGGTTGGGAATTTGCATACAAAGCGTATCGATCTGAGTTGTCGATGGAGCAAACAATACGTCGTGTACAGGTGATTTCACATTATCAAAATGATTGCATTCGTGCAAACACACTAACTTAAAAATTCCATAAAAATTCGCAGGAATTGATGAAACAACAAAGTCAAGATCTAAGCGATCCCTACCACGAAAACTATATAACTGTTGAACAGCGAATGGAATCTTTCAAAAATTGGCCAATTCCACAAATAAAAAAATCAGAGGAGTTGGCTGAAGTTGGATTTTTTTATTCAGGTGAGCATGAAATTATATTCTTGGAAGTAGGTAAGTTGATAAATTAAATTCAGGGAACATCAGCGTAAAACCAAAAATGTGATTGTTATTTGTTTTATAAGGGAAAACAGACACAGTAGTTTGTTTTCATTGCAATTTAGTACTTGGCGATTGGGTAGCCACCGACGTAGCGAGCAAACAACATGCACACTGGAATCCTTTATGTGCATTTATTCGTCAAGTCAAAGGCCAATCTTTCGTCGAAGCAGAAAAAAAAAAGTTCAGCCATATTTATAGGACAACGGAAGCTCGTAAAAAATCGTACAGAACTTGGCCATATTCAGCAAACAAAGATCCAGAAGAATTGTACGAAGCTGGATTTTTCAACCTGGGTAAGCAGTGAAGTACGAGTACAATCTACATTTTATGAACATTCATTTCAATTACTATGGTAGATCGCGAATCAAGAAATATTGGAGGATTTTGACCAAATTCAGCACCGACCTCCATTCTGAATGAAAATCACTCAGAAATTTTTTTGGCTCCAGGGGTGCCCTTGAAAAGGAGATATGAGTTCTCAAAGAAGGGACATTTTAGAAACACTGAAACAATCATGGGTTTTTCGCTCTATAGCCCCTACTCAATCAGTTTTGGGAAAAATAGCCCAGGTCGAGACAGAACCTCAAATATCATTTTTTGAGACTCGGTCATTTTCCTTAAAATGGCTTAGGTAAGCGCAACAGTGAAAAAACTACGATTTTTTCGAAAATTCCTCCTCTTTGACGACCCATATTACCCCTTCAAAAATGAAGGACTTCACCGAATTTGGTCGAAATCCTCCGATATTTTTTATCACGATCCACCCCATTAATTGTTCTTGCGCTTTTGCATATTAGCTGGTCAGGATGCTGCAGTGAAATGTTTCGATTGTGGGTGTACCCTTTGGTACGATGACTGGGAAGTCTGCGACGACCCTTGGTTCATACACGGAATACTTAATCCTTCTTGCAATTTTTTACGCAAAATGAGAGGTGAAACATTTCTGAATCAAGTAAAACAAGTTTTAGCTTCCAGAAAGGTACGTCTACGTACTTATTAATTATTTAAATGCATATACCTAGGTAGGTATTTTTTGTAATATGAAAAATTTGCCATCTTCCTCAATTATCATTGTAGAGAGCTAGCAAAAGTGCTCGCAGTGTAGACGAATCCATAACATGTAGAACTAATGCAGATATTATTCAAGAACTGATGGAATCTTCCATCGTCCAAGTGAGTTTTTGTCTTTTGTACCTGCATCGAATGACATACAGGGTGCCCAGAAATATCGAGTACCCCAAAGAAAGTTTTTCATTAAAAATACATATAGGTTGGCAACGTGAAATAGATGCATATGATTGGTGGAATGTTATTCTCTCCAGTCCAACAACCAATCATGTGCTATCATTATTATCATTCACCGTGACCAACTAAAGTATTTAGCAGAACACTTTTTTAGGGGTACCCTATATTTCTGGGCACCCTGTACGTGATAAAGCGTTCTACTTTTGTAACTAATTCATTATTTTTATCTCTTGCAGACAGTTTTAAAAGTCGGTTTTAATGAATCCAAAGTAAGACTGGCTGTACGAGACTACTTGAAATGCCCTGAATCGTCCAAAACAGTTGAAAAATTATTTGCCATGATAATGAATGCTCAAAAACAAGACAACAAAGTATTCGGTAATGATTTTTCCCATCATTCAACAAGAAGTCAGTTTTCTTGGAATTTATTAGTGATTTCAGATTTGTCATCTATTATGTATTTTTTACAGTCTGTCTTCTAAAGTTGAAAAAAGAAAATGATCGATGTGAAAAGGCAAAAATATGTAAATTTTGCTTCGAACAAGGTCCAATATCGATACTTGTGCCCTGTGCACACCTGCTCAGTTGTTGTCCCTGTGTTGCTAAAAATTTGAAACGTTGCTTCGCTTGTAACGAGGAAATCGAGCACAGATTGGAAATGTTTCCAAAATAAGAAAATTTTGTTTGAATTCAAGCCAATTGTTTTTGACGAATTGTGATATTCGAATCTTATTAAATGAAACTGACTTTACTCATTTGTTTTTTTTAAAATCAATTTAAGAACATTAAACAACAGTGACGATATGATCAAAATGCCAGTAGGCCACATTACGTACCAAATTACAGATCAAAGTTGGCCAATCGTAAAAACGCCAAAATAGATACGCTCGACCAATCGGTGCTAAATTCTTTTTTATCGAACTCTAATTAAAAAGGCGTGAAAAAATCAAATGAGCTAGTTAGAAAAGAAAGCTGAATTTAAGTAACGAAGCGAACCTAGCGCTTCTACATAATGACGATTTAAGGTAACAGAGGTGAGTCAATACACATAAAATAAAAACTTCTAACAAATTGAAAAAGCAGGACTTTTAGTAGTACATTCTTCAAACTCCACAAGGGAGAGGTTATAACTTTACATTATTCAATTTCAATTCTTCAATTTTTCACACATCTCAACGGGATGAGATAGAGAGGGGGATGCAACATGAAAACGATCGTCATTTTTGGCCTCAACACGAAATTTTTACCCAATTTGATGGATTACAAGGCTGACTTTGACGAAAAAAAACGGAATCAAAATTGAGGTGAAAACCTTGAAAAGACTTGAAACGATTTTTACCAAGAGTTATGGCAGCAGGCGGCCTGAAATATTTTTCCAAAGGAATTTTATTCATTTCCAATTTATTTTCCAAGAATTTTTCGTCAAATTGAGATTTTTTTGTAAAACTGGGATTTTTTCGAAAATTAGGGTGACAAAAATGGCAAAAACGCAACGAAAAATTTTTGTTTTGGAGTCTTTTATAATTTTATTGCTTTTCAAGTTTCTAACAATTTTTAGTGTACTTTTCAGCTATTTTTTCAATGAAATTTTAAATTGAAAAGTTTCTAAATTTTTTAGAAGTAAGTACGTACTTAGTTTACCCCATGATTTAATTTAAAAAAGAAGTCGACGGGGGATGGGAGGGAGGTGGAATAATTTTTTTCATAAGTTTCTCTTCAAGCTGAGTCGGGAGCTTTTGAAAATGTTTACTTCAAGATACCTAAAAACGAGTTTATTTTTTGGTTCTTAACATTTCAGAATTTGAATGATGTTTTTTTGAAGGAAGTTGATTTTGAAAAAGAAAACGAAACATGCCCAAGCGAGGGGGAACTCTCTTGAAAATTTGTATTTCGAGAGGCATAAAAACGATTTTTTTTATGAGAAGTTCATTTTTTGGGTTTGAAACTTGATTATTAAAAAGAAATTTCCATATTGAGTGTGAATTCGTGAAAATTACAAAACCCCTTGACTTTTCTAGACCCACCAAAGTCCCTGACTTATCCAGGCTTTCCAGGAGAATGGACACCCTGATTAACAAAGCCAAATTCATCTTCAATCAAAATTATAAAGAAAAACAATACAAAATAAACACCCTGATGAATTTTTTGATTTTTTCACTACCTTTTTGACTAAATTTACTATTTTTTCGCTACTTTCACTACCCATTTTTAAAATCACTACTTTCCCTACTTTCACCACTCGTTAGATACACTGCATAAATTAAGATAATTTTGACACTAACCCTCCCTCATAACTTGTTATTTAGGCAAATACGATTCTGGGAGATCTAAAAAAGAAGGACAGGATGTAACATGCGAACTGTAGGAATATTCGATTTCAGCGCTAAATTTTAACTTAATTTGATAGGGCACACGGTTAGTTTCAGAAATGAAAAAATTATGCAAATTTGATGGGGTACAAAGCTACTAGTTTTGAAGAAAAAAAATTCTGAATTCGGGTTTTAGGGAGTACTGAGATAGAGAGGGAGATGCAACATGAAAACGATTGTCAAGTACCTCCAAAGGATTAAGTACTTAAAATTTACGTAGGTACAACACTGCGTATTGTCACGTTGGTCACTGCAGCACCTGATCGCGTCAGAACAATACTTACGTTTAGTAAGGAAAACCCCTGCGTTGCGTCACGTCAAGGTCAATGCAACAACGATATTTATCGTTCATGTAAAAAAAAAAAAATGAATCACTACATCCACGTCAGTCCGAGCTCGGGCCCATCAGGCTCGTCTCGAGATTACGAGCCGGGCCGAGGCAGATATAGCTCGCGAGCTAGCTCGGCCCGTGCAGACCATCATGATTATGTACACGTACATCTCTTAGTCAGCATACCGAAAACAATGACATGTACAGCATGGCGATATGTTTGTGTAAAGGTACTTGGTAGTCCGTAGTGTCGATTATTTTCAAAGTTTTTGAAAAAAATTAATTTCTTAAATTCTAAGCGAGATTTAGGTGTTTTTTTTTGGTAATAATTCAACAAGTACATACCTACCTAATGGAAGCAGTTTCAGCCAAAAAAAGAAAAACAGTAAGTAAGCGTACACTTTATTCAATTTTTCTCGGGTTTATCGAATCAAATTTTAAAATTTCAGCGATCAAGAAGCTCTTACCAAGCTAACAGAAGTGCGCCGCGGTTTGTTAATTATATTACCACAGAAGCACGTTTCAAGTCCTTTGAAAAATGGCCAATACCAGAAATTAAAACACCTCTAGAACTTGCTCAAGTTGGATTCTTTTATTCTGGTAAGTACATACAATTCACTTATTGACAATATCGATAGAAATATCTTTAAAACATACCCGCAATCTGATGTTGATAAGTCCACCTATGTACTTATCTGAATAACATGTAACAGGTCACGAAGATTTAGTACAGTGTTTTTCATGTGGCGGTGGCCTTTCGAATTGGAAAAAATGCCTAGATGCTACTTTCGAGCACGCTAAATACTACCCTACATGCGATTACGTAATTGAAAAAGAAGGCGAAGACTTTGTGAAGAAGGTGAAAAAAACAGTGAAAAATCAATACATGATGGAAGAATCACGTTTGTCATCGTTTGATGATTTTTGGCCCCAATCAGCGATTAAAACACCTAAACAACTCGCAAGAGCCGGATTTTTCAACACAGGTAAATGCAATTCATTCGTTCTTCTTTTCTCCTTTCAATACATGTTGATGAAAATTTTCGATTACCTATTTGATTATTTTACGCAATAGGGGATAACGACGATGAAGTTCAATGCTTCGAATGCGGTTTAACGATAAAGGACTGGAAAGTTGATGATGATGTCTGGTTTAAACATACTCAACAGAACCCAAAATGTATGTTTGTTTTCAATGTAAAAGGTCCAGGAATTACATACAAAGCGCTTCAAGTTGAATCGTCGATGGAACAAACATCTCGTGATTGCGTTCGTGTGAACAGACTAATTTTAAAAATTCGCAGGAATTGATGAAACAACGAAGTCGAGATCTAAACCATCCCCAGCACGACAACTACAAAACTGTTGAACAGCGAATGGAATCTTTCAAAAATTGGCCAATTCCACAAATAAAAAAACCAGAGGAGCTGGCTGAAGTTGGATTTTTTTATTCTGGTGAACATGAAATTTATTCTCGTAAATATAGTCCGGCATATGACAATAGGAGTAATTGCACCACCCCCCCCTCTGCCGATCCTCCGGGACAACTTTTTTCTTAAAGGGGACATCCTAAGGAACATTTTAAAGCAAACTTGCTCAAATAAAAGTTGGCCTTACTTACAAAATGGCGGTCATTTTGGTTGACAGGTCAGCCGAAATTGCAAATTTTGCGTTTCAACATGGGACTTTCACGAAATTTTTCAAACTTTACAAAATTTATCACCTGTCAAAATTTCAAGTGCTAAAGTGCCTTTTTCGATTTTTGGTGAATTTTTGAAAATCGAATTCAGGCCAAAAATGAGGGGAAAAATCAAAATTTTACCAAATTGACCAAGAAAGCTGAAATTTGGGATATACCCTATTTTCGACATTCCAAATCGATTGGAAACGGTTTCAACCCGTTTTGAGCAGTTCTGGAGCCTCCAGCAGATTTTTGAAACTCGAAATTCCCACAAAATTCCATCAAATTGGAGTTGTAAAGCTGAAATTTATTCTAAAAACTAATTTCAATACACTACGAAGTACTGCAGGTGAATTTCGAGTCGTTTTGGAGCCTCCAGCGACTTTCTGAAAGGTTGTAAGGCGTTTTTTTTGGAAAATTGAAATTTCCTTAAAGTAGCTGGAAGCTTCAAAACCATTTGAAACCATCCATGTAGTCTGTGAAGTAAATTTCAGCTTGCCAACTCCATTTGATAAACTAATGTTGGGGAAATTTCAAGTTTCAAAAATCTACTAGAGGCTCCAGTAATTTTCAAAAAAGTCGCTGGAGGCTCTAAAATGACTTGAACCCACCTGAAGTCGTCTTCAGAAGGTGTTAAAATTGGAGTGTAGAGTAAATTTCAGCTTTCCATCACCATTATTTGATGAAATTTTGTGAAAATTTAAAATTTCAAACGTCTGCTGGAGGCTTTAGGAATTTTCAAAAAGTCGCTGGAGGCTCCAAAACGACTCGAAATTCACCTGCAGTACTTCGTAGTGTATTGAAATTAGTTTTTAGAATAAATTTCAGCTTTACAACTTCAATTTGATGGAATTTTGTGGGAATTTCGAGTTTCAAAAATCTGCTGGAGGCTCCAGAACTGCTCAAAACGGGTTGAAACCGTTTCCAATCGATTTGGAATGTCGAAAATAGGGTATATCCCAAATTTCAGCTTTCTTGGTCAATTTGGTAAAATTTTGATTTTTCCCCTCATTTTTGGCCTGAATTCGATTTTCAAAAATTCACCAAAAATCGAAAAAGGCACTTTAGCACTTGAAATTTTGACAGGTGATAAATTTTGTAAAGTTTGAAAAATTTCGTGAAAGTCCCATGTTGAAACGCAAAATTTGCAATTTCGGCAGACCTGTCAACCAAAATGACCGCCATTTTGTAAGTAAGGCCAACTTTTATTTGGGCAAGTTTGCTTTAAAATGTTCCTTAGAATGTCCCCTTTAAGAAAAAAGTTGTCCCGGAGGATCGGGGGGGGGGATGGTGCAATTACTCCTATTGTCATATGCCGGACTAATAGGTATGTTGATAAATTCACGGAATATCAGCGTAGAATTGAAAATGCGATTGATTTATTAGGAAAAAAAGGACGAGTAGTTTGTTTTCATTGCAATTTAGCACTTGGCGATTGGGCAGCCACCGACGTAGCGAGCGAAGAACATGCACAGTGGAATCCTTTATGCGCTTTTATTCGTCAAGTCAAAGGTGAATCGTTCGTTGAAGCGGCAAGAAAAAAGTTAAGCGATTTTTATTGGACTATAGAAGCTCGTAAAAAATCGTACAAAACTTGGCCATATTCAGCGTATAAAGATCCAGAAGAATTATACGAAGCTGGATTTTTCTACATGGGTAAGGGTAAGTACACAATTTAGATTTAAGAACAGTTACATAGGTATTTCATTAATTTTTATTACTAGATTGGATCGCGATAGAAGAAATTTTGGAGGATTTTGACCAAATTAGCAGAGTCCTTCATTCCGAATGGGTGCCCTCGAAGAAGAGATATGGGTCCTCAAAGAAAGGACATTTTCAAAAAAAAATTGTGTTTTTTTCGCTGTAGCCGCTACTCAACCTGTTTTGGGAAAAATGGCCTAGGTCGAGGCAGAATCTCAATTATCATCTTTTGAGACTCGGAATCAAAATGAAGGTCTCCACTGAATTTGGTCAAAATCCTCCGACGACTCCGGCATTTTTTATCACGATCCACCTCATTAATTTTATTGTTCTTGCATATTAACATTCTACAAAAAATGCAATACTGCACATTAGCTTGTAAAGATGCAGTGCAATGTTTCGATTGTGGCTTATGGTTTACTGGCTGGGAAGTCTGCGACGACCCTTGGTTTATACACGGAATACTTAATCCTTCTTGCAAATTCTTACGCCGAATGAGAGGTGAAACATTTCTCAATCAAGTAGAACAAGTTTTAGCTCCCAGAAAGGTGCGTATCGTACCTATGTATTAATTTAAATACATATTTTTAAGGTGAAAGAGTTGTCATTTTCTTCAATTATCATTGTAGAAAGCCAGCAAAATAACTCGCAATCTAGATCAATCCACATGTAGACCAAATGAAAATATTATTCAAGAACTGATGAAATCTTCCGTCATCCAAGTGAGTTTTCCTTTGTAGGTATCACCTACATCAAATGACTTGTGATGAAGAGTTCTATTACCATGTATGTGTAATTAATTCATCATTTTTTTCTCTGGCAGACAGTTTTAAAAGTCGGCTTCAATGAATCCAAAGTAAGACTGGCTATACGATATTACTTGAAATGCCCCGAATCGTCCAGAACAGTTGAAAAATTATTTGCCATGATAATGATTGCTCAAAAAAAAGACATCGAAGTATTCAGTAATGATTTTACCCAGAATTCAACAAGAAGTCTGTTTTCTTGAAATTTATTAGTGTTTTATTATCTATTATTTTTCACAGCCTATCTTCTAAACTTGAAAAAAGAAAACGATCGATGTGAAAAGGCAAAAATTTGTAAGTTTTGCTCCAAACAAGGTCCAATATCGATACTTGTGCCCTGTGCTCATCTGCTCAGTTGCTGCCCCTGTGTTGCTAAGAATTTGAAACGTTGCTTCGCTTGTAACGGGGAAATCGAGCACAGATTGGAAATGTTTCCAAAGTAATAATATTATTTTGTTTTAATCTAAACCAATTTTTTTTAACGAATTGTGATATTTGAATCTTATTAAGTAAATAAAACTGACTTTACTCAGTCTGTTTTTTTTTTTTTTTTTTTTTTTTAAATTCATTTTGACAACATTAAACAACAGTGACGATATGATCAAAATGTCAGTAGGCTACATTACGTACCAAATTACAGAACAAAGTTGGCCAATAGTGAAAACAGCAAAATAGAAATGCTCGATCAATCAAGTGCTAAATTCTATTTCATCGAATTATTCTAATTAAAAAGGCGAGAAAAAATCAAACGAGCTAGTTAGAAAAGAAAGCTGAATTGTGGTAACGAAGCGAAACTAGCGCTTCTACGATGATTTAAGGTAACGGAGGTGGTGAGTCAAAAATAGAATACACACAAAATAAAAATGTCTAACAATTTGAAAAAGCAGGACTTTTAGTAGTACATTCTTCAAACTCCACAAGGGGGGGAGGTTATAATTTTACATTATTCAATTTTGATTCTTCAATTTTTCAGATATCTCAATCGGGCTGTGATAGAGAGAGGGATGCAACATGAAAACGATCGTCATTTTTGGTCTCAACGCGAAATCTTGATCCACTTTGGCGGATTACAAGGCTAATTTTGACGAAAAAATGCGGAATTAAAATTGAGGTGAAAACCTTGATGAGACTTGAAACGATCATTTTTAGCAACAGTTATAGCAAGAGGCGACCTGAAATATTTATCCAAAGGAATTTCTATTCATTTCCAATTTATTTTCCAGGAATTTTTAGTCAAATTGAGATTTTTTGTAAAACTGGGATTTTTCCCCCAAAAATTGAGGTGACAAAAATGGCAAAAACGCAACGAATAATTTTTATTTTAGAGCCTTATATAATTTTATTTCTTTTCAAGTTTTAAAAATTTTTAGTGTAGTTTTCAGCTATTTTTTCAATGAAATTTTGTATAGCAAAAGTTTCCAAATTTTATAGAAGAATGCTGTTTTTAATGAGAATCAAAAAATCTAGCATAGGCTGCACTAGGCTGCACTTTTGTAATAAATTAATTAATTAGAATTATGGCATAATTTGGCATGGCGTATAAGTAAAAAAAAACACATTTCTATCTGACGGTGGAAAAATTTTGAAACCAACATAGACTTTAGTAGAGTACTTTTCAATTTTTGGTAAATTTTTAAAAATTTTAGGCCAAAATGGAGGAAAAATCAAAATTTTTCCAAATTTACCTCAAAAAGGTAAGATTTGGCAAAGCTACGATTTGGTACAAACCTCATTTTCGATCCACCGAATCGATTAGAAACAATTTCGAACAGTTTTGAGCAGTTCAGGAGCCTCTAGCAGATTTTTGAAAATTAAAATTTCAGAAAAATTTAATAAAATAAAGCTGGAATGCAAAAATGTATTTCCTAGAGATGGTTTCAAGCTGCATTGAAGCCTCCAGCAACTTTCTGGAAATTTCAATTTTCTAGAAAGCGCTTTAAAATCTGCCCAAATTAACTCTAACTTGTATGCTCTTGCTCTTGAAACCAAAAATGCTGTTAGAAGACGGATGGAAACCACCTGCAATCAACTTGGCATGTCAAAAACAGCAAGCTAATCGAATTTCAGCTTTTTACATCAAACGGCATGGGTAAAAGTGAATTTTTCAAATTTTTGATAATGAAATAGTTGGACAAAAATATGGTTCCAAACTACATAAATACAAATAAGTCAACCCAATTTTGTAAAAATGGTGAGCAAAATTTTTAGAAAAACTAGATTTTCTAAAAAGTTACTGAAGGCTCCAGAACGGCTTAAAACTACCTCCAACCGACTTGGTACTTTAAAATTCGCGTAAAAATAGAGTGCATTTTAGATTTCTACCTTTATTTGATAAAATTTTATGGTTAGGTATTTAAAAGGAAGCGTACCGGATGCTTTATTGTTTTCATCACGAAGCAGGGGATGTTTTCAATTCAACACTCGTCGTAGCTGAAAGTTGAGGTTGGACAATGGACATTGGACACAACGAGTCAAACCAAATCCAGATACCTACCTACTTTGTTAGACCCTGGGGCCTGGGTCGAAGAATATCTTTATCTACCATTAAAAAATACAGAATTTTTCATGAGTTGGCAACAGTCGACAACAGCCGGCAACACTGACTTTTCTATTCTAATCTTATCATTACTTACACATCCGTTTATTTGTAGACCGAAGCGCACCACTTCACACTTGTTATGCATATGCATACGTACGATTGTACACGTACGTTTCAGTATCAGTATACCAAAGACCCATACAACATAGCGATATGTTAAGTCATTCCTTACTAGTGTAGATTATTTTCAAAGTTATTAACGAATTAACGTCTAAGCGAGATTTAGGTGTCTTTTGTAATTCAATAGGTACCTATAATGGAAGCAGGTCCGGCCAAAAAAAGAAAAACAGTAAGTAATTACATATAAGTACGAGTGCATACATTAATAAATTTTTCTCGGATTTATCGAATCGGATTTTTAATTTCAGCAATCAACAAGCCCTCAACCAGTTAACCATAATGCACCTAGGTTTGTTAATTATAATACCACAGAAGAACGTCTCAAGTCCTTTGAAAAATGGCCAATACCAGAAATTAAAACACCTATAGAACTTGCTCAAGATGGATTCTTTTATACAGGTACAATTCACTCATTGAAATATTGATAAAAATACCTTGTATCTACTCGCATCATGTTGATAATTCTAACCTATCTGTAAAATACCTAACAGGACACGAAGATTTAGTACAATGTTTTTCATGTGGCGGTGGCCTTTCGAATTGGAAAATAGGCGTAGATGCTGCTTTCGAACATGTCAAATATTACCCTACATGCCGTTACATAAATGAAAAAGAAGGCGAACACTTTGCGGATGAAGTGAGAAACACAGTGAAAAATGAATATAAAATGGAAGAATCACGCTTATCATCATTTGACGACTTTTGGCCTCAATCAGCGACTAAAACACCTCAACAGCTGGCAAGAGCCGGATTTTTCAACACAGGTAAATGCAATCATTTTGTTCTTCTTTCATCTCCATTCAATAGATGTGAACCGCATCGTATATGTACAATATGTATGTGGATTAAAATTGTTTATTTTCTATTTGATTATGTGAATAGGGGATATCGACGATGAAGTTCAATGCTTCGAATGCGGTATCACGATAATGAACTGGAAAGCTGACGATGATGTCTGGTTTAAACATACTCGACAGAACCCGAAATGTGAATTTGTTTTTAAAGTAAAAGGGTCAAAATTCACAGACAAAGCGAATCGAGTTGAGTCATCGATGGAGCAACCATATCGTACCCAGGTGATTTGAAATTATCAATTTGTGAATGCGTTCGTGTGAACACACTAATTTAAAAATTCGTTGAAAATCCACAGGAATTGATGAAACAACAAACTCGAGATCTAAGCGATCCCTACCACGAAAACTATAAAACTGTTGAACAGCGAATGGAATCTTTCAAAAATTGGCCGATTCCAGAAATAAAGAAACCAGAGGAGCTGACTGAAGTTGGATTTTTTTATTCAGGTGAATATGCAATTATATTCTTGGAAGTATTCCAAGTTGATAAATTTAACGAACATCGTTGTACAATTAAAAATGTGATTTAATTAGGAAAAAGAGCACGAGTGGTTTGTTTTCATTGTAATGGGGCTCTTAGCGACTGGGCATCCACTGACGTTGCGAGCGAAGAACATGCGAAGTGGTATCCTTTATGCGCATTTATTCGTCAAGTCAAAGGCGAATCTTTCGTCGAAGCAATAAAAAAAAAATTGAGCGACGTTTATAGTACAAAAGAAGCTCGTGAAAAATCATACCGAACTTGGCCATCGTCAGCAAACAAAGAGCCAAAAGAATTGTACGAAGCTGGATTTTTCTACACCAGTAAGTACGATCTACATTTTTATGAGCATTTATTTCGTTAATTTTAATTAGGGTGGATTGCGGAAAAAAATATTGAAGGATTTCGACCAAATTCAGTAGAAACCTTCATTTTGAGATGAGAGTCACTCAAAAAAATGTTTGCCACTGGAGGTGCTCTCGAAAAAGAAGAGACATCCTCAAAAAAATCATGGTTTTTCAAGATGAAGGTATCCACTGAATTTTGTTAAAATTCTCCAACATTTTTGTTCACGATCCATCTCATTGATTGCTCTTGCACTTCAACATTGTATGTACTAAAAATGAAATATTTGCACATGTATTTGTAGAAAGTGAAGATTCAGTGCAGTGTTTCGATTGTGGCTTTTGGTACATCAACTGGCAAATCTGCGACGACCCCTGGTTTCTACACGCGAAACTAAACCCTTCTTGCAAATTCTTACTCCAAATGAGAGGTGAAACATTTCTCAAACAAGTAGAACAAGTTTTAGCTTCCAGAAAGGTACGTACACGTACCGTACCTATTACTTATTTAAATAGGTACTCGTTTTTAAGGTGAAAGATTTGTTACCTATTTTCTCCAATTATCATTGTAGAAGGCTAGCAAAAGAACTCGCAGTGCAGACGAATCTATATCATGTGGAAGTAATGATGATAATATTCAAGAACTGATGAAATCTTCCGTCGTCCAAGTGAGTTTTTCTTTTTAGGTACCTACTACTTACGAGTACATCAAATGACTTGTGATAAGAAGAGTTCTAGCTGTGTAACTAATTCATCATTTTTTTCTCCCGCAGACAGTTTTAAAAGTCGGTTTTAATGAATCCAAAATAAGAGTGGCTATACGATATTATTTGAAATGCCCGGAAAAGGCCAAAACAGTTAAAAATTTATTTGCCATGATAATGATTGCTCAAAAAAAAGACCCCGAAGTATTCGGTAATGATTTTTCTCATCATTCAACAAGAAGTCTGTTTTCTTGAAATTTATTAATGATTTGTTATCTATTATTTTTTACAGCCTGTCTTCTAAACTTGAAAAAAGAAAACGATCGATGTGAAAAGGCAAAAATATGTAAATTTTGCTCCGAACAAGGTCCAATATCGATACTTGTGCCCTGTGCACATCTGCTCAGTTGCTGCCCTTGTGTTGCTAAAAATTTGAAACGTTGCTTCGCTTGTAACGAAGAAATCGAGCACAAGTTGGAAATGTTTCCAAAGTGATAAAATTTTGTTTTAATCTAAGCCAATTGTTTTTGACGAATTGTATAGATATTCGAATCCTATTAAGTATATGAAGTTGACTTTACTCAATGTGTTTTTCATTAATTTTAAAAATATTAAACATCGGCAACGAGATAATCAAAATGCCAGTTGCTACTTTTTTTTAAATTTTTAAATAATTTTTCTGGCCATCTGGCGAGAAAAACAATCGCCATCTTTTTCAAAATTCTATACAAACAGGGAAAATAAACAAGAAAAATTTGGAGTCCGATTGATAAAAAGAAAAGTGCAGGGCATTAAAACAAATCACAAAAAACGATAATTTTTTTTTAAAACTATCTTTCTATGTGGTCCGTTAAATTGTGTTACAAATTCACGCCAGATATCTCTCTTCACTTGCCATTTAGGTAAATACGATTTTGAGCGGGATAAAAAAAGGAAGAGGTATAACATGAAAACTGTAGTAATATTCGGTCTGTGCTGAGTTTTAACTTAATTTGATAGGGCACATGGCTAGTTTCGAAAATAAAAAAATTATCAAATCCAACGACAGGTTGACAAAAACGAAGGTTAGGTTCAATATGAAAACTTTCGCAAATCATGGTATCAATGTGAAACGTTATTTAAATTTGATGGGCTACAAGGCTAGTTTTTTAAAAAAAATCTGAAATCTGGTTTCAGAAAGGGCTGAGATAGAGAGGGAGATAAAACATGAAAACGATCATCATTTTTGGCCTCAATGCAAAATTTTTACCCAATTTGATGGGCTGATTTTGACGAAAAAATGCGGAGTTGAAATTGAGGTGAAAACCTTGAAGAGACTTGAAATAATTTTTACCAACTGTGATGGCAAGAGGTGACCTGAAATATTTTTTCAAAGGTATTTCAATTCATTTCCACTTTTTTTCCAAGAATTTTTCGTCAAATTGAGATTTTTTTTATAAAACTGAGATTTTTTTCGAAAATAGGGATGACAATGTGGAGCTCGCACCTTCGCGTCGCGATATCCTCTCTTTTTATAAAAAATCACGTACGTACCTACATTCATCCTGTCATTTCTGCTTTCTAGGAACCTGATCTATTGTCCCTGTTCTTCCTTCGTCCCCCTCTCACTTCTCTAGCGACTGACAGAAAAACATTGGTAACTAATGAAGATTTAAAGAAAACGATCTCCAGCTATTTTTTCAAAAAAATTTTGAATTGAAAAGTCTCCAAATTTTTTTAACGTATAGGTACCTACCTACCTACTGCTTTTAATGAGAATCAAAAAATCTGGCATAGGCTATATTTTTGAAATAAATTTAATTAATCAGAATTTTGGGATCATTTGGCAAAGGTAAAAAAGAAAAAAAAAACGTTTCTTTCTGACGCTGGAAAAATTTTGAAACAAACATAAGTAGACCTTAGTAGCGCACTAATTGATTTTTTTGTAAATTTAAAAAAATCTTTTGGGCCGAAAATGATGGAAAAATCAAAATTTTGCCAAATTGACCTTGAAAAGCTACCCGTAAACAACTTGGCAAGTCAAAAATGGTAAACTAATCGAATTTCAGCTTTTTACGTCACACGGCAGGGTAACGATGAATTTTTCAAATTTTCAATAATGAAATAGTTGGACAAAAATGTGGTTCCGAACTGTACACAGGTCACACCGATTTTAAAAAAATGGTGAGCAATCGGTCGAGTAGGTGCCTATAATAAGCGTCAATCGCATATGTATTATGCACCAAAGTAGGCAGATTTTATGACATTTTTAAAAAAACAGGAATTTTTAAAAATTTGTAGAAGGCTCCAAAACGGTTTGAAACCACCTCCAAGCTCCAACCGACTCAGTACGTTGAAACTGGAGTAGAAATAGAGGGAGTTTTAGATTTCTGCCTTTATTTGGTAAAATTTTATGGCCTAATTTCAATCAGTGTAAATGTTCTACACAAAAAGAACCTTGAGTGAATGAATGAATGAATGAATGAATAATTCAATTTAGCTACATAAAAGGAATACTATTTACTATGTAACGGCTAGAAAGGAGGGTGCGAAGGAAAGCATCAAAGCAATAAGCAACCAGATGTTTCGCTTTCACCAATCACCACGAAGCCTGAATACGTTTTTTATGCAACTCTCGTGGCCAGATTTCCTTACAATGTTGCCGATAGCGCTCGTTCAACAAAAACCTGTTTTTGCCATGTTGCCAACAGTTAGCGTCAGCATCTTATCTTTCAGTATACCAATTACCAAAGACCCGTACAACAAAGCGAATTAGCGATAGTTAGTGATGCTAGTGTAAGTAAGTATGTAGATTGTTTTCAACGTTTTCGACAGTTAATTTCTTAAATTCTAAGCAACATTTAGGTGTTTTTTGTAATTCAATAAGTACCTACCTAATGGAAGCGGGTCCGGTCAAAAAAAGTAAAACAGTAAGTGCGAATAATTGTATAGGTACTTTATTAAATTTTTTTTGAGTTTATCGAATCGAATTTTAAATTTCAGCAATCAAAAAGCCTGCAACAAGCTTACTATCCTGCACCTAGTTTTGTTAATTATATCACCAAAGAAGAACGTCTCAAGTCCTTTGAAAAATGGCCAATACCAGAAATTAAAACACCTCAAGAACTAGCTCAAGATGGATTCTTTTATTCAGGTATGTACAATTCACCCATTGAAAAATCGATAGAGATGCCTCGTACTCGTATCATGTTGACAATTCCAACTTATCTCTGAAATATGTAACAGGACACGAAGATTTAGTACAATGCTTTTCATGTGGCGGTGGCCTTTCGAATTGGGAAATAGGCGTAGATGTTGCTTTCGAACATGTTAAATATTATCCTAAATGCGGTTACGTGATTGAAAAAGAAGGCGAAGACTTTGCCGAGGAGGTGAAAAAAATAGTGAAAGATCAATACATGATGGAAGAATCACGCTTATCATCGTTTGACGATTTTTGGCCCCAATCAGCGACTAAAACACCTGAACAACTGGCAAGAGCCGGATTTTTCAACACAGGTAAATGCAATCATTCGTTCTTCTTTCATCTCCTTTCAATGGATTTCATACACATCGTGTATTATGTTGTTGAGAATTTTTGATTATTTTAACAGGGGATATCGACGATGAAGTTCAATGCTTCGAATGCGGTATCACGATAAAGGACTGGAAAGTTGACGATGATGTCTGGTTTAAACATACTCGACAGAACCCAAAATGTGAATTTGTTTTTAATGTAAAAGGTCCAGAATTTATAAACACAGACAAAGGATATCGAGTTGAGTCGTCGACGGAGCAAATAAATCGTGTGCAGGTAATTTAAGATTATCAAAATAATTGCGTTCATTCGTGAGAGTAAACGCACTAATCAAAAAATCCGCAGGAATTGATGAAACAACAAAGTCGAGATCTAAGCGACCCATGCCATGACAACTTCAAAACTGTCGAACAACGACTGGAATCTTTCAAAAATTGGCCAATTTCACAAATAAAAAAACCAGAGGAGTTGGCTGAAGTTGGATTTTTTTATTCAGGTGAGCATGAAATTATATTCTTGGAAGTAGGTATATAAGTTGATAAATTCAGGGAACATTGGCGTCGAATTAAAAACGTGATTTAATCAGGAACAAGAGCACGAGTGGTTTGTTTTCATTGTAATGGAGCACTCGGCAATTGGACAGCGACTGACGTAGCGAGCGAAGTACATGCAAAGTGGTATCCTCTATGCGCATTTATTCGTCAAGTCAAAGGCGAATTGTTTGTCGAAGCAGCAAAAAAAAAATTCAGCGGTATTTATAGCACAAAAGAAGCTCGTAAGAAGTCGTACGAAACTTGGCCATATTTAGCAAACAAGGAGCCAGAAGAATTGTGCGAAGCTGGATTTTTCTATACCAGTGAGTACGAATCTACATTTATGAACATTTACCTATTTCATTAATTTCAATTACTAGGGTGGATTGCGAAAAATGAAATTTTGGAGGATTTCGACTAAATTCAGTGGAAACCCTCCTTATCAGATAAAAGTCACTCAAAGAGTCAAACCAAAAAATGGCAAAAATACGTGAACGATTTGCAAATTTTCAACCGCTTAGAAAAACCCTAAAAAAGTTTTTGGATTTTGATGGTGATGGCGTAGGTCGACCCAGAATCTTAAATACTATCTTTTGAGACTCGGTCATTTTTCCTAAAAGAAGTTAAATAGTGGATAGAGTGAAAAAACTACGATTTTTTCAAAAATACCTCCTCCATATCTCGCCTTCAGGAGCACTTCTAGTGCCAAAAAAATTATCAGAGTGATTCACCTCAAAATGAAGGTTTTTACTGGATTTGGTCAAAATCCTCCGACATTTTTTTTCACGATCCACTCCATTGATAGCTCTCGCTTTTCAACATTGTACAACATCAAAATTAAATACTGCATATTAGATAGTGAGGATGCAGTGCAGTGTTTCGATTGTGGCTATTGGCACGTTAACTGGCAAGCCTGCGACGATCCTTGGTTTCTACACGCGAAACTAAACCCATCTTGCAAATTCTTACGCCAAATGAGAGGTGAAACATTTCTGAATCAAGTAGAACAAGTTTTAGCCTCCAGAAAGGTATGTACTGTACCTATTTACTTACCTATTTCAGTACATATTTTTAAGGTGAAAGATTAATTTGTCATTCTCTTTAATTATCATTGCAGACGATCAGCAAAACAAATCGCAGTGTACACGAATCCATAATATTTAGAACTAATGAAGATATTATTCAAGGACTGATGAAATTTTCCGTAGTCCAAGTGAGTTTTTCTTTTTAGGTGCCTACATCAAGTCACTTGTGATGAAGAGTTCTACCTGTGTAACTAATTCATCATTTTTTTCTCCCACAGACAGTTTTGAAAGTCGGTTTCAATGAATCCAAAGTAAGACTGGCTATACGATATTACTTGAAATGCCCTGAATGGTTTAGAACAATTGAAAATTTATTTGAATTGATAATGGTTTCTCAAAAAAAAGACCCCGAAGTATTCGGTAATGATTTTTCTCATCATTCAACAAGAAGTCAGTTTTATTGAAATTCATTGTGATTTGCTATCTATTATTTTGTACAGCCTGCCTTCTTAACTTGAAAAAAGAAAACGATCGATGTGAAAAGGCAAAAATATGTAAATTTTGCTCCGAACAAGGTCCAATATCGATACTTGTGCCTTGTGCACATCTACTCAGTTGCTGCCATTGTGTTGCTAAAAATTTGAAACGTTGCTTCGCTTGTAACGAAAAAATCGAGCACAAGTTGGAAATGTTTCCAAAACGTAATAAAATTTTGTTTTAGTTTAAGCCAATTGTTTTTGACGAATTGTAGATATTCGAATCCTATTACATGAGACTGACTTTACTCAATGTGTTTTTTATTCATTTTAAAAATATTGAACATCAGCAACGAGATGATCAAATTGCCAGTAGGCCACATTACAGATCAAATCACAGGTTATACATATGTAATTTTACATTATTCAATTTATCGATTTAAATTCTTCAATTTTTCGGCAGACATATCTCAAGATGTTTGAGGAACGATGTCAAAAATACCACCACAATTTCAACTTTTCACATTTTTAATGCTGCCCCATTTTTTAAATTTTTAAATAATTTTTCCATCAAGTGAAAAAAAACAATTCTTTTTTAAAAAAAGTTCTACCAACAGGGAAAATAAATTGAAAAAATTGAAAGTCCGATTGTTAAACAGAAAAGAGCAAAGAATTAAGGAAGATCACAAAACACGAAAAAATACAAGGATTTTGATCAAATCCAGTGCAAACCTTCGTTTTGAATAAAAGATCATTCCGAAACAATTAAAGCTTTGGAAGTGACATTCGAAGAGATGTGAGTTCTCAAAAATGGAGCTTTTTCGAAAAATCGTAATTTTTTTCACTTTAGCCTGTACTCAACTTGTTAAAAATTTACCAGAGATTGTAGTTTTCTGAGAAATCAATTCCAAAATGATTTCAGAAATCAAAAGTAGCTCATCAATTAGGTAATCAATTACGAAACATCTTTAAGCAAAATATTGAAATGCCATTATGTTCTTCCCTCTGCACTTTGAAAATTTCAAAATTGATGAGAAGGGAGAGGGAAGGTCTCTAATAAGAAAATCAAAAAATACGAAGCCAGATATTGAAAATTTTCTCAAAACTACAAAAATTGTAAGGTATGGTGAATGGCCCATTTATATAAAACAGTACCCATCGTATCCATAATAGAAAAATTTTCTTTCTTCCGGAATCAAAATTTGAGTTATGCTACATGCATGCAAAAATAACTTACCCACTCACTGCTTTATTTCATATTCGTACAAGGAATTTCATAAATAAGTACTCACCTGAAACAAAAAAATAAACAATCGTTATTAATTTATATGTTGAATGCATCAAAATAAAAACGATCAGAGTAGCTTATCACTAAGTTCAGGGATTCGGGACTTTTCTATTGACACTCGTGGCCTTCTGAAACCCACGTTGCAAAGGGTTCAATGACTGGAAATAAATAGAAACATTGACCAAAATTCTTTCTTACCCCCCTCTCCCCAAAAATCCATATTTTCTCAATGAAGATGATGCAAAATCATGCAAACCAGATTTACACTCAGTCAGCCACCTTCTACACCATCCATCACAATATCCATTACTCTCCACAGACAAATTCTCACTAAAAACATGCATCCTTTAATGGAAAATATCAATTCTAAACAACCAACCTTCACCCCCTCGATGTAAAAAAAAATCTCTATAGAATATTAATACAATGCTTTCAATTGAGATCATTAATTAAACGTCGTAAATGCACGTTTATGCGTATTTTCGTCTCAGCATACCGAGAGAATTTCACACCCACGTACGTTGAAAAAACGCACAAGCACATAAACCGCTTCGAGGCTATACCACATCGATTACGTGGGAAAAACAAACGTATAATACGTATACCGAGTAAAAAAAATTCATTTTCGCGTGTGTCGGGAAAATTTAAATCTCGCGACGAGCATTGAATTCGTTTCTCGTTTTGTTCCCGCTTCTGGTTTCTTTGCACGTGAAAATTTTACAAGTCGAGAGAAAGGAAAAAAAAGCTCTTGAACAAAATCTCTTCTATATGCGTACATAAAACGGAAAATTTACCCTCAAGATGGATATCTACAAGATTATGGAGGGGGGATGGGAGAGAATTTTGGCTGCTTACCTAAACGTAAAATGAAATCCTTTTATTTTGTCTCGTTTTCCGGCGGCTAGGTTTATTTTTTACCTTCAACCACGATTCCTTTTCTGATACCTTACCCTACCTATGCGGCTATGTATGTATAATGTAGGTATTGCATATTTCGTATACACTCCAGAATTATAAAAAACCATGCCAATTTTTCCTTTCCTTTTTTTTTCAGCACATTTGCTAACACAAAAGCTCCCTTATTCGTACTAGGAATCTAATCAAATATAAGAGTAAGCACGAACCAAGGATGGGGTTGGGGTATTTACAAATGAAATTCGAATAAACGATAATTCATTCCATAAGTAAACTGAACCTTTTTACGAATCACCTTGGAAATTTCCAAACGCTCGTTCGAAGGTTAAATACGCCACCATAGTCGACGTCGTCGTTGTCGTCGTCATAAAATTCCATTATGTACCTCTTTTTTTTCCTCATTTTTTCTCTGGGCGGTACATATACAGAAGTATAGTTACCTAAGCTTGGGTTTGAATTATATACGTATTTTTTTTGTTTTCACGTTTGTTTTAAAATTTCATATTTTCACGAATTCGAATTTCTTTTTCTTAAACAAGATAGAATGATTTTCTGTCAACGACAAACATTCTACGTAGGAGCGTAGGTATGAATTGCTCGAAATAATCTGGAGAATGGTTGATGACCCCCGTTCCCAATTGCTGTATTTCAATGTCAACTTTTCAGCAGTACAAGTGCTCAGTTAGACGTTCTATGGAATAACCTTGTAGTATTGTGAGACGAATAAGACGGAATAATTTGAGCTGTTCTATATCTATGAATTCATGATCGAAGATGATTGTATAAAATCGTGACAAATTTACCATTCCTGGTACTTGAGATTTGGATCAAAAATGGTGACGTTGGCATGAGAGAATGAAATCGACGATTTCCCTCCAGATTGCAAGATTCGTTTTTGGTAAAATTCGTCAGATTATTACTGAAAATTGAATTCTTCATCATAACACGAAAAGTTCAAATGACAGATATATTTCTAGGACTTGAATTTAAAAATGATCAAACAGAGACCCACCCCCTGCCCTGGTGAGTGATAAAAAGACAGACATTGAATCAGAATAAGAAAAAATTTAAGAACTTAAATTTCTAAGCTTTTGGCAAAATTTTTCAAAAACATGCAAAGGATTTTTGGCTCAGGGATGAGGGGTGGAATAAGGCAAAGAAAAACCAACATCTATAAAAACGTGACTGAATAGCAGACTTTTGCACAATATTAGGAAAATTAAAAATTATGACAGAAAACACAAGAGAGGGAAACCCCTATTTTAAATTCTTGAGAAAAAAAAACGTCCACTTTTCAGCTTACAAAATTACCGGAAATCAACAGAAAAAAATTAACAAAAAATTGATTCATCTATTACATCGAGTATTAATAAATACAAATTCGTATAAAAATGAATGAAAATGAGTTGCCTAAAAATCGTTTACATTGTTATAATCAATTAATCATTGAAAAGAATTGCCAAAGTTTCTCAAAATTTTTATTACGTTGCATTCAATAAAATTGGCACAAAAAACTGCTTGCAAGTAGTGAAAAATGAATCTCTGCATCTTTACATAATTGCATGATATCAAGAGAAAATGATCAAAATCAACACAAATCATTAAAAATTATGAAAAATATAATACATACAGGACTACACAAAAATAAGGAATCAAAAATGATGAGTACCTGTGAAGAATTATGAAGTGAATTTTCAAAATTTAAGAAAATGGCCTAAAGCATAAATGAAATTTTTTAGAAAGAACAAAAAAATGGTAATTTCACAAAACGACCATAAATTAACCACCCCTCCCTCTTTTCCAAAAAAATCTAAAAATTAGCAAAATTGATAGCAAAATTTTAAATTTTCGGGAAAATCCTCCGAAACATCAAAATTACATAAAATAATTGAAATATAATATTATATCAAAGCGTGAAAATGCTTTAAAAAACTGCGTGACGTCATCAAATTGTGTTACCTCTCTGCCTTTTTTTTCTTCAATTCAAAATGTACAAAAACGTGTTAAAATACCTAGGTACACGAAAGTTGTTGAAAAGGATGAAAAAATTACTCCATAAAATAAGTATTCACAAAACTAAATAGATTTACTGAAAATCAGCAAAATTAGATTTTATTAATAATCTAAATTACAAAAAGTTTCTGAAAGTACATAGACGAAGTCGTGAAAAATGACAAAAAAATCATCGAAGATTATCTTTAAAAACTAAAAAATGAAGCGTATGATTTTAAATGACAATCACGATCCTAAAATATGTTAACATAACAAATTTTATACTTCAAAAAAAAAAATTGAAAAAAATGTAAGTAATTAATTCAGTCAAGTTTATTACAAATACAAAAATCACAGATCATCGCAGATCACCGAACTAATGATGCTTTTTTAATGGTCTTCCTGTTTTTTGTTTCGTTTTTTTTTTTTTTTTTTTTTTTTTTTCATACGTAAGTTATAACAAGCCGACCAATTGCGGAAGCTTCGCAATATAAGAATTAATTATCTATTTTTCTCTTTGATAGAAACACAAAATTTTTTTGAAGTAAAAACTTTTTTTCTAAAAATTGCCTTTAATTTTCTGTAAAAAATAATCAAATTGACGAATCACGGATAGGAAAATGTTTTTTGCTTGTGACAGGTATGTTGTTGGGAAAATCTGACAAAATGTCATTTTTATTATAGTAATTCAATGACTTTTTTTTCTCACGTCCTTAAAAATCAGATATTCATCTAAGTCAAAAGTAGGTATATGTACTTTAATTTCAATAATTGGTCATTTTCTCACAAGTTTTTAAAAGCTTTAAATCTTGAGATTCTCAAAGAAATTCGTTTCAATTTTCTCAAATTATTCTTCAAAAGTCAAGATAAAATATACTTAGATCTAATTTTTTCACAACGGAATGTTAAAAATTTTTAACATTGCAAAAAAAAATTTCAGCACCTATAGTTTAGCAGTTCAACTCATCGAATACGAATTCAAGATTTAAGTAGTATACATTGACTTTCTGAGTAAAAAAGTGAATTTTTCAAAATTTTACTTTTTGAAAAAAAGGATAGGTATATAGCAGAGCTTTGCTAAATCATCGTAAAAATAGAGAAAATCGAGGTAATTTGATTCGTTGAATTTAAATTACGGAGATGAAAAAAATCGATCGAATGAGGTTGTCTCCAGGAATGAAAATACTGTCGAAACACAATTTTTTGATAATTTAAGCGAACTGCGAAGTGTTGAAAATTTGTATTAAGAAGGGGAGGGGATGTCTATCTTAGAACATATTAGCTTATAAGGCATACAATTTTTATCAGGGCATATAAATGAAGGCATGAGAGTCATTTTTAAAATCTCAAAATCCATTTTGAAAGTCAAAAAATTTGAAGAAATTATCCCACATGCAATGGAAGTAAAAGTGAGACAATTCTATTTTTCGAAGTCATATCTCCCTACAGGGAACTATGTTGCATAAAAAAATTCATTGACTTCGGATGATTCGCCTATCGTATCCTGTTAAAACTTTTCGATTTTTTCCTAGATTTCAACAAAAAATAAAGTTTTAATATTCGACTGAAATTTTGAAAAAAATCCCAGATGAACCTTCGAGAACGAAAATATCGATGCCATGCCCATAGCATTAGAAAAAGAAAAATTTTTGCATAAATGCAAACTCCACCAAAACGATACTCCTTCAATTTCGTGTACCTACAACATTTCATCAACACGATGAAAAATTCACTCAAAAATAGGCATGTTTCCGAAAAAAAAAAAAATAACAAAAATCCATCAAACACACTTCTCTCTCCCCCTCATACGCAGTACTTAGTACCTATTATTAAAAAATATTCGCACAAAAACATCGACAATATTAAATACATAAAATTACGTTCGCAGCTTATTACATAGTTACGCATATTTTCTTCGAACATAACATTACACATGGTCACAATGACCTCTAATTTTCTTACGATAAAACCGACGTCTGATTTCGTATCAGTCACGAACGTTGTTCCTCGACATCTCAAAAGGTTACATCGCGAACGAGCCTCTCTCTCTGGGTTCGCGAAACCGTCAATGTAAGTACTCGTATATTATTATCGCCACTCATACAAACCCCCAATTAAGAAATCCAACATCTCGGATAATTACGACGATTGTTCAATTAATCAAAACTTTCAACTTTACCGACCAAAGTCTCGATTACACATAGAGTGAGAAAAAACACACAGAGATGTCCGACGAATATACCCACTACCCAGTACGTACACACACGTAGCGATAACCCAAACCGAAACACGTCTCAATTATCCACGTAACGCCTTTCAAATTCCAAATACCACCCGCCGAACGTGACACGTTAAATAATTTGTATACGCGAACGCCGTTTTTCCCATCGCATACTGTGAAATTCTGCTACATATGAAAATAGTGTTGGCTTAAAAGCTCGCAAAATGGATAGACTTCCAAGTACATACATATATGTACGTACGAAAAAGACATTACACGGTGCAGTTTTGAACAAAATATCGCGAAACATTTTGAATAATACAAGTAGGTAGATATTTTGAGCTCGAGACATCAACGTACCAGACACCAGGTTTTACTCCAATTAGGTATAAAATGTCGAGTAAACTCGAGGCAATCTTTCTTTATCGTGCATATACGAGTACGTAGCCTCTGTATCTTTTTAGGACTCGAATAACTTTACGACTTTAGCTACTACATATAGTTTAACGATGAATAAATTTTCTTAATCATCGACTTACCTACGTCGTCGTTGTGTAGGATTCGTTTCGAGTCCATTTAGCCAAAATTATATACGGCGGTGCGAGCATGTACGAGCAGTATGTATCACATTTGAACCTACCTACGCTAAAATTCGAAAGTTTACTGCTTTAATTTACTCCCATCTCTTCGCCTTCTCTTAAAACATTTCAACCATTCTACCCCCTCCCCATCGCCTACCCCTGCATTAACTAGGAATGTTAAAACCCATATTCAAAATGACTGATTTGCGTGTAAGATATAGGTACTATCGTAAAATTTAAACCTTTTTTAATCTCTTCGCGTTTTGCGTTTTTTGTTTTTTTAACCCTAAATCGTTTCATTATTTACCATGTTACAAAGATCGATGCCAAAAATGCCGGAAAACGTCAAAATATATTTGTGTAGAATTTAGATAGAAGATGCTCAATTTGAATCCACATCTCAGTGGAGGGAACCTCTTGGCTCTCCTGATTGGTCATTGATTTGGCTAATTTTATTTCACTCGAGCAATGAGGCCCCAGAAGATGGTTCACAAAAAAAATTTTAGTGGGTTGAATTTTCCAAAATACGAGTATGTTTAGCTTAAAAAATGCCAGCCAGTGCTACCTTCAGCAAATACGTACCTCGAACCAAGATAGGAAATTTTCCCGCCATTTCTAACCCCCAAAAATAAACTCGAAACCGAATAGATATTCTAATCAGAAAAGAGTAAAGAACAAATAAAGAGCCATTATAAATTAATCTCTCGATACAACGACGAATAAATATAAGATTTCGTTTTTCCAATATCTGGTTTTCAAACGACGATGAAGAATCAAAATAGGATTCCATCTATAAACCTTTTTTTTTTCATTTTCATCTCTCTAAAGTACAATTTAAAGCGAGTAAAACGCTACGCTTAAATTTATGCGCATCGTTTTCTTCGTAATCGAGTTATGTATATTGGACTCATTCAGCTCGATTTGCTCTCTTTCTTTGTTTCTTTGAACCTTGTTAAATCTTTTCAAAGAGTAATAAGTATTCGAGAGTTTGTAGCTGGATAAGCAATGGAGATGGGAGAGGGGGGCAGAAACGTAGTTTCAAATGAAAAACGGAATCTTCGCGCGAATGTTCTTCATCTTATATAAGGGGATGTGTGTAGGCAATTTATACGACACATGTTAATCGTAAATAAGGATGGATTGCATATTCTAGTAATTGAAGGAGTTGACAAAAAACAGCACAATTGAACAGCTCTCGACTGCGTGCAATTTTTTAA
Organism: Planococcus citri; assembly: GCF_950023065.1. NCBI lineage: Eukaryota > Metazoa > Arthropoda > Insecta > Hemiptera > Pseudococcidae > Planococcus > Planococcus citri. The sequence goes on along the minus strand of NC_088680.1, from coordinate 43,169,773 downwards.
AAATCAATAAAACTGAGTATTTATGAGTATCTCGAATATTTTTAGACCAAAAAGAGAAAAAATTGAAAGAGTATCCAAAAATACCTCACCGGGGCAAACTTCAGGAGCTGAATTTCATTTGATCAATTTTTTAAAAATTCAAACTTTGATTAAGTATGTATTTTCTATGAAAAAACTAACTTTGATCAATCTGAAATAGAAAGTTGAAATTTTATTAATTACCTAATACCCTATTTTCAAATTCCAAAATAGATTGGAGGCAGTTTTCAGCTGTTCTAGAGCCTCGAGTGAATTTTTGGAATTTAAAATAATTTTAAAAAATGGCATAAACAAGATGAAAAGAAAACTGAAATTTTGTTTATACCTTATTTTTGATCTCCTAAGTAGATTGGTGGTGGTTTTGAACTGTTTTGGAACTTACAGTGAATTTTTGGAATTTCCATTTTTGAAAAAATTGACATAAAAAGGTGAAAATGAAACTAAAATTTTGTTTATATCTTATTTTGAATCTCCCAAGTCGATTGGTGGCGGTTTTGAACCGTTCTGGGACTTACAGCGAATTTTTGGGATTTGCAATTTTGAAAAAAATATAGCATAAAAAAGCAAAAATGAAATTGAATGCTTATAATTTCTGAATAAACCGAATTTGTGACCCTTTTAATCGATCCCATCACCCGAAATCTGAAAATCCGTTTCTTCTGATTCAAATCCACAATTTTCTCCAATGATTGTTTTGGGAAAAAAATTTAAAATCTTTACTTCTACGAAAACATCAACATGAAAAGCTTAAATTTAATTCATATTCTATTTTTGACCTTTCAAAATCAACATTGGTGTCTTTTTGAGCTATTCTGAAGTCTTCAGAAGATTTTAAAATTTATAGATTGGTAATATTTTTGAAAATTTAACCGACAGAAAAACTTTCAACTCGGAGAAAGATAAATCAAAAGAGCATGCAAAAATACTTCATCAGCCAAAAGTTCAAGGACTAAACTGCATTTTTCGATTTTTGGTGAATTTTTGAAAATTAAATTTGGGCCAAAACAGTGAAAAAATCATGAACTCCCCCCCCCCCCACCATCGATTGCAAACGCTTTTGAACTATTTTGAGTAGATCAGGAGCCTCCAAAAAATTTTTGAAAGTTGAAATCTCCACCAAATTTTACACAATGAAGTTGGATAGCTAAAATTTACATTACACCCTAACTCTAACGTGCTGAGTTGATTGAAGGCAGTTTCAAGCCACTCTGGAGCCTCCAGCCACATTTTGAAAATTCCAGAATTTCAAAAGGTGCCATAAAAAATGTCCAAATTGACTTTAGCACGTATTAATGCGATTAGAGCTTGTTAGTGACTCACTTGACTAATTAGTCCCAATTTTTCTATAATCTATTTCTGCCTGTTCGGAATCGTACATTTCTCTAGCGATTCAATAAATTTAAAATTTGAAAATTTCACCAATCCTGGCAATCCTGAAATATAATTTATGCCCAATTTTCAACATAGAATTTGCTGGCGATGGTTTCTAGCTGTTTAAACATGCCAAGTCAATTGTATTTATTAGATTTTTTTTCAATTCCAGTTTTCCAAAAAAATGTCATTAAATCTGTGAACTAAATTTTAGTCCCGGGTTGAAATTTTGTGGAAATTTCAACTTCCAAAAGTCTGCTGGAGGCTCGAAATCGTTTCCGATTGAGATGTATTTTTGTATCTTCTTTCAATTTTGCTTTCTTCAAACTCCAATTCAACAATTTCTCCGCCAGCTAAAATACCTCCCTTGTAAGTCAGTAAAATTAATCACGGAGACGGTAAAATCCGAGTTTTCAAGGGCTGTGGGCTACAACATGACTCATAACTTTCATTGTAGCCCTTTTTATGCTAATTTTTCCTGAAATGAAAATTCCAAAAAAATCCGCTGGAGGCTCCAAAACGTCTCAAAACAACCTTCAATCCATTTGGGATCTTAAAAACAAAGATGTATACGTACTGTGTAGACCAAATTTCAGCACTCTGTTTCAATTTTATCAAATTTCAGATTTTTCATAAAAAATGTGTCAAAATGAATTTTTCAAAAATTCACTAAAAATCTAAAAATGAAATTCAGCACCTCAGATCTAGCCTGATGATGTATTTTTGGATACCCTTTCAATTTTTTTTTGATCTGGTCGAAAATTCTCTTCGCCTGTTCGATATCTCTGCATGTTGTAAGTAGGAGGAAGAGGAGAGAAAGTTCATTCCATACAAATTTTTAAGTGATTTCGACCCAAAATATCTGAAATTGACGATGTGGACCCTCTCCCCACCTCAACAGAATAGAAAAAAGAAAATAAAAATAATTTGGAGATAGTCCCATTCAACCCAGGGACACTGGGACACCCTATATACATCGTCGTTCTTGGATATACCATCAACTACAACAAAACTATTGATAATTTAATAACGTCCATTAATAAAGATTACTCTACGTTTAGGGATTTCTCGATTCGAGGGAAATTTATTAGCGGATTTTCATTCCTACATTGGTATTTACTCATACACGTCGTGGTTCTCGTATATATCGAATTCCGACTTGGAATTAATTAAAAATAATTCCGCTTTTGTCGCTATCGCGTTTGGCGGACACCGATACAACTTTAATGATGGTACTTACTACTTACAACGTAAGACGACCGTTTCACCCGATTCACGTCACGATACCAAAACCAAACCGCCTCCACACACAAATAGATAGGTAGATAGAAGTACTAGGTACATAGATATGGGTGCATTTCATTCCATCATTATCATATCTTTCGACAACGACGACGTTAACAATTGGAAAACCGATGCATACGGTGAAATGAGAATAATTTTCATTCCGTATAATATGTGACATTTTTCATTAAATTATTTCGTAGTCGGAGTCGCAGCCACCACAACCAACGCGAAGTAATAAACATCGAGAATCGAGAAATATTCGTTCGAAACCAATACACCATCCATCCGCTTATACGCAGGCAGAAATGTCATTTAATCAAAATGGAAAAACTCGCGAAATAAAACTTTCAAATAAAATACGACAGCTATGAATCGAGTTGCGGCCGTACGAATTAATTTATTTTTATCTTCATAGTATAGAGACCTTCGATGTGAAAATTTTCCTCCTTCACTTCCTGCCGTTTCTTTCCATTCTATGTAAAGAAACAACTTACTACAAATTACCAATTGATACGAAGAGGTCGAATAAATTACCAAAATTTGTTATTTTTCGCGCCCGTGTCCGAGATCCCAACGTCTTAAGTTTTCTGAACTTCCTCATCGTTACAGTAGATACAATTTTCCTCGAATAAAAAATAATGATAACAATCGTAATAATGAACAAAACACGTTACGTAATTTTTTTTCTTGATGCGTTTTGGCGCGCGTAATTTTTTGTATTTTTTAAAATTCTTGCTTCGATTCAATTCTCGTGTTCGTTTTCATTTTACTCAAACGAAAAGTTTGTATTTTGTAATGAATTTTAAGCTAATTAAACGCGTTAATTTAGCAATTAGGTAATTTGAATTTTATACAATTATTAAGTTTTTAATAAAGTCGGGTAGTACCTCGAGTAAAACGTACCTAGAACTAGCTAACAATGTAAGCATTCCGTAAATTATTTGTTCTTTATAATTTATATTTAATTAATTTTTTCATTTGTGTAATGGGTTCTTCGATAATCTTTTTTTATTATTTTAAAAATTACTTTAACCTTCTTTTGTTTTAAAAAGTACAGTACATATTTTCAACTCGAACTCATTGTTGTTATTTTTTTTTTTGCAGCCAACTTGGCTAAACCATTCTCACAACGTCTTCAATTTCGAACTTGAGAGTAGCTTATGTGAATTTTCTGTTGGTATCGATGAATTGTCCCATCTTCAATGTCCTTACTCAAGGGTAAAAACCGATTCCAGATCCTGATATTTGGAAATCCACTTTTTTTTAAATTTATCCTCGAAAATTCGAAACCTCTTTCATCATCTCTTCTCACATATCCACGTACAGAAAATCATAACTCGAATTTAAACCACCATATGCGCCATCATTAAGACTAATTTGAACCATTCGTTTATCGAGGCTAGTAAAAGAAAAAACCTATAATATTTGATATTTCGAATTGTTATCACGCAGCGAGCGAACTTGCATACGCTTAAAAATACTTATCGTCCATTTTTTAAACTCGTCAATTTACCAACGAGATTTTCTTTTTAATTTTATAAAATAGAAGGAATTTTCGTTACGTCGTAATAAATATTCATTAGAGAGACGTTACCTACCATACGTACACAAGTTAAACTTTAAGATACCGAGTAAAATATTCACTTCTGGAAATTCGCGAATTTTTTTTTCCAAACTGTTTTTTTTTTCAACGTCAAATTTCACCCGACATATTTAGTCCGTTGAATAGAAAATGTTGTTTTTTTTTCAGTAATTAAGAGTTAGGTTAAACGTATAAGAGGTTTTTCGACTTTTTTTTTACCGCGTTGTGCTACCGCATTAACAAGATGAATCATTATTTTTAATAGAGGTACGAGTTTTAACGATCGTTCAAAATGGAGGAAATTTTCGTTCGCCTTGTTTTTTCATCCCTTAATAGATTATCTACGTTGTTAGTGTGTACAAATACGTGAGCGAAGGCACGGTTTTTTTTTCTATAAAAAAATAGGTACCTAATTGATTAGCAGGGAAATTTAAAAACAAATGAGATCGTTTGCTGGTATTTAGATTGTTCGCGTAATCAATCAGTATTTTCGCGCTTGGTTTGGTTCGTGGTGTTGTAGGGCAATTTACTCAGGTGTTTAATGTGTGTGGTTTTTTCTTAAAGGGGTGATTTTTTTTCAAAGTGTGAAATCAACGTTGAATTTTAGACTGGGTTTTTATGGAGCTCAGACGCTCAGTCCATACAAAATTCTTTTTTCTCATCAGTCATCAATATTGGTAACATTTTTAAAGAAAATTGTCAACACTTGAGAAATAGTTCCATTGAAAAACAAAGGCTGTAGATCTATGATCAGCACATGTCAGCACGTTAAAAAACATGTCAAATGTATATACTCGCTGGCTCACAGGGGGTTTTGGGAAGGAGGGCGTGAGAGAGGGAAGGGAAGGGGGAGGAGGAGGTTTTGACCCGAATTAAAGGCGAAGGAGCTAAGCTACACGATGGTCATTGGTCCCTATTTTTTAGATTTCGTTTTGTATAGTCTCACCTCCAAACTTACTAGATTTTATGAAAAAACAGTTTAATATTTATTGATTATTTCTCCCGTGTCCTAATGAAGGGATATCAGGAACCTCAGGCTCTCCTGCTTAGAAAAAAATAGAAAAAATTTTGGTGAATATTTTCAATTTCTGTCTCATAATTCTTCAAAATAACCCACTATTCAAGATAAAACATCTTCTGGACTCCAAAGCAAAGCCCATTGCCCTGTGATGAGTCCTCCTCCACCTATTTTTTGAAAAATTCAAAAAATGAAATTGGAAACCACTAGAAAAGAAAATAATAAAAATTGGATGAACGGTTTTTTAAAAAATTTACATAGAAAAAAAAAATTTTCACACTATTTTTTTCAAGGTTTTAGTAAATAAATTCTCAATCATTTGTATTGAGAAGGAGAGTACAGGTTTTTTTTTTAAAGGGGAATATTTAGAGAAAATTCCAACGCAGGAATCGAAAATTTTACGATTTTTTTAAAATTTTACATCTTCTTAGCCAAAGAAGGCTTTTTCTCGAGGAGGGCTTAATTCAAGTGATTTTGACACAAAAAGTGAGAAACATTGAAAAAAGTCTGCCATTTAATTTTTTTGAATTTTTTTCCAACTTTGTGAGACTTCACATCAAACACAAACAGTCAAAATTATATAGGACCCAAAAGAGATTTTTTTATTGAAAAGAACGCTGTTTGAAAGATTTATCACCAGTAAATTAGGAATTTTTCCTCGACTTTTGTTTTATTTGGGGGGTTTTTCTTGAAAAGAGAGTTATTTAAAAGAATTCTGACGCAGAAATTGTGAAAGAACAATCTTCCCTATTTGATTTTTTAATTTTTTTTTCAATTTTGCGGTGTCTAGCACCATTTGATTTTAGTTGGAGGTTTCGATTTTTAAGAATTTTTTTTCATAATAAATACCTAACATATTTTTTCTGGGAGTGAGATAATTTTGTTTCTTGCTGAAATCAGTGAAATCCTAATAGTGTGACAACCTAACACACGATTTCTTCAATCTTTAGAAAGCTTTTGGTAGACTAAATTTTGAGGGGGGGGGGAGATTGAGGGGTAAGATAAAAAATGAGTTGTTGATATGACCAAAATTTTAAGGCTCCGTAATCCCCTTCCTCTCTATCAAAATTTTACAAGATTTTAAAATTTATGCTTTCAGAAAAACCTCAACTTTGAACTTTTGAAATTTTCGACGAATATTTTTGATATGAAGTACTCAAAATTAACTCTAAAACGCAGCAAAACAAATTTTCTCCAAAATACAGCAGTCTCAAGCAATTAAATTTCAAATACGAAATTTTGAGCCAAACTTCGGGCAGGCATGGAATGGCCCAGTTCACACGTCGCATTCACTTTGGAATTTTAGGGATATGCATGCATAAAATCGACCTCATTTTTATGTATAAACATTGCAACCACAAACTTCATTGGTTAAGAAAATTTACGAACAACGAAATTCATTTGACCAATCAGATTTCGTCGTTCACAAATTTTACCCAAGCAGTAAAGTTCGTGCAGTTTGTTTAATCATAAAAATGACGTCATTCTTATACATGCATACATATTGCAAAAAAATTGCAAATGCATGATAATAAAGAAGGGTTTCCTTCAACCCTCTGGAGAATTAGTACCGAAATTATCGATTATTATTTTATTTGATTATCGAAAAAAAACTCGTAAAAAATTGAGCCAAGATGTCAGTGACTCAACTTGAGAGTTTTTGGTTCAGAAAATACCCCATAACTTTGCCCCTTCAATCTCTAAGGAAGGCAAACCAAATACTTTTCGCTTATATAGTTTGGGTTTTCATACCTCGAATGGACCATTCAGGATACATTCAACCAAAAAACACAATCGACAGTAGGCAACTTTCCAACCAAAGTTGAAAAATTACACTCATCTTTGAGTAGAAAATGGCCGATATTCGAGATAAACGACATTATTTTTACTCTCAGCCCATAAAATTGAATACGAGTATTTCAAAGTACCGGAAGGCAATTTTCTTTCGATATAGGACCCGTTGTTACCTTTCGTCATTTTCAAAGACAGGAAACACATTATACTCGTAGACGATTTTTTCAGCAAACTTGAAAAAAAAACACACCAAAAACTTGTCTAAAAAAATCTTTACCAACGAAGCTAAAAGCTGGTATCCTCATCTTGCAAAATTTAAACAAACACTCGAACGTCTTTTCATAGCGAATTTAAATTCCATAAATAAATAAGACGAAATTCCAACATGAAATAAATTTCTTTAAGAGCATCTAGTTTACTAAATAGGTAACTTCAGTTGAAAATGTTGTGCATTAATTTCCCTCAAAATATCTAAAGAATTACAAATCATCTTATTTTATTATTCTTGCCACTACATCATCGAGTTCGATAAAAATAGAATTTTATGTTTCACCACGGTTGGTATTATTTACACAGATTCGTATGCATGAAAAATAACACAAGAAAAAGGAAAAAAACTAAACTAAAATGACGACTATTTCCAGTTCATCGCGAATCAACTGCGGATGTTTTCGCTTTTCTTACGAGTATAATCTACGTAGGTATGGTAAATGTAATTCACGAGGTAGATATACATAAGTATTTCATTCCCACTGAATAGCGTATACGATACATATTATAAATGCGAATTAAAACGTTGAAAAAATTATCCAACGACCTTGGTCACAACTCATTTCACGTTATAAACAAGCAAAGTAAATAAACTCAGCTTCACTCTAGTTACATGCTACATAATACTATAATGTATTAAGAAGCGTAACCGCGTCCGTAGTGCGGTTGTAGGTAGGTACTTAGTTCGCTATAGCCAGCACACCACATACTCGTACATAAAATGTGGCAAAAAACAAAAGTGTAAAAATACCATTAATAGTATACGCAGTATGAAAATTAACACCAAAAAAACCTATTTTTAAAAAAGGCAAACGACCTGTAGCTCGCGAATTGTATTAACGATGGCGCTATTTTCAAGTCCAACCGCTTACGAATGCGTTTTTTTTACACTCGACGCGACGTATACCGCACGAATCAATCGTATTACGCGAAAATTATCGAATTGCAACCTTAACCTCATTTTAAAAGTGTGCGGTGAACGATGAAAAAATTAAAATCAAGCTTGACTGAGACGCGGACGCGGTACGTAAAATTTAGCAGGCCGATTGGTGGAAATATTCGTCGACATGACGAACGTTTAAAATACCATCATCGTGGCCGGTCGACTAGCTCGACGTTGATGCTGGCAAGTGGCAAGGCAGTGGCACGCTTCACTAGACGGACGGGCTCGTGCCCTGCTTCGTCATCAACATTCAACAAATGCATATTGAGTCCCCTGGCGACGGTCTGCAGTCTGCAGTTTGCACTTGGGTGAGATATGGTACTTTTATATGCCGCCTAATGCCATAATGCCGGTGCTAGAAAGGTCGCGAGGTGTCGTTCTCGGTGTACCGGTTTCAGGTTATCCTTCGTCGTCGCCGGTATTTATTCGAATCAGGAACTTAGGTTTAGATAAATTGTAAATTCATTAGGCTAAGTATATGCACGGTGCACGATTGGCAGGTAGGTATAGGTACTTCCATCGGGGAAGTCTAATCGCGCTGACTGAGTCTTTGTTTCGAGGTTGTCTATATCTCATGCAGGCAATTATTCATTACATTAATGGTCGAGTGATTGAGCAAAATTTATGTATCAATTTGGATACCCCTTACAAATGCTTTTAACGAACAACTGGAGGAAAAAATAACACGCGAACTTGTAAAAATATTCAGGGATCTTCGTTTGCCTTAAACCTCTTTAAAACATGATAAGACCGCTGAGATCAAGTATAAAATATTTATTTCGTGATCAAGTTTTACGAAATTGATCAAAATTAACATAGAGGAATGAAAACTCGTGAAAAATAAAAATTTCGCTCTTGACTATCTGACTGCGATAAAAATAATTTGGAAAACAAATTTGGGATAAAATTTTGAAAACAAAGATGAAAAAAGTAAAAAAGACAGTAAATCGAATCGACGTTCCCTAAAGGCCAAAATACTCGTATATACACCGAAATTAGTACTGTATCACTACACTCAAACCAGCTTCTTCAAAATTACACAAAAATTTATTTAAAATCTGCCAAAAAGCCCAATTTTATTTTCATTAGAATTTCGTTCACAGTTTTGAGTTTTGCAACCAGGCAGAAAAATTGTTTTTTTTTAAATAGCAATCTTTTGTAGGTCGTTTTTCAATTTTTTTTTTTTTTTAAATTTGATGGATCAAGGAAGAAATTACGAATTATAGCCAAATGACCTCAACAAGACGTGAGAAAAAGGTTTCCTCCCCCTCCCCCTTCCTAAGAGCTCAAACTTTGAAAAATTTGAAAGTTTTTCCGGCGTTTGAAGCATTTCGAAAAAAAGAACTGTAATTTTAAGAACTATACAAATGACAAAAATGAACGTTGAGCTTTTAGAATGGTTTAAATGCGACGATATGGAAGTACATACTAAAGACACCAAAAAACCACGTGAACTAGAAAAAAAACCTAAATTTTTTTTTAATTTTCGAACTTTGATCTCTCACTAGGAAGGTTGAGCATTAACCGCAAGCTTAAAATTTTTTCGCCATGATTTTTTGCAAGACTCCATTAAATTTCAAAAAAAAAAAATTGCAAAATTATCCATCAATTGCTCACTCAATTCTTAACAATTTTTTCAACATTTTATCCACGTACCTACAACTAAAAAAAGCAACTTTTCAACTTAATTTATGGAATTTTTTGAAACAATCTTACGACATTTTGTAGTATTTTTACGATCTTGTCTGCAGTTTTGGACCATTCAAAACCATTTTTGGATCAGTAATATTTCAATAATGTCAGCATTTATATGAGGAGCTGAGAATCAAAACTCACATTTGCCAAAAAAAAAAAAAATCGTTTTATGGCAGATTTGGATATACCGTTTTACACACTATAATGTGACATATTCGGTTTTTTTGGATCAAAGTCATTTTGGTGTGAAATTCACCTTCAAAACCAAGGGTTAGAATCAAAACTCACATTTGCCAATGGCAAATGTGAGTTTTGATGAAAACTTAGTTTTGTTTGCAAAATTCCATAGGGAAAAGTTTGATAACAAGCTGAATTTTGGTACACGGGGGTTTTTTGATACGCTGAACACGAATTTGGTGTGTCCAGGTGAATCCGGTGTACGCTTCCCCCTTTTTTGTGGACCTTAAGCCCCCAAATTTGTTTTTTTGCGTTTAAGTCCGAAAATATGCAATTTTATGCAAGATTTATGTTTTTTGGGTCGCAGAATACGAATTTGACAATATTTTTTTTGTAGGGGTGGGGGATGAGGGGGTTAGGGGGGCGAGAAATTCAAAATTTGACTATAATGATGTGTGATATGTCGAAATGTATGTTTTTGAGGGTGTAGATCACGAATTTGACAATATTTTTTTTCTTAGGGGTCAATGGTGGGGGCTGAGGGGTGAAAATGGTTAAAAATTCAAAATTTGACTATAATGATGCGTGACACGTCGAAATGTATGTTTTCGTGGTTGTAGATCACGAATTTGACAATATTTTTTTCGTAAGGGTTGATGGTGGGGGATGAAGAGGGTGAAAAATTCAAAATTTGACCATAATGATGTGTGATATGTCGAAATGTATGTTTTTGAGGGTGTAGATCACGAATTTGACAATATTTTTTTCGTAGGGGTGAATTGTGGGGGATGAAGGGGGTGAAAACGGTGAACAATTCAAAATTTGACTATAATGATGTGTAATATGTCGAAATGTACCAAGTATGAATAATTCAACTGAAAGTGAGTAATTTTCATCAATTTACTCGATTTTAGTTTGTTATAAAGTCATTATAGAGGTTTAATTTACGTTAAAACTCCGTGTTTTGCCTACTCTGCTACATAAATAGGAATAGAACAAATTTTTGCACGTAGATGCACGGGAAATCCCAGGGGCTAGTACTTCAGATAGTGTATTTCAAGATGTCATTTGCCATTTTTGCCCCCGAATGCCCCGGAGACGACAACAGTCAATTATAGTGAAAAATCATGGTGAATTTTGTTTAAATGTTACAAATTTTTTCTTCCAGGGACTTTGACGGCTCTCCAATAGAAAATTCTCCATCCCCCACCCTTCACCTTTTCTACACCTTCAAAAACATACATTTTGACATATCACACATCATTATGGTCAAATTTTGAATTTTTCACCGTTTTCACCCCCTTCATCCCCCACAATTCACCCCTACGAAAAAAATATTGTCAAATTCGTGATCTACACCCTCAAAAACATACATTTCGACATATCACACATCATTATGGTCAAATTTTGAATTTTTCACCCCCTTCATCCCCCACCATCAACCCTTACGAAAAAAATATTGTCAAATTCGTGATCTACACCCTCAAAAACATACATTTCGACATATCACACATCATTATGGTCAAATTTTGAATTTTTCACCCTCTTCATCCCCCACCATCAACCCTTACGAAAAAAATATTGTCAAATTCGTGATCTACAACCACGAAAACATACATTTCGACGTGTCACGCATCATTATAGTCAAATTTTGAATTTTTAACCATTTTCACCCCTCAGCCCCCACCATTGACCCCTAAGAAAAAAATATTGTCAAATTCGTGATCTACACCCTCAAAAACATACATTTAGACATATCACACATCATTATAGTCAAATTTTGAATTTCTCGCCCCCCTAACCCCCTCATCCCCCACCCCTACAAAAAAAATATTGTCAAATTCGTATTCTGCGACCCAAAAAACATAAATCTTGCATAAAATTGCATATTTTCGGACTTAAACGCAAAAAAACAAATTTGGGGGCTTAAGGTCCACAAAAAAGGGGGAAGCGTACACCGGATTCACCTGGACACCCCAAATTCGTGTTCAGCGTATCAAAAAACCCCCATGTACCAAAATTCAGCTTGTTATCAAACTTTTCCCTATCGTCGTAATTAAAACAGTGAAAAAAAATTTGATTGCAAATCTTGGAGTCAAAACTCACATTTGCCATTCTTTGTGTGGATATTAAAGCAGAAGGGAGCTAGGTAAAAATCAGTCAACACAGGGAATCGTGTTCTAGTAGCGCTATCTAATGATTCATTTTGGTATTATAAGTTTTTTCAACTGGCAACACTACTAACTCAGTTTTTCGCGTTTTTCTCAAAATCGTTTATGGTGGCAAATGTGAGTTTTGATTCTCAGCTCCTCATATGTACAATGTACATAATTTAATTGTGATCTGTCACGAGAAAACCAGGTTAGTGTCCAAAACGTAAATTTTACAGAACGGGCATTTGAAGTTTTGAATCCATGTGTTCGGGGATCTATGATTCGTAGGTCCGTGAAACTTGGACCATTTTTGACCACCAGGGATGCCAACATAACCTGACATTTTTTTTTCAAAATCAGGGTTGCCAAAGGCCAATAATCGAAATTTCCCTAAATCGATTTTTTCGTTTTTTTAAAATTTCGCACCAAAAATTTCGCAAAAACTACTAAGAATGAATTATTAACATAAAATAAGTAATTTATTGAGTTTTTCAATTTTTTCAAAAAACTTGTTCAAGGTGAAAAGAATTGATTTTTCCAGCTTAAGCCTCATTCAAATTTCAAAAAAACGGCCTAAATCCTACAAATGTGAGCGGATATCCACAAAAATTTGCATGTTGACTCCCCCGGGCATACATTTTAAGAAAATGAAAAAAAAATTTTTTTTTCATTTTTTTTGTAGTTGCTCTATTTTTTTAACCTTAAATTTAGGGTCAAAAGAATCGTTCGCGAACGTTTTTACCACCACAGGCAGATTCTGCACCCTGAGTACTACCAATATCCATCAAAAAAAATATATCGATTTTTTGGACACTAACCTGGTTTTCTCGTGACAGATCACAATTTTTCAATTTTGATTAAAATTAACATTTTTTTGGGCAGGACAAGACTGGAAAACGGAAAACTGAAACCGAAACCGATAAACTGATTGATAAAATTGGTTGAATTTTTCTGTAAAAAACTGCTATCGAAATTTAAAACTTGAAATTTCGGCTACATACAGAATCGTCGCACCAAAAATACAACTGGAACCTTCTTGTATCTGTTTTGGGTGAAGGGGGGAGGGGCTTTTACACTTGAAAAAAAGTGAGAAGACGTCTCGACTACAAAATTTTGTATCTTTATTATTATTAATCCATCAAAGACTACACTTTTTATACGGATTTTTTGTATTTTTATTTCAGTTTTTTTTTGCAGCACTAATTGAAAGTATGTCTTTAATTTCAACTCGTAAGGTTAGAAAAATAACATTCAACAACACACTGATTTTTAAAAAACACGAATAAACACCAACACCTAAAATGAAACCGATATCTAAATTGATGAAAACTGAAGCTTTTATTCTAAAGTTCTAAAGTACACTTTTATTCAATCAATTTTGCCAGCATTAGATTTGAAAGTCATCCCCCCAAAAAAAAGAAAATAAGACTCATCAATTTGGGAAAAAAAATGTTTCAGTGCAAGAAAAAAATGTTTAAAAATTTAAAATAATGTACTTTTTTTTCAAGTTTTGATAAAATTTCCAGAAATAGAAATACGAAGCATCAGATCAGAATAAAATATTAAACATACCTACTTCAACAAAAAAAAAAAAAAAGCAATGACAAATTCTATCAAGCACCTTATAGCCTACTAAAAAGCCCCTCTCACCCCCCTCTCCTTCCTACAAATAAAACAAATGAGAAAGTTGGCTGAAAAATTAAAAAAAAAAAAAAATTGAACCACATTTTTGATACTAACCACCTTTTTCCTTTCTCCAGAAAAGAACTCGAAAAAATGTAAAAATCAATTAGAAATACACAAAAAACTTTAAAATGTGGAAAAATAAAATAAAAATTTTTAAAAATAGAAAATAATGCCACAAAATTGAAATATGTATGTAACTACATTTTGTCCATTAGGAGCAAAATTTGAAACTGCAAAAATTAACCAAAAAAAATTATTTTTGTTGCAAAATATCAAAATATTGGAAACATGTTTGATATTTTGTCGATATGTGAAGAATATTTTTCCAGCAATAGCAAATGCTAAAAACAAATTAAAATACAACTCAAAAATAGAGAAAAATAATTAAGTTGGAAGAATTGTTTTCAAGGTTCAAAAAATATGAAAAAAACTCAGCTCTCGCTCCCCTTCTCTCCACCCCCCCCCCCCATAATCTCGAAACTTGATGTTTGGATACTCAGCATAACTCATCATTTGATTACTCTCAATCAATTCCAGCATTTTTTTCCCACTCGATTTTAAACTCCCTCTCTACTCTTTTTAACACTTCTAAAAAAAAATCAAAACGAGTCAAAATTTTTATCCAGAAACGTCCCCATTTCAAATCCTTCAACCCATCGGTCAAACCTAATCATCAAAATTGACAAAAAAAAAAATTGATCAAGACGACGACACCATACCTAATTATGGGGAAAAAATACTCCTTGGATTATAAATTTAATTTTGAGCCTCCCCCCCCCCATCTACCCCCATATTTCTGTAGTGAATTAAAACAACGTGATAGTCAAAAATATCGGATGACAATCAGCCTAAAAAGCTACCTACGTTGTACAGAAAACTATTACTCGTATTTCCCATGTGTAAGATCACAGAATCCCTTATCTATAGTTCCTCTTAATTAGGTACATTTTCAACGTAAACCACCAATCAATGTACGAGTATAGTTACGTAATTCAATCGAGCCAACTTCGTTCGACATCGACAAAGACATCGACTTCCATTCAACAAAAAACGTCATTCTGTACCAAACTCTAAGAATAATGAACTTTCGTAACCAAAAATCACTCTTTCAAGACGTACGTATAGTAAGTAGGTAGGTATGTGTGCGCTGGTCGTCAGTCGTCATTTCGTCAATAAGCCACAAATACTTACAATACGAGCTTACTTAAGACCACATAACATTAGCGGTTCCTAATTTTCTAATTCATTGGTACACGAATGGTTTTTTTCTCTTATGTACTATTACCTACAGAGTAAGTACATAAATGTGTCTGCGTGTGCGTAAGTATACGAGCAAGGTTTCTCTCTCATCTCGTATAAGTATACCTACGAATGCAATAAAGTATAGTCGAAGAAAAAAAAAATCCTCCCGAGTACCATTAATTATATCAACGCGGTGACAATGATTGATCGCAGACGTACCTTTACCGAAAATTTTCATTCGAGATCAGCATCCAATGAGCTCGTGCTTGTGCACTCGCCTTCGCCTTCGCCTAGTCATGCGTCAATACAGAAGCGTTAATCAACAAATAAATATATTCAAGTTTGGTTAACTACATACTTCAAACCTCATACATAGTCACATACGTACAAACAAAGTAACCCAACTATGCAGAAATAGTAATTGGTAAGTTACATTCAAAATACATAAATGTTATGTAAGCTGTGATTTTTGAACGATCAAACAAAGGTAAAACCATCCTCGAAGCATTTAAGAATTTTTTGGAAAATTTAAAAAATATTTCTCTGAGGCGAATTTTTGACTTTGAAGAAAAATATCATCTACTGGGTAGTAAAATAGAACAAGAAAGGGTTACGATGTACCTGAATTTGTAATGTGCAGTTTAATTGCTTGCAAAGTTATCAACAAAAAAAATACACAGTTTTCGCTTTCAATATACATTAGGTATTATGAAAGGAAAAATATAGGAAGCTATAATATCGAGAAAAAAAATACTGTAGTTAGGTACCAGTACTTAATAATTCGCAAAAATTCCATAATTTTAGGTTTCAGAAGGCCAAAAGAACAGTGCTTTGTCCCAAAATCCCAAAAAAAAATATACTAGTAATAAATTATGGCACTTAAGGTAGAGAGGTAGGGTTAAAATTCAGCAATACTACATTACACCCCTTGAAAAAGAAATACCTCGCTATCATCGATCTATCGAGTAATTTGGTGATTTACTCAAAAAATCGCCACAAAATACAACCCCGCCCTTCGATGACCTTAGTTCGAATGCAAAAGCGGAAAACAAAAACAATTTTTTACCAGGTAATTACACACGTTCAATTACGTAAACAAAGACTATAATTTACGGCAGCTTCATCGCGTATTCGTAACGAGTACACCAAGTACATATAAAGATACCTACAGTACGCGTCTTACTCGTAAGTATAAGTATTTATAAATTTGGAAAAAATTTCATCCGTTCGAATGTTGAAAAATATCTTTGGCAGAAACTTTTTCAAGGTAAACTTGCACAGCACCGATCTCAGCAAGTTACATAAAATGAATCATATCGATTATTATACAATATGCCTTATATTATGTGTCCCGTCCGCTAAGGTAGGTATACCTGCAGAATTCTAAGAGTATCCAGCATCGAAAAGAAACACGTCTCGATATCGTGCCATATCGACAAATTTTCACCACAAAGAGTCATTATAATATGAGAAAATACACGATATACGATATAGGTGGGTAGCTTTTTTTTCACAAGTCTTACGAGTGCAAATTTCGCACGTGAAGGAAAACCGGCAACTAGTCACATGTAGTTTATATGGTGTCAACATGTAAGTAATCAAATAAATAATTACACGAGGTTTATGGTTCGCTCGTATAATTAACCTATAATGAAACAGCGTACGATTTTTTATTATTCTCAACTCAATTATCGGGTACTTACCGTGCGATGGAACATCGTGCTGATGGTAGGTGACCGCTGCTCTCTGCAATCAGACAAAAAAAATGGCTATTTTAGTTACATTACAAGTGTGTATTAAGAGGTAATACCAAACGTACGTATTATTCGACCATATATTTTACAAGGCGATTTCCTTGAAATAAAATCAACCAGGCTGCATGGGCCTTTACATTACACGAATTCATTCCCTATAGAACGCGCCGCCGTGACTTTGTTAATTTTAATTATCGTATTCCTTTTAAGATTTCATGTGTACCTGTGTATCTTACGAGTACGCTCCACGCCGCCGTCGACTGCCGCTGAAATATTCATAATAATGTTTCTAATTACGAATTCGACGAGATAAAGGTATACCTATTTTCGAATTTCGTATAGCATTTCACAGCTCGATAAATTCATACTGTACACAAAGTGTAAAGGCATCGTATCAAAGTACTTATATACTTTTCAGAATTCGATCGTAATACAGAGTTTATAATATTCAAAGCAACGCGCAAGCAGTAAATTAATTTTTACGTCGTTGTACAATATTCGTCGTGTATTTCTAAAACGAAGACTCTTTCCTCAGTTTGTTCAATTTATTGAAAGAAATTAATCAAAAACAATTGGACTATCGCGTATGTTTATTACAATCATATGCAATGCAACGCGATGCAATCGACACTTAATGCAGCAACAGATTTCGAGTTTAACAATATACGAGTAGGATGAGGGGAAGGGAGAAGATTTTTCAATTTTCTTACAACAACGTAAACAGCGGCGATCAGAGTAAGCTTACATAGGTATATTATGTTTGAATTTGATGATCCTTTCTACATTTATTTAAATAAGTACATATGAGCTTTCCCTCACAACAAAAATCTGTTTACCCTGAAATCAAAGCCCCAAAAAATAGAACTCTAAACAGAACATATTGAACAAAAATCTTCCCCCAAAAAGAAATATTTCGAACAGACACTGTTCTCATTATCCATCTTCTATTAAAGACGCCCTAAAAATTGTTTTGAAAAAAGTCAGAGGACAATTCCATACCTACCAGTACATAGAACGATGAATTTTTCTACAGTAGACAGATCTACATCACACATATCCAAAATTGAACACGTAAACAAGAACGAATTAAAAGTCAAAAACTTTTAATACAGCCGATTCCAGGTGCCATCCGAAATGATATTTTAGAACAGGTATTAGTAAACCAAACGTATGATACTTTACTTACTGTTCAAGCACCAGCACTTCGGCTGACATTTTTTTAAAGAGTCCAGTCCAGTATATATTTTAGGGAGGGGAGAGGGAAAATTTTTTGGAAACATGTAAATGGGACTCAAGATAAGAAAATCAATCCACTGGGTCAGTAATGATAATATGAATTTAAATTGAGCACATTATCGCTATAACAACAAATATCTCATGGAAGAATTGAAGATCGTACTGATCCCAGAACTGCTCAAAACGATCTGAAACTGTTTTGAATCAATTTAAAGTAGAGGAGGGAGGGATGGATGGATAGAGATTATGAATATCAAATTTTAGCTTCTACTCCAATTGAATAATTTCTTTGACCAGAAATTCTGAATTTTTTGGTTCGGATACCTCTCCTCATCCTCTACTGTTGCTTGTCAAAAAATCAAAACTTTATAGTTAGGGTAAGTACCTAATTGACAAAAAAAAAAAAACATAATATTTTGATTAAATTAGTGAATAGATTAGCAATTGGGGGAAAAAAAGTAATTTTCCTTCCTGATCCACCCAACAATATGTTCAATTGGGAGGGAGAGTGAGAGTCAACATTTATTCCGTTTTTTTTTTTTTTTTTTTTTTTTTTTCATTACATACCTAATTAGTAATTATCTACACAAGAAAATTTATTAATTTTGGATTTTTTTAAATTCATACTTTTTAAATTTTCTTTCTCCAATTCATCATCACTTGAGAAAAAATTATTGTAAGAAATTCAAAATTTTTAAATGAAAAGCAGAAAAGTTAATTTTTCCTACAAATTTTAATATTTTAATGAGAATGAGGAGGGGGGGGGGTGTCATAAGTTTGTCGGTTTCTTTTTTTCAATGCTACATTACCAGAAAAAAAAATTGTAAAAAAAAGAAGGTAAAAATAAACAGAAAATGTAAAAGTTTACTTGAAAAATGGGAAACCAATAGTTTTTCAGATACATATGTGTAGGTATTTTAATTTCTAAGGGGGCGGGGGTAAAAAATCAAAATTGAATTCATAAAAAATAGAAAAATAAGTGCCACCGGTCAAACAAGCAGGACAACCCTTTTTCCAAAATACCTACTTCAATTTATGAGGAGTGGATGAGAGGAAGGAAAGGGGGTCAACAGAAGTCAAATTTTTTCAGAGAAAATTTTTTTATGAAATGTTTTAATTTTAAAGAAGGGTAAACTTGATTTAAAAAATGGTATAAAGCACGACTTCTTGGCAATTTTTTCAAAAAAAGCAGGACAGAAGCAGGACAGCAGGGCAAAAAACAGAACAAAACCAGGATAAGCATGACTGCTAGGCACCCCGAGGCCGAGATCACATTTATAATGTACTAAAAAATTCAGCTTTAAAAAAAGATTCTGATATGTTTTCCAAGTTTCAAAATATTTTCATCGATTTTTTTTATCCAGTATGAAAAAAAAATCACAATAGAGCTGCATTTTCGAGTAATTCTCTCAAATTCTTATGCCTCTGGAACTTAAAATTAACATTCACCGTTTTTTTTTGTTTTTTTCTTTCAAGAGAAAAACCCAGAACCAGAATTTGATTGAAATTAAAATTTTGTAGAGAAACATTACTTCGGGTGAATACCAAGATTTGGTTGAGGGGGGGGGGGGGGGGGGGGGTTCAAAGTAATCCTTCAAAATGCAATTGGGTTTTTCGAATTTAAATTTTTATTCAGGGCTATGGTTCATTCTAATTTGTAGTGTTGCATTATTAAAAATTGTAGCACTGTTATGAGCTTAAAAAAAAAAAAATTTGAAAATGTTGAATGAAAATTTTGAACTTGAGCTTTTTAATTTGTCAGCAATCCAGAGGTAAAATCTGGTAATAATTTTAAAGGAATTATGATATTATCTTAAATAGAGTGTGGTTGTTTCCATTAGTCTGACAATTCTGCTGAAACTAATGAACGATAATATTTTTATTTTTTCCATTCGTCAATCTTTATCAATGATTCCTTTTTAAACTTGAACTGGAAAATTTACGCAATCAACAACACTCAAACGTAGGAGCTAAGTTTGCTGCAATACAACTTCTCGAAGGAATATTTCCTCGAGGTAACGAATTAATCTTTTAATCGTAATAAAAAAAAATTTAAAACGCCTTGAAAATGTTTATATCTAAATTTTAACGTTAGTCCTTTCGATGTAAAAACCCAACTGTTAGTACCTACGAATTTAGCAGATATCCCATCCACGCTAACGCGTTGAACACTTGTTTACGCATCGACAGCGTAGTTTTTCATTTAGAATAAATTTAATTTCGAGATGAATCGCGATTACTGCAGCATCCAAGTGAACTCGGGATGTCGTCAAGAATTGTAATTAAATTTCTTCCATTTTGTACGTAAAACTTATTTTCACAAAAACGTTGTAAACTTTACAATCAGTTTGGTAACGTTTATCGAAGTCGCGTTTCTAAATACTTGAAAGATGGAAGGGTACAAAAACTATGACAAATAACTTTCATTTTCGTTTTATTTTTGAAACAGTGCATTCTCGGCTCAAAGGATAGATAATACTGATAATTAACACACCTTCCTCGTTTTCACAACTCTAAATAGGACACCTTTATATTATTGTGGGTTGTTATAAGGATTATAATTGCTCAGTTTCAAGATCTTAAAAATTCATACTTATCCCCCCCCCCAATAAAGGCACAGCACTAATCACATTATTCCCAATTTTTCAACAAAAAAAATTCCAATTTTCTGTATTTTTTGTCAACATTTTTCAGGAAGGAAAAAATCCAAACTCTCGCATTTTCCTACGGAAACTACAAACACAATTTAGGAAAAATCTACTGCTTCACGAAGCACGACAGTCTCAAGTCTACCTATTATCTCTATACCTCTACGTGACCCAACGTTGTATTCTAAAATTTCACATCCAATTACGAAGAAAATACCGCACAGCTGTACACACCTTTTAGACTATAGGCACCTTAATGACACTGCACCGCACCTCGAGAAAATCCTCTTTCCGCGTTCACGGCCAGTTCGGCCGGATTCATTAGGTCGTAAATTAGCTTAAATTTAATCAGATGATCAATTTTTTACCTCATACGGATGACAGTTGAATACAATTTATTCGTTAATAGTAATTAAGAGATGGTTATAAAGGTCGAGCTCGCGAGCTCGCAACTCGCGAGCTCGCAACTCGCGAGTAAAGTTGTTTACAATACGACGACGACGAGCGACGACGCGACGCGAACAATACATTACTCTAGCTACATCTTGGCAGCAGACAAACGCATACACGTACGCGTAGATCCGAATTATCGCATCCGTACATATGTATTGTAGTTGTACATTAATCTTCCTGTATTTCGGAAGAGGGAACCGGGAAGAAAACAATATTTGTAAATTTAACCTTCGTTTTTGAAATACACTTTTCATTAATTTTAAATCTACCGCATCAGATGATGGAAATTATTCGACTGGATTGGATTTTCGCCGGTGTGTTGTTCTCCGCGATGACTAACCGTCGTAATTTTTTTTCTTCAAAGTATTCAAGGTAAAGCGATAAAAAAAATCCCATTAACGATCGATTTATTTCGATTTTATGAGATTTTCACCCCTTTCAGGCCCTGATCCGAGATAAAGGAAAATTTTGAGGTCGTCGAGGAATACGATTTTGAAGAAAGATGGATTTTATGGCAGGCCCCTTCACCCCTTCTTCCATTCACCATATTGAATAATTATTCAACTATAGTTTTTTTCATTGGTTTTTTTGATCAATTTTTTGAGCGACAGTGTTGAGAGAATGGACGGGAGGGAGGGGGACAGAGCTACGGAGGGGGTTACAGGAAA
Organism: Planococcus citri; assembly: GCF_950023065.1. Taxonomy (NCBI): domain Eukaryota; kingdom Metazoa; phylum Arthropoda; class Insecta; order Hemiptera; family Pseudococcidae; genus Planococcus; species Planococcus citri. The sequence continues at coordinate 43,147,757 of NC_088680.1, read as the reverse complement.
TTGACTACAAGAGAAACAAATAATGTCTAATTGGAAACAGACTCGATCCGAAAAATATATACCTACCTAACACAGAACGTAGATAACTCAAATACTTACGATGTGATGACTTTCTACGAGTATGTCAAAGTATGTAAAATAGATTTATGGTTCATAAAAAGTTTTATGATAATTAGGAACTATATTTGGATTTTATTTTCACGTTTTCTAGAAACAAAAGGACAGGCCATTAAGATTCGAAATCCTTCATCTCAAAATTGCAAACCAAAGTAATAAAATTCAAACATTTTTCTGACAAAAACGAAAAAAAAAATACACGATTTGCCAAAACTAAAAAATATTCCTCGAGCACGTAAGTAATTTTCTATTTTATCGTGGAATTTGGCTTGAAGAGTAAAACAGTGGCGTACAAACTGTGAAAAAACACCATTTGATGGACAATTTATATCTAAGTAGCTAATTATGTTCATGTGTGCAATCAAAGAAAAACTTTCCACTGACTGATAAGTAAATAATTTACAACTATGATAGAATTTTTGAATGTATTTTCATTTTTCTTGAATAAAAATTTCCAGAAGGTGAGAAGAGTGAATTTAGAGTTGAAGAGTTCTTCCAAAAATGAATAATTTTGAAATATACAGATGAAAATCTGTGCTCAAAACTTCTTGAGCATAAAAAAAAAATTAAATAAAAATTAAAAATAAAAAAAACACTCATAAAACCAAAGTTAAGACCTTGAAATTACATTTTGATTGCTCGTAGGAGGTACCCACAGGCTTAAAAAATGTTTTCAGTTCCACATTTTCAAACAGTTTAGCTTTTCTGGATTTTCGAATATTAAAATAATAGTGTGAGTCACTTTTGCCTTTTTTTTCAATCTCAAAAAATAAGGGGTCCCAATGATGATCAAATAAGCTCAAAAAAACGCCCCAAAAATTGCTACTCCCCTCTCCCCTAACTTTTATATGAATGAAGATCTGAGACTACAAAATTTTTTAATTGAGTAATTTTTTTAAGATTTTCCAATTTTTAAAATTATTTTTGCGTTATATGTAAATGAAAAACCACCCTTTAATTTTCAAAAACAGTTAAAGTGGCTGAAAATTTTCAAACAAAAACTACATTCATAGAAAATTTGTTGTACTTGGGTAAATCGTTTCACATGTAAATATTTTTGAAATAACTGCATGTATTTTTGAGAGGATTTTCGAGCCGTTTGTACACTTTTGAGAGGTGGGGGATGTTTTCATTCATTTTTAACCCAATATGACTTAAAAATTTGAAAATGGCATGGTATAAAATTTTCAGCACATCTCACTAAGCCCACTCAACCAGCATTGAGAATATTACTTTTTTTCAAAAAAAAAACACATCTTCCCAGCCAATCACAACGATACATTCTTTTTATCTGGTACTTAGCTACTTACCTATTAATTTTTATGGATTAAAAAGCAAATTAATTTAGCCAGAAATGAGACAAGTAAGACAATAGGGTGTAAATGTTGTAAATTTAAAGCCCTGAAGTTTAAAAGAACAACATTATTACATCAATATCAGATTTTTCGAATAGTCATATTTTCAACCAACATCTCAAATTTAGCAATTTTTTCGTTTTTTTATCCATCAATAGTTCTCAACTTTCATTTCCCATTCAACGAATTTTCGTCTCTCCTTTCTATGTACATCCCCTTCCATTAATTTGAAGTTGAAGAAGATCGGATTGTTCCAGAAAAAATTCCAAAAAGTCCAAAAAAAATCAGACGTCATAATATTATATTTTGAAATACTCGGTAGGTATAGGTAATACGTAATTAAGAATTTAAAATACCAAAAGTGTTTAAAAATTATTTTTTTAAAAATAAATTAGGGATACCTTATTAGATGGATATAATTTCAAAACAAAATTTTCATATCACACCTTTTACAAAATAATGCCATATCATAGAGCCTTCAAAATAGTGAGAGAAAATCTCCCCCCCCCCTCCACTAAAGAAAAATAAGAAAACAAATATTGGGAGGGAGGGAGAGAAGGAGGGAAGGAGAAGAAGAGAGAAAAATCAGGACCCTCGTAAGTGAATCAGGAAAGGTCCAATCACTGTACAAAATTTGAAAATTAAATTTTTAAAAAATCGCAAAAAAGCACTTTTTAAAAGCTATAATGGTCGATGGGAGTTAAAAAAGGTTTAAAAATCAAAATCCCCCCCCCCGCTTCCACACCAAAAAGCATTTATCTTAGGTTATGTTTCTTTAGCATGAGAAATTTCGGTCTCTTGAATCAATCCAGGATGGTTTATACCGGTGAGAGGGGGGGGGGACGTCAAACAAGTTTTAATAAGGATCAAAAACGCAAAAAAGTTGTATTCTTCCTCCTTCGTCTCTCAGCAATCGCTCCAGAGCCCTAATTCTTGATGAATTTTAGTTCAAACCTGTTCAACTGACCACCAAACTGAACATAAAATTTCAATTTGGGACAATATTGTGACAAGACTCCTACTAAAATGTTCATTCAGTAGGTATCATGAAAATTTCTCAAAAAAAGTCGAACACATGCCTTCAAAAAATTATGAAGATGGGCTTCTGCGACCATGAAACGGATTTCGAATGATTGATAGAGTGTAATATAGCTTATTTCTTCCTCCAAAAAAATCAATAAAATATTTCGAGGAGGGAGAAAGGAATGGTTAGGGATCCATCTAATACAATCCTTCCCCAGGATTCAGTGATTCCATCATCTCTTCACAGCACTAAATCTAGACGGATTCGTCTGATTTTCGTTGAAAAATCTTCAATTAGCCGGTATAGAAGGAAGACTCACTTGTTGCAGTAATTTAATACCGGTGGCTTCTAAGGTTTTCGTATCCAACGAACGACTACGAGGTTTCAAATTAAATAAATATTCGGGTAAATTGAACGGTTGATGGTTTAAACGAGTCGTCGAGTCATTATCTTCTTCTTGAATACCACCGAATCCGGACTTGAATAGCCATCGTAAATACGAAGACATATTGCAGCATTCTTACGTTTCGATGGGTCTGGCGTCGATCAACGTTTACGTCGCACTTTATAAATACTCGTACGTATTTTCGATCACAATCACGATCACTACAAGATGAACCGATAAACCATGATTAAAACGAACAAAATTCACACCTCGAGTAAAATTATTTCAATATTATAACGATGGTATCATTTTAGTGCGAGTCAATTACTAAATAGGTAATACACATACGACAAATATGGAAAACCAAGTAAGAGGACACGAATCCATTCGTAGGTTTAGTTATATCCTTGAGTATGTTTTAATCAAATTCATACCGGAAGAAGTAATACATAAAACCGAGATGAACGACTCTGTTTCTTTTTTTTCTCGTTTTATTTACCCGTCGACCGACGACGTACAAAGCTCGGTTCCAAAACAACGAGTAAATTAATCATTTAACGAAAAGAATGGAATGAAAAATACCGCACGCGTTCAAAAACCAACGCACCGGAGTACTCGAAATACATCGAACCGAGTCGTGTTTGAAACTTTAAATCAACACTGGTCGTTATAAGAAATATTTACACAAGTTCTCGTACAATCGGTTCGACATTAACTGCGATCATATGGTGTTGTTACAGCTACTGATTTTACTCCTACCATCTTCGTATGTACTACGAATTGCAAACATAGGAATAAAAAAAAATTGCGTACGTCGAAGCCGAAATGAAAAAAATTACGCCGCGCCGGAACAACGATGAATCAAACGGTAACCATACGTCGTCCAAAAATATCAATTTTTTACTATCGATCGATCACGTGATCGGAGTAAGGTTCATAGAGTCATCACCGAACTTTGCCGATGGTAATTTCTCTCTTGGAAATTGTTCGCTCACCGAATAATGTATCAGTTCGATTCGATCCAATTGAATTTGATGCGATCATCAGGCAACCGGAGCTCGGTGATCACCGGAGGAGCTCAATTGAGCGCACGTTTCGTCGTCGAATTTGCATCACAACTCGCACATTTTTCATTCAAATTGTACGTAGGCCGAGTTTCGGTACATAAACAACACTACGGCCGCGGCGGCGGCGAACGGCGATTCATCGCACGGTTATATCAACAGAATGCTTATGCTTATCGCCGTAGTCGTACGAGTATGTGCCACTGCCAGTGCCAGCGAGCTGAGAGCCCTCGTAGTTGTACGTACACGACGGTTACCTGATTGCAATGTGACGTAACCGAACGACCTTCATCAAAAACAAGCATAGCTCGAGCCATGTTCCCCGAGCACTGGCCACAGCTGACTGGTGATAACCACATTTTTCTTCCTTCCGAAGACCTTTTCTCTCGACGACATACTCGTATTCCATCCGGTAAAGTTTCGACAATTTTTCTCTAATTGATGCTCGTATAGCGCGCGTCAACTAAGGACACTCTCAACTACTAGTCATCCATAATCCACCTGCGAGTAGTTTTCCATCATCTTGGCGCATTCGTATACGTACGATATTCTTCCAGTCTAGTCACGAATATTCTCGTTTTTCTCCTTCGGGTTCTTCTATTCGTACGTTTAGTCGACCATATAGTTCGACTCATTGATCGAATTGCTAATTGTACTCGTATAGATATGTTTTTACTATTGACCTCGCGATATGGATGTGGATGTGGCTGCCGCAGCTACAACAACAATACACACATAAGTACTAAGTAGGTACATACATATGCTGACATTTAAACGAGAAAAAAAAATCGCCCCCGCATAACGCTATAATAAAATGTCAAAGATCAAGGGTTACGCGAGCACTCGCATGTAAGTACGTAGGTACTTTATATAATTGCCATCAGCATTTTTTGCTCTTGCTCCGTATCCGATCCAATTGTACATTTGTACTGTAAGGTTGGGTTACCTACTCTGACTCGTGCGCTGTGAAACGTATAGCATAAGTACCTACAGGTAGAAGTACCTCTAACTACAGAGAAAAACATATCCTTTTGTAGTATTCTGAATAATAAAGTTCTACAGTGAACTGGTCTTGTTGCTCTGTGTACGGCTCCTTTGACCATAACGAAATGTTCCGCAAGTTCATCCTGTATCAATAGGCGACTTCATTAATATTAAAGTGTTGTTGTTTCTTTCTTCGAGTTCGATGCGTAGGCGAAGTGGTCGTCCAAGTGAATTATGCATGTCCAGTAGGTATTCGTACACAACACACGCACATTGAATCCGATCTCGATGTTTTTTGCCTGAGTTTTGTTGTTGAAATATGTACTCTCGGGTTACTACAGTTTATCAACCTATGGCAGAAGTGAGAAGGGTTAAGGGAGGATGAGGGGGAGGAGGGTTAATCAAACAGTCCGTTTCATGGTTCAAGAAGTCCTTATAATCATTTTTGATCACGATCATAGCTGTAATATTTTCATGTATCATGAAAATGTCGGCTCATTAAAAAAAAAAAAAAAAAAAAAAACATCACGAGTAGGTAAATTACTTACACAGTTTAATATCACGTTAAAATTTCAAGGAACTTAGGCGATATTTCATCCAAATAAATAACCAAATTATCAAGTTAGTAATATTTGAAAAGAAATATGATCTTCAACAAATTTTCTAAAATAAAAACAATAGCTAAGTTCTTAAAAAAAACAAAAATAAAAAAATAGACCAAGAACGAGTTGAAAGGAGATTTTCCTCCAAAAAACGAAAACATTTTTTAAATGAATTAAAATTCAAAATTCATAAAAATAATTTTACCTAAGTAGACCGTTTTTCAAATTTTCTAAGAAAATTTTTATTTCCATTTCTTTTCTTTTTTTCAATTTTCTTACACATATATGTAAGTAAAGTAGAATATCAAAAAATGTTTCAATTTCTTGTTTCAATTCTTCTTCGACACTCTCTTTAAAATCAATTTCATTGAATATAAAGCTCAGATACTTATAAGAAGAAAATTTCAAAATACGTTCATAAAATGATGCTTTGTCTGTGGTAAAAACATGATAAGAACGTGTATTTATTTTTAAAATCTTCAAAATTAATATGGGAGTCAATTTTTCTAATTTTTCTATCAATTGTCAACTTCAACTGCTAAAAAATGAAAAAAAAAATGCAAAATTGATCTATGATATCAGAATGATATCATCATACCCACGTTTTGTTTCAAAGTTTGTACATATTTTTGTAATTAAAAAAAAAAAAAAATGAAAAACTTTAAAATACCTACGTAATGAAGACAAAAGTAAGAGAAACTTTTCATTCAAAACATCTAAAACTTGAATAATTCTACTTTTTCTCCAAAAAAAAAGTAGTCTGAAAACAAATTGGCGTTGCTTTGAAATTTTTTGCATAAATCTCAAACAATTAACCGTCCAAAAAAATTCGAAAAAAATGTCAAAAATATGAAAATCTCAATAAAAATGGTCAAAACAGAACCATCGATCCATCGATATACAAAAATGAGAATTTTGAGCAATCACCGAAGAAGGGATTCCATCACAAAAAAATCTAAATTTAACTGAAATAAATTCAGTCATGAAAATTGTTTTATACAGACCTTTTTTCAATTCTGATTTTTTTAAACTTTATTTTTTCTTGCAAAATTTTGATGATAAACCTTCAATTTTCATTAAAAATTTCAAGGCATTTGCAGCTTCGAAGCAGAAAATTTCATCTTTTTTTTTGACAAATTTTCAATACCCAATCATGCTCTATTCACAAAATTTACCCTAATCAACGACTTCGATAAATGAAAAGTTTTTAGAGCATCCGACTGAACAACACACACAATTTTTGTGTCTAATTAGTAATTACGTTTAAAAATTAAAACTCCTCCCTTCCCTCCTTTCATAAAATCGATATCTAAACCCAAGAAAATTTTCAAAGTCAGAAATTTAGTTGTTAAGCCTCTCTCTCCCTTCTATTCTCCTTCGTCACCATTTATTTTATATTTTTATTAAACGCAAATTCTCTTCTTGATTAATTTTATTCATAAAGCGGTGCAATTTGAAAATTATAATAAAATGTTAATTTAATAATATTTTTCGATTTTTTTTTTTTTTTTTAAATTACGCTTGGCCAAAATTTCTACTATTTTGCCAACTGATTGGTCTAATTTTATTCAAAAGCTCTCAACTATTATTTTGATATTGTATCAATTTGAAACAACATTTACGCGAGGCAATTAGTTTTCAATGTATGAGTATTTAGCTTACCTAATTTGAAAATTTCAGTCCTACTTTGAAATAAAATTTTACTGCCTATAATTTTCTTTTATCTTTATTTTCTTTCTTTTTTTTTCTAATAAGCCAAATCAGAATTTTAATGACTACTAATATGAACATCATGAGTTCATGACTGAAAAAAAACCACGTCAATTTATGATTTTCATGATTTCATTTCACTTTACCTAACGACGATTTTCTAAAATTTATGACATCTGCATCTTTATTCTTCACAGCAACTTCACCAATTCTGCGTTTCTTCTCGAAAATAATTTTCAAAAAACTACTGCAAATTTAACGCCAACACTAGTCATCCTAATTACAATAGAAAATCTTTGCTCAAGGCGGTAAATTTGTCTGATCTGCTGTCCTCTTTCTCTTCCCCAATTCATTCATTTAACCACACAACAATTCAACTCCAACGAATTGGTTAGGCACGGACTAAAAAACTCGTAAAATTTTCAAAACAATCGTTATAAACCTTCGCCACATTTTTTATAACTTATGTTTGTTCTTCAACAAAAAAAAAAAAAAAAAAAAAAAAATATATGAATATTAAATAGGTAAGTAGGAAAATCTACGTACATATTTTACAATTACGAACAATATTTTTTCCAACCGAGAGTTACACGGTTATAAAATTCTCATTAAACCGACTAAACAGATTAATATGTAGACTAACGATTCGACAAGATTTTCACTCCGAGGATAACTATACAGAGAGGATTCTGGGAAACAGTGTTTGCGTTTTCTATTGTTTTAAAATTGTATTTCATCGACGATTATTTATAGAAAGAAATTATGCTGATTTGTGTAAATCTCCATACTACGAATAAATCCATTCTGCGGACGAGTTCGACGAGACGTAGAGTTAAGAACGAGGTTATTAAACCAGATGAAACTTTATAATGGTTTTAATTTAGGCGGAAAATTAACCAGGGACGACGAATATTCGAATCTGCGAAATGAAATAAATTGAAAAATTCGTCTCAAATTAGAAAATGAAAAAAGTTTCCAAACTAATTTCACGATACCATTTTTTTTCTTCAAAATTTTCTTACGAATCGCTTGTTCGGACGTACAACGAGAAATTTACGACTGCCAAGACATTATTCAAGGTTCACGACACATGTACATATAAATTCCACTATACGGGTATGTATGTATGCGTAATTTCTCGTACAGATACGATTGCTTATGCTTAACCCGAGCATAAGGCATAGACAGTAAACCTTCACCGTGATACTCACCGCTCGACGTTTCTCTTCGGCGCTGACTGCGCTATTCGAACGATTTCTAAATAAATCCATGACTTTGGATACGGGTCCTTTGTTGTTAACACTATCGGATACGGCTCTTGGCCTAGAGCTTTCCGAGATACTAGCATATCGAATCCGACCGGTAACTTCGGATAGAGGTAGACCGCGGTTTTTCGCTGGGTCAGCTTCGGACGAGGACGTAGAACCGCTCGCGCTACTACGTCCGCTCGAACTCGGCGACATCAACGAATTCTGAAATTAAACGATTCAATTAACGGGTTTTAAAGTGATTTATTAAAATCCTACTGTGATTAATACTCTAAATTATTAAAAAATGAGGTTATACGACATGGACCAGACAAAAACATTTCCCAAAATTCTCAAATATACACAGAGGTTTGGTGAACCCAAAATCGGAATAGATAGTTACCGAATAAAAGACACAATCGTAAAACGACCTCATCCTAAGTCAATCACAATGATCACAATTCACGAAAAAAAAGAAGAAGCTTTCTTCGGCGACTCTTTTCTTTTCGCATCGTGAGTGCGAAAAAGCAAGTAAATAACGTCGTGTCGTTAAATACGTTGTTGGTATTTGAAAATAACACGATAACGCGAACATACGTTCCACTATGTCAAGGTTTACAATCGTATACTTAGTATTTATGCGATAATATTATAATAAAAATTACGTCTACGAATTTACGGTCACTTTTTTTTTGACAATTTTTCAAACATTTTTTCACCATAAATCACAACCGTTCGACGAAGATCTATTTTATATCGACTAAATGCAAATATAGATGACATCGTAATTTTAAAAATGGAATAAAAAATACGTTTAAGTATATTTGAAAAAAATTTTCGGTTAATTGAAGAAATAAAGCAAAGAATCTTGAAGATAAGAAATTTTCGTAAAACGTAAAAACACTTATCGCGTACCTACCTACTATTTTTCAAAGTTGGGTGGTTCTTTAAAATTTTGAGCAAAACTAAATTGACATTAGGAAAAATACGTATGGAAATAAAGAAAGAAAATGAAAAATTCATCATACTTATGATGAGAACATGATGAAAGGAACAGGATTTTTGTTTGCTCAGCCGCACGCTACAAGGAAAAATTATTTATCTTTAAAGGATGGAATCTACAACAACAATTCGTAGATTAAAAAAATTTGAAAAATGTATAAAATAACGTAGGAAAATTACATAATTTCAAATTAAAACATTCCGTTCATAAAAATATTTCAAATATTGATTCGGCTCCTTTATTCAAATTGAAAAAATATTTTAGTAATAATTACAGATTTTTCAAAAAGTAAAGAGCCTTACCTTACTTAAATAATTCAGAGCTTAAATTATTTTCTTTTTCAATTAATATCGTCGTCCCACATTTTTTTTTTTTTTTTTTTTTTTTACTTGAAAGAAATTCATTTTAGTCTACTTACTATTTTCCCAAAGTAAATTAATAAAATTTCGAATTTAAAAATATAATATAAGAGGGATTTACCTAATCTAATTTGAAAGCACGATTTTTCTCTATTTCGGCCCAGTAAGCTTTCATTTTTTATTTTTCAATGAAACGAAAAAGGGCCATACAATTTTCGATAGAGTAATTCATTTAAATAATTGATACGAGTAACTAGGTAAGAAAACATCGACTAAAATAAAATCAAACAAACTCAAAACATAATAGAGTTAATTATCCTGATTGACAAATTTTATCAAAAAAACAAAAAGTACCATCCAAATTGACTTTTTTTTTCAAATAATATTTTAAAAAAAGAGAAAGAGAAAAAAATCTTAGAACATGAATAATTTCTTGAAAAAAAAAGCTTTAGAAAATTAAAATTTATAATTTAAACAAAATGAATTTAATGTCTAAAGCAACAGACTTTCTGGAAGTTTTCAACTGTTGTAATATGAATAAGTTCTGGACTAAAAATTTGATTTTTAATACCGGAAAGTTGCAATAATTTTACTTTACAGAATAAAACATAAATTTTCAATGATATCCAACATTTAATTTCAAAATGACATTTAAAAAAAAAAAAAAAACATAAATTTTGAGAAATTGAGAAAGAAGTAAAATATTTTTTTTTTTCTTTTAAAAACATTTTTTTTTAATTCTAAAAAATCCAATATTTTAACCAAATGATACTTTTTCAAAAAAAAAAAAAAAAAAAAACCAAGGAAAAAATTATAAAAAAATATTTTAAAAATTGATTCTCCGACATAAATTATGAATATCACGTTAAAATGTGAAAAATAAACATGATAAAAAAATAACAGATAGGTAATGATTCACTCATGTTGAAACGATGAGAACCCAAGGAAATAAGTTAATTTTAAGGCCAGCCAAAAAAATATGATAAAAAAATTAAAATGTCAAGTGTCAAGTCAGCAATAATTCTGAAAAAAACCAAAATGATCAGTTTTGAAATTCAATTTAAAAAAATTAATATTTCAATGTTGGATGAGTACCTATTGAGTAGATACATCATATTTTAACATGATCATATTTTTCTAAATTTAGGAGGTTCACTTTGATTTTTTAGTCGAAAAATTTTTTAAAAACTTGTATACGTACATGACAGTCCCCTCCTCCTCCACAAAAGGGCTTTTTGAAATTTAAAATATCATCCCCCGATCTTGAATTTTCAAGTTTTATGATAACAAAGATTAGTGAAACCAAAATTTATTTATGAATGAATTCATTTACTATTTTAACCTCAATTTTTGAGTTTTCAGTCCCTTCCAAAAATCCCTCCGGTTTCAAAACGCATCGTAAAGTTTGATTCAATCAATCTCGCATCTCGCAAGATAATTTTATGTCACTTCCAAATATTTTCTAAATTTTTGTGATGCACTGAATTTTTGTTGAAATGCCAGTAAAATCGAATTGTCTGAATGTAAGAATCAGATGTAAATGAAAAGTCTTAAAGTCCAACTTTTCTTTGAATTTTCAAATGCTATTTCCATCTTTATTCCAATTTCACGCAAAAATTGCGATTTTATTCAAAGAAAAACTATGATTTTCATTACAAAATAAAATTGATAATTTTACTTGTGTAATTTAGCATTTTTTTTCAAATTCAAGAACGTAATCCGGCTTTAATATAAATAATCAGAAGATTTGTAATCATTTTTCAAATTGGTATCTATTTTTAGAATTTATGAGACCACAATTAATTCATAGCCATTTTAAATTGTGGCATGTAAAATTTTACTAAACGTAAATTTCGTTTCTTCGTGACACAAAATGAATGTATAAAAGATACCGCCTGTGATTCAGAACCTGTCTTTTACTACAGGATAATTTCTCAAAATAAATATCGTTGAATTTAAACACAATTTAAAACAAATCGGATCACGAATAAAATACCATAAAATAAAATCAGTTTAAAAACAACAAACCTATTTAAAAATACATAAATAAACAAACGTATACGAAAACCAAATAAAAACGTAACAATTTCAAAGATTCCATCTCATTAAAAAAAATACACATAAGACAAACAAAATAAAACTCGAATATTTTTCAGCGGATTAACTTCATCGTTGAAAATCCTTTTATCCGCGAGTAAATATTCCAATTACGAATACCAGCGGCATATAACCCTTGTACAAAACAAACTGTATAGCAAAGGAAGAAAAAAAATTAGGAAAATTCATTCCGCTCGTTTCATATTTCTTGTAAAAATTTCCCTTAATTCATCAGCTTGTTTAACCATCAGCCTAATTAATTTACAGCAATCCCAGCTGCGATTTAATTTTTAAAAAGTCTTCTTTTTTTTATATCTTAGGTATATCCATCTTCTAAACACCCGCTCTGCAAAAAATTACACCGTAAGAAAAAATTCTACGTAAAATTAAATTAATGCAAATAGCTTAACTACGTAAATGTTTAGTTATACAGACACAGATATACTGCTACCAAGAGTACTTCAGCGTGAAGAAGTTTTCCGTTCTCTCGATAACAATACAGTATCAAAAATGATGTGCAGTTCAACTCGACTCGACCAAACACTCGAATTATGTAGTATCTTGATTTGAAAGTGAAACTCGTATTTGATCAGTTCAATAATAATACTCGAAAGCTGTAAAAATCACTTCACATATAGCGTGGTAAAATTTCAATTAAATATAAATTCCTAAATTTCCAATTTATAAAATAAACATTTCATCGTAATCGAAAAGCGAATACGCCTTGTTAAAAAAATGAAACTAATCGTTAGCCACGATATTCTGCCATATTCGAGTGGAATTTCCAACCGAGTAACAATGTATCCATAAAATACTTTTCATCGGGTAGCTAAATATTTACGACCTTTTAAAAAATGCAAAAAACATCCTACGCCATTTCTCCACAACAAAGTGAAATCTAAAAACCATTCAACTTAATGTTTCAACCAACAAGTACTTCGATGTTTTTAGTTTTTCGAGAGAAAGGAAAAAATGCGCGTAAATGTTTCATGCAGAAATATTTTATGGTTCAGTTATTCTTGGACGATTGTCAGTAAATATGTTTGCTTTGGTTTATTTTTTTTTTATAAATTCTTTCAAAAGTCTCTAAAATAAATTTGTTCTTCTTTCGGTGAAATTTTTCGAAAAAAATGCGAGTTGAATTCCACCCCCCTTTTTCCCTCGTCCTTTAGAACTGATCGATGAAAGATGTAATTTTCCCAATTCGGTGCTCTTAATTTCCATTTGATTGGTGTTTTCTTTTCTCGAGTACACCTCCAAAGTGATGTCATTTGACATTAATTTTTCAATCGCTCTGAAAAAATGAACAAATTACTCCGCAATAAAATAAAAATAAAAGCACCATCTCCCCATTGATACAATTTAACCTGCACGAATTTCAATAAATCAAACGAAAAAGTAATAAACTCCAAATACCTTTGCGACCACGACAATAGAACTTTTTTTCAAAATTATTACGAAAAGTTATACTCGTAACTCGTGCCGAACTAAGAGACGCCAGAAACTTCACATATATAAAATATTCAACACCTCGGGAACCGAAATTCTTCTTAATACGACACCCGATAAAATACAAAACTTACTCCACCAATCATACTACATAACGTGATATTAAAAAATATCTCAGAACCGACATCTTTTGCCAACATTACAAGGCTCCAGTACGCGAAGTACGAACGTCAATACACCATCGTTAATCTTAGTCACAAAATTCAGACAGCTCCAGCCAACTTCGATAATTTAAAAAATTCTCTTCGCGTTGGAGAGTGAAAAATTCAAAACTTGAGAAACTCGTGTTTGAACTATACCTAAACACTTTCGAAAAGTAAAATAAAAAATAAAAGAAAACACAACTTAAGGAAAAAAAGAAACAAAGCGAACTCCGTGTAAAAATATTCAATTTAAAAATACCTAATGTATCGTAAATTAAACCTCACGAGAGGACATTACTTTGAAAAATTGCCTATATTACGTTTCACGTATATGGAGGAAAAAAACCATCCTAGAGGTACCTACTTTTCTCAAACAAGAGACTTTATAATAATGTGTAGCTATCTTTCCAGCGAATCCATCATTTACCCAAGTTCTTTGGTAAAGACCGCCGGAAAAAAGGGTCATTTTATTAAAAACCACACGCCACATTGCTAAACTGAAACATAATGTAACATCTTGTATTCGATTTAAGAGTAAATTACCATGATATCTTTTTTTCCCCAAAAAAAGATACAAACTTACTACATTCTCCATAATCCTATCGTGAGGAGAATGCTGCCCTAACATGTCGTATAACCTCGGTGAATAATCCAGAGTGGAAGAGGAAGAAAGAGAGATGTACTACCTGTACGGCGTTTTTCATTTGTGAGATCAAATTAGTCTTTTTGCCTTTGGACGTTGCATCTGATTTTGAACGCGGACGAAATGCGTCTAAAAACAGTCCTCCACCAGATTTACGCGAAGGAGACTGAGATGATTTTCCTTTTCGAACCTTTGGCGATAATTCTTCGTCCGATTTACGTCTTTCGCGAGATAGAGCTCGAGTCTTTAGTGCTTTTAGTAACTGTGGAGGGATATTCTGACCGCTGATCGTATAACCTCGAGTTTGGCTCCAGGTACCTGTTGAAAAAATTAGATGATTAGTACAAATTACAAATGGAAAAATTAAAATTAAAAAAATGATAAGTACACTAATTTTTATAAAAATACAATATTTTAAGATAAAATTAGCCTTTCTTCGATATTTTCAGTAAACTTTTCAAAAAAAAAAAAAAAAAAAAAAAAAAAGGAAAGTTCAAATATACATTTTAGAAAACTCAATACAGCATACATCACACGAAATTTCCAATTTTTTCGGAATTGGAGGTTTATTGTGGGGCTCAGAGAGCTCATATCAAAAAAGTAAGTTGAAATTTGAAATTTGGAAAAAATCAAGCAAACCACAGGTCACACGAATTAACCAATTTTTTAGAAATGTGGGGGTGTATTTTGGGGCTTTGGGGTCTCGTATCAAAAAAATAAGTCTAAATTCGAATTCAGCGCTGTGGAAAACATAACAAACGATATACGACATGATTTTAAAATTTTTTCAAAATTTGGCCCAAATGGAGGGGGGCGAGGGGAGAGGGACAGATTGAAATTTGTAAAGATGAAATTGCATAATTACAAAAAAAAACTTTGAACACCAGCAAGTTCGTGGTTTTTTACTACATTTGGCATTTTTCAAGGGTTTTCGAAAAATTGATTCCTTAAGGAGTCTTAAGGGGGGAGGGGGAATTTAAAACCATAAAAAGTGACACGAGTAATGTAGAAAATTACTCCAACTTTAACAATAGAGTTCAGTTCAGTTCACTCGGAACGACTTTTTTCAAAAGTAAAGGCAAAGGAACTAGCTAGTTTGGGTCGATTTTACTCAATCTACCTTACGTTAGGATGGCAGGAAATCGTTAAATTATTAGGTATTTATGAATAGGCTACGCGTCTTCGCGGTTTAGTCGAAAGGGTTTTATTTTTTCTATTCGTTTATTGATTCTTCAAGGTGTAATTAATAAAGGTCGCGTATTTCCCGAAATAATTTGACCGCGGCACGCGAACCAAAGGCCCACAAAAGTTATTTCTGTGTAAGTATAAGTAAGTAACTCGCACGATTACCGTTTTGGATCGTTTTTTGAGTGACGTCAAACTCCAATAACAATTATTCTCCGCATCCACAATTATACATCGCGAAGTTTTGTTATTATAAAATATTATTATCACAGCGTGTGTTTGGGTTCGAATTAAACGATGTTTTTGTTATTTTTATAAATAATATGTGATAGGTTATCGTACTTAAAGTTCCGTTTACTTGAGCGATGAAAATTGATAGCATTATTTAATAGCGAGCAATTGACAAACGAAACCTTTGGGAATAGAGAAGTGTATATTGTATACATTGAGTGTATCATTCGCTAGAATTTATTTTCTATACCGAATCAGTAATTTATTCGAATAGGAATAGGTAGGTAGGTAGGTACTTCTTAGGGCTATTTCAAAAAGATGATGTAAGTATAAGTAAAGTATCTTCGTATACACTTCACGTGATGTAGGTACATCTGTTCTCTCGTCTCGTCTTCTATTTCCCTCTCTTGTGTACACACGATCGAAGTAATAGAGGTAGGTAAATTGTAAATTTCTCTCGGAGTGTTTGATATTGACATATGCCGCAAGAGATTTCGAATCGAATAACTTTTTCCAAATGCGTTGGTGTTGAGAAGTTAAACGACCCAAGATTGGAATAACTTCGCGAACAAAAATTCTATTCGAGTTGCGAACTGATTCTCTTTATTGTTGGAATTTGTTTAATGTGATTTTTTTTTGGTTTGCTTAACTTTGAGTACCTACAGCGATTTTGAGGTGTTTTAGAAATGTATGCACCTACTAAGAAATTACGAATGTTTTTTAACATGACTAAAGATGATCGAATAGATGCTTTTAACGAGAGATGAAAGTGAAAGACAGACGAAATGTTATGAAGCCCCCTCTTCATGAGATTTTCACTTTTCAGAACACAGCACATCTACATAGCAATTTTATTGTGTGAAGTTGTCAAATGTTATCAAAAATCGTGGCTAAAATCGTTGGTTTCAGGTTTCCATCTGCGTTCAGGCAAAAAAACTATAAAAAATGTTGAAAAATTCATTTGAAGTAAGGGTAATGTTTACATGATGGGTTTAAATAAAATAACACCCGGTATGATTTTTCATTTTATTGAACCATATCTCCATCTTCTCCCTTCAAAAAATTGAACAATTGGTAAAATTTTTTTATTTTAATAGCATTTTTATTACAATTTTCAAGGAAATTTATCCCGAAAAAAATGTTGAAAATTTTCAAAATTCTTGAAAATTCAATATGCTAGGATATCAGAGGCGAAGGAAACGGAAGGGGTAGGGAATTATCTTTTCAGAAGAACGTCATTTCTAAATTCAAAGTGCACCCTTTTTTCAATGGTCCGATAAAAATTGTTTAATTCAGTAATGAATCAAATGTTCCAAATTTCATTCAAAGCATTTCAACAACGAAAATTCGTACGAACTTTTAAAAACACAAATTTGGCTCATTTCCTAATTTCATTTTCACCCCCCCCCTCACCTTCCCTCTATATCGTTTAATGGCAATTTCGAGCTATTCAGGAGCATCCCGCGGATTATTTCGTTCTCCAAGAAACTGTCATGAAAAGGACCAATACAAAATTCAACACTAATTATTAACTTTGTTGAACTATTTTTGTGAGAATTTCAATTAATTTAAGCACCTTTAAAAATTTATTTCTACTCGGTTCAATCATTTCAATGCGAAAATTTTCAACATCCGTTTTCGCAAATCAAATCCATGATTTTTCCAGCAATTATTCAATTCAGAAATCCGCTGGAGACTCCAGAACAGCTTGAAACCAAGAACAATCTATTTGGAACTTCGAAAATAGGATACAAACTAAATTTCAGCTGTCTATACTTCAATTTAACCAAAAGTCAATTTTTTTACGTAATAGAATGGGTTGGATCTGAATAGGTATTCAAAAATACACCGTGACCAGAAATCGAAAAATGAAATTCGGCACTTCAAACTTGTTCAAATGATGCGCTTTTTAATGTCCAATCAAACTTTTAAAATGAGAAATTTTACGCTCCATAATTTCATTTTGCTTAATTTCTCTCAAAGGATCGCTGATTTTTCTCAAAGTTCGAATTCGATTCAAGTTGAACTTTTCTGCTTTAGCTAAAAATATCACAAACAACAAAGCTCCTCCCTCCCCCACCCCCTTAAAAAAGAGTGAATGATACTCTCTCCCGATGTAAAATTTAATAACTTTACAATTTTGCTAATTTACTTTTTTCGTAAGAACCTAAGTTTTTTCAAGTCAAATTTAATCATTAAGTAAATGTGTTTACAATTTTTTTTTTTTTTTTGAAAAGTTGAACAACTGATGATAAAATGCAAAAGCTGAAAAAATTGTGACATAACGGATTGTCGAATAGAGAATGAAAACAATGGGGGTGCGGGAAGGGAGGAAATGTAAATAATTTCAGTAAACATTTTTGAAAATGAGATACCTAAAAACTCATATTGCAAAAATTGCATGAAATAAATGTTTAAATTTGAAAACAGCTAGTTGAAAAACCACCACAAAATAGAGTGAAATAATGCAAAAATCACTCAAAATGTGTAAAAAATTGGCTGGATTCACTTGAAAAATGTTAAAAACGAAAAAAAATCTATAAATTATTGCAAAATTGATGAGGAAAAAATGAAAAAAAATCTGATGAAACAACTTAAATGTTTTGTTGCATGATCCAAAAAAGTTCAATGCTCATGAAAAATATTCCAAATCTACGTGAAAATCGTTGAAAATTGAATTGAAATTGAATATTGCGAAAATATGTACTTACGTAGTATAAAATGATGAGAGCAAAATTTTTGAAGTCATGTTAAAAATACTGATAAGGGAACCTCTTGAGGTGTCACACTCCGATTTGCACGAGACTGCGATTTTTAGAAAGAGCATAGTCTAAAACCCCCAAAACCAAATTTCCAGCTGCCCAAGTTCATTTTTCGATTTTTGGCGAATTTTTGAAAATTCAAAATTGACTTTTTTTTGGCGATTCATGCTTTTTTTTTAAAAGTACGTACTTGATCAGTAAAAATGGTCAAAATAAGTCTCAAAACTAATATTAATTACCATAATCGAAATTTCACCATTTCCAGCCATTCTGGAGCCTCCAGCGCGATTTTTCAATTTCTCCAGAATTTTGAATTTGCTCCAGAAGGCGTGAATATGCAGTTGGGCAGCTAAAAATCTAGTTGTATATTACATTCGACCTGTTTAACGAGTTTATCCAAATTTGAGCCGATTTTGAGAGTGACACCTCAAGAGTGGCTTTTTGACCAGCTTTTTTCAAAATTAAAAAATCCAAAAAATCAAAAGTTTCCCGTTTGTATGGAAATTTTTGAAATTCACGCGAATCGCTGTATTTTGTCCAAAACTACCCCCCAAATCCAAATTTCACGATTTCTAGCCATTCTGGAGCCTCCAGCGCGATTTTTCATTCTGGAGAAATTGAGAAATCGCGCTGGAGGCTCCAGAATGGCTGGAAATGGTGAAATTTGGGTTTGAGTAGTTATTATTAGTTTTGGGATTTATTTTGACCATTTTTACTGATCAAGTACGTACTTTAAAAAAAAAACATAAATCGCCAAAAACAGTCAATTTTGAATTTTCAAAAATTCGCCAAAAATCGAAAAATGAACTTGGGCAGCTGAAAATTTGGTTTCGGGGGTTTTAGACTATACTCTTTCCAAAAATCGCAGTCCCGTTCAAATCGGAGTGTGACACCTCAAGAGGTTGTCTTGTGAGAGCAAATATGGCACAAAAATACTCGTATAAATAAAATCACTCAAAATTATCGAAAATCAGTAAAATTTCAGCACATAAAAACAGTTGAAAAATCAAGATAAAATAATATTATGAAGTCAAAAATTCATTTTTCGTTTTTTTAAAAAAGTGGGCCACCCTGTCAGAGCTATTTTATTGCATCTTGAAAGTTGTGAATTGCATTAATATAATTTTTACGTCAATTTAACAAATAGGTATAAATCTATTAAAAATTTTACAATTTTTCCAACAATTTACCACACGTCACTTTCATCAGATTCACACTTAAAACATGCAATAAATATTCCCTTTATCACATTTCGTCAAGTCGCGTTGATTTTTTTTTTCAATTTGGCATAGGTAACGACGTGCATATTATATACGTATGAATATGAGCCAAAACGACGTGACGATTCAATATTCTGCGGGTGGCTAAGCTGCGTCTGTCTGTCGTATTCCAGCGTGTTTGAAATTCGCAGATAATGTCATATTTATAACGGATTATCAAACAATATGCCCTGCTTTCGATACTGCCGCAACATTAATCACGTCGAGCTTTCGTTAGTCTGATAACGCGTTGGATAGAAAATATAATTTATCTAAGTCCAAAATAAACCTTATCACCGAAACGGGAGCTTTCCCGCAGCAGCTGACTTTGCAGCGACGAATAAACCAGCAGCATTTCGATTGTCGAAGCTCGCAGCAGCAAACAGCTTTGCAAGTCGCAATCGTCGTAACGACGCTATCTTTCGCATCACGTTTACGAAAAAGGTAAACATAACGGTAAGTTTTCCAATTAAAATTAGCCCTTTTATCCTTAGCTATCTCCTCATCAACAACGACAAAAGTCATCTAGTCGCAAAAGTTAATTATCGCAAACAGCTCGCTTATTACGTTGATCAGATTTCTTTATAGAAAAAAAACCCACCTCAAAAAATTTCAATGTCAACTAGGGATATTTAATAATTTCCACATCAAAGTCGAGCCTTTTTCATCGATAAAAGCCGCTTCGTCGGTTACGGGTTTTTGAGCAAATACTCCTCCTGGCGCACAATTACATCTACTTGAACGATTCGAGTTCCGCGACGAAAGGATGGGTAAATGTAAAAGACGCCCAAAATACGTCTCTGTTTTTGCCAGCTAGCCCAAAAAACACCCCGAAAGCCAAAAGGAAATTCGAAACGCCACAATAAACAACCCTGGTTCAAGGTTACCGTGCGAATTTCAAAAAGCGCGTTAATTTCGACGCATTTTCCCCGTCCGCCTCGCCTTTGCTTTTGCTTTTCCATTCACTTTGCCTTTGCGTGAAACCATCTTCCGTCCTCGAACCGAGTAAACTTTTTCATATTGTGAAATTCAATTTAAAAATTAACCATTTTTTTTCTCCCACGGTTCTGCCGAGGGGAAAAAAACCTGACAAGATATTTTTCTCAAAATTCGACGAACTGAGTCGAAAATTACATTATGTGGATGTTTTCTTTTCCGAATCGTTTATTTACGTTTACTCTTATCCGAAAAGCTGCGTGGTGAGTATCTCGTATTTCCTCATTGGTTAACGATACGTAATCATTTGATGGCCTATTTTCCATCTCGACCTTATTAATAATTTTCAAATGGAGCGTGTGCTTTTCTCTCGTGCTGCTATCCCCTATCGCGATGGCAAAATTTTTATACATATTTAACACGCGCCAGTTCATTTTTTCTTCCATTATTTTCGCACCGAAGCATCGCCTCGGAGGAAAATGCTGAAAATTGAATTTTTTTTTTCATGAAATCAGACGCCGCTTGATGCCCGAGCCGGGCCATTGAACTAGGCGAGAAAAAATATACGAACACGTGTACCGGTAGATTAACAATGAAATGCATCATCGTGGCATGTTCTCAATGAAATTACGTCATTTAATTTATATCTACAGGTAAATTGCTGATGTTAAAGCGAACCACTGAAACGTATACGAGAGAGCACCTATATTGGAATTTTTTTTTTTTTTTAATAATTCGTTAATGCGATATGCTTAGTTAAAAGTTTTTATTGCGCGTTATTAACCATTATATTTTTACGAGGTTAGCACTTTTCAAAGGCATTGAGTAGAATATCATCATAACACACGCGTATCCTCTTTTCAAAACATTAACGTTGAAGATACCACTTTTAATGATAGGATGGGTGAAAACTGTCGCACAGGGATCCGAATTTCTCACGTCAGCGTCATAAAAGTGACATTTTTCAGGTTTCGTGGTTTTGATTTTTCGGCTATAAATAATTTTTCGACGTAATATACCTCGGAATAAAATCGCCACTGTTTTCCACGTGTTTTTCAGGGACTCGTTGAAACCTTACAGCTGCTGGGTATGATTCATAGAAAATTTTTTTCTGGTAGAATTATTACAGGTGTGAAATTTGGCAACGTTTTGCAACTTTATTATGATATACGAGTCATTTTTCGATAGTGAATTATACATTATCAAGAGGCAAGAGTAAATGAAGAGCTCTTCATTGAATAAGAAAATTGTCACGTTTGAATACGAGCTTTTTACGGAATTACCTCGACGATTATTTATTTAATAGATTTGTTTGTTTAATTTTGAATTACACTTCGTTGGACGAATTTATTAATTCAGTATACGTATAAGGAAGTTCAAAAAACATTCATTTAATAGAAGCAGAAAATTTCAAGCGTGAAAAATATTCTAATTTAGATTTAGTAAATGACACGAGTTTGTTCGACGATGGTTGAAATAAAACTACTAAAAATGAGAAAGAATCATCTTGAAAACACATTTCAAAATACCAATTTAAAAAAAGTCTAAAAAAATTAATCCATTTTGAGATTCAAGTCCTTGATCATATTTTTTAACACGTTGATCCTCCTCTCATTCCTTCTCACAATTGAACTCAGAGATCAGAATTTAGAATAAGTAGGTAGGTACTTACCTATTTTATTTAGAATTTTCAACACTTTAAACCTTTCAGATCTCGTCATGCAGGTCTCTTCTCAACACAAAAAATGCGTATTCGTGGGTAATTTTTCGCAATTTTTTTTTCGCTCATATGTTTCGAGTACATTTCCTCTTTATAGTCAGCTGTTAAATCATATCTCATGTTTTATAGGAAATCAAAAGAGTTTGCTCAATTTCACACGTTTGTCGAGGGAAGAAGGTTACAAATTATTGAAAATTTATTTCACACATAAATCGTTCACGTCCCAATTCACACGAAATTTTTTTTTTTTTGAGGAAAACTTGTAATAAATAATATGTTTTGTAACAGTACGTAATATTTGTCAAAATTCAATATTTTCGGCTGAATAATACACCAAGGTGATGAAAAAGTCACAGAATCGCGAAATATCGCGTGAAACTTATTTATCTTTTCGAATCAATAAATTTGATTGAAAGTAGGAAAAAAAACAAAACAAAACAAAAGGTCCACCAGGAAAAATGTATAAAGAAAATCGTTCTCCAATCTGTTTTCGACACGAGTTTTTCTTCACCCGAGCATAAAATAAATTCATTTGAAACAGAATAAAGTTTGCAATACTTAATGAAGAAAACAGATTAAAAGCGTATTTTCTTATACGATGAAGACTTCAACTTAATCGTTACAAAGTGTATTCCCAATGAATTGCGATGCCATAAAATGTAATTCTCGCAGGTGCAAATTTCAAATCTTCGAAACATTTTGAACCATTAAATACGTATACAATTCGAATTGGACGAGGTGGATTTGACGAGAGACGATGAAAAGTTACATTTTATAGAGGTTATGTTCGAATTAAACATTCGCTTCAAATAGTGATGGAAACACAGTACACACTTCTTGATAATAAAGGTAAAATTTTCAGTTTTTATCTCATTTCGGTAGAAAATTCAGGTTTTCCAGTAAAAAAAAAAAAAATTCTTTCAAATCATAGACAGCTGTTTTGATGCAAAAATTATAAAAAATCTTCGAGTTAAACTTGAGAGTGCCAACGAGTTCTTTTTGTGAAAAAACTTTGAATTTTTTTCATTACTTTTTTTTTTTGAAAATTCACAAACTTTTCTCAACATGACACTCTCGTTTTCCTTCCAAGAAAATTCAACGAGCAGCACTTGAATTCATTTTTTTGCTAATTTTTCTTTAAATTTTGACTGAATTCACAACTTTTTCAACACCTGACACAAACAAGAATCTTTGTAGTTCCACAAGGGAATCACTTGAACTGATATACTCGTACTTTGATTCGTATACCACCAAACTAGATTAAAAGAGCAAGCCCTAGAACATCCATAACCAAAATTTTAGTGACTCAAGTTCATTTTTTTCGGTTTCTAGAAAATGTTAGAAAATTCTAAAAATCCAAAAAAGCTGTAAGTACCTAATTATGGAGAATTAATAAGACTTATTTATTTATTTTTTTTCAAACTAAACGAACCAATGAAAATATGTACCTACTTATTACTTTATTTCAATGCACCAATTTGTCGAAAACGACCATTTTTAAACAAATTTGGAGATTCCAGCAAGTTTTTAATTTTATATAGGAATTTAAAATTACTCTGGAAAGGTCAAAAGTGAAATTTGGTAACATGTAACCTCAACTGGTGTTTATTGGGAACCTCCCCGAACGTTCAAGTCGGAAATTCCTGACACGTTACTTCAAATTAGATTTTTAGTATTATATTTTTCTGAAATTTTGATGTGGCCAAAAATTTACAATTTGAATGGACAAACCTACAAATTTGAGGAAACGACAGAAAATATTCGTATAGTTGAGAACGTCTCCAATACGCACAAATAAGTTATAGGAAATGAAGTTCACTTTTTCAAAATTTAACAACACTTCAGGAAAAAATTATCAAATCATAAATCAATTTTTATCAATTTGTTTGTAAGTGAAAACACGTGTTTTACGTACAAGAATATTACGACAAACATTTTCCATAAATTATTATCATTTTTTTGGTAAAATCATTCAAACAATTGAAAAAAGTTTTTTTCTGGATTTTAGAAAGAAAGACTGAAAAAAAGACTCGTGAAAATTTTTTGAGGAAAAACCCTAAAATTTTTGGAAATTTCTGGGAAATTGACTTGATGGGCGAAAAATTTAAAAAGAAAAATCCAAACTTTGAAAAAGCAACTAGGTCACTAAAAAATCTTTCCAATTTTTTTTTTGTGAAATTACTCAAAAAATTGAAAATTTAGGTACGCATTTTAGAAAGAAAGATTAAACAAGATCACTCATGAAAACTTTTCGAGTTTCTCTCAAATTTTTTGAAATTACTGTGAAATTTTAAAACTCAAAGTTTAATGATCCAAATGATTCTGTTTTTTTTTTTTTTTTTGGTAGAGGAAACCGGTTGATAATTTTTTTAAGAAAGATATGACATTTTGACAGAAAAAATTGATGACTGTTTGATGGACGAAAAATTTAAAAAGAAGTATCCAAACTTTGAAAAAGTAACCAAGTCACTAAACAGTCTTTCCAATTTTTTTTTTGTGAAATTACTCAATAAATTGAAAATTTACGCATTTTAAAAAGAAAGATTGAACAAAAAGACTCGTAAAAATTTTTACCCTCAAATTTTTTGAAACATAATACTAAAAGTTCAACGATTCAATTTTTTTTTTGATTGAGGAAACCGGTTAATCAACTTTTTAAGAAAGAAATGACATTTTAGCAGAAAAAATTGATGACTTTACAGGCGAGAAATTCAAAAAGGAAGCCAAATTTTGAAATAACAAACAAAAGTCACTTAAAAATTTTTCCATTGTCAAAATTTTCCAGTGTTAATTTCAATATTTCAATGTTTAAGCTTCACCACGCGAATCAAAACACTCTGAAATTCGTATTTTTCGAAAAGACCACACAAAAAGATTCATCCTCCTCCCCTCCTCCCCCGAGACAAATTCATCACCGCATCTCGAGTTCACAATCATAACAATAATTCATCTCGATTATCATTAAAATGGTCATCACGTCGAACACAGAACAATTAAACCTTTAAATATTATGTATACGATGCTTTTGGCAAATTCAACACATGTTTAAGTACTCGTAAAAAGGGGACACCATCTGTTAAAATCCACGTTACGCCGAGTAATTTTAAAAATAAACCGTCCCACGTGAGAAAAAAAACGTGACAAAGTATACAAAAAATTCGCGACCGTCTGGATTTCGCTAAAGACAATTTACACCGGTTCCGGGTAATTAAAAAGTATAAAATTTTAATTAATTTACTTTTCGAGTTCACGTAACTTGAAAAATTTGCTTATCGTGGTATATGATTCGTTTACAAAATATGTACCTCTACCAAAGCCGATGGTCGTTCACCTGTGAGAAATTTGTTCGCTCTGGTCGACTGGATGGACTGAGTTAAAATATAGATATTCAGTAGCGAAACCCTGAACTAAATTCGTTTCGACGAACAATTTCTATACTCGGATTGATTCGTTCGAATACAAATATAAAATTGATGCCGTAATTCGTTTCAAAAAAATATACCTATTTGAGATTCCCGAAATCGATTACCTCGTATATCAAAAAATTCTTCACTCACCTACATCGAGATCACTGATGACGATAAAAACTCTCTTCTGGCACACTCACCATCCACGTTGTTTTACAGCACCACAAAAATGATCTCACGATCTACATCGACTCACCACATCGCACCAAGTACACATAATTGACGATAAAATCGCGCACTTCTTTTTCATCTAATCACATCGACGATCGCGAAATGCGCAATAAACAGACAAAAATTTCGCTACAATGGTTCATGACGACCTACCGGTGGTCTTGTTACGCTGATACGAATTTTTTTCTCGCCGACTCGAGATAAATACCAACACCGATAATCGACATGCTAAGTGTTTAATAGTATAGGTAAGTCGCTTCGGTAAGAATTGTAGGTAATCGTTTCTTGTACATAAACATAAACAATGTCCTACTCGAAATAACCGCAGCAGGTAGGTAAAGGTATACAGATTAAATACGACAATTAACATGGAAAATTCCACAATAAGAAAACAAATTTTCTCACCGGCTCGCTGTCTGTATTCTCTGGCTAGAGCTTCAGCGTCGTCCCCAGGAGACGTAGTAGGTAAAGGCTGGGAACCCAATTCCTGCAAAAAGAGAAATTTTTTCGAAATTAATCATCGATCACAATCATTCACAACGATGAGAAAAATTAAAAACTAAAATATCAACACACCTTATAATAATAATATTACGATGACCTTCGCTAGGTCTTCTTTTTCTACACTGACTCGTAATTCATTTAGTGGCAGAAATTAATATAATTTATTTACGCGATAAACATAAACATTGGGAGGCGTATACTACTTGCTCGACTTATCATCGGCGAAAGTATTATACCTGATAAGATAACGTAAATTTAACAGCTTCTTTGCACACTAGTTATTTGATAAGAAATTTTCATTTTTTTCATTCGTGCCATAGCCAATGTGAACCTATACCTTTGCTCTTGTCTTGCTGTTTATAAAATGTTGCAATATTTTATAAGTATACGTATTAATTACATGCGCGACCAAGTTTAACGACCTTCGATCATATTAGGATATTTTTTTCCACCTGTTTTCTTCCTATATTAGCGAGAAAATAACCGTAGGGTGTTTGGTAAGTTAATGTACAGCCGAAAGATTGTCATAAAACAGGGTAACGCCAACAATAAGGAACTAATAATGTAAATTGCAAATTTTTGCGAAAAATTTCAGGCTGACTAGATATTTTTGTTACGTAAATTTGTTTACATTCGGAACAATTTTCTGAATTTCGAAAATTTAGAAAAAAATCAAAAATTATTTGAATAGGAACTCATACAAAAAATCATATCCCAACATAACCTTCAGAATTTTTTATTAAAAAAAAAAATCAGAAAACATCCAAAAATACACAAACTACTCGACAGGCAAAATTTTTGAATTTGAATTAATTTAATAAATTTTCAAAAATTTCATTCAAGTAGATTTTTAAATAATTTTTAGAAAAATTTTCAAAATTATTTTGCACAAGTTTGATGATAGGTATTTATTTAATTTTTTACTTCGTTTCGATCATTTAAATGTGAGGTTACTTTTCTATTAATTTCATGCAATTTTTAAAATAGATACCATTTTTCCATTGTTGATAAAAAAATTTTTCTCTTCCTCAACGATTTTCACCTTAATTTGATACTTTTTTATGATGAAATGAGGGGATTGGAGGCCTTCATTTTAATGATAAAAGACTTATTTAGATTGACTTCCAAAATGTCAACTTGCCCCTTCAGTTCAGCAGACAGGCAATAAGTCCATTATTTTTTTCTTATCTTAATGATACACTGTTGTAGTCAAATATCTCGTTAATGAACATTTACCTACTAACCATAGAATCAGACTCGCTCAATCAGGCACTCATCATACAAATTATATAATCTTCTATCAATATGTTTATTTTCGTCGTTCGTCAAAATATTGTTTTTGGAGCGTTATCAAAATAAAGTGCGTTTCCAACGCAATCTTTAATTTAAAATTAATCCATCTCAGACGAAAAAAATTAAGTACGTACCGGCGGATTTTCTCCATCACTTACTATTAGAAAAAACATTGTTTCAAATTAATAGCTCAATTAACGACGTAATTTTTGGCCGGAAAATAAAAAATTCAGAAGATATACTTAGCAATATATCAAACTTAAATAATTTTCAAGCGTTGATAAGTATCCAAATAAATCGATAATTGACGCCGAGAAATGCGAAAAAAATTCCACTGCAATTACAATGCGAATTGATTTAACACGATGGCGATAGATTCTCCTATAAACGTTATAAAATTAATTTAAAAATAACGCCGAAGTAGCGATAAAATATTTGCTCGATTAAGAAGCCAAAAACTCGGAATGCCGAATCTATTGGGTAACTTATCTTCTTATCGTGTAATCTAAACTTTTTGGACTTTAATCCAAACGATATCCGAGTATAATTTTACTACAAGTCGCCGGAAAAACTTCTCATCTCGTGGTAATAAGGAGAAGTTTTTGTACAAAAGATTAAGGGTATAGAAAAACCTCAAGTTTGGAATATTTTTACCCGCATTCGTATAGCGTTTAAGAATACGTATTTTCTGGAGCGAGCGAAGATTTTAAAATATCACGATTTTGTTGGTTTTTCTGGTAGTACGAGTAGTTGTGGAAATGATCGTTAAATTTTTCCGCATTTTTTAACTCGTTCAACGGTATCGGCATTTTCCTTTCCTCTGTTTGTTTCTCATTTCTTTATGTTTTTCTAATAATATAAATATTACAACAGGCAAATTGATATGAAATGTTAGGATTTCTGTTTTTACGAATTTATTTGCGCGAAAAATTAAAAATAAAATAAACCGATTACCTATGGGAGATGTTTTTTTATGGTTTAGTCGAGATTTACTTTCGATATACCGGAGTAACAAAAACAAGTTGCATCATTTTTTCGACATTATCTCAGGTTTATCGTATTTCAGCGATCGAACTGTATAGATTAACCTTTAAATGTGTAGGTATACCTCGCTATTGACGTCAATAAAAATAAATTTGAGAAGTTTTTCAAATGCACATATATGAATTTATTTTAATATTCAATTCGATGGTTAGATGGGAAGGTATTACTATACACAAGTATAGGTAAGTTCACGAGGTTACAGTAGAGTTGGATAAACTCTAAAATGATTATATTTTGCATAAGTTATTTGTAACCTGCTTCAAAAATAGCTCCAGTATAAATTTTGCCACCCTAGTGAATCAAAATCTAATTCAAAAACGTAAATTTGGATCCACTTTGCTCTAAATTCTAATGCACAACTCAAAAGGGGAAAATATTGTAAATAATGATAACTTCACTCCATTCCACTCTCCTCCCCCAACTGAGACAGTAAAATGGAATACCGCAATCGGTTCTCACTAGAAAACTATGAAAAATCACATTTCATTCAAGTAACTATGAACCAGTTTTAATCTCAGACAACCGGTTGCAACCAGTTAATTTTAGATAAATCCACACGAAACAAATCGAGCTACTTTTACAACAGGTTTCAGCAAAACACAATTTTAGAAATTTTATGATATTATTAAACGTGTTTTAGCCAGTTTTCAATCCTAAAAAACCGGTTGCAACAAGTCAATTTTGGATAAATCCATACAAATGATTATGCAAGTGCGAGCCACTTTCATAACAGGTTTTAGCCAAAGAACATTTTTACAGCCGGTTGAATGTAGTTTCGAACAACTTCAAGTCCTACGCAACCAGTTACAACCAATTACTTTTAGATAAATTCCTTCACAAAAATAAAACAAAGGCAAATCAATATGAAACAATGTGAATCACTCTCGTAACAGGATATGGTTTCAACCAGTTTTTAGATCTACGCAACCGGTTGCAACCAGTTGTTTTCATAAGAACCAGCATAGATAAAATTAAAACAAATCGAAACTCATAACGTGAACCACTTCTGTAACAGGTTTCAGCCAAAGACCAATTGAAGCAGGGAAATACAATGTCGGCTAAGTGCCAATCACGTTTTTTACGGGAGAGCGTAAACGAGTTCGCATAACAGGTACATCTTATAGAAAGCGCTATCTCTCGGTGTTCCATAGTACAACTTGGAGTCCAAGTTGTACTATGGAACACCAAGAGATAGCGCTTTCTATAAGATGTACCTGTTATGCGAACTCGTTTACGCTCTCCCGTAAAAAACGTGATTGGCACTTAGCCGACATTGTATTTCCCTGCTTCAATTGTTTAAGCTTCACAACCGGTTAAATGTTTTTAAGCAAATTTTAGTCCCAAGCAACCAGTTGCAATCAGTTGATTCTAGATGAATCCAGACAAATGAAGTAAAGACAAATTAATATGAAAACATGCGAATCATTCTCATAACGGGTTTCATTTGAAGACCATTTACTTACAACTGGTTCAATACAGTTTCTTTCAATTTTTAGTCTTAATCAATTGGTTGCAACCAGTTGATTTGATATGAATAAACAAAAATGAAATGAAGACAAATCAATATCTGCAAATAAAGAGTATACAGGTTCTAGTCAAATATATTTGTTCAAGTTTTGCAACCGGTTGCACAATGCACATGGTTTTCAAAACATTGTTTACATAAATTTATTTTTGATTGAATACACATTTGAAAAAATAAACTTACGATTAGTTTATAGAGAATTTAAGTATGTATTGAAACAAATTTAAACCGGTTCATGTTGGTTATGAGTTGAGCAACG
Organism: Planococcus citri; assembly: GCF_950023065.1. Taxonomy (NCBI): domain Eukaryota; kingdom Metazoa; phylum Arthropoda; class Insecta; order Hemiptera; family Pseudococcidae; genus Planococcus; species Planococcus citri. The sequence continues at coordinate 43,117,159 of NC_088680.1, read as the reverse complement.
CAACCAGTTCGAATTGGTTTCCTGCTAATGATTTAATACATCATCTAACCAGTTCAAATAAACAACAAATCTTGCATCATTATTTTATAACTTTGTCAAGACCAGTTCCAATCAAATAATGGTCCTCTGATTGCAACTGGTTTGAAAGTGGAAACATTCTGTATTGTAGGTCCATTAGTCCAAACCAAACCAGTAAAAAAGGACCTATTACGCCAACGTATAATGGGAAATTATGCGAAATAATTTTAACAAATTCGAATCCATTAAGGTTCTGAAAAAACCAGTTCCAACCAGTTATTTTGAAACACAGCAGAATGATTTTCCGGAGGATACTGTGAGTTCATCAAAACATAATAAGTTTATTTTTTCAGCACAGTATCACTGCAGAAACTTCTCACAACCAGTTTAGGTAATTATGTGAGAAGTGGAAACCGGTTTCATTAATTGAAAATTCATAATAAGTGATTTCCAATAAGTATTTTTTAGTAATATTGTGAATTGTGATTGTGTTTGAACTAGTGAAAACTAGAAAGTAAAAAAATTAAAACATGGAAGAAGGAAGATGTTTCAAGAAATTCACTATCAGAGATAGTCAAAACCAGTTACAACCAGTTATCTTCACACACAATCAGAACTGGTTAACTCAACAATCACTTTGAATTCATCAGTGATGATGATGAATCATCACAACATCAAATTTCTGTTGAAATATATTTTTGCAACTGGTTTCAACATCAATAACTTGAGCAAAAACTGGTTTAATTCAATAGAAATGTGATTTGGCTCGGTTCAAAAACATAATTTTTCAGCTAAGGAAAAAATAAACGAATTTATTATTTATCAATTAGAAGATTTGGAAAAAATTATTTGTTATCTTGACACCAATCATAATAACCAGTTACTTTGAAATATTTTGCTATAATTTTTTTGTTTGTCCCCAAATTTTTGGAAGCGGTAAACAACTGCTGAAAAAACTTTTTTTTACAAAAACCAATTAGTTATTTTGAGCAGAACAGTAACTAAACAAATTTTGTCAAAGCAATGACGAAAAAGTAATTTAAAACTTTTTTTTCAAAAAGGCATTTGCCTCTTATATTCCTCAACGCTAAACATTATCCATCGGGAGGCGATTAAAAATAACCTACACTTCGAGAAATCACTAAACCATAATCACATTTTATTTCACACTCAACGTATAAAAACTTCAACGAGGAAAATTTCGATTCAGAATAAACCGCAGCAGAGGTAATCAAAATAGCCAATATCAAGTGCTCAAAAGGCCGTTAAGTGTATAATAATCGTAGAACATTCAAATAAATCCGCAAAATTGCACATCTGGTTCCTCGTAAAAAAATTTTATTACTACAGTACCTCTCAACCAAATCACGTACAATTTCACCGTCGATTTTGAAAAGTTTTACTAACACCACGAGCACCTTGCCAAACACCACAAATACTTATTCTTACAGTATTATGTAAGTATACTTGCAATAACAACAGTCAACCGGCAGATGTTTGTACTCGACCTCTATCGTAGTAATACCGCAATACGCCATTGCCTTATAAAATTTTTCCAAATCCGATGTTACGAGGCCATTTCGACTCTAAATAATGGTTCAGTCAAGAAAGAAATTTCACATAAAATGTCAGAATTTTCACTACGTCCCTAAACGTAAAAAGCTAAATGTACCTACGTACTTGTATAACGTTCAGACATCATATGAAAAGGCTACTTTATCAATATCTTTAAAAGTTTGTGCACTTGAGACGATGAGCATAGGGTGTTGCGAGAATACTACGATTCTTGCAACTTCCACCATTAGTAGTTTTTCAGTTACAGGAGTCGTCAAATTTTACGATCAATTTTTCTCGAAACTAAGTCAACAAAATGTGATGAAGATCTTCGTAATATTTTATGAAACACCCTGTATACTCACGAACCACTTAACAACTCGATGTCATTTATTCTTCGGCACATTTTCGAGTACTTCGATTAGTACGAAATCTATTTTCGATCAAATTACAATTTTTGATGCGACTTTCATCTCTCTACATCCTCCGGTCCGAGATAGAAAAAAAATATGTCAATTTCACACGCGGATAAAAACTCCATTTTTATGAATGACTTGTGTCAATTCGATTCGAAATCGTCGATTAATAGCTGAAATGGTCCGTCATAAATCACTCGTATAGGTACCTCGTATTTCAACATCATCGCTCAGTAAATCGGTCTACATCTGCGATTGGTTGGGCGAAAAAAAGCTCGTCATTTTCAATACGCGAGCTTTTAGCATTCTGGAAACCAACATAAACAACAACGGATTTTCGACGGCTTTCGAAGCAAAAAAAAAAATAATAAAACCTTTTTTATAATCTACCGGGTATTCTGTGTATTTTACACAATACAAATTAGCCAACTGATACATCTTGCGGTTAAAAAGCCATGGCAAAAACCACTTTATCGTGAAAAAAAAATCCGAGGTATTTTCTCCAAAAGCTTACATTTTCATCGTATCTTTTTACGTATCAAAAAAAAAAAAATACTTCGAAGGAAAAATCCCACACGCTTACAAAGTCGTACCTATTCTTCGTAACAAAAATTATCCCTTTAAATGACCAAAAGTGTTCAAGCGTATAGTCTCTATAGTCCTTGGACCGATACAATTAAGAAATTAATCTCTTTAAAAGCCCTATCATTTCGAACCCATTTCCTGACTATAATTACAGCGAAAACAGCCGCGTCAGAAAAGTAAACACATCGGAACAATGAAATTTTACTCCTTGTTAAATCTTCCGGGCATATTTGAAAATTAAGTGAAACCCCAATAGCAAAGGAAATATTGATTTTTCTCGCAATTTAGTCCAATTGGTGCCCTTTTTTTCGTATAGCCAACGAGCAGATAAACATAGTATGGTATTAAATATATAAACATTCAATAATCGAAAAGCTTTCCGCAACATAGTCCATTCGAGCGGGTAAAAATTGAAAAATTCTACTTTTATTTCAAAAACAAACAGTTTAATTAATCGTTCGAAAGAATTCCGGGTTTACTTTGCTCTTTACACTTCCACACCACGCGGTAATATTTTTCATATCCGCAGCTCTTTTACCTCACTTTTTCCACCATCTAACTGCGCAAAGTTTACGTAATTTTTGCCAAATAATCCAGTTCATATGGGGTCGTTTTATTCGCAAAAAGGGTTTTTTCTTTCGTTAACTTGAGCCAATTTGTTCGGAAACCTACGCTTTTCTTTTTCTATATTCGTTGCATTTGATCTTTTTCGATAAAAAGTATCTGGTGCAAAGTACCAAATGGTATTATTCTTTCGCGACTGGCGCGATTTTCTTTTACCGACTTTTCGGAGAAAAGTGGAGTATTGTATTTGTTGCGATAGTGGAAGTTGGGTCGGGGAGTGACTTTTCTTTGCGTTTCGAGGGTCTGGGATCACGATAGGCTCATTCCCAAAATTTCAGGTTTCCTTATATAAGGTTTATATATATAGATATATATATGAATACACGTACCTAGTACCTTGTGGTGCCCGGGTCTTTTATGGTAATTGTGGTGCCCGCGTACATAGAGGATCATATATATATGTATGATAAAGGTGTTTTGGAGCAGTTTATTTTTTTTGGAGTTTTTAGTCATAGTGGTGCCCGTTATATAAACTTGGTACTTGCGGTGCCTGCCTCAAAAATTTTTTTTTCACCTTAGAGTGCATTTCATCAAATTCTACATCGTTTTATATAAAAAGACCTTGTGGTGCCCGATTTGGGCGCCACAAGCCCAAAACCGGGCACCACAATGACTACGTATACTTAAAACGGGCACCACAATGACTAAGTTTAAATCTAGAGATATATATATACAATTTTTTTTTGAATTTTTGATTTAATTCGAAAGCTACGAACTTTTGGATCGAAGTGAATATGCGAAATTATAGAGATCGTAGAGGCCTACTTAGATTTCAAGTTTCATCAAAATCGGTTCAGCCGTTTTCTAGGTAATGAGTTTTGAAAAATTTCGAAAAAAAATTTTGTCGCTCGATAAACTTGGAAGCTGCGTTCTTTTGGAACTTGATGATGATGCCAAAATGTTCGACTAGTAACCTAGTTGTGACATTTAAAATTTGATCAAAATCGGTTCAGCCGTTGCTGAGAAATTAAATTTTTAATAAATTTTGTGCAAAGTCACCCCCCGAAAATTTGAAAAAGCTCACTTTTGTTTTCGATTACGTAAGAAAGCTACGAACTTTTGGATCATGGTGCAAGTGCGAAATCATAGGAACGGTGATGGACTTGTGATACTTCAAGTTTCAGAAAAATTGGTTCAGTCGTTACTCAAGGTAATGATTTTTAAGTGAAAAATGTCGAAAAAAAATTTTGTCGCTCGATAAACTTGGAAGCTTTGAACTTTTGAAACACGATGATGGTGACAAATTGTCCGGCTAGTATCCAAGGGCTGACATTTTGAGTTTGATCAAAATCGGTTCAAAGGTTCCTGAGAAATAAATTTTTAAATGAGTTTTTAAGTGAAAAATGTCGAAAAAAAATTTTGTCGCTCGATAAACTTGGAAGCTTTGAACTTTTGAAACACGATGATGGTGACAAATTGTCCGGCTAGTATCCAAGGGCTGACATTTTGAGTTTCATCAAAATCGGTTCAACCGTTCCTGAGAAATAATTTTTTTAAAAGTTCAATTTTAAATGAATTCGTGTGCCAAGTCTTTACTTAAATATTTAAGTACTCGTATGTGATGAGGTGAATTTACACATAAAATTTAATTTCTCAGCAACGGCTGAATCGATTTTGATCAAATTTGAAATTTCAGAACTACACTACTTAGCGGAGATTTCGCCATCATCATCAAGTTCCAAAAGTTCAAAGCTTCCAAGTTTATCGAGCGACAAAATTTTTTTTCGACATTTTTCACTTAAAAACTCATTTAAAAATTTATTTCTCAGGAACCTTTGAACCGATTTTGATGAAACTCAAAATTCCAGCCCTTGGATACTAGCCGGACAATTTGTCACCATCATCGTGTTTCAAAAGTTCAAAGCTTCCAAGTTTATCGAGCGACAAAATTTTTTTTCGACATTTTTCACTTAAAAACTCATTTAAAAATTTATTTCTCAGGAACCTTTGAACCGATTTTGATCAAACTCAAAATGTCAGCCCTTGGATACTAGCCGGACAATTTGTCACCATCGTCGTGTTTCAAAAGTTCAAAGCTTCCAAGTTTATCGAGCGACAAAATTTTTTTTCGACATTTTTCACTTAAAAATCATTACCTTGAGTAACGACTGAACCAATTTTTCTGAAACTTGAAGTATCACAAGTCCATCACCATTCCTATGATGCCAGACTTGCACCATGATCCAGAAGTTCTTAGCTTTCGCGCGTAATCGAAAACAAAATTTTCAAAAGCTCAAAGCTTTCAAATTTGTCGAGCGACAAAATTTTTTTTCAGAATTTTTCAAAACTCATTACCTAGGAAATGGCTGAACTGATTTCGATGAAACTTGAAATCTCACTAGGTTTGCTCGATTCCTATTAAGTATACGACCCTCAATTTTTTGTGAATCATTCGTGAACGAATTGATCAATTTTTTGAAAGAACCATTCGCCAACGAATCTTTAATTTATGAATAAATTCGTTCGCGAATGAGTCACTAATACGAATCAATTCGTTCGCGAATGATTCATTGAAAATTGAGTAAATGAATCAATTCGTTCGCGAACGAATCACATGTCTGAATCGGTTCGTTCGCGAACGATTCACTTGTATGAATTAATTCGTTCGCGAACGATTCACTTGTACGAATCGATTCGTTCGCGAACGATTCACTTCTACGAATCGATTCGTTCGCGAACGAGTCACTTATACGAATCGATTCGTTCGCGAACGAGTCACTTGTACAAATCGATTCGTTCACAAACAAGTCACTTATACGAATCAGTTCGTTCGCGAATCACTGTTTAAATAAAAGTGGATCAATTCGTTCGTAAAAGATATTTATTTTACGAAAAGTCGGTCTTCTCACGCTTAATGCGTGAGAGTTTTTTTTATTTATAGCCAGTGATGGAGGAAAAAAATCGAATTGAGGAGCGTTGATAAAAAAATATAACACACCTGACGAAGTCGTAAGGTAAGATTTTTTTCTCGAAAATTGAAACAGGTGATCTTAATACCTATACAGCCTTCCAAATTGGCCTACTTAGAGTGACTATATTCTTTTAGAGAGCGAAAATTCTAAAAATTACTCTCCAATATCCTTTCTATTTTCAAAATTTCGTATAAAATTGATATACTTTTTTCAATACCTAAGTCGTCATTTTTGGTAACCACTGTTTTATCATTTTTTTTTATACACGTCAAATCCATCACGATAATTATATTAGTCAATAATTCGATACCTATTTTTTTTCACAATCACTCTTTCCGGAAAACAGGGCATTACCTTTGAAATGAATAGTTCGACCTATGATTAATAAATGAGCTGAAAAGAAGCTTTCAAAACAAAACATTCTGAAAACGAGTACGTAAAAAAAAAAATGGAATCAAATTACCTAAGATTACAAAATGAAAATGAAAAAATATCAGACAACAGTAGAATATCACCAAAGTAATAACAGGGTTCACTGAGTAATAAATTATAATAATTAATGGTAAGTAAATTGCGCGAACGAATATGAGAGAAGGTAAGTGGAAGAGAGGAGAGATTCCAAGACACTTGAAACGTTCATATTCACCGATGCTACCATTTACCAAGCAAGCACACAAATGTGTTCTCTTTAAAATCTCTCATTTCCATTTATCTCCGGAGTAAATTAATTTTCAAAAGTTTATTCCAAGCTCATTTCTTGAAGTAAAATTCATCAAGGCGGTTATGAAATTTCTCTATTTTGCCTTTTCATTAGTCTTTATAAATAGGTGGAATTTTGGATGACTTTTTCACTTCTTGTGCAGAAGTTGCGAGATTTCTTTTTTTTTTCAAAACTGTGCGAAAGCCAGAACCCCTGACCTTTTCTCTTCCTAACTCTTTTCCTATCAAGTCAAAGTACTTATTTAAACTGCTATAAATCAACGGCAATTTTTTGGCTGGTAGGTAAGATTAAAAAAAATGCTCAATAATTCATTAAATTCTATAAATTGATTCTCTCCATCTTGCTCGTGTTGTCGTCTCTTTCCCTAATTAAATGAACTCGATGATTCTATCAATGATGAAAAAAAAATACACCAGTTGCCTCGATGAAAGAATCTCTAAATTCTGGTAAAAATTTAACCGTTGATGAAATTAGTGAGAGAAAAAAACCAATACACTTTGTACGTAAGTATATCGTTATAGGGCAGTATAATATATTACTTGAACATACTAGGTATATGCTACAAATCCTACACACGCAAAAACACTTGTCAATTTAATAGGTCTCGAATTTTCCATCCAATATAATAGAAACGATCGTTAACCTCGTATCGAAGGCACGAGTTTTCTTTCAACAAAAAATAACCTTACACACACCGAACGAATCATGCATAATGTATCAAGTATCAATATTACAGAAATAGAAATATATAATCTGAAAGTAACATCACTAAAGTGAAGTGAATAAAAAATATATACAAATGAATTCCACTTCGATGGATCAAATAAATCTTTGGAGTTGGCGGAAAAGAAAATCTAAACGTAGAAAAAAATTCATCGAGGGGGAATTTTTCAAATTAAATTGAGTACGGTGAGGAAATGAATATAGAAGAAAGGGAAGAGGGAAATTTACTTTTTGTAAGTTGAAAATCCCAAATTTAAAAAAAAGTCCAAAATCACAATTTTTGTAATAAATTACTCAAAACTTCTTCTATCTCCTAAAATATGCTATTCCCAATCGATTTCCACAATTTTCTAGCCGATCTGGAGCCTCCAGTAAGACTTGACTTTTCTCCAGCAATTTCAAATCACTCTAGAAGGCGCTGCAATTAACTTTGGCAGCTGAAAATTGAATCCTGTCATAAATTCGACATTCGAAATCGATTAAGGCATAAGAACAGGACCGTGGAAATCTAATGCAGGCCCCCGGCCAATATAATTTGACCCCATTTCTAGGGACGAAACTATATAGATGTTTTTTGATAGAGGGAGGGGGGAGGGGGGTCGACTGAAAATTTGCCGACTAATGTAGGAAAAGAATACCTATTTCGCCAATTGCTATCACATTCATTTGATGAGATGAACAATTTTTTTTTTCAGTTTTGGATTTTTGGGGGCCCAAATGTGAAGTTTTACATTTGAAAATTTGATTTTGAGAGGCCAAAAACGATGCTTTTTTTTCAAAAAGTTGATTTTGAAAAAAAAGAGGACAGGCCAGAGCGAAGCGAGAGCAAAACATTTTGAAAATTTGTATTTTGAGAGAACTAAAAACGATATTTTTTAATGCAAGGAGTTTATTTTTTGGCTTTTAAAATTTTAGAATTTGAAATTTTTTTTTAGAATGTTAATTTTGAAAAAAAAGGAAACAGGCTCGAGTGAGGGTGAAAGCTCTCGAAAATTTGAATTTTAAAAGGCATAAAAACGATACTTTTTAAAAGGGAATTAAACTTTTTCACTTTACTTACAACTTTAAAAGTTGAATGATACTTTTTTTTTTTAGAAAATTCAATTCTGAAAAAGAAAAGAAAACAAGCGCCAGCGAAATTATGAGGGCAAAAGCTTTTGAAAATTTGGGTTTTGAGAAGTAAAAAAACAGGGCTTTCTTTCATTACAGACCCTTCTTTGCCAGACCCTCCAACAAGCGGGGGCCCCGGGCAACTGCCCCCTTTACCCCCCCCCCCCGACCGCCCTGCATGTGAATCCCAAATCCGAGGAGTGAAACTGAAAAGTGTATTTAAAATTTTTTTAAATTTAAAATTCGGCGATTTCTGCAACAAATAACTCAAAACGTCTTCTATTTCTCGAATTGATTGCTACCACTTTCTAGCCGATATTTCGTCATTTTCAAAAATTCGTCAAAAATCAAAAAGTTAACTTTGGCTGCTCAAAATGTGGTACAGGGGTGTGGGTGACAATTGGTGACATGCTCTTTCAGTGAGACAAATTTAGGTCAATTGGAGTGGACGAGTTTCAAAGGTTCCACCATGAGAATTCCCATAGTGACCAGTAGAGTAGAAATTTTGACAATTTGCTGGGATTTGATTTTCAGAATTCGAAAGTAGGTAAGAAAAATATTTGAGTAAATCAAGGGATTTTTTCTGTTAGGTAAATCATGACACTGCAGTTTTTTACATTCAATAGGAGTGTCACAAATTTTTATAATTAAACTGAATTTCAAAAAAAAAAAAAATTGAAAATGTCAAAAAAATTTGAAATTAAAAATGCAGAAAAATTAGAAGATTCGTTCAGTTTTGCCAATTTTTCAACACACATTGGTCGCTTTCTGTACCTCTGTGTTTTCAACGAGTGCTATCTTCTAGGTTTGATATTCTTTAAAAAAAAAAACAACTTTGGTCAGTTTTCATAAAACTTGTTTTTCAATATCACGATATCAAAAAATGAAAAACGATGGAATTTGGAAATACTCGTACATGACATAGGAGGCTGAAATTTGCCTCATTGGGCTCCTTATGATGTCTAGTTTTCAAAATGGCCAAACAATGGAGAATGAAAAATCCAACTTGTGACCCCTAGTCTTAGACCAGGTTACTGTTTATTTTTACTTGAAAATCCTCACAAAAGTAACTCTCATTACAGGCAAAAAAAAGTGCAATTTGAGATTCTCCATTACTTACATACCGAATAATTTTTATTCAGATTAGAGACAATTATTTTTCTGTCTTCAGAAACATGGGGATAGAAAATTCGCTGACTTTTTTACTCAAATTTTCCATGGCGTCTATTCTTCTGAAGAAATGATTTTACCTGATTTTTCCTGACTTTCCACATCAATTTTTCCAATTTTCCAAACCTTCCAAATATCAACTACACTCAATTATAAAAATTGAGGAGCAAATACGAGTACATCGACATAAGGCTTGTTGGAATGAAAATCTGAAGATTTCTATGAAAGAAACCCGAACCATAATGAACCCCTTCGTATAGGTAATTTGCACTGTCACTTTCACCCAATCCTTCCATGACATGTTCATTTTACCTATCGATTGCTCCAAAATAGTAGATATTATTTTAGGATATAATAAAATCGATACCAACACACGTTTTTAATAGACCCAAACGTATTATTTCACGTTCTTTTTTCCTTCTATTTACATTTGCATATACTTATAAACTTATCCTATCCCACCTTATATTGTACATATACTTATAAACACACATGGGAGCATTGTGTACATGAGTAAACTCCAAAGCTGACATCGTAAAGTTCGGTATTTCAGCCAACTCTGCGGTGTATCTTTTCTGCGAGTATCAAAGTCACCTTTCTAAGTAAATTGAACACGGGTCAGCGATTATTTAGCCAAAAGTATTCGCGTTGGCGTGAAGAACAGAGCACCATATTTATGCTGAAAGCCAAAAGCGCAAAGGCGACCGAATTTCGACCTCGTAATTTCCCTTTTTAAAATGTTATTTCACCGCAGGAATAACGTACATGGAAAAATAAACAGGTAAAAATTGAGCTAGGTTCTGAACCGTGTCTTTGCCAATCCTGGAAACTAGAGGAATATTTCGAGCCAATTTTTCAACATTGCATAACTCCTCGAATATTACAAACCGAATTGAATTCAACTACACCATCTTGCAAAATTTTGACAGCACAAAAAATATCATTTTTAATTCTGCTCAAGTTCAAAATTGAAGGAGCTATGAATAATTAAAATTTTAAGAATGCTCTACGAGAAAAATCCAAAAATCTCTAAACTCGGCAAATTTTGAAGAAAATGGCAATCCTGCATACCATAATAACACATAAGTACCTAGTTTAAAGTTGGATTTAGACTGTACGAATAATCGTGAATATAAGGCAAAGGCGTGAAAACCGCGTGATGTGGCATTTTCAAGACGCATTTATTATAACGATATAGTCGATTAAGTGTACGCTTAAGGTGATTTGTAACTTTGAGTTGTAACACGACGAGGTCGACCATTTTGCAAAAGCTATAACAAAATCGCGAATCGTGGAATGTGGAATTCGCCTATTAATTTATACATTCGAAATGTTCGCTATAAGGGTTTAAGTTTAGTTCTATTAGCGCGAGTGTGTCGAAAGCTACAAATACGTGAGGTAATTGTTTACACGTATATACGATTAATAGGCTGCCTAACTTTATGCCTATATCGAGAAAATGTCTTTGCGAGATTATCTACAGCGCGGCGCACTACTTTCAAAAGCGGGGATAAGCAGTCTTACCACATCCGTATGAGAAAAGTGATTATTTATTGAAATACGAGAGGAACCCGAGCTATTGTCATATTTCGATACGTTCGCCGAAAATTATGATTTACAAGCTGTCAAAAAGTATACAAACCGTTTTGAATACGTTACGTATAGATAGGTATAGAAAAAAAGAAATTTTCAGTTTCGCAAAATTACGAAATACTCGTTTCTTTCAACATCTTCGGTAATAGGTACCTTCCAAGTTGATAAGACATTTTATTGCAGGGTATAGTTTGAGAGAAAATTTACGTTAGGTTATAATCGTGCAAATTAGCCTCGCCTTTGACTATCACGTTTAGAATTTAAAGACACGGAAAACAAGATGCGAATTCAAAGAGGCTAAAATTATCCCAATACGCCGAATTGAAATTGCCAGAAATTTCTCGATATTAGCATAGCAAAACAAACAGAACATTAAAACCAATTTTCAACTTTCTACGCCACGAAATGTTTCCGGATACTTGAGTCTATCTTCTCTCAGGACGCTTTTCCTGCCCCGTGGATAAATAAAGAAAGTAAATTTTTGGGCGACTCAGTCAGTTTTAAAGGTTTCTTCATTTTGCAGATTAGAATCAGCTACAGATGAGATAGCATGGAATGAAAAGAGAAAACATATTTTTGATGACGGAATTCAAATGAAGTGAGAGTAAACATTTTTCTAGCAATGATTTCAAAGTAAAAACTAATTATTTTTACCAATGTTTTGCTCAGTCTCGAAGTTTTAGGATTCACAGTAGAATATCATTGCTGCCTACTTTCATGTTTTCTGTACAAACATGACTGATTTTTAGCGATAAGCAGAATTTTGCCAAAATTTGGAAATTCAAAACAACTTGTGCAAGATTTCAAGAAAATAAGCCAACAGATTTTTGCACAAAATATTCCAAAAAAAAAAAACACTTTTAGAAAAAACGAATCCCACTCCACAAACATACATTTATAAAATTAAATGCTTCACAATTTTCACCATTTTTGTAATAAGTATCCTTAATTGTTTCGAGAATCAATTACAAATTTTCATCACACACAATGAATTCATGCTGAACTATTGGACTTCAACAACAATATTTTGAATCAAAATCTTTCAAAAAAAATGAATAAATCACACTCTACAATTATATTTATAGAAAATTTTATGCCCTATAATTTTGCTTATCTCCGATTTGTCAGTAGAAATTTCAATTTTTCACAAAAAGCGATTGTTTTGATAGAAATGTTGAAAATTCATTCAATTATTTTCCCACACAAAATCAATGATTAGGTGTACCAAAAAAAATTAAAGGCATCCTTAGTAAAACGAAGAAACTAATATAAAGCGTAAAATATCCTGTCAAAACTCGCAAAGACTAGTTTATAACGAAAAAATGACTCGCGAAATGAAGATATAATCAATTGAAAAAAGAAATAAGAAGCCCTTCGATTCCTAAAAAATGACACATTCTTTTAATTGAAATCAAAAAAAAAAAAAAAAAAAAAAAAAATGATAAAGAATGCAAAATTTGAAGAAAGAAACGCAATCTTTGAAATTCAAAAATTAATTAATAGGTAATTATTGAAAAAATTATCCATTTTCAAAATTAATTTGCTAGGAATGAATAATTATTTTATAGTGAGGCTCGTGATCAAAATGCTACTAAAAGTAACACTCAATTGGACGACATTTTAGAAAGGAGCAGTCACAGGGTGTCTACCAAAATTTGATATTCAAAAATCGTGATTTTTCGCGATCTTTTTCTCGTGACTTTTTTTTCCAGTACCGGTACCCCTCATTTTTCAGCAAAAAAAAACCGGGGTTCCAATTAAGTTTACACTTTTTTTAGGGAGTTTTTGGGCGACCTATTTTTAAAATCGCGACATTTTCAAGACTTTCACGACTGAGTATAGACATCCTGAGTCAACTTTCTCAAAAGAGCTCAAAAAATTTCAAGTACTTACTGAAGTTTATTTTCGATTTTTGGCGAATTCTTGAAAATATAATTTTATTTAAAAAGTAGGAGGGGGAACTAAATGGGGGGGGGGGATCAAAACTTCATTATTGACCTACAAAACTGACATTTGATATGCACCCTATTTTCAAACCACCGAACCGATTGGAAAGGGGTTTGATCGGTTATGAGCAGTTCTAGATTTCTTGCAGGGGATATTTTTTTTTTTTTGCTAAAGAGATAAATTAAAAGACAATTTTTAAAAAAAAGTCACAGAATAAGACAGTACAAAAAATAAGACAGAGAAAACAAGCCAATCTACTTAGACAGACAATATACCTATGGGTTGGGAAAATTTACCTCAAAACATCACCACTTTGATAAAAATTTCATGAAACCACACCAGAGAAACGTTTCACCAAAACTACATGAATTTACAATGTTCTTGGTAAAATTTCCCCAGACACACTAATTGACTTTTCGCATTAATTTTTTTGGGCTTAAATAACAAACCTAACTCACGTCACATGTATCCATCCAGAAACCTTACTTTTGGTCAATTATTCACGCATAAAGAGTTGCACTAAATTGATGTTTGCATTTCAAAACCCAAATTTCGAGCTTTATTCGTAGGTATCACTGTCTGAAATTTCTCCTTAATGAGCTTATCTATCGAGATCTTTCAAGCAAAGGAACTGAAAACAAAGTTGGGAGGGGGAGATCGAGGGATAGAAAAAATATAAAAACTGGAAACAACGTTAAAATCTAGGCGATTGGGTAGGTAGGTAGGTAAAAGACCAAAAAATGTTCTTTTTTCACTTTTTACTAAATTTTGTATAATTCAGGAGGTGAGCGGGGAGGGGGGGGGGGACAAGCACTTGATGATTTAATTTTTTGATTTTAGAATCTATTTTTGGATTTTTTTGTAGTTTTTTAGTTTTTTTATTTTCATTTTTCGACTTCGTTTTCTTATGATTGATTTAGTTTTTAGAATTTTTTGTTTTCATTTCGAGGCTGTTTCACTTTTGTAGCCATAAGTTTTCGTTGTTGGGTTTTTACATTCATTTTTACAGTTTTCCTTATGATTTCGTTTTTTGCTTTCGTTCTTCAATTCATTCGCAACATGATCGATTTTGTCTGTTGGGCGAGCGGGGGGGGGGGGTAATTTTTGTTTTCAAGGCATCGTATTTTGGGTTTTACTCGTAGTTATTTCATGTTTAGAGATTCTCGTTTTTGGTGTTTTTTTGATTTTCAATTCAGTTTTTTTATTACTTACTTTATTTATCTACCTTTTTTTTCAATGGAGAATTTTGTTGTATTTTTATTTGGAGGTTGTGATGGTAATTTTTTTTTGTTTATCGTTTGAAGATATTTTGATCTTCAGTTTTTGATTTTTTTAAAAATCGTTTTTTAGTGTCCGTTTCTGTTTTTAAGGATATTTGTTTTCGGTTTTCGACTCTGTTTCAAGAGATTTTTTTTGAAAAAAAAATTAAAATTCAAGTGCTTCAACAAGAATAAAGTGAAATTAAATAAATTCATATAATACCACCTTTTTTTCTCCTCTCTCTAATTTTCGAGAAGACTACAAAAAATGAATCATAAATCAAACGTTGAACCGTAACCGTGTCCTTCGTATAAATAGAAAAAAAATTGAAAAATTCCAATTCACAATGCAGACAAAATTTATTTTTCGTAGCTCAGCATAATTTAGAACGACCTCAATTTTTAACAATATTACTATCGGTTTTTCAAAATTTTATACTTCTCGGATTCTAGATGAAATTTTGCCACTGTCACATTAATTTACAATTTTTACGTAGTTTCTTCTTTTTTTCAACGTTCAAGCAGAATACCTCAACTACGTAAAATCTCCTTACTTCCTCATATTCCTCCCACTTGATTAAAATATCAAATCATCGAAACATGCAATTTTGCATCGGTAATCGGATACCTAAAAACGTACGTTCTCCGCGATAAAAAAATCACCTCCATTGATTGCGTCTGTGGAAATATGTACTTCAAATGAAATATTCGCCAAACGGAAGCATTTCCGAAGAAAAACCGCGTATTTTTGCTGTTTCAGCTTAATTTGTCAATAAAAATGTGGAATGGTTCATCCTACTCGTCTCCTTCAATTTCATTTCCGCAGGTGGTATTTTAAATTGATATTATCAAATAACTTTATTATACCTACATCGAACAAATACTTCGTCAACAACCCTAGCAAATTATTTTGAAAAATATACTCGTAGTCGTTGAAGTAGGTATCTAAAAGCTAAGTATACTCTCGCGTGCTCGTACAAATCTAGGAAAAAATCCCAAATCACGTAGGTATAACCTTCAAGTCATACATTTCAATTTTCGGGTAAAACACGACGAATTTCGCTCGTAAAGCAATAAATCGAACATTGTGTATGATTTCGAACCGACAAATATACGTGTTAATGGACAGAATGGTAAAAAAAATCTCAACGAAACTTAATTATTATTGAAATGCAAATTTCACTCGGCTATTCGTGACCTAGCTAAGAAAAAAAACCAATGGGAAGGCCATAGTTGGCTAAAAAAGCATAATAGCCTACCTAGATATCGTAGTAGAACAGCACCACATACCAGCAGCGAAAAACCAAAACAAAACGTTGAATCACCTCTTCTCTCTAAATCTTGGTCAATAATGCTAGTAAAATAGGTATAGAGAAATATTGGCCGAAGAAGATAAACACGAAACAACGCACGTTGTAAACAGCACACACACCGCAATGCACGAGATCGTCTAGCTTAAACAGCTTTGCGTCATTAACTACAGGAATAAGGAAAAAATATGTATACACAGTATACGACGAGTACACCGAATCAAAGGCGAAAGGCGGCCGAACTAGACAA
Source organism: Planococcus citri (assembly GCF_950023065.1). Classification (NCBI taxonomy): domain Eukaryota; kingdom Metazoa; phylum Arthropoda; class Insecta; order Hemiptera; family Pseudococcidae; genus Planococcus; species Planococcus citri. The sequence goes on along the minus strand of NC_088680.1, from coordinate 43,100,967 downwards.
TAAAATTCCGTTGGCCGGGGTTCGAGCACGTGGGGGTTAACCCGTCGACCTTGATTTGGAACACCCGAATTTCTACGCCGTATTCTACGTAGCCCCTCGTCGTTTAACCAAGAACCAGCAGCTCGCGTTTACCCTCCTCCCCCTCTCATGCTCACACACATTAGCTACGTAAATGCTGCTTTCTAGGAAACTACCACATAGCACTAGACCAGTCGAGGAAAAAATCACCCCTATCGTAGGATAGGATATGTTCGGCCTCTTCTTTGAAAAAACGACATAGTGTACGAGTACGAGTCCGCGTACTTGTTCTGTAAAACAGTCACTCGATAAAAGGTGGCTTCGATTGCGTAATACCTGATGTGATGGTTTTTTGTTTTTTTTGAGTACCAGTCCCCTTGAATGTAGCTGGCTTGTAAAACTCGCTATTTCTATAGATTGATTAACACATACTATGTATACGTGAAGAGTGAAGACTCGTAAAAGAGATAACCTGCTCTTCTCGTTGCATAAACCATTTCCCTTCACCCCCTTTTATTTTTGTTTTATGGTATTCGCACGACCTACGACGTTACTATTTTTATATGGTACTGAAACGAAAAACAACCCTAACACATATGACGTCGAAATAGGTACAAACAACGTTTCCTGTTCCTCGATTGTAAGGAAAATAAATATAAGCCTAATGCACCCGGTAGCTAAAAAAAAAACCTACAACTTGCGAGCATATACTACAATTTATTCGTGTAGGTTACATACACGACGAACAGGAAGATAGCAGGGGTGGCAGGAAAGTACCCAAGATGTATGTTTTTCTATCAATGATAATACCTACCTCTTTTTAAATTCTAGTCTGGTCTCTCGAGATATTATCTCGTTACTTGCTGACATACAAACGATAACGAGATCAAATTTCATACTATAAATTATTTCCTTCTCGTAGAGAGAAAAAAATAAAAAAATTGTAAAGGTTTTGTAAGGTACAGAGGCGAGGAGGGAGAGAGAGACGAATGAACCGTCCTAAATATAAATAAATTTCAATGAAACCAAATCAAATAAATTGAAAATTAAATTCAAAAAAATGTGAAAAAATGATTCAAAGTAAGTGGCTTTGTACTGAGCTCTAAATTCCGTGTTTGGCGTTAGTTTTTTTTGGAGTAGGATAAAAGGAACAATTTATTCTTTGTTGTTCGATTCACTGTTCAACTGATTGCATAGATCGAGATGGTTAAAATTTAATGTCTGATTTTTACTCATACGTACCTAGTATTACTTTAGGTACTAGGTACTAGGTAGTAATTTTTGCATTGAAAGGTAATGAGAAAAATGATGAAAAAATTCAATCAGGTAGGTAATGGTTTTTTGCAGAAAATGAACTTTTTAGTTGAAAATTGTTCATTTTTTTCGCTTTTGATAAGAAAAGTTGATTTTTTGGGTCGACTAAGCATCCTAAGAAAAAAATGAATAGAGATAAACTAGTAGAACGTGAAATTCTCCATCAATAAAGTTCAAATAGGTACATTTTTTCTTATTAAGCTTGTTTTTCCACATATGTATTTCTGCTTCAAATTAAAGACTCAACTTTTTTCTCTGTAGCAAATATCAAGATTCATAGGAAAAATATTAATTGGACTTTTCTGATAGGAAATTTTACGACTTACAATTTTGTTTTGCTTTTCCATTTTTTTCGTAGAGCTCTTTGTTCAAGTTCGCCCACAAAATTAAGTTTTTGTATCACTCTTCATATTTTTAATAAAATATGTAGTTACGATTTTTTACAATATAAAATAAATTCATTTTGAGAGGAGGAGAAGGAAAGGTTCTACAAAAACAAAAATTAATAGGAACAAGATTGTTCGCTGTGAAATTTCCTAGTCAAGATAGCTCGAATAATTTTTTTTAAAAGAGCTTGGTTGTTGAAAAACATCAGATGAAAGCTTAACTTTAGGACTGAAAGTACTCGTAACAGTATCCTAAAATCTAAGCTTCTCAACAAGAATTTAATGATTTTGCTGATGGAAAATTTCATGCCCTGTAATTTTACTTCAGTTCATTTTTTCCATAAGATGCTTCGTTGGTCCAGAAAATCTACATATTTTTACCGTGAAAATTTTCAACAATGAAAAATCAATTTTGAGTGAAACGGATCCTTTCCTTTCAAAACTCTATATTTTTAGAAACGACTTTCGATCATGAAACTACAAAATTCTAAAAAATACATGTTTTTCATTTCCGCCGAAGGAATCCGAAGTGTCTAATCAAGACCATAGAAAGAGGAATAGAAATTTGCTTTCCAGATACTCGTCTGAATGATAAATAATCAATCATCAATCATTCAAGTTTTAATTTCTTCAAAATTCACCTAGAAATTTCAATTTTTTGTCAGGTTATTGACACGTCAAAATGGCTTCCCAAGATCGGCTGTGTTTGTCTGTCTGGTCTCTGGTCTCTTAAGGTTACTGACCCGTCTGTTTTGCTTCCCAAGGTCGTCTGTGTCCTTGTCTGGCTTCTCAAGGTCATGGCCGTCTCTCCGGCTTCTTAAAGTATTCTGTCTGCTACGCCTCGTGAGGTCATTGACCCGTCAATATAGCTTCTCACAGTTGTCCGTCTCCCTGCCCGAGCTCTCAAGGTCATTGACCCGTCTGTCTGGCTTCTCAAGGTCGTGTGTCTCCCTACCTGGTCTCTCAAGGACATTAACCGGTCTGGCTGGGTTCCCAAGGTTGTCCGTCTGGTCTTTCAAGGTCATTCACCCGTCTGTCTGGCTTCCTAAGGTCGTCTGCCTCCTTGACTGGACTCTCAAAGTCATTGGCCATCTATTTGGCTTCATAATGTCATCTGTCTGCCCGTCTGTTTGGTATCTTGAGATCATTGACCCGTCAATATAGCTTCCCACGGTTGTCTGTCTCCCTGTCTGAGCTCCCAAGGTCATTGACCCGCATGTCTGGCTTCTCAAGGTCGTGTGTCTCTCAGTCTAGCTGGCCTCTCAATGCCATTAACCGGCCTGTCTGGCTTCTCAAGGTTGTCTGTCTGGCCTTTGAAGGTCATTCACCCGTCTGTTTGCTTCCCAAGGTTTGAACAAATCCCCAGCCCCAAAAAAATATTCATACTAAAATTTTCCACAGATCTATTTCACATGTTGACGACTCTGTTGGTCTAAAATATCGAAATGAAAACAATAGGAATTGGGAAGTTCGTAGGGGGCAATTAACATACAACAAAAATTTCAAATCACCCATTTTTCAAAACTGAAAAATTTTTTAATTCTGCATAATTTTCAAAAGAAATTCTTAAATTCTCAACTTTTGAAATCAAACCTTGAAGAAATGACTTTTCATCAGCCTTTCCAACCTGTGAGAATTCCATACATGAAGAGGAGGAGGCTATGGAATCTGAAATGGCTTTATAAACTCATTTCACTGAACCAGCAGTATCATATGATGAGAGTAGAATTTCCACATTTCAGTATTTTTGACAAATGATTTTTCAGAATACACCTGGTCTTTTCATTATTATACTTGTTTTAAGTCAAAGATCGAGAGTTTGCAGCTCATCATGGCCAATTTTGAGTAAATCGTAAAAACACAAAATTATATAAATAATTTACTTATTTTCAGCATACCTACTATTGTATTATTTTTACAGCAAAAATTGGTACTCACCTAAAACAGAGAAAAATACAACAAAGAATTAGTATACTTGGATTAATAATTTTATCACGTGTTTATTCTACTAATGTATGTACTAGCAAATAATTATAGAAAATCAAAATACGTAATAAAATACTAGCATTGAACACCACTAGAGCCGAAAAGTGAAAATACGTGAATCCAATAATTCATATTATAGGTACCTATAGGTATGTATTTTTGAATAGTACGGGGATACCTCACAATTTCTTTTACTAACCCAAAGGAAGTACATAGAAATGGAAAATTCGTGTAGACGGTTAATTTTAATACCTTTTTGTTTTACTCTGAAACGAGGAAAAAAATCAATTTCAAAAGTACAATCATCAGAACTTTATTCATTCTGTAACGTTGAAAAAAAAAGTTTCATTTATTTTCTCAATTAATTTAATACTCTCGTAGATACTAGGTAGGTAAAGGTATACGCTCGTAGTATATTATATTTTTACTTATAAAAAAACGCAAGAGCCGAGTTTAAAAGAGCAAAAATTCGAGTAAAACGAAATTTGTTCTGCGACGTTTCTAACGCCTTTGTTATTACTTATTACGTTAGAAAAATAAGTATACGAAAAATTAAATTAAATTTAAACTGTTTTCATTTTCCGACGAAAATATTTTGAACTTGTATTGTTTATTTGTTTCAGCTAGTAAATTTTTCAAGCACTCTTAAGCCTTTTACGATGGAAATTTCACAGGCGTATAAAATCGTAGTCTTTTCTTTTCTACGACGATGTATCAAACGGTATTCAAGTTGGAAAAACGTAAAACTGAACCTTCATAATAATTAAAATATTCTTTTGTCCGAATTTCATCACGGTCGGATAAGAAAAGCTAATGGGGGTGAAAAAAAGTAACATTTTTTGAAAAATTGTTGTTAAAGAGAGTTTAAGAGGAATTTTTGTGTTTTTTTTTTTTTTATTGCGTACGTTGAAAAAAATACTCAGTTTAGGATGTTGATGGCGACGATGAGTGAGATTTTTTTCAAAAAACTACCCACAGAATCCTAGAATTTTCAATAAAAAATTTTCATTTCATTTTTCTCTCCCTCGCCCTGCTTTCAAAAATGAAAATTTCAAGAATGAATCCTGTCATCCTGATATATATTTTTTTAAGTTGACTAACATAAAATGGCCCTCGCCAATACATAATACTGTTCTGTCTACCTACAAAATTGAAGGCAAAAAATACATTATTTAAAAAATTTCAAAAAAAATTTTAAATTATTTTTTTTTAAATTTTGATTATAAATTTTAATGTAGGTAAATTTTGAAGATGATCAAAAAATTTCAACAGCTAACGACTCACGCTTCTACTTTCAATTTTAATAGTAGGCCGATCTTTCAAAAAACAAAAAAAAAAAATATATTTGTTCATCTTTAGAGATCATATCAAACGCTCGTTTTAATCAGACCATTAAAAGAAATTAAAACAACAGTTCAATTTTATTCTTTCGATCAGCTATTTGTAATTTTATTCAACTTAAATCTCACCAAAAATTAATTAACACCTAAAAATAGAATAAATTCGTATTTCTTTGCTTTTAAAAAATATAAAAAACAAAAAAACACCATCGATATAAAAATTTCAACAATACGCGACCGAGGAACCCTTAAAACGACCTAAATTACGAGATCGCAATACAATCTATTAACGTAGCGATCTCACTTGCTCCTTTTTTATTTTTCATTTTCCATTTATTTCCATTGAAATACTTAATTGGATCGTAAAATTACACGAGTATTCGATTAGATACCCACATCCCCCCTCCTCTTCCAATTCCTGCGATAAATACCACCCTACTTTACTCGTACATGAAAATTCAAACTAGCAATTTGCGAAATTTCACATCCGAACCCCGGAACGACGATGAAGACGATGAAAAGAAAATTCGACTACTCTCACCGGTCTACATTCCGCTCGCCTTCGCTTCGGTAAAAATTTCATCTCTCGAGCAAATATTACATGGAAAACTCCAACAGACGTCCCCATTCAAAAACAAAAAGTTAAAAATTAAACCAAGGTATTCGAGCGATAACATTTTACCTAACTTTAATTAAAATTTCGTTTTTCTCGACGAAAATCTCGACGAAAAAAAAATGAAAAATGATAAAAAATTCACGCTACTTTTCCACTCATCGTTTCACTCGTCTTCCGGTTCACGGAATATCATTTAAGAAGTAATTTAAATGAAATGAAAATTTCCAGTCAAGTATAACGTGTAAATTTTACAGCGTATTGAAACAACACTTGGACGCAGAAGGAGGGACTTATGAAATTGGAAGTTTCATCCGGGACGACTTGATGAAAATTTTCAAGCATAAAATAATTTTTTTAGCAGTATATTTTCAACTAAGTAGGTAAGGAAGTGCGAAAAGAAAATATAAAAAAATGAGAGTACATTATGTCGTAGTCAATTTTTTTTTCGTGTAGCAAGAAGAATTCTTCTGGGGTATTTTTATTTCGTTTTCAGATAAATATAATCTGACGTGTTTACGTAGCTCGTAGCATAAACAATCGAATATACGACTATTCTTACATTTTGAAACATTTCGGCTGCGAATTTTATATTTTAGTTTATCGTCTTTTTGTCAAACGCGCTATTTTGAGACAAATTTTCTAGATAAATCTTACGTTTTGACTTGAACACGCAGTACGCACACAAAACAACAACAAAATTAATATTTGATCAGATTGAAAGTTTCAGTTTGCGGAAAGATCTTTCTTAACGTAGATAATTTGTAATGGTAACATAACACTACGAGTTTCGTGGATGATTTCTTATAAAAAATTCATAAAAAAATTACCTTCTCTCCTTTCCTCTCTTCCTCATCCATAATAAAACTGGCTCGAAAATTTTCACAACGTATTTACAGCTTTACTAGGGGAAAAATGGAAAGCGAAAGCGAAATAATAAAAAAATATTCAACTCCCCACAGTACACAGAATTTCAAAAAAATTAACATATCCACTCACCGAGTAAAAATATAAAAGGTTAAAAACCAAAACAATGATCAATTTTTTTCACTTCCACCTGCAAAATGAAACCCGGAAAAAGGGGGAAATGAAAATTACCCTACATAACCACTCGACGATGATATACAGCAAATAAACACCCTCGCAGTATAATAAATTTTCAACTTCTTATAACAATAGGACGACAAAGACACAAGGCGTTAATTAAACTCGACCAAGATCGCAGCTCCGTGAGTCGCAGCAATTACAGGGTGCGCTTAAAACACCTAAATATTACCGCAGAGGGTAGTTGTATTCGTATTAAAATGGTCATATTTTATAATTAAATTCCAAAACACAACGTACTTTGTTTACCGACAACGATTAAATGACCTACACAACGCTAAACAACATCACACATCGTAAACACGTCCGAAAAAATAGAGAGTTCGTTAAGCGGTGAAAAAAAATATCGTAGCACGACTCACATCACATGGCAGACTAACGCGATAAACACTATTAAAGTGCTCCGGCTGTATAAAAATTTTAATATATTACATTCAATTATCAATGTTACCACCTACGTCCGAAGATACATATACGACTTACGAGTTGCTTTTGCACGAACCTGTGCCCTGCTAGTTGAAGCATTCACAATCGTATTTTGGGGGAAATTTCAAAGGTGTAAATTTTTGAAAAATTTTTATTTTCATGTCTCTAAAGGGAATGATGTGTTTCATTAAGGTGTTTGGAGTAAGAAAACAAAACAAAAATCACTGAAAAAGATGATAATTCACGAATAAAAATAAAAATGAAACAGGATAAATTCGAAATTATTTTTGAAAAAATTTGAAAATAATTTTTTGAAATGCAAAAAATTAAAAAACTTTTCCAATTAGAAAAAAAAAATTGAAAAGCTCTTAAAATATCGCAAATTAATTATGAAAACGAAAAAAAATTATAAGATTGTATTCTTTTTCCAAAGTAAAATTTTTCTGCATCAAAAAAAAAATACCTACACACAATTTGCAAAACCAAAAAAAAAAAAAAAAAATGAAAAATTATAATTTATGTACATTGTACATACCAATTTTATTTTTTGAAAAATTGAACATTTTTGGAATTAAGGAGAAAAAATAGAAAAAAATAACTGACAAAATTATATTCTATCTTAGTTCGAAATAAAAATTAAAAATTTTCTTCGGTGTCAACAAACAGTTTAAAAAATTGAAATTATATTTTACTTACAATACAAAATCATCCCTCCAAATAGTTACTTAAGTAACATATTTGAATTTCCAAAATTTAACATTTTTATTTTATTTTTTTTTTATGAAAACAGTCTTACAATTTTAAACTTCTCATCCATTTTATTCTACAAAATCAACTTCAATATTCATTTAATTCATACACTCTCAAAGTTTCATACTAAACGTTGAACTCATACTTCGGTAAAATATTTCAAAACACAAAAGTCTCAAAGAAACAATGTTCGAAAGAAATGTAACTTTTATTCTTTGAGAAATATATTCCTCAAGTTTCAAACTTGAAAAAATTACGCTCTCGATTTTTTTTAATTTTAAAAATTTTACCATTTTCGACAAAATTTCAGCAATACATATTTTCGTACTTTCAAACTTTTCCAACACCAAGAGATGAACAGACACCCTGCAAACGGTATAAATGACTTTGAAAGATATACATACTTTGAGAATACGTAAAAATACGAATTATTTTACTTTTATCGGTGCCCAGGCTGTTTTAAAATATACCTACTTCCTGTCGCACACAAACACCCATTAGCAAAATTAAACGTACGCGTATTTCCGGCTGAAAAAATTCCCTATAATTTTGTACCAATGAGACAAACGATTCTTGAATACAGTTTGGTTTTCCCTACGGAGCGAAATTAATTTGACGAATTTTCTTCTCGATGCGCCGTATTTTCTCTCCAGGGGGTTCCAGTGGCGAGAAAAAAATTCACTCAGTCGCGTATTCTATTTATTCGTTCTTTCAGAATTTTTTTTTCGAGTACTCGCACTACAGGTAACTGTGAAGAAATGTTCGTCGAGGCGATACGATCGAATAAAATTCAATTACTCCGACAAGAAGTCTTCGTTCTACGTAAATGTACGATAATTTGCCTATACAAGTTTTATTCGCGGCAGAATTCGTCGCGAAACGATTTCGATGTCGATGTACGCGGTTCTCTCTCATAATAAAGTATGCTGGGATGCTTACTTTTTTACCAAAAAAAAGTTGAGAGAAAATTACAATAAAAATTGAATTTTTAAAAGAACACGAGTTCAATGTATTTTGGTACTTATTTCGGAAAAAGAAATATTGATTTTGAATACAATCGAATTTGGTTTTCTTTTTTTCCTTCTTCAACTGTTACATCAAATCCTTTTTCGTTGGAATTTTTAATCATCTTTATGCAAACTTAAACGCAGGAATGCGAGAGGAGAGTGCGAGGGGATGTAAAAAATAATGAAATACGACAACAATCGCTGTTTCAATGCTTTCGTATTCGGCTAATTGAATAAATGTTAAAACACGATGACTCAAAAATGGGAAGAATTTTTACATTAGATGAAAAAAAATGTGAACTCTTAACGAAAAAAGGAATTACAAGAAGCTCGTTTAATTAAAGTGTATGTGTAAACTAAGCTTTTCTAATCAGTAAAATATACCTTTACTTAATTTACTCAACTTTTCAAAAATAACATTCTCAACTTCTAAAAATATCATGTCAATCTTATTCAAATTACTTGAGACAAGTGAGAAAAGGAAGAAAAGATTTCAATTTTTTAAAACAAAACTAAAAGATAATCGGGCTTCTTCAATAAAAAATTATACTTATTTTTTTTAGCTTTCTCAGTAGAAGAGTTGAAATTTGATCAATGAATTTCTTTTCTAAGAAACTTTTCAGGTAAAAAAAATCAACCATATTTTAAAAAGAAATTGCAAATGAAATTTTGTTTTTTCAATTCTCAATGATTCTTAAATTTTTTTGCAATAAATACACAGTAACATCAGTTGGGATCAACATGAACGTGGTAATGAAAAGGGAGGCGAAGGTAAACATTTCTGAAGAGACGAAGAGTATCTAATTTCCGGAAAAGCACACAAAAATAAAAGTAGTTCATACTCTACAATTTTTTCTCTATTTTATTTTCTCGATAAGATCCCCGATTTCTCCAAACAATTAATTCTTTCTGTTGGAAAAAATTGATTTTTCGTCACAAATTGTGACGATGTGAATACGAATATAGTGATAGAAGTTGGGTATCTAGTATTTAAAATAAAGTAAAACTTTTTTGTCCTTTCCCGGCTCTCGTAATGATAATCAGCGTATTGTCTTATTTAAACATGCGTAAAATCGTTCGTAATAAAAGTAATAGTTTGGGTTATGAAAATTTTTTCTTTTAAATTTAATTAACTCACATACTTATGTATGTAGTTCGATCAATTTTGAAAATCCACAACCTTTTAAACAAATTTTTTGTTCGTGTTTCAAAAAGTTGTGCTACAAACCGTGGTCAACACTCGACAATTTTGAATCAGGTGAGTATGTGTAAATTTGAGCACTTTCCTTCAAATTTTCAGATTAGGCATCTTATCTCATTGTCAGATGAATAATTATATTGATTATCATTTTTATCACGTCCGTTTGGTTGATTAGCGTTGATTAATAATATTTCGCTTAAAATCAAGACTATACTATGTGCTACAACCTACCCCTACCACAGTACAGATAAGGTACAGATATTTCAACTTGAGACCGTTTCACATTCACAACATGAATAATATTGAATAACGACTTTACAACAAACTAGCTTCATATCTTCCTCAGGCATTCGTGAAAATTTCGTGCAGAATGCAGATGTTTTCATGCTAACTTGAAGCATAGTTATTCGTTACTCGTATTGACAAAGTTTCAGTATTGCGATTACGTACTTATCATCAGTTAATTTTCGCGAAATTATTCAAAAGAGCAGCTCAGCATTTCGTGACGCAGGTAAAACTATTTAGTAATTTTGAATATTTGAACATCGGTTCGAAGAATTATTGTGATTTTTTCGCAATAAGTACAGCGAAGAAGATTCGCGATACATCGGAGAACGACCATTTTGTCGTATACAGCGGAGAAAGCGATTTGTTCGCAATACATCGAAATCCTTTTTTGAAACGTACGTAGACCCAACTACATACTTTTAAAACAAGTCGCATGAAACGAAAATTATAAGTCAATGGTAACTGGCTCGTTGCAGTAGGTCCTAGGTCTCTTCAAGTTTTAATTTATACATAACTTACAAATCACGTACATTATTTTGAAAATTTTTCAACTCCCTCGCATCCTTCAAAAAAATGAAAATTACCCTCAACTTTGAAATTTCTGCTTTATCTAATGATTACGCCGATTACAGTATTGTTCAGATGAGTTCTGGAGATGAGAGAACCGATGGCTTCAAAATCAAAATCAACCTTCGGAGGGGGATGAAAAGAAGCGGAAAAAAATCAAAAAAATGGCAAATAATACGAGATCAGAATATTTGTATTTCTCGTAACAACGACTACGAAACATTTCAACAAGAACTCGCTTTGACCAAAAACACGATTTATGTAAGTTCGATCAAACAATAAAATAACCCTTTTCTAACCCAGGGAAAAAAGTTCAGACGGAGCCATACATGATCATGTATATGGATGGATGAACTCGAGCATACATGATCATACATGTTCATGTTAAAAAAATGTCCCCCCGCATTTACTGAATCATACTTGATTATACATAATCAAACTTAATCGTACATGATCATACATGATCATGACATGATCATGGTTACACTGAATCATACTTGATCATACATGATCATATATGACTATCCCGCCGACTATGTTGATCATGTATGATCATGTGGGGGACATTTTTTTAACATGAGCATGTATGGAAACATTGGTTTATGTATGATCATGTATGCTCGAGTTCATACACCCTACATGATCATGTATAGGGTCATTCCACGTCAATTAAACCAAGAAGTGGTAGGTGGGTTCGGCGATTTTTTTGACATTTTTCCTGTGGAAAGACCTTTCGAAGGGATGACCAATGGCGCAAATCGCAGCCCTCTAGCCCATTTTTAACGGCAGCCAGGGGGTGTCAAAGTTTTCAGTGAACCTAAAATATCATACATTTCAGCAGTGGATTACTCGATAATCGCGATACCTATCAAAATGGAACTTTTTTCCATAGTTAGGGGTTTTAAAAGGCTTTTTGGGGATTTCATAAAAATCTGTGTTGCCACTTTTTTCGTACAAAAAATTAGCTCAAAAAGTTTCAAAACGTAGTTTTCATATCGTTCCGACTCTCAAAAATTCTAAAAAAAATGTATTGTGGACAACTGTTCATGCTGAACAACATATTAAAAAATTGGGATGGTAACTTATCGCAAAGTCGATTTTAAAAAAATTTAAGTTTGCAAAAAAATGCGATTTTTCGACTTGAGACATAAAAAAAAGTTTTGATTGGTAAAGTTGACCCATTTGACTCCTATTTTTACGTATCTGTTGAAAAAGTTGAAAACCCCCTTTCACTCGATAAAATGAACTCATCACAAAAAAAATCAAAATTCGAAAAAATTCAATTTTTAATTTCAACCATCAAAAAAAGTTCAAATTTATTCAGTTGTCTTATTTTGACCTATTTCTGACGTATTTCATGAAAAAGTTGATAAAAATCACACTCACAGCAAAAAAATAAAAATTTGTTTATTTTTTGAATTTTTTCGAATTTTGATTTTTTTGTGATGAGGTAATTTCACCGTGTGAAGGCGGTTTTTCAACTTTTTCAACGGATACGTAAAAATAGGGGTCAAATGGGTCAACTTTACCAATAAAAACTTTTTTTCATGTCTCAAGTCGAAAAATCGCATTTTTTCGCAAACTGAAATTTTTTTTAAATCGACTTTGCGACAAGTTACCACCCCAATTTTTTAATATGTTGTTCAGCATGAACAGTTGTCCATAATATATTTTTTTCAGAATTTTTGAGAGTCGGAACGATATGAAAACTACGTTTTAAAACTTTTTGAGCTAATTTTTTGTACGAAAAAAAGTGGCAACATTGATTTTTATGAAATCACCAAAAAGCCTTTTAAAACCCCTAACTATGGGAAAAAGTTCCATTTTGGTAGGTATCGCGGTTATCGAGTAATCCACTGCTGAAATGGATGATATTTTAGGTTCACTGAAAACTTTGACACCCCCTAGCTGCCGTTAAAAATGGGCTAGAGGGCTGCGATTTGCGCCATTGGTCATCCCTTTGGAAGGTCTTTCCATAGGAGAAATTTCAAAAAAATCGCCGAACCCACCTACCACTTCTTGGTCCAATTAGCTAAATCTGAATTTTTTTCCCCGGGAAGTTTCATATTCGCCGCAAATGGTTTATTTTTTTCATTAAACGATTGCTTATATTTTGTTCAGAGGAAACGAGACACGCCAGCTGAGTATCTAAGTAGCGATGATGACGAAACGTTGCTTCAGAAACATAGTACTCGTACATTGAGACGTCGAGATTTGGATTCTGGTTCATCCACCAGTGATGATGATGATGATGATGACGATGAAACATCGAGACAGAAACTCGACGATTCTGTAAATGTAAGTTTGATCAAAATGATGAATAATTTTCTAAATTCCCTGCTTGTGGAATTGTGGCTATTCGTATATTATTATTGAATTGTTCAGATAATTTCTCCCGGTGAAAGAAACGACGAATATATGAACGATATCAGGAAAGAGGTAGAAAAAGTGGCCAAAGAGGAAGGAAAATGGCTAAAAAATTCGAATGACAGTTTTTCAAGCATAACGAGCAGCGACGATGATGCCGAAACATCAGAACATGATATTGCTTCTTCTCATAAAGTAAGTTACAAACGTGAGTTCGGTCAAATGATGAATAATCCTCTGAAAATTTCGTGCTCGTTGTCATTTTTCTATTCATTCAAATGTTTGGGTATAAATTACTGTTTAGGTGAGTTCTCTCGGAGATAAAAATGTTAAATATACTGGCGATGTACGAAAGGAGGTTGAAAAATGGGCGAAAGACTCGGGATATTGGCAAGACGAGTCCGATACGGATGATTCGAGCTCCGATGACTCAATTACAGACACTGTAAGTTTGAAAAACGATGAATACGAATACCTAATTGAAAAAAATGAGCGTTTGAATGATATTCTAATGAAGCATAGAAAGGTTTTCATTTCAGATTTTAAAAAATCATTCGATGCACATTTTTTCGATAATTTTTCAATTTTGACCAAGTTTCCCCTCCCCTATTTTACGGTTTGCTAATCTGTTCAGCAGAGTGTTCGTGATGAAGCAAATGATGAGTCCACGGACGATATTCAGGAGTTGGAAGAATACGCGGAAGATCCACAAGATTCTCAAGGTCGAGATTCCAGCGATGAATCTTCAAACGTGAACGATGTCACAGCAGTTGTATCCGAACTCGGTGTTTTTACTCGTGGTAATACGGATGATGCCACTGTAAGTTTCAACAAATGACTGATAACCCTCTCAGATATAAGTACATAAATTTCATACACTCCGTCACAATATTTCTATTTAGGTGGTTCCTCAAGATAAACTTGGCGAAGACAGCGAAGATAACGACGAACGAAACGAGCCAGAAATATCTGCTGACGAATCAAATGGTGGTTTTCCGAGCGATTGCGAAGTTGTATCACCAAACCTCAGCGTTCATAGCGTGGAAACAGACTCCACTGTAAGTTTATAAATAAATGACAGAATGATAACCCTTTAGGTCTTTGAAAATTTCATACTCTTCGACATCAATTTCTATTTTAGGTGATTTCTCAAGATGAAATGAGCGAAGACGACGGCGTTCAAAAAGAGACGAAAACATCAGTCGGCGAATCACAGCAATGTAAAAAAGAATCCGATGGTGGTTGTGCGAGCGGTGACAATGGCGAAGAATTCAAGCTCAAATTTAGCGCTTCCAATAAACTAGCAGATGTAAGTTTTATCAATGAAACTGGTTAGAGCGTGATGGCTCGATTAAGAACAAAATGATGTGCCGAAACTCTGACAATTTTTAATCGCCGCTGAAATTTATCTTGCATTTCTAAATGCTTTCACGTGTATTATTGTTTAGATGTTTTCCCAAAACCTACAAAACGAACAAGACCTTCGACAGCGAATAAAGTTGTATTTGAACGATGATGATGGTTTAAGCGAAGACGAAACAAATTTCTTACATGAGAAGCTAGCTGAAGTTAAAGAACAATTGGAGTCCTTCAGAAAGAAAAAGAAAGCTGTAAGTGTAATCGAATGATATTAAGTAAATACTTGAAAGCAATAGGGCGGATCGCAAAAAAAAAAAAAAGGTCGCAGAATTTAGATCAAATTCAGTAGGCAAAGGCCCTAAGAATTTTTAAACTTGAAAAAAATCCGCCAAATTATTTTCGTTTTATTAAATGTCTGCTTGTAAATTATTGTTTAGAAGAGTTCCAGCAACTTGGATGAGAAAAAAGCATCTAGCGTGCAGCCAGTGGAATTTAAGCAGAAACATGACGAGAATCCTCGAAATAAAAAAAAATACGACGATCGTGATGAAGTATGTTCGCCAATGGATTGGCTTAATACTACTTCCACTTATCTCAGTCATCTCAACTTCTCAAGTACTCGACTAGCAGAATCTGACGTCAAAATCGAAACAATCAAATTGGAAAAGAAAATGGTATAACCTCATATTCGCTACAGTAATTCCTTTGACCTTATCAAATACATATCTGCTTGTAAATGACTGTTTAGGAGGATTCTCGAAACGAGAAAGATGACAGCTCCGATGGGGATTTTCCCACACCCATACGTATAAAAGTCGAAGATTCTCGAAACGAGAAAGATGACAGCTCCGATGGGGATTTTCCCAAACCCATACGTATAAAAGTCGAAGATTCTCAAAACGAGAAAGATGAACGCTATGTTTCGCATTGCCCCAAACCCATACCTATAAAACTAGAAGCTGATGACCGCTATGTTTCGCATTGCCATAAACCCATACCTATAAAACTAGAAGCTGATGACCGCTATGTTTCGGATTGGCCCAAACCCATACCTATAAAACTAGAAGCCATCAAAGACAAAGAGGTACAGAAAATAGTGAATTTTACCCTCTTTGCCGAAATTTCTTTCCTGTTACTCGTATTATAAAATTGCTTGTGAATTACCCTTTAGGATGATTCTTACAATGAAAAACGATATGATCGGTACGATAAAGATTATAATCGAGAGATCGAGGTAAATCCGCAATCAGGTCTCGACAGCGGAAGATCTTCAAGAATGTCCGCAGAAGTTGAACAAAAGTGCAGTTACACCAGAAAAGTAAAGAAAATAGTTAACATCATACTAGCTGTCCGTCGATGGCAAAAATTCTTTTGTTTTATTCAACAGTTGCTTGTAAATTATTGTTTAGGAGGACTTTGGAAATGAGAGAAATTACCATTACAATTACGACCAACAGAAGGAAGTGAAACAGCCAATGGTTCATGGCAGTTCTTCTAGAAGCTTACTTGATTGGAGTAGTATTTCTACCGACGGAGGAAGATCCTACAGAGTTGGAAGAGAACTCGATGCTACTACAAAAGTAAAGAAATTTAGCAAACCTTGTACTCGCTACCAAAAATTATTTTCACCTTTATCAAATGGTTCTTTGTAAATTATTGTTTCTAAGCAGAGTTCTGGAAATGGGAAAAGAAATCTCTACCATCCCCCGATTATGTATTACAATAATCGAGGCTACCATCATAACAAAATGAACCGGTACACGGGTCATGGGTATTTTTACAGCAGCCCCAATAGACGAACAACTACAGAATCTAATCGAAAAAACGATTTTATCAGAAAAGAAAGAGAGGTAAGTTTAATTAAATGGAAAAATAACGTGTAATCTCGTAGATCAATCACCTGTTGGGGGTTGTAAACACTTTTCATGTAAAAATGGATTAAATTAGTTAGATTCAGTCAGCTGGACACTAATTTAAACTTATTCGGGTGTATGCGGGGAAATACTCCTTCAAGTGTCAACGGCAATTGAACTTACGTATCGTTTAAGTTGGATCAGATGTGCTAACGACTTTCTAAACATAACTTTGCATGATTAGAAACGGACTGGGCGGCTCTACAGCGAGAAAACGGCAGGATCTGGACGCTACAAAGGACAGAATAATGAGCTACGATCTCCCAAAGATGTCAGCAGCCTCAACCAACCTAAACGCTACTACAAACCACCGAATAGTGAGCTACAATCCCGCGAAGTTCTCAGCAGGATCGATCAACTAAAAAGGCTCCAAGAAGCACAGATCGCAAAACTTGATCGAAAACTTGATGCTATTATCAGAAAAGAAAGAAAGGTATACTAATATTTGAGCTGGATTAGATGAGCTACAAATAAGACCTTTAGACCTTATTAACATAACTTTGTATGATTAGGAACTTGAGAAGATTGAAGAAGCTCCAACACCAAAAACACGATCTCGTACGCCCCCCGGTACACGACGGTCCTTCAGGAATCAACAGAGTTGTGCTTCAAGCCCCCCTACAAAATCGAGAGGAGGCGTTAAAGAGTGCTATTATTGCAATAAATCCGGGCATTTTTCACGAGTGTGCAAGTTCCGTTTACGTAATATCCGGCCTGTGTGTAATGATACGTCTTTTGCGTATAGAAGCTCGTACTACATATTTTAGTCCGGAACCTTATGCGTAAATCGAATTATCATATTGTTTTCAACGACTGATTTGTGTACCTTTGTAAGATTAAATAAAAAGGTATACTACCGATGCTGTTCTTTATTTTGCAATGTACGTACGTGTATTCAATAATTTTCAATGCTCCAAGATTTGCACAGAAGAAATATTCTGTAGAAAGGTTTCAGTTCATTCGAAATATTTCATTTATTAGGTATAGTTCTTCTCATTGATTTTAAATTTGCAATGAACCACTTCAGAGCAAGCCACAATTTGAACACTGTAAACCACCAGAAAATGTTCACTAGGCTATGTACGTCTACGTATGTTACTTTACTCGTACAAAGTAGTCCACAATGTAAGAATCTGAAAGAATGAAATCGTTTGGGAGAGTTGAGCTTTATTCTTTTCAAGGAATTGTGTTTTCGAGATATTTTCGGAAAAGTTGAAAAGTTCAGCTAGAGCACAGTTAGCCAGTGTTTGTGACCCGAAATTTGACGTTTTTAAACATTTTTCATCTCAAAAAAATCTACACATTTTTTGAAGAAAAAAAAACGGTATTGTCAAAAAATTGAAGGACATTCTTTTTTCCAAAGATGTTTTATTTTTTAGATATTTGGAGTAAAAATTATTAGCCTAAATCAAGTTTAATATTTTATGAATAAAGTCAATCTAACAACTAGTTAATAAAAAGGGAGGTACCAAGCAACGTGTAGCTTAGCTGGTCTCAGTCAGACCCCTTACCTGTTCATCATAGGCAACCACATGTACATCAAAGGTCAAGAAATTGTGTTTTTTCAAAAGTTTATCAATGATCATCAAATAAAAACAAAGAATGCACGTGCAGCTGCAGCAGGCGATGAAAATTATTTTTTCGAAAAAAAAAAGAATTACCCATTGGCAAACAAGTGGTATTTATGGGCAATTTCCGGCTAAAATGGGAGGCTTTTGGATAATTTTTTATAAACAAGTGAACATCTTTGGAAATAGTGAGAATTCTTTCAAAAAGTAAAAGTTTGACTATTTGTGCAAAAATGAGCAATTTTTGAAAAATTACTAATTGCGAAATTACTTTAAGCAAAAGAACAAAACTTCTTTGAAATTTTTAGCAATTTTATTTTAAGCAAAAAAAATTATTAAGAAGCTAGCTTTTTTAGACAATTTTTGGAAAACAGCAATTGATTTTTGGACAATTTTCGCAACAAGGTGGGGTTTTTCGGAATTTTTTGCAAAAAACAGAGAATTTTTGACAATTTTCGGCAACAAGTAAGTTTGGCAATTTTAGCAATAAGCAGAACTTTTTGGACTAAAATGTAGATGAACCTATACTGTATACCGTGCACGCCTACCTACCTAAATTAAAAAAATAATGATCGTCAAGCGTCAACGATTAAGACGTAATGGTAGGTAGGTAGGTAGGTTGGTAAGTAAGTAGGTAGGTAGGTAGGTACAAGGTGCCCAGAAATATCGAGTACCCCTAAAAAAGTTTTCTACTAAAATACTTTGGTTGGTCACAGTGAATGATAATAATGATAGCACATGATTGGTTGTTGGACTGGAGAGATAACATTCCACCAATCATATGCATCTATTTCGCGTTGCCAACCTATATTTTTAATGAAAAACTTTCTTTGGGGTACTCAATATTTCTAGGCACCCTGTAGGTAGGTAGGTAGGTAGGTATTAGGTAATATCAATCAACATTTTTCATAATCATTTTTTTTTGTTTTTAAAGGTCTTTTTCAACATTAGCCATTTTGTGAAAAAATTAAATCTCAATTTTCACGTAATTTTATATGCAAAAAAGCTAACATTAAAGTTTTCAAGTTTTTTTTTATTTCAAAAGAGATTGCAAACAATTTTTGAAATAAGCATTCTGAATTCTTTTTCAATTACCTATAATGATTTTGTTTCTTTGGAATAAATAAAATGGACGAGGGAAAGAGTGTGACATTTCAAGATTTTTTTTTTTCAAATGACTCTCCACCAAGATGCATTACAAAATGTACTTTGATGCATAGCTTGTAGTTCACGATTAATTTATCTGAAGGTGCCCATTTCAAGAAATGAGTGAATTTCTGGCCTTGAAAAGCAAACCAAGAACCTACAATTTTTATTAGTGTTCGAATCTCACACGAAATAGAAAAACTATATACTTAGCTCCATCAATCTGTAAAATAGATGATGATTACGTAAGAGAATCTTTCCGTTAAGTATAGGTAGGTAACTAGGTATCTCAAAAAATTGAGCCAGAAATCATTCGCAAAACCAATGCCATTTTTGTAAATTTGAGTCGGGACTTTCTCAGTTTTTGAATAAAATTAGAACGAATTTTGGAAAAATTGATTGGGAATACCCATAAGGCCACACCTTTGGAAGTTCAGACACCTATCGTATTGAAAAGTAAATGAAAAATACATTTATCGAAATCTCGTACACTTATTTCTCACAATATTTTGCGGTTTTAGGTTTCAACTTTCAATTCAATACAATATATAATTTTCACAATGTAAGTACCATAGTCTCATCAAGTAGCTAGAGTAGAAGGGAGAAAGGGGAGAACTATCTAGGTAGCTCTTCTTTATCTAATATCTAGTGCAAGCCTGTTTTACTTCACTTCAAGTTGTCATTGTCAATTCTTGCGCAGTTTAGATTTTTACAACACTAGTAGACTGGAAGATTGGAGGGTGTAGACGGGGCTTATGGCTTACTGATAGTGAGAATCAGAATGATAACAATGATCACATAATTTTCAACAGGATTACGGACGGTGGGTCAACGTCGTCGTTACGATCTCTTTTTATCAACCGATTCAGATATTTTTTTGGTGCATGGTGTTTACAAGTTTCAATTTTCTCGTAACTTAGTTACATATTACTCTTGGAAAAGGTAAGCTTTCATTCTTGATTTTATATGCTCAGTAATTTGAACATTTGGACATGATAGCGAAATACCACTTGGTGTTTATTCTCCTCTTCTTAGGTAGAAATTTTCCATTTCCTATATGACACGATTGGCAATGTCTATGGCATTTCATGGTATACTATGTACAATTGTACATATCTAACCTATCGTACGTGTTACCGAATATGAGCGTAAGCACCGATTTAGTCGTTTAGTCGCCGAGAATGGCGAAATACCGTCGTACGTAATACATTTTGCAGAGAACTGGGATTTAATCCCAGCGATAATAGTCCCAAGTTCTTCCCTGTAAAACTCTCGAGCTCATATCTTCAATCCTACGTAGTTAGAAAAAATTTCCAAGGTATCTCGCTACTGTCTGATTCTAAACTTGAGTAATTTTAATCCTTTATAAATCAAAAATATGTTCATGAATAATATGAATTTCTGTTTAGATGACTTCTCACAATAGCTACTATAAGGGTAGGCGTCCGAAAGAAAGGAGAAAATGGGCAAGAGACTCGGACACTGGCACGGAAAGTGATTCTTCGACCAGTTACAGTGAAGACGAACGATCATTCCGGTATACGAGTCAGCCAGCTCGATTCGAAGAAGGATTTGATGCCCGTAAAATAATAAATATGAAAACTGATGCTGGATCCGAAGAAGAATTTGATGCCCGCGATATAATAAATATGAATAAAGTTGAAGAAGGATTTGATGCCCGCGATATAATAAATATGAATAAAATCGCAGAAGGATTTGATGCCCGTGATATAATAAATATGAATAAAGCTGAAGCTGGATTCGAAGAAGAATTTGATGCTCGCGATATAATAAATATGAGAACCGTAAGTACTACATAAATGATCAAATGGTAAATTGAATAATTTCAAAATTATTGTACCTTATCAATTACATGACCGAGGTTTTCAATGCTCTACGCAGAGGAAAGATGAAATATAACATTTCACTCTAGCCTCACGCAGTAGCAGTTCAATTTCACATGCACGTAATGCGGTAGTCTTCTTTCTCATTAGTAGAATAGTTCATCCTTTTATAGATAGTATTTTTTGACTCAATACCATACTGTTTTATAAACATCATCACATGAATTACTGTTTTTAGATTAATCGCGTTACTGATAGAGAAGATTCCCAGCAGGACGACTATGAAACAGCGAGTGAACAATGGCCAAGTGAAGATGAACTTTCTAACCTGGACGAGTCTCCGAAATTTGTCGAAGGAGTTCAAGTTGGACTGAAAATAAACCTCAACGTTGAGGAAACGCGAAGAAAAGTTGTAAGTTGAATTATGTAAATGGGTACTTTAAAGTCAATTATACATTATGTACTCGTATTTATGTATAGCATAAGCTTCAAGATATGAGAGAAGATATGTGGGAAGATGACAATCGAAGAGCGAGCGAGCATTGGCCAGGAGGTAATAGTTCTAACATTGAGCCGTCTTATACATACTCCCATGAGCAGCAACCTGAACCGGAAAGCAACCTCGATGCTTTTAAAAAGGAAACAAACGTCGTAAGTTTGATTATAATTATGATATTTGATACCTGAATCGTATGTCGTAGGCTATAATATGTCAATCAATGATTGAGAATCATGTAACTTTCAAAATATTTCGAATCTAAAGATGAATTGTTTTTTTTTTTGTTGTTGTTTTAATGGGCTGCATTTTAAATTACTGTTTAGGCGAATTCTCTACACGTTGAAGCGGAAGCGGGTGACTGGGAGCCCAAAAATCGACATAAGAAGGTGTGTACTACATGAGGAGCTGATTACACTTGAGCCAAAATTTGATTCTCTCAGAGAAAAAAATAAAGACAGTGATAAGTTTGATTACCAGTAATGATGAAAAATAAGAAACGAATTGCATATTTTTCAATCATCTTGTGTTCGAATTTACGTGACTACGGAACAATATGATATGACTGTGATGATCACCTGGTTGGTCCTTTCTTGCATGAAATCTGAGAATTTTGAAACCTCCATGAGATTCTCTTTACTTCTTACTTTGTACATATATTCTGTTTTATTAAAAAATGATTCCTTGTACGTTGTTCAGGTGAGATTTCAAGACGAGAAAATGGATACCGACAAAGACTGCTTTCAAAAGACAAATTCCCGCGGCGATGACGACGGAATTCGGTCATCAGAAAGGCGGCCGGCTGTGGTAAGTTATTTTGGTAACTAAATAATGCGCACTGCATAGCGTTCAATATTACTTAGATATATTAATTATTATTCCAAGTGAATAAACACATAAAGGTATTTTTCTAACACGATTTTGTTTGATTACAGAAACGTCTAGGTTCGCGCAGAAAGGCTTTCTCAGCAACAGTGCCGCGTAAATACGCAAAATGGAGATCTCAATCTGCGTGCCACGAACCGAAGGGCTATCGGCAACGGCGACGAGTTTTCAAACTTCAGAAGCGCTCAAAACCGAAAAGAGAACCTATATGCACCAACTGTTGGCATCCCAATCATGTTGTACAGAATTGCATGGGATCTAAAAGATGTGATTCTTGTAAAAAAGACGGGCATGCCACGGATCTATGCTGGTTTCGTCCAGGTAAACGTGGCCGTATAACTTCATCATCATCAAAGAACGTAAGAGACGATCTAGCAGGCGAACGTGACGGTGAAACGTCTAAAAAATGTTACGTTTGTAAAAAAACTGGACATGCCACGAATCGATGCTGGTTTCGTCTAGGCGAACGTGGCCGTAAACCTTCATCAGAGAACGTAGAAGACGATCTTCTAGGCGAACGTGACGGAGAAACATCTAAAAAATGTAATATTTGTAAGAAAACCGGACATGCTACAGATCGATGCTGGTTTCGTCGACGCAAACGTGGCCGTAAAACGTCATCATCATCAGAAAACGTAGAAGACGATCTTTTAGACGAAAGTGGCTGTGAAACCACATTAGAGAACGTAGAATACGATCTTCCAGGCGAAGGTGACTGTGAAACAACATCAGAGAACTCAGAGGGAGACGCGTTATATTGGTACGCGTAGATGAAGCCGATCAGAGATGACGATATTTTTGTGAAAGTTTTTCCTTTTTTTTTCGCGCTTTCATCCTTCGTTGATGTTATTTAGGTATAATTTTATGTTACATTTCAAGTTCTTTTTTTTGTTTCGAATGTTTCAATTTTTCATTTTGATCCCCGTGGGTTAGATAACAAATTTTATTTTCTATTTTATTACATCAGTGATGTGCCTGAACGGAGGTACTGAAACTACAACGATTTGCAAGAAGTTGTTCTTTATTTTACTTTACAATACGCAGGTACGTTGTTATTTAATTTTGTTTGTTATAATATAATACTTGTTCTGAACAAATAAATCATGGAATTGTTTCAGTTCATTCGTTATTTTACCTCAAATTTTTACAAAGAATCTGACATTTTAAATGGAACGCTCGAAGCGAATTAAAATCCAAAGATCGATACCTAGCTGAAGAAAAACCTGGTCTTACTGCACACAAAAATTACCAAAAACGTACATGTAATAGGTAATAGGATGTTAAAAATTCAAATGTAGTAAGAGTTCTTAAAACGAAATAGTCCAGTAGAGTGGAAGCACCTAATTTTTGCTGAAAACATCTCGAAAAAAACATCAGGGGTAATTGCACGAAAATCAAATTTTACATTTTAAGAGAAAAGTTAATATTTTGGTTTTGAGAAAAGGAAAAACCAAGAAACCAAGAGAGCGTGTTTTCATTTTACAGAAAACGCCTCGCTTTCGAGGGAACTTATTTTGAGTAAAAGTTGAAAAGTTCAACGTATGTAATCAGCAGCGTAGGTACATAGATACCTATAGATATAAAGCTAGAGGTACGCGATTTTTCATCACACATATTTTTTGGGCGGGGGGGGGGGGATGACGGATGAAAAGTATGTAAAAGATATGAAAAAGAAAGAAAAACGTAGGTATAATAATTGTTGAGTAGTTTGCGATGGTTTGTTTTTGAGAAATTTTAAGTGACGTTTAGGAAGGTAAACTTCACTTGAAAGTTGTTTTCTGAACCTCGAATATAATTTATGAGTCACCCTGTGGCATGTTTACATTCTTTTGAAAGCGATCAAAAAAATAACCAGTGAATAGGGAATACTACACAGCTCACTGCAAATCAAACACCATACTTTTCTATGAAACTTCCAACTTTTCATTAGATCTACAGATCATTCAAATTCTCCATCACGAAAGTAAATACTCACTATACTCAGTACGCATCACACTTGTTAGTTCAAAGTGCTCAAGCTGATTCTGAATTCTAATATAAATTCATTACATTCTAATGCACATGTCATGACAAAGGACAGCTGACAGAAGAGATAAGCGTTAGGTAACCTGTATAGCTCCCCCACTACTAGCTGCTGCTCCGATAACCGATAGGCAGAAAGGATTGATTCGCTGGAATTCGGCGTCTACATGGCGGTTCCACAAACCAGATTACTGATTAATTCCATTTCATGTGCTACAAATACGCCGTAGTAATAGCATTTTTGATCAATTTTTCAATTTTAAAGTGTAGTGTATCGTGTATGGGAACATCATAATCGTAGGGAGTTATTATAAAATATCGTGATCTCAGATCTGCGGAATTGAAGTTATCATTACAAGAAGGTACGTTGATTTTAATTACGACTAATTTTGAATTATTTGAAAAGCCAGGATAAACTTAAAAGTGATGTTGCATTTACCATCTCATTAGTATCTTCAAGCGTTTCGAGTAATGCTTTTTGACTTCTGAACGCAATGTAAGGTACTAAATACGTTGCATTTTACGATGACTGAACTTAGTTCACATGTATAATTT
Source organism: Planococcus citri (assembly GCF_950023065.1). NCBI lineage: Eukaryota > Metazoa > Arthropoda > Insecta > Hemiptera > Pseudococcidae > Planococcus > Planococcus citri. Next base: position 43,075,812 of record NC_088680.1, on the reverse strand, counting down.
GATCGTTCATTTCACATTCAAGTGTTTCTATACGAAGTATAGTATTTGAGCTTACAGTATAAGTGTGAACCCAGCAAACTTCGATCAACATTAATCTCACCATTACCGTTTACTTGATGGAGATTTCTGAATTACCTAGGTGACTTTGAATCACGATTATTTGAACAGCAAAGTTATGAATTGTTAATTACTGTTTAGATGAGTGCTCGAAACAACGGCCATAATGTCGACTGTCCACGGAGGAATGAAAATAACCGAAGAGACCGTAGGAGCAGTTCTTCAAGTCGCGATGAAGAATTCCATATGATGAAAAGAAAGATAGCCCAACTTCAGCAAGAGGTCAACATTCTCAAGCGAAAAAGAACGGTAAGTTGAATTAAATTATGAATTAACAATTCGTGCCTTGCTTCGATTTCTAACTCTTTCCAAAATCCAAATCGTAATTATTTCACAATTTATCACCTCATGATTGAATTTATGATAAACATTCTGTTTAGGTGAGTCCTGGATACGAAGAAAGAGACGACGGTTTTCAAAGGAGAAAAGAAAAATGGCTGAGAGAACGGTTCGGTCGATACGGCAATTCTTCCGGCAGCGACAACGAAGAAAGGTTCGCAAATAGACGACTTGCTAACGTGGAGCAAAAACTTGAAGAACTCATCTTTCTCGAAAAAAGAAACAAAATCGTAAGTTTAGATAAATGACAAATAATATGCACCTTAAGTATGAGTCTTATCATTTGCCTTGAGTTTATAAACACCATCATGAACACTCCGATCGGATCTTGAGAGTATTACGTTTGAAAAGGAATTTCATTTCAATGAAAGTCTCAGATTACTTCAACGGATCAAAAAATATTCTTGCAAATGTTAAACTCAAAAATTAGATCGTGATAAAAATTGAATTCAATTTTTGAACTATCATGGCTTCTCTAATACGACTCCATTTTGTTAGAACCGCGGTCCATCGTTTGAGAAGACTCCAGCGCAATCGCGAAGAACATACTCTGCACCTTTCCCACCCTTCAGACCTAAAGGCGATGAGTCAGAATCATTCGAAGATCGGTCTTATTCAACCGATCCGAAACTAAGAAGCGAAATACGACGCACGTATTCAGATGATCTACGCTGTTTTTACTGTAAAATCTTAGGACATATATCAAGAGATTGCTGGTTTCGTCAACGAGATTTCGGCTACGAGACTCCATTGGATTATTTGGGATATGAGCGGCGAGAGAGCAGATCCGGCGTTCGTGATTCTTGAAGCCCAGAAATCGATGTAAGTAAATGTTACAAAATCAGTGATGATTACTCGAAGCTTCGATATTGTACTTTAGTCTTTAACATTAAGTTTTGTATACCTATAACCTAGATATTAAAAAAGGACGTATTTTTTCATTTAATCGTGAAGCTCTTTAATAATTTCGAATGCTCTAGCTTTACTTTCATATTGAAAAAATTCCATGGAAAAGTTTCACTTCATTCGAAAATTTTCTCAAATTCACTGGAGCATAAAAGTAATCGAAAATATCAATGAATACGATACCGAGCTCATAAATTTTCGCATTTTTTTCTCACGTTTTCACGGTTTTTCGAAAACACTCAAAAAATTTCCACTAGGTCTAAATAATTCTACGACTTTTGGAAATATATCATCTAAAAATACCATGGCATGAAAAGGAAACGTAATACATACATTTTCAACACTTCACCACTAACACCAAACGTTTCAAATTTCCACTTCAAGGTTTCATTTTTACTTTCTTTAGTTATTAGGTACCTGCGATTTTCGTGCAGAATCTTAAAACACGTCTCACACACGACATCCTCACAAGACACACGCACTCAGTATGAATACAAAACATCTTACATTATCTGTTTTCTCTGAACATCTCATAAATTTCCACCAGGTAAGCATGTAAAACACACTAGACATCGTTTCGTTTCTTCCACACGCAATGTACAAAACCCTGTAAAACTCTTGGTCGATTATTTGCCAGCAAAAAATAACCTCCTCAATCAGAATCAACAAGTCTTTTAAAACCTTATAAACATCGTATAAAAGAGCTGAAATTGACACTTCTTCGAAAGGTCGAAACATTATCAATTTCACGTGCGATTTACAAAAAGGCGAGTTCGACGTTAAACACCGCAGCATCATTGGTTTCTCATTAATATTACTCAAACCGACGACCTTTATTTCGAACCTTTCGCGTTTAACCATTTTTCAAAGTCTTTTTTTCCACACTTCTAATTTTCTAACGATAACATCCTTTCGAATGATGTTGTTTTTCTCTTCAAAAACGAGTTCTTTTCTCAAAAAGGGAGCTTTTTTCCAACAACTACGTATTGGCTCATCTTTAGTATCCAAAACAGTACGAACCGGTTATCTTATAAATACTACGTACGTAGAATTGGTCCTGAGAAGTAAACGTCCATCGCGATTCCATTGCTGTATAAAGCTCTAATCGAGATTTCACGTTTATTAGGTATTGTTAGCTATTGTATGCTGAAAATGTGCAGCAGTCTTTCTAAAAATGGTCAAGCACGTACGAGCTCGAGTGTATATCTACCTATATATGTGGGATTTTTCTACGAAATTTTACCCGAATTGGAATAGTAATTAAAACCGAAATTCTCGCCAATAAGTACGTTTAATAAGGCTGAAAACTCCATTTTACTGCAAGGTTTTCATAGATCACATCGTCTCGTATAAACTCGATCAGACGTGAAACATTCCGAGTAATTTAGCTACGTAGGTACGGAGGTAGGTAAAAAGATACTCGAGTAACTTGACGATATCGTAAATTTTAACCCTTAAATGCCACACTTATATTTTTTTCAAGATTTTCTTGCACTGGACTGACGAGAGACTTGATATCATGGCTACCTGATACATGTGCGTAAATGTTCACCCTTTCATTTGGCATGTTTGACACATTGCCTACTTTCATATTTTAAGGGGCACAATTTTTTGAAAAAAAAATAAATTTTTTTCATATTTTTTGATAGTTTTTTGTAGCCAATCGACAGCGACTGGAATGAAACTACCGCCTGTTAAATATTTATGTATCCATGCTCTACTAATTTATGTACAACAACTTGCCTATTTTTCTCATTTAAGGGGCAAAAAATTCAAAAATAATTATTATTTCACTCGTTTTAAAAAATTTCTGCCCCTTAAAATAAAAAAGTATGCAATATGCTCAACAGCGGAATTGAAGCGCAAGACATACACACACATGTACCAATAGTCGTTCCCACCCGAGCACTCTTTCCTGCCAGCGTAACGCATCGAAAAAACTGGTGTGGTGAAATTCACCACCTTGTGGCATTTAAGGGTTAAACTAATTACTTGCAAGATTCTGCTATATGTTCGTAATCTCGATAATAAAAGTCTAAATAATTTAATAACATTTAAAGCAAACGTATTACACAATGAACAAAACTCGGACATTACGAAAACGAGTACCGATCTTGGTCGAACATTTGAAAAAATTACTACATCGTCGCGTCGCACACTTCAGGATGAAAAATTCGTTAAATTTTATCGTATCAGCTACGTGAACAGCATCGAAGCTCCGAATCCTCATCACGAATCATTGGCTCGCATCTTCAAGGAGAATCGAGACGATACCCTTTTATATTTTCAATTAAATACCGAATTACGAGATACGATTAACTTCTGCGAAAGATCATTTGACGCAGGTAATACAAAAATAAACCATCTTCGCCAGCGAGTAAGTGAAATAATTTTGATTTTTATCATCTTAGCTGACCTACATCCTCGATATATGAATTAAAAACGGAAATATACCGTTGAAAAGTATATAAAAATAACAAAAGGATAATGTAAAAATTTCTTAATAAAAATGTTACGACTTTTTTGCGTTGCTTTTCTTCTTTCCATACTCCTTCTCCTCTTCTCTAAACTCACTCAACAACACGTAACTTATACAGAATATTTACACGCTATTGCGCTCAACGTGTTCGTTGTGTATTCATTTTAACGATGAAATTTTTATGAAAATGAATTACTCTATTTGTATAACATTTTTTTTTATCTATTCTATACCAACAAACCCTTCCCTCGCCGAGTATATTTGTCTGGCGGCGAACATCTATCGTTTTTTTGTGCTTTCAATTTTATTACTCGTATAAATACTTCTGTCTTTTTCCAGCGTAGGTACCTCGAATAAATATTTTCAAACACACGACTATGTCAAAAAAGATGGGTCCAAGAATATTTGTTTACGTATTTTCAACTTATATTATATATTTTTTTCTGCGAGCTGTCAATTTTTTTGCTCGTTTTTTTTTATCGGTTCCTTTCTCAGATATTTCAGGTATTCGATGTGTACAATAAATGACAACCTTTTCAATAAAATGCTCACAAAAAAGAATAGCTTTGAAGTCTTGAAATAACACTACGCCAGTATCTATCCATCTATCTATCGACGAAGTACAATATTTATAGCTCTAGATACGTGAACATGGGTACCTGCTGCAGGCTGTAGGGTACCACTCTGAACTTTTTTTTGTGTGTAGGTACCTCACCTGCCTACGAGTTGAAAGTAGACAAATATGGATAAATTGGTGTACAAAATAATCGACTGAAAGAAGATGAAATTCTGAAAAATTTCAAAGGATGAAAAAATTTGAAATGTGTTTACTTACTTCACACGTGCCTATTTTATTTGAATTATGTACATTGTATCGAGGCAATTTGTTAATAAAAGCCAATTTGAGGATAAGATCTGCTCAATTGAATTTTTTGTTGGAAGAATTATTTTTTTCAAACCTTTAACGAAATAAATCTATTGCCAAACGGCCAGATGCTTGGATATTCGTGAATTTCGAAGAAATAATCAACGAATTCTGTTGTTATGTTGTCATAATTTTTGTCTCATTAGGAAAATTTCATTCATCGTTTTTTTTTTTTTTTTTTATGACGATGATTCGTTCATTTTTCAATTAAAAAAAAAAATTAAGAAGTACAGAATTCCTAGAACAAAGTTTTTATCAAATTGCCAAGTGATATAAATTGTCTTTTTCGGCTACTTTGATTAAAAAATTGTGCTCATGACTACCGAGAGTTCATCAAATCTTAGTGAACGTTTGCAAACCATATCTTTTTCCTCTCATTTCTTTCCAAATAAAGTATTCTATCTCACATTTCGAAGTACTCAATTTCTTCAACAAAACTTCTAAATCAAGTTTTCAAATGAAAAGTTCTTGAATTTTATTGACTTGAATTCAGCCTTTTCTTCACAACTTATTCATTTTTTCATTTTTATGGACTCCAGAAACCCTTTGACAATTTTTTAAAAATGAAAGAAGTTTATTAAAATTAATTTTTTACGTACATTTGGATAATTGTTTTTAAAAATTCAAAACTGATAAATTTCTCTCAATTGGTCAATTAATCCATAATTAAAAATTGAAAAGAAGTCAATACGAACTCAATTTAGAAAAAAAAAATTATGTCATTCGACACACCAAAATAATTATTCCAAACTGGTGGCAAAACGGAGAATTTTCTGAGCAGGGTGTCTACAGGAATTTGTCCACCGAAAATCACTACTTTTTCACCACTTGTTCACTATCTCCCAAAATATTTAAACCCTCCCCCACCATCGATTTAAAAAAAAAAAATTTGGTTTGGACTTCGTAATTTTTTACATTGGAGTATACGTTTTCATCAATTTGAAATCAATTCAATGATTATATTTGTAAAACCATCGCTACTTCGCTACATTTATTTTATATTTTTCTGTTTGAATTTTCGCTGTTTTTGGTATTTGAACTCGATTTCTGATTCTCGAATTATTCAACACTTGCTTATTTTGTTCAAAATTATAAAACATTTCGAAAATATCGAAAAAATGTTGAACTTTAGTGGTTTGAATTAAAATTAAGAAAATTCACTGAATTAAGTGCATACTTACAATAAAAAAATTATCAATTTTTAGCAAAAAAAAAATAAAAAATTAATTTTTGAGAAAAAATTGATTATTTTGTAAAATTGTAAAATTTGATAAAAACAAGGCAATGCTTTGAAGCTTTGAAGAGTAAAGAAATGTTACTTATTTGAAATTTGAAAAAAAAATTGCTAAAAACGATAAATATTGTAAAATTTTTCTTCCAAAATTGCATTAAAGGACTTTAAAGAAAGATAAAAAAATTCAATAACCACAACATTGGATACTTTCACGAGATTTTCAATGTTGCAACAGTTTTTCGTCACAATTTATTGTCATTGAATTTCATTATTAGGTAGGTATTCCAAAAACGATTTTTCATTCCTTTTTCGGCTGATTGGACTTTTTTTCAACCATAAACACACTTTGGTCACATATTTTCTACTGATTAAAATTGAATAATTTTTTCAACAATTTTGAAAAAAAAAATCCTTCAATTTTCAATTTGATATATTTTTTTCTTTCGTCATTTTATATTATTTTTACACGAATTTCAAATTATTTAAGAAAGAATATTAGGTTAATTTTTGACCAAATTTCGCATCGATAATCAAATTCAATTATCCTAATAAAATAATTTTCTCGCCCTTTTCCACCTGATATATGTTATGCTACAATTGCGCACGAGCATAAAAACTAATTACTCGGCGACTATAATTAGTATTACCTACGATGATAACGCTCGCGATCACGTCATTCAAAACTTATCAAAACCTAAAACGTTATAATTTTCAAAGTGAATTAGGTAAGTAAGTAACTTAATCTCGTTATACAAATAGAAAAATCGACATTTTTTCCAACACCTGAGATAATTTTTTCACGAGAAAAAAATTGCAAAAACAAATTTACGCAGCTGAAAATTAATTACGATAATGCAGCATAGCTAAAGTATAGAAGAATTTCCAAAGTAGTACTTCTACATAAAATTCATCTCGTTTCTGGCGGTATAAAGAAAAAAAAAATTTACACCTGTAACTTTCATTTTCTCGCAACATCGGACAGCTGCTGAGATTACAAAAAATGTCAAAATGTAAGCAGAAAAATGAGATAGGTAAATAGGGAATTAAAGAGAGGCGAGGGGAGAAGAGGTAGTCGCTACACCGGACAGAAAATAAACTCGAAGGATTACCTACCTACCCAATTTCAAAAAACTTGGCTTTTTTCGTTACACTTCGATCAAATTTATTTCAATAATAAAAGCTCGTTTATGAATTTGATCTTTTCATGGTCCTGCCAACTGTCGAGTTACTCAAATTTGTCTATTTGATTTCTGAATATGATTCGAAGCTTAAACTGAAGGGGGAGGGGGGGGTCAATTTTTTTTACAGTTGTTCGAACACATCGAAAATTATCACGTGAGCAGCTTCTTCATATTCTGAACCCGTCGAGCACATTTATACTGATAAGCTTATTGGTATAAATCACGTTGTAATGACGATTATCGTAGAAATTGACGACACATCGTTGAAAACGGACACATTTCTACCTCATGGCATGATTTTGAGATCGCGAGATACCTATAGTAAGTATTGTAATCTGTCATCGAGCCAAAATTCATTCGCTTACCCGCCGATATTCGTCCAATAACCTACGCATTTTTTTTCGCTTTTTCTGGCCAATGAATTTCGCTGCACTTCGCGAAATTGTTACATTCGAATGGTAATGGAATCGTACAGTACAGGTAATAAATAAATCACCGATGGACGCACACGACGACGACGAAAACGATGATGTTCAACATACCAACGCGATACTCGTCAATGATGAATCACAACAACTAAAACTCCAGAGCAAGTACATAGACAAGAGACACATACGCCAGACAATTACAAACGATACTACTTTCCAATTTTACAAAAGCGACTAAACGCATAATTTTTCTCTATATTGCAATTATACACGCACATGTTTACTCAATGTTACAACCACGTTGGAGTACACTTTTTTTCTTCCTTTTTCAACAACTTGGTGACTGGTGTACTATAGTATATCGTCTCAATTTAATTAGGATAGCGACGTAGGACGCATGCTCGCGGTTCACCACGTCGTCGTGTGAATTTTAGTAAATAAAAAATTGCAGATGAAAAAATTCCTATCGTTGCGAAATGGTATGTGTATCTTAAGTACTTATAAAACTAGAGCTTTCAGAAAATTGGATAGAATACGAAGGGAAGCAAGAAATTTCACTTTTTGAAATAGAAAGAAAAAAATTGAAAAAAAATGTCTGATGCAGAATTTTGATCTGAATAAGACAGAATTCTGTGAAGATTTTTAGGCTGTGGAGTAATTCTATGTGAGAAATTTTGAACTTCAATAATCATCATACACGAAGGTCGAAGGTCAATTAAAATCCAGACCACTCCAGAATAAAAATGCTCGCATTAAAAATAGAGAAATTCTTCGAAAAGAGCTATAAATTTTTGCAAAGTGAAATTCAATTTGGGAAAAGGTCGAGAATGATTTTGATGTACAGTAACAATGGATAGGGAAGTGCTCCAACTTTCAGAAAATTTTTTGAATCACTATCAGGCAAAGAAAAATCCAAAGTGATTCCATGAACACGTGGATGGACCGTGAAAAAAATATCGTAGGATTTTTACCACCTCGATGGAGACTTCAGTTTTTAGTTGATAGTCACCTAGAAAAATTGTTAACCTCAAAGGTCTCTCCTTTCAACAAGGGGTCATTTTCGAGAAAATATTGGATTTTTTCTCTCCATTCCCTACACCCAACCGGTTTCAGAAAAAAGGACCAAGCTCCAAAAGATGGTATTCAATGAAACTTTTACTGTAAAAATACGTAATATAAGTATACATATTTTTTTTGGTGGTAATATCATTCCTGAAACTAGAGGAATATTTCGGAATGCAGGGGTACCAATTTTTTAGCCACCTTTGCCAATTTCAAAACTGAACACGAATTTCCTCAAAAATAAGCAATTTACATACAAGTTTTTAAAAACTCAGTAGAACACCAAAAAGTCTTGGATTTTGAGCGCAATATTCCAAGTTAACGCAAAAGCTCAAATACTAGTTTTTGAATAAGGGTAATTTTTTCCAAATTTGGCTGGGTAGAGGCTAGAAAGAAAAAATTACGATATCTTCGAAAATTCCCCCTCTTTGAGAACCTACATCATCTCTTCAAGGACGCCTACAGACTTGAAAAAATTGTTTGGATCACACTTCCAATTCAAAAATCAAAATAAAGGTCTATGCACGAAATTGGGTCCAAATCCAACGACAATTTTACTTTCGTGATTCACCCTTAAAAAAACATTGCCAAATAAAATTCCGGGAGCTGAATTCATTTTTTTCATTTTTTTGTAATAAATTTTTTAACATTTAAAAAAATGTCCATTAAAAAAAAATCAAAATTTTGCTAAATTGAAGTAAGAAAGTTGGGATTTGGTTAGAATTTTGTGAAATTGCAATAAAGCTTCCACCAAATCGTAGAGCTTTTCAATTGTCCAAAAAAAAAATCATAAGAGGACCCAGCTGGACCTACCTGTATTTTTGGAATTTTTTACGAACTAAAAAAATGCAAAAATTCATTTCAGAACCATTCAAACACCGATCATTTTGATTTGAAAGGTCGAAAAAATAAACAAAATTTCAGTCGATGGTTTTCGAAAAGTCAACTATCAATTTTAGTCAAGAATGATCCCTGCAAAAAATTATGATGTACTCATGAGGCTCTAGATCGTCTGAAAACCACTAAAAATTGATTCAAAGGATCGAAAAAAGGGAGGTAAACCAAATTTCAACATTCTATTCTCATGAAAAATTAAATTTTGAATTTCTTGTAAGAAATAAGCTGAATTCGAATTTTAAAAAATTTGGCAAAAATTGAAAAACAGAATTCGGAGTCTGAAATTTGATTCTTCACAGTACAGTCAGCGATTTTTTTTGCTGATTGAGATGTTTCTGTTATGTAGACATGATTCATGAATATGAAAAAAAAAAAGGGTACCTAACTACCTATAAAGTACGTTAGGAAACTTTGGTTAATATTTTGAATCTACACTTAGGACTTGACCATCCTTTGATCATTCAAAAAGTGACTGAAAATTTGAAAACTCACAAAGCTAATTAGCTACTAATAAATTTAAATAAATCTGTTGGAAAAACTTCACGTCGAAATGCTGATGATAAAGCTCAACTGCATTAAAACAGAAAAGACTCGCAGTGACCGATGGTGATTTTTCATCTACATACATCGCTTCATCAATATTTAGAACAGTCTAAAAAGTCCACTTTTTCGTTTTTTCAAAAAAAAAAAAATCTTGAAAAAAAATTTAATTAGCAAATATTTTATGGTATCCGAAGCCTTTCCTTGTTCCCTGCATTTTTTAAAACTAAGTCAGTACTTGAAAATTCAAAAATTTACACACATTTATGAACGAAAAAGAGGATCATGGTGAAACATTACTTCCGATGGGTTCGATGAGTTGAAATAATTATACTTTATTGACATTCAGAGAGGATTCCCCCCCACATTTATCGAAAATTTTGAAACCAATCGGGACCGTAAGAAGGGGGTGGAGTGTCCAAAATACGCAATCTCAAATTTTCACCCTGCCTAACTCCAACTTTTTAGATAAGACTTCTGTCAGGTAAAAAATATTTCAAAAATTAACACCACAATTTAAATTGTAAATTTTTTTCACAGTTTGGAAAAAACCTCATTCATTTCAGGTATTATTAATTTGAAAACTACGACTGAGTTTGAAAATTTTCGACAATGAAAAAAATACCTAAGCCCATTGAATAACACTAAAGCTTTGTAAAACTCCAAGAGGAAATTTTAAAAGACGACGAAAAGACCCTGAAACTTGGAAATCGTCTTTCAGAGGAAAATTCTATGTACCCTACTCGAGTAAATCAAAAACTTCTCCAATAAATAAGCATTTTGCAGTATTTGTGCTTTGTTGTTTGCTTTGCTGAATTAGAAAAACTTTCACTTCAAGATTTGTACGTTGTACGTACAATAGGTACAAACGATATTTCTACATGGAATACGCGAGTACGTATTTGAAAAAATTTAATTAAATTTTACCACAGTTTACATAATCGCTGCGTATTTCGTTACGGAAATTTCAAACATTAATCTGGAATTTTTTTAGACGCCAAAGAATTAGTAAAAATCGTGAAAATATTTTATCAAACATGTGAAACGTGCCAAAAATGATGGCAAAAATTATGCAACCTTGACAATGAGATTAGTACTTTAAGCTAACAAATTACATTTAGATTATAAAATTTGAAATGAATTTTATGTTTTGTTCGCCAAGTTTGTGAATTTAAAAAAAAAACAAAAAAAACCGAAAGCCGTTACAATCATTTGCGATTGAAATCCTTCCCTCTTTCCCAACAATTACAAAATAAAATTATGACGAATCTTAAATTTCGATTTTTCCAAAAAATTGCAATATTAGGTAGATATTTTTCCAAGAACCAAAAATCAAAATTATATTTATTTTTAAAACTCGAAAAAAAATTATAAAATTAAAAATCATTTTCAAAATGCAAATTAAGAAAAAAATTGAAATAAATTTTTAAAAAAAATCTTAAAACCTGAGACCATCAGCTATCAAAAACTCTGTCAGCTCACGTGACATTAGGTACTTTATCCTTGCCCCTCCCCTCTCTTCGATGCTACCTACTCGGATCAATCCACCACTATTCCGACACAATAAAGCCCGCTATAATAATACGTAACTCGTAATTTACCATCTCCATACAACGTTAACGTCATTAATCAAAATTCCATTCGAATTTTTGCCATTTTATCCGCATAAATATACGCACCGAGTAAGAAATTACACCATATATGATACCGTATACTCGCACATACGGTACGTTTTTAACCACGCAAACAACCACAAATTATACGATCAACAACGACAAAATCTATTTAATAAACAAACCAATAAATTTTAATGATACGGACAATTTTGGCTATCGTATTACGCTTCTCGTATTAATAAAGCTAATTCGCAACGATCCTTTTAGCCTTCGTGTTCATCGAAGAAAATAATATAAAAATAAAATTACTTATTTACATGACCGACGAGCTGGAAAAATTGCAAGCTACGAATTGTCATTGCAAATTTAAAGTTTTCGTTTCGAAGTATCATTTTTTTTTTAAATTACGACCTTCGACTTTGGAATACCTGAAAGGCAGGGTATACGACAATAATACACGAGTTAAATGGAATAGAACAGCTCAATTGTCGAATTCGTCGAGTCGAGATCATAAGATGATCTCATACTATAATTACGTCAATTTTGTTCCACCTTTTTTTATTTTTTCAATTTAGTGAACAATGAAACATAAGACAAGCCTACGAGCCTACGAGCATCTTTCGAATTTTAATTAACTCATTCTCAAAATGAAATCGAACACATAGTGCTATTGGTTCAAGCTTTGCTTTGACACGAAGTACTTCCCATTTTAATTAAAATCTGAACTCGTCATTCGATCATTTTGATTTGAAATCTAATTTAATCGTTTCATTGGCTTGAATGATAAATTGGCAGAAATATCGAATATAAAATGGCTGAATGACTACGTTCATTTCAACAGGTTAACAAAATGGATCTTTCTTCGTCAAAAAGATATAATGTTTTTCTTCGTGGGCCATGTTGAAAATGTTTTGAAAGTAATTTTTCAAATTGATGCAGATCTTTCTAAAAAAAAAAAATATCAATAGATAAAAAATTAGAAATTTTTTCACTCATAAAATGCAACGATAGATATGGGATATTTCAGCTCCCTAAAAAAGTAGGCACTGATAATTTATCATTCGTTCACTTCCCGCATACGATATGATAGCTGATATTATACTGATAGCTTCCGTACACAAATAACAAACAACATCGCAAAGATACAATCTTCTAAATATCTAAAATCTAAAAACCATTCGATTTAATGGTCAAAATTCGTAACTAACCAAAAAGCCCGTAACGAATTCGACAAAATTAAGCAATTGGCACATTTCCTATCCATGTCGATTGTGAAATTTAATAGTTTTTCGATACATGTAACTCGACGATAATCACAACAGGAAATTTATCTACACTTAGAAAACTAACGCATTAAAATGTGACTATAAATTGAGATGAGTAATCTCTATTTTTACATCGCAATATTATTACTGCAGCGAAAAAATAATACAGTATAAATATTCGACGAACGTAAAATTTTTCAATTACCTTTTTCTGTCTGGCTAGATCACTGAGGTCGACTCTTTTCACCCAAACATCGTCGTTGGAAGAATCATCGAGCGTAGACGTAGACGAGGCTTGTGATTTCATCTCTATTAATCCGGCTTCGAAAAATCTTTTATCGAAATGAGGCGATGTACCTCGGCTGACTTTAGGTGATGTCGGTGGTGTTTCGTACGTATGAGTTTTACGAGGACTAGAAGGCATAGATGAAGATGGAGTTGTAGGAGTCGATGAACTCGATGATTTAGAGATAGCGGTGGAATACTGTTTACTGCAAGGTGAACAAATAAATTCGATAAAATTATGATACGTCAACGTCGTCGCATCGAAGCAGATAGAAATCGACGCTTCGACCGTCACACAACTTACTTTGAACTTGGTGTATTTTCGGTGACGTTGGACGTAGGTTCGCTTTCTTTAGGTGGTTCTGTTTTAACATCTGCATCTAAACCTTCGTCTTCTTCTTTACACTCGGAAAGTCTTCGCCCAGGGTACTGGCTTCTGGAAGGTAAACGATTCACGTGCCGGAGAAAATAGTGCTGAAACCAGGAGACATCTTCGCTACTGTTACGACTATCAGCTCCTAGGATTTCTTTCAACGCCGACATAGAAGTAATGGTGTTATAATTGATAGTGGAGACGAGATCTTCGACGCTATCATCGTCGTCTTCCTCTTCTTCTCTGGTTTCTTCTTTAGTACTGGCCATTCTAAATAACAGTCGGTAATACGCCGTTGTTAGTATTAAATAAAATCAAAAACACATCGCAAAACGCCTCCGACAAGTTGTTAATTAATGTATTTTCCTAAACATTCGTAACACGAATACTCTTTTCACGCTTTCTGTCTTAATCAAGCGTATGAATGACGTTTAAAAAAAAGAAGTCCTTTCGTACTCTGCGTACGTTTCGTGTACTAGGTTCATTGACCTGGTAAATTTACCTCATAGTGTTCAAATTAATAAATAATGGGATTAAGAAGCGCCCCAACAATTTCATTCTCAATTACATAGGTAGCTGTACTGTATTACTGCTGATTTTGAACGTTCGATACAGTAAAACACATTAGTTTATTTTTCCAATATATCACATGTCAGACAAGACGAATGTATACTCCATTATGACTATAATAAAATACTTACTTTACGATTGCAACGTCAAAACGTATGAAATTATTCGATTACATTCGAAGTTTATAATAATTATTCAGTGTCGATAACACGATGGTCTGGACAACGCTGCGATTGATTCCAATATATGATACCGAAACCGCGACTGTTCTTAATAGGAAAATGATAATTTATCGATCGATTAATAAAATATCACCTTGTACTTAACACCCGATGACCCGATAACAAAAAACTCAAAAAATTAAAACAAAAATGTACCAAAACAGAAGCAAAATTTTAGAAACTGGGTGATTTCAATTTTTGAGTAATTCGCAGCAGTGTTGCACTATGCAAATTAGCACCATGTGTTTGAGTGAAATTTCTCTCCGATCGATGGAGAATTTTATTCTACGAAATGAGAAATTCAAAGTAAAATTGCGATTAAAATTCACCAATCGAACTGAAGCATATCGTAGGATAACAATAGCACCAGAGAATGTTATTTGTTCGCAAATTTTTACGACTTCTGTTTAGCCTGAAGCGTTGGGAATTCAAAATTCGTACCAAACACTGACCTTGTAATGTTTACTTGATACGAGTTACGAAACACGCGTTTTGACTGCGATTTAACTTCTACGTTTGATCACAGTTTTCATTTCAGATCATAAACTGTTTTCTTCATTGTTCATCGTTCTTTGTATGACTTGACTAGATTACAGATAAAACTGTACATTTTTTGCATTCCAAACTCGAACACGTAGATCACCAATAACAATCGATATTCCTCCACGTTTGCTACTCGAAATTATAGTTTTTCTCAAAGAAATAAAAACGAATTAAATTTCTTCGTGGTACCTTTTTCATCGCAAATTTGACAGGAACAAAGAGAAAATATTCAATTTTTTTTATTAGGCTTACATTCAACAGAAAACATATCACAGACACATTACAAAAAAAGTGACTGGTAAAAAGCAACTAATCTAAACACAAGTTAAGTATTAGTAAAATAAAAAGAAGCTGCTGAATATAAATCAGACCTACAGTTTCTGATAATCGTTCTTATATAAATAACTTACCCAAAACAAAATAGTACATACTACACAGTAAGTTTTTAAAATACGTTTAAAAATTATTCCAAAACGTGATTTTATATACAAACTGAAATGCAAACAAAAAAAAACAAAAAAGGTTTGAACATTAAGGTTCATCCTTGAAGCAATCAACGCTATACAATTACAAATACATAGGTAGATTTAAAATTATAAAATATTTCAAAAATTAAATGACTACAAACTGTTCAGAAAAATAAACCAAATTCAGGTAAAATGTATAAACCTAATTTCGTACAAGTTTATCCAAGGAAGTAATAAGTAATAAAATTCTGAAAACGAAAACATAGGATTGCAAACAATTCGTAATCGTAAATTCTACAAGTAACATAAAACATTTGATAAAAAGAGCAAAATATATGAAAGCTTTTTTTTTTACCGCAGCTTTTGAAAAGTAATAATATAGAAATTATAGTAAACATTAAACGCAATGATTAAGTCATTAAAATATGAAAAAAAAATTTAAAAAAATAAAATATATACCAAGAGAACGTTACACTAAATTGGATTAATTGGAAGTAATTCTCATAAATCATCTCCGATCAACCCTCCATATTACTGCATACCATACCTAGAAATAAAAATCTCAAAACACATCCTCTTTCACATATTTTTTAAAGCTCAAGTCACTTAAAATTCAGTCGAAACTTATAAATAATAGACACATAAAAATTTGAACAAAAAATATATCCTTCTATCTCACTATAACCTTTGAATAAAAAAAGAGTAAAACTGAAACACATTCCCTATCGAAAAAAAAGTTAGTAAATAATACACATTTCACAAGACTTGCGTATTAATCCGTGTATACCTCATAAGAATTCTTGAAATTTTCCATTCATCAGTCAGAAATGTTTAGGAACGTTTTTCAATAACGGGGTGCCTTCGCAAATATTCGTTCTGGTGGTAGTTTGTTTTGAGGTCGATGGTATTATGGCAGTATATGTGTTCACGCTGGGCGCTCCGACTGTAGGAGTTTCTTCGTACGTAGGTTCTCTAGGCTTCGAAGCTAATTTCCTGCGATTTAAAATATAAACGTTAACACCGATGACGTTCTTTGAAATCAATTTACAAATACATATATGAGGAAAAACTCATACCTGTGATGGACCCCGTGAAGATACAATGTGTTTATGCTCATGTCGACTGAGGGTGTTTCAGCATGTACCATTAATCTGTCTTCTCCGTAAATTGAATCCGAATTACCAAACGTAGGGCTAAAATAAAAATAACACTCGTTATTGGAGAAGTCGTACGAGGGCAAAGTGACATTTTAACGATTTAACGTACTTGTAATAATAGGATGAAGACCTAGCAGGTCCTTCCAATCGACATCCGTGAGCGAAATTCATTTTTGAGGTAGAATTCATTTTTGAGGTGGTTGGAAACGACGGTTGATGGTGAGACAGAATCATACTCAACTGAAAAATATAACGTTTCGATTAATCGCCTCGCTTCATCGATATCAATTATTTTATTATTAATAATGATACTTACTCCGGCGCTGACTGATTCCAAAGCTTCAGAATGACGATCAGCCTCATCTGGAGCATCTTCGTGATGACGAGCTTTCTCTTTTACTTCGTGAATGAACTGTTCTGCTTCTTGAGGAGGTTGCCAAGTAGGATTCATGGTGGCGAAATGAATCAACGATAATTCAGTTTTACCATCTTCGGCCTATAAAATACTCGATTAATAAAACGCGTCAAGAATTACTACGATTTAAGTATTACGCAATTTACTTGAGTTTGTTTGTTATTTTCTGGACATTTCATGTATCCGGGTGCTTGCCAGGTAGGATTTCCATGTTTTCTCATATCCATTAATGAAAAAGAACACACGTCGCCTACGCCTAACACAGATACCGTGAAATTGCGGTAGAAATCCACTATTTCCAAGCTTCTAGGTCTCAATTTGAAATACAATATCCAGGGAACAACCACAGGTGAGATCAATTCAAAAACAAGGTAAACCTGCGGATAATTTCATGTTTAGAAAATTAACTAAAAAGTATTCAAACGCGTATTTGATTTGAATCCTTACAGCTTTGTATTGGAAAAATTGAGAAAACTGATCTCGCACTCCGGTTGAATGTGCTTGACCACGCCAGCTATCGGGTAAATAGTGAACTTCGGCGAGAATTTCGATTAATAATTTTTCAGGACACCAGCACATATTTTCGTCGGGTATAAATCCTCTGCAAACAAAACAGAATATTCAACGATGGGAATACGTCGAGTGAAAAACAAAAATTAAATAAATTACCTGAATATGGCAGTGATGGCTCCCAAAATGGTAATAATAGTGAGCACGTGTTCGACGGCGAGAACATCTTCGTCGTAAATGGCTAATGCTCCGAGTACTATGAGTACTGAGCCAGCGATGAAACTAACATAACTGAATATTTTCATTATTAGTTGAATAGTCGGTCAAAATGTAAATAGTTTACTTTATCAAATAACTCACTGAGCAATAATAATCATGATAGGAGATGAAAAAGTATTCATATATTTGGAAGCTGGTCGATATGCTCGTCTCAATCTGGCTTCTAGCTCGTGATCGAGTTCATTAAAATGTCTCAAGAAAAGCCTTCCGTTAAGTGACCAGCATCTCAAAGCTAATACTCCAGGTTCTCTTTTCAATAGCTGGAATTATTCGAAAAATTAATTTTATTCGAACACTTCTTTTCCGGGTACTAAAAGAATAAACCTTACTTCAGCATAATTAAAGATGAAATATACGAACTGCCAGACACAAATGAATCCACCAAGAATCGTATTACCCAACGCGAATAAGCCGATATATCTTTTAAGCCTGGCAGCCAGTTCCTGTCGTTTGCTTGCTTTTTTGTAATCATCCTTCAAATGCCAATTTTCAAAAAAACCCCATGGTCCAGCTGTTGAAAACAATTCATTATTTGTGATTTCACTTACAGTATCGTCATATTACGTTAGTTTTGTTTTTTTTACTTACAGAAGAACAATAATTCGTAATTGTATTTGAGACCCTGGCTCATATATGTAACTTCCCCAAAGAAAGGTAAATTGTATTTAATTGGTAGAACTGATTTGTTGACCATAGCAACCATATAATTTTTCGACCTGTAATTACAAATTCCCATAAGATAACGGTGCAAAAACATATCTTCGTAATATTTTAAAAACAAATTATTAGCTAAGTACCTTAGTATTCTGTGATAAATATCCAACTCGGTTAATGTGTTTTTCCTGATACACATCTGTTGCTCACGTTGTACTTCGCATATTTTCTTCTGTACTTCATTCCATGTTATATTACTCAGTTCGTCCTTTTAAACAAACAAACCCGATGTATTACAACACGTAATAAAAAAAAATTGAAAATTACATTAAACGAAGAAACACTTACATCTGGTATTTGAAGAGCGATATTGAAAAATCCTTTGATATCCCAAAAATGATACAAATTGTAAATAAGCTTAATTAAACGAAACAGCCAATAGACTAGAACGATTGTGATACACAACCAAGCAAAACCGCCAATATCTTTGAAACATTGATGCAGTGGGCAAATTGCATCTGGTATAGTTATTTTATGCGGAGTAGTAGAACTATTATTGAAATTCGGAGGTAATTTATTACTGAAAAAATACCAGAAAAATGATGTTCGTTATTATTATATCAAAAAAGTACAAAATAAATAAAATAAGTTTACGTACCGAAATAAAACTTGGTAATCTACGAAATAGACGAGGAACACGCAAAATACTAGCATAAAAATAACTTTAACAAGTTCCAGAACACCGCGTAATAATATACAAAAGTATCCGCCTTTTTGATGATAAGCGTAAATTCTCGTGAAAAATAAATCTAAATCTTCTATATGGCTCCATCTTGTAACTACAGAAATAACACTCGATTAGTATAAATTTGTGTTCGGAATACCGACCCATTATCTTTACTGACCACCGACCACTTGAGACTGCTCTCGATAAGAACTACTTATCATTATCATTCTCTAGTATATGTCTTTTTATAACTTATTAAATAAATGAAAATACATCTGTCGAATTACAAAAAATAAATAAATAAAGACGGCAACGCTCAAAAATCTGACATGTGTTTGCATAATTCAAAAAAACACGTGGGGATTTATCGTACCCTAGGAGTCTGAACACGTTGTGGCACTCAGAGATTCCCACATGGCACTCCAAGTACTATTGTACTGTCATTATCTGGGATTCAAGTTCACTTCGAATGGCCTTAGACTAAATTATACCAGGTGGTCAGTAAAGAAATCGAGCCTTTATCTCGGTTAGTTCATCGATGAAAATTTATCACCTTTAGAAGTTGGAGGAATATGGATTTTCACGTTACTCTCGTGAGGAACATCCTCCGAATCATCCTCTGTTTCAGAAACAAAAGCTTGGTAACTAGCCTCCATTTGAAATTTTGCGTCTATAAAAGTTCACAACATAGAAGCTGCGTTAATTATTTGTCCAATTTGAAAAATGATGTTAAAACTATATAGAATTCAAAATTGAAAAGAAAACTCACCTGAACTCAACACAAAACAAGAATCATTCTTTCAACAAAGGTGCTCTATATATGGCGTTTGAAGGGAATTTATAAATACGCAAATTCATGAACCACTAAAAAGATAAATTAAATAAAACGTATATGCAAATCATTCATATCATGTCCTTTGTTCGGTAGATTTCTTATGATAATTAGTGGAATACTTCTCTCCAATGTTTTAATTACACATTGAAATAATTCAAAAATCATATAAAAAACTTGCAAAAAAATATAAACAACATTTATCACAAATTTTTCATTGTATTGATAGGAGAACTTGATGCCACAACTTTTGTAGAAAAAGAAGAAACACATGAATCATCACGTGATCACGTGACAACTTTTTTCTACAAAAGTTGTGGCATCAAGTTTCACTCAATTTTCATTTTTTTTTCGCAAAATTTAAAATATGAAGAATTTTGAAGATAGAAATTTGATTTCTATTCGATCTATTTAATTTAATGCACATTTGACATTATAATGATTTTCTATTATTTTATTCCTTTTATTTTATCTCTTGGAAAGCCTCGAAAGAATGACGAATGAGAATGACTGAATTTGACAATGCTGAGGCTGACAAGTCTTCATCTTCATTCATTCCTCGGGTTACTAATACTAATTAGTAATTTAGAATTTTCATTTCTGAGTTTCTCCTCTTAACCGGTAATCCTTCCTTCCAAATTCTAATCATTTCATCTTTGCAGTTGCAGCATCTTCAGTCAGTTCACCACTCACAGTCTTTATTCCATTCTCCAGCCCAGCGAACTTTCGCTTCTAACCAAAGAAATTAAATTCAAGTTTCCCAAATATAAAAAAGAATGTCGAATCGAAAATTTCTTAATTTAAAATTCTCAGAAACAAAGATGAAGACAAAAATACACGCAAAAACAATTAATACATTGATTCCTAAACGTGTCAAAAACAAAAACTCACTCAATAGTCAATTGTCAGTTTTCTCAACAAATCTAACAGCTTCTCCCAGTGTTGAATTTTTCAGTCATGATTTTAAGGAAAATTTTTACTAAATTTTCAGGGAAGCTCGAAGTCGGAGAACATCAGTTGAATACGAAATATTACATAATCACGTTCACAGAAGCCACAGAATACGATCTTCAAGGAATCATCAATTAGGATGTTCGCGTATCTAAGAAAGACATGATGATAATAAAGTGGAATTATACAACAAAATTGAAACATCGCATGAAATTTTCTTTATTATTAAAAATTCTCAAATTATTCCCTACTAGGCTAAAAATTTCAAAAAATAATACTATGAAAATACAAAAAAAAATTCATTAGCGTGTATAAGATGTGTTCGCTTACAATGATTATCATTTTTGAATCATTCAAAAAAAAAAAAAAAAATCGTAATTACAAATTACATGATGAGTGATCAATAGTTTATACTAACTTAGTTCACTAAAGATATTAAATAAATGACATTGATGAATAAATTAAAATCTTCAAAAGCCCCAACCAAAGGTAAAAAATTTATTAATTCAGTCTGCTAGGCGTTTAATATCATTCTACCATGGATATTTGGGCGAATCCTATTAAAGTTTTATCATCAGGAACATCATTGCAATCATAACCCGAACTCTAGATAAACAAAATGCAATAAATGAGATAATATCGTCATAAATTACATCACCGTTAATGATACTCATTTACTTACTAAAGGAAAAGTGACTGATTTCATCTCCCCGTTACTATCGATTAGTTTTCGTAGATTTGCAGCTATTACGACGATATCGCGACCATCGACTAACCCGGCTCCCACTAATTCCGATGCAATACCTTCGGCGCTGTCTTTACCCAACATGAATTCGAATCTTATATCATTCAATTCCTTTTTACCATTTCTATAAGCAGGAAAAATGCAATATTAATAACTGAGATAAGTATCGAGGAGTAGAATTACAATGAATTAAAGTATTCACCTCATTCTTAAAACTAAATTAATAGGAGTATGTTCGCCTTCGCTATCTGACGAATCTTCATTGTTAATAATATTGAAAGGTTTATTTGGTATCTAGAAGGAAAAAAACACAACACAGAATTGTTGAGAATTAAATCGGAACAATTCGTGATCATCTGATCTATAATCGAGTATAATCGTACCTCTTCTTCATCAGAAGCATTACCAGCATCTTCTTCTTCTGAAGACCATACCCATTCACCGGTCAATGTTCTATGCAGTCTACCAGAGCCAGGTTGCTTCTTGGAAGCCTGTATAAATATTCGAGAAAATTTATCATCTATCTGTACATAACCAATGAACAATGATCCGAACAAGAAATATTAATTACTTTCAAGACTCTGGTTTCTAAGCTCGGTCCAATGGCGATCAACGTCTGTTGTAAATATTTCCTATCTTTGGCTTTCTTAAAGAACGGATTTTTTAATAACTCAGTTGCAGTGGGTCTTGAAAAATAGTAACAAGTTAGCCAGCTCGATAGACGAGAATAAATTCAACGTATTGAAAAAAAAAATCACCTCTTTGAAGGATCTTTTTGCAAGCAATCGACGACCATTTTACGAAAAGTTTTCCCATAAGCTTTATATTGGTCTTTATCTTCAGCTCCGGTATCCAAGGTAGGGGGATCGTTTTGCAACGTTAACATCAATACTTTCATCGGAGGGTATTTATGATAAGGAGCTGTACCGGTAGCCATTTCAATTGCGGTTATTCCAACCGACCAGATATCAGCTTTAAAGTCGTAACCATGGTCCTATAAATCATTTTAAAACAAACACGTTATCGCATACGTAATTTAACGGGTAATAAATTTTTAAAAATAGCAAGATAAGGTGGTTTGACCTGTTCCATAACTTCGGGAGCCATCCAACATGGCGTACCGACAAACGTATGTCGAACTTTTTGTCTGGATGGATCACGACCGGTGGCTAACCAAGCGCTGACACCGAAATCGGCTATTTGAACTGTTCCATCTTCACCTAATAAGATATTACCGGCTTTGATATCCCTATTGGAAGAAATCTAATTAGTCGAACGAAGTAGTAAATAATCACAATGCACGAAGGAGGCAAATTTTACCTATGAATTTGTCCATTGCTATGAAAATACTCCAACCCTTTGAGCACCTCTTTGAGAACAGTAGCTATGGTGCATTCGTCAAACACTCCGTGTTTACAATTCGTGGTCCTCATTTTATGCTTGATGACGTCCAACAGCGAACCATTTTCAAGAAGTCGTAGTACCAGCCACAATTCTTCTTTAACAACAAAACTGGTATAATATGTAACCACGTTTTCATGATGGCATGAAGACATCGCTTGTATTTCTTTCTGCACAGACAAACTGTTTTCTAAAAAGTTAACTACTATGAATAAACTAAAACTAGAAACCGTGTAGATTACACTGATTCGACTTACCAATAACTCATCCATACTGGTATTCCATTTCTCCAAATTTATACGTTTTATGGCGCATTTTTCATTTCTCGGTTTACAAATAGCGCTATGTACGACGGCCGTAGCTCCGACACCTAACACAATGACAAGGCGATTTTTAACAAAAATTACGATGGTTTACACAGTGAACGGTATTGTAATTGGTAACAAATATCTCACCTATGATTTCCTTAAGCTCGTAATCGTCTTTAGAAATTGGCCATGGCGTAGCTCCGGTATTTATAGGTGACGGTGGAATTTCTTGCGGTGTTTCGTTCGGACTATCGGACATTTTTGAATTGAACTGGTCTCGAGCGGCGATTAACGACGAATGATGATAACTTCCTTCGTACGCTGACGATTTTCTCCGTCGAAATATTCCCGGAGAGCCTGGTGGCATTAAACCAGGTGACACCTTCCTGTGCGGGTGTGCAACATAATGATTAGCCGAATATCGAATATTATGATTAACTTATTGTATGAAAATTATACGGATATTTTTAGTTTTATATAAAAATCACTTTGATGTCGTGCCAAAGCACACACGACACTTGACAAAAATACAAATTAAACTCAATGAAGTGAATACTAGTGAATACAAAAAGCAAATAATCGTAATCGTAGGGTAATGGTAAAATGGTAATGGCAAGAAGAAACGCATATGATCGATACTATCAGTGTTGTCGTTGTTTAAAATTATAAAATCTTCGCAACGGAAGTAATCTAAAAATAGAATAAATTGCGAAACACAAATCGCGTACGATTCGTGTACCTCAACCTCAGGTGATGAACCGGTTTTATACGTACTTATTATTATTATTAACAATACGAATAGATCGAATTCCTAATTCCGTGTGAATAAGAATTTATTCGCCAATCAGTTCACAGCAAATGTTACCATTTTACCCAGCTCTAATACCCTGAAAAATCTAATCTACTCGCATATTCGCTCAAGAAGTCAGTGAATAAGCCATCATATCTAAAAATTCACAGGAATGGTGAAATCTGTAGTCATAATTTCATGAAAAAATTCACCTATTTCCTAGTTTCTTTTAGATTGAAATTTTGTAAAGTCTATATCATCGTACAACGGGCTACACTGATCGCTTTCTCTAATTAAGTAATTAAAAATACCCATTAGTCATTTTAATGAGAATTCAGCGTTCAGTCATCGTATCAATTTTCAAATTTTCCAAGGTGCTTTACTTTTTGAGCAAATGAAATTCGTAAAATTCATTGCTACAGGAATAAGTTTTCATTTTCAAAACCTGCTTGTCACTACATGAGAAAAATGTCGTCAGCGTTTGCTACGTTGCATTTCATACGAATTGGAATACCTACTCTGCCGGTAAAAAAATTAAAATTTGATCGATAAAATACTCAAATTAGAAAGTAAAAAGATTTTATTTCGAAAAATCAGCTTTATTCTTCGTCCTAGTAAAATGTAAACCCAACGAGTACATTATGTACAGAGACAAACTATTGGACTACATAGTATAGGAAGGTAGGTACTCCAAAAATGATCTCGTAGAGCGAACAATGATTATTGAATAGATAAATTTTCTAATCTCAGTATCAGGTATTCAATAATTGTACGATACCTCGATCGAACTTCATATCTTTGAATTTGAGACTTGAGAATAAAATGAAAATCTTCAGTTCTATCATCTAATCTGAACTTTTGAACACAGGTAGTCACAATGAACTCGAGATACCTGTACTGTACCTGTAGGTATAGGAGGTAAGTACTATACTGCATAATACGTAATGAACGATGTATTTTTAACACCAATTGTTAACAGGTAGTTCATCGAATTCGAAACAATGAATAAGCGTTTCTATAAATAAAAGTGAGGAGGTATAATACTTTTGTATGAAAGTATCACCCATTGATACCGAAAACAAGTTCTTACATGATGAAATTTAAAGCATGATTATAAAACTATGATAACAATTATCTAATCAGAAAGCGAGTGTGTAATGTATTGAGTGCTTCAATTACAAATATAATAATTTTGATTTTCTCTTTTCATATTTTTAATGCAAGTATGTACGAAAATGACACTCAAGACGCAACAGTTGCCGAACCGAAGTTATCAAGGCAGTAAACTATCACTGGACAGTGGTCATTTGGCAATTGTCGAAGGAATAAGTAGTCTCTAATTCGGAATTATTGCACCTGGTTGTGTGATTCAGAAATGTATTTTCAAATCAATTTAGCGTTTTAACGCATAAAATAGATCACGATGGCATTGATTGAGGCTAAAATATTAACGAATCACTGATCTCGGAAGTAATTGAAAGGAAAGTCAAAGGATATTCGCTGAGTGATTTTTCGTACCATTGAAAATATATAGAAATTAATTCATTTTATAGTTTACTCGGCATCAGTTCATAACTTCAAGCAGTACTGTTCGTTTAAAAATATTCAAAATACAAATTTAATTGATGATGGTAAGTTTTTAAACAATTCCACAGCTTGTAAATTTTGTTTTAAGTACCTACCTAATTCAAAAAAAAAAAAAAAAAAACAGCAATAAGCCATCTTTGTGATATTACTGATATTGTGATGATGTTCACGATATAGGTACCCACGATGAATCATTGCTATAATATGTAGTAATATCAACTTTTTCACGCTTTTCATATTCACATTAGAATTCATAATTGTGAAATATTTTTTTAAAATACTTCCATCCCTACTGTTGCCTCTTCAGTTGATAGTATCGACCTATCTTTTTTTCAAAAAGGTAGATTCGCTGATACAAAGTTATTTTAAATCAAAATTAAACTATATAAAAGATTCCTACTAAAACAAAACGTTCTTTATAAAAATAGCGCCACACGAGTTGAAACTGTTTCAATGGTCTATGGTTTTAGTGAACTTTTCTATTAATAAACACCATTAAGATGTTTTCAAGTCATTATTTTCACGTTTAATAGGTAACATGTACAAAAATATGTACGTGATAAGAATTTTTGGGCACATGTATCTACCTATATAAAAAAGTTAGTAATCAGGTATAACTTGTACAGGAGCACATTTTTTAAAAACTTTCAACTTACCTAATTGGTTTTATGAGAGCAGATAATACAGATGAATGATTTGTCGAAGGTGAGCAAGGTCGCGACGATGAATTAATGGGTGATTGACTATGTAACGACATCACCGGAAAATCACTATCCTCGTTTGGCGGAACTTTTTTTGTAGGTTTTTCCATCGTGTAAATTTTCTGTCGTCCGTCGATCGGTTTCAAACGTACATTTTAATCGAACTCACAAGCCGTATCATCGCCGACGCCGATTACCAATTACAACTGTCATCGTGCGAAATAATCTTGAAAGTTATTTCGTATATTGTACGTCGACTTATCTACACTACACATTCGATTTTAATAACTTCAAGTTCGCTGTAATCGTAATTAATCCACGATAATCCGATTTAGTTCAAATTTTCCAACACCTATAAACATATGAAAGTAAATTCAATATATTAGAAAAAAAAGTATCGATTCGTACATCGAAAAGAAATTCTCGACTATTTCATAAAATACCTAACCTTGAAACGGGCGCAACATTCACTAAACTGGTTCGTCATGTACTTACTGATATTTTTTTCATAAATTATTAATTAGTTATACCTACCCGTCATAATACTTATTACAAGCACTACCCGACTATCTATACTGTAACGTTGATACGCGCATCGATAATAATTGCCAAAAGCTCATAAGTTACTTGAATATTTCCCTAGGTACCTATCTATACGTATCGCTTTCGAGATTGAATTACCAGAAAAACGTTATTACTCATTAAAATTTGGCATGAAACATAAAAAAACATGTGACAAAATCAATATTTGTGTACCTATCGTAATGTAATTGTTTTTTTTATCGAATTGCTCATATTTTACCGGCTTTTCGAAGAAAAGTCAGGTATTTTTAATTTTAGCGTTAAATTCTATACTTATATTACTAGGTACTTAATCTAAAACAATTTATAACTTCAGAATAGTCTACAAATAGTGAACGTCCTTCCTCGTTTGATAAGATTGGATGAATGTTACATATGGGTGTATTATGGAGTATTACATGTGTTCTTTTCTAATACGTCGTTGAATTTTTTATTAAAAAAAAAAAATAATAAAAGTAAATTTAAAGGAGGAGAAAATAGACATGAAGCATGCAATGTATGAATATATGTAGTGATCACTTAGGTACTTACTTTACATATTGAAGCACGAGTTCAATTTAATGTGTTTCAAGTTAATAAAGTCTGTCTACACTTCAGTAAAATTTTGCTTATTTCATATTTATAGGATAAAATGGTCAAGCTTTATGTGCTACATACTGTTGTACATTAGTAGGGCTACTTTCAAATTGAACGTTTCTGTTTATGAAAACATTTACCAACGCAAATAATATTTCACGTGGGTGTAAACGCGATTACTACATCACAGTCAGGAAGATAAAATGAATCAATCTGAAGATTTAAACCACGAGAGTAAAATAAGTATAGGTAATAAAAATTATGACACCAAAGCAATTACTTTGCCATTTTTCATCAAACGTGCAACGAAGTAATTAGTGCTCAGATGCAGATAGGTATACTTAGGTAATTAGGAGAAAAAAAGCAAAACGTTAACTTACCATTGATATGTAAAATTTGTTCTAATCCCTCTCGTGAGCATTCGAACCAGCGCTATACTTTGCAGGAGTAATTAACGCAATCAAACGAATTACAGAGACGAATAAAAACATTAAAAAAATTCGAAACTTGCGATAAATTTTGAAAAAAACCACGGAACACAACCGATGACTAAAACCGTACTGAACTGACCAACAAATGAGAACGATAAAATCAAACCAATTAATTTCAATTTCCTGTACAATAGTGTACATCCATCATTTCCTTTTGTACCCACAGACACTTTAATTCTCCATAAGTTCCAGTTAACCTTGCCTGAAACTGCAACCGCTTTTATATTTCCTCATACCATTGGGATGAAATTGTCTGAAAAAAGACCCTCGTGAATCGCGAACATTCACTCTCGAAAAATACAACTAACGTGATGGTCAATTGTTGACACACTAAAAACGAAACAAAAAAACACGGTGTATTTTGATGTTGATTTTTTTTATCGAGTGAAGATGAAACTTGGCTTCGGCCTAACAACGACTTATTAAAACGATTATCCTCTTCGTTAGTCTCATGGTTGTATGAATTTACACGAAACTTTTACGCTCGTAAATTTAAACCACGTCGTAATATACTGCTGCATTCGTGTAGCTTATTTTCTAACAAAAAAATCATACTTAGAAACAGCTATACAACGGAAAAGTTGACCAGTGATGACCACGTACTGTTAGCACAATGAAACTGATCCCATATTCAACGGGTTCACTGTATGTTGAAACCGGTTGCCTCTCTTGTTAATTAATGACAACATTCTCAAGACGAAATTTATTTTCATGTCGTTGAAAACGTAGTGAATAGAAATTATTGTGTGAGAATTTTATGTTTAATCTTTCTCCGGACGAAATAAAAAAAAAAAAGATTCTGAATAGTTTTTTTTTTTTTTCATTAAATAAAAATTACAGTAAAACTTTATTTCTACATTGTCCAAGTATTATGTATTCGTGTAGGTATCACCATTTCGTCAGCTAGGCATAAACAGTTCTTTTACGACTACGCTGACATATTCATTACTCATGCATAGGTATAAAAATTAATTTTGCAGAAAAAGTTGAAAAGACCAAACGTCATTCAAGGCATATAAAAAGTTACCATTAAACAGTTTCTAGTTGACACATTTTCCACTAATTTTTTTGCCATTATATTACCTATTTTCAGAAAACCATACACGCCTGGTGGCTCATATTTGTAAACAGTTTTCCAACATATTCGGTAAACAGCCACGCAATAACGAGTTCAGATACCAAACAGCATAATAACTTAACTCAGGTGTGTATTTCCATACAAAATAATTTTCTTCTCGATACACGAGCTGATCGCATTATTTACGCAGGTTTTATTACAGGCTATTCGAACAAATCGTGAAATAGCAGAAGAAAGAACATGGGATGAATTTCCAGTAGTACACGATTTCTTTTTCGAATCAGAAGAAGGATATCCTGAAGAAGGAAGGCGTGAATACTCAAATGTTGGTTCAATAATATTTCGATAGTAGACAATTTCACTACATATTGGCAAAACTAATAAAATTGGAAATTTGTCTCACTCATTCGTTAAATTTGTACAGGATTTTCAACCACTGTGCCAGAATGTACGAAGACGTATCGAGTTAAAAAGTGATATTTACGAATATTATCCTCCCCATTACGTAGAAACAGTATGTCGTAAATTTACACCATCTGGCGTAGGTGAACTTTCGAGGAACACGAATAATCAGGTGAAAATGTAATAGATAAGGTTTTCAGAATTTATGTCAGTACACTGAAGCGTAATTAAATTCAATTTTTTCGTAGTTTTGCGCTCAACCGGGATTTAGATGCGTGCAACGAACTCAAACATTATACTTGACTAGAAAACGTTACGACAGCGAGTGTTGGGAAAATACCAAAGAAGTCATTGCATCGGGATGTGACTGTATGTGGCCAGGAAGATATTAAAAACATCGTGTTCTGTAATATTTGTAATTTGAGAGTATTTTAGAAAATACAAAAAACTAACAAAATAATAGTTGTAGTGGAAAAAAAAAATTAAATAAACGAATGAATAATTGTTTTATACCAAATAACGGTTACTAATGACGATGAGTAATCATTTCCAAGAACTGGCTTTGTGTTTTGGTAAAAAGTGAAATCCTTCGGGAACAGGTCCAAGCAACATTTCACTAAATTAAAAAAATAATAATAAATAAATAATTTCATTTGGATAAAAAAAAAATGAATGATGAAATTATCGAACGTGAAACTTACCTTATTTTAATCCAATCGTGACAATTTGGACTAGCAAATAATGTTTCTAAGTCATCTCTTCCAACATAATGCGGCGGACGTTGATTTATTTTTTGAGGTGGATGTTCTAATAATCCTACCGGAATGTATCGATGAAGGAAAGATAACCATTCCAATAAAAATCGTCGAGTATTTTCTACCCCCTGAAATAATTAATAATTTTTAAAAATTACAATACTGATTTGGGTTTTACAAATCTAATGAGATAAGAAATTTTACCTTATTATCAGATCCCCAATGCTCTAATCCATAATTAACGTATTTTTTAATTATATCCATTCTTTCAGAGCTGCTAATATCCCAATGACGTTGTTCTTTGATTTCAGTGAATAACCAAGGTTTATATAACGCTCCTCTGGCAATCAGAACTCCATTTATGTGAGGATATTTTTCCTACGGAGTTGATATTAATTTAGATAACAAAACACCACATCTGATAATTAAAAAACTCGCATTTCTGTTAGTTTACCTACCATTTTCTCATTATAATCTTCGTACGATAAAATATCGCCATTTCCAAACACCGGAACATCCCCAGCTAACTTGGCACATTCTTCTATATAATCCCAATCTGCAGATTTCGTATATCGTTGTTCTCGAGTTCTACCGTGGATCTGAAATAAATTCAAATAACGTCATCATTTCATCGAATTCAAATTTTAGTTGAACTGTTGAGTCGCCAACTTACTGAAATGAGAGAAACTTTGCTTCTAGAGAAAATTGGCATCAACGAGTGTACAACATTCGCGTCTTTGGAAATACCGGTACGAGTTTTCACAGTAAGAGGAATATCAGTAACGTTATTCATACACGTGAGAATACTTTCCAATACTCTGGTACGTCTCAATAATCCGCTACCAGATCCCTTTGAAATTTAAATCAATGATATGTTTAGCAATCTCCATTAGAAGGAAGTTTACAATAATAAGGTCTTATTATACCTCTCTATAAATCAAATCAATCGGACAACCCAAATTTACATCAATAAAATCAATATCTGTTTGTTCTTCAAGTAACTGAGCACATTTCGTCATCACGTGCGGATTATTTCCACAAACCTGAAAGAAAAAAAATGATTAAAATTTGGACCCATCTTGAAAAATGTAGTTAAATTGAAGAATGTATACCTGGACACCGAATACGTCTTCAGTTTTATGTCGTCTGACTAAAGCCCACTCCTGAGGCATTCCTAAAAATGTAATAAAATCAAATAAGGAATAACGTTTTGAAAAAATCATAGTAAATCCAATCGTAGTACCTTGTAGTAACGAACTAGCCAGAGCCATCTCACCACAGGTAACATCAGCACCAAATTCTTTACAGATTCTTCTAAATGGTAAATTTCCAACCGTTGTTAATGGCGAAAGAACCAACTTATTTTTCCACGTGATCTAAAAACAAAAAATATTCATAATAAATAACACACCCAGAACATAGAAAAAACAAGAATGGGACAACATTCGACGTACTTTCTTCTTTTCTTCGGGTTTTAATCGTATTAAATCTGAATCATCGGTAGCTCCCAGACGATTTTCTGTAACTTCTGCAGTAATATTTTCTGCCAGTTGGTCACCCTCACCTTTCGCAGTCGTCTTTTCGACTGGTTCGTTAATTTCACCTTCAGCTGATTTTGGTTCAGCAGATGAAGTATCCGGTGGTCGTTTCTTTTCATCATACTGCTTTATAACTTGTTCGGTTTTACCAAAGTTATACGTTCTTTTACGCAGAGAATGTTGACAATCGTAACTGAGAAAGTTAGTATTACAGTTTTCAACATTCTCACTTCGTTTGATGTTCCTTCCGTTGGACGTTAAATGACTACTGCCAAATCTGAACAAACAATTCAATGAAATTATTGGTTCAAAACCGTAATAATAATGAAACGAATAGAAAGAAATACACACCTGCAAGTAGCACCACGAGGGCAATACCCTTGAGTATTAAAAATGTAACATTCTTCTTGAATATCTGATGGTTTGGAAGCCAGATACGTATTTACATCGTGAATAAACTGACATTTATCGTTACCACAAACTGGTAACTCTTCGGCAGATTCATTTACGTCGATTAGTTTCGGGCACAAGGTAGATTCTCTATCTTGTCTGAATGTAGGACCTCTGCTTTTATTTTGGCCTAAATTAAAAGTATTTTAGAAATGATTCACATGATACAGAGAAGTAAATTTCAAACTGTATACCTTTCAAAACTTTCTTATTGTATTTGGAATTTTTGTGTTTCTTAGAAGGAGGGCTTTCTTCGGTAAGTTTTGTTTTATCAGACTCTGAGACACAATCGAGTACTAATTTGGGTTCGTGACGTTCCACTACATACCTGGAAATAAGACATAAGTGGTGAGTGATTTAAAATGATATTGAAACAGATACTCATTTCATTTTGGAACTTACTGCGCTTTAATTGCGACGGTATCATCATTATTAGACGAATTCATTGCTTTGGTTATGTTGACACTCTTGGGCTTCTTGAAATATTACCGGCAAAATGAAGTATTCGGTAGAATCAAAATCATTTGAAGGATTAAAACTATTGCGATGTCAAGTCAGAGAATTAATTTGAAATTCAAATATTTTCAAACAGATATTTCTGTTAAAATTACTAGCAATTCAAACTTCACAACAAAATAAAATTTCCAACGCGAAATAAAAACGCAGCACGCCGAAAATGTGCTTTCTTATCACTTCTGCGAACAGCTGTTATCAGTCAATTTTACTCGCAAGTTTGTTCCTCTCCACCATCGAGTTCAACGAAGATCTGTCGGAAAGAAATCATTTGAATTAAATTCTGATGAAACTTTTCGATTAATTACATTCTGTATCTCGATAAACAGATGTAAATTCGTCATACAAAATAGAAAATACTTTCGCCCAGCCAATTCAATAATTCGTTCTTCACGACAAATTCCATTCAAATGTGAGCGATTAAACAAGTTAGTAATTACTAAATTTTAATAATACATATTTAATCGCCTCTAACCGAATTAATTAGATACAAATTTCGATTAGAATTTAATGATCACGTGTAATAATATATTTCAGTTCATATCATCATCGTCATTAACGCGAAAAGACCGGAGTATATTTGATGCTGTAGTAGGAAATTTTGCTTCAGTTTTGCTGTAGCTCTCAAGCTCTCAAGACTTCACTGCGTGTATCTATCTCTCCTGTTGCCTAATTGAAACGCTGTGTTCGTCTTCGAAAAAAGTACGTGATCGAGTTTTATTTTTATAATTGCGTTGTCATATTTTATTGTATCATTTTTTAAATTTTTGACAGAATCAACATGTCTGTTAAAATCACCAAAGTTTTAATTAGCGACAACGTAGACCAGAAATGTGAAGACCTGTTAACTGCTAATGGGGTAGAAGTTGTTCGAAAATGCAATCTGAAACCGGAAGAACTCATTAAAGAATTAGAGGTAAATTCTGAATTTTTTATTTTTACTGTATGAAATTAAATTTAAACTGTGTGCTAATTTAAAATATTTTCCAGAATTGTAACGGATTAATTGTTCGCTCAGAGACCAAAGTCACTAAAGAAATTCTCGATAATGCTAAATCACTCAAAGTAATCGGGCGTGCTGGAACTGGTGTTGATAACATTGATGTGACGGCAGCTACAAGAAGAGGAATTATTGTTTTGAAGTGAGTTAATTTTCACAAATCGCTATGCTACGACATGCTTGAAATTTTTGTCATTTTTTTTGTTGTGGGGTCATTGGGTTGATTTAACTCGCGTTCTTTGAGAACTTGATTTTTATTTCCCGGAAATTTTTTAATCCAAAAATCTCTTTTGAGTTGAATTGTTTCCCAAGTTGCTCCAAAGTGTGTTATAAAAATTATACAAACTAAAATTACCTATTCAAACTAATCATTCAATAAAATACCGAACTATAGGGGCACATTAGGTCATCTTATACAATTTTATGGATAAAAAAATATTGGCTTTTTTAAAAAGCGAGCTCTTTTAGGAAAAGGGTTCACTTAAAGTACACAAGTCATGCAGTGATAAATTGAGCAGGTTCAATGAGTTTATTCAATATGTACCTATTTAGTTATACTGACTCGACGAGTTTAATTTAAATTTCAAATTTTCAACTCTAATACAGCTTTCAATACGTTGAAAAAATTGTGCCATGTTTTGCAATGATGCCATCTTTTCGCATGATTTGAATTTCCTTAATGACTGTACTTAAACTTATAGTACATACACATGTTTTGTTGAATATTTAATTTTCCTGTTACATTATCAAATTTAAGTTTTTTCAAAAGGTTCTTTGACTGGTGGAAAAATTTCAATGAAAAAAATATCAACAGAGGCATTATCCGATAGAATAACAGACATCCTTATGCTAATAGTTTAATGTACTTGACCTTGCTTTGATTATTCTTGTCTCTAATATCATATCTCAATTCGAGTATTGAAATTAGATTTTAACATGTGATTCACATGAATTATTCTCACCAGTCTTTTGGAAGGAAAAATTTCTTTGGTTGATCTGATTTAGGAAAGGAAATCAACAGGTGAATAACATCATTGCTTTGATTTTTTGTAAACGAAACATTATTAGTGTATAAATTAGGCTACATAGATGAAAATTTGATTTAAAAAATTTACGGTTTGAAGAGTTTCAAAAAAAAAAAAATTGCAACCTACCTAATTTAATTTTTAAAGCGAATCATTGATACTTAATCAATTTTTAAGCATCTTTTGAATAAAAAAATTGCTCGCTTTTTGTGATCACTTTCTTAGTTACCAAAGGATGATTTTGAGAATCTAATGTAAAGAGTAACGAATAAATCACACCATTCATCAGAAATTTTAACAAGCAAGATCTTGATGAATACATATTACGAAAATCATTTCTATCTATAAAGGGTGGTTGTTTCATCTTACCCAACGGAACGAAACATGCTGCAATAAAAATAATTAAAAATACCTATCTTGATTTTATAGTTCATCACACGATGTGATCGGTGAGGAAGAAGATGGGACTGATTAAGGATAAATAAAATACAATGATTATTTCATAATGAATTCAGTAGCCTATCTAGAACTTTTTTAGTCGAATTTTGCGAAAGTTATCTTGATTGTTGAATCTGCGAGTAACCTAGCCCTGTTTTTTCTGTTGAAACACTTTGCATATTCACGTCACCTTTATCAGGAGTTTGGGCTAATTGTTAGGATGTGACGAAATCACTGAGCATCGTAGTACATAATCTACAATCGTAGATCTGTTTCAATATTTTGTTTACCAATGTAAAATACATGAACACGTTTTAACAGATGGAATATTTTCCTATTTTTACAACATGTTTTAAGAGGTCATTAGTATATGTAGGTATTTTTATTTACAGTAAACATCGTAATGTGTTTAATTTATGTTCTAGTGCTCCAAATGGAAATTCTATCAGTGCCTGCGAATTGGCTTGCTCATTTATTACTATCCTGGCCAGGTAAAATTCCACCAATTGACAAATTTCAATAAAATAATTACCAAAAATATTAATTCTGTGCTTAATTACCTGTATACTTTGTTTACATTTCAGAAACATAACCGGTGCTTGTCAATCAATGAAAGAAGGTAGATGGGATCGGAAAGCATTTTCAAATGGTTCCGAGTTGTTGGGGAAGACTTTGGCTATTATAGGATTGGGTCGGATAGGGAAGGAGGTTGCTATCAGAATGAAGTCTTTTGGAATGCAAGTAAGTGTTTTCAAAGTGATGACGTAAGCGAATAAAATTACTACAAAAGAGTCTAGTTAACACCTGCCTATTTATTTTTTCAAAGGTTGTAGGTTATGATCCTTTTGTGACTGCTGAAGAAGCCAAGTTATACTCGATAGTTAAAATGGAATTGGATGATATTTGGCCTTTGGCTGATTACATTACCATTCACACTCCTCTCATACCTCAAACTAGAAGTACGTATGAGTTGTAATATACCTACACCTACCTAGTTTTTTGATTCGATGATAAATTTATATTTTCCATTTTTTTATTCGCAGATCTTCTCAATAAATCAGTATTCGCTCGTTGCAAACGTGAATTCCGTATAGTAAACGCTGCTCGTGGTGGTATTATTAACGAGGAAGACTTATTGGAAGCCTTAAACGTGAGTATATTGATTTCTTCACTCCATTACCATTTCTAATTCTCCAGTAGCGACATATCGGCTCCAAAATGTCGAAAGTTTTTGTATAGGAATCTTGAATCACAGCTTGTGAAAAATTATACGATGAACTAATGAGAAAACCAATTAATTATGCAATACTAGTTAAACGATGCGAATAATATTAAGTTCTTATATAATAGTCTCTGTACTTGAGATAATTCTGCTCATACGTTCCTTTAAATAGTTCATTACTTTGTTACTTCGCATGATTAACATTTTTCACAGTTGAACAGATAACGTGGATTAAATCACACGATATTCGAATTAATTATGATACAGTTATCGGTTCATGATTATACATATAAATCCTCATTCTCAATATATCGTTGGGAAAAAGTCGAAATTTTCTTCAACTTTGAGCCACAATACTGAGAAAACAAAGGGTTGAATTGGAACCAAACTTGTACAAAAATGATCATCTCAACCTAACCTTTATTACGATGTGAATTTTTTACAGAATGGAACATGTGCCGGTGCAGCTTTGGATGTTTTCAGTGAAGAGCCACCATCCAATGCAATTTCAAAAAATTTAATAGCTCATCCTAAAGTTATCGCTACGCCACACCTCGGCGCATCTACTAAAGAAGCTCAAACCAGGGTAGGTTATTAATTATCAACGTGGTTTTTTTTTGGACGAATGCAGACTTAATTTTTTCTTTTGAATAGGTTGCCGTCGAAGTAGCCGAGCAATTTGTATCGTTGAATGATGCATCATCCGAGTATAAAGTTACTGGTATACTGAATGCTCCAGCTTTATTGGCTAGTCGACAGTCTGAAAATGCAGCTTGGTTGGAATTAGCTGAACAGCTAGGTAGAGTGATTTCGCGAATTTCTAAAGAGTATACTTTGAAGGGTTCCAATATCAAGATCACGTTGGCTGGTAGGTTAATCAGTTTGAGAAAGGTTGAAGTGTAGTGATCTTTTTAACGAACAAATCATGAATTTTGTCTATTTTCAGGCCCTGAAATACAGAATATGAAATTCTTAAGCACATCCGTTCTATTGGGATTACTATCAGGGAACATTCAAAATGGTTACAATCTCATCAACTCTCCTTTGTATGCCAAAGAAGCCGGGTTAAATTTCTTCTTTGAAGAATTCAACGATAAAATAAAAATCGTCAGTATTACTAATCGCAATATCCTTAAAATATCCGCTCATAATGATACTGTTCCGTTGTTCTCTGCCGAAGGTAGGTATCTCATTATTTTGTGGCCTCGTATGAAATATTGAAACGTGTAAATTATACTGGAAATTTCTGTCGCAGGTACTGTAATTGACAATGTGCCATATCTGTTGCAAATCAACGACGCTGCATTCCCTCCTGCCAGTGTTCAGCTACTGAAAAATATTCAAATATACAGCTGTGACATTGATAAAGTCTCAGTGGCCATTAGTAAGTATATTCGATTCGTATTTGCCTGCTTTTCTTATTTATGTGGGTACTATAAGCATTTCTAAAACCCTTTTTTTCTGTTTAGGCGCTGCCATGAGTAATAATGAAAAAGTTACTAACTTATCGATTGCGTATGGTAAACAGGCGTGGATCGCGTTGATTGCAGATAAATTAAAGGATAACGTAGCTATACCGGAGAACGTGCGTCAATTTTAATTGACATTTTGGAATTAATATTAAGGTTATGTTGAATTATCATCGTGTTTATTTGCTATATACGTTGTTTTTTATTTTAAAAATTCATTCAATTCCCATCAAATCATGTATTTTGTCATTCGTTTTCAACTATTAAAGATTTAAGGTAATTGTAATCAGAAGAACATGCCTAATATTAACGTTTATGTGATCAATTCTAATGTACATCCATCTTTATAAGTTCATTTGTTACGTTATTTTGTACTTGGAATATAAAAATATTCATTTTTATTTCATTCCATTTATTTTGTATTGAATTAACTTCAGAGAAAAAAAGTAGAAAAATGACATAAAT
Organism: Planococcus citri; assembly: GCF_950023065.1. Lineage (NCBI taxonomy): Eukaryota > Metazoa > Arthropoda > Insecta > Hemiptera > Pseudococcidae > Planococcus > Planococcus citri. The sequence continues at coordinate 43,037,303 of NC_088680.1, read as the reverse complement.
TTACATACGATATAATTGACTTGAACAGCACAGAGAACTGGAAAATATTATAAAAATTTTAGAATTGTACTTTTTAGTTTTTACCTTACGATAGTTAGAAAATACGATACAAAAATAAATCAAACATATGAATCACAACAATATGAAACGTACTCAAAACGCCAACGATGGGCAAACAATCAGTCTCACTCAAAAAAATGATAGCTTAAACAATAATTTATCACAGGAAAGCAATAACTTGAAAGTATAACCTCAATAAAATCCTAAATCTCTTCATAACCACGGGACGATTGACAACAACTAGCGAAATAAGAAGGAATCCCCTGGAAATAGAGAAAAAATTGCAATACATCACATTTTTTAAAAACCTACATCTACATATTTCAGATTCTCAGAATTATTCTTTATCATAAATGGATCGTCATATTGTCAAATGTATAACATATTCTTACTTTTAAACGATCCTTCAATTTCATCAAAAACGTTTGATGCATAACAATATCACCATTTTCGTTGCCGAATACAATTCGAAGTAGAGCTGCTCCTCCAAAAAAATAAAACACGACGAGTGCAATGATAATAATGACAGCGACTACCCATCCACTCATCGGTACCTCTGAAAAATCACGAGTTAAACACGATCTTCGAGATACCAACGACAATTCCTGAAAAAAGAGAAAAATTAAACAATTGTCATGTTATTTTGAACATTTGATTTTCATCCAATTTTGGGCACACCACACAATCATAAAATACCCATACGCCAATGATAGGCTAATGTCTTGCTAATGTATTCAATAAAACATCTAGTAAAAAATGAGAGTAATGGCGTGATTGTTTATTTACTACGATGTGTATCATTCAATAACAAGCGCCCAATCATTCAATTGAGGTAGGTAAGTAATTACCGTTAAATACGTAGGCGAAAGTTTTTCAAATAAAACTCTGTCTGTAATTTACTAAGCAAATGGTATCTTATCATCATCGAATGTTATGATGAAAATGTTGTATGCCTGAAGTTGTTTTTTATTTCATGTTGATATATGTATTATTCATGGTAATATTTTATGACACTTACGATATTTTGATTTTCCATCTTTATAAGATCCAAAACACCCAGATCGCCTTGAGGTGAACATTGTAAATGAATCGTTGTTTTCCTGAAACGTAAACCTCAGTCTAGTAAGGTATGTTTGTACAACTTCGGAAGCCTGTACGAATACGGAACAGTTACTCACCATGACTCATACTCGAATAACAGCTTTATATCGGTATCGGTACCATCTGAGCTAGTTTGAAACGTCAATGAATCTGCTTCGCCCAAATTGATCATTTTGGAATGATTTGAATCGATATATTCATACAAACATAGCTAAATAGAAAGAACATGATTTGAATATTCGATCTAAGTACATGTTATGGTAAAGATGAAAAATAAAGCAAGTTTACCGAAGATCCTCCTTCGCAATGGTTCATTGCTACCGTATGATTTTGAAAAACGGTGTCTGACGGGAAAATGTTGGAACAAGGATGAAAAATTATTAATGTACCGGGTGCGTTGAACGTCACGCTGAAAGAGAAGTGATACAATATGTTAGATAATTAAGTATCCACTTATTAGAAATTACTTAAAGAACGAATCCTCACTTTAATCCATTTAAGTCGATGCCTAATCCATTTTGAAACATGCACTGACAAGAATTCATAGGAACACATGTAAAATCTTTTTTCTTTTGGGAAAATCCCAAACTTAATGAACACAGAAATATTAAACTTTTGATGAACAACATTTTAAATGATTCTCAGTCGCATATACTAGATTTTTACAACAAACTGCATGCTTTTCTGCAAATTTTCAATCCGCAACTCGACACTCTACAGTTGGCTCCAATCCAAAGTTCAACTTGAAAGTGACTGATAAGTGATGAGTGATAAGGAAAATTTATGAAAAAATAACAAAAACATTATCGAACCTATATTTGAAATTCGAAACTACTAAAATCAGTGTTGCTACATTACAAATTTTTTCACTTTTTTTAAATAGTGTGCTTTCTAAAAACACTGATTGATTTGTTTGAAAAAATGAAAAATTAAGAAGGGGTAGCGGGAAAGGAAAAGCGAAGTGATAAAAAGTATTTTCGCCAAATCCTTTATGTTCTTCTCATTTTTAGGTAATTAATAGTTTATTATTCGAAATAGTTATAGAAATCATGGCAGCAGCGAACCAAGAAGTGATCGAAGAAGACGCAGCAGATTTGCAATTCCCGAAAGGTAATTTAAACTGTCTTTGTTTTCGCAGTTGTCACACGTAACAATTCTTCCATTTTGCATTAATCTCTTTCCAGAATTTGCTAACGCCGAAACTCTTCTAATATCTGAAGTACACATGCTTCTTGCTCATCGGAAAGCTCAAAATGAGAAAGCTGAAGATGAACAAGAGTTATCAGAAGTTTTCGTAAAAACGTTCGCGTACACCGATCATTTCAGGAAGTTTAGAAATCGAGAAACTATTCAGTCTATAAGATTGTAAGTTTATTCTAGATCATAGTTTCAAGCATTTATTAAAACGTCTTTTTAATATTATTTTGAAATCGATAGATTATTAGAAAGAAAAAAGTTACATAAATTTGAAATCGCTTCGATTGCTAATCTGTGCCCGGAAACGTCGGAGGAAGCTAAAGCATTGATCCCTAGGTAAGTATTCGCTTATGTTTGGTTTCACGTTCAACGTGACGCTTACTAAAATCTTCGTTTCCAACAGTTTGGAATGTCGTTTCGAAGATGAAGAATTACAACAAGTTTTAGATGAAATTCAAACGAAGAGAAGTTTGCAGTATTGAAGAAATCGAATTTGTTTGCTTGCTAATTGATATATGAATGAATATTTCCGATGATTTGCGTTGAGATGAATGATTTACTTGTATATGTGTATTTTTTTGTTATTTCACTTCAAAATTCAAATTTAATGTGGAGACGATTTCAGTATTTTGGAATTTTCAGCAGAAGAAGAATACCTACTTTCCGTATATAATGTGACGAACTACTGAGTTCAAATGTAACGAGTTCATTTCCATTAAATAATAAATTTTTCTAGCATTATCAAATGTTGTCGATTGTGCGAAATGTAACCGTCTTCAAAGTTGGTGATGCGATAAAAAATCAAACTCATGGATCGAATTAGAAGATGCTCCATGTCGTGATTTGAAAATTGAGCCATCTTGAATGAATTCCGCATGATTCTGTTTCAGTCTATGGTCGCATTTTCATTTCAACTGTGTTACTTGAACGTTCGATGAATTACAATGATAAAGGAAAGAAATGGACCGAGAAGCTGGTTGTAGGACGACCATTTTATACTTCCGTGGTTGTTCAATTGTACGTTTCGAGTTCCTTGATAAAATCTGAAATTAAATTGCTAAAACTAACACCTACCCGTCGGGTTTCGTCCAACTAACATTGATTCGTCTGATTTACTAGCTTGTAAAAAATTGAAAACAAATTTTAAGTTTCTCTTTAATCGAAATTAGAATAAAAAAAAAAAAATTAACCCGTAAATATTAAATCAACATGAATTAATAAAACGACGAGTTCTTAAACTTCACACAATTTTCATTGAGGTAATTAATTTTACCATTTACGTCGACGATGTAGTATTAGGTACCTCTGAAAAGTAATCTTATGCATTGAAATTTCGCTTCCAGGCAGTTGTTGGTTTATAGTGTGTTTATTTCCAGCGTAAAATTAAGAATCAAATATTTATTCGCAGCATTTTCCTTCTCTTTGGTTTAATGGTAGCTAGACGCACTACCTAATTAAAATGTAGATTATAGTGCACTGTAGTACAGAATACTTGGTCGTTTTAAAGATGAAATGAATTTCATTTTAATAATTAGGTAAATTGTTTCGCAACACAAATCTTGAACAAATAAGTATTTTGGCTAACTAAATTTTTAACTTCATCGAAAATTATATGCATATTTTCCCAACTAGGTACTAAATTTTCTAATTTGTCATATAAAATTCATATTACTCACTTATAACGATTAAACTACGATCAAAATTTCCTTAAAAAATTTGTTTATTTTCATTAATTTCGTGTAAAGTTTTTTGGCTGCCTTCCTTGGTAAATAAATGCAAATCTAACGGGTGTAAGACTTTCTCGGTAATTATTCGTACGTCGTTATAAATACGCAACAACAATAACACTGAAGAAAATTAGTTTGATTGGCTTCAGGTCAAAAATGAATGAACATATGGTCGGCCTACAGGCTACAGTTGCTGATATAGCTATTTCTCAGACAGCAATTTAAAGCTTGCATAGATTAGCAAGGTGTTTCAATTTCTTAGAATTCAACGACTTTTTTTGATATCGTTGATTTAAAATATTAACCTTAGGTACCTACATAGTTAACTAATGAAATTGAAACGAAAGATCGTTGTCAGACTTTTTTTAGTTTTTTTCAACCCCTTATTTCTAGATTACTGGTATACTGGTCCTTTGGTTTGTTGAGGTTGAGGTAGGTATATAAGTAGAACCTACTCTCAGTTTTTATTTGCGGTTTTTAAAACTAGATACCTGTTTTTTTAGAATAGGTACTACGTACAGGGTGCCCTGAAATATTGAGTACCCCTAAGAAAGTTTTTCATTAAAAATATTGGTTGGCAACGTGAAATAGATGCATATGATTGGTGGAATGTTATCTCTCCAGTCCTACAACCAATCATGTGCTATCATTATTATCATTCACTGTGACCAACCAAAGTATTTTAGTAGAAAACTTTTTTAGGGGTACTCGATATTTCTGGGCACCCTGTACATTGGATAAGGTTGAAAATGTAACGTTTTTGCATAAATAATTGTGAATACCTATAGGTAGTACCTCTACCTACCTGTACCTACCTAAGCATGTTCTTGAATCATTGTTTCAAAATTGGTAAATTTTATTGCTTACCTACTAAAAAATAACAATCTATTTTTGAAAAAAAAATTAAATTTTGTACACATTGAACGGAATCCTAAATCCGGGTGAGTGAACAAAACTCAATGAAGTGCAAATTCGGGCTAATTTGCGTGCATTTTAGTGCTCAAGACAAAAATCTCTTATGCGACTTGGATTTTATTCTTACTTATTGTTATTAGTTAATGTATTACTCAAGCTTAATTTTCACAAACTTGGAAACTTTCTGAAAAAAGTGACATGTCTGCCTCCATATCTACCTCATAACCTCATCCATATTACCACCTCACTCTTTGCCTTCCCAAGGTAACTAGAATCATTTTTTCATGCTAGGTACAATAATAAAATAGATACTTAAGTATGTGAGTTCAAGTCAGGCTGAACGTACTCCACCATTGAAAAATTGCTTATAACTAAGTAGGTACATGTTTCCTTCTGTAAGATAAAGACGAAGCAAGTCTTTAGGGGAGTGGGACCAAGAAATTTCAAATTTGAGAAAGAAAAGCGAAGAGGCCTGAGCAAAGCCACGAAGCGAGGGCAAAGCTTTTCGAAAATTCGTATTTTTGAGAAGTGAAAAAAAAACAGTTTTTTATGCGAAAAGTTTATTATTTTGAAAATTAATATTTTTTAAATTTAAATGATAGCTTTTTAGACATTTAAATTCTGAATAAGAAAAGCTAACGAGGCTGAGCGAAGTGGAGGCAACGAAGCTTTCAAAAATTTATATTCATAATTCAAGATGAGAATCAATTTTACATTTACGCAATCAGCTTTACCTACTTCAGTAAAATTTTCTCACCATCAAATTCAGATTTTTAAATTCATAGATTTGCCGATTTCAACATTTTTTTTTTTAATTTAATAAATTTTTCAACTTTTTTTCAAACGTTTGAACAATTTTTCAGAATTTTCGCAACATTTTGTCAAAATTATAAAATTGGAAAAATTTCACCGCAGTCGTCAAAATTGTAAGATTCGTCGAATGTTGTGGTCAATAATTCTTCAAATTTTTCGACAAATTTCACCCGAGAGCTACACTTTTCAGTTTTGAGAAAAATGTGATCAATTTTTGACAATTTGCCGACTTTTTAAAAAGTTTTTGAAAGAGGGAGGGGTGGACCACCCTCCGCACCCTCCGGTGGCCGGTAGTTTCGTCTCTGCTGATGAAGTCGAATTTACTTTAAAATGTATTTTGACTCCGAATTCCAGAAGTGCCTTCACGAGTCATCCTTCAGGCTTCATAGGTGAGTGGTGAGTCGGATAGAAATAAAGCATGGCATGCATTTAATTAATTTCAATTTTTTAAATTTTCATGAAACTTTCTCTGCTGATGAACTTTTAATTTTCAACTTCCTCCTTAGATATTTAAAACAGATAGATAGGTATAATAGACATCATTTTCCCGCACGGATTGATTAATTTCTTTCCTGCAATTAATTTCTATAATGAAAAATTCGTGATTTTTTACTTTTCAGTAATAAGTTAACAAGGAATTAATCATTTTTATTTAGCCTACCAAGCTACCTATGTTTTTGATTGATTAAATAAAATAATTGTGAGAAAAGGGGGAAAATGGTGAAAATTAACTGTCAAAATTTCAACTAGTCACACTGCTCGCAGAGTGACATACCTATCATGGATCCATTGTTGAAAATTTAAAATTGTGATAATCAATCAGTAAAACCGATTTTTTATTGGTAGGTAGGTATTTTTTGTGTGTTTTTAAAATTTTTCTTAACGTATAGTTTGTGAAAGCTCATTTTTTTAAAAGATTTCGTCTTTTTTTCCAGAATCCTATGATGAGTATTTATTTACGTAATCATTTCTATCTTTCTTCTCAAAGAGTGAAGCTTTCGATTCTTACTTATGTTTATGCAATAAATGCAGTTAATGATACATGAGTATTATTCGCATTTTACACCGATGAACTTTCTTTGCAATTAGTAATGTTTTTTACGAGATGATAGGCCGTTAATATTGTTATTTGCTTCCTTTGGTTAAGTAATTAAGCTGACGTTAGCTAAAGAGTTCCATTTCATTAGTATAATAGGGAAGTTTGCCAGACGTTTCATGTCATAAGATCTTTATACAGGTTTTCACCCGAGTAATGCGATGAATTAAATTTTCAATAACATTACCTAGATACCTTTCCTCGTTAAAACAATGAAACGTAGTCGCTGAATGGGTCTTCTACGTTGAACAGCAGAGTAACATTGTATTAATGGAAGTGGAGATGATAATTTAAAAGATGGATGAATGAATATAGAGCAGTACCTACCTGGTAATAATTTTTAATTCTCGTTGTTTCTTCGCAATTTATTTTATTCAAGTTTATTAGTTTACACCCTGAAATTTTAATAATATGCAACCGTACGTGCTGTACTGGGTAGGCGCTGATTAGTGATTTGAAGCAAAGGCAAAGGCAAAATGGACCAGGAACAATTCCTTCGATGAAATAGAAACGAGTCTGAGTATATCAGTTCATCTAGACCATGATATAAACTTACATTGAATATCCTCACAAGTCACAATTCAAAATTTAATAAAAAGAAAAAGCTCAAAAGGCAACATTTTTCTCAACATAAAATTTCTACAGTAAACATTGGCAACACTGCGTTTTTCTCCTCGAATCTCGTGCGTTGGTTTTCGTTTCGTTCGCCGCATTTATTTCTACATTTCTCACTCGTCCCTCGTGTGTGAATCGTCGTTTGTTCGCGTATTTCGGTGCAGATTTGGCGCGATTAATTTTATTCATCGAATTTTCGTCTCGTCCGAAATATTAAATTAAAAACAATAAATCAATTAAACTATCGATATAACGATCTGTTTTAGTTTCAATTTTCGTAGTACTTGGAATACTTCAACCGGTGGTAAATTTTTTGTGTTTACAGTGCTGTTTTGCATTAACTATCGGTAAGTTTTTATTTTATTTTCGAATTATTTATACGAATTAAAAAAAAAATTCGTGTGATGGATGTATGTATTATTTTATTATTTTAATCACTTACCTACGTTTGTATATCAATTATTTCAGTGTGTCGGTATCGGTTGGGATTTTATGTTATTTGCATAGATGTGTAGATTTCACGTCATCATCGCATTCTCACATGTTTTCACATTTGTTTTGAATATTATGCATCGAGTGGTTTAACGTATAGGGACGTTGGAAGCTTGATAAGGTGAAAATTGATACTTTCGTTTAATTAAATTCGTCCTTATCTTTGTTTATATTTTATATATTTACAGAATTGTTTGGTCGGCGAATAAAGTATGTAGAGAGTAATAAAACTGGTCATTAAAACGCATCGATATCAATCGCACATGAATCTCTTTTTAAACTGCATCCGTTTAATGTTTAATCATAACATTAACACGTATAGAATCTACGGTTAACATCTTGTAAGTTTAATGTGGTTTGGTTACCAATCGTTAAGAAATCCAAATCCAGATAATGGACTAAATTTTGATGAGCATTGCGAAGATGACCGATGTCTGTGTTGAAATGTATTACATACATGATTCATTTTCTACATGACAGTATTTTTACCATTGTTATATAGGTGGGTGAATCTTCTAATTCATTCACTTCAACCTCGAATAAGTTTATCTCATTTGAACATAATCCAGACGTTAATCTTGGAATGATCGATTTGCATTCAACGTACGAGGAATGGTTTTGTTCTGCATCGTCGTCGTGATGATTCATATTTTTTAGAATTTCCAAAATAACCTGATAAGGTTTCCTGTGTTTCCTATTGTTGGATAAAGTCTGTTCTCTTGTTCTGACTTGATTCAGCTACCTACTTTAATGCACCAACGTGAATGAAAATCTCTGATTGCTTTGAAGTTTGAATATTGGCCATTGGGTAAACTGAACTGAGAACTTGAAGCTGTAAGATATGAGTCTATTTTTTGGTTTCTTGCAGAGTCAAATAATGGTTTCCGAGTTCTAATTGAGTGATTGGTAGGCTGATAGGCACAATTTTGATTTCAAATCGTCAATGGAAAAAATTGTTCTATCTTTGGTACCTAGTCGGATTGATGAGAATATTCAAATCAAATTCAAACACATAATTTTGGATCATGGATCTACGAATCCTTCTTATCTTTCATTTGGATCGTCGATTTCGATTCACTTTCTGTTCATATTTTATAAATCTGCTCTCCTTATAGGATGCTTTAAACTAAAGAATCAGCGTTGAAATGAAAAAAAAGGCAATTTCGTTGATATAATTCTTCCATCGCCTATGTTTCGTGATCTCATACGAGTCGATGTTTATTTTATACGCTGCTAGTAAGCATTTTACTAATCTTATTGCATATTTTATGGCAGTCTTGTTGATAAGAACTGCTCAAGGATATACTCGAAATTGGGTTTTGGTTTAGAAATTTATGCGAGAAAAGGGCTACGATTCATTTGTATAAGTTCGGTTTCTTTGTGAAGTTTAAACTTTGCGGTTGCCTGATCGGTTCTATAGTGGTCGGCTAGGCGAATAGAAAGCGTGAAAATTGAACGAATTTTTTACCACCAAATGATACCGCACAATCGTTCTATATGTGACGTCAGTGTTCCTCCAGTAGATATACCTACACTTACACGTCTTTACGAGTAGGTAATATTTCAAAAGGAAATTTTCTACTGGCCTTAACAAACTCGTAAATGGCGAATAAAAAAGCCTCAATGAAGACGAAACCCTACCTGCGTCCTGCATCTAATCAAATGATTCTCATTTCACTATTCGTTAGTTTTTTCCTTCTTCTATGGTCTGCTTTTATATCGTTTAAATGTTGTTATAGTTTCTTATTATGGTTTCTCAACTTTAAGGTGGAACGAAAATTAACTTTTTAAATGGTTTACATGAACGCCATACGCCATACCTATTGTGCATCGTGTAATGAGATAAAAAGAGTAATCTTTTTAAGTCGAGTAAACTTTTTCTCCCCCAGTATTGGGTGTTAATTAAAATGTATCCCAAGTTGAATCATTAATTTGCTATGTACTGCGAACTAGGCATCTTATACCTTTCCAGCTATGATATCCTTTCGTCGGAGGTTAAATTTTAGTAGTTTTTTTCTCCTTTTCTCACCTCGCACGTTTGCCAACGAGAAATGTTGTTATGTTTAATGACCGTTTTATGGAATGAATTTTCATTTAAGAAAATTTCACCTCTGGGTGATAATTATTTTAAAGTGAGTCTGATTCTAAGCTCTAAGCTCTAATGTCTGTAGCCTTTATTAACGTTAAATCAACGAGGATCAAGCTTGTCTGATACCTTTTAGCGACATGAAATTTTATTGAAATTCCTACTTACTTCGGATACCTATCTGTACCTACCTTTGCCTGACCTATAAGCCCTAATGTGACGAATTTTCTCGGATCCTCGTTCATTTGCCACTTTCCTCTTCTCTTCTATATTCATTCTGTGAAATATAACGTTTAGGTACCTAACTGTATACTGTATGTTTTGAACCATGAATTTGATTTTCTTTATAAAGACGCAGAGAGAAATTTAGCTACGTACGGTATTTGCATCTCGCAATATTGCTTTTGAAAATTTCTCAGCTCACATACAATTACCTACTTATGGTTCTTTTTCATTTTTTTTTTGTTTTATATCTGTGGTCTTTTTATTGGTGTTTGCGTGTTTTTCTGTCTTTGTATGTACAGGTAGGACAGATTTGAATTCGTCGATAATAAATTGTAATCTGTGACGTGAAAGTTTTTCGTGCGTAAATAATATGATTCTTTGGACTTAGGCTGTTCCTTTTCCACGTTCCACGTACATTTCTTTTCAACATTTGCGGTTGTATTATTTCGCTGTACCTAATTGATAAAAGAGATTTCTATTTTTGAAACTTTTCAATTTCAAATATCTGTAAAAGGATCCGAAATACTGGCGAAATTAATACTTTTGTTATGATCCGACTTTCGGAGCTTGTTATCAAGAACAAAAAGTTTGCTTGGATGGGATTTTACGAGTATATTTTTAACGACTTTATAAACGAAAAACGAGCTGGGTTTGATGTTATATTGAATTTTTTTCCTAATAAGGCTTGTTTTTTTTTATACTTATATTTTTACAGGAGATTTACGAATTTTGGTTTTTGTTTCGTTTTCTTTTCAAATTCCTATCTATGAAAAAGAGGAGACAGAAATTCTCATAAAGGGTGTTTGTGTGTTCGAATTGTAGATGTTGGTATTATAAACTCGGAATTTTCTGAAGTTCTTTTGAATATTTCGACTTTATTCTTCAATAATTATTTTAGGAATTCTTTCAAACAGCTGATTGTATACCTTTTTTTATAGGTAGGTAATGCTCAAAAGAAATGTTGTAAGGAAAATATGGTCAAAAGTTTCAAGCTTTGAAGATATTTTAGGGAAAAGATGAATATCGAGTGAGTGAAACAATTCTTCAGTTATCGATTCATTCAGAAGAATGTTAGGCTCGACATGGAAAGAGTACTACTTATTGCTTAAAAATTCAAGATACCCTTCTCACGAATCGAATTGTTCAATGTTTTTCGTTTAATCGTTAATTAAGTACGTGCTTGAAATGTTTAAAAAATAGGTATGGTGGATAATTTAGTTGACAGTTGACGTGTAATTGGCTTCTTTTCAAACTGATGAGTAGGTATTATTTTTTCTCCTGTGTAGCAAATCAATCATTGGATATTTAAATGGCTAGAGCCTTAATGTGTATATTTTTGATAAAGATAGTTTTGTGAAATCAAATCATTTTGTTTTTTTTTATCAATTTTTGACGAATTTTGGTTTTGGTTTATTTATTCATTTTTTATTTTTTCGAATGATAATGCAGAATCATGAAAACGATTTCGATTTGATTATCATTTTTTTTTTGTTTGAACGTGTGACATAATTATAATGATAATTAATTACTCAGATTTGATAATTTCATTCACTACCCACGCGTATTTGTGTCAGTAGAAAAAAATAGTACGTATTGTGATCGTGAGTGTTTTGTTATGATACGTTTTTATAACAGCACTTCAAACGTCACGATTTTTAAGTAAGTTTTTCAAAATTGTTTGATTCGTTCGAATTTAAGAAGATGAGAAGCATTATGAACTTCAAATAATAGGCCTGTACGAAAATTATTTAGAGTGAAGTTGCAGGGATGAGAAAATATTGTGGCAAAGAGGTGCAAAAATCTTACCTAAATTTCACATTTTCAAAAAAATTATGCCTAAAACTTTTTTTCCAGAAAATATTAGACTAGGTATTAAAAGGAGCAAGCTGATAAAAGTTTTGGAGAATTTTCAAAATTTCTCTTGCAGTGTTTTGAAAAAAAAACAATTTTAAATTTGCACGCTTTGTTGAAAATAGATAACATTCCACTTCTATTTGCCAACTTTAAAAATCTGTATACTAAAAAATGACCAAGAATTGACACTCATCCGGGTACAAAGGGGTTATTTTAGAGGCTCCTAGCAGCTTTTAAACGGATCCCCTCTCCCTCATTAGAATTTCAGAAATCATAAGTACCAAAAAATGAAAAATACGCCTCAAATTGAGTTCTAATATAATTTTTTGCACAAAATGTCTTCAAAACAAAGCCTCTCTGTCCCTAAACATCAATTGCACTCCACATAAATACTTATGGCAAATTTTATGCTCTGCAACTTCAATTTTCTTTATTATTTTTTATTTTGTGGGACGTAAACCGATTTCTGTGAATATCAAACTTGAAAAAATTGATCAATTGAAAAAAACTGCGATGAATGAGCCCCTCAGTTACAGGGTTTTCGATGTTTAGAGGTCCTCTGGAGCTCTTTTAGCATTCGAAGGCATTGACAATCCCCATTCAAAACCACAGGCCAGTCTTTGCTTGTACTCACCGATCCCTTTTCATCTGACCTGTATTTTACCTAATCCAGAACCTCTTTTTTCGATCATTAATTTGAACAAAATTCACAATTCTTCAGTGTTCCCTTTTACCCAGTTTTTTTGCCAAAATTTCAAAACTCTTGGAGGGTGAGTATTTTTGAGTAATCCCCCCCCCCCCGAAAAAAACCTAAAAGTTTCAAACCATTGTAACGGGTGATATGAGTATCGAATTATTGGTTTTTGAAGGTGCTGATTTTATTTTTTAAAAGTCAAAATGAAAATTATGCATCCCAGAGGGTATATTAGCTGTAGTAGGTGTTTAAATATGGACTTTCAGAGATGCTGATCTCATTCTGGTGCTCTCAAAACCAAAACTAGTCCGCCAGAGTGGAATCAGGGACCAAAAGTTTGTAAAAAGCGATATGAGTGTCAAATTTAATGCTTGTGGGAACTTTTGGCATTGATTTTTAGGATGAAGTAGTTTTCTGCAACTTCTTAAAGCTAGACCGAAAAAGCATGCAAAAATACATCACATCACCAGCCAAAATTTCAGGTGCTTAAGTGCATTTTTCAATTTCTGATGAACTTTTGAAAATGAAATTGGAACAAAATGCGAAAAAATTTAAATTCTATCAAATTGATCGAGCAAGGTGAAATTTGGTATGTAAATATCCGATTTTCGAGCCCCCAAATCGATTCATGGAAATGGGTTCGCATTATTTTGAGTAGGTAGCTCAAGATTTGGAACCTCCAGCAGATTTTTTAAAATGGAATTTTCTCAAAATTTTACCTAATGAAGTTGAAAGTTTAAAAATTTACTTTATAGTTTATATCTACTATATAATTTCCACATGCTAAATCAATTGGTCGTGGTTTCAAGCCACCATGTCAGACTTCTTAAAATTTTTAATTGTAAAATCGCTGGAGAAAATATGGTTTACGGTTCCGAACCGACAAAATCCGACTCCGGAAAAACAGTGTGTACCTAATCAAAATTTCATCAAATAGAGTTATAAGGCCGAAATTCACTCTGCGAACTAATTTCATTACGATATGAAGTTAATTACTGCTGGATTTCAAGTCGTTTTGGAGCCTCCAGCGATTTTTTGGAAACTACTAGAGCCTCCAGCAGATTTTTGAAAATTGAAATTTCCGGTCCAGTGGGTCGCTAACAAGCGCCAATCGCGATTATACGTGCAAAAGTTGACTTGAATAGATTTTAGATACCGTTTTCTATGAATCCGAGGGGACGAGAAAATTTAATTTTTTTCTCAATTTTTGGCCATTTGATTCTAAAATTTACCAAAAATCGAAAAATGCACTTTGGGCCTTGAAATTTTGAATGGTAATGTATTTTTGCATGCTCTTTCTATTTGAATTTTTTCACTGCGAAGGTTTTTTTTGCCAGATAGGATAGGTACCTTTCTTGTCTCAGGTAACTAGATATGCAAAATACATACATAGGATGAGATACCCTAGAAGCATTAAGGGATTTCAGTCTACGGTGTAATCCCTTCAAAACATCTTCTTATACCTTTCAAAGTACTAATTTTCGAGAGGTTTTGCCTTCGCTTCACTCAGGCTTGTTTGCTCTTTTTTACAATTTCAAATTTTTCAAAAAAAATCATCATTCAAATGTCAACATTTTGAAGAAAAATAATAAACTTTTTATAAGTAGGTAACTCATCAAACAAAAAAACATTGCTTTTTATGGCTCTCGAACTTCTCGAAGTACTGATTTTCGAGAGCTTTTGCCCTCGCATCGTAAGGGTCAGATTGTTTCTCTTTTCCATAATTAAAAAATTCCAGACTTGAAAAAGAAATTAAAATTTTTACACGTTATATGAATATTAGGTAGAATTATACCTTTCGAATGACAAACTTGTTATTTTACGCAACTCTTACTTATTTTACTTTAAAACTCGTAGTTTTATTTCGAAAAATTGGAATTTTTTTTCACAAAAATCGTTTAAATGCATTAGATTTTTGTATATTTTTTAAAAATTGGTTACGTTGAAAAAGTTTTTTATTCGCCCAATTTCGTTACCTTTAGCAAAGAACCTTAAAGGTAAAAATAAAATCAAAAATTGAAATAGGCAATAAAATTATATTTTTGAGATCCGTTTGCTTGAAATTTTTTTGGGATGTTTAAAGACATTAGAAAAGCGAAAAATTTTGCCTCGCCCACCTTCTCTCCTTCTTAAAAAATCTCAAGTGTTTAAAAAACGTCCTGCTAAAAGTCCTGCTGAAGTCTAGATTTTTAATTTTGTTACAGACACTCTGCATAAAAAGAAAGGGAAATCGATCGTGTGGCCGGGGGGGGGGGTGAAAATATTTTGAAAGGTAGTGAAAAAGTAGTGATTTTTGGTCAACAAATTTCTGTAGACACCCTGATATTAGATCTGGAGTATTTACTGTAGGTCACGTCCTCCGTCCCTGAAAACATACTTAAATGTATCATCCATGATATAAAAAAATGTAGTCTTTGGTGAAAAACATGTGATTATGTGCCCTTTTTCAAAAAAAAAATTGTTGAAAATCAGCCGGAAATAATCAAATACATAACGTTGGGTTTGTTCAATTGAAAATCGAAGTGAAGATCTTTTTAGGATGGGATGGGAGGAGGGAGAGGGGCATTTGAACAAAACTTCTTGTTGAGTAAAACTGTTTTTAATGAAAAAATTCTTCTAAAATTACGTTTTTCTGAACATGTATTTTATATTTGATATTTGATATTATTGTTATTTTTCTAATAAAAAAAAAAAATTGAAAAATTTCCAATCCCGGCGAAATATTTGATTTTGAACTCGCTTCCTTCGCTCTTCTCGTACCAATATTATGTTTCACGGGTTAGTGTACTCGACTAATACCGACTTATTTTTTGAGCTTTTTAAGAAATGAAAATTCGTCTATCGTTTGAAAATCAAATTAACGAACCATATTACCCAATTCTGATTAATTTGGTATCTCTTGGCAGAAACTTTACGCGACTATTTCAACGTACCTACTTGTACCAAAAAAAAAAGGAGTTTGATAAAGATTCGACGATCGAATAAACAGTTTCTTCCTTTTTATTGCATGTATCGAAATTACAAACCGTTCAATTTGTCTGCGACGCGAATAGCGAAAAGAAAAAGAAGAAGGGCGAATTGTGCATAAGGTGGAAAAAAAAGAAGAAAAAAGTATAAAAAAATAATCAAGGTGAAGATTACCTAATTACGGAATTGGCATTCGTTTACCCGAGCTCTTTTTTTCTAGTATTAACCAGATAAGTCGAGGTGAATTTTCGTTTAATTGCCGCTTATTAAACGCGAAAGATTTTTTTTTCTTCTCGTATAAATTTTGACACAAATATAACAACAGTGTTCCGCAGCAGGATGGTTGATGATGGAATGTCTACCTCTGCGTGTTTGTGTTTTGGTAATTTTTTTTTTAGTACCTGAACCGCGATGAGGCGCCTCGTCGGTGTATTTTTTGATGGTTTTTTTAAAGTCGTCGATGCTTAATAGATGCGTATGCGTACCTCTACCTAGTATAGTACGAGTACATGTGATGTGTGTAAAACGAGTGTAAATATTTAACGTTTTTGCGTATGTACGTAGCGTATAATACGGGTAATATATTTCACGCTGGCGTACCTATTCTTAATGTTGTTTGGTAAATTATCGTCGGTTTAACCGAGTTCAGTACTATACGTAAACCTATAGTCATTTAACGCGTTTTTAGATATTTCATTCGGAAAAAAATTACACCCGGAGCGAGAAAAATTTCAAACTTTGAAAAAATTCACGTCCGCGTTCGGCGAATTTTTTTCTTCTTCGACGGAACGTTGCTCTCTGCGAGTGTCTGTGTGTAAACGAGATGAAGGCGGATGCCAATTTCATAATGAGCCTCTTATAACTATCGCCTTTCTAGTACGACGACGTATCGTTTGGCAACATTTTGTGAGCAGATTTTTTTCTTCTGTTTTAGTAAACCGAAAATAATTACTACGTGTAATCATTGTTTATGTGTGTAATTTGTTCGACAAAATTAACGTTTTGTTCGTGATTCAGTTCAGTGTCTGGATACTCGAACACGTGATTCGAGGTCTCCCCCCCTCGCCCAACCTCTCTGTACTATAGAGTATTCCTCGACGACTCATAATTTTCAGATCAATAAAAAGAAGCAAAATTCGTCGAAATTTTCGCAATTGTTTAATTTCTGAAACGTAATTCGAAAATTTTCTACGATTGAACGATTTGTTGTATAGGTATTGTTTATCGTTGAATTAGTTATTAGTTTGGGTTACCTAAACAAGAGAACAGACGAGATATAGGTAAACCATATCTACCTATATTACCTACGCTACGTGTTTCAATTCAAAGGTTGAATGAGAAAATAAATAAATAAAACAAACCAAGGGCATAAAAAGTAAGCAAACTCGACGTAGTCTATCAATTGATTTTTTAACCTTATTATTTTGTAGGTACTTTTTAACCCTTAATTTGACGCGCAGCGGCGGCTTTTAGGCGCTTTTTTTTTACTCCCGACGAGTATTTTTTCCAAGTGTATTATATCCTCTTTTTGTCTCTTCTCTATGGCCTTTATCGATATTACGTACCAAAGGGAATTTCTATCATACGAACTTGCACTCTGCTGTGTCGATGGGGGCGATGGCGTTTTGTTGTAATAAAAGAATAAAAATCATTCGTGACCAACGTCGCTCGGTCTAGTTTTTACGTCTTTAAAAGCTCGCAAGTGGAATTTTTGGCATTGAATTAAATTTAGATACTGTTATACGCAATGTTGAACTCTTTTCATCGTCGTCTATACTATTTATGTCGTATAAAAGATGAATCGGTCTGTGTGAGTGTGCCAGTCCAGCAGCCTCTCTATGTATCGACGAGGCAATGCTTGCGGTTTTCTCTTTTCGCAGAAAGTTATGAGAAGTGCATTGGGGAAGGTGGGGAGGGGGTGTAAGTAGAATTGAAACTTTTCTAACTTGGATTTTTGACTTTCTTTGTCGGAATAAGATTTTCATTTCGAATTAGACGTCTTCGGAATAGGTGTGGATTTTTTGATTTCTTACCAAAAATGGTTTGGGATAAGTATTATGAAAGCTGGAAATTAAGGAATAGTGTGAATGACCTTTAAAAAATGTCGGTTTATAAACTGCACACTTGGTTATTCCCCATCGCTTGTAGAATATGCAAGTTTTATAGTAAATAATATTTTTTTCAAAATTTTACAATTCTTTTTGATTTTTTCTAATGAACTTTTGAAAAAATGTTGGCAAATTTTTAAATATCTTTCTTGAATTACTTTTTAAATTCTCTTTTAGTTTTGAATACCTATGGATAAAATGTTTACTGCGTTATTTTGAGTTCTAGACTTGAAATTTGTGAGCCATCTCTATTCTAAAACTAGGAAAAGCAAGAAAATAGGATTTTTGCATTTTTATCCCAAAATTAGGGAGTTTTGACGAATAAATCTTGCCACCATATGGACATCAAGCCATGTACATTTCCACCAAATGTATCTGCTACAGAATGTAACAACACTCAAATACCAAAAATCACAATTGACTAAGTTAGACAACTTGTTAAACAAATTAAAAACAAGAAGTCACCTGGATATGACAAAATCGATGGAAAAATCATCAACAAAGTTCCACCTGGACTGATTTGGTATATCACACAAATTTTTAACATGATACTTACTTACGACTGGATTCTATCCCAACCAATGGAAGTAGGTACACAGAAGTCATTCTCATCCATAAACCAGGAAAACCAGAATATGAAACCTCATCATACAGACCTATCAGCTTATTGCCAATCCTATCTAAAATCTTTGAAAAACTAATTTTACAAAGGCTTAAGATCAATTCTAGTCCCTCAGTGGTACCCAGTTCAAACCCAGCTACAGAGGCAAGCTTGTCCATGTAATTAAAAATCTTTCATGCAATTATCAACATTACACACCAAGTACTGGGTGACTACCAGTTATTAGCCGAGCTAACAGATAATGCACAGCATCTGTTAGCAGAATCAAAAAGCTGAAACTGGTTTCAGTGTCTATAGAGGTCAACACTGAGGAGCTCACGGTCTCTAAACTACTTGGCTAGCTCCAAGGTGCTTATGTAGATGTCATTAGTGAGCAAGCGGGAAACTACTAGTGGAAGCTCAAAAATAAATTTCCATGAGATACATCATCAATGCGATAGAGGTAACACCAACATACAGGATGTTAGCCCTAAATACCCGATTCGGCATAAGGGTACGCGTTGATTTGTATGCGATACCACCTCGAGTGGTTATATGACTCGATTCGAAGACCAATTCTGGAAAACAGAAGGCTGATTCCAAACCACCAATTCAGATTTTGTTTGAAATGCAATACTATTCAGCAAGTACATCGTCTCGTCGAAAAAATTAACAACTCTCTCAAAGATAAAAAAAATTGCGCTGCAGCTTTTCTTGATGTAAGCCAAGCTTTTGATCGAGTATGGCATGCTGGTCTCTTAATGAAACTTGAAAACCATCTTCCAGACATACTATTTAATCTTCTGGCTCACTATCTAAGTGATAGAAAATTCGGAGACAATTTCGACGATGCTTTCTATGACTTCAGAACAATCCGAGCAAGAGTACCAGAAGGAAGCGTATTGAGCCCAAATGAAAAAGTTTCAAAATCACATTCCAGATCAAAAAGTAGTGAAAATATTGAGAAATCTAATGAAAAATTATCGAAGTACAGAAATTGTCGCTAAATATTAATTTGAAAAGTACAAATATTCTCTTTTTTTAAGAATGCTATGTAGACAATTTTGAAATGAAAACTTGATCTTACTTTTTGAAGAAAACGAGACAGAATTTTAATAACATCTACAAGTGAATAATTTGCAAAAGTATAATTTATTATAGTATAGATACGTACTTTTGAAGAATTTTTTTCCAACTGGCTACACTCCCTTTTAAACGGTCCTGTTGCAAAGTCCTGACTTTTGCTAAAATTGTTAAAGGTTTCGATTTCTGCTAAAAACAGCAAACAATTTTCACTTTTTAGCAAAATTTTCCAATGTTGTCGTTTCTGCCTAAAAATTGCTAAAAATTCCAAATAATCTTAATTTTTTTCAAAAGTTGTACAAAAAGTGACAATGGAGTCTTACCTACTTTATAGACAAAAAGTGCAAAAACGTTACACCTTGTGTCAAAAATTGACCGAAAAATTACGTTTTTTTGCCAAAAAGTTGCGAAAGAGTCTTAATTTTCCAACAAAAAGTCTGCAAAAATCACTTTTATTACTTAATACGTTTTGTCGGGTAATTTTTCTAGTTACCAGTAGGTAACTTTCTTGGAATGTACCTAAGTATTGTTCTTTTTTTGTGATTTTTCTGTATTAAAATGGCCAGGTACTTTTTCAAACTTTTTTTGGTTATTTACAGTTACTTTTTTTGGGGGGAAGGAGAGAATTAAATATAGCCCTGCATTGACCAAACAATTTGAATTTTTTCCATAATTGTTGAGATCATTTGGACATGATTTTCTGCTAGGCTCTTATCAAAAAAAAAAAAAAAAAAAAAGAGAAACGACCCACCCTTTGCAATGACTCTGATGGTTTTGAAGTTCAAATTGTTGTTTCTGGAGAAATTAGGTCTGAATTTAGGAATATTATTTTTTTAAAAACTGATTTATTTATCGAAAAATGTATTTTTTAAAATTTGAGTGATGGTTTCCAAGATTTTGTAGTAAAATTAGTTTTTAAAATTTGATTAAGTATCAAAAAATTTTTTATAGATAAGTTTCGGGCATCTCTCAAAAAATCTTGAAAAAATCGTTCAGTAAAAAACACTCCGAGAATCTTGTTTTTATTTTTTAAATGACTATTTTCAAGTTTTAACTCTCTACATAGTGATTTGAATTATTTAACGTGAGTTTCAAGAGCGTTGTTGGGTTAAAAAAAATTGAAAAAATTTAGTGTCGTTGCCCTCAGGTCGAGGGAGTTTTACCATGATTATTAGAGTTGAGCCTTTCACTGATTTCAGTACAAGAAATTTTTGAAAACAGATCTCCGTCAGGTTTCAAGTCAAATGTTAATGATATTTTTCAAAGTTAGTAAATTTTTAAATTTTTGGTCTGTTCTTTTGAGTTGAACCTAACGTCCTAACTGGAATTTTTTACCTGTATAGTCTAGAATGAAGTTTTATCGACTTGATGAGTCAAACAAAGGTCATACTCTTTCATCAAAAGCTCTTGGGTGCTCTTTGGTTTTGAAATAATTTGCCTCATGTGGATTTACCTATTAAGTTGTTTTATTTATAACTACAATATTAGCTTGTATAATTTCTCCCTTTTTTTTTCTTGTTGAAAAAATATGTTATTAGAAATTCCTCTTTCATTTTCAAGCCGTTTTTCGCCAAAGCAGAATAATTTTCATTCTTCCCAAGGTCAAGTTAATACGTGTACAAGAATTACGGCTAAAAAGACGTACTTATCATGTATTACAAGTTGAATTTTATAAGCTTAAAGCTCGTTGGAAAAGCTGTTATTTGGAGTCGTGCTCTCGAACTCGTACTCGTGTGGGCCTACACGGCGATTACCAACACTTCACGCAAATCGATCGTTAGAGTAATTTTCTCGATTGTGAGTTTCTCTCCTCTCTCATTTCGACTGTATTCGTATTAATTTAACAAACGAGTAACATTCCTATTGCTATCAGTGTTTTGTGTTTTGGGAATTATTGAATAAATAATAAGTTTTATTTGCCATGTTCAGTTCACCGATGAATGGCTCGCAATTTTCTATGCGATGCTCTTTTTGCGGTAAATTTGTAATCCGTCGAAGCGACGAGCGAAGTACGATAGAATCATATTATTGTAAAAGTGTGCGAGGATGTGTAGTGGCAAATTTCCGAATGTTGAAATACACTGGTAGAGATATTTGAAGGCTTATTAAAGTCATTTTTATCTTGGGTTTAGATTTTCCTCCTTTATTACGACGATTCTATGTAGAGAATTTTCTGTGAATTTTTCCCAAAAATTTCCGAAATAAGAATTTTTTTAATGTGTCTTAAGGAACTTGATGTGCCCCTTACTACTGCCAATTTTTAGATAATTTTGAACTTGAATTTTCTGCCTCATTTGTCAAGCTCTTTGAAGTTTTAAGTTGACTTTTTTGATCCTCTACACTAATTTACGCATATTTCTGAATATTATTCAGAGCCAATTGGTAAACAATCAAGAAGTATTATCTTTGATTTTACGCATCTGTTAGGTCATCTCGCTTTCGTTTAAATTCCGCTGTATGTTTTATATCCTCCTGCTATAAATAGCACGTCAATATCCCAGCAAGAAGATCTCCTCAGTGGTTTTGGAAAATGGTCTCGCTTCCATCTCGTACATCGAAGTAAAAGGCTGATTTGCGATCAGACCATTTGTATTTATGCGCTGCAACTTGCAAATGTGTGTGGTGCAACTTAATCTGAATATTTATGGAAAGTAGCTCGTCGGAAAATGTATTCGAATGTGGCAAAGCGCCTTATCAACGTTTTATTATTTGTTCGAACGAGAACGTGTTAGATAAAAAGCAGATTAAGAACTTTTTTTTAAACGTAATTGCACCGTTTGCACGGTAGATTTATGGAGAAGGCGGTCGCCCAGGGTGGCAGGGAATCGAAAGGAAGACGAAAACAAAACAAACACACTAAGCAGACGTAAATGGAAGAGAATATGAATTATTAATTTTTTCATTTGAAAATAACCGAAGAAGAGACGAAATACGGCAGATAAACAGTCGTAAAAAAATTTACAAACGCGGTTGATATCGATAATCTTACGTTCTTTGATAAGCTTTTACAACTTTCGAAATCCGATCTTTACAGCAAGGTTCGCGTTTTACCTAATACCTACAATATGTAAGCAGAAGTACATTTTCTTATACCTACCTATACGATACTCATCTATGTGTATTTTACATAGAAACTAACGAGCTCGTTCCGTATAAGCTAGGTTAATTTTCGTGTTTTCGACTATACGCCGAGGAGAATGATGATTCGGGTGTATTTGGTTTATGAAAAACTGGGTTAAAAAAATGAAATTTGATAAAACATTTTGCTTTAACAAAATCGAAGATAAGCTTGTTGAGATTTTTTCCCCTTTTGCCAATTACCGATAACCATTTTTTCCCTTTTGCCTCATTGGATTTAAGGATTGGCGTATGTTTGAGCGCGGAATTTGGTTTAAGCCGAAGGGTTTATGTCGAGTTTATACGGTTTTGAGCCGGATAAAATCGTACTGTCGCTACGTGTTCGTCCAAAGTAGCATCGTAATTTTCCATTTATGTAAAATTTTCATTAATTTTGTCAGCGAAAACGTTACATCGTTTAATACTTTTCTGACGTTTAATAAACTGCATCAAAGTCTTAGGTTGCCATTGTTTGAGCCTCATTCATCTTATTCATAGAATACTTAAACGTGCGTGTGGATTCGATTTGTACAAAACGCGTTCGTCGTTTGAACCATTCAGAACGCGATTTACGAGTCGTATAAAAGGAAACTTTAGCGAGAATTCTTGAAATTCCGTTGCCTCTTCTCTATATAAAGTGCTCATGCAACAAGCAGCCCTTACATTTTTCTATTCATTGTTATGCTATTGTCCAACTTCCAGCACGAATGTGCAGAATTTTTTGAAAATATATTATTCTCAAATATTCCCCGTTGGCCGTTAGTTATGCCAAAAGTATCGAAAAGTTATCATTTCTGAAACTGGGGGAATATTTTGGGATAGAGTAGTGTCAATTTTTTGGTCATTATTTCTCATTTCAATTTGAGAAAAATAATGGCCAAAAACTGATGATGACAATGATCTAGATCAACGTAGACTCTCATTTTTGAAACTGAGCCATTTTTTCGAAAATACCTCCCCTCCCCCCATTTGAGGGCCCATATCTCTCCTCCAGGGGCATCTTCAGAAATAAATTTTCTAGTAATAGGTAAGTACACCACTAGCAAAAGTTTGAGGTGCTGAAATGCTTTTTTAGATTTTTGGGGAATTTTTGAAAATTCAAAGGCCTATTTCTCATGAAAAAAATCAAAATTTGATCAAATTGACATTTACCATCTTTTGAACCCTTCCGATCGATTTAAGCACATATTTTTTTAAATCGAAAACTGCAGAATCTGAAAAATTACTGAAGGCACCAGAATGGTTCGAAACCATTATCAATGAACTCGGGGTAGTCGAAAATAGAGTCCAAATCAAATTTCAGCTTTTCATGTTAATCTGATCGAATTATGATTGTTTTCCCTTGAGAATAATGAGCCTATGAATTTTCAAAAATTTGCCAAAAATCGAAAAATGCAGCACCTGAAATTTTTGCAGGTGGAGTATTTTAGGGTCCTTTTTTGATTCCATTTTGTCCACTTCAAAATTTTTTGTACCGATGGATATATACCTAAAGGGAGCATCTATAAATTTGGATCGACTAGATTAGGACCAGTGAATTCACAAAAACTAGGGTGACGGATTGAAAAGTGTATTTTTTTGCTGGTACAAGTTGAAAAATTTTTAATTTTCAAACAATTTCAGAATCGTCAATTTTTTAAATACATTTCCAGAAACTTCGGCTACTTCCCCAAGTTGACCACCCGCATCGATTGCCACCATTTTTGTACCAATCTGGAGCCTCCAGCAGAAGTTGACTTTTCTACAGCAATTAAAATGGCTCCAGGAGGCGTTGTAATTAACTTCAGCCGCTGAAAATTTAATCGTGTCATAAGTTCGACATTCCAAATCGATTGAGCCCAGTGGATCAAAAAACCGAGGTGACGAGTTGAAAAGTATTTTTTTTTACCTGCTGAAAAATTTCAACGACTTCGGGAGCGATTTGAAGTTGCTGTAAAAAATACAACTTTTGCTGGATGCTCCAGTTTGGCTGGAAAATGGTGCCAAGGGCGGTCAATTTTAGTATACAAACCAAGTTTCAGATTTTTATCTCAATGCTTGCTCTTTTTGTAGAAAACTAATAAGTACTTACTTATGCCAATAGGCCATTTCCGCCATTTTGAGAAGTTTGCTAAAAAATGAAAAATCAACTTCAGCAGCTGAAAATTTGGTTTTGAAGTCTGGGCAACATGGTCCAATTTCAGCTAGATTGGAGTTGACGAGTTGTAAAGATTCCCTTATTGCTATTGTACATAGTTGATAAAAATTTTGAAAATTGTACTAAAATTGATCAGTGGGGTTGCTAATTTCAAATTCCAGGTGCTGAATTTCATTTGGACTCTTTTTTGTGAGATTTTCAAAAAATGGACGTTTCCAGAAATCGAATTGATCTGGGATTTATTCGAGCTGAATCGAATTAAATCAACTCAAAATAGTATTAAAATAGATTTTTACCACTTATCCAAAAAAAAAAAGTAAAAGGCATGTTTCAATCTGTATCACCGTGAGACAATTTGGGCCATGAGGGCTAAAAATAAGGGTCTCCTAAAAATTTTTCACATTCCCTCTCTCTTCTAAAGCAAGTATCTTTTTTTACCTCAAAAATTGAGGTTGAAAATGAGTTGCTTACAAAACAAAATTTTTCCAAAAGTTTTCCTCCGTAAAAAATTCAACTCCCGCCCCTCTCCAAAAAATTAATAATTTCGTTTTCTCAAAAAAAAAGTGATTAGAGAAGCTTCTCCTAAAAAAGTTTTTTTCAAAAAGAAGCTTCCTAAAAAAAGAAATTCTCCCGAATAAGAAGTTTCCTTCAAAGTTTAGATCAAGAACAAAGTTTGTTTCGTGACAAAAAAAATTCAGAGAGTTTTTTTTCTACAGAGAACGTTCTAGCTTTCCATATGAAACTTTTTTTAAAAGCGAAGTTTTCCCCTTCAAAAATGAAGTTTTTATTTTTTTTCAAAATTGAAAATTGCATTTTATTTTCAAAAATAAAGTGAAGTTTTCATTCTCAAACATGACGATTGCATTTTTTCTGCTTAAAATGAAGTTTATGAGTCAACCATTAAGTATAAAATTCTAATTGAAAACCATTTATACGAGCATTTTAATTTTTTCCATCGAAAAATTTAGTAAATAATTCTTTCAAAATCCAAATCGGTGCAATAAATTCTACTGGATTCAATCTACTTTCAGTCGATCCCATCGATTCGGTGAACTCGACCAGGAAATGACTGACTCATTCTGATACATCAATTTTAATCAATTAACTCGCAATCAAAATATTACGAGTAAATTGAAAAATGGGGTGGGAAATAAACTTCAAATTCTTATCTCAACAGCTTGAATCATTTTTTTTTGTATTTTTCGTAATTTGAGCAAAATTTGAATTTTCAAAAACCTTCTTCCTAATAGGTTCAGAGTAGGTAACCCTACCTACCTCACCTACCCCCATACACCTACATTCGAAGTGAATTGTCCGCAGATAAAGAAAACATTTCATCGAAAAAGAATCGAGGCAACTCGATCCTCTTCCTCTTAATGACATCGACAACCACGTACGAATAAATAGCTTTCGCACACGACAACATCAACATTCGACATCTGAGTACGGAGGGTCGAGTAAAAGAAGCATCAACGATGCTGGTTCTGTGTTCTTATTCTTTCTATTTCAAAGTCACAGTCGTGTGGCAAAAAGTAAAGAAATTCTATTCTAGCTTCTTTGACAGGAAATTCAGCTCAAATATATCTAAATCTCTGTGGCACATTTTAGCCGTCCAAGAAAACCATGTTGACTTTATTCGTCTGAATAGATTCTACGAGTTCCGCTCCGTCTTAATGAAGTTACGCCGGATGTCCCTTACAAATTCGTTTCTCGTATCGTACAACCGTACAGACTAATCGCTTTGACGATATGGACTTTTTTTTTGGCCTCAGAAAAGAATTAACCTTCTTGTAGTTATACTCGTACGTTGTTAAACATATTTATATATCGATGCATGCGCTGTGTATAAGATTATGAAGAAAAAGTTCAATTTCTTTCGCAATCTTGTATAAATATTTAACCATCGTGTTAACCTATCTGGTTCGATTTTTATACATAAACCATCGTAACACGATAATTCAGTCCATCATTTATTATACGTAAAGTATCTTTTACTAGCTCACTTCTATAAAACTTAATGCGCGTTACGTAAAATACACCTTCACCTCCATCCTCCATCCTACCCATGCTATGGAAGCTAGCGTGAATTGAAACGGTATTAATTCGATCCTTTTGCCTTTAATTATTAATTCTTTTTTCAACAAAAACCACAGCCTATAAGGTTCGAGGAAAAAAACTACCATGTGTGAGTAATTTACGTCGTGCTGTACAGAAAATTGTACTTTATACGACTATACATGTTTTACTTCACTTTATATTCTTATAAGGTTTACAAAATTCAATGTTGGAATGTTCGTACATCGAACTGAACCATTAAAAGGGCGAATGTTGAAAAGTCCCAATATCTATGCAGATAATCAAAGCTCTGCTTCATTGATCTTTAGAGAAAAAAATTAGGTTTCTCGTAAAGGACGTATGGACACAAATTAGGAACCAAAGAGCAAGAAGAGAAATTGTCGTACTTACATTCTTCTTTGAGGTATGAAATTTACCCATTCCTAGATCGAAGAGGCTGGCAGATTTCAACCTGCCAGGACATGAGGAAGTTGTAAAAATATCTCACCAAAAAATCTAGAAAAATGTCTAAAAAATCCTGCATCCAATTCCACCAAAATTGAAACGATGCCTATAAAAATTACGATTCGCGTTTCTCCGCTTTGAGGAAAAAATTAGCATAAGTTTATTTGCAACAAGTTACATTAGTAAATGTTTGCAAAGTGTAACAACAAATTGAAATCCTTGAAAGTAAATTTCCCGTATGTTTATCCTCAGCATATTTACTCTCGAGTTTTTTTTTTCAATTTATATAATTCGAGTTCATATGTGTATGGTTCGAGGTAAATAATGGGTTTAAAATGTCAACGAGACTTCATCATTTTTTTCTTCCGTTGTGAAATTTACTCCTGGCGCAAAAGCCGTAGCAAATAAAAAAAATTGCCGCGTATTTTACATCCTTGTTTTCGCGTACGAACTGTCAAAAATACGGTTTCTGAATGGTTACGTTTTATATGTACGAGTATGGTAAAATAAACATTACTTCGGGTACGCTATCGCTATACACTATACAAGTGTACAGGGTAGAAATCAAAGCAGCTTCGAGCATGCTGGAAAAATTCAATGTACTATAATGGGATATTTATATTTTCATTTAGCATTCGAAGTACCCGATTATACGACTAAGTAGATCTTGAATTGTAGCGGTGAAAATTATACAGATCTAAGTATACAAAAGGCGCCGAGTTTAATATGTTTTTATTGTAAATGACAGTTTCGTTTTCATAATTAAATAATTAAGACTCGCTTTGTCGTCTTCGTTATAATATTTGTCATTTAATTTGAAACATTGCAGGCCAGCAAACTGAAAACTTATTCGGATGATTAAAAAATAATTCGATAAAATAAAAAATGACGGTTGATTAGCATAATTTAGTAATAAAAGGATTTTTCCAACTGTTTGCGAAATGGCCCAGTTGACAAGTTCATTTTTTATAAAAGTTTTCGTTTTTTTTTCTTTTTCATTATTTGTTTTTCCACTCTTTCGTATACCCGCGTGTTTTCCCCTTCGACTTGGTTTCGTCATCGATTCGCTAAAACGTTTTATTAATTTCATTAAATACTTTTTTTATTGTTTGTATGGTACCTACAAGAAGACTCGAGAATAAGAAATATTGTTTCAATACCGGTGTGAAAGAATTTACGAGTACCTACGAATAACCTTTTGAAAAAATAGCGTTTTCGCGGTACCACGAATTCGACGAAAATGAGCAAAGAAGTTTGAATTATTTTACAATTTCATTATTATAAAAGCGAACTTTTCGTCGATGGAATTTTTTTTCTTACAAAATTTGAGACGAGTGAGATGAAAAGAGGCGAAAATATGGAAACTGATTCTGAACGTTAATTTTGTTCATTATTATTTGCGAATCGGCTGTTTTGTTTTTTAATACAAGTTTTCACATCTGTCGATGTCTTTTTAACGAGTCTATCTATTGTGAAATGAATTCCCTTTGAATATTAATGAATTTTCAATTCGTACCGAATTTTAATACAAATTTAACGGTTGTATTTGTTTACTTTTATGTTTCAGTATATACCTATATCTAACTCGTGTGAACTTTTATTGTGATTGGTGCGGTGCTGTGTGAACTTGAAGAACTTTTATTTATTCAGAAACTGAGGTTTCATTGTGTTCTGTATTCGACAATAAATTGCGGAGCAAGATCAAATCGGTGAGTGATTTTTTAATTTATGGGCTTGTATTTTTGAAAGTTTTTATGTACCTATTATGCTTGGGTCATTACTCAAATTATCGACATTTTTCTGAAAGAGTCAAGTGAGATGACTACAATAAATAATTAAGGACAATATCAAAGCGATAAAAGGTTTGCATATTTAACTTGGTTTGGTTCTGAACTGCCCCCTCCCCACCAGCCATTTACGTTCGCCCTGTTTTCAGTTCTCACACAAAAGTTGTGATGATAAGTACATCGCTTTTTTGTAGGGGGCAGACAAAAATATCAAAAAATTGCATTGAGAACTGAAAAAAATGAGAGAATTTGGGAGAAAAATATGAAATTTGACAAAAAAAGAAGCTTTCAAGCAATTTTGAGGGAAACAGGATTCTTGTTGGGCAAACTTTAATGACTTTTTTTTACCAAAAAAAACTATACTTCCTGCAGAGAATTTTGACGAAAAAAACATTACAACTTTTCGTCAACTCACTAAAGAAAAAACGAAAATTTGTTGACAATTTTGGCAAAAACCGGATTTTATGGGCGATCTTGACAATTATTAAAAATTGACACTTTTGACTTGGGTAAATTTGGCAAAAAAAAACCAAAACCTTATGGGCAAGTTTCGCAAAAAAAGGACTTTTGGATTTTGTTTAGCCATTTTGGAGCTAAAAGAGGACTTTTTAAACAGATAAAGTGAAATTAATTTTTTTTTGGATGTTGGTGGTGACAAATTTCCAAATAGGTACCTAGTGAAAAATTGCGCATTAGCATAAAAAAATTATCGTTCAATTTCCGCATAATGTCACTGAAATTGGAAAAAATTCAGTATAAAATGTTCAGAATGCGAGAATATTTTTCTTTTTAAAGTGAAAAAATCGATAAAAATGAGGTAAATTGCGAACAAATTGTGGTCATAGCCGTCATAGGATATTAAAATTGGAAAAATTGTAATTTCTATTGAATGAAAAAGTTGCAAAAATTACTTGTAATTTTTTAAAATTATTCAGATTTGATAAAATTGAGGTAATGAAGCTGAAATTTGGTTCATATTTTATTTTTCCTTTTTCAAATTTATTGATGATGTTTTCAAACTGTTCTAAAGCCTCAGCGGATTTTTTGATTGAATAATCGCTGCAGAAAATTTCAGAATTGAATAGACAAAAACAGATTTTGAAAATTTGTGTTTAAATCGAACGTAAAGGTCACAAAGACGATGCATTTGAATTTATATGGAGTTTTTCCCTTATCAGAAAAAAATTGAAAACAAACTAGAGGCTCCAGAACCGTTCTAAAATCATTACCACTTGATTCAGGAAACTGATAGAAGGGAGGAAAACTCTCAAGATTCTTACACTGGAAATTTCATAATTCGTGATCGAGGAATTTTCAGTTGAAAAAAAATCTGTTTTACGAGAGAAAATTTCATATTAAATCTGACAAAGCAAAATTTGAAAATTTTCTCCTAAGTCAATCGAAAGAGCATTTACTATGGCGAATCTTAGTTTATAAGCACTGGATTTTACATTGGGGTTTCATTTTTTCAATGTCAATTTTTTCTAAAATACTGAAAAATCTGAAAATCTGCTCTATTTTTTATTTCAATGTGATGAAATTCTGCAGATTTTTTCCAAGGACATTTGACCAAAATTGAGCAACTAAAAATTTTCCAAAAATCGAAAAAATATGCAGAACTTGATCCGATGGTGTATTTTTGGAGCAGTCAGGAGTAGGTAGGTATATCAGATGACTTTTTTGTGAATTTCTTAAAAAATTGTTCAGTACCTACAGATACTATGTAGTTTAAATGTAAAGATAAATGTTGATTATTAAATCGTATGATTTTTTTTCTCTTGAATTTTTTAGTTGGATGTGATTTTAAAATAAAACAGAACTTATATCAAATACTGTGAATGTAAACCCTAATTAAGCGCTGAAAACTCTACAAGAGCCGATTTAGTGGTTTATGGTAGATAAGGATTTGCCTATGTACTTTCAAAAGAGTTAATTGTAAAATAGGTAGGGTGGCCAAGTGGTAAACGCATCCGCTTTCCAAGCCAGAAGATAGGGGATCGAGTGTCCCCGTTGATGCACATTCACACCTGTTAAACTGTGCCAATTCATCATCAGGTTCAATGGTACCAGAAGAAACAAACAGATAGCGAAATTATCATTCAATGGTTGTCATTTGTGGCATGCTGTTATTGTAGATCGCACTGTATTCGTCTTCATCAAAAAGTACGCTGAAACCTTCGATAGGTAGAGGTACACAATCATGGTATGTAGTTGTACCGATTTGTTGTGTTGGTTTGGTAGTAGAATAGCATTCCACGCAGGAGTTAGGAGGCTTGAGGAATGAAAGATTCAAATAACAATTAACATTGAGGAATTGAGGTAGGGAAATTGATAAAGCAAGCCAGCCACCCTACCACATTTTGCAAACAAATAATGGTGATTAAATTTTTGAGAATTGGCAACCCTTTCCCATTACGCTCATCATCGATCTAAAAATTGGAAAAGTCTCTCTATAGCACGCCACAAATTATTGTTCCTAGTCAAAGATCCGATTGAACGAATGAGAAAAATTGTTTTCGAACAGGAAACATGGTCTGACAAAATAAAAATTTGATATCGCGAGCGTCGTAAAACTAAGCCAAAAACTTCCGACGTATTTCCATCTGTCCCCGTCCTTTTCGCCATCTCGCCATACGCGTATAACTCTTCTTCTTTTCTCGATCCAATCATTATAATTTAGCATCCCAATACAATGATAGATTACTCGTTCACCATCCGAACAATGAAAATACAATCGGAGAAAAAATATAGCCGTCGCATTTTCAATATTCGTGCATTTTATATTTTCGCAGCGACGATGTTCTATGAAATAGCAAATGCGAAGACCATTCGTCACAAACAATACCTATGCATACACGTACCTCTACAGTGAAAATACGATATTTCTTATCGCCGCAGCTTTCTGGCTTTGAAGGTGCTCATACGCGAATACACTAGAAGAGCCTACGATCGAGATGAATTTTTCACAGATTGTTCGATGAAGTGGAAAATTTGCTCATGAGATGTATCTCTATAATATCCTCTCGAAAGGTTTTTGATAATTTTTGAATTGTTCTCGACTATATTTCCGTGTACATATACCTAGAAGTTTTTACGTATATTGGTGCATATTTTCTTTTAAATACGAAGAATAAAAAAAAAATACATACAACGTTCAGTGTACTTATCGAGGATTTCCTCTTTTTAAAATGAAAGCATTGCACTCCGTGTAGCCAGCGTAGATGAGAGAGATCATACAACCGCGAATAGTTTTAGCAATAAATTTCTCGTAAATATCGTAATTTTTATTTGTATAGGTAGAAGCTTAACGAAGCAATTCTTTCGACGTTAATTTGCATTCGATTCATTCGAGTATTTATAAAATTGATACGTACAGTATACACAAAATTTTATAATCGGAAGACGATATTTTCCCTCCTTTTGAACGAACGTTGCACTGGCGGATGGGCCCTTATTCAAAATCGTTTATCTCGCAGATGATGAAAATCGATTAAAAAATGAGTATAAACGGACTTGAAAGTTTAATGAAATCTTAACTTAGTGTAAGCTGTTCGCGAATTGAAGCGCGTTTTAATAGCGAGATTAACGGTGAGAAAGTGGCAGGGGGGGGATGAATTTTCGAGCATATTTACGCGAAAAACGCGGAGAGAATTCGTCGAGGAGTTCACGGCAGACCGCAACATCGGAAGTAATTAAACCATCATCGGTATAGCGAACTCGAATGGTGTAGAATACTCCGCGACTATGTGTATAACATGGAAAATGTAATAAATTTTCTAAAACAAGCCACCGAATAGTACGTTCTCAAAAAGTAATTCAAACGAGCCGTCTCAAATCAGTGGGTTCAAAATGGAAGCGCATGTTGGAAATAATGCGTTGCCATTGTTGAGAAAACATGTACCTATGGTTTACTCCTTTTTGGGATGTTTAGTGATTTGAATTTTGTTCCTAATAACACGTGAATGAGATTTTTCCCTTCGAAAGAAGTATGGATGGTGGTGGTGCTTTGGTGGTACTTTTTGGTTTTGTTGGAAGGAAAAACTTTTTTCCCTCCGAAACGTTGTCTCATCGTCTTAGTGATTCTAGAGAATTTGTATTTAAGTGTAATGTTTTTAGAAGACCAATACTTGTATCTACTTTTGCGCGTTAAAATGTGAATTTAATGACGTTACAACTTTTCTCGAGTTTATCTGCCTAATTCTGACCTTTTTTGAAAAATTACTCATCGAAAGTTTTGTTCATTAAATCTTCTCTAAAACCTCTTTTCCGTGTCGCCATTTTTCAATCTGTCGTATCTTGACGGTTTTTGAATTTATTTACTCGTCGAGAGAGGGGTTGTTACCGAAAATACATACGAGTTAGCCGAAGTTGTCGAACTAATGCAGTAGTTCTCGATTGTTCGATTTAATTGAAGGAGAGGAAAATCCACTTTCACAGAAAATTGCTTTGTGAGGAATTTGGTAGCAAAGTGGAATTTTAGAGCAGAACAGATGAAAAAACGGATCAATGTCGGAATTATATATGTTTTTCAACCGGGGGGAGGGGGAGAGGTTGTGGATCATTAGTGATGACAGTTTATAGGTATTTTAAAAAACTGTTTAAATTAAACTAAAATTTTTTCAATGTTATAAAATCAATTTGAGTTGCCTTAAAAAATGCTATTTTCTCTTGTCGTGACCTCAGGGTCATTCCACGTCAATTCAACCAAAAACTAGTAAGGAGGGTCGGCGATCTTTTTGAAATTTTTCCTGTGGAAAGACCTTTCCGAAGGGATAACCAATGGCGCAAATCGAAACATTCTAGCCCTTTTTTAAAGGCTGCTAGGGGGTGTCAAAGTTTTCAGTGAACTTGAAATATCATCCATTTCAGCAAAGGATTACTCGATAACCGCGATACCTTCCAAAATGGAACTTTTTCCAATAGTGAGAGGCTTTGAAAGACTTTTTGGTGATATTAAAGCTCTTTAATACAAGTATGGAAATAGATTATGCTCTTAAGAAAGTCTTAGCATTTTGCGTAAGTTTTACGTACTGCGCACGCACAAATCTGTTCACATTGTACAACGTCGCACCCCATTGGTTGCGCCAACGCGTGACGACACCAACCTGCCATGCGCAGTACGTAACACATACGTAAAATGCTATGACTTTCTTGAGAGCATAATCTATTTCCATACTTGTATTAAAGAGCTTTAGGTGATATCATAAAAATCAGTGTTGCCACTTTTTTTGTACGAAAAATTAGCTCAAAAATTTTCATAACGTAGTTTTCATATAGTTACGCCTCTCAAAAATTCTGAAAAAAAAATATTTTAGACAACCTTTCATGCTGAATAACATATGAAGAGTGATAAATTCCAAAACTCGCTTTGTCCATTTTCACAACTTTTCAGGAGAGAGGAAAAACAGTTTCCCTTTAAATGGGTAAATTGGCTTTTTAGACGAGTTTAGCACTTTATTTGGGTGGATTTATGATGTAGGAGTGTAGGTATACATTTCATCCACTAAATACTGCTGAAAAAATTTCAATAAAAATGGATAAAGCGCGTTTTGGAAGATTATTTTTTTAAAATTTTTTAGTGAATTGGCTATTTAGGTGAGTTTAACACCTCATTTTGGTAGGTTGATGATGTAGGAATGTGAGTTACTACTTCATCTACCAAGTACTGCTGAAAAACGCACTTCGATAAAAATGGACAAAGCGAGTTTTGGAATATCACTCTTCATATTAAAAAATTGGGATTGCATTATTTCTTAAAATCGATTTTAAAAAATTGAAAGTTTGCGAAAAAATACGATTTTTTGATTTAAAACATGAAAGAAAGTTTTGATTGGTGAAGTTGACCCATTCGACCCCTATTTTTACGTATCTGTTGAAAAAGTTGAAAAAAAAACCTTTCACTTGATGAAATGAAATCACAAAAAAATCAAAATTCTAAGTGAATTGAATAAATGAAAGAATTTTAATTTTTTTGCTACGAGTGTAATTTACGTCAACTTTTTCATGAAATTCGTCAGAATGAGGTCAAAATAAGACAACAGAATAAATTTAAACTTTTTGTGATGCTTGGAATTGAAAATTGAATTTTTTCGAATTTTGATTTTTTTGTGACGACTTCATTTCATCGAGTGTGAAAGGGGTTTTTTCAACTTGTTCAACAGATACGTAAAAATAGGGGTCGAATGGGTCAACTTCACCAATCAAAACTTTGTTTCATGTTTTAAATCAAAAAATCGCATTTTTTCGCAAACTTTCAATTTTTTTAAATCGACTTTACGAAATAATGCCACCCCAATTTTTTAATATGTTGTTCAGCATGAAAAGTTGTCCATAATAATATTTCTTTCAGAATTTTTGAGAGTCGAAAGTATATGAAAACTACGTTTTAAAACTTTTCGAGCTTATTTTTCATGCGAAAAAAATGGCAACACTGATTTTTATGATATCACCAAAAAGCCTTTCAAATCCTCTCACTATTGAAAAAAGTTCCATTTTAGTAGGTATCGCGTTTATCGAGTAATCCACTGCTGAAATGGATGATGTTTCAAGTTCACTGAAAACTTTGACACCCCCTAGCAGCCTTTAAAAAAGGGCTTCGTACTCAGTTTCCGCCATTTTCTAAAATTTGCCAAAAATTAGAAAAAAATCAACTTCATCGGCTCCTGAAACTTGGTTCTTGAGTGTGAGTCGCTTGTTTTTTAGTGAGTAGAATTTCATTCAGATCGGACTTGACGAGTTGTAAAGATTGCCTTGCCCAACATGAAAAAACTCGAAATTTATTTCAAATTGAAAAAAAAAACAGAAAACAAAAAAAAAATACAAAAACATAAAATGAAACCCAAAAAATTTTAAATGAGTGAACCATACTTTTAGAAAATAAAAAAATTGAAAGCCTTAAGCGACGATGACAATCAACTTAAATTTCCATCTACGAGTCTAATTCATTTCAGAAATAAGCCCAAAAAAATAACGAATTATATCCAGTGATGAATAAAAATTTTGCGAAAAGGCGAAAAAGCTTATGCAGATCAGACCAAAACAATACAGTTTTAGAATACAGATTTGTCATTAATGAAACCAATTCTTACTGCAGCAAATTGGAATTGCCTTGTAATAAAATGCTGTCTGCTCTTTTGGAGAAGAAACACGAAAAAAATGATGAAAAATATAAATTAATTCTCAAACGGGAAAATAAATTATTTATAAATAAAACAGATTACCCTTTCAGAATTGACACATTTGCATACAAATCAGCTCTATTTCTATATCATAAATCGCGAAAGATAGAATCCAGTAAAATTTACTCGACCGGCACATTTGACGAAAAAAATTTCGAAAATGTACATTTTTTGCTTATCACGGAAACGTGAATTTCATTTTTAAGCAAACGAATATTTTATAAGACGTTGACTCCGCTGTCTCGTGCTTCTTTTGTTGCTAAGTCTTGCTATAACAACGACGACGACAAGACGAACCACCCAACATTTATAATTTATTTTCTTAACTACTTATCGAAGTTTTGAAAAGTTGATATAAGGACCATAGCAGCCACCATCGGGTATCGTGTAGTTTCAAATCAATCGTTAATAAGGCGAATTGAAATTTTATACCTTTCGTGTAAACGTAAAGATGCTGTTGGATAGTTTGATCGTAAAAATTATGCGAAATTTTTTTACGATTACGTCTTCCATCTTTTCATCCACTCGTTTATAGTTCTCTAGGTTAAAAATGTCACATTTATGCTCGGCGAAAAACTTCATTTTTCCACTAGGAATACCGCACGAGGACGGTTTTGAAAAAATTACTTATCAAATAAATTTTTTAATATTCGTTCATCGATCGTGGCAAATTTTTCTCAAAAAATATAAGAAAAAATCTTGGAAATGATAACGTTATTTTTCTTTCGCGAATTCGTGGTATTAGCGGAGTGAGAGAGCAGAAATAGTTTTTAAGAACGCTAATCAGTAATGATTGATTTTTCTAATCTGAAAACGAGGTTATTTCGCCTCTCGTACGTACTGATTTATTTATTTTAATTGAATTTGCCGACTGGAGATGAGGCGATCGAGCTACACTCTTGCATTGTGATTAATCGTGAGACCAATGACCTTAAAGATCATTTATGTGTAAATTTTTGCGAATTAAAATCGCAGAAAATTGACTTGGTTTCTCAATTGGAAACTATCCTGTACACACATTTTGTCTTCTTAGAACCTAGGAGAGGAGACAAATTTTCTAAATTTTGATCATTTTTGGTGAATTTCCGCTAGGTACTTTTTGATGATCTTTTTCTTCCTTTTTGACCAATTTTCTGCATTTACTAAAACTTTGGGTTTACTTTTCATTAAATTAAAAAAATTTATTAAGATTCCAATGAATCAATGGTCACCTGAAACCTCGTACACTTCATAAAATTCTGGACAGAATTTTTAATAAGTACCCAACTTCCGCTTTTCAGTATTCTTTTCACATCTTCATCCCTTTATAATATCTTAGTTGTTCGGCAGTCGAGTCGGTTCTCGTAAAAGGAAGCTGTATAAAGAAACAAACGAATTTTTCGCTCGGAATCACGAAATTATGATAAAATCCTTAGAACATAATACCTCGGCGGCGGTAATTTATTGTTTTGTTTTGGTTTTTCTCTTCTATTCAAAGGCTACGTACAAAAAAAGAAGTAACTAGGTACCTCTTCGCATACAAAAAGCTCTTTCGCTTCTTCGCGCCGCGCCGGTTGGATGAGAAAAAGAACGTGGAAAATGGAAGACGAAGAAAGAGGAAGAGAAAAAGAACGGCGAGAAAAATTAGCCGGTTTGTTTGCTTTTTCAAAAATAGTAAATTGGCTGGCGTTTTCATTGAATTGTAGTCCATTTGATGTAAAAGTATCCTTGTTGTACTACGTTTACACGACACGAAATGTTAATTAGAACGCGAGCTGTAGCATTTTGAATGGAACGTGGATGTTGTATAGAAAATCCAAGCTCGCAGGGTTGGTTAGAACATTTCGGACACCGCACCGCGAAAAAAAATTTCTGCCAGCGGAGAATCCGCGCCAACAATAGAGAAAAAGCTCCCAGTTGAGTATTCTTTCGCGATGAGATTATTACGCTATGGGAAACTGAATGAGCGCACGCGAGAAGAAAAGGGAGCTTTCGTCTAAGTTTTTCAACTTAATTATGCACGGTTGCGCGATATTTTCGTTTACTATTTTGTATACCTACGTATCTGATCTGCTGAGAAAAAAATTGCATTCGCGGTATAATTAAGAATTTCCGGTTGATTTACGTTGGTTTTTAGAAGATTTTGTCTTCTGTAGTGTATACTGTATACTGTACCTACGTATTAGATTCGTAGACGAACAACGACGCGGTATTGATAACGTATTAATTCAGCACTCGATTAAATTATTATCGTTTCGAGTTTATGTATCTCTATACTTTTATACACGTGGTATTACATAAGTACAGCGATAAAGCGGTTTCCAATTGAGCCAAAGAAATTTATTCAGAAAATTACACATTTGCGAGCATAGTTGTGTGGTTTTTAGTGTTTGTATACTAGGTGTAGGTACCTATAGATATATTCGAAATGGGGCGAGGCGAAGCGACACGACGCGACGTGACGGGCGTTGCGGCATCGTCAAGTTTTCAATTTTCCAAGGAGATAATGTTTTAAAACCTTTCAAATATAATGAATTTATCTGGTCGATATGGTTTATTATTGAGAGTACACTTTGTCCTAGTTATATTACCCAACGCGGAAAATTTAAATAATCGAATTCGATTTGCGTTTTCGAAGGTTATATGTACAAGTATAGTACAGCTATTTTAAGTGAATTTCGGACAAACTTTAGTCGAGTTGAACTTCAACGTGTACGATATGCCTGCCAGAAATCGTGTGAAGTGTTGCTAACTCGGATCTCAATTTTTTTTTACTCCATATTTTATGTCTCAATAGCTGGAGAAAAGGAAGTAAAATGAAAAATGCGCCATATATAGTTTTCCGAAAATTGATTCAATTTTATTGCTGCGTTGATCTGGTTTGAAGCAATTTCTGCTCAATATTTGTGTTTTTTGAAAATGTATTTTTTTCTTCTTCAAGGGAGGTGTTTCAGTTGGCAGAAAATTTGTTGAACTGGACAAAGCTATATCCAGAGAGCATGCAAAAATACATAACGAGCTAAAGTTTCATGTGCTGAAGTGCATTTTTCGATTTTTGGTAGATTTTTGAAAAATAAGATTCAGGCCAAAAATGAAAAAAAATCTGAATTTAACCGAATCGACCTACAAAGTTAAAATTCAGTACTCCCTAACAAACGATTTGAAATGGTTTGGAACCATTTTGAGCAATTCTGGAGCTTCTGGCAGATTTTTGAATGCAATGCTGGGTCAACTAGAGCTAGTTTCAAACCATTCTGGGTTTTTATGGTGACATTTAAGAAATTCTAGTTCTCTAAAAAACACCATAACATTTTGTCTAAATCGACTTATAACCACTAACCATGATCGTCCGCGCTAGAAGTTCATTTGGACAGATTTTGAGACGTTTTTTGGAAAACTAGAATTCACAAAAAGTTGACGAAAGGTCCAAAACAGCTTGAAACCACCTTCAATTGACTGGGCATGTGAAAAAGAAGAAGTAAACTGGGTTTCAGTTTGTCTAAACTAACGAGTGAGGAACGAAGAATTTTTCAAATTTTCAATTGGGTATCTAAGTATAATGAAATTTCTGGAGAAAAATGAGGTTCCCAGTTGGCAGACACTGATTTAAAAAAAAAAGATGTATGTACTATGTACGATTGTACGAGTATAATTTGTAATGATCAAGGGGGTCACCAGACCACCAGTCACTAATAAACACCAATCACGAGTGTATCTTTTAAAGTTAATTTGGGTAAATTTTATGGCGTTTTTTTTGTGAAAAATATGGATTTATTAAAATGTCGCTGGAGGCTCCAGAATGGCTTGAAATCGGCTCCAGTCGACTCATGATTTTGAAATTATTCATCTTTCCAACTTCATTTAGTAAAAGTTTGTGGAAATTCCAACTTTTAAAAATCTACTGGGGATTCCAGTTTTAAAGGCTTCAGAATTGTTTGCGATCGATTCAGGAGGGGGAGGGGGTCAAAAACAGGGCATGCACCAAATTTCGGATTTCTGGATCAATTTGGTAACATTTTCATTTTTTCCGTTTCTGCCCCAAATTTGATTTTCAAAAATTTGTCAAAAATCAAAAAATGCATTTTAGCTTCAGAAATTAGAAATTTTGGCTGGTATGTATTCTCGCATGTTTTTTCAATCTAGCTTTGTCCAGTTCAATTTTTTTTGGTCAGTTGAGATGCTTCCTTGTTGGTAAATTTAGTGAAAAAACCACGTCTTTTTTTTCAACATGATTATTTAAGAATATTCTTGAAAATGTTGTTTTTATTTGAATTTTTAGGGAAAGAAATTGGAAAAATTTCTGGTCCCAACAAACAGCCAACAAGCTCTTTCAACATAAAAAATCAGTTCATCCTTAGAAAAACCTCTCCCACTTAAATAGACTTTAAGAAGTTATCTTGACAAGACTGAGAATTGGACACATCAAAATCGAACATAACCATCTTTACCTAAAAGCCCCTAAGCCCTCATATCAATTTTGCTCATCTGAACCCATATCTGTTCAACACCTACTATTCTATTGTCACCAGTTGCACCAACATCGATTATCTCTTCAAATAGATGAAAACTCTCTCTCCATTCCTGACAGCCCCTCCGAAGTAGAAACATGTATTACTCTTGTTAAAAAACACAACCTGACAAATTCAATATAATCTGACGTATGGTGTAATAATCAAGTGATTTTTGTTTATACGTTTTATAAAATAATTTCTGAGAAGAGAAGGTTTCGAACTTGTAGGAAAATGTGTACTCAATTTTAAACGAATCTGAATTCAAAAGAGCATGTAAAAATATTCTACCAGTCAATGCTTCAAATTTTGAAGCCTGTTTCTAAAATTTTAGAAAATTTTTTAAAAATCAAATTCAGGTCAAAAGTGAAAAAAATCAAAGTGTTGTGTAATTGAAATGGAATGCTGAAATTTTGCTATTTATAATGGTCCATATTTTTGACATCATCTCGAATTTATTGGAAGTAGTTTCGAGCCATTTTGAGCAGTTCTGGAGCTTCCAGCAAATTTCAGAAAAGTGGTGAACATGAAAAACTGAAGACGTGAAGTATGTATCATTTTTGGAAAAATTGTCAATTATGGCAATTAAATATTTACGAATTGGCAGCACGGTCGTTCTATTAAAACTGGACTTGATTGATTTTTTTGAAGGAGGGGGGGGGGTGATTCAATTCAGAATTTTAAGGGCCATAAATCACATTCATGAATCATTTTTTTACTCCAATTTTGTGTTATTATGTCTAATTTACGCGATGTTTTCAGCATTGTTGCCGGATTTACCTCAACTTTACTCTAATTATTTCATCAATTTTTGGAAAATTTCATTTATTTTCATGCTTATTTATAGTATTATGATACTTCAAAAAATTTTCTCCAAACATTTCATTTAGATCTTATTATTGATCAATTTCATTCAATTGGCAGAACTTTATTTGTCTGAAGAATAATAATGAGCAATTTCATTTTGTGCTAAAACTTTTAAAATTAATACGTATTTAAAACCAGAAAAAATTCAATTTCAAAATTTTTTTAAAATTTTAGATTTTGGAGTTTTTAAAATTATTTTTAAAAATTGTTTGTATAAGAAACCCCTTCATTTTTAAAAATTGATTACTTTCAAAAAAAAAAAAAAACATTTTTCTTATTTTGTAGTTAAAATAATTGTGCCAGGATTCGTCCTTAACATTTTCATTTTGGTATATTTCGAAATAGCAGTCCATTCAAATTTCCAAATAATTCATTCCCAAAAAATCGAATGTAGGGTACATTACACCTTTCAGGAGATGCCATAAGCTGAGTTTCGGTCTGATTGCTGACTTATTACCTATTTCTGATTGTTCTCTGTGTATAGCTGTATAGGTGGTAATTTAGGAGAAATTAGAGATGGGCTTTATGCCAATCCAACCTAGCCTGACTTATGTTTTGGAAACCACCTTTGACCTCCCATAATACCTTTTCAGTCGGTTCAGTGCCAGTTTTTCAAATTATCACTCAAAATAAATCGCCATATTATGTTTTTACTTAATCCCTCGTTTTTTTTGTTTTTTCTTTTTTGACAATAGCTTGTTCTGAATATTTACCGAAAGCTCAGTAGTCAACATTTTGTTACTCTACATTCTTTCAACTCAATTCGTCGGTTCAGATAAAATATTTTACCGACTTTTCTTAAGAAAAGTGGAGTACTGTATTTGTTGCGATGGTGGAAGTTGGGTCGGGGAGTGACTTTTCTTTACGTTTTGAGGGTCTGGGATCACGATACGACCATTCCCGAAAATTCAGGTTTCCTTATATAAGGTTTATATATATATAGATTTAAACTTAGTCATTGTGGTGCCCGTTTTAAGTATACGTAGTCATTGTGGTGCCCGGTTTTGGTCTTGAGGTGCCCAAATCGGGCACCACAAGGTCTTTTTATATAAAACGATGTAGAATCTCATGAAATGCACTCTAAGGTGAAAAAAAAAAATTTGAGGCAGGCACCGCAAGTACCAAGTTTATATAACGGGCACCACTATGACTAAAAATACCAAAAAAACTAAACTGCTCCAAAACACCTTTATCATACATATATATGTGATCCTCTATGTACGCGGGCACCACAATTACCATAAAAGACCCGGGCACCACAAGGTACTAGGTACGTGTATTTATAGATATATATATATAAGTTTTTTTTGGTTTTTTCGAAATAACTCAAAAGCTGTAAACTTTTGGATCGTGGTGATAATTTTGGTTTGTAGGGACGGTAAAGGCCTAGTTGTATGCAAAGTTTCATCAAAATTGGTTCAGCCGTTTTCTAGATATTGAATTTTGAAAAATTGTGAAAAAAAAGTTTAAAGTTCAATAACCTCGAAAACTTTGAACTTTTGGAGCATGATGGTTATGTCAAAAAATCGGGCTTGTAACCTAGTTATAAGATTATAAATTTGATCAAAATCGGTTCAGCCGTTCCTGAGAAATTTCATTTTTAATGAATTTTGTGCAAAGTCACCCTGCAAATTTTGTCGCTCGATAAACGCTGAAGCTGCGAACTTTTGAAACATGCTGATGATGACAAAATGTTAGGCAAGTATCCAACGGGTGAAAATTTAAATTTCATCAAAATCGGTTAAGCTGTTCTTGAGTAATTAA
This sequence comes from Planococcus citri, assembly GCF_950023065.1. NCBI lineage: Eukaryota > Metazoa > Arthropoda > Insecta > Hemiptera > Pseudococcidae > Planococcus > Planococcus citri. The sequence goes on along the minus strand of NC_088680.1, from coordinate 42,993,812 downwards.
TTTTTAAAGTTGATGATTTTTTCAATGTGCCATTTTACCAAATAAAATTATCGATTTTCGTATTATTTCGAAATTCGAATATTCGCGGATGAATTTTTGGAAATTCGAGTTCGACAAAAAATCGAGGATATTTTTATTGATACAATGTACGTTTAAACGATACGTTTATCGATCAATTTCACGAAAATAGAAATGAAAATTTATCGATTTTCTTATTTCAAATAGGTAGTCAACATGTATACCTTTTAAAATTGCATTTTGGAAAAGTACAACGGTGGTCCTGGGGCGAAGGAGTTGGCTTAGTGAGCGGGTGGTACACGGTTCAAATCGTACCCCAGGAGCAAATTTTTTTAAAAATTTTTTTAACGATTTTTGACAGAAAATGTTGGAATTTATCGATTTTTTTATTTCGAATGTACGCGGATCAATTTTGGACTCGATAATTACTCGATATATTCGCGAATAATTAACCAAAAATTAATTAAATGGATTTTTGACAGAAAATGTTGAAATTTATCGATTTTCTTATTTCGAATGTAACGCGGATCAATTTTGGACTCAATATCACTAAAAATAAATTGAATAAATCGAGTCGTTCGCGAATGATTCACGAAAAATAATTGAATGAAAAGTTCAATTCGTTCGCGAATGTCACTTATACGAATCGATTCGTTCGCGAATGATTCACAAAAAAATTCAATCCATTCGTGAATGATTCGCCAAAAAAACTTCAATCCGTTCGTGAATGATTCACCAAAAATTGAGTAAATGAATCGATTCGTTCAAGAACGAGTCACTCATACCAATCGATTTGTTCGCGAACGAGTCATTTATACGAATAGATTCGTTCGCGAACGAGTCACTTACACGAATCGATTCGTTCGCGAATAATTTAGTAACTATTAATTTACTCGTTCGCGAATGATTCACCTAAAAATCACTCAATTTGTTTACTAAATTGCCAATTGTTCGTAAATGATTCGATTCGATTGTAAACAGAACAGAAACAGATCAATTGCTGTAAAAATGTTTCAAAACTAGTGAATCAATTCGTTCGTAATAAATTTTTATTCAAAGAAAAGTCGGTCTTCTCACGCTAAATGCGTGAGTGTTTTTTTTTTCTGTAATTCCATTTCGTGACATAAGGTCAATGTCAGAAAGGTTGAAATTCAGTGTTGGAGGTGGGGAGGGGGTATTAATCGGAATTTGATGCGTCAATCACATGAGGTTTGACTCCTCACAAATTGAATTTTTAAAACTTACTTTTGCCAGACTTCCATCCCAACGTTATGAATTTTCAAATTATTCATTCCTTCGAAGTTCACACATTTCTGTTCCAATTTCGATCACCTTGATTTCGAAAATATATCAACAGTATAACAATTCGTTCCAAAACAACGAAAATATATGAGTGAAATTGTCTCTTCTTCGCGTACAACTTCTCCCTCTAATTAATATTCAAATGGTTTCGGCGGGGGCAGCAAGAGGGGGACGAGGAGGCGAGGCAAAAAAAATAATAATGTAAATTTTAAACACGTTGTGTACATGTCGAACCGTATGATGGTTCAGTTTTATCGCTGCCACGTTAAAATTATTCAAACAGGTAATGTGTAATTAAGTCACCAAATTAACGACTTCTAAATAGAGAAATTGCCCGTTAAAGTAACGAATGGATTTATCTTTTAATGGATATTGTTCGGGTGATTTGTCTTGATTTACGCGTTTCGAATAATTATTATTGGCTGTAGCATCGCCGAGAATTCCGAATTATCCCTATCTCACGTTCGGGTTGACTCGTTAAAGGTATGTAAATTACATTTGTGATATTTAAATTTAAAAGCGGCCAAATAGTAAATTTGCAAATTTACATCAGGCAACCGCATTCGGTAATTTGAATTTGGCCGTTTGTGTTCGGTTGTGTTGGCGTGTGCTGAGCTGAGCCACTTGTACGAGTTTATGTGTAGGACTGATTCTGTTGTTGTTGTTGGTGTTGTTGTTACTACTGCTGCTGTTGTTGTTGTTGCTGCTGTAAAACGGACCGCGTATGCCCGTACGGTTACGCCAATAAAAACATTTCAAACGTCCGGCTAATGCAAAAGCGATTACAACGGAGCAAAAAATATTCAAGTGGATGGTGAGATTTTATAGATTAAATTTGTCGCCGATGCGTTATATTTAATTGGAATTTGTAAGTTTGCAATTTACAAAGGATATAATGCTTTGTACGCGAGCGTGATACCGCACGAGTTTCATCGCTTTGTCGCGGTCAGACCGTTTGGCTTTTTTTTTCAACCAAAAAACGAGCGTTTTTTCACATTACAAGGGTTGTTAGAAAAAAAAAACATTTTAAAATGTGTTTTGATTGTTTTTGATTTAAAGGATTTTTTTGTAGTACGTTTGGTAGCCAAGTTGGGCTGGTATTTTTTGTGTCTTTTTTTTCTTCTTTCAAATTTTTGAATTTTGTGTGATTTGTAAAAGGGCTTTAGTAAGTAATTTGACTTTGAATTAGTAATGTTTGCGGAACGTAACGCGTGGGAAATTTTTTTCATTTTGTTTGGTTTACATGAAAAGTTTACACTCGTGTTTCAGATTTTAGGTATCTGTTTTTATCTCTACGTATTTAATGGATTCTGAAATGTATTTTAATTGAAATATAAAATGATAGAAATTTGTTTTTCAACAATGAATTGAAATAGGGTACTTTTTTTCATTTCTGATTTTTTATTTAAGGGCCAGTGTTGCACTGGGAAAATTTGTCTGCACCTTTCTATGTACTAATGAATTGACAATTTAGAACTTGCGTGACTTGAGAATGAATTTAAATGCAGAGAGATCTTGCGAAGAAAATTTTAAAAATCGCAATTTTCATTAAGTATTTTGAATGATATCTGGTTGCTTATGACCCAAGAACAGACCTCTACGTGTCTGAAATTCATAAAAAGAAAAATTGAGATTTGCTATTGTCAATTTTTATTTCTATGCTCAAAGTTCATTGATTAATATTTCGAGTCTTTCTAATTTAATTAAACAAGAATTTTTTTTCTCAAAAATGAAAGAAATGTTTAGAATTCGAATGAAAATGTTGAAATTTTCGAGCAAAATTTTTCAAACGATCAAATATTCCTAATTATTAGAAAAATATCGTCAATAGTACCATCGAAGTACCCAAATCAAAGATGTAAGTACCTACGTATAAAAAATTCGCAGAAATTGACACCATTTTGGCGATAAGGTTGAAACTTGAAACAACAACTATTCCAACTTGTTTTTGCTGTGCTTGTGTGAGTGTGCAAAAGAAGCGTGTAAATGAAAATAGGAAATGAAAACGCAAACACTTGGAAAACCTTTGAAAAATAATTTATTTTTTATTATCGCAAATGGCATAGAATGAAAAAAGGTGGAAACCTTATTTTTTGCCATACTCTTCTACGTGTACCTATATCGTTGACGAAGGAGAAAAAAAATGCTGTCATATGTCTCCGTTACAACAGGATCGTATTATATGTAAATCGCAATTTCTTTCGTGAAAATTTCTTCCTTTTGATCGATTTCATTTTTCGACGAACGAAACACCCTCTTCGGAGAATACTTTATTCTTCGCCGTTTTGACGAGTAAATAAAATAAACTTTTTTTTTTATTTATTTATATTTACGTGCTTTTTTGGAACGCGAGCTGAAAAAAATATGGCGGTGTGTTTGAAAATATTTTACGTATTTACGTATTCTACGTTACCACTTTCGTCATCTTTTTAGAGAATGATGTGTTTTATTACGCGATTTCACGTTTCCGTTCGACGGACGTGGTTTTTTTTTCTTTTTGATTTTCTAGAATTGTCTGAATGGGTTTTTGAAATGAAATCATTCTAGGATTTTGATTCATTTAACTGAAAGGTGTGAATTGACGATGAGTTTATATCCAAAGTTATGTTTATTTGGAATGTAGACCGTGAATGAAATTTCATTTAGCTAAACTTGATATATTCACAGAAAACATACGAGAGAAAAGATCTGTGGTCGAGTTCGACTAGCTTACCAAGTTCTCTGTCGTTATTCAAGTATTGGAAAGATTTTTCCAAATTCGACCCATCTCCCCCCCCCTTCCCCACTAGACTTCCGTTGTAAATCCTTTGATTCTCAAGTTCATCATTATGGGCTTTATCACGACATTGTTGGCTTATCAAATTGAACTGGAATACCTGCATCTGATACACTTCACGTATAGGCACGAGTTCAGTAGTCGGTACGCGTGTCGCATGCTAACAAAATGACATCTACCATTCTACCATTTGCCTCCGAGGAGGTGGAAAGGGAAGACGTGGAAAGTCGAAGTCGCGTGTGGAAATTATACGTATCTAAACAGAAGAAAAAGAGGCAGACATCAGAATTACAGACACAGAAAAGAGCAAAACTCTGTACGTTATTAAGTTCTCATTTCGAAAACATGCGAAATTCATCCTCCATTAATCCGTCTTCATATTTCATTTTATATTTCATTCAATCCTCGTCACTTCGAAAATGTCTTAGAAACAAAACGGAAATACCTTTATAACAGTTTTCAAACGATATTAAATTACACTATCAATTACAAGTTTAGAAAATAAGACGTCACCTATAGTAAGGTGTGCTTGTTTCATAGACGAAATCGTAAATTCACTCGTACTTACTTTACTTTTCTCGTTTCACGAGTAGGTAAAAGTTGTTAGCATTTTCGCTAGCGAATTTATCTTTTTCATTGTTACCGACACCGCCGCCGCCGCGCTGCACCTTGTAGGAGAAAAGTTTGCGAAATTTGAATGAAAAACTGCCTCTCGTATATGTGAAAGAGACAATTTCGAGCGTTGAGCCCCTTAATGGTGAATTGGTGGGTGTATCGTTCGATTGATTGAGGGTAGCTTTCTTCGCGTTTTGTGGTTTGTAATGGTGACACACACATGTATTGGAAAGCAATACGTAAGTTACAAGTTTTCTGATAGGCACATTTTTTTTTTAAATTTCAATTAATTTGAGATGAGGTCAAGGAGGGAAAGTGGTGATTTTTTAAAAATCAGATTTTGACAAATTGCTGATCAAGACTTACATTTTTTTAAAAATCATCTCGCAAAATTTTGATTGGACGAGGCATTTTTTCATCCAATCAGTTTTCAAATTATGAATTTATGCTTTTGAAGTAGGTTTTTGGATTTTTTTTTGTTTTTTTTTTTTTATTTAAAACGTTAAGGTAGAGTGGGGTAATTGCAAAGCACTTTTTGATTAGTGACACTTTGAGAGGGCGCTGTGAGAAGACTATTGCACGGATGAAGCTGAAATTTGTACCACTTATACTTCAGGGGGTTCTCTATCGATGGTGAAATTTTGGTACAATTTGGTTCACAAATCGTGGAGAAAATTGCAATTTGAAAATTTGAAAATTGACTTTTGCATTTACCCCGTGTTAGGGTAAATGCAAAAGTGGGCAATATTTTTTTTATATTTTTATTTTTTTGAATTTTCAACACTCTCACTCTCGCTAAAATGAACAAAAAATAAACTATTGGTCATTTCTGATGTTTTTTATGTAAAAAACTCGTCATAGAAATACATTTTTCGTCAAATATATCAGTAGAACAACAAAAAGGAGCAATAATTTAAAAATTCAGTAAAACTGTTAATCACTTCTCTAACGTGGTGACCGTGGAAGTTTATTTTTTTTGTTATTTCGAACCATTTTCAAGTTATTTGGAGCAAAAAAATATTTGTGGTAAGAGCAAAAATGAAAAAAAAATCGTTTTTGCAATTACCCCGAGTCGATTTTTTCTGGGGTAATTGCAAAAACGCAATTTACGGCCAAAATGAAAAAAAATTTTCAAATTGCGATATCTTACCTTAAACTTCATTCCTTCATGACCCTAAATCGCGAAAACTCCAGATAAATCGACAGTTTTTTCTATTTCACATGCATTTTTTTAAAAAACGCCTTTCACTTTACTTATGAGTGGTTTCAACATGTTTTGATGAAAGTGTTTGCTACTGAGCGACAAGTTGAACCTCGCGAGTTGTGACCAGGTGACTATGTCAGTAAAGGTCGTTGCTTCGACACCCCCTAGTTGGCACAACCAGAAAATTGATATTTGTTTGCATGAGGTCACAATTTTGCAATTACCCCGTTTTTGCAATTACCCCACTCTACCTTAATAAGTAATCTTTTTTTTAAATTTGAATCATCATCATCATCATCATCAAAAGTTTTATTTTATGACGTCCAGCATCTTGGCATTTAACGTCAACAATCCAACAACACAAAACAAATTAACAAACAACAAAAATATAACAACAAAATAATCTCAACAAAAGTAAAGCAAAATTCACAAAAATATATCAAAATTTAAGGCAATTCTCTACTCCCTGTTATCAGTAGCAATAAATTTTTGATGAAAACTACCAACTTTGGTCAGGGATTGTGCAAAAACTATTGGACGAATTTTCGTGGAGTTTGGTTCATTTTACTCAGAAAACATTCAAAAGCGAGGATATGTCGAGATATTTTTGATTTATGTCATTTTGTGGCTGTCATTGGGAATTGAATGGAGGTACTATTGATGCTCATATCTCAGTTACCGCTGGAAAAGCTAAATTAGAAAATATGGCTACATACCCTCGCTTTCAATGATAAAGTATTAGCATTGGTGAAAAAAAATTGAAAGAATTTTGAAAATTCACGGAGTAATCTCTGCTCAAAGTTCTGATGGGAGCGGGTCACAGGACATAAGTACGACTAAATTCGTTCACTTGATTACACCCAGTCTTATGAACAAACAATGAAAATAACGAACAAATCGGCTTCATATCTCAAACGTTTTCACAGGGGTAGAGAATAGCCTTAACAATGCGAAACATAAGTTATAACAAATCATAAATCCCTGCACGAATTAGAAACAAGAACAACTTTACACACATTTCTTCTTCATCTTCATGTATCAGGCCCAGACCTACCCACCAAGTTACGGAGAAAATCTCTGTGGGCCGTGACGTATTTGGGCCAATGAGGTAAAACGGACCGCTTGAAAAAAATTTGAATGAATTTTTATGCTCAGTGTCCTGCTCTTTAAAAATGGGAGAAAAAAATTTGGCGGATTAATTGAAGAGCCCAAAATCAGGGCCGCTAAAATGGGATATCTGGGCGGGCCACTAAATTTTCCTTGCTCTTGGGTCTGGTCAAGGTCAGGCCCTGCACTTTACTTGTAAATATCAAAGTATGTATTTAAAATTTACCCCAAATGTTTCGTTTTGTGATTTTCTCATATACTTTACATCCCTATTGACAAAATTATGCTTAAAAGCGTGTGTAACAATGCGTGATTTTGGACTAGTGTAAAAGCGTGCATTATCACGTTAAAAATGTGCATTTTTGCATGCTAAACAGAAGCAATCTAGCAACCAAGTATTTTCTAAAATGCAACCAGCGAGTAAAAATTTTTTCAAGACCCAAAAATTGATAACATTTATGCAAAAATAATCTCTAGTCTGATAGGCTGCGAGGTGGCCGAGTGAGTTAAGCGGCCGCATAACGCAGTAACTGGGGATCAATCCCCACACACAGCAGAGATTTTTCAATTTTTTTTAAATTTTTTTGAAAAAATTATCTATGGGAATGTCTCAAAATTCACAATTAATCGGTAGATAGTATTGCCTGGTAGTAATGAGCAATTTTTCTGCCAAAATTTCCGCACTTTTTGTACATACTTTTAGTTTACTTTTAAGCATGCTATTCACTGGCTGAATAGCATGCAATTTTTTGAAAAAGTCCAAATTCACGCATGCGTGTGATATGCAAAAAAGCATGCATTTCAGCATGTTGTACGCACAATTTTTGTCAATAGGGATGATTCTATAATGTGTTGGACTGTCACATTCACATTACATGTGCCACATTTTTTGAGGGATTTTTCAGTAAAAAGTGATCCGTGTGTTTTTTGTACGTACTTTTTCCAAAATCAACTTGTTTTGAAGACCAAATTTTTTTCATTTAAAAGAAAATTAATTTACAATGTTTTTGGCCAAGAATTTACTTTTGAGCTGACACTCCCAAAATTGAAGGTGAATGCTGAAAATGGTTGAGAGAGTGCCCAACAAGCACAAACCAAAGCTACAGTCGCTAAAGTTCATTTTTGCTCCTTTTAGAGCAATTTGAATAGAATATTATTTATTTACAATTAGCATTCATTCTATTTGAAAAAAATACCTATTAAAAAATAGTCACTATAAATAAATTTTCGAAAAATTCGCCAAAAATTCAAAAATTAACTCGATTAAGTAGGTATATCTACGATTTTGGTTACCTACCGAGATTTTAGGACATACTCTTTCGATCCAACTTGATTTCATTCAACTCAAAGGGCGCCAATTCAATTCGGTTTAGTCGATTGATACACGAAAACAACTCGTCCAAAATAAATCATCTAGATCCACTGACCAGTACGTACGTAGACCCGAAGACAACATTGGCAACATATTATAAACATGGACTCGAACGTCTGTCTCCTTGAACTCGCGTTCATCTTGTCGTTGAATATCGTCAAAATAATCCGATTCACAATTATATCTACCATTAACAATGACTGTGTCAGAAATCTATACACATAATATGGTACTCGGGCGGGCGTATCGTATTTATGTAAATATCGATGTGCTGAGATAATAAATTGTCATTGTGTGGTAGAAAAATTTTATTTCCATTCACTATCGTCGAATTATTTAAATATGAATAGCAAAACATTTCCGCTACTTCCGGTTGCAAGAAATTGATGAAAATTTGCATTAAAATATTGTTCAAGTTCGAACGTAGCGTAAAATGAGTGCGAGTAGCTCGCACTGGTAGGAGGGGAGGGCGAGAGATTTCGCGTACACAAATTTGTGTTTTGCTCGCAGATCCGGGTTGAAAAATGACTTAGATACCACGCTAGGTTCAGTACACCTGTCTTTTAGGCGTTGAGAGTGTCATTGCTATAAATAACTATACCGAAAATGTATTTCAAAATGAATACTTACTTAAATACCTACTTAGAATTAAATTTTCATTTTCAAATCACGTATGGGCGGGCAGCGAACAATTGACCAGTATTATGATGGGTCGATGTTTAATACCATTTCACTATAGTATGTATTCTTTGAAGCAACTTTTAACTCACAGATGAAAACTTTTAAATCGTAAAATGAAGCTCTTTTCATGTACAGTACCATCTCTCTATTTCATTTCAAGTTTTTCTAAGCATAATTTTGTTTCGTTTGTGCGGAAATTCTTTATTATCGTCGGTGGTCCACGATGAAATTCACATACCAAGTTCGAATACTTTCCTCTGCTATATTTTCATTTCGCTTTGGTACTTATTTGAGAATTGTGAAATATTTCTTTTTCTTTCCCTTCTTGTTTTTTCTTTTCCCATTTCACGAACGAAAATATTTTTTGAGAATACCTTTGCTTAGTGACTCGAGAATTCTCGTCATACTATGGAATGCGAAAACTATATGGTTTCGAACGTATTTATTAAAGCGAAACAAAAAATCTTTTGTTTTTCCCATCTTGAGGAATTGCGCGATTTATTGAATTTTTCAACGACCGTAGGTCGAACTGATACTGAAGATGAAAAAAATTGACAAATTTTTCTTTTTTTTTTTAGTGATTGAAAGTCTAAATTGGTGGTGGGCGAAGGGTGTTGTTTTCTGGGTATATTGAATGTTTTCCGTTTCAGAAATTTTCTAGAATTTGGACAACGACGGAAAAATTTAATACTGAATTGAAAGGAAATTCCAATGAACAATTTTTAAAAACTTGCTGTCGGAAATTTGGTAAAATTCGGTATTTTGCTGCGTCTCAGATATGCTAGTTTACCGACTTCGTTCTGAGAAAACTTGTAATTGGAAAAAGTTGAGAAATTTCGCTTTTCTAAAAAAATGCTTGGGAATGTCCAGAAATTTTGTAATTTTTACGAAAATGTTACCTATAAGTATAATTTTATTGCTCTTAATAGCTAAATCAGTTTATTTTGACTAAAAAATTAGATTTTTTGATCTTGAAATTTGAAAATTCATGTATGGTGAACATAGGAGAATAACGTAGTTCTAATGGAAATCACTTCATGTGGAGGTTCAGTGTGCTCCAAAATTTAATATTGATCATTCCTCTGATTGAAGGATTTTTTTTGCTAAAAAATTAATTTAAATTCTCTAATCAAATTTTGGATATGAGGGTCTTGGGAAAGTCATGTGGATAGGGAGGCAAGGAGTTGAATGCTTCAAAATTTTTAAAATCATTTTCAAACATATTGGTCATTTTACTTCTGGATTTGGATGTATGATTGTGTACCTCAAAACTTTTTGAAGACCGTGAAAAATCTCTTAATTCGAGAATTTTTGATTTATCAGTTGAATTAAAAACTCTGATTTAAGTCATAGAAGACTTGGAATGGGCTGAGGAAAGAAGTTTAAAACGTTTAAATGATTTATTCGTTCATTTTTTTCAAAATTTCTGAGGCGCTGCACCCTCTTTTTAGAGTTGAGAAAGTTGATGGTGCAAAAAAAATTGTGAATCCAAAATGCTCCACTATTGTCTTCAAATGATCCATTTGAATTTTTTGTCAAAAGAATTGTCAAATAATCAGGCGAATTTTTTCAGTTTTTGAAAATTTTGAAACCCATAAGTTTTTTTAAATGGGTTTCGTGAGGTCAAAATTATTCTTTGAGGGTCGCTTTTTATGTATTTTTTGGTTTTTTGGAGGATTAAGGCAGCCCCTCCTCCCATTTGTACTCGGCTTAGTTCAAAGTTCTCATGCCCAAAAATAATTGAATACGTACTTACTAGGATGAGTTTTTCTTCACTTTTTTCGTACGACGCGACGTCTAGTTGAGGTTATTTGGCCATAATTTTTTGCCAAGCTGCATCGTATTTCTATTTAAAAAAAAAAAAAAATGAAAAACAGCCCTACGTAGTATTTTATGCTTAATTTAGTAGTCAACAAATTTTTGAAATTGAACAATTTATGTAGTTTGAGGGTGAAAGTGAAACTTTCAAAAATCAGAGCAACCCTCAAAAGTGTGTATTTATTGATAAAATTTGAAAAAAATAGCCCTTTCACTCTATTTCGTGTGAAGTTGATGTTCAGAAATTTGAAAACATTAATCTGGAAAAACAGGAAAAGTCATGGAAAATTGTCACTGATGAAAAAAGTAAAGCCAATATTTATCATCGCAGTGGTCTAAATTGTCACCTAGTTCATTGTGCCCAACAGCATATTTTGGTCGCCATTCTCTTGTGGCACTAAACTGGCGCAAAATGTGTCAAACCTACCCACAAAAACATTAAATACATCTCTACGTAGTATTTCTCGAAATGAATTCTAAAATTTGAAAACTGATTCATTTTCGAAATGAAGCGTTTCGAGATTAATGACCTTTTGACAATAGTTGAACTTACGAAGTATAACAACATGTAACCAAAATGCACCTCCTACCTATACTATAGTTGATAGGTAACTACCTTTCCTTGTCATCATTAAACATTCATAAATTTAAAACCTTTCATCGACGCTATCGTCAAATTGAGAAGTATCCAACTCTTTTCTATAATAACTCTGAGATTATCTAATGGAAATCATTAAGATCTTTACTGAATCGTATCTAATGGAAAAAAAATAAATGACAGCACATTTAAAAATTTTTTATCATTCTTCTATTTGTAAAACGTATCTATGGTTTCGGTGACAGAGTCGAGTTTTTAGACCGAAAACGAAAAAGAATAACGAATATAATTGTACGTCTCTTCTGGACCCTTTCGTAATCCCATCCCTTCGGTTTATTCTCTTCCAAAATGATTTCATAAACTTTTTATTCTCTACGAAATCGTAACTTGTTTTTCTTTATTTTTTTATTTTTTTTTTCGAGAGAAATATAAAATATAAAATGAAAAGATGGATTTAAAATACCGAGTTATATAATATTGTATCGAGGTAGGGGAAAAAAATATCAGCCATCATTCGTCTTTTACTTCAGCTGTATCTTGGTAGATGATCATTGACCTGTAGATGTTATTTTTTTTGAGTAAAAAATACGCGTATACGAGTTTTACGCGCCTTGTAAAAACAATTTAAAAGGTTTTGAAAAGTTAGGCTTCCGTAAACGAGTCAATAATCGACTAGTTTTGTTTTTGGCACAGAAGACGTCTAAGTTTATCACAAAACAATAAATAAATAAACGTTCCGGGAAGATGTAGTTAACACGTAGTTTACGTCAAGGAGGTAAACAGTACACTGGCTCATATTGAGACGGATTATTTTTTCGAATAGTTAAAAATTTACTAGATTCTTTGTATCGTACCTACCTACTACAGATATCTACCAGGCCAAAAAAACGTTTTTTTTTCTCTTTTTTCTGGACCGATCGTTTTCGTTCGGTTTCTTTATATAACACAGATCCGATTAAATGAACGAACGGGTTAGAGGAGCGAAAGATGAGAGGAAAAATGAATGATTTAAATCAAAAGAAAAAGCAAAAGAATTCACGGTAAGTTTGACGCTAAAACCCTGACATGGTAAAGCGATTGACATCGGTGAACACAAATGGCGTGAATTTTTCCGGACCAGCCTTTCGTTTCGAAGAAACGCTATTTTTTTGCGCCTTCCTTCGGATGTGACATTTTTTCACACGTCCGATAAGAAGTTAACTCTCTTTTTTCTACACGCTCGTTCAGCGATTCTTGTTATCCGTAAGGATTTCAAAAGGTATTAGTTTTATCACGGTGGTGTTTGTTTTTATACGGATTTTCATATTTGACGCGAGCTTATACATGTATAAGTATTGACTAAAAACATACCGTACATCTTTCGTGTGTAGGTAGGAGGTCCCTAGACCTATACCTGTGTAATTTCAACCATACGTTTTGTATTGAACTTATTCTCGAAACTTTTCTCATAAAATTGATACATTTTAAAGTGAAAAAAGAACTGAAAAAATGATATTTCTGAAAATTAAATTATAGATAATCAGAAACAGACAAGCATTCCTATTGTTCTATTAATTTTACGCCAGTGGTTATACAAATACTCCCACGAATATGAAAATTCTCTATAGATATTATTGGTAAACTTGTCACGACCAAATGAAGTCTTCGTATTATTTCGAATCGAAACGTATCAAAAGAATCTGTGATGTTGACGCGACTTTTTGATTCAATATAATACTGACATTTTTATGACATTTGAAAGAAAATCGAGTTCCAATCGTCGTTTTCCATTCGTACATGACATTTATTACCGCGCACGAAGTATTCATTGATTGATGCAATTTTCAATAAACTGAGTGCTTTCCTTTCTATCTTCTTTTTTTTCGGTGTTCGATATCTACACCTGCTTCGAGTTCGGTAAATTTTTAACAATTTCGTGTTAGGTGATATCTGAATTGAACGAGTTTTTATCAATACATAGTAGGTAGGTAGGTATATACCTACCTACCGGTAGCTTATCTAAAATTATGAAACTAAAATTTACATGCCATGTATTTGGTAGATGTGATATAAGACGTGGATATAGGTAAGGGTATTACGTACGTAGACGTACTTGTATGAAAATTCGATTGACAGTGATGTAAAAATAACTTGTAAATTTTTTTTTCAAGTTCTCAAGTGGGTATCTTGAGTATAAATAGCGAGCGATAAATCAATTTATGATTTGCACATAAATTTCACTTGAAAATAAAGTAACTACGAGTAGGTATTTTAGTAATTTGTAACTTGACTGCACAATCATGACACTCACATCGGAATTAAGTTTTGTGGTGTCGACTTTGATTTTTCAATTCTCGACGAATTTTTGAAAATGGAGGAAATACCGCAATTTTGCAAAAAGAGTAAATCTTGAGATAATAAAAATCCAAAAATTGCTTCATGTACCAAAATGGACTCATAGAATTGATTATGGCCACTTTTGAATAGAACTGGGGTCTTAAATAGAATTTTACTTAATTTTTGCTCAATTTCTAAAAATACGGGGAAAAAATTAAATCTTGCTGAATGCTTCAGATTGGTTTGAAAATGGTCCATAACCAAAGGAGAGATCAATATTTTAGGAAATGGGTGAATTGGTACATATTTTTTTCAAACATACGAGTCATACGTACAACAGTTTTCAACTTGAACGTCTCAGAAAATGTTATAATCAATCAACTTAGTCTCCTGATAATTTCAATTTTAATCGAACATTCTCTAGTATCCTCTGAAGTCGAGTTTACGAACCAGATCGCCTTTGAAAGCAATTGCCACCGATTTTGAGGATTGACTTTTAACGGTGGAAAAAATTTCCAAAATGATTTCTGCGGAGCTGCCTATTCGCACTTTTCGAAATTTCGTGACAATTTTCTTAGAAAGGAATTGGGTAGCCCTTGAAAATCATTTTTTTACTCATGTTGAAAGTCAGACTCAAAATGTGATGGTTGTTGAGTACAATAAAAGATTTCTGGGCAAAATACTTGCAGTTTCTTTAATTTTTTTTTTTTTTGGATACTTAAGCTTTAATTGAAAATTATAATTTTTTTGCACCGATTTCGAAAATGAATTTTCAAAACGTGGTGGTAGAATGAATAAGTAGGTATGCATGATTGCAATAAAAGGTTTCCAGAATTGTAGCTTTATAGCTACTCCGTCATTCTGAATTTTACACAATTTTTTGAGAAATTTAGGCTCTAAAAATATTAATCTCGTGATTCATGTCGAAATTGAGCCTCGAAATATGATTGATTACTCAATGATAAATTTAAAATAAACTAATCTATCATTGTATTGTTCTTTGTTTTAGGTGAGTACGGATTTTCATGGTAAAATAATAGAACTTATTCAACAAACGTACCTATAAGAATAAGTAAGTATCATTTTATGATGTTTAAAAGTGATTGGAGCAAAAAAATAGGTGTTTCTTCTTCATCATCAATCGACTGAGACGACTCCATAATTTTCGTCGTGCATCCACACTCTTTATGAGCTTAAGAAGGGTGAGGTGCTCAAAATTTTCACGCATTTGCAATTTTTTTCAAAGCAGTCAAACTTTGAAGACTCTTATCTCAAGAGATGATTGATTGGCTAGCTGTCTATAAAAGTCATGCTAATCTTGCATGGCCATTTTTTTAAAATCAAGAAAGTCTGTTTTGTTTCTGATTTTTCAACATCAGACTTTGAAATAAAATTTTCGATTTATACCCCTCTGTGAACACAACTTTCCCATTTCAGTGAATAGAAAATAATATAATTTTCTAACAATAAGAATTTTACACCCCTCGCTTCCCTCAGGCAAAAGCATGTTTTCCCACCTTTTATTCAAAAAAAAAATTTGAAAGAAATAATTTGCAATAATTTTTTAAAAAGAAATACCCACGTTGGACAAAGTACGTACATGATCAGGGTATCTAACAGGTAGTGGAAGTAGTGAAAAAGTAGTGAATTCAATCAAAAATGTAGTGAAAAAATTCATTAATGTGTTCATTTGTATTGTTTTTTCTTTATAATTTTGATTGAAAATGAAAAATACTTTGTTTACAATTTTTCTCCCAATTTGAATTTTTTTGAAAATTCTCCTTTGAAAAATTTGACTTTGTTAATTAGAGTGTCCATTCTCCTGGAAAGCCTGGAAAAGTCAGGGAATTTGATCGGTCTGAAAAAGTCAGGAGATTTTGTAATTTTCACGAAAAATTCTTGGAATTTTGAAAAACGATCAATTGCAAATTTTGGATAAGTATGGGCCTGTGATGAAAGAAAAACGTCATTTTATACTTCTCGATTCACTAAATTTTCAAAGACTTTTGCCCTCGCTTCGCTTGGGCTTGTTTTCTTTTCGTTTTCCTTTAAAATTTTAAAAACCAAAAATAAACTCGTTTATTAGGCATCTTGAAAAGAACATTTTCTAAAGCTTTCGACTCAGTTTGGACAGAAACTTACGACAAAAAATTATCCCACCTCCCCCTTCCCGACAATTTCTTTAAATCAAAGTATGGGGTAAGTACGTATAGAAAATTGGAAAAAAGTGATCTGGGAAACCTGGAAAAGTCAGGGGAAAATGACTTGGGCAAAAACAATAAGCATCCTGTTAATTGTTTATATGTGTCAAGATGGGGAGGGGAGGGGAGGGGGTCGAGTGGAGAGCTTTCTGAAAATTTTGTTGAAAAAAGTAGTGAAAAAGTAGTGATTAAAAAAAATCTCTTAGATAGTATTGATACCATGTATTGATTTAAAAGTTCGAAAATTTAACGCAGTAAAAGTATTTCTGCCCCCCTCCCCACCCTAAAAAATAATCTCGAATTATCCTACGACTCTGAAAAAACGAAAAATCAACGATCAACTCGTAAAACTTTTACTTTACCTCCTCTCTCTCTCCTTTCTCCAAAAATTGTGAAGTGTTTGAAAAATATTTTATTAAAAGCCTACTTTTTCATTCTGATATTTTGTTGAACATCTTTCTTGCAGCAAATTCGTTCGCGGTCTCTTAAAGAGAATGGATTGAAGGCCCGGAATGAGTGATTTCAGTTTGAAAAACTCAAAATTGAAGTTTCACAGTGAAAGCTAAACATTTCATGATTGATATTAAATTCAATTTAAAAATTTGAATAAATTGAAGGGACGATCCTTTACTTCTTTTTTCAATGAAAATTTTCAAAATGAGACCTTGACTCCCTTAGGAGACACTTTAAGACTCCCAATTAGGTCAAAATTCGAGAAAAAATTAAAAATTGAAAGTAAGGTGACTTCAAAGCAGTGAGTTTGAACATTTACTTATTTTTCCTATCTCTTCCCCCCTCTTTTTCCTTAAAACATGGTCAGAATGTCGAAAAATTTCACGTCATTTTGTTAAAGGTTTTTGAAGGTTCTGAGTTCGAATACCACATTATTCCCTCAGTACCCTTGCAGCTTCCTCATTTTGAAAATAATTCTCACTTTGATATTGTTGGGTTTACAATTCTTCTAGTCGCTGATTTTTTCAAAATCGGAGCTAAGGAAGCACTGAGAGAGGGAGTAAGGCAGAAAATCCATCTTGATCTTCACGTTTATGTGCACTCTAAGAGTGTCCCTGAATGTAGCTAGCTATTCTGCTAAATTGATATTAATTTTAGGGTTTTATTATCTATCTGAAAGTTCACCTTTATTCGACTATACGAGTATTACTTATCTGTATGTACTTTTATATAGCCAAAGTTGATATTCATTATAGGTGCCATTTCTTTCTTCTTTCTTTTCTAATTTATGAATGATTTTCGATTTCTTAGAAAATATCCACTCAATTTTTTCCCTATACGGTATTTGGCAAATAACTCGATGTGTACATTTAATAAGATCATAGGTTACATTGATTATGCTGATTGGCTGATACAAAAAGGCGATTATCAACATAATGGTATCCATTAAGATAATTAGTGGCGTCGACCGTGTCGAATTACCAACTTGATTAAATTAGTAAATAAATTAAAACTCGTATTGCTCCCACGCGTACCATCGTATTATGTAGGGAAATTTTTCGTATATTCAAATTCAATATTACTCTTTATACAAAACCAGGGTCGGCAATTCGACGGATTGAAAATTTCATCGTGGCTGTTAACGTTTTATCGCTTCTTTCATTCGATTTGTTCTTACTTATTGGATATTTATGTAAGCCTAATTTAATTTTTAATCAATGTAATATACATAATTAGGCGAACTGTGTTACTTTGTGTTCGCCAACATTTTCTCGTACCTATACCTATCGTAGGTCTTTTAGAATTTGTCTAAAGTTTGTCAGTTTTTGGTGGCGAATCTCTTGATCAATTTTGCACGTTTTTGCGAATTTAGCTCGGTTTCAGAGCAGATATACCTACCTACTTATCTACCTACCTACGTATATAATATGTAACTGATTTATGTATAAAACGTGTGGGTAAACGTGTTAAAGTGAAATTGATGTCAGCATTTAATTCGATCGTCTATTTAGTCGAACGTTTTCAGTTCTTTTCAATTATTCAAACCTCACGGGCGTCACGTTTAAATGACAAGTATTACCTACGAATAATTGAAAAAGCGGTAGCGATAGGTGATCGTTTGTCGAGGTGAGATACTTGCTCGCGATGTTCTTTCTTATACCTGTACCTACACTTTGTATATGAGCGGATTTAACTTTAGTCTCTCGTGAGATTTCAAGATATTGTACATATACCTATACTTATTTGAGAGAAAAAAAAACACTAGGTAACTGAAACTTGCTCATTATACGATTGCAAAAAGAAAAACAAATATCGAAGTGATTCGATTTACGTAGAATTTAGAAGAAGACGTTTCTTTTTACGAAAGTATCGTCTACCTTTAAAATAATATATACTCGGGTGTGTTTTTTTCCTACTACAAAATGTTTAGACCTGACTTTATCCTAGAAGATTGTTCAGGATGTTTTGGGACGTTTGCTAATAGATTTTTTTTCTTATTGGTTTTCTTACAGAGTGAAAAAAATTCCTTTTTGTTTCATTCGAGTCACCTTGGGACAAATGTACGTCCACATCGAAGGAAAAAAAAGTCCTCACTATTTGTATTAGCTCGCATTTGAATTTGAATTCGGATAGTAAACGGATGCGACGATTTTTCTCTTTACAAGCCTACCATGGTCCAAAAAGCGACTCGAATTTCTATGCATACGCGTGTACCGTGTATATATCATCTGAGACTCGATGAATATGTATCAGGTTTCGGGAATAGTTGGAAAATTATTAATTTTATCGCAAAACGAAGGCAATACTGGCCTCATGAATAAGAGGAAAATTTTGTTAAAAAATTGCTGTTGCCGGATAAAGCAGCTCGCTATTTTAAATTGAACCCTTTTGTTGAATGGTGAAACGTATTTTTTTTTTTTTCGATTCGACTATAAAATCTTTTTTTTCATTTTTTTATTTCATTTTCATCGCATGCAGCTATATTCTCACACTTTTGGAGGTAATTTGATTTATTTACTTTTCTCTACTTTTTGTTGTGTATTTTTTTGTTCTTTTTTTATTTATTTATTTTTTTTCATCCAGTCGGAAATTACGACGTTAACGGAGCTTACATTTTATTATTAAAATATTATTCAAAACATGCTACACTCGTTTAGACATGCGAAAAAACAATATTACTGTGTCGGAAATGACATATTAATTTAAAAGCCCTCCGATTCATTAATTTCCCTTTAACGGATATTTAATTCGTTGGCGAAATTTTTCATGTAATCGATCCTCTCCCCTCATCTTTCATTTCCTATACCTGCCTGCCCTTGCTGCGCTGTGCTGGGTACGATGTGCGATGAAACTGGTCGTTATATTTGCCCTCGTCTCGCCTTTATACAGCTACCTACGCCTTCGTAGGTACCCGAAACAAAAAGACAATAAAGGCTGCTGAAAATTGCAAAATAGTTGAAATTTTTCACGTTGCGTGTTTGAAATAACGATTTTATATACGTATACATGTGCGAATTACTACAAAGCTAAGCTAACCTTGCAATGCAAAGTAAATTCGATGCGTGCGCACTGATTATTTGACCAATGACCGTGTGGAATTCGGTCAATGGATGGTTCAAATTACATGTGTATAAAGAAAAAAATTACTTATCGCTGCCCAGTGTATCTATCATTTTTTTTTTCACGCGGCATATGATATAGCAAGTATAATCAGTGTGAAAGTTATCGTTATCGAGGTGATAATGCACCGGTGAATTTTTAATTCGAGTGAGAGATAAGATGTGTCGTAATCAGAAATTGGTTCATTGTCGTAATATTAAAGCGGTGATAACGAGTGGAATTTTTTCTCGTGTTTTCGTATGAATTGGGGCGAGATGAATGAGAGGGGAGTAACGCAGATTTCAAAGATAACGAAGAATTTGAAATGTTTTAATGGTTGAGGTGAAGAGAAATTTGAAATTTTTTGGTATTTTAATCGATAATATTCAAATTAGTCGAGATTGTTGTTGGTGCGATCAAAAATTTCTCATTTTTCTATTCTTTCTTCATTTAAGAAAGGATTCTTTCGTTTGGATTCCTTCTTTTATTGCGAATTTTGAGGGATAAAAGGAAAATTTTTTGATTTTTTTGATCAGTCACTTGAATCTGGGATGATTATGGCATAAGTCTCTTTGAAAGGTCAATGAACTTTATGAAAATTTAAATCCATGTTAAACTATTGTAAATACAATCATGGTTCACACTCTCGAGGAGTGTTATCTCACGATGGTGACAGGTCTTCGCCTGTAATCCTGTTTTTTTCTCAGAATTTCTGCAAAATCCCGTGTAAATATTGCAAGTAACAAGGAAATCCTGCGTTTTAAAGCATCAACAATTATTTTCCCCAATTTATGCTTAAAATGAAATATTCCCAGCATGGATGACACCTTTTTGAGGGAAGAAGCAAGACTGAAAAATCTGAAAAATATCTTCAAAATTTGAGATGAAGGAAAGGGAGTTAATCCTGAGGAAAAATTTGTTCAAAGATTTTGCAGAAATTTTAAAGATCTTACTTGTTTGGTTCCCTGTTATCGTGGGATGGATCAATATCACAATACGTTGAATAATTTGAAGAAGTATTGAAAATCAAAAATGAAAGTTTGGAAAGTGTCCATCTATTTCTGATTGATAACATTTTGAATTTTTCTTTTGTTTGGGTTTGGACATTAAACTCACCTTATCTAAAAATTTAGTCAAGCTACATGGTTGTCGTGTTTTGTCTTCAAATTTGAGGTAATTTCATTAATCTGACTCATCTTATTTAATAGAGGATGATTGCTAAAATTTTCAAAGTTTCGCTTCTTGCCAAAAATATCGAAAAATTTCGATTTTCGTGAAAATTGCCTAAAAATCTTGTTTCATGCTAAAAACAGCTGAGGATTGTTGCATTTTCGCGAAAAATGTCAGAAAATCTCTATTCCCCCTCCCCCCAAAAAATTTGTCTTTTTTGGCAGAAATTTCCAAAAAGTCTCACTCTCTTGCTAAAAAGTTGAAAAAAGTCTCATTTTTTGCCACAAATAGCAAAAAATCTTGATTTGGTCAAAATTGCTGAAAAGTTTCGTTTCTTACTAAAAGTTTCTAAAAAATTGTCACCTTTTCTCAAAAAATTTCAATCTATGAAATATCTAGTTTTTTTGCTTCTTCGACAATAATAACGAAAGAATTTCATTATCTTGCCAATAATTGGCAAAAAGTCTTGCTTTTTGAATTGTTAAAATCTCAAATTTTGCTAAAATTTGACAGAAATTCTCGTTTTTTGTTAAATTGTTTTCAAAAATCTCACTTTTTTCCAAAAATTTTTTTTTTTGCTAGAAAAATGGTCGAACTTGAAACCAAAACAATTTTCAATCTGAAATAGTCAGGTTCTTTGGTGATTTTTTTTCTACGTACATTAAAATATTTTATTCATCTTTTGTCGATTTTTTAGCTACTTTTTCGATTTTTTTTTGGAAAAAATCGAGTACGAGCTCTGGAATGTTCATTAGGAGGAAGCGGAAAGTAAATTTGATGGAAAATTTTGTTTTATGATTTTAATACATTTAATTGAATCGCGTCACGAAGAAAAATTTATTGCAAACCTTTCATGTCATTTTTTCAAGTTTTTATTTACATTTTTTGTCGGCAATTTTTTTTTTGTAAAAAGATATTTTTTAAGAGAGTTCAGCCATCAAAAGTTAGACGGATCCGAGACAAACATTACTCCCTCCCCCCTTAATGAATAACGTTGATTTGGTGGCTGAAATATAATGTTGTTAGCATTATTGGGGGGGGGGGTGGATTACTCATGCACTTTCGAAATTAGTATAGATATTTTGGACTTTTAATTTCTTGGGCACTCCATATAATCAGAACGTAGAGAACTTACGTGATAGAAATAGAATTGAATTTGAATTTTTTAAAATTTAAAGATGAGTTTTCTCATTTTTTTTCAAAGGTTTGTGGACCATCTGCTTTTGACAATGAGGTGCAGACAATTGAAAAGTGTTGAAAAAATCTTGCATTTGGCTCGAAAGTTCTGCCATTTTTGCTAAAAAATTATTGTTGAAAATTATGTTCCCAAAAAATCAAAAAATCGAGTTAAATTTTGGTGTACGTTGAGAATGGCAACATTGAATTCTGGTGCATAGCTAAACCTAAAAATGGTTTGCAGTTTGGAAGGAGAAGATGAATTCTGAAAAAAAAACTCATGGACTTCTACATCGGAGGAGGGAGTACTCTTGCGCTGTGGTCTGCAAAAGTCCTGAATTTGTATTTTGAGGTTTTGTTTGGCACTTTGAATTCATATTTAGGCAAATCTAAAGAATAAGTAAATAATTGAGGTGTTCTTACTTTGATGTATTTGAACACGAGAAGGGTAGCTCGAAATGACTCTCGGTGACTCCGAAACATAAAAATGCCAAATATCAAAAAATTGCTAATGTGCCCTCGATTTACTTACATTTCAATATTCTCATGTTTTTAGCCAATTTTCTTTCACAAACAAACGAGAGAAAAATCGATGACACTTGAAAATCTGCCGTGTTAAAGATGAACCAAGCGAACCCTATAAAACGTAGATAGGTATACGAGTATGTATCTATAAGACGAAAAGAGCACCTAAAACAAATTCGCGAACTACCTACCTACCTACGTTTTTAATAAAAAATCCACTCGTGTAAAATTGCCGGCTTAATGGAGGGTTTGAAATTTCATCGAGCAGATCGACAAGAAGATAAATAAGGGTTATCGTATGTAGTAAGTATGGTGTAGTGATTTCGTGCAATAAAAAATAACGATACAGATTAATTGTCTGAATTTCGCCGGCAAAAGCTTCGCGTTTAATTTTTCATTCGTGTCATTAAATTTACATAAACTTAAGGTAAAATTAAATCGGTAAACTTTGTATAGGGTATTTGTAGATGTACAGAAAACGTAGTGCATAGAGAATATAGTGAAACGTTTTTAAAACGGAACACAAGAGGGGAAAAAATGATGCTGGTAAATTTGCATTCGCCATCGTCGAATACCGACTACTTCTACTACGTGTTGCAGGTTGCATTTAAATGAAGCAGCAGGTAATAGGTTAGGTACACATCTCTCTCTGGTAATGTTATTGTGTAGTCGGCGTGTTATAATTCGATTATCGTGTGTTTGAAATTGTTCGTTTTATTTAATCGAATCATTATACTCGCTGATAACTTAAAAAAAAAAGCTGTTGCTCAATTATTTTGATAATTCTTTTTTTCTGCTTTCGGTTCGAAGTCGTAAAATAATTCCGGTTTGGAAATCGTTAAAGTTTTATACTTCGAGTCCACTCTCGCTGGTACTTCGAGTCGGACATGTTATGGATGGAAGTTATGTACTTTTGACAGTTTTCTCGGGTGCCCTTCAAGTTGTTAGAAATACTCCTTAGAGGAGTTTTTCTATTATTTTTTTTTCTTGTCGTAGTGAAAAATTAATGCCATATTCTGACATCGTTTTCTATTTCACACGTCTTCTGTGTTGGCAAAAAGACATTTTTTAACCCAAAAAGGTTCTGGAAAAAAGGCACGAGCTGACAAATATCCATCGAGTTGGTGTTTTGTTTCATTATATTAGTATAAGCTGCGTGTGTCTTTATACTATGTATACCTACCCCTATCTATATTAAACGCGTGTGTAGGTGGTATATGTAAACAAAAACATTGTTTATATTAATCACAAGTGGTATCGGAAAATGTTTTGCTTAATTTGCGAGGCGATGTCGATCCATTTTCTCAACCCAACTCAACTTACAATTTACCTCGTTATCGTATTTTTTTTTCTTTTAAAGATACAAAGCTCCCCCTATATTTTTTTCAGCCGGTGTATTTTTTCACTTTCGTTTGCATGTTTAGGATTTTTTTTCCAAAGTCTTTGCGTTTTTCCTACTTTTCTGGATAGGGAAATGGTTTAGACACGCGAATTTTCACTCGAATCACGTTTAAGTTACACTGTTGCAGAGTCACCGCGCGCTATAGTGGTTGGTTTATTGATTGACGCACGGCGTAATTGAATTCTTAACCTTATATTTTTCCAATTTGATGGAAGATACTGCAGGTCTCGTGTATTATCAAGTAGGAAGATATTGTATATTTTTCATAAGTATTGTATTTCGCGTTTATATTATTTGAACCATAGAAAACACACTACCTATAAGGTACTTACGGTAGAGTGTTTTTTACAGAAAATTACTTCGGGCGTTGTAATTGGTGAGTGAATTTTACGATTCATTCAATTTCATGGTGTTTGAAACGATCTTTCTGCAACTGCGATTGGTACTAGTAATGTCAACGTGCGTCTTTTCTTGACTTTGAATTGTTTCCTTGCTGTTTTAGCCGTTTTGCTATGTCATCGTGTGATTTTTCTATTGAATGAATCGTATCGTAGGTAGGTACCTACCTGGCATTTCTTATACATTGCTAATCGAATCGAATAGGAGATTTTTTTTGACAAATTGATGTTTTCAGTGTTATTATTTTTCAGCCACGAGGAATTTCAGTTGCCATGCACATTCTGATAGCCAATAGCCATGGTTTTCTCGTTGAATGGATTTCCCATAGATAGATAATTTCAGTTTATGCTGCGGTTAGTTTATGTGACCTGGAGCAAAACTAAGAAATTGTGCTCAGAATTTAATATCGTGCATTTGTCATTTGCATGTACTCAAATGTTTAAACCAGTAGCCTGAGACGATAGTCAATCTCAGTAGCATTAGGATTTTCTGTGGAAGGGCAAGAAGAAGAGTGATTGGAGTGAGGTAGACGTAATGATTGTATATTGAATTAATCTTTTGTTGCTGAAAGTCAGCGTAACCTTTTTGAATTCCATCAGAGAATGATAGAATGAAGATTGGAAATACATTTTTTCTAATTGAAGAAATTGATAAAAAATTTACTCTGAATACAATACTTTTCACTGTGATTTTATGTAGTTGAATTTTATAAGAGAAATTCTGAGAAAATAAAATGAAAAAAGTCATTAAATAAAGCAATCAAGAGGATGAAGGATTAAAGTGAAAAGTGTAAGTAAGTATGTAGATACTTGGGGCTTGAAGTTTTAACAGATTAATAATTAAGAACGTCATAAGAGTAAGATTCGAAATCAGCACTCTTACCGAAAACTGGGCGAAACTCATCTAAAAAGGTAGTATGAAAAAATGTATCCAAAAAAACCGAGTTGTACCCCCCCCCCTTTATCCCCACATCCCACCGACGAAAAATGACCGTAAGGTGCCCAAGGTTCAATAAATCCCCCCCCCCCAAAAAAAAAAAATTCTGGGAAGCAGTGAATCGACAATGTGAAAACTTTCACAAAAAATACTCACTGTGTTGGTAGGTGTACCAACCTTCCCACTAATTGTTAGTTTCTTTGGAAAATAATTCTTGAAAAATTATAGTCCTCTTCCTAATCGAAGAAAAAAATTGAAAAGAAATTCAGTGTATCCGAAAAGTTCTCATTTCTGTATAATAATTCTTCTAAACAATCCTCTTTTCCAGAAAAAACCCCCTCTCCGGTCCCCCGGGTAGGTATTTTGGAACCTCCACGTCCACATTTGGAAAAATTGGAAAAAAAATGAAATGAATTAGATTGGTGAAAAGTAGTTGAAAAATTTCTTATTTCTGAGTCAAAATTCTTCTGAATATTTACTTACTTCCCTTATTTTCAAGAAAAATCCTTCCTCTGTTGTAAGTAGTGGTGCTCCTCAAAATTATTGAAAGAACTTGAAATTTTTTCCCCCGAGAATTTCAACATTTCTGATCAAAATTTTTATAAACATCCCCTTTTTCGAGAAAAACTTCTTTCGGACCCCCATAAGATTTTGGTTTACTGGTACGGAGCCCTTCAAGGTCAAAGTATCTAGGTAGGTATGATTAAAAAAAAAACAAAATTTGAATAGAAATTTGTGTGAAAATGTTTCATTTCCGGTTAAACCCAAACAATGTAGGGTTCCTGTGTGATGCCTCCTTCCCCTCCCAAAATGGTAAGAAATTAAAAAAATTACAGTGTTTGAAATTTTTTTGAAAAGTTTTCAAAATATTTTTCAAAAATACGAGTGCGAGACTGCCAAAATTTGACACTTTAGTGTCACATGTTGGCACTTTTTCGCTGGCATTGCGTCCTGAGTCCCAAACGTGCCCACAGGGTTGCAATTGTCCGATAGTTGAGATCTTTCCTTATAATCATTTCTGCTTGATTTGGCACATTGACATCACAGAAAAAATTGCCGGGCACGTTTACATTACAAAAAAAAGGTTTTTATTTTTGTGGATTTTCATGAGTAAGGGCGAAATATTGCACCAAACGGTGAAGGTTAGCTCAATTTGGCGCTGCAACATTACAGAAAAAATTGCCTGGCACGTTTACATTACAAAACAAGTTTTTTAATTTTTCAATTTTTTGGATTTTCAAATGAGTAAGGATTTCAAAATATTTTTCAAAAAGATTTCAATTGATGATAATGTTGGTAGCATTTTTTGTTCATAATCACTTGAAAATTAATTTTCCTCAATTTTATTATCCAAAGGTGACAAAAAATCAAATCCTGTTTTTCTGCACTTCCCTCTCCCCTCTCCGTCCTTGGTGAAAAAATGATAAGGGATGACGAACACTTCAAATTACTCCGTCTTTCTTCAATTTTTTCTAAACGTAATCTTAAAATTTAAATGTTGTTGAACTCAACAATTAGGTTTTGAGTGGATAAAAAAATGTTCTTATCAATTTCTTGATTTTTTTGTGTCGGTAGGTACTTAACTTACTTACAACAAAATTTTGCGAAAGGTTTACTTCCAACTGATCAAGATTCAATTCAAGTTGTGGATAGTTTGAACTTAGTTTGAACACTTTTATTATTTTCCCTTATTTTATAATTCATGTTGACGTACTCACATGAATATTTTTACGCTCGTATGTAAACTTTTCTTTACCATGTGTATTGAAATACTTTTTTGTGAGTTTTAATTTTTTTGGATAATTTTTTTTTCAATTTTACATTTTGAAAAAAAGTTTTTGTGGAGCCCATCTCTCCTCTTCATTCTGTAAAAATTGTTTCAATTTCTCGCACTTCTCTCTCAATGTTCAAATGAGTATTTATTGCAATTGTGTGAAATTATTTGCAATCTGCTTTATGTTTTCTCCATTTTTAGTGAAATTTCAAATACCTATTACTGTGAAATTGTACTCACGATTACTACATTGTTCGTCAAATGACGTCACAGACATGATTGAAAATTCACCTCACGGGTGTAAATATTATGAACGTATTTACTTCCACCGTGGTCATCCCACACACGCATACATGTGTGGATTATGCGACGTGTTGTTGTGATAGTCGAACAAAAATTACAATAAATAGGGTAATAGAACGGTTAATATTGCCTAAAATTACTCATAGCATGCTAGACGAATGCGTACAATGTACTAAACGGTTTTAGAATATTAATTAAAAGGATATTTGTTGTGTTGTTAGTTAAATACAGAACTGCGACCCTGATTAGGATGATAATTACTCGTGCTTTGCGTATAGTAGTATTATTCATCATATAACATTTTAATATCGCTTCGTGTCCATAATTCTCGTCGCACTTAGTATGTGTGTAAGGAAATCTCATTCAATATCAATAATTTTTAATAATTTCTTTTCTATGTTTTTAGATTGCTGGTTTTGGTGTTACTGAGTCGTCAGCAGCGTCTATAGTGGTACGTTTTCTTTGCGAATTTTTAATTTTTGGTTTCGACTGCGACGCCTCCTTAATGTTGTCGTCGAAATGGTTAATTATCTGCATTAAATTTAATATGTTTTTGATTTTAAAAAGCCTCTCTGGGTTTTCACTCAGCATGGTAAATTCTCTTTGATCTTTGCTCGTTAATGGATATAAATTGGAATAATTTTCATCAACACGGTTCGTTTATATTTATTAAAAAAAAAAAACTCATTCGAAAATTTACTCCAAGAATGAAACCAGTGAAAACGAAAAGTTTAAAAAATTTTTACGCCACGTGAGGAATAGATCATCGTTGAGCGCTGTGTGAGAAAAAAAGTAGATAGGTAGGTACATGTAACATACTCGTAACTGTATAGAAAGGGTAATAATATTCACGCTCAGTCAACATATGGAAGCTTTAGATTAGAGAATTTAAAACATTGCATTTTGTTGTATTCGCGACGAGACAAAATGGAACAAAAATATAACGTTAACGTAGCTTATTTTAATATCAAAAGGGTGCAAAATTTTCAAATAATCTCTTTGATACGTACTCGTATAAGCGGTTGGCACAATGTGTGTGTGCGAGCGATCTTTAAACATAACTCGAATAAAGCTATACGTGCGGTATAAACTGTAAAATGAAACAGCCGCGTGAAGTATCAAAATGACTAGAGGGGATTTGCGAGTAGTAATTTTTCAAAAAATTTCAAAAGTTTTCAAATTTTTTTTTTTAAAACTATATTTACGCAACGTAGTGGGGTATAAATTACAAAAAAATTGTGGAGATAAATGTGTAAGTTTTGGTTTTACATGAAATTTTTTTTATTTTTATTTTTTTTTTTTTTAGAGATGGATGAAATATAAAGATCAATGTTTTGCAGCAATAAAATATGCAATTTGTGGGTATTTTCGCAGAATAATTTTCCAAAACTTTTTAACGGTATATTCAAGTTTTCAAAGTTAGTAGCGAAAGTATCGAGATTGTAGAAAGAATTCACAAATACAAAATCTCGTTATCTATGTACGTAAGTGCAAAAAAATTATGAAATGTTGCCTCTGCTCAAATTTTATCAGAGAAATATGAACGAAGAAATATATTTTCATTTGGATGGACATGAAAGACTAGTGGTGATTATTTTGCTCGTAAATTTTTCGTTCTTCTGACTCAACCTCCCCCCCCCATGACATTTAATATCTGACTGCTTAAAAAAAATATTAAAATTCGAAAATTTCCGAAATATTACTGAACATTGGCTCATGAACTGGCAGAAAAATTCCAACTAGCCGAAATTTTATACGTGTAAGTTTCTTTATTTCTCAAATTTTGGGAAAATTGAAAAAAAATAAATCTCGGCTCAAATGTAAAAAAAATCAAAATTTTACCCTATTGAACTACAAAGCTGCGATTTGATATGTACCCTATTTTTGAGACTCCTTTCCCTTCCATATGGTCTCATCTACAAATTGAATACAGTTTTGAGTAGTTTCTGAGCCTCTTGCATCTCTCCAAAAATTCACCTAATCAAGTTAGAAAACTGAAATGCATCTTATTTTCATCGACAATAATTACAGGAGGCAGTATTAATCAGTTCTGATGTCTTAATGACATTTTGGAAGTTTCTGTTTCCAAGTTTACCAAAAACGCTTCAGCTCTGTAGCTCGATTGAATTTTTAAAAATTCTACAAAATTTGTTCAGATTTTGAGATTTTGGATGGTGAAATACTGTCTCGATCTCTTCTTATTCACTTCTGTACTTTTTTAGAATTTGAAAAATTGCACTCAGATTTTTTTTCTTGAAAAATGAATAATTTTTTCTGGTAAAAATATTCACATTAAGACTTATTTTTCAAAATTTTTTGAGTTCTATGTGATTTTTTTTAATGAGAGGTGAGGGTGAATTTAGAGAGCTGAAATTTTCTTCTCATTATTTTGAGGTCTTAAGGAAACAAACTTTCTATCTTTTCACCGCCTTTCCGCTTTCCATTATTGAGTACTCTAAAGTGACTTTAAGGGGTGACGATGTCGTACTACATTTCTTTTCAAATTATCATCTTGTTAGTGGGTAATTATTTCAAGATCGAAATCATTACAAATTGCTCGCTGTTCTTCGTATTGAAAAAATCGGAAACGTGCTATTTGCCCAAGTGTATCGATTAAATTTTCAATTATCCTTGAAAGTATAAGAAATAGAAATTGGTTGATAATCACTATACGAATCCTTTTCAAGAGTTTTCTTTTTAGGTCTACACTCTATACAAGGTACATGAGCCATACAAGTATAAAAAGTCGATTCATGTTAACGTTGTCATCGCAGAAAAAAGTACAAAAGGTTTATATATTCGAGAACCTTTTTTATAATGGTACTTCGGAAATATTACAAGTATATACCTACTGTTCGAATTATGAAAAAAAAGAAGAAAAAAAAAACGTAGGTTACGATTCATTTCTCGGGTTGCCTAAGGAAAATCGATAGGCTTTAGCACTTGGTCTGGTGAGAAAAGAAAAAAAAACTTTTCTCATTTCCTATGCACAACTACCTATAGGTTTTTTCTTCTTTTTTGATAACGTGGTCATCGTTTGTAAATTATGTAAATAGATTTAGAGAGGTACTAGGGACATTTTAATGATTGTATTGATGATGAATGATGTTAGTAAATCAGAAGTTACGTAAACAAGGTGATGAAAAAATATGTTTTGTGGGTTCGTTTTTTTAATTATCGGATTTCGAATTAATTTTGAAGGTTTAATGTGTTGTTTATCGCGTCGTTATGGATTAAGTATAAAGTTGAGAGATATCTCGTATGGTAGCATGTGAATTTTAGTAAAAATAGTAAAATTATCGTTTACAAGATTCATTGAGATTTTCAAAGTTTCTAAGGCTTTTTGACAATGCTGAAAGGAGGCAAATCGAAAAAATACACCGATAATCGAACTCACGTGAAAATTAGTTCTGAAGCTGATATCGACATTTATTAAACGGAATTCCACCGTTTTTTAGTCATCTTGGAACCTTCAGAGTGATTTTAAATTTTTCCAGAATTTTTATATTTCTTCAGGAGACGCGAAAATTATTTCAGGAAACATTTTTTAAGAGTTTTGAGACAAAGTAAGAGTGCAATTTCTCGATTTTTTCAAGGTACAACACCCTCTCCCCAACTCGGTTCAAGCTCGTATCTCGTCTAATCGTATGTTTACCTACGCACATTTCAAATATATAGCTTCGCATTAGCTTTACTATGTATAAATTCCGACCCCTTTTTCATCCTGTGTAGCCTTTTGAAAATTCTATTCTTACGTAACCGGGCCGAATTATAACAAAATTACTTTACGAGTTTCCTTCCCAATAAAGGATTTTAACCTTCTTCAAGTAATTGTTACTTTGTACCTAATAGTTTTTCTTCTAGTTTGAGAGAAGAGAGAAAAAAAACCTCGGTTACGTATAATCTTATTCTGATTAAATTTTCTTCCAGAACAGTTACGAGCTTAGAAAAATGAGTTTAAGAACGACCACAGAAAGCGTTTAACACGCTCTAATTCTCTCAAAGTTGAAAAGAAATTTTATACCTAAATTGGCTAGAAATTTGATGCAGATTAAAATTATTAAATTGCGGTATTTCTCAACATAGGCTAAGCTAAATTTAATGAAAATAAGGCAATTTACAAATTTGAAACTTGATATTCGCATTTTGAAAGGAGTGCGCAGGGAAAATTACGTATATAGGTACTTAGTATGAGATAGCTTTTAGAATTAATATAATGGGCTTTAAAAAAAAAAAAGTGGCGCGGATGTAAGTTTGGATCCATCATATATACGTACAGAGGTAGGCCTTTATTATAATAAAGGGGCACATATTCATCTAAATTAAGACCGTATACTCGTGTTTAAAGCTATTTGAGCTTTGGCTTTGAAAATTTATACACGAGATGTTTTTCACACCCACGACGATGGCATCACTTGGAAACTTTTCTTTATTAGTTCCATCTGTATATACTGCGGCTGGATTCGAGAAAATGCTAAATAGTTAATTTAGAAGAAAATTCAGCTCGGATTAACCATCTGCATACGTTTAAAAATCATAACAAATTGAAAACTCTACGTATTTTAGAAGGGTCTTAAAATTCCAAAATGGTGGGAAAATCTTCTATGAAATGTGAAAGACTTTTAGATTTTAAGCCTTTCGTCATTAAAACCAACGAAAAAGGAAACACGTTACCGTTCTGGTATTAAAATGCTTTTTGGAGAAACAACACTCGTTCTCTCTCATCGATGAAAATGTTTACCAATTTTTCATCTCAACTCATCTGAATTATATAGGTAGGTAAGTTGAAGAATCTCGAGATCTCATCTTGCTCGACGACGATGTTCCTGAATAATAAGTCAAGGTATGTGTTTTTTCCATTTTCCAAAGGTTATCGATCAGAAAAATTGCCAGCTGGAACAAAAGTAGGTACCTGCGTAAAAATATCCCCCGAAGGTAAATATAACTAACGGAGCATCGAGTGACAACAAGTTGTTAACAATGTAAACCTTGAAGGCGTAAATTCTGAATAGATGACTTCAATAATGAAATTTTTCCTAGAATTCTATCACAACGAAGTTCATTGAAACCGAATTAATTTCAGCGTAGATTTTTCGTATTAGTTCGAGTTTGAAATATCTTCGATAGTTTTCGCACTTTTGAACAGAACGCGAGATTGAATTGTTTGAGACTCTATGTATAAGGAAGAGAATGTTCGACGAGATTAGGAAAGCTTTAGCCGAACATCTTTCGACGACTATTCGCAATAAAATCAATTTAGATTCGAGTACATTTTTATTTATGTTTCAAAAAATGGTCATAAAAAATCTCAGAAGTGTGACAAAAAATCATAGGACTTTTCTTCGAACAAAAATCTTTTATGAACGAATTGATTCACTTTTTTTGAAACATATTTTGTATAGGAATTGATCTGTTTACAATCGAATTGAATCATTTACGAACGATTGGTGATTAAATAAATTGATTGATTTTTTAGCGAAACATTCGCAAACGGATCAATTAATTTACGATTGATTCGATTTTGTGAAACTACTGTATAGGAATTGATCTGTTTTCAAGCGAAGTGAATCGAGTCGAATCGAATCATTCACGACCGATTGACGATTGAACAAATTGATTGATTTCTAGGTGAATCATTCTCAAACAAATTGATTAATAGTTGATGAATCATTCGCGAACGAATTGATTCGTATAAGTGACTCGTTCGTGAACAAATCGATTCATTTACTTAATTTTTGGTGAATCATTCACGAACGAATTCATTAATAGTTGGTGAATAATTCGCGAACGAATAACATTTTTTAATGAATCATTCGCGAACGAATTGAATAATTTTTTGTGAATCATTCACGAACAAATTCATTAATAGTTGGTGAATCATTCGCGAACGAATTGAATAATTTTTGGCGAATCATTCTCGAAGGAATGGAATAATTTTTGGTGAATCATTCGCTAACGAATTGGATAATTTTTGGCGAATCATTCGCGAACGAAGTTATTCATAAATTGAAGAATTGATCAATTCGTTTGCGAATGGTTCTTTCAAGAAATTAATCAATTTGTTCATGAATGATTTCCTTGAATGAATTAATACTCTCACGAATAATTCACTGAGAAATGAATCAATTTATGTATAAACAATTCGTTTGAAAACAGATCCACTTCTGTCCACTTATGATTTGGAAGTCGTACTCATTTGTAGATCAAAAGTCTTGGATTTTCCAATGGAAAATCGTTTAAAATTGAGATTATGCATTTGAGAGAACTTTCTGGTGTTCACAACTTGTAATTTTTCATTTGGAAAGGGTCACATTATTTTAATTAGAATCTTTCGTAATCTACTAAAAATTGACAATGAGAACGAAAACGTAATTCTTTTGGTTATTTATATCATTGTATTGTATGAAAGTAATTTTGATTGAGTTTTTCGTCCACTTTGTATAATTTTGATTTATTTCTGTTTTGCTCTAAAATTTTCAAAGCACATGGAAGGGGAAGAGGAATGGATGAGAGGGAGGGTAAAAATCTGAAAAACTACTCGAATGTCTCATGCATATTTTTATCTGATTTTTTTGAACTTTGACGTTTATACGTTTTTTGGATCGAAGAAACGTAAAAAATGTCAATGAAAATTGAAATAGGGTAAGATGAAAAAAATCATGGCGTAAAAATTATTAAAATTTTTATGAATAGGCCTTGAAATTAGCTCGAAATTGACTTTCAGAAATCTAAATGAGTAGGTACATACAGTCAAAAAAATACGTAGATATAAAAAACTGGTGTAAAATAACTCTCATCAAAAGGAAGTATGAGGATGAGTCACTTGCTTTGGAAAATTTTGACAGAATACCTCTTAAGTATAGTGCTCGTAAACGGAGAAACGAATATTCCTTATAAAGGAATTCTTTAAGACTCTTTGCAAATCAAACAGAAAGTCTGGCATTATTGTGCTGAGGAGTTTCCGCAAATATTCCGATAAATATGGAATTTTGAAACATATTTGTACTTCTCATCGCTTCCTCTCTTTAGGGAAATATTTCAACTATCGTCTTGGCGTCGTTCAAACAGAACAACTTGAAAATTATTCCAACAAATTGTATATCACAATCTTTTAAGGAAAAGAAACTTGCCATCAAGTTGTACCGTGCGAATCGCGTGATTACGAAGCTCAGTCACGTCGAAGTTTGCACAATGATGGCGAATTATTTCGAATTCGCGCCTTACTATGATCGTATGTCGTGTAAATTTTATCTACGTCACGAACCGACGTGGTTATACAAGGAGAGAATACGAGTGAGTCGAGTCTCCAAAAAAAAAAACCGATAAAACTTTATCAACACTTACATCGTACAAATAGTAGGTATAAAGTGGAAAAAAAGGCGGGCTGAGCTTAATTTACCGGGAACTTTTGCTTATATTCGTACACATAATAAACATTGTGCTACCCAGCGAAATTTTGATTTTTTTTTTGGCTTCTTTGCAAACTACCTACTCACTTGGATGAGAGAAGATCGAAACACGAACTTAATCAAATTCATGGCGCTTCAAGTGGTATACTTTTTAAGCTTTTTTTTTCTCGCGAGATTTTCTTGTTTTTCCTAATTTGGAATAAAATGCGTTGAATATTTTCTCGAAAATAAGCTCCCCCTCGGTATCTA
The DNA here is from genome assembly GCF_950023065.1 of Planococcus citri. Taxonomy (NCBI): domain Eukaryota; kingdom Metazoa; phylum Arthropoda; class Insecta; order Hemiptera; family Pseudococcidae; genus Planococcus; species Planococcus citri. Next base: position 42,958,909 of record NC_088680.1, on the reverse strand, counting down.
ATATTTTTGTGAAATATTGCAAAACGTTTTCGTCGTGTTTTCCCTCGCGCCGCACGCCGACAATCCAACGTCGAATTGTTAAAATTACAGAAATTTCCCTTCCACTGATGCGGGAATCCTACGCGGATAAATTTTCAAGTAATATTTCAACCTGTGTGGTAAAGTTGAGAGAGATTATATCTCGAGAAAAATTTTTATTTCGAGAAAATTGCTCGCGAAAAAGATTACATGGTTTCTTATTACGGAAAATTTCAAAGAATACTTATTCAATATTAGTATAGCAGTATGGCGTCTGCTGGATTTTAGAAGCTTTTGCCTGATTAGGATTAGGAATCACAAAACATCGATTCTTTCGTCCTGGGATATGCGATTTCCAAAAAAGAATCAAAACATGCCCCTAGGGTGGTCCTTAAATACACGACAAAAAAAATTCGCGATTTATTCTGCTCCCAACCCTCAAAGTAGTGACCTCTGGTGAGAAAATAATTTCCTATTTTTTGGTCAAGTTTTGAAAAACTCGGATTTCGGTGGGTTTCCCAATTCCAAACATTTTCAAAAATTCCACTTCAAAGCGAAATTTTTAAAATTCAAAAATTTTAAGTTCGAGCTGAAATCCTCGTGAGAGTTCATTTTACTCAAAAGGGACTTTTCAGAGATAATAGAACTTGAAATTTTAAAATTTTACAGCGAATTTGTATTTTTTTAAATTTTTGAAAATTGAGGGGTCCACCCCAGCCCGAGTTTTTTGAAAATTGGAAAATATGTAAAATAGGGAATTATTTTTTCACCAGATGTCACTTTTTTGGTGGTTGGGAGGGGGAAAATCCCAACTTCGAAAATAAGGACCACCCTTTGCTCCCTCTGTCCTCACAGAGAACCTTTACAAGCCATCGACACTAATTGAGCTAAATTTTGGCTCACTAAAAGAACATATGTACTTATCACCTAAACCTCATTTTTACCTCATTTTAACGATTTAAAAGAAAAAAAAATTATTCAGTATGACTGTATGTTATGACCGTTGCTAAGGGGACCGCGTCACCTAATTGAATAGCTTGGTAGCCAGAATGTCAGGTCTGTTTCTTCGCCATTTTGCAACTTGTTACGACAAAAATTGCATGTAGAATTTATTCTATTATGTGTACAGAAAAATAACACTATAGGGTATGGGCGAATTTCAGCGTTAGCGTTTTTCTTCATCCTTTAAGAAGCTTGTTTCCTTATAAGCTGCGGAAAGAAGATGTAAATGAAGATGGGCGAAACGTTACCGGATTACTAATTTGTCGTCGAGATGGAAATTTATCGATCAATTTGCCATTACGACGTATCGACGTAATGGCGCAACGATAAATGTTACGATAGAAATGGTCGCTGAATTTGTAAAAACTTCCCGGAAAAGGTACTTGTTGATACGAAGGTTAGCAGCTGAGCTGAAAATTTAATTCGAGCGTGCTGGTGCGGCGCGATCTCGGCTCTCGCTGCTCGTCGGTGCCTCTAATATTATATCTATACAATACCTATATCTACCTGTAATGAGAGACTGTGTAAGGTACATATAAGGTAGCTGAGGAAGCAGACGGAGGGGAAATATATAGAGAAATTTTTTAATTTTACTATAATCCTCGAAGCGTTGTACTATACACGATGTGGGTGTGCATGTGACCTATTTGAAGCGATATGGTGTACCCAGAAGGGGTACATCGACGTAGAATATATTTAATTTTGCTCGCGTAATATTCGCCATTTTGCCATATTTTGACACCTCGATTAATGGTGAGCAAAAAAATGTACCGCTTTGCTAGCGGGGGTGGCGACGAAGTGGACGAACAAATACCACCGCCGCATTGAGAGGTTCGAAAATGCATTAAATAACCATTAAGTTCGAATTAACAAAATATAAGATTTTACGCCACACTTAACAGAGGTATCTATCTTGCGAAGATGGGTGAGCTTTTTTGAACGTGCGGGTATATGCGACTTGGAGAGACTAAAATAGCTCGAGTATTGTTTGCAAAAAAAAAGAAGAAAATTAACTCGAATAAATGGGTCACATTTTTCTTATAATTACGCATCACACGTATATATAGTCAGGTTACCTTGTATACGTTATACTTAATAATAAAGCTGGCTGCAAGATGGAAAGTGTAGGTCTAGCTACCTACTTTTGATGCTGGTGGTTTCATTGGATATCAGAATACTACATACTCGTATAACGTGTGTGCTGCGATGCGACGAAATTAACGTGGTAATTCGTCTAGCAAAGTATATCATTCATTACTGTCGACAAGGTACCCTTAAGAAAGCATCACCATTAAGCGAGAAAGTTTGCTTTTTTTTTTGTTGGAAAAAGTATCTACAACAAAACTTTTCAACATAGACGCGAACATCATTTCTTGAATTATGGTCGTAATTTCCACATGTCCGATTTTCTAACTGATCCAATTTTACATTGAGAAAAGTGTCCCGGTCTATTCTTATATTATTTTTTATTCTTACCAGTCTTACACTTGGCTTGGCTCACCTATTACTTTTCATTTCCACGCTATTACCTTCGGCCGGGCGTATTACGCGTATAAATTTCATTTTTGTGGATACCTATTTTCCATTAAAAAAGAAACCGTATCGGGTCTGCCGAACGTTTTCCTCTTCAATTAAGCCGATTCCCGAGTATTCCGAGCGGGTTTCTTATATGCCCGTGCCCGTACGCGTATAACGTACGGTCACGTGATGGGATTTTTAAAAGACTTGTTCAATCATCTCGACGATGGGTGCAAAAGAAAAATATTCTTTCGAGCGTCAAATTTCCATGTATATGGTGTACCCTGGCTTAAGCGGGTACATTTTTGTATATAAATGCAATTACCCGTATGTATGTTCTATTGTGAACCTATGGGGAAAATGACCGATCCTTGTGAGGGCAAATTTTGCCAAAATACCATATCCTGCTCGAATCGCGAGTAATGTTTTTTCAACCAGAAGTGCGAAAATTTCAAAGTAACTTATTTTGTTTTTGCCAACGTGTTGTGGAAGGAGGAGAGAATTTCTAAACTCGTTGAGAAGTAGATGGAAAGTGAAGTAGTATGTATGTATTAAATAACAAATCACGTTCATTTTTCAGACCATATAAAAATGTGATTTTGAAAAGTTTCTAATTTAATGCAAAATTGACCATTAAATTTTTTTTGTCAATTTTTAGTTTCCCTCCAGATCGACTCGAAAATGGTGGAAACTAATTCGGAGATTCGATCCTACCATGTAAACCCAGTAAACCAATTTTCAAATTTTCATCTTTGTATGTACTTCGGTACTATTTTTGTAGAAAATTACCTAATATCCAAGAGAATACTCTTATTTACCAAAAATTGATAAATCAACTTTGGCAGCTGAAAATTGGAAGCCCAGTATGATCCTAAAACCAAAACTGAGCTCTTAAAAGAAAAGCTCATCACACTCAAAATTCAAAATACGCAGTATGGATTTTAGAATTTTAGGTTTTTAAAGACACAGCTAGGGTTTGTTCTCACTGTTCTCAGTTACTTTTCAAATAAATGATTTACTAAAGCTACTAAGCCCCGTGAGGGCACAGGTTGTTGTTGCTAGAGGTCGTCTCTAGGTAGTAGCTAGGATCATCAAGAGGAGCCAGTCCCCAAAGACTGATGAGAAGGAGAAGACAACACCAGGGGTATTCTCTGCATCTTATGTTGTGAGGGGTGGTAACATGTTGCTGTTCGATGGACTCGGAATCAATAAACATGGCCAAATCAGAATTCTGCAGTTAGCGGAACAACGGGGAGGAGTGGCAAGTCGAAGGCCCAATTTCTACATAAATACGGATTACAAACAAGAATGCATAAGAGCTGCAGAACACCAACAACTCACTTGTTCCAGCCCCAAGGAAGCACAAGAGCTTCAGAGCAAATACTATCAACCAACAATACTGGCAACTTCATCGAAAAATCATGTTCAATCCGCCTAGTGGCCTGGGTTAGAACTAAATCTTGTCAGAACGTCAGAAGCGTTCTGATTTGCTGATTCGAATCTTGCGGATGCGCGAGATTCAAACCAGTTATAAACCAACCAATCGTCAGAGCATTTTTGATAGGAGTTAGTTTTTTTTACCCAGGCTGTTTAGATTTCGCTATTACTGCGACAAAAACGCTCAATGTATTTTAAATGGAGTTACCAGTATTGTCAGTTGATAGTATTTTGTTCAGAGTGAGAAGGCAAATTCTAGCGCCTAAAAACTGGCAAATTTGGCTAAGGGAGTAAACCCTAATAGTAAATCATGGTGGAAGCCGGAAGGCAACAGGAAACCAGCACCATCACATCTCCCTAGAATTATATGGACATCAATTTAGCAATGGCCCTAAGTCTCCATCAGGCTGATCCTCATCTGCCAAGGTAGCCGGATAGGGTGTGAAGAATATGCAGAGTTAAAACAAGGTGGAACAACATCAACGTCGTAACCTGGAATGTGAGAACTTTGTAGGTACAAAATTGGAAAACTCGCCAATGTTATGGAAGCCAGGAGATTACAAATCAACGTATTGGGAATAAGCAAGACCCAATGGACTGGAAATAGTAGAAACCAGGCAGATAAAGATTATGAAATGATTTATGCTGGGAAAGACACACACAAACTAGGTGTGGGTATATTAATACGTACCAGAATCAGTGATATGGCAAAAAGTGCTTTCAATAACCTAGCCAATATGCTGGGAAATTGAATGATGAGTCTAGGTCTGAGAAAAAGAATTCAAAGATGCTATGTATGGACCGTTCTGAGTATTCCTGTGAAACATGGACCATGAGTGCAGAATGCCAGAAGAAAGTATCTGTTTTTGAGATGTGGTGGTATTGAAGGCTACTACGGATCTCATGTAAAGACTTCATTACCAACAAGGAAGTATTAGCAAGAATAGGAGAGGAGTGGAAAGTCGTAGTGGAAGATATCCAGAACAGAAAGCTAAAGTATTTAACTATTTAGCACATAAAATCCAAAAAAAGGGTATTTTCATGCTAGTGCATGGTACAGGGGAAAATTCAAGGAAGAACGACAAGAGGGAAGAAATGATTGGAGCAGCTAACAACAAACTCACTGGCGAACTCTCCCTGTAAGACCCTGAAAGAAACTATCAGATATACTAGAAACCGGCTAATATAGATGGAAGTATACACTGAAAAAAAAACAATAAAAATTACTATTTCAGTATAGTAACCGGATCCAATCCAAAAATAATAGTGATTTTTACTCAGCCAAAAAATACATTTTACCTATAGAATTAGGTAAAATTTATTACTCTCATAGTAAAATTTACTAATCTCATAGTAAAAATCGCAATATTTTTGAATGGGATCCGGTTACTGTGTGAAATAGTAAAAATTATCCATAATTTTTTTTCCGTGTACGCTATCTCCTGTAAAGGAGTGCGACCATGACAACGATGAAAGCTACTAAATATAACTTTTTGCTACTTTTTAAAAGTTTTGGTTACCAAAGTTACTCTTTTTTTTGTTGCAAATTTTCAAAAATTCAATTTTTTATACATCTTGATAGTACCAACGAGAGCCGATTGAAAATTTTCCACTCTATCTCCCTCCTCTAAAGCGAGTATGATTTTTTTCCTTGAAAATTGAGGTCGATGATCAGTCATTTTACAAAACGAGATTTTTTTCATTGGTTTTTCTTCATAAGTAATGAAGTCCCTCCCCCCAAAATGATAATTTCATTTTCTTAAAAAAGTTTATTGGATAAGTTTGGTCATAGAAAAAAATTTTGTTTCGCGACAAACAATCTTTGGAGGGAAGTTTTTTCTTTTGTAGAGAAGTTTTTTATTGCAAGAGATTTTATTAAATGGCAAAGTTTAATAGCTTTTGTTCCTTGAGTTTGCATTCTACTTTCAAAAATTCAAAATTGAAAGTTGTATTTTCTTTCCAAAAAATGAAGTCTAGTATTTGCATAGGTACTCCCTTCAAAAACGAAATGCAGTTTTCATTTTTATCTATTCAAAAATCAAGATTTCGTTATCTATTTTCAAAAATATAGTTTTTATTTCATTTTTAAAAATGACAATTGTTTTTCCTTCTAAAAATGAAATTACAAACTTTAAAAAAAAAACTGGGCCTCTAGAAAACGCGGGCTTGGGACAATTTGTATCATTTGCCCCCTCTCTTGTTAGTGACACTGCATTTGTTACACTATGTCGATTTCACACCTGGTTAGATACGTTCAGAATTTCTTAAAACGTACCTCAATTTTTTTTCGGCAGATAACGCCAATAGCGACAAGTAATGCGTCTACCAACCCCTTATTAGGTATACTTTGCTATCCCATAATTTTTTGCTGATTAGTGCCGCAAGAAGTCCTGCATTCACCAAAAATCAAAGTTTGGCGCATTTTCAAGCCACAGGGTTCAAAAAGTTTCCTTATTAGTTATTGCAATCCAACGCGGTTAGGAAAACACAAACACTATCTAGCTATGAATTGAATCCGCCAACGCTTCTGTTGAAAGGCTTTGCCTCTAGGCCAACACACCTCGTATAATTTCAATTATCCAAACAAATCTGGAGACTCGCGAGGCTGAAATCAATAATTAATCGCTCCGAATGAACCTTCGGTAACATTTCAACTAAAAACATCGTTGACAAGACGTTTTGATCAATTCGTATGATTAATTAATTCCAGTTTGCAGGTATTTCGTCGACTTCGGGCGACAGAAAGAAGGACGAGAGATCCTATACGCGATACCGCAAAGCCCACCGAGCAACGTAAGATTTAAATAATAAAATAGTTTTAAAACAGTTTCATAAAAATTTTGCGAATTCGCATTCCGAGGTTTTAAGGTAAATACGAGTATACGTCAAGTTTTACAGCGTCGTCGATTCATTCTTTGAAAATGAACTAGGTTCTCGGTTCGTTTTTAAGCATACGATTTCACCGATTTAATATTTCCACCTTTGGAATTCTCGAGCAATGGAATTTCGTGTCGATGGGACTCTTCAACTTCAAAAAGTTCGTCTTCGCCTTTTTCACCTTCGGATAATTATGTGAAGCTCGCTTTGCTCTCTCGTTTTAAGCGTTTCACGGGGCCGCGCGTTTTGATAAAATAAATTAAAAAATTTCATCGGTGGAAAAAAAAGTGTAGCTGTTTTAAATAACTTATATACTACATGTTGAAATACGTGTAAAAAATATTGAGAAAAGATTTTTATTTTTCTTTCTAAGTACGTACTAGGTACTTGGTTATATTTTTTTCACAACGAGTAACTTTACCCGATGATCTTTTCACATCTTTGAAAGAGAAAAAAAAAGTGTTCCTTTCTTCTGCTCTTTTCAATATTTACGTATTTATACCTCGAAGGTTTATTTCATTAAATGCATTTACCAAAATTAAACAACTTTAAGCAGACTGGATGAGAGGGGGGGAAAGTATTTATTTGGCATTCAGCTAATCGAATAGAGATTTCTTTTATCGCAAATTATTTCAGAATTTTCATCAAAAGGTTCAACTATGGAGAAGGGTTGGAAAAGCAGGAAGTAAAGTTTGCAGCTGGTACGGAAAAAACCTCATCAACGAAGAAAAAAACGCTGGTGCGAAATAACGGTGGCAAAAAAAGGTTAATTTTCCCAAATCCAAAAGTGAGAAAAAGGTAAAATGGTGAAAATGTGAACATCTCTGAATTTCTCCTCGAGAGAATTTTCTAATCACCTACGTTATTGAAATATCGACATTGAAAAACGTATTTAGATACGTATATGGTACAGAAGAGCGAAGAGAAGGGAACAAGAATCTGCATCCTTTACAGCATAATATCATCTCGAATTTTACATTTCGGCCAAAAAAATCTTCCAAACCTGTTTTTTTTCTGTTATACATTTATTGAAAAAACTTCCACGAGCGGATTTCAAAACCAAGCATACCGATTTCTCTCGATTTCCGACCGATATAAATTACATTTGGATGGTAAGGCGAGGCAAAAAAAAAGAACAAAATCTACAAAAACCTTATTCTGCGAAAATTTTTCCAACATGTTGTAGCTTATTTGCACACCTTGAAGTTTTCAACACTTTCGAGCTACTCGATATAAAACCTTTTCGAGCGTAAAATTTGCTCGCAAGCCATAGCGATAAAAATCAATCGGCTAAAAATGCTCGTATTCGTTGGCATTCATCGAAAAAATCAAATCTGATTACACACGTACTCGTAGGTACACGTTCCATATAGTTCTCTAATACCTCCCAACATTTGGTCGCAGCGTGAAAAATACACACGTACATTCGGCAAAAGCAGGTAATGTCGTCGCGGAAATTACAAAAACTTAATCTGTTAAAATGAAGTCATAATTCAAACGCGCCAAATTAAACGGAGAAAAGTTAATTAAACGAAAATCTGGAAAAATGCTAAAATTTATTATAACTTTTACTTGTCGCCATAACCAAGTTCTAATTAATTTCCTTCCTTTTCCTCATCTCTACTACGTACGTTTTGAATTTGCTGCACTATGCTCTTGTATTTTATGGATGGTGTAGATAGAGATACATAGCAACAGAGGGTGTGTCGTTTCTTTAAGTAGATATGTTCTATGCTGAATATGCATACCTATATACCTTACTTTTACGTTGAACAATGTAATGACAGATTAGTTTAATCATGTTTCAAAAAGTTATTTTCATTTTTGGACTATCACCACAGTAGGTGGATGTAGATATTAATGCATTAAAACAAATTCGCTAAAATACGACATCTCAATGAAGTTGTCATTGTTTCATGGTCAAAAATTTGAAATTTTTCTTCAAAAACAAAAATGCATTTCTTTCTAGTTCTTATACGGTGGTATAGTGAATTTGAGTTTTTTTAGGAAATCAAATCAATTTTTCCTATCAAACATTGACATAGAGTTTTCCTCTCCTCATTAAAAAGTTGAATGAGGGAAAACGGAGTCAGCTTAGAAATGAGATATGGGATGAAAACATAGTAGAACTTCAGTTAGAAAAGTGTCCTCACCACACCATGTATGGAAATTTGGAAAATTCTGTACAAGTCAGTTCATTGAATCTGAATTTGAGATTTATAATCGAAAAGGACGAAGTACTTGTTTATATCAAAATGGGATTTCGAAGGCGTAGATTCTAATTCTGAAATCAGTTTGACCCCAAAAATTAAAGTTGAGCCCCTCAGAGCCAGAGCCCTACAGACAGCTTGCGGCTCCTAATTTTTATGAATGCAATATAGGTAGTGAAGTAGGTACACATATAAGTCATCCCAAAATTTCAAAAAACATTGTACATATTTCTAGGCAAAATTAAATAAGCTTATGTATAAGATGTATTTGTAAAATCTCTTCACAATGTTTTCAAAAATCAATACAGTCCACTTCTAAAAGTTTATATACGTATTATTCCTTGTTATCTAACAAATTGGTCCTTCGAACCAGATGTCTTTACCACCACCATCCAAAAATGGAGATCATCTCCAAGTAAATGAAATCAGTGATGATAGCTACGACGATACCAATACTATTTTGACAAGGAGTTCAGATGACAATTGGCACCACTGTAAGATAATATTCGATGGGTTGAAAAAGATAAAAACTAACGACTAGCCACTCTCTGAACTACCTGAAATTATTCACAAAGAACTGAAAGAACTGCAGAATTTAAAAGAAAAGTACCAAATGAAATCAATCTACTGCGAATTGTATAACAATGTCGACCTGGAAGAACAAAAAGAAATTTCTGCAAATGTACAAATGTCTTGTAATCGTCTAATTGGCAATTGCCCATTGTACTTCACTAAAAAAGATTCAAAATCAACAGCCTTCGTTGATTTGACTTCCACAATCTGATCTGCAAAAGTTCAATGGTGTACAAGTCACATAGATTAACTTCCAAAACCTCTTTACTACAATGGTCAATAAAAACGAAGATATGACCAATCTTGAGAAGAATATTTCTCTGCATAATCGCCTTGAAGATAACGCAAAGGATCTTATAAAGCAAATCAATATCGGTGAAAACAACTATCTCAGTACCTGGTGCATCATCAATAAACATTACAACAATCTGTTCAACAATTGGCTTCTCACTTGTTGATACTACATAATCAACCTTAGATGGAATGTAAAGCAAGTCTTCACCAATTAATCTCAGTCTTCCAGCAGAACTTCACACCATTCCAAAGTATCATACAAGAAAATGAACTCGACTGAGTTTCTCAAGTTATGATATCACTATTCCTTATAAAAATGTTAAAAGAAGTAAGAACTGACTGGGAGAAAGAGCAGTCTTTGAAAAACAAATTCTATACTTACATTCAACGAGTTTCTGGAATATATGAAAGCTCAAGCATAGTTATTTTTCTCATTTTTTTGAAATTGAGAAATATGTTTTTTTTTTTTGGGTGACTGTAAACTTGGAAATATAAAGTCAAAATCCTCTGATTTTTTAATCAGCTCAAATGTGAATTAAACTCTATAAACAGGTTGTGTGTAAACTGCTACTCGATTTTTAACTGCCTAAATCAATTTCCACGCCTTTTGGAGGAATTATAAAAAATTCTGGAGAAATTGAAAATTGCCCTATGGTGACTCCAGAACCCTGAAAACGTTGGAATTCGGTTCAAAAAATATGATATTAATGTTAGGACTAACTTTCATGGTTTTTGCTGATTAATTTTATTGAAAAGAAGCATGAATTGCTAAAAATTACCCAAAAAAATTTAAGCAGCTGAAATTTTTGTTATTGGGATTTCAGATCATACTCTTTCCAAAAATTTTTACGTATTTGCGAAAAATATTTACGAAGCTGTCACAATTTGTAGGCTCTGATACTCAACTTCGTTCCACATTTTACCTTTTTTTTTTTTTTTGCTACAATTTTGCAGCTTCCAGCTCGTAAAAAAATCAAAATTCCCACGTTTTCTTGTCAGGCAAAAATGTTGCTCGTATCCATAAAATGTTCCATTTTCCAAGATTCATTCCGGTCGACGTTACTCGCAACGGAAACATATTTAACGTCACGTACACGATGCATTTTCGTACGTGATTTCGACGACGTTGTAATACGACTCGAAAACGGAACATCGATAAATTGCCTAGCATTTTCATCGCGTTAATTACAACCAAGATATCTCGTCTAATTGCACCGCCTCCTAGACAACGTCACACAACGAATGAAAAAAAAACAATCCGAAAACTCTTCGCTATAATATAGCGCTGCTGCGATGCCATACACAGCGATAAATTCATCCCAGAAATGGGTACCAAGCAGTATACTTAGTTATTAGTTAAGTAAGAAAACTCGGGACGAAGATGAAGGGGCGCGAAAAAAAAATACGGGTAATTTTTACGTTTGCACGTTAGTGTCGTTTCGGACAAAGAATGCTTGAATTTTCCACCTTCATTACATTTATACATATTTTCCAAACAATGCACGTTTCTTTATTTCGTTGCTTAAGTGAATTTTCTTACACTTTCGAGTCAATTACAGCGTAAAATCGTCCGTTTGTAATCATCCGCGTTGAAAGTGCTACATTACGAATATTAATACGCAACGTTGCAATTTATTAATATCATTTAGATGATTAAGAAAAAGACATCTGCGAGACCTAGGCATCTATTAAAAATTCAAGTCATATCTTTAAGACTTTCGAGCGTCGAACCTCCTATTCGAAAAGATGAATTTGTCTCTTTATATAACGAGCAACCGTGTTCCAACTTGAAAGACTCTAATTAGAAGAATCTAAATTCCAATTAATATTCGATGTTCGTTTTTGCCTCGCGTTCGTTGTGTATACTCTGTATACAGCTCGTACTCTGTACTGTACACCTTCCGTAAATCTTTTCGTAGAACTTTGGTTCTTGTTGTACCAGAGAGTAGACTTTTCCATCTCGAATAAATTCTTCCCAATTTTAACAAGACTTCGGAATTCGAAATGTTTTCGGACCTTTTGGAATAAACTTGTCAATTTTTCTTTGAAACGTGTTTCTATTCGGTCTCTTTTGCCGTTACGCATTATAATCTGCCTGTGTAAACGAATAACTAAGTAATTTTAAAACCAAATTCGTATCAATCCGATTATCAAGACATTTACATCATTTCAGCTGGGCATGCTTTTATATAAGCGAGCTTTTTCCTTGCTGATCGACGCGAGATCGCCTAAAAACAAACCCGTTGCGAATGTAGTAGGTATTGCGAAATCTTTCAAATGGAATGTTTACGAACATATTAGACCTAAATAAACATCGTGCGTCCTCACATTCTACCCTAACCCTATAGACTCTGTTTTGAATCACTTCTTGAAAACTTCATCCATCCTCCTATAAAATCAGTTGAAATCCCTGCTTTTTATAAATTCTACCCCCTGTAAGCGTAGGCTGTACTCATACAGAGTGTTGTGGTACTGAAAGTTCAATTTTTTTTGCAACCTTTTGACCTTTAAAAAAATGTAAAATAACAAAAGCAAACACCTCGCGTGATAAAATGAAAAATTTTGAATTTTTAGGACCCCGCACCACTTTTAAAAGTGGTTTATGTGGACATACATTATTTCTAATGTTATAAAATAATTTAAATCTGATTTTCTTCTTCTTGATTTCTGACATGAAAGAATCAAAATTCTGAAAGTTGTGAATATCAAATAGGTTTTTTTTTTAAATGGGAGAAAAGGTCAATTCGGACATGGTGTCAAGGAAAAATTCTAAGGATGTGTCAACATTTTTCTGAGAGTGAGAAGGAGGGGAGAGGAGAGGAAGGGGTTGCAAAATATGGTTTCTCGAGCCCATTTTTGAATTTTATTTCATTAAAAACAAAATTTTTTTAAAATGAAATTCATTTCATCATTTTGGAAAATTTTCAATTAGCTATTTAAAAGCATTTTTTTTTCGACTTCTGGAATTCATTTCATCCCCTTCGGTTTTGCTTTGAAAAATTGAATCGAAAGGTGAATAATTCAGATTTTTTTATATTATTGTCAAAAAGTTTTGATTTTTGATTCAATCAAAGGATTTTGACCAAATTCAGTGGAAACCTTAATTCTGAATTGAATGTCACTCAGAAAAAATTCATCTCTGGCGGTGCCTCTCACGGGAGAGGGGGAGATGGGTCTTTAAAGAGCAGTCATCTATTATTTAAAATCGTAAGTAGTTTTTTCGCTGTAGTCCGTTATTCAGGGTTTTGATGAGTGGTTAAAAATATGCAAATGGTTTATCTCAAAGGTAGATTCGTGTTTTGAAAATATTCTTTTTGAATATTTTGCATTAGTTTTGTCTAAAATATCGAAAAATATGATTTCTGAAACTGGGCAAATATTTTGGAAGTGCTGCCAATTAATTGGTGATTATTGTCAGTTTCAAAAAATCGAGAAAAATAGGTAGCCAAAAACGTACAGAATTTTTTCAGTGTTTTGTTATTTGTAATAATGACCAAAAAATGGTCACCATCGTATTCCAAAATATTCTGCCTGTTCCAGAAATGATATCTTTCGTTTGAAAATAATCTTGGATTTTAATGGTAAAGACCCAGATCGACGAAGAATCTCAAATAGTATCTTTTGGTACTGAATCATTTTTCCCAAAACAGGTTAGGTAGCGACTGAAACGAAAAAAATCACGATTCGTTCGAAAATGCCTCTCTTTGAAGACCTATTATCAGCCCTTCAGGGGCGTTTCCGGAGCAAACATTTTTACTAGGTGATTTTCAACTCAAAATAAAGGTCTTCTGCTTACCTACATTTGAAAAATTTGATTCAAAATTTTCAAATTAGTGCATCAAGAATATTAATGTCAAGTATGAAGTCCATCTCAGGTGTCACCCACCATCCGACAATTTTTTCACGTTTTTGTGAATCTGTTATAATTGACGTAAAAATTTTGTATCTTCTCGAAAGTTTGGACATCACTGTCAACATGTTGAAATTTCTCGTGATTTGAACACAATATTTTGCGCTAAGGTACAATTTTGTAGTTTAGTTGTCATTGAAATCGGAAAGTTGGCTGAGAAAAATTTTATCTGTTTGTGTCAAATTTTATTTCATCTCTTCTTTCGATTCTTTACTTGTGATACGCACACAGGAGGGTGCTGGCGAATCGATTTTTCTACATATTTATGACATTTACGTAACGGAAATTTTTCGGAGGTATAAAAATTCGGAGTGGTTTTTCTCTCTCTGTCTTACAAACATTCGCCTTCATTTTCATTCTATACAACTTCACTTGTACATTTATTTACATGGAAATAGGTATATCTACGTCATTGATTAATTGATATTATGTGGGTATACGAATCTAATTAATTCGTTTGTGACGTCACTACCCCTCGAGCTGTTTTTCTCTACCTATCTATTAAATAAGATAGATAGATGTCTTTTTGGGATGAATTCATCGTAAGAATTCTTCAATTTTAATCAATTCGTAGATTGCTTGGTATGTACTTCACAGTATTGAAGCGACGTCCTGTAATTTCTCCTTTTCCAATTTTCCTCTCATAAAAATTAGTACCTGAAAATTTTTTGAAAAAAAAAATCAAAAATCGTTCGAATTGATTAGGTGTGCGGTTTCTTACACTCGTTAATTCATTCATTATAGTTTTTCAATTATTTTTTTTCAATCGATATCGATCGATTATAATATAAATGAAGTTTAAAATGGCTCGAAAGTATCCAATTATTCATTTTGTTCGAGCGATTTCTCTGTATAAACTTTTTCAAGACTATTTTTTTATTTGTTCTCTACGTTTGTATTCTTGCAGTTGTTTCTTTTCTTTTGTTGACGTAATATTTTTTTTATTGTTATCAATTTTTATGGGAGCTTTTTACGCAAATGCGTTTCGATTATTTTCCATTCATAGCGGTAATTTGGCCAGGCTTCGTATTATAAAAACGTGATTGAAGGCAATTAATCATCGCTTTAGCTCGAACGTACAGCTTTAAGAATAAAAAGAAAACCTTTAAAAAGTTGATTCGAAAAATTTAAATGAGTTTTCGAAAAATGTTCTTGATTTAGCGCGTATCTACCTACTTGGCTTGTGTAGGTATGTGTGTAAATCTACGTACCATTTTTTTTTTTTTTTTTTTGGTTTTCATTTGTCGTAATAATTTATAAGAACGATATTATTATTTTATAATGGAATTTTTTTCCTACGTTTTATCGTAAATTATATCGTGTCCGTTTAAATTCAAACTGTTGAACGACATGTATACCTACTTTAGAATGTAAATTGTTAAAAATATGTTGCTTTTTTTCTGTTTACATGTCACTTATACTATGTACGAGCTTTTTGAGTGTTGTACTGGGTGTGTGCCCGTTTCAATGGCAAAATAATTTCGATATTGGGAAATTCATGGTTTTGTTTTACGAATGAAAATATACTCGTATGTATTTTGGTGTAAAGTAAATTATTACCTCGATGTTTCGCATTGCTCGTCGTCGTAGTGGCCAAAATCTAGCCATGTATGTTAGGGTTAGATTTGTGGATAGATTTTCTCGTCACCGATATTTATAAGGTTACCACGACCTCGATCAAAAGCGAATTGATTATACGCTTTGGGGACTGTTATTCACTATTTGATATTTCAGCGAAACAGCTTAAATCGTGTTTTATTTTCTTCGGTGGGCACGGCGACTACACGGTTTATACATATATATGTATTTTTTTCGACTTTCTCACGCGTATAGTGCAGTAAAAGTGGGTTAAAAATGGATAGTGAGGATATTCGTAACTTATACACGGTGTACCTATATTTTCAGGAAATTGTAAAACGATTTACGAGTAGAGGTAAGAGCTATTACGTTTTGGAAAAGGGTATCCCTGTATAGGAAGCTTTTTTTTTACTCCTCTTGCATTCTTTTTAACCTGTGTCAAATTCAGTTTTGCTGAAATAAGCGTTAATAAATTATTTTTTTCTATCCTTTGTCCTGTAAGTACAATGTTTTGATCATTTTATGTAGGTATCTACCATTTCTGAAGATTGAATCGTCAACGTTTTGACTCGCTTAGAATGTCTTATTGACCAGTTTGATTATCTCTTCCACCCCCCTCTCCCCACCCCCGGCTAATGGTCAATATCAAATTTTATTTATTTATTGCTAATTTTTCTCAAAGACATTTCAAGACGATATTTACTGAGCACGTGGAAATTGATTTGAGCTGCTAAAAATTAAATTCAGCTCTAATTTTTTTTTCAAATATTGCGATTTTATTCATCACTTTTTAAACGATACAAATAGGCGTTTGCACGACATTTTTCGACGATAAAACAAGGTTTATGGCAATGACACAAAGAATGGTCAAAAAAGTTCTACTTATGTCAAAATTTTCAAGACGTCTCGTTTTGTCCAAACATGTCTGAAATTGCCGTTTTTTGTTAAAATAGTGTTCAAAAAACCATTAATTGCCGAAATTGTCAAAAAGGTATAGTTTCTTGCAAAATGGTCTAGAAATCTTGTTTTTATAAAAAGTACCAAAAAAAACAATATTTTAGTCAAAATTGTCAAAAAGTCTTGCTTTTGCTAAAATTGTCAAAAAAGTTCAGTTTTAATGCCAAAATTGTCAATACACCTTGCTTTTGTCAAAAATTTTCAAAAATGTTCGATTTTTCGACAATATTATTCAAAACATTGTGTTGATTGTTAAAATTTATGAGAAAGTTCATCTTTTTGACCAAAATTGTAAATAAAGTTCAATTTTTGAACCCAAAAATTTCAAGGTATTCCTGCTTTTTTGAATAATTGCCAAAAAAGTTGTGCTTTTGTTTAAAATATTTTCGAAAAAGTCTATCATTAAAGTTTTATTGTTCTTCAAAGTTGTCGAGAAAGTACGTACTGTTTTTGGAGGGAGGGGGGCGGGTAAAATTGTCCAGAAATTCATGTTTTTTCTTTTTCGTCAATATTGTCAAACAAGTTCCATTTTTGCAATAATGATCAAAAACATATTTTTTCCAAAGTTTTTATGCTCGTAGATTTTTGTTTGTTGGTGATTTGTAAAATTTTTATGAGCAAATCAAACTTATCTTTTTGTTGAATTGTGTTTTTCTTTGTTTCAGGTGAGTACGAATTTCCTACTTGATGGTTATACGTAGAATATTATTGTATCCAATACACCTGTCAGAATAAGTGGGTAAGTAATTCAATTCTTTAATTCAGGGATGTTTCTTGATCTCTTAGAACACTTTGAATTTTGAACTGACCCAACCTTTTCGAATTCAAATTTCATTACAACTGGTGCAAAAATTACCCTTATATTCTGGTTTATTAAAATTAGTAGGTACTTAAGAAATGAATCAGTCGTTTGAGAAATTCCCCGACCACTGAATTGGCCTTTTTTTCTCTCTAAAAAGTCAAAATTAATGGAAATTATTTTTCTTCTGGGGTACAGTTCGAGAGTTGAGAGGTGAGGAATTTCAAAGTGAAAACCAAAAGACTATTTTTAACTTGAGATTAGCACCATTGCTCCTTCTTGTCAAAGCTTTTTTCGAATTTTAACAAGATATGTAACCAAGCCAAGATGTCTGCCTCCGATTTGTACTCGACCATAATTTTTGGAAAGAACATGGTCTGAAATCTTCATAGGTAACCAAAATTGAAGCTGGTCAAATTGAGTTTTCGATTTTTGGTGTACTTATTTTTTGAAAATCCAAAATCCGAATAATTTATTTAGTAAAAATAATTAGTCCTGAAATTAGTAGGTGTTAATTCCCCGTTCCGAAGTCAACCTTATTTGGCCATTCTGGAGCATACAGCGTAATTTTTGATTTCTCCAGAATTTTGAAATGTCTCTGGAAGGCTTGGAAATGAATTTGGGCAGGTAAAAATCGAGTTGCTGCTCATTAGCGACCTGTTTTACGAGTTTACCTACATTTAAGCCGATTTCAAGGCAAAATTTTCAGTGTGTTTCTTTGGCCAACATGATAATGCTTATTGAGCCATTTTGAATTCTTATGAGCGATTTTAGATTTCTCCAGAATTCTTAAACTTCTGAAGAAATGAAAATTCATTTTGGCAGCTATAAATCAAATTGTGGCTTATTTTTGCCCTGATCAACGACATCGCTCATATTTGAACCGATTTCTTGGCGAACACCTCAAGTACCTATGGTTTTATTTCTGTATTAGCATATTTGTAAAATGAAAAATTCGAAAAATGTAAAATTTTAACTTCCAGGATCTGAAATTTACAATTTCGAATCACTCTAGAGCATTCAGCTTGATTTTACGTTTTTCCAGAATTTTAGTATTTTTTTAGAAAGAGTAGAATTTGATGTGAACAGTTGAAAATCGGGTAGGTATGTGGCTTTTTTTTTGAGCTGTTTGACGAGTTGATTCACATTTGAGCCAATTTTTAGGTGGACACATCGAATATATTTTTTTGACCATATTTACTGGGTGAAAAATTATAATTGCGAAAAAATAAGTAATCAAAAAGTACTGGTCAACATGGATCAACTCATAAAGCAGGTCCAGAATAAGCCACAATTCAATTTGTAGCGGTTTAAATGAAATTCCGCGTCTTCTGGAGAAATTAAAAAATCCTCGAGAAATCTAAAATCGTGCTGGGAGCTAATTTTATTCTAAAAAGCCTAAATCTCTGAAAATGATCAATACATATTTTGAATTTTCAGAAATCCGCCAAAAACCGAAAAATTGATTCCCACAGCTGAAATTTTCTTCCAAAAATTCTATCACAGTTGAGGTGGAATTCTATGTACCACATTTTGAATATCCTCGAATATGTTCATGCATTTTATTTTTGAGGATTCTCCACTGATCTGCGCTGTGTCCCTGCTGCTTCTCTTAAAACTCTCGAGTCAAGATATGACCATTGACGTGTTATTATTATGTGGAAGTACCAACTATTTAATTCCCTTCAGATACCATAAATGTAGTTTCAATGACTTTTCAAATAATATCTGTCCTCTCTCACTCCCTCTTTTCTCTTACCTCTAATATAAATCGAATATGGAATGATGAATAGGTTTCATTTTTACGGGAGTACTTAATTATTACGTTATTATTTTACACATAAACACGCAGCGTAGATATTCGGAATTTCAACGAAGCCATCAGACAAGAACAATGCGGTACCTGTTTAATAATAAGTTGGGCAGAATTCGAGCTACACATTCGAGTGTGTTTGTCGCTATGTTGATAATCGGTAATTAATACGCAGTTCGGATGAGCGATGATGACGAAGATGCGCGCTCTCCGAAGGAAAAGCCAAGCCACGTGTGCTTTTGATCGAATTTTTGCCGGCGGAAAGGTCGAATCGCGTTTGAAAACGTGCGGGTAATTTATGCGTGCCAAGAATTCACGTGTAATACGCTCTGAAGTGAGGTTAATTGCGGAATTTTTCAACACCCTTTTACGCGAGCTAAAAGATCGGTACTAATTTGCGTATAATTGCCGTTTGAAAATGAGGGTGCTAAGATGAGTATTTTTTAAATTCTCGCTAGGTACCTCCGCTCACCTCGACGCGAAAAATTATTTCTTTATATTGAAAAAGTTTGTTTCATTCGGGACATTCCGCCGCGCACTGCACCGTGCCGCGAAAATGAACTCTAAATGTAAATTTTATTTTCAACTTGGTTAGCTTTTTTTTTCCTCGTATACTTTTTTTTTCTCGCACGAATGTTTCGTAAGGTTTGGTAATTTTCAAGGCTCAGTTTCACCTTCGAGTGGTGTTCCGAGAGTTTTTTAGAATTTTTTTTTTCACAAGGAACTTCGCGCGCTTTTTTTTTCATTTTCGGGGTTTTTAATTTATTACGAAAATATGTTCGTAGGTTGAAATCGAGCTTTGGAAAAAGAAAAGGCGAATGGAGACGAGTCGTGTAAGTTTTTTTTTTTTTTTGTAAAAAAAAAGGTTCCTCTTTGTTTCAGAAAAATTGAACGCTGCTCATTTAAACTTCGTGAAATGAATTTTAATTCGAGATGTTTATTCGAGAGAAAATAAAGCGAAACGAGAGTAGGAAAGTGACCATTTTAATAATTAAATTAGAGTGGGTGTTTGTGTTTCGGAATCAAATTGAAATAGAACGATACCTACTTATCAGGTTTTATTTGAGAGAGTGAGATGAAAAGGTAAGGAGATTCGAGATGCGATAATTTGTGGGGATTTTTCATCGCATGCTCGCTGAAAATTTTACGTTTTTGAGTATAGCATTTTAGGCAAGCAACCCTCGAGTCGAATTCGTCTAAATATGTTGCGTTTTTCTTCCATCTGGCTGACGATGAATTATTTTCCAATCTAAACGCGTGTCTGCGACTCAAACAAAATAAATAGAACATAAAAAAATGAAAAAATTCCAAAGAATTCGAAACTATACCTTCGGACATATGCACGAGTATCATTGTTCGAATAAAGAAAGAAAAAAGAGTATAAAAGTATTTCGAGTTTTTTTTTATTTTTATTTTTTTGCATAGCGATTAAAGTCGACATTCTTAATGTACCATACCATGTATGAGATGCTTATACACGTTTGTTGTATTTTATTAAAATTTTCTCCGAAGCTGGTGTTCTTTTAGAAGAAGTTGGACATATTTTGCCACGACTTTTAACCATGACTGACTTCTAGGCGTTGTATTTTCAATCTTGTAAATTTTTTCTGACAGATTTATTCTGTCGGCATGAAAACAGCAAAGTACGAAAATTTCACTCGAAGGGGGAAAAACGCAAGACTTCGTGCAAATGGCAGATGAGATGCGTAACACGAAAAATATTAAAAGCGAGAAGCTATTGTTAAATTTTCACGTTCATTTAGCGGAAAATTTTTTTCATCAGTGTGGAGGTTTTACTTTGGTGGAAAACTTTTTCAGTTGATCTTTTTTACAAAATGAGAAAAAAAAACATCTTATAGTTTTCGTCGGGTTTCCTGATGTTCGTTTTTTAAAGATTTTATATCTATACTAAATTCAGTGTGTCGAAGAAAAACTTAAATACTTATTTTTTCGAATAATTGTTCGAAGTCTTGGCTGCTTTTGAAATCTTTTGAAAGCTGTATGAAGGTTCGATTCTAACATCAATTTGATTCAGTTCGAACTGTCCAAGTTGGTTTTTCAATTTTTGGCTTGAAAATTGTGAAACAACATACTTACTCGTATTATAAAAAGTACTGGAAGAAAATTCACATTCTTCCCATTTATGCTGCTATTGCTGCTTTAATCGTTCACATCGATATTTTTTTCAAAACCGTCTCACGTTTACGATTCGTTTCGGCAAAAATAAATTACTCGGCTTAAGGTACAAAAAGAACACTCCATATTAATCCGTTTTTACCAGAACGAGACAATTCCAGCGACTTAATAAATTGTGCAAAAAATCCCATACTCGCTAAATTTTTCCAAACAAATCCACCGTAAACTTTTCCTGACCAATAAACGTGATCAGTATCCGACAAACCGGGATAAAGCGACGTTCTTTTTTAATTTACCAGCTTAAAAAATTCGATTAAAATCGATGAATGGTCTTCGTTTCTCCCCTCATTCTTACTCCAAACCTATCTACTATGTAAGTGTAGTATTTTACGACATCCCATAGCCAAGACCTTTTTTTTTTTTCATGTACGTGTTTACACGTTCATTCTCTTCCGCGGCGACAATAATTTTAATAATTTTTTAATAAAAGTTTTCCAACAGTTCAAATGGATTTTCAATGTACCAACCGCAAGTTTTTCCGACCATTCGCTACCGCGTACGTTAGGCTATAGGATAAAACTAAACTTGTTCGAATTTTTCCCGCGTTCGTCGATAATGCTAATTCCCCCTACATAAACTCGTCCCTTTTCTGTTATTTTTTTCCGCTGTTTATTCGGCTGGAATTCTCTCGTGGTCGAAAGTAGGTACATAATATATTATTTATTTGTAGCAGGGTGATCGAAATTTTTAGTATCGAAAAAATTACTTACGTATTCGCAGATGCGAGATTTTTTCACAATAGAAACTGTCTACTTTATTCCTTTTACTGCATATTATGGTGCCCACTGAAAGGATTTTATCGTTTCTAGAAGTAGAGGAGGAGGTGAAATAAGCACCAGCCAGAGTAACTTTGACATTTCCTGAGTAATTTGAAATTCCTGGAGAAAATCGAAGACTTGCTGTAGAGTCCAAGTAGGCTGAAAATAGTTTGTTTTAAAGTTGGAGGCTTGAAACTGAATAATTATTCGCACTGGTTTAGTTTAATTTGAAAAAAAATTGATAAGTTGTAAATTCGCCATCAACAGATTTATGAATTTTTGGAATTTTGAAAATTCTAAAATAGCTATAGGGTTTTCAAAACATGTTCTTTTACTATACTTTTTTAACTTCCTAGATGATTTCACAATTTTCGTTCAATTTTTAAGAATTGTAAAAAAAGTGACCAATTTCTGACTCTTTGTATTTCAGTGAAGGTAGGTAAAATTTTGAATACCCATCAAGTCTCACTTTTGAATACTTGAAAAAAATCAGGGAATTAATGCGTATATCGAGCTCCCAAAAATGATTTACCAGTATTTTTTTTGGTGTTCGAAAACTTGCAAAAAAATCTGCGGAGTTCCTATTTCCATCCAAAACATTTCGCAGTGCCAATGCCAAGATTTTTTCTTGAAAAAAACCAAGTAATTTTTGTAATTTGATTTTTATGGACAAGGGGAAGGGGGTGCAAAATCAATATAGCTCTGAAGCCTTTCCAACAAAAAAAATCACGCTTCTTTTTGCCAAAAAGTTGCAAAATAGCCGAAAACTCTTGTTTTTTGCAGTTGTTGTGCCAAGTCTCATCTACATATTTTTCCAATAATTTACTCAAAAGTTCGCTGTTATAAAAATTGTCAAAAAGTATCTCTTTTTGCCAATAATTCCCAAAAAGTCCTGCTTTTTGAAAAAACTGTCAACGTTTTGTATTTTGAAAATTTTGTGTCAAAAATTCACGTTTACGAGTAAAATTGCCAAAAATTGCCAAGAAGCACTGCCTTTTGCTAAAATTATTGTCGAAGTTTCGTTTTCTGGCAAAAGTAGCAAAACGTCTCGTTTTTTGTCAAAAATTACTTAAAAAAGTGAGTTTTTATGCAAAAAATTCCAAGAAGTCTCACTCTTTTCCAAAAATTGTCCTAATGTGTTGCTTTTTTACCAGAATTTGCTAAAAAGCCATTCTTTTTGCTAAAATTATCAAAAGTCTCGCTTTTTTCATGAAGTTACAAAATTCTTTCTTGATTGCTCAAAATTACCAAAAATCTCACTTTTTAAATTAAAATTGCAAAATCAACTTATTGTTTTGGTAAAAATTGCAAAAAAGTGTCACTTTTTGCCACTGATCGCCAAAAAGTCATGCTTTTTGGTAAAGTTATACGAGTTTCTATCGAGTTTCATTTTTAGATTTTAATTAAAAATGAAAAGTTCTGTTTATTTTGGTGTTTTTTTTCTGGGTTGAAATGTTTGATCCATGTTTCGTCAATTTCTTGATTATTTTTTCGAGCTTTTTTGGTTACTACAATTATGTACTTACCTATGTATTTTGTTTTTTTTTTTTTAGAAAAAAATAAGTAGATTTACGAGCTCTGCTAATTTGGCATGAAATGGTCCTATGCTGGTTACGCCTTCTCTTTTGAATATATATACTCGGATGTGGAGGCGGGGTCGGGGGACTCATCGTCCAATTTATTCGAGCTTTTCAATTTTTCCAAGAAGTACATAGTATCTCAAAACCAAAGCCTTTAAAAAAAAAGACACCATTCTTCGATCATGGGAAATTTCATACACTAATTTCCCTTCATTTTTTTCGCAGGGATCCTAGTTTTACTTAAAAATTGAAAAAAATTTCAAAGTTTCATGGATTTTTGGGGAAAATGGCGTATTTTTAATGAGAAAACAAGAAGATGGAGAAAATTGTGGGAAATTTAATCCTGCATGTGACTGATCAATTCATGTTTTTCTTTTTCATGAAAATATTTTGAGCAGAAGTTGGAAAGGTCAATCACTATTGATTGAGTGTGTTTGTGATGAAAAATTGACAATTTTTTAAAAGAAAAAAAAATCATTTCACCTCAAAAATTAAAAAAATAACTGATTCTAAAGCCGAAAAGTTTCCATCTCTAATGTGACTTTTTCCCCTAAATTTTGGGGCTTTGGACCGTGAGATATTTCGAGCAAAAAAAAAGTTCAGTTTAGTTGAATAATTGAGTATCACGATTTACACTTGATTTTTAAATGAGCTCTTTCGTTGGAATAATTTTTCGAGAAAAAACACTCGAGATTTTTTGGGTCATTTTGAAACAATATGGTACACAATACACATAGCGTACTTACATAGTACATATATTGTGTGTCATCGACATCGATAGATTGATCAAAACAAATCACCTTTTCGCTTGCAATGTAGTGTAGACTAACATTTTACAATTGGCAACGTTGCAATAATTTTATATTAGATTATCGTTATCAAATATGTTACGGTCTTCTTTATTATCAACTAGAAGTCATTAAGATAAGGTTAACCGCTTTGTCTGAAGTGCGTGTACATGATCGAATGTTGTTTATTCTTCAAGAGTTGAATTGTTTTGTTATGTGTTATGGTGCGAGACGAATTAACGTGGAACCTTTTCTTTTTTTTTACTCATCTTGTGTGTGCGTTTTTTTGTCTTCGGAGTTTTTTTTTTCATTTTATTTTATTGTACGCGAATTTATGAAGTTTTTCGCGTCCGTTCTATTATTGTAACATAGTATATATGGAAGTTTATTCGCTAGCTGTGCAAGTTTTTTCCTTCTACTTTGGTGACGAATTGCAGTAGCGTTTTTACGAGTAAGTTTTACAGCCAGATTGATGATACGCGTCGGTTTTTTTTTCACCTTAAGAAGCATTTATGGCTGAAATTTTAAACGTCACCTTCGTAAAAAATTCACGACAGTGTAACAAACTGGATGAAGTTAAGTGGATCGAAATCTCTCCAAATTTGAATTATGTTACGTTCGAAATACAGCTTATACTGTTGGCTATATATTTGAATGAATTCTTTTGCTAGATGTGTGCTCTTTGATTTCAGTACTTATAATATTTGTGTGTATTGTGTCTTCTGAATCAAGTCGTACTTATTATTATGGCTTTGATAAGGCGTCGAACTGAGCTTAAAATTTAAATCTTTTAAGATCCAGTGTTACCTAACTCTTTTATTATTCGAGAAAGTCGTGTATTATGACCTACGTATATTTTATCGAACAATTTACGTGGCTGGTGTAATGATTATGCTGTCGAAAAAGATAATAGCCGCGATGATAAAATTATTACTTCTCATTGGTTCTTTACACATTCAAGCCCTATGGTTATCAAAATTTAACTGTTGTTGAAACATAATAGTTTGTATTATTTTCATGAGCTACCCATCAAGTAGCAATATGAATTTACTTTTTATCCGTTAAGATTCGAGTTTGTCTTCTCTCCAAGAGGTACCTTTACCTACAGCCCTGGAATTTTCTTAAGATATTCGCAGTCTATTCAATTTGAAACTTGGAGTTGAAGAATAGCCTTTTAAGAAATTCCGGTTTTAAGGAGGAAAATTGAGTGATAAACATCCTCCCAAGTATAGCTATTTAGTGCCTGTCCCTCCCTTCTTCTATGAAAAAAAAAAAATGGAATGGCAAAATTACTTGGTTTGGACTCAATTATCCCCTTCAAGGAAAAACTGCTTGTAAGAATTTGAGAAAAAGCAGTAGTAAAATTAGTGATTTTTGAAAAAACGAACAAACAAACAAACAAACGAGTCCATGACACCTGCATCTACCTAATAATTATTTTACTCCTTCAATTTCCAAGGTTGGCAGTTCAATTTGCTCTCCAATAGTGCAGGCCATTTGGTAGTTTTACCCAGAAGAACGATCCTAGATGTTGTTTTTTTTTCATGTTTTCAATTTTTTTCCTTCAAAAAATGTCCAGAGAATTTGAGATAAAACGCGAAGATATTTTTTTCTCATTTCTTACCAACATTTCACCACTGTAGTTGCCAATAACCCCAATTCTCCAAAAAAAAGCCTTTTCTGTCCACCCCATCGAACACACTACAATTTACGATACATTTGATAATCGAAAAATTACCGCCACGCGAGTAATCTACCGATAAATTGGTAGAAGTTAGTGGCACTATAGCAATAGCAGCAGCCGCTACAGAGGTATAGCAGTGATAGTGCGAATACCAAAAGACGCCACAAAGGGGAAATTAGAAATACGGCGAATTATAATACCTAATTACACTTATATTCGTACATTGCGGAGTTCATTAAGCGTTGAAGGTAAAAACATGGCACACATGTATCCCTGGAGAAATCGACTACATTAGGGTAGATTGGCGAATATTTCAAATTTACCGAGCGCTTTATGATGTACCTGTTATTATTAAGGTTAATTCGTTTGGTAAAGGGCCATCTCGGCCATAAGAGTGTTTTGAATTTAAAGTAAGTGGATACTGTATACCTATAAATGGAGCAAAAATCGCACACCGTGTATCTATGTACATCCACATGAGTAGGAGGAACAAGATGAAGGAAGCTTTTAGCCTGTGTAAGATGTGTTGTGTCTCTCTACCCTTCCTACCCTCTTGTGTGAGAGAAATTTCAAACTTAGAACAGACTCCGACGATGAGCTCGTATTATACATATGTACGTCTACGTACGTACCTATACATATGTGGTACGATACATTTTATATGTATTTTTTAATACCGCGTGCACAACGCTTGTATGATTTATACCTGAAGGTACGTAAATATACCTGCGTGAAAACCACGCGCGCGCTTTTGTACTTCATTAAGAATTAAAATTTTACGCGGTTCTGGGCGTCGTGGAGTTTTCGGGGTGAATTCGAGAGCTCGAGCCGAACGAGACGATGCCACGTTCAAAGGAATTTAACCTTCGGGATCGAGAGTAACATTAGCTATAAATTTAATGGCATATCACGTATATACACCATCTTTGTACATAGAGTGTATAAGCTTCACCGTGTATACATATCCTTCGTAGAATAACTACTGCTGCTGTGTATAATGCGTCGTTGTCGTACTCGTATTATACAGGGTGTCCTATCGAACATCGGCCTCACATCTTACTCCAGTACCAGGCTAATGGTGATCAGATATCACAACTGAATGATGAATTTCTGGACCAGATTGAAAAAAATTAAAAGATTATTCAATTATTTTCAATCATAGACGAAATTGTAGCAGCTGAATTTCGTAAGTTCATTTTTGGTCAATTTTTTTGGAAGTTCGTTGCTGATTTCCTGAAAAAAAAATGAAGTAGAAAGTTGAATGTCATTTTTTTTCCATCTTCCCAATTGATTGCTGGTTGGCGAAGGATTCACCAGAAGTCACCAAGTGGGGTTTTTGTTCTTTTTAAGGCGAATTGAAATGTCCTCGTGGCTCTTGAAAATTTTTTTAAATGGCTGGTGATTCCTTGGTGAATTCTGGTGACTTCTTGGTGACAGATTCGCCAGAAGTCACCTATGTGGAGTTTTTGTCTTTTTTAAGGCGAATTGTTGGTGAAAAAAACACCAGAATGTCCTCATGACCCTAGAAACTTTTTTTGAATGTCTGGTGACTTTTTGGTGACAGATTCGCCAGAAGTCACCAAGTGGAGTTTTTGTCTTTTTTGAGGCGAATTATTGGTGAAAAAAACACCAAAATGTCCTCATGTCCCTAGAAACTTTTTTTGAATGTCTGGTGACTTTTTGGTGAATTCTGGTGACTTTTTGGTGACAGATTCACCAGAAGTTACCAAGCGGGTTATTCGTCTTTTTTTAATGCGAATTGTCGGTGAAAAAATCACTAGAATGTCCTCATAGATTTTGAAACTTTTGTTAAATGTCTGTTGGCATCTTGGTGAATTCTGGTGACTTCTGGGTGACAGATTCGCCAGCAGTCACCGAGTGAGTTTTTTGTTTTTTTTTTTTTATAGTGAATTGTTGGTGAAGAAATCACCAGAATTTTTTGAACGTCTAGTGGCTCGTTGGTGAATTCTGGTGACTTCTTGGTGACAAATTCACCAGAAGTCACCAAGTGAGTTTTTGATTTTTTTTTAGGTGAATTTATGGTAAAAAAATCACCAGAATGTCATTGTCCTAATGATCTTGGACATTTTTTTGAATGTCTGGCCCTTGGTGAATTCTGGATGACTTCTTGGTGTCAGATTCACCAGATAAGTCACCGAGTCAAGTTTTTCACTTTTCATAGGTAAATTTATCATATGATGAAAAAATCTCTATGATTCCTCGGTGAATTCTGGTGACTTCTTGGTCACAAATTCACCAGAAGTCACCAAGTGAGTTTTTCACTTTTTTAAAGGTGAATTTAGGATGAAAAATCACCAGAGTGTACTTATGGTTTTTGAAATTTTTTTTGAAGGTCTAGTGAGTGACTCCTTGGCGAATTCTGGTGCCTTCTTGGTGACAGATTAGAGTAGTTCTAGATGCTCATGTCAAATCTTGTTTTTTTTTAGTTTTCAAAAAATTGCAGAGTATTGAAGGGTTTAAATTGACCCGTTTTGATTCCTGAAAAATTCAAAAATTCGCAGGAATTTCCAAAATGGCTCATATATTGATATGAAAAGGAAAAAACGGGAAGGAGAAAGGAGGGGAACTTGATCAAATTTAGATTGATTTTTTTTCTCAGGAAAATGAGGCTAATTTTTATTTTTGAATACTCCTTAAAAATTGTTATAGGCAAACAAGTAAACCTTTTGACCTAACACTCTCCGATTTGAAAGAAATCAAGCTAGATCAAAAGAGCCTGTTCTAAAACTTCCGTAACACCATAATTTCACGTTGTACATAGTTGAGTTTTGGCAAATTTTTGAAAATTGAAAAAAAAACAATTTTTTAATTTTCATACATTTTTTTAGATAAAATGAATCAGTGTAAATAATAACTTCATTTCATCTACCTTTATTTTGAAAACCACTACTTAGTTGTAGGTCAATTTGCAGCCCCCAGTGAGTTTTCAATTTTTTGTAGAAATTTCAGATTGTTCAGGTGGCTCCAAAATGTTTTAGATGCGGCTGTTTATAAGTTGAATGGTAATGTAGACACATCAGATGATATCTCAACAAAAATCCGCTTGTGGTATGCAGTTTTGGAAAATTCAATTTTTTCATTCTTTCTAGAAGTCATAAAATTGTTAAAGAATTTCCATTTTGTACTGACCTCCTGAAATTCCGCCGTAACTACTTGAAACAGTCGAGGGGGCGTTTTATAAACACTAACCAATGTTAGGTATAGGCGTTGGAATTCATTTTTGCTCATTCCAGAGCAATTTGAAGTCTGTGGAGAAAATTGAGAACTCACTGGAGAATTCAATGTACACTATTGCTATAAAAGTTCATTTTTGTCCTTCCTAGAGCAATTTTGTGGAATTTGAAAACTATCTGAGGGCTCTAGAATGACCTAAAACTGGCAGTTTTGAAAATAAATGAAGTAACTAAAACTATTCATGTATGATTCATCAAGTTTGAAAAATAATTTTTTATGAGAAGCTAAAAGATCGTTAGAGAAACAGCTTTTTTTAATTTTCAAAAATTTGTCAAATTATAATCCAAAAATGAGATTTCAACTACTAAAATTTTTTTGACTTCAAATTGAGAGAAGATCCTAAAACATTTTTTCAAATTAATGTTTAAAAAAGTCACATTTTTCAAATACTTAGGCTCTTGCATTTTTATGATTTTTTTAAGAATGAATTTTCGAATTATGTATATTTTTATAGTTCAAAGTAGTGAGGAAACCCCCAAATCTTTGTTTTTACGAAAATGTTGTGAAAAAAAATCTTAGAAATTAACCCTGTCCCCCTCCTCCCCCAAAAAAACTGGTAGCTTGTTTTGTAAATATGTAGTGTTTTAATTTTAATTCTTGATTAAGTGATTATTCTCCAAAACGAAGTAATCAAATGACAGTTTGTAATGGACACCCTGTATGCACCCCTTTAAGAGTCGCAAAACCCTTCCCTCAGCTTACCTTGCGTCTGCTACGCACTTGTTGTAAAGATAAGGCTGGAGAAGGCGGCGCGCGGTGGGAAAGGAAGGCCGCGCAAGAGGGCAGAATCATTGTTGACTTTCGTATCGATGATATAATATCGCAAATCTTAAACAAAAAGCCGAATTTGTAAGTGTGTTGTGTAAGTATTTCGTGGAAATGGCCATCATTCTATCAGCTACGTTGCTAGACAGCGTCTCTGTACATAGATACGATCGTTTTCGCTGTGTTTACTCGTATTTTAACGACAATGTAAACACCGGTAGCCTGATAAAATTGTGAAATTTTGGCGTATCGCGCTCCAAAGCTATACGTTTAATCGTTACTTTATTATACCAAAAAGACGCTTTGGTTATTTGCATTGTTGTTAAGAAAAAAAAACAGAGGGGAGGGAGTGCTCGATGTCTAATATAGAGTGCTCCGATCGTAAAATTCGCTTGTTTACAAGCGACTAAGAGAGCATTTCAAGGCTGTGGAATGATTTTGATAGCTTTATTAGAATTCGCTTTCGCATCTTCGGCCAAGTGTAAAAGCGTTAATTTTTATTAACACTCGAATTCGGCTCAGTCTGTGCTTGAAATTTGCCCCCGAGTATGCTCGTACTACACTCGAGTTGTAGCTTTTCATCTTTAAGCTTCTTTGTATAATCAGTACTTCAAGTACATGCATACAAATCCATCAACTCGATGCAAGAATAAAGAATGAACTTGATGGCAACAGGTTAGATGAAAACAGGTAGGTAGGTTCGCTCGTCTACCTATTTCGTAGACTATACTATACTTCTTTTTGGAAATCCTTTTAAATTATTTAATCGAAGTAAAAGGTATAACGTGAAAAACTCATAACTCAACCCAGTATTTATTTCTTCTCAATTTTACTAACTTTCTTTCTTCATACATTTCATGTACTACGATCTCGAACCCCTAACTTGGACCGAATATGTGAACTATATTATGCTAATTTTCATGCTATCTTTTTAACTACCGTGTTAGCGTCTTATAAATTGTTACCATAGCACGGACTCCATTAATAAATCAAAACGGTCTTGTGTAAGCATACTGAATGGCGACCGTATACGTTACGACGAGGTGTAAATTTTTAACTTCATACACCTAAAGGTATGAGTCTGACCCTTGAAAGATTATACGAAAGTGTACGCGAAAGAGTGAATTTTTTCACTACATGGTTGTTTTCGAGCTTTCTCAGTATTTTCGCGAGTTGTAAAAAATTCATAAAAAAGTGTCATTTGCAACGAGATCTTTATCATGGAAAACAGAACGGTTCACCGTCGATGAATTATTATCTACTTTGAATAGTTTGAATGATTATGGTGGATTAGCATAGGAGAATATATGTAATAACTTGGATATTCATTTTACAAGTATCTACCTATACCCATGTACATAATAATAATGAATAAGGTGTCGTTGAACGTTGAAGGGATTTTTAAAATAATGTTTACATGATAATTTTTATCGGGAAAATGTGTAGTGATATTAATTTAGAAGTACAGCTATTCGGAAAAATGAGCTAAAATATTCAACGCTAACGTTGCAGTACCATCGTTTCTGATTTTTCGAATTTGGGGGAATTTCAAACCCCATTCCAACTCCTTATCGTAAGTACCAAAAAGGGTGAGTTGTTTTCAATTTTTTTTGAATTTTGATGGATCCTAGCAAAAAAACATAGCCAAATGACCTCAATAAAACGTAAGTAGAAAAAATTTCAATTTTTTTTGTTAACGTTTGACTCTCTGGCTCAAAATCAAAGTTTGTGATTTGAAACTTTTTCAATTTTTCTAATTTTATTGAATTTTTTTTTCTTGTTTGGGTGATCTTTTGACATCTTTGATACGTGTACCACGGAAATTTCTGAATTTTCAAAACTTTAAGTTCGAGCCGTGGAGAGGGAGAATCAAACGTTGACCAAACAGGTTGAAAAACGATGCACCCGAGTACCACACCAAATGTTTCTCTTGTCTTCACTAATCGACGTTTTTGTAATTTTTGTGCTCATTAATTATTTCAAATAGGTAAGCTCTGTGAGCTCAAAATTATTTTCCGAAATTCGGTTTTAATGCATTCTTTAGTTTTTCGAAGTCAGTGTGATGCCAAAATGCACAAAAATTATTGAAATACTGATTTGAGAATTTTTCAGGGTAAATAACCCTTTCCCCTTCCCTTCCCTCCCCCTCCCAGTTAGTTTGGCATGATTCTGGTTTCAATCTGAGACTACTACTATCACTAAATAGTTCAGAAAAGTAAAGTTTTAAAAGCTTTAGTGTTGGAAAAAGGGACAGGAAGAATACTTGGGAAAGGTAAGATGAAAAGGCAATAAAGAGTAGAAAAACCCCTTTTCTGGCCTGCTGTAATCGATTCGAAATGTTGAAATTGTGACAGGATCAAATTTTCAGCTGCCGAAGTTCATTAAAACGTCTTCTGGAGCAATTTTCAATTGCTGGAGGAAACTCAACTGTTGCTGGATGCTCCAGATTAGCTTGAAAATGGTTATAGCAATGTATTTCTGTAATTTTCAAAAATCTACCAAAAGTCAAAAAATCAACTTCCGCTCCTCGAAATTTGTTTCTGAGGTCTGGGTGACATTAGGGCGGTCCTTATTTTTGAAGTTGGGATTTCCCTCATTCCTAGTCCTCGAAGTGGTGACCTCTGGTGAGAAAATAATTCCGTATTTTTTATTTTTTCCATTTTCGAAAAACTCAGGCTGCGGTGGGCCCCTCAAATTTCAAAAATGTTAGTAAACTCTCATTACAACTTCAACCCCCTCCATTAAAAACCAAGCTGACCCCCTAAAATAGGCTAAAATTCAATGTAAAATACGAATTTCAGCTATTCTAGGGGACTGACTCGACTTGGTTTTCTAGGGATAGGGTTAGTATCCTCATAAGAGTCCATTTTACTCAAAAGAGACTTATTAAAAGTGTTAGAACTTGAAATTTTTGAAAATTGAAAGACCCGCACCGCAGCCAGAGTTTTTCAAAAATGGAAAAAATAAAAAATAGGGAATTATTTTCTCACCAGAGGTCACCACTTGAGGGCTGGGAGCAGAAGGAATCGCGATTTTTTTTCGTCATGTATTCAAGGACCACCCTAGGGTGACATACTTTTCCAGTGGGCCAAATTTCGGCTCAATTGAAGTTGACGGATTGTGAAGTTTTCCTTGTATGATTGATTTTAAACTTGAGCATGATAAGAGGAACAATGTCAGGTAACAATTCGATCAATAAAATCTGTGACCTTTGAACTATACTGAGTTTAAAAATTCACACTAACGACTCAAATAATCCCACCACAGATATCTAATATCGAATTTTTAATCAAAAGGCGAATTTTTTTCCAATCTGGAAAAATGTCAGGAATGCTTTTGCAAGCTGAACTTGGTTAGATGGGGGTTCACCTCGTCTACTTCACCGCAAAACCGAAAATATTTCACCACTTTTTGGTCGTTGAAAACAATCCATGTACCTATACGAATTTGACGTTTTTAATAGCTTACGCTTTTACGCTTGAATCGGTCGCATTTTAATTGAAGCGACAGTCTCTATAATTGTTTTATTTCCTAGTATAATGAAATTTAATCGAACCGGCTGGGTCGCAGTATGGGCGTTGAGTCAGAGTATTATGCTGACATTTTTTCTTTCAAAAGTCAAACAGGTTGTCTCATTAAACGTATGCCCTATTTAGGGGTTTAGATTTAATATACCTAAATGCATTTTTTGTTGAACATTTTTCGTTTTTTTTTTGGTGTGCCATTCCCCCCCCCCCTCTCGAACCAAAAAAAAAGAAATGTGTGCTCGTTGAAATTTTCAAAACATCTCTCCCTTGAAATGTTTGAATACAAGATTTTTTGCTTCTCCTCCCTGATAGTACATACCATGAAATGCGTGGCATAATATGGACTTTGATGTGACTTTAGGACACCCTATATATAACTTCAAGAGTATAACTTTGAAAAGCTACATTTCTATAGATTTTATGAGGAAGTAGATCGTAGTACCGGTAGGAGAAAAAAAGTGTTAGGAATAAGGTTTAAAAAACAGGATGTGAGTCATTAATATGGGAGAAATAATACGGTCGAATGGTATCGTTATCGTACTGTAAGTTAACGCTGCGTATATCTCACGCAGAGGGTGACCTTTTCCTCAACTGTACGTCGTACAGTACACACACAGCGAGAGAGAAATGGTTATCAGAACGTTGGCATCTTTCGGTTTAGTAAAATTTAATACATACGATGTCGTCAGATTGTCTTTTAGACAGTGTCACACTTCAAAGCCACGATAGCGATAGCCGAGTAGAATTAGAAAAATCGTTTTCCAGCTCGCGATTACGTTTAAACGCCTTTCCTGCGTATTTTCTTTTCCTTCTTGCTTTTGTACGTATATATGTATATACCGAGAATAGGCGTCGTAAATTAAATTTTAATAGAATTCTCGAGTCTGGCGTTTAAGGCTTCATTAAAGCATAGCCTGGGTAAGCTTCTTCGACCTGGTCTGTGTCTGCTGTCTATGTAGTATTTGTTGAATTTAATACGTTGCCTGAAGACAACGCGAACAACCAAAGAGATGAAGAGGAAACTGGCAACAACGAACGAGACCTTTCTCGCTGAGAATTTCTTATGTTAGAATTTTTCTTTGTAGATTTGCTATATTACCTATGCTACGTGTACACCGACGTGTAATCCTTTTGTAAATCCTGAGGAAATCGTCTTTCTAAATTACTAGCATTAAAATGTCACGTAAGTAAGAACTAAATGCCGGAAGAAAGGCGATGTTGAACTTGGTGGCGGTGCAAATTTCACCTTCTTTCAATACACAAAGCGAATTGTGAAGGTTCCCGAATGCGATCTGTCTCCCTTGTAGATTTTATGCTCAGCTCAATAGGTAAGTAGGTACGTAGGTAGATACCCAGAAAATCCAAAATGTATATTTAATTTCTCTTTTTTATGAAAAAAATACTTACTTATTATCTAATGGGTCAAAGTATATTAAAGATTTACGTTCTGTGTGTAGAATAATTCTTCAGCGATGTCGAATATTTAGCGAACTTAATTTTAAAATATAGAATAATTTACGACGAAGAAATTATATACTTACTTAAAATCAAGAAATCATGCTACCGTATTACATTGGGGGTTATCGTCGCGTAAACATCAACGCTACAGCAAATGCTCGCTCAAGAAATTTTTCATAAAAGAATGCTGCGAAAAATCAAGTCGTCTTATTTCGTAAGATACTATACGACGAAATTATAAGACGAGATGAATATCCTGATTTATTACGAGTTTTTATTTTCATTTTTCTTTCGCTTAGTTACGGTAATTTTTTATTTTCTCGTTTTGTGTATCGTCTTGAAAGTATTTTTCTCTGGGGTTTTGTTTTTGTTTATTATTCATTTTTTTTTCTTTTCGTCTTTTTCTGCACACTTTTTTTTATACGTGTATATATATTTTTTGAATATTCACTTCTTTCGTATACATTTAGTAATGGCGATGCTGTACGATGAGGTGAATTTATAAAGATTTAAAGGTGTTCATTAATATCGCTGCTTTTTTCTTCCTTTTTTCCTTTCTTATTCTCGGGCTCATTTCGTCGTGAAAATAATGACAATCGGAGTGAACTGAAAACATGACATATTTCAAAAGAAGACGGTAACGTACTGCCATGCCACCGTGCTGGCGAAAATTCGCTCGAAAAATTGTATCGGAATTAAACCAGTCTCGAAGCGTTAATTACTTCACCCGAAGCTTTATTGTATTTTTTTGTCGAGCGATAAAAAGCTAAACCCAAATGAAATGTCAAAAATGCCGACGAGTAATTTTAAAAGTATTGTTTTATCGAGTGTTTCTTTTCTCGAGGTTTAAATTTCGCGACTTTGGTGTTTTTAAGAAACGATTCGTCTTCTTTTTTCCCTCTTTTTCTTTTGGCACACGCTCGTTTCATTATTTTAATATCATCTGAGAAATTTTGCCGTTGTTTTTTCTACTGGTATAAAACCAATGGTGTTTTGTATGCGTGAATTTAAGAGACGAAATTTTTTTCCCATTGTTTTCCGAGTGATTAGAAAAAATACTCGAGCGAAATGATATCATCGGATCGATATGAAAATTGAATGTGGAATTCGAGGATGCCTGAGCCAGTAATGAGCTTTCTACTTCAGATTTAATCTTTGGCAAATACCTACCTATAATCCAGAAAAATTATGCGAGAAGGGAATAAAGTGAAAATTGCTCCTTGAAAATGTCAATTGCAATCGTCAATTTTTTCAGTTTGAACTATGCAAATAATGAGTGGAGAAAATATTTAATTTTTATGATTTCACTCTTTTTTTTTAAATTGAAAAATAATTGAGGAATATTTAAAAAATTTTATGAGGTGTCTAAAAGGTCATGTAAGTAATTAAAGGGTTCTTAAATGAGACAAAGTGGTGCTAAAAAAAGTATTCGAGGGGCATAATAGTCGAGGTACTGCAGGAAAGGCAGTTTTCCTCTCCCCTCCCCACCCCTCAATCGCTACAAAAGTTCGAATATGATGTCAAGATTGGAAAAATTCATTATACGAGTAGGTATTCGATTCTGGTAGAATGATTTGGATTTCATTTTTCAGCAAAGGTGGTCTGAATTTTTCATACTTCTGTGAACTTTGCCTGATGACGACCTTGGTCAACTTTGGTTCCACTTCGTTAATTTCAATTTGTCGTTAATTCATTTTGGTAACCTTTATTTACCTCCACTTGACTTGGGATCAATTTAAGGTCACTTTTAATTATCTTTGAATCAACTTTTGATCATTTCAAGTCAACTTGAGCTACTTTAAAGTCAACTTTGAGGTCAATTTTGTCAGTTGTAGCTAACTTTGGATACATTTCAATTCATTTAGGAGTGACTGGTTGAATCGAGTCATTTTTTGAATATTTTAGGTCAGTTTAAGTCGACTTATGTAAGTGTTGAGCTTATTTGAGTCAACTTTGTTGCAACTTTAGTCAATTGTGGTCAACGTTTGGCTAACTGGTTGAATTGAGTCATTTTTTTCATTTTTTTCAAATCAGATTGAGTTGAGTTGTGTCAATGTCACTGTTGTACCCCACTTGTATCAACTTTTTGCCAATTTTGATCAACTTTTGTCAATTATAGTCAACTTTAGCTCGATTTCAATTGAATTTTTCGTAATGCATTGTTGAATCTAGTCATTTTTTGATTATTTTAAGCCAGTTTGAGAATTCATTGGGCCAATTATTGTAGATTTCAGCCAATTGCGGGGAACTTTGTTGAATTTAGTCATCTTTTGATCATTTCAGGTCAATTTGAGTTGACTTGGATTAATTTTAATCAAGTTTTGAGTTGGTAACTGTTTGAACTAATCATCGTACTCTGTTTACTTGAAGCAAGTTTAAGTTTACTTGGCTTGACTTCCATTTCCTTTGGAACAATTCTGAGCCAAGTTTAATCTACATGAAGCCAATTTCAATTGAATTTGAATTCATTATCAGTTTATCACATTTGGGTCAAACATCGATCATTGTTGGCCAATTTCAGCAGATTTGGTCCAACTTCAGGCAAACTTGAGTGAACTTTGAGTTAACTTAGGTCAATTTCAGGTCAACTTTGATGAACTTGAATTGAATTTGAACGAATTCAAGTCAGCTTTTGTTAAATTTAGTAAAATTTTGATTGCTTTATGCTAATTTAATCGAAAGTGAGTCTATTACGACGGAGTCAACTTGAGGCAACGTTGAGCTGATTTTAGTCAATTTTGAGTACGAATTGGTAGCTTTAATAAAATTGAGGGAAATTTCAGTATTGTACTCTGTTTCCTTTCATTTTTTTTTGTCAATTTCTGTAGCTTAGTTTGAAAATTATTGAAATACTTACTTATTCATTCGACTGCTCATTTTTATCAATAGGAATTTTCCTCTGCGAACTTCACTATAGGTAGGTATTGGTAACTTGTTCTTAATGAAATTTCTTTTCCAATCGTCACATTGTAGTCTAAATTGAATGATATTTTTTTTTTCTAAATCACAATAACGTTTATTAATCAATTTCTTGTTTTTTGTTCGTAATTCCTGTACAAGAGACCAAAAAATATACCTATCTACAATCAAATTTTAAAAACTGTTAATTAAATTTCCATCTTTTTCATAATCAAGGTTTCTTCAACGCTGCTGTGATACCGCATTGAAATGGAAGAAAAAAAAGATTAAAATTTGCTACCCTCTATAATTTCGACGCTGGTAAAATTTCAATCTCGCGGGATTTTTTTTTTGTCTTTTCGCGGAAATAATCGAGAGTCGAGGGTGAAAATACGCGGAATGGAAAATAATCAGACGATGTGCAGAGGAGGGGTGTCGGAGATATTTATATATATAAAATATAAATCAGTCGGTACCGAGGTAATCACGTGGACGTGTTGAACGCGTCTCGTTTTCGCCTTTTTTCTCGATGACATTTTGACATTTTCTAATTTGTTTTTATTACGACAGTGTCAACACGGAAAAAAGCACGTCAACGATGGCGTCGAATTGATCTATCTAATAAATCTTAATAGGTACTTTTTTTTTCTCTATCTAAATTACTTGGGTCGACCCGTTTACTTATACAGCGGTAAATGATTATAAATGGATTTAAAGCTGAGTTGAAACGCACGCGAAGTGTATAAATTTGTGTGTACTGAGCCGAAGTATTGGTCTATTGGGTTAAATGGATAATTTGATAGGTCGGGTTTAAAAAAATGTAATTGTGTAAAAAAAAAATATCTGGAAAAGGAAAATGCTCGTTGATGGGTTTTTAAGGGGGGGGGGGTGACTGCTTTTCCAATTATTTGATCAATTTTTGAAAAGAAGTGCTCAAAATTGTGAGAAGGCTGCAATTTTTTGAAGTGCAAATTTTTTGTTTAAAAAAATCGTTTCTTGGTACATATTGAAAAAAATACTGAAAAAGTTCTAAAAAGCAGATAAAGAAAATTTGAAAAACATTTGTTTTGAAAACTACTTTACCTACCTCACCAAATTACCTTTCTGCCCCTCTTGACGACGACGTCTGTCACTCAAGAGACCTTGTAATATAATTTTGATATTTTTGGTAAATACTTCGATATCGTTTAGAATAACTCGTGTACATGTTATGTAAATAGAAACATTCGCAGTTATCATTTCATTTCATTTCCATAACTCGTATATGTATAGGTAAGGTACGTATGGCTCATGTAACGAGCAGAGAAACTAGAAGTTACCTATGTTATCAATTATCTTTCTGTTTCTACGTCTTATATACATGCGCATCGCACACCCCGTTGACGAGATGATACTTTTATGTAGTCTTCCGTTGCACATTATTCTAGAGAGAAGACACTGACATCACGAGTCAACTTCGCCTGTCATTTGTTCAGCGACAGAGAAATGAATTATACTCACACAGTGAATCCTAAACATGGTGACATTTTGTTTACTTTGCTCTTTATCTCGTCCCGTGTATAAATTCTGAATAATAAAAACTGACGTACCTAGTATACGGCCGTGATACGTATACGTGGTAGGCCTTATTTTAACGATATAAGTAAAAGCTACCTACCTACCTCTGCTGCTGTACCTACAGAGTTGCGTCTCGCGCGACACCTTATGTGTGTGCGGCGCTGTGTGATTTTCAGCAAATCGTATTTTTCAACGGTGCCTCGTTCGTGAGCGATGCGAATTAGGGTAAATTTTGAAATGATTTATGAGTCGCAATCGTCTCGTCTTAATTTTATAACTCCTGTTCTTCGTAAATTATACCGCCTAAGTGAGTTTTTATACAGGGTGCTCGAGCGACTCGAGAGTCGAGCTTCGATAGGGTACGTCAAGGTGAAGTGGAAAATTTCCATTTCTTTCTCGTATCATTCGACACGTGGTTTTTGTTAGAAAACAATTTCCAAATTGAGCAATTGAACGTACTGCATAGAATTAGATAATTTCAATGAATTTTTACGTATAAAGTGATAGATTACTTCCTTCGGAATTATTTTCATGTAATGGAGTTCCGAGACTTTCTTGAAATAGGAAAGTTATCTGGTCAGATGATATTCTACAGATTGCATTGCTAATTGTGCGATTGCTCATGGATAAGTGCTCCTTTCCCTTCACCACTCTCTTTCATGCTATTGCAATTGAAAAACTACATAAATTCAGAAAAAAATACCATTTTTTTACTGCAGGGTGATGGTTTTTTGTGAAAAAATTGAGAAATGAGTTTTTTTTCGAAAATTGGACAATCTTGATTCGATAGCTCTCTGCAGTGGTTGCTTTTTGTATGAAAAAAATTCTAGAGCCTCCAGCGGAGTTTGAATTTCCACAAAATTTTACCCAGTGAAAAGTTGGAAAGCTAAAGTTCACTTTTTACTGTAATTTCAACATGCTTAAGCTGATTAGAAATGGTTTTAAGATGTTCAGAAGCCTCCAGCGATATTTTGGAAATTTTAGATCTTCACAAAAAGTGCCTTAGAAACTGTCCAATTAAATTTTAGATCGCATAAAAGTGATCGAGCTTGTTAATAACCTATGTATTTGATTGATTACATACCATTTTTCCAAAATCAGTCTCTGCCGGTTCCATTTTTGGAAATCACATATTTTTCAATTTTTCAGTCTTGAAATTGCTGGAGAAATGTACAATTCCGAATCGGCAGAACTTGGTTTTGGGAAAATAGTACATATGTAATCGGTTAAATTGGTCACTAACAAGCACCAATCGGGTTCACACGTGCCAAAGCTGATTTGCACAGCTTTTATGGTTTATATTTTTTGAAAATCTGGAATTTCCAAAATACAGTCCAAGACTTCAGAACGGTCGGAAACTATCTCCAATCGACTCTATTTGAGATTTTCAACTTCTTATTGGATAACGTTTCTTGGAAACCTAAACTTTCAGAAATTTCTTGCCGGCTCCAGAACTGCTCAAAATGGTTCGAAATCGTTTCTAATCAGGAGGGTCTAAAGTAGGGTGCATACTAAATTTAAGCTTTCTAGGTTAATTTTATAGAATTTGGATTTTTCTCATTCTTGGCCCTACTTAATTTGATTTTCAAAAATTCAACAAAAATCGAAAAATTTTCATATTCTGATTGATTTAGCTTTGTCTGGTTCAAAAATTGTTCTGTCTGTTCGAATATCTCTTTTGTAACAAGGGCCATCATAAATTTGATCAGAATTCAAATCCAGAATGAGCATGTCGATTGACTCCAATTCAAGGAGATTGGATCTTCATTCGTCAAAAAATTGCCATGTCTGCTAGTTTATTTGCCTTAATTTGATCCTCGAGACAACATTAATTCTCATGAAAGTCGAAAAAATAAAAAGAACATTCAGAGCAGAAAAAAAATCCTCTTTATTTTTGACCTTACTCCGCAGCTACTTATAAGCTAAATCTGGATTCTCACTTCATTTCATCGTATAATGAAGGCGTTGTGATGTTGAACAAATAACAAAACATCGCTATCTATTTTTGCAAACCGCAATTTACGATTTCGTTAATTACTACGGTAATTACGAAAAAGGTCCAGCTCGGTGGCTGAAATTAAATAAGAATCATTTTACAGAAGGTAGCTAAGCTATAAGCTAGGTAGGTACCACAAAAATGTCTATTCTTTCTCCTCTTTCGCGTTGCTGAATCGTTAAAAGTGTAAAAAAAAAACAGCAACAATAACAACGACAAAAATACTTACAAAAGAATGTTGGCAATTAAAAAGGTCGCGGTGAAAATTTTTCATGTTTTCATGAAACGTTCATAGTTCATACTTCGCGAGGGTATAAAAAATGCAGGACGTGAAAATACTTCGCGTTATTTTTTTAAAAAACAACCCTTTTTGACTTGTAAAATCGTATTATTAATCGATTAATAATTACACCCAATTCTGAGGAATTATCTCAACGATAAGAGTACAAACATGAAAAACAAATCCGATTTCGGGTTAAAAATACCATATCGAATGTTTACTCGCCAGTGATCACGCAAAACGCAAACTTTTTTTTTTCTAATTAACCCTCGCGGTTTGGTTTTAGTTATTTGTACATCGCTGCTAAAAATACTTCGTAGTTCGTACATTAAACCATTATTTGTGCGATGAAAACAACCGATATCGTCAATAAAATCGTTAGGATAGATGGACACCACGATGAACAATTAATTACGATCAGGCGGACATCGTCAACGATATAAAACCTTGCAAGGCGACGAAAAAATTTCAATGAAGTTTTCCTCAAAAGAAGAAAAAAAACAAAACAATAAAATATAAAATAAAAAGGGTTACAAATTAATACCAATTTATCATTACCATCTTCATTAATCTTTCTTTTATCTAGTCTATTTGAATGATTCGATAAACACAAGTTGAATAAAAATTTAATATTTGTAAAAGCACTTGGGAAAAATTTCAGTAATTCTTATGGTAATCTCGAGCAAGGGAAAAAAAGAAAGAAAGAAAAAACTACGTGCTTCGTGTGATTTTTCCTTGTTCGAGCGTAAAATCTGGAATTGAATTTCATATTAATTCAGCAAGTTTTTAAGGCAACTTATTTCCATATTGAACTGTTATCTAAACTGTCCGTTATAAGCCCCGTTGAGAATACAATTCAATATTCTTTATTCTTTGAAATCAATTTTTTATTTCGTTTTACATTCGTATGTCTACAAAATTGTACACATTTTGTTCTACCGTATGGTCAGCAAATTCGGTTTGCAAGTTTTTCCCTTATGAGTGCAGGTAGGTAGGGTCGCCGCGCCTCGAAGGTATAAGGAAATTTTTTCCAATGGTAATCCACCTTTTAAGAGATATCGTATTTTTTCCATTTGCATATCTCGAATGTACATAACTGGAGAGATTTCCTACAAGCTGTATTATTATGTTGAAAAAAAAAACTCATTATTTTACATAGGTACATATACCTTTGCTGTAGATCTGTGTTCGTTTCGAAGTCCGTCCGACGTGTCATTTTCATTTTAAAACAATACAACGAGATACTGTTTTCATGGATCGGATCACTCAGAATATCCTGGCTTTATATGAAAACTATTTCAGTATCTGAATGACGTTTCCTCAAAGGAGACGAGAATAAAAATATTATGTACCTATTCTATTGTATTTTAGGACAATCGCAGGTCCATACAAATATTTTTAGAAAATAGAAATGAGAGAAAAATTCTGATTAAGATTTATTTGACAAGGTTGCCATTTTGTTCAATTTGGAAGGTATCTCGACCGCCAGAAAAATTTTTGAACTGAACTAAGCTGAATCGACAGATTGTACAAAAATACATCATCAGCCAGAGTTTCAAATCTCAAACTACATTTTTCAATTTTTGGTAAATTTTTGAAAATCAAAGGGCCAAAAATTCAGAAAAATCAAAATTTCACCAAATTGACCTAGAACGCTAAATTTTGGTGTGTTACCTGTTTTCGAACCTCTGAATAGTTTGGAAACGGTTTCGAACCGTTTTGTACAGTTCTAAATCCTCAGCAGATTTTTAAAAGTTGAAATTTCCACCAAATTCTATGCATTGAAGTTGGAAACCTGGCGTTTATTTTGAACTTTAATTTCAACGTGCTGTGTAGGTTGGAACTTGGAAGTGGTTTCAATCCGTTCTGGAGACTCCAGAACTGCTGAAAACGGTTCGATCCGTTTCCAAACGATTTTGGGAAGGGAGTGTCGAAAACAAAGTAGGTACACTAGGTTTCTTGGTCAATTTGGTGACATTTTGATTTCTTCGCACTTCGCATTTTCGATTCAAATTTGATTCTCAGAAGTTGACCTAAAATCGAAAAATGAGCTTTAGTAGGTACCTACCTGAAATTTTGGCTGGTGATGCGATGTATTTTTAAAATGCCCTAAAATTTTGAAATGTGCGATTAGGAAACCACATCTTTCCTCCAGGCTATGTTCTTACTACCATCATGTTTTGATGTTCATTTTCCATATGAGCTAAAATAGAGAATTTCAATTTGGGCTCTCAAAAAATACTGTTTTTACCACTCATTCTATTTTTTCTACAATTTACGCAATTTACCGCCAATTTTCTGTTTGGGTAGCTCAATTTTTTTTGGGGGGGGGGAGGAAGTACCCAAAACTTTTAATTAACGAATCGTGACATTTTCAAATTCTTTATCGGCTTCTGAACATAGTTCGCGAACGATTCGATCTGAAGCGAAAAATCAATTGCTACTGAATAAATCATCAACAAGTCGAACAGAATAAAAGATTAGACCATGAGATTTAGCGTAACAAATCCATCAACCACTATCCGAGGTAATTCGTTTGGGAACGATTCACTTGGAAACGACAAATTATTTATTCATGAACGACCGAATCACTTGAAAATCCAATCAGATATAAGTTACTTCACCAGACAAAACGAAACTGAACTTCCTTCTTCAATCCCTCAATAAAAATTGTGAATGATTCGTTCGCGAATAATCGATTCGCTCAGAGGGATTCATTTACGAGTGAATGAATCTAAAAAATGTATGATGTAAAAATGACTTAAGCAAAACTTATCGGTTTTACTCGTAATCCTGTTGTCAAAAAACCAGACTCAATTTGTTCGCGAATGATTTGCACAAAAACAATAAATCGTTCTCAATACAGATTCCAGCTCTAAAACTGGATGGGAGGTTGCGTTTGCCTCAAAATGTTTTTAAAGTACGAATTTGTCCAATTTAATGATTTTTAATTCATCAATCAGAATAAATACTCCGGTTTAGGGGGTGAGA
Organism: Planococcus citri; assembly: GCF_950023065.1. NCBI lineage: Eukaryota > Metazoa > Arthropoda > Insecta > Hemiptera > Pseudococcidae > Planococcus > Planococcus citri. Next base: position 42,914,190 of record NC_088680.1, on the reverse strand, counting down.
GACTTGCAATTGGACGAGGAAAGAGATTTAATAAAATGATCCCAAGTGTTTTATGACATTTTTAAAGTGCTCCAAAATCCTTTTACCCACTTGGCCGTGAAACGGAAAAGTAAGGTATTGTATTTGTCATGATGGTTGAGGATTTGGGTGGGGGTGGGTTTTCTCGACGAATTGGAGTGTGCTGATCACGATAAGACATATGACGCAAAACGAGATAAGTTTATATATATATTTATATATTTATAGGTATATCAATTTATGTATAAATTTGTGTCACGCTAAACTCAAAAGCTCCGAACTTTAAGTCGAAACTGATGATGGCAAAATATTGCTTTGATACTGAACTAGAGAAATTTTTAATTTGGTCGAAATCGATTGAGCCGTTTACGAGATATGAACGTTTAAGTGTGTTTCAACGTTATAGATAAGCAGAAATTTGTGTAAACCCTTATATCTCGCAAACGGCTCACCCCCAACAAACAGATGGGGTGGTTAGGGTGTGTAGGTTGCAGATTGGTGCGCCGGAGGTCGGGTGTTCGAATCCCGCGCGAGTCAAGAAGAGAAAATTTTTTGTCGATTTTTTTTTTTAAATTTTTTGTTAATTTTATCAGTCCAAAATTTTTTTGCCATAAAAAATCAAAATTTTTCAAAAATTTCTAGTGTAATTTTTGTTTTAACAAAAAACATTAAGTTTTTGGTAAATAGCCAGTAAATTTTGATAATTTTTTTTTTGGTGAATTAATAGTAATTTTTAGTAAATAAAATGATTAGTTATTTTTGGTGAATTACTCGTAATTAAAGTTGGTCGAAAATTTTGGTAAATTGCTTGGGTAATTTTTGGTAAATTGGTAAAGTTTGGTAAATTGGTAAAGTTTGGTAAATTGGTAAAAACCTTTGGCTGTAAATTACTGGGGTAATTAAAATTCGGTAAAAAATTGGTAAATTAGTAAAGAAATGTCTGGTAAATTACTGAGGTGAATGTTGGTAAATTGCTGGGGTAATTCTTGGTAAAATGTAAAATTGGTAAATTAGTGGGTAATGTCTGGTAAATTACTGAGGTAAATGTTAGTAAATTGCTAGGGTAATTTTTGGTAAATTCGTAAATTTTGGTAGATTGGTAAATTTTGGTAAATTGGTAAATTTTGATAAATTGGTAAATTTTGGTAAATTGGTAAATTTTGGTAAATTGGTAAATTTTGGTAAATTGGTAAATTTTGGTAAATCGGTAAATTTTGGTAAATCGGTAAATTGGTAAATTTTGGTAAATTGGTAAATTTTGGTAAATTGGTAAATTTTGGTAAATTGGTAAATTTTGGTAAATTGGTAAATTTTGGTAAATTGGTAAATTTTGGTAAATTGGTAAATTTTGGTAAATCGGTAAATTTTGGTAAATTGGTAAATTTTGGTAAATTTGTTTATTTTCCTGTATAACAGAGCAAAGTCGGTTAATCTTGCCTACTGCGCAAGATGTTTTTAGAGTTGAAAAAGTCATCACAACAGCAAAATGTTCGAAAATTAATGGAATTTTTTCAAATATTGGAACACTTAAAACCCATTCCTTCCCAGTCCCTCAAACTCACCTTAGTTCTCAAGTATGTCTCACTCTCTTCACGTCATGTATTTGAATTCAGCTTAGTTGAACAACATTGTCAAATAATGAAAATTTTCGCTTCCCTTTAAATGAGCTCCCTGACAAGGTGTTCAAAATTTGGAAAGCCAAGAAAAGTCAAAGAATTTTTCTCTTCTGGATAATTCAGGGAAATATGAAAGGATTTCATCATTCACCCCCCCACCCCCCACCCCCTGTAAATCAATTAAATTGCATAAAAATTGCATTTAGCACACACTTTGAATTTAAGATTCTTATTTTTAATTTTATCAAGAATAATTTTATCTGAAATGAACGCTGAGAGAATTTCTTATTGCTGAAATAAATTTGGTATTTATTATCTTCTGAGAACATTATCATCATTTTTTCCCAATCATGAAATTTCTCAAAAATTTATAAAAAGCACTTCCAACTTTTCAACTTTTAAAAAAATAAAAATTGTTTGCGGTCACAAAACTCAAGAATTGAAAATATTTTTCCAAAAACCGAATAATGCATTATCAATTTCTTGTTTTAAAAAAATCTGTAGATGAGATATCCGCTTGTAAAATTTTCATTATAATAAAATAATACTACGATGCTTATGATTGATCATTTTATACTGTATCTAGTACGTAATTCAAACAAATTTATGAAAATTTTTTGGTATAGCAATAGCAATATCCTATGCACGAACACTGGTAGCAGCATGGTTCTCATTTTATGAATAAATCTTCTCATAATAATGGAAACGTAGCACGATGTGATAGGACGATAGTGATATTATTACCAATTTAGCGTATCGATTCGTTTAGGCCACATACAGTTTGAGTTCATTAAACAGGACGTATAATGACGTTTGAGCTTAATAAACAGTCTGTGTTACTCGTCGAATAAGTTGCTCAATCGAACGCCTAAATTGAAAAGGATATTATTATACGTATATAGGCAGCCGAATAGGCAACTTATTAAACGTTTACAATAAAATATTCGACCATACGCGTAGGTTACCAGATACCAAGCGAGAACGATCTGAAGTGGTGGTAATCGACCAATCGAAAGCTGAACTCAATTTATCGCCATGTGCTTTGTACTCGTCAAAGGAGGCCTGCGAGATACGTATGGTAAGGTGAAAAAGAAACGACTTTTAATTCCTTAATGCGTGTAACGAGTTTTCGTATTTTATCCATTTGGTCGATCAATGTCGAGTAGGTAATTCGATGTAGTGAAAATTAACATCCATCATTTTGGGTGAAATTCTGTTACTTACATGAAAACTACTTACCTACGTACGTTTAGTACTCGTCGTATCTCGTCTCACTGCATGAGCAACGAACGAACTAAAATGCTCATTGCTCACGTATACGATTCTAAAAAAAAAGAAAAAGATGAGCGAGGATTTAGCTTTAGGCGCTACGAACCGACACTTACTCGTATATTTCTATAAAATAATGAACTGACATAATAACTCGGGACGGTGTTTCATCTCTCTAGCGAAAGCAACAAATGAAAAAAAAAAAGTTTAGAGAATTTCGTTGTGATTTCGACGAACGAGGAGGCTTTTTTTTACATTTTCGCGCCCTCGTTGCGTCTTCGTACTACATATATAGGTACGTTAAAAATGTAACGTTTTACCCCGAAAACATAACGGTTTGATGTTGGAAACGAGACGGCGAGAAGGATTCGCTTTGAGGTTTGAAAAATAAAATTATTTAGTAGACTGGAAACAAGAGCTAGAGCAGGCAGACCAAAAACAGAATTCAATTTGGGTACCTATCTTTCTGTTTGCGAAAGAGATGGCCAACTGTGAGCTGTAGGCGTCTGCAGTTGATGGACTAAGAGAAGAAGATGGACTCGAATTTTCCAACTTACGGTTCGAGGAGTCTACTATAGACGAAAGGCAACGAGACTCGATAGGTTTTTAAAATTCATTGTGTTCACGATTTCAATTAATTGATCAGAGTCGTGAAAGTAGGTCAGTGCTGACATAATTATTACCGACGCGACCTAGAGACATACTCGTTTTTCGCCTACTAGTGGTCTTCAAAGTAACGGAAAATAGTGCAACGGAGGGTTTCTCGCTTCCGACACATCTTAATCGTTCGAATACATCGAGCTCTAATCGTGGAATCGAATCGATTGAACTCGAGGTTTGAAAAAATAACGTACCCAGCAAAAAGTTATGTAAACTTTGTATTATGCCATATTAGTTAATAGGTAACGCAGATTGCATCAAACTATCTCGTATTTTGGTACCACTGGTCTTATTTTTTTGCCCCGTTTTTTATAAAAGAAATATCCACGCACGCGATCCAACTCCACCGTTTACAAATGTCTCAAACGTGATAATTATAATCGGAGATGAGAAAATTTATGCGTCTAGTAATCAAATAAATTGAATAATTCGTTTGAGTTTAAGAATACTACAGAGAAAAGAGAGAGAAAAAAACCATCCTCACTCCTCAATGCATTAGAAAGGCAAACTCTGTAACGCAGAATTGTTCATATTGTCTCTCGACCTATGGATATGTACATTACCGAGCTAAAGTGCTATTTCTAATCGAGTGTCCTTTTTAATATATGCTGCGAAGCGTTCGTCGCTTTAAACATTCGCCATTATTCCTCGGGTTTCTTTGAAGTGGCGAAAAATCGTATTCAAAAAGCTCAACCCGTTTGGTATACCTACTGCTGGTGCTGGTATACGGATTCGAGATGAATATCCAACTTCTATCTATGTACACAAAAGCTGTTTTGATTTCTTTGATTTACATTCTCTCTCTCTCTTAAGAAGAGAAAAAAATACGTTACCGAGTTACCAAACCGATGCATTATGTGTGATAGACCCTATTCTAAATTGGACAATCGACTGGTCTCTTCGAAGCTGTATATACATGAAGGAAATACTACCAACTTTTGTGTAACGTATCGCTTAGAATACGATAGTAAGATTTAAAATGAATAGGCAAAACGAAACGTAGGAGGAATAATGGTTTGATCTGGGTGAGTTGACCCGAAATGAGAGCTTTGTTTTGCATAATAAACAGGCATATATATTGCATGAAACTGAAAGCACGGCCGGGGTTAGAGGAAAGCTAACCACACCTAGGATTGAAGAATTCAGATTTGAGCTGGAAAGTTGACCCGATCGTTTGAAAAAATTGAGGGTTCGTTTTTGGAAAACGATAACCCTTTTTTAAAACCACGAATTAAATTTTCTCCTAAATAATAATCATCGCGAATTTTAATAACTTCTGCTTAATCGTCACAAAAATGATCATCATGTACATAGCTGGACCCTGCACCTAAAATTTCTATTACGTCATTATAGATTAATACGAGCCAGAAGTGTAAATATCATGAAGTTGAACAATAGAATATTGTTATTCAAATTTTTGTGTTACTTTCGATCTCTTCGATATTTTACCCTGAAAGCTTGTGAATTATTCAATATTTGTACTCGAGAAAAGTGTTGACAGGAAGCATGTAGAATAATTGATCGGAAATATGAACTCATCATGTGTTCTGCCACGTAATTTTTTACGCATGTTTTTTTTCAAAATTTGGGAATTTTCCTTCAAAATGATTCAAAGGGGAGAAATAATCTTTTTTCTTACTTTCTATATTCAAGCAAACACATCGGTTTTATTTTTTAGGGATAGGTATCATCGAAGGTTCTGCGCTTATTTTTGGGATTCCAAAACTGAAGCAGTGTATCGATTTGAAGCAGAAACAGGGAAAATCTTGTTTTCGTTTTTTTTTTCTTGAAAATTTCGAGGTTTATCTCTCCCCTCCCTCCTCCTCTCCAAAAAAAGGAAATTAAGTACTCAAAATAGTTGAAAATCGTTTCTTGTATACAGCAAGTCCGGGAATCATTTGTTTGTGTTTACATAGAAAATGTCCAAATTACGTACTGATTTGTGATTGGAGGGGGTACGGAAGTTGGTTCTTTTTCAGCATATTTTTACGAAGTTTTCACTTCGAGCCTGTTCCCTTCCCACAAAAGTTTCAAGTTTTCTTTTTTTTCAAAAAATGGGAGTAAGTTATGTTTTGCACTTGCATGAAAAATACAAACATATCAATTTGAATTTTTCATCTTATTCGTCATTTTCTTTTTGAAATTTGATTTTTTCAGAGACATCTCAGCATCTTTTTCAAATCCTAAAATGAAATTTCAACTATAATTTTCAAAATCTTCGCGGTTTTTTTCTTCTTACGAAATTTTCAGAATGTCTAAACAGGTCGAGGGTTATTCCGCGTCAATTCGACCAAGAAAATGGTAATGGGAGTCGGCGATTTTTTGAAATTTTTCCTGTGGAAAGATATTTTGAAGGGATGACCAGTGGCGCAAAACGCAGCCCTCTAGCCTTTTTTTAAAGGCTGCTAGGGGGTGTCAAAATTTTCGATGAACTCAAAAATATCATCCATTTCATCAGCGGATTACTCGATAACCGCGATACCTACCAAAATGGAATTTTTTCCAAAAGTTGAAGGTTTTGAAAGGCTTTTTGGTGATATCATAAAAATCAGTGTTGCCACTTTTTTTCGTACGAAAAATTAGCTCGAAAAGGTTCAAAACGTAGTTTTCATATCATTTCGACTCTCAAAAATTCTGAAAAAAATATAATATTAAGGACAACTTTTCATGCTGAACAACATATTAAAAAATTGGGATGGCATTTTTTGATAAAGTAGATTTTAAAAAATTGAAATTTTGCAAAAAATGCAATTTTTTGATTTAAAACGCAAAAAAAAGTTTTTATTGGTGAAGTTGACCCATTTAACCCCCACTTTTACGTATCCGTTGAAAAAGTTGAAAAAACCCCTTTCACTCGATGAAATAAACTCATCACAAAAAAATCAAAATTCGAAAAAATTCAATTTTCAATTCCAAACATCAAAAAAAGTTTAAATTTATTCAGTTGTCTTATTTTGACCTCTTTCTGACGTACATATTTCATGAAAAAATTGATAGAAATTACACTCACAGCAAAAAATTCAAATAATACAAATATAAAAATTCAAACTCGAGTAGAATCATTGTTTTTGGAAACTCGAAATTATTCGGTATTTCTTGTATTTTGTATTAGACACTTTTGTTTTCGACTCCAACCCCCCCCCCCCTTGCCCCTAAAAAACTATGAACCACAAAACTTCAAAACTTTATTAATCCTCAAAAATGTTTAAGAAATTCCAATTTTTATCAATTTATTTTAAAATTGAAATTCCAAAATAAAATTTGATCAAAATTGAAAACTCCGGCTTTATTTTACCCTTTTTTGTTTGTATTCTGTTGAGGTGTCAATATTTTTTTTGTAAGTTGTTGAAGTTGAAGAAAGGGATTGAAATTTTGTGTTTTGGAGCATTAAATTTTTCTTTTGAATGTCTTACAAAAAAAAAATTAAGAAAAACAATCGAAAAAATTTTCAGATGAAATTTTAGAGTAAATTTCCATCAACCTGTCTTTTTGTTTCCGTCTGCATCTGTGATTTTTGCAACCCATAGGTAATCTTCTGGCCAAGTTTTTGGAAGTCTGACATCATAATATTACGAATTGAAAAATCAATTTTTCCAAATTATTAAAAACCTTACGTTCAAATGATATTGAAATACCAAAAATTGGTCATTTTATTCAAAGTTTCTAATAGTTTAACATAATTTCAAGAAGTTATCATAATTTTTCCCGTTTTTAAAAGTCTGACGTAATATCTAAAGGTTTACTCTAAAAATATTTGTGATTGGATCTGAACTTCGCAATTCATTTCTATAGATAGGTATAGTGTTTGAGAAGTTGATAATAATAATTCTGTCATCTATAATCGTTAAAGTATCGAAGAAATGAAAAGATTCGCAGGTCTAAATGTGGATCAACGTTTGTAAATCTCAATAATACACATATGGAGTAAAGACCATCATCGATATTAAAACAATTTCGAAACGCCTTTAGCAAAATTACGGGGGCGAAAAAACTGATTTTTATGAAGAAAAAACGGTTCTTTTTTTCCATTTATAAAGGCTTAGACTATATGTGTAGGTAGGTCTAATACGAACACGTGTATGGGTTCTCGAGAGACGATAATTTCTCAATTCTTTTCAACTTCTGAAGTAATAATTTTTCATCTTCGATATTCGTGGATAGAATTTTGAAAATATACCCATACCTATACCTACATAGATGGGTCATTTTACAGGCAACCTCCGGATAATGGTAACTCCTTTAGGTAGGTAGATTTTCATAATTTTCGTGTCGTGTGTATACACAAAGGATGGTCGATACGATGGAAATTGTTTGCGTGTAATTTACTCGGTAGTTTAAATTTCATCGTAGTTATACCTATAACGTACGTATATATGCACCAAGTAGGTACACATTCAACGTTCGACGATATATATAAGGTAGTTTTGGATGAGGTAGATATTCGCGAAATTATATACCGAGCAAACCCGAAACCTCATTTTATCGTCGTCGCAAGCGTTTATTTCGCGAAATTACCAACCGGCTAATTAATCGTACTTTTATACAATGGGAAACGTTAAGTGGTAGTACTTAGCTCAGACGAAGTTTAATTTATTTTTCTCGACAAGTTGCAAAAAAGATGCTCGTGTAGTATTTGTAATCTTCTTAACGAGGAAAAATATTCGTACACGAAACTGCTTGGCCTTTTTTCACCCCCCTCCCCCACTGCTCGAGTATAAATTTTCAATCGTTGAGAATTTTATGTGCTGGTGAATTTTTTACGCGGTAATAATTACGTCGTCGTTGGGGTATCTCGGGTAGTTTGCAGGGTTATGCGAAGTTAAGATAGCGAGAGAATTTTCAAAATTAAGTTTATTACCGAGAGTTTTGCACTTTGCTGGGTTCCTTAATCGTTACATTTGATCGGATGTGGCTGATAAAAGTGCTGCTCTTGAATGCTTCGATAAATTCAAAGCAACACCGGTGAATTTATACCTGTTGACTTTGTTAGATGAAATATTATATTTAAGGTCTAGATATGGGTACAGAAAGGTACCTTATACCTATGTAGTATGCAGATCGATATCGCGTTTTATTTTTGCATAAAGTATGTACTTTTGCTAAGTAAATAACTCCCGGTGTAAATATTTATCTGTCGTTTAATGCTCTACAAGTAATGTCAACCAACCTGTTTTGTACTACGTACCTCTTTACCTATATCAATTTACACTTGGCACTAATCTGTAAGCATCGATGATCAGCTATATTGCGTAAGATGAATGGAATTGTGTGCGTTCGTGTAGAGCTGTAATTTTATTTCATTTCATTTTTTTTTTTTTTTTTTTTGAAAAAAGTTGAACTATTTGAAACATGAAACTGAACTAGATTGGAAGAATAAGACCTGAATTCACTGTAACCAAAATTTTAAGCTACACAATTTTTGGTGAATTTCAACAACCCTTTTCAAGTCATTCTAGGGGCTTCTTGCAAATTTTTAATTTTCTCCAGGAATTTCAAATAATTTTCAAAAAGGCCGAAAAAATACACTCCAGGTGCTGATTGATGAACTTCTCGACCGTTTTAGAACGTTATTGCAAAATTCTTAGAAGTTTCAGTTGAAAAGTAAATAGTTTAACTGTTGGAAAAATTTCAAAAGAATATAAAAAACAACAATTTTTCCAAAACGATAAATTATTCTGTTCCCAGACTATTGAAAAATTCTATAATCGATCCAGAATATATTTATTACACCTACTTATAAAGCTATCAAAGGATTATTGAGAAAAATAAATAGCGAAGGAAAGTCAGTAATCAAAACGACACAAATAACCTAGATCATTTTCTCGAAACACACATCTCGATTGAAATATTCGCGTTCATAAATTTCGAATATTTGAACAGCCACGAGTAACTATATAGTTTCCAAAGGCTTTAAACGAGGCTAGCTTAAAAAGGGTAGAAGACTTAAGCTTTATAAGGCCGCAGACCACTTTATATGTACTATAGGCGTAGGTTATTCGTATACGCACCATTCTATGGTAGTTTTTAGGTGCTGTGTAGACTACACGACGCACCAAGCCTCATTGTAGGACGGTGAATCGAATAACGAGTATCGAATAGAAGAAAAAAAGTGTACATTTATAAAATTCAACGTCTAAAACAGAATATAGCCATTTGTGGCAAATGCCGCTGTACTCTTTTTAGCACTTATCCATCGAACACGGAACAGATGTAGGCAACATTTCGCTGCTTTGTCATTATTTGAGGCGAGGATCTGGTGGGGTGGCGAGGCGAATCACGCGAAAAATCTGCTTTTGAAAGACGGTACTTTTTCACTGGTGTAACAACTCGGTCTTCCATCAGTTGCAATATTCGTCAAATATTTATTTCTTTTGGTAGATTGGTATTCAAGGAGGGGAGTTCATAGCGTAAGACATGTAGATATGTAAAAAATTACGTAATTCTAGCAGCGATAAGATTAATTTCAATGGACTTGAAAGATCATCGAGGAGAAAAAATACAATTTCGCCTTCTTTAACGTCCCTAATTTTAACACCTCGTAACCGACATACGTCCAAATTTTTCAAAAAACGAAAAAATTGGTCAAATTAAAATTGGGTATTATTTTTTTGCATGTGACAGAAAAACCGACTTGATTTTAGTAGTTAGGTAAAAGATTCAATTTTTTTTTAAAAATGAATTTTGCGTGGAAATTGGACTTTTATTCTTTATTATTATACTTACTTGTTCGTGAAAATTGAAAACTTTCTAACTGAAGGAAATTATTGCGAAAACCGGTAATTGAAGAAACTGAGAGTGGAGATTGTTTCATCCGAACTTCTATTTTTATTTCAGTTTGACCCAATCTTTCGAAGTCATGTCTAGGATTCCAGCAGAAATTTTTCAATTGCTTTTCTTCCTGATATACTGCATGTGCGAAAGAAAACATTAGAAAGAGACGAATGCTCATTGCTGATTTTTTTTCAAAATCATACCACATCCTTCCTCAATTTTGTAAACAATTTTTCAAAAAAGTATATGGACACGAACACAGCAGGCAAAGAAAAACAGGATTTTGAAATTAACCAGTGAAATTTAGTCCTTATGGTCCAAAATCTACATAAAAAAAATTCAGATCGCTAAATAACCTCTAACCTCTCAAAAAGGGACGGAATTAGCATTGTGTTCAAAATTTGATGATCTTGCGAAGCCAGACAGGCAGGTCAGTGACCTCAAGAGAGTAGACAGACAGGCAGACAGACGACTCAAGAAGTCAGACAGACACGCAGACAACCTTTGGAGGGTAGACAGGTAGATTAGTGACCTTGCGAGGCCCGAAAGGCAGACAGACAACCTTAAGAGGCCAGACAAACGAATCAATGACCTTTTGATGCCAGACAGATAGGTCAATGACCTTTAAACGCCAGACAGGAAGACAGGCAGCCATGAGAAGCCAGAAAGGCCTGCGCCAATAACCTCAAGAGGTCGGACAGGCGATCATGAGGTGCTACACAGGAGAGTTGGTGACCTTAAGAGGTCAGACAGACGGGTTAATGACCGTTAGAGAGCAGACAGACGACTTTGGGAAGCTAGACAAGAAGGTCAGTAACCTTGAGAGTCCAAACATACAGATCAATGACCTCAAGAGGTCAGACAGGCAGACAGACCACCATGATGGGCTACACAGGAGAGTTGGTGACCTTAAGAGACCAGGCAGATGGGTCGATGACCATAAGAGGGCAGACAGACGACCTTGGGAAGTTGACGAGTAGGTCAGTGACCTTGAGAGTCCAAACATATAGATCAATGAGCTTAAGAGGTAAGACTGACGACTTTGAGGGGCTAAATAGGTTGTTCTGGGATGAGGGGGAGAGGAAGTGCTACAGCATCGGGATTGAGTACTTACTCTAAAATAGTTCTATTAATGCTCGATCCTTTAACATAATTTTCATAGATTTTGGACACATTTGTAGGGCTACCATTTTTCCTAATTGTAAAAGTCTTGCTTTTTGACAAAAAGGCTCGCTCTTTAGCCAAATTTCGACAGTCTTATTTTTTTCAAAAATTACCCAGTAGGTCTCCATTTTTGCCGATTTGTTTCTTTTTCAAGTTACTTAATGTTTTTTTATTTATGGAAAAAATGCAAGTAGAAGCCTTGGATGTACCTACTCAAAATACCATAAAACGGGAGCATGGTAATTGAGATATTTTGACCTGCTGAGTACAAATCCAGCGTTAGTTTTTCCCAAAAAGAATCCTTTAATGGTTGATGCCAGGAAACGGTAAGAAACCGACATTTTTGCCATCCACCAATCTCCAAATCGTTTGGTTCTGAAATTCAAATCACATTGGGGGGGGGGGAGTTTGTCCGGTGTTCTTCACAAATTACAGTACTCAAAAATGGCAAATTGCATTTCTTCTTCCTTTCTTCCTGTTTTTGTTTCAGAAATGACTCCATTTTAAGACCCTATGCACTTCTCCCTGTAGGGCTACAGAGCTCAACATTTTTCTGAGTAGTCCCCCACTGAAAGCAAAGTTCCTCACCAATTTTCGTAAAAATCCAGCGCATTTTTTTCACTTTACTCTAACAAAAATTGAACTATTTCGAAAAATTCAACTCCTCTCTCCTCGTGAAACCTTACATTTTTTTAAATGGCCTACTGACATCTCTGCGAGTCACTTCCACGATACGGTAATAAAAATAGAGAGTAAAATTGATGACAGAGTGACCGAGAAGTTTCCTCGCCAGTATAAAACTTGATTAAATTTGTTTCTATCAAGACTGTCTTTTTATTGGCAATTTAAATAATACTGGAAATGGTTTAACGCGTAATTTGAAAATCTAATCGACGTGATTTTTTCTCTTTTTACAGATTTACAGCGAACATTAGACAAGCTAGTTTAGGTACCGTCGCCGTCTTCGTCACCGTGTCGCACCACACCGCGCCGATCGAAGCTCAGTGAAGCGTAGCCAAAGGGTGACGTAGATAGAGAAGCTAAAGAAGCGAAAATAATCCGCCGTAAAGTAAGTTTTTAGCCGAGTTAGCTACGTTCATAAATATGCAAAAGTACGATGTTTGATGATTTCGGGATTACGTGACATTAAAAGTATAGAGCCATACAAGGCGTGGCGATGAGGCGAGACCGAAAGGGGCATCCTCGTATAGTAAAAATAACGCTAAAAGTTTACAAGATGACAAATTCATCATAAAAGTTGCACGACGACGACGATGACGATGACGAGGCGAAAAGGCTTACGTGTGCGCGTACACGAAAAGGCCGCGAAATTCGTTCGGACGATGAAGTTGTACTCGTAGTAAGGGACATACAGGGCGAAGAGTGAGAGGCGAGAAGGTGTTGGAAAAATTTTCTCACCTTGGAATATTCGGGTATATGCGGTGCTTATTTGGGATTGCTGCGTTTAAATTGTGAACGACTAATTTACGCGGACGAGTTTTATTTGATTTTGGCCAACGAAAGCTCTGGGTCTACGTAGTAGTACCCTGGCGGAGAGGGAAATTTTACGAAAACTAATTAACATCGGTGCGAGGCTGGCTGGAAGGGAGCGGGGTGCGGTGCGTTATCGTTTGCTGGACACGAAGCGCCAGGTTTAATTAACGGTGCTGATGGTCGGGCTTGGGTGCGGCGTAGTCGTCGGTGTCGCCATTGGCCAGGTCTGGCGCGAGTTTGAAAATCATTTCACCCTTTGGGGTCGACGGTTGGCCTGGTCGCGACCATATCGCATAGAGAAAATACCTTTTATAGACATACTCGGCGAGAAAGACTGACGTATGTACATCGGCAACGGCGACCATTTCCGTTAACAATCGACTTGGACGTGCATACTCGCGTATTATTTATCACCGATGCGATTCGATTTCGTATTCTAAAGGCGAATACGCGAGAGTAAAAAAAAAAAAAAACTCGAAGTCGAAACTCGCTTTTGCTCTGTGGAACAGCGCGACCACGTCGATGTCGCATTCGCCAGAGCCAAGGTTAACCATTGATAATGTTCGATCCGCCCATCTCCTAATTTGATGGATGTTGAAGCTTTAGATCAACGCCGCGATACTCGATCGCGATCGCGTCCGTCGCGTCGATCGTATAACTCGTAATAAATTATTAAGGCGGCGGCCCGTTTTACCTCTGTGAGATTCTGTTATGTGTTGCTGCAGCTCTTGTGAAAGGAATTATTGTTTTGAGTATGTGTTGCGGTAGATTGCAGGAACGTGGATGTGGATTGTGGATATGGACATTTTTATGTACGCGAACGGTCAAAGCTATATGCTGTGGTATGTCATGCCATGATGTGGTAGAGTGTCATCTCTCACACGTATTGTCGAACTGCAGGAGGAGGAAGGTGCTGATGGCGACTCGTTTTAAGATCACTCTTTTGCTTCAACTTTGAAAATCTGAAATGAAGATTTTGGACTATGGTCGGGGGCCCGCATAAGGATCTACTGCACACCCCGTCGATCCTCCGGGACAACTTTTTTCTTAAAGGAGGAGTTCTAAGGAACATTTCTAGCCATTGTCCTAAAAAAAAAGTGGCCCTGCTTACAAAATGGCGCGGGCATTTTGATAGACAGAACAGCCAAAATCATAGATTTTGTGTTCCAACATAGGACTTGCTCGACATTTTTAAAACCGTACAAAGAGGCATCGAAAGATCAGGCAAAAATTTATCGACTGTCAAAATTTCAAGTGCTCAAGTCCTTTTTTCGATTTTTAGTGAATTTTTGAAAATCAAATTTCGGCCAAAAATGAGGGAAAAACTCAAAATTTCACCCAAAGTGACCTAGATAGCTGAAATTTGGGATATACTCTATTTTTGACCTGTCAAATCGATTGGAAGCTGCTTCCAACTGTTTTGAACAGTTCATGGAGCCACCAGAAATTTTTTTGAAACTCCAAATTCCTACAAACTGGCATCAAATAGAGCCAGAAAGCTGAAATTCATTCTGGAAACTAATTTCAATACGCTACGAAGTTGACTGCAGGTGGATTTCAAGTCGTTTTGGAGCCTCCAGTGTCTTTTTGAAAATTATTGGAGCCTCCGATAGATTTTTCATACTTGAAATTCCATCAAAATTTCATCAAATGGAGATGGAAAGCCAAAATTCACTCTGCACTCCAATTTTAACACCCTCTGAAGATGGCTTCAGGTGGGTTCAAGTCATTTCAGAGCCTCCAGCGATTTTTTGAAAATTATTGGAGTCTCCAGCTGATTTTTGAAACTTGAAATTTTCATAACATTTCATCAAATGGAGTTGAAAAGTCAAAATTTACTCCGCAAACTAATTTCAATACGATATAAAGTTGACTGCATGGTGGTTTCAAGTGGTTTTGAAGCATTCCAGCTACTTTTTCGAAATTTAAATTTTCCAAAAAAAACACCATAAAACCTTTTGATAAAATTTTGGGGAAATTTCAAGTTTTAAAAATCTACTGGAGGCTACAGTAATTTTCAAATATTCGCTGGAGGTTCCAAAACGACTTGAAATCCACCTGCAGTCGACTTTGTAGCGTAGGTATTGAAATTAGCTTGCAGAATGAATTTCGGCTTTCCAACTCCATTTGATGAAATTATGTGGGAATTTAAAGTTTCAAAAATCTGCTGTAGGCTCCAGAACTACACAAAATGGTTTGAAACAGCTTCCAATCGATTTGGCAGGTCGAAAATAGGATATATCCCGAATTTCACCTTTCTCGGTCAATTTGGTAAAATTTTGATTTTTCCCCTCGTTTTTGGCCTAAATTTGATTTTTCAAAAATTCACCAAAAATCGAAAAAGGCACCTTAGCACTTGAAATTTTGTTAGCTGATGAATTTTTGCTTGCTCTTTCGGTTGTCCCGGAGGATCGACTGGGAGGGGGGTGCAGTAGACCCTTATACGGGCCCCCAACTACTAGTACATGACTTGAAATGAAAGATTCATGAGAATTCGCTAATGAGCAATTATTTATTTCTTGGTCAGTAGATACATATTATAAAAACCATGAAGGATGAATTAGCAGCACTGATTCAATTGATCAATCATATGTGGCGTCAATGTTGCCAATTAAGCTTATAATATAGTTTCACGTTGAATTTCAGGAATTTGAATGAGGATAACCGTTATTCAAAATTTGGGCACCTATAAGTTCGAATTATCAGGAGCGGGTGGAGTATTGAGGGCGGGGGAGGGGGTGAAAAAAGTAAAATGTAAATAAATTGATAGAAAACCAAACCTTTGAAAAACCTCGTGTCTCGCCCCAATCCTTTAGAAAGCGATCTGAAAGCTGAAATTTGGAATTTAACTTGCACTTTTGGTGTCTTGGATGTGCCCTCAAGAGAGTTCGAATTTTAAACGTTTCCCCTCTTCTCTCCAAGCATGAGCAACTTGGCATCTGTTTTTTTCGCATTTTTTTCATTATTGTTTTAATAAACTAAGTACGTACATGTCTGCTTAAGCCACACCCCCTCTCCCTTCCGCTCAATAATTCCACAATTACTGTGTGCAGAAAAATCAAGTTTCAGAAAGTTTTTTTTTCTCGAAATGAAGCAAAAAAATTAAATTCGAAAAATTAAAAAAAAAATGAATAATTAAAACTTAGGTATTATAAAAACACTTTTTTAATATCGTTTTGAAAAAAACAAAATTTCACACAAAAGAAACACACCTTTTACACGAGCCAAAGACTCATTAACTTCAATTAAAATTTTAAAAAAATGAGCAATAAAACCTAATAAAATACGTGGGTAGGTATATAAAATGAAAAATTCAAAATGAAAAAACCTCCTTTCGACAAAAAAGAAATAGATCTGTCAATTATACTCGTTTTAATTCGCCAGTCCGACGTAAAAATAGAAGATCAGGTAGTCGGAACGACGCGTCGGTGCGAAATTAATTTCAAGATGTGTTTCCTTGCCGAACGAAAAATACCAGCAGCATAACATGAGATACTAACAACGAATATACACTAAACATACGTATACAATAATGATAGCTGTGGAATCACCCAGGGAAATTTAAGAAAGTACCGTATATTACGTTACATCACGTATCTTGACGTCGCCTTGTCACACACGCGTTATCGCGGACAATGACATTGGACATGGATAGCCAAAAAATAGATGAAGATCAGACGTTCAAATTCGAATTAATCGCCATTTTCGAGATCAATTTTTGATTTCATCGTTGAACGATTCCAAGAACTTTAACGTACCTACCTACCTACGTATAAATATATCATGTACTTTATGTACTTACATCATATAAATGAACTCGTCATCGTGATAGTAGGTACGTCGCTTCGGTTTCGAGTAATTCTACTCATCCTCGTTTATCGACTCTATACAGCTATACAAAGATCGTTTTGAGAAAAGCCATTAACCTCGCGAACCGTACTAAAAGTAATTGTCTCTATCGCATCGTGTACGTATCATTTAATACGCGACAAATCCGCCATTCCACATTAGATAGGTATGCTGAAACCCCAACCCACCGATACATAATTTGTGCATAAAGATAAATCGTCTATATGTAGAATACGAAATGGCAAAACCAAAAGTTAATTTGCATTTTGCCAAAATACTACGTATCTTTCTCCTATATATATCTAGTCTTCTTTTTCTTTTTGTTTGCTTACATTGAAAAGTACATAAAAGCGAGCTATTACTAGAATTTCCAAATTAATTCTGTGTCGAGAATTTATCGTTTCATTATAAAAGTCGTCTGGTACGATTACGTGTATAGGTACTCATCAGATGGGTGATAGAGTAGAGGGAGTAGGGTGAAGAAAAAATACAGCAAAGCTATGTCAAAAGTGGAAAAAGTTGAAGACGAGTCCAATCCTGAAGCTTCTCATCAACGAGCTTTAGCGTTCCAAAATTTCGTCATTTTCATAAAAATTGAAACATTATTTTCAGTTTTATCTACTCTTTTTTTGGCTCATGTTTCTACAGAGTCAATCCCCCCACCCCCACCTACTCACAAAAAATTGGGCACAAATTTTTGTCGAGGTTTCTGGCCACTTTTTTAACCCCCCCCTCTCCATCCAACTTAACAGAATACTCAAAAAACGACTCCCCTTCGCAAACTAATTGTAAGTATAAGCAAGAGAATTCAATCTTCGTTGTTATTAGAGGAGTATTTTATTCTCTAACGAACATACTCGATTCAATTTCTAAATTTTGACTGACACGCGGATCTTTCTACATTCCATCACGTATTCTTATTAGAAAAAAATCATATTATCAACTCGCTACAGCACATGTATTGGTGCCAATTAAATTACTACCATTAACGTGGTATAAAAACCATACTTTTATAAGGTTATTTTTTTTAATTAATAAAAACAGCAGGTAATACTAAGCAGATAGATGAATTCAATATCTTGCAAACAGCTCGATCATTTTTCCAAGAAAGATTTCTCTTTTTAGTTAGGTATCTAGGAATTTTGTGGATTTTCATTTCAATTTTTTACCTGAAATTTTATTTTAAAAATTCCAAAGATGAATTTTACTTTAAGAATCGTTTAAAAGTTAGATTTTGGATCCTGATAAAACGATCAAATTTCACTTTAATTTAATTTTTAGGTCTACACCAGTCTTTCAGTCATAGAACGCCTGTCATAATTTACAAAACTTCAAGAATTTATTCGCTTTCAGCCTTTCAATGCTGTTTAATCTGCTGGACATTTTCGTAGTGAATGAATTTTTAAAAAAAGTCATTAGAATTCTTTCACTTTGAATGAAACTGGAGTGAGAAAAAAAACCAGCAAAAAATGCAGTTCCATTAAAAATAATACTAACGAAAAAAAATTTACAATCTATTGATTTCATTTACCAGTGTTTTTAAATTACACATTACGATATTAGTATTCGAACATTTTAATGCTTTCGACGCGACATCGCCTCTAGCATCGTCTGATTCGTGAGGGAATATTCCAATTTAAAATTTTTTTCAGACTTCTTTTGCTTTCTTTGCTCGTTTACTCGGGTAAATTTCTTAATATTTCTCAACGTGCCCTTGAATTTTCAGCCGATAATTTACTTCATAAACAGAGCGACGACCAAAATTTCGGAAAAAGACGAAATTTATTCGTTCGTTTTCAGAAACAGAAATAGGTAATTGAAAATGTAGTGTAGACTCTTGAAAAATAGGTACACGTTTAAAAGAGAGGTACTGTGATGGAATACATGGAAAATTAATGCTTTTGGGTCTAAACTTTTTGGAAAATCTTCAAAGATTTAAATTTCGATTATTGGCGATCATCATGTCAGAGTTTGCAAATTTTTAACAATTTTAATTTTTTATAAAATTTCAAGAAAACTCGTTTCTTTTTTATTTGAATTTTCAACAAAATTTGTAAAATATTGACGTTATTTTTCAACTTTTGTGCAATTTTTAATAAATTTTTGCACAATTCTGATCAATAATTACAAGAATATTCGATCAATTTTTAATCCATTCGTACAATTCTTAATCAATTTTCACATATAATTTAGGTCACGGCCTTAGGATTTATACTAAATACTTCGATTGTCTATAACGCCAACTCTTGGTGTGCGGGCGGAGACATTCGAAACACCCTGCGCGATGACCTCTGTTGCATTCATTGTACAAAACGAATAATAATTATCGACGTATCAACAAATTATCATGCACATACAACGTGCATACATTGTCTAAACTCGCTAAATCATGATGTCGCTTAGTCATCGCTCAATTATCGTCGTGCAACAGGTAGAGAGAGAGGTATGTAGAGGTGCTGGGAAATACGCAACGCACTATGAATCAACACGTTTCCTAAATTTGGTCAATCGGTCAATTCGCAATTTCCTTATTGTACTTCGCGTGATTGACAGGACTGAAAATTCGAAGAAAATCGCGCCTACGTCGGTACAAATATGGGCTTTGGCGTTGAAATCGAGACGAGGAAATATTAAGTTAAATTGTCATCTTGTAAGGGCGAAAATATTATTAGGAAGCGAATAGCAATACCCGAATTTCCTCTTGGGAATCGCTCGTGAATACTAAAGTATGTTCGATGCCTATGTCGACTAGTTCGTCTATCGTAATTAATGAAATTAAAATTCACCGAAACGCTGACCGTTGACGACGATGATGATGACACGACCGTATGGGTACCGTTTAAACAAGTAAAATATACACAAACACGACCACTGCTCGATGTCATGTCACGTGTATAGCATCGAATATGATTGTACGAGTATTCGAACGGACAGTTTGAAAATACGAGTGAACAGTGAACGTATTTTCATTCTGCCAACAGACATACTACATGTGTGAGCAAAGAGCAAAGCAAGTACATACTACCGACGAGTAAAGAGTTCATATAAGTGTAAGAATCTGATGAATTCAGAATCTTTTAATGTGAGTTTTCCTCTCCGTCTGTCTCCAGCTTTCAACTTATGAAGCATTTCAACCACCAAATTCGATTTGAAATTGATCTAATCTGCGTTAAACTCTCTTTCAATTGATCATTAATAGCTTTCGTGATTCGTGATCTCAGCTGGTGGTGGAGGAGGAAGGGTGTTGTGTTTCAAATGAGTACAAAATACAGCTTTTCAAGAAAGTTAGTGTGAATTTTGTGTAAAACACAGTCTCCCCCCCCCCTCGGCTACGACTTCTTTGATAAGATTTCAAAATCTAACCCTTTCTGGACTCATCTTGTTCATTGAAATTTCAAGTCGAAGCATTTTTGTGACTTTTTGACTATACTTTTTTGAATTAAAAAAAATTCGACGCGATGATGGACCTAGCCCAAGGAAATTGAGATTTGAAATTTCAAAAATTTCTTGAATAGCAAAAAAGGGTGGCAAAGGTAGTGAATTTGCACCTCATTTACTATCTGTAGCTGCGACTGATAAGGGGTTTGCAGCAAGTGTCAAGCATAAAAAATGCATAGGTAAGAATCTTGGTAGGTAATTAGGTGGTGCCAATTACTCATTTTGAATTTCCCATTTATTTTCTGAAGAAGCCCACTAACATTTTTTTCAACTTTGGCCAGTCCTGTGATGTAAATATGTAGGTACCTACCATATTTTTTGTGAAAAATATCAAAATTTGATCAAATTGAGGCGAAGATTCGTGATGGTGATACTTTAACAATGCAGACATGATGGAAAAAAATAATTATGATATTTTGTCGATAATACAATACAGTATAACACAAAAGTAGTGTCCGGTGGCTTTAATTTCCAAGTGGAAAGGGTTAGCAATGACATGAACGAAGCTGTGTTGAGTAGCGAAAAGTAAGGGCTTTCAAAAGCGACCTTGAAAATTTCAGGCCCATGCTCAGGGTGTCCACAAATTGGAAAACCGGTTTGGTAAAAAAATTCAAACTGGATTTCATTGGCGCAATGTATTCTACACACTAATGCAACAAAAACGTGATATGGATTTTTTGAAACTGGTTCATTAATTCGCAACCAGTTATCAAAAAATACACAAAAATTGTAAATAGAGTAAAAAGCTTGGTACAAAAGTTGTAGAGCGTGAAAAATTACACAATTCTGTCTAATCTTATTTTGAAACTGGTTCTTTGATTCGTATTAAGCAACCAATTTTTGACAATCATCTAAAACTTCGAGATGGAGAAAAAAAAACTTGAAACAAAAAGTTGTAGAGCGTGAAAAATTTGAACTATTTTCGCAGATCAAATTTTGAAACCGGTTCATTAATTTGCCACCAGTTATCAAAAATTACCTAAAAATTGGAGATGGAGAAAAAGGCTTGAAACAAAAGTTGTAGGGCGTGAAAAATTACACAATTCTGTTTAATCACATTCCGAAACCAGTTCATTGGTTAGCATTTAGCAACCAGTTTTTGACAATCACCTAAAAATTGGAGATTGAGAAAAAATCTTGAAACAGAAGTCGTAGAGCGTGAAAAATTGAACTATTTTCGCTAATTGAATTTTGAAACTGACCAATTAATTTCCAACCAGGTAACTTTTGATAACTGGCTGCGAATTGATAAACCAGTTTCAAAATCTGATTCGCGAAAATAGTTCAATTGTTCACGCTCTATAACTTTTGTTTCGAGGTTTTTTCCATATCTTCAATTTTTAGGAAATTTTTGATAACTGGTTGCAAATTAATGAACCGGTTTCAAAATCCAATTAGCAAAAATGGTTCAATTTTTCAAGCTCTACAACTTTTGTCTCAATTTTTTTCTAGATCTCCAATTTTGGGTTGTTTTTGATAACTGGTTGCAAATTAATGAACCGGTTTCAAAATCCAATTAGCAAAAATGGTTCAATTTTTCAAGCTCTACAACTTTTGTCTCAATTTTTTTCTAGATCTCCAATTTTGGGTTGTTTTTGATAACTGGTTGCAAATTAATGAACCGGTTTCAAAATCTAATTTACGAAAATAGTTCAATTTTTCACGCTCTACAACTTTTGTTTTAAGCTTTTTTCTCTATCTCTAATTTTTAGATGATTGTCAATAACTGGTTGCTAAATGCGAACCAATGAACCGGTTTCAAAATGTGATTATAGTCACAATTGTGTTTAATTTTTCGCGCTCTACAACTTTTGTTTCAAGCTTTTTTCTCGATCTCCAATTTTTAGGTAATTTTTGATAACTGGTTGCGAATTAATGAACCGGTTTCAAAATTCGATCTGCGAAATAGTTCAATTTTTCACGCTCCAAAACTTTTGTTTCAAGCTTAATATTGTTTTGAGTATCGATTTTCCTTGACTATCGAGTATCTGTACAGAGATTTTGATAATATTGATACTTTTTCAGCAGTTTGTAGATCACTAGCCTGTTTTATGTTTTTTTTTTTTTTTTTTTTTTAGTCTCGAATCGATTGGTAATAGTTTTTAAGCCCTCTTGGACCCAATTTCAGCAGATTTTTAGATCGTCAAGTTTTGGACAAATTGTTGTAAAGTGAACCAAAATGAAATTTAGGATCTTTTCAAAATCTGCTAGTGGGTTAAAAAGAGCTCAACACCACCAACCACCAACAGATTTGAAAGGTGATAAATAAGGTAGGACATAAACCAAATTTCAGTTTTTTATCTCAATTTTTTCAAATTTGATATTTACATGATAATTTAAACAAATTTTGAATTTTTAAAAATTCACAAAAAATTAAATTCAGTGACTAAAATTTTGTCTTGGTGGTGTATTTTTGCATGTTCTTTGGACTTTTTTTTATTTGATTCAAAAAAATACACATAATTATATGCTGTTTGGAAAATTTCAAGGTGTGGGAGGATGGAGGTGCTAGAAAAGTTTGCCTAACCTCTTTTTCAAGGAGAAAATTAAAAACACCTTCAGTCCTTAAAATAATACCTATTGTACCAATGTTCGGAGGAAATTTTTCAAAAATTTTCTGAGACTTTTTTCTATGTCATTGATGTTTTCAATTTTTGGGGGTTGCTTCATAGAAGGGGACGGGTTCTCGGAAGTAAAGTAATTTGCGAGAGATTTAGGTGTTGCAGAAATCAAAAATGTGCAATTAAAATTCATTTATTTTTTTATGTTTTTGGAGGGAGAGGGAATTTTAGCATCACTTCTTTTGGACTTGAGTACGGGAATATTTTCTTATAAAATTCAACAATTCCAGGAAATGAGAGCATAAAACATCGAGAGCGAACCTTCAAAATAAAGATGCCCCTCTCCTTGCTAATCCATACAAACCTCGTATATTATTTGACGAAGACTTTGCGATGTTATGAAATTCCCTCGTTAAGATACCTAAAAGATATGATTCGAGTAAAGCTTTATTTGCGAGTTGGTGTAATCCAATAATCTACAAATAATATACCCGCTTGCCTAATACCTAGCTAACCTAGCTAGCGAGCAACGTATGTGTGCTGAATTCGATAAAAAATATGATTATACGCGATGATACGTGCGCGGTTAATAAAAGAAGGTAATTTTTATGGGATATCGTTTAGCGTTGGTTATCTTGTCAGTGCTTATCGTGGTGTTGGTTTCATTTAGCCAGGCTACCGTTCTGCAGCTTCCATGCGAGCAGGCCACTGGCCAGCTCGAAGATAAACTATCGGCTATTTTAGCGCCGCTATATGGTATAGAGAATTATGGAGTAATGAAGTTGGCTAAGCCTATGAAATGTGATTTGTGGCCAGGACAGGAAATTACCGGTATTTATTAAATACCCGTCGAGGTGCCGGTTTAATTTTCGCGCCGTTTGGAAGAAAAGGCAAAAAAAAGGTCGGGGTAAATCGGACGTTTAAACGAATGGATACGGTACGATACGATGCGATGCTTCGCGTTGGAATTTGAGAAAAAGTTCGGAAGTGTGAAACGATTAATAATGAAGTTTTATCGCAAAAATCTCCCATTGAGAGCTTATTCGCACTATATCGGATGATAATGAATTTCCAATTGACGTTTCAACCATCATCGCGTCGTGGTGATGACGATGATGATCTAACAGATGAATGCCATCGTCATTTGATTCGTCGTCGTCGTTGTGTTCATTAAATTGGAAAAAAAAGAAAAAAAAATTGCGAATATGTGCGCCTTGTGTGGAGAAATTTACGCTGAATCGCGATTTAATGCGGTTTTAGTCGTGTTTGCGATTTACGATTAAATATGTGATAATTTTTTTTCTTTTACTTTTTTTTTTTACTTCAAATGTATACGACGACGTGTATGATGCGTATCAGGTGTGTGCTGTAAATATATAAGGTAAACACCGCCTGTACAACGTGGTTCTCCTCCTTCGAGCAGACAACTCATTTCCAAGGTGTTCAATTGGAAATCATCGCCTACCTTCATCCTACGTAGTTACGGTCACATTCCGAACACGCTTTGCATACCGTTCGCATTTAGGAGCTAGGTTTTTTTTTCCATCACCATTCCTATTCGTGTGAGACGACTGCCTATTTTATGGCCATAAGTACATTATATTTTATCGATAATAACGCGTTAATCGAGACGATTTGAATGCCTAATCCGAAACGAACGATCCTCTGCTCGCGGTCGCGTGCCTATTTAATTAGCCATTCAACTGACAAATCTATCTATTCAACCGTCCGTATAATTATGATCAACATTGCAAGTTTTAATTCGACCATCAGGCGCCTTTTCCTCAACGATTGTTGTTGCTCGATCGAGTCAGCACCATTACCATTTACCAGTGCCAGTTTAACTTGTGTCGGTTAGTCTGCGAGTTGTGCCAGTGCCAGTGTCAGTGTCTTTTTTACTATAACTTGGTGTGTTTCTCGTCCAAGATCTGTGTTCGTGATTTTACGTAATAATATTCGCCGTATTCATCATTCCATTTACCTCAATTACCAAGTGCTTTGGTTGTGTTGTTGTTGCTTTTGTCTGTGCTCGCAAAAGTTTTCGTATTGTGGTAAATTTCCGGCTGTATTTACTCGTATATAATTTCTTCGATTTTCGGTGTTTTGTTGTTGTGAAAGTTCGCATGTACTCGAATATTATATCTACCTATTTTCACAGCGTGTTGGAGATTTGTTGCTCTTTTGATTTTTTTTTTTCGTTTTGTGGAGTTTTTATTTTTATCGTGACGAATAATACAGGCTGTTTTGTATAGGTAGGTTGAACATTTTAAAATACTACGTGAAAAGCGAGTGTTTTTACGAAATAGAATAAAAATGCGAGTAGAATGGAGATTTCATTAAAAAAATTTTAAACGTGCTTAAAAATATTGAAATTTGAAAATTTTATTAGAAATACACTTTTGATCGATGTTTTACTCAAAATTTTCCCCTAATTATGATTCACTTTGTTCGAATCCTTTACATTTTTGGTTACTCACCGAGGTAGCATTCGAGATGTCCGAATCCAATTTCTAAAAAAATAGCATAGGTAATTCAAAGTCCTCGTAGCTGAAATTTCAGCTTTACATATTGATTTTTCGATTTTTTTGTCAAATTTTCAAAACAGCTGCCTACATTAATTTTTCTATTAGTTATTGGCGAATTTTTGAACATTTAAAATTGATCATTTCCTGCAAAATCTATGTTTTTTTTTCTATTGCATATTAGGGATTTACGATTTCTTCTGCTCCCAACCATCAAAGTGGTGACTTCTGGTGAGAAAATGATTACCTATTTTTTATTGTTTCCATTTTCGTAAAATTCAGGCTGTGATGGGTCCCTCAATTTTCAAAAATTGAAAAAAAATATTTACTAATTCACAGTAAAATTTCAAAATTTCTAGTTCTGTTATAACTAAAAAGTCCCTTTTGAGTAAAATGAATTCTCATGACAACTTTGGACTCCTCCCTTGAAAACGAAGCTGGCCCCTTAGAATAGCTGAAATTTGTATTTTACATTAAAAAGTCTAATATTGCTCATTTTGTGTATTTGGGTAACTGCTTGAATTAAAATGCATATTGTCAATTTCCGACGAGTTAGTTAAGACATGTGACCCCCCCCCCTCCCCACCCGAATAGCCCTTATTACGGATATGTCAAAGACAGGAAATTGACCTATTCATGTAAAAAACTAACCGGTGATTCTTTTCTTGATGAATAAAATTTTTGGAAACTTCAGCCCTCGCTTTGCTCGGGTCTTTCTGTTTTTAGTTTTCAATATTGAACTTTCAATATATTCAATATACATGCATAACATGTCTATTCAATAAAAATGATGAAAAGTAGTCCTGAAACCATTATTAACAGAAACAAACTACGAGTAAACACTATTTCTAGTCATTTTGGAGCCTCCAGTGCGACTTCTGTTTTCTTGATAATTTTCAAATTTCTCCAAAGTAAAATGAGCTTAGTGATCATTAATCTCCTCTCAAATACCTATCAAATGAGCTATCAACCAACTCCCTTGCCCCAAGGGGGTGGCGCTATGACCCCTCAAAGCGACACGATTTTAATAATTTTACATTTTATGACTTGGCACTAGAAACCTGTTCTAATTGATCAAATAAAGTCAAACTTGGGGAATGGGATTCTTTTGAGACCTAGAGTTGACCTCTGAAGTGGGGAGGGCCAAATTTGAAAATTACAGAAAGATCATTTTTTTTAGAGGGGCATAATATGGTCTCTAATGGATGAAAATGGTCCAAAATCATATCGTTGGTCGGTACTTCCATTGTGATCAACATATCCAAATTTCACCTTTCTAGGTCATCCCCACTCCTTTCAAGATGAAACCCCCTTATTTTACTTATATTTTCGGGTTTACTTGGCCCACTATGACTCGAGTTGTGCCTTACTTTTAACCTATTTTACAAAAATCTCATTTGAACTGATTTCCAGACGGACACCTCGAATGTGTTTTTTAGACCAACATAGAGAAAAACATTTTACCTAGTTTTGTTTAAAAATTAAATATTTTTCGATCTTCGAGAATTTTTTTTTTTGAAATTTTTACAAATGGCTGTAACTTGTCAAAAAGCAACTACACGAATCCTAATCTCGCCATTTTGCGCAATTCTGGAGCCTCCAGGCCGATTTTCAATTCCTCTAAAACATTACAATTTCTCCAGATTCTGTGAAAATAAATTTTGGCAATTAAAAATTGAGTCGTGGTTTAATATCCGCCTATTAAATGAGTGTCTGGCCAGAAAAATGTCCTCGAGGTTCTGTTTACAAATAGACCAAATTCGGATTTTATTAAATAAGGGGGGGGGGAGTAAGCTACAACTTAATTTAAATAAGTATATTGAAAACCTTCGTCTTTCCAGTATTTCTGTTTGTCACGGAAACATGGAGCCTCTCTTCCTTCTAGTTCTGAAAAAATCTGGGAGCTTGCTCTACAAAAAATTGAGTAAAATTATACATTGATCAAACACATCAAATGAAATCAAGCAAATGAAAATCACTGATTTTCCAGTAAAATTGGATGAGAGTTGTTGAAAATTAAAAAATTAATGATAATTTGGTCAAAAAATAGCAAAATGACTTCAATTACGTTTATTCCACCCTTCGAACGTACTTGAAAAACATGCTGAAAAATTACACGTACTTGAGACCTACATTTTGGTAAAAAAAAATTCTAGCATAACATGTTCAAGTCTAGAACTTTTTCCATGCATTTTTAATTTGAAAAATTTTCACGAATTCGTCTCTCTCTCGATTTTACCCACACCCCACAGAAATTTCAAATTTGTTGAAAAATTTGGCGATCAAGATGAACTTTGGCTGATTTTTGTTAATCAACTCGTGATAAAATTAGAATACCTAAGTAACGAAATTATCGATCTAGAAAATACCTACCTACCTCAAAATATTTACACGAAAAACGCCATAAACCCTTTCGAAAAAAATACACAAAGACGCAAAAAAATCATAAAAATAACATTATCCTTTTAACGATGAAGTGTAAACTTCTTTGAACTAACAGGATTGTCTTTATCATTAGGGTATTTTTCGTTTCGCCCACTTGATTTAATTCGTTTCGTAATAAAATTCCTTTCAAGTTTCGCGAGACGACGGACAAAGAGGGGAAAAAATTGCTCGTCGAAAACACGGTTATACATCGAAATGACGTAAAGGCTGTTTAAACGCATTTGATACGATATAAACGTTAGCTTTTTTAATGGAGAAATATAATAAAGAAAATTGAATACGAAAATTTGTAGCAATAATTCCATTAGGTATCCATCTTTCTGTTCGGGTACCTGGCTCGAGGTACCATAACCTTTGCATAATTCGTTACTACGTACAAGGTTCACATTAGGCAATCTTTTATTAAAATAATAATTCGAAATATGTTTATTTTAGATTTATACGGACATTCTGGATATGTGCGAAACGCCAAGTACGAGTAAAATTATTAATTAATTCAGAATAGAGCGAGAGAGAGACTGCGAAAATGATGGAAATGTTATAAGAGGACTGATTCGCGAGGTATTCGGCCTTTATATGTACATTCGTACGACCTTTCTGTCGAGTGATGGTGAATTTGGCAGAATAGGAAATTAACTGACGACTCCATATATGTATTAATACGTTAAAATAGCGTTGGGATTTCACTTCGCCAGTCTGTGTTGATTTTCTAATACGAAAATTATACCTACCTACATAGTTTTGATTTCACCTTTTCGAGATTAAACTCGCAAAAGTGTTTTTAATCGTTTGATTAAGTTTAAGAGGTACACCGAGTACAAAACCTACTCGGTGAAAATGCTGATTTTATTTTCGATTAAGCCCGTTGTTATTTTCTCTCAAATACCGGAAATATTTACCACTCGAACGAGTAGGATGCCTAATCTTGAGAGATGGAATAAAAATGGGCTGTTTTATCGTCAATATTTTGCAGCGTCGAGCCAATTAAGAAATACTTCGCGTATCCAATCGCACATCGCGTATCAAATTTTTATAAAAATATTTACCTACCCCTTTGGTTTATTTCGGTTCGAGAATTCGATACCGTTTGGCTGATGAATCGATTTTTACATTTTCGCGATTTACCTACGAGTAAAACGCAAACGCCTCCGCGCTTCTGTTTTGTTTGCTCGTTAGACTTACATTCGCTGATGAAAATGTTTTCGAGAGTTGGCGAATTTTTAATGATCTCTTTTTCAGAAAGGATTATTTCGCAAAAGTGCAAATAATTAATACCTATCAACATACCGGAGCGTTTATACTTTGTTGATTCGAGCGAAACAGACGTAAAAATTTTCTTTCGCTTGTGACGATGAAGACATAACCGAGGTGACGAGGCGACGATGACGAGCTGATGAGTCTCTGAAATGAAGCGTAGGCTAAAAAGCAAAATGCAAAGAGCACACATGTCATAATTCCTTTGTCATCGAAAAGACGGCAAAAAAAAGTTATTCAGAATTTCAACTTTTGCATTTAATTTATGCTATATTGTCGTACTTGCGAGAATGGGAAACGGAAACAGGAAAATGGGTTCGAATTATGGTACCTACTATCTACAAGTTTTAATTAAAATTGAAAAATTTATATTTTCAGCAAAAACTTTGCTTGTGTAGACGAAAGTCGAAATTTACATTCAAAATTCATGCCTAATACGTTTTATTTTTTTTATGGAATATTTACCTCAACTTTTATGGCGTTTTTGAAGTGAAATTGATTCGAATAGTGGCCACTGTGACTGTGATGTCATTTATTTTTCCAAGTTTGATCAATCAAGAAATCTTTAGCTGTGATGATTTTCCAGTTCTACCCTTTGAATTACCCAGCAACCTCTTACTTATTTTTTTGGTCCTCACATACAGGGGACATCCTGAGGAACATTTTGAAGCCAACTTGCCAAAAAAAGAAGTTGGTCAAACTAACAAAATGGCGGTCATTTTGATTGACAGGTTTCCCAATTTTTCTTTCCAACAAAGGACTCGCATGGAATGTTTGAAATGGACAATGCTAGATCGAAAGAGCATGTGAAAATTTATCACCAGCCAAAATTTCAAATGCTAAAGTGTATTTTTCGATTTTTGGCGAATTTTTTAAAATCAAATTTGAGCCAAAAAGGAGGGAAAAAAATCAATATTTTATCAAATTGACCTATAAAGCTGAAATTTGGGATATACCTTATACTCTATCTGCCAAATCGATTGGAAACGATTTCAAACCGTTTTGAGCAGTTCATGAAGCCTCCAGCAAATTTTTTAATCTTGAAATTTTCACAAAATCTCATCAAATGAAGTTATAAATCCGAAATTCACGCTGCAATCCAACGTAAACAGGTTATTAAGTCGACTGCTAGTGAGTTTTAGTCATTTTGAAGCCTCCTGTAGATTTTTTGAAACTTGAAATTTCTACACAATTTCATAAGCAAAAATTCACTCTGCACATTACATACGTACACAGATTTTGTGGCATTTTTTTGAAAAACAGAAATTTCTACAAATTAGCTGGAGGCTCCAAAACGGATTGAAATTGGTTGCAATCCACTTCGAAATGATTTCAAAAATAGGATGTGAACTGAATTTCATTTTTCTACCTACCTCAAATGGGGGCGGATTTTCAAAGAAGTGTAAAATCGATGGACAAAAATATGTTTCAGACTGAAATACACCAATTTTGAAAAAAATAAAGGTTGCCATATATCAGCCACGAAGTTCCAAAAAGTGGCTGTTAGCTTCAAAACGACTTGAAATCCACCTGCAGTCCACTTCACAGCGTATCGAAATTAGTTTGCAGAGTGAATTTCGGCTTTATAACTCCATTTGAGGAAATTTTGTGGAAATTTAAAATTTCAAAAATCTAATGGAGGCTCTAGGAATTTTCAAAAAGTCGCTGGAGGCTCCTTAATGACTTGAACCTACTAGCAGCCGACTTAATAACGTGTCTAAATTGGAGTGCAGCGTAAATTTCGGATTTCTAACTTCATGTGATAAAATTTTGTGGACATTTCAAGTTTCAAAAAACTGTTGGAGGCTCCAGAGCTGCTCAAAACGGGTTAGAATCGTTTCCAATCAATTTGGCTGATCAAAAATGTGGCATATCCCAAATTTCAGCTTTCGAAGTCAATTTGTTAAAATTTTGATTTTTTCCTAATTTTTGACCCAAAATTTTGTTTTTGAAAAATTTGCCAAAAATTGAAAAATTCACTTGAGCTCTTGAAATTTTGGCTGATGATGATGAATTTTAGCATCTCATTTCGATCTAGCTTTGTCTAGTTTAGAAAATTTCATACGAGCTCTGTGTTGGAAAGCAAAATCTGCGATTTCGGCTGACCTGTCAATCAAAATGGCCGCCATTTTCTTGGCAAGTTGCTTTGCAGGCCATTTCATGATCTCGTTGTTCAGTTCAACTGTTCTTATCAATTCCCTCAACTTGGGTGTGAAACAATTTTTTTAAAAATTGTATTTAAAAATAATCGAGAAGAGAAAAATGAATAAACCCTTTTTCCAAGTAGATATCTATTTTTTTTTTAGTAAAAAATACTTAATTTTTGCAAAATTAATTTTACAACTTGTTCGGACGAGTTTTTGAAAATTTCAAGAAAGGAAGGTTGCCAGGTAGTAGGTACGTGTACCATTTCTTTCGCACGACACGTAAAAGTATTCACAGTGCTAGTAATCGCTTCAGGGCAATTACAGAATAAGCATAAGTTGCAGAAATGGGCGAATGAAGGTGCAGAATTTGCATAAATTGTACCTAGAAAAAGCACCTAAAACAATTTATGAAGACTTGAATTTTACTCGAGGTAGACGCGAATATTTCAGTCTGTCTTTTTGCTATCGTTGGCAAAAAAAAAGGGTAATTTTTTCACTGTAACTGAGATGAAATGAAAAAGCAACCGTCCTTTGAAAAAAACGTATACGTTACGTATCCTACCGAATGAATTTATGTACTAAACATGCGAATTGGAATCGAAAAACGTTTATAGGTAATAGGTATATGGATATGGGCAGAAGTATCTTTATTATCATCTTACGTATATGTGGCGTTGATCGGTTTATGTATGCCTACCAATAGATAAATATAGATATTTTGTGCCTTGTGGGAGAGACGTATAGGTCTAGGTAAGTATATAAATCCCTTCGGTAGCTAAATTCCCACGGCTTAATTATAATTCAACGTTAACTGAAACATGGAAATCGTTCTGTCATAAACGATACCTTTTGCGGTATCGTCTATAAAAATATACGTACCTGTATTTTTTTCATTTAACCCAATTAGGTATTACGAGTTGGAAAAAAATACCACGAAATTGAAATTTTAACGTTCGATGTTTTGCTACGAGCGGAAAAAATGGCCGGACTGGGAAAAAGGTATGCTTCGTCATTATAGTCTGTTAGTGTTATTAAAAACTGAAAAAAAAAACGATCTCACATATTCTGTTTTTAACAATTATCAGTCGAAGCGGATTAATGCTTTTAATTAAATTTTCACCGTAAAAACCCCATAGCCGTTTTTCTGAACTATACACTTATAGTCTACGAATCGATTATACATTCGAAGGATACATTCGATTAGAAAAATAAACGACAAGTGTACGAGTACGTACGTATATCGGCCATAGGGCGAAGAGGGAATTAACGTGAGAGTATATTTTCGGTATTAATTAAACGCTATATTGTAAAATACGAAATTCAATTTCATACATACGCTTCCACCGAGCAAAAGAATAATAATCCCGATGAATATTTTCATTTTTCCCGTTCGAGGGTTTCCTTGATGGGTCTCTCTCTTACCCTTTTGCTCTCTGTCTATCTGCGTCAGCTACCTACAATTACCCTAAGTGGAAATTTTTTCAAGTGCTCCGATCATAAGCAGATATTGCAAGGTCAATTGGAGATTTTAAATTTTCATCGGCTTGTTAATAAATTTATCGCCTTTTATCAAGTGCTCCACATTCCTAACTGTAAAAGGAAAATTAATTGAGTTTTTACCCATTTTTTTTCCCTATCTCGTTTCTGATTCCGAATACCTATTACCGATCTCGAATCTCGATGGTATGTTTGTCGTGTGTGGGTGGCTTTTCAACATACGCGGATTTTCACTGTACTTATAAGGTGATTGTACTCTTTTATTAATGCCTTCGAGTGACCCAATTTTTTAATTGAAATTTTTTACCTATTTTTTTATCGTTTGAGATCGTTGAAGTCGATTTTCTGTACACGTGAAGATGGGAATGAAGTTGAAACGTGTTGAGTGGAATTTTCTTTCATCAAAGTCCAGTTACGTTTTTTTTTTTTTTTTTTTTTTTTAATGAAGTTGACTTTTTAATATATCTTTGCTTCAAGCTTCAATTTTTTGTGCCCTTTTTTTCCAGAAATCTTATGTATAAAACTGCAAAGTTTTTCTTCCATTTCAGGAACATCGTTCATGAGAACCACTGATTCAACGCTATTAAAACTATCTCAATACCTCCATCCATCCGAGAGTTATTTCGATCAACTAGAAAACTTTTGTCTCCTTTTGCACGTAGACGAAATTAATTACACCCTTTTAGAAATACTTACTTGAGAGCAAATAGCTCAGCTATGTACTATAGATACACTGAAATGAAAATGCTTCGCATAATTTACCAAAATATGTATTTGACGAGCGATTGAATTTCACGTCAAATCAACTTCAATAAGTATTTCGATCCTTTAGATATTTAAAACGATAAAATATACGAGCAGTTGGAGGATTATAAGGTAGGGGGTCGAGGTACCTACGAGTATCTAAAAAAGTGAAACTGTTATCCAGGTACATGGCTATACTTTTTTCCGCAACAAATTGCGCTAAACAACGTACCTTAGCAAAAATTCTTGTAACCTTCGTTCCGTTTTATGGCTTTCTTCATAAAATAAAACGAAAATATAAATCTTATTCGATGAAAGCTCTCGTGCCTGGTCAACTTTAGGGTAGAAATAATCCTTGGTTGATGCGTATACGAAAGATTGGGAAGCTTGATATTTTTTTTTTGATTTTCCTGTATACTTTTACATACGTTCACTGTTCAGTCTCGTTCTATGTACTATATTGGCACACCTTCGTACTCGTATATTTACCATAATCTGAAGGGTAGCTGAAAAATAACGCTAGTTGGTGGCGCGTGCTATTTCCACGACGCCTTCGGGTTCTATTAATGATGTATTTCATATGTAAGAGAGTAGGGTACGTATTACTGCGATGATTAAAATATCGTAATTAATTTGTTATTTTCATCTCTGAAATTCGCTATTATCG
This sequence comes from Planococcus citri, assembly GCF_950023065.1. NCBI lineage: Eukaryota > Metazoa > Arthropoda > Insecta > Hemiptera > Pseudococcidae > Planococcus > Planococcus citri. The sequence goes on along the minus strand of NC_088680.1, from coordinate 42,880,074 downwards.
GTTTGCAATTTACATTAACAGATGTTGTTTTACTATTATCAAGATTATTATGTGAAAAAATCCACAATACTCGAGACCGTTGTACGGTTGTAGTTCGTTGGGAAATTAAAAAACTGTCAAAAACAACGACAACCGAAAAAAAAACAACAGTCAAGTGCTGGTGGCGTTGTTGTACGATGAGATCGTATAGTTCCGACATTAAAAGCATTTTATAATTAATATTTTCATCAAATCGAGTTCGCAAACCACGTTAATTCTATAACACTTGGCCATCATCAATCATTTATGCAATGCTGCGGTTTTCTTACGTATTATAGGTGTATTAAATAGCTTCGTACGTATGAGTACAATGTACGAGAGTATCTAGCTGGTACCTACCTACCTATTCCTACTTTCACTCGTGCATTTTTGTTATCCCGGAGAAGTCATATTGGATTTTAATTTCCAGCCAAGAAATCTTTTTTTCTCAGATATGTAAAGAAAACCTTTTAAGAACTATTTCCCCCCGAATTTATGTGTTTCAATTTAAATATAGTTTTTAGTTTTTAAATTAGAACTGTGCGAGCTGATTAATTAAAATAAATTAATCGACCTTTTTTTTTTTTGTTACAGGTGAGTTACGAATTTTTGCCACAGAAATAATACATAGAAGATGTATCGATCCACTTATGACGATGAGTGAGTCATTATGTGATTTTAAATTACCATTTTAAAAAAAATCGAAAAAACGTTTCTGGCTAGTACAATTTAGGTAATTAGGTATAACTCTCCCTAGCCCACATCTTGGTCATGGATGAGGAACTAAAATTGGCATATTTTGAGTTGATTTCACACAAGTAAGGACTAAAGAAAGGTGTTTAAGAGTAAAAAATCTTCAACTTAAAAATAATTGTATCTAATATTTCGTTTCCTAAGGGACATTTCTAGCTCTTGTACTCAAAAAAAAAGTGGCTCTACATACAAAATGGCGGCCATTTTGATTGACAGGTCAGCCGAAATCGCAGATTTTGAATTCCAACATAGGACTTGCACAAAATTTTCAAACTATACAAAAGTAGATCGAAATATCAAGCAAAAATTTAGCACCTGTCAAAATTTCAAGCGCTAAAGTGCTTTTTTCGATTTTTGGTGAATTTTTGAAAATCAAATTTAGGCCAAAAATGAGGGAAAAAATCAAAATTTTACCAAATTGACCAAGAAAGCTGAAATTGGTATACACCCTATTTCTGACATGCCAAATCGATTGGAAACTGTTTCAAACCGTTTTGAGCAGTTCTGGAGCCTCCAGCAGACTTTTGAAACTCGAAATTCCCACAAAATTTCACTAAAATGGAGTTGGAATGCTGAAATTTAATTTATTCTGCAAACTAATTTCAATACGCTACGAAGTCAACTGCAGAGAAATTTCAAGTCCTTTCGGAGCATCCAGCGATTTTTTGAAAATTACTGAAGCCTCCAGTTTAAATTTCCTAAAAATTTCTTCAAACGGAGTTGGAAAGTCAAAATTCATTCTGCAAACTAATTTTAATACGCTACGAAGTCGTCTGCTGGTGGATTTCAAGTCGATTTGGAGCCTCCAGCCACTTTTTGGAAGGTCGTATGGTGTTTTTTGGAAAATTGACATTTCCAAGAAGTAGCTGTAAGCTTCCAAACCATTTAAAACCATTTGAAACCACCATGTAGTCGACTTCATATCGTATTGAAATTAGTTTGCAAAGTAAATTTCAGCTTGCCAACTCCATTTGGTAAAATGTTGCGAGAATTTCAAGTTTCAAAAATCTACTGGAGGCTCCAGTAATTTTCAAGAGGTTGCTGGAGGCTCCAGAATGATTTGAACCTACCTGAAGTCGTCTGCAGAGGGTGTTTAAATTGAAGAGTAGAGTAAATTTCAGCTTTCCATCTCCATTTGATGAAATTTTGTGAAAATTTAGTTTCAAAAATGTGATGGAGGCTCCAATAATTTTCAAAAAGTTGCTGGATGCTTCAGACTTGAAATCCCCCTGCAGTTGACTTCGTAGCGTATTGAAATTAGTTTGCTGAATAAATTTCAGCTTTCCAACTCCATTTTGATGAAATTTTGTGGGAATTTCGAGTTTCAAAAATCTGCTGGAGGCTCCAGAATTGCTCAAAACGGTTTGAAACAGTTTACAATCGATTTGGCATGTCGAAAATAGGGTGGATCGCAAATTTCAGCTTTCTTGGTCAATTTGGTAAAATTTTGATTTTTTCCCTCATTTTTGGCCTAAATTTGATTTTCAAGAATTCACCAAAAATCGAAAAAGGCACTTTAGCACTTGAAATTTTGACAGGTGATGAATTTTTGCTTGATATTTCGATCTACTTTTGTATAGTTTGAAAAATGTTGTGCAAGTCCTATGTTGGAACGCAAAATCTGCGATTTCGGCTGACCTGTCAATCAAAATGGCCGCCATTTTGTATGTCAGGGCCACTTTTTTTTGAGTACAAGGGCTAGAAATGTTCCTTAGGACTCCCTCTTTGAGAAAAAAGTTGTCCCGGAGGATCGAAGGGGGGGGTGCAATTTATCCTTAAGTGGGCACCCCGACAATGTCTACATCGCGCCTATGGTACTTCGTAGAAGGAAACAGAGCAATTGCCTATACCTAAAGGTAAAATTTTACTTGAAGAATTTTCAAACTTCAACATACGTTTGCTTTTCTTTTTTGTCTTCCAACTTCTTCAGGTGTGATGTAATATATAAGATACTTATCTCGGAAATTTCCCAAAACGTAGAGAATTTAATGATCAAAAAAAAGATACCTACAGAGTATCGAAAGTACAATAATATAGTAAAAATCAACTTTACCTGCATTAAAACTTGATTTTTCAACGTAAGTGAAATTCTTTCATTTTTTTATGTTTTAAAATAAAATTATCCCAATTTTTCAGTTCAACAAGTCCTTCTTTCAGTCGCTTATTTCCAAAAAAAAACAACAACATAATTTTGAAAGTTTACCTAACGACTAGAATGCAATTTCGAGACTTTGCACTTTCCACCCTACATCTTTATTCCATCGATAAGACTAGTCCAAATTCCTAGAAATATTCAAAAAGAGTTCTGGAATTTCCCCTGATTTAGATATTCAAGTAAGCATTAAAATTCACTCTAATCAGGAAGAAGTGCTCATCAGACTGAATCGAATTTGTAGTCGATGAAATGTAGGTACGAATATTCCAAAGAACAACTACTTCATCTCGTTCGATCGAGCAATTATCATCAAATTAAATCCTTTTTTTTCTATACCTACCAAATAAAAATGTAATCACTCGTTGAGCTTGTTTGGCTTGCAAATGCAGACGAATTTCAACATTAATGAGGAAAACACCCGCTAATAGGAAACATTTCGCCAAAATACAAACATTACGCATGAGATAACCATCGGCTCAATCTGTTGATCGAAAAAAACCGCGGTAAAATAATCCGGTAAAAAACAATTACAAAACAACTCGAACATAATAATGATTTTCGAGGTACCCAAAAAATAAAAGAGACCGCGACCGCCTTGCCTTTCGGTTATATGTACCAGCAGTGGCACAGTGAGGGTATTTGAAACGCATTATTTTTCAAGTTATCAGATCGAAAAATTTTTACGAGTTGAATCGCACACACATAGATACAGATAGGATACCGACTATTTATAAGTATATCTTATAGTATATTTTTTATTCATGAATTATTCATCGAGCGTTTTTAATGAAATTAGTAACCGTTGAACAGGTTTCACGGAAGCGTCTAAATCTCCTATGACATGAAGACGAAGAGCAATGCAAAAAAAATTGCCATTTGAAAATACACGTTTACAATAATACACAACATTTCGTTACTCGGCATGAAACAGAACAGTTTCCTTATTACGCCTGATGATCTCAGGACGTCGACGATGTAGTGCATTTTGTATCTCCGCGATCTCCCCATCAACTTGTCCTCTCACTTCTGCCAACAACTTATTCTTTCGTCGTACTACACTCGTCGTTGTCGCTGTCGTCGCGTAACAATTCATTGAAGAAAAGTAGTACTCGTCTTTTCTAATAAACTAGAAATTTAGCTTTTGATATGTCGTTTATGTACACGGTATTCGGACCGCGAATGAGTATCGCATGCTCTCGCATGAAGAAAAAAAGAGGTCAAAAGTCTGCTACAAAAAAATGATACAACATACGTACTAGATAGAATTACGTAGGTGTGTAGACGTAGAGTGGCACAGTCTTCATCTTTACTGACCTATTCCATAACAACTCGAAGTAAAAATGAAGCCTCTGGGCCTGTGCCTCTGGCCCAGGCAGCTGTACAAGAGTTAGACAACATTGCCAGAATTTTAACCCTTTGGAGGTTCTCTATAGGTTTCCACGTTAGAGAAACAAATTGTAATACAGTACCCTGCCGAATTGGCCCTATCAAAAAAATTGAGCTTTCAAAGAAAAATAATTTTGAAAAATGAAAGTTTGCAAAGAGCTCAAATCCTTCATATCCAATAAATTCAGAAAAAAAAAACGAGATACCTAACTGTCAAAAAAATGCATGCTTTTTGACTTATAGAAAAATTCAAATACATACAATAACCTTCTCATCCCTTTTAGAAAATTAACATCAGAAAGTTTTGAAAAATGACGGTTTTATGGAGAAAAATATTTTTTAGTCAATTTGGACAAATTCCTGAGATCTTGTCAGTTAATTTTTCTATTAATTTTTAAAAATCCAGAAAGCATTATTAATTATTTACTAATTAATTTTTCAGAATGGAAAAGTAAATTGGCCTGAGCGAAATTATTTAGAAGTATTTTGACGCAGAAATGGGAAATTTTCAAAAAAAATTGCACTTTCATTTATTTCATTTTCTGATTTTTTTTCAACTTGACAGTTGAGATGGTTTCATTCTAAGAGGCCAATTCAGCTTGGAGGAACCGTGATTTTTTGGGGGGATTTTTCAAAATAATTCCAACTTGAAAAAATACCTAAATTTGGATGAATTTATTTTGGTGGGGAGGGGGAGGGGGAGATTTTTTGACCTTGTGTTGCTACTTTTCTCAGATATAGGGAAAAAATTAAAAAATTGAGAATTTTTCTTCTTAATCGAGGTAATAACTTCGGGAGGGGGAGGGGGTGAGAAGAATTCCAACATCACAAATTAATAAGGCTTGTACAGTGGTACGCTTAGTTTACGTATAAAAATTTTTTAATTTTTTTGAAAGATCTTCCCACCTCCACTTAAAATGACACACACTCAGAGGAAAAAGAGAAGCAGAGAGCAGGAGCAAGGGTCAAGCAACTGTGATGTGCATGTGAGAGAAATGGAAAGCATGAGAAACAATTTCACCATTCATCTTTTTTGCCTCCAGCTTAGCTTTGAATTTTCAGCTTTGAGATGCTTTTCAACTCGTATTACATAGAAAACACATCCTTTTCACGTCCTTAACATGTTTTCTCCTCGTAGCTTTCACTGGAAAAAATTTATCTAAATAGATTACCCGGCAGAAAAAATGATAAATTTTCCTCTACACCTACCGTATGTATTTTCGAATTCGTCATTTTAAAAAATTGTCTCTGAACCTACGAAGCGATATTGAACGAGAACGGACGTTATACGTACCTAGTTGGCCTTCGTCTAAGAAAAAAAATTCTCCAGATACGCCTTTTTTGGCCTAGCTTTTGAAACACGATAAGTCTCCAATCGCATTAAAAATTTTACGCGAACGACCGGCAGCACTCGGTAGTGTACGAAATTCTTATCCGAGCGAGCTGATGAATGGCGCATTAAGATTAAGATTTTATAAAAGCTTATAGACAGAGTGTGCTAAACTCTTACTGTGTGCTGAAATTTCCAAGTTTCCCAAGTCTAAATACCGTAGCCGAGTACACGTCGTTTGGTATTTCATCGTACAGGCACAGGCAAACAGCGAACTGTTCAACTCTATCATGTCGATTTTAGCACTCAAACAGAGCTCTTCATCGTAGGTATTCTTGGACTAATCGATTAAAAACGTCTCAAATGACTTCGCTTCTGCAATTTTTTCCCCTTCGCAGATAACTAATTAACTTAAAACTTTACGCATCGATCACCTAATCTGGAACTAGATAGTAAACTTTTTCTCATTCTGTATAGTCATGGTAATGAGTCTATAATCACATATCCTAAAGGATTACTACGACGACCGACGAGCAAACGTCAGCTAAAATATCTCTCTGCTTTTTTCCCCCTCCATTCTTCGTCTCATCATGGTCTCGCGTTTACCTATGTTCTATTTTATATTGGGAAAAAACTTCAATAAAAACGAACAACTACGATAAATATTCTTCTATCGTGTCGAGAAGGTGTATACTCGTAAAAAAGGTAAAAGTTTAAGAACCACCGTGTATATAGAGAAGCGACTGCGTTAGGCAAGACAAACATTTTTTCCTACCGAATATCCACATAGTTTAGGCGATTTATTGATAAGGAAAATGCTGGAGGAGGGTTTTTATTTGATTTGTAACAAAATGTGTAGGTACCGAATAAGCTGCATACAATATCGATTTTGTATACCTTGCAATTTATCAACTTTTTCTACCATACTTGGAAAAATCCATTCGAAAAGCTTTGCCAGTCAGCTTAATCGAGTATAAAGTAATAGGCATATATATAGTAAAACGTAAATTACGATATCTTCCTCATCTCACGTAGTAGTCCTAATATCTTCCCACTCTTTTTCTCAACATCGAATAAATACGATTTCTTCATTCCATTTTACTGTGGCCGTGTTTTTAAAAGGATAATTTTCCATTAGCTATATCGTCAATAAGTTTCATCTTTCTTTTTCATTATCATTGTTTAATATTATTATTTAATTAAAATGTTTTCTTAAAAAATGGGAATTGGCTTAAGTTGGTTTTGAATTTGAAGAGGAAAAAAATATAAATAATTTAATAATTAAAATTAATGCTTTCAAATGACACTCTAATGAACCAAACAGTTTGACTGTCTGATTTTAATAATGAGCCAGAGTTTGTCCTGCAATGTCAAAGTCAGAAAAATACATTCAATGAAATGGAGTTTGTCTCGTGGCCTCTTGAAATGAATCAAGTGTGATATCATAAAAAAGAAGGAATGAAAGTGTTGGTGTTTCATCTGAAATACAATCGAGTCTAAAGGGGAGGAGGGGAATCCAAAAAATCATAGCACTGAAAATGACTGATTACAGGATACGATTCGATTGTTTTTATACGAAATCAACATCTTTTTATAATAAAATAAAGATTGGAAAACAATAATTCAACGACGATGAAATTTTCATCGAATGAAAAAACGGGTTTTTAAAAACCAAGACAATCTTGTCGCGAAATGGAAAATATCGCTATGAATATTCATTAATTTTTTTCGACGAAAATAAGGCGAAAAAATAAATTACGTTAAATATTGTTTAAACGTATAATTTTTACTAAATCAAAAAAAAAAGGGAGGAAAAAAATAAAGGGTTTTGGCTCTTGCTCTAGACAGACTTTTTACATCGACTAAATAATCCTGACAAAAAGTATTCGCATATTTGTCAATTAAAGACATTAATTTTTGCCTTTCGATGCGATTTCCTTCATTAACACTCGAGTAGTCGATGTTATTGCTTTGATGTTGGGGAAAATGTTCAAAAATTAATTTTCATTCCGTGCTCGTTTTTTTTTCTTCTCCTGAGGTAGGCAAATCAACTTATCTCGCGGATTATTAATGCTTTTTTTTCTCTCTACTTCTGTGTTTCAAATATTATTATTCGGGCTGAGTTTTTCAATTTCGTATTTCTTTGATGGTTGGTTGCTTGTAAAAAAAAAATTAAAAATACAGTTGTTCGGTGAAACGTTTTTTCTCAACAAAAGTGCTTCGTCAATTGTTGAAAAAAAATGGAAAATTGCTGAATTTTAATTATTTTTGGTGAGTGAGGCGGAGATTAAAATTGATGTAAACACTCGGTTAAAAAAATTCGAGGTGGAAATTTTAATCAAGTGAGCGTCTGGTAAGAAAATTTTAAAATTCGTGAGATCAGTTGTTTGAACATAAAAAAGGTAGTGAGAGATGCCTTCCTATAAATTGCAGCAAGTTGGAGTTTTGCAGTCTTCATTTTATTCATCTCGAGCTTAGTTTCAATGTTGTGAGTCTCGTAATGTGAAAATAGTGATTTTTGAAAAATTTACCCTACTAGGACTACTAAAAGTTTCGACCCAGTTCGAAAGATGAAAAAAATCATATTTCAATATTACGATAAACACCATGTATTCTCTGGTCACAAGTTACACTTTTTCAATTTAAAAATGGTAAATTATTCATAACTGTTGAAAGATTTTCAATTCTTTTGGGCTTTATAAAATTTGCTTTAATCCACAAACTTTTCGAAGGAAGTTTCTTTTAACGTCTTTACAAATTCTCGTGTGATCGGATCGAATGAAAAACGAAGGTTTTAGATGGTACGAGTTCATCTTATGTTTAACCTAGTCGTATTTATTTTTCGAGAGTTCTATTCTTGAAAGAAATTTGATCTAGTTAATTTTTAGATGATAATTTTTTAAAATAGGAATAGCTCGAAAAAATTGTGAAAAAATTTGACATTTTCATTGAGAAAATGATTTAAATTGAAAATTCTAGTTTAAACAATGAAATTAGTTTCTATCTGAATTCAAAAACTTACAAAAAAAGTAACGAAAGAAAGCAAATAGAAAAACCGAAAAAAAATAAAGCTTTTAGCTGGAAAATTATATCAATTATACCTGTACATGTAGCCAAGCTGGCTTTCCAAATACATATGTAATTTTTAGAAAGAGCATGGTCTGTCCCCTTTGAACAGCGTTTCATCAACCCAAATTGATTTATGTACTACAAATTTTTGAAAATCCACGAATCAAGATTTTCTGAAGTGTGTTTTTTCTTTAGGTACCCATATCAGTTTTGAAGCTAATAACGATTCTCCAAACCAAATTCCATAATATTCGCCATTCCAAAGCCTTCAGCGTGATTTTTTATTCATTTTTTTTGAGTTTTTAAATTTTTCCAGGAGGCACAAGAATCATTTTAGGCTCTGTTGAAAATCAATTTCTGGCTTTCTGTTTTAGTTGAATTACAATTTGGGTAGTTCCCAGCATTTTTTCCCAGCTGCATACTTAGGTATCTAAAATGATAGATTGAAAAATTTTATGCTTGAAGAGGAATTTTTGTAACTTCCACGATTGACCGTTTCCTATCAAAACAAATTTGGTGGTTCCTTTCACCATTTCTGGCCACTGTGGAACCTCCTTGGCGGGTTTTGTTTGTTTGTAGGAGTTTTAAAACCCTAAACGTCGCAACGTACACTATAGTGTACGCACACTTTGAGAATTTTTGTAATTTTTTCTATGGACCGGATTCGAATTTTCATTTCACTAATAATTATTTCAAACCTTTCCACTCCTAGGATTGAAATTTCGAACTGTTTTCTTGAAATACAAACTTTTTATGCAAGTTCAAAGTTTGTGTGTTTCAGTTTTTTCTACTGCATCAAAACAGACATTTTTTAATTATAACCTGACGAAATGGCAAAAACTTCTAAAATTTTTCAAAGTGGGGATTTATTAAAGAAAAGTCTCCTATTTACTAGGAAGAAGTCAACTTTCCATTTGATCACTCCAGCTTTTCAGAATTAAAGCTGAAAGTTGATGTACACTATAGTGTACGTTGCGAATGGTAGAGTATATTACAACCGGTATTGAATGTGCACTATAGTGTACACCGCGCACGATGATATCCTTGAAATCTGTTGTACATTGTATTTGTCACGTTCGTCTAAGACTCCGGCGCTAGTATTTGTGAACAATAAAACCGATTTTATTACCTAATGTTTGGAAGTGAATGAGTAGAGAGCCGAATTCCTAAAGAAACAGTTATTTTTATCCCATTTGGAAAAAAAAAATGACGCGGTCAGTATCTACTCATTAGACGTTATTTGATAGCTATCGACTGTGTATTTTTGAAGAGAACAGATCCATTTCATTTACGAGTAGGTACATTCTGATATTTTGATAGTGAGTAATGTTGAGTAGAGAAGAACTCAGAAAATCTCAAGAGCTGCTTTAGCTCAAGAATTTGAAAAGAAAATGGCATGTGGAATTAATTTTACCATGAGAATCTGATATGGAAAATTTGTCTTCGGATTGAAATTATCGGAGGCCTGCCAAAGAGGGGGGCAGTAATTGAGTAATTTAGAAAAAGTTGAGGAAGATTTGTGTAAGTTGGAAAAATCCAAGAATAATCATCAAAAACCCTGAGTTTTTACTTTAGAAAAATTGACTTCTCTCAATCATATCAAAAATAATGTTGTTTTACTGAAATTTCCTAAAATAAGGTCTCTTCATTCCAGTAAAAACTGCCATAAGTCCTAACTTTTGCTAAAAGACTAAAAAAAAGTCTTATTTTTCATCTAAAATTTGTAAACAATTTTCAATTTTTACCAAAATCGGTTCTTTTTGAAAACATGAAATGTTGCCCTAAAAAATGAAGAATCGTGAATGTTTGAGAGTTTTTGCCCTTGCCTGGCTCAGGCTACTTATTCTTATTTTTTTGAATGTTATAATTTCCAGAAAACTAAAAATTCGAAGCCATAAAAATCAACATTTGCATCCAATGATGTTATTTTGTACTTTGAGTAGGTAGGTACCTAATAAATTTTTCACAGTTTTTACTCGAGAGAAGCGACGACATATATTCATTCTACTGCGCAAATTTTCAAAAATTTTCAAGAATACCTACAATAGGAGTATAAAAATTAACTTTCAACTTTCCTTACAAAATTTATTAAAACCACATCTGACCAATTGGCTGAAAAATCTGTGGAGGGGTGTGGGTGGGTGGGGGGGGGGGTGTTTGTTAAAACTAAAAAGTTGACAAAATTTCACCCCCCCCCCCTTTATCATTTTGTCGCGCCACCGACTTCAATTTATATACATTACCACATGCCGTACATACGTATTTCAGGAGAAAAAGATGAAATAAACAGGTTTTTGTGAACTGAATAGCTCATACCAACGTTCGCAATGTACACTTTAGTGTACACAACTCTTCAATAGTAAGTTTCAGCATCATGCGCAGTGTACACTATAGTGTACATTCCATAAAATCTGCCCTATGGGCTCGAAAATTTTTTTGGGGGGTTTTTGCTGTTCCTTAGACTCCTGGAACACAGTTTATCACAAAAAAAAAATTTCACAACTTTTTCCTAGGAGCGTGCTTTTAAGGGTTAAATTCCTTTAGAAGACGTGAAAATTTATTCAAGCTTTTAAAAATCAAACTCTGGCTTATTCTCGACCTGTCTGAGGAGTTCATCGGTGTATTTTTTTAACCATATTTACCAGATGGGTGAAAAATACAATTAATACGAGTACCTACAATATTGGCGACACTGTATCAAAAGAATGTATTTTTATGTATTTCCATTTATATTTAATTTGAAGCATGTGTTTCCAAAACGCACTAAGTCCATTTTTTTGATTTCGAGATAAACACAAAAAACTGTGTCAGACTAGTACATCGCGTGGTTTCACATTCTACCCTAGCAAAAGTGCTTTGTGTATCCTTTCGGATACTAACTCCATTTTGAAAAAAAACAAAATTCACTTTGGTGGGGCAGTAGAGCGTGTGTTATGTTGCAAACTCGTGGACTTAGTGCGTTTTGGAAACACAATTTTTGCTGGTGTGGACTTAGTGCGTTTTGGAAACACAATTTTTGCTAGTGTGGACTTAGTGCGTTTTGGAAACATAATACTTTCGGGAAAGTAAAAACGCTGAAAATAATATTTACAGTGTCGTTTGAAAAAGTATTATTCTCGTCCTAGAAGAGCAAAGTTGAAAATGATTTTTTGATAATAACACTCTTTATTCTGATCGTTTACACAAAACAAAATATAAACTTAATACCTAAAGAACAATACTTGGTTTAAAAATTTTATGAAAATAACTAATCGAATTATTTTGAAATCAAAATAATTCGATGTAACATGCAACAGGTTTTCTCTTTCACAAATTTAAACACCAAAACGTAAAACACGAACGATTCTCATGCTGAACTTCTTATCATTATTTGTTATTGGACTTAGTGCGTTTTGGAAACATAGAAATGGCGCACGTGGTTTTCAATGTCTCGTTTCTCATGGAAAAAATAATTTTTTTAAAAAATGTGATAGACCATTGTGTTCGGGAAGTGATTTCACGATAGATAGCGTTGTTATCTCAAAAATGTTAAAAATGGACTTAGTGCGTTTTGGAAACACATGCTTCATTTGAAAACAGTGGAAAGCTAAATGAAAATTATTATATGAGACAAGGCTTCTGTTTTCAAACGATTCAAGGGGGTTCAACGATTTTTGTATGTTCCAAATTTCATATTTCCAGGTCAGTGTGGAGTTATTTTGATTTTTTCCCATTTTTGACTTGAATTTGATTTTCAAAAAAATCATAAAAATTGAAAAATCAACCCTTTTTCATTGCACTACAAGTGAACTGGTTGCGTTGCTTTGCGCATCATCAACCTTTTCGAAGTTTTCTTTAACAGTGTTTCCTTTAAATATTCGTGAATCTCATGAAAAGTGTTATTGTTCCAGAACCTCCAAACACCCAATTCCATGAAAATTTCGAAATCTATTTTTCGGACAAAAACAATACTTTCCTTACAACGCTACCCGCTGTTCGGAAAGTAAAAATGGAAAATAGGTACAACCACTCAGTTGAATTAAAACTCTTCCGCGAGCTTACGTTGTTTATCGTCGAACACGCGAATTAAGTTGTACACACGTTTGATATTACCGACGAAAATTATTTATTAGGCGAACCTCGCTACCTTTTGGAACCGTCTGTGACGTGCTAAACACTAGAAGGGGAGGGGAAAGGAGACGTGAAATTTTAATTTTTAAATTAATTCCAGCACGCGCGCACCCGGATTTGCAGCTCTACCGTTCAGTCAGAAATGGGTATGAGGATTAAGTATAATTGTAAGCAAGGTAGAATAGGTTAGAGAGAGGGAAAAACGCGATCTCGTGGTTAAAATTTAATCAAGCTCACGTTCCTGGAATGCTTGAGGAGGGTGAGAGAGAGAGAGGGAGGGAGACGTGTATAGTGTGTGGTAGACAAAAGAGATGCAGGTATCATTTTTCAAGCTTCACCGAGTGAACCGGAGGCATATGGAAGGAAGAGTAGGGTCGAGCTTTTTATAGTTTTAACCACTCTTTTAACACCTACGACGACGACGACGACACGACGAGAAAAAGAGTGTAAAAAATGATACCGGACGAGAAATTTGTCATCGTACAATGTTTCCTATGTGGTTAACAATGTTTATCGTTTGTCTCTCTCTCTCTTACCTCTTTTTCTGGACAAGTACGAGTACCTTTGCCTGTCTGCGGCAAGTTCGATTAACAATTGTTTGTTTTCGCGCAAGAATAGAACGTTTATATACACCGCAGCTTGTCGGATAATAAATTTGGTAAAAATTTTACGATCGAATCAGCAGCCACGGTTTGCGATTCGTTCACCTGCGAAAATACGAGTACATACTATACAGCCACTCGTCTGGTGTCCGGTGACCGGCAATTGTACTGTTATGAGTTAATTTACATCGATGCTTATTTGAACAACATCCCTTGGCGCCTCTTTCGCTCCATCACCTTTCTCTGTGGCTTTTACATCGTCGTTTGAATGACCTTTGCGAATTTTTCTCACTCCTCTCTGTAGTCTGTATACCCATTTTGTGTATTTCACGCGAATAATTTTTTTCTGTTTTGTTTTGTGTTGTCCACAGTATGAGTGAAGTTACACGTTCGAGTGTGGTCGCCGATTTCCGCATCATGTGCTGCCGGCAGAATGGACCCAGCCCCAAGTACCTGTAGTGGGTGTGGTGGACTCGGTGCGTGTAAAAGCATCGTCGACAACGTCGGCAGTTTGCTGCTTTTGTGAACCAAGTTCGCTGGCAAGGGTACAAACGGATTCCACGGAGGTAAGCTCGTAAATAATATCAAAATGTACGCGCCGCGAACGGCGAGAAAAAAATAATCCATAAAAATACACACGTCGGTATTTAAAATACCAAAAAAAAAAAAAATCCATATTCATTTGTGTGCCTGTTGTGTGTGAAGTGTACAACGCGTACAGTACGTTATTTGGAATATGGTACTCCCCGGACGAACGTATACCATGCTATACAAAAGCATCAGGTGTATTGTGTACGAGTATTCGCGGTTAAAACGAAGTACTGCTATGCAGGTTTTAATTCATTTTCCATGCAGTATGTGCCGGGAAACAATACACACGATGCACATGTGCCATTAAATCATACACGATAATTGTACAAGTAACAGGTCCTCGTCATAAATCATAGCCATTCGTAATGTACCTACCATAGGTACCGTGATCTAGATATACTCGAATTTCATCCAGTGTTTCGCCTTCGACCCTTCGTGTACCTCTACCTACGTGTGTAAAGGCTTCCGAAACAAATGCTGCACAATGCTTGCAAGTGTCGTGATGAAATACTACCAAGAAGCATGTTAGATGATTTCGCACCAGCATATTCAGGTGATAAGTTATTATATGGGGGAGGTAAGTAAGTATCCTAATCAGCAGACCCATTTTTTAATCAAGCGGAGAAAATTTGAAAGATATACCTAGTGTGAAAAAAAGGAGTGACAAATTTTCAAAAATTTAAAGACTTTTCTCGTAAAAAAAATCGTAACCAGAGCCACACTTGACTCTTCTTTGGATTTTTGAATTTTCAGGCTCTGGAAAAATACCCAACTTACCAAAAAACCTTAATTTCAAGCAGGCAGAAATCAAATTGTTGGAAATGGTTTCTGAATCGGTGGAAGGACCCGTGAAAACATTTACTCTGAGTCTTCAAAAGCTCTTTTAATGCAAATTTTTGATAACTGAAAAATTCAGAAATTCAGTAGAGGTTCTATAAAAACTCAGAGCCAGTGGCGAACTGGCCTATGATGTTACCTGGTGATCGTCAGGGGCCCCCGGGGTCATGTTTAAATCCCCCCCCCCAAGTGATATTCTCACTTTCTCTAACAAACATTTTTGAAAGCTTTTGCCCTCGCTTCCCTCGGGCCAGTTTTCTTTTCTTTATTTAAAAATCTAAATTTTTAATTTCAGTACTTACATTCAAATTTTGAAATTGTGTGGTCAAATAAATAAACTCATCTGTCACCACAAAAAACATTGTATTTTACCTCTCAAAATACAAATTTTTGAAATTTTCTGCCCTCTTTTCACTTGGGCCTGTGTGGTTTTTTTTCAAATTGAGATCGAACTTTTATAAAAATCTACTTATTATAAGTCTTCGTCGTAGTCGCGCTCCTTTACAGGAGATAGCGTATACGTCCATCTATATTAACCGGTATCTAGCGTATCTGATCGTTTCTTTCAGGTATTCAAATTTCAAGAAATTTTCTTACAAAAAAAAACACACTTTTCATCTCAAAAAACGTTGTTTTTCTACTTTTCGAAACTAGCTTTTGCTCTCACTCCGCTGTGGGTCTGTTTGCTTTTCATTTTCAAATTTGAAATTTTTAAAAAACAGTCAGTCAAGTTCTAAAATTTTGAGCTAAAAAAGTGAACAGATTTTTCAAAAACATCGTTTTTTTACCTCTCGAAGTACAAACGTTTAAAAGGTTTTGCCCTCGCTTTGCTCGGGTCAATATCTATCCCTTCTCTAAACAAAAAAAAAAAAAACATATTATGTATTTCAAACTTCCATACTTACAGAAGGGAAAATAAGAATTTTTCAAAAGCCCAATTGCGAATTATTTCAATTGACAAAATTGTCATTTCATATTTTATTTCACTTTAAAAACTAGTCATTTTATTCGGTAAAATTGGTATTTTCTTCTTATGGCAAATTTTTTCCTCCGCCCCCTCCTCCTCAAAAAAATCTCATCTTTTTTGCTATTAATAAACATTGAATAAAAAGGCAAAAGCAAAAATCAATCACCCAATTTGCATGGGGGAAAAACAGAACGAGAAAGATTCTTATAAGGGGGAAGGGAAAAATTTTGGGGGCCCAAAACCGACCCAGTCCGCTACTGCTCAGAGCTGAAATCATTTGATTTGGGTGGTCAAAAGTAAGATCTACTATGCTAGAATTTGATTTTTTAAAACAAGATTCAACAAGACAACGAGGGTCTGAATCTGAAACTCCTTTTGCCAAAATTTGAACTGCAGCCCGAACTGTTTTCTCAATTTCTTAGGAATTCTTGAAAATCCCAAAAAAAATTTTTGGCGATATGTGCTTTTGTTCTAAAATAAAGATTTGAAACCGTTTCATTCTAATATCTTTTTTACAGGAGAATTTTTACGTTTTTTTTTTTTTTTGAAAATGGTTTTTAGATGGTTCTGAAAAGTACATTATTAGAAACCATTTTGAATATGGAAGTGCTTCAAATTGTTTCGAAATAATATAATTTTAAAATTGCTAATTTTCTTCTATTTGACATGGTTTCACTTTTGCATATCAGGTCTCGCTATTTTTTGCCATTCTGCAGCCTCCAGCACGATTTCCAGGTGGACCAGTCTAGATAATTTTTTTGATCAACATTTTATTTATAATGGAAAAAAATTCAAAAAATCATAACTTCCCGGTCAAAAAACCATGTCTTTTTGAAGTGTTTGCTTCGAAATTGGCTCTGATTGAAAGTTCTGGAGAAATCAAAAATAGTTATGGAGTCTCCAGAATGACTCGAAATGGTGAAATTTAAATATGATTTATACCAGATACAGCCATTCGGAGTACAAATCTCAAAAATTTTCCGTAGAACAGAATTTCGAATTTTTGGATTTTTTTTCTTTTTATGATGTGCTTGTCAAAAAACACACGCGAGGATGTCCGCCTGGAAAAAAGGAAATCGGCTCAAATTTGCCTGGATTGATTCGTTAAACAAGTCGAGAACAAAGCCACAACTCCATTTTTAGCTACTAATCGTTAGCCGCCGCAAAATTGGATTTTACTCCGACCAATGAAAACGTGTTTTACGTTTCTGTAACCTCCCACTGAAATTGTGATAACACTGTTGTGAAGGTTGTGCGTTATTTTTGTAAGTTTCAATTTTCAATTTTAGAATTTCGAAAAAAAGGAGAGTGAAATAAAATATGCACTCGTTGAATATCGTCCATAACTGATTCACGAACTCCTTCGATGAATAGGTATATTTAGTTATCTCAGTTATCTGGAATTTTACTCAACAATCAACATTTTCTGAGCTAATTTTTTACACAGTAGACTGATTTCCAGGTCTAGAAAGGAGAATACGTATTAATAATTAGAAATTTTGAGAACTATTTCCTTCTGAAAAACTGCTCGTATCTACTACATTAGATGAGGAGAAAAAACAAAATAAAATAAGTAATGAGAAGGAAAATAATCAGAGAGTGAGAATACGAGGGTTGTCCGCGAAGTTGCGCGCAAAACGTTGTCGCTTGGAAACTTTTCGAGCTACGGAGTTGATTTTTTTTTCATTCGATTCTCTGAAATCTTGGCTACATTTTGGTATGTTTGCGAACGTGATTGATTGAAGTGCGGCTGTGCCAGCGCGTTTTGAAGTGAGTGAAAAAAGTGTCTCAGGTCGGCTGATGAATTTATAGCAACGTTTGTTTGTACAAAACGCCATAAATCGAAAAGTTTTTATCGAAACAGTACGAAAATGTACAGGCCTTTTATGTAATCCCCCTCCTTCGCAATGACCTTTACCGGTCGGTCCGGAAGCTTCTAGATTCCGGTCAGGATGCGTTTTTTGTTGAGCTCGCGGATCTGTCGCGTCACAGCTGTAGTCTGTTCACGTTAATTCAAATGACGCCAATGACAGATTTTGGACGAGTGGCTGGGAAACGATCGAGCATCCACCCTACAGTCCGAATATTAGTCCCTGCAACTACGATCTGTTCCCAAAGCTCAAAGAAAATCTTCGTGGGATCCGATATTCGAATTTGTGTGAGCTGACCACCGCTGTGACGCGACAGATCCGCGAGCTCAACAAAAAACGCATCCTGACTGGAATCCAGAAGCTTCCGGACCGACCGGTAAAGGTCATTGCGAAGGAGGGGGATTACATAAAAGGCCTGTAAATTTTCGTACTGTTTCGATAAAAACTTTTCGATTAATGACGTTTTGAATTATTCTTCATTTACAAACAAACGTTGCTATAAATTCATCAGCCGACCTGAGACACTTTTTTCACTCACTTCAAAACGCGCTGGCACAGCCGCACTTTACTCAATCACGTTCGCAAACATACCAAAATGTAGCCAAGATTTCAGAGAATCGAATGAAAAAAAAAACCAACTCCGTAGCTCGAATAGTTTCCAAGCGACAGCGTTTTGCGCGCAACTTCGCGGACAACCCTCGTACAAATCATTTTTCAGCATAAACTCTTTGGCATTTTGAAAAGTCAATTCATTCTAATCTAATCGATTTCTAGATCAGAGTGATTATTTGTATTTGTAAAATGTACCTCGATCAAAATTTATTCTTTTCAGATTGAAGAATTAAGTAGGTATATCGTGGAAATTTTTGCAAAGAGTTGCAATATCGCGAGCAAGATTTGCATACAGTTATCAATTATAATAAATGAAATGACATGATTGCATAGGTACTGCATAGAAAAATTACTCATTAGTCATTTGTAATGAATAATAATTGAAACAATAAATTAATATCACGCGAAATAGCAAAATTAGACAGTTTGAATCTATTTTCAAGTAAAAATTGTAAGTTTGTTATCATGATTATCCTTATGTGTGTGGGAATGCGTTTTCATTGGTCGGAGTAAAATCCAATTTTGCGGCGGCTAACGATTAGTTTTTTAGCTGCCCTAATTAATGTTCGACTCGTGCTTTCTAAAGAATTTGAAAAATTCTGAAGAAATCGAAAATCATGCTGGAGGCTGTAGAATGGCCGAAATGGAGAAATTCGGTTCGGTGGGGACGGGGTTAATATTATTTTTTGGATTAATTTTTGTCATTTTCACGGAATTTTGAAAAAATAAAAATAATTAGATAATTCGCCAAAAATTGAAAAATTTATTTCTAATGGTGTTGAAATTTCAATTATAGGTCTTTCAAATTCAAACCATGCTTATTGCAGAAATCCGGATCCGGTTCCGTTAAAGTCGTAGACGAACGCATCGAGAGGTTCCCTTGTGAGTAGAATGTACCAAATATGTACTATGTACCAATTCAAACCTTCAAAATATCATAGCTCCCCCTCCGGAAAAAAATTTGGCATGAATGTTCAATAAGAATCGGGAGAATCTGCCGTAGAAATTTGTATGCATTGTTTTCTCATAAAATTAGATCCGTTCAAGGAGAAGTATAGGAGAGGTGAAGGGGTAACAAATTTTCAAAATTTCAATGTCCACCTGAATTTGGGTGGATGAATATGTGATAGAATGGGCAATCTTAGTGCTCTTATAATGTATAAGCAAATGAATGAAAAATATGAAAATTTAGCTCAAAAATTGAAAAAATACAGTATTGAAATTTTATTGAATTTTCATGTGAGAAAAAGGAAAGAAGAGCGTCACAGAATTATACCCAAGTATTCTTATAGGAGCTTTCATGCATCATATTTTCGGCTTTTCTGAGTAAGTATTTTCGAAAAGTTGTCCCCTGAAGCAGAGCAAGAGGTTGAAAAATCCAGGTTTTCGAATAAGTTGATTTTGATTCTGAAAGTTGTTCAATTCCAAAACTAAAATCTGCCTTCCTATAGGAGGGCTAGATCCTGTCACTCATATTGAATTTTTCAAAATTTTGGACCCCAACCTCCCTCTGAGGGAATTAGGTTTGGGTTTGAGAACAAACTGGTATCAAAATGAGAATCCTCCCTCCTAAAAACCCAGATTGTTTTCAAAATTTCAGTCTACCTCTAAAAGGCTTAATCCTATGTATGTAGTTTCTTGTTTCAAGAATTTGGTTTCGTTCGATGTCTCGAATCTTGTACTTTTTTTCACGCTCATATCATTAATAACGGCTATTCTACTGGTTTTCACTCCACTAAAACTGATCTCATATGTACTTACGATGAAATGAAACGACAAGCGAATGTCTTCAGCGTGTGCGATGAAATTTATAGCACAAAAATTTTATTGTTCTTAGATGCGAAGACTTGTATACTTACTTATATGGTACTACATATATACGGGAGTAAATTTAAAATCAATTTTTTCGCGCACTGAATAAAGAAAGAAGAAAAAAATAAAATAAATTTCACGTAGTCGATTTTGGCCATTACTTTTTTCCTCTCTGCTTTCTCTCAACATTTGTATAGAAAGTTACAAATTACGAGAGTATATAGCGAAATAGAAACTTTTCTCATTGAACAAAATTCAAGTACGAAATGCCGAAATTGAAACTTTTCCACCATCGTATATCCTGTACACCTTCCGGTCCTCTTTCAACTAATAATGAACTTTTTCAAAACTGATCAACTCGTATCTTTAAATAAACCTTACGATATTTTGCGCCAAAGTAAAGCGTGCCTGGCTCTTGTGAAATACTTACGATGATTTAGTATTACATGCACTGTAGTGTACCTTACCTACCTATATAATATAGGTAAGTTGTAAAATATGAAGAAATTTATGTTTGGTGGTGGTTTTTTCAGATTTTGTTGCGCGAGGTGGTGGTATGTAGTTGTGGCTGGTTTGAACGCGGGATAGAGTTTATTAGATTGAAAGAGTTTTTCGTGTTGGAAAATATGGTATAAAAATCAGGAAAGGTGAAGATGATGAAATTGAAACCATATTTTCTTTTTTATGAAATGCATCGTATCCTGTTCAATATGTTTTGAGTTCCTATACTGGCTCTTTCAATTTAAGTATCAAGGCAGATTAGAAAAGCTCTTTCAAAATTCTCAATTTTTCCATTATGCGTTGAGACGAAAAATAATCCCAAATGTCAAATGCCAAAGGGCACTTTTCGATTTTTGGTGAATTTTTAAAAATGAAATTCAGGTCAAAAAATGAGAAAAAAAATCAAAATTTTATCAAATTAACCTAGAAAGCTGAAATTTGAAATGGAGTACATTTTTGACCTGCCAAATCGATTGGAACCAGTTTCAAACCGTTTTAAGCAGTTCTAAAGCCTCCGAAAGTGACAAAAATAATCTAAAAAAAATTTTTGATTACAGGAAATAAATTATTTAGATACCTAAAGGTAATGATAATGAATATTTGCGAGGAAGTGTCATGTTAAATTTTACTAAAGGAATAGGAAATTTTTCAACAACGTTTCCTCCCTCTTTAAAAAAAAACAAGGAAGGTCCTTTCCATCACGATTTCCAGACTAATTCCGGATTCGAGCAGTTGACTCATTTGGTAAAATACACGTAGTAATTTTCCGTTCGTATTACTGTCTACTGCCTATTTGATATGTTGAAGGAGTTCGGGACTTTTTTTTTGGCTTTAAATGATAAAATTCAACCAGAAATTATTTTACTAGTGGTGGATGAAGGGAGGAAGGAGGTTGTTGTGGAATCACCCTCCTGGGTCAAATATTTGCATCCTGCCTCCTCCCTCCAGATGTTTCTATATTTGTTCATTATTTAACCAAATTACTATATTATTGGTCTATTTTCATTTTTTCATTTTTTACAACAAAAAAAAGGAAGTACATGAGTAAATAAGTAAGTCTGGAAATGGAAATCCGTCAGGTTTTATGCGTATCAAAGTCGACCTTCCAAATCAATTGCCACAATTTTCGAACCGATCTGGAGCCTCCAGCAACTTTAATCTCAGTTTATGTTCACCTTAATCGCGCAATTTACCATATTTCCTTTAAAAAAATGATTCGTTTTTTGAGCTCGCCATTTTCGAAGCTTCTAAATTTTACCAAATTATTTTTGGGTATTTCTCAAGTGTGAAAATGATAAATCTAGCAATGAAGTCTTGTTTTGAAAAATGACCCACAAACTCTCTATTTACGGTTCTTATAAAACGAAAGAACTGCTTCGTTTCGTAATCGGCGGAATAACATTTAGTTAATTACAGTGCACGTTGATTTTTAGGTTAATTTTAATCCAGGTATGTTGACAGATTAACGTGTGTTTCTACGAAAAAAAAATAATAATAATAACAACTAACGAGGAAAAGAATACCTACCTAAACGTATCTTTACCAGCGACAAATGCTTGAGGGGAGTTCACGCAAACTCGTACTATTCAGAATAGTCCGCCTTTCGACGTTTTAACAAAGCTCGAAAATTTTATTTCGCGTGTCAGATGAATAGAAATCCACATTTGGTCACTTATCAGCCACAATACATGCTCGATCGATACATCAATTATTCGTCGTATAGAATCTCACTGTGGCGTAAATTACCCGAGGTAATTACTCAAACCAGCGGTGTTAATTCTGCGAGACCCCTATTAAGCCGGATTTTAATTCTTTTCGACACGCGTCATTCATTTTTGGGAAAAAAATAAAAAATAAAACCTTCCAGGCAGGTTGAAAAATCCAGTACCGATCACATTTTTTTTTCGAATTGAATTTTTCGATTGCATATGGTTAAAGATACACGCGAGCAAGCGCGAGTTGTTTTTTTTTTAGCTTTCCACCTTTTTTGGTCCGATATGGTCGAGGATCGTTTATCAAAACGATACGCTGAAGGGAGCCGCTTCGGAGGAGTGAAACGGTGAAAAGCTCCGGTTAGCTTGATATTTCCGCATCGACGAGTTATAAATTACTCGCATTATTCATCGTCTTACGGAATTTTCTACGTTTCATCATGTTTTTCGGGAGGTTTTGTACGAGCCTCTGATAACGTCGACGTCGTCCATTCGCTCCCCCTACCCTTAGAGCTAGAGGGCTTGGAACTGCACGTTTCCTAAATTCGAGCCGTATAACAAGATGGCATGAAAAATTCTATTATAACTTTATAATATTTCAATTAACGATCAATATACACGTGATCCGAGTATAATACCTCATTTTTTTCAACAAAAAAAAGAACTGATACCAAGCACATGGGCTAGTGCGGGGTAAACTCCTCGTAGGTAAACCGGAGCTTTCATTATCATTACGAGGAAAAACACACCGACACGGCGGCGCGTAAACGGTGATTTTTATATCTACAGCTTCAACGCAGCCCAACCAACAAAATTAAGTAAATCTCTAAATCATACCTAACGTTTTCCCGGCATCGCAGTCCGTCCGTATGGTCGTAACCTTATAAAATATCAAATTACCTTCACCTGCTCGTTAAGAGAGCATTTCTTCACTCGCGAATCAACTTTACCATCATTGTTCTTCCTTTTACTCCTCGATCCCTGCGTCTCTTCGTCCTGGTTCGGCTGCCTCACGTAATATGCCAACAGTAATAGCGCATTTTTCGTAATCAGCTGTTGCGAATATGTAAAAAGGGTACAAGATTACCTGAAACGTGATACGGTTTAGTAAAATGTACCGATATTTTATGCGACAAGGTGTTCGAAAAAGCTAAAGATTTTCTTCCGGGTATTCGAAGACTTTCATTCGTCTTGAGGAAGTAGGTTGGTACTTTCTTTTTGAAAATAATTTGAAAAGATGGTCTTTTTCCTTTGCTTTGATCACATTTACTGAGCGAATGCAAATTGCTGTAACTTATGCCTATCCTATGCTCCATATGGTTTTGTGCATCTATTTCTTCGACGAGATGAATTTTCTCGCAATGAAAAAATCGAAATATTTTCCCCGCTGATATTTCTGACATTTACGAGCATAGCATTGCGTATAAATTCGAAAATAATTATACCATTGGAATGCTAATTTCATACACTATAAAAAATAACTTACGAAAATTTTTCGTTGAGCTAGAATATCCCTAATGACTTGCAAATGCATGAAAACACCTACCTGTGTGATAGTATTTTTTTTTATCGACATTCGCATCTCTGGTGATATCTTGGGTACCCCTGAATAATACTTTGGACTCTCATTAGCCCGTCAAAAAAATTGTGATCTTTTTAATTCCCCATTTTCATGACTTTTCCTGCGAAAAACGTTCATCAATGAACTACCATTTACCAAATTTAGATATAATTATACGATCAAACGTTGAAATAAACGGTAAAATAAATTCTTTACGCGCAAATAGAAGAAATTCCTAAATTTTAAAATAATTATTCAAGGTTGACAGCCGCTAGCAATTAACCTTGCGACGGTATTTGTAATTATCGAAATACACGAGTACCGATCCGATAGGTAAAAACCTTTTCTTCTATCACTTATATACCCTTCTTCGTCAATTTTGACGTTGATGCATTGTGGTTTCTTATGGAATGCTTAGGGAAATCCATTACAAACCGCAAAACCACGTAAAAGAAAAGGCTGAGCTGTGTTACGATTCACGTGGGTTTAATGGCCGTTGTATTATGGGAAATCAAAAGCGTTGGAATATATTTTGGTATTTTATCGTGAATATTGTGTCAATATTTTTAAATGAAATTTGGAATTGCTTACTACGTATGATTTTTGTTGGAAATTTATCGTGCTAGGTGGATAAATTTGAAGAACCGATTGATTTGTGCGTATACCTCATAACAAAGCGAGAGAAATGACCCAATCTCTATCGAAAGGGAGCCTATTTTGACATTTGAAGGGGACAGATATTATAAAAGTTTCCGAAAACTAATCATTATTGATTTTGGTAGGATTTTTTACGATGAACAGAGGAGATTCTGTGATGAAATTGCAAAGAACTGCGAATTCACTTCCCTAAATTTTCAAAAGTCTGATGATCCTTGCAAAAAAATCATTGAGGTCGTCATTATTTTGAAGCAATCAGTGGGTGTTTTCAGACCCCAGAAAGGACCTGTGGTTGAATCAGACACAGTTCTAAATTATTGGGTGTTTTCAGACCCTGGAAAGGACCTGTGGTTGAATCAGACACAGTTCTGAATTAGTGGGTGTTTTAAGACACTGGAAAGGAATTGTGATTGAATCAGACACAGTTTTAAATCAGTCGATGTTTTATGACCCAAGTCAGGACCTGGGGTTGAATCAGACATAGTTTTCAATCAATGGGTGTTTTCAGCCCCAAGTCAGGACCTGGGGTTAAATCAGATACAGTTCTCAATCAGTGGGTGTTTTCAGCCCCAAGTCAGGACCTGGGGTTGAATCAGATACAGTTTTCAATCAGTGGGTGTTTTCAGCCCCAAGTCAGGACCTGGGGTTAAATCAGATACAGTTCTCAATCAGTGGGTGTTTTCAGACCCAAGTAAAAACCTGTGGTTGAATCGTGCACTGTTTTCAATCAGTGGGTGTTTTCAGACCTTGGAAAGGAATTGTGATTGAATCAGACACAGTTTTAAATCAGTCGGTGTTTTCACACCCAAGTGAGGACCCGGAGTTGTATCAATCTGTGGGTGCCTTCAGAACAAAGTAAAAACCTGGGGTTGAATCACACACTGTTTTCAATCAGTCGGTATTTTCAGAGCCAAATCAGGACCTGGGGTTGTATCAGACACAGTTCTCAAGCAGTGGGCGTTTTCATACCAAAGTGAAAATCTATGGTTGAATCAGACACAGATTTCAATCAGTTGGTGTTTTCAGGCTCAAAAGTAAGAACCTGGCGTTGAATCAGTCACTGTTTTCAATCAGTGAGTGTTTTCAGGCCAAAAAGTCAGGACCTGGGGTTGTATCATGCACAGGTCTTAATTTGTTGGTGCCTTCAGACCCAATTAAAAACTGGGGGTTGAATCAGACACTGTTTTCAACCCCAGGTTTTTACTTTGGTCTGAAGGCACCCACAAATTGAGAACGTTGAATCAGACACAGTTTTCAGTCACTCGGTGTTTTCAGACCCAAGTCAGGACCTGGGGTTGTATCAGACACAGTTCTTAATCTGTGGGCGCCTTCAGACCCAAGTGAAACCTGTGGTTGAATCAGACCCAGGTTTCAATCAGTGGGTGTTTTCAGATCCTGTAAAGGGCCTGGGGTTGAATCACACACAGTTCTCAATCTGTGTGTGCCTTCAGACCCAAGTAAAAACCTGTGGGGTTGAATCAGACACAGTTTTCAATCAGTGGGTGTTTTCAGACCCAAGTCAGGACTTGAGGTTGAATCAAGACACAGTTTTCAAGCAAAACGGTCGTCATATTCGGAAGATCTTCGTTATGAGTGCTTTGCATATTTTCCTGCAGTGTTTTGAATGCGGGCATTGGAGGGAGTATGGACCACTGAGAAGTTGTATCTAGAAAAGGATGTATTTTTTTAAAATTTTGGCCTCCATTTAAGCAGGAGGGGATGGATGGTCAGACTGAAAAAATGAACCGATTTATTCAAACTTGATGCGTTTATCCTTTTTGAATTCTTTAAAAAAAATATCATAATCAAAATTGATAATTCCCTCCTTCGATTCTTGAAGTGTGTTGAGATTCCATTTTTAAAGTTTGTTGAAAAGTAGGAATTGACTTCATTTTTGGTTCCAGTTGATACGGAGTAGGGTCAAATCTGACTTTGATTTGCAAGATCAGAGGGGATCTTGCTAATTTAAAATTCTTTATTTTTTGTACGTAATTCGTTATACGTACGTGAATTTTAAATCTGACAGACGTTCGGTGAGAAACCCTGTAAAAACACTCGTATGCATAAAAATAGAAAAAATATTCGCAAAAATCACTTCAAATCGCAATTAGTCTAGAATATCTTCCGTTT
The DNA here is from genome assembly GCF_950023065.1 of Planococcus citri. Taxonomy (NCBI): domain Eukaryota; kingdom Metazoa; phylum Arthropoda; class Insecta; order Hemiptera; family Pseudococcidae; genus Planococcus; species Planococcus citri. The sequence continues at coordinate 42,853,400 of NC_088680.1, read as the reverse complement.
GGTATTACGGCGGCGGCTTTTCAGTTCTATCGAAAGAACACTCCATTTCTAGCCAGAACCTACGCCCAAGCTCTTGAACCAATTTACCACACGGCAACAAACGAACTTCATGGCGCGTTGCACGTCTCTTATTCATAGTCAGTCATTCACCTTGTGATTACCGCGACGACAAACACTGCGCTACCGTCAAAAATCACCTTTAAAATAAAGCAAACAATGTATTTAAAAGTTGACGTAGGTATGTCATGAAAAGTCGACAAAATTTTCAGCCTTGTCATCATTAGGTCGTCGAAAAAAGCGCATATACATTAAGCTGTTCTTATTTGCGCGGTAAAATGAAGGGTATATCTTTGCCAGTTGATCTCGACTCGCGACAGGCTTTTTAGCTTACAAAGGCACTTTTCAAAAATACCGCTTACAAATTGATTATATTAAATTACTCGGCGTATAATACGTATACTATACGTACTGTAGATGTATATGTATAGTGTACAAAGTATATTAAAACCTTTGCGCTAACCGCGTACTTTTACGCTTTTAGCTTTTAACGCTGTCGTATAGTCCACGTCGCGTTGTCGTCGTCAACTTTTGTACTTCGGATGGGAAAGATTATATTGTATACATATAAGTTAACTTGTTAAATTTTACTATGCTTAATATGATTACAACGTCGAGATGAAACACCGTGGCCAACGATTAATACGAGAGCTTTTCAAACTACATATAGAGTAGCCTAACCTAACACTTCAGACACTCGTCGTCTGCTATACTAGGGCTGTCCATAGTGCCTGCCAAGTGCCAGTGCCTACGAGTACGCAGTGTGATTAAACGTAAAACCAAATTTATCATGTAACGGCTATTTTACCAAAGTCAATTATGACAAGTTTATCAACAACGTGTATTATGCGGTAATTATTTTCCGAATTGATTGCAAGTGGCCAACTTATCCTGATGGGGTGACCAAAACACGAACGTTTCAATAATAGCGGTTGCTTCGTAGAGTAGTGGACGAGGACGAGGGTGCAGTGTCAAGTTTTAAAGCTGGAGAGTTACAATCGAGAAAATCAATTCTCTAAAAATGAAGAAATTTTCACTTTCAATTTTTGTTGATAATTAAGTTGAGAGAATAAGATTCTGATTAGCTAATCACAAATTATTTTTAAGCAGGAATTCACCTAGGTTTATGCTTTAAGAATATAACGTTTGAAAAAGTAATAGAAATGTGCGAAAAATTGCTCTGATTTTGAAGCTTTATCGTAATGAAGCTGAAAAAAATTGAATTTTCAAATATTTTGTGTGATTCTGGACTCCGGATGAATCTTGGGAATTGCCGGATATTATTCGTAGATATGAATTAAACCGAGCTAAAAAAAATCCCGAGATGGGGGAAGGGGGGTGGGAGCTGAAAACTTGCAATTTTTAGATATACATTGAATAAGAGACCTGGCAAAATGCTCATTTTTCCAACTCGACTTCAATTCCCTTACAAGCTCCAAAATTTTGTTGAAAAAGCGTTGAAAAAAATAAACGAAAAATACTGTTTTTTGAAAAAAATATTCCTTGTAGAGATGTTTTGGCATAAAAATAGTATTATTGACGATTTTTGAGCATCTCATTTTTTCTTTGGAAGTGGGGGAGGAGAGGGAGGGATCTATGATGACGATTGTTTGCATTATTCTCAATAAAATATTTAAGTAGAATCATTTTTGAAAAAACTTCCATAAAAATAACCGTGACATGGAGTAACAAAAATTATCATCTTGTAACATTTTTCCGCGTTTTTGAAATATTGAAAAAATCCTTTGCAACGTAATTTAATTCGTAATTACTAATCTAAGATTTGTCGTGTTTTTTTTTGTTCCAGGTGAGTTACAAATTTTCATCAAAAGTGTTTCAAGACCACATGATTGAGTGAGTTGAATTTAATGATTTTTTAAGGTCTAAAAATCTGACCGAAGTGCGAAGTATTTTTGAAGCTGAATATTTTCTTATTAAAGTATTTTTTTGTTATTAAAATATGAATTCCAAGTGATTTCCCCTCTCACTACTGATGTATTAATCTGCATGAGGAAATTACTATAACTTGACGGAACCTGGCTTCAGAAGATAATGACTTGTGCTCCTTTCCCGATCATTTTATTGAACGATATTAATGACTCACAAGAGAGGTATTTCCACCGGTAGATGAATTTTTGAACTGAAAAATGTGAATCGAAAGAGCATACAAAAAAACATTGCCCGAAAACAAAAAAAAAAAATAAAATTAAAAATAGGTATAATTTGAATAATTAAATTTAGAAAACTGAATATGTAATCATTAGGTATCTTCGATCTCTCGAGTCTCACATCGATTTGGAATGGTTTCGAACTGTTTTGAGCAGTTCTGGAGCCTTCAGCGTTCAGCAGATTTTTGTAAGTTTTTTCACAAAATCTTACGTAACGAAGTTGGAAAGTCTAAATTTTCCCTTTTCATAACTTTCAAAATATTTTGGAGGATTCAGAAGCGCTCACATTACAATGTTTTGAAAAACTGATTCAGTAGGTTGAAAATGAGATGCATGCAAAATTTCAGCATTTTGGGACTATTTAGAAAATTTTTGTTTTTTTTCGATGTTTCGTTCCAAGTTTGATTTTTAAAAATTCACCAGGATGAAATAAAAAAATTTCACTTTTCACTTTAGCACCTGAAATTTTGGATGGTGAAGGTGATGTATCTTTTCTCGATTTTTCGATTTAGGTAGCTCATTTTTATGACGTTTGAGGTTACAGGGTATGTAACGGTCATGAAAAGTCGTGAAAAAGTCATGAATTTTGCTCGAAACACGCTTGAAAATTTTTTTAAAAAATCCATAAAATGAAAAATAAAAAAAATTTGTTCAAAAAAATTAAAACTTTTTTTTGGAGGGGGGCGCGGTATTTTTATGTGGTACCTATCAATGTGAGAAATAGGTCATGGAAAAGTCATGATTTTTTGTGTGGGAGTTTTGTTAGACACCCTGATGGTGCCATCCTCGTCAAAATGAAGTCAGAAATGTTTCTCAAAAATTGACTAATATTTCGATGATTTCGAGATCATTATCGAAAACATTATCATTGATCAGTTTAAACCGGTTTCTCTTAGTTTAGCCCTGAAAACAATCAAAAAAGATGTACCTACCTCTCGAATTATTTTTAGACGGGGTTCAAATTAAATCCTTGCAACTTCGCAGCGCAGCGCAGCCAAGTTTTAGAAGAATCGTGATTTTTAATGCTGCCTAATCACGACAAAAATATAACGACTAGACATCTATTTTTCAATTACATAACTCATTTTACGAATGATTTTAATCAATTTCTGTTCTAAAAACTGTTTGCGAAATTCTATGTACCTACGAGAATATTTGCCCAGATGACTGTTCCTCTTCAGTTATCGACTTTCAGATCGAGGAATTTGTAATTAAACGAAATGAACTGAACGAATTCTCTGTTTCAAAAAATACGAGTAGGTACAACTAAATACGCATTTAAACTAACTCGAATACTTTTCAAAAGCTTGAAAAAAATACAACGGAGTCGTATTTCAAGTCCTTGGAAGACGAAACGCCGAGAATGATTCGTACTGAAGAAGTTCAAAACACTTGGAAAATTTAAAATACTCGTATAGAAGGTGAAAACTAAACCAACGTAGCTGTATTTCAATTGATGTTTTAAATCTGCGTTTTGAAAAACTTATTCGAGTCGAGAACGAGAAGATAGGCTATGTTGAAAATTCTAAAAATTTTATTAAATAACGTCTGTCTGAACCGCAGCTACGCAAAAAATTTGATGAAAATGTTTCGCCTTTAAGGTTAATTAATTTGGCGGTTAAAATTTTAAAACGAAGAGAAGTCTACGGTCTATAATAATAAAAAAAAAAAACACAGCCGTACGAAAACTACGCTGGAGAGAAATTAAAAAATTCAAAATATTACTTTCAAAGTAATTGTTCTTTCTTCTCTCGTCGGAGTTTTTGAAACGTGCTGCAGTTTGACGCTGACGCGTGTAAACTGTAAAGGGAGGAAAAATTCGGCGAAAATTCTTCTTCCAGTTCCATCGTCGTCGTTCACCGTACCTACCCGTTTTACTTTTCAACGTGCTTACTCAAGGATCAAAAACTTCATCCTTCAGAAGATAGTTTTATGGTAACTGTACATCTGTCGAGGATTAATTCCGGCTCGTTTTCGCTTCTCATCTCCCTCTCGCCGTGCTCCGCCGCGCCGCCATTCCAGTTAGCGTATCTTTCAACTTTTCCACATGCTTTTTGAGAAAATTGGATAATGCTCGCGAAATACGAGTAGTAGGCCGCGTCTTGTAATGAGTTTCTTTTCTTTGGGTTTGTTCGACTGTTCGTCTTCGTCTTCGTCTTCGTGTTGCTTCGACACATATGAGGCGTGAAAAGCTCGACGACGACGATGATGATGGCGCACATGTCGTAGTATTACGCGATGTTCTTCTCTCTCATCGTCAACGATACCCACTCGTATACTTACTGGTATCTACGACGATGGCGTAAAATCTGCGCCGCGCGTTTATAATCCGCGATATGCGACGCCACGCCACGAATACGGATCAACAGCGATTGTCGACACGAAAAATAAATACGTGCTGTTGCGAGATACAACTTGAGGCTTTGAAACTATGCTAGCTAGCTATAGGTAGGTTAGGTACTAGGTAGATAGGTACAGGCTTGGAAACGTAATTATACTGGTTATATATGTAAGGAAAAGACCCCCGAAGTAAAATGCAATATCTTTATTACATTTTGTCGAAAGAGCTGCGGAAATGCCAAGCCGCTGGTTGGCATGTTGTTAGACGTGTAGTGTACGCCGGGCATATAAGGCGAAAGAGCCAGCGACGCGGTGCGGGCCAAACTTTTATCATCGCTACACTTTGGGCGCATTTCACGAAAACCAACCCCGAACGAACGAACGAACGAACGAAGGTTGTGTAACTTATTTGTTAATGTGTCTAATAAGCTCGAAGCTGGTTTCTTTGTTTTTGCTCATCGAGTATAATAAATTTATATCTTGTCTCGTTTAAATAAACGAATACGACGAGCGTAGGCAAGGCGATGTCGTCGTTTGACGTTTCTACATCGTCGCTAAAAAGGTTCACCGCTGAGGTCTTTTTTCAAAAAGGGATTATTCAGATTGATGGCGTGTTACGTGCGAGTACGAGTATATAAAATATACTCTTCGCGAATATCACAGCTCCTTCTCAGCTCTCGAGGATTAAAAACGGTTCATTTGGAGGCGATTACCGCGTCTCGTTGCGGAATTCTTCGCGTATATGTCTTCGAACGACGAGTGAGACGATACCGCGGATACTTTCGTTGCTTGGTTAGTACATATTATTAAGACACCCACCTAAAAATTTGCAACGAGAAGTTTTTTCATTCACCAGGGAGACATCCCAACAGCTTGAAAAAAAGAAATAAAAGTCGAAACATCTACAAACTAAATTCCAACTGCTGAACTTCATTTTTCGATTTTTGGCGAATTTTTGAAAATTTTGAAAACCCAATTTTCCTGGAAAAGATCAGAATTTGATGGAATTGATGTAGAAATCAAAAATTAGATTTGCACTTATAGTAGGAGGCCCTGCATAAAGATGCAATTTTGCTGAAATTTCAAGTTTCAAAAACCTACTGCAGGCTCCAGTTATTTTTAAAAAGTTGCTGGAGGCAGTGGCGTAGCCAGGATTTTCTCAAGGAGGGGGCAAACCAGATTTTTAGGCATGAAAAATCGAAATGAGGGGTAATTTTCTGGAAATCTATTGTAATCTGTGGTGATTTAATGAAAATGAAGGCAAAATTACTGCTCGAGCGAAGCGAGAGCGAAAATTTTTGGAAAAAATGGGTCCAAACAACGAAAAAACGTCCATTTTTGCATGTTTTCTTTCAAATTTTCGCTCTCAAGGGGGGGGGGGGCATGGCTCCCTTCGCCCCCCCTTGGCTACGCCACTGGCTGTAGGCTCCAAAATGACTTGAAATCCACCTACAGTCGACTTCGTAGCGTATTGAAATTAGTTTGCAGAATCAATTTATGCTTTCCAACTCCATTATTGATGAAATTTTGTGAGAATTCAAGTTTCAAAAATCTGCTGGAGGCTCCAGAACTACTCAAAACGGTTTGAAACTGCTTTCAATCGATTTATCAGGTCGAAAATAGGGTATATCCCAAGTTTCAGCTTTCTAGGTCAATTTGCTAACATTTTGATTTTTCCCCTCATTTTTGGTCTTTTGATTTTTCAAAAATTCACCAAAAATCGAAAAATGCACTTTAGCATTTGAAATTTTGATAAGTGATGAATTATTTCCTGCTCTTTCGATCTATCTTTGTATATGGTTTAAAAAATTTCGTGCGAGTCCTATGTCGGAACGCATTAGGACTCCCAAAAGTTTCCCCGGAGGATCGACGTGAGGGGGCAATGGATCCTTATGCGGGCCTCTCGACTATTACTCAATTTTAGACCTCTGAGCCGATCTCGAGCCTTCGGTAAATTTTTGTATTTCTTAGCATAAAATTTCAACTGACGTTGCATATTTTTCATCCGTTTTGGAAGGGGCAGGGGCAGGGGCGATGAAGCAATCTAAAAATTCCATCCCGTGAGTTTTAGGACCAAAAGGAACAACTTTCATCGGTTGGTTTCGAAATCCGAGGATAGGGCCATTTCACTTATTTTATCCGACGATGTGCTGTAGATGAATACATTGAATAGACCTTCTGATCAAAAATCGTTCATGATCGAGCATTCTTTAATCGAATCATGAAAATCGATTCTATATTATCGATCATATTCGAAATGAAAAATCAATTTTAGGCTCACAAATAGACTTTTCGGTCAAAAATCGATCATGATCGAGGATCGATTTATCGAACAACAAAAATCGATTCATTTGCGATTTTGGATTCCATATGATCGATCATGTTCAAAATGGGAAATGTCAAGGTCAAAAATGATCTTCCCGATCAAAAATTCATCGAGATCGAATTCGATTAATCGAACACTAAAAATCGATTTATTTGCGATTTTCGATTCTATATGATCGATCATGTTTGAAATGACGAATTTCAGCTAAAATGATCTTCCCCATCAAAAATGCATCGAGATCAAATTCGATTAATCGAACACTAAAAATCGATTTTTTTGCGATCTTCGATTCCATATAATCGATTATACTCGAAATAAAAGATGATTTGTAGTCCTAGACCCAGATCTCCTGATTGAAAATCGATCCTGATAAAACATCGGTTAGAGATGATCGAACTCCTAAAAGCTATCCATTTCTCATTTTCGATCTCTTATGATCGATCACAGGTACTCAAAGATGTTTGTTTTGTTCAATCTTTGTTTTATTTGGCAATGTATGGTTTTTGTGGAGTTTTAAAATTAATTTTCTTGGTTATGATCTTAAATCAAATTTTTTATAGGGATTTTAGAGTAAAATTTCTAGATTTTCAGAGATAATTTCGAAATATTTTATTTTCAATTCAGTGAAGAATTTTTCTTTGGCAATTTTGAATGGGATGTTCTTTATTTGAAATAATTTTTTTGGTGATGAGTGTTTGTTTTGTAAGTTGATCTCGAATGGATTTTTTGCGTACTTACCTTTTGAATATAATTTTTTGTGGTAATTGTGAACAATTTTTTTTAGTGGAGCTTTCAAATGATTTTTTGAGGTAATTTCAAATAATGTTTTTGGAGTAGGTAGGTATAGGTGGAGTTACCCACTGAATGTTATTTATCTGCTACGCACACTTGTGGCTATTTATTTTTGTCTTTCTTTCTTTCTTTTTTTTTTTTGATTTTTCATCTTACTCGTATTATGTAAAATAAAACAAGCACTCGAATTTTTCATTAAAATTGAGAAAAATAAAAACGTAAATTTACGAGCATGTTTTTATCTTGGTCATCTGCAGGTTTTCTTGTTCATCCAACACGATAATATCCCCATCCCCAAATTCTTCACAAAATGTGTCGATTCAAGCCTTTGAGCAGCAATCAAAAACAAACTTTTTTTTCACTTGACAATTTTTCCTACGGCTTAGTGGTTATGCAAACATAACTACGTGGACTAGAGAAAAAAACTCTTGGTCACTCATTATCAGTCTCTGATGTCAATTAATTTTTTTACCACATCGTGAGAGACCTGTAGGGTAGCTACAAAAAAAACCATTCCAAAACCCGATCTCGAAACACCCTGCATAGTGCATGAAAAGAAACCTACTGCCATAGAAGATGAATTTCTCCATGGGAAAATCCGACCAAAAACGACGTACCTTCTAAAAAGAATTTTCCTTAAAAGGTTTCATCTAAATACACAATTTGGTACACATTTATGGTATTTTTGAAAAACACGAGTCAAAAAAGGAAAAAATCACAAACGTGCATTACACAAAAGTTGATCGGTGCTGCGAGGAAATGATTGATTGTAAAATCGATACACATTCGAATGCAAAATATGTAATCTGGTAATTATTTTGAATAGGAACGGAGTAGAGAGCGTTAAAAGGTGATTTTTTTTTTTATTAACGTCGGGGTATTTTTTTCCAATTTCCAAGAATCTTTTACATATAAAGGATATTACTCGACGAGTAACGATTTCTTTTATTGCTGCGTTTGGCGTATGTACGTGTATATTTTGCGCGAAGAAAAAAAAAACCAAATATGTACGATAAGAAAACATATGAAATGAAAAACGTTTTATGAATAACTAGCGCAGGGTTTTCGGCAAATAGTAAAAATATCTTCACAAAAGAAACCACTTAAAAAGTTTCAAACGTTCGCGACGACTTATTTTGTTGGTAGGTGCAGCAGTGATATGAGAGTTTATACTGTATACATCGAGTTACTCGAAGCAATGTAGGTATAGTAGACGAGGAGATGTACGCAGACTATAGTTATACATAGACAGACGTACATTTTCGCAAATGATTTTTTCTTCTTCATTTTATTTTTTATCTAAAGCTTTTGTCGCCGTTATTAAATACAGTACGTTTATTCGAGGATACGGCCCGCGTGATGCTTTTGTTTATATATTTAGCGTCGCTGATGATGTCTTTCTCCTCATCGCGCTGCACGTCGACGCGCAAAAAACTAAAAACAATGAAATCTTTTTTCCTTTCATGCAAAGAGAACGAAAAGCTTTTGTTTGAGTTGGATTCGAATACGAAGCGGCGCCGTTAATGAAACGGGTATTTGTACGTTAGTAAAGCTCGATATGGCCGGCGAGCAGACGCGTTTTTTTTGTACAGATTGAACTTTCGTATGTGCAGGTATCTGTGACCACTGATCATGGAGGTCTTACCTGTAGAATTTAGCCATCTATTAACGATCAGAGAACATGACAAGTAATCGCCGGAGAAGAGATTAGGTTTCTAAAACTAGAGTCAAAATCAACTTGAAAGATCACAAAGATTAATCTTATTGGTTTGTAGGCGCTGGATTTCATTTTGATTTTTTTTATGAGAAGTTTTTCAAAACTAGAAAGTCCAAAAATCCGTTGAAGACCACATACAACAGCTAGAAACATATTACTAATGAATTTTGTAGGTTTAAAGTAGAATGGGGCACTCTCTAAATTTCAGCAGCTAGGTATACCTATCCCAATTTGATCAAATTTTGATTTTTTTTTTCAAGGGAAATGGATCGAATTCAATTCTTTTTAAAAATTTTCCAGAAATCGAAAGACGATATTTAGCACTAGAAATTTGGTCAAGCAAACTTTCGTGTGATTTTTTTTTCGATTTTCTCTAGACGAGTACAAAAAAAACACTCACGCATTTAGCGTGAGAAGACCGACTTTTCTCTAAATATAAATATTTTACGAACGAATTGATTCGCTTTTTTTGAAACTCTTGTACATAATTGATCTGTTTACAATCGAATAGAATCATTTACGAAAGATTGGCGATTGAACAAATTGATTGATTTCTAGGTGAATCATTCGCGAACGAGTTGATCAATAGTTACTGAATCATTCGTGGACGAATTGAATCGTATAAGTGACTCGTTCGCGAACGAATCGATTCATTTACTCAAGTTTTGATGAATCATTCGCGAACGAATAATTGATTCGTATAAGTGACTCGTTCGTGAACGAATTGATTCGTATGAGTGACTCGTTCGCGAACGAATCGATTCATTCACTCAATTTTTGATGAATCATTCGCAAACAAATTGAATAATTTTTAGTGAATCATTCTCGCCAACGAATAGATTCGTATAAGTGACTCGTTCGCGAACGAATCGATTCATTCACTCAATTTTTAGTGAATCATTCGCGAACGAATTGAATTATTTTTTGTGAATTATTCGCGAACGAATCGATTCATATGATTAATTTTTGGTAGATCATTCACGAACGAATTTATCAATTGTTAGTAAATCATTCGCGAACGAATATTGTCGATGAATTATTCACGAATGACTCGATTCGTTGAATTATTTTTCGTGAATCATTCGCAAACGACTCGATTTATCCAATTTATTTTTGGTGAATTGTTCACGAACGAATTGACGACCCTATTAATCAATTGTCAATGAATCATTCATTTTATTAATTTTTCGTGAATCATTCGCGAACGAATTGACGAACAAATCAATCAATTGTTAATAAATCATTCGCAAACGAATCGAATTATTCGATTAATTTTTGGTAAATTATACAGTATTATACACGAACGAATTGATCAATTGTTGACAACCTAGTCTCCTTTTATAGCTCTTTAAAAAAAATTACCCTGTTAATTAGATACATACTAATTATATCATTACCACTAGCACCAAATCAATTTTGATTACCAATGTGCAGGGATCGCGGAGGGAGAGGGTCAGTGCCTCCGATTCCAGCTCCAGCTCCAAGGATTTTTTGTAAGTACATACCTCCGGCTCCGGCTCCACCCTCCATATTTTTTCAATCCCTCCAGGAGGTTGCTGCTTGAGGGGGGCCTCCTTACAATAAAAATGAGTTTTGCAAGCTTAAATGAGTATCAAAATAATTATGTCATAAATGTCACACTTTATCATTAACAAATATTGAAATTTATAGAATTTATTAGTAAATGAATACTAAAAAAATTACTGAATTCAATCGGAGCTCGGAGGGTACATTTCTAGTCCCTCCGGCTCCACCTCCGGCTCCACCTCCGGCTCTGTGTCAAAAATTTCAAGTACCTCTCGCTCCGGCTCCGGCTCTCGCAGCAAGGCAAAAAAAGGGTACCCTCTGGGGGGCTTCTACCCTCCACCTCCGCTCCGCTCCGCGATCCCTGCCAATGTGCACTGCTTCTCTGGATCAACAAAAAGTATCATTATGACAAATTGCCTATCTTCAAATTTGAAGGGGCAAACTTGATTCAAAATTTCCAGAGGGATACTCCAATTTTTGATAGGTACTTTCAAATTGTGTTTGCACCTTCAATTTTGAAAGTAGGCAATTTTCCATGATGACATTTTTTTGTTCGTCCATTTGAGCATTATGGGCTATTGAAGTCATTTCGATGATGCAAACATTTTCTTACTATCATGTAAAAAAGTTACGCCAATTTTGGAAAATTCGCCAAAAATTAGAAAATGTTTGGATCATGTAAGTGACTTTATTAACTTATAGCTGAATTGAAGGGGCAAAGACAATTTGAAAATGCAAGCTTTTCAAAATCTAGGGCACAACTTTGAAAATTTTGAATCAAGTTTGCCTTAAATTTCGAGTTTTGCGAAGTGTGGCTCCTTCGATTCACAAGATAGGCAACCAGTCATGATAACGTTTTTTTGTTCGTTTTCTCGTGCACTACCTAAAGTTGAATTTTAGCGGACGATTCCCGGAACACCCTGTAGTATATTCGATTCTGTGACTCTACTCATCTCTGAGAACATTGATTGAATGTGTAGTAGATTTTGAGAATCGTCTACATACACTAAAAATTGTGGGATACGCTTATGTCAAGAGCAAATCAAGCGAGATAAAAACAGACGAATAATAAAAATCGAAAAAAACTAAAGAAAAAGGGGTGTTAATTTTGTTCTCGATTTTTTTCTTTTTTTTTCAAATATTAAAACGCCGAAAAAAGTTAATTCATTTTGTTTTTTTATAACTGCACAAGCTTACTCTGATTAAAAAATTACAGCGCGTCGACGTCTATATAAATTAATACTTTGGAAAATAATAGACGGCGAAGGGAGCGAAATGAGAGAAGAAAAAAAGTTTAAGAATAATACCTTATTAGAGTAAAAATTCACCTCACTAATTCTACCTTTTGTATTGGCAAGCTCACTGCGTCAAGTCTCAGATGCGCGCAGGAATTATTTGGCGAAAGGAAGTGAGAATTTTTTTTTGTTATATTAAGTGAGAGCATTTTCCATAATTTTTATCCCTCAACTGGTACGAAATAAAGGAGAAATCTAATTAATAAGTTTTACGCTGTAACAAGCTTTTCGTCGAAAACGAAAATGGTTCTGGTGTCATTAATTTTCATCCTAATGATTTCGAAAAATTAGTAAAAATTTATTTAAATTTCTCGTAACGAATAGCAATCCCCTCGGTGATGTTTATATTTTTTTCATCTGTATCGCGGTTCACGTCGTTTTTTTTTCGAAATTGAAAACATCCGATTCGCGTGATGCGGGAAAAATACTCGTACACGGGTCATTTGTGATGGCAGCTGGCTAAAAGGCATAGCAGGCATATTTGGCATATGGGTGAAATTCGACATGTAAACGAGTGGGATTGCGGGAGCTGAGAGGTAATATTTTTTAAATAAGCTAGTTTCCCGATTACAATAAATCGTATCGCGAAGGATTAATTTTTTCGACCGATTGTTAAAAGGTTTTTAAAAATAAGCCGATTGATTTCAACTGTTGGCGATTTTGCATTCGCTGTTCGCATTTTACCCGCTTCGCTTAATCGTCCGGCTCTCGCTCGGCGGCAAAAATACCGCACCGGGTAGCAAATCAATTAACGATAAAGTTGTTTTTGGCATAAGCTTTAACGTTTACATCGGTTTGATTTTTTTTTCCAGCCTCGTATTGTGGTTTTCCATCGTTTAAAAAAAATTTATCTCGGGTCATTTGTCGAGCAGCGCGGATTTTTTACAGGTTTTTTCAATTGCTAAACCATGTAGGACGATGAATTTGATTGGCGCGAGTACGTTTCGGTGACATTTATCGTCGTCGGTATAATATCGCCATCGAAAATACCTCTCCGCTGGTGCTCCATCTATGGTAGAGCTCGGTTCGATCGAGGAAAAAAGAATGATTAAAAGTTACCAAGCCGGGCGACGTGGCGGACGGAAACCCTTGGGCTGCTATAGAATAATTTTTCAGCTTTACCGATATAATAATCTTGGACAGCGAAAATTCAACTTTAAAGAGTTATGGAGCTTTTGTCTCTGACGTATAAAACCCACGATAACTTTTCACCAGAGACCAGAAGGCTTTTTTCTTCTTCTTTTTCGCTTCTCTTCTCGTTTGCCGAAGAGAAGCAGTGTAAAACCTTAGAACTGTTTCGACAGGGAAACAGAGAGAGAGAGGGAGAGAAGAAAAGGGCATAGGGCGAATTCATTACTTTAATATATGTCAATAACGTATACCATACCTTCGACTTCTTATATACACTCGGCAACGAAATCGTCCGAAGTTATTTATTAGGATGGATTGGTATTTATCGGCAGGATTTTCGCGATTACATTCTCGACCGCAAGAAAAGAAAAAGAAAACTCCATATCAACTCGAATAAGAAAAGTTACTATATTAATGAAATGTAGGTTGCACGATGCTCGTTGCTCGTGCCACCTCCACCCTCCTTCGTCCCAAATTAAAGAAAATTGCACCGGCAAAAAGGCACCACGATCGTTTGACGTGCCATAGTACATTATAAGATATTCACTCTCATAATATGACGATGCTGGGGTATTGTACTGTGTATATGTATATTTTATACAATGTGTGTGTGTGTGTAATGAAAAAGCATCGTAATACAATAAATACATTCTTACTCTTCTGACGTAAATAAAGAGATAAAAACGTCTCTCAGGAGATGTGTCATATTGCGAAACTGACGTCATTATTTTCCGAATTGTATTTAATAAATGGCGCACGCCAATTAATTTTTTTCCCTACCTTCGTGTATCTGTATAATTTTGACGCGGATGAAACTAACAACTCCCTAGGTGATAAGAACTGGCGCAATTTTATCGTCTAGATAGAAAAATACCTATGTGTAGTACTCGTATAGTCGATTGGAAAAAGTATGTTAATTTTTCTACACCAGAGGTTTCATATACGTGAAATATAACGTATGTACGTAGGTATGTATTTTTCGACATTATGAGATTATTCTAAAAACCTACGACTATAACAAATTTGACAAAAACCCGTTTCTTTTTGGAAATTTTGACCAAAAAACTAGGATTTTATGGAACATTTAGACAAAAAAAGTAAGATTTTTTGATAAATTTAAAACTTGATTTTTGTTTACAATTTTGGCGAATAAAAATTTGTTCGAGAATTTTGGCAAGACTTTTGACAATTTTTACAAAAGGCTGAAGTTTTGGAATTTTTAGGGGAAAACGTGACATTTTTTCGCAACTTTGCTGGAAACGAGAGTTTGTGTAAAATTTTTGGTAAAAAGCAAGTAAAGACTATTGAAAAAAAAGTATACTTCTTCACAATTTTGGTCAAAAAAGCGAAAATTTCGGACAACCTCCAAAAGACGAAAAGACAAATGAATGAATGAAATTGAATGACTCAATAAATCAATGAAAACACATAAGAAAAAATTAAATAAAATTTCAATATTGATATAAAATACCTATTATAAAATTTCAGTCTTCAGTTCAGTATTTAGTGTTTTAAATAGCTTTTAAAAAATAATGTTTTTTCATCGCTTGTTGGTTTTGAAAATTTTTGAAATATTGAATTTGAAACACATACAGTGTTTAAGACTCAACCACAGGTCCATACTTGGGTCTGAAAACACCCACTGATTGAAACAGTGTTTGTCTCAAACACAGGTCCTAACTTGGGTGTGAACACACACACTGATACTGATTGAATCAGAGCGAGTGTGTTCAGACCCAGGTAAGGACATGTGTTTGAGACAGTATTCAATCAGTGGTTGTGTTCATACCCAAGGTTGAGACAGACACTATTTCAATCAGTGGGTGTTTTCTGATCCAAGTATGGACCTGTGCTTCAGACAAACACTGTTTCAGTTAGTGGGTGCGTTCAGACCCAAGTTAGGACCTGTGTTTGAGACAAACACTGCTTGAAAAAAAATAAAAAGGCATATAAACATAAATCACAAAATTCTTTGTTTTTCTAGATATTTCTACAATTTTTATGGCATTCTGAAAAAAAATCAGATTGAAAAGGCACGACTCAATTTGAAGAGTTGTCATTTGTAATTTTATGTAAGGGCCCCAGGAGTATATGGGGCACTTGGGTACACGTGTACCCAAGAGCCACCATATGCTCCCCACCAATGAGAAGTCAAATATCTCGAAAGTGACTTGAAATTGAACATATTTTTTGGACTTTTCATTTTTTGGATTTTTTATATCCATTTTTGTCAGATACTCTTTTCTATTTTTTCAAGAGCGTCGACTCAGATTCAAAATAGTAAGAGTACTTTTACCCTAAAGTAAGAGTGTTTAACCACTTTGAGAAATTTTCTATTGTTTCAACAGATATCCCAACAGCATCGACTGAAGCACAATTTTTTAAATAAAAATTTGCTTTTTGCCGCAAATCTGCTTCTTAATTCCAGTAGTAGGCACCATCTCATTGAACTTAAGATCCTCTCCATATAGAGAGAGGTGTTCTTCTTTATCGCCTTGAACCATTTTCCACCAAGCTTCTTCTTTTTTCAACTTCTTTGGCAAACGCCACAATTCTGGATAACATCTTGATAAATAGCAGCAGCACAACAACAGCAACACGAAAACTCTGGAGAAGTCAGGTCCTCTTTAGCAAGTGACCAGAAACAAGTAGATAGGTAGTAGAACCTATCCATTTATTGTAAAAGTAGTGAAAGTACCTAACCAATCAGAACGCTTTGTTTAGTACCACCAAACAGACTTGCTACAGAAGACCTTCCTACCCCCTTCTTGGAAATTTCTGAATTACTTACCTCGTGGAGAACATATAAACTATGAGATTGAAAAATTTGCCTCGTGGAGAACATGTAAACTATGAGATTGAAAAATTTGAACAGGGGCCACATAATTCCACAATAATTCACACCTGATATTTTATAGTTCATAAATTACCTGAGAATCAAAATGAACGTTGTAATACTCAAAGAAAATTAGACATTTGGATTAGTATGTTAGATTTACATTTTGAGTTTTGTTTTTGATGATCAGGATTATGATGTCTTCATGTGTGTGTATGGTGACCATTCTATAAATGGTACATAAGTTCTTAGTAAGGTATTTAAATTCAATGCTTTAGGCTCTATGAAATACTTAGCCCTTTTCAGGGCTACACTCATCACTTTCAAAAATTGTATGAATAACTTAGGGTCATCAAGTTCTAAATCTCATTGATAATGGCTACTTTCCATGTAATATATTTTCCTTAAAATATGAAAATGTTGAAATTGAGGTAAAGGAATTCATAAAACTGGATAGTAAAGCCATCCACATCAATACTAACAGAGCATTCTGAGCATTGCTACCTTACCTTACCAAAAACTAGCAAATCAATCACAAAAAGAAGAGTTGGTTTTTGGAATAAAATACCTTTGAAAATTTTATAAGTTGGAAGTACTGATTTTGGTATTTTTAAATATTCATTATATAGTGACTAGTGAGTATGCTAAAAACAGGAAGTACTTGATTGGTTGGCTTACCTCCTATGAAAAAATATTCCATTAACTTACATATAATGAAAAATTTGTGAGAATTTATTCAGGCTAGACTCTTTTACTACCCCCCCCCCCACTTTTTTAAGGACTATGTAAATTGTAAGTAGACCATCTGAAGCTGCAATCATTTTGCTTCTATTCTAGCTCTCAGTAACAAGATGGCTTACCTACTGATAAGACTGGCTACTTTCAAATACAAACAAGAAATTGAAAAAGCTGTTAACTTGATGTGAGGTACTAACCACCTCCTCTACTGCTTTTTGCAGCAGATGTAGTGTTGAAAAATGTTACACCCTTATTTCACTCCATTGTTCTCCCGATCTTTCTCACACCTGCAGGTTAAGGGATTCACGACATAAACTACCTGCTTGGTTAAGGGGTTGGTAGAGGGAGAAGCAGGCGGGATTTTCCCCCTTTACAAACGTCGTTAACTTCCTAAATCAGTTCCAAATTTGGGCTCAGTGCGATCAGGACTTTCATTGGGGTAACATCTCAATTAAATACTATTGCACACCTTTTGGCTTCCAGCACCTAGTGCTATATTTATTTACCTATCATTTATTTCTATTGTTTATTATTATTATAATTAATTTAACGATTCAATTTATCTCACCTAATAGTTTCATTACCTAGCCAATTTGTTACTGAGTTTCGAGAAAAAGAATATTATCCGGATAGCTCTTCTAATTATTATTCTGAGGATGATGATATTGATGATACATAATGTACTTTACATAATGTGTGAGTTGCGGTGAGTATTGTTATTTTGAGGATGAGTATTGCCACGAGTGTGGTCAATGTGGAAGGTGCTGTACAACTGATAATTTATGTGGGTAGATAATTTATAATATGTATTTTAGAAAATATTTTTAGTTCACTTTAAAAAAAAAAAGATTAGTTGTACTTTTTTTAATTTTTCAAAAATATTTTTCAAATAATTTTCTTTATTTTATTTTTATTTTAATTTTATTTTTAAAAAAACATCTTGCGCAGTTCGCAAGATCAACCGACTTTGCTCTAAATATACACCAGTAATTTACCAACATTTATCTCAGTAATTTACCAGACATTACTTAAAAATTTACCAATTTTTCAAAATGCGCGGAAGTACCCAAATTTACCGATTTAATGAATACGAAAAGTCGAAAACATCGACAAAATAAAATAGTCAATCATAAGTAGCCATCATATTACACTTTTTGAAATTGATTTTCAAATAATAATTAGCGTACTCATGAAGACGTAACCGTCATATTACAAGTGGAATAATATATCAGGAAAATTGTTGACAAAAAACAAAATTATTACTGAAATTTACCAATTTACCGAAATTTAGCTATTTACCAAAATTTACCAATTTACCAAAATTTACCAATTTACCTATTTACCGAAATTTACGTATTTACTGAAATTTACCTATTTACCAAAATTTACCTATTTACCGAAATTTACCAATTTACCAATTTACCAAAATTTACCAATTTACCAAAATTTACCGATTTACCAAAATTTACCAATTTACCAAAATTTACCTATTTACCAAAATTTACCTATTTACCTAAATTTACCAATTTACCTAAATTTACCGATTTACCAAAATTTAGAGGTTTTTAATGGCTTAATTTTTATCCAGAATTGAAATTTAGCTATTTACTGAAATTTACCAATTTACCAACATTTACCAATTTACCAATATTTACCAATTTACCAAAATTCACCAATTTACCAAAATTTACCAATTTACCAAAATTTACCAATTTACCAAAATTTACCGATTTACCAAAATTTACCAATTCACTAAAATTTACGAATTTATCAAAATTTATCAATTTACCAAAATTTACCATTTTACCAAAATTTACCATTTTACCAAAATTTACCAATTTACCAAAATTTACCAATTTACCAAAATTTACCAATTTACCAAAATTTACCAATTTACCAAAATTTACCTATTTACTAAAATTTACCTAAATTTACCTATTTACCCAAATTTGCCGATTTACCCAAATTTAACGATTTACCAAAATTTACGAATTTACCAAAATTTACGAATTTACCCAAATTTATTAATTTACCAAAATTTACGACTTTACCAAAATTTACGAATTTACCAAAAATTACCCCAGCAATTTACTAACATTTATCTCAGTAATTTACCAGACATTACCCACTAATTTACCAATTTTCCATTTTACCAAAAATTACCCCAGCAATTTACCAACATTCACCTCAGTAATTTACGAGACATTTTCTCACTAATTTACCAATTTTTTACCGAATTTTAATTACACCAGTAATTTACTGTCAAAGGTTTTTACCAATTTACCAAAAATTACCCAAGCAATTTACCAAAATTTTCGACCAACTTTAATTACGAGTAATTCACCAAAAATAACTAATCATTTTATTTACTAAAAATTACTATTAATTAACAAAAAAAAAAAAAAAAATTATCAAAATTTACTGGCTATTTACCAAAAACTTAATGTTTTTTGTTGAAACAAAAATTACACTAGAAATTTTTGAAAAATTTTGATTTTTTATGGCAAAAAAATTTTGGACAGATAAAATTAACAAAAAAATTAACAAAAAAATCAACAAAAAATTTTCTCCTCTTGACTCGCGCGGGATTCGAACACCCGACCTTCGGCGTATCAATCTGCAACCTACACACCCTAACCACCCCATCTGTTTGTTGGGGGTGAGCCGTTTGCGAGATATAAGGGTTTACACAAATTTCTGCTTATCCATAACGTTGAAACACACTTAAACGTTCATATCTCGTAAACGGCTGAATCGATTTCGACCAAATTAAAAATTTCTCTAGTTCAGTATCAAAGCAATATTTTGCCATCATCAGTTTCCACTTAAAGTTCGGAGCTTTTGAGTTCAGCGTGACACAAATTTATACATAAATTGATATATAAACTTATAGATATGCAAACGGTACCTCTACGTCACCTTTTATATACTCACGCGTTCTCTTTGTCACCGAAATCGGTGACGGAGGCGTTTTGCCGGTGACGAAGACGTTTCCCTGTGTATACCAAGTCCAAACGGTTTGTTTTCCCCTGAAACGTAAAAGGGGAAAAGTTTGTCCGGTGACGAAAAGGTCATGTATACACCTACTGTATACAGATTTTAAAAATTTTGTTCCATCAACACTGACATACCCTCGACGTCACCGCATATAAACAGTACCTTTTGGTCACCGCTTTTTAAATGCTTCCAGTTGTGTTATATTTTCGTATTCGTAGCCAGCGTAGTTGTAATCTATTAGGCAAGGCAGCAGGTGACAATTCGGTATAGTCAATATCTTTTTAAATACACAAGGTCACGGAAGAGATCAGTTTATAATCGGAGGCAAATTGGTACCATTCTCGTAAATTTTTTTTGTATAAACTTAAAGCATGTAAATCAAGTGGGGAAAAGAGTATAAGCACTATTACCACTGTGCTGGTTACGAATATGAAGTAAATACACCTCCGGAGGCATTTAAAAGCCTGGTGACCAAAAGGTACTGTTTATGTACGGTGACGTCGAGGATACTTAGGTCCATATATATATATATATATAGCCGCATACAGGCAAACTGGTAACGTTTTGTATAAACAGCAATCTCAAGACCCCTCTATAACTTCGTTGCTGTGCATACGCTCGACGCGTCACCCCATAGGCCTGATAGTACTCGATGTTAGGCCGCGTTATATTCGTTAACTTGATTTTTGGGGGCCCTGTGGAAAAGTTGCTCATTGCCGAAACATCAATTTTTCAGGAAAGCTTTTTTTTCAAGTCCTATGCATCCATGTTTTTCGCAAATACATTTTGAACAAAGCATCCTACAAAAAAATAACCAGCTCTGAGCAGAAAGGAAATTTTATGCTCTACAATTTCCTTCATTGCATTTTTTTCATAGGATGCATACTTTCCTCGTAAAATCAATGTTAATGTTGAAAAACACGAAAATGCGGACCTGTATAATCAACTTTAAATTGAAATTGAGCAGTCAAAAATTCATTTTAGACGATTTTTGACCACGCCATGTGAAAGAGGAGACCTTCAACCACCAGAATCACCAAACAGAACTTGAAAAATGAATAAAATGGTTCTTGGCAATAAGCACCTTTTTCTCATGTCCTCGTAGATAATAATTAGGCTATGCACTCATTTGAAAATTGAGTCAAATGAGAAATTGTATAAACAGCAATCTCACGTCCCTGCTCAAACTTTGCCAGTAGACTCCCCACACCTTGTAGATTCATATAGCACCTCATCGCAAAGTCACGTCCTAAAAAGGTTACGAGTTTGCCAAAACGTTATGAGTTTGCTGGTTAATCTAGAAAAAGGTTACGAGATTGCCCCCTAGAATATGTATATATATACTGTCTTATAGTACATTGCGAGATCCGACATATACACAGGCATTGCGAGATCCGACCCAAAAAATTTCGAAAAATGCTAAAAACTCAAATAATAACCCTACAACTGCGTTCGAACGCACGTTCCAGTGTGTAAACAGTGCCTTTCTATGCATTGCCGCCATCAATTTCGCGATCCGCATAAACCGAGATCCACCAACGGCCTAAACCTGATTTGGGGGTGGATCTCGCAAGATGCGTCGTTTATCTATTTTCAAAAATTGTATATAAGTATATAAATAGTAGGTAAAACGAGATCCGGCTGAAAATGTGTGTACAGGGTCCCCCGGATCTCACGAGTACCATGGCATATGAGAGAACTTGCGAGATCCGGCAAAAGGATCTCAGGATCTCGCAATGCCCGATTTTATATAAAACGGATCTCGTAATGTATGGTTTTTACATGTATATATATAGATTTAAACTTAGTCATTGTGGTGCCCGTTTTAAGTATACGTAGTCATTGTGGTGCCCGGTTTTGGGCTTGTGGCGCCCAAATCGGGCACCACAAGGTCTTTTTATATAAAGCGATGTAGAATTTCATGAAATGCACTCTAAGGTGAAAAAAAAATTTTTGAGGCAGGCACCACAAGTACCAAGTTTATATAACGGGCACCACTATGACTAAAAATCATAAAAAAAATAAACTGCTCTAAAACACCTTTATCATACATATATATATGATCCTCTATGTACGCGGGCACCACAATTACCATAAAAGACCCGGGCACCACAAGGTACTAGGTACGTGTATTCATATATATGGACCTAAGTATCCTCGACGTCACCGTACATAAACAGTACCTTTTGGTCACCAGGCTTTTAAAAGCCTCCGGAGGTGTATTTACTTCATATTCGTAACCAGCACAGTTGTAATAGTGCTTATACTCTTTTCCCCACTTGATTTACATGCTTTATGCTTATACAAAAAAAATTTACGAGAATGGTACCAATTTGCCTCCGATTATAAACTGATCTCTTCCGTGACTTTGTGTATTTAAAAAGATATTGACTATACCAAATTGTCACTTGCTGCCTTGCCTAATAGATTGCAACTGCGCTGGCTACGAATACGAAAATATAACACAACTGGAAGCATTTAAAAAGCGGTGACCAATAGGTACTGTTTATATACGGTGACGTCGAGGGTATGTCGGTGTTGATGGAACAAAAATTTTAAAATCTGTATACAGTAGGTGTATACATGACCTTTTCGTCACCGGACAAAGTTTTGCCCTTTTACGTTTCAGGGGAAAACAAACCGTTTGGGCTTGTTATACACAGGGGAACGTCTTCGTCACCGGCAAAACGCCTCCGTCACCGATTTCGGTGACCAAGAGAACGCGTGAGTATATAAAAGGTGACGTAGAGGTACCATTTGCATATCTATATATATATAGGTATTAGTATCCAGACTTGTCAACTAATGAATGGGTTAATTTTACTATACAAGTGGACTGACCAACTTCTCAACTATAGTTGACAAGTCATGGGTTAATTTTACTATACAAGTCAACTATGAGTTTTCAGAAACTTCCACCAGAGTGCGCATGGATTAGAAATCAAGGCGCGAGGACGAACGCAGGGTCTACAGTCGATTTGTAGTGAGTAGAATGTGATGCGCTGGTGGAGATGTATCTAAATACTTCGAACCTGAGTATAAACGACAACAAATTTGACCTGAAATTTTTCAGTATTTTATTGGCCCAATGAAAAATTAAAAACATCAAAAAATTTTATGCTGTTCAAGCATTCTTGTGGTGTCTTAACTACCTTAAAATTCAAATTACTTCAACTCCATTTTCAACATTTTTCTTCAAAATTTAGCCTAAAAATCCGATTACTTTTTCCAACACGTAGGTTTTTCGAATATTAAATTGAATCTGCAAATAAAATTTTGATAAGTGATTTAGAACAGAAATTATGCCAATTTTAAAATTTTGTTCACTTTTCAGCATATATGCCAAGCGTAGTTGACATGTCTGGTCGCGAGCAAATATATATATATAAACTTATCTCGTTTTGCGCCATATGTCTTATCGTGATCAGCACACTCCAAAACCTCAAGAAAACCCACCCCCACCCAATTCCTCAACCATCATGACAAATACAATACCTTACTTTTCCGTTTCCGGCAAAGTCGGTAAAAAAATGAAAAATCTAAAAAAATATTTTTTAATTTCAAGTTATTCGTGAGATACTTGTATTTGACTTCTCAAGGGTGGGTAGCATATGGTGGCTCTTGGCCCCACCCTGTATATATCGATCTGGGTACCCTCAACAATTGATTAAAAAGAAGTTACGAGAGGTTTGAAAATTGAAAAAATTTCAACGTTTCGAGAAAACTAAACATTTTAATTCTTGCGAGCTTGCTTTTCTCGCAACTTGTAAAACTCGAATCGCGCTTCACTTCCCAAAAGAGCAAGAATTAATGGATATAATCCATTATTCTGTCAATCATCGTCTTCTCTCGTGCCTCTTTCTGCTGATCAATTGCATCGTACCAACAATGAAACCTACGAGTTAAGTGGTTAATATTGAATTCGCCATTTCATCCGAGTATACGTACAATATAAAATGTAGTATATGTCTTATATTTTATTTCGTATATGTACAGAGTATATATACAGCAGTATACATATAGCATATTACAATATGATATTCGTACTCGTAAGTGAAGGTATAATACATATACGAGTACATACATGTGACACACACACGAGCTAAAATATATGGAAAATAATGGATGACATTGTCGCCGAAATATACCGCCTAAGGGTACTTCAAAAGAGCTCATAAAATTACATATTTTTTGATTTTTGCCATTTTCTCAGCCGCCCAAAAATACGGTGGCAGAGGCAGGCAATTTAATATGAAATTTAGACGAAACATGATATAAAATATCGAATTTTCACAAAAACCACACGTACCGTAGTACTCGTCCCCCCTTTGTCAAAATACCTATTCGGGTATTTGATCAAAGCCTGTGATTCTTCTTTGGTTTAATTTATGGAAACATATGGGCGACGATGTTCATTGAAATACGTATAATCGTATCTGCTCGATGGTTCGGAGCCAATACTTTTCGACCTTCATCAAAGGTAGGCCTACTTACATCAAGTGCATTGAGCATGAGATCGCGATATTGGTACTTAAATTTTGGTATAGCATTCTTTTGCTCATTCAAATTCAGGCAATTTTAAACTTCGTCGATATTTTTATATTAAAGGTACCTACCTGATTTTAAAAACCGTACAATTTTTTTGAAATTTTTTAGCCATTTTTTGAGCATAGTAATAACTTTTGAAATTTTTCATTGAATTTTTCGAGAAATGAATGATTTACGATCCTAAAGGAAGCTTTTCAGAATTTCTAAAAAAAACCATCACCAATGGATCTGCAAAAGGTCGAACTGATACAGTACAAATTGAACATAAAAATACGTAGGTAGGTCTTACAATTAGTACCAGCAATCCAGCATAGGGGCTTTTTTGGGTCAATTTTCTTTCTTCATTATCATTTGATAAATGATACAATATACAATTAATGTTTCACTCATATACTCGAAGTGACCTAAAACCTAATTATTTTCTGTCAGTATTTCGCATCTCACAGTTTATTTGTAACAAGTAAAAATTACGAGTGAAATTATAAACACCGGGAACCAGTATACTTGGGCACGAATTCACCGAGGAATTCTCTTTTCATACCTAGTATACTCGAGAAAAAAGGAAGGGAAAAAATATCTCCGGAGACGTTTTAAATGATCGATTTTCACATTCACATCCTTTATAAAATATTTGCTCGCGGTACAGCAGAGGGAAAAAAATAAAAACGGCACGATATTTCCAATGAAAAAGAGCATCAAAGGCGTACTTAAAATTATACCAAACATTAATGAGAGCATTATTAATGATAAATTATTCTCCTCCGATCGTACTTAGCGAGATTCCTGTCGTAAAATCATTAAAGAAGGTTACCATCCAAGGAGAAATGAAAAGCCTCACGTAAAGACCTTTTTTGAAGCGATATAACTGTGGAAAATTTCTTTTGTTCGGAGGATTTTAAACATTGGAAGTATGTCTTTAATGAAAAAAAAAAAAAACCAAAGCTTTTCAAAGTCGCCCAGTTTTATGTACTTTTATCATTTTTTTTTCTTGTGTGTTTCGGCTTTCTCTATTTTCTTCTTCATTCGAGTATTATGTGATATGTTGAAACTTGGAAAATATTTTTCCGCGGTAAACAGCGATTTATTTTATGAGATGGAGAGTGAATTCCGACGAAAATTCTTCAAAACAAAAAAAAACCTCGTCGTTGTAAACAGACATGAATGATTTTTTCCTCTTCTTCGTCATCTTTCTTCATCAAAACAATAACAATAGAACAACTGGCAAGATAATGTACTGATGATAAGAAAAAAACAACACCTATTTTGTCATGAATAACGTCATAAGTACGTGTGGACGATTCACGAATTGAGAATATAAAAACTCCCTTTTTTGATTCGTGTTTTCGAGGAGGATGGTACATATAGGTATTTGATTTTTTCGTCTAAGGTAACCTGATCAGTGTATGATCAGCAACCAGTAGTTGATCACACTGCATAAAAAGTGAAAAACAATCAAATAAGTTCGTAAACTTTGTGAGAACATGATCTTCAGAAAAAACCTTTTCGGTCAAATTTCCAAAAAGTCTCGCTTTTTGTAGCAAAAAATCTGTTTTTCTTTTTGTCAAACATCAAAATTGCAAAAAAAACCATGTTTACATCAGAACTATCAAAAAATGTTACAAAATAATTTTTTGTCGAAATTTAAAAAAAAATATTCTTTTTCTTAAAATTGCCAAAAAGTTTCGTTTAAAAAAAAAAAAATCCCGAAAAAATACCTTTTTTTAGGGTCAAAATTTCAAGAAATTTTTGATTTTTTCACCAAAAATTTGAATTTTTGCCAAAATTGTAAAAAAAAATCGGTGTTTCATCAAAATTACCAAAAAATGTTAATTTTTCGGTCAAAATTGCAGAAATGCATGTTTCTACTTTCTTATCAAAATTTCAAAAAAAAGCTAAAAAGTATTTTTTTTTAAGAATCACCCAAGTGTCTTGTTTTTTTTGTCTGAAATTGCTAAAAAGTATCACTGTTTTGCCAATAATTCCCAAAAGTTCTTGCTTTTTGGCAAAAATGGTCTTTTTTGCCGGAAATGGTAAGAATTTTCTTTTCGTGGTCAAAAAGTTGCAAAATCAGTCCACCTTTTAGAATTAAAAACTAAAACATGTCCTGTTTTTTGGTCGTTTTTCTCTTCACAAATTTCTTTTTTGATGTTTTGTCACTTTTTTGGTTATTTTTTAGTTACTTTTACAATCTTTTCTGGTTACTAAAGATTACCTTTTTGTTGGAAAAAATTGAGTACGAACCCAGGAAATGTTTTTTTCAATTTTTGGTAATATTTTCAAAAACCAAATTTGGGCCAAAAATGAAAAATTGACCTGGAATAACGCTAAAATTTGTTAGGTACCCTGTTTTTCACTCTCTCTCCCGTGGTTGAAAACGGTTTCAACTCGTTTTGAGCAGTTCTGAAGCCTCCAGTAGATTCTAAAAAGTTGGAATTTCCTCAAAATTCCATCGAATGAATTAGAAGCTAAAATTTACCTACTGTATATCCTGATTTCAACCTACTGAATCGATTGAAAGCGGTTTTAATCCATTCTGAAGCCTCCAGTCATATTGCGGAAATTCCAGATTATCAAAAAGTTCCATATAGACTGAGATCATCTAGAGCGTGAATTTTTTTTTTGAATCTTACATGTGATCCACCCTGTATATCTCACTTCGGCATAATTCCTATCACGATAGATACGTTGCTATTGCACAAGATGATATCACAGGCTTATTATTAATTCGAGGTAAATATAAGAGTAACTATTACCAGACGGTGGTAGGGAGAAAGGGAGCAGTATAAGAAACAAATCAGTGCACCGCACACGCCTTGGCTGCTGAGATGAAATACCAACAATGTTGGCGAAATTTTTTTCCCACGCTTTGGTTTTGCGGTTAATCGATATTCGTCCTTTATGCTCTTAACATCGGTATTAGTTTGAAGTGTACCTATAGCGGAAAGGGATCGGACGTAACCACGTTTTGCAGGTACACTACACGCATCGCGTGCGTGCTTTTCCAAGTTGAAAAAGTAAATTAACACCGTTTTAATATGGCGTTGGTGAAAATCTTCTCTCGCAGTTTAAGAGCACCTGGTACCTTTCGAGCTATACACTATATACAGATGCCAGATTAAAAGCAACTTGGCCTATAGTTGAGATTTATACAGGCTGTCTTTATTTACTAAAAACGTAGGTAATACTTATCTCTACGAGATTACGTCGAATTCGGTGTACTTTATGCATCATCGCGGCGGTATTTTTTCCTCATTCTTATTTAATTTAGTGGAGCAAAAATTAGCACAGTGAAGTGAACGTAGCCGTAGCCTTATGTCTGTCTGTGAAAGGGTCAAGTGTTTTGTAGTTTTTCTCTCTGTGTTGCTCTTTTCGTCCGAAGAGACGACGACGAGCAGTCATTAATAAACCTAACGCTCGAGATTGACATCGAAGAAAGAATAATGAGTAGAAGATAGCAGTTGAAAAATGAAGTTTTAACTTAAATTCGAGAAAATATTCAGCTTTTCTCGATGAATATGGCGCGAATGGCGAAAAAAACCGAAACGTTTGACGGCGATGATTAAGCGCGATTGCTCATTAGTTAACTTGTTTTTTACCCCCCCCCCCATTGTATTGTCCCCTTCATTGGGGCTCGTTTCAATTTTACAGTCTTTAAAGAAATTACGCTCCGGTGTTTATTTTTTTTTCGAAATGATACCAGCATTTTTAATCGTACTTCATCAATTTTCAAAGCTTAGATGGTTGGATCTGACTGAGATGCTCGGCTGTTTCGCAGATGCGATAAATAAAATTGGTTATGGATGAAGAAATAGATGCTTTCGAGATGGATTTTTCCATGTTTTTTTTTTTTTACTGTCCGCCTCTCTTGTTTTTTTTTCTCGCTAAGGTGTGTGTTTTTTTACAGACTATGAAAAAATGTATTGATGAGAATCTGTCAGGTGTAAAATCTGCCTCTTTATGGGCCTATAAAGGGGCTTGGGTGTGTTGAGTGGCGAAAAAGATTTAAAATATCAATCTTGAATACTTCACGATGACTTGTAAAAATTACAATCGGTTTGCCATTTTATTATCGAATTTTATTGAAAGAAAAGCCAGAATATTATAACATTATTGGTAACTATTTATTTGTAGGGGGAAAAGTAAAGTATAAATATACGAGTAAAATAAGTTTCACGACTTGAAGAATGTATTTTTTCTGTTTTCAGTCATAATTTCTGGTGTATAGTAATGTGTTTTCTTTATTACTTGAAAGCATTCAGTGTCATATAAAGTTTTTTTTTGGGGCAAGTTCAAATTTGAGAAGGAGGGTTACTTTGGGGTGGTATTTGCAGCTGGCAGAAACGTTTTTGAACCAAATACAGAGAAAAATCGAAAGACTGCCCAAAAATGCACCACCAAACAGAATTTCGTAAACCAAATTTATTTTTGGATTTTTCGTAAATTTTTGAAAATTCAGATTTGACTTATTTCTCCTTGAAAAAAAACCTGATCAAATCTAAAAATTTTCTTTAGGGAAAATTGAAAAGTTCACCAGAATTTATCACGAGCTTCACGACAACTTTCTCTTCAACTTGGAATACACAAAACTACGCATTTTCACGGATCGTAAAAAATAATACACATATTTCCAAATTGTAAAAAACATATTCTCGGAAATTCTGTCTCGTGTCAGAAAAGGTACCTACAGAAAAGAAAAGGAAAAATCGCCCCAAGGATATGACAAAGTTTGAACTGCGAGATCACGCGGGAAAAGTACTCGTACGAGTATAAGAAGGTAGAATTTAGATTTAGACTTTTAGTATAGTCATCATGTTGATCTTCGCTTGTTCCTCGTTCAGCATCGAATGATATTTGAGAAAAAAAGCAGGAATTTATTCGCTATATAATCTAAAACATCGAAGGGAGCTTCGAATATAAAAGATGGGGAATTTTGAAAAACGCCCGGCGCAATATAGCAAGCCTTAATTTTATAACTCGAACGAGAAAAGTTTTCGTATTTTGTTTTGAATGATACGGTAGTGATGTTGGGGGAGCTTTGTTCGGATATATTATTTGTACGAGTATTTTGTCATTCGTTTGTAGGTATTTTTGTTTCGGTATTATTGACAGTTTTCGGGCGTTTTGGCATATTGACTGATATTTTAGGGAGGAATTTCATCCTTCCAGCCGTGATAGGGATGGAGGGAGGGGGTCAAGTTTTAAAAAATCGATGAAAAATTCATCTTTGGGGGACCGGCAAATTACACGTATGAAATTGCACGTAAGAAAATTGCACGTGCGAAATTGCACGTATACAATTGAACGTGTGTGATAATTGCACGCATGTGAAAATAGAACGTCTGCAAATTTAACGTCTGAAAATGATTTAATGTGAGATTTTCACCAAGCCAAAATACAGTTTCGAAACGTTCTGAGCAGTTCTGGAGCCTCCAGCGGATTTTTGAAAGCTGAAATTTTCGCAAAATGTTACTCAAAGAAGGTGGAAAGCTAAAATTTACTTCAACATGCTGAGTCAATTTTAGACGGTTTCAAGGCGTTCTGGAACTGGAACCTCCGGTTGTATTTTGGAAATTTCAGATTTTCACAAAGTTTCATAAAAACCGTCTAAATTAACTTTTGAACTTTCGAAATATGGCCCCTGGCTCCTGAACAGGTTGAAACTGTCTGAAATCGACCGCGCGCATGTTAAATTTACAGTATTACTTGAAATTTTTTCTGGAATTTATATGAGCAGATAAAAAATTTACTTTTGAAATCGAGCTCATAGAATTTCGCGAAAACTCCCTAAAACAGTCGAGAGGGTGCTCAATGTGCACTGACCAAAATTATAGGGGCTGAATTTCATTTTTAGCCTTTTCAGAACAATACAGAAAGTTGAACGTAATAATTGAACGCATGTAAACGTTCTATTTTCACATGCGTGCAATTATCACACACGTTCAATTGTATACGTGCAATTTCGCACGTGCAATTTTTCACGTGCAATTTGAAACGTTCAATTTGCATCATTTGATTGCTCATTAAGCACCTATTCAGCCTACCTACTTGTTGGTGGGAATTTTGTGCAAATATATACTTGAGAAGATACCCTCGTATATCTTACATAATATCTCTGGTTAGATACTACAGCCTATGCTGCGACATCATAAATGTATACCTTATGTTCAGTATCACTATTCAACAGGTGTTTAAATCGCCCAAACACCAACGTGCTAGCACCGTTTCCACGCGAAGAATTATTCTCAGCCTGCCTTTCGGTCGAGTTGGCAATCAAAAAGTCACCATGTAGTCACCACGATCGTATAATACTTTCAAGGGAATCCTCTTTCAATTATAGCCACGTAACGTGGCTGGAATAGCAAGCAGAATTACATGACGTCATTATAACTTCTTTTTTGCTAAAACATTTCACATTGTTTCTATAGTAACAACGACGCCATACCGAATGTAAAAACGCTCTCCAACGGTGTGAAACTTAAAAAGGGTAATCGACAAAAATGGAATTATCGATACGACGTGAATATACTCGCTGAATGAGATTTCGCCGCCGAAATTGTCACTTTGAAATTGACCACTCGAAAAGACTTTGCGGTTATTGAAAACCTCGTATAGACTTATTGTCTGTATAGAGTACTGGGCAGTTTTGTGAAAGATTTGGCCTACGTATTATTTTATTTTTTTATTTTCTGTAGCTGAGTATATTGGATTTAGACGTGTGAGTCTATCAACCCAGTATAATTTAGGATGTGAAAACGAGTTATAGAGTTTTGTTATTTACTTAGTTGACTTTCTAAATAATAAGTACATTATTAAATACTTCTCAATTTTGAAAAAAATGTTCAAGTTGGGAGACTCTAAACAGTCTAAATCAAAAATTTTCTGGTATTTTTACCATTCTCAGGAGTAGCTGAGGATATAAAATGATCGAAAAAATAAGCCATAATTTCAATTCATTGAATTCAGTGACTAAAAACGAGTCAAAAATTCAAAATTAGTAGGTATGCCGCTTTACTTTTAAAATATTTTTGATTTTTGTCCAAAACAGATGATTTTTGGTGTTTTCAAAAGTATGGAAGATTTCATTTTGGAAATTATAGTTTATTGTTACTGAGGTGCTTAAAAAAGCCTTCACTGTAATTTTTTGACATGTTCGAATTTTTATATTTTCTTACTCAAAGTTTGACCACTGACCAGTTTTACAAAATATCACAACTGCGTAAAAATATTGAGCTCTCTTCAGTTACATGATCTGCCCCCCCGCCCTCAGAATGATTAGAAGATATTTCTAGTAGTTTTGATCAGCTTTGAAACCGACAGCAAATTTTTACGAATTGATTATAATTTTGAAAATTTTTTACGTATGTATTTGTGCCATTTTTTTTTAGGTATGTCGAGTACTTATTTTAAGAATTTTTTTCCATTCAAGATACTCTTATTTTGAGTATCGAGGTACATAGTAATCTAGCATTTTTCAAAATTAAGTAGGAATTTTAATAAGTATACTTATTTATGTATGTATCATCTCTCAATTATTTTCTTATCTACAGCTAAGATAAATTTATTGGAAATTATTAATTTATGTTATTTTTTTTTGTTTTGTTCTAGGTTAGTATTGAATTTTCATTATAAGGATAACAGAAGATGAAAAGTGGTGGGTGAGTGTCCATCTATGTATCATCGTACTTATTCATAATATGAAGTCATCCCGACTGTTGAGCCAAACAAAGTGCTAAATAATTATAATCAGAACTTTCAAATTTTGATCATCTTTGTTGATCTGTGATCTCTGACATCCTGCGAAACAATTTATGACATGTAATTAAGATTAGGCTTTCTTTGCCTCACGTGCTTAGTTGGAAAAATTCCAAGCTCGATCTGACTGGCTCCAAAAAAATGAAATTGAGATTGTTTTCAAGTATGGAGGATCATGTTTGCCAAAAAAAAAAAAAAAACGCTCAATGTCTTCCTTGAAAATTGTATTTTTTTCTTTTTTTTCTAGAGGTTACAAATGGGTAAAATCGATGTGCCATTCTACCCCGAACAAGTCGATCTGTTTTCATGCAAATTGTCAACGTAGTAGGTATAAATTGATTCATTTTTCAGTGAATCAATTCATCTAAGAAAATTATTCACGAACGAATTGATTCATTTTTCAAAAGAGTCATTCGCGAACGAATAGATTCATTTTTAGTGGATCAATTTGTAATCATTGATTTATGAAATCAATTCGTTCGCGAATGATTCTCCAAAAATGAATAAATTCGTTCGCGAATGGATTCACCGAAAATGAATCAATTCGTTCGCGAATGATTCACTAAAAATGAATCAATTCGTTTGTGAATGATTCTCCAAAAAATAAATTAAATGAATCAATTCGTTCGTGAGGTAGTCATGTATATGATTTAATTCGTTGGCGAATGATTCACCAAAAATGAATCAATTTGTTCATGAATGATTCTCTAAAAATAATTAAGTAAGTGAATCAATTTGTTCGCCAGCTAGTCACTTATATGACCTAATTCGTTCGCGAATGATTCACCAATAATGAATCAATTCGTTTGCGAGCTAGCCACTAATAGTAATATGACTTAATTCGTTTGCGAATGATTCACCAAAAATGAATCAACTAATTCGTTCGTGAATGATTCTCTAAAAATTAATTAAATGAATCAATTCGTTCGCGAATGATTCATCAAAAATAAATCAATTTGTTCGTGAATGATTCTCTAACAATTAATTAAATGAATCAATTTGTTCGCGAGCTAGCCACTTATATGACTTAATTCGTTCATGAATGATTCACCAAAAATAATGTAAGCACTCCATTTTCATGATCTGCCACTGACTTCTCCTCTTCATCTCTCCTCTGTCGTATGATATCGACTCCTTTCGGTTCGATTTCGAAAATGAAGCTATTTTTTGATGTTTGAAAATTTTCCTTTCGGAATTAGAATGCATCCAAGGTTTTTTATGTACGTAGCTGTAAAAAATTGAATCATTTGCCAGACAAAATTTATATAGGTATGTGTCCTCTGTATAACCTTCATTACACTTTCAAAAAAAAAAAAAAAAAAAAAAAAAATCATAACGGTCCATTCTGATACAAGTACAAGTACTTACCTGGATGAATGAGTTCGTTACTTTAATAGCTAATTCGCAGTCACGTATTGCAATTTTCTTTTACTACCAACCATATTATAATAAATATCAAATCGCTCGATAGAGGAATTCGCATCTCCACGGAATGGATTTAATTTCGAAATTAGATTTTCTGCGTCGGATTACCTACCTACAACACCTTATGGAAAATACGAAAATTGTCTATACTGCAGTTTATTGCGGTTTATTCATTTGGAAACTAAGTGAGAACTTCAATATCGTCAGCGAGGTATTGGAAACGATTAAAAACTCTTCGAATCAACTCGTATCATATTTCTTTCGCTTTTAAACGATCTCACACAGCGTTACGATCATTTATCAAAGTTACACTTGTTGTGAAAAGCACAGCTAGCGCAAAATTCCTCCATTCGCGCAATACGAGCAACGACGACGACGTTCGAGTTAGTCTTTACGTAGTACACAATTTCAGTCCAGCTATAAATTTTCGGACGTCTTCCGGCGCTCTGCGCTCGCCAGTGGGACTTTTATACATCATTTTGAAGTGAACTAGCAAGCTGCACGCACATAGGCATAGGCAAGCATTGGGCCAGAAATTCATCGCGTTAACGATCCGTAAAACGCATAATGTAATAATGAATCCGAAAGGGTCAACAGAGCCTATATCGCTACAAGACGAACTAATTAACTTAATATGACTAATTAACGCACCAAAAAAAAACGAATGATACTTTTCTACCCTTTCTATATAATACTAAAACGGTTTGTTTTTCTTTCATTAGAGTTTTCTTTTATCTGAAGTGGCGATGTTTTCCACCATTTTTTTTTCTCTTTATTTAAGTAGGTACTCTTTTCACATTTTTTTTTTTTAGTTTTTTGTACTTCTTTAGTCTCGCTTTTTTTCATCGATTTTTATTCGTTTTTTTTTCTTCTCAAATTGTTTACGACTTTTCTTCCCGTCTTTTCCTCCTCGTTACATACCTAGGTGTATAATAAAACGACTGTATTTTGTAACATTTCCTTCGTTCGTTTTTTGTAAAAAAAATTTCTGTGTATTTGTTGCTTTATTGTTCTTCTCGTAGTGTACGAAAAAACTCGCTAATTATTCTTTTTTCACTGTACGATTACGTCATTACTATACAAAGAATGAGATAAATTTACAATCTTTTTTTTTTTTTTTTTTTTTTGAAAAAAAAGCGACCAGGCGTCGAGAATGGAGCGTGTTTACAATATATTCTTCTTGGTGCCGAGGTAATTCCTGTACGCTATCTATGAAATTATACAACTTTCGAGTACTTATAGGGAACAAGTGCTGAGCGCAAATT
This sequence comes from Planococcus citri, assembly GCF_950023065.1. Classification (NCBI taxonomy): domain Eukaryota; kingdom Metazoa; phylum Arthropoda; class Insecta; order Hemiptera; family Pseudococcidae; genus Planococcus; species Planococcus citri. Next base: position 42,818,486 of record NC_088680.1, on the reverse strand, counting down.
ATCGAACAAAGTAATCCGTGTATAGTACATTGTGGTAAAGTTGAAAGTGATCAAGTATCGTTTTACACAATACGCTTACCATGACAGGAAGTGCCACTCTTCGCTTCGAGTAGTTTGTCTTTCTAGTGTAAGCTATATGTAGAGATATATGCACCCCTGGAAAAAATTAAAAAGAAAGGCGACGCGAATTATAACGAACGAGTTTTTCAAAGAAAAAAGAAAAAAAGTGAAAAACATAACTTTTAATGTTCGCGTCTTATGTGCTTGTAATCGCGATAGAGTGTCTATTATTATTATTGAAGTAGCGATCTGCACTTTTAACGAAACGCTGCCTATGAAAAGGGCGTGAAAGATGGTGGGGATGAAAGAGGCATTCGAAATTTCGTCTTTTAATTGTGCTGTGTGGTGGTGAAAAGTGCCCCAGAAAATCTATTTTGATAAGTAGCATGATACTTTTTCAAAAATTATGAAAATCATGACTCTATTGGAGCCTCAAAAGTGCTCGAGAAACATTTTCATCAAAGTATTCCAAATTCTTTCAAAATGTCAACCCATTTTTATAAGTCCCATAGGGACGAAAGCAAAGGGGGAGAGAGTGGACCACACCCCTCCTCCCACAAAACTCCCCATGTAAAAAACATTGCTTTTTAACCTATCAAAAAAAAGAATTTTCGAAAGCTTTTACCCTCAGTTCGCTGGAGCCTGTTTGCTTTTTTTTCAAACTAGGAATTTTTAAAAAATCATCATTTAAAATTTGCCTATTTCAAAACAAAATAATATGACCAATTTTTGACAAATTTTCCAATTTTTGACAAATTTTTGAAAGCAGATTGGAGGAGTGGGACTTCTCTAGTTTCGTTTCCATTGAAATTTACCTGGCGATGTATTTCTCCAACTATAAGCCTTTTCAATTACCCGAATGAATTTCAGCATAACGTGCCAACAACTTCAAGTCAAGAGGTTTGCCCTCTTGGCCCCTCAAAGATGATCTGGGTCGAGTATTTAACAACTGTTTCCTCAAAGAAGAAAACGCTGCCTGGCGGATTACGACAAACGAATAAAGGGGAAATATTCGCATAAAAAACGTGCACCACTTACAACAGTGTTAACAACAGGCACTTCATTTCTAAAATCACACCGTTGCACCGGTATAAGTATAAGTATAGGGTAGCGAAGTCGCGACTGGGCCGGCTATACAAAACAATACGTCGTTTAAAAACACCGAGTTTGCGACAGTAAAACAACCAGAAAATCATTTAAAATACACAAAAAGAAAGAGAATCGACTCGGTTAAAGTAAACCACAGTGGTTGAATATTCCGCCAAGTCGGCATGGTACGCTCGAGTAGTCGTTCATTTTACTTAAGTATAATTTGTACAGCATGGCGTTCTCACAACAACTGCGAATATCCTGAATCCTCGTCGAGGCGAACTTAAACACCGCCGTAGGCAGTACAAAAAGAAATCAGAATTGATTCCGATTCTAAAATAAACACGCGAATTTAAAACACCTAAAAAGTAAATAAATAGGGTAACAATAACAAGTGAAAAAAATCATTTTCAAACGACCCTGGTATCGCGAAAGCTAAAAAAAAAAAAACTGTTTGTATTACAAAGTTGACTGATTATTTGAAATAAATTCCGCATCGAATTATTTCCATTTGAAATTCGTTTTAACAACGAGAGATCTTAGTACGAGTACATACAACAAGAAGGGAAAAAACGAATTTTCTCAAATAGCATATCCACTTGACAAGTAAACCGTTTGAAACAAAGACTACGAAACCGAAATTGAAATCGTTCTTTTGAAGTACTCTTAAAAAGAATTTTCGTAAGTGCCATGTCATCATCTTTTCTTTTTTTGGACGCTTGTTAAAGCAAAAAAAACTTCGTTTTCGACGAGCAGAAAAAAAACATATGGTGTTCTAGATATACCTACCAATTGTAAACGCGTTTTTCGTTGTTTTAAAAAATACTGGGAATAAATCTTAAAAATCTACCGCTATTAAAAATTACCATCGCGAATGAAAATCAAACGCGACGATGACGATGAAACTTTTCAACAACAAATTGCACCTCGCTCCTCTGAACTCGTGGTGACTTAAGCACTGACACCAACTTAATTAAAACGTCAAGTTGAAAGCTTAACGATAATTTCATTTTTTTTTCATCTTCCTCTCGTTCATTTTCTAATTCGCATGACGAAAATAATACGCTTTCATTTCACCTTTCCTGATTGCCGAGAAAATTCTCATTTTCTTACGAACCAAAAATGTCATCTTATTTGGAATTACTCTAAAACCATCATTTTTAATCTGATGGAATTTCTACACGGATATTGTAATTGTGTTTTCGAGTACTCGTAATATACTTATATTTAATGAACAGTTGGTAAAATGAGGCTAAGAGGTCAAAAAATTATCGATTTGGTGAAAATATTTGCAAAAAAAAAAAAATTCAAGATAGAGATGGGCTAAAAATTTATTAGTCAACAGGGCAACTGGAACAAAGTGTTCTCAGTCTGAGAAAACCAGCTGCACAATACAGCACGGACTTTCCAAATTCCACTCGTCCTTTCAATTGGGTCATTCCACGTCAATTCGACCGAGAAGTGGTAAGGGGGGTAGGCGATTTTTTGAAATTTTTCCTGTGGAAAGACCTTCAGAATGGATAACCAATGGCTCAAATCGCAGCCCTGTAGCCCTTTTTTGAAGGCTGCCAGGGGGTGTCAAAGTTTTCAATGAACTTGAAATATCATCCATTTTAGCAGTAGATTACTCGATAACCGCGATGCCTACCAAAATGGAAGTTTTCTCAATAGTTAGGGGGTTTGAAATGCTTTTTGGTGATATCATAAAAATCAGTGTTACCACTTTTTTTCGTACGAAAAATTAGCTTGAAACGTTTCAAAACGTAGTTCTCATATCGTTCCGACTCTTAAAAATTCTGAAAAAATATATGTATTATGGACAACTTTTCATGCTGAACAACATATTAAAAAATTGGGATGGTGTTATTTCTTGAAGTCGATTTATAAAAATTGATAGTTTGCTGAAAAATTGCGATTTTTTGTTTAAAACACGAAAAAAAGTTCTGATTGGTGAAGTTGACCCATTTGACCCCTATTTTTACGTATCCGTTCAAAAAGTTGAAAAAAACCCTTTGACTCGATGAAATGAACGCATCACAAAAAAATCAAAATTCGAAAAAATTCAATTTTCAATTCCAAACATCAAAAAAAGTTAAAATTTATTCTGTTGTTTTATTTTGACCTTTTTCTGACTATTTCGTGAAAAAGTTGATGAAAATTACACTCATCGAAAAAAATTGAAATTTGTTTATTTTTTAATCTATGGAAAACTACGTTTTGAAACTTTTCGAGCGAATTTTTCGTACGAAAAAAAGTGGCAACACTGATTTTTATGATATCACCAAAAAGCCTTTCAAACCCCCTAACTCTGGGAAAAAGTTCCATTTTGGTAGTATCGCGGTTATCGAGTCATCCACTGCGGAAATGGATGATATTTTATGTTCACTAAAAATTTTGACACCCCCTAGCAGCCTTTAAAAAACGGTTAGAGGGCTGCAATTTGCGCCATTTCCCTTCAAAAAGTCTTTCCGTAGGAAAAGTTTCAAAAAAATCGCTGACCCCCTCACCACTTCTTGTCGAATTGACATGAAATGACCCTGTAATAAAATTGTTCAAAAGTGACCTCGGGACCTATCAAATTCAAATACTTCAACGAAAATGTTTTTCGAACTTTCCTGAACAATTTTAAACTTAAAATTGGGTGATGATTTTCGGGATTTTTGAAAACGTGTCATGGGACTTCATGGACGAAAATAAAGGCTTTGTTGGGGGGGGGGGGGTGCTGGTAAACCGAAAATTTGGTGACCTATATGAGAAAATAATTTTAGGTTTCACAGTACCTCTATGGACTTCTGCCATCTTTTCAACAAGTTTTCTCTAATGGGCACAGGAATAATTAAATTTTTTATAATCGTAATAAATTTTCAGCATTTATTTTCAAACGTGCAAAAAATGTATTTTTTATAACAACTTATAGGAGCATATGAAAAATTTCGTACAAATTTGAACTTTGAATGAGTAGGACATCGGAATTCTGTCTAGGAGATGAACCCACAGTGCTCAAACTCGAAATAGGGTTCTTTATCCACGAATGCACCAAAACAATTTTGGTTTTTTCGTTGTAAACATATATACCGAATGGTCTATCGACGTAAAACGTCTTGTAGTCCGTTTTATTCCCATTGACGAGAGATTGTTGGACCGGAAATGAATCGCAGACAATGAGATCTTCTCCATTTACAGCGGTGCCATTTTCATTTAAAGAGATCATTGGTAAATTGATGGAAGGAATGGTGTAATCGATGTTTTCCTGATGGGCACTGACGTTTCCGAACAAATGGAGGTATTGGGCGGTTGAAAAATTGCTCACTGATTTCAATTGTTGGTCTGGGTAAGGCAGCATGATGATCATAGCGAATTCGTTATTTTTGTAAGGGAGCCGGATGGCTTCGTATTTTAGCTTGGAATTGTTGTAGTAGCCGATTTTCTCCTTCGAGTTGAATGCTTGGATTTTGATTTTTTCTTGATGAGGTATTTTGAAGTTCAGTCTGTGATGAAAAATTATCCATAAATTAACTGTAAGTTCAAAATGGGTGGAATATTTCTGGTGTCATCCCATAAAAGTACAAATTCGGTGCACTGTTCTACTTACGTTTTGATTGAATTGGTAGAAGTCTTCGGCTTATCCCAGCAAGCTGTGTAACTCAACAGGCTCACTTGCAAGTAGCTTTTCCCCTTTGTTGTTAAATGGTACAATTTCTGAGCTCGATTTTTTGTATTTTTAGCAATCCATCTGAAATATTAATTTTTATATATTATAAATAGATAAATTTTTTTAAAAGTGTAAAAGGAAATTATCGATAACGTACTGGTTAATGGAAACCAAAAGTGTTTCGTTATCTGTAGGGTCAAAGGAAACGTTGTGTAGCTCGGCGTGATAGTATTTTTTCGCATCGTCTAAGAATGGCTGAGATGTGTTTTCTCGATCATAGAATATCACATTGTTCACTTCAAGTTTAACGTCTGAAGATTTTTGCAACGTATCCGTAAGACTGGATAAAAAGTAGGTTTGGTTCAGATACCTGTAAAGAAAATTGTGGAAAAAGAATTCGGTTTGTAAAGCAGCTTAATAATTGGGAGTAATGAAGTATGATTGTGATTTGATTCTAGACTTACTCATCTTTGGTGAAGTAAAGAGCCAAGTCACTTTCGTAGTAATACTTAAGTTTGAATATATTCACGGACACTTCGGCAGATAAAGGAATAAACTGAATATTCTGTGCCAGCGGCGTTATTTTCAATAAAAAATCATCGTGCGCGTGTATGTTATCTAAAATATCATTTTGAATCTAAGTTTTAAAGAATACATTTATCGTTTAGAAAATTCAAATTTATTTTATTGCACTGATCAGAACTTCGATAGAAAAATCAAATTATTTACCTTCTGCTGGATACTTAAGGTAGGAGGAGAAGATCGAGAGTTGGTACAAGCAGCTTCAAGTTGTAGCAAACCAATTGCGAAAAAAATCGATATTTTGCCCCACATATTCGAATTTAGGTCGTTAAAATTGTTTTAAATAAGAAAAAAAAATCCGGTAAAATTTTTTAAAATGTAATTTAGTGGAACGATTACATAAATTCACGCTGTACCCAATCACATATCACTACCTACTAAATTTTTTTTTCAACGGTTACCAGTTCTATGTTTAATCAAGCATATTTTTATCATTTTGATAACCTTTACTGTGTCGAATTGACGCGAGTGCATCATAATTTGTTTACTCGAATTTTACTCGGGATAATGGTGATGTTGATACAGTTTTCTCCTATATTTATCTAGATTCTTGATAGAAATGGAAGTCACGCGAAACGCGAAGAAAAACCACGTGCCTATGGTGTTCGTAGATAGGAATTTGATTGATACTACAATATACTTAGGTATAGGTACTTGTTTCTTCGAAGAAAAAAATCGAGTTATCGAAGTTGAAAATAATGACTGTTTAAACTCGTAAACAAAGATGATCCGATATATGAAATTAAGTGTTGGTAGGTACTTATAAAACATAATTTACGAAAAGTGGAAATCCCCATCCAAATTCCTGTGGATGTGCACAAAGTTTAAAACGAAAGATTAGGATGAATGCAGACTAGAATCCTGTGGAGCGATGAATTTCCAGGTTGAACACATTAAAAGAAAATAGGAACAATTCAGCTACATAAATTCTAATAATTTTATATTAAAGGAAACAAAATCGAAAAAATTATACAAAATAAACAAAGCAACGTTAGATATACGTAATGAATAAATTCCATTGCATGTGAGTATCAGGATTTGAGAAATTTGAAGTAGGATTTTTCACCCACGAATGTACCAAAATGTATTTTGTTTTTTCGTTATAAATTAATAAGTCGAATGGTCTATCCACGTAGAATGGTTTATAGTTGATTTTTGTATTATCGTCCCTGAGAGTGAGAGTCTGTTGAGCTGAAAATGAATCGCAGATGATAGGATCTTCTCCATGCACCCCGGTACCATTTTCGTTCAATGAGAACACAGATGAACTCATTGTAGGAATGACGTAATCGATGTTTTGCTTATTTGTGCGGATATTTCTGAATAATTGAGAGTATTGGTCGAATGAGAATTCACTTATTGATTGTAAGGATCGATCTGGGTAAGGTAGTACGATGATCATAGCGAATTCGTTATTCTTGTAAGGTAATCGGATGGCTTCGTATTTTAGTTCGGAATTGTTGTAGTAGCCGATTGTTTCCTTCGAGTTGAATGATTCTACTTCGATGTCATTTTCAGGTGTTTTGAAGTTCAGCCTGCGAATAATTAAATCAATACCAGATTTTCATTATTTTAGCCTTTACAGCATCTCCAAAGGTAGTCATGGGATTGTTCTTTTGTCATCTCTACACATGGTCATTGGTCAAGCAATACTCTCTAAATTTGAAACAGTCAATTTCACTGCTTAGCAGTCACGACATTTTGCTTTTTTAAAGCAGTAGTTTTTTTTTACTGCAAAACAGTGAAAATTTACTGAATTGGTCAGTAAAAAATCATTTTGACTGACCAATTCAGTAATTTTTCACTGTTTTGCAGTAAAAAAAAAACTACTGCTTTAAAAAGGCAAAATGTCGTGACTGCTAAGCAGTGAAATTGACTGTTTCAAATTTAGAGAGTAAGTACATAGGTACTTGAATCAATGAACATAGCGTATTTCACCGTCTCTATGGATGGAAAATGTGTTCTGGACGAAATCTTGGGATGGCAAATATGCAGAACCGTAGTCTAATTCTCTTTGAGTATTACAACAGTATGAAGTAAATATTCACTTACATTTTGATTGAATTGACTGAAGTTTTTGGCTTATCCCAGCAAGCTGTAAAACTCAACAGGCTGAGTTGTACGTAATTTTTTGCTTCTCTTACCAACGTATTCAATTCATAAGCTCGTTCTTCGGTATGATTAGCAATCCATCTGAAATAAGTGCGTACCTATGTATTTTTATGCATATGTATTATCATAAATCGATCTTTTGAAAAAAAATACACAAAATGTTTGATCAGTGGACGGTGGTACTTTAGATCTGGATTTAGCCGGAGATTTAGACGTGAACCTCCTTGAAAAAAATTACATATTTTGTGAAGTTACTGTGGCCTATCTTTAAAACTATAATGGAGAGGAAATTAGGTCCACGTGGAGGCCTGCGTCACTGAAAAGCATAAGTCAAAATCCACTTTTGATCACAAGTGCAGAAAATACATCAAAGAATGAGAACATTTTTTTTTATTCTTACGATTTTTTGCTCGAACTGCGAATTGAAGGCGCTAGAAACAGATTTTAAAAAAATTGCTTCTGAGGCTGAATTTTAAAAGGTTACTTTCGCATCAAACCTATTGATGAGTCCAGATTTTTTGACATTTTTTCATCCTTTTTGAGCTCTTCAATTTTAGCCCAAAAACTGTAAACTATTGACAAAAATTTTTCAATTTATGTATTTTTTTAATCCAATGGAGTATTTTACCCTAAAATTATGGCCAAATGACCTTAACAAGACGTTGGAAAAAATTCAAAATTGTTAGGCCCATGTAGAACCTTCCCCCCTCCCCCGTAAACAAAGTGTAGAAATTTTTTTAAAAAATTCGTACTCGAATATCTTCAAAAAAAACGTTCTTTTTTATTCAGACGATCTTTGAATTTGATAAAAATGAACTTTGCACTTTTCCAATGATTTCAACATGATAATATTGAAGTACTGAAGACATTTAGAAACAATTTGAACAATAAAAAAACTTAATAAAAAATTGTTTTTCAAAATAATATGATAATTTTATGATGAGGTTGCTATTTCCTTAAGGTAGTGTACTTGCCTACTTGAAAATGAGTAATTAATTTACATTTATACAAAACAGTGGGCGTCAAAAGATCACCCAAGCCAAAATTATATTAAAATTTTTTTTTTCGAATCACATGACAATTTTTCTAAAACGATCCACCCTGGCCACCTTGCTGGACACCCTGTATAACATTTATAAAATGTGATTAATCTATAGACGTACTCGTTAATGGAAGTCGAAAATGCTACTTTATTTGTAGGGTCAAAAAGAACGCTGTATAGGTCGGCGTGAAAATATGTTTTTGCATCGTCTAAGAAACGCTGAGGTGTGCTTTCCTGTTCGTAAAATATCGCATTCTTCATTTCTAGTTTCACGTTGGATGATTTTTGCCACGAATCCGTAATATTGATTACAGAACAGATTATTTTCAGAAATCTGCAAACAAGCTTTTGATTAGGTATCTACCAAAAAACCGAAGTAATTTCATACTGAAACGAACAATTCGGGTGTTTACAATCGAGGTATCCTGATGGACTTGTACCTCTCAATTTTGGTCAAATTTTGAAAAGAACAAAAAAGTTATAGGTCATGTGATGTTAGTGCTGATTTCAAATTTCAGTCAATTTTCTTGATACCTACAAGCCCCCTGAGTGCCACAATAAACAATTCTCCTCTCCCAATTTTAGAAACATTAAAAAATTCATTCGTCTTATTGTTCGGAATTTGAAGCTATCAAATTTCACTAAATTGAACAAGGTTGTTTGAGTATAGAATATCATTCAATATTATCATGATTTTTTTTAGAATGAGAAAAAAGTGTTACAAATACTCCTGATCTATACTTACTCATTTTTGGGGTACTGAGCAACTGCGTCGTCTTCATAATAATACTTCAGTAGACCTATACACATAGATACTTCCATAGATAGAGGAATGAACTGAACGTTCTGCTCCAGTGAAGTTGCCTTCCATAAAAAATCTTGACGTTTGTTCATAAAATTGAACATTTTAATTTGAATCTATTAAAAAAAAAGACGTATTTTCAAAAAATTACTACTTACGAGATGTAGGTAGGTACCTATTTAAATTAATGTTTTGTCAATGCTTGACTGATGGAGAAAAATTAAAGTTCATTTACCTGTTGCGGAATACTTAAGTCAGAAGGAGACGATTGCGAATGAGTGACTGCGAATTGTAGCAAACCCATTGCCAAGATCAGTGATATTTTTCGCGACATGTTCGAATGTGGAGACGCACTATTTCGTGACCGATAAATTCACTTTTAAAGAACTTTAGATAGGAGAATTTCAACTAGACAGTTATATTTATATGTATATTCATATACGATATACTCGTACGAATAATCACAAGTTATACTATGTACCTACTAAAAATTTCTTTCTACGGATTCCCATTTACATATAATTATGTCTAAAGGTGTTCATAATCGGCCTATTTATCTTTATGAATTGGCACGGGTGCATCTAATGTAATTTATCTATTTTTATTCGAATTTTAATTAGAACAACAGTGATATCAATTCCTACGATTTTTTCCTACGAGTATAATACGAGAAGGCCCACTTGAGTAATTATGTGTATCTTTCTCCCTCTAGATAATAATTTATTCATTCGAATCGTGTGGAAAAGCCACGTGTCTATTTGAGCATTTATCGTACAGACATCTCAGATGATTGTCTTGTGAGCATTTCTGCATTTGCTGATATCTGCATTTTAATTTAGTCGTGAAAAGATATTGTGATTTGTCAAAAAATTATTCTGCAAAATATATTTTCCAGTTTTGGTGAATTTTTGCTATTTTACTGAAAAAAATTGCCAACTGTGAAAGGCGTTTTATTGATGTTTTACTAGAAGCCCTCGTTTGAAAAATTACAAATTTTCAGATCAATTTCTTTGATCGATGTAGTATTTTGGCTCTCCAGAAGGAGTTTGAATGAAGAACTTTATTGCTAGCTAAGTTAACTGGTTCGTAGACTTGAGCTTTATCGACAACATTCTGTTATAGGATAGACAAGAAATAACTTTGCAAACTTCAGGTGCTATCGTTCAGAATATTGTATTACTTTTAAACATTGTCAACAATGAGAATAGATGAGTTTGAAAAATTTGACGTTGAACGCCACAACGTAACAACTTAGTCATTCATAATAGCTAAATTCCATTGCATATGAGAATCAGGATTCGAAAAGCTCGTAATAGGATTTTTCACCCACGTATGCACCAAAACGTAGCGCATTTTTTCGTCGTAAATAAGTAAACCGAATGGCCTATCGACATAAAACGGTTTGTAGTCGATTTTATTCTCGTTCAAAGTCTTCTGAGTTAAAAAGGAATCACAGACGATAGCATCTCCATTTATACTGGTACCGTTTTCGTTCAAAGAAAACACAGGTGAATTCATCATAACCGGAATGGCGTAATCGATGTTTTCGTTATTCGTGCTGACATTTCCGAATAATTGAAGGTATTGAGGGATTGAGAATTTACTGATTGATCGTAATGGTTGATCTGGGTAAGGTAACAGAATGATCATGACGAATTCGTTGTTCTTGAAAGGTAATCGGATAGCTTCGTATTTCAATTCGGAATTATTGTAGTAACCGACTGTTTCTTTCGAGTTGAATGTTTGGACTTTGATCACTGTATTATAAGTGGTTTTGAAGTATAACCTGTGAATTAATGATAGTCATTAGATTCGTTGTATCATATTGAGCCATAATAATTATGCTATGTATATTTCAGTTTTAGTTCCTTCTTTTGAAATCGTAAATTTTTTTATTAGACATATCTAGAGACGATAGGCTATTTCTTTGTTAGCATACGAACTAGGGTAGTTATTTATTGTAAGTATATTTACGTGTTGGCTGGATTTGCAAAAGTCTTCAGCTTATCCCAGCAAGCTGTAAAAGTCAACATGCTGAATTGCATGTAACCGTTTGCATCTCTGACCAGATCAATCAAATTATAACCTCGTGCCGTTGTGTATTTAGCAATCCATCTGAAATATGTATTCAATTTTATAGTTCATTAATGTATCGTAACCCACCCCCCCCCCTTAATTTTAGTGAGTGAAAAAATGTTACTGATGAGTAGATACACGTACTCTTGAATAGAAGGCAGAAGTATTTCTTTTTTTGCAGGATCAAAGGACACGTTGTACAGCTCGGCGTGAAAATATGTTTTTACATCATCCAGGAACTCCTGAGATGTATTTTTTTGTTCATAAAATATCGCATTGTTTACTCTGAGCTTCACATCAGTTGATTTTTTCCATATATCCGTAATAATCGTTAAAGAGCAGACAAGTTCCATGAATCATTAAACAATTTTGTGAAAAGAATACACTATAGGTTGGTAGATGGTGATTTTACATACCTAAATTCAGTGAAATGTGATTCTTACTTCTCTTTGGGATGAATAGGAGTTGCGACTTTTTCATAGTACAAATTTTTCAGTACACTTATACACACGGATACTTCCATAGATAGAGGAATAAACTGGATGTTTTCATTCGGTAGAGTTGCTTCCCATAAAAAATCGCGACGTTTGTTCAGGGAATTTGAAGCGTCAGTTTGAATCTGTTCATAAAAGTTCCAAAAAAAATACTTTTTAGAAAAAGTGTGTTTGAGTAGAATCGTCACTCAGGACCGAATAATCGCCTAAACCAATTATCCTCTTAATTTTTATCGTACGTTAAAATATAATTTTAGTATGAAGAATTGAAGAAATTGAAAATTATTTACCCGTCGCTGAACATCTAAATCGTATGAAGACCATTCCGAATAAACGACTACAAACTGTACCAAACTTATTACGAAAAATAACAATAGGTCTATTTTGCCCAGCATATTCAAATTCTGTTACCAAAAAAATCTCACCTGGGAAAATCTAGAAAAAAGTTCGAAAACATTCACTTATCAGAGCTATACATTTTTCTCAACTAATCAGCTTTCATATGGTTGTACCAGTGTTCATAATGTGCCTATTTTCACCTATGATAACCTTGAATATTATACCTGCCTTTATCGAATTGGTGTGAGTTAATCTTTTTTAATTTGTTTTAATTGGGACAATAATGAATGATATTGAAACGATTCATTTAAAATGTAAGCCTACATAGATAGAGAACCGGATTAATATACTACTTATTTGGTTGTACTTTGAGGAAACGAAATAGGTTATCAGTGTTAGAAATAACAGGCGGCCATGAATAAAGGTGATCTCATGTTACAATGAAATTACATTTTAGAATATCTGAAGAGTAAAACGTGCCATCCATTTCACCATTTGTCTATTTTTTTACTCTAGTTCATATTTACATAAATTCATACAAATTGTCTTTATTTTCCCAATAATACGTACCTCTACCTATCTACCTAAGTACATGGGATTTTTTTCCAGGTGTTTCTGAAAGCGATTGCTTTTATTTATTCGAATTCTGATCAGAACAAAAATGATATCAATACCTACGATTTTTTCCTATAGGCACTTAAGGGTTATTCCATGCCAAATCCACGAATTTTTGCAAGATGGGTCTTCCGTCTTCGATTTTTCCCAGAATAAGGTCATGTGTAGAGGTCATCAAACGATGACGAATTACGAAAATCGTAAATTTTTTCGATTTTTTTTTGACGGAGTTGTAGGGCGACAAAGTTTTCTAAAATGCCCGAAAATGGAAAATTTCAGTTGCAAATTGCTCCGGTTGTGCGTGGAATAGAATTTTGAACTTTTTTTCAAATTGTAGTACTTTGAGAGTTTTGAGAGGGTAAGTAATCGACGAATGATTACAAAATCAGTGTTGCCACTTTCAAAAACCTGAAAAAATCGTTTTAAAAACTTATTATTTAAATGTAACCAAGATCTCGACGAGTAAAAATTCTGAAAAAATTCTCAGTTTTAGTTCTTTTTATGTGGAATAACATATCAAAAAATTGAACAGACGTTGTTTTTCATTTTCGAAAAAAAAAATTATAAGTTTGGCATTTATTGCAAAAATACCATCAGAAACCTAAAAAAATGAAAATTTTTGAATTTTTGAGATATTTTACCAATGTGTAAACAAAAATGTGAAAGAATTCGCCCCCACCCAATTTGTAAACGAATGGTATTTTTGCAATAAATGCCAAACTTGTAATTTTTTTCTCGAAAATGGAAGAAAATCAAAATGTTATAGATTTTTAGAAAACTTCTATATCACCTTCATGAAAGCATATTATTATTCTCTTGACCATTATTAAATATCGAATCATAGAAAAATAATAGGTTTAGAATATTATATTTTTATACATTTTTCAACAATGAGAATAGTTTAGTTATGAAATCGCACGTTGAACGTCACGACGTAAAAAAAATAACACTCACGTGTAATTAATAAACAAATTCCACTGCATTGGAGTAATAGGATTCGAAAAGGTCATAATAGGATTTTTCACCCACGTATGCACCAAAACGTAGCGCGTTCTTTCGTCATAAATAAGTACACCGAATGGCCTATCGACATAAAACGGTTTGTAGTTGATATCGGTCTCGTTGAAAGTCTGCCGAGCTGAAAATGAATCGCAGACGATAGTATCTCCATTTATACTAACACCTTTTTCCTTTAAAGAAAACACAGTTGAATAATGCATAACTGGAATGGTGTAATCGATGTGTATGATATTCGCGCTGACAATTTCGAATAATTCGTATAATTCATCGTATGAGAAGTTCTTGATTGATATTAATGGTTGATCCGGGTAAGGTAACAGGACGACCATGAAGAATTCCTTGTTTTTAAAGGGTAAACGGATGGCTTCGTATTTCCGTATGGAATTATTGTAATAACCGATTTTTTCTTTCGAGTTGAATGTTCGCATTTGGATCACTGTTTGATAAGTAGTTTTGAAGCGATACCTGCGAATAAATGATTTATGTAATATTTCAGTTTGGGTTAATTTTCTAAAAATAGTCAATTTTTTTCTTTCACATCTCTAGAGGTGATAGGCCACTTTTTGTCACCGTACCAAGGTGTTCATCCCGAATACTTATGTATAGGTACTTGTCCATCTCTTGAGATGTAAAAGAAAGCCATTATTTTAATGTTTAATCTTCTAATAATAGTGGTAAAAATTTATTGTAGGTATATTTACGTTCTGTCCCAAATTTCAGTAGTCTTCAGCGTATCCCAGCAAGCTGTAAACGTCAACATGCTGAATTGCAAGTAACCGTTCGCCTCTCTGATCGGGCCAATCAAATTGTAATCTTCTCGCGTTGTGTATTCAGCAATCCATCTGAAATATTCATTTTTATAGTCCATTAATGTATCATAATCCACCCACCCTCTTAATTTTAGCGAGTAAAAAAATGTTACTGATGAGTAGTCACACTTACTCTTCAATAGAAGGCAGAAGTATTTTTTCTATCCAAACAAAGGACACGTTGTACAGTTCGGCGTGAAAATTTGTTTTTACGTCATTCAAGAATTTCTGAGATATGTTTTTTTGTTCATCGTAAAATATCGCATTGTGTACCCCCAGCTTCACATTCGGTGATTTTTGCCATGTATCCGCTTTAATGGTTAGACCGCAGACTAGTTCCATAAATCTGTAAACAATTTTGTGAAAAGAATGCACTATTTGGATAGTGATTTTACCCAAATTCAGTGAAATGTGAATCTTACTCCTCTTTGCGATAAGCAGGCGTTGCGACTTTTTCATAGTATAAATTTTTCAGTATACTTATACACACGGATACTTCCATAGATATAGGAATGAACTGGACGTTTTCA
Organism: Planococcus citri; assembly: GCF_950023065.1. Taxonomy (NCBI): domain Eukaryota; kingdom Metazoa; phylum Arthropoda; class Insecta; order Hemiptera; family Pseudococcidae; genus Planococcus; species Planococcus citri. The sequence continues at coordinate 42,803,264 of NC_088680.1, read as the reverse complement.
TTCGGTAGACTTGCGTCCCATAAAAAGTCAAGATGTTTGTTGAGGGAATTCGCAGTGTCAGTTCGAATCTGTATAAAAATTCCAAAAAAGTTTACTTTTTTCAGAAAAAGTGTGTTTGGGTAGAAACGCCACATCAGCATCAAATAATCACTCTAAACCAAATGTTTGCTTAATTTTAATCACGTTAAAAACTGATTAATGAAGATTTTTTTCACGTTATTTATTACTTTTACTGTTAATAAGAAAACATCTAAAGCATAGCAATGATTGAAAATTATTTACCATGTGCTGAACTTCTAAATCATGCGGAGACCATTCCGAATATACGGCTGCAAACTGTAGCAAACCTAATACGCAAAATAACGATAGGCCTGTTTTTTCATGCATATTTAAATTCTTTCGTCAAAAATTTCACCCGAAAAAATCAAGAAACACTTTCGAAAAAACCACTGTTGAACTTTTTTTCAACTAATTGGTTCTCATGCGGTAGTACAAGTGTTTATAAAGTGCTTATTTTCACCTATGATAACGTGGATTATTACCTGCCTTTATCGAATTGGTACGAGTCAATCTTTTTTAATTTGTTTTAATTGGGACTATAATGATATTGATACGACTCATTTAAAATGTAAGCCTTCATAGATAGAGAGGTGGTTTAATAAATACTTATTTGGTTGTACTTTGAGGAGAAGAAATAGGTTATCAGTGTTGGAAATGACAGGCAGTCATATAAATACGAGTACCTTGAGATGATTTCACACACCTGTAAAATTATTAGAATATCTGAAAAGTGAAATATGCCATTCATTTACCTGCTTTTTTACTCTAGCTCATACAAATCGACTTTATTTTCCCAATAATGCGTACCTATGAGATTTTTTTCTTTTTGTTCCTGAAGATGATTGCTTTCAAAATTTTTTGAATGAACGTGCAAAAGCTAGTTTCATCATCAGTCAAAATTATGGGTGTCGAGGTTCATTTTTAGAATTTTGTCGAATGTTTAAAAGTCAGATTTTGGTCAAAAGGATTTCAAGCCATTTTGAACAGTTCTAAGTCCCCTTGTAAATTTTCGAAAATTACATTTTCTTCGAAATTTTGCTTACCATAGTAAACTATTATTCACAACTCATTTTTTCCGATTCAGCTGAACGACTCACCGAAAAAGTAACTTATTACCAAGACTTGAGAACCTGATTTTGAGTCATCAGCGTTGATTTTGCAGTTTTTGACGAATTTTTGAAAATGGCGGAAATAACCGATTTGCGTAATATGTAGGTATTTCTCTGAAAAGAGAATAGCATAAAGATGAAAATCAGAAAATCGGTTTTATATACTAATTCCCATGGTTTTTCGCAAAAGTTGCATTTTTTCCATCAACTTTTAATCGCTCCAGAAGGTGTGGTAATCAACTGAGGCAGCTGAAAACTTGATCCAGAATTAAGTTCGATATTCCGAATCGATTGTAGGGCAGGTATATCGAAAATCCGAAATGATACCTATGTTGAAAAGTGTATTTTTTTACTAGTTGAAAATCTTAAATCTTGAGAAAATTCCAAAATTGTCAATTTTTGCAACGAATTGCCCAAATGGACAAGAGAAGTGGATTAATATACTCGTACTTATTAGGTTGTATAATTTGAGGAAACGAAATAGGTTATCAGTTTTAGAAATAACAGCCGGCCATGAATAAAGGTGATCTCATGTTACAATAAAATTACATTATTAGAATATCTGAAAAGTAAAACGTGCCATCAATTTGCCTACTTTTTTACTCTAGTTCATACTTACATAAATTCATACAAATTGCCTTTATTTTCCCAATCATACGTACCTACGTATAATGGTTTTTTTCCTGTTGTTCCTGAAGGCGATTGCTTTTATTCATTTGAATCCTGATCAGAAAAATAATGATATCAATATCTACGATTTTTTCCTATAGGTACCCTAGAGTCATTCCATGCCAAATTTGCGGATTTCTGCCCGATGGGTCTTCGATTTTTCTCAATTTATAAGATCAAGTGTAGAGGTCATCAAACGATGACGAATTACGCAAACCGGAAATTTTTTCGATTTTTTTTGGCGGAGCTGTAGAGCTTCTAAGCACTCCAAAATGGCCGAAAATGGCAAATTTCAGTTGCAAATTGCCCCGGTTGTACGTGGCATAGAATTTTGAACTTTTTATCAAATTGTAGTACTTTGAGAGCGTAATTGACGAATGATGTCAAAATCAGTGTTGCCACTTTCAAAAATCTAAAAGAATATATTTAAAAACTTATAATTCAAATATAATCACGATCTCAACGAGTAAAAATTCTGAAAAAATCCTCAGTTTTAGTCCTTTTAATGTGGAATAACATATCAAAAAATTGAACAGACATTTTTTTTCATTTTCGAGAAAAAAAATTTCAAGTTTGGCATTTATTGCAAAAATACCATCAGAAACTTAAAAAAAATGAAAATTTTTGCATTTTTGAGATATTTTACCAATGTGTAGACAAACATGTGCAAAAAATCCCCTCCCCCTCCCATTTGTAAACGAATGGTGTTTTTGCAATAAATGCCAAACTTGTAATTTTTTTTCGAAAATGAAAAAAAATCAAAATGTTAGATTTTCAGAAAACTTCTATATCACCTTCATGAAAGCATATTATTATTCTCTTGACCATTATTAAATATCGGATCATAGAAAAAAAAAATAATGGGTTTAGAATATTATATTTTTATACATTTCTCAACAATGAGAATAGCTTAGTTAAGAAATCGCACCTTGAACGCAACGACGTAAGAAAAATAACATTCAAATATTATTAATAAACAAATTCCATTGCATATAAGAAATAGGATTCGAAAAGGCCGTGATAGGATTTTTCACCCACATATGCACCAAAATGTAGCGGGTTCTTTCGTCATAAATAAGTAAACCGAATGGCCTATCGACATAAAACGGTTTGTAGTTGATACTGGTCTCGTTGAAGGTCTGCCGAGCCGCAAATGAATCGCAGACGATAGTATCTCCATTTATACTAGCACCTTTTTCATTTAAAGAAAACACAGGTGTACTCATCATAACTGGAATGGTGTAATCGATGTGTTCGATATTCGCGCTGACATATTCGAATAATTGGTATAAATCAGCGATTGAGAATTTCTTGATTGATTCTAATGATTGATCCGGGTAAGGTAACAGGACGATCATGAAGAATTCCTTGTTCTTAAAGGGTAATCGGATCGCTTCGTATTTCAGTATGGAATTGTTGAAGTAACCGATTTTTTCTTTCGAGTTGAATGTTCGCATTTTGACCACCGTGTTATAAGTAGTTTTGAAGCGAAACCTGCGAATAAATGATTTATGTAATATTTCAGTTTGGGTTAATTTTCTAAAAATGGCCAATTTTTTTCTTTCACATCTCTAGAGGTGATAGGCTACTTTTTGTCACCGCACCAAGGTGTTCATTCCGAATACTTATGTGCTTGTCCATCTCTTGAGATGTAAAAGAAAGCCATTATTTTAATGTTTAATCTTCTAATAATTGTGGTAAAAATATATTGTAGGTATATTTACGTTCTGTCCCAAATGTCAGAAGTCTTCAGCGTATCCCAGCAAGCTGTAAACGTCAACATGCTGAATTGCAAGTAACCATTCGCATCTCTGATCGGGCCAATCAAATTGTAATCTTGTTGCGTTGTGTATTCAGCAATCCATCTGAAATATTCATTTTTATAGTCCATTAATGTATCATAATCCACCCACCCTCTTAATTTTAGCGAGTAAAAAAATGTTACTGATGAGTAGTCACACTTACTCTTCAATAGAAGGCAGAATTATTTTTTCTGTAGGATCAAAGGACACGTTGTACAGTTCGGCGTGAAAATATGTTTTTACGTCATTCAAGAATTCCTGAGATATGTTTTTTCGATCATAAAATATCGCATTGTGTACCCCCAGCTTCATATTCGGCGATTTTTGCCATCTATCCGTAATAATGGTTAAAGAACAGACTAGTTCCATAAATCTGTAAACAATTTTGTGAAAAGAATGCACTATTTGGATAGTGATTTTACCCAAATTCAGTGAAATGTGAATCTTACTTCTCTTTGGGATAATTAGGCGTTGCGACTTTTTCATAGTATAACTGTTTCAGTACACTTATACACACGGATACTTCCACAGATATAGGAATAAACTGGATGTTTTCATTCGGTAGAGTTGCGTCCCATATAAAGTCACGACGTTTGTTGATGGAATTGTAAGTGTCAGTTTGAATCTGTATAAAAATTCCAAAAAAGTTTACTTTTTTCAGAAAAAGTGTGTTTGGGCAGAAACGTCACATCAGCATCAAATAATCACTCTAAACCAAATGTCTGCTTAATTTTAATCACGTTAAAAACTGATTAATGAAGATTTTTTTCCATTTTATTTATTATCTACTTTTACTGTTAATAAAAAAACATATAAAGCATAGCAATGATTGAAAATTATTTACCTTTAGCTGAACTTCTAAATCATGCGGAGACCATTCCGAATATACGGCTGCAAACTGTAGCAAACCTATTACGAAAAATAACGACAGGCCTGTTTTTTCATGCATATTTAAATTCTTTCGTCAAAAATTTCACCCGAAAAAATTAAGAAACACTTTCGAAAAAAACCACTGTTGAACTTTTTTTCAACTAATTGGTTCTCATGCGGTTGTACAAGTTGTAATAAACTGCTTATTCTCACCTATGCTAACCTGGATTATTATCTGCCTTTATTGAATTGGTGTGAGTTAATCTTTTTTAATTTGTTTTAATTGGGACAATAATGATATTGATACGATTCATTTAAAATGTAAGCCCATGTAGAATGTAGATAGAGAAGTGGATTAATATACTCGAACTTATTAGGTTGTATAATTTTAGGAAACGAAATAGGTTATCAGTGTTAGAAATAACAGCCCGCCATGAATAAAGGTGATCTCATGTTACAATAAAATTACATATTAGAATATCTGAAAAGTAAAACGTGCCATCAATTTGCCTACTTTTTTACTCTAGTTCATACTTACATAAATTCATACAGATTGCCTTTATTTTCCCAATCATGATTGGGAAAATAATACGTATAGGTAGGTACATATCGCACCTCGGGAGTAATAAGGTCACATCTCAAAAAAAATTGATTTTGATGTTTTTGCATTTTTGGAGTTTGTATGACCCCCCTCAACCAAAAATTACACTTTGAGTTGGGTACATTATCTAGATCTTGTAAAAAACGCAAATGGCCTAACTCAAAATCTCAACAACATTGCAAGTTGTTTGGAGTTGTAAGAAGGGTACATCTCAAAAAACTCCACCTTTTTTGAGCAAATTTCGTACATACAAAGTGTTAACAAATAGTTTTGATTGTTTTGAATGTTTGTCAGTTAGAAATAGTCACAAGGAGTGCATTTTTTATTGGTTTGTACCAAATGGAAAAATTTTTTTAAATTGATCACTTTTCAGAAAAATGAATTTGCACATATCATGAAATTTTAGTTTTTTGAGAAAAACTCAAAAACTAAGCACTCTTGAAAAAAACTAACGACATCATGTCGATTGGAAATTTAATTCTCTACAACTTTGTTATCATGAAATTTTTTTTGGACACTTCCTTTCGCCTCCACATCAACTTTAGTGAAAGGTTATAACTCAAACTGTTTTCCAAACATCGAAATATTTCCTCTTTAAGATTTTATTTTCCAAAGTGTTCTTATGCTAAATGAAGGTAGGATACCAGATCTTTAAAATAAGGTGCTATTCATTCCTCACAATTAATTATAAGTTGATAAAAATAATGAATAAAGTTTTTTAAAAAAAGAAAATCACTCTCCTGTAAAATTTCACTTTTTTGAGATGTGACCTTATTACTCCCGAGGTGCGATATGCATATGTACCGACCTATGTATAATGGGATTTTTTTCCTGTTGTTCCTGAAGGCGATTGCTTTTATTTATTTGAATCCTGATCAGAAAAATAATGATATCAATATCTACGATTTTTTCCTATAGGTACTTTTGGGTCATTCCATATCAAATTGACGGATTTTTGCAGGATGGGTCTTCGATTTTTCTCAATATCAGATCATGTGTAGAGGTCATCAAACGACGATGAATTACGAAAACCGGAAATTTTTTCGATTTTTTGGCGGATGGCGGAGCTGTGGCCCTCTAAAATTTTCCAAAATGGCCGAAAATGGCGAATTTCAGTTGCAAATTGCCCCGGTTGAATGTGGTATAGAATTTTGAACTTTTTTTCAAATTATAGTACTTTGAGAGCGTAATTGACGAATGATGTTATAATCAGTGTTGCCACTTTCAAAAAACTAAAAAAATCTATTAAAAACTTATAATTTAAATATAATCAAGATCTCGACGAGTAATAATTCTGAAAAAATTCTCAAGTTTTAGTTCTTTTTATGTGGAATAACGTATCAGAAAATTCGACTGGCATTTTTTTAATTTTCGAGAAAAAAAATTACAAGTTTGGCATTTATTGCAATAGGTAATACCATTAGAAACCATAAAAATAAAAATTTTTGCATTTTTGAGATATTTCACCAATGTGTAGACAAAAATGTGAAAAAATACGTCGTCCCCTCCCCATTTGTAAACGAATGGTATTTTTGCAATAAATGCCAAACTTGTAATTATTTTTTTCTCAAAAATGAAAAAAAAAAAAATGTCAGATCTCCAGAAAACTCCTATATCATCTTTATGAAAGCATATTATTCTCTTGACCATTATTAAACATCGGAGCATGAAAAAAAATAATAATATGGGTTCAGAATATTATATTTTTATACATTTTCAACAATGAGAATAGATAAGTTAAGAAATTGAACGTTGAACGCCACAACGTAACAAAAATTACACTCACAAATTATTAATAAACAAATTCCATTGCATTTGAGAAATAGGATTCGAAAAGGTCGTAATAGGATTTTTCACCCACATATGCACCAAAACGTAGCGCATTTTTTCGTCATAAATAAGTAAACCGAATGGCCTATCGACATAAAACGGTTTGTAGTTGATATTGGTCTCGTTGAAGGTCTGCCGAGCTGAAAATGAATCGCAGACGATAGTATCTCCACTTATACTAGCACCTTTTTCGTTTAAAGAAAACACAGGTGAATTCATCGTAACCGGAATGGTGTAATCGATGTTTTCGATATTCGTGCTGACATATTCGAATAATTGGAAATATTCAGAGGTTGTGAATGTTTTGATTGATTCTAATGGTTGATCTGGATAAGGTAACAGAATGACCATGAAGAATTCGTTGTTCTTAAAGGGTAATCGGATCGCTTCGTATTTCAGTATGGAATTATTGAAGTAACCGATTTTTTCTTTCGAGTTGAATGTTCGCATTTTGACCACTGTGTTATAAATAGTTTTGAAGCGAAATCTGCGAATAAATGATTTATGTAATATTTCAGTTTGGGTTAATTTTCTATAAATGGTCAATTTTTTTCTTTCACATCTCTAGAGGTGATAGGCTACTTTTTGTCACCGTACCAAGGTGTTCATCCCGAACATGTATTTGTCCATCTCTTGAGATGTAAAAGAAAGCCATTATTATGATGTTTAATCTTCTAATAATTGTGGTAAAAATTTATTGTTTAGTTAGGTATATTTACGTTCTGTCCCAAATGTCAGAAGTCTTCAGCGTATCCCAGCAAGCTGTAAAAGTCAGCATGCTGAATTGCATGTAACCTTTTGCATCTCTGATCGGGTCATTCAAATCGTAATCTTGTTGCTTTGTGTATTCAGCAATCCATCTGAAGTATTCATTTTTATAGTCCATTAATGTATCATAATCCACCCACCCTCTTAACTTTAGCGAGTAAAAAAATGTTACTGATGAGTAGTTCACTTACTCTTCAATAGAAGGCAGAAGTATTCTTTCTGTAGGATCAAAGGACACGTTGTACAGCTCGGCGTGAAAATATGTTTTTACATCATCCAGGAATTCCTGAGATATGTTTTTTCGATCATAAAATATCGCATTGTGCACCCTCAGCTTCACATTCGGTGATTTTTGCCATGTATCCGTAATAATGGTTAAAGAGCAGACTAGTTCCATATATCTGGAAACAATTCTGTAAGGAGAATGTACTTACGTTAGATGGTGCATGATTTTACACAAATTCAATAAAATGTGATTTTAGAGTTAAAGACTTACTTCTTTTGGGGATGATTAGGAAATACCATTTTTTCATCATATAAACTTTTCAGTCCACTTATACACACGGATACTTCCATAGATAAAGGAATATACTGGATGTTTTGATTCATTAAAGTTGCTTTCCATAAATAGTTAAGGCGGTCGTCCAGGTTTCTTGAAGCGAGAATTTGAATCTGTATAAAAGTTCCAAAAATGTTACTTTTTTTTTTAGACAAAGTGTGTTCGGGTAGAAACGTCAGATCAGCACCGAATAATCACTCTAAACCAATCATCTTCTTAATTTTAATCACGTTAAAAACTGATTATTGAAGATTTTTTTCATGTTATTTTTTACTTTTACTGGTAATAAGAAAACATCTAAAGCATGGCATTGATTCAAAATTATTTACCCGTCGCTGATATTCTAAATCACGTGAAGACAATTCCGAGTATACGGCTGCAAACTGTAGCAAACCTAATACGAAAAATAACGATAGGCCTGGTTTTTCAGGCATATTTAAATTCGTTTGTCTAAAATTTCACCCGAAAAAGTCAAGAAACACGTTCGAAAAAAACCACTGCTTAAACTTTTTTTCTCAACTAATTGGTTCTCACTTGTCATACGGTTGTACAAGTGTTCATAAAGTGCTTATTTTCACTTATGATAACGTGGATTATTACCTGCCTCTATCGAATTGGTACGAGTCAATCTTTTTAATTTGTTTTAATTGGGACAATAGCGATATTGATACGACTCATTTAAAATGTAAGCCTTCATAGATAGAGAAGTGGATTACGTAAATACTTATTTGGTTGTACTTTGAGGAGAAGAAATAGGTTATCAGTGGTAGAAATGACAGGAGGCCATAGGTAAATACCTTGAGATCATCTCATATCTACCTACAAATACTATACCTGTAAATTTATTAGAATATCTGAAAAGTGAAATGTGCCATTCATTTACCTGCTTTTCTGCTCTAGCTCGTACAAATCGACTTTATTTTCCCAATAATGCGTACCTATGAGATTTTTTCCTTTTGTTCCTAAAGGTGATTGCTTTCAAAATTTTTTGAATGAACGTGCAAATGCTAGTTCATCATCAGTCAAAATTATGGGCGTGGAGGTTCATTTTTAGAATTTTGTCGAATGTTTAAGTCAGATTTTGGCCAATAGGGTTTCAAGCCATTTTGAGCAGCAAATTTTCGAAAATTTCATTTTCTTCGAAATTTAGCTTACCAGTAAACTATTACCTGTTCATTACTCATTGTTTTTGATTGAGCTGAAATTTGGCTCATTAAAAAAGCAAGTTATCAAGACTTAAGAATATGATTTTGAGTTACCAGCGTTGATTTTGCAGTTTTTGACGAATTTTTGAAAAATAGCGGAAATACCTAACCGATTGGTGTAATATTTCTCTGAAAAAAGAATAGCATAAAGATGAAAGTCAGAAAATCGGTTTTATATACTAAAATTGACCCCCCCTCCTCCCCCAAGGTCTTTAGCAGAAGTTGTATTTTTTCCATCAATTTTAATCGCTCCAGAAGGTGTGGTAATCAACTCAGGCAGCTGAAAATTTAATCCAGAATTAAGTTCGATATTCCGAAAATCGATTGTAGGGCAGGTATATCGAAAATCCGAAATGATACCTATGTTGGAAAGTGTATTTTTTTACTAGTTGAAAATCTTAAATTTTGAGAAAATTCCAAAATTGTCAATTTTTGCAACGAATTGCCCAAAATTTCTCCTACCTCTAAAGTGAATCCTACAAATTGGTTTCCACTATTTTCGAGTCCATCTGAAGCCTCCTACAAAAGTATGGTCTTTCTCCAGCAATTTCCAACTGCTTCAGAGGGTGCTGTAATCGAATCAGGGTTTCTATTAGGTCGCGAAAATCGCGAAAGAAGTCACGATTTTGAAAATAGGTCGAGAAAGTTGCAAAAAATCGTCCAGACTTTAAATTTTAAAAATTTCTCGTATTATTATTCAATGCCTCAATGGTAGTGCTACTGTCAAATGCCATATTAGCATTTTAAATAGCCATAAAAATTCAAAATTTCAAAAGCTTCCGCCCTCGTTTCGCTTGAGCATATTATTTTCTTTTTTTTGACCAAAGGTTGAGTCTTGATGGTAGAAAAATTGGCTTCTCACATTAAAAATTATGTTTTTTTACTTCTGAGGAATTTTCATCTTTCGAGTGCTTTTGCTCTCACTTCGTTCGGGCTATTTATGTGTAATTTCAGAAATACCTTTTATAATTATCTGGAAATTATTGTTAGATTGCTGGAGGAGCAGGACTGTCGAGATGGGGGGGGGGGGGTGTAAAGAGGACAGTTTACCCCGGATTCGCTCAAATTTTTTGGCATGTCCTTAGAGTATTTATTTTATACATATTTGTTGTCCAACAATTCTTCCCCCCCCACAGTGTGAGCTTTATTGAAACCCTAGTTTTTTCGTTAAAAAATGGGAGGGGGTACTGAAAAAAAACTCGCGATTTTTGAATATCAAATTTTGGTAGACACCATGTCCACTTCGGCAGCTGAAAATTTTCTACTATCATATGTTCGACATTTTAAATCAATTTGGGCAGGTGAATGACAAATCCGAGGTGACTGGTTGAAAAGTGTCAGAATTTTTTTTAGAAAATTGGAAATCTCTTTGAAAAAAAATCAAAATTGTCAATTTTTGAAAAAAATACTCAGATGAATTTCGTCTTCTCCTCAAGTAGACCACCTAAATCGATTGCTACAGTTTTTGAGCCGATCTGGAGGAAAGTCAACTTTTGCTGGAGGCTCCAGATCAGCTTAGGAGTGGTGGGAACCGATTTGGATGATCGATTTTGGCATGTAAATCAATTTTCAGATTTTTTTCTTCATTCATTTTTCTTTTTTGAAGAATGATGCAGGTAGGGTACCAATACTTAGATTATTTCTGTAATTTTCAAAAATTCGTCAATAATCGTAAATCAACTTTGGCAGCTCAAAATTCGGTTCTGAGAACCTGAAACATTGATCTTGAAAATTGAGAAAGATTAGGAAAAATCATTTCCCTAAAACGCTGCACACCCTATACTTACTCGAGAAATTACTCCTGGCGCAGAACCCGCCATACGTGTATTTATGCGAACCCGTTTGAAACAGCTCCAGTTTACGCCATCTTCGAAAAATTACGCTGTAACCTCATCGAAAGACTTGATAGGCCGCAGTCAAGAGAAAAAAACATAAAATAGACGCACTTCAGGGACAATAATTTTGAGCTCTTGAAAACCTCGTTCGTGCTCGCTCGAAGACAATAATTTTAAAACATCGAGTTCTCCAAGGTACATATTATACCTAAGTACTGTATATTTTCACGATGTTTATATTTTTTTGAAAATCTGCAAGTATTACTCATTTTCAAGCAATCGTTTGTCTCTTTGGGAAACTACTCGAAACAGGCATAGGTAGATTACATTATTATTTATACCTACCTTACTTGATATAAATGAGAAGAAAGAAATAGACAAATAACACAAGAAAAATACCTACACCTAAAATACAAAAATTTCGTTTACTCTTACATATGTACGAGTATATCACCTCGTTATAAATCGTTGAACGTTTTCGCTGCTTCAAATCGTCGAAAAGTTTTCCACTATAAAGTTAGAAATACGCGTAAATGTAAGTACTAATTTTTGATTGATGCTTTTCATCGCTGCTGGAGTAAAATTTTACGCGACGTTTTATTATAAGATTCATTAGAATCTCATTTCACCACGAACACGACTTCATTAATCGTAACAAAATGTTGAATGACTTTTAACAATCGTATATATTCGAGGTGTTGCCAACGTAGGTATGTATCTCCAAATAGGTAGCTAAATCGTCTATTTCATCTTGATATTTTGTCGTTGGCTCGAAATTGCAACGATGACGACGACGACGTGTTAATAGTACGAGGTAAAACACAGCACGTGTAAATTGCACCATAATACAGGACGCATCAACAGCTCGAATTGGAGCTAGAGCATGAGCATGAGCATCGGTGTAGTAGGTAAGAGTTGCGAACTAATCAAAATCTGATTGCGGCCTAAAGTGGTTCAATATAATCGTCATTATCCGCGTTGTCGGTAACGAGGCGCGCACAATATTACACGAATATTTAGTCATCCGAGCAAACTTACCATAAGTAAGTAGCGTTCTCTCGGTGAACTTTACAGTTACGGGCGCCGCGCCAGAGAAGTAATTAAAACGTTTTGGAAAGTTCAAAACTTTATGAAACCTAAGAAAGTTTAGCCCGTTACCCGGAATCTGAGAACTGAACACCTGAAGGTTGCCCGTTTTTTTACCAACTTTACGTCGCCAAACAAGCCGAAAACATTTTATACTATTTTAAATGCAGCGAGGAGCGAGCAGCAAGCGCGTTCGAGTAGGAGGTAGCGTGGCGACGATCATTGTGGGTCGAGGGGGACAAGAGGGCGCGCACCGAAGCACACCACGCGAAACGTTCCACAATAAAAATTCATTCCTCTTCTCGTGCTACTATGTATACTGCTACTGTATGGTATGAACATTGAACCGATACGACGACTACGACGACGCCTCCTGCGAATAAAATTCCGTTCCGTTGGCTCACCTGTTGAATAGTTTTTTATTGCGGTAAACTTTGTTTTGAAATATTTCCCTTCGTTGATTTTACAAAGTACAAACTTTACCGCCATAAATTAGGCGCGCTGTACTACGACGACGCATCAGAGCCGCCGCGCCGTGCCAACTCGACTTGATTTTTCATCGTCAACAAACTAATGGGTTTTGATTTTCGTCGATGTAATTTGCGCTAAATTTACGGCTGCCGAGGGCTCCTACAGTCGTCCAATTAGCGCTGGCCAACGTGACAGATGCTGTATCAAATTCATCTCACGTGTCGTGACGTCTGCGCTGTGCTCGGTATATAGGTGTGTGTAATATGAGACATTTTTTACGGGGAAAATAAATTGAAGGTGACAATGGTGGAGGAAAACAAAAATGCAAAGAAGTTGCAAGATGCAGCAAAAGGTATCGGATGTTCTGCATTTATTCGAACTGTCTCTGAGCCTTAGTTCGCTCCTCGTTTCTACTGTTTTGAAATGAGTTAGTCAGCGTTTGAGGATGGAAGTTATATTAAATTTCGTATAACTGTTCCCTTCCTTTTGCCCTTCCACGATTCTAATATTTTCGAATCTGTGCTGCTTACCTTCTCAAAACAGTAGACATTAAGGAGGGAACTGAGGCTCTGAGAGAGTTTGAATGAGTGCTTTTTTCTTTCAATACTAAGTCCTTTATTTTCAAAAAGGTCAGAAAAACCTCATTTTTTTCAAATGTTCAAAATGTGGGTAATTTCTATTCAAAATTATTGAGCAATTAGAAATCTCAATTTTTCGTGTTTTGAACGTTAGAATGTTGCATAATATGGGGAAAGGGGCTCTTGGGGTGAAAACCCAAATTTTATCAAGACAGTCAAAAAGCGAAAAAAATTCAAAATTTATCGATTTTTGTTATTGGATATTTCCGTTGTTTTAAGTATATAGGTACATACTTGATTTTTCTGGTGGAAATTCTTGGGAAACTACGATTTTAATGACTTGAATCATCCGCTGGAGCCAATTTGAGGACAGAGCGAGGACCTACACTCTTTTTACTCAAGAGTAAAATGCGTAAAAAATTTTTACTTTGTAGTCACAAATTTTCAGAAATTCAAGTTTTTAAGTCTTATTCTGAAACATTGCGAACACCCCAAAGTTTTGATTTTCCGTGCCCTTCTTTAATAATGGAAACATTATGTTTAAAATGGACAGATTGGACACGATGCAGGTGTAATAGAGCCAATTCCTTCATAAAATCACTATTAGGCATCCCTGCCACACGAAGGAATTTCAGTAGTCTAATATTGGAAATCCTCAAAATGTCGTATTTCAGTACTTACCTTGTGTATGTATTTTGTGATTTTTATTAGCAATCAATTAATGAATGAATTTTGTTGTTTTTTTTTGTTTCAGGTGAGTAATGAATTTCAAACAAGAATATTTTAGGATGAGAAAATACTAAAAAAGTATGTAACTACCTTTCTACCTTTCATAAAATTGTTTATTATTTGTGAAAGTAAAACTATTCATCTTATCCCATATTCCTTCAAGCACCTACCTACCTACCTGGTCATACCAATTTTCAAAAACAAAACTGTTGATTCCCAAAAAAGGACACAATTGTAGATACTCCACAAGCTAGCTGCAGATTGAATTATTCTTTTTCAGTAATCTCTGAAATATTGAAATACGTTCGTCGAGAATTGAATTTCCTCCTGTGAAAATTTCTTTTTTGTTTTTTCCCGCCCCAACCATCCATCAAAAGTTGTTGGCTTTCATCAGAAAAAAAATCCCTGAACATTTCTGCTCTCCAACACAAGATTCATGAAGCCCCTCAAGTTGAAAAAAATTAAAAGTTGAAAAATTTCATCAATTAAAAATGTTTTTTTTTGAGGGGGAAGGGTCAGAATTCTTCCAACAATACTGTTTTCAAAAACAGTCTCTCACATTCTTGCAAGCTCTTTTGACCTTATGTATGCAGGGTGCCTAACAGTCCTTTCGATCCAGAAGGCCAGGAAAAGTTTGTCTTTTTGTCTATGGACGTCCTTCTTTTTGCCTGAAGGTCTTTCTGTTTTCCAAATTTTCAAATAATTCTGTCATTTAATCAAAATTGAGCGAAAAATGAAAACTTGAGTTTTTCATTTTTTGTTTTTAACATCAAAATAATTAGGTAAAGGTATGTACCTACTTGATAGCAAAAAATTAAATATTTTATTGATGAAAACCAATACCTAGGTTATTTCTATTCTTTGATGTATTTCTTTGATTTTTTTTTGGAAATTTTTTGAAAATGAATCGGGGGGGGAAGGTGGTGATTATCAGATTTTGAAAATGTCCTTCCAAAACATCCTTTCAAGGTCCCTCTTTTTAGTTTTCAGATATTGTTAAGACACCCTGGTGTAGGCATTTAAATCTGGAAAACCTTCCAAAAAATGAAATAAATTAAAGTTTTCAGAATGTTTTTGAAATGTTTTCAATTTTATGTAAAAATTCTGCTAAAAAGCCCAGTTTTCATGAAAGAAATCACCTCGGTTCTTTCTTCAAACAGTGCTGGCCAAATTAATTGGCGGAGCTTTAACAATCAAATTTTCGAATTTGCCGAACTTGACCGAAAGCCTCGCTCTTGGTTTTCAATTTGATTTCAGTTCATTGTTTCGATTAAGTTTTTTCACGATCAATTTCGTTTTCAAATCAATTTAATTTTTTTGTTTCAATTTAGTTTTTTCTAGATCGATTTAATTTCTATCTAGAATTTCAAGGTTTTGTTTTTCCATTGTTTTTTATGGCCAATTTCGGTTGTAATTTTTTTTTTTTATTTCGAGGTTGTAAAGATACTTTAATATTTTTTTGGTTTTTACCTATTTTGAGATTTTTTGATTTTTTTACCACATTGATTTTTTTTAAGCTCTAAGAACTGGATAGGAGGATTGTGGGTCTCAAATTCTTTTAAAGCTGCGACAGCTTACTTAGGTATTTAAAGAATCTTCGATTTATGAATAAAACTGAAGCAAGTAGTAAATACTCTGTTTCGGGGCATGAAAAGCATTGAATTGGACTGCGGATTTGAGTTATCTTAAATTTTTCAACTTTTTTGATGTGTTTCACAATATTCTTTTAAACAGGAAAGAAGTCAGCTCCGAACAAAAAGTACAAAAATTAATTAAATAGCGAATTTTCAAATTCTAAAACATTTTAAACCCCTCCTCAATTGTCGAATCAAGGGACATTTTCCCGTTTTAAAATTTTTTGGCGCACTCTAACCTTAAATGGGCTCTGTGGTCTGTGAAGTCAAAATTAATCTCTGATGGTCGACTTTTTGTGCATTTATATTTTTTTATTTTTGGACCAAAGAAGTCAGTGCGACGCAAAATATTAAAAAATTATCGCGAATTACATTGAAAAATTGACTTCTTCCCCTCTCTCTTCTCCATTTTTTTGGTAGCGGATGCTGGAAAAATCAAGAAAATTGGGAAAATTCCATGTCTAGCAGATTTTCCTTGTAAAACAATTGCCATAAAAAAACAAAAAAAAGAGACTTTTACGAAAAATAATTTCCACAGTTCTCCTTGACCTGGCTTTTATGAAGTAATTTGAGGAGACATTGGATTTTTTAAAAACATTTTTAGTTCTGATGAGAATAGTTCGAAGTAACCCAATTTTTACGATAAAATCTCGTTCAACCCCCCCTCCCCTTCTCCCTCCTCACCAATCACAATAATATTTTTCATTTTAAAATATTTTTTCGATCCACGTCTGCGAAGTCCCCATATGAGGGGATGAATATTGTTCAAAGACAAAGACAGGTTTTTTCTTTTTAGAAGAATTTCGACCAGAAACGAAATTTTTTTTTTGTTTTCTTAATATTGAATATCTGTTTTGGTGATTTTGTAAACGTGATCTGATTAACATTTGCCAGAAAATATTGGTGGCTAGGTACTTCTCGTGTTCTCAATTTAAAAATTCTAAAGATTGCAAAAAAAAAAAATATTTTTCTTGTTATCTACGGAATGTGGGTATTTTTGTAATTTTGAGATATTTATTCCAATTCAGCAAAAATCTTACTTTTTTCTGATTTTCAACCAACTAAATATTGCAGAAGAACTTCCCCATTTATGGCGGTTCATTCACCTCGAATAATTTTTCAATTAGACGAGAAAAGATAATATAAACCTCATTTTCGAACTACGCTTCTCATTTGAACTTTGTAACCTTGCTGGGGAATCAGTAGGTAGGCGAAAATCCTCGAAACATTTTCAACTTGTAATCTGCTTAAAATTCGTGTAAATACGAAGCATAGAATACAGTGTTTCGACGATGAATTTTTTCCTCCAGTCTTGCCTCTCTGCTCCCGCCGCCGCCACGTCCTCATAATACTCCCGTGATTGAACATTCTAATGAAAATTTATTCTTCGGATGTATGTACCAGAGATAAGGTACCTCAACCTACAATATAATGTATTATAGGTATCGGTTCTTATTCTTAAATACGAGAAAACCACTTTCAAAAAAGATACACGATGATTGAAACGTGAAAAAATTTTTACAACTTTTGTACACTCACACACAAGTATCATATTAATTTAGTTGTTCCAGTTCGAGGATGTTTTTTTTCAAGTTCGAATTTTGCCAGCTTTTGAAATCAAATTGCATTTGAATCTCGAATCGATGCCGACGCGGTGTGGAGGTGGTTTGGCGCGTTCGTGAAATAGCTTTACTTTTATAACAAATTCTTCTCATCCCCGGTTTCTGCTTCTCGCTCGCACCCCGTATCTGTTGTCTAAATCCGTATAAATTCCATATAAATCTGTCGAATAGTTTCTCCATATACACTCGTATACAGTGTGTTCCAAAAGTTTCAATCAGTTCAATGTGTTCAAAAAAAAATTTGTTTACTGATGAAGATAACGAAGAGGTTCGAATTATTTTGAATTTCTGATGAGAGTGCCATGGACAGGGTTTTATTTGGCTTTAGTCAACAGTATTTGAATTTCATTTCTGTTTGATACACTTCACCTTCTTTATCTCGATAAAAATTGGGGCAATATTTTGAAGACATGTGTCGAGACTTCTTGGACATCCTGTATACCTATAAGCTTACGAAACAAGGACAAAAAAAAAATCAAAACCTAGCGTCGATTCACGATGAAACAGCAAAGAGTAATATATTTTTGATACATAAAGTGTATGTGCAGGCGAAGTGTACACGACGGTGGAGGTTTTTTTTCATTCGATAAATCTCGATTTAAATTGATTGAATTTTTTCGCTCCGGTCGGATGTAAATTTCGTACCGTTGGTTGATGAATTTTACGGAGACGAGCTCGCTGGCGAGTATTTTTTATTGTTTAATCAGATACTTTCGAAATTAAGGTCTATACTACGTCAGAAAGAACGCACGTTATTTTTCACGCATGTGGAAGCTTTATATTCATCTTTTTTCTTTTTTTTTTTACTATCGACTTCTACTTGGCATTCGGATATTTTTTTCTATATTTTTGGGTTTTCTCGATTTGAAATTCCGATCGCTCCCTCGAGGTTGCAAATGCTATTTATTACAAGGCGACAAAAATATATAACCGCGTCAACAGATGTCTCCGATATCAAATTACAATAAAGAAGGCGAAAAATCCAACAATGTATAACGCAGCATCATATTCGAAACCACTTCTCGCGTCGTGTGACGTAAAACATCAACCGAAACGATTTCCATTAAGGGTGAGAAGCAGCAGAAGAAAAAAAAACAGCCAAGACGAAAAAACAATCGAATAGGGAGGTATACGATTTCGTATACTTGGTCTCGGAAAACGCCAATCTTATAAATATCAATTGTAAATTACATACGTATACAAATCGGGCTAAAAATTGCCAACTTGTGTTGTTTTTTCTCTCGCTAGCCTTTTTTTTATTACACCAGCGAGCTTCTGCTTTGTATCTCTAAGTATATGGCGAAAAACGACGCTTATTTGGAAATAATTTGCGAAAAAAACAGCGCGTTGCTTGCGCAATAATCGTGCTCGTATTTTATTCGATTGTTTTTTATCGTTTTGAAAAAGACGAATACAATTTCATTAGTTGCTCGGATGCGATTATAATGTGAAAATATTGCTTTTGCAATGTCGACGTATTTGAGACAACGACTAGAGCTGTTTTTCCGGGTTTTTGCTTTTTTTTTTGTTGGCAAAAGAACAAAGTCAAAATGTATACGCTAATAAGGTAAACATCTCGGTTACCGGATGTGTACAGTACACGCTGTTGTGCTAATTTATCCGTCCATACGTCCGTCTGTCCGGCCAAATGTATTCTATAAAAATACCATTTCGACGAGTTACGTTTGATTGATTCGTTTACCTTTCACGTTTTCCTACTTTACGTCGTCGTCGTATTTTTCTTGCTTCTTTTATGTAAATCAAACCCAAACCTACCTATCGAAAATCTCACCTGTCACCGCGTGAGTTTATCCTGACAGCTCGATACAGCTAGCAGGTTTTTCTTCGCTCAGGTTTACCTTATATATATCTTCACCTTTATACCCAGCCCTTGCACTACTTAAGGTGTGTGACATTTACCACCGCGTGTATCGTCAATGTGTTTACTCAAGAAGAATATCCCACTGATGTGTGGGGATATGCGATCTTGGTATTATTAATACGAGAAGAACGACGTCAAAAGCAGTCTCTAATTATTAAAGGATTAGCCAGGATTTCTGGTGAACGAATATGATTCGCGATCGATGCGGCCAACTTTATAATTGTTTGCATATAACATGATCACGAGTTGTATGTACTTACAGTTTATTGGCAAAAACCATACCCACAAGTTGAGGGAGTAATGCGATGGTTTTGCTTACAGTCAATTTGTAGCATGGTGTGCCATACCCATAACTATCGTACATATTATAATGGAGAATCGATGGTCGATTTTTGGGTTTCTTTTTTATTCGTATTTTATAGTAGAGAAGAAATAGTCACCGGTGAATTTACTAACTGACTGCCTGACTGACTGACTGACCGGTTGTTTGGCTGGACATGATACGTATCCCAAATGGGAAAACTCGTTCAAATTTTTCCGGTATAAGTAATTTATCATGGAGTGCAACTTTGAAAATATTGATTTTCTGAAGGTCTTTCGCATTGAGGGAAAGAAATGGAATGCAAATAATATTTTGCATATTTTTTTTTCAACTTTGGAGAGTTTTTTTTGGAATGAGAAAAACTTTGATTTTTGACCTTTTGTAGTTTTACCTCTCTGAGGCCTTTTCGTTCCATATTCTTTATGGAGAGGAATGCTCATGTGGAGAAATTGAGGGTTACACAGGGACTTGAATTTTTTTCCATAATAATAAAAAATTAAATAAATTGATGAAAAATTCAAATTCCTGGTAATTACACCAAGAAATATCGTTTCTATAGTCACGTTTTGAACATATCCATCCACGTTTATAGTCTCATACTTTGATAATAGGGCGCAAAATAGGTACTTGGGACCTATTACTCGTATTTTATGGGGAACTAAATTTTTCGAGAAGCTGTATAAAATCTCTAAAAATTGAATTGAGCAACTGGAACTCTGACAAAGGAACTATTGAAGTGTCCTCTATCGATTTGAGCAGGACTGCGATTTTTGGAATGAGCGTAGATAGTTTGAAACCTTTCAAACTGATGGTTTTTGCTTTGAAAAAATCTATTTATTCAGTAAAATCAATACCTCTGAACTCTGAACCGAAATTCATCATCATTTTGGTTCATGCATAGAGCCTCCAGCATGGCTTTCGATTTCTCCAGAATTTTTAAATAGGTTCAGATAACGCTTAAATTCATTAGAGCAGTCAAAAATCAAGTTGTGGTTTATTGTCGACCTGTTCAACGATTTATCCACATTTGAGCCAATTTCAAAGCAGTCACCTCGAGTGTGTTTTTTTGAAACTATCATTTTATTTATTGAAAAAAAAACCAATCAGAATGTGCCGGTCAAAAAAAATATTCTCGAAGAGTTCGCTTGGAAATTGGTACCAATTTGAATAAACTCGTCGAACTATTTGAGAATAAGCCATAACTCAATTTGTTGCTGCCCAAAGTAATTTCTACGTCTTCTGGAGAATTTGAAAAACTCTGGAGAAATGTAAAATCGCATCCAAAGCTTCAGAAAGGCTTGAAATGTTGAAACTTGGATTCGGAAAGTTTTTATACAGCCATTTCAAGGTGTCTACAGGTATAGTGATTTTGAAAGTCGGTAGGGAAAGTAATGAAAAAGTAGTGATTCTTAGCAAGTTTGCTTGAAAGGTAGTGAAAAATGAAAAATTTGAAAAACCAAGTGCCAAAGTTCATTGGAACAGTTCTTCATAAAATTTTTTGGAAAATTGGAATTTTCAAAAAAAAAATTAGGGAGACTTCAAAATGGCTTAAGACTATTTATTTTCTAGTCGACTCAGGTTCTTAAAAATTTCTCCAATGCAGTTTCCCGGATGAAAAAATCTCGAATTGCCATTTTTCCGAATGATGAATTTCATGAATAAAAAAATGCTCAAAAAATCGACGACTCTTTCCCCCCTCTTTCTTCATCTGAAAAGCCTGTTTGCCGAAATGGATGAGAAAGTCTTGTTTTTTTTTGGGGGGGGGGAGGGATTGCCAAAAACGTATACTTTTTTGACAAAATATAGGTGCCAAAAATTTCTGTTTTGTAGGTACCTAAGTCAAAGTTTTTAAACGTACTGTTTTTTTTTACCAAAATTACTAAAAAAAATGCTGTTTTTTTTGCCAAAACCGCCCTCAAGCCTCACTTTTTGGTCATAATCGTCAGAAAGATCTTTTTTTTGCCAATTTGTTATTTGTTGTTTTTCAATTGTTTTTTTTTTTAATTTGCTTATTTTTCGAGATCGTTCATTTTTAAATTTATTTTTAATACGTACATACACTACATACGAGAAATTGTAACAACTTGAATAAATGTAGCGATGGTTTTATAATCATTGAGTCAATTTCAACTCAAAACTAAAAAGAAATGAAAAAAAAAATGAAAAAAACCGATTTTTTTGGTGTGCGGGGGAGAGGGGGATTCCGAAAGGTAGTGGAAAAGTAGTGATTTTTGGTCAAAAAATTTCTGTAGACACCCTGCATTGGTGCCAAAAATTTCCCTACGAACAAAATTTTGTTTAAAACCTTTTTTCTAATAAACATGCTAATCAAAAAAACTTATTGTGGGGTTCCGCTTGAAAATTGCTCAAGTGAGGATAAAATCATTGAATAGGCCGAGAATAAGCACATTTCAATTTTAAGCTGCCTTAATCAATTTTCATGCTTTCTGGAGAACTCCGAAAATTCTGGAGGATTCGAAAATATTCGGTTGGGAGGAGTTGATAATTGGTATTAGTTTCAGTAATAATTTTCATCATTTTCACTGTTTGATTACTTTTTTCTTGTGTTTCTTAAAAAGAAAAAAAAAACATCATCATTCATCTTCACAAGTAGGTATAGCAAGTATATTTTGAATTTTCAAGAATTTGCCAAAAATCAAAAAATCAATTTAGGTGGGTAAAATTTTGGTTTTTGGGCTTTCAGACCATGCTCTTTTAAAAAGTCGCCGTCTCATTCAAATCAGAGTTGAACATTCGGTCGTTCGCATGAAAATTTAGCTGAACAAATCCACAGTTTTGCATGTGAAAAGTCGAAACTTTGGAAACGATGGTTTTCAAAGACACTGATTTAGTTTTTGAACCCCATAACCCAAAATAAGTCACAAGAGGGAAGTACAAAATTGAAAATTTTCAACAAAAAAAATTATCTACAATTTATGATATCAAAATTATGGATTTGAGGGCGCAGAATTAATTTTTGAAGACCATTTGACCTCAAACCCCAAAATGAGTCTCTAAATAAAGATAGAAACAAAACCGAAAATTTTCAAAAATTGCAACATTGTGCATTGGGCTAAAATGTAAGTTTTTGAGGATACAGAATTCATTTTTGAAGACCACTACTTGACCTTAAACTTCAAAATAGGCTTCAAAGGGGAGATATGGAACCAATAATTTTCTAAAAAATCAATATTGATTCGAAATTTGTTGTTTTGAAAATGTAGAATTCATTTTTGAAGATCATTTGACCTCCAAAAATGAGCTCTCAGAGTGAGGTGCAAACCTAAAATTCTCAAAAAAAATACAATTGCGGAATGAATTTTACTCTGGATTATTTTTGATCTGTGGGATAAAGGGATGATAAAATTGAAACCAACGTCTTCAAAAACTTATCATTTATTGTTGCATTTAAAAGAACATTCAAGTTTCATACCCCCTCCCCTCCCCCTTTTTTTGAAGTTATTTTTGACCTACAAAACAAATGGCTGATGAAATTGAAATCAGCGTCCTCAAAATCCTACGATTCGATGCCAATAGTATATTTTATCATCAATATACATATTTGAATTTTTTTCCTCCTGCCCCCTTCTCCTGGTGGGCTGTGATCAATTTATATGTTCAATGTCTGGATTACTGTGGAAAGTTTGAATCCCTGTAAGACTTTCAATTTTTCTATAGAACTGCTGATGTGCGTCCTGATTTCTGAGTAATTATTGATGCAAAGTTTCATGCTTAAAAATGGTCATTTTTCAGTATTTTGAAATGGTATGAGGATAGGCGGATTCTGCGCCAGGAGTTTTCGTTTGTCTTCAAAATAAGCACACAATATCACAAAATATATTTTCCATTTTATTTACAATATTTCCTCTTCACGTCGAACCTAAGAAGCTCGTGATAAGTTCCCTATTCTCCGATGAAAAAGTTTCATTTGGAAGAATTAGCACGTACTTTTTGCTGAATAGCACAAAGGTGAGATTTACTGTTACGCGAATTGAAATAACACGATAGAATTCTTATAGCTTTATACGCGAGTTTAAAATTATCCCATGGCGTAGTCGCGAAATACAATTATTTACGAAAGTTTTTGTTTCATTGTTATATACGCGATACCGCAACATTGTATAAGGTCTTTGAACTTGTTTAAATTTTCAATCGAACGTGGTTTCGTAATTTGAAACTGTATTGTTTCGAGATGCAGATACCAGTGTTGAGTCGGGTATATGGGAAAAATTACCATTTTAGATTTTTAGGGAGGCGTCGTTGTCGTCTTCGTCGTCGTTGTCGCTGTTGTTGGCTCATTTCAAGTTATACGAGTTAATTTCCTTTACTATGAGGTGGTTTCTTGCGGTAGGTTTGTCGTTTTCTCGAGTATTTAAATGTTTTGTTGAAAAGGATAGATGCCGAATGATTCATGGGAGATGTTTTATTAATGTTACTCGCATTTATCTTTCATTGTTTTGTACTTGGGTCGTTTAAAGTGTGCAGTATAGTCTCGGATTTATATGTATATTTTTATACGATACACGATTTCTGAAGTTGTTGCTCTGTTTTGTGCAGGTTGGCTACAATGACAGTGGAATGGCTGGTGAAAATGACGTTTGTTTCGTGACAGAAGACGGACAGACGATACAATCAATAATTATACCAAAATCCTGCTCGATTGAACAATTTTTTGGTGAGTAGGATTTTTGTTTTGATTTATTGATAGTTTTGAAGTATAAGAACTCAAAATCGTTGAAAATTGTTCATCTCACTAGTTAGATAAGATATTTTTCGTTCCTCAATTAGCGAGAAGGAGATGATTCAGTGGATTGCTCTATTCATAAAGAAAAAAAAATATCGATCAACATTCGATTTTATACGATGATTGGATGAATCCTGTAATTCTATTATTGTAATTTAGACACGAAATCGAGGCGCATTGTTAACGCTTTCAAAACCGCTGTGATAAGCTTTTAGACCCTCATTAAACTAGGCCGTAGCGATTTAATTAATTCGAATCGTACCTCGAAACTTTACGAATTATCGGATGTTTTGTCGAAATTAATATCGTCCATGGTAGTGTTTCTCGTTGCTGAGAAATTAAACTGGTATCGATTTATTTTTATTTCTATCTAGTGCGCCATATGCAGTTGACGTAGTTGAAGTAAAATTTTAGTGTTAAGAAAAACTTACGATGGGTTTCTAGATTTGTTTCATATGTGCAATAGTTGAACTTTCCTTATTGAGAACAAGCACTAACTAACAAAATATCAAAAAAAAAATAAATCCAAATTTTTTAATTAAAAAAAAAAGAATAAAATTAAAAATCAGCTGCTTTTTCAACTCCATTAAATTTGACGATTTTTTAAACAAAATTTGCGGATTTTCGACCTTTTCGCATGGGAATTCTATATTTCCAAAAAAGACGACAAAAAGATCGCTAGCTGCGGGAATATACGAAAAAGCAGCGCCAGCGCAACAGTAATTGAAAGATATAAAAATTACACGCGTGCGAGTGAAGCGTGTAAACATCTCGAGATTGCAATCAGTTCGATAACTCGTATGTGTAAAAGGTGAGAAATTGCGTAATCGAATTTTTTTCCCAATAAACTGACGGTGGCGGCGGAAAAAAGCTGGAAATTTTCTACAATATCTTTTATGTACGAGACGGAGGTAGATATTGTCGTAGAATCAGCGATGACGAGCCAGGGTAAACAAATATATACGTAGGGCATTTGAAGTAATCCCAGATTGGTTGTTTTTCTAAGCTATATATGATCGTATGGTTCTGCGACTCAGCATGTTTGCGTTGTTCATTCTTCTTTATCCGCACCAGCTTTTCTCCCCTCCACCTCGTTATAATATGTATTTTCTTTGGGAAGAGGAAAAAATTGAAAATTCCGCCTATTACGTTTCCTAAATCTCGAATTTGTATCGAAGTTTGGTGAAACTTTTCACTTCGGGTATTTCTGTCTGGCAATTTTACGAGAAATCGAAAATTGCTGTTACATACGCTATTGAATGGGAAAAGGAGGGGGGTTCTTCGTCGAAGGAGATGGTGTTGGGCTGTGGAATGGAGAATTGGTCTTTTACACGAAGTTCTGGTGAAAAAGTATACAGGGTGTCTCAATGTCAATTTTCAACAAAAAAAATTTATTCGATAAAATTAAGTTTGTTAATTTTTGCTAATTGATCTGTGTTGAACTTTTTGGCATTTGCTAAAAAATTTTCAGCAACAAAATTTTTGAGAAAAAATTAGTCACAGTCTTCGGGTGGGAATGGGGGATTTTTCATTTCTTCGTGTATGGCCCTTGGTTTTTTTCAAAAAACAATATTTTTGAAATGAAATAACTCAGATTTTTCTCAACAATTGATTCGAGTTGAACTTTCTTGCTTTTGTTCAAAATCTCTCAAAAACATCCGAGTTGAAATGAACATTCTTTTTTTTTTTTTTTTGAAACCTCACGTGTGAGCCACCCTGTACTAAACTGTACAACCACAAAACTAGACGAATTGTTGGAAAGTAATCGAGTCGACTTGTAATTACTAGAAAAGCTCGTTTAGTAGATGTGTACGAGTATATAAGTTTAAAACGACGATCGATGTTGGCACCTTTATGATAAAACTTTTGTCCGGGCGCGAATCAAAGTCTTAAAGAGAATTTGTCTGCCGCTATGTCGAGGCTGAGGCGAAATTCTCGTTAAATGTAAATCGGAACTTTCATTAAAACTCCTTAACAATAAGAAGAGCTAAACATTGAAAAGGTATATGAGGGCGGCCGACGACAACGACAACGACAACAACGTCGTCGAAGGAAAAAATCCTGTTTGTCAAGAAAAATATAGCCGAGCAAATTCTTCTTTTTATATAATAGCGATGTTATGAGAAAACGTTCACTACGGCGTGGCCGCACCGGGACGGGCCGCGCCCGGCCTCTGCGTCGATCTATTACGAAGAAATTCGTCCTGTAATGGGAATTTTATGAGGAAAGTTCTCAAACAAGACAGATTACATTTTATGGACCGGTAATTTCAATGAACAAAGTTGACAACGGTGTTTAAGCTCGCACAGATTACCGACACCGACGACTCGAACCCGGACCCGGACCCTCTACAGGCCTATTTCCATAACGCAATTGGCAAATACCGAACGCCAATTCCATCCTTGCTCTTCCCGTCCGTCCCCTCCCTCTGCATACCTACATTTTCAACAGTAAGCAAAAAGTTTCATATTTATATTGAAAAATCAACGACGCGGTTAATGCAAATTTACCCTGCCATGTCCACCTGATACCGTAGGAGCGAAAACTCCATTAAACCTGTGCCAATTTTCAAATTTTATTAATACAACTGAGTGAGAGTGTGGTACGATTCACTCGTGTCGATAAATTCCATTTGTTCGCCAGATATTCTTGTTAGTACAGGGTGTCTTGAAAGTATACTTTCTGTAATAATGATGAGTAAGGAAATCGTTTCTCCGGCTGAGCACCAAAGCTCAATTACATGAGCTGATTTTTTTGACATTTTTCTCATGTTGAGTGTAGAAGGTTGATGTGACGTCAGATTTTTATCAATGTACAGGATTAAAAGTTTACTGTATTCCCTCCATCGGTCCCTCCTAACTGAGGCCCAATTCCTTCGTCCTTACAACCAGAATAAAAATTATTTACTCTTCATTTAAAAATTAATTTTTTTGATTAATTTTTTTTGGAAACTGAATTTGTTGATTTTCTATGCAATCTTCAACTTTTTATCTGTGACTCGAAATCTCTCAATTTTTAGGTGAAAGACCTTTTGACGAAGAACCGATTTTGCTCGTCTTCAAAATTAATGTAAGCTTTTGTGCTACATAGAAATAGTCATTTCTAAGTATTTTGAAGTAAGTAGCACCAAGGAAGGCGGATTCTGCGCCAGGAGTTTCTGTTTTCTTCAAAAATAATGCTTTAATTTATTTTAGAAATTATACTTTTTGTGTGTATTAAAATCGTAACCCCTAAATCAGTCCACGTCAAATCAGATCAATTTTGAGCTTTAGTTTTCTGATTTTGCTCATTATTTTTTTGTAAGTTCTCTAGATTGGAAATAAGGGAACATTTTTGTGATGAGGATCGCTAAACTTTGAGGGAGATGGTGCGAAGTCTATAAATATTGGTCAAGATCTATTTAAAAAATTTTATAGCTCAGTAGCTGTAATTTAATACCAGCTGTTTTTTTGTTTTTGATACGAACTGTGTGAACCCTTCCTTCTCCCTCAAACATGATAAAGCATACTATAAGTAGGTACCCAGAATTGTAAATGATGAGTCTTTTGTTTGGTGTTCGAAGGGAACTGAGTTCGGATACCACTCATTTCTTGCATAAGCTCAGCTTTTCAGTGATCTTGCTATTCCAGCCACAATTTTGAAAAAAAATCAAAGTAAGTACGGGTGAAATGTTGATTTTCATGAAGTAATTTGAGTTTGCTGAGTCGAATGATTTGTTTCTTTTTTGAAATTGACCTTTCAGTATTTTCCCAACTCCTTGATTGAGAAAAAAGTTGACGACTGAGGGACTTTAAGGATTCAATTTCGAAAGATAAGTGCAGATACATATTTGAATTTCCAGAAACCTCGAATTAGTGGGAAAAGCAACATAGGATATATTCATCATACTTAAAGAATCAATAAAATAAAGTTTTTAATTTTCCACTTTTTTTTTGAAAAATTGTCGGTTTTTCAACAATTTTGGTACTTTTTTTATCTGTGTGTCTGGACTCTCAAGGTCACTGACCTACTTGTACAGCCTCCTAAGGTCGTCTGTTTGGCTGTGTGTGGCCTCTTGAGGTCATCAATCCGTCAGTATCGCTTCCCAAGGTGTATGTCTGCCTGTTTGACTGCATAAGGTCATTGACCCATCTGTCTGGCATGGTCTCTTGAGGTCAATGACCTACTTGTTTAGCCGCTCATGGTCGTCTGCCTGGCTGACCTCTCAAAGTCGTCCGCGTGCCTGTCTAATTTCCCAAGGTCGTCTATCTGTCCTCTTGAGGTCATTGACCCTGATGCCCGGCTTCTCAAGGTCGTATGTTCGCATGTCTGCTCTCTTAAGGTCATCGACCCATGAGTCTAGACTGTCAAGGTCACCAACCTACCCGTTTAGCCTCCCAATTCCGTCTGCATATCTGTTCTCTCAAGGTCATTGACCCGTATGTTTGGCCTCTTGAGGCCACCGAACTACTTTTATAGCTTCTCAAGGTTATCTGCGTGTCTTTCTGGCTTCCTAAAGTCATCTGTTCGTCTGTCGGTCCTTTTAAGATCATTTACCCGTCAATATGGCTTCTCATGATTCTCTGGCTACCTGTTTGGTCTTTCGAGATTGTCTGCGCGCCTGTCTGGCTTCCCGGGGTCGTTTTTTTTCTGTCCGGCTTCTTAAAGTCAATGACCTGTCTATCTGACCTCTTAAGATCAACAATTTCATAATTTTGTTTCAAGTTCTTATAAAGTCTGACCTGGTATCCAAAAGTCTACTTTAACACAAGCAAAAATTTCAAAGATTGGTTATCCAAGTTTTCAAAAGCTTGAAATAATGTCTGCAACATTTTTTCCAAGTTTTCAAAGGTCAGACCAAATATTACGAAATCAGATAT
Organism: Planococcus citri; assembly: GCF_950023065.1. Classification (NCBI taxonomy): domain Eukaryota; kingdom Metazoa; phylum Arthropoda; class Insecta; order Hemiptera; family Pseudococcidae; genus Planococcus; species Planococcus citri. The sequence goes on along the minus strand of NC_088680.1, from coordinate 42,774,029 downwards.
GTAAATGCTCAAACATTGCAAATTGATCTATTTTTTCCAAGTTTTCTTAAGTCTGAAGATTTATCGCATACTTTTAAGCAGTGAAGAGTGGAAAGTCACAGAAGTTGGTCAAAAAATTCCTGTAGCTTATTCAATTGAAAATAGACCGTTTTGTTGCAGAAATTTTTTTGTTCTCATTTCAAGAAAGTTACCCCAAAATTTACTCAAAAAATAAAATCAATTCAGAAATTTTTTTAAAACTCGACATTTTTTGAATTTTAAAAGTAATTTTTACTTTTTTGTCATTCTTTCGTTTTAAAGGTGGGACATTTTGGCTGAGTGAAAAAATTTCGAATTTGAACCGGCACAATCGATTTTAAAAGTTTGTGCCAAAATCTATTTAAAGGGCCACGAAGACGATAGATCCGAGTTTTTGGGTGCTGTCCTTCGTTTTCACGCTACTTTATGGCATCCAAAACTGGAGAATCCGAAAATCTGCTGTTCAAAAATTTGTTAAAAATCGAGAAATGAATTTCAGCAGCTGAAATCGTCGCCTTTTATCAGGTCCTAAAAATTTTTGGCTGGTTGGTATTTGTGCCTTGTGAGAATTTTCATTTTTGATTAGGTACTTTGAGGTGATAGCTCCTTCAATTTCGAATTAGACTATTCAGAAGAATCGAATGTAGGTTACATGTTACCCCCTTAAGTGCTTACTATGGGTGAAGTATCGTTGAGATAAAATGCGTGGACATGGGGCGGGTTCAGCGCCAGGAGGAGAAAATTTGTTTTGTTGGTCTTTCGAAGTCGTGATAAGATTGTTGGATCATCTTTGACACTTCCATTTTTTGGTGAATGTTTTGGAATCATACATCCTTTTCATTTTTTATTAAGATACTTAATCTCTTCAATATGTAAGATGGTGCTGTTATGGTTGCAGTATCCTATGTCGATATAATCAACGTTCATTGATCAGCTCTGCAGTGTGCACGTCTAATGGTCCGCGTACATTATTAATTTCGTTTCGATTTCACTCTAATAGCGACTACAGCTTATAAAACAAACGATTCTACGATAGGGTTAGGTATTCTGTGGATAATTAACTAACGAAGCCGAGTTGACTCGGTGAAATGCTACCTATAAATAATGAATATCCGCGGAACTTTTTTCCCCATCGAATTGTCGACACGGTGCGAAAGGAAATACCCGTTGACAGGGCTCTTTTGAAAGAATTAACGAATTTTTTATTCCGTTAGCGAAAATTACTTTCGTTTACGATCCATCAGTAGGCGCTAGGCAGGCAGTGCGTAACGTAACATCCCTCTTATCATTTGGGAAAGGGGTTTAATGAAGCTCGAGATGGAGATACATTGTAATATAATCGTCTGTTTAGCTTTAAAACTCGCGAATGGAGACACGAATAAAGATTTTTTTTTCAATTTTAACGACTCGTTTGTTGTCTCTGGCATACTAATGCGAAGATTCTCCTTTTTTTTCCCCTCGTGTGAATATTTTACTCTCTATTTCTCTCTCTGAATCTAAACTGAACCGCTTGTTTTCTATCTTGTATATTGGTATTTTACAGATATTTTGGTCGAGACGAAGCATCTAGATTCGCCATCCAGAATACGTTTGTTCGATTACAACGGAGATCTGATTTATCCTAGTCTACTAAAGCTGCCAATTAATTCTTTGGATACTGTTTACTTTCTTCAAATACTTCCAGAAACAGCGTCCGATAGCTGTTGTAAGTATCTTTCTATCTCGTATAGTATAGTAGATTGTGTAAAGAAAATACCCACCTAAATCTCGTTATACTCGACTAAAAATGAATGGACTCCGAAGCCGGCGCAACCGCCGAAAGATTATACCGCGTCGAACTTAATTTCATTGTTCATTGGTTGCTCATTAATATGAAAATACCGTTAATGCCAAAAGGTCGGTAATCCCGGTAGTGGAAATCTTTTTAAATAGGTTCTTAATGCGTTTTATATACGTTACTCTCTTTCTCTACGTCGTCGTCGTATCGAACCATCGCGCCTTCGTGCCCTGTGTGTAGGATAGAGAAGAGACTTTTCTCGCCGAGTTTGAATGACTATCTATACAGATGGATTTTCAACCGGCTGTGTCGTAGGTGTTGAGTTTTGTGCAAGGGTTGGCTAAGCCACGTATGCGGTTTTATTTGTGACAAACTGTTGATACACGAATACGTGCCCTGAAATGGATATCAGGCCAGAGTATTCTTGTATAGGTACATGATGGAATAACTATACATATATGTAGTATAACATTGCTTGTGTATAGGTTTAGGAGCCTCATCTACATTTCGTATCGTTGATATATACCTAGCTGCAGATAAATTATTAAATGTATTTGGTAAATGTGTCTGTATGTGATACGTTCAAAGTGAATGTGGTTGATTTACCCCCTATAGCTCGCGATGTTCTCTCACTCTCTCTCTATTTTCCATTCCGACTGTCTCGCACGTGAAAAGTAATGCATAAGTGATAAGCTACCTAGCATGCGAGAATGTAATAATGAAATTCGATTTCAAAACGCGCATCGTAGCATCTTTTCTTCTATACCTATTCTTCCGCTGCTTAACCATATGCTTTGTCGTGTGCAATACCAAACCAACTTGGGCGAGTATAAGTAAATTATGGTACAGCATCTAGGAAAATTTTTACATTCGTGTTGCCTTCTTCGAAACGAGATAAAATGCGTTAAACGGTGAATTATTTACTGCTCCGACGTCAACATTTTTTTTCTCTCTCTCTCTCTCTGGTGCTTTTCGTCTATGTCTTGTGTAGGTACGTAATACGTATATGCATGACGAGTGGTGTGTTTGCGATGTGCATTTATACATTATTCTTACCTAAGAGATATGCCTCGTTCGTCAAATTACCTCTAATACTTAACTAGACGCTGCTGGCGGAATGAATGTTTGATATGAAAATGTGTGTTTTGTTTGAGACGCGTGTAATTTGTGACAGCGACGATCCCATAAATTTTATAATCGTATGTTTATGACTTGAAATTTCATGACGATGCTAAGAGATTGGATAGCAGGGAAAGGAGTAAGGATTGAAATCATCGTATAATAGGATTAGATCACGCAAACATTTCCAAAAAAATGTATAATTTTTTGCTCAGCTCTGGATGTACTGCAAATTTGCCTGTAAATTGATAGAAAAAACGTTGGAAATGACGTAAAAATGGATCAAATGTGATTGAAAATGTATGAAGTAATGCAAAAATTAATTTTAGAAAATGAAAAAATTGTCAAAGTTAACGATAAATTTATTGAAAATGATGAAAAAATTGATGAGATTTTTCCAAAATGTTGTAAAATATTGAAAAATTACACAAAATGTTGACCATTGAAATCACTACTCAAAAATTAGCAAAGACAGCGTCATTTATCACAGATCTGATTTTTTTTTTGATATAAAAAAGGTGGAGTTAATTTATACCCCAAATGTTATACAGGGTGGTGAAAAAAAAAGGTTAGAGTGAAATGGCTTGACAATCATTCAGCTGTTTGCTAAGCATTTAAAATTGGTCAACCTCTATGTTCTTCACATTTCAAACCTCATTCGGCTTTCAAAAATGGCCGCGAATAATAATGAAGCTGCTGATAATGAATCCATCGACGATGAATACGATGATAACGAGCATGAACAACTAAGTGACGTAGAAGAGGAATCAGCCGAAGTAGATGCTACCTCTGATGAAAGCAGTTCTGAGGAGGAAGATTCCTCAAACGCGCCAGGACCAAGAGTTGAAGGAGACAGATTTGCTTTATTCAGAGAAACGTGATCAAGTTTTTTGAGGAACTGCCAGCAAAATTATCGACCTAGCAGTCCTAGCACCTACATGACGCTGGACAAAACAATGCTAGGCTTTCATTGCCGTTGTGGATTTGTCGTCTATTCGCCAGCAAAGCCAGACCTACATATATGGACTAAAATTATTTTCATTAACTAGTGGATTACAAATGAGCTGACTCCTGCGATGTCCAGAACAGCAAAAAAATAGCGAAGAGTCCATCGTCTAGTCCGACGGGCTGTTTTCTTTGAGTGCATCAGCTGATTCAGGGTATCTACACCAGATATTGTTTCGTTATAAAAATTGATAACGACTGGTTTATTGTTTGTCTCGTCAACTCGACCTTGTTCCACCTGCGATGTTGACAACATTACGACGACCTTCCTCGACTTCGGAACGTATGAAGCTAAAATGCGATCATTCGAGTACATGAATCTGGTGCGGTGTACGTCGCCTCTCTGCGCCTTCAGCATTCGTTTTGATAGCTCCGGCCTGTTACGCTTCATAGTGCTAGTGCTGACAATTGTTATATTTCAGTGTAAAAGCTCATCAGCCAACTAATTACTACAGTAGTAGTTGTTCTCTGTAACGTTTCGGAATGTATTTGCGATTGATTCAACTGTAGCCAGTACTTGTTGGGTTGGAACTTGCAGATCTGCTGTTCTTTCCCAGCGACCAGCATATGGAACGCCGTTGTAGAAGTAGCTTAATAAACGTTGATTCCTTTATATTTTTACCATTTTTGAGAGGACAGCTAAGGGGGAGGGGTCAGAGGGGTAATCGGTTACAAGTGATTTAGAACTCCTATCATCTAGTTTCTCTTCTCTCTTTTCCATTGAGAGAAGTAAACTTTCTCAATTTTCCTAGAGCTGGTATCAATTGAGATGTTGTTTGAAAAATTGTTGCTAAAAACACTATACTAAAATTATTCTCTCTCCCAAAAAGAGTATCGATTCAGTAATTTTTTCAAATCGCAGAAGTACCAAGGGTACACATTTTTGGTGAATTTATAAACTTTTTCCGAAAAAAAAACACTCATATTTTTTAAATGTTGACCTGTTGATGTAGATGTCTGAAAATCAACAGAATGTGTTATAATTTTCAAAGGGTGTGTAATGGTCCTGCTGCTGTTTGGTAGTTAGTTGTGATCTTGCCCTTGTCTTGCTGTCTTGCCAAAAAAGTCATAAAGTGCTGTTTTTTGCCGAAATTGTAAAGTCCAACTTTTTCCATTCTTAGTTTTTTTTTTAGGAAACTATGAAATTCTTTATTCATTTATGTATTTTCAGTGTTCTTTTTTCAAAATTTTCACTCTTTTTCTTCATTTTTATCTTTTTTTTTCAAATGAGAAAAAAATTTGTCCTGAAAAATCGCTATTTCTTTTCAGAGTTCTGAACTTATACTTTTTTTTCTTAATTTCAGTTCTCTTGGAAAATTGAAAAATTCTGACTCGTAAATTTTTCCAACCTTTTTTCCACTCTCCTTTCTATCACTCTTCTCTCAAAAATTAAAATATTTGAAAAAAATGTTGTTCTGTAAATCCTCCTTTTTTTTTCGTTGATTTATTTCTTGAAAAGATTTTTCTAGATTTCTTACCAATCCATTTATCGAGCTCAAAATAATGGAATTTATTAGAAGGGTAATTCTCAGAAAAAGGTAAAAATCGTGTACATGGCAAATTTCTCAAAGGTTTTAGCATGAATTTTTTTTTTTTTTTTGTCCATTCAAGGATCATCCCCCACACATTTCACATATGATATTGAAATTTTTAGCCCCTCCTTTCATTGGTGTACATTCGATTTTATACCCCAAATGTCCTTCGACTTGGCTGTCACACACCATGTTTTTGAAAATGAATGTTATAAAGTGTCATGAACTTCATTTTTTTGGGGAAAACTTGGCACGTTCTCATTATCATAGAACACGAAGGTCCATTATTGTGCAAATTGCAATTGGAATAAGTCCATAGGAAGCTGACATTTCACATTTGAAAACTGTCACACACTTTTTGCGCAAATTTTAGAGCAATTTTCAATTATTTTTGGTAGCTTCCCAATCCAATATTTTTTTCTGGAGAGTGGCTGCACTGGTTCACTGTCTTCATAAAAATGTTACCCCGCAATGTTATTCTCATAACCTACGCAATGCTCGTTCTGATCGTACTCGTCTCTGAAAATATGATATTTCGCAAAATTGGTGTCCTTCGGCTTGCCTTTTTATTTACCCTGATGAACCCGCCAAAAACGATAATTGAGAAAGGGAAGTTATTCTACATGATAAGTACACATTTATTACGTGTTAAAAATCGAATAATGTCCAGTAGGTAAGGCTAGAAACGAAAAAACGTTGAGATTGTCCTTTGGCTTGTCCAGCGCCCATTTGTCCTTCGACTTGGCCAAATTTCAGACAGCTGTACTTTTATCGCGCTAGTCGACATATTACACGATAAAACAAGCAAAATTTGACATTTTCTCCCTCCCCACACCTCACCTCTACCCCTACCATAAAAATAAGTCCAGATTCGAACTTTGCGGCCTGAAAAACATAAATTGACATATTACACGATAATATAAGCAAAATTTGACATTTTTCCCCTCCCCACGCCTCCCCCTCCACCTCTACATAAAAAATAACTCCAGATTCGAATTCTACGACCTCGAAAACATATCAATCGACATATTACATATCGATGAGGGCCGAATCCTAATTATCGCTGTTTTAGGGGGGCCGGGGTCCACAGTGGGGGGGATTGAATTGAGGCCAACACTAGAACAGGGATCTGGGACACCTATACAAATGATTCCCACTTGAAATTTTCCAAAAAAATTATTTTTATTTTTCAAAATTATGCACATCAAAATTGACCTTTTTTTCTGAGAATTACCCAGAAGCACTTTGATAGAATTTTGAATTGAATCCTGCCTACTGAAATTTAAAAAAGTTCATCTTGAAGGTTGTAGGGTGCAAACTCCACTGAACTCAAAAAAATCACCTGGAGAAACGACGTTTTGAAGGAGTGCTTGGAATTGGGAGGGAAGGGGTTGAAAGTTCCGTGGAATTTAGGAGGCTGCAAAGGAAAATCGAGGAAGGATAGTTTTGCGTTAGGAGCAGTCTCATTTTCCCATAAATCGTTGAGAAAAAAATACCTGACTCTGTTTTCAGCCAATCGACAAAATGAGACAAAGTACGAATATTGTAAAGTACTCATACCTCTGATAGAGCACTAGCCTGATTTTTCTACACCTCTGGCAAAAAATTCAACGCAAGAAAACAAGAAAATTACTTTACTCTAATTCAGAGATGAACAAAAGCGTGGAAATTTTCCACTATTACGTAATTATTCATTATACGCGTACATATCAAACCAGTGCACGTTCTGTAAAATTTCGAGCAAGAAATCAAGACCCATTGTGTGAATTAAACAGTATACTTCTTCATTTACACGTCGGTACAGTTTGTTCTTATCGAGTTCATCTCCCCGTTCTCACTGGGATCGTTTTCAAGTCTGAAGTAAATTTCTCGGGTATTAATTAAATTGACATTTATTTCCATTATTCCATTGTATAAAGACGAATGAAGGGGTAGAGGTATGAGTGCTGGCGAATGAAATGTCAACTTTATCTCGTCTCGACAAAATTTATAAACGAGTAACTAGAGTCCCTTAGTACTCGCTATACTTACTTGAATTGAAGATAACTAACCTCTTAAAATATACTTTCAACGTGATAGAGAATGTTTACTCAAATATGCTATAAACTCGAACCTTTCAAGAAGGCGTTGAATGTACGTAATTCCAAGATACATTTATACATGCCTATAATATTATACTCATTTCAAAGGTTACTTTGTAGCTGCGTAAACGTAGCTATAGACTCGTATAAGCAGCAGAAAGCGCCGAGTATAAAAATATATGTAGCATAAACGTCACAGTCATGTCTCCGGTAAAAAGATGTTTAATTCAAAGGCTCGTTGAACGCCTAGTCAAATCGTGGCACATACTAGGCCTAATGAAAGAGGCAGCTCGTATCGACGTGATTTGATTACCAAATTACACGCGTTTATAACTCGCTTTTGCGAAAACACAACACGCAAACACCGCGAACAAACACCTCACTCCCCGCGTATACTATACATACCATACACAAGATGAATGTCAGAAACCTCATTCAGCTTTAATTTGAAATCCTAAGCGATATTAAACCTCAGATATTCGTTTACAAGGAAGCAATCATAGGTACAAATTAAGCGTTTAATTATACTGTAGCATTTCAATGCTGGCAATTGTAATCGTATATGTGAGAGTTCATGCGTGCGTTGTACGTATACGATTTTGGTAGGTCTAGGTATCTATAAACTTACCCCGATGTTTTCTACATGATTGCCCAGAATTGTTTGCATGCTCCGCCGGTACCACTGTCTCCGCTCTTGGTGTGCTCTACATACGTATATTCTGCGAGTTTCGAAAACTTGAGGAGAGAGCGGAGATGATGAATATTTGAACTTGGGTCTAGGAAGATGTATTGACTGTATTATTATAAACAAATATGTGCTGATGAAGCTTTTTTCCTCCTCAATTATTGCGTACTGAATGTAATTTTCATTTAAAGGATCTGGCCGGAGGAAGTGAAATATCAGGCCTCACTCTGATATTTTTCATAACGTTCTCAGATGATGCCCCTTGAGGAAAAAAATTCTCCGGATATTTTTGACACTTTACCCCCTCCCATCCTCACTTCCTGTATTTTCAGCCGTTCGATTGTGATATTTCGAAGAAAAAAAACTTCATTCTGGTAAAAATTGATAAAAATTTTTGTTTTTTGGTACGTATAAAAATGTACATCCTCAACAGGAGTGTCTCGTCAGTCTCGTCTCTGTTATTTGTAGTTTGGAGCTGAGGAAACTTCGAAATTCATTCACAAATTTCTTAATTTGTAGGTCCAGTGAACTTCAGAATTATTTTACATTTTCATAATATGGACTATGGGTTTATGGAGCTTCTGCGAACTCTAAAGTTTATTTACAAAGTTTGTGTAGTTTAGTGCTCCTATAAAATCTGCAGCATTCATTTCCACTATTTGTAATTTGGAGCTTCTGCAAACTCCAAAAATCATTTTCAAATTTTGTAATCTAGAGCTCCTGCAAACTCCAAAATTCATTTACAAATTTCGTAATTTGGAGCTCTTGCAAACTTTGAAATTATTGTTCTATTTTGTTGTTTGAAGCTCCGGCAAACTTCAAAATTAACTCTCAAATTTTGAAATTTTATAAACCTCCTAGAAATTTTTTTTTGAAAGTCGATGACTCCAGGGTGACAGATTCACCAGAAGTCACCAAGTGGGTTTATTGTCCTTTTTATGGCGAATTGATGGTGAAAAAATCACGAGAATGTCCTCACTGCCTTTGAAAATTTTTTAGAATGTCTGGTGATCCTTGGTGAATTCTTGTGACTTCCTGATGGCAGATTCACCAGAAGTCACCAGGTGGGTTCATTGTCTTTTTTAAGGTGAATTGATGATGAAAAAATCACCACGATGCCCTCATGACCCTAGATTTTTTTGATTGTCTAGTGACTCGTTGGTGAATTCTGGTGACTTTTTTGTGACAGATTCACCAGAAAACACCAGGTGGGTTTGTTGTCTTTTTTATGGTGAAGGTATGATGAAAAAAATCACCAGAATGTCCTCATGACCCAAGAATTTATTTTTGAAAGTCTGGTGAGTACTTGGTGAATTCTGGTGAGTTCTTGATAACAGATTCACCATAAGTCACCAGGTGAGTTTATCGTCTTTTTCATGGTGAATGAAAAAAATCACCAGAAAGTCCTCATGACCCCTGAGTTTATTTTTGAATGTCTGGTGATCCTTGATGAATTCTGGTGACTTCTTGATGACAGATTCACCAGAAGTCACCAGGTGGGTTCATTGTCTTTTTGAGGTGAATTGATGATGAAAAAATCACCAGGATACCCCCATGACCCTAGATTTCTTTTTATTGTCTGATGACTCGTTGGTGAATTCTGGTGACTTTTTTGTGACAGATTCACCAGAAAACACCAGGTGGGTTTGTTGTCTTTTTTATGGTGAATCTATGATGAAAAAATCACCAGAATGTCCTCATGGCCCTAGAATTTATTTTTGAAAGTCTGGTGAGTTCTTGGTGAATTCTGGTGACTTCTTGGTAACAGATTCACCAGAAGTCAGCAGGTGGGTTTATCGTCTTTTTCACGGTGAATCTGTGATGAAAAAATTTCGAGAATGTTCTCATGACCTTGGAAATATTTTTGGAATGTCTGGTGACTCTTTGGTAAATTCTGGTGACTCCTTGGTCACAGATTCACCAGAAGTCACCAGGTGGGTTTATCATATTTTATGGTGAATCTTTGATGAAAAAAAATCATCAGAATGTCCTCATGACCCAAAGTCTTGTGAGTCCTTGGTGAATTCTGGTGAGTTCTTGGTGATAGGTTCACCAGGTGGGTTTATCGTCTTTTTCATGGTAAATCTATGATGAAAAAATCATCAGAATGTTCTCATGACCCTGGAAATATTTTTGTAATGCCTGGTGACTCTTTGGCGAATTCTGGTGACTGCTTGGTGACAGATTCACCAGAAGTCACCAGGTGGGTTTTTCAACTTTTTTCATGTGAATTTATAGAGCTCCTTCAAAAAATTTATTCACAAATTTTGTAATTTAGAGCCCTTGAAATATTTCCAATCTCGTAATTTAGAGTTCGTGCAAATTCCAAAATTCAATTCTTTAGTTTGAAGCTTCTGCAAACTTCGAAATTCATTTGCAAATTTCCTATAATTTGGAGCACCTGCAAACTTCGTAATTCATTTTCCATTTGTATTTTGTAGTTTGGAGCTGCTGTAAACCTTAAAATTAAGTAGTTTATTTTTTTCCAATTATTTCGTAAGTTGGAGCTCCTGCACGCTCCAAAATTTATTTCCCATTTCGTAACTTACAGTTCCTGCAAACTCCGAATTTCATTTACAAATTTTTTAATTTGGACCTCCTGCAATCTCCAAAAAGATAAATTTTTCTCTGAGACTTTTCCGTTTTGGGGTACCTAATTGTTTTATAATTTTGGAAAATGAACGATTTTTAGGTATGAAAGTGAAATTTGTTCATGCTTTTTCCTCTTTATTTTGAAAAAATAGAGCCATAACAAATTCAAGTACTTGAAAAATGCACCTATGTAAGAAAATTTTATGAAGTTTAAAAAATATTTCTATGTTTTTGTACTGATTTTATGGTTTTGTGACGTTATCTTTTCACTAGTATAAATATCACGCATTTTTTAAATAGTCCCACGATTTTTTTTAAAAACTGCCCTTCGTGAAAATAGGAGGCTTATATAAAGACAAATTTAGAAATTTAAGAGGGGTATCGCAATTTCTCTCTTTAGTAGAAAATGTCGTGCATATAAATTTGCTCAAAGGTCACCTTTTTTTACGTAGCCGGTACTTTTCCTTAACGACAATTTATGTGTAAGGTACTAAAATGTACGTACTTTTGTTTTATCTTTACAGATACTTGTTCAGATGACGTGAAAATGGATCTAGTCGCGCTGGAAAGCAGGTATGACCGATTTATATACTTACGTATGTATTTTACAATCTTAAACGGAAAATATTCTAGAGCAGTGAAAGAAAAATAAATAACTTGGGAAAGAAAGCACCAATCCAGCAGCACCTACCTACAAATAAAAATCTCGAGTAGACCGTTGGCGTGTTTGGGATAAATAATATTAAATCTTCGTATGTTTTATGTATGGTTTTTTTATCGGATGGGTTCAAGTCGGACTGCCGCGTACTGTTTGTGGTTCATTTATCTATCTTTATGCGGTGGTGCGATGTGTATCTTTACTTCTACGTTTTTATTTATTTTTTTTTCTGCAAACGATCGTAGGCGGTGCGCGGAGGCAAAAATGTTACATTTCGAATGAAGAATTTCGGCAAAATGTGTATAGATATGACGACAATGGTGAAAAATCGATTCGACGACGATAAAAACGATGTTGAATGTAATTACTGGTACATGAGTAAACCCAACTCTTTGGAATATGGAGAAAAGTAAAGAATAACCACGCCCCCGAAGGAATTTACATGTATTTGCCACTTGTGGAGCATAAATTATTTGCAGTATATTTTAAGAATGGAGAAAAAAATATATTTACTGCTGAGTAAATGTCCCGTGAGGCGAAGAAAAAAACTAGCTCGTAGATAGTAACGCGAGCTATTGTTTAGCAGTCCTTTTTGAATTTCAATACACACGCTAACGTTGCCATTGAGAACGAAACACAGCATTAGGAAAAATTTACATTTTTCCTAATAGCCATCCTGCGACGAAGAATTTCAACTTAAACGTCCGTAACGTTGACGAGAAAAACAAAAGTCTCCTCGTAACTCGGTTGTTCCCATCGTAATAATGTACAGAAGATAGCACTAGATACCCCCACACACATAGGTCTTTCGAAAAACCATTCGTACTGCTCCCCCCCTTTTTTGCTCGTTCTTTACTCACTGGTAGTTTTTTTTTCCTTTCTAACGAGACGACTGGTCGTTTTATTTGAGCAAAGAAAACGTTACTTTGTGACCAGCGCTGGCCGTTTTCGTGGTGGATTTTTTTGTATACTCGTTTGCGGTTGTGTGGAGACTGTTATGGGCTGTAAGTTTTGTTCTACGAAGCTATTATAGGGCGATGAAAAAAAATTCTCTACCTTGAGAAAATTGCCAAAACGAGTCGCGCGTTTAATGAAGCGAAAAGTACATCGAACGTGTGGATTCCTTTTTTCCTTTTATCTTTTGAGTCGCTTTGAAAATAAGAATATACGAGTACGTCAACCTTACACTGTGATGAGTCGATCAATGGAATAAGTTTTAAGATTCGTGACGAGTGTTTGTACCTATTCAGGAAATTGGTGTCTAATTGAGGTGGTTTTTAGGAGAAAAAAGAGAAGTTGAGCGTAACTTTGCGGTACGTTTGAATCTTTCGTTTAAGATATCAATAGAAAGTTGTGCGTGTGAATTTTGATTCGGAAAAAATATTCTACTTGAAAAATAGACATATTGCTAAGCTTTTGAAAACTCATTTGTGTTGGAAAAAGATAAGATCTTCAAAAGTACTCGACCTAGAGTATTTCATATCAACTCGAGCCAAAAAAGAAGTCAGGTCCCCAGTTTCGCTCAAATTTTCTCTGTTAAGTTCCTTCCAATGGTCTGCTGGAATAACTACCATTATTTACATTCATTTTTTAGTCATTTTACCAAAAAAAAAACCTGATTGAAAGGGGCACTGAGAGGTTGAATCCAAAAAGTAGACGAATAATCGAATCGTGATGAAAATGAGCAAAATTGATGGATCGAACTTCATTTTCGATTCGAGTGGATGTGTAATGATCCGGGCGGATTCTGCGCCAGGAGGAATTTTTTTCTTCCTTTCGATATTTTGGATTTTTTTTTTGAAAAGGGCAATCAAGTTGATTGAATGTTACTCATCAAAATGAAGTACTTAAGTAAAATTTTGTAAAAATGATGAATTGAGTATCAGAAAAATTTTTAAACAGAAAATTGTAAAAATGACGAGACTCCAATCTCCAATCCCCTCCATCCCCCACCCCTTGGAAAAATAGTAGGTACGTATACGTAATAGTGTTGGTTTCTTATTAGGTCATGAGGGGGGGGGGGGGGGTTGGGAGCTTGTGAAAAACATGAGTGGAATCGGAGGACCACAAAACCAGACTTCATTTTTGATTAGAATTTGTATGAAATGAGCCTGGCGGGTTTTGCGCCAGGAGCAACTAATTTTTTCTATATATTTCATGAAAAATGTTAAAGAAACGAATAAAGTTTTAATGAAATTCATTAAAGTTAAGAAACTTGCCTCTCCCCTGCGCCTCGACCCCTTTGAAAATTAGTATGGAAATGATGTTGGTTATTTTACTAGGTCATATAGAGCTGGGATGAGCTCATGAGGAAAAAAATTAGTCAGGTTGGAAAACCGGACTCAATTTTTGATTCGACTTCACGTGAAACTTGATAGGTGGGTTCTGCGCCAGGAGCAACGAACTTTTTATATTCATCTTCAATGTTGAAATAATTGTTGGGAATGGCTATTTACTTAAATTGATTATTAAAAATATGTGATCTGTCACGAGAAAACCAACCTAGTGTCCAAAACGTAAATTTTACAGGAAGGGCATTTGAAGTTTTGAGTCTATGTATCAGGTGATCTAAAATTTGTAGGTCCATGAAACTTGCACCGCTTTTGGCCCCCATGAGTGCCAACATGACCCGATTTTTTTTTCAGACTCAGAATCATCAGATTCAAGGTTGCCAAGTCCAATATCGAAATTTCCCAAAATCAATTTTTTCGATTTTTTTGAATTTTTGCCAAAAATGTTGCAAAAACTACCCGAGTATGAATTATTAATAAAGAATAAGTTATTGTTATTAAATTTATCACGTTTCTTAACAAATTTGTTCAAGGTGAAAAGAGTTGATCTTTCCAACTCAAGCCTTACTCAAATTTCAAAATAATTATGGCACTTCAAATGTGAGCCGATTGTTGCAAAAATTTGCATTTTGACTCCCTAGAACATACCTACCTTTCAAGAAAAAAAAAAAATTCAATTTTTACTGTAGTTGCTCTATTTTTTTGACCTCAGATTTAGGGTCAAGAGAATCGTTCGCGAACGTTTCAACCCCCACTGTGGGATTCAGCACCCTAAGTACTACTAATATCCACCATAAAAAAGATATCGATTTTTTGGACACTAAGTTGGTTTTCTCGTGACAGATCACATAAATAATGAACGTATGTATTATAAAAATTGAAAGAAATTTTGTCAAAATTGCTTAAATGTTAGAAAAATTTGTTAAACAGATGCAAAAATGATGGCAGATGCCCAGATGGTCAATATTGATAAACTGTTTTTAAAAACTTGGAAGAAACAAAAATTGTAGCAGAAAATTTTGGAAAATTGATTAAATATTATTAAAACGAATTATAAAAATCACTAAAATGTAACAAAAATAATGGTACCAAAGCTAAAATTTGCGAAATGTACCAGCTTGAAAAATATCGTTCAATTTGTCTGAAATATTGTGAAAAAATTTAAATTGAGAATTTTAAAAAGTTCACGAAACATTGGAAAAATTGAGGGAAAGTTCACAATAATGCCAAAAAATATCCACGAGTTGTGTTGACAAAACCTGTTCAAAATTTTGTATTTCTTTTTTTTCACTTTGGGTGAGTAAAATTAGATCTTCTCTTATTCGTCCCTGAAAACAACCTTGATGAGAAAACCAAAAAATTCTTCTCGTTTTATTTTTTCTTTCTTTTTTTTTTTTTTTGCATACGAGTTACCTATATTTTTTGTTGTAATTTTGAACAATTTTTGTAAGCCTACGTAGGTATTTTTTTCAACCTAATAATAGCTTCAAATTTTTTTAAAATTACTTGAAAAAAAATTGGTATGGAAATAATTATCGATCGTGTGAATTTTCGCATTTCTGACAAAATGGTACGAATAACGTAGTAAATGCTTCAGAGTCGTATTAAAAATCGCTGAAAATTTCAAAAATAAATTTCCAAGGCTCGTGTAGCCTTATTGGGAAGCTCGACAAGTTTATTATTTAAAAACTTGTCGTTCTCGAATTGGATTCGGATTCAGAAATAGGATCTTTTGTTGTTATGATGATGAAACGGCGAGACAAAATGAACCTTGTACCTACTCGTCGTCGTTGAGAAAAACTTGATTCGAGATTTTGCCAACGCTTTGTCAATATTTACTGAAAAAAGAAGCCAAATACGAGAAAATGTGGCTCGCGAGGGTGAGGTAGAAATACATCCTAAATCTTTAATGAAAAATTAATTAGTTATTTCCTCAAAATGCAAACCGTATCGGATACTTGGTACTAATCGAAAGAATTATTAGTAAAAATAATACCCTGAACTTGGATTGAAAATGTATAGAGAGGAAAAATGTAAGTATTCGATGAATGAGTTGGAAAATTAATTCGGTAATGCGTTAAAATTCGTAAGTAAAGAGAACTTCCTCGCTCGATGGGTATCTTTATTTTTCATTACTTTATTTCCTATTTTAACGAATCTTCCGTGTAGTACTATGTACTTTGAAGGCATCGAATGATTAAACTATTGCGATTAATACTTTTACTCCAATTGATTTTGTAATTTGAATGTTCTTTTATCTAATGTTGCTTTTTCTTGCTACTTTTTTCTTCTTTCCCTTACAGAATCAGCGAAATCGAAGAAATGATACACAATGAGTCTCCCGTGAACCGCGACTATCTGCAGAATTTGAAACGAGACTTCGAGAAATTTCGTTCGAAACTGGAGAATGGAAATTTTGTGAAAAGAATAAGTAAGGGTTACTTTTTTACGTTTGATGTATTCCAGCTTTCGTACTTGGTACGATTTTGGCTTTGGCTTCGATAGTTATTTTGTAGATTAATTTTTATCCTTTGATAAGAAGGAATAAGGTGGAAAGCGAGGTAAAGATTTATTATGTTCGGTTGGACCAGCCAGGCGGAGATTAAAGAATTGATTTCTTCGACCATCTTTTCCACCATGAAAATGGTACCGATATTTTTTTTATTATTAAAAAGCAAATTCGCCCGAGTAAAAAAAAAGACACGGCGCGGCGGAGTTTTTCATAAAACGTGTATTATTTTTTATTTATAACGTCGCTCGTCGTGAAATGGAAACGCGGTACGGTGTGGTGGTGTTGGAAATTTATCGTAACCGATGCTCGATTGGTAGTACTGTTTTTACCATTGTAGCCTTTCTTCGCGCCATGCCACCTGCCGCCGCCTTAGCTGCTGCTTTTAATTTGCTTGAAAGCCGAAGCTGTGAAAATTTTACTATGTTGGAATACCTACTCGTATATATCTGAGTGTGTACTATGCGATCTCAATGAGTTGTGCGAAATTTGCGCATAACTTGCGGACTGGTTTAATTTATTGAATTTCGAGATGGTTGGCTGCGAGAATCTCGCCGGTACGAGAAAGTTTTCGCGGTTTGGGAGGTTCACGGTTTGCGTAGATATTTATTAGCAGGCGGTTTTTTGAGATTTTTTGTATACCTTCTCTGGCTTTAATACGTTTAGATGCTTGTAACTTTTTATGTGTGGTTGTAAAATATGGTGGAAAATGTATTTTTAGGCTGGGGTGAGGTGCAGAGAATCTTTCGAGGTGAGATAGGTGTATCTAATAAGGCTATTACATATAATATTAAGCCAATTTCTGAACTATCCAAGTATTTAATATTTGGGATTTTCTTTTTGCCAAATTCAGAGAAGCAATTTCAAATCTTGATTTTAAGGTGTTTATTCAATCTGACTTCTGAGAACATGTGAAAAATTTAATGAACTGGTAAGTGAAGGTAAAATCCAGTTAAACCTTCAAAAATCACTTCCTAATGCATACTTTTTCACATTATTTCTACTTGAAAGTTTGCAAGTTTTTTGTGAACTATCCATAATTTTTTGTGAAGGGTACTGGTGGGTGGTTTTTTCACTTTTTGTGGTAGATTACTAGTAATTTCGGGTAAATTGTTGGTAATTTGTGGTAAATTACTGTGTATTATATGTGACCAATTATTACTTTTCGTAAATTACTGGAAATTTTCGGTTACCTAATTATTGGTAAATTATTACAAGTAATTTTCAATAAATTAGTGGTAATTTACGGTGAATTACTGGTAATTTTTGGTAAACTACGTAGTGATTTTTGGTAAATTACGTGGTAATTTTTGGTCAATTACTTGACGTTTTTGGTAAATTACGTGGTAATTTTCGGTAAATTACGTAATAATTTTCGGTAAATTACGTGGTAATTTTTGGTAAATTACGTAGTGATTTTTGGTAAATTACGTGATAATTTTTGGTAAATTACGTGGTAATTTTTGGTAAATTACGTGGTAATTTTTGGTCAATTACTTGACATTTTTGGTAAATTACGTGGTAATTTTCGGTAAATTACGTAATAATATTCGGTAAATTACGTGGTAATTTTCGGTCAATTACGTGATAATTTTCGGTAAATTACGTGGTAATTCTTGGTAAATTACGTGGTAGTTTTCGGTAAATTACGTGGTGAATTTCGGTAAATTACGTAATAATTTTCGGTAAATTACGTGGTAATTTTTGGTAAATTACGCGGTAATTTGTGGTAAATTACGCGGTAATTTTTGGTAAATTGCACGGTACGTTTTGATAGATTATATGGTAATTTTTCGGTAAATTACATGGTAATTTTCGATAAAATACTAGTACTTTTTGGTAGGTAAATGACTGGTAATTTTAGGTGAATTACTTGTGATTTTAGGTAAATTACTAATTGTGATTTTCGGTAAAGTACTTGAAATCTTTGGTAAATTACCAGTATTGGTAGGCGAATTACTTTTTGTAAATTACTGACATTTTTGGTAAATTATTGGCCTTTTTTAAAAAGTAATTACTAGTAATTTTTTGGTAAATAATTATGTGGTAATTTTTGACGAACTACTGGTAATTGATGGTAAGATGCTATCAATTTTGAGTAGAATACTTGCACCTACTTTTGAGTAAACATCCTGCAAGTCTTGCTTACTGTGCTTGACCCTTTCAAGGTTTGACATCCACTCAGCGGTCATCAAACACTTCAGACAGTGACTCCAACGATGGTTTGTATCAACTATTCAATTTCATCGATCACTATTCAATTACTCATAGAGTCACCCCTATAAGTATTTCCATCTATCAACTCACTTGCAACAAAATATTTCGTAATTGAAATCCGTTTCCTAGAACCCACTATTACACCTTTCGTACAATTTCTTTCATAATTCTTTCATTTCATTTCGTGCTCTGCGTTGAACAATATTTCACAATTTAAGTACCCACCACCGCAGACAGACGTCCGATACTCCCACTCAAACATCATCTCTGCAGGAGATTATCCCACATAAATGATCCGAAAAAGTGAAATATCTCATTTAAAAAGTGTATACTACCACCGACGAAACCGAGCACAAGGAGCACACAGAGAGATAGGTATAGGGAAAGAGAGCAGAACCTTCAACAAAAACGAGATTAACGAACTAATACGAAGAGGAGGTAGGTAAAAAAAAAAAAATAAGCCGAAAATTAAACAAGCTCGAACGAAGAAGACACGTCCGGTGAATTAAAATTTTTTCTCGTTTTTCTACAACGAAACGAAACGCGAAGGCGTACTAGGTACGCTGGAGAAGCGAGTTGAAAGGTACGAGGCCCGCGGTTAAGGATGCAGAAAGAAAATAAATTTTAAAATTACATTTTTCCGTTTTTAATTTATTAAAAACAGCGTAGCCGACGGGCATAACCACCGAGAGTCGCAGGTTGACGAAATTTTCCAAAACTTAAAAAAGCTTGTCAACAAAGAAACCATAAAACAACCACCACTTAATGGCTCTTGTATGTTTTTAAGGCCTATGAGCTGCAGACCGTTGTTTTTTTTACCATAAATTAAGAATCGTTTCAATTTTATTTTTTTATACGAAATAAAGATACGCTATTTTATACCTACGAATTGACAGCAATTTAATAACTTTTGCCCTATACTTATAGAATTTCGAGCAGGATTTTTCGATACGCATTTTCGCTGTGTGGCAATCGAAAAATTCGCAATTGTAAATTACTAAATTACCCTCGTGAAAAGTTTTCTCGTTTTTTACGCATGCAGAAAAGTATACACCAAGGTAATATAAGTAAGTAGCGAGGTTTGTACGAAACAAAAACAAAAACAATCCACGTAAAACCTTTAAAATAAACCGTTATGGGCTTTTAACTTGAATTAAAAACGAGTTAAAATTACGTTGTAGGTAAGATTTTTTTGTTTTTTGTTCTTTTTAATAAGGTATACTACAATGTACGCGAGATACATGTAAAAGCTTTGTTTCCACATAAATACAAAACGTATACGAACTTAATAAGCCGAGATATTACGTATTCGAGGATCTTTGTACGCGGTTTGTTAATTTTATAACCCGAAGCATGCGTAACTTATTGGGAGTTATTTTCCATACAAATATACTAAAAGCTGCACACTTCCACCCACTCTTCGTCGTGTATCATTCAATTCGTCGTCGTCGTATTTTACTAAAAGCACGAATTTTATTTCTTTTCCTATCGCGTACGATTCGCGTCTTTTCCCTGTTTTTCCACATTTTAAGACTCGATATTTCCTCGGGTGTACATGTGCTTCGATATTCGAGCAGGTAAT
Source organism: Planococcus citri (assembly GCF_950023065.1). NCBI lineage: Eukaryota > Metazoa > Arthropoda > Insecta > Hemiptera > Pseudococcidae > Planococcus > Planococcus citri. Next base: position 42,753,963 of record NC_088680.1, on the reverse strand, counting down.
TTGATTTTTCCTTTACCTACTTACTTTAGCAAAAAAAAAAAATATAAATTGGTGTCTTATTTAATTTCGAGAAAAGATGCAGGGTTAAAAGTTTCAGGAATGATGATGAAGAAACATGTTCACTTGGAAAATTTTTTCATGTTTTATTTGTGAAAAAAGTGTTGAAAAAACCCTTTCACTCGATGAAATGAACTAATATTCACAAAAAATCAAAATTCGAAAAAATTCAATTTTCATTTCCAAGCATCAAAAAAAGTTTAAAATTCAGTTGTCTTATTTTGACCTCTTTCTGACGTATGAAAAAGTCGATAAAAATTACACTCGTAGCAAAAAAATTGAAATTCGTTCATTTTTTGAATTTTTTCAAATTTTGATTTTTTTGTGATAAGTCAGTTTATTTTATCGAGTGAAAGGGGTTTTCAACTTTTTCTACGGATATGTAAAATAGGGGTCTAATGGGTCAACTTGACTGATCAAAACTTTTTTTTCATGTTTTAAATCAAGAAATCACATTTTTCGCAAACTTTCAGTGGCAACACTGATTTTTATGATATCATCAAAAAGCCTTTCAAAACCCCTAACTATTGAAAAAGTTTTATTTTGGTAGGTATCGCGGTTATCAAGTAATATTTTAAGTTCGCACTGAAAACGTTTAATAAAATTCGAACATATCATTATTAATATGATGCACAATTCGAAATAAAAACGGATGTATTTAACACATAAGTATTTACAAATACAAAAATATGTACACGAAATTAAACGAATAGAAAATTGCCATAATGTGAACATTAGTGTGAAAACAGTAATAATTAACAAATGCAAAAACGGATATTTGAATAGAAAATTCTAAAAGTCAGGATTGATGTTTGTTGACTTCTTGGAAATGTAAACGATACAATGTATCTCAATATTCGAAGAATTACTCATATTTACGACGAAATAAATAAATACAAATAATGACGCAAATTTTACATCTATATATTAAAATTATGACCGGATTCTTTTGACTCTGAGATCTCAGGAATGGCTGAACCGATTTTGCTGGGTGATGTCTCAAAAGAAAGCTTTTGACCCGTAGATGTGCAGGTTTTCATTGAAAGTTCGAAAAGTTTCGCCGAAAAGCTCAAAAAAGCTCAATAATTGATTTTAGCCTTTACGTAGCGCATTTGACGTATACATAGTAGTACGTATATTATACCTTGAAAGAGCATCGAAAGAAGTCTAATGTCGAAGAAAAAAGTTTACAAAAAAGCTGCGCCTTAAAGCTCAAAAAAGCTCAATAATTCTTTTGACTCTGAGATCTCAGGAACGTCTGAACCGATTTTGCTGGGTGATGTCTCAAAAAAAAGCTTTTGACCCGTACATGTGCAGGTTTTCATTGAAAGTTCGAAAAGTTGCGCCGAAAAGCTCAAAAAAGCTCAAAAAAGCTCATTAATTGATTTTAGCCTTTACGTAGCGCATTCGACGTATACATAGTAGTACGTATATTATACCTTGAAAGAGCATCGAAAGAAGTCTAATGTCGAAGAAAAAAGTTTACAAAAAGTTGCGCCTTAAAGCTGAAAAAAGCTGAATAATTGATTTTAGCCTGTATCTAGCGCATTTAATGTATACAGAGAAGTACGTATATTATACCTTGAAAGAGCATCGAAAGAAGTCTAATGTCGAAGAAATAGGTTTACAAAAAAGTTGTGCCTTAAAGCTCAAAAAGGCTCAATAATTGATTTTATAACCATTGATTTTAGCCTATACATACAGCATTCGACATAAATACAGAGAAGTGCGTCTATTATACCTTGAAAGAGCATTGAAAGAAGTCCAATGTCAAAAAAAAGTTTACAAAAAAGTATGCCTTAAAGCTCAAAAAAGCTCAATAATCTATATATTAATAGCAAGGTGTTTTTTTTGTGATCGTTCGTTTGGAAGAACCGCCGAACCGATTTTGTTTGACGATGTCTCAAAAAAAAGCTTTTGACCCGTAGATGTGCAGGTTTTGGTCAAAAGTCCAAAAAGTTTTGAAAAAAGCTTTCAAAAGCTTCAAAAAGCTCAAAAATTGATACAGTATAAACAAGCGTGACGATGTATACGCGAAAGTACTTAAGGTCCACCTAGATAGAGCTTGCCAAAAAATACTTTTTGACCATATTTTGTTAAGAGTTTTATAGAAAGCCTAAAGCTCGAAAAAGTTGAAAAAGCTTTGTACATGACATAAACAATTAGAATTCTTCAATATCCCATAAACATTTTAAATTACCTTAGAAAGTGCTTGCCAAAAAATATTTTTTGGCCATATTCGTAAAGTTTTGAAAAAAGCTAAAAGCTCAAAAAAGCTCAAATGTCAAATTTTCCTTATATTATTGTGAAATATGTCGATTGATATGTTTTCGAGGTCGTACAGTTCGAATCTGGAGTCATTTTTTTGGTGTGGTTGTGGTATCAAAACTTCGGAAAGTTCTGATTAAAGCTTTGAAAAGCTTTAAAAAGCTCAAAAAGTTCAATGCAGTATAAATGACTGTGTCGATGTATACGCGCGAGTACGTATAGTCTACCTAGAAAGTGCTTGCCAAAAAATGTTTTTTGACCATATTTGTAAAATTTTGGAAAAAGTTCAAAGCTCGAAAAAGTTCAAAACGTTATACATGACATAAACAATTAGAATTTTTCTGTACCGAATAACTATTTTAATGTATGTATGGTCTACCTAGAATGTGCTTGCCAAAAATACTTTTTGACCATATTCGTAAAGTTTTGAAAAAAGCTTAAAGTTCAAAAAAGCTCAAAATGTCAAATGTTCCTTATATTATCGTGTGATATGTCGATTGATATGTTTTCGAGGTCGTAGAGTTCGAAACTGGAGTCATTTTTTTGGTGAGGTTGTGGGGTGAGTCATGGAGGAGCTTAAAGCTTTAAAAAGTTCAAAAAGCGTCATACTTCATATTTAAGAACAATTAAAATTCTCCCGTGTCCAATGAATATTTTAAGTATGTATAGTCTCCCTAAAAAGAGCTCCCCAAAAAATACTTTTTGACCATATTTGCAAAATTCTGAAGGAAGCTTAAAGCTGAAAAAAGTTCAAAAAGCTTCAGATATAATGTAAAAATTAGAATACTCCAGTGCCCAATGAATATTTTAAAGTATGTATAGTCTACCTATATCGAGCTTGCCAAAAAATACTTTTTGACCATATTCGTGAAATTTTGAAGAAAGCTTAAAGCTAAAAATTTTTTAGAAAGCTTCAGATATGACATAAAAAATTAGTATTCTCCAGTACCGAACCAATTTAGAGTACTCATAGTCTACTTAGAAAAAGCTTGCCATAAAATACATTTTGACACATTCGCAGTTTTGAAGAAAGCTTAAATGAAATCCTAAAGCTTAAAAAACATGAAAAAGCTTCATACAATCAGTATTCTCTACTACTCAATAATATTTTAATTTGAAAATAGCTTTTAAACTTTAGTTGTGATGGTTTTTATCAAAAGTTGAAAAGTTTCTGAAGGGATCTTTAAAAAGTTTTTAAATAGCTCAAAACAGAAAAACAACGGTGTTGATGTACACATGAAAAAGTGCTATTTTTAGCACATTGGGTATCAAAATTAATCCTGGAACCATGGTTTCATTTTTTTGAGTTCTAGAGTGGATATATCTAGCATCTCACTTTTTCATCAACTTATGCAAGTTTCAGACTATTTGGGAAAATCTCTACTGTTGTATGTAGGAGTTTAGATTTTTCAACTGAGGGGTTGAATTTTTTTTTGTGAGTCCTTGACAAAATTAGAATCACGTTTTAAGGAAATTCCTAATTGCATTTTTGACTCGGAAATCTTGGAATATTTCTAAAATTGTGTCAAGTAAGTATTTTATTGAAGTATTCTCCAGTACCGAACCAATATTTAGAGTACTCATAGTTTTCTTAGAAAAAGCTCGCCATAAAATACATTTTGACACATTTGCAGTTTTGAAGAAAGCTTAAAAAAGTTCCAGGTCAAAGTTAAGTGAAACTTTGAAATTTTCAGTTATGTGGTATTAGATCCAATCCGATGTGTTAGTTTCATTTCAACTGTAGGAAAAAAAACAAGTATTTTTGGAATTTTTCAGCAACTTCTGCTAAAAAAGTGATAAGTAGGTAGCCTAATTCGCAATTTTGCCTAAAACTTGAAATTTTTGCCAACTTTAAATGAAACCATGACTTTTCAGGCAATTGTTATAAGAAAGCTGATACTTTTTTTCAATTTTTGTAGAAAAGTAGGACATTATTTTAATGAATGATAAAGCGATGACAGAGTGATGCTTTTCAGGATATTTTAGAGAACAATTTACGCTTTGGGTTATTTTTGATGAAAAAGTAACAATTATTGGAATTTTTGCTTTGAAACAATTTTTTTTCTGTCAATTATTAAAACAGCCATAAACTTTCACAATTTCCGACAAAAAGCAACAATAACAATGTTAGCAAAAAGCAAGACTTTTTGGGAATTATAGGCGAAAAAAGATACTTTCAAAATTTTCAAAATGAACAATTCACGTCTAGAAGAGGAGCGCAGTATGCGCGAAAAATGGGTCATCTAGTTATTTTTAACACTTTCCCTAATTCGAGAATTATCAAGTACTAATCTAAATTCTAAAACTACTCAAAAATCTAACATGATGAACGTTAATCATGTTTTCTCAAATTTGGTCGCGGTTAAAGATGCAACATAAGCGGCGATCAACTCGGATTAGCAACTCGAACAGCTACCTTGATCCACAATATTGCCGCGTCAGCATTTTCAAAGAAGATACGCCAGTTGTCGAGTGAAACATACTCAGACATTCAGCGAGCTGGAACCAGGGCTGGTGACCGAAATGATTGTTTTGTTCCGTTCCGTTCATGAACAAATCACTTCGCATTTTTACTGTTCTGTTCCGTTTTGCTCATCATTTTTTTTGTTCCGTTCTGTTCTGTTCCGTTCCGTTCCATTTGTTCTGTTCTGTTCCGTTCCGTTTTGTTCTGTTCCGTTCCGTTTTAAAAAAGGGGGGGGGGTATCCTACCTGGCAGAAAAATTTTTGAATTGAACTAGACAAAGCTAGATCAAATCATCGAATGAACAAATTAACATGCCAAATTTGACACCATCCAAAATTCTGAAAATTTCAAAAACTGAAGTGCATTTTGTTTTCATTTTTAGATGAATTTAATTTTTTTCAACTCAAATTTTGTCCCAACATGAGAAAAAAATCAAAATTTTACAAAATTCTGAAAATTCATCTAGAAAACCAAAATTTGGAATGTGCTACTAAATCTTGTCCCGCCGAATCAATTGAAAATGATTTTCAGCCATTTTGAGTAATTCTGCAGTTTCTGCAACCTTCCAGCAGATTATTGACCTTTTGAGAATCGAAATTCCCACTAAATTTTACCAAATGAAGATGGAATTTGCAATTTGGAAAGCTGAAATTTGTTCTGTTCTGTTCCGTTCCGTTCCATTTTTTTTTCTGTTTTGTTCTGTTCTGGTTTTGTTCATTTTGTTCTGTTCCGTTTCGTTCCGTTCTGTTCCGTTCTGAATGAGATTTTTTCCTGATTTGTTTATTGTTCCGTTTATTTGTTCCGTTCTGTTCCGTTCCACCAGCCCTGGCTGGAACACTAGAGCTGTCTTCAACTACATGATGTAGACAGCTGACGTTTTCGGTGGTAGAATTCTCCAGAGAGATTTCGACATGTCTCTGGCGATGTAACAGCAGCTCATCCACTGCTGATCAATGATCGATTGAAAATATCAGACTTATTGATGTCTGATAACTCAGGTCCGGTGCGTTGTTAGCGGCTATGGAACGGATCGCGGTGTCCATAGGGTCTTTCAAATTGAAACGATTTTGGCTTCTAACAGCTTCGGCGTACGACTTCGATGAAGCTTCTAATTCAGCCACAAAAATCTCAATCTCAACGGAATTAGCGTGATCGTTGGGAATCGGAGATTTCAAACGATTTTGGCCATGTAATAATCGCCATTTTGTCAAGTCTGAACCGTGTGCACTGTGCAGAATCGTCTTGACAAAATGACGAGCCTTTAAAAAAGGACTACAGGGCTGAGATTTACACCATTGGTCGTCCCTTCGGAAGGTCTTTCCACAGGAAAAATTTCAAAAAAATCACCGACCCTCCTCTTACCACTTCTTGGTCGAATTGACGTGAAATGACCCTTAATGTGTAATCAACCTAATACGTTTTAAAGTTTCACATTTAAAATTCAAAAAAAATATTTTTCGCCTTTGAATTTCCCAAGAGAGGAAAATATTTGTATGTAGATTCACTACATAGACACCTTTTCATTACCGCGTAAAATTAAATACCATTTTTTTAAATTCAAAAATGAATGTAAATCAAGGTGCATTTTTCTCGGCATCATTTTTAACTAACTCGATTAGGCCTTTTTGCCATTTTTATTACAGTCAAACGAATATGGTAATTTTTTTCGTAAACGACGCAAAGAGACGTAAACGCTCGACTGGGCGTTTAAATTAAACATTACGCTATATGTACCGACGAGGCGAATAACGACACAGCAGCTTTTAAAAATCTGCCGGGCGATAATTTTTTTAAAACGTATGGGCAATAAAATCTAGCAAGTTATTGTTTCTATACCAATAGCACGGAGCTTTCTTCGAAGCTGCCGAACGCCATAAGCGGCATAAATAAAAATACGTTTTAAAGGAAATTCGCTCAATTATGGCGGCTCAATTTAACGTTAATATAAACATTAAATTGGCATTAAAATTTAATTTTGCATTGTAAAATGCCTCACCGAGTTTAAAATTTTAATTAAGTAAAAATATTTTTCGCCGGAGGCAGTTCAGCATTGGTTGGTCGCTGCACACGTTCTTTTTTAGCCCCTTTTTTCTTTTTTTATGATCTGTTTACGATACATACGCGCGATAAACGATAAAAAGGAAACCTTTGGAAGGATGAAAAGTAGGTATGCGAGTGTCGGTAATATCTTTTATATTATATTGTAGAAGAATTCACGCCACACCGCCGCAGCCACCGCATCACATATGCCTCAAAGTATACTTACCTATAGCCTCTCTTTTCACAAACGAGATATTCGCATTTCTTCGGTACGTGTATTTTCCACAATCAACTCGTGTTTATTGGTACTTTGATAGTACGATGGCGATGTTTGCGCTGTTGCGTACACTCTTACACGCACATACGCGACGAGATGAGATTAACAACACGCGTTCTCCAGCTTTAGTTATAAGGAGAGACATGATCTCATAGAGACGATTTTCTACTACCTTCTCGTATGCCGAGTTTGTGCGTAATTTTCAATAGCTTATAGCGCCACAAGCATGCTCCCATGTTGCCTATTAGCGAAACGAAAGCACAAGGCAGCAAGTTGAAAGTACAATAAAGCTTACACATGCCTAACATTTCTCAGGCTGAGGATTCGTGGTATTCGTGTGGTGTTTTTTCGAGTATAGGTAGGCCTGATTTGACTAATTTCTATTATTTGGCGACTCTTTTGGAATTATTCGAGTACGAAATACTTGTAAAATGAAAATATGATAATATAGGATAAGGTGACAGAACAAGGTACATATCACCCTGTATCTACCTACCTATGTAACATAAGGATGAGTGTCGATCATCACAAACACACCTACATATTGTAAAAACAAATTACAATATTTTAAATTAATTCTCAAGTATAAATTTCGATACGAGTACTCCGGGGAAATTTCGAACTAACGTTAATTATACGCGACAGGATACGCGAATCTGTTAGAAATACTTTTGATGATTTGTTTAGCTCGTTTATAATTACTTCGAATAAAAAAATTATCCGGATAGGGTGCGACAGCACGAATAGAGGGAGAAGACAGGACAAAGCGATGAGATCATGGAAGCTCAGACGAATTGGCAAGTTTTATACAGTACGAGAAGCGTTCGGAGATAAATAGGGACAATTTTGAAAATGTTTTAGTTAGCGTTGTCGGTTTAAATGGAGGTGAAGCTTTCGCTAATTAATTTTGTTTGTGAAACGTTAATTTCGCAGCACCATTCGCAATCTTAGAATTTAAATTTATTTTCGCCAAGATTCCATTGATAATGGTGATTTTTGAACGGCGATTTTTTACGCCGAATAATTAAACGCGTCGGGAAGAGGCGAAGTATTCTGGTAATCAACTCGGGCAGCTTTCAGTAATTAGGCCATTGATCTTTGTAATCGAGGGATAAGTGAATAAGTGAGAATGAAAATAGGTTTTTTTTTCAAGATGAGATGGTTGCTTTTTCTTTGAATGGGTATACTGAACGTTGGAATTTGATTGAAATTACCGATTTACTATGTCAGAGTTGATCGCTGAAAAGAATCCAATTTTTGCGATTCGAATCGCCATTCCCTAAGACAGATGAATCGCGCAGGGTTTTGTTTCCTCCCCAAAATGCAAGTCCATACGACATATTACAGCAGTAAAACAATCCATAGTAAGCTACTTTTAGTGTGGGTATTCTTCTTCCTCACTTACCCGTATCTGGACATAGCGACTACAAAATCCCCACAACCAGTTCCCTCCAGCTACCTCTGTCCTCGGCCTTTCTTGTGTATTCTCCCCAATTGGCACATTTCTGGTGATATCTGACTACTCATTTCTGCAGTCAGAAATTGCCGTTTTGACAATCAGATTCGCAGTCTGACTACAATCAACCAATCAGAAACAAGTATTTTTTTGATATTCCAAGATGGCGCTGACTCGTCAGAAGACTGAGTGGAGATCTGAGTGTGGATCTGACTAGTCAGATCCATACTCACAACCACAGTCAGATATTGCCGTTTTGGTCATATCCCTATTCAGATGCACTGTCTAAAAAATTCCGTTTTGCCAACCGGGTCCCAGTGACATTTTCACAGTTTTCTTGATCAAGTTGTGTATCTGGTGGGTGATCTTCCTCTTCCCCTCTTGCCATCTATGTATCGGGATATCCTTAGCATGTGTCTGTAGCAGTACATTTCAAATGCGTTGATTTTATCTTGATCTACCTTGTGTACTGTCCAGCATTCTGACACATACAGGAAGATGAAGAAGACTAGCGTTTTTACAATTCTCAGTATTGTGGCCTTTGTAATATTGTGGCTTTTCCATATCTGGTTGAGCTTTCCCATTGCTGTCTTTCTTCTTTGCTATGGCCAACTTTCTCCTGATTTCTCCAGCTGAGCCTCCTCAATTCGTTATTAATGAACCAAGCCAACCAAGGTACACGAAGTCCTGTACAACTTCTATACCATCAATCCAAGATTTCAGGTCTGTTCTTTTGCTCCCAGTCAATTATCATTATTTTTATTTTTCCTTTGTTGACCCTCAGACCTGCCTCATTGCTGGTTTTTTCAATTTTTTGGAGCATCTCTTTCATCTCATCTGGTGTCTCTGCAAGTGGAGTTGTGTCATCCTCGCAGGTCTTGCAAACCGAAAACAAAACCGAAACCCCCAAAAACCGATTAAAATTGCTCAAAACCAAAACCAGGAGCGTTATTTTCCCACAACTAAAACCAAAACCAAAACTGGGAGCGTTATTTTCTCAAATTCAAAACCAAAACCAAGAGCGTAACCGATTGAAAACTGAATTGGTTTTGGTTTTGCAATTTTTCAGGTAATTAGCCTAAATAATACTGCATTTTTGGTAAATGCCAAAGTGCAGCTTTCTAGTCACATACACAAAGTATTTGAAAATGTGATCACTTTTTCAGCCTTCTTCCCTGTAAAAAATGGAGAAAAAACTGAAACCAAAACCAAAACTGAAACTGATTCCTTTGAAATCAAACCCCTTAAGCAAAACTAGAATGAGAGAGATAATATGTGAGGGCGCATACGGAAAGGGACCTAACGACCAAAAAAAGAAGTTCTCTGAAATTGTTGTAGGAACTCAGGGTTCCTACAACAATTTCAGAGAACTTTTTTTTTTGGTCGTTAGGTCCCTTTCCGTATGCGCCCTCACATATTATTTTAAAAAACCAAAACCAAAACCGAGAGTGATATCTATCCGGTTTTCAAGCCCTACATCCGCTCCACGTATCAAAAGTTTGATGATGTCTTTCCTCCATTTTCTGACTACTTTTTCCCAATCCTCTAGGGCAGTTCTCATTACTCATTCTCCATATGCATTGAAGAGAATTGGGCTGAGTATGCACCCCTGCTCACTCCTTTTGCTGTATGGAAATGATTGGTGAGCTCTCCTTTAACTCTCACCTGTGCCACGTTGTTCTCATACAGACTCTCCATGTGACTGACAAGGTGCACTGGTACTCCGAGCTTTTTGAGGGTTTTCCAGAGGATCTTCAACTTCACATTGTCAAATGCCTTCTCATGGTCAATGAAGCACATGCATATGTAAACTAGCTTGTTGAATTCTCTTGCCTTTTCAATCACTTGGTGTACATTTAGGATTTGTTCTCTTGTGTCTCTTCCTGGCACAAAACCTGCCTGTTCTGATGGGATTGGTGGCAGGATGTACGCTTTGATATGCTTGTGTATGATTGCCAGTAGTACCTTGCTTGCATGTGATATCAGTGATATAGTTCTATAGTTCGAGCATGCCATCTTTGAGCCTTTCTTATGCAGAGGTACATACACGGATGTAGTCCAGTCTTTAGGCCATTTTCCCTCTTCCCAGACCGTGTTTCAGATTCTGTGCAGCACTGTTATACTTTCCTCTTCTGCTTGACTAGAAAAAGAACAATCAAAGAAATTGAAGTTTTAGAACTGAAGAAAGTCAAGTTGATAGAAAAGGAAAAGCTCGAAAATTTGTATGACACGATAAGAGAATATCATTTTTTGGACAACTTTTTGCCATGTACTTTGTATTTCATACATTTTTGCATGTCATGTCACATGGAAACTATTGAAAGTTGTCCATAAACCCCCTCCCCCATCCCCAAAAAATGTGAGCTTTATTGGGACCCAGTTTTTTTTTGTTAACAAATGAGGGGGAGGTACTGGAAAAAAAGTCACAAAAAAAGGTAGCGAAAAGTCGCGATTTTTGAATATCAAATTTTGGTAGACATCCTGTTTTATATCTATGTATGTAGATTTTGTATGTCACATGGAAACGATTGAATGTTGTCCTTCCATAAACACCCCCCCCCCCGTGTGAGCTTAATTGGAAACCCATTTTTTTTTTCCGTTGAAAATGAGTGGAAGATACTGAAAAAAAGTCGCGATTTCTGAGTATCAAATTTTGGTAGACACCCTGTTTTATATCTAGTGGGTATGTAGATTTTAATTAAGTATGTACTTGTTTTTTTCTCTCTCAAAATTCAGATTCATAATTTCCGCCTTTGGTCAATTCATTATAAATACGAGTAGATGTTAAGCAATGTTCTAAGAATATGAACTACATAGATGTACAAATTTTCATCTTAATTTCACTTTAACATCGATTATCACTAATGCATCATTATTTTGATATTTTACAGATGCAAGCAATGAAATATCACCAGCCCATCGTAAACTGAAATATCGCAGACTGAGCGATGCCCGTCAAAAAGAAGTACGAGAGAAATTCTTAAAATTGTGGTAAGTGTGCGTACGTACCTACATTGTATTCCGACACACCTTTCGCTAACCCAACCTAACCTAACAAACAATATTTAAACATAAAATTGTCAAACATGCATATACAAGCTGTAGAAAAGCTCAGCATCACATCGTTGTCGTCGTCTACATCGGACCATCCGAATCCGATGACGAAGACGCAGCCCAGCTAATTTATGTTCTACTATGTACTACAGACGTGCACAATTCCAGTGGTCTATTTCGGGTTATAAATTCGTATTTAAATTAAAGGGGGCGAGGAGACGGAGGTGGCTGGAGGGGAAGGCTTTTTCGAGTAGTTTGAAAAATACCGTTAGATGGGATCGCATCGTCGTTTGCGGAGTGTAAATTAATTATTTCATTAGTCCCTAGGGTGTATTTTATTATAGGGAAGTAGTACGTAGTACACAGCACGGTACGGCGGATAATTCGGTCCGAAAACGAAAATTCGCTATTCGCTTTTGATGTTGTGAAAACGCTTAAACCAGACGAAGAGAGAGAGAAAAGGTTCGCTCGCAATGTTGAGAGATCTCTCCTTTAATACTCGTAAATTTACGTTTCTCGCGCCGAAACGCCAGCATCATCGTCGTGTGTAGGAAACTTAGTCTCTTCTCTGCCCCTGTACCCCCTCCCCTTTTTTCGCGTGCTTTGTCAGCAGCACGCTCTCTTTCTCGTATTGTACCTATACAACGACGAGAGCTGAGTCGAAAAACTCGAGAGATTCATTTCCTTTTTATGTTATAGTGTGCTTATATAGCGACTACCTCTTCATAGTATAGCTGTACACCTACGTGTAAGTGTACGTGTATCGAAGAGAGAGAGAGAGAGAGAGAGAGAGAGAGAAGAGTAGGAAAAACAGTGGGAAAAAATGACTGTATATGTTGAAGAATATATAGGGGAGGAAAAAATGGTGTCATATGAAAAAGTTACTCGTCAAGTAGATAATACGTTTTAATTCGCGCCAACGTTAGCGCTCGGAACTCGGCAAAAATTAATATCTCGTGAAAAAGAATATTATGTTCTTTAGCGTCATTCTTAGCGTTGAACCTTTTTTCTCTCTTCTTTTTTTTTTTCGGTGTGTTCTTTATATCTTATTTCGTCGCTTTGAATGGCGATGAACGAGTCGGTAGAAAAAAATGCCCTTAACTGTATTATTAAAGGTGGAGTGTTTTTATTAAATTTTCCAACCCCGTGAACGCCCCGAAACAAGAAATGAATTTTTTTGCGCACGTGTCTCGAGTTCTTAAATTTTTTTCACTAGTCGACTTGCGAACTGGCAGCGGCAGCGACAGCGACGTGGCTATAAGGCTAAAGCAAACGCTAACCGTTTTATTGTTCGTTTAAGAGTAATTGCATTAAAAGGAGGCTGAGCCGAAGGGTTATTTATCAAATGTACATTGGGTCATGTTAGCGAAATGAAAATGGCACCGGGTGCGTTGCTGTATAAGTGTATAAAGCAGCCTGGCGATGGCGCGGTCCTGGTCCGTCCTTGGCTATATAATGTCTAATTGTAATACTTCTTCCTGCCTTGGCTGTATAGTTCCATGATACATGTGAAGTGAAGATATGATGTTAAGATTGCGCCTTGCTAAAATACTCGTAATAGGTATTAGAGTAAAAGAGGGTGAAAATGTATCGTGCTTGTACTGTCGAATGGTTTCCGTAAAATGGACCGATAATAAATAAGTACGAGTTAAAAGGGCGAAAAACACTCATTTATTGAAAAGTCGTGTTGAATGTGACAGGTTTTCTGGTGGTTACTTTTTCCTCAGTTTTTTTTTCATCGTTGGGACTGCGGTGATAAAGTTTTTGGAAATCAAAATTTAGGAGGGACTTGAATTTCTCACAAGAGAGCTATAGGTCTCCCCATCGAGCAAAAGCATTTTTGAACTGAATGAAACTAAATCGAAAGAGTGCACAAAAAAACACAACCACCCAAAATTTCAGGTTTTAAAGCGCTTGTCTTGATTTTCGGTGAATTTTTTAAAAATCTTAGTATCAAAAATGTGAAAAAACCAAAATTTTACTAAATTGTCATAAATGAGCCGGATCCAGTTCATACAACGCTGTATAGAGTGAAAAGAGTTGAATTTTCCATGCTGAAAAATCTTGTTTGTGAATAGAGTACTTTTTGTTTTTGGTTTTCACTCTACATATCCCCCTCCCCCCTCCCCCCGAAAAAATTACATTTTCATCAGAGAAATGTTTACTGAAATGTAAGACAGTACATTTTGGATACTCGTGGCATCCTCCCATGAAGAGATAGCCATCATGGATACTTTTTATTCCTCTCAGCCAGGGCTACCAAACTGACGGATTTTATCAGTAGGAACTTTGACAGGAAGAATCACCTTGAATGCAGTGTTCTTTAATCTTTATAATTATTTTGTGTTTTCAAAATTCATTGAAAATGATTCAGCTCCCCCCCTCCCTCTCCGTAACAATCCAACTTGTAAGAAATCTCTCAACCATTTCGAAGTTATGATACCTAATGTAAAATATGTAGTTTGTTTTTAAAGATGCTAAACACAAATTTGATCCGATTATTTTCATGACCCCCCCCCCCAATCGACAGACAAATAAGCCAAATTCATGTATTGAATTTCATTTTTTTGTTTTTGTTTTTAATGCATTGTTTGGAACTCAAATTTGACTCATTTTTCCATGAAAAAAATCAAAATTACATTAGAAAAAGGAAGAAATCTGAGATTTGGTTTATAAGGTTACCCAATTTTGATCTCCCCCACCTCGCTGAAATAAACCGATGGTATTTTGAGTCGTTCTGTATCATCCCCGAGGATTCTCCCTAATCGATTGATGATGGTTTCGAGACATTCTTAAACCTCTTAGGGGATTTTTAGATTTTTTTAATTTTGGAAAATTTTTTAAAAGTTTATCAAAAAATTGAAAAAAAATCAGCACAGAAATTTTTTAGAAGTGGGGTAAAGGGAAGGGAAAAACTCAAAATATTTGTACTCGTCGTATTGGTTTTCAAAATGTGGGGTTTTATGAGATATTGAATCCAGTTTTGATATAATTTTGAGTAAAAATTTTGAGATGAAGAGAGACAGAAAAGATGTAACTCAACGAATTCGTCGTTTTTTAATGTAAAAATATATTAAGATCTAATTTTGGTGAGAATACATAGATTTTTTACGCATGAGATGACTCGGAGGACCAAAAATTCCTTACCTACCTGCCTACTTCAAATAGTCAGTAATTGCCTACCTAACTATACCTCTTTGACTTGCACAAAATCTGAGCATAAAAATGATTGAAGATTTAAAATTCTGTGGGAAATCTCATATTTTAAATACAATTGTCAAAAAGTGACTCCAGAAATGAAATTCAGGTACTTAACATTTTTTTTTTTGTAAGAAATGTTTGGCCTGTTATTCGAAAACTTCAGAAATCATGACCCTATTTTGGGCTTAGAATTCTTCAAAAATGCTTAAAAAATTTATTCGTCGAAGTATTGAATTTTTCGCGAAATTTTAATATACCTATTTTGATAGGTCTTGTGACAATTTTTTTTAAAATTCCGATAATCATGTCCCAATTCTGAGCTCAAAATTCTTCTAAAATGCTGAAATATTTTCGTCGAAATATTTGAACTTTTCGTCAAGTTTTAATCCACTTTGATAGTTTGCATTACAATTTTTCAAAAATTTCAAAATTCATGACAAAAATTTCGGGCTTAAAATTCTTTTAAAATGCTTCAAAAATATTTTCGCTGGAATATTTGAATTTCTCGCGAAATTTCAATCTATTTTGATAGGTCACATGACAATTTTTCAAAAATTCCAAAATTCATGGCAGAAATTTCGGGCCAAAATTTTTCAAAAATGCTTCAAAAATATTTTCGTTGGTATATTTGAAATTCTCGTAAAATTTTAATCTATTTTGATAGGTCACATGACAATTTTTCAAAAATTCCAAAATTCATGGCAGAAATTTCGGGCTCAAAATTCTTGAAAAATGCTTCAAAAATATTTCCGTTGTAATATTTGAATTTTTCGCGAAATTGTAATGTATTTTGATAGGTCACATGACAATTTTTCAAAAATCCTGAAAAATTATGTTCCAATGCCTGGCTCAAAATTCTTCAAAAATGCTCAAAAAACATTTTCATTGAAGCATTTGAATATCTTGCAGAGTTCAAACTTGAGTTATTGTGATAGGTTGCAAGGTCACCTCTGAATAATTCTGTAGGTAGCAGTGAATTTTTAACACGCCAACTGAATACTTTTCGACAGTTAATAGGGTTACTGTATAAGATTAAAACGATGGTAGAGACAGAGAACAGGAATAGACTCAGCCTCGGGGAAGACTAAACCTTTTTTACTCCTCTCAAAATTTAATTGGAAATGTCAAAAATGAATTCACGCTTTCAAACCCTCACATTTCGACACCAAACTCGAAAAATTTGAGGATTTTGAGTTTCGATCATCTTTTTTCTCCTCATATATGAAATTCCACCCGAAATAATATTTAAAATTATTTCAGCACCTCCAAAAACCTGTATTTTGATGCTCAACTGATGAATAAGAAAATTATGAGTTCCCTTCTACATTTTTCCAACATATTTTTGAAGTTTGACTCAAAATGGTATAAAAATTGGATTCAGCGTCTTTGAAAACTCTCCAAGTCCTCAACGTAAAATTTAAGCGAGAAGCAAATCAGAGTCCTGCTACCCCTTTAATAATTTCCACCCAATCCTCTCGAAGATTAATCTAGGACACTTGGTACATTTATTCCATTTCTCAAATTAATCGTATACCTTTATTTCTGTTATGTTTCAGTAACGAAAGCCTATCGACGGAAGTATTAAAATGCTTAAGACTGCCATCATTCGATTGCACCGAGTGTAGCGACGAGGAGATACTTAGGTTGTTATATTTTATGTATACGGATTTCGATCTAATAAACACATTCCGCATAAACACCGGCAAACTGCAGTGTTTCCTATTCCAAGTGTATAAAAATTACAACGAAGTACCATTCCATAATTTTAGGCACAGTTTCTGCGTCACTCAAATGGTAAGCTGCGCGTGGGTTTGGTTTCTTTTTGACGATAATTATTCGCGATCGCGTGTCATATTCTGATTTAATGAGATTTAATATTTGCTACCTTTTACCTTTACCTTCACGTTTACCTGCCTATCTACCATATAGCCTACGTCGCTTTTCAACGTATGTGTTTTAATATCGCTCTCTACTCTACCCCTTGTGATTTTATATTATAGATGTACGCGATGATACTGAAAATAGACTTGCTGAAACATTTCACCGTGCTTGACATTCTAGTCTTAATTACTTCATGCATTTGTCACGATTTGGATCATCCGGGATATAATAATATTTATCAGGTATTCGAATCTCTATAATACGAGTATTTATTATAGTTTATATTCGTATCTGTATAATATAGGTATACCTATTACCTAACTACGAGTAAGAAGAGCTACAACACGTTCAAATCTAATATTTCAGAGTGTCATTTTAGTACCTCATACGTATATAGGTACTTACTCTTAATTATATTTGCAGGTTAACGCTCGCACCGAATTAGCTATACGATACAATGACATATCGCCTTTAGAGAACCACCATTGTTCGATGGCCTTCCGCATATTGGATTTACCGGAATGTAATATTTTCGAAAATTTAGCCCCGGCTGATTATCGCTACACTCGCGAGAGTATAATTAGATGCATTTTAGCTACGGATATGGCTCGACATAACGAAATCCTCATGAATTTTAGAGAAGCTCTGGACGAAGGATTCGATTTTAGTAAAAAAGCCCATAAGAATTTGGTAAGTACGAATAAATTCAGCTAATTTAAATACAAGTCGTACTTTACCCACTAAATAAACCTATTTTCTAGCACATTTTTATGAGTTATATGATGAGTATGCTTATATGCTGTGAATGGTTTATTGCAGTTATTGATGGTGTTGATCAAAGTGGCCGATATTTCTAACGAAGCTCGACCAATGAATGTTGCCGAACCTTGGTTGGATAAATTGTTCAAAGTAAGCAGATTTTTAAATTAATTTATAATTTTCAATATTAGATTAGATACATAGATACAAGAAATCGCTACTCAGGATCAAATTTGTAGCCTTTGTATTTGTTTAGATTGAACATTCTTCCCTTCCCACGGTCTCGCATTTTTTTCTTAAATTAATGACTCAGGAATATCGATGATTCGTGTCCAAAAAATGAACAGATTCTCGGACTCAATGACTTCGATGAATGGGGGAGGGGGAGTAAATTCAAAAAAATGAGCCAATATTTAAACAAAATGACTTCAAGTTGCTATTGATTCTCTTTAGGTAAACCCTTCAAACAGATTTTGCTCCAAGTTCAAGTTGTCTTGTGTCTTGAGGTATAAAAATGTTCACAGATTAACAGTTTTTTTTGTTTTTTTTTTTTTAAATCAGAAATAATAGAGAATTGCGATGTTTATTACGCCCTCTACCTCTCTTGGTGAGTGGAGGGTTACTTTAGATGGAAGGAATTCTAGTTTATTTTTTGATTTTTTCAATGCTAAGCAATAACTGACATGATTTTTTTTGAAATTTTTTTTTTCAAAAATTCAAATTGATGAAAATTAAGGTGAAAAATCTGGGTGGTAAACTACTTACTTATGTAAACTGAAAATTATTTTTGAAATACTGAAAAGGAAACTGAAAAAAAATTGTTGCATAACAATTTTTTAAGAGTAAGCACATTAAAATGACAGCTGAAACTCACTCGATTTTTTCATTATTGTGGGTATTGAAAAATTTCGACAATAGACCGGTATCATTTTCTTGTAGTTACTTACACTTATTTCTAAATTTTCAACAAAAAAAAAAAAAAAAAAAAAAATGAAAAAAGTATCAGCATAGTACCTGAGCTTTTTTTGTTTTTTGTTTCTTGTAATAATGGATTGAGGGCTTTAATTTTTTGATGTTTCTACCAAATATAAAAAACCTGTCTAATGAAACCATTTTTTTTCATCTTCAATATTTTTGCTTTGTTTTGTAGGTGTTTTCGTTTTTTTCGGGTTTTCATCATCATAAATTTTGTTTTGATTTTTTGAAGTAAAATATCTTATACCTAATTTATTCGAGCAAATAAAGTTTTTCTTTTTTAGTTTTTTAATTTTTTCAATTTTCAAGTATGTAAGTAAATCAATTCAAGTGTTGAGCAAAGCTTTTTTTTAAATATTATTCAATTTTTCATGTAATGTTAAAATACTTAATGGGCACTTTTCACTTTTTATATTTTCAGAACACTATTTGCATGTTTTCTGTCTCTTATCCTGATCTGATTATTTATATTATGTACTTCAAATTATCAGGATTGTAGTACCTATACTTTTAAATTTGTTTTCAAGTTTTTATTTGGTTTGAAAATATTTTAAATGTGTTTTATTTTTTTTAATGTTTGTTCGCTTTGATTTCTTTTTTTTTGACAATCCTTTTTGTTTTTTTCATTTTATTTGTAATTTACATTGCAATAATATTGCATAATGTAGGTATTATTTTTAAATTATCAAAAATAGGTACTTACTGGTAACTGATGATTGAAGCTTCAAAATATTAATAAAATCAGGTGGTCTTTTCTTGATTTCAGGGCTTGTACTCGGTTACTTTTTAAGTAACCATGTTACCAAAGATTGGTCATTTCTCAAAATTTTGGTTAGTTTTTTTTAAATTCAAGATTTGGAAGTGCTCAAGTCTTGCTTTCAGCCAAAGATTGACAAAAATTATTGTCTTTTTTTGGAGAAAAAATTTCAAATATTCTCACTTTTTGCCAAAAACTGCCTTAAATTAAAATTGTTTTTTTTTTTTAAATTGCAAAAAGTTGTGAAAAAGTTTTGCTTTTTTGTCATGAATTGCGAAAAAAAATTGTTTTTGCCAATAATTTCCAAAAAGTTTTACTTTCTGGCATAAAATTAGATTTTTTCCAGAACTGCTTAAACTGCTAAAAAGTCTCGCTTTTTTACAATAAATTGCAAAAAATTTCAATTTTCTTCCATAAATTGCCAAAATAGCCGTAGAATCTTGCGTTTAGCCAAAAGTAATAAAAAATCTTGCCATTTGTCAAAATTGCCATAAGTATCCTTTCTTACTGAAAATTTGCTAAAAATTGGCGGTTTTATGCAAAAAATTTCACAAGGTAGGACTTTTTCCTCATTAGGTAAATTCAAATGAAAAGTTTCAGCCACAAAAAAATTTCAAAACAGTTCCAAAACATTTTTTGAGAAGCTGAGTTTTCTTTTGAAACATTATGATACTTATTCGTATTTGCGGCGAATCGAGTAGGCAACTTATTTTACTCGTACATTATCTTTCAATAATGCAGAGTCTGAATATGGATAATTACGGTAAACTGGATAGGCAATTTAGCTCACATCATTTTTTTTTGAAGGAGTTTTCTTTTCTCAAGGATACAAAAATCAATTTCTATTTCCCAATCTTTCAGTCAAATTCGATCGAAAATTAATTTTAATCTGTAATTTTAAAAACGCGAATGTGACCAAAGCTCATTTTGCGAATCATTCTCATAGGTATCCAAAACTAAACAACCATTTCGTTTATGTTTGATTGCAGGAATTTTTCAGCCAAAGCGACAAAGAGAAAGAAGAAGGGCTACCAGTGACGCCATTCATGGATCGAGAAAAAATCACCAAACCATCGTCGCAATGTAGCTTCATCGGTATTGTGCTACTGCCATTATTCGAAGCGCTCGTCGATCTATTTCCCGTATTAGTAGTAAGTGTTAAAATGTTAAATTGAAAAGCTCGGGGTTTAATGCGTCATCGTCATCGTAGTACAATACGTGTACATAGCTCTATACGTAGTACGTACAACGTTGGTGCACGTATCCTACATCAGTGAAATCCCAGCCAGTCTATATGGTGTATTTTTTACTGTACCCTGAGAGTGTATTACGATTACGTTCTGCTGGACAACGGATGATAGGCTGGCCACGGCCTAAGGGTTCAAAATCCTATTAAACTTGACAAGAATTATCATGCGTAAGTACACTCTCAGCTAGAGCATCTGTTGTATGAGGTGAAATCCTTTTCATTGCCGAGTCAGTGTTGGTTGTAGGACGTAGGCTTTACACCTTTTGGTCAATGTGCAGTACAAGCCACAAGCGTTTTGCATTTTCAAAGTATTCGTGAATTAAGTACATTGTGCTTTACGTTGCAACATACCTACTCGATCCTCTTTGTACATACGTTCGCATTTCGTGTGTAATTCGAACAAAATTTATGAGGGGGGAGGGGACAGTGACTCGATAAAATTTTAAAACTAATTATTTTTAGGGGAAAAAAGAGTAAATTTCTCGTTTTAACATTTTTTTTCTCTTTATTTCACAGCCTATGATCCTTCAGCCTGTTCAAGACGCCCTGGACTATTACCGCAAACTAAACGAAGCAGTCAAAGACGAACAAAGACAACAACGTAAATCTGTAGTTACCTTAGATGCGACGACTGCATCCTCCACAGTTACCAGTCCTAGTTCCCCGTGTATTGCTTCCTCTATTCAAGCTCAGCTAGAACAACGAGCCAATATTATTCAACAAGTATGGGTTTTACCACGCTATAATACAACATGGGTAATTGGGCTGATGGTAGATTTGATAAAGTGGAGTTTTGATGTTTACTTTGTCTTTCGATTCTCCTCAGAAATCCGAAGACGTGTCTATTTTCTCGGAAGAAGGTACCCAAAGTATGGACGAGTTTACCGACGAGGAAGAAGAAACAGTTACCGAAGTGGCCGTGTCGGAGAAGACGTTGAAATTTAAAATATCCACTGAAAGGTAAATAAAAATGAGTGTGGGGATAAATGAATGTGGGGATTAGTGAATGTGTTTTTTTTTTTCATAAAATGAGAAGAATTAAACTAGATTGAAAGAACATGTCCTTAAATCCCATTAACCAGAATTTTGTGCGCTAAAAATAATTTTTGGTTTTTTAAGGATTGTTAGTGAATTTTTTAAAATTGAAAAAAAATAATTTTTAAGGCAGGTAAATTTTGAAATTTTCATAAACATTATCTGCTATTTGCTTAAATTGTAAACATTTTGATTTTTGCCAAAAATTGACAAAAGATATAGTTTTTTATCAAAATTGCGAAAAATTCTATTTACTTGGAAAAAATACCCAAAAATCTAGTTTTTTACTACCCAAAACAAAAAGTTGCAAAAAGTCCCATAGATTCTATAAAAATTTCAAAAACAAAAATTCCTTTTTTTTGCTTAAAATTTCAAAAATTCTTTCTCTTTCAAAAATGACAAAAATTTTTGTTAGTAAGCAAAGTGGCTAAAACGTGTTGTTTTTTTTTGCAGAAAATCCTAGAAAGTCTCACATCTTTCCAAAAAAAAAAAAATGTCTAAAAGTTTTGCTTTTTTGACAGATACCTACTGCGAAAAAATGTCATTTCTTTTGCTCCTAATTACCCAATAAAAGGTCCTGATTTTTGCTAAATTGGCAAAGTCTTAATTTTTGACGCAAAATTCTCGCTTCTTAGCGAATTTGCTGAAAAGTCCAACTCTTTTTCGAAGAATTACCTACCTAAAAGACTTGCTTTTTTGCTGGAAATTTCCAAAATGTAGAAAGTTTTTGCCAATAATTTCCAAGAAGTTCTGGTTTTTATTAGAATTATCAGTCTTGCTTCTTGTCTATAATTCTGACAATTTTTTTGTTTTTTGGAAAAATTGTTGAAAACTTATTTTTTTTAAGAAATTCCAAAAAGTCTCACTTTGGTTTCAAAATTGCCCAAAAGCCTTGCTTTTTGCCAGAAATTTCCAAAAATAGTCTTTCTTTTGCTACTGAAATTGACAATCTCCTCGCTTCCCAGAAATTGCAAAAAATTCTCAATTTGTTGCCGAAAATTGCCAAAAAGTCTCAAAATAATCCTAGTTTTTTTTTTACTGCTGACTTTTTTCTGTTTTGAAATGCTTTTCTCACGTTTTTGTTTTTTGTTTTGTTTTTTTTTTTTTGGTAACTTTTTGGCTACTTTTTAAAGGACTTGTTGAAGTTACTTTTTTTTTCTTTTTTTTAAACAAAAATTGAGTCGAGCTCTGTGATTATTTTCTTTAGTTATCTCAAATTACTCTAAAAGAACTGGAAATAAAAACACTTTGAGCTATAATTATTGAAGAACTTATGGAACGTTATAGAAAATAATTGGCACGAAATCCTAAAAATGTCAGAAAATGGGAGCTGAAATTTATTTTTCGATTTTTTTGGTTAATTTTTGAAACTTTAAATTCAGGGATTCCATGGAAAAGAGGCCTTAGTCATTTTTTTGTTCTGTTTTGTTATTTTTACAGTTCTGAATATAGTTTTTAAAATTATTTTTTCTATCAATTCCACCATATTCAATAATATTGAAGTGTTCTTCCATGAAATGATGAAAAAACACGAAGTGGAAATCAGTGGGAAAAAAATTGGCCAAGGCCCTTTTTCCATGCAGCCCCTCAATTAGCCCATTTTCACATGAAAAAAATAAAAATTAGATCAAATTGGCATCAAAAGCATTTTTTCCAGTAGAACGATTTTACTCAATTCGCAACCAGACCAAAACTATTTTTTTCAAAAAAATGTGAATGGTATTTTTTTGTTATACAAAGCTGTTTTTTTTTTTGGACTGATTCGAGGTCGCTGGAGTCCGAATCTGGTGTTAATTTCAACCGTTGATCCCATTACTGAACAAAGTCATATTTTTTCGGAAAAATTTAATTTTCTTGAAAATGGGGAACCGGTGCTCAAATTTGGTTTATTTCGTGCTCAAGTGACCTAGAATTAAAGAAGAAACGTTACGAAAAAGAATGATTTTTTTCAAATGAGTACCTACCAAATTTCTCAAATTGTATTTACCAAAATTTTGATGGCTACAAAATAAATTGTCATCATCTTAAAAGTCTATCAAATTTTTTTTTTTACAAAATACTCGAACTCTGATTTGTTTTTCTCAAAATGTTGATAAATGATAGATACCTAATTTAAAATTTTTAATTATAGTAGGTATACATTTTTTAATTTCCAATTTGTGAATTTCTGTTTAGTTCTGGTGTCCGCAGTCATCCAGGAAGTCGAAAAGGCAGCCGAGAGAAAACCCAAGATATGGATTTTTCACGAGTATGCCGCTACGAAAGATCAAATCGTACTAGCGATAGCGGGGCTGATAAAAGAAGTTGGTCATCCAGTGAGAATACCAGTAGTTACGAGGATCGACGGTAAGCCTTTATACTGCTATAGATAGAGACTATTTCGAACATCGTCTGATCGATTAAAATTAACGATTTTCCACTTTCAGCTCAACCAACGCTATACCCGAAGGTTCCAGCGAGCTGCATAACGCCCTTAATGACAAACTAAGAAAATTCAACAAAGAAACCGATCAAAAACCGCAAACCAGTTCGACTCGCAGTCCGGATTTAAAACGATTGATGAATCGCGTCGTCAGAGACTTTCGTGGTACCAAAAATAAAGTAGCTAATGGAGTGAAAAATGCTGACGATTCATCTTCCAAAGGTAATCCGCCGTTCTTCTCCTTTCTCCCAATTCCAGTTTGTGGCAAATTAAAAATATTTTACGCTTATATACCTACACTTTTGTGTTTATTCAGGTGAAAATAAAACTCCTCCTAATCCAAATAGACCTCAACATAAAGAACCCAAGTCTCCTAGTTGGATGGCAACCCTATTGCAGAATATTAAACTTCGAGGTGCATCACATGACCCTGATTCGACTCAGAATTCTTAATCTTCCGCGTATTTTTTTTTTATGTTCGCCCTTTTCCCTTCACTAGTCCCTAATTTGATTTTATTCTTCCTTCGAACCCTTAAGAGGGTAATGATCGCGTATTTTTCTTGGACGCTTAAAGCGTTATTATTTTACACTATACACGTAACTTTGTTCTCTTTTTCGCTTATCATTTTTTTTTTTTTTAGATTTATATGTATAAGTGTCGCGTGTTTTTAAATGTAATGTAACATAGAATTAATTTTGTACATATCTAATTTCTTCATTATTTATACCATTGATTGATGTTACGCTATAGTTTTGTAGGTTTTAACTGTCATATATCTTCTCTCTCTCTCTCGCTCCTCTATCCCTCTATATCTCTATCTCTCTTCTCCCCCTCCTTGATATTTAACTTCTCTGTATATAAGTACTTTTTTTATCTTTCATGAAGACTGTTTTATTTTTAAAATATAAAAAATACTCGTAACGATGTGTGTGTTGATGTGAATTCATTCGTTTGTAAATGTCGAATTTCAAATTCTCCCCCTCCCCGAGCCTCATTCCCCACTTCCATTGAAGTCTGCCAAATTGATAACCTAACAAACGATGTGTCGTACGCTTATATTGGTTAAATTTCAAATTCTCCCCTCCATCAGTTTCACCTCCACTCCATTCGAAAAACGGATGCTAAATTTGGAATCCAGGTCATCGAAAACCTGGAAATTAATATATCATACACCCATATCAAATTTCAAATTCTCCTCTCCACAAAATACGTAAAAAAACGCCTTCAATAGTATAAGGATGAAATAGCCCAAATATGTACCAACAACAACAACAACGCACTCACACTTCAGCTTCGTGGAAATTCCGATATAGAGAGCGACAGAGCGCTAATGGAAAACGATTCTGATTGACTATAATAAACCAATCTGAGGTCTGAATTAAGGGGTTAAATGGAAAAGGGGCCTTGGTCATTTTTTTTACCAATTTTTACATGTTCAAAATTCAAATAGATAGACTTGAAATTTTTTCTACGAGCAAATATTCTCCAATTCGGTTTTTTTTTTCATGGAAGAACACTTGAATATCACTGAATATGGTGAAATTATTTTAAAATTTTTTAAAAATATTTTCAAAATTGTAAAAATAAAAAAAAAATAAAAAAATGACGAAGGCCCCTTTTCTATGCAGGGATGAGGCCCGGCCCAGGACCAGGACCCGAAACTCGAAAAAGTCCCAATTATTTCCTTGAAGCTCGAATGTCCAAGCCCCAAAACCTTAAAAACTGTAACCTACAAAGCTCTGGCCCAAAGCCCGAAACCTTTTCCTCTGAAAACCAAGCCCCGAACGTGAGCCCCGAAATCCAAACTCTGATCAGGGCTTTTCGGGGCTTGTGGAAAATAAACTGCTGCATTCAAATAATGTTGAAAAAAGCAAACGAAATCTGCCCTTAAAATGTTTTTTTTTTTTTTTTTGATTTTTCAACAGAAAATCAAATAAGATCAATTTTTTTTCACTGATTTTTATAAGTTTAAATGAACTTGAAAATTTTTTCTACAAGCTAGCATTTTCCAATTCGTTTTTTTTTTTTTTTCATGGAAGAACAGTTCAGTATCACTGAATATGGTGAAATTAATAAAAAAAATGTTAATACATTCAAAATTGTAAATGAAAAAAAAAAAAAAAAAACAAAAAAATGACTAAGGCTCCTTTTCCATGGAACCCCTCAATTTCAAGCCCCAAAAAGCCCTGAACATTTCATTCAAGCCCTGGACACTGAGCCCTGAACCCCAAACCCAAAGTGTCCTGAGCCCCGATCCAAGCCCAAGACCTAATAAATTTTTGATTGAAAGCCCAAGCCCCGAAACCCAAAAAAAAATCGTTTGGGGCCTCATCCCTGTTTCCATGGAACCCCTAAATTAGAGATAGCGTTCCTGGAAAACTGCCTCAGAAGTGTGTTTTGAGCTCGCAAGTAAATCCAGAGCTAGTTTTAGTCATTTTTACTGAGAGATGGTGTCTTTTTACAGCTCATAATGCTCACTATGGGTATTGGGTAAAAAATTATAGTGTTTTAAAAAATTTACGAATCAATTTAATAGCTAATTGAATTACGATGAAAATAGCTCAAACTGGTTGAAACCAATGGTACAACTCAGTTTTGTGGCTGAGTATTTTTCAAATTATGAATTAAACTAGGTACACCCTTTTACATCGTACCTATGAGAATTCCAAATTGTTTCCTGGTTTGGGTGTAGATCGAGATGACATTTTATCATAGCTACCGTACAGTTTACGGTCATCATTAACCTATTCGAAACGAGCTAAACGATTTTTTAGGTTATAAAAAATTATTCCCGGAATATAAGATGGATTTCAGATGGCAAAGCTGTAAAAATTTTATGGTAATTGAAAGTTATCGTCGTTTGGGTAAAATTGCAGCGTTTTTGGACGGTCTTCGTAGTCGAGCATGATTTAACCAAATTGATAAAGTTTCTGAAGTTCGTCGAAAGGGGTTCAGTGTTGAAATTACACGTGAAATGATTCAACAACCGAGTTCATTTCATGAACTGAAAAGTTAACTATATTAACACATATAAAAAATGAATACAAAAGTAGAATACTTAGAGTTATCAAATCGAAAAAAACAATATCTCTATCGAGTATAAACGTTAACTTAAACTAAATTAAACGAACAAACGTGAATTGAGGTACTTAATCGAGGAGAAAAATTGATTCAACATAAAACTAATTAGATATCAAAGTCCGACATCACAAGGAATCGTCGTCGAAAAAAGAAAGGAATAACATAAAAATAAAACAATGAATGAAAAAACAATAAACGATCAGCTTTGTTTGCAACTCAGCAGCTGATCAATCCACGTTGATTTTGAAACAACTAATCGGAATCTGAATAGGAATCGTAATAGGAATTGGTATCGTAATAGGAATTGGTATCGGAATAGCAATTATTGGTATCGGAATAGGAATTTGTATCCGAATCAGATTTATAGGAATTTGTATCCGAATCGGATTTATTGGAATTTGTATCCGAATCAGATTTATTGGAATTTGTATCCGAATCGGATTCATTGGAATTTGTATCCGAATCGGATTTATTGGAATTTGTATCCGAATCGGATTTATTGGAATTTGTATCCGAATCGGATTTATTGGAATTTGTATCCGAATCGGATTTATTGGAATTTGTATCCGAATCGGATTTATTGGAATTTGTATCCGAATTGGATTTATGGGAATTGGTATCGGAATCGGATTTATGGGAATTGGTATCGGAATTGAATTTATAGGAATTTGTATCGGAATCGTAATCGTTATTGTTGTAATGTCCTCTTCTGGCCACTTGCTGAGGCGGATTGTACGATGATTTTTGAATCGACGAATGGAAGTTACGATTCGAATGCGTATATCGCTCATTATACGGACCTTTGTAGGTATATTTCGAGGTTCGAGTATACGTCGCTCGACCGCGACGACCCGAATTGGCCGAATAGTTGCTCACAGCACGAGAGCCAGAACTCCAACTTCCGTTTGTAATCGCATAACGAGGCGAGCTAAATGAGCTTTCTCGAGTGGTCGTTCTAATTTGCTTTTTTTCATAGGTATGACGGCGGTTGTTGTTATCGGTGTAGACACGAGTTTCCGTACGGGTGTGCTGAAATTTATACTCATCGCGCACATGCTGTGGACAAAGATATATTGCACCAGATTAGTTATTGAAAATGATAGATATGTAGCTGAAAGTATCATGAACGATAAGCGAATATTGCAGTTTCCTTCGTACGAGATAAGCGAATTGCAATTTCCTATTCCTCAACTGGAGGAGTTTGAACACATGTTTCACAATGAAAGCGTGGAAGCATATTATTTATCTATTTATCATCTCACGTATTTTAAAGCTCAAATTAAGAATTTCAGAATATCGAAAGGAGTCATTTTCTACGTACTTGTATAAAAATTTAATCGAATCAATTGTGGCATCGAGCATCGAATAGCACGATTTGACTCGAAGTAGAAAATATCTAACGAAAAACAATGGACGCCTGCATTCATCGGGTTCCTTGTTACGAAGAACTCGAAGAACTTTACCTGTTGATGGTGTAATCTATAATCTATCTACATGAAAATGTCGTAATTGTATTGTTCTTACCTTGACGACGCTGTTTTTAGTGTTTCTCTTGCTCATGATGAGTACAAAAGTTTACGAATAATAAATTAATTCTAAAATAATACACAGAAATGAATTCTTAATCTGAAATATTCACGATCATCTCACGATTTGACGATTTAATTAAGTAACGAAGAGCGAAGCTAAGCTAACTCACTCTAAGGTGACGAATGCTGAAGAGGAAGCTGAACTGCTGAAGGCAGTGAAGCTAGCAAGACGTTTTGTGGGGTGGGAGAGAATCAGAGAGGATATATCAATCACATCACAATTTACATTCGACATCAGGTTGCGTAGTGATCTATCGCGCATCAGTGCTGCCATAACACAGGGTGCCTCGAGTGTCGATGGGTGTAGACTGTGGAAGTGTGGACGTAGACGAGACGTCTCAGACGTCTGTAGACTTTAGTGGTGGGATATTATCGATATTTATCGATATATATCGATATTTGCCGCCGTCGATATATATCGATATTTTGAAGCCGATAATCGATTATCGGAAAATTTTTAAAAATTATGCAAAAATCCCTCAAATAAATTGTGCGAGGTATTTTTTTGATCTTTTTGAGCATTTTCAGACTCTTTTAGAGTAAAATAGTGATTATCACGGCTTTAGTCGGCTATTAATGGTAGCCATGGGCCACATCTGTAGAATGATGAAATGTTGACAATTACGTCATCAATGTCATCATTATTTTAAAAAGCGCCAAATAGGTAGCTAGACACTGAAAAAGCAAAAAAATAAGGAATATAAACAGCTTAGAGATGATTCAGTTTCTCTTTTCATCAAAAATCAGCTGTTTTATGGTCTTTTTATGAACATCAAAAACATCCGATATATATCGATATTATCGATATCAGACCTCCGATATTTTGACGATATCGATATCCCGAAATATCGATAATATCCCATCACTAGTAGACTTCGAGTTCGATTTCCGGTTGTTTTTTCATGTCCGTATTGCTGATTTTATTGTTCAACAGCAGTGGTTTCGCTGGTGGATTGGTGGCCTAAGGCTTATTTACAGGCGCCTGAAGGTAAGAGGAGAATGCGAAAATTTCATATGATGCTCGCTATTTTGTATCGTCTCCTCCTCTCCTACATTGTTAACATATGACAGTGGTCATTGATTGATTGAAAGGTGAGCCTTGACATTGACCATTGACTATTATTAGGTGATAATTATAATTTTATGGATTCGGTGATTCAATATTCCACGCAGTGATTGGTTCTTAATTTTGTTCTTGGTGTTTTTTTATACAGCTTTTCTTGAAAAAATGTTGAAATAACGAAAGGTTCAAGTACATTTCGTTTTATTCGTCAATTTGCTTCTCTGAAAAGATAACAAAATGAAAAAAATCAAACTTTTGTGCTTCAATTACTTAATATGATTTTTAAAAAAAATTGATTTCGTTCATTTCAATATTTCTTTAAAACTTGAGGGTGTCTACCAAATGCTGAAAATCATAGGTTAACTGCTCTGCTGGCAGATGGAGAACTGGAGAAAGTCGAGGAATCAATTTTCAGGTCGAAAGTACATTACCTACATACCTCGTTGAAAAATAGAAAAATTTGCTAAAAAAATTTATCAAAGCCATTAAATTAAATTTATATACGAAGCGAATAATTTGAATTTTTTTTCTCAAAAATAACCCCATTGGCATTTGCTTGACATTTAGACTTTTGACTTGAGCATTTGAATGATGAAGTAAACTTCGATTTCATGTCTGACTTTTGAGAACTTTGAAGAAACAAAAAGACAGAATGTACTTCCTTGGTCTGAGTTAGAAGCAAAAAAACATGATAAATTCATAATTCAAATCTCTCCTTGCAGAAAAAAGTCTCCCTCTCATTAGAAAAAAAATATACGCAAATATAGTTTTTTCGTATTTTTGATATACATTTTCACTTTTCAGCCCTATTTTTATAAACTTGCGTAGATCTTTAAGGCGATTTTTCAAACATTTTTTGGTCAATTTAGAAATATTTATTCACATTTATAATCTTTATACGAGTAATACAAATATTTTATGCTGTTTTTTTCAATATTTTTAGATTTTAATATTCTTCTTTCTAGGTATATACTTACTTTTTTTTAAAGGCAAAATTATCCAGCAGTTTAAAACTCTGTTTTAAACAACAAAAAAAAAAGTTTTGAACAAGAAAAACCGTTTGTTTTGTCTTCTTTTAAAAAACCGTTTTTTTAACATTGGTAAAAATACGACATATCCGTGTCTTTTAACAGTACGATGCTCACCGAGGGTAAAGTGGAACCACTTTTTTTGTCTCTTTACAGCTCAAGCATGGCTCAAGCTCAATGCTCATTGGGTCATTGCCTTGGTAACTTGTTAATATGTATATGTAGTTGCCTATAGAAAAACTTGTAGGCGTTAGTTGATTTTTCACCAGAAATTCAATTTTGAAACGGTTTCTTAAAAAATAATTGATTTAAAGTCGGTGATTACAAATTTCATGTTTTTATCACATTTTGATGACGCTTTATATTAATTTGAGGTCACTAATCACGATTTTGATATAATTTTTTTGTTTTATTCCCAGGTAGAAAATAAATACCATAGAGAATTTTCAAAAGAAATGTTTAGTGCACAGCTGAGCTACTCGTATAATACTTTCGGACTATTTTTGTAATGTTGCACTATAGGTTCCTATAGCGGCAGGGTTTGTACATGTTCAAAACAAAAGTTTTTTAAACATGTTTAAAGCACGTTTAAGAAAAATAAAAAAAACAAAACAGTTTTTTTAAACAAAAAAAAAAACAAAACAGTTTTTTTGGACAAAAAAAAACAAAGTTCAAGTCAAGTATTTTAATACAAAAAAAACAAAAAGTTTTTTGAACAAAAAAAACAAAAAGTTTTTTGAACAAAAAAAAACAAAACAATTTTTTGAACATAAAAAAAAACAAAACTGTTTTTTCTGTTGTTTTAAACGTGTTTTTTTTTCAACTTCAAATTTCTAAAAAAATACGCCTTTTTCCAGTTTCTCTTAGAAAAAAAAAATGGAACTGAATGAACTGTATTTTTGGATTTTTATTTTTCTTCCTGTACTTTTTTTAGGCAAATTTTGTGTTTTGAGTTTAATTTTTCAATATTTCTTGAGCCTTATAGCAATTTTGTGACGTCACATCTTAAAAATTGATGACTGGATAATAACGGATATTTGAAAAACTGAATACAAAACAAATGAATTTGGGTTCAAAACATGTTATAAACATTTTTTTTAAAACACGTTTTTGTACAACCCTGTATAGTAAAGTATCCTTTCACCTGACTTGAACAGGAAATTCCTTTTTTTCATCAAACAAATGAAATGTGTAAATTATTGTTCGAATACTTGTATTATGCATAATAAAGCGTTATGATGATAAATCCGTCCAAAAAAAATGTCAGGGAAAAAAATTCTGTGCTACATAGAAGGGAGGTTCAAACGTAGATTTTTATTATTAAAATATTTGCTTGCCATTTGTTCTCAATAATACTTAATGTTCAGTCGGTAGAGCCTGCGAATTAATCCCTATCCATTTTGTTATTATTCGTGTTGATAAAATTGCCTAACTAGTTTGCCGTAAAAACGCTATCAAACCACTTCCCCCCCCCTCGATAGCATGTGCTACACTTGCTTGAAATCTAGTCTTGAAAGATTATTTGCCTTCAATGAACTCTAATACTGAGCATGGCACAGATTCAAAATTTGACATCCAATTTCCAATGAAGTGGAGGGGTTAGATATGGGGAGGGTAGAATTTTAAATCACTCTGATAAAGATGTGTGACACATCGAAAGTCACACGTCTTTTGATGGCGTAGATCTCAAATTTGACATCCATTCTGCGATAAGAGCGTGGATTGGGGTAGCTCAGACACGTCATTTATGATCACCACTCTGATAAAAATAAAAGATTGCGTAAAATGAAGACAAACAAACTATAATTAATATTATATTTAAAGTAATATGGTAGAAAATGGAGACTTACAATGGTTTCATGGACCATGTAAAAACACGTGAAAATTCGTTCTAACAACAAAAATTAAAAACTTATCGTATTACAATAAATAAATATAAAAAAAATAAATAAAATACAAATAAATACATAAAAACAATTCGGACGTTAACGACGCACCAACAATACAAATATAACAAAATGTCGTAACGTCCTTCTCGTTAAAAAAAAAAATGAAAAAAAAAACAAAATTTCACGAACGAATTACGGGGTAACGCGCGTTTACACGATCCTCTCGTAGATGTATAAAGATAAGAATCATTTTCCGCAGCAACAAAATACAAAGTATGAAACTATGATGCACTGCTTTTTTTTAAAGCCTAGCCCCACACTAAAAATGCTGAAATTTGAATGATTTCTGCAACGCCCGGATTGAATTTGTGTCGAGGAAGGCCTGTTGAATCAGCTTGAAGTACTCATTGCTTGCTCTCATTAAAAAAATGAACAAAAAAGAAAAAAGAAAGAAAAAGAAAAAAAAATGTTGCAATACCCATCACCTTTCTACTTTTGCTAGATTATTTTCAAAAATTTTTTTAATATTTTTTTTTCTCTTTAAATAGTATGCTTTAAATTAAAACGTAGTAGTAAACTTTATGTATAAACCTATATAAATCATATACTATATAATTTTAATATGTCCGATATACATCTATATATAAACTAAAAAATCATTTATGCGATACATTTACATACATATATAATTATTTTAACTATTACTAGCGTTCACAAAACGAAAAAAAAAATTATAGAAAGAAAAGAAAATAGAACAAAACAAAAGATAGTAAAATTCTAAATATATAGAGAACGAATGCAGATGATATGATATTATCTCCCAGAACATTACGAACAATATTGAATTAGAAAAAAAAAACCAAACAAAAAAAACACACAGAACAATTACTAAAAGCCGAAAAATTATCAAGTTACCATAGAATAAAAAAATGCTTAATTTTTTAATGCGTATAAATCGTCTTAATAATTACGCCATCTCGATTACAATTTTACGCGTGATAAAAATCCTACAATTTTATTACTTTTTTTCAAACTCGTTTTCAATTAAATTTTCATCTACCGCCATTCTAAATTTATACTAAAAAACCCAAACAAAAAATTAATAGTCACATTGAAAGAAAACCCAAATAAACACAACACAAAAGCGAAATGGCGGATTTCTAAAATTTGCCATTAAAAAAAAATTATTCTACACAGAAAAATAAAATTTCAAACATATCATATCATCAGATCCAACACAACAATCTATGTGCTGTAATTTCAAAAAAATGAAATCGGAGGAAAAATAAATGATTTTTTACGCCTCTTTTACAGCAGAATCAGAATGAATGAAACAATCGTATGCGAATTGAAATACGCCTCTATTCGTATTGTATTAATATTATTTACTCTAGATATAGGTAGTATAGGTAGAAGTTATTTCGTCCAAAAAGTACAGTTATTCTTGATTCAATTCCGATAATTAGAACTTAATTAAGAAAGGTTGATACCGGTGGAGAATTACTTTGTGTAATTATTACACGTTACGTACGAATAATTATACCGTGAAATTAAATACACAGTATATTATAGGTAGACGTTAAATACTCAAAATAGTACGTTGCTGGTGAGAGTACTGGAATATTAAAATAGCAGCAGCTACAATAATGGTAATTGTAATAAACACAACAATAACAACAGAATCTGCGCTGCTATGTAAAATAATGTCGTTTGTATCTATAGTTATCAAATTACGTAAAAACTATAATTGGGTGAAATTCGACAAAGAATCAATCAAAATGTATAATAGTTATGCACATATAAAGCGATCAAATAAATATCTCCGATGTGTTTTAAAAAGCAAGCTAATTCGAAGAGGATTTTCACAAATCGAAATAAGAGTATTCTGTGTTGGAATTTACGAGAAACAATGCGAGAAGGGAGGGGAGTAAACGTTGGTTTCGTTCAGATGATAGAATTGATCCCCCCCCCAACACTGTAAACAATAAACGCTGAAAATAAATTCAATGAACATCTACATCTCGCAGAAACAGGTAATTTTCAGTATTGCGACGTTGTCAAATTTCAATTCTTTAAAATGAAATATGGCAACATGGCTCACTTTAAAATTTGATATTCACTATTAATTAGATCATCAGATGCAAAGGATCATTGTATCATGAAATCAGATTTAGAATTGAGTAATTTTTCAATATTGCGACGTTGCCAGGTTTCAATTTCATAAATGAAACTTGGCAACATGGCATCTGAAACAATATCGAACATAATATCAATTATCATCAATAGAGAAGCATGAAAAATGGTAATTATTTCGAAACTGCAGCGTTGCCAAGCATCCATTTTAGGAAATGAAACTTGGCAACACATCCAACCAGAACTGCAATGCAAGCGGTAAAATGTAAAATTAAGTGGATATTAAATTTGAGAATCATGATTCAAAAGTGAAAAAATGCATTATTTTTGATATTGCGACGTTGCCAAATTTCACTTTGTGAGTACTTAAAAAGTTGAAACTTGGCAACATGGCTCACTAGATAACATTATAAAATCAAAGAATTCAATATTCATTGAATATTACATCATTAAATTTGATCTTGCTTCGCAGACAATAAAAAAAAAAATCGAACGAATTTTCAACACTGCGATGTTGCCAAGTTTTATTTTTGATACATAAAACATGACAACAGAGACTTCTTCTGCATAAATTTTCAGATTTTCTCAACGAAACAAAGCAAGACTCGACTCCCTTCAAATTTCAACGCATTAGTAAACTTGGCAAACATAACATAGCACTACACTAAGATCTCTTCTCTTTTTTTGAACCATTTCCTCAACCTCAACCAAATTACGCCAAATTTTTTTTTACATGAAATCAAAATTCGCTAACGCCAAAATGCAATCTGAATAAGCGCTACATTGACATTCCCAACAATGTTGCACCCTCTTCTCTCCCCCCTTCATTCTGGAAAAGTGATTGGGGAAAGAACTTGAAAATTTTTCTCACGACAATTAATAATTTACATCGTTGCCAAATATCATTTCTTCAATCCTAAATTTGGCAACACTGCACATTTCGAAAAAATCCAAAATTCGCTCTTTCGCAATATCTCTCTTCAAAATCAAATGAAATACTTTCTTGGGTCCTCCCTCTCCGCCATTCGTTCATCACAAATAAAAAGCAACGTTGCCAAGTTCATTCATCTCGTAATTCCAACACATATTCGTCAGAGATGTAGCCATAAAGGCCACGGGAGCAATTTCTCGTCTATTGTGAAAATCCTTCAGAATTCTATCTACTTGAATCCAAAATCGATTTTTGAAAATCTACTCGTTCATTTCACCATATTTCGAAAAAATTAATCAAGATTTTCATATAAATCATCATGTTGAGCACGCAGTCAAAAAATTGCAAACAAATAGGCATAAAAACCCAACAAAAATAAAACCGATTACTTGAGGAAAAAAATGTAAGTAAACGTTGAATCGCAAAGAAAAAAAAATCTACATTAAAACTACATCGTAACTGCGAAAAGCTAAACCGATCTGTGAAATATCGGCAGAATGTACAAAACTTTGACCTGGCATTTCTCGAAGATCTGTAACAAATCCTTAAAATGGGCCAGAAATTGCGAACACTGCATATTTTGGGTCGCATCCCAATTACCTATGGACAAAATAATCCTTTCTGGCAGCGCAGTAAAACGATTTCACAATATTACATCTGAACTATCTATGAAACGGAAATACAAGAACAACTTAAAACCTTATTTAAAACTCTCGGCGTATCTACGAAATCGATTCAAGATTCGACCAAAATAAAAGTAGGTAAGTGAAGAAAAAATTCAACAAACAATCAATACATAAATGTATACGTAAAAATAATGCCCATTTAAATTGCTACGTGTTTCTTTGTTTTGTATACATCACCTTACACAGCGCTTGTTCAACAATTCTACATAATTATTAAATAGATAGAGCTTCGGAATACATAAACAACAAAGGTATTTCGTATGTACTTATGTAACAGACCAGGGGGGGAGGAAGGTAAAAATTAAACATCTTCCAAAGGAATATCTCAGTTTATGCAAACTTTCTGTCGAAGGTGTAGAGATGGGGTGAATTCGCGTTTAAATATTATTACTATAACAAACGTAGTACGTACATACACAACTATGTACAAATCATTCAGGCAGGATGGGGTAAGAAAGGGGGCAACTAGAACGAGACCTATACAAAAAAAAATATATCAAATCAAAACAAAAACCACTCGCAAAACGTTCTCCATCAACACAACATTTAAACACATCTAACAACGAAATGAGGAGAACGTAAAATACGAGTTGAAAAACAAACGTGGTTCAGTAGTAAGTTAGTCGAGACACTTGAAAGCTTGAATTTCTGCGTCAACTTAGGCAGGGGAGGTGAGGTACAGGGCAGAAAGAAGTTACATGCGACGCTCTAATCTGAATTGAAACGATCAACTATGACATCATAACAACGTGGTACGAGATAAAATAAAATACAAATCGGAATATGAAAAACAGAAAAAAACATACCAACAAAATAAAAACCAATAAGAGGAATAAATATTCTACTCGAGGCAGTTACATTAGGAGGGGTTTTGGGGTTTGAGGTTCAGTTTATGGGGTTATTCGGCTACTTGGCGTACATTCTGCACCATAAAATTTTCAACGGAATACAATTAAGAAAAAAAAAGAAAAATAATACAACGGTATCGGAGCCAGCCCAGCCGGGCATCTGCTGAAGCGCACCATACAGAAAAATATCACATGCTTCGAGTCAGCTGCCATCGGCCCAGCTTCGGCTCTTCTAACAAAACTGATGAATGGGCGGATTAATATCATTATTATCGTTAAAAATCTGGTAAATTAACTAACACCTAAATAATACATTACTATCATACGGTTCAGATAAGAGAATCACAAATACA
The DNA here is from genome assembly GCF_950023065.1 of Planococcus citri. Lineage (NCBI taxonomy): Eukaryota > Metazoa > Arthropoda > Insecta > Hemiptera > Pseudococcidae > Planococcus > Planococcus citri. The sequence continues at coordinate 42,716,466 of NC_088680.1, read as the reverse complement.
GTATTATTATTAAATCATTATATCGTACAGACGAAAAAAAAAACAGAAAGAAAGAAAGAAAAAATAAACGCAAGGCACTTAGAAACATTTGAACGAGCCTTCGAGTACCGAAACCAGAATCAGTCACCTTTGCTACGTTTATTCTCATCTCGCCATCACGCTCAAAATACCATGATTCGGTTCGGCTCACTCCTTTGTATCTTAGTTGAAGGCTCGGTACGGGGGAAAAAATCGGCTGAATTTGCGTAAGTAAAGGTATTATGAAATCGAATCGTTCGTTCGTGCTAGTTTTCTCGTTCTTTCCCACATTACACAATACATGTTTCACAAAAAAATATTACATTATACGAAAGGTGATTCTTTAGCTTTCAAACACGGTATATATCGGCGAATCTTGTCTTGAGATAAATTATTCTTGTTTACACGATGATGACGGTGGTGATGACCAGATATAACCAAACAAGTCTAAAACTTATTTTAAAAAAATCGAGTACATATACATAACAAAATACGTACAGTACACAGTGATAAGAGATTATTAGTGATAAACGTATTATAGATTAAATACACAGGGTAGGTAATTAGGTATTCGTATCGTTGATAACCAATCAATCAAACAATCGATAAATAAAGAAAAAAAAAACGGTCATATTCGTATTCGTACCTGGATTGTGTGTAAATTAAAAACAGGGTAATACAATAAATAACATAATCATTTCGAGGGGGTGTAAGATGTACATAACTTACGAAATTTTAAAAGCGGAACTTACATATATGTCGTATCGCGTCGTCGTCGTGAACTCTATACTGGAAAAATTCTATTTAAAGAAAAATATACGTATGTATATAACCAGAAAAATTGAAAAGAAAAAGGAAAAATATCCAAAAACAAAAAAATAATTATCATCTGTTGTATCTAATGAAAAGAAAAAAAAATTAAAATCATTTTAGCTTCGAGTGAAGTTGCCAATCGCGCGACGGATTTTTACCGGACATATAAAAAAAAACAACTTCTTATAAAGATTAAAAAAAAAAAGAAAACAAAAAACAGATGGAAATAGGAAAAAAACCTCAGTTATCTAGTGTCGGTTGTTTAAATTTTTTTTTGCTTTAATAATAAATTGGGATAGGAGCTCGGCTCTGTTTTCAAGCAAGCGCGATGATTTTACAATAATTAAAATCCGACCACTATTTAAATTTGTTTTTTTAAAAATTAAAACATAGCTTCTGCGTGATATCCCCAAATTCCACGCAGCGTAAAATGCTGCGCGCCATATTAAAAAATACATAATTTAAATATAAAAAAAATAATAGAAAAAAAGAAGAAAAAAAAACAAATTTCAACAGTATCAAAAATAAACGTATTGGTTTCCACTTTTAAAAGTCCCTCATAAACACATTTTTTTTTAATTTTTAAATTTTTTTTCAAGTTATACACAAATGCACAATCTTAAACATTAAAATAAATAATTCGATCGTATACGCGGCGCGATCGCTGCGCATGCGCTAGATGGTGGTGCGCATGCGCCCGCCTACGTATCCGACCACACACATTGACAAAATCGGGTTACTACACCATAAATAGGCGCGAGGTACGAAAAAATTCAATAGAAAAATTATATCTAGCAAACACACGAATACAAAAAAAAAAACCTAAATATAATATCCTCAAGACGCACGAATATTCTTCAAAAATCTCACATTACAAAATAAATAACAATATCGCGTCGCACACGCGCGCTATGATCCATTGACAGTTGACAGCTGCAGCTTCTTTCGCAACGATGACCCAGTCTCGTATACGATGACGATGAAAGAAAGACAATCGCTCCAGAAACACGCGATTAAATACATAACACGATAAAATTAGATACGTAACACATAAATACATACATAAGTAATAAAACGATCAAAAAAAACGATGATAATTCGACGATTTGATGCGCGCGTGCGCGAGATACTTTACTTACACAATTTATACCTAATAAATAGAAGAAAAAAAATCGTACGACAGGAGAAATTGTACATAGGTTTACTGTTGTTGTTCGGGCGGCGGGCCACGAGCTCTTGGTGGTCGCCCGATTGGCGTGGTCATTGAACGTATACGTCTCTGAGCAGACTGTCGAAAATGAAAATCAAATTAATGAATAAATCAATAGCAAATAGGTATTAGAGGCGAAATTCGAGATGGTTTTTTCCATTGCATAAGTAAGATATATCGCTCACACGTTCATAACTCAAAAGTTGAATTTAATGGCCAATTTGTTACATAAATATACCTTCAAGGTGTCGCAGAACATCGGTAAATGATTATTTTTCAAGGAAATGGAGGTGAAGAGGGTGAAAGTAAAAATTCTTTTCGTCGTCGAAAAAAACATCATCAAAGTAGTCGTTTTTGATTCGCCAATTCGAAGACCATGGGCCATGATGCAAAAGAAATCATATGCCCCACACCCCTGCCATAGGAATAAGACAAAACCCAATATTTGATACTCACAGAGCTCGTATTCAATTTTCTCTAAAAAAAAACTCAAGTAAAAAAAAAAACAAAAAAGCTCAAAAAACAGAGACAAAAAGTCATGAATTTTTCATGACATACTTTTCACATTTTTACAGCATGAAAATACCTCCCCCCCCCTCCCCCAACAGATAAATAAATAAATAAATAAATAAATAAATAAATATCATGAAACAGCGAGGATTTTTTTTTTAATTTTGTAGGCAAGTAGATATTTTAGTTCTTTCATTTTTCTAATTTTTTTTGAACAAATTTTCTTTTTTTTCATTTATGGGCTTTTGAAAAATTTTTCAAGTGTGTTTCGAGCAAAATTCATGACTTTTTCATGACTTTCATGACCACCTATCAAAATTCATAACTTTCATGACCGTTGTACATACTCAAAAAGTAACCAAAATTGACAAAACGCGAGCACAACATCTGATCCAGAAAAAAATCACAAAAAACCAGACCATTACGAATTAAAATGGCCTGGTTTTCAATTTTTAAAAGTTGAACCATTTTGAAACTTTTTGGGGTAATTTTTGACACAAAATATTAAAAGCAATTTGATAATATTCTAACAGAAATCAGCAGTTTTCGTGAGTTTTTGGCAAATAAATTAAATTTTTTCCCAATTTTTTTTTGGAAAAGTGAGATTTGTTTTCTTTGTAATTTTTGACAATTTGATGCAAAAAAGCGAGACTTTTCATATGCAAAAAAGCTAAGACAATTATTTAGAAATTAAGTAAGATTTTTGTATAACTTTTGAAAAAAATGGATAATTTTAGATGAAAAAGGGAGACTTTTTTGGTCAATTTTTCGGTTAAAAAGTGAGATTGGATTTTTTTTAGGCAAATCAAAAAAGTGGAATTTTTTGCAGTATTAGGATCCCATGTTGCAAGATTTTGAAATGGGGGCCAAGTTGTGATTTTTCTCATTTCCTCCTTCCGCTTCCCTCCCTCTTTACTCCCCTGGAAATTTTTTTCAAAAAAAAAACAATTAAGTTTGAGGAAAAATTCAAACTCTCCTCAATAAATTTTGAAATCAATAAACAAAACGCTCGTATTTTTTTTTCAAGATCAGTAACTCTTAGATAAGGTGTGATCGAACGGGGAGGAGGGAAGAGCGATATACTAAGATGAGTTGTTCACTTTTTTTGGAATTTAATGGACTCCAGCAAAAAAATGATTGCCAAATTACTTCAATAAGACGTACTACAAAGTTCACGAATGCCTGAACCTCCTTCTCGAGCTCCAAGTTTCAAAATTTTCCAAATTTTTCACACGTTTCAAAAAAAAAAAAATAGTTTTTAGAGGTTCCAGTGATCTTTTGACGTCCGTTGTTATAGCAAATGTAAATCAGCTATAGAATTCTGATTATAACATCTGAAAGAGATATTCGTCAAATTTCCATACTTTGAAGGAAAGAACTGATATTTTGAGAACTCTCAAACTTGACAAAATGAATTTTGAGCTTTCCTAATGATTTGAACGTGATGATACAAAACTACGAAAGTATTACACATACATCAAAAGATCACTCAAAACAAACAAAAATCGAAACATTTAAATGAAGAATTTACCCTAAAAAAATGAATGATTTTACGTATTATTTTCACATAATAATTTCAAAATTTGATTGCATTCTTCCAATTTTCAACTCAGCAAACTGATTGGTAAAAGTTTGCTGCCGCTGACTCAAAACACGTATTTCGACATCTTAATGCAATTTTTCAGTTATCAAGTAAAAAAATCTAAGTTTTTTGGAGATTTCAGAACGACAGCAATTCCTTCAGTAATCAATTGAAAAATAGGATGCAAACCAAATTTAAATTTTTCGCCTCAATTAAATGAAATTATGGTATTTTTATTCGCCAACCAACTCATTCAAATTTTTACAAAAATCGCAGAAAATTTGACGAATTAAATTTACCGATCGAAAACGTTCACGAACTGAAGAATAACTCCCCCCCTCTCCAATAATTTTTTTTTGTATTCATTTAATATGTCTCTAACCGATTTTGAGTTCTTTCGAATGCAACACCACGATCAACGCAATGGAAAAAATATCCACACAACGAATCCTCGTTTCACGAGAAAAAAAACCTCACCTGTACAGCGATAAAGGTTCCAATAATATGCACGGTGGTTTCTTCTTCGTTACCGGATGACGGAGCATTCGACGAGATATCCGGTAATTTGATATTGGATCCGGTCAGTCGTTGTAATTCTCTAACGTTTTGTCCGCCTCTGCCGATGATACGTCCCACCTGGGAACTTGGAACCATTATCTCCACCGTTAGACGGACATCTTCTAAACCGTTTGAAAAGCCTTCTTCCCGCATTTTTTCAAAAATCATATACTGGGCCTGAAACAACAACAGGTGTGAGTTCTAAGGTCGTATCGAAAGAAAATGCCAACACAGTATGGAAAAAATATTCATGCTCAGCAGATCCCTCCCTTCCCTTTCCCCAAGTTTCAGTCATTCGCTATAAATTACCCACAAATTTCACCACCCACTCAAAAAAGAATCCAAACCGCATAGTTAAAATTTACCCTCCCCCTACTCCACTTAAATCAAACACAAATCCGAAAAAGCACATCTCACCTTCCATTGGGCCTCGGGCGTACCGACGATGGTAACTTTACGTTCGTTACTGTCGGCCTTGTCTCCTTCGGGTGAGGCGATTTTGATACTGGCGTTGCTAAATCTAATCATATTCCTAATCTGCGATCCTTTGGTGCCGATGATAGCGCCGACAGCGTTATTCGGTATGTACAAGTACACATTTTCCTGCAAACACCGCCAAAATAATACAAATTACAAATTTCTAAACAGTACTCAGCACACAACGCCGATTCGCACCAATGCATTATCATCCATCTCTCGTACTTGTGAGTCTTGCTGCGAGACCCCATAGGCTGGCGGAGGCGGTTCGAATTGGCATATTCGCGGATAGGGCGCCGGTCCGGCGCTGTATAGCGGTGGCTGATAGTTCGGCGGGCCCCCTCGCGGCACGAAACCGACGCCCGGCGTAGCCATCATAGCCATCGGTGGTAAACCGGGGAACATCATCGCTGAAGGCTATTTTGTTATTCGTGTAAATAACGAAAAACAAACAAACAGAAAAAAAACACACACGAGTTCCGTGTCGGCTTATAAAGAATTTACAAACAATTTCGTATTATTATAAATTAATATTAGTGTAGTCACATAAATTATTAATCATCTCTTCCATTACACATACATACATCCTTCCGAAACCAACTTTCACTCAAATACAGAAGATATATAATACACTATACATAAACGAAGACAGAAAAATAGACAAGAGAGAAGAAACGAAATAAAAATTGAAAAAAAAAGAACAGACAAAAGACGAAAATGATAAAAAAATAAAGAGAAGACTAACGCTATAATTTTTAAAAATAATAAGGTAAGAAATCGAAATTGAAATGCCTACTTTACTTACAACCATCGCTTGTAAATCGTTCTCATAGCTTTGACGTAACTTAGCACTGATCAAAGCTTCCGCTTTGGACATGTTTTCGATGGCGCCTTTTACTGTTATAATTCGTTCCAAATTAAAGGTACTTATTTCGTTGATACTGCAAACAGATTCACTTTAAAGTTCACATAAAACAAAATTAGCTTAGAATTTGTCGACTACAAATAAAAAAAAACAATTATAATCAATTTATTCGCGGCTTGAGCCGAGAAAAAATACAATACTTGTTATTTTCGTATCTTTATCGAAGTGTTGGAGAAATTGCGTTGAAAAAAAATAAAATAAAATACACTATGAAAATTTCAACCAAGTATGCTGAGTACAGCTTTGAGAATAATACAATTCGAAAGTACTCAAATATAGAGGAGTGGAGAGAGTTAGCTGGTCATTTCCCATTTTTTTCTATATTTTTAAACATTCCCGTAATTTCAATAGAGCAAGAAAAAATAAAATAATTCGGGTCTCGTATTCAGTTTTTTTTTTTTTTTTTCAAGAAGTTTTAAGTAACCCAAAAAGTTACAAAACACGGGAAAAACACTTTCATGCAAAAAAAAACACCGAAAAAAAGGAAATTTTCGTTTTTATAAAAATTTTAAAAATGGAACTCGAAAGAAACTTGCACGCAATTTTAGCAAAAAACACAACTTTTTGGCAATTTTTGGCAAAATATAAGACCTTTTGCTACTATTGGCAAAAAAAAGAGATTTCGATAAAAATTTTAGTAAAAGACAGGGCTTTTTGGTAATTTTGTTGAAATGTGATCAATCGAGCATTGTAAATTTACAAAAAGCAGAACTTCTGAAAATTTTTAGCAAAAAAAGTAAACCTTTTGGGTCCAAAAATTTTTTCCAAAAAACGAGAATTTTTGTTAGGAAGAAGACTTTGACAATTTTTAACAAAAAACAAGACTTTTTGATAATTACTGGTAAAAAAGTGACATTTTTTTGCAATTTTCGCCAAAAAACTTGGGCTAATTTGCATCTTTTGATGTAATTTTTTAACAATTTTTCTAAAAAATACATTATTTTTTCAATTTTTTGCGAAAAGCAAAATTTTTTTGGAAATTATTAGCAGAAAAGTGATACCAAAAGCGATGCTTTTTTCTATGTATTTTTGGCTATTTTTGACAATTCCTGCCGAAAAAAAAAACTTGAAATTTTTGGAGAAAAAAATGAGACTTTTTGGAATTTTTTGCAAGGAACCACAATTTTTAGTCATTTTTACCCAAAAACGAAGCTCTAGTATGTCTCATAGAGCTTTTGAATCTACCTTGGTACACAGGACATTTTTCAAATCTCTCTCTACACCTCCCTCCCTCTTGAAAAAATACGTATACATGATATGATAGAAAAAAAGAACGAGGTTTACCATTCTCCGTAAAATTTGAAATAACATAGCCTGATTTTCCAAGTGTTTTTCCATTTCGAGAAATAAATTCAAAAAAGTAGATTGTGAATCTACAAAATTCAAAAATTTTAAATCAAATGCACGACTTTTGCAGAAATATTTCTGTTCTGAGCACGAGTCGCACGACTTGATCAAATGTAGGACTTCCTTTAGCATTTTCAGCATATAAAGTCCAACAGGGTGTGTCCACTAAAATCCACAAATACATAAAACAAAATTCAGGAATTTTGCAGGATCTCTTCGAAATTTCTACGAGACCTCGAAAATAGCGTTTTGCACTCATAAAATTTGAAAACACCCAAAGATTCTCCACCTCATAAATGTGTTTCAAATATTCGAAAGAATTATTAGATTTTATCCCACCTTTCCTCCTCTATTTTTCAATTTCTCGAGCAGTTTTTCGAGATGGGAGCAAAATGCTTCTTCCTATGCCACCCCTCATTGAACACACTTCTTCGTGGATACTTTCAAAATTCCACAAAAAAGTTCAATATAGTATGGAAAGACTTGGATCAAAACGTCACTTTGAGATAAAATTGAACTTCCAAAACAAAACCAAAATAAGAAGGTGTACTTCTTGAAGAAAATTTCAGAGAAAAATTACTCAAAATATTTTAAAATGCCAAATCCCCTCTTACAAGATCCTAACTAGAAAAGGTTTCAATAAGAATCTTTACTCTCAAGCAAAAATTGGAACAAAAAATAATATTCTTTGAGAAAAACAGCGTTCCAATAATTTTCTTTAAAAAATGGCAAATCGAACCTCGCAAGAAAAAATTGTCAACCAAATTAAAAACAATTCAAAAAGGTAACTGAGACAAAACACATCAAGAATTTCTCCAACACTTCAAAAAAAATAAAAAAACACAATCATAAAAATACATAGAATTGATCCTCACCTTGATACGGCTATTTTGGTGTCGGTTTCTTGCATAATCCTCTTTATCGTGTTTCCACCTTTACCTATAATTCTTCCAATTAGATTATTATGTGCCAAAATTTTCAACGTAATTTCACTGCGAACATAGCAACAAGTGGTATATATAAATAACACGTTAACTACATTACATATTTCATTGAATAAAATGACGAATGAAAAAAAAAAAAAGGTAACAAAAATAAACAACACGCTTCGCTGCAAGATATGAATATCCGGCCACCGTAAAAATAAAGGTTTTAGGAAAATTCGTACAGCTTGAGCGCGTGTAAGTTTACTCTCACAAGGATGATATTCGTCGATATTGACATATTTTTCGAAGCAGTGACGTAAATTCGGGCAATTACATTATTGCCTGAACTTTATGGGCCATCTACATCACAGCTCAGTAGAGTTGACATAGCTACGATTACTCGAACGAGTTCGTACAGATACCTACATATTATGTACCTACGTGGTACGTCAGATTATATAGGTGAAAATACACTACTTACGGAGTTTTAGTCGTATTTGCGGCTTCTTGTTGCATAACTTCTAGAATTTTCTTACACGCTTGCGTACAGTTTTCGGGGTTTCCATAAATGGTAATAGATTTCTCGACCGAGCCGATATTCTCCTTTCTATGTACGTCTACCCTGTTGCATAAAACACTATAAAATAATGAAACAATTCATTACAACTACAACCATTACGAGGTCGTAGTGATCTTTTCATTTCCATAGAAGATAACCGAATGTACATCGAAAATTGGTCGATCGATCGCTCCAATAGACATACAGAGCTGTGTTATTGGGTATCGATCGATCGATCGATCAATCGCTAATCAGTCAATAAAGAACATCGTACGAACCTGGCTCTGCTTTGTTGCGTAATCTGTCTAATTGTAGAACCCTGTCTACCAATAATAGCACCAACCATTTCACTAGGTACCAGAATACGTAAGGGGAAATCGGTCGTTCTGGATGGTGGCCCAAATCCGGCCGCATTTCGGGTATTTCTCGGGCCACCGGGACCGCGATTATTTCTACGTTCCATGGGCGTCTCGACGCGTAACTTGTTACCTTCGAATTCCGTATTGTTTAATTCGGTTATCACTCTGAAAAAATGGTAAAACATTACACGTTATCAGAATGATCGTTTCGTGTTCTTCGAGTAGTCGACTCGAAAGTAATTCGTAAGACGATTCGACTCACTGTTGCGCCTGTTCCGGCGTATCGAAAGAAATCTGCACAGCTTGCGTTGGTCCTTCTTTGGTGCCGAGTTTTTCATAATTTTGAGGTTGTCCGTACGGCGCTAATAATTGTTCCAAATCTTCGATTCGTGCATTTCCGGGCAGATTGGATATTACCACTTTGGCGCTGGTGTTATTACAACCGCTGTAATGTCAGAAACAAAAAACACACGTAGATTAGTGATACCATAATCAACATTTATACAACTCGTAAGCTATCAGCTACTAAATTTATACAACACTATAAACAGACCAATAACGAGTACGAGCGACGTGATTCAACACCACATCATCGTAGTTATATGGGCGAGGACTTCTATTATCTAGGTGCTACACCGTTCTACATCGAGTATGTAAAATTACACATCAAATTTAGCTCCCCCAACCACATATTCTCTTCCAAAAACAATTTGTATCTACGGTAAAACCCACATTAGATAATTACACAGCGAGCTGGCCCCGATCAAACCCACGATGCGGCGCCGTATCGTCGATAACAATAAATCTATACACGATACACGAATAATTACACAAATACCGTTTGAAAAATCAATTTATCGATTAATATTTCACCGACGAATAGCCATAGCTGTCCGAACAGTCACACACATACTATACGTCGACCGCAGCATTATTTATAACGAAAACACCACAACAACAACAGACCGAACAGTCGCCGAAATCGAACACCGAATTATCTACCTATCTATCTACCAAAAAAACCAGAAAAAACACCCAAAAAAACACACAATTCACGTGTACCACGTCATAACATCGGAAGCAGTCAGCTACCATACCTTAGAAAACTCGCTTTTAAATCCGCCGCAATGACCACAAAACACACACGAAACACAAAGTCGTGTATTCCATTTAAAAGGAAATAAATAAATAACTTACTAATTCGATAGGGTAAGAAAAAAATCGCATACAAACACACACGATCGACCACCGAAACTTTCGAGTACTTTTGACCCGTTCGCATACACAAGACTACCGATCGGATACCGAACGCCGAAAAATCTACTATCCGGTATTCCTTTTTTTTTTTTTTTTTTTAGCTTCTTATCAAAACGAAAAACGAAAAAAAAACATGGCGTCGAGCAGCAAAAAATTATTACTCTACGAACGAGTCGTCGAAAACACGAACGAGACACACATTTCTAAGAAACACACAGCAACCATGCCGGCCGGCCGGCTAAATGAATGTGCGCATGCGTCAACTTCGGCATACCGTACGCACACGCGCTCAAACCGATACACACATACGTACGAATTACGAGAGTATTACATAGCTGCGCTACTAACACATACAAACGATTCATTACTACACAGAGCCACTGCCACCGTTGACAACGAACCGCGGCTACGACAGCCGGCGCGGCGCGGAGGTCGCGACTATAGTACGAGAACATCAATTGAGTCTACTGTGTCAAGTACGCGAACGATGGTTTCGTGAGGAGGTGCGTGTTTCTAGCATTCATTCATTACTTCCTAAATGCAAACGTTTAATTGAATGCAACCATTGAATGATTACGTATTTGTTTTTACTATTTTTGGCCAGATCTTTACGATGTTACACCAAGCTTCTTGTACCAGGGTGTCCACTCATTTCTGGAAATAATTTTCCCTGACTTTTCTAGGGTTTTCAAACCAATTTTTCCATTTTTTCGGACCTTTTTTTTCAAAATAACACGCCATATTTTCAAAATTATCCCTCCTTTGCACTGAAAAAAATCACGTTTTTCAATGCGTTCGGTTTTAAGCCCAAACCAAACGAAATTACCCGAGCGACGCAAGGGAAATTTTTTCCAAAATCACGGGTTGAAAACTGAAATAAGTAAATTGACTTTTGGTTTTCGGTTTCAGTTCAGTTTTCACCTTTTGATAATTGGTTTTTGGTTTTTGGGTTACAGTTTTTTGGTACTTTTATTTGGTTTTTGGTTTCAGTTTTCAGGTTTTTTTTTTCTGCCAATCATCGCATTATGCCACCTAATTCTAGGTAGTATTAGTATTATTAATTATTGTATTCATTTCTACTAGTCAATTAATGCATAGTCGAAACATTACACATATTTTGATGATTTAAATTTAAATTTTTTTATAATTGGTTTTGATCAAATATTTTTTATTTTTGGTTTTGAGTTTTGCACAAAACACAAAACAGATTTATATTTGGTTTTTCCTTCATTTTTGGTTTTTGGTTTTTCAACAGTTTCAACCCCTATCCAAAATATAAATACAATAAACTACTAGAATTGTTAAAAAAACTATAGATGAACACTTTTAAAAATTCCCTGACTTTTGAGGGAAAATTTCTCGTTCAGAAGTGTGGACAATCTGTTCAGCATACATAATTCAAGATGTTCAAGGTCGACAGGAGAGGCCGGGAGAGGGGATTGGAGTCCATATGAACAGTTTTTTTTCAATAGTGAATTTTCTTCTTTTGCAGTTCTGCAGTTTCTCTTGGTAGTCGTACCTTGAAAATGTCCTATAGATTGGGGTAAAAATTGAAAATATTATTTCGGTAAGATACCTCATATACTCGTAGCAGTCATTAAGGTGAGAAAAAATATGCATTCCCTCGATTAGCCCGCCAGGCTGCCTACAGTTGACAACCTCTGAGTTCTAAGCGGAATCTGCAGTCTCAAAAATATGTATTAGTTCCAAACAAATAAGCGTGACTGACAAATATTCGTTTTCAGTGACTTTTTCAGTCGTTTTGGGTCAAATAATGTGGAAAAAATGAAAAAGTGCATTAAGTATCTTTCAATTTTTTTTTCAAATACCAAACAATCTGACAAGAATAATGGTACTTCGCAGATGAACAATACCAAAATGTTTACAGAACTTCAAACAATGATATTTCATCTCCTCCTCCCCTCCCCTCCCTCCGGAAAACTCTCGCCAAAAATTAATGTGGAAAAAATGAAAAAGTGCATTAAGTATCTTTCAATTTTTTTTTCAAATACCAAACAATCTGACAAGAATAATGGTACTTCGCAGATGAACAATACCAAAATGTTTACAGAACTTCAAATAATGATATTTCATCTCCTCCTCCCCTCCCCTCCCTCCGGAAAACTCTCGCCAAAAATTGTAATGATAAGTCTGAAATTTTGTAAGCATGACATGCTCAAAATCTTGAAGAAAAATTCATGAATGCAACAAAGCAAATAAATAGCTCAGACCCAGTATCTACCTAGCTATCTAACTATGTACCTAAAGAAACAAGACAATCAAATACTTCAATAAATGCACGATGGGAATAAAGCATCTAAAAAGGTTTCATTCATATCCGTTTTTGGGAGCACTGCGTCCTACTCTACAGAAGGTAAGAGCCGTGGAGAGTGAAAATGGCCCCAGAGCAAATGGATTACATATTTCGCAAAATTTTTGAGATTTTTACCGCAAAAAAACATTATTTAAATTAAAAGCAATTTTTGACAAAAACGAGACTTTTGATCCCTCTGAGAGAAGGCGACATTTTTTGTTTTACTTCGGTTTGAAAAAATGAGACTTTCCGGTACTTTTGGCAGAAGGCGAAACTTTTTGCTATTTTTTTTTTTTTTTAGAAATCAAGACTTTGAAAATTTTAGAAAAAGACAACGCTTTTTTAATAATTGTTGGTTTAAAAAAAACGAAACTGTTCAGCAATTTTTATCAAAAAAGTGAGACTCGTTGGAAGTCTTATAAAAAGGGGAAAATTCATGGCAATTTTTTGTTTAAAAAAAGTGAGAATTTGTTGCATCTTTTGTGGAAAAAAAGAGACTTTATCACTGTTTTTTTTTTCTGCAAAAAGCAACACTTTAACAATATCATTAAAGAGTGGAGCGTTCTAGCAACTTCTGTGAGAAAAAAGAAGATTTATGGCCAATTCAAACAAGACTTTTCGGCAACATTGATAAAAAAAGAAAATTTTTGCCATTTATGTTTGAAACCAAGACTTAAATACTTAATTTTAGCAAAGGGCAGGCATTTTTAGCATTTTTTTAAAAAAGTGAGGTTTATAGGAAATTTTTGGTAAAAAAAACACATTTTTTGGCGACGAGGAGGTCTAAAAATTTTAGTACAAAGCAAATCTTTTTGGCAATTAAGTATTGGTAAAAAAAAATTAAATTTCTTGGCAATTTTTTATAAAAAAAGGAGTGACCTTCTGAAATTTTTCGTGAAAAGATGACAATTTTCAGCAATATTTTTGGCATAAAACAACTTTTCGTCCAGTTTGACAAAAAGCTTAACTTTCTGGTGTTGTTGGCACAAGGTGAGACTTCGACAATTCTAGCCAATGGCAATGTAACTAGTTGGAAAAAATGAAAAAGTGTATGGTATCTTAAGTACTTCACTCGTTGATCTTATTCGTCGTTTTTATCTTCCAGAAGTGAGACCAAAATTTGGACAAATTGAATTTTTGAAACTGTTTTAAAGTAATTTTGGTAATCAAAATTTGAGAGTAGATGAAGAGGATGAGCTGTTGAGGGATGAAGTTTTCAGGCATCAAAAAAACATAATACGTATAGCTTCAACTACCTTCTGTCAAATTTCATGAAATATTACTTTTTTTCTCAAAACCATATTTCAAGAACGCAGAACTCATTTCTCCTCATAAATATACCTACCCATAAAAATGAAAAAAATTGAACAAGACAGAAAACCCTCGACTTTCAATCACACCAACTGTCCAATTCTTTCAAGTTCCACATCCACAACAACGTCCAACCCACGTGAAGTGAACCATACCCCAAAAAACCATCGAGCGCACCTCACCATCAATTCGAGTCACGCATACTTAACCCACTAGTGTACCGCCTCGCACACGTAGTACGCGAACGTCATTCAACTCGATCAGTGTTGCCAGGTACGTGCATTCCAAAGGTGTAGCAGACCCTACCGCGCCTTTTTATACATTTTAAATGTAAGTAGGTATTTCCATTATTTTATTCGGCAATTCGTCGCCCTCCGTCCACGCGTTCGTATTTTACACACATATTATTTTTCCATCATTTTCCCCAACGCCCGGACGCCGACGACGACTCGTTTCCCTCTAGAATCCGGCCAAGCTGCATTTATCATTTCTTCTCCTTTCTTTTCCATAGTTTCTACGTAGGTATTCCCTTTTTCTCTAATAAAATTTTCCTTCTCTCTGAGCACCTACATCAATCACTCGACGCAAAATAATGGCGAGTTACCTTATTGAAATTTTTCTCAGATGTAACCACGCCTTTTCTTGAGCTAATATTGTAGTATTTTTACACATACTCGAATTATCTACACGGTTCATTTAATAAAGGGTATTTGTGATTAGGTATCTTACATGTGTTGTAATGTACCTACATTTCACACATGTACACAAGTAAACAAAAAATACTAATGCATTACTATATACTCGTAATATGCTATGCTGTGAGCAACATACAGGGCATAAGGCTAACGTTCGTCCATGCTGACGCATCGTACTCGTAGATCCACCAGTACGCATATGACTAATTGAGGAAGTTCATTAAAATCGTGTATCTCCCTTCGTCTCCCTTTCACATCTTCACCATCATCATCGTTATGCGAAAGCATGCCATGCCGGTAATATTATATAGTGTACTCGTATAGAGAGTATTTGGTGTGACTAATGATCTTCGTGTTTCTCCTCCATGTACAATGTACGTATTAGTAGCGTACATTTGCTTAAAATAAATTCCACCGAATTTTCACGAAGGAGAAGAGTAAGAGGAGAGGACAGAACAGGGACTATGACTCGAACTATTATCAATGGTAGTGGTTTCTTTTGATGATCGCATGGCACGTCGTAGGAAAAAAAACTCAATTGTTTACCGATCGATAAAACGGCAAAGGAATAAACAAAGGTAAACAAGGTACGATAAAATCGAACACTTTTTTCCTCATAGTATATTTTTGACCATTCTTTCACACAATGTCTCGCATGCGTGCCCTCAGGCTGTCTGGCCTGCGCAAAGGTATACAAACAACTGAAACAACAACAACTGCTACTCAGACTACAGTTGATGGTTACCTATACCTACCAATAAAAAACTACATATTATACCCAGCCTCGAGAATTTGAAAATTACAATTTCAGAGGATTCGTTCTCATGCAGCAATGAATTTTACCCACATCATTTGCAGGCACAGGTGAGCAGCCTATCACTAAAGCTTTCATTATTCTGCATGGACTCTTTGTGGATAAATTACAAGAATCAAATGTACACTCGAAGTGCACCTTTTTTAAAACCATAATCAGTGGAAAATATGCAAGTTTTTGATTCTTCTGACATCGTATACCTGCTAGAAATAGAAAACTACTCATAATATACCATTCTATGACGTCATATCGATACAAAAGCGCCATAAACGACAACGAGGACGAGAAGTCCTCGAGTACATAAAATTAATTAGTGGAAAAATAGTTTCATCGCGTAAGTACATGCAATACATACAACCAGAACATAACGATAGTAAAACAATCGACTCGATTTATTTACATTTTGACTGTATATCGTCGTGTTCACTTTCACTACTCGTCTCCTGAACGTGGACGATGACTCAATGACGAATGAGGTGCGGTGTGGCGCCGTCATACTCGTATTATCAAGTACAAATTACTTTTTACGTGTACCATATGCATTACGTACACACAAGAACAGGTAGGTACATTATCGTATATGCTAATGAGAATAATGAAAATATCATTAATCGTGGAAAAAAACCACGAGTGTTGAGACTGATAACAGTGATAATTTATATCTCCTCAAAACTCAAGTTTTCCTCACTCACTCAATAACCCCCCCCCCCCCCAAATGAAGATGAAGTATTAGAAAAAAGGTTTTCAGAGATAGAGACTTCCATTTGTCACTAGTTCATCACTTCTCAAGCTTGCCTACATTTTTGGAAATTTTTGCATTCATTTTCAAATTTTCAGGGAGTAAGTAACAATGAAATTTACATTCAGTAAATTCCCATTGACCAAAATTTGGCGCAATAAAAGAACAACATTTTTTTAAAGTGGAGGAGAGGGATCGACATTTTACACTCACGTTGGATAAAGAGACATACTTCTACCCGGACGAACCGATAGCGTAAAATTTTTAGCAAATTTCTGTTATTTTCCAAAATTTCTTAAATGGGAAGTTCAGAAGATTTAGCAAACTGAGAACTTTGTAATGAAATTTTTTCAAAATTGTTCAAGGGACAGGTATAAATCAGAAAATTGTAAATCTGATGTTGAAAAAAAAGACGTTTTTATGGAAAGTAGGATGAAGCAGCACATCAAAACGCACAAGCAAAAATGCGGGAAAAAAGCTGAACTTGCAGGAATGGCAAGACTGTTGATCACCCTAATTGAGAATTCAGTCGACTGCAGGAGGATTTCAAGTCGTTTTGGAGCCTTCAGTGACTTTTTAAAAATTCCTGGAGACTCCAGCAGATTTTTGAAACTTTAAATTTTCACAAAATTTCAAGTTTTAAACTTATTTTTGTGCGTTGATTTTATATCTGCTTATTTGAAAATTTTAAAAATTCACGCTTCCGTCTCCGTTTGACGTATAGAAAGATGAAATTCAGTTGACTTGACACCCTATTTTTGGCATTACTCCAAAATGTATTTCAGGCAGTAAAGTTTCGAAAATCTACCGAAAGCTTCAGTACTTTCTGAAAAGTCGCTGGAAACTGCAAAACGACTTAAAATCCATCTGCAGTCGACTTCATAGCGTATTGAAATTAATTTGCAGAATAAAATTCAATCTTCCTACGGCATTTGATAAAATTTCGCGGAAATTCAAGTTTTAAAAATCTGCTGGAGACTCCAGGAATTTTCAAAAAGTCGCTGGAGGCTCCAAAATGACTTGAACCCACCAGAAGTGAAAAAAAACTGAAGTCGTCTTCAGAGGGTGTTAGAATTCATCTCCATTTGATGAAATTTTGTGAAAATTTAAAGTTTCAAAAATCTGCTGGAGGCTCCAGGAATTTTTAAAAAGTCGCTGGAGGCTCCAAAACGACTTTAAATCCACCTGCGGTCGACTTCGTAGCGTATTGAAATTAGTTTGCAGAATCAATTTTGGCTTTCCAACTTTATTTGATGAAATTTTGTGGGAATTCGAGTTTCAAAAATCTGCTGGAGGCTCCAGAACTACTCAAAACGGTTTGAAACAGTTTCCAATCGATTTGGCAGGTCAAAAATATGGTATATCCCAAATTTCAGCTTTGTAGGTCAATTTGGTAAAATTTTGATTTTTTTCTCTCATTTTTGGCCCAAATTTGATTTTCAAAAATTCACCAAAATTCGAAAAAGGCACTTTAGCACTTGAAATTTTGACAGGTGATGAATTTTTTCCGGGGGGAGGGGGTGCAATAGATCCTTATGCGGGCCCCCGGCTAATCACGTCACAAAAACTTCTCAATTCACGATTTTCCCAAATCAAGCCTGTCAAACTACATATGTTGACGCAAAGGGAAAGTAGAACTTTGAAAATTACAGTACAAAATTCAAACCTTCATCAGCTATCGTTCCAATCCAAAATGCTACACATTTGCGATTAACTACGCTGCCTTACATCCTGCTCCACAACGTGATACCATGTACTTGATAAAACAACAGATAAGCTCATGATTAACGATCTTGTTACAAAACAGCATCTTTTACACTCGAAACAAATCGCAGAGCCGGCAAAATACCTACTTGATAATAACACGGCACTACAATCGAATCTTTCATGACCTATTCACCCACCAAGTCAGTAGGAAAAAAACAAGTAAGGTAAGTGCACCTAATAACGCTCTGCTCAATTTAATGACAATTTTAGGCACTTGAAATGAAACTGCAAAAAAATGTAATCAATAAGTTGGGAATTAAGAAAAAGTCTATAGTTGATTTTTTGTTGGTAAAAATCTCAAGTTGGCAACATTGCTTAACCATGCAATTATGAACTTGAAAACTGCATAGAACATACTTAGTTTCTTGACTGTCTGCAAAAACCTTACCGTTATTATCAGAAGTTCTTATTTTCTAATGCAATTTCCAAGAAGTGGGCCTTATTAGGTGCACTTAACTTACTTTTTCTCTATTACATTCTGTCATTTTTGGATCCCCCCCCCACACCTGCCTGATCCATGTACATTGTACACATCATGTAGGTACTGATAATCTGAACCGTGTATGGTATGAACGAATATATGAAATTCTTAGCACGACACAACGTCGAACTCGACCCATCACTATCAAAACCGGAACCGACTAATCGTAAGCGATAACACTCATCATAGCCACTCGAAACGCCAAAGTTCTTCAAAAATGAAAAAAAAATGGATAAACCAACACCGTTTATGGTTGAAAGACCGAAAGAGAGCGAGAAAGAGGAAGAGAAGAATCCACAATCTACAATCCACACACCGTATACAGAGCGTGTGCCAAGAGGAGGAGGAGGAGGAGGAGGAGGAGGAGGAGGAGAAGGAGGAGAATCTCTTACGAAGTCTTTACTCTAATAACATCAACAACAACAACGTGTTTCCAGACACCGCATCCTCCTCCCATCTTTATCGTCGTATCGGTCAAGAAGTATTAAAAATATGCGATGAAAAGGACAAGGAAACATTGACCTCTATGCAGAAAAATACCGCCGCGTCGCGTCGCTTCGTCTCGCCTCGCCTCTTCCTCTTCCTCTTCACAACCATAACCAAACACAGAGAAGCTACATACTTTACATGTATACCTAGTATTTATTTCGCAGATATGCCAGATACGCAGATATCTATTAGACCTTCACACCATGGGCTGCATACTCGAGAGCCTGTTGAAAGATGCGCCGTGTCGTTTACCTCTACTTGCCTCCGATTGTTTCATTTCTCTGTTGAATAACACACGTTGGATGAACCTCAGTTGAAGGGGCAAATGAGCGCTGCGAAAAATGAGCGAGTACAGGTAGTCCAAAAGATGAAATTCAATTTAATCATCCAAAAAATGGCTGAAAGCTCAAAAAATGTTTTAAAAAAAGTATTTCATTTGTCAACAATCACAATATTCTCGCGATAATTCGCAGCTTCCTCCAAATAATCATCTCAAAATTCATCAAATTTTCCTTACCCTACTACTCATTTCCACAATCAAAAACTTATTCGAAACTGTTTTGTTTTCACTGCCCATTTGCTCCTACAGACAGCATGCTCGTTTCACGTTTTCATTTCCACTTCGTACCCCATTATTTATAACCAAATCTCGCAGCTGCCCATCCATTCATCAGACACAATGTGCTACGTCTACGAGCATCATTCACCGATGTCTCCTCGCGTGCCATCGCATCTGGCTTCAGATCAAATTAACATCTTATCTCCTCTCTTCACCCGCCTAAATCCGAGGATAGAAAAAACCA
This sequence comes from Planococcus citri, assembly GCF_950023065.1. Classification (NCBI taxonomy): domain Eukaryota; kingdom Metazoa; phylum Arthropoda; class Insecta; order Hemiptera; family Pseudococcidae; genus Planococcus; species Planococcus citri. The sequence continues at coordinate 42,696,512 of NC_088680.1, read as the reverse complement.
CGGACTTTTTTGGCTTCGCACACACTCCAACTCTCCTTTGCCATTAATGTCACTGTCCATCACTTTAATAAAAATTTCATCAATTTCACAACCTACTGCTACTGTTATTATTATTGGTGAAAAAAATGACACATAAATACACACACCGAGTACATATCGTTACCCTAGATACGTATTTAAACAACTGCCTGCCTCTCTGGTCTCCGCCACCGCCGCACACGGCACACATCCCGGAAATTTTTTTTTCCAATTCAAATGAGATGATGACGAAGCATAATCGAATAATGGTAGGAAAAAAATACACACATAATCGACCTGAAATAGCGTCGTTGGGTCGCGTCGTTTGACGCAGTTCGAAGCAACAATTTGTTATACGTCGTCGTTTGATTACCGTCCGATGGTAATGTTCTGTTTCCCACCCTCTTCGTGCCCAACATAGCGTGATAAAAAACGCACACATGTAATTTAACGCATAAACAAGCAAACATTAATATATTTCGCAGATAACAAGATAGAACGTACACATGTAGAGTTAGTCGTCATGTGTATGACTGCAGTTGTGACTATGGAAGTTTCACACATGTAATTTCGCACGTTCACTCATAAGTCGACGATTATGACAGCAATAACTCTACGCAAGGTAAATGCTTTTCATCGAACAAGATAAAAAACGCGTTTCCAGACCTACCACATTTCTGCCCTTTCACCTAATCAGCCAAAAATAATTCATGTAATGCCTCAAGATCCAATGTGCGCGTTCGTTCGCCCAAATAGACCCTCAAGTTGGATAAACGCGGCGCTCAGCAATTTGATTGGGTTCATTGACCTTTTCAGATTAGGTTTAGAAGAAAACAGACCGACGAATAACTTTGTTCCCGATAATTTACGTATATTAAAATGAAGATTTAGATTCTCAGAATCCTTCGAAATACGCAATGACTTGAAATAACTTTTAAATTAACTAACACCAAACCCGTATTCATTCGACAATAACAATTCCAAAACATCCGATTTTTCATAAATTTTGTGATTTATTGATATTTTAGCAAAGTCATAAATTCAAAGTTGAAAATTATAAATTGATTCGAAACCACAGCAACATAAACCCAATTCTTCTTTTCATTAAAAATGCGTATTATCAGAAAATCAGGAGCATAATAACAGCAAGTTCTTCTAATCATCTCATGAAATTTTTCAAGAATCATTACAGAAAATGAGGGAAAGAGAAAGTATTTCATTTTGGTTTAATTTTGAAATAATGTTAGCTTACGAGAATATTTCAGTTTGATTGCAGTTTTGGGAAGACCAACTTCCAATCTAAGACCACAAGAAAAAGCTTGAAAAAACGATTTCGTCGAACTAAATTTTCAAACAATAATTTTCCATACTTTTGAATATTTCAGCAAAAAATTATAAGGTGAAATACTGATTACATTTGTACATTTCACAAAAAAGTTTGAAAGTCCAAGCTCAGCATCGAAAAGAGAAAGAATAAAGAGAGCAATTTGACTCAAATTCCGATTTCTCAGAAGATGCAAAAAATATAAAGCACAGATCAATAAAAATAGGTACGTAAATATATGATCAATTACACAGAGGTTAAGCTCTCAAAATTCATTTCAAAAAATTTAATTTTTACATTTTGTTAAAAATAAAATGGGAGTTTTAATCAAATTAATCATATTCGATGGAAGAAAACTGATCGAGTTGGTGAAGCTAGAGATTTGATACTCATAGATTTCAAAAGGCATGAAAACCGATTTCAACCATTCAAAGAGCTTCAGAAAACGCCGCCGTATATCCATGAAAATAGCATTTTTGGAAGCGAAAATATTAAAAAAAAAATATAGAAAAAGTCGAAAAGTACGAATGGCCAGCAGCAACTTAAGGTAGTTGGATGATTTTGCTTCCTGAATTCGTACTTCTCAAGATTTTGCGGAATTTTTTGAAGAATTTGGAACCAAAAATTAATGTTTTCAAAATTACAGCTGTTCAATCACGTTCTTGAAAAAGCCTCCCGCCCCCCTCAGCTAGGCTATTTTACCAAACTTGTATCAAAATTAGACCCCTCAAAGTTGTTGAAATTTGAATTTGACCAAAAACTACATAGGACCGGATTAGTGACTGATCATGTAATTTTTTTCGTCTTTTTATGCAATTTTTGGGCAATTTTCAAAAATTCAACACCCTCTGAGATTTTTTGGTGTTCAGTAAAAAATGAATTTGTTGACGGTTTCTCGATTAAAAATTGAGTAAAACCTGATAAAAACCAAATCAGCTCAAAAATTGAGTAAAAACATCATAATTTCTCAAAAATTGGAAATTTTTTTTTAAATATTAGAATAAGTAAAACAAACATTCATCAAGATCACACGAAAGTCGGTGCAAACGATGTAAAAGTTTTTAAAAAAAGAATTAGAAAAAATCCAAATTCTCATTCAAAACATTTTGATTTTCAAAATTATTTTTTCCGTTTCATGAATTTCCAAGACATAGGTATTCGAATTCTTGGAAGCTGGAAGTTGATTTTTGAGAACAGATAATTTTGAATCAACTTTAAACAACCTTCTCCCTGCGAAGACCATTTGATGGTCATTTAAAAGCCATTCAAAAAAACACAATTTTATGATCAAGACAGTGGTCAATAGTCAACTACGCCTTATTGTACCAAGTAAAATACCTGGAAATGCTTCACCACACCCTCTTTCTCGTTCAGAAGGATTACTTCGTATGCATCAACAACAGAACTCACAATACGAGCAGTACAGGTACAGGTAGTAACTTTATAACTCTACTACATACTAAGGTACCTGAGATTCTACTCTACACACATTTCATTTCGTTTTTAATACAAATCTACTCCATTAATCAGCGTTTGTGGCAGTGGCGGCAAAAGCAAACATGGCGACCACGAGTGCGGGGTTTCTATGAATCAGACTTCACGTATTACACGATATACGAGTACAAATCGTGTCCTCGTCTCCTAGTGCGAATTCAACCTTCACATATCACGCCACAGTTTTTTTTTTCTCCAGCACAGTATCCAGTTTGGCACATGGTACATCCCCCTTGTATATTGTCTTCTATGTCTATGGTATCTAACTACCTACAACTCGTGTGTATCGTCTACCGCAAGAAGGTATATTTGGATTCGCAACTACTTGGCCGGCATGATCAAGGCCTTCGGATACCTTTTTTTTTTTTTTTTGTTATATGTACTTACGTAATGTATGTACCTTGATACTATAGCGAATATGTGATAGATCAGTTGGAAAAAAATCACACCCTGAGGAAACTCATCTTGAATTCTAAGGCGTCTTGTTCCCAATTATACCTGTAGAGGTAATAAACCTGGGACTTGTGTCTTCTAATATTTACATTTTGGATGCAGACTACCTTTCTACTGCCCTTTTTCAAAGGTCGTCTCGAGCATACTGTCCTTCATAAGACGACGGATAAAATTTAAACACAACACAATATCACTGAAATAAAAATCTGTTTTCACAAACCAATCTGACCCATTTTAAATCCAGAAAAATATTCACACCTCCCTTCTTTCAAAAATGGTCCATTTTTTAAAAAAAAAATTCCAACAACATCCCAAATTTTAAAAAATGATCATCTTGCAGATCGAAACTCGATTCACTAATTTCACCATCATTCTCAGGTATATTTTAAGAAAATTAAATACAACTTGGCAACATGCAAACAAGGAAATTCCAACATCCATTATTTCAAACCACAATAAAACACAATTCTTCTAAAGTGCCTAAGCGGCTGAAAAAATATAATTCGAGTAAATGGAAACCATGCCCACGAACAATTGCGAGGGAGCCTGTTCTCTTTTTCTTTGCTTTTGTTCAAAAGTGACCAAGCATGTCGGTCAAAAACATCCCTTTTCTTCTTTATACTCTTTCTAATACTTCATTCTCGTCCTAATTCCACGTATATAACCATAATGACGTTTGTTATTGCTTTTTGGATAAATGTTTAGCTGCTTGTTATCGCACGCCCTTTGGTCTACTCTATACGTTCGAAAGACACACAGTCGCGTATTTTTCCCCTTTGTGTCTTTTCTTTTATCATTTAATTCGCGATACTAGTTCATTTCGACTGCAGAAGGAAAAAGTCGATAAGAATGTACCTACATCTCGTCATAAAACCATAATACTTACTCGAACAGAAAAAAAAAGTTTTCATCTGTGCTCGAATTAAATGGATAAAAATGATGAATTGGTGACCTTCAATCATCTGTTGTAATACTTAAATGTTTCATTTTTGAAAATGAATTTCCTGAACATCGCACCTTTCATCAAAAGATGTCCAATAAAATCACAAAAGCAACCCCCTACCCTTGTATTTTATTTCTGGTTAGAAACCAAACTACATAATTCAATGAAACCATGTTACTTCTGAGAAAAACTTCAGAGAATGTTACCGAAAGGCTACACAGATTAAAAGTTTTTCAGATTTAGAGCACATGTTCCTTGGCAGCAGCAATAATAATTGTCTGAAGAATTTCCGGATCGCAGTCAATTACTTTGCGAAACATCCAATAATTACATGAGAAAATAATCGCGGAACACATGACATAAATACGAGCAAATTTCACGTGCCATTGGTTTCCTTGAAGTTTAAATGACTCATCAAAACAATCTGCATTCAACGTCCAATGATCTGATGAAAGAGGTGGTAAAGAAAAGAAACAAAAAATCAAATAAAAAGGTCAAATCGGTTCTTTACTCAATCTTTGGACACCCCCCCCCCATGTGACCCTTAGGAGGGTCCAATTACAAATAACTTAATATTCGTGTTCAGTGAGTTCGGTTCATACGACTACGATACCCATATTGTCAATCTTCTTTCGCCCCTGCAAAATGGCGAGAGGGAGTGTCTATGGCCCCAAAATTGGGGTTTCAAGAAGTTGGTAGGTTTCCATTGTTTTTGAAGACTCGCATGAAAAATTACAGAATGATATCACTGGCAGTATCGCTTTTTTTTTTTGGTGTTGCCATGACACAAAAAACACATTTTAGAGTTTTCTGAGTTTTTGAAGATGGCCCACCATGGAGGAAGAATTTTTTAAAAATACCTGTCATAGTACACATGTAAATATATTTTTGAAAGAAAGAAATTTTTGGTACCAGAATTAAGTTTGCAGATACGGTGGTTCTAAATTTTCTTTTGTCAGCATCTCCCCCCCCCTCGTGGTCTAAAAAATTTTGAAAAAAATCACGTTGCTACAGTAAGCTCTCCTCCATATATTTTGGGTGAATTCAAAATTTTATATTCAAAATTCACTAAAACATGATTTTTTCCAAAAAATAAATGTTTTTTCACCATTGTGAGAAAAGGAAGGGGGAATTTTTTGGCTACAACATTTTTTCAAAAGGTACTAAACAATGTTTCATCAAAATTTCAAAAATCCGAGGATAGAGGCATTTCACTGATTTTATCCGGGAATACTTCTTTCTCATAAACTGCAAATTAAAGGTCTAGACTATATGATTCACATCTGGGTCACGATATTCGAACATTTCAGCCAGTTTTTTTTGTAAAAAATTACAGCTAATTCAAATTTTTGCATTCTAGGTCATCCTCACCTCATCGAATTAGGCAGGTTTCACCCTTCCAACCTTATTTGACTTTTTTTCAGCATTATGTATTTGTACAGAGCAGATTGGGGAATGTTTTGGAAATGAATTTATTCATAGAATGCTGCGCTGCGCAGACAATCTCAGATATTCCTTTGTTTTCTCACAAATTTCAAATCGTGCAAGTTGTGCACGAGTTTTTTTCAGTTCAACTTCACCGCACTGAACTGATTATCAAGCACGTTACCAAAATTCATTTTTTGTTAAATTTTATGGAGAGGGTGTTTATTTTGGGTCTCTCTGGCTTCTTTCCACGCGGCCAGTTGAACTTTTTCATAAAACTTTCTTGCCCAATACCCAAGCTTTCGATTTTCAAAAGTTGTGACATGATAAAAATGAACTTTTGCGTAAAAATGTGCCTTTTTTTAGGTACAAAAATTGTTCTGGCAGCCGAACGTGTATACTGAAATGACTTTGTGGGGAGTGTTTTAAAAACGAAATTCTTCAAGGAATTCAGTGCTGCCAAGAGATCAGCGCTAAAATGCACTGTTGTTTTACAACGCGCGTTTGAAGTTGTACAGTCTTTTTTGAATTACCCTGTACTTCGTTTCAATGAATTTTATACAAAGCCCCCTCCTCCTATTGATCTGGAAGATCCAAATTTGGGACCTAGAATGGACAGGTTTCATAGACAAGGCCCTCGGGGATTTTGACCTTCCTGATCCTATTTGACCTCTCTTCAATATTGAAAACAAATCAATTTTCTAATCATTTTTCGCATAATATATCTCTTGCTTTCACTCTCAAGTAGCTGGATTGCTATGACTTTCCAAAAAATTGGATACAGCTTGCTAAAGTCTGGCTCATCATCGCACAAACTTTTATTCTCGATTCATTCACTTCATATTTTCAAAAACCACCAACGAAATACGTATGTACGTCAAAATCACAACTACCACACCACCTCTAATCACCACACATATCCCCATCCCTACTTCAATACGATACATTACTCACCTCTCCCTCCCCTTCGTTTCGCCTCTCAGCAAACAATCACATCCATTTTTAATCACGATTCATTAAAATAAATGTGCAATCCCCTCGCCATCACCAATCCTGCTGCATTACGATCATAACTCGTGTACCTACAACCCACCAAACACCATTCATTCAGCAAAACAACTCCTCTTATTCATAAAAAAAAAAAAAATGGTCTCACGTATCATCGTTTCCCTTCTTAACGCTTATTACAATCGCTATTGCTATCAATTAACACTCGACTCTGAATACAGGGAAGGAGGAGCCCATCGTTCAGCGTCCACATCCGCGCAATCTCCATTTTCCATTTTTAATTAGAATTACGCCAGATGCATCGCCAAGTGCCAAGTCGAGTCGCCAAACCATTCTGAACCAGTTTGGAAACCTGCGCAAGCGAAAAATTTTCACCACTAACTGCCAACGTAAGCTATATAAAAACCAGCTCTCTTTCTCTCCGAGTCCGTGGACGCCGAACGGACGGTGGCCAAGGAGAGAAAAAATTCATCTATACGACGGTTCATTAACTCTTTCGCTGATAACAATGAGGTAATTTTCACATTACGCCGGTTGTTCGGCTCGACTCGACTCAACTCGAGTTCAAAATCAATCGTCTCGTAGGATTCGTAGGTGTTCGCTGAGGGCAAAAAAGTGTGGCGGCGTGTTTTTTCAAAAAAAACACGCCGTCAGCACGCCGAGCCGCGCAATGCCGCTGCTATTGGCCATCGCTGGATGGCGGCGGCGACCCTGCCACGCATTATTGAGCGGCGCTCAGGCGCATGCGTCGTATACACTGCATAAGTACGTAGACTTACTACGTCTGCGTATACGACACAATGAGAGAGAGTGAGAAACACAGAGTAAGAAGTTGAACTCACCTGCCGGCGTTGTTGTATGCATATCCGTTGTATTCCGCGGTTGAATGATCACCACCTGCGTGATTCTGACGACCTTCTCTATAATCTACATCATTCGGTGGCGTCATTGTACCGGCTAGTATCTATCGTGTGCAAAATTATTTCTATATCGTCGTGTAGTACACGCGGTAATTTGTCGCGTCCTATAGTTAAGCTATGTGTGCGTTTTTTTTCGGTATTTTTTTCCTAATAACTCGGCTGATGGCGGCTCTCGCGTTGTTTACACGAGAATTGGTTTGAGGCCGTCTCTGCAAAACAACAGCTGCCATTAGTATACGCTACTATACATTAAAGCTTCTACGGTCATGTCGTCTGATGCTACACAATCGCTAACTCAGCGTTCGGCTCGCTGCGTCTCAAAGTCCCCTTTTGAAAACCCAATACCCATTCTAATCTGTAACTCGCCGCTCATCATCGTGCTCACAGCTCAGCAATTAGATAGGTAGCCTTCCTTACTCTCTCGACGACGACAACGACGACGTCGAAACGCAGAACGTTGACACGACGCATTACGATGTCGATGTCGTGTACGAGTATCTCCCTCTATAACTTTACCCAATGAACACAACACCAAGGTAAATGAACTTCGTGTACTTAGCTTTATCGCTGCTGCGTCGTTCGTATTCCCCCTTCCCTGTCCCTTTAGCAATGCTCGTGGTCGTCATTATAAGTACGAGACTGGCCAGAGTGGCGAAATTCGCTTTAAAAAATGGGTTCATTTCTCATCTCTGGAACGCGAATACACCCCACACCCTTCCTATCAACCATAAATTTCTAATCCGACACATTACTATGCTGCGCGGTTTTTCTCAAGTTTTCTTATATGTAGTATTACATCGTTTTGTCGTCGTCGTGTATTGATCACAATTTCGAAGCACTTTATAAGGAGTAGAATTGGGGAAAAAATGTCGCATCTTGACTGGCTTTCCAAGTGTTCGAAGGTTCAAACGGATAAGAGTATAAAAATAAATAATATCGGATCTTATCCGAAGTCTTGTGAGTGTCTAGTTTTTCAGAGAAACGATCAACTCGACTCTATAATAACCAAAGGGTTAAATTTCTTCATACGTCGTCAAAGGCAAATGTCATCAATTAATCACGGAAATTCCACAGATTGCACGAATAGCAGTATGTAGAGGAGGAGGGGGGTGTGGAGGTTCTAATCTAGACAGTTTGGATTGACAAAATCGTTTCATTTCAAGAATAATTTAAATTAGAACATCGAAAAAAGTGCTCCAATCGAATGTAAGGTACCACACTCTCGTGGCAAAACGGAAGGGGATCTGGGTGGGGGAGGAGGTCCAACTACTCAGAAAATGTTGAAAATTTGTATTTTAAAAAAATACAAAAATTTGCCCGATTTGACAATTTTTGGCAAAAAATTGAAATAGATAAATCATCTGAAACCAGTACAAAGATGAAGAGTTGGAATACAGAGTGAGTTGAAAGGGAGGGTGAGGGGCCGTTTAAAACAAACCAAAATGAAAAAATTCAGTATTTCACACATTATCAAACAGTTTGTTATCTAGTTGATTTTATCAGCTCAAAAAAATTACTGTGGGTATAATGGAGGCAAATAAGAAAAAATAAAAACATTTTTGGCCACCCAAGCTTTTATGATGAAAAATTGTCAAGGGTGGTCCCCTGAATAATCCCTGAGAATTACCACCCCACAGACCCCTTGCTAATTTTTTTATGGGGGGGTTGAACCCCCCCATAAAAAATTAGCAAGGGGTCTGTGGGGTGGTAATTCTCAGGGATTATTCAGGGGACCACCCTTGACAATTTTTCATCATAAAAGCTTGGGTGGCCAAAAATGTTTTTATTTTTGAAATATGATGCTAATTTTCCTCCATTAGTATCCCAAAAATGTTAAAAAATTTAGAGGTATTGAATTCTCTTCCTCAGCTCAATCCGATTATTTCTTGCTCCAAATCAGAGTACACAGGGACAGGCACATATTTAGATGAATTTCGAACCAAAGATTCTTGAATTGAGTGAATTTTAGTAATTTTCGAATATTTTTGGGGCACACCTCCTCCCATACAGTCACTTCCTTCCTTTCAAATAGAGCTACATGAAGACAGAGTTATCCCCCCTACTGCTCGAGTTATACAAATTTTCAAGTTAGCATAAAAAATGCAATTTTTCAGCAAAAGTAACTGATTTAGCAATATTGGGAGCAACAAAATTGTGAAAAAACTTGCATATGAATATAAGAGCTTTGATGAGGGGGAGTATTTTGTCCATTTTTTATTAATGCCACATCTGATATTCAGTCATTTATGGAATTACGAAAAATTCAAAAACAAGAGTTCAAACTGAAAGTGAACATTTTTTTTAAATAATAAAAAAAATTGAAATCCAAACCAGACTCATCAAGATGGGAGCTGTCAGAAGCGAACTTCTTTGCCCCCCACCCTCAAAAAAACAGTAGAATCTGTTCGTTGAATTTTTACAGAATTATTATATGTAGCATGAAATTACCTGATTTTGAAGTCAAAGTTACAAAATTCTTAAATATTTCCCAGACTTCTACACGGTTTTAGAGACCTGCCACCCTGTTTATGTTTAATGGGATTAATTTTACGATGTTGGGACGCGATATTTCGACAAATCTAATTTGGGCCCCACTCTTCAAATTCGTAAATTCTGATCGAAATATGTATTTCTTCTCCAATAATGTACTTTTAGGGAAAATATCTATGTACTTAGTTTTTACGTGTGGACGAAATGAACAAATTCGTGCAAAAATTATTGGTGAAATGCAAGGAAAATGACTCTCTAAAAGCGTACATTTTCAAAGGAGAGAAATTTTCAGTCAAATTCAACAGGTTCAGATGTCAAAAACCATGAAAAAATTTTTTTTGGCATTTTTGAAGGCGATTTATAAATTAATGGAATACATACAAAAATTGAGCCATATTATGGTACAAGTACATCTTTTTCGTAACACGTACCTGAATCTTTTAATCCATTTTTACATTCCCATAACTAAGGAAGATTATGGAAAAGAACGATCTTTAAAATCTTAAAACGCATATTTCAACGCAAAGAAGTGCTTCAGTTTCTTAATTAATTTTGTTTTTTAAATACGATAAATGACCTTTGAGGAGTCCGACATCCCTCCACATTTCAAAAAGTTTGGTTAAAAATTACGAAAAATCAATTTTCAAACTCCTAGAGAGAGGATAATTTAGACGATCAAAAATTCTCCCACGGAGTTTTTAGATCATAAGAACCAAATTCTACCAAGATATTCCAAGATCTGAGCCAAGGGTCAATTTACTCCATCCCCCAAAACCCAGCGATGATCTTTGACCTCTTATTCCACATTTTCTTTGCTTGTCAACTCATCATTCCAGAGGCCAATCGGGTGTATCAAGAGCATCGATGCCACATTAACTGATAATTTCATACATAGTTGAACTACATCTGTCAAATTCAGTCTCATATTTATTTTTAAGTTTGACAACCGACGCCCCTAGGATGAAAATTAAGCGAGTGGTTTTGAATTTTTTTTTCAGAAAAAGTCTAAAATTTTCACTGCATTTTAGCAAATATATCCTCAACATTGATACGACCACGTACGAAAATTCAGTTCGACCGAACCTTTTCAAAGAAAATACATCTCGATTTTCCACGTCAACAAACACGAATTATTTCAGGCCTTTTTATCTTTCCAATTCTTATGTACATATTTTATCACCCTCGCTCATTCGTTCCCTACGACTTACACCACGATATATAAAACGGGGTATTTTTGCATTGATACGAATTATTTCTTCGAACACACAACGATATAATTATTTATTCGATCATTAATTCGTTCGTTGAATGAGAAAACGAGACGATACTCCGGCAAAAAGTTGAAATACGAAAGCAAATCATCCGCAGGACCGAGTATAGAGCTTTTGCCACATAGAATAGAAATAGACCACTTGAACTTCTATTCAGAATAGGTTATACACCTTTAATCGAAGATACGAGTATAATACATACAGAATCAATAATCTATTTCACTCTTATTCCCCTTCACTTAGCATCTTCGTAATGGCATTTGCACTCGGGGGTATCTCGCAGATATCCATCCTGCTTTTTATTCTCTTTCGACTTTACAAACAGCGAGTCATTGAATTGAAGTTATTCCACTCAACTAGGTACTTCGTTCGTCGCGTACTATGTAAATGTACGTACCTACGTATGTACATACAATTCTACATAAGCCAAAAGCATTAAAAAAAAGTCTTTCTACACGCGCGAATATGCTACTGTGAGCTCCACCTCACCCTTCTATTTCTATCATACTACAGTCTCAATGAAGTACCCCTCCTAATGATTCTTTTTTTCATCTTTTTCATTATGTGTGAGTGTCTTAAAGTATCAGAATTCCATTCTTTTTACTATGTACTACACTACACGCATTCTAACGCACCCGTACCTTACCTATTCTGCGTTTTTTTTCACTCTGCTTCACCATCATCTAATCTTCACATAGCTCTCTTTCTTTCATCAGTCAGTGGCGTCTTTCTGTGCGATATTCTGCCTCGTGTATCGCACAGAAAAACATGCACACCACATATTCAACAGCTGAATGTGAATTCCTTCGCATTAGCCCACTTTTTTCACGCGCACGCCCAGTCAAGGATGAATAGGTAGGAAAAAATTCTTCGTTTCTATATATATATGGAACTTGCTTACTATCCGAGACCCGGTACATCGTACTGACGATCCGAGGCCCGCGTCTTTGACACTTGGAAAAATTTTAAAGAGTGCCTGGTAAATTCGTTCGCGCATGCGCCTTGCTAGCGGCTATCAAGCCTGGTCTAGAGCCGTTGGTGCGATCTCCAAGGAGTGATTTATACAGGAATGACGCGAGTATGAAGTTTCTGTGTGGGGTGAAGTAAGGTAAGCTGTATATACTGTAGGTATGATACCTACTTTGTGAGTCCCAGACAAAAATTTGTCTATAGCATCCCTGAAGTGTGTACATTATGAAAATATAGTTTTTAATAGGAAAACGTTCCGAGACCCGCTAACGGGCCTCGGAACGTCGCGTCGGGTCTCGGATAGTCGATGTCACTTCCAGAAACGGGCCTGTATAAGCTGTAGCAAGCCTGTATATGTACACACATTATCACTCATTGTTCCCAATGGTCACTCGATTCTACTCTTTTCAATTTTTTCGCCAAGTAGATAGAAAAAACTGCACACATAATAATTTGCTAGAGAAGTCAGGGGTTCACTTCGTTTCTACTCAGGGTGTCTAATAAAATTTCTCCGAAGAAATGCAGTACTTTTACAGTACCTTTTGCATTACCTTATATATTTTTTTATCCAGCTTACACCGACCCCCCCCCCCAGAAAAAAATTATATTTTTGAACCAGTTGGAATTTGTAGATAAAATTATATGTATTTGTTGGCATCTGATATTTTGAGGTACAAAATGAACATTTTCTTTTAATTTTCACCAATTAATTCATTTTGAGGTTTTTTAAAAAATTTAAATCAATGATTTTGAGAAAAAATACAGTACTTTTCAGACAAATTGCAGTACTTTACAGTACTTGCAGTACCTGCAGTACCTGTTAGACACCCTGCTACTGCAGTTATACTCAAAATGCAACGTTTTTGACTCTGGATTTCATTTTATTCTAATAAATAATCATCAATAATCAAATGTTGTCATTGGTATGAAAAATGGAAGCTGAAACTAAATGCTGATAAAACTGAAGCTAAAATATTCACACTCAAGAAAATTCAAACACAGCAAACCCTATCTGTACAGAATACAACTCTTAATTGGAAACTGGAAAGAAGATGTTATAAGATATTTAGGAGTCCTTTTGAACGCAAAATTGAACTTCACCAAGCATATCAATACAAAGTTGACTTCGGCCTACAACAGACTTCGTCTTCTATATCCACTCATCAACTGATCAACTGTAAATCAAGTTCAGCATTCACAGTGGAAGAATACTGTACTTAACACTATTGCATTCAATAATTATTTATTCTCGCGTCGTTTGGATTGGTACCTCAAATACAAACATCAAAAAATAAGAAACATTCCAAAACAAAGTTCTACGTATCATCACTAACGGTTATAATTACAAATTTTTTTTTCGTTTTTTTCACCTTCTGGTTTTTGTAGAGCAGTTAGAGTGTTTTGCTTTTGTTTAAAATTTTATTCATTTTCACAAATTTTAACAGTTCTGACTTTTGAGCAAAGATTTGATCAATTTTACTTGAATTTTGTAACTTTGAAGTAATCATTGGCGATTTTCACGCCAATTTTGATGTCTTTTTTGTACATTTTGTGCAGGTTTGCAAAATGGGTAGATTAATTTGCAACGATTATCAATGATCTGTTTTTTTTTTATGTTTCGAGATATTTCAACAGATTTTGGTTGTTTCAATTTCATTTCAACAATATTTTGAGCAATTTTTCAAAGTTTCTCTCAATTTTGTCAATTACTTTACTTGGCAAGAAAAAAGATTTTTTCACATTTTTATCTAAAAAGTGAGATGATTTTGCAGCTTGATGGCAATAAATCAAGACTTTTGTGGAAATTTTGACATTAAGAGTGAGAGTGTTTAGTGATTACCGGCAGAAAAGCGAGATTTCAACAATTTATGAATTTAAGCATAACACAGAGCTAATTTGAAAATTTTTTAAACTTTTTTTGGGGAAAAAATTGAAACCTTGTGTAAAAGAGCAACATTTTTGACTTGATTTTCAGCAAAAAAGTGAAACTTTTTAGAAAAGAAATTTTTTACAGAAAAGTGAGACTTTTTGGTGATTTTTCATATAATAGCCTTGAAAATTCCAAGTTTTAAAAATTTGACTCCATAAAAAAACCGTAACCATAACCCAAATTAACCGAAAAAATCAACATGGAAAAAAAATGTAACCTTTAACCGTAACCAAAATTTTTTTTCATTAAGGTTAGCATCCCTGACACAAATAGCGCAAGATGTACTTAATTTCACTCAATTTTTAAAAGTTGGTATATTTTTAAGAACACATAAATAATTGTGTGAAATAGCATAAATCGCTGAAATGTGGAATAAAAGTCATTTTATTCCATTAGGTCCTAAACAATGAACCCTAATCGATATTTTGACCAAAAATTATTTCAGCTTATGGGATTTCTCGTTTGAAATTTTACAACTCATCAACTCATTGTCAGCTTGATCTGAAATTTGTTTCACTGAAAGAGCATGCCATTCAAACCAAAGAATCAAGTTTTGAACTGCTGAAGTTGATTTTTTTGATTTCTGCGAATTTTTAAAAATTGAGAATACACTCGTAGTCCATGAGCACCATTATTTTCTGCATAGAGTGAATCTTGATTTTCAAAAAACATGATATGTCGATCACGCCCTAAGAACTGAATGTAAAGCTCTCAATTTTTGCTTGAATAAATACTAACCCTTTCGCGCCGGCTCAGGCTGGGACAGCATATGTCCCAGCAACTTTGAACAAATCTGCTGGGAACTTCTGGGACACATTTTTCCCGCGTACTGGGTCCCATCAGTAGAGTAAAGTGTCAGGAATCGATTGAGACCACTCCCAATTTTTTCGCTCGTGTTATAGCAACACTGTGAATTATTTTTTCCGCAAAAACGTGTTTTTTAGTAAAAATGTGAAATCTGAGCAACCAGTTGGTAGTAATTAAAAATTTATTGCAAACACAGGGAGTGATTGTGCCCGGCAACGAATTTATATTTGAAAATAGATAAAATAAGCTACATTTTGGTATAAAAAAAATTTATTTTGATTTATTTTTGAGGGAGCAAATTCAAAAACAAAAACATAAATAAGTTTTATTCAATAATTTTTTGATATTTTTGAGCTGTTTTGGGTGTTATTTTTTCAAGAAATCGAAAAAAGGATGATTTCAGTCTGTCAGGAATGTTTTTCTGCATATTATGTCCAAATTTCATCGAATTTGATGCATTACTCACAGAGAAATTCTCTGTCAAAGGAAATTAATGTCTCAATTTTGGTAAAATTTCATAAAAATGTCAATTTTTTGAAATTTTAAGATTTTATTAGCAAAAGTGTTTTTTTGAAATTTTTTCTCATTTGCATCCAAAACACAAATTTTTCACATGACTTTTTGCATACTGGGATGATATTATTGGTATTGTCCCACTTGTCCCAGCAATTTTTGCAAATTTTAAGCACTGCTGGGACATATGCTGTCCCGGGACAAATTTTCAAAGTCCACTGCTGGGACATATGTGTTCCCACCTCAATATCTTGAGTGTGAGTTGAGGAAAAAATCTGTAACAAACTTATGTTGCTTAGAGATGCCCAAGGAACGATTTAATGTAAAAAAATTGGCGGTGGGATGCAAAACCAATATTCGGCGCGAAAAGGCTAATCATGACAACTCGATAAGAAAAAATTAACGAAGACACTTTTAATATGTTTCAACAAGCCTTTGATCAATTTTCAAAGCATGCATCCAAACATTTTTTTCGAACCACAGAGCAAAATTTTAATCTCCAATACTTACCCTATCAAAAAAATGATGACCGGAAGCAAACAACAAGAGTTGTCAGAGAAGGTAGAATTAGCAGCTAGTTTTTTCCCAACCAAAAATAAATATGAAAATACCAAATTCAAGCTAAGACAATTTCTACACCCCAGTACAAAATTTTTTTCAAATTCAATTTTCGAGCAAAAAAATTCAAGATTTATCGTAAGTAATTTTCACATCTTCATTTCCCTCCAATCGCACCTTAATTCATCTCTGCCAACATTCCTTCAAACTCCCAAAACCCCTGCAACCTTAAAGAGAGCCATAACTCTTTCAATACAATATTATTATAAACCACCATCAGCAGCATCACGTCGTCGTATGGAATTAATTAAGGCGATATTTCTCCGGCAGCGCGAACCCTCGTGTTAAAATACATACACCCGACCAGGTGCTAAATTAGACTCAACACGATGCAGAATCGAGCCGAAGCAGCAATCCTGCCCGTAATAATCCTTTTAGCTCGTCATTATTTTAAAAATGAAACCGAAAAAAGAGAAGAAAGTAGACGCTTCTAAAAATAAACCCATAATTTACGGTAGAACGCTGCTTAATCCGAACGAACCAATGCCATCAACCCTCTGGTGAGTTCTCCCAGTCAGATCAACACCCTGTTACGTGATTCTTTTTTCTTTCAAGACTCTACTCGTATGTAGTAAGTGTAGGTAGAATTGGAAAACAAAAAAATGTACAATATACGAAAACAAAAAAGAAAACTTCTAGTCTGAAATTCGATTGACATCGACGATCGGAGAAAATCCTGTCATATGAAGGGCTATATCAATGAAAAAAGGACACATCTGGGACACGAGACAGGAATTTCTTCACGTTCGACGAGTTCCATAAAATTCTCGTACACGCGTGTATAGGCAATTACACGTGTTTTTAGGTAAAAAGTAACGTGAAAAAACACCATCCATAGAAAGAGACACCGTCAGAGTGAAGCGAGAGAAAAAGAGTAAAAAAATATACGCCGGCTCGAGCACACCATACAAGATATAGAGAATAATGGCACGGGTATTTTTCTCACGATGTATATTGTTTTTCTTCTGTCCCTGCTTTCTGCTCCCGCTGTATACCCCGAATCGAAACGTATTAAAGCGTATATACGACGTAGGAAAATAAAAATAAAAAAAAAACACTTCGACGAGTATTTTTTCATTTCATTGAGAAAAAAAATCACCGTGCTGCGTTCTCTTTTCATCTATGATGCGCGATTTCGCTTCAATATTGTATGTATTCGGGGCTGTGCCACTTACACGATCGACCTATAGCTACCTATATGATATATAGAATTGAAAAATTATCCAGCAAGGTACAGCTTATACGTCCACGTCTGAGCTAATTTCGAAAAGATCCACTACCGAGTCGGGCGTCAAGCGTCAAACATGCGTCATAAAAGAAGCCGGTCATTTGCACGACGACGTCAAAATAGGATACCTACCTATCTTTGGACTACGTCAAAAGCTACTTGAAATTTCGCCCGAATAAGCTTGACGAACTACCACTTTCTCATCTTTTACCACCCTCTCGTCAACCACCACCCACGTCGTTTACTTGTACCCACGTCATGTTACGCAACACGATGTTAATTTTTGTAACTGCGCACGTCTACCGGCTGCCCTCTGCTCGTCTCCGATACCTCGAGCCGACAGCCGCCCCCTCATCCCTAGGGGTTGAAAAATAAACGAAAGTAACATTACCAAATGAACGTAATCCGATAGCGTGGCACGTGCTTAAAAATACCCACATTATTGTCGACCGAAATCAAAACTTTCAACTTAGCAACGTCGATAGGTAATCAACGACCTGACTCGATAGGTATCTATGCGGTTCTCGTGTCTAAATCAATCCACCAACATTTTCTCCTGGAATTTGGATTAAAATGTGACTAAAATATGCACACCTAAGGTGGCCCTCGTTAGTCCAGAATACAATAAAGTACACCAACTACCAAGTACCAATTTTATTCTCCTTGTATTGGAATGCTACGCAATGCTGCACCCACGCAGACTCATGTGTAGTCAAACAGAACACCGTGAAAGTATTTTAATATTCCACCACAAATCGAAAATATTGTGTAGGAGTAAATGTGACGCGGCCAGCGAAAGCAGACCATAAGTTCCAAATTTCGTTTTATGAATGATATGAACAGCCCTTTCCTTCCTTTTTCCAATGGTCCAAACAGATCGAAAAAATATTTAAAATTGACGTTTCTGTTTACTGTTGAAGTTTTCTAATTTCAGACATGGAAAGTTCAAAAAAACGAGAAAAAATGATTTTCCAAAGTTTTTTCTCCCACTCTTCATCAACCTCAAATGACGAAAGGAAGGGAGAGGAGTTTCAAATATGTACCTATATACCTATATTTTGGTTTAATACTCCAGTAAAAAAATTGGTAAAGTATTCTAATAGAAAGTGCTCTGAATCGAGATATAAAAATCTAGATAATTTTTTTTTAAAAATTGTTGGAGCATATACCACAGATAGTACTTTTACTTCTTGATTTCGAATGCTTTAAAAATTAATCATTAAATCATAATTCATCAACAAGATAAATTCGACGAAAACAGTTCACTGACCTTACTAAATTTTTTTCAATGCATACAAAAATCAAAATTTTGATTAAAAAAGTAATCTTTAGATTTTAAAGATACACCAGTATTTTTAATTTTACAGTACATCTTTTGACAGTTATATCAATTTTCGATCTATTTCTAATAAAATTCTCTCGGTCATCAATTTTTTTACTTACATGATAATGAAAAAATGAAACATATTTTACCCAACATTTTCAGCTCTTCTCCTTTTAAAATGAATATAGGCAAAATTGAATTTTTATGCCAGAGTAACTTGAAAATTAATTAAAAATGAAAAACTAAATGAACTGTAAAACGGGCAAAAAAATGTCGTGATTTTCTATTTCAAAAAGTTAATGAAATGAAAACAAGAATAAAATGAAATCAGGCAACAGTTGAACAAAAATTTTGAAATGCCATCAGTAGCTAAATAGGTATGAGATTTCAGATTTTTTTTCACTTTGGGATTTTTTCAGATTTGACTTCAATTTTTTGTGCTTTTTTCGTTTTTGAATGACCTTTTTCATGCACCCCCCGCTCCACTTCTCAGTACCTCTTATGTATTTTCATTTTCAATTTCAACCTTCAATCACATTTTATCAACAACTAGCAAATTAGAAAATGCTACTAAGTACATACAACACATAAGATATAAAATGAAAAAAAAAATGATTTCTAAAATCAAAAAGGTACTCACAGCTTACGAGTGAATTTTTTGAACTGGGACACTCCGGTTTGAAGGAAAGAAATCAAGCTAGAGCTAGATTGAAAGGGCACGTTCTCAAACACCCCCCCCCCTCCATCAGAATTTTAGATGCTGAGGTTTATTTTTGGAGAGTTTTTGAAAATTTAGAAAAACCAAAAAACTGTTATCGTGGCAATTCGTCAAATTCTCATTAAAACGAAACCAAGCTAGATCGAAAGGGCACGTCCTAAAACTTTCGTAATCAAAATTTATTCCAGAAGTGGAAGTTCATTTTTACATTGAATTTTTGAAAATAGAAAAAAAAAACAAAAAACTCTGTTCATGGCCATTCGTCAAATTTTTAAAAACATGAAAAAAAATGAACCAGCGTGAATAATAAATACATACTCATTTCAACTGCCCCTCCCCCAACCCCACCTCGAAAACCACAAGTTTTAGGTCACGCCGGAGCCTCCAAAGAGATTTCAATTTCTTTCAAAAATTTCAAATTCGTCAGAAAGGGCCAAAAAATAAATTCTAGCATCGATAACTTTAGTCGATGAATTTTCAATTTGTCAAGTTGGATGTTTAGTATGAATGATGGTTAAAAATTGAAAACATTCAAAAGGTAAATTACACACAAAAGAAAGAAAAAATAATAAACATGGCATGTTTCTTACGTACATATTATTACGTAAACAACGAATTACTGGTATTTTACTGACGACGAAGACGTTTCGTCATTCGTGTGATAAAATTATCGCGTTCACCTTTTTTCATTTTTCTTTTGTGTAACTTCGCTATTAAATGTCAAGATATTTTGAAATTTCTAATAATTCATGCACTGTTTTCAAAAAAAAAAAAACGATAACTAGAAACTTTCAAGTTAAAAATACTGGGAATACTTTGAAAAGTATTTCAATTTTTTTCACGATAATTTGAAATTACAATTCAGGCATTTGATTTTTTTCTTAATTTCAGTAATTCCACAAAGAATGCAAAAAAAAAGGCCAAATGACGCTCGAGTGACTGAAAAAAAAGCATCGATAACTTTTGCAGCACATTGAGCACTCAAAATACCAATAACACAGAAAAATTTAGATGAAAAGTTTACATTCGTCGAATTTGAAAACAGATGATAATCGATGATTTTTCCACTATCATTAATTAGCAGAAGAGCAAATTTCAGTATATTTCCCTATCTTTCAACTCATGACTCGCAGAAAAAAATTTCAAAATCAAGATTCACTATTTGCTGGTATTGAGTAGGAAATTTTTCGTATCTTTGTAAATTTAGTTCAAAGAAATTCTAGTTCCCTGGACTGACCATGACTGGTCAGTGCGAAATTGATTGTAAAACAGTACGTTTTCAAACGAGAAGAAAACTGAAATTGTTACATCTGTATAAAAATATTGTCGAATACGGGAATCGGTATTCAAATACGAAGTGACTCGACAATCTACATATCCCAGACCTGCACAATGTATAGCTATAAATTTTCAAACTTTATCTCTAGATGATAAATTCGAACGAAATACACGAATTATTACACATATCAGTAGATAAAATACCGGATTATTTTTGGCCTTTGACGCAGATTATAGTTCATCTCTACACTATTTAGACTCAGTCGAGATAAAGAAACTTGAGCGAAAAATTTAACGATACGGTTTCGAAGAACATCGAGTCTTTATTTTATCATCTACCAATTAATTCGGTATAGGTTTTCCAGCTTCATTTCATTTAACATAATCGAATTACGAGTTTGAAAACAGGATTTTCTTATTCCGATGACGTTGCAAAGATCGTTCAGGTATTCAATTCACATTCACACCTCGTCATTCAGTGTAATCGATTCTTTTACAGGTGGAATATCTCGTTCGATACATCGGTCCACGTCTTCTAAATACAATTTTTCTCACTTTAGAAGCATTTCAAGAGTTATCTCTCCCCATCGTTCCTTTCTACATGAAATTCGAGATAATGCAGACAGCCTTCCCCCTTCTCCTTTCTCCGCAATTTTCATGTTTTTTTCAATTATTCAATCGAAACTTTTCCACTCGGCATCAAACGAACGAAATAATTTCATCATTTTGTTCAAATTTTCTTGGAAACCTGTTTCTGAGAATGTTTTTAAATTTTAACACGAGAAAATTTCCAACTCCGTTATTCTATAGTTTGTTTACAAAATCCTTTCATAATTTTTTTCTGCCCAGAGTTGAACAATTTCCTGAACAAACACATTTGTAAATTGGATGAAGCTTTTCCGAATATTCACATTTTTTTTCAATATTGGAATTTCGTTGTCTCTGAAAAAAATCATAGTTCTTCGAACTGAGAAAATTAATTCAACGTAGAAGTAATTTCGCAAGGGCAATATTCATCATTATCATCATCAGTCACAGAACTTTCACTAGCGCTGGAAACATCAATTAGACCGAATGATGATAAAAAATTGATTGATTGATACTTTATCCTCATTCCTATGTACATCGGTCGAAAAATAATTTTTTCGTTGAAAAAACAAGAACAAAATTTTCAACGAAATTTTCGCAATACGAAGAGAAGAAGAAAAGAGAGACACACCCTCCTCCCAGACATTTCACCAGCAATTTCATTACCTTCATTTTTCATTAAATTTTTTGCCATTTCAAAACCTCGTAACTAAGAAAATGGAAAATGTCTATCTAAACGTAAAATTTTCCGCTCTATATTCGCATTTTTCTTCTCATTTATCAAATTTCGAACATTATTAACATTTCTTCCCTCAATCTGATCTGAATTTCAAGCTTAAACACGTAATTTTTTTCATTTTCTCTCTTCTCTGTTTACACAGTAAAACTTCAGCTTCAGAATATTAATTTCCTTCCGATGAAAAAATCCCAGTTGGACCAACTGCTTTAAACTGCAACCAGCAAATCAATGTAATTCAAGTTCCAGTCGAGTAGAATTTCGAGTTGAGCAAAGAGAAAATTCAAGAATAACAATTTTCGGTCTTTTCAAACTAGATTTTCTAATTTTTTTTTTGCAAATTCAAAGCTATAAACGTAACGAAGTTTTCACAGAAGAATACAACAAAGAAATTGGATTGAAGACGAACGACGAGGATCAAGATTTGAAAAAGAAGAAAATGTTGTGCCGTCAGGTGGGAGAAGGGAGGCAGGGAGTAGGCTGAATCAAATGGACTATCATTTTCTGAATCTAAAACTCACTGCGCATACTTTTTACTAAGAGAAATAAAACTTACCCAGAACCTATCCTTGAATTCAAAGAACATCCTTTAGTTTTTAAACCAACTACTATATTCCTCGGACTTACTTTTGATAAAAAAAACTTACTTAGACTCCTCATTTTCTCAACATAAAACCTCATCTTAACAAACGTCTAAATTTACAAAAAATTGTGAAAAATCCAAAGTATAACCCATCACGCCAACTATTACTCCACTTGTACAAAGCTCTAATAAGTAGAAAAATTGAATATGGAAGTCCATGCTTTACAAACCTCTCAAATAAAACTACTAACATTCTGAAAACTGTTCAAAATTCCTCCTTGCGCATCTGCATAAGTGCTCTCTATTCTTCTCCAATAAATAGCATTTATTGTGAAGCTGCAGAGCTTCCTCCTGATTTTAGGAAAACTCTCATGACGAACAAATTCATAACAACTGTTGCAAATAATCCATCTCACCCTCTTCAAAAATCACTCAATGTCTTCAACTCTCAGCATTTCCTCCATACTTCAGGTCCAATCCCAGAATTTATCAAAAATATGAAAAACCAACAAATCAACCTAGAAAACCTTATCCATAAACCAATATCTTATCCCCCTTGGTCTTTCAAACCTATACAGATGGAACTCTATTTCAGAAACTACTCAAAACATGATCACTCCCCATTATTAATCAAGAGTCATTACTTAGAACTGTTATCAAACTATACAAAATATAACTTATGCTTCACAGATGGTTCAAAAATTTCCAACATTCATACTGGTTATGCTTACTCAATTAATGACAAAGTTCTCAGCTTCAAAATTCACAACTGTGCCTCAATTTTTACTGCTGAACTCACTGCCATAAAACATTGCCTAATAGATATAATTTCCTTTCAATCAGAAAATAAAAAATTCTTAATCCAAAGCAACTCTCTAAGTTCACTGCTATCCATACAAAACATTTTTTCTGACCATCCCATAGTCCAAGACATCCACAAGTCCCTTTTTAACCTCTCAAAATTATGATTACTCAATTAGCTTCATGCATGTTCCCAGCCACATAAGTATCTCTGAAAACGAAACTGTTGATAGATTAGCAAAAACAGCCGCTACCTCCTCCCATCTTACCTCTCTTACTCCTGATGATATTACATCTCTAATCACTCACAACACATTTACCAACTGGCAGAACTTTTGGTCACAACAAACTTCAAACAAACTCTTCCAACATAAAAAAACAACCCTCCCCTGGGAAAATCTAGGCCACCTGAACAGAAAAGAAGAAATCCTCATTACTAGACTAAGAATAGGCCACACAAAAATCACACATAACCACCTACGCCAAAAAGAACCAAAACCCACATGCCAATTTTGCAGAAACCAACCCACATCCATTCAACACAAACTTTTCAACAGTCCTCATTTCCTCAACTAAAACAAAACAGACTTACACTACAGATAAAAAAAAAAACCACCCACTATCCCTGACGAACCCTCTGAAATACAAAAATTCATCTCCCTAATTAAAAAACACCAATCTCACAAACCACATCTAACCCCCCCCCCCACCCACCTTTTTTACGGGTGTAATATTCTTGTAATTATAAACACCCCCAAAAATATTTTTTTTGATTTTCTAAATCGATCATTCCTGGTTTTCTTCCATTCTCATAATTATCATATTTTTGAAGAAAAAATGTAAAGATGGAAGAGAGGGGTAGGTAATAGGTATCTATAGAATCGTGAGAACAGTTGATAACAAACAGACCATTTTCCGTTCAAAAAAATCCAATTTCACGAGATGAAGAGAAGACATTTTTGAAATATCCGAGATACAATTCAAAGATAAGGGATTTCAAGTGTTCCTAATTTCTTCAGAGATGAAAACACCAATAAGGCATGGATCTAAAATTCCAATTTTTTCAAAATTCGCCAAATTATGTGGGTTTTTCCTCTTGAATAGATAAAAGAGAAGACCTTGAAAATGAAAACCTGAAAAATTCGTGGAAAACACATCAGTACAAGAAGAGAGGGAGGAGAAGCCAAGACAACTTCGCTGACTCATTTTCGAACCGAATACTTTTCTACAACACGTATCATCACGTTGACACCCAAAATACATAAATTCGGCAACACCGCACTCATCAAACTCACCGGCATTACCTCGACCATCCGCGCTTCCATATTGTACCAAAAAACGCCGGCAAATTGTCAATAATCCGCCGTTCGACTTCGAATATTAATTAATGATTATTAGAACTTGCAGAGAACAGACGAAGAAACACCACAGACCAAAAACCTTGGAAAAAGCTACGAAAGTCGAACGTTTAGTCGTTTCACGTGCCACCGAAAGGGACAACTTGCCAGTTCGATTCGAACACAAATCGAACATTAAAAATTCACGAGTCGAATTTCACGGTTTAAAAGCACAAAGGGCGGCACCCTTTTGATATAATAAAATATATAGCACGCATGTTGTACCGCTACACGCAGCAGGAGGAGAAACGTACTAGGTCTGCAAAAAGAAATATAAAATGCTTCGTAATACATAATATCGAAAGAGTCCCCAGAAATACCGGCGAAATTAACGACCACCTTAGCCAGCACCTAGGGACGAATAGTAAGTCTTCGAGAGTAAGTTGGCGAATATTTTTCTTCATTTTCCACTATTAGATACGTCGTTCAAGAACAAGAAGAGCTACAATACGATGTGTAGGAGATGTGAGGAAGCTGAGGTGGCAACTTAAAAGGTACACTTATTAGAATTAGTAGTCGACGGGGGAAAACTCAATTGTGTTTGTTTTCGAGTCGACCATGGTCGTTGGAAAAACATCGAACGATATTTCCCACCTATTGAGATCTCTTAATGGGTAATTTAGCCAGCATCTCGGGAGTCGGGAGGGGCACCACGGAGCATTTGGGGGCTTTTAATTCAACGACGCGATAATATTATCGAACCAATGAACTCTCTCACTCTACATGTAGAGGTACCTAATGTAATGCCTTCAGTACAGCACTGTGAAGCGCAATCAAGTCATAAATTTCGCACCACCGCCAGCTTATCAGCCCCCTTCGTACGAGCATATGTGTACGAGTGAATAAAAAGCACACACACACACTTACGCACGCACACTGCGACGACTTTGTTCAAACGACAGGCAACAAGTACCCACGAGGAGTTAGCGATTGCAAAAGACGACAAGTACTTAAAATTTAATGACTCGAAAAAAAAAAGGAAAAACATTCCGGTGTACGAGTAAGTGTATCTGGTGTAACGAGCGACGTGACACGTCCGTGCAGCAACTTTGGCTCAACCTGGGACCAAGGCAGGGGCGCAGGGTTACTCAAAGCTCGTAAAAATCAAAATGA
This sequence comes from Planococcus citri, assembly GCF_950023065.1. Classification (NCBI taxonomy): domain Eukaryota; kingdom Metazoa; phylum Arthropoda; class Insecta; order Hemiptera; family Pseudococcidae; genus Planococcus; species Planococcus citri. The sequence goes on along the minus strand of NC_088680.1, from coordinate 42,670,563 downwards.
ACTTTCACTATCACAATGCCAAAAACCCAACAACAATACACAGTCGACGGTTCGTAATCAAATGAACCATTATCGATTTCTTTTCGTCATCGTGTACATATTTCCGGGGGCCGGCGCTGCTGCCTTGGTCGCTGCCGCGTCAGGCGAGGAGGCGATGCTCGTTAGGTTATAAATCGAACCCGAAACCGAAGCCGAAGCCGGTCCGGTATCGACACGTTGGAAAAAGTCCTCGTCCGATAACCATAATTTTTCCATTTCTTCGTAACCTTCATCCCACACAAACAAACACGACACACGCCGATCATTTTCGCCCATATTTTTCGTGTTTTCAACTTTCAACACCTCGCAGTGTTGCCACAATCTGGTGAATTTTTCGTACGATACGCCTTTGTCGTAACCCACGTACACATTTCAAAGCTTCGCGTAAACAAAACACCTCAGAGAGATAACAGATCGAAATTCACCTGTAGTCTGGTGCTCTGCGATGCCGTCATTTTACCAAAATATAACTTTCGATCGATAGATAAACCTCAGTCAGGTACTTTAGATACTAAACGGAACCACACGTAGACGTACAAAAAAAAGAAACAAAAACGCGGGTACTTTACATATGGAAAAATTTTCCGCATCGAAAAATTCCGTTCGAAATGACAACACTGGTTATGGGGCCCGCAGCACGTCGACATGTCGCTTATTAGCACCGCAGGTACAGGTACGCCGTAATGATTAGCAACAAACACGAAAATACAAAAGCTATATACGAACTAATCTAGAATGAAAAATAACACGATAATGAAATAATTACATTATTTTAGCCGACGATGTTAGATCAGCGAACTGAATCGAGCTAGAGGTTGGCGCAACAGCGCGACACAACATCCAAAAAAATTTTTCACTCGGTGGCAAAAATGATGAGCGTGAATAACCACTCCAATATTGATTCCGATATGTCAAAAAAAACACACCAAAACCATACACGCACCGACAACAAACTTCGAAGATCAAAATTATTCCACTTCACTAACACAACATCAGTATAATAGACACACCGATCACCACAACAACACGCGTATATCTATGGGTATTTTCATCAAAACCGAACTAAAAATTATTTAACGAAAAAAAAAAAAAAGAACAGGGGGAAACAGGAGTAAAAAAAGCGCAACACAAGAACAAGCGACCGAATAAACGCGAGATAAAATACGAACGAGAGCGAAATCGCGAATTGTTTTGAGAAGACGCCACAACGATCGCCACGTAGTGCGTGGAGTACACGTTACCCCCTCCTTTCTATCAACGAACGCCGGTACCGGTGTGTGTCCGTAGTGGTGTTGGTTTACTCACCATTACGCCGACACGACGATGTTGATTCTTACTCGACGTTAAACGTAAACTCTCCCGTTCTCCACTCCTCCCGCCGACTACCCGAAAGATGCGCCTGCTTCACACAAACTCGCCGCGTCCACCCCCTCCACCCTTCCCCGACTCGTAGCTACCTCTCGACTCTCTCGTCATCAACGTTCCACGTTCATTCCAACTTCCAAGATATACTACACGTACACACACGTACGTTCGTCTACGTACATATACGTATATCAAGGGGCAATACTACATAATTATATTCGGAGAGCCAGAGAGTTTGCGAGTTCGCAGGGGTTCTCAAAATGTCGCATCGTACCCGCGAACCAGTAACGAAGAACGAAGACCGAAGATCGCCGCCGTGTGTGCCTCTCCCGAGAGTCTTATTTGGACGTGTTAGTTCAGGTCATATCAACTTCATCAAACTTCTCTCCATACTTCATCATCATCTCTCATTCACGTGATGAATATAAAATAATGCGTGTAGAGTACTGTAACGATTGTAATGCACTATACCGCATTAAGTTGCTATTAAGAAACGTAATACGAGTTGAGAATAGAGTGTTGATCTTGAAAGATGAGAAATTCACAAAGGCTGAGTGACACAGACACAGCCATGTTGACATATTGACCACTTCAAAAATGATATAACGATGAAAAAATTGATAAAACAATATTTGCGAACATGAAACAAATAACCACATCACATCGTAAGGTTCAACAAGATGCCAAGGAGACAGCGGCGAGGAAAAGAGGAAGACTAGTGTCACATTCCTTTCGACAGAAACTGATCTACGAGTAGCAATGTGTTCCACACCTGACCTGATGATCTTTTCTTTTCAAAACTATATGCCACTTTATGACTTTATGCAACATTTTTACACAATTTTTAGCATTTTCCCTTAAAAATACTTCCCCATAGCAAAATGGCATTATCCAAGATTATAAATTTAAAATTTTGGAAAATTTGCGCAAAATTTACCAAAATATATGTTGGAAAAACGGCCGTACTCGAATCAAATATACTCGAAAAATAACTCCATCAACAATAACAACGTTTTATATTTTGAGTCGCAAATTTTGCAACGACAAAGTTTTGGTCTAAAAAGACCTTATACTTTAAAAGATCGTGAATACGATCTGTTATGTTTACTCTACAACGAACATGACAACAATAATCGCAACATAAAAACTCGTGATTACAAAAAAAATAACAACCAAAAGATTTAAACAGCCGAATATTATCGATAAAAATCAATTGTTTGGGGGTCGTTGATAGCCGCGTAATTCTAACAGGACAAACGAAAAACGAGACTAAATTTTGACCAAAAATGAAAACATTTTCCTTTCATTTTCGTAACAATATAGCTAAATTTTTTATTAAAATTACTTCAAAAACGAATTAAAAACCAAAATGTTGCTTTTAGCTGGAGAAACCATTGAAAACTAGGTACCTACCTACATAATTAATTAATAAAATTGATGAAATAAGATGAAAATTTTGAACAAAATCATGCGAAAATCGTTCAGAAAATTCACTAAACATTTTGAAAACTGAATCAAATAGGTATTGCAAAAATTGCTAAAGTATCATACATATAAGAAGTTAAGAACTGCAAAAATGGCCAAAAAAAAATATCAAAAATCGAGCAAAATTTCGTAATAATCGCAAATCATTGTTCAAAAATAATCAATACATGAAGAATCTAAATTATCAAAATAAAAATGAAATGTTGCAAAAATCACTAAAAAATCTCCAAAAACTGAAGAAAGATTCCCAAAATTGATCGAAATCAGGTAAAAAAAAATAACATGCAATATTGTTAAAGCTTGTTAAAAATGATACAAAAACAATTAAAACCGACTCACAGCTAATAAATACGAGTATCTCGAAATATTATTTTAAATTATCAAAATCTGATGTGAAATCAGGAAAACTGTCCCAAAATTTCACAAAAACGAAAACTGCTTGAAAATTTGTTGAATTTGAAATAGCTGAAAATGACGAACAGTTCAAAATTTGAATAAAATCCTGAATAGAATGTTCGACATATCAAAACAAAATTATAGTTGAAAAGTGAAAAAATTAAATGAAATAACTGTTATATCCATGTCAAAATGCTCGTAAAATAAATTCTTTAAAAAATTAATCAAAGCATTATGAAAATTGTAAAATAGCAATAAAAATTTCCAAAACTTCAGAAAATATTATTAAAACTGAAAAAAATTCGAAAAAAATTAACGTTTTAAAGCTAATAAAAACATCTTGGAATTGATCAAAACATCGTTTAGATTTTTCTGGAAATTACAAAAATTTATGGACAATGAGCAAAACTAGATTAAAATTTTCTGAAAACTGTGTAAAAATTCATTAAAATATTATTCAAACAGATGGCTAGTTAAAAAAGAATACAAAGATTAATTAATGAAAAATATCACTTGTCAGAATAAAATTTTGAAAACACCCTATCAAAGTAGAGGACAGCATAAACACTATATACCTAAAATCGGAATAAAAATCACTGAAAATTTCCTTCCAAAAAGTGATGAAATTTTTAATAAACATTGGAAAAACTTTTGAAAAATTGCATAAAATGTCACTAAAGCTGGTGAAATTGACGTAACAATTAAAAATGACTAAAAGTTGATAAAATGACTCAAAAATATTTGTTGAAAATACATATTATAAAACATTAGATATCGACTACAGTACATGTTGTGTGGTGTGTAGTTAGAGGTGCCATTTCAAAATTCGAACAAAATCTTGCAATACTTGAAGTATCAAAAAAAAAAAAATGAAAATAACAAAAAATTGATCAAACATTATACAGAAAGGGAGCATAATTTTCAAATTTTACCAAAAAGGACAAAATATCATGAAAACTCCTATAAAATTGACGTAAAAGTAACTGAAAATTCAACTCATGAAAAAATTGCAAGATATTGTAAAAACTTGTAAAAGTGATTTAAAAAATTAAAAAACGACTAAAAGTTCGTAAAATACAGAGAATTTGGTCAAAGAACAACAAAACCACTTCAAGAACAATGATTTCCCTAAACAGCTAAAATCATGCTAAAACGATCCCAAATAAAGATGAATTTATATCATTAATTAAAACCACCTTAAAGAATACGATTCTCTTTCTGGCTAATGTCGTTTATCAAAAATACTTCAAAAGTATAACGCAATTGGCATAACGATGTTTAATTCACCCTTCTGCTAACGCCGTTTTTTAAATCACTGTTCCAAATGAAACTCTACATTAACAAAACCGCTTCAAGAGCACTGATTCTCCCTCCTGCTAATGTTGTTTTTAGAAAATCTGGATCAACAAATGAATGATGAGATATCAGATATTGACAAAAACTACCTTCGAAAATTCTACAAATTTACTTTTTACATAACGTCGTTTTCCAAACAACCATCTGCATGCATCAACAAAACCACTTTAAGGATTATGATTCTCCTTCCAGATAACGTCCTTTTTACAAGAAATGCTTCGAATAAATAACAAAATTAACAAAACCACCTGAAAAGTTTGAATTCTTCCCTTAGTTAACGTCGTTGTTTCTCAAACCAGTGCATTGTATCAAAATTAACATTTTTGAGTAAACAAAAACCACTGTAAGAGTTAAGATTCGCTTTCCAGCTAATGTCGTTTTTTAAAAATTGTCTCAAATTAGTATAGAAATATTGATAAAACCACCTTAAGGGTTATGATTTTTCTTCCAGTTAATGTCTTTTTTTTAAAAAAACACCCTAAACGATGTTTCAAAGTTTATCCCTCTTTCCACTAGGATTTAAAAAATCATGGAGAGTGCATAGTAATTTGGGATGACCTGGGTCCTTTAAAATGTGAAAGCCCAGAGGGTCCCAAAATTCAAAGCACGTGACAATGGAGAGCTGGAAAGGATATCATAGATTATAGGTAAGTATGTAACTCAAGTTAGTTCGATGCTTTGTATGCCGTACAATGTATGTACTATGTATACAAGTAAGTAAATACACATGCAATCCTAAGTAGTATCGTATCGCATCGTACCACGAGGGTACTATCAGTTCATTACGTCACGATTTCCGGTGCGTGAAGAAATTTTTCCGATTCAAACTCGAAATATCTAGAATAGAGGGCGGACGAAGGCGAGAGTTAAATTGCTACATCGACATTATGCAGCCGTTTAATTAAGTTATTAATTTCTGTTCCTCGGTATAAGTATACAGAAATGGGGAAAAATGTACAAGAATTTCACGTGATCGGTGTACACAATGCACTTCCTGTTGCGGAAACGCCGCCGTCAAGCCGCCATCCTATATGCGAGCGCAAGTAGCAAGTACTATATGTATAAGTACGTATGGGTGCGATGTAGCGTATAGAAATGAGAGAAAAAAAAATGTCTTTTTTTCTTTCGAAATTATAGCACATGGAGCGTTTAATATGTGTATCGAGATAAGAGTAATTGTTGGGTCTTGATGCGAGTCATCGTTGATACGAACGATGCAAATTATACCCAGTACCTACCTAATGGGAGTTTTCTTGTGGCAGTGAATTTAAAAACGCGTGTTGTTAGGTGTTCAATGTGTGACCCACATAAACCTAAACCGTTGGAAAAATTCTTAGAAGCAGAGCACGAGGAAGTCTTGCGTTGTTGATGGTTTTCTGGATAAAATTTTAGAATGATACGATTTACAATAAGTAAACCCGATTGGGGGAGGGGGATATAAAAGACGCATTATTTTTAAAAATCAGAATTTTGGAGCAATTAGGAGGAGAGAAACTTTGTGTCAACTATATCACGCCCTTGGCCAATCCTGAGTCCAAATTGACCTAAGAGGCTGAAAATCTACCCTAATTGATGAATGTAAAAGGCTAAAATTTGGCTGATAAGTACATTTGGATGACAGGTATATACTTTAAAAATGTGCTTTTTATAAAGATTCTAACTTCCTACCCCTCATCATAATTTTCCAGCTTTGATAAAATAATGCTTATCTCTCAATCTCATTATTTTCAAACAATCAGAGATTTCACAACTTCTAAAATAAGGAACTTTTGGAAGTTCAACGGCTATTCTTAGACAAATTTGAGGAAGGAAAATCTAAAAATGAAATGAAAACCGCTATCACCACTTTTCCTATCTTTCGTCAGCGAAATGTGATTCATTTGGTTCAATATCCTTGAGCAAAATTAAAATAGAAGTCATCTCAACTTTTAGAGAAAAAAAGTCGTAAAACAAATTTCGAAACCTCGAAATGGTCTGGATGTCTCCGTGTTTGAAACATGGAAAACATGAAGCAAAAATGATAAATTGCTTCACTTCATCAATATACCTAAATAGGTATAGGAGATTCATACTCGTACAATAAATTATAAAATGACTTACTCATCCTCATACTAGCACATGGCATAGATGAGGTACACATTAGATACTCTTGCAATGCAAATTCGTACTCACCTGAAACATAGAAAAATAAAATCGTGGATTAGTTAATTTTAATTAATAATCACTCATCTCACACTTCAACTAATTACATGCTACACTTTTAATTAAATCTATCAATTTAAGTCACGATTGTGAATGGGGGAGGAGGGTGGGAAGGGACGAAGAAGGGATATTAGGGTACCTGCTATTATGAACAATTTTTTTTATTTTTCATTTTGAAATAGCAAAACTCAGTTTGAAATCATTGAGGAAAAAATTTAAACTATCGTGCTAAAAAATTTCAGTGAGTCAAATTTTCAGCTCGATCGGAGTTAACGAGTTGCAAAAGTTCTCTTGTTAGAATTGGCTTTTCTTCATCTAGGTACATAGCAAAACAAGCTGTTTGGTATACGTAGTGTGATTGAGTTTATATTTGTTTTTTTGCACGTGTTCATTTTGTTCAATATCTGTAGATAATACTATAATGCGAATTATTCGAATTATAACAAGCGTTTGATTGATGGAAAGAAAACAATATATTTTTAGAAAGACTTGAAATTACAATTTCACTTTTTTTTTTTTTTTTTAATATATAAAAATGTGTATTAATTTATATACTTTACAACGTCATTGAATCGAAAAATATTGCTTTAAAAATATCCAAAGGCATGATTTGTGTTTGTTTTTTATTTTAAATGCAAATGTGATAAATCTGGTCTACATTTCCTGTGCAAAAAATTACCTACCTACCATTTGTTTAAATTGTAATAGAAAGCTAAAATTTGATTCAATTAATCAAAAATTTCGATCTCCTGAGTCAATTAAGGGTGGAATCATTCTAAAGCTTTCGGCTGATAGAAAAGGGATCTGAAAAATTATAATTAATAATAATTTTTTACTCACAAGGAAGGAATCTTCATCTGATCGACAGAAAAACTTTTAAAGCAAGTTGAGAAAAATTAAACTGACGAGCAATTCAGTTTCTACAGAATTCTTTAATTTTTTTCACCCATAAAAGAGAGGATTTTTGACAAAAAGAAAAAAAAAGAAAAAAACGAGGTTTTGACACTTTAAGTCAAACGCAGAGCTCGATCATTTTTGACAAAAAAGTGAAACTTTACAGTAATTTTTGAAAAAAATTAAAACATTAGGAATTTTTTTGAAAAAAAACGACAATTTTTAATAATTTTTGGAAAAAAAAGTGAAATTTCATGACAACTTTCATTTCAGCAAAAAAGAGACTTTTTGGCAATTTTTGGCATTTTTAAGTAAAAAGTAGAATTTTTCAGCAATTTGGTAAAAAGTAAGCATTTTTGTCAACTTTTGGCAAAAAGTGAGATTTTTGGGAAATTTTTACAAAAAATGCAATAAAGACCTTTTTTTAATAATTTTTGTCGAAAAATGTGAAACTTTTTACTACATTTTTTTGGAAAATATTGGAATACAAAGCTTCAACAATTTGAACAAAAAATCAAAGCTTTATGGTCACTTTTGGTAGCAAAGTGATGCTTTTGGGCAATTTATGAAAAAAAGTGAAATATTTGGAATTTTTTGCAAAAAAAATCCCAATTTATAGCAACTTTTGGGAAGATACAACACTTTTTGACAATTTTTGACAAAAACCAAGACTTATGGCGAGGCGTTCTGAATCCTTCAGAGGATTTTCAAAGTTTCTATAGATTTGAAGAAGTTGATTAATTAAGCGTAAATTCAAAATTCGTTTCCACTGATTCCAAACCCATATTTTGAACTTTTTTTTTGAGAACTAAAAAAAAAATTCTCTGCAAACTGTGGAACAACTCCAAACCACCACCAATGCATTTTAAAGTCGAGTTTGAACCAAATTTTATATAGTTCCGTAAACTGAGTAAGTAGTTGTTGAGTGATACTTTTTCAGCCACCTTCCAAGCAAAAAAATCACCTGACAAAGGAGGTACATCGACCTACCCTCAACGATAGAAAATTTTTCAAACTAGGTAGACATCACCAGCCAGCATTTTTAGTGCTGAAGTACATCTCTTGATTTTTGGCGAATCTTTCAAATCCCAAATTTTAACCAAAAATGCAACAAAAAAAAAAATCAAAATTTTGCCAAACTGACCTACGTAGAAAGCTGAAATTTGGTAATATGAGAATAAAATAGACTAGGTACCCTATTTTCAACCTCGTCCCTTGATTGGAAATGGAAAATATTTCGAACCGCTTCGAGCAATTCTGATGCTTTCAACAAACTTTCGAAAGTTGAATATAGAAGTTATGAAAAAGGGTCAGATGGGTTGATCCAACAGTTTAAGATATTTTTTTCAAAATTTCACTGGCGTCCTTTTTTCGTGAAACTCACACCAGCTTACACCACCACCACAGTAAATCACCGTGTTCTTTTTACATTATAGAAACAGAAAACATTCTAACCCATATTACCCCATCAAAATTCGATTTCTTATAGATAAACAATGGTCAACTAACAAGGCCCCTCGGGGAGTCAGAAGGCACTCGAACTCGAGTATTAAACGCGTTCTCGTATGTGTAGCTCGAAACCAGCCAGCAATGAGCAAGGTATAGGTGTAATCGAGCGTAATGAAGTTTGAAAGAAATTAATTTCGGTACGTTTAATATTACCTAAACCTATGGCATTATGTACGTGTTTATTAAGAACACGTAGACTTTACTCTTACGATACGAAGCATAAAAAGGCATAGGTAGTAGGTACACCGAAAACATACTGAAAAGAACCAGCGGAATGAAATGCCTGCCTATTGCTCCTCATCAGTCTTCCTCACATACATTCTCGCGGCTCGCATCATAGTCATACATAATATTCGAATACACCGCCGCATGTACACATTTTTTTTCACCATGGTCCCTTTTACAGATACCGGAACGTGTTCGTGTTCTAACCTTGAAAAAACTTTATATTGCCGTAATCGTGATACCATCTTTTATATATCGCGCCGGCTCTCGGCTTCTTTCAAAACACGCGTTTTTATTTGTTCCTCTCATCATCGTGGTCTCTTCTCCTCTCCTTTCTCCAGCATCGCGAGTTATTTAATCGGTATTCCGGTAAATGAAACGTTCGATTTCTAGCAAAAAAGGTAATACACTCTGATGCACCTTTCATTCAACTTGACTTTCCTCGTAACCAAAAAAATTGAGAAAATTGGTTCAAAATCGAGATCTCGATATACTTAGGTAGACGAGAATGTCGTACATATTTAGGATCAGAAGTAGACTATCGAATTATTTTTAAAAGCAGAGTATGCGTGATCAATGGAATTGACTGGCGGTGATTTTAATGGCATTTTGCCCAAGTCATAGCCCATATACTTCCACAAGTAAGTATGTCATGTCATCGATAATTTTTAAATTAAAGCTTTAGAAGACCAGAGGGAATTCCGCAAAGTCACGTATTGTTTTCGAATAGTACATCAATTGAAATTTTATCATATTAAAAAAATAAAATCAAATACAGAACAAAAAAGTGGTCAAATTTTGAAAAATTGAAAATATTTCCCAATTTATGACCATTTACTTATTAATTAGTTTAACTACTTTTTTTACAATTTCAAGTAATTTTTTCTCATAATATTTCGCTATATTTTATGAAACTTTTCTTAATTGTATTTCGTCACTAATTTTTGTCATTTTCATCAACTTTTCTCAGTTTTTAACCAGAATAAAAAATATGATTAAAGACAATGTTTATCAAAAATTTTAGATGTTTTTCATGAAAATATTTTTTATTGAGGGCTTATGAAATATAATCGAAAATTGTTGACAAATTTTCACCAACTTGATGTGGAAATTAAAAATTTTCAAGGTTCTGGCAAGATCAGGCATGAAATCCACTATTCAATTTTTCTTGTGACCTAAGTGACCAAAAAATAGCAAAAAAGTGACCAAAAATTTGAGAAAAAGTGACCAAAATTTCGAGAAATGAGAGCAAAGTATATATTATGTTAGTCGGGGAGCCCACACATGGATCTATTGCACCCCACCCCCTCGATCCTCCGGGACAACTTTTTCCTTATAGGGGGAGTCCTAAGGAATATTTCTAACCCTTGTCCTCAAAAAAAAGTGGCCCTACTTACAAAATGAAGGCCAGTTTAATTAACAAGTCAGCCGAAATCGCAAATTTTGCGTTCCAACATAGGACTTTCACAACATTTTTTAAACCGTACAAAATCAGGCAAAAATTTCACCTGTCAAAATTTCAAGTATCAAAGTGCCTTTTTCAATTTTTGGTGAATTTTTGAAAATCTTTAGGCCAAAACTGAGGGGAAATATCAAAATTTTACCAAATTGACCAAAAAAGCTGAAATTTGAGGTATACCCTATTTTTGACACGCCAAATCGATTGGAAACTGTTTCAACCCATTCAACCCTTTTTGAGCAGTTCTGGAACCTCCAGCAGATTTTTGAAACTCGAAATTCCCACAAAATTTCATTCAATGGAGTTGGAAAGTCGAAATTCATTCTGCAAACTAATTTTGATACGCCACGAAGTCGCAAGTAGATTTAAAGTTGTTTTGGAGCCTCCAGCGACTTTTTGAAAATTACTGGAGCCTCCAGTAGATTTTTGAAACTTGAAATTTCCCAAAATTTCATCAAATGGAGATGGAAAGCCGAAATTCATTCTGTAAACTAATTTCAATACGCTACGAAGTCGACTGCTGGTGGGTTTAAAGTCGTTTTGAAGCCTCCAGCGAGTTTCAAAAATCTGCTGGAGGCTCCAGAATTGCTCAAAATGGGTTGAAACAGTTCCCAATCGGTTTGGAGTGTCGAAAACAGGGTATATCCCAAATTTCAGTTTTCTTGGTCAATTTGGTAAAATTCTAATTTTTCCCCATTTTTAGTCTAAATTTGATTTTCAAAAATTCGCCAAAAATCGAAAAAGGGACTTTAGCGCTTGAAATTCTGACAGGTGATAAATTTTTGCCTGATCTTTCGATCTACCTTTGTACAGTTTAGAAAATATCGGCTCTATCCAATCACATCGTCTTACATTTTATATGTTGAACTGTCGTTTTCTAATTTTTTTTAAAGTTATGATTCTAGGATTTTCATGAAAAATATTGTTCATTTCCTAAAATTTTGCACTTTTTCTTTTTAACACGACAAATCTTCAAAAAAAAAAGTGACCAAAACCACTTTTTCAGGCCAGTTTTGCCGAAATAGTGACAAAAAATGACTTGCAAGTGAAATAGTGAAAAAGTCACTTTTTAAGTGACCGAATTTTATGCCTGCAAGATACAATTTTGAAGGGGTGGAGGGGGGAGTGAAGACCAAAATTTTCAGAATTTCTTTTTTTTTCAAAAAAATTGTTGTTCTGAGGGAGTGGGCGGAAAAAATTGCAAAGAAATTTTTCATAAATATAAAATGAGAACCAATCACACGAAGTGATGAGAAACCTCTTGATTTTTATAGGTACGTGAGACTTACGAGTATCTCAAAAATACATCCACACCAAATGATTCAAACTACGAGGGACGATTTTTCGACATCGTTTCCTCTTTTCTGATTTTTTGAACCCTTGAAAAAAAATCTTCTGAATGTAACATGACTTCGAATTACAATAGTTGAACATATAGCACTCATTTTTTCAGAAAATTTTCACAGAATACTAATAAAGCTAGAAAAAAAAGTAATATTTTTAAGCACTTCTCCTCCTCTCCTTCCTAGAACAGCGAAGGTGAGAAATAGCCCTCAGAAAAGTGAAAAGGTCCGAGAAACTGAAACACGAAAAAATTCAAACACGTGGTTCCAAAAATACGTGAATAATTTACTCTGATGGTATAATAAATTATTATCGATACATGCAATTATTGGAATTTCCGAACCTTCTAATTTTTTAGGGTAAAAGAATAGTTTCTATTCATTTTCAACCCAAATATAATTTTAAAAAATTGAAAAGGTACCAAAAATGACACATTTTTTAAAATGTTGAGAACTGAAATTTCCTCGTAATCTATTTAAATTTAGCCACCAATAAAACCCATTACTTTCTCAAAATTCGAAAAAAGTTCGAACAACCACCCCCATAACACCTACGTACGTTACTAATCCACCTACACGTTTACATGCTCAGCTTCGTTGGCGAATATCAATCGCTCGAAACGAGCACGTGTTCAAAAACAAGGAAAAGAACACTCGAATCGAACATTTGTCAGCTCTTAGATTATTATACCGCGGCACGAGAGGGTTAAGGAAGAAAAAAAACAACCCTATGAATAAAAACGTTCCAAGGACTAAGGAGAACCCCGTTTATTCACCATTTTGTAAAATAACCCGCTTAAAAAATGGCGATGCCAGTTTACAAATCGCGTTTACAGTATTCCGCCAACTCCAATTATAATCACTGACCAAACGAACCCTCTACCAATAAGTCGCCTGCAATTCGCCATATTCGAATTCGTCGAATGTACAATTGCACGTGAAATAAAAACCGGTATTACACCCTGATGAAAAAAAAAAACACCACGAAGACTACAACAATATAAGGGTAGGTAAGATAAATTTTCTTCAAAATAGTGGTAGGTAAACGAGTCGTAGGCAGTGTACCGGTGTAGAAATAATAGTTCTTCGAATCGAACACAAAGAGCTGAAACTTGTGAATTCTCCAATTACCTGCCTACTCTTAGAACACCTAGACGTACGAATACAATACATTATACTCACTTGTAGAAAGTACACAAATAATACATTTATACAAATACATATAGAAATCGACCTTGGACCAGAAAAAAAAAGTTGGACGTTTTTACAATGAATACGAATATCTTGGAACCACCGTTAATGGTTTTCTTTTCAAAAAAAAAAAAAAAAAAAAAAATCAGAAAAAATCGCGTTCACAATAGGACTGGTTTTCAGAGATACTTAGTCTGTTCTTTTCAATTTTGAATGACATTTGGATGAATTTTTATACCTAGATTTGGTGGCATTATCAGCCGTCTCGTCCAAGTTGAACACAGCCACGTCCCGTCCTGTACCCCATCGAGCTTTTCTAACATAAATTCGATAATTAATTTCTTTCTAAACAGGAGTTGTACTATACACACACAGACACACACACTTACCTACTCAGGTATGAGTATAGAAGAAGATTTACGAATCTATCTATACCAAATACGAAAATGCCTAATTGCCAACTATACGTACACGTATATCTTATAGTCAAAACTACCACATTAACGTCTACTCGTATTAGTTTTCAACAGGAGATAAATAGAGCTCGACGTGTAGAAATGACGCAAAAACCAGGCTATTAGAAAATTTCGTATTGTTGGTGGCAAAACCACCGGAATACCGCATCAATCTGCGAAGACACGGTTAATTAAACAACGTTGTCTCGAGATGATACTATCGTGATGAAATCAAACAGTCATCAACGGGATACAATTGTGTAGAAGGTGCAAGTATCTCTTTTTTTTCATTTCGAGATAGGTTAGAGGTATAAATTCGGCGATTATTCTAATTGTCCGAGTGTTTCCGTTGGTTCAAGAATGATCGACTAGTACACGGAACTGCTCTCAAGATGAAACTGGAAAATATATTGTACTGAAGTCCAAATCGAATATCATCGAGTGGGTAATGTGCATTGATCAGACATTAAATTTTACGAGAAAATATTCCAAGTTTGGGATGTTTTTCTCCTTTGCTCATTTCTTCACTAGATTCTTCAATTTTTGAAATTAAAATTACTGCTTTTGAAATATCATGACATTGCTGAAAGATCTCCTTGAATTTTTAGTTTGGTAGCGTGGCCACCTTCACTTGACTTCTAGTTGTTGTTGTTGTTTTTTTTTTTTACAAAACTTCAACCAAACTTTTGATTGAAAGGTCACTCTACAATAATTGTTTTAGTAAAAATCGATGTTTCACAGAAATTCTGACATTTGCTTACTGAATGTAAAAAATATATAACACCTCAAGGAATTATTAACCTAAACTCATTCGACAGATTCCAAAAAAATTAAATAAATAGCTGTCCAAACGAAAAATTAATGGTCCTATTACCAACCTATTATGCTGAAAAACAAATTTCTGCCACATGTTTTGAATTACAATCATATATTAGAAGTCCATTTTTGTGGTAAAAAAAATAATATTGATATTTTTTTTGAGGGCCCATTTAAAAAAAAAAAAAATGTCCCAAAATCTCGAATTGTGTGATTGGGTCTCTACAATACTGGAAATCTTCCTTGTAGACCATATTCCAACTATTAGCACGTTTTGAGGGGCCATTTTTCCAACATGAGCAAAAAAGTGTATTTTTGAGCCAATTTTTGGGCAATTTTGGAAAATTAGAAACTCCGCAGGGTCTTCAATTTTCCGTTTGAGGAGCTGATTTTTTTTCTACAAAGCTATCTCATGATCCCTCATGGCTCATGCTTTGGTAAAAAATAATGAAGGAAATCGGAGACTGAGCGCCTGAAATGTTTCTGGGTAGGTAAGTTTGAAAATTTCTCAATTTATCCACCATTTTTCAATAAAAATTTCAACTTCCTTTATACTGCTCCATTGGTTTGTTTTTTCACCAAAATCTCGAATCTGCCCCAACAGTCCATTGATTAGGTAGGTACCTACCTATATTAAAGACTCGCCTTTTGGCCAAAATTTTCAGTTGCTGAAGATCAGAGATCAGAACATGCGGTGGAAAGATACAGCAATTCTTTTAATTTTCGTAACTGATCTTATGTTGTTTTTTTTCAACTTGAAAAATTCGCTAAAAATTGAAAAATTAGCAACAGCAGCTGAAATTGTGAAGGAAGGAGGGAAGGGGGTCAAGGTCTTGTTTCTACGCACCCAAGTTTCATCCCAAACGAAGAATTTGAATTGAATCAAGACGTCCCTTTTTGGTGGAAGTTTGAAATTTCTAATTCAGATTTTCGAAAAAATTTAAGATAATGCTTCGTGAATATTTCAGGACAATTTCTCAACTTTTGATGATTTTTTGAGCGGATTTCTCGACATTTTTCTCAACAATCTGCTTCAGACAATTTTTGGAATTTCACACTTTGATTTTTTTCGAGACGATTCCAAGGCTATCAGAATTTTGAGACGATTTCTCGAGTTTTGCAGATTTCTCGACTTCTAGACTGGATGATGGTACAGCTATTAGCCACTCTGCTTTTGGTCATTCCACGTCAATTCAACCAAGAAGTGGTGGGGGGTGTTGACGATTTTTTTGAAATTTATCCTGCGGAAAGACCTTCCAAAGGGACGACCAATGGCACAAATCTCAACTCTCTAACCCTTTTTTAAAAGCTGCTAGGGGGGGTGTCAAAGTTTTCAGTGAACTTGAAATATCATCCATTTCAGCAGTGAATTACTCGATAACCGCGATACCTACCAAAATAGAACTTTTTCCAATAGTTAAGAGTTTTGAAAGGCTTTTTGGTGATATCATAAAAATCAGTGTTGCCACTTTTTTCATACGAAAAATTAGCTCGAAAAGTTTCAAAACGTAGTTTTCATATCGTTCCGACTCTCAAAAATTCTGAAAAAAAATATATTATAGACAACTTTTTATGCTGAATAACATATTAAAAAATTAAGAATGACGTTTTTTCGTAAAGTCGATTTTAAAAAATTGAAAGTTGCGAAAACATGCTATTTTTTGATTCAAAACATGAAAAAAAGTTTTGATTGGTGAAGTTGACCCATTTGACTCTTATTTTTCGTATCCGTTGAAAAAGTTGAAAACACCTTTTCACTCAATGAAATAAACTCATCACAAAAAAATCAAAATTCAAAAAAATTCAATTTTCAATTTCAAACATGAAAAAAAAGTTTAAATTTATTCAGTTGTTTTATTTTGACCTCTTTCTGACGTATTTCATGAAAAATTTGATAAAAATTACACTAATAAAAAAAAATTAAAATTCGTTTATTTTTTGAATTTTTTCGAAATTTGATTTTTTGTGATGAGTTTATTTCATCGAGTGAGAGGGGGTTTTCAACTTTTTCACAGACAAAAAATAATGTCAACTGAATATCACGTGTTTTCAATTTGCCACGAGAAATCCTCAGTAAATTTTAAAAAATTACGAGGAACAGAATTCAGCTCATACTTCATAAAGATATCGACGACGACGCGATGAAAAAACTAATTTTTCTCTATCATCATGATCTCATCCAAAAACTAGTATAATGTTCAATTTATAAAGATTAGTTGATTACCAACGTACCTATTTTTAGAATACTGAATAGTTTAAAATTCAAAATTTTCCCAGTATGATCCACAAAACGAGAACACGTGCAATAAAATAATTTTTGATTTCATCTGATAATTCATACAGCCATACAGGAAATAATCGTCAGATTCTAGAGATGTGAATTGCTATTTTCCAACATTTTATATAGAAATGAATGTACTTGAAAATTATTTTCCTTCGAGATCTCCAAGCTTCAAAAGAATTGAAGCGAGTCCAGTACAGAAAATTTAAATCATCCAACTTTGGCACCTGCATAAAATTTCGACTTCTCACGTAGGTAGGTACCTACATAGAAAAAACTAATCTCACCCTGTAATTACACGAAGCTTACAAATAAGCGTGATGAAAATTTTCAAATTTCATCCGTTATATTTCTCCTGGGCACTAAAAGGTTAATCACTTGTAACGTTAGTTATTTCCTCACAATCAGGTAGTATATACCTCTGTGCACATAAAAAAAAACGTGACTTTTTACCCAACAAGTAAATAATTTCGCGGTGTTTAAGTGACCTAGATAACTTCTAAAGCAATTTACTACTTACACTCGCACAGATTCTCAATGGCCGGAATTTCTAATGATTACTGCACAAAACCGCTTAAAAACTTTCCAAGCTTATGATTCATCATCAGAAATACACCTAAATCTTCAATTATTTCACGTGTTATATAATTCTAACACGAGGAACCATCCCTGTTAGGATGAAAACGTGTCCACAGCATTATTGTTATAATCCGCTGAATGACACCGGGAAGCATATTCCAAGTCGAACCCGTCGATAAAAATACACAGGGATGGTGGATAACTGGAGTCTGGATATCCTGTGTCCTGTGCCACGTTCATTGCCAATGTTGGTCTTAAACTCTCAAATGCTCGATTGATGCGTGCAGATTTCGCAGCTGCGCCGATATTATTCCTATATGAGAGCGATATTTCATCGACATTTCATTTTAGAAAAATAAATACACCCCATAGTTTGAAGTTTAGAGATTACTGCAGGATGCTTTGGCTTTGGCATAGTTCAGTTTCCAAAGCATTATGTTTACAATTGGGGACAGATCTAGACGACAATTTTCACTAGAAAACTATTCAAATTGAACACTACGATGTACAAAGACCAAAAAAATTTCTAATTAGTAATCGTTCGACTATACTGAGTACAATTTTACCCAGAATAGTACTATAGGTAGTTAGATTTTTACTACACCAGCGGCGTAAGCTGATAAAATTACGAGATAAAAACTCAATCTTATCATTGCCAGCTCGACGTGTAAAATACTCGTAAAACATACGATGCCGGAACATGAACTCGACTCGGCGATAAAGTTAACAGCTCCGGATCAGATCAGCAGTTCAATTCAAACCGGTACCTCTCTCAACATCCCAGCGAGATGGAATAGATATTTCATAAAAGGGATTACCATATGCGAGTACTTGTAGAGCTGTCTTACTCGCGTAAATGGCTTTAAAAGTATAAACCCAAAAGGAGGCCCAAATTAAGGATAACGATGACGAATAAAAACCGTTAGGTACTATAATTAATCTACATTTTCATACCTATTCTCCTGCACCGTGCTGGGCATTTGGGTGATTGGAAATTGATCTAAATTTGCACTTTGCACTAAATAAAACTACAACACACGCGCACAAGGCCACCAACACCACACACTAGACCGCACAAGGAAAACGAAAAATTTCCACAACTATGTATAGATGTATGTATAGTAAAGTAAAAACGCGAACTGCGAACTGCCACACAGCACAAGATCACGTTTTAAAACAAGATAATATGTACGTATACGTATATACCGGAGAAGAACGCGAATGTCGAGCCGGCATTCAATTAGAAACCGCACCACACTCGCCCCTCTTAAAAAATTTCATTTAAAAGCGACCCTTTTGTAAGCTACAGTGTTTCTTAAAGCTGCTCCTGCTGGCTCCACGGCTGGCTCCTGCTTCACAAAAACCACCCTGTATATTATACCTGGATTTCCTTCTCCCTGCTCCTCGATCCTTTGGGATTGTCAAGGTTTCGACCACGTTGTCCTTACTCGCGAACTGTGTACTGAACCATCATCTTCTCTATAGGTACAGCAAATCGAGTAGTTCATCTGTAGGTACCATGCGAGATTTTTTAACGCGAAGAATAGTTAACCAATAGACCTACATGTACAAATTTACCAACCGTATCGATATTGATGCGAAAAATT
Organism: Planococcus citri; assembly: GCF_950023065.1. NCBI lineage: Eukaryota > Metazoa > Arthropoda > Insecta > Hemiptera > Pseudococcidae > Planococcus > Planococcus citri. Next base: position 42,651,361 of record NC_088680.1, on the reverse strand, counting down.
TAATCTAAATTTACTAATCGTACATACTATACATACGTACTTATCGACGAGCACATACATACATATATCGGTTCAGTGACCGGCAGTGATTTCCAAATTATCGTCGAAAATCGAGTACTTTATTTACTATACACGAGACATGAGTAGGTACGTTGGTTGTACACGTATAAGTATTATTCAATCGTCGTCGCCGAGAATTTATTTCGCTCCATCAGCGTTGCCTGTTGCGCCGTTTATGGAATTACGTGCGTCGTTTTTGGCAAATTAGCATATTTTTATGCGGAAAATTACCAAGGCGTCAAACACCCAACAGGAAACGCCGGAAATGTACACGAACTCCCTGCGTATTATTGCGAATTTGAAGTATACACCCTCGACTTCTTAAATCATGTACAATTTTTTTACAACTTCATAAGGGTGAGAGCGGAAGCCGGAGGAAGGGGAAGGGGCGAGGGAGGGTGAACAAAAAACTGAAACTAACGATGGTGTTTTACAATATAAAACGTACAGGCAGAATATTAATCATGACTCATGAGAGAAAAATTGACGAAAATAGTTAAATAATGATACCAAGCACTTTGAAAATATAACAAAAATGCAAAACCGATGTTTGATTTTCCAATTATGAACCAAATAAACAATATCAAGGTATTTTAAGAACTGAATTTCATTTTAGAATTTTTGGAGAATTTTTTAAACCTTTGGGTCTGGAAAATTTATTATTACATATCAGAAAAAAATCAAAGTTCCAACTATGTAATTGAGATAAAAATCTGAAATTTGATTTCTGAATCGATTGATGGTGATTTCGAGTAGTTTTGGAGCTTCTATCCAGCTCTTGAAAAATTCCATAGAATAGTGACTCAACTAAAATTTAGCATTTGAACCTTTAGATTGATTATTTTGTTGAAGCCTTCAATAAATATTTGAGCACATTTTTCAAAGTTGAAAAATAGAAACGGTGGCAAATCCAAATCTATTGATCAAAGATTCGACTTTTTTTTGAAATCTCCGGCAGATTTTTGGATTTTCCAGTTTTTAAATACGTACAACTAAAAATCCAAAATTGTACGGGAATGACTCCAATGCTCCACACTGGATGTGTCATTCAAACTGAAATAATATTAAGAAACGTGAAACAAGGGGTGACATTTCAATAAAAAATTTAATTTAAAAAAAAAAATACAAATTATAAATTTTATAAATATTATGTTTTTGAAAACATGCGATTTTTTCAATTAAGTATAAAAAAAATTGAATAAAATATAAAAAAATTGGAAAAAATTATTTTTGCCGAAGTAAAAAAAACTGAAATATACTTTGTGAAAATTTTGAAGAAGAAGTATGATGGGTGTATCAACGATTTTTTTGTTGAAAAATAACCCCCTCCTCCCCCCTCCCAAAAATCTACGAAGCTAGTTAACATTTATTGCAGAAAAAATTTCATCTTGAAAAAAAATCTGTGTGTCAAATCAACATTATAAAAAAAAATAATGCATCAAGCATGTAATACTCTTACAATGCTGCCAATTGATGAAAATGCCAAGTCTTCTTTCAAAAATGGATTATTTTTGTAACTTTTTCAACAAATTTCGCGTCTTTGGATTTAAAATTTTTATGGTATCCATTATTATAAAATCACCTTGAAAAAGCTCTAAAAATAAAAGATAATTCTTAAAATTTCAGGCAACGATAATTTTTTTTAAATTTTTGGGAGGGGGAAGGAGGAAAATAATGAAAATACTTACATGATTTTCTGACATACCTAATAACACCAATCCTATAAAATTTCATCTGAATGACGTCATTTTTTCAATTGAGTCTTGAAACTTACCAACGATTTCATAGGTAACTTTTATTTTTGAATTTTTTAAAAATTGATTCCAAGATTCTGCTACTTTTTTAAAATGGATTTTCCTCAATTTGTTTTTCTTCTTCTGAAATTTTTTTGAATTTTTTAAAAATTTATTCCAAGATTCTACTACTTTTTTAAAATGGGGTTTTCCTTAATTTGTTTTTCTTCTTCAAAAAATAGTTCTATTCCAATAATCAAATCGAATAATATATGGGAAAATCCAAAAAATCGTATTGGAAAAACATATTTGACTTTGAAATTTATTACCTAATTTAAATTTTGAAAATTTATTAAAGAAAATTCTTGATTATAAGTACCTAAAGTGACATGTCTAATACTGTTTTTCATCTTCAAAACTCAAATGAAATTTCAACAAATTTTCAAAATTATTGAATCTCAGCTTACTATAAAAATTCTCACATAGGTAATCCAAAGTAATTTTTCTTTCAAAAATCAAAAACATTTTGTGTTAATTTTTCAAAAATATTAGTTTTCATTTCCGAATTTCAAAGTCAAAAATTGAAGGGGTTGGCTCGTGAAATCTTGAGCAGGATCGGTTCCATTCTAATTTTCTCGTGATATAAAATTTTTTTCTTGTGAGCTGACAAAGTCAAACAAAAGGGGAGAAATCGTTTCGGGGGATTGAATCTTTTCCAAACAGGTCTTTAAAAAAATCGAAGAGGAGGGAAATGAAAAAATGTTCAGCTGATGTAATTTCATCGCAGGTACTTTTAAATTTCGTTTACCTTTCAACATCTGGAAACTCTCATAATTTTATGGAGAAAATCTTAAATTTTTCGATTAAATGACCCAAAATAAATGAAGTTTGAAAGTAGGTACATGGTTTAAAGTAGTTTTCAATGAATGCAGAACCTCAATTTTGAGTTAGTTTTTATTTTGATCATCAGGGAGAGAGGCAGATGACATCAAACTTGAATTTGGAGAGTGAAAGGGAAAAGTAGAGTATTTTATCAAAATCTGAAGTTTTTCGGGGGGGGGGGGGGGGAATTTTAAAAATTATGTTTACGTTTGAGCATCCTAGTAGAGAAAAAAGAGAGGAATATCTGAATTTAAATTTCAAAAAAAAAAAAAATCAACAGTTCGAGGCGGAGTTGAAATCTAGAACGAGAATGAAAAATACTTTTTTGAAATTTATTCAGACAGTTGGCCAACCTGGGGTAGGGTTTTATCGAAAAGGGCCCACAGATACTAAACTTATTAACTTGGGACCTTTTTGGTGGGATAACTTGACTTGAGAGACCTTGGAGGTGAGGAGATCAAAATTTTCAAAGAAAATCACGTATGGTAAGTATTGGCAGCTGTTTCATACGTTTCATTTTGCATATGCTTCCCAAGTTTGGATTTGGTACCAAAACCCTCAGAATATTATGATAATTTTTCAATCAGATCACTCAGTTTTATTCTTCATTATTTCAATTTATTACTCATCTACTGCTTAACAAACCGTCTCACAACAGCCTCAAACAATACCTCACCTCTGAACAGATACCTATCGAGTATCATTTCATCATTCTCTCACCGTTGATGCACTTCCTCTTATCTTTCAACTCATTTTGTACACGTATTATTCCAGCACGTAGCACGTATAGTAAGTTTTTATAAGGCTAAGTTTACGCTTTTGCGTTATACCTACCGCTTATACCGAGCGAAAAATGCGGTTTATCCGTCAAATAAGTACACTAATAACCTGCTGCAGCACCTGTTTCTGTTTCGCATTCATACCTTTATACCTATACATATGCAATGCAACGCCGATCCGTCTACTTAACTCAGGTGTTAGTCATATCGCATTTTGGTTACCGCAGCTCGTTTACGGTCTTGAAATAAGTATATTTTCTCTCTCTTCTTCTTGTAAACATTCACGATACCACCTAACCACTTCTTTAGTCGGTCAATTTGGAAACGATCGATTCGAAAGGCTGCATATTTGATTGAAATTCCATTTGGATGATGCAGCGTGACATCGGTCGTCGTGCAGTCTAACTGGAGGTAATAAGGTGTAAATTGGCTGCAGGTTTTCTCGCAATAAAGAAAAAATTACAACGTGAAAGATGATCGAGAGAAAAATTGGTTCTCAAAATCCAACTCGAATGCCATAGGAAATATTAGACATCAATATTGGTAAACTTCAACCATTATAAGCCCACAGTCAGCAACAATTGTCAAAAAAAGCGACTCCCTTATAGCAAAGACTTTATGTAAACTTCAAAAATTGCAACAAACAGAGTGAAAAGTTAAAAGGGAAAAAATACTCGCAATATCCCACTTCACTAGCAGACTGGAATTCTTTTTTTTTTTGCACTTTATGAGCACTGAAAAGCTAAATTAGCTCACTCGAAAGGCAAAATATGATACTTGAAAGGTAAAGGGGTAAATTGGAGTACTTGATTTACACAGCCATGCATCAACTCGTTATTAAAGCAAAAAAAATCCAACATAAAACAAAAGAAACCGAGCGAAGCTCAAAGGGCTAAATGAAACAAGGTACTTGTAGCAGAAGCGAAGGGAAGAGAGGTTGATGCCGGAAACAACACAGCGAGAGAATTACTAAAAATAGATTTCAGTTTAAAAATAGTGAATTTTAGACGTTGAAAAATGTCAGGATTTTGATGGAAGTTTGGGGAAAACATTTGTTGGAAAATGATCTTCGAAAATTCTCAGTATCAAAATTTACCTATAGTTCCTTTTTCCTTCTCCTCCCTCCCAGCAAAGGTGGATCAAACCATAATAAATAACTTCATATTTTTTCACTCCCAGCCCCTCCCTGTTTCTTCACTCATTCCATCATAATTACAAATGGAGCCTTTTTTCGCCGCCAATTTCAAATTTACTTTTCCTTATTATGTATCAAATATAGATACTCGTACACTAACCTATCCATATTTTAACACTCTCATCCACTGATAAGATTACACGTTAATCATTATTGTCGTTAAAATTCCTAAGCAACCTTGATCAATGACCTTTGCGATCTTATCTCGAACGTCAATTGCTCGTCTTGATTTTCCTAAACATATCATAAATATACATTCTTCTCAGATATGGTGAAACTTGAAAGTGTAACGTTTCAAAGTATGGGTATTTAAACGAGGAAGAGTTGAAAATCCTATACTATTTAACAAACACGTACAAAGAGTAAATCAATTTGAGAGTAAAAAATGGTAAAAAGAAAAAAAAAACAGACCCATCCTTTAAATAAGTAATTACGCTGGCGGCTAAAAATACTTTTGAGTAAACGCGGAGCACAAAGAGGAACGCGGTGAGAGCAATGAGGGACAAGGGAGGAGGATTTTATGGATACTTTTTTCTGTGAGGTTTTCGCTATAAGTATTATACATGTAAGAAAAATTAATTGCCGGAACCGGTTATAGAGAGAGAGAATATTTCGAGATAAATCTAATATAATTTTACCCAAGCCAGTTTGAGAACTCAACCACGTAAATCAGTTGGCCGTGTATAGCGAAATTGAGAGGTTGGTATGTCGGTGCATGAAAAAGTTCGTCGTCTTGGTTCAAGGTTAAATCATAGGACACTTGCTCGACAAATTTTCATCGTGAAAATGATGGCTATACGTCGATTATGGCACAATTATTGTGGAAAACTAGATGTAAAAATTGCCACTGTGCTGTACCTACTATTGACAAAATAAATACGTGGGTCGTGGGTTCGGTTCGAAAACAGGAGATCTGAAAGAGACTACCAAATATGCAGAGGGTTGAGTAAGGACGCGCCCTCGAATCCTTAAACGCACGTATTGGAGGGTTTATTCTGTCGCAGTTTATACATCTGTACTGTACCATAGAATGTGCTGAAAACACAGTCAGTCGTATTATTAAACAGATGTATACACAAGTTGCTGATCCTTTTGAACTCGATAATGACTGCGAATTTGTTAATAAAGAAAGATCTTATAAATGAATTCAGAAAATACCTGGTAGGTAGTCATCTGACAAAAACAGACTCATACAGAAGACTAATAAAACTCAAAGCGACGTCTACCTAACGATGATGGGATTCCGTTCTATGTACAAATAATATGCCATACACTTGAAACCATCCATATCTATAGCAACCTTTCATCCCTATAGTGGTAGTGGTGATTAATTTACTCGTATACCGTTAACGAACTCGCGTTGACCGATAGATATAGGAAATTTCCGACAACACGAAGCCACGAAGCTTCTTCTCTATCTCTCATACATATGTCAGGCTCGCGTACACTTTTGACTAGTTTTCTATTCCTGGCCATATTCGAGGTCGATAAAGGAATGCAAACTGGAACCCATTCCAGGCATAATATCGTGAATCGATTCATAAATATGCAAAAAATTACGAGTATTTCACAACCCAACAAAATACCATCCGAGTGAGGATGAATGACCGGCGAGTACTACAAGTATTAAATTAACGTTCTCTCGTTCGTTTGAGAATAAAACAAAAGAAAAAGTATTTTCGAATATTATGTAAATAACAAGTGGATTTGTTCATTCGAGAGTATTTTGCGCGCAGGTACATCGAGGTAGGTTGAGGTTGTTGTGAAATAAAATTATTGTAGGCGGGTTGATTGAAAATTTAATGGGTAAGTGCAATTTTAGCGACGTTGCCAAATTTCTGTACTCTAATTAGGGCTTTGGAAGTAATTATGATCATTTTTTATCCTTAGAAAAATATTTTAGGAAATTGAAGCAAATATTGTAATGTTTATGAATTCGTAGAAATTATTGGATCATCTTCCTTGATTTTTTAAAACCAAATTAAGAAATAAAAAGAGAAAAAACAAGTCATTTTTTCACCTAATTATGAGTAAGAACACCTGTACTGGAGTCATGTTAGCAAAATTATGTGTTCATCGATATTGAAATAAAATTTACACGTGTCCAAATTTTAATAGGAAGGGAAGGGATGAAAAAAAGCGAAAATGAAAAAATTCAAACAAGGAATCAAATAAAAATTAAAAATCGTAAAACAACATCAAAAGTCTATGTTCTATTCCTCAATAAAGAGTGTATAAATGTCTTTAAGGTTTCTTGAGTTTTCAGTCTCCCTTCAGCCCTTTCCTTGAACGAAAAAATGGGATTTTTACACTGCTTTACAAATTGTCAAACCAGCAGGATCAACATATGAAAATATATGGACAGAAGCAGAACTTTTTTTTCAAATATTTCAATTTGAAGAGAGGGAGGCCTGGAGGGGATTGAAATTCTTCAATTTTCAAACAGAACTAAAAAAAATCAACAGAAAATCTTCCACACAACCAAAAATTTAGGTGTTTAAGAGCATTTTTAAATTTCTGGTTAATTTGTAAAAAAAATGCAAAAAAATTAAAGTTTTACCAATTTGAAGCTGAAAACTGAAATTTGGTTGACGACATATAAAATGCAAATTACACGTACAAAAACTAATAAAATACGTAGTAGGTACGTAAAAAAAAACCAAAAAAAAACAGTTCATCTACTGCTCAAGTACCTAATGCTTTTTTTGCTTTTTTGGGCAACAGGAGAACATGGGAGTAATTTGGAAGATCAAAAATTTTTCATCAGAGAAATTTTAAACGCAATTTGGGCAGTTTTAACGAAAAGTAAGATTTTTTTTACACTTATTTTGGCAAAAAAACGGAATTTTTTTATAGTTTTGATCAATAAAGCACGGTTTTTCTGGTGGTTTTGACCAAAAAAGCAAAACATGTTCACAATTTTAGCAAAAAAGAAAAAAAACAGTAGAATTTTCTATCATTTTAGGCTATTTTTTTTTGGAATTTCTCATGAAAACATAAAAGGATTTTTTTTAAAAATAGAAAACTTTTTGAAAAAAACAAGATTTTTGGCAGTTTTGTAAAAAGCAAAATTTATTTGATAGTTCTTTTAAAAAAAGAGTTTTTGACAATTTTTTGAAAATTTTTACCAAGAAAAAACAAAGTTTTACAATTTTAGCAACTAAAAAAAAAACTAAATTTTTTAGCCATTTTTGCAAGAAATTAATTGTTTTGGAAAGCAAAACTTTTTCGACTTCCACTTAAAAAAAGGAGTTGTTTTTCAAAAACTGAAGGACTTACCACCATTTTTCGAGCTTTTTTTTCAAAATTTGAAAGGCTGGAAGTGCACTGGAAGGTAACTTCAGAAAAAAAGTAAATTTTTGAACTTAATACCTTCGAAAACCTGAGAAACGACGCAATGTGTCACATGTCGCATGTCATTTTCAACTTTTTTGAATTTTGGCTACCTCCAAGAGAAAAAAAGGGGAGAAGAGGGGTATTCTGCTGCGTAATCTGGTCGAAAAAACGAACCGATTCAAACTTAGCACTATTGAATTAGCAACAATAGATATGCCACTCCACATCTTGATTTTTTCTTTATTTCTGACCAAAATTGAGGGTCTATATGCCTCACAAGAGTGAGAAAATTCCACTGTAAAAATATGTAAGGTCGTTAAAAAAAGGGTCCAAAAGAGATTTTAAGGCGATTTTTTTTCAAATTTTAAAATTCTGTTTTCAAATTTTGCATTTTATTAGGAAAAGTTGAGCTTCTACAATCGAAGTTCAATTTTGAGCTTTACAAATTTCAATTACTTCTCATTTTCTGAAGGATTTTAGACAAAAATTACACTGGTCATTTTACTAGACCATCGAGCAGGACTTAATCAAGAAGAGCAATACTCAAGATTGCCAACAAGATGGGCAGATGCGTTCAGAGCGGGCTGAGATCAATTGCACCAGCACGCAGTGGCCTTGGCATTGGAAATCTGGGCAGTGGCAAGGACCATGACCTTGATGATGATAATCATGAGTAACGGAATAGGTCAACTGAATTTCCCACAAAATCAAATAAATTTGACCAAAAATTGAAAATTGTTGAGTGATATCCCCCCCCCTCCTCCTTCTCAATTAAAGATGATACTTTTGGGAGAAATGTGTAATAAAATAGATTGAAACATAGATCATTTTGACCATTTTTAAAAATAAAAAAATGAAACACGAAAGTGCAAAATTTTCCTTTAGTTTTTTAAATTATTCAAAACATAAAATTCAACCAAAATATAAAATTTCTTAAAACCATAAATTAACCGTCGACGCGTCGTTCAATTTTAATCACAATATCAAGTATCTAAATTTACCAAGATCCGAAAAAAATTTTTACACACAATACAATCTTAAAAATAACTCACGATTCGCATACACAAGTTGAAGGAAACCGTAAAGACGTGTAAAAAAAGAATCAACACGAAATACAGAAGAGAAAACAGAATCAAAAATAGGATCAAAATTTTCCGCATATTATTCACCCACGACGACTATGTATGCAATACAAGTGAAAAAAAAACGTGACCAATTTTTAAAAGGTTTATAAACTAGATCCAACTAGAAATGCTTTGTTAGGTAGGTAGCCGAGTAAATCAAAACTTCACTAAAAATGAAATAACACGCGCGTTACGAAACCCAAGAAGATCGTCCTTGAATGGTAACTTATTACATGCACATAGTAGGTAAAGATGATACAGCATCAAATTTCAACATTGTTTCGCCTTTTTTTTTTTCTACACATATTCTAATTGCAACCAGTGGTATTCATTTGCACCGCGTTAACACTTTAAAGTCATAAACAAAATGAAATAATTAATATTACGCTTAGGTAGGTATAAGTTATTAGGTAGCATATACCTTTGGAGTAGAAAAAAACAAGGTATATTATCACTCCACCTGTTGAAAACTTCTCCGGTTATTAAAAACGTTAATTATGCAAAATTAGACGATACTTTTCAACTACTTGGCGTTTTATATTACTGCCGTGCTAAGGAAGAAATAACAATATAAAATGGTATTCTCACGATCGCCGGTGAAAAGTGCAATAAATGTGAGAACTCTGGAATAATTTACCTATACGATGGCAAGAATAACCAACTATTTGCTATTCGATTGTCTACGCAGTTGTACCTATATATTTGAATTTAAAAATCAAACCGACTGGAAATACGAGTACGAGCCACAGGATGTCCTATAAATGCCTGCCGGATAGAGTTTTTGATCGAAGATCAAAAAACCTTATTTGAAGACAAGAATTTTGATTCAAGTAGAAAATGACTTTGAAAATTTTTCTCAATGCGAAAAAAAATAAAAATAAAAATTTTAAATGAAAAAACATGTCTTTTTAAAAATCGAAAAATTAGAATGTGAAATTTGCATTTTCTGGGAACATCTAAAAACTGAACTACCTACCTAGCTAATTTCGCATCATTAGGAAAATAATAATTAAAAATTTAAAAAAAAAAAATTGAAAAAAATGAATGTTTCTACAATTGGAAAAATGACGTTTCAGTTCTAAAAAAAAGTCAAAGAAATGTTTGGAAAAAATGAGTAAAAAACCTTTTTTAAAAAAAAGAAAATTGAAATATTTTCTGTTGAGTATTTTGAAAGTAGCAAAAAATGAGATTTTGTGACTCAATTTTCCATCGAGAATTCTTTTCAATTAATAATCAACCATTTGAAATTCGAATTTTTCACTGGTAGAAAAAGGATGCAATAAATAAAGCCATTTTCATGGAATTTCATAAATTTTGGAGGTGTTAGATCTTTAAGTGTTTAGAATTGAGGTAAGCAGTAGGCACCCAGATCATGAATTTTTTTTCCCTCTTATTCCTTTAGAATTATTTAGTAAATTTGAAGCACGAGTGACATTTTACTGACCACCCTGCATGTTTACAAGTGCTGCTTAAAAAAAAAAAAAAAAAAAAATATGCGAAACTTTCGACTTCCTCGTAAAACTACGTACATATAAGATGTACACATTATATTCAAAATGACCTTACCGTTTCTTGAAGAATGTTCCATTCAACGATATGGCAGGTTCGATGACCAACTGCGTACCGAATAAATTAGTACCTGAAACACATACAAAATATAGAGATTAACGTTCAGGCCAGACCTTGAAAAACGATAGCAAAAGGAAGAGAAAATAATCGCAACATCAGACAGTAAAAATATTCACAATCCCAATTAACTGTTCCAGTCCTATCGAGAAATAAAATAACCGTCACATTATTGACAAAAGTGTCTTCATCTGCCAAATGCCAAATTTGTCATTATAAAGATGAAAATTCATTCATCCTCTATGCTTATAGAATTTCATCAACTCGGATATAGAAAAAAATTTTTAAATTTCAATTTCAGGTAGTCTCGATGAAAATGCAACTCGAGATTTTTTCGATGAGAATAAGATTCTAGGTAGGGGTAATTCATTGTTCGATTTCGATTCAGAAATAGCTGCATTGCAGCTGTCCTCGGCTCCATCTTCTTTCGACCAAGAGTATAAATCACCGACAAATAAAACCGATCGCGATCTCGCGAGGTACCTATAGGTATATTCTGCCTGTTTTTCAAACACACAACACAGATTCATCGAAATACAGTTAGATTTCAGTCGATATAACGGATCACTGGAGAGTGTTTTATTTTGGGTAAGTGAAAGTTTGCATTTTTTTCTATATATTTCAAATAATTTATCCAAGGAGAAAAGATTTAGAAAATTTGGCAATCACCCCACTTAATTACACTATATTCGCGGTTTTTTAAATTCAAATTCATATAATCATAACTTTATGGGATAATTTTTCACGCAGTCTTTTCAAAATTACATCGCACGAATTAAAAACTACCAGTGTATTAAAGTTTTCGATACATTTAACACATTAGTTTCACTATAGTCGAGCGAATGCAACATGCAAAATTTAAAGTAGTTCCGGTTCTCGAGTGTGTATAAAGTTTGAAAACTTTATAATGTAACTTCATTGGCATCATTTGCATCGTAAATAATGCTAAATAAACAGTAACGAATTTGTATGCAGTAAACGCGAAAAAAACCGTTATCATTTTTTTTTTTTTTGGTACTTTTATTTTCTTGTCGAGCGAATTATCGTCGAGTAAAAAAAGCATTTTTTAACGAATGAGTAAAAACAGAACACGTTAATTCATCGTTTCAAAAAAATTCGTGTAATTGTATGATTAGGATTTGATATCAATTAGGTACCTAATTAGCTTTAAAAAGTCGTAATCAGACTTTGGTTACCAAATCTAAAAACCGAGTGATTGAGGAAAAACTGTTTTAGATTTAAAATTGCGAAATAATCGTTTTTTTATCTGCTTGGTTGATTGAGGAACTTTTGGTTAACCTTTCGATGTTTAAAAATAAATCGACAAACAATTACATTTTTCAAAAATTCAACACGAAAAAGTCAACTTGCAACAAATAATGGAAGATTTGAAAAAAATGAGAGGTTCTTGCGGTGTCTATTTTGAAAATTGATTCCAACACATTACCTATTAATCGTGTCAGATTTTCTACATTTTTAAACAGTAGATAGATAACTCTTTTTTTATTTGAAACAGATTTTTTCCAATTTCAAATCAAAACCAATAAGTAAAATTTAATTGATTTTCAGAAAAGGAATTTTTTTATTAAATTTTTTCTGAACCTGTGAACCCGAAATCTAAGGAAGTTGTCTCAAAATCAAAAACCCAGAAAATTTTCAGAGTAAGGAATTTTTTTCTTGAAAACATTCGTACAGTTTTTTGAAGCTCATTTTTCTCAATGTCTTTCTTAAAAAATTGTCGTGGTTCTGATTTTCAAGTTATTCTCACCCAGCTAATCTTTAATCACCCATCATCAAAACTCAAAATTTTAATGATGGAAAAAATGTCTCAAAATTCAGAACTGAAGCTCATTTATCAAATCAGCAATATTCTCACTTATTTTTCTCATTACCTTCACCTTAGCATGATACAAATTGCATACAACATGCATTGCCTACACGATCGAACAAAGTAAAAAATAAACCTAATACACGCAGATATGAATACTAAAACATCAACTTACAAGGTACTGGTACTGGTACTCGCATTTTTTAAAAACCTTCCACAGCAGTTCAATATTTTACACTATCGAAGGAAAAAAATCTAAGTATAACCCACGAACCACACACTACGTCGTTTTAGAAAACTATATTATGCATAAAAATTATACGAGAATAAACCTACACAAATTTCAGCGCAAGTATAATTTTATGGAAAAGTACTACACATACCACATACAGAATGCTACAATTGGTACAATACCAAACGTCTATGCAAGGTTAGCGTTTAGTTAAAGTAATGTAACGACTTCAATGCTCATACCATACCGCCTAATGCATCGATAACTTTATCAGCTGTCGACTGATCTTTGAAATCGACAAATCCATATCCGTGTCTTTTCACGACCACTTTTTCGCAAAATATGTTATTCTGTTGGAATAACTTTTTCAGGTATTCTTCGTCGCAATAGGATGGCAAATTTCCTACGTATAAGGTTGTCATATCGGTCTGACATTTGCTTACATGCTCGTGCAGTAAATTTTGACTTAAAAATTTTAAACAGAATTCAAGTTTTTTTTTGTTTACCTTTGCGCTTATCAAATATTTTCACAACAAAATATTATGTATTTATAACGATTTTCAAACGTTTACCGCATTTAGAAAAAGTGGCCAGAATTTTTTGGTTGGAATTTAGGCATGGGATAGACTGGCGCAAGTTTTCAAAAAAAAATTTAGGTAAACTTTGAAATTTTCGTCTTTCTTTGCTTTATTGAAAATAATAACTTTTCAGCCTAAATGAAGTTTACCATTATCCGCTCCACCCCGCCGACTCCTTAAAAATTATTTTATTTCAAAAAAGGTTCCTCTGAAATTATCCTTCTTCTTAGAAATTTGAATTTTGAACATTTTTCCTCAAATGATAACTGTGGGGCGAAAAGCTGAAAATTTAAAAATTCATAATATTCAAGAAATTTTCAAATATTTTTTTGAAAAAAAAATTGAAGATTCTTTCCTTTTCCCCCTTCCCTCTCTAAAATGGAACAAATATTTCAGAATAGGTGACTCTGACAATGTTCTAATTTTGACTCGTTTTTGCCAGATTGTTCTGCTTGTTAGATATGTATACTTATTGTATGTACCTGGAATCAGATCAGATCTGCAGAGGAATTAGGGGAAACGTGTCTAAGATGGCATACTTCGCACATTTTGCAATCTGGATGGCGCTATAATGAATTACTACCTACCCAAAAAGTGAATAAACTATCTGAAACTTTGAACATTTGGCTACAAATCCCCTCCCTGGTTTTTAAATTTTACTCATTTTTAGTACCTGTAATTTGCATTTTTTTAAAAAAAGTTACAAATATGCCATCTTGGACAGGGGTATGGATAAGATGGCATACCTATAAAAAATTTTCAAAAAAAAGGAAAAAGTCGATTACAAGCTGCTTTTATTACAAAATTCAAGTACAAACCCTGACATACGAATGAAAATAATTCAAAAATAAAAAAAAAACTCGATTATCACAAAAGCTGAAATACCTATGAAAATATTTCAAAAATTGATTGAAACATAATTTTAACATTTCTATGAAAATACCATGTTGTCGGTACTATGCCATCTTGGACAAAAAATGCTATGCCATCTTGGCCAAACATGTTGATAATTTCAGAGTGATACATATTATAAGCATATTTTAAGGTGATGTAATTATTATGACTATTAGCTCATTACTTTCCTTTTTTCTTATACCTACTTTTTGTATTCACAGCCATTTTTTTTCAACAAAATATTTTTCGAACCAAACCAATATCTCGATATCTCGTTCTACAGTAGCAGCAACCTAAAAATCACAACCCACAAAATACTGTTCGTCATTTTTTTTTTGATATGGGGATTCAAAGTTTACATAATGTTGACAACATTTCAAGCGAAAAAGTTTTTTTTATAGTTCATATTTTTTGAGTAATCATTATTCATTACTATGCTTGGACAGTATGCCATCTTAGACACGCTTCCCAATGAAAATTGACGATATTTTTTTTACTGATGAGTAGGTACCTAATTCAACTTTAAAACTTGAGAAACGAGGACAAAAAAATTTGTTTTTTTTGCAAAGTTTCAAATTGTTGACAAGCACTATAAGCACCTAACAAGTGAGTAAGGCATCCCAAACAGTAACAATTTTGGATTTGAGCAAAACTTTACCAAAAAAACAGTCACAAAATACCCAATAAGCCAGAATTGCAGGTTATTGATGTGATTTCTTGAATTTTTGGGAATTTTATGAAGTCAATTTACTTACACTAAAGATAAGAAAAGAAATATCCAATTCAGGGTGTCTAACAAAATTTTAAAATGAAAAAGTAGAACATAAGTAGGACTTTTCACAGATCAGTTTTCAAGCAATTATGGAATTTTTTAAGGGGGGGGGGGTCAAAATTTACATTTAAGTTTTTAGCCACATTTTTGTATTCAAATGTTTGCTTTGCTGATGTCTTTGTTAAGTTGCAAGTAACTACAATGTTTGTTTTCATTTGTAATCTCTATATTTTCCATTCTCATACAATGCACTTTTACAATCCAGGATCTCCTTGACAAGATCGGTCTGATGGCTCCAGCTAGCCCTACATTGAACACACTTCAACCAGGTCCATCAGCAATACAGTATCCAGCAGGAGGAAGTTAACACTCCATCCCCGACCTAAACGATAGAATGTGCGAAATACTACGGTATAATTTTGATTTAACTTTTTCCTCTCTCTTCTGCCTTTTTCTTCTCTCCTTTCACCTCTGTCTTTTTCTTCTCTCTTTACCCTTTGGATGCATTTTTCTACAAATTATGATCCAGGAAAGAGGAAAGTATTGTCGTCGTCTGTACTTGGAAGAGTGAAGGGAGCCTTCACTCAAAGAGAACTAGAGAAATTGTCCGATGACAGTTGATAGATAGATTTTGACCAAATATGTAGTTGGTAAAGGAAAGCTCTCTGAGCAAGTTCTCTGTAAATACAATTGTATAGTGGTAAAACTTGACATCTCTTCCTAATTTTTCTATTAATTCTAATAATTTTTTACTAGTGCGAATTCTTTTATTATATTTCTTCTTGGTGTTAATTGTTAATTTCTCAAATTATTAATTCATATAAATTTTATGTTATCTCGCAAATTTCATATTTAAATTTATGTAATTTTCTCTGATTTTTTAATTCGGTGTTGTTTCGCGAATTTCATATTTCAATTTACATAGTTTTCTGTGAATCAATTTAATTTTTATTTACTTAATTTATTATATCGCGAGTGCAATTATTCAATTATATTTTACCTAAAGTAAATTTTTATAATTATAGAATAATAATTATAATAAAGAGCTTCACAAAATTGACCAATTTATTTGAGAACGTAACAATTCAAAATCTAAAAAAGTCGACAAATGAGCAATTTTCTACAAATTTTGGAAAAAAGGAGAAAAATTAAAAGTTTGAAAAAGTGTTATTGAAGAAAAAGTAGGACTTTTGGGTGAACTCTCCGATCTGAAGTACATAGTTTCAAAACGTTTTGAATGGTTCTGGAACCTCCAGGAAATATTTAGACAGGAAAGCTTCTGGGATTTCTGCATCCAAAGGCAAAAAATGAGCAAATCCTCAAAATATCTTCCAATTGTAACCACCTCTCACCTCTTATAAGAATCGTTCAAAATTATCCACGAAATATGGTATGCACTATGCTTATGTCAGAGGATAAAGTCCTTTTCATTCCAGCAATTCAAATTTGCAGAGAAACAAGACAAAAGACAAAACTTTCCTTATTTTTTCGATTTTCAAATCCAAAAGAAACCTGGTCTGAAATTCTAAACTCTATGCAGAAACAACTCTGTGAAACGTTCCTTATCACAGATTAATTTCTTCAGCCGAACTCATGCATTTTGATACTGGTCAAGCTTCCTTATACACTTCCATAATAAAGTACCTACCTAGTTCTGGCCTGCAGAAATAACGTGCTTATCTAATCTAAAATTCATTCACCTAGGGTATGAAAAAATTCGCAGCAATGTACCATTCAACACGTACCTATCACCTCTTCTGCCTACATTTCATCATTTTGTATGCCGAGAAGAAAATGTATAAAGCGACATTAACTCGAAACGTCATAAACCAGTTCTAGTAGTGTCGACTATAACTGCTAATATTTTTATACTTGTAAGGCTTTTCTTCGAACAAATACAAAAATTAGGGTTTAATAAGCTCGAAACCCGTTTACTGAGCTCCAGCTCTGTTGTTTTTCCAAACTTAAAGAACGGGTTTTATAAAAAATCTTCTAGGGTTATTATCTATATAGTACAGCTATAAAGAAGAAGAGAAAAAAATCAGTTAAAACAGGCTCCTGTAGCACAGATGCGAGCATCCTGAACACAAATTTCCGTTTCTCAACGGTTAAACAAATTTTATATTTAGGCAGCGTGTTTCTGTTTCAGCTTTGTATGTACAAGTAACGTTAAAAAAATTCTCATTTAGGGTAGGTAATGGCGCACTTCACTTATTAGGTAGGTACCACGCAAGCCTTCAGTACAAATGACTTGGACGCGTGACTTGAACAGCGAAAATACCTATTCACGATAGAAAAATACACTGTGCATGTACATCTACGTACATACATAGGGATGATGTTGATCTATTTAATACGGCAACAGCACAATGAAATGCGTAGGTGAATATGCACAATGCAAAGAGATTTTTTGCATTTAGCGGCACGCGTTATACCGGTTTTACAACATTGGATAATCTCCGTTCTATGTACATACAGATATGTACCTTGCAGTTGCAATGTCACTGATGAATATTACCAAGTCTCGTGCGTTTAAAAGCTATTTATTATTTACTAGATACACATACAACATACCTCTACACTTATTGTGCAACTCAGAACCCTCTAATTTAAGCAACAAAGACCATTGATGCTAGATGCAACTTCCGCACACTTTCATTGTGGGGGTGTACGTGGCATTAGTACAGGTCTGCAGGTACCTACACATTTGAATAATACCCCGATATAATTAATTTGTTTAGATTCGAGCTTGAAAAATGGCTGATTTTATCTAGGGGAGAGATCAGGTTCCTTGAGTTGCGAAGGTGTGAATTGCACTGCGAATGCATGTGACGATGCGACAAGATGCAACAGGAAGAAATCAAGGACGTTGAATGGAGAAATGATTCTGACTCGTTGTAATTGGCGAATTCTTCAATCAAAGAAGAAAATGTCCTAATTTCCAGGAATTTGGGGAATTTTAATATTGGATGTTGAAATTTATAATTTTAATTGGGGAAAAAATCACAAGATCCTTCTGCAGTTTGATTTCCTATTTTTGATCCAAGTTGTTCGACACCTAAGGTCTCTTTCTAGGTAATTGCATTACTTACTTCTTACCCAGGATAAATAGTACATTACGTGACAGGAGCGGAAAGTATGCGATTAACGAGTGCGAAGTTTAAGGAGCGAGGCGAAGCCGAGTGACTTTAATCGCACAAGTTAATCGCGTTACTGTCCAATCCTGTCGCGTATACTATTTTAATTTCATATGAGAGGAAAATAAATGCTGAAATTTTTAAAAATTGTTAATTTCCAATTTGTAAACATGTGCGGAAAACAGTTACTTTCCTCCCTAGGGAGGAAAGTAACTGCTTTCCGCACATGTTTAGATGGCTGTGTTAAAGACGTATTTTCCAACCGCAAAACTGGCTAGGAAACTACTCATTTTCCGATCATATGAAATTAAAGTAATTTTAAAAATCTGCATGATTTTCAGATGGGTTGGAATCTTTCTTTTAAGCTAGAAAGTATACTGAGAATGGTTGAAAAGTCGAAATCTTCAAAAATTACATACAGAAATTTTTGACAAAAAAATCTCTCAAAAATCAAAACAACACTTAATTTTGTATTGAATTTCATTTTCATGTACATATTTGAGAGCATCCCCCCTCTTCGCCCTCATCCATCTCATTACTCCCCTAAAAACCGTGACATACAGTTTTTAAAGACTGAAAATACAACAAAGCAAAGTTCATCACTCATCTCAATTTGGTAGGTACTCTACAATATTGATTTTTGGACGTTACAACTTACAAGAGACATTTTCATCCCCCCCCCCGGCCCAAAAAAATCAGTCACAGAATCTTGCTTCAACTTTCAAAGTCATTCGAACTCGGAACTCAAACACTTTCAATTTTCCATCCAACTTAACCAAATTCTGAAATGTTCAAAGTAATTTATTGACACTTGAATAGAAAAAAATTAATCTTCAGATAGGAAGTCCAAATTCCAAAAATAATGGAAATTGATTTTTGGGGTCATGATAGAAATTTTGTGCATGGTCCAGGTCCTGCTCAAAATTGGTCAAAAAACTCGACCAGAAGAATACTCAAGACCAAGTTGGCGAACATTTAAACACTTGATGAAGATTAACTTGCTCATAAAAATTTACATTTATTCAACTCATAAAATATTAAGGAACTTTTTTTCTCAAAAAATGAACGGAATTTTTTCAAAACGATAAGTACAAATTGGTATTCAAAAACTCAATCTCTCGTTGAAAAGAAATTGAACAAAGCTACACGTTTACGAACTTCACGAAAAAACATCTGAACGAAATATCTGTCTGAATAGTGAATAAACAACAAGTCCAATTTTTGGTAGGTATCGACTTCCTGTTTTCTTCAAAAATTCGTTCACTGCAAGGTCTATGATCGTAATCCATATTTTTATGATTTTCATATTGCTTAATATAAAAATAAAAATCGGCCACATTGTGAAAATTTTTTTAAAATGCTTCAGATCTAACCACATGTCTCATCATCAGACAGTGAAATATGAATTTTTTATGTTTTGGTGACTTCTTGGTGACTGCAGAGAGTGCAGATTCACCAAAAGTCACCAGGTACATACAAAATCGAGCACATTATGGTCATTGCTGATGAATCTATCACCAAGAAGTCACCAGACGGTGAGATATAAATTTTTTATGCATTGGTGATTTCTTGGTGACTGATTCACCAAAACTCACCAGGTACAAAATTGAATAAGTACATTAAGAGTTTTTACCACTCAAAAATACGAACTTTTAAAAGCTTTGGCCCTCTCACTTGACTGGGGCCCCAGTGTTTTTTTTCTCAAATCGAACTTTTTGAAAATCTATCATTCAAATCTTAAGAAATGTTCAAGTCAAAAAACGCACTTTTAACCTGAAAAAACATGTTTTTTTTCAACTTTAAACATGCTTTTGCCCTTACTTCACTCCGGTCTGTTTAATTTTTATTTTCAAAATCGAAAGTTTAAAAACTCGTCATTCGAATTCTAAAATGTTGGAGCAGACAAATAAATAAATTGATCAATTGCAAAACTCCCATCCAAGCAGCCGAAACTGAGAAAAAACCGGAGGAGAAGGGGGTAAAATTTTGGGGGCCACATTCGGTGCACCCGCCAGGGGCCCCCAACCAAATCAGATTGGCTAAATTCAGACGATCTCTTCACGAACACTTTTACAAAAAAAATTAGAAGCACATTATCGTGAAAATCTTGGATCTTTTTTTTTTGTTTTCCTCCCCAAGAATACATACTTATTTTTTAGAGAAAAAATCTTAGATCTTATTCAAAAGAAACTAAATTACTTAATCAGAAAAAGGGAAATGGATATCAGAGTTGGGGGATGAGGGACGGAGTTTGTAGAGAATTTCCCTACCTGTTTAGAATTCCCAAGGTGCTTTGCTTTTTTTGTCCTCTCTCCTCCCAAAAAAAAACTTAAAAATTTTGACCCAGAGATGTTAGGGTGGTTGTGAAAAGTCTTAAAGAGTAGGTAGGTACTTATACTCTTCTTAAACCTGTTGAATTGCATCAGAATTATTCTTTAGATCCTGCTAACTCAAGGAACTCTACTATACCTTGGATCAGTTTCACCTTCTTCCTTCATTAGATAGGTATGTTTAATTTAAATGCACATGGACAATAAATTTATGTATCCGATTCACCCAAAAATTACTAATACCTAGGTACTCACAAACAGCAATAAAATTCTCTCTTCACAAAATAATTTAAATTTTACCCTTTCGTCCCTTTCCACGTTATAATGCCATATCAAAAATAAAATTTGCAATTAAAAAATCATTACAGTACGATTTGTTAAAACAACTAATTACCATCAAACTGTAAAATGCAAAATTACTCGTAATTTTCAGTTCTTATATAACAATACAGCAATAACCTTGAATCATACACACGCACACACACAGAATGAAGCGAGATTTCAAAACTACGAAATTAGAAGACCATTTTTCTCAATTATACCTATATACACCGCAGCATCCATATTTGAACGAATCAAACTACAGTACGTACGAGTACCCCACCTCAAAGGTAGGAAATTCGTGCGTACAAAGGGGTAATACCGCGCGTCACCCTATTTATAAAATATTGAATATCAAAGACTCCGGAGCATAAAAACTAGAAGGCCATTACTTATACATACATAAAGCGAGGGGGATTAAATTCACACATCGAAGCGTGCACATACGCGTAGGGTTTCTATAAATGAAACAGAGAGGCTGAGAGGAGAAAAAAAAAGGTCTTCCGGAAATGTATAATGCACCAAAACGCATTTTACTACCCTTCGAGATGCAACGCGGTACGGATCTTATACATACCAACAAAATGGCTGACCTTGTTGCATCTCTAGGATGATCAATGATTCTCAGATTTGATTTTATGCATAGATAAATGCAACCGTGCATGGAGAAAAAAAGTGGTTAAGCGAATAACGAATTATTTTTCATTGTTTTAGGTATGACGATAATAAAATATTTATATAGGAATTGTTGCAGATTTTTTTTTCTTAAAACTTATCACTTATGTATGAAAGTATTACTGGTAGTGGTAGAATGGATGGTCCAATTTCTAAGGTAAGATAATTGATTTTTTTTCAAGATTATTTTGATCTTAGATGGAAAATTCATATAAGAAAAGTTCCCAGAACCAGGGCAACTTTGTTCAGAATTTTATGTTACAGTTGTCAAAATTATGCACTAAAATTGAAGCGGAATTCATCAAAATAAGTATGGTGAAATTTTTAGCTTTTGCGGCGTAATCTCTTCAAAGTTCAAACTGGATATAATCCATTCAAGAACTTCAAAAAACAAACAAACAGGGAAACACTCGTAGTAGGTACCTAATACAACACGGCTACAGTTTCAAATGTGAATGAGAAGAACAGTCACGCAGTTAGTTGATGAGTAAAATATCAAAATTTCTCAATATCATCTTGACTAGACTTGATTATTGAGGGGGAAAATGATATTCAAAGGTGAATAAATTATTCTTACCTACAGGACGCTATTTTTTTTTTTTCAGTTTTCAAAATATCAATTGAATCAACAAGCTCAATCCCTCAAGTTGGGTTTTCTTCAGAATTTTTCATCTATGGTAGTAGGTAAGTATTTATAGCTACTGATGTTTAAAAAATTTCAAATTGGAAATCGTGTCCCAGTCAACTTGTGAAAAATGAAAAAAAGTAAAAAAAAAAAAAACAAGAAACAAATTAAGTTTGGAGAAAATAATAAAATAAAAAGAATAATTCTCGAGGAAAAAATAAAAAAAACAAAATGATGAAATTGAATAAAATACGCATTCCAAAATATGCAGGTAGGTAGGTACAAAAAAATAGAGATCACAGAATGAAATTCCCAGTGACGTACCATGCACAATATTACTGCAATGAAAATCTCATTTTCTTTTATTGACCGATTTTTTAAAGGAAGAAAATGCAACACATTCGCCTTCAGGAATATTTGTGAGATGGAAATTAGGTTGCATTCTTTATTTCACAGGCGTAAAATCGCCTCACAAAACGTTTAAGAATAAGCATTCGAAGGTAAAGCAAAAAAAAAAAATTAGAACAGCTTATCAGCACATCTGTTTAGAATCGTTTTTCATTCCTCATTTGTCATTGCAATTTTCAAAGGTGGTACATATGTACTACTTACATTAGTACATTACACTGTTTATATGCATTCACTATTCAGTTAATTCCTTCCACATCCAGAACTATTGCCAAATATAATATGTGTAGGTAGGCACCTATTGAAATAAATGAACAGGATTTTTTTTGGCTCAGCTCAATAAAAAACTCACACATTCATATTCATCACGACGACTGAACCAAACTGAAAGTTGAACTTGCATATGATAAAAAGTTCATTTTTGAAAGATTTATAAAATTCCAAGTGAAGTGGAATTTTAAAATGCCTGTAATGGCTGTAATTAAGTTCTTATAAAAAAGTTGATTTCAAAATTTCAAATAAATTTCAGTTTAGATATTGAGAGGTTAGATCTTCTTCAACTAAATAGTAAATATTAATGATCTTGATATGTTTCTGAGTTCTGAGAAGGGAGAAACACACTGAACATGTACCTAGTTAACAAATTTTTATTTCATACTCTCAGATAGGTATCTATATAATGTCAGCAAATATCTACCTATGTACTTACTTACAATGATTTCACCAAATAATTTATGCTAGCTAATTTTTAGATATACATAGGTACAGGGTAGCTGACAATAAGTATTATTATGATTTCTATGATCCCTACTTAGCATCAATGGTACCATCATCTTGTAGTGTGTTACGCAGCATTTTTCTTCTTGGAGCAAATATGCTAAATAAGCTCAAATCAAGATTTGATTTCATATATCCTTGTTTGTGTTCAGATTTCTGAATGTGATTCACTGATCCAACATTTCTTTTTACTATAGCGTTGATTTGCTTCAAAATATGTTTTTCTTTACCTATCAAACACATGAAAACATAAACTGTAAAAGCTTCAGATATTGAAAAATGATTTAATAGATTAAGAAGTTAGATCACTATTTACTCATTCAAATGGAAATTTAAAAAATCCCATTGAATAACTCACTTGTAGGAACTTTAAGGTCTTCTAAAGTATCCCGAGCTGCTTTTTTACTACCAAATTTACTGTGTAGGTTGCAAATATTCATATCATTGCAATCAAAACAATCTGGACCATCACAAGACCCATCTCTTTCTGGTTCCATAATTTCTTTAGATGAGTCATTGTCCACAGAATCTCTTCTTGGTTCAATAATTTCTTTAGAAGAATCATTGTCTGGCAATTCTAGCCCTGCTTTGCCCATATCTTCAGAAGAATCACTTTTTGAATGGCAAACTAAAGAATTGTTTGTTTTTATTTATAGATTTGTTACTTGAAGCAGTATTTTTTTGTAAAAACATTATGGGGCAAATGAGTAGGTACCAGAATTCTAGCTTTAGAAAAACTTGGATTTAAAGAAAGCTAACAGAGGTGCAAACCAGAATCATGTGCGCAATTAGGTACCAATTTAAATGAATTATCAAATGAAACACTTACGTCTGCATTCGGTTGTCGAAGTTGACATTGTGGTCATGTCACCAGGCATCATTGTTGTGTCACCAGGTTTCATTGTTGACATGGACATCATGGTCATGTCACCAGCTTGCATTGTAGACATAGGCATTGTAGTCATATCACTGGCTTGCATTGTGGACATGGACATCATAGTCATGTTACCAGCTTGCATTGTTGACATTGGATTTGTAGTGGCTTCTTGTAGTAACGGGTTTGCAAATTGAAGACGATATTTTCCCCCATAAAATGGATGGTTTTCACTGGGTTTACCTAAAATGAAGCAATGAAACACAAATTAAAACAAAACCATCCAAAGAAACAACCTTAATCAAAAATAAGTAGGTACCTATATATCAATAATATAAACAACATTTTTAATGCCATAGCCTTAAGCCTTAACAGGTAGGTAATTCTAATAGCATTACCCATTTTTGCACCACTTCCTTTCAAAGTCATCATTTCTTTCAAAATGCTGTTCATTGACAATGGATGTGCATTGTTATTACCAGTCAAGTCATCTTCAGATTGGCGTAAGGATTCTCTATTCTGAACAAGATTACGAGAAGGGCTACCTTTGGACCATAAACCATAAAAGGCTGGATACCCAACAAAGCTATTTTTAAAAGCATTCTTGAGAATAGGAACACTATGTAAATAGGATTTGCGATGCAATCTGTTGAATGCTGCATTTTTGCGATTTTTTACAACATTCCTATAAAAAGATGGTGAAATAGGTGCAGATCTTTTGAGTCTCTGTATGATTTTGGCAGCTTTTTCAATAGAATTTTGGTCTGCATTGAGGTCTTTGGCCATTTTCAAAAAAGAACCTACAGGATCCATTACCATATTTTGACCAGGAGAATTTATCTTTGAATGGAACTTTTTATTGTTGTTGATAAATCTGTCCACACTGGATAGTTCCTTAGCAGCGAATGGTGTTGGTAGCTGTCCATATGGTTCATATTTAGAGCCAGATCCATCCGCTATGGCAGGGGGATCAGAATCAGCAGTATTTACAAAATTAGACTGCATGCCAGTTCGAGGCAGATCAGGGAGCATTTCATCACCAGCTGAAGTGATTTCAGAATCAGTCTGCATATCTTCTGTTTGGTTCACTTTCATAAGAAGTTCATCTATTGTTAAATCAATGAAGCATGGGTGAATTTAAAAAAAAAATAGTTACCTATCATAAGAATTTTTAAGAAAATGTTAACTTAAGCACATTTCACATAGGTACCTTGTTTTATTGCTAAGTAAATGTGTAGAAAAGCAGTGCTTATTATGAGAATTGCAAATAATAAGAAACTGACAAAAATACATATTTGGAATCCAGTCTTAGCCCACAATGATGGCGCCCTATGAAAAGAAATGATAGGTAGGTACTTTTAGTCAGCTTTGTAGAAGAAGACGAAACACAAAAATAATACTCACATTTCTCCCAATAAATTCAACTGTTTCAAATTCAATACCAAATAAGTAAGGACACTTCAACTAAAAATCATAATGTACTACCAACATGAAAGACACTTCTAGATTAACTACGACCACTGCTTCAGGAATGTCAAGAAAATATAACGTTTTATACTGAAAAGAATACCATGTGATTTCAACACCTATGTATTTCAGAATACATTATACAAAATCAAACAATATCTAAGATTAGGTAATTTCAAATCATATGCAACGCTATAGAGAAAAATGAAGAAATAATTTGTACTTTATAATTTTCTACAGGGAACAGGGAGATCTTCTACCTAAGCAGTAAGCAATCAGTAATGCAATATTCAAGTAGAAGCAATAGAACGTAAGAGAATTTTGTAGTAATGAGTAGGTATGAACGCAGAAAATCAAATTTGCAAATGAATTCAAAGTAGGTAGGTATGTTTAGAGGCGTAGGCACTATACCTACTAAACCTTTTAATGCTCTAACTCTGAAGAAGTTCAAAAGAACCACAAGGGAAAATGTAATGCCCAAACACTCACCAATAATTATTTCCTTCTTTTGACAACTGTTGCGAGTGAATTATTGAGGAAATCCTCAATTTTCAAAGTGAAGATAACTTGAATTCAGTTTTTTTTTCATCAAAACCTAATTTTCAGTGCAACTTCTCCTTGAAAATTTTTGAAAATTCGTTCGTCGAATTAGGTTTTGCAAAATGAGTATCTATTACCTGAAATCAGTGAAAATAATTCAAATAAACAGTTGACAATAATGCTAAATTCGTCAATGAGCATTCATGAGATCGTTTTTTTTTTTTGAAGATTTTCGCGACATTTGAAAAATTTCAGGATGAGGATTGAAGACCATTGATGGTGATGTGGATTAAGGATTCCTACAAAAACACAACATTAATTTCACTGAAACGCGCACTCAAATCAAAAATGGACACTTCGGAAATCATTAGGGTCTATCACGATTGAGCACTCAAAGGCACCAAATACTCCAAAGGATCGTGAAAACACGGACAATTTTTAAACAAGATAAAGTAAATTTACTTAATTGAAAATGTTGATGAAATCCGCCAAAATAAAGAAAGAAAAAAGAACAATATTACAAAAAATTTTAAAAGTAGCATTAGGAACACTTAATGCGCTATAGCAACACTGATGTTTTATGAATTTTAAAATTCAATTCAACCAATCGGATTTCAGAATTATTTGTCAACGCAACAGTGTACCTAATCATACCTACTAATAAAAAAAATTTCATGAATTATTTTTGAAATTTTTAAAAATGTTTATTACCAACTCATGAAAAATTAAAATTGAAAATTATGACAGCTTTATAATTGTGTGCTGAGTGATTGTGATTTTCTTGCTTCTCCTTTTTGCCCTTTGATCATTCAAAACTGCTCTCCACAGACAGTTTGTTTTAAAAAAATCTAGGTGTAACTTTTCACCTAAAAAAGATCTCTTCAGTCAAAAAAGTGAAATCAAATAGGTAAATATTTACAAATTTTCAAATATGAATGAATGGAAATATTTTAAACGTGAATTCAAACGTTGTATTTGTCTCGTGGTTTAAAACAAGAATTTTCAAACATGTTTAATACTTCTATTTTGTAAACACATGTCTATCCTGCTATATTTACAATCCATTCACAATTTAAAAACAAAAAAATAAAACACAGAAATTACAGGTATAATAAAAATAATACAAAACTATTGTATAAATTAACATACAGTATCGTTTAATGACATAATACGTACAATAAAATTCAGGTGATGTATATTTCAATCAAAATACAAAAAAAGAAAACGAAGAAGAAGAAAGAAGACAACTTTAAAAGCCTAATAAACGACAATACAAATGGAAATGAATTTTTAAAATGTAAAAATAAGTATAACAGGTATGTTTTTTAAAATGAAAATCTACAACAATGGTGAAAATGCAAAACATATATATTATATACCTATGTATTATATTATAAGATGCCATACTTCATATCTATGAATGTGTTTTAAATTCAGATTTAAATACACATAAAAGACGACTCCATCTATCAACAATTCCATCAAGATACGACAACTTAAAGCATAATTTACTTGAAAAAATGGATGAGTGATATTATAGCCAAAAAATTAAATTACATAAATATCTACAAAGCACATAAAACAGATAACTAAACATGAAAAAATCACAAAAATGAAGATGTTTCAATAGATATTGATTTTTAAAAAAGTTATCAGGATATCTACCCGATTCACCAAATCATGAATGCGATTCAAGATTTATCGCGAATTGATCATTTAAAATTTTCATTAAAAAAAATTCACGATGGTATTATTTAGAAAAAAAAAAGACAGCGTAAATAATATTATTTACATTTTTATGATTTTTATAAATATTTGAAGCAAAACTTGTAAAAAAGTCACCTTTTCGTTAATTAGTTTTTTTTTTTTTTTTTTTTTTAATTTTTATTACACTCGTGCGATGATTAAATTATCGCGAGTCGAAATGCAGTATTAGTCGGTATAATAGAATATAGAAGAAACAATACACTTTGAACAGAACAGATAAACAGGAAAAAAATGGAAACAGAACAAAAAAAACTAAAACATGAGAAAGCGAATATGCATAAAACATTATCTTACACAATATTAAAAATATTCACAGCCTTCATACGTAAATTGTGCGTGAACAAAAGCGACAATTTTTTTCCAAACTTAGAAAAACTTGATAAAGCGAACCATAAAATGTATATAAATTTAGTATCTTCTCCAAAATAATAATCTGTAATACATACATTTAATAAAAATTTCCCTCGTACAAAATCCTTGCTATTTTTACCACACTTTACATTTCTTGGTCGGATTCATTTTCGAACCAGATGGACATCTGAAATCTCTGGCGAATTCTTCTTGATTAGAGAGAGGTCCGATGACACGGAATCTTCCTGGTGAGTGGAAACCGGTGGTTATTCTCAATTTCAACGATTCTGGTCGGTATTTCGAGCACCAAACGTTAGCAGCGCTGATCCAAAACATTTGCTGAGGAGAGTAATCTTGTAATCCGGGTAATTTTGGCTCGACTCCGTTTTTCTTTGACCATGCAATATACGCTAAGTAGGCTTCTTTGACGCCTCCGTTGTCGGCTATGTTTTCACCTTGAGTATTGACACCATTGAGCTTTTGAAAAAAAAAACACAAGTTAGATAGATATACAGTGGATGCCGCTTATTATCATTGCGCTTATTAGAATAATTCGCTTAATAGAATGGAAAGTCATTGGAACGGAACGGTTGTATCTTTTTACATTGAATGATTTTCGCTTTATGTGATAATCGAAGGTGAACAAATCCGGTTAATGGAATGGAAAATTTTTCAAAAAGCAACAAAAATCAATGAAATAGGCATATTTTTTGTCAACAAAAGAACCAAACAAACAAAAAGTCTCGTTTTTTAACCAAGTAATTTTAAAAAATCTCACATTTTCAACAAAAATTGCAAAAAAATCTTGCTTTTTCGTAAAATTGTTCAAAAGTCTTGCATCATCAGAGTGTGAGGTGATGAGAGTTTTTACCAGTAGGTTGAATGATTTTCATTGCCAAAAGTTGCAAAAAAAAAAGTGTTGTTCTTTTACCTAAAAAATGCAAAAAAATCTCTCTTTTCGAAAAAACTTACAAAAAAGTGTCATTTCTTTGCCAATAATAATTCACCTAATTGTCACATTTTTGATTTTTGAATAAATTCTCCCAATAGTATTGTTAAAAATTTTCACTTTTTTTCAAAAATTATCAAAAGCCTCGCATATTTTTCAGAAATTGCCGAAAAGTACCATTTTTTTGCTAAAAATTGTCATTCTTGCTTTTCACCCAAAATTTCCCACCTTTTTATACGTTTTTAGGTACCATTATTAAATGTACAGCATACAAGTTTAATAAATCGTATTTTTTTGATTCTTCGTTTATTAGAATTATTCGCTTAATAGAATAGCAACCACTCCGTCCCAACCCGATTCTATTAAGCGGCAACCACTGTAGTAAATTGTGAGGTACCTACGAGAAAGAAATAGACATTAAAACGTACTTTGAGATTAACTTCTTCAGCTGTGTAGTTACCATATTGGTCAATAATACATTTCGCTTTTTCTAAATACCTTTCTTTCGTGTTCGGATCCCACCAATCGACTAGGTTACCATTTTTATCAAATTGACGACCCTGTGAAATTTTTCCACCATATTATACATCATTCTACACGAGAAATAATGAGAAAAAAATTGAAAAACTTGAGCCACGTACTTGGTCATCGAACCCGTGCGTGATTTCGTGTCCAATTACGAACCCTATAGCTCCGTAATTCAAATACTTGGGCCTGTCATTAGAGAAAAATGCATGTTGTAGGATTCCAGCAGGAAATTCTGAAAAACAAATACTCAAGGTTAGATTTTATCCTACATTACTATAACACTGGCGATAAAAAAATTCATCATTTTACTCACGTATACTGTTTTCCAACGAATTGTAAAAAGCATTTACAACAGCCGGTCTACTGTGAGTGATCCAGTCGGTTTTGTTTACAGGTTCTCTCAGCTTGGAAAAACTGTAGTCTGTTCCGAATTTCGTCAAGTTCAATAAAGACATGTAATATTCGTTCGGGTCGATTTCTAACTGTAAATTGGAAAGAATTACATCATTATCGAGTTATTTAAAAATAAATCAGCTACGATGGATTTTAATCGAAGAAAAATTCAAAAAGGAGAAGTGTCGGAGAGGAGGGGTATAGCTCAGATTTTTTTTCTGTAAACCTCTTTTTCCCACAAAAAAGTTCAAATTTATCGCGAAATTCAATCAATTTACATACCTTTTCGTAAAATTCGATGAGTTTTTTTTCCTCCAATAATTCATCTGGGTACGCGATATGATTCACCATGGAACGTGCTTTATCTAGAGCGTTTTTTCTAAACAAAAATTACAAACACGCGAAATTTAATATCTCTACCTATCTGATTATGATGATTTCGAAATGTCACGAGTTAATATGCAGCACACGTGGAACGTGGATTGCTAGTTTACCTGGTGCTCTCATCCATCCAATCAACGGTGCTCAATATTTTATACATTTCTTTACGTATACCTTCGACCATATCGAGAGCGTTCTTTTTGGCATCATCTTTGAAGAAACGTCTGACGTATAGAGATCCAATGGCCAATGCAAAACTGAAATTCATCAAATAAGAATATTTAAATTTTAAGAAAATTCACAAAAAACGGCGTACCTCTACATATTTTGAATTTATTATAATATGATAGATAAATAGAAAGAGCAAATCAAATAATTCTCAAAATTAAAATTATATTTTTCAATTTTTTGCAAATTTTTCAAAAAATTAAAACATATGGAAATAATTTTGAGAAAAAATGTTTTTTAAGTGTTCACTTCCAAGTAAAAATAATTATTAAAAAATATTGAAAATTTTATTCTCGACCATTTTTTTACCATTTTTTAAATCTTTCTGAAGCCTCTAGTGAAAATTTGTTTTTTTGGACAACTTTTGAACCCTAAAAATTGTGTTTTTTTTGACATATTTTCACCAATCAAAGTTTTCTCCGATTTGAAATGCCATGTTCGAAAGATCCCAAAAAGTGAAAAAATGCTATCATCAGAAATTTCTGCCCAAGATTAAAATTTGGGTTGAGGGAATTCAATGGAAAATGAGGATGAGTTTTCAGTTAATAGGGGTAACATGGCCTCACAAATTTTTTTTTTGGAAAAAATTGAATTTTTTGAAATTTAATTGCTGAATGTTTAGCCCAGTCAAAATTCAATTTGACCCAAACATAATTGGGATCAAAAGGTTTTTTTGATGAATATTGTCTAGGGTGGTATGCTGAACAACATACTAAAAGTCCCCGCCCCTACCCTACGAGCTAACCCCCCCCCCTTCCCAGTGGATCAAAGCCCCTCAAAATCAGTTTTTCGTCAAGAACTCCTGAAATATTGAATTTTGAGTAAAATGAGTTCTGTGATCATTTCATCTCCTCTCCAATACCTATTAAATGAGCTATCGACCAACTCCCTAACCCCTCAAAGTGACGTGATTTTAATAATTTTACATTTTATGACTTGGGACTTGTAACCTGTTCTAATTGAAGGGTTCCTTTCCAAGTCGGCCTAAGTCCATTTTTATCATTTTTGAGTTAGCAGCGCCATCTGCTGGTACAGGTCGGTTAACACCTTTATCACCTTGTCCCAACACCTGGCGTTACTTTTTTCGCTCAGGAGCGCTGTTTTGCCGGCTTGAAAAAACAGCTGATTATTCCAAAGTGGCCTAAATCATACATTTTTTAAGAATTTGTATACAAGTGCGGTTGTGCCGGTTTTTTTCAAGTTTTTCAACGATTTTCGAGAGACGAAATTTGAAGGTGCTTCGAATGAAATTGTTTCAGAAATGTATTAAATTAATGATTCGTGAATTTTTTTTTGAAAAAACGCGTTTTTCAGCTCTTTTTCGAAATTTTCAACATCAGATAATTCCAAATGGGCCTAAGTCCACTTTTTCTGACTGTTTGACGCGCTCTGGAGCTGAAAATACGCAAAATTAAAAAAATACCAATACGGTACTTTAAAGCAGAAAGATCAAGCTTCACAACCATATAATCACATCATTTATTATTGAAGCGGAAGGGCGAGAAAAACACAAATAAGTGTTTTTCTCGAAACGAAAAAAATGGACTTAGGCCGACTTGGAAAGGAACCCTTCAATTGATAAAATAAAGTCAAACTTGGAGAATGGGATTCTTTTGCGAGCTAGAGTTGACCTTTGGAGTGGGGAGGGTCAAAGTTGAAAATTACAAAAAGGTCATTTTTTTTGGAGGGGCATAACATGACCCCAAATGGATGAAAAGGGTCTAAAATCATACCATCGGATAGTACCCTATCTGTGATCAACATATCCAAATTTCATCTTCCTAGGTCATTCCCACCCCATTTAAAGCGGAATTAAGGCGAAAATCCCCTTATTTTTCCCCTATTTTCGGTTTTTTCCATCTTAAACTGAAATTTGAATATGTTGATCACATTGAGAATACTGTCTGATGGTATGATTTTGGACCCGTTTCATCCATTTGGGGTCATGTTATGCCCCTCCAAAAAAATTACCTTTCTGTAATTTTCATCTTTGACCCTCCCCACTCCAGAGGTCAACTCTAGCTCCCAAAAGAATCCCATTCTCCAAGTTTGACTTTATTTTATCAATTAGAACAGGTTACAAGTCCCAAGTCATAAAATGTAAAATTATATTAAAATCACTTCACTTTGAGGGGTCGTAGCGCCACCCCCTTTGAGGCTAGGGATTTGGTTGATAGCTCATTCGATAGGTATTGGAGAGGAGATGAAATGATCACAGAACTCATTTTACTCAAAATTCAATATTTCAGGAGTTCTTGACGAAAAACTGATTTTGAGGGGCTTTGATCCACTGTGAGGAGGTTAGCTCGTGGGGTAGGGGCGGGGACTTTTAGTATGTTGTTCAGCATACCACCCTAGACAATATTCACCAAAAAAACCTTTGATCGCAATAATGTTTGGGTTCACCTATTTTTTTCTGCTATTTGACTGGGCTATGTTCCTCTAATTTAGAAAATAGATCATAAAAAATGCAAAAAAAAAACTATTTTTATCTGCAGTCTTAAAAAAGCACTTTAAAAATCTTAATTACACGTTCCATTTTTAGACATTTTCAATGCCTGCTTCTCCATCTAAAGCAGGCGGATTTTGTAAATAAAATTACATTATTGATGGCAATGACCATTTTCTACTCAAATAGAGAATCAGCACTAGAAAAATTTTAATACCTTCCGGCGGCATTATCGACACATTCCTTCCATCTAGGTTCGCGTTCTGTTCTGCCAGAGAGTTCGGTACTGTAATCCAGTTGACGTTTTCGCACAGATTCAGTTAAATAACTGACAGAGGATGCTGCAGCTCTCCACATAACGTAATTAGCTTGAATTCTGAAACAAGCAAAAAAATGCAGGTTATTTTAATTCCACATTTACAACAAATAGAATTACGTAGAGAAAAAGTAGTTTTTAAAAAAAGTAGTAAATATGGAAAAAAAAGTACATATTTATACATAGATAGGTAGGTATAAGTAAAAAAAAAAAAAAAAAAAATTAAAAATTTACAAAACAACAGTGTTTTTATTTTTGTTCATTTTTACATTGAAAAAATACTCATATGTAGTTGTAATTTTTTTCGATGCACGAACGAGAGCGTTTTATATGTTTCTCTCGAGTAATACCTATTATGAAAAAAATTTCAAAAATTCGTACCAACCTACTCGTATGTTACACGTACCTACTATAGGCATTGTAGGCATCAGTTGGAAGTTTTATCGTTTTAATAATTGAAATGTTCACAAAAGTGAAACAGTGAATAAAATAAAAGTTTAATCGACCAACCAAATTTAGAGTTTTTTTTTTTTTTTTTTTTTTTCGCAAATCGAAACGAGAAAATTTTCATACCTTTTAGGAGTTTTGCTGAGTAACGTTTCTAAATTATGTAAATATTGAGGCGTGTTAATGATGACGACCTCCGATTCGCTGATTTTATTGGTTGGCGCGAGAATAGTGTTGATATATTCGAGCCATGGAATACTGGGGAATTGACGTTGAATATAAGTGATGTTCATAGGATTATAGAGTTTCGTAGCGTTTCGTCTTTCTTCCAAAGGCAACGAGATCTGTAACATGATCCAAAACAAACGTATTATCAAGTAGATAATTAAACATAAACAAATTCTAGTCAACATATAAGATTCAGTTTTCTACGCAGAAGATTGTACTCACGTTGGCTAATTGGATTTCAAAGTCTAAAGATTCGCGTAATTCTTTAGTAGCTCGATTTCTATCGGCGCCGAAAAGGACGGCGATATCGACCATGTATTTATAATAAGCAGCGACGATTTTTTCATCTAGACCTTTGACGAGGTATTCTCGACTTAATCCTAACGAAGCTTGATCGATCTGATGAATTGAATACATAATTTATTAAAATTCATCCGGAATAAGTAGGTAGGTATAGTTATTTGACACGTTCGAATTACTAATAATGAAGATCTTACATCGATAATTCTAACAGTGGTATTTTTTAAATCGGTAGCAACGGAGAAATCAATAAAATAATCCACACTGAATCCTTCTTTTCGGAACTTGTAAACACTGTCTCTCCACGTAAACGATCCTTCATCCCAGTTAGCTTCGAGAACCGGCCATCCTCCCAATCTTTTCAACATTTTCAACGCTGGTTCCAAACCAACTTCTTCGATTTTATCTACGAATTGAGGAGAAATACTTTAGTAAACATACCTATAAATAATGTGTTTCTTATGTGTACCTACTATGTACGTAGGTACCTAAGTAGGTATTATTAAAAGATTCGACTCTTACTTCGATCCATGCAAGCTTTATATAAATTCTTGGCTAGTTTATAAGGTTTGATATCATAATCGGAAATAGGCTCGGTGATGATCATTTTCAACTGGTCCATTAACAAGTCACTGATGACGGAGAATGTAGTCACCGAGGTTTTATCTTCGGGTACTTGAGTTTCTTTGAGGAATTTACCGCAGGCGAATTGGTAAAAGTCGTCACAAGGGTCGACAGTCGTGTCCATGTTCTTTAGAATGGCGCTAGCTGGAATTTAAATAAAAATTTAATTATAGTTGAAAGTATAAGTAAGTAGTTCAGTACGTGAGAATATCATTGTTAAAATCTACCTACGAGTACATTGAAAAATTTTCTTATTAGGTAAAAAATGTTAATATAAATACGACTCATTTGCATAATCGTAAAAATTGTATATTATTCAGGTTGACATAATACTATTTTATTTCAAACATGCGAGGGTTAAAAAATAAACGAATTTTATACACGTGTACCTATATTATGTACTCGCATATGAGGTAATTAATCTTTGTAACATTAGCTTATTTTTAAGGCAAGTAGGGAGATGATAGATTTGTGATACATATTTTATTGAAATTGAAAATTGATTTTTTTTCAAAAATCACTCCTCTCCACACACGAGATATTTTATCATTTTTATTTTCGAGTAGGTACGTATTTTCAGCGCTCTTTATTTTAAATGCATTATCAAAACAAATGCTTCAATTTCAAATTCTTGCATTTTTTTTCTGAGATAGAAAATCAATCACTGCATGAAATTTTTCTAATCGATCGTTTTAAAAATATTCCATCTTTTTCAAGTATTCTCGACATTTCTCGCAATGAATAATATTTTTTTCAATTTTCTAAACAATTTTTTATTTTTTTCAACATTGTTTAAATTACAAAAATATTTCAATTTTTTAATGGGTATGTTTTCTTGATTTTTTTTTTGGATTTTTAAAAGTTTTCCAAAAATTTGCTTTGTAATTAGGTAAGTGTGCAAATCATGATCAATTTCTGCAAAAAGTGACGATTAAAAAAAAAATTGAGCATTTTTAATAAGTACCTATTTAGAGTGAATACCTAGTTTTCAATTTTTATCTGAAATTTGACGAATTCTAGCAAAAATCATGGCAAAAATGACTTCGATAAAACGTATGAAATTTTTTTAATTTTCAAATCCATGTTTAATGCTTCCTCTCCCCCCCCCCAAGTTCAAAGTTTGAAAAAAATTTTAAAAAATTCCAATGTTTTGGTTTCTTAACATTTTTTGTACCTACATCAATATTATCATCTGAACTAAAGAAACGATTTTTCTGACAGAATAACAGAAGCTACCTATGAAAAATTTCCAAATTTTTCAAACTTTGAGCTGTTGTCGAAAAAAGGAAGTTTACCCAAACATTAACTTGGAAAATTGACATTTTTTTATGCTTTTGTAGGGGTCATTTGTTTATGACTTATAATTTTTGCCAAATCCCATCAAATTTCAAAAAAAAAAAAAAAAAAAAAAAGATCCACCCAAATATATAAATTGATACATTTTCAAGTCTTGAAGTGTGTTTCTAAAATTTGGATAGGAACACTTGAGGTTATTTTTTTAATGTTACAATAATATTTTTTAATTTTAAAATCATTAAAAAAAACCGGCACATGTTGGTTCGTCTAATAAACATTTTTTGGTGTAGTCTTATTTTCGAAATTTTCATAGAGTGATGAGGAGGGAGGAGTTCTGGAGGTTTGATAACCTCAAGTCAAACACAATTGATGAAATTTGTTCAAAAAGTATCAAGAATTTTGGCATTTTGGCAGGTATTTGAAAAATTTATCAAAAAACCGTATTCCAAATTTATGGACCTAAACATTTCATTCCTAAATTTTTCGAATTCGAGATTTTGAACTCATAGGTAAATAGGCACCCACCTTACCATAAAAACTGCCGAAAAAAATGATAATAAAACGTCGAAGAAATTAACGAAGGATTTGTAGAAATCATTGCGATGTGCAACTTTTTCTATGCGCTGTCCAGAGCTAAGCTGAGACAAGATTCGTCATTTTTCACATGTTTAAAATAAGTAATTTTTAAAAAAATGAAAAATATATGTCAACATGAAATTTGAAATGAAAAATTCACGACATTTCCTTAAATTTTGGCTACTGCTCTTGTGAAAATTTGTTTTCCCAAAATATCTCGAGTGTATGCTTAACTTACGTCACTTCAACGACACTTCATTTATTTTCCGTCTGTAAGTATGAAAAAATGCATTTTTTGTACTTTTGACTTTAATATCTCAGTAATAAGCCTGAAGATTTCGCTGCCAAAGTTTTTTTTTTCAATTTTTCATTGCGTCTGTTGAATATTCCCTTTTACATTGACTGACGACAGTAGCAAATATACCTTGTAGTATCTGGCCTTCGGCCACGAGTTCGCCATAAAGATCGCTTACTTTAGTGGGAATTGAACCAAAATTCATGTGCAAGACATCATTAAAAGTAAATACAATTAAACGAAAATCAGATTGATGTACCTATGTACTCGTATGTATCTCTAATATGGGGGAGGAACATTCATGACAAGAATGATGCATTATGTACAATGTACCGGTACACATATTTCCAAGTTGAACATATGCAAGTATGTACCTATTACACTATACATTACACACATATTGTAGGCAAGGCAGTAAATTATTTCGCAGCTCAATGTATCAAACATTTCAAGCCAACTTGAACATACACGCGTATCCATACTCCATACAATAAATGAGCAACTTTAAAGACCATCAGAACAGTATTATCATTATGGCAAACCAGCCATCAATCCTGATCATTCAATGAAATCGATCATAATACTCAACGCATCCCCTTACATACCTACCCTGGCAACGTCATTAACACGTGTGTAGGCAAAGTGCAATCAACACTAATCACCGGTACATACCAATTCCTAGCAATTAACGCCAATCTAAACGCATGTATGCGAATAATCTACAAATTATGCGATCATTTAGCTCATACATTTGATACTTACATTTGCAGCAGAATGAAAATTTTCCAACTTCTACGATAAATGACTCGAACTTACGAAAGTACGAGTATTTGTAATTCACACATCATCGTACAGTTATAAGTACATAAATATACATACCAGCGTTAATACATCCTGGCGTTGTACACATATCTTTACATCCATCTGCTTTGCCAGATCCCTGTATGAATGAATTCCTCTGTCTAGGTCTACCGGCCAGGCCATTTTGAGATGATAGAGATGGTAATTCTTCATCTGTAAGTATACACGTAATCGTTAACGCAATTATTAATAAAACACGACGATGAACCTTTCCAATTCCACATTTTTTAATCGATAATCGTTTCCATAGATGGATAATAGGTAACTGCGTTATTTATATTTTTATATTGTACTTATTCATCATAGATATTTCTTTCGTAATAACAAAATATCGTCATAATTGGCAGTATACCTATTCTTAGTATTTCACGACTAGTATAGAAATATACCTATAGGTACCTACCTACTAATAGAAAAATACGAAAAAAAGCAAATCTGAAGATTATAAGCCTATTATTAGCTTATAATTAAGATTATAGGTAGTAAGTATTTAGCAAATCAAAGTTACCATTTTTTTGAACACTTGTATATACTAGGATTCCAACAGATATCATCATCAGTACCACGACTAAAAAGGAAAGAATGGTAAGGTTTTTCTCCAACGTTGTTCTTCTTCTCCACCATGATGGATTCCTGCAACAGCAAAAAAAAATACTATTTTAGCCACCTGTGCGTGCAATAAAGTAAAATAATTTTGACATCCATTTGTTTCAACTTAAATAGGTACAGGTACATAGATTGTTCTTTTTATATAGTTTCCCTATATTTTCCATCGAACATTCGTAAGCGGATCTTTCGTCTGAAAATGAATTGATATTTAACCTCATCATAATTATGAATTAATTCAACGTTATCGGATGGTGAAAAATAATAATCATCTTCACCATTAAAACTGATTTCAGATGTTGTTTCTGTTTAAAACATGTACGTACTGTCTTCAGCAATTAAAACAGATTCAAACATAGGGACTTCAAACAGTTTCAAACATTTTTAAACTAGTTTGAACCAGTTCCAAACACGTTTGAACCCGTTCCAAACACGTTTGAACCAGTTCCAAACACGTTTTAATCCATTTTGAACACTTTCGAAACAATTTAAAATATACTTGAACTAGGTATGTATCATACTCATTTCAAACACATTTAAACCAGTTCCGAACCTGTTTAAACCAGTTTTGGACATTTCAAAATTATAGTTTTAAACCAGTTTGAAAACGCACTTCAAACCGTATAGGTACGTTTAAACAATTTTCAAACCATTCAAACATGGTTTAACCAGTTTTAAACACATTTAAACCAGTTTTAAACACATTCAAACCAGTTTCAAACACGTTTTAACCAATTTCAACCAGTTTAAACACTTTTAAATTAGTTTTGGTCTTGTTTGAACTTAAAACTCATTTCAAATACCTACATTTGAATAAGTTTTGAATATTTTAATGCCAGTTCAAAACTGGTTTGAAGTCGCATCAAACAGTTTCACAAAATTTACACACTTGAACCAATTTTAAAAACAAGTTTGAACCAGTTTCAAACAATTCCACATTCAAATCACTTTAGACATGTTTGATTATTGAACTCATTTCAAACAATTTTAAACACATTTGAACCTGTTTCAAATACTTTTGAACAATGGTTTGGGCTCGTTTCACATAGTTTCAAACAATTGAATCCACTTTCAAATACTTTTAAATCAGATTTAAACACGTTTGAACGAGTTTCAAACAGGTAATTCAAATTCAATTACGTTTGAGCCCGTTTCAAACAAGTTGAATTTAGTTTCAAGCAAATTTAATTCGGTTTTAAACAAGTTGAAACCAGTTTCAACACGTTTCAATCCATTTCAAGCATATTTTTAGCTACCTATTTCAAACATTGCAACTCTACTAAAGGATTTTGTTCATTGATTAAATAGGTAGGTAGGAAGGTAGGTAGGTCGGTACCTTAGAAAATAATTCAGTCAGATGGTTCTGGTTTTCCTTCATCGCATCAAATTATTCAGAATTTCAGATATCAAAAATAAACCCAAGATCTCACTTTACCAACCAATGAATTATTAATTATATTTTCAAAATTCAAACTGTTATAAATGTATAGAAGCGAATCTGGGGTAGCATTGCAATCTTATTAGATTTCACATGGGCACAATTCTACATTTTTAGGTAGGTATAAAAGTAGGTTTGATAATCATTAGGTATAGAAGTGCCAAAAAATGAATTTAAATGAGGATAGGTAGATATTATTCTTTTACCCTTGTTAGGAGTTTTTTTTTTTGCAAAGGATTGCTCAGTCTTACGAAGTATGAACCCACAATGCTTAAAAAAATCATGACGATTCAATTGATTCAAACAAAAGGAACAAAGATGTTTGTCTCAAATACAAATAAACTGTACGGTCAATCATTTACCGTATTTTTCCAATATTTTAAATGATT
The DNA here is from genome assembly GCF_950023065.1 of Planococcus citri. NCBI lineage: Eukaryota > Metazoa > Arthropoda > Insecta > Hemiptera > Pseudococcidae > Planococcus > Planococcus citri. The sequence goes on along the minus strand of NC_088680.1, from coordinate 42,610,746 downwards.
ATCTGCTCACACGTGAATGAAGAGTTTACACATTTAATCAGCTGTGATTTTCCACACACAAAAAAAAATTATAAACATTTTTAGCATAACTTTTACAGCATTTCAAGCTCGTTTTGCACGGCAACACTTGAAATTGAACACTTTACAACGAATAAAATGTCAACAATTTTAAAAATACAATAATTATTTTAATTATTTTTTAATAATTTTTCGTACTGTTCTGCAAGTTTCCTCCCCATTTAAAATTATTTTCGCCGCATTTCGATGCATTACATATAGAAAAAAAGTGAAAATTTTGGGCCATAAATAGCTTAAATTTTTCAATTAAAGTAAGTAATGCAGTTCTCCATCACCAGCTGTTTTCATTTTTATATCCATTTTTTTTTCAATTTTGCAGAAAAAATTAGGTACTTAACATTTTTTTTTTTTGCATGCATTTATATTATATCATAGTCAAGACCCAAAAGGATCTACATCCTGCTAATTTTTGCACGTATAGCATTCCATGCACATTACCTATCTGATCACAACAGGCAGGTACTTCACGTTCACTCACACCTTTTACCTCCGAATTCGCTAACCAATTCGAAAACGTCAATTACACCTTAAGCAAGGTCGCGAATAACCCAATTCCTGCACAGCACTAACCCATTGCCTCGATGCGATAATTAGGTATACCCAAATTGACAAAATTACTAGCAACGGTCACACGTTTTTACAAAGGTTATGAGTTACCTACTCGTATACACGGTACTTTCTCTCTGATCACGTCCTGGTTTGACGTCGTCGTGTCTGAATTATTACCTTCTTAAATTTCGCGTCAATATTAATTAATACTTCTTAATCGTCGCGTCATCGTGGTGTCGATAGCTAAATCTTTGCTGCAGGTACAACCTACCGCACACAGTTCGTCTGAACTCTGAAGAGGCGCCAAATTGATACGTATACGAACCTACTTAATCGATCAGCCAGAGATCAGCAATGACGTAAATGACTTATTCGGGAAAAAAATTAACCAGGTAGCGAGCACCAGGCACGTTACTGAAATTCGCAACGGTGTTCGGCAACGATGTTTACGAACACTGTGCAAAAAATCCTAAATAGATTGATACTTTTCACACGCACGACATTAATCTCGTGCAGTAGTTATGATAAATACACTATCGCGTATGGCGCAAGTAGGCAATTATGTAAATATCGAATGCAAATAAAATTATATGTACCAGCGGTTTAGTCTCCCAAATGTAATCATTCGATCCTCGTTTGTTTTTTAATCCAATTTTCCCAAACTAAGAATTTATTTTTCCGGCATTTGTATCTGTTTGCTGTATGTTTATTAGTGCTATAAGCACGTACAATGGCAGAATCTCCGAAAACATTCGCAAGATACAGAGGAGAGGAGAAGGGAAGTGAAGTGTAGCAGTATATAATAGTACGTCACACATAACAGGTGTGTAGCCTAGGTAATTGTATTTCAATGACGCGACGTCGAGAAAAATACTCTCCTCTAACGTCAGAACCAGAACAATAATTGCCCAAATTTTTCATTATGTACCAGTAATATGGATGGTAAATTTTACAAATACTGCAGGGAGAGAAGGGATAGAAGAAGATGAAAAATGTGTTTCATGAATGCATGATTTTAAGAATACCTACCTAATACCTTCAACTGATGATGATGTCTTCGAAACCTCGAAATTAAAATACGTAATTTTCTCGAGAACAAATACCGAAATAGCTCCACCTTAATTTTGCTGCATTTAACCTCATTTAACGCCTTTTTTCGCCCTCATTCCATCTTTTTTATTAGTAAATGACTTTATCAAATAAAAAAATAATAATTGTAATAATTTAAAATTATTTAAAAAAAAAAATTATTGAAAGAAAATATAATATTTTTTTTTAGTTGCATTAAAATGAAAAATTAATGAAGATCTATATTCCAATAACACTAAGATTCAAAATGTCACAGATTTCGAGTTTAATCGAGGAAAAAATCTGCCTATATGTACCTACCTATCTGCAAGATGATAAATACATTTACGTGAAATTCACAACAAAAAAAAACTAGTTCAATGAAGTTTAGCTTTTCAATTTCTGATGAAAATATTTCAGAAAAGCAATTACCAAATATATCTAACAAAATCTACAAAAATCGAAGTGCAGGATTTTTATGTATCTCTTCAAAATTTCAGTAGCATGAAAACGATTTCACTCGCCAGGAAACCTCCCGAGGTGTCCCTCTCTAGTTTAAAGGGGCTGCAATTTTTTTAAACAGCAAGGCCTGAAACCCCAATAACCAAAATTTCAAGTAGGTACAAAAATTGATTTTTCAATTTTTGATGAATTTTTCAAAATACACACAAAAATTGATCATTTTTGCCATGTTTTTTTTTAATTTTAAAATTGCTTAAATTGACTTTAAAAAAATTGTTGGCATTATAATCGTTTAAAAGTGTTTAACTTCAAGTCTTACTTAAAACAGCTTGAAGTGCCTGCTGTAAAAATGTTCATAATAAATGTTTAAATAACCATGAAAACCATTTCAACTGTGATGTGAAATAAAAATAGTCTGAAATGATTCATGAAATTGAATTGATCATCTAAAAATTGAGTTGTGGCTTATTCTCGGTTCATTTAACAAGTTTATGCGGATTTGAGCGGATTTCCAAGCTAACAAATCCATTGTCTTTTTTTTTGACAGACATATTTATAAGGACAAAAATAAATAAATCAAAAGTTTTCCATTCGTGCAGGCAATAGGTATTTTTTCAAATTTTTCCATTCGTGGAAACATTTTCAAAATTTTCCCTCCTGACAGTCATGACTCTATTTTGTTTAAAACCAATCCTCTGAAATCCAAATTTCACCATTTCGAGCTATATTGAAGCATCCGTATGATTTTGATTTTTCCAAATTTTTGAATGTCTCCAGAAGGCGAGGAAATTAATTTGAGCAGCTGAAAATCGAGTTATGGCTCATTATCGACCTGTTGAAAGAGTTTATGTACATTTGAGCTAATTTACGAGCATTTTTTTTAATTTTTTTCAGTAAGTATACTAACATAACAGTTTAACTCCGCTGGTCAAAAAATGACTCGATGTGTTCACCTGGAAATCGGCTCAAATGTATAGATCATCTCGTTGAACCGAGTCAAGAATAAGCCACAACTCGATTTTTAGCTGCCTAAATCAATTGTCACGCCTTCTGGAGAAATTAAAAAATGTTCGAGAAGCTTAAATCATGTTGGGAAAATTTCCAAAAAAAAAGTTATATCTACATGGGTAAAATTTCCCGCCAATAGAGAGCATGATTATTTTTTTTTTTTAAAGAAGATTTATTTTGGAAATACTTATTTTAAACAAAAATCGGAAAGTTCAACTTAATCGAACAATTTTATAAAATACGAAAAAATTATCGTCACTTCATTTCAATCGTCATCATGACGTTAATATGAACCGCCAACAGCTCTTAAAATGGGATAATTTCCAGAACAACTGACTAATTTTGCAGAATTGGTACGAAAGGTAAGCTGATTACGAAAAATTATGATCAATAGGTACAACATTTTTTTCAGAATATCCTGTTTGTTATCATTTTTGCAGGAAACTACATTTCTGACTAGCTTCTTCTACATGAAAACAAACGCTGAATATATGATGACTGATGACAACAGGAGGTGGAATCCGCAATTAATCAGACCCGGTACCTATCATATTTGAATTTTTATGTCAAACGCTATAATTTCAATCTTGCGATCGTTTGATTTCAACGATTGAATCATTGATAATGTATATGAAAAATATGAAAATAAATACTCAACATGTAAACATTCGTTTGATAGGTACATACCTACGAAAAGATAAATAATTGTAATGTACGAGTAGTCGAGTATGATGGGTTGGTGGTGCCAAACACCAAAGAAATTATCTAAACTAAAAGTCTAAAAAAATGACCTATTCTAAGTCAAAACTGGGTCCAACAATGCTCAAAAATTGCTAGTAGGCATACCAGAACAGAAGTAGGACTTACCTCCCCTGAAAGGAGGGAGTGAATCAAGATTTAAGTTCATGAAAAAAGTGAACGAGTCCGGACCTAAATGAAAATTGTCGTCAAGATGATCTATCGTCTTATCAATAATAAGTACATAAAGTATAGGTATGCTGCACATCACATATTTGTGCATAAGCAGGTAAGTATGTTGGATTTTTTTCTCGATTTTTCCCTCATCCTATTCCATTTCTCTATACTTATTTCAAATCAGCAAAGAAATTGTAATTTTCCATTAAAGTAAACAAACGCATAGAAATAAATAAATAAACAACACGTGAATTAATATTGAGGACACTGGGTCTGATTTTATGAAACACCGTCACCGCACAGTCTATTCGACGTGTTGTAGTTACTTATTGTATACTAGAACGCGACTGGACTTGGAGTTGGACGAAGTGTCCCAGAATTTATATCCTGATTGTTTGAATATGTATAAAATCAAAAGTAAACGTTTGTCGAAAATTTTCATTTTTTAATGCACACTCTCGAGTCTCGACATTCGTAGCTGATATCCATACAGTGTTGTTGGCCTATTTTGAGATACCTATACTTACACAGTTAATCGTCCTAAAACACGTTACATTTGATCGATATACTCGTATCTCACCGTTTGTAATGTTTATAGCTTATAATAAGTAGAGAATCAATTTAATCACACTGTCAGAAAGCAGATCCAAAATTTATGTTTTAAAAATATTTTCATTCCAAATATTTCGCATTGATTATAAGCATAATTATCGAAAAATATCGTTTCTGAAACTGGAGACAATTTTGGAATACAGTGGTACCATTTTTAAAATAATTGCCATTTTCAAAAAAATGATAAAAATTGCTATAAACATGTACCTAGGTGCTTATCAAATTTTTTCGGTTTTTTGAAACTGGCAATTATGATTAAAAAATTGGCATCACTGCATTCCAAAATGTTTCCCAAGTTTCAGAAATAATATCTTTCGATGCTTTGGGGTACCCAATTAATGAGGAATATTTGAGAAGAAAATACTTTTAAAACGTACGAATGACGAATCTTCTTTGAAATAAGCAATTTGCAAATTTTCAACAGTTCAAAGTTTTTGGATTTTGATGGCAATGGTCTAAGTTGACGCAGTACCTCAAATCATCTTTGGGACTGAGCCACGGAGCTAAAGCGAAACAACCCACGATTTTTTTCGAAAATGCTCTCTTTTTGAAGACCAATATCTCGCATCCAGGGGTAGCTCCGGAGCTGAAGCTTTTTCTGAGTGACTCGTCGACAGGGCCGTAGAGAGGGGGACAAGGGGAAACTTCGCCCCAGGTCCGAACTTTCTGGAGGCCTCAGCAAAACAATAAGGGCCTGTGAAGAAAGAAAGACTTTTGATTTAAAGTATTAAAGTGAAAAAAATGAACTTCTCGCATAAGAAATATTGTTTTTATGCTTCTCGAAATACAAATTTTCAAAAGCTTTCACCCTCACTTGAGCCTTGTTCTCTTTTTTTTTTTCAAAATTGACATACTAAAAAAAATCTTTGTCAAATATTTAAAAATTTGAAATGCAAAAAATAAACTTTTAGCATAAAAAAAACATCATATTTTTTAGTTCTCTCAAAATACCTCAATTTTCAAAAGTTGTCGCCTCGCTTGGCTCGGGCTTGTCCTCTTTTTTTCAAAATCAATTTCCTATTAAAAAAAAACAACGTTTTTAGACCCCTCAAAATCAAAATTTTCAAAAACTTTCACACTTGCTTTGCTCGGGTCAATTTTTTTTTGTTTTAACATAAAAAAATTCACATTTGTGCCCCCAAAACTCCAAAACAGAAAATGAAAATTTTATAAGTCATGCAAAATTAGTATTGTTTTCCCATATACCTAAGTCGGCAAATTTTCAGTCGAACCCCCTACCCCTCTCTCTCTCAAACAACCTCTATTATTTCGTCCCTAGAAATTGGGCTAAATTACATTTGACCCAAGCTCGCATTGGATCTCGATGCCCCTGCTCGTTGACTCGTCGTGACTCTTTCGAGAGAAAATTTCATTCCAAACATCTTTGTGAGAACAAATTTTGTTCCATTATTGAAACTTTGGAAGTCGTTTCTAGTGCTCCAGTAATCGAGCCACCCAGGAAACAGCTCCCCCAATCTACTAAAGGGTCTTTGACCCAAAATTTCACGAGTTTTCCGAACCTCTGGAGCTCGTATAATCTAAATATTTGAGACTACTTCATTTCACAATTTACTTCCTCTGAAATGGAAGCAGATTGGGCTCAAATTTTGAAACTTTGCAAGAACTCAAAAATAATCATAAACCGCTGTGGCTGAAAATAATCAAAAAAAAAAAAAATTGAAAGAATGGAAAGAATGGAATAAAAATTATTCCAACGTAAAAATTTTTCATTTCAAGTAATTTTTCGTTCAAGATGGAGAAAATTAAATAGGTATGTAGGTTTTTTCAAAAATATACTCGACAAAATTGAAACCCAAAAGTAGAAAATACGAAACAACTGTCAAATTATGACTTCAATTTCACCGCGAATTACATTCAGAAAATACCCTTTATTCCAATATCACACCGCTGTTCGGTGTTTAATACATCATCAAAGTTTTAAGCACATCGTATTCTCTTTCGGTATAAATACATATACGGCACACGAAGGTAATTTTTCTGGTACTTCGGTAAAGTTCATGACCCCTTTCCCGTCTATTGAAAAAAATTCTCCAAGTGTTGTATCAAGGCTGGCTAAGAAATTTAATAAACCATTAAATCCATTAATGCCTAAGTACAAATACGTATATTTTTTCGCAACACGAATATACGACGAAGTCGCGAGACGAAGAGGGTTACCAGGGGTCAATTCTACACCAGGTAAGTAATTTTTTCTCAATTCGTCATTCCCAAGTGTCTTTGTGCGGTTTTTCACATTTTTTATATCCTTTCGAGACTTTTTAAATATTCGATTGGCTGGAAAATAATCCGCAGGCGATTTAGTACATACGAGAAGGCATAAAATATTATTTTATGGTTCCTATCCTAATACATGCAATACTTACGAAGAAATGGACAAAAAAACTCGACGACCTAGCTCGAAATTATCTAATTTACATAAACATTAATTAATGAGATCTAGGTAAAACGTGCACATGTCTCGAGTCATAAATGTACATAATTATTATAAAACGTGGATATGACACTTGCATCAATTTTAGGAAGAATATATCGAATTACAGGATTTAGGTGGTTTTTGACACGAAATTGAAATTCACATAATACATAAATAGGAAAACCCATTATTCAATTCGTACGTATATGCAATTAAATTTCGACAGATCATAAAAATGATGCAAAAAAATCCCAGAACTCAACTTACCAATCGGTTACAGCAAAATAAACATATTTTCTGCCACAAAAACATCCCATAACCTAACACCTGATATTGGTATAGCACATTGAGTATCGAAGTATGGCACAATACGTTATAAGTACATAGTTTACAAAAAATGAAAAACTGACAAAAAAATTTACCTATTTAAACGATCGAATCCATTCGACGAAGTCGGGCTAACGATATGAATATTGTCTCGTAACCAGTAAATACAAGTCGCGCTTGTTTGGCGGATTGGCATTTTGGTAACTTAAAAAAATGTATACACCGGTTCGACCACGTGAATAAATATTGACTTATTTGAAATTTCATTATAAATACGAGTAAATTGTACGCGCGGTAATTGCATTTTCCATAATTTAAAAGCACATTAGCATTTTTATGTACGCGAGTGAAAACAATTTAAGGACGTAGCACTTGGAAAATCTAACATTACAAGAGCCGAGGAGCACTTTTTTAAACAGGTAGGATATACGTAATGTGAAACTTTCTCGGAGATGTACTTCAAAAAAACACAACAATATTTTCAAAGCGAGTATAAATTACGAATGAGCATTCCACGTACGAGACATAGGTAGGTACTCGTAAGTACGAGAACAGAATTCGTTTCAACAAAAAAATTCGACAGCATATCTAATTACGTCATAGACATACGTATTCGTTTTTCAAGTGTGTAACTGTGTACTACATTCATTTGAATCTTTCGATCATATTTAGCGTAAATGTTCTCCCAAAGTGCGAATATATATTTATTATTATGCCAGTTGAAATAAAAATAACTCGACTGTATCACGAATTACGCCGCGTTCTCATTAATGATACGTAAGATGAATACATAAAATAACACTGTTCATTTGTTGATCTAGAGTGTCAGTTCAGCAATTTGATTTTGTCAGAATGAAAGTGAAACTTGGATGCTAATGAAGTAATGACTGACGAACGACGAGCCTTGTTTGGACTTTCGTTACAGAAAATTCGAAGAATAGATATGCCCACCTTTGCTTACCTAACATCAAGTGTAAAAAAATTACGTAAAATGAATTGCCTCTAGTTAGGTACCTACTACCTAAGCAGTGGAGTTTCAGGTAGGTTGAGAAAAGCAGCAGACTATTGATAAAATTCAACAAAATTTTGAAAACGTAAATATCAAATTATTCGAACAATATACGTATTATAATTTTGTTTTTACTGTACCGGAATTTTCGGTGTAGGTAAATGTGAATACCTTAAGTATGTATGTAGGAGAGGAACATACGACGTACTAAATTCCAAGTTTATTTTTATCAGCATAGGTAGTTCGATAAATTTCTGCCAAATTGCTTATCAAAAATGCAATAAAATGTTTACGGATATTCTTCGATTTTTTCAAATTCCGCGAAAGAACACGATAAAACGTGTCTAAATTTATTAAAACTAACAACAAGATGTGATAGGGGAAGTACCTATCAAATTGATTCCCTAAATTTCATAGTGAAAATAGACCATTCGTACAATAATCTTCTGTAACAAGAGTCAGTCTTGAAATGAAAATCTGAAAATTGATTCATGCATCAATATCGACCCCCCTTCCCCTCTCAATAGGATTACAATCACTTCTGAGCCAATCTGAAACCTTTGGTAATGTCAATTTGAAAAAAAAATCAGTACCTATCGAAAAAATCGATTCTGTATAGATATGTATAGTTGATTTTTTTTCGATTCCTATGGCTACCTTTTTAAAATGATTTCTCGCTTGATCGTGTGTTAAAAGTCAACACCAATTAACGTAAAAACCATTTTCTTTTTGTGTCAATTTCAACTACCTAGATTTTTTTCATTTTTACGAATTTTTGTCAGTGTTTTACAAATTTTTGTATTATTTATCCCCTTCATTTTTGAACCATTTCCAACAAATTTTTGCATGTTTTTTTTTCAAAAAATCAAAATAATCGATTTTTGCGAAAAAAATAAAATCGATTCCAAAAAATATGTCAAAAATCGATTTTTTTGAGATCGATTTTATTGATTTTTGAATAAATTGATTTTGATTCGACATCGCAAAATCTCTACCAAACATTTCAATCTGCTGAAGATAAGCCATCTCATAGCTGGTGCTGGAGGCTTCAGATCGGTTCAAAAGTGGTTACGATCCACTCGGAAATTGAACTTTGTTGTTGAATGCATCGATTTTCAAATTTTTCCCTTCAAGCAAGTGATTTTACAAACACTTCGCGATTTTTTTGAGGCGGGGGGGGGGGAGTGAATACTTTGCATGGCACCAATTTTTCGCTTTTCCAATGTCTTCGAAGATTACGAGATTTTTTTTTGGGGGGGGGGGGGTCAAAAATACCTTAACAAGGTATTTTTTGCAAACATTTCTTCAAAAAAAATTCCGAGGAGGAGGAGTGACTAAAATTTTATGTCAAACTTTTTCCGATATTCCAATGGGTGGGGGGGGGGTGAGGGGAGGCGTATAATACCTTTATTATTTCAGTACATATTTCGTTTTTAAAATTTTTAAAATTGTTCTCATAGGCTTGAAATTTTGTATCATACTTTTTGAAGGTACTTTGTATTTATTCGTAATAAAAAAAAAAAAAATGCAACTTATTGATTAATGGTGGAGAAAACTGAAAGAAATGACTTTTTTTAAAGAAAATTTTCACAATTTTCCGTTTACGAAATGAGATTTTTGAAAAGTTGACACATTTTGAATTTAGAGCTACAAGTTTGAAAATTGAGAATTTTGCAATGATTTTTCTCAAGGTTCCATGAAGGGGATAAAATAATTGAATAATTAAAAGTTCTGTAGGAAAAGTAAAATTTGATTTAAAAAAAACAGAATTTGCAAGATTAGCAGGACCGTTGCGAAGAACATCGCTGTTTTTGCACAAAATCGATATTACGCCATCAAGTTCACAAATTCGACCAAACATCGAAAAATCAACTTTGGAGCTCAAAATTTGGTTCTGAGATAAGGGTGATACTATTTCAGGAAGTCAAATTTCAACTCGATTGGAGTTGATGAGTTGTAAAAGTTTTCTTGTACCAAAAAAGGCCACATTTTTCAGGTTTTCAAAAACACTTGTACTCGTAGAAAAAGATGGAGAAAATTTAAAACCAATTTTACTCAAATGCATTATGTACTTCAAAATAACTACCAAAAGTCTAACAATATTCTACACATTCATAAATAGCCATTTTAATTTTTCAAGATTGGAGTATAATGTATGAAAAATTGATTCAAATTTCAAATTTCCTCCTAAATTTTTAAGAAATCAAACAAAATTTCTAAATGGAAGTGCAAAACTTTGTGACAACTTTTAAAAATGTTTGCAAGATCAGTGGTCATTTCTCCTCTATTTGTAAAATGAATCCAGTAAAAGAACATATCAGGTCATGTGGAAGAAATTGACTCATTGTCAGATATTTATTTTTAAAAATGAATTTCAAGTAATAAACGTGCTTCGGTTGAGTTTCGAGAATAACATCAACAAAATTTTTGAAAAAAATCAATAGTAACTCATTCCTACTCTCGTACTCTGAAATGCACTCACGTCGATTTTTTTTTTTTGAAAAATGACTTGTCATCTGGTTTATGATTAGATGGCTCCCATACCATGAACTTAATTAGACATGCATCTATAATCACAATTTACCAAGAACTGATTGGAGAAATTCAAACCATGTAAATGTACGTACCTACAAATTGGTCGTTATTTGGATGAAATATGATTGGTAGGTATTCGTTGATCATTTGGATACAAAGAGTAGAGAGAGGCAGCAGAAATGACCAATTATACATATCAACTCTAGTCGATTTCAGCAATTAAAAAAAATGTAAATAGGTAATTTGAATCACATGTATCTACGTATTATAAAAATTTTAGATGTATTTAGATAGGTATTTTTTTGATATTTTTTTCGTATACCTAATTACTTTAATTGCATCAGATTATAAATACAGAATATTTTTCTTCATAACACCTCTCCTCGCACTCTCCTTTGAGAGCTGTAGCAATCAATAAAAAAACTGCACATTTTAAATCAAAATTATTTCTGAAAAAATTACGACTCATAAATCAGTATGTTCAGCCCAGATCATTTTTCAATACTTTCCTACTCAAGTTTTGATTGAAAATTTTTGATTCAGGTCCCCATCGTTGGCAATATTGGGACGTCTTACAATACATCTTCGCACATAATGATCTCACTAATTAATGAAAGGTTTGATGAAAATACCTCGACGTAATTATGCAGGTATTCATCAGCATGAAAAATACCTACATATTGTTGCGTGCTATACCCTAATAGTGAATCTTCGTCACTTCGAGCTTCAATCATTGCATGCAGAAATCAAGTGATATGGAACAGAGCAGCAGAAAAGTTTCTAATTTTGATGCGAAATGATAACATTTCGAATCATATTAACGAGTATGTTAACTACCTAGTTATTCTAATTTCCTTCACGCAACATTGTTTGAATCAGGATTCAATCAACATGAATATTTTGAGTAAAATGAACCACAATTATTCAAAAATAGAATAGTTCCAAGTACTTTGTATTATTATTCCTCGTGAATTTCCATACATTTTCCGCTCTGGCTAGCTCATGGCATACCAAATTTTGCTTTGGTGTGTGAAAAAAACCATAATGATCAAGTGCACTCTCCTCCCTCCTCAGCAAAGTGTAAATAGGTATGGTACTTACAACTCCGAATTTCAAAAATAGAATAAATAATTAAGGTAAGTATCCCTTATAAATAGGAAATTGTTAGGTGAATATATTTTAACCTTGGATAAAAAAAAACTGATACGGATTTCAAAAAAAAAAAAAAATCATTTTAATACCGTTAGGTACAAAATATCTACATAGCAGAAAATGCATCGGTTCTTTTCAATTTTAATGTATTCATATTTATTCGTTGATTATAACTTTGTTAAAATATGAGAAATTCATTAGACTAAGTCGAATAAGTGATAACCTGTTCCCGATTATGACTTCTATTTAATAAAATTTGACAGGGGATTATCTACTTTTTATTTGGTGGTATGCCAGAGATTCCCTTTTACTTCATTTATGAATACATAATTATATCTACCTATATGAATAATAAATAATTTCCTAATGAAATTTTTTTCAAGAAAATGATATATTTATTCGACAGCATTTCAACAAATTATCAAGTTAGATAAATGCATGTGAAAAAAGCTCCAGTTCTTCGAAGTTTTAATAATTCCTGTTTCATCAAAACATCATCGTATCAGGTTACGACCGTTTTATTCTCAATTTTTCTGAACGATTTGAACGAAACCAAGCTAGATCGAAAGTGCTTGTCCTAAAACCTAAACGTACCTACTTAACCAAAATTTCAGATTCTAAAGTTTATTTTTGGATTTTTGGGAAATTTGAAAATTTTAAAAATTAAAAAAAAAAATTTTCGGGGCCATATTTTGAACTTTTTTATAAAATACAAATTTTTTGAGCAAAGTAAACCATTGTGAATAATTCCTTCAATTCAACTCCCACACATGAATCACTTCTAATTTTGGGTCACTTTGGAGCCTCCGGTGATTTACCAATTTTCGCCAGAAACGTTCAAATCACTTATTCTGGAAACGACAAAAATGAACTTAAGGACGACTAACTTTGGTTGGTGCTTATTGAGTACTCTCTTTTGACCATTTTAAGTCGTTACCCCACGAAATTCGAAACGTGTTGGCTGAAAAGTGAATTTTTGACCAATTTGTAAATTGCACAAAAAATTTGATTTTTTTCGAGCTTTTTCTGGAATTTGCAAACTGGTCTAAAATTCATTTTTGAACTGGTACTTCTGAAATTCCATGGTAACTGTAAAATAATCTACTGGGTGTTCAATAAGCGCCGACCCATGTTATAGGTCTCAAAGTTCATTGTTGACTCCTCCAGAGTGATCTAAAATTTCTGGAGATGATTGAAAAATCACTGGAGGCTCCAGAATAGTTCAAAACTAGAAGGGTATTGATATGTGGGAGTTGAATTGAAGGATGGAATCATTTTCATCGGTTCACCTTGCTCAAAAAAATTTATATTTCATAAAAAAGTTTGAAAATCTGCCTTAAAACGGTTTTTTTGAATTTTCAAAAAATCCAAAAATGAGCTTTAAAGAACTGAAATTTTAGTTACGAGAGTTTTAGGAAAATAATGCACTTTTTCGATCTAGCTTGGTTTCTTTCAAATCGGAGAGTGCCCTGTTTAGAAGGTTCCCTTGTAAGACCTTAATTTTTTAAATAAATTTCATCTCCAAAGTTTTTCGATTGGACCAGCTTTGAAGTCTTTAACTTTCCCTTCACCTTCTCACACATCTAATGGTAGATAGTAGGTATGTTTTCAAATACATTAGTTTTAGTTTCGTTGATTGAAGTACATTTTTAGCCCTGCCTTCAACGGCTTCAACTCTTCTTCAGAGATTTTTGAAAAAAATGCACCTTTTGAAAACACCTATTCCCCATTTTTCAAAATTATTTTTTTTTTGAAGCTGCTATCGTTTTTTTTTGCATTGTGGAGCCAGAATTTATAGACCTGCTTCTGGAGAAGAGAGGCCAGGAGGCAAAATTGAAACGAAGAATGGTCAAAAATTACGAGGATGCTAATTGAGAAGGATGGGGGTGGGGGGGGAGAAAGATGTGAAGATTTTGGACAAATTTCGTGGATACCTTCGAGTAGAAAATAACTTGAAAAAATTCCAGGCACAGAGGTGCCTGTGAAAGAGAGTTATGAGACCTCAAAGTGTGATACGAGGATACACAAGTCTTTCCGAAAAGGGGATCTAATTTCGAAAACTTGAAAAAAATTGATGAAACTAAGTGTGGCTATTTTTTTTTTCAATTTTTTGAAATTGGATATTCTTGCCTGGGACACTGTTACTTTTTTTAAAGTTTATATCTCTCCTCCAGAGACGACCCCGAGCCTAAAATTTTCTCTATCTGGCCTTCAGCCAAAAATTTATATCTCCATGAAATTTGATCAAAATCTTTTCACATTTTTTGCGACTAATACCATATACCAGAGGTAATCGAGTACTCTTATGAACGCTCTTATCTAATGAATCATGCACAATTTGTTTTGAATCGAACTAATACGTTGACCATGGCTATTTCTTCAAAAACCCTTTAGGCTCGTTTTGAGTTTAAATTTAAATTTAAATAACTGTTTATTGTTTACTGTTGCTCTATTTTCTTTCGGAAATTCCCAACAAAACAAAAACGTCATAAAACAGATGATAAATTACACAGATCCTATACAAGATATAACATATTGCGATCGATGTATAATATTTCTCTTCATTCCAGACATGTGCCTCGAGATGAATACGCAAATATTCGCACCGATATCGACACTCCCAATTTATCATCACGACTCGTCCAGATTAAAAATACCTCCTCATCGATGGTAGGTAATTAAAATCAGCACGTTTATCAACATCAAAATCATCATCACCATAACAAACACCGCAAGTACGTTGTACTTGTATAACAACAATGTTGAGTATCACTCGAAAGGGATAAGTACATATTAAGTAGGTACTCGTATTTACGCGGTAAAGCTCATTAATCGCGATAGGTGTTTTTAAAAAAAATTTAAACTAGGAAAAAAAATTACACAACAGGAATCCGCCGTCGATTAATACACTTAAATATACACCGCGTCGATGTCGCTATAATGTTTAATTACTTGTATTACGATGACGAGAAGTCGAGAACTCATCGTCAACACGAAAACTAAATCTACACGATTGAACGCCACCGCCTCCCCAACTGCCCCCTGCCGATGCCGGTCGAATATACGAGTAATTACGCGACACAACACATTTTCGTACTTTGTTTTTCTGCAATTTTTCTTTCAGGTTAAATTGTCTTCTCGCGTTTACGTAACGTTTAATTGCCAACTTGGTATATACGTATACTTACCAGGATGAATTTACATTGTAATTGGAGTTTCAACGTGAGCATGTACAGAGTAATTTACTTAATTTTTGGTTTACTTCGTTGACTTAATAAATATGGAAACGGTTTCCGCTTCGAGCTCACGCGTAAAGGGATTACTAAATTTTACGTATCACTTGAGATTAAGGAGCCTTGAAAGAGCGTGTTTGTAATAATGTTTATCTACATATTATTTATTTCAAACCGACTTGTTACATTTTTAGTACATCAGTACCTACTTTACCTATAGATACATATAGGTAAGCTAGCATGTTTACTATAGGTATACATTACCAACTTACTAATGCGTTTTCTCTTATTTTCACTCATATTTATATGTAAATACCTACCCATTGGCCTGAAAATTATGAAGAAATCTTCCTATGTGTATCTTGGACTTTTTTTTTCTTAAACAGAATGCATAAAAGTTTCAACCATAAACAACACTTTTTTCTACCTAATGGAAAGTTTGCAACTTTCATACCTATCTAAAGGTGTGTGTGTGTGTTTTTCTTTTTTTTTTTGCAAGAATATGATAAACCATAAAAAAGAAATCAAAAAGTTATTTGAGCCATAAAAAAATTGTATTGACACGAAGCATTTGCCATTAAAATAGAACAGACTTTTTTTTACGTCTATATTCCATTTTTGAAATTGATATTCAAGGTCATTTCAATTATATTCACGTAGCACGTTTTTGTTAATTATTTGAAAATTTGATACATTTTTTCATTAAATGCATGAAAGTTGAACTTATTTCGTAACGACGGAATTTTTTGGCAATTTAAAAAATTCAAGGCTATTATGCATTTTTTATGCGATTTTAGAGAATTATGAGTAGGTACCTACCTTTGAAGAGAAATTATTATTATCTATTTATTCATTTATTGCTTCAGTACACAAGTGGAGAAATGAGAAAAGGCACCATAATACATCTAGTGAGTAAAAAATCAATTTTACTTTTTTTACGAATGTGATTTTTTTCAATTGAACTGAATAAGTCAACTTGAAAAATCTGATTAGAGAATTCAGTAGAAGGCTTTTCCTTTTTTAATGAGGCAATGGAGAAGGGTGATAGGGAGGCAGGAAGAGAGGAACTTTTTGCCCCCTCCCCCCGTAATCAATGACCCCACAGGATTTTTCTTCTTTTGGGAGGGGGTGGTGGTGGGAGGGAGGAAGAAAGGAAGAAATTTTTAACCTTTGTGCATCGAATACTTAATCAAAATATTTATATCAGTTTATTTTTTACGTGACTCAATTTTGAACACTTCTTATCGATTCGAATTTCGAAAACGAACTGAAAAAAATTGTTGAAGAGGCAAAAAACTAAAAAATTATGATTGAATTATGCAAAATTTTCAGAAATGTGATGGCTTCGAAAAATCATTCAGCCAATGTCAAATTTTTCAAACACATCCCACCTTCTATAAACAGGAAGAGGCTTCTCACCCCCACTTAACTTCACTGTGCAGAAAAATCTTCCTATTGATTTAAAAAAAAAGTCGTACAACAACAAAAATAAGACAAAATACATTCGATATGACAATTTTTCAAATTTCAAAAGTGTTGGGTTGCTGATTCCTGAGAACAAGCGAGAATATATCTCTTTGCTCCTATTCTTTTGATAAAAAGACAGCAAATCTCGAAGAAATTGAAAGTTTAAAAAGTTGGTAAATTGAAGAAATTGGTAAGCATTTTGATTTTTTGGAGCTCTCATCCCTCTTTCCCGAGCTTTGAAATCTTCAAAGAGTTCATAGAGGTGAATAATATCTGCAAGAGCAAATTACTTTGAATCTGGTAAAAATTGCTCTGCAAGTCTTAATTTTGGGAAAGAAAGCAAAAAAAAAAATTGAATTGCAATGCCAAAATTTCGTTCCTCCCTCGCTCCCTCTCACACATTTAAACTGTCCCATGAATTTTTGTTTCCTAATTCGGTTTAAAGCTGGTCATTTCTGAAACCCCTCTGGAAAAAAGGACGATTCTTCAGATTTGAAAAATTGCACCAAATTGGTCCTATTTGTCAAAAAATTTTACATAGAATATTTTTTATTAATTTTTTTCGATTTTTTTTCGCACAAAATTTTGCTATTTTTGATCATAGTTACCAATAGGTAATTCCAAGAAAAAATTTTCCTGTGTATATTTTGAAAAAAAAAACTGCAACGTAACATTGATTCAATTCCCTTCCCATCCCGATAAAAGTTTGGAAAAACGTCAAAAATTTTCTTTATAGCATTTTTTTGTGGGTAAATTAACCCTCAGGGAAGTCATAAACAAAATTTTCAGAAATTAAAATTCAATTCAATTCGGTTTTAAAATACAGGGTGGTTCAAATATAAGGTTTTCATACAAATATCGTTCAATAAAGTTGAGCTCTCTAAATTTTTTTTGGAAGTACGAACATCTAAAAAAAAACAAACCCACATTATTGGTAGAAAAATTTTGTACTAACTCAACATTTTTGACTTTATTACAAGTAAATCATTTTTTGTAGGTTCCTTACAAGAGAAGTATTCCAACTATTGGAAAATTTCTTGAATTAGATTTTTTTACAAAAACTATCACAAAATACGTACATATTTATGAAACTTAATTTCAGGATTAATTTTTGGTAAATTTTGAATTTCAAAGGCTCATTTTCTATCAAAATTCCACCACATTGAGGTAAAAAAAAAAAACTGAAATTTGGTTTACACTTCATTTTCCATAATCCACCGCAGTCTTCTAAAAAGGATCTCAACCATCACCTATAAAAAAAAGGATCATGGGTGGCTAGTTCAAGTTTACAGATGCTGAATTTTATTGAAATCATTTTTGTGGTATTTAAAAAAAAAATGGAAATAGATATTTGAATTTTCTGGAGGCTTCAGAACGTCTCAAAAGTCAAAACAATCACGAATCGATTTGAAAATTCGAAAACAGAAATGTAAACAAAATTCCAGTTTGCTACTTCTATTTGAACAATTTTTGATTTTTATATGGAAAATAACCCAAATTTAAAATTCAAAAATTCCTCTAAAAACCAAAATATAAAATTCAACCCTTGAAACAACATTTTTGATTTTTATTGTCTGAGTTCAAAAAATGTCTGTCATTTGAGATAGGTACTCTCTATATCCAAAATTGATTTTTTGTCATGAAAAAATTGAAATAAATTCCCACTAAGAACAATCGATTGATAAAATTTCCAATTTTTTTTCCAATTATGTACAATCTCAAAAACAAAGCTTTTCAGAAAAAAAATGAATGGCTTTCATGTAAAAGATTTTATTTTAGGTAGGTACTTACACAATTTTTTTTTTTTAACAAAAATTTAAAGGTCCTGCTAAAAGATGAAAAAACAGACAAACAAACAAAACGATTTTTTTTCCTAAAACCTTACGTGCATGGGTCAATCAACCTATCAAGGACTCGAGCCACCCCACGAGGAGTTATCGTGATATTTTCCACATCGATACGAAATTTTCTCAGAATTTCCAGCCTAAAATCCGAATTTGAATAAAAATATCATATTTTTATCACCTTACATAACTCTCTTCCGTACATGAATCGGCTCTTTACAACGTGATTTTTTTTTTATAACACGTAATAAACTAATTTACGACACTTGAGACACGTTAATCAGAACTCGGACAAGTGTGGAACGAGGAACAACTTCTTTCCGACAATTTCCATATATTTTAAATTATCCTTGAACTTAGCATAAATGCATAATAAAATATATTCAAATATTAACATAGTAAGTATGGTATGCGGCTAAATCATCGCGCTTAATTATGTCCAGATGCGATCAGCAGCATTTTCAGTTTTCACCTTGGCAGTTGAATTTCAAGATCAATACCACAAAATGATAAATTTACCTAATACGAAAAAAATCACGTTGCGGAGGTGTAAGCTAACGAGATGTTAAAAAAGTGACAATACGACAAAACCGATACGTGAAAAATGGATTCGAATTAAAATTTTAAATAATGCAGATACCTTACCTACCTACAACTACTCAGTTTTGATTCGCTCGGTCAGTTAACGAGGTAAAAATAAATAAAACTTCACCGAATATAATCCGATGAAAAATTATACGAATATTAATGAATTTTTTGCCACCCTCATCAAACAAATTACACAGAAACGTTTTTTTTTTTTTTTACTTTTCAAACGACTAATTTGGTCTAAGTCCAAATTTCAATCACAGTATGTGAAATTAGGCAAGACGGCGTAACATACCATAAACCTCACGTTACGCCTCTCGGGCATATTTTCATTTAGAAAAAAAAATATATAGAGAGTAAATTCGAGTATAATTTCAGACAGGAGGAAAAAATACCCATCGATAAATTTCACACACGTGAACCGGAAAAGGTTAATCACCGTCACGCCACATCTGGACCATAACCAAAAATCCATCTGCGCAGGATTGGAGCTTTGCCAATTTGATCGTTTAATTCAAAACCAGGTCAGTTATCAGGTTTCATGTCGAGAGCTTTTTTTCTCTCTCTTTCATTCTTTCAAAACAATCAATAAAATAAAGGCTATGTATGAAACATACCGCAGAACCAGTTCTCTATGCGTACTTTTATGATATAATTATTTTCATCGTCGAACTCATCTACAGTACAAGGTGTACCTACCTATCTATCTATACTATATAGATGGAGGATCAACTGATAACGCATTCATTAATCCTCTGTATGCGGTGCACCGTAAGCAACGGTATTGTGTCTCGTATGCATAATAAATGACTGACTGACTGACTAGAGCTTCATTTTATACCTATGTTTGACGCCAGCTTCAGTCATTATGTGGGTCATTCTTTTCGACCACAGTTTACCTACAATTCGTGCCATGCTTTTTAACCGTTCATCAACTAAAACTATAATACGTACAACTGGTTTAGAAAGGTCTCAAAGACCAGTTTTCACGCCGAGATTTATTATTACTAGTCGATACTTCATAATCGTCGTACATGGCACATACATAAATGATACATCTATCGGACAAAATAAAAGGAAACTGGTAAAAAAGGAAGTCAGGAAACCAGTTTCATAGATGCATATTATGTATTTCATTATAATAAATAGTGCATTGGAGATGAGCACAAAACAT
The DNA here is from genome assembly GCF_950023065.1 of Planococcus citri. Taxonomy (NCBI): domain Eukaryota; kingdom Metazoa; phylum Arthropoda; class Insecta; order Hemiptera; family Pseudococcidae; genus Planococcus; species Planococcus citri. The sequence goes on along the minus strand of NC_088680.1, from coordinate 42,590,291 downwards.
GGCATCGTGTTCAAAAATATGGGTACGTAGAATTTCAACAATTTTCTTTCATTTTTGACTTCCATCACTTTGAAGTGAGGAGTTGAAGTTGGACAATTTTGAATTTTTCATATCGTATTGATCAGAAAATTGCTCCAATGTTTTCGTTTTTTTCAAAATAATACTCGTACAAAATTATTGGCAAGGGCATGTCATGAAAAAAAATAAATAAATATGTAAACCAAGAGAGAAGATTTACTACAGATTCAAAAAATTTCAAAAAACAATGAATTTTGAAATTTTCTACAAAAATGAAAAAGAGAAGTTTTAGTTACCATTATTAATAACACTTCACTTTTGCAAAACCTACCTAATTTCATTTGGCATATTTTTGTAAGACGATAAGTCGGTATTTTTTGAGTTCTCGCTGACACCCCCCTCCCCACATTCTCACAAGCACACAAAAGAGTAAGTATGGTTTCGATTTTCATAAACAGATTTACCTAAATATGAAAAAAGAGTGATTAATGGAATGAAAAACGAAAAAGGTCGAAGGGAAAAATTCCAAAATCAATCAAAATAGGTACCTAATTGAAATTGATGAAACGATAGAAACTCAATTCTTTCAACATGTTAAAATTCAGTCATTTTAGACCGTTTGGTGAAAGGCCAATTTTCTCCAGGAAGTTGAAATTTGTCTAAAACAAATAAGAATCAACTTCAACAGCCAACAACACTAGTCTGAGACCACATTCGAGTGTTATTTAATCGAAGTTCGCGCGATTTAAGCTCAGGAGGAGAAAGAGAGGAAGAGGGTTCCGTTCCAACTGAGAAGTTTGATTGAGCACCTTGAATCTCATTTTAAAAGTTGAATTAGAAAATTGACTCATCAGCTAGGCACATGAACTTGAAACCTCACCCCCCCCCCAATGTCAAATTATGGACCTGTTGAATCAGTTTTCTTTACATTTGCAGCTTCTTCAATACTATAAAAATCCTACAAAACCCAACTTGGAACAGTAAGAAGTTTAATTTTACTACTGAAAATTTCATAAAAGAAGTTCAGTGAACCGATGTGGAGTAGTAGAAAAAATTGAATGGTTAAAAGTGCAAAAACGCAGTTCATTTTTGAAATTTTTGTAAACCTAACAGTTCTTTTTAACATCTCAGAGAGATCAAAAGGGTAAATTTCGAAAAAAAATTAAAAGAAGAACCAACTTGAAGAACCAGATAACGATTCTCAAAAAAAAAATAAAAATAAAAAAATAAAGAAGACGAATTCAATACTTTCGTAATGAAAATCGAGGAAATCGAGAAATTCCTTAGAGGTGATCTCAAAGTTTTTGAAATGAAACACGAATGCTCAATTATTTATTCGAAAATCGAGGATAACATCCAAAACAATTTCATTTTTAGAATTTGAGGTTCAAGTTCACCTTCACACTGAACAAAATCGGCAGGATCCTATAGAGAGGGAAGGAAGAATGGCTCGAAAAACCTAAGGATTTAAGCCAAACAATAAATTAAATGATGATGAATTTCCAAATTCATTAAAAAATTTTAACGAAAATAAATGAACAATTGATTCAAACCAAAATGCAATTGAATCATATTTTAAAGTTTACTTTCTATTGAAGATGGATGAAGGAGGGGGAAGGGGGAGTCAAAATGAAATTTCCCTTACGCTTGCTTAACTCTCAGTAACCCTTGAATTTGAAATTTATGAATGTACCTGTTTAAGTTTTTTCAAATTGAAAAAAAATTACAATAGCGAAGTATGAAAAATGTTGAATTTTTAGAAGCAATTTTTGAAAGTTTTTCAGTCATTTGGAATGGAAACCCCTCTCCACACACAAAAAATAAGCCAAATTTTTTTCAGACTATACTGTGTACAAAGATCGGGTTGCATTTTTTTAAATTCTCTGTTGAATTTTGTTTTAAAAATTTCATCTTTTTATTTATTCTTTTTTTTTTTTGAAAACCATAATCCAATTTTTTTACTCAAGTACCTATTTCTCATATGAAAATTTTCGAAATTCATTCCTCGAATTATGTACTTCGAACGCTAAAGAAAACGTCGAAAAAACATCCTCCAGAACATTTTGACTGAAATTCTTTGGAATGATCTTAAGAGCATTTCCATCAAACTGCATGCCTGAAAATATTCTCAAAATGGAATTCTGGCGACAGAAATCAAGTTTTACTCATTTTGAAGAAATTTTGAGATTTCCAGAGACATCATAATATCTATGGTCGATGGCTCCAGGACGGCTGAAAATAGAGGAAAATAGCTTTGGCAGACGTTAAGATACCAGAAATCTCACATTTTTTCGATTGTATGCTCAAAAATTTGTTAAAAATCGAAAATAGACAAAAACCATTTTCTCTGATTCTCCAAAACACCTTTTTTAGAACTGCAAAAATTTCTAGAGCAGGAATAACCTAAAGGTATAGAACACATTCTGGCTCTTTAGAGAAGAGCGATTCCATCGTTTGTTTTACTTTTTCAATTTGCATATTAAACTGTGTACCTACTTACTCACACATCAATTCATTCGAATACCTAGTCCTATTTCCTCCCACACCTCTGAAAAAAATCATGGGTGTAAATTAGGTCGATTTTTATCACCGACGAATTCCTCCTCGCACAATACCATACAAATGCAATCCGCGTCCAAATCAAGTTCACTTTTACCGAATTACAATAAATACGCACTTGATAGTTTTATTAAAAACACACACACGCAAACGAGTTCTTACTTTCTGCCAGTAAGTCACGTGAAAACTAGTTTCGCTTTACCAGACTACAGAGAAAAATTCTCCTAAGGTGAGCCAGTCCACAACAGTGAAAAATTTTTTGGCAACCTAAGGTGTTTTGTTTTCAAATTACACCATTGATCTTCGAGTCGATGAACTACCTATCTATCTGTATGCAAATATTGGCGCGGTACAGATTAGAAAGTAAGTAAATGAAAGGTGGAGTCTTCGTGTACATACATTGTGCTAAAAGTCGATGCTACAATGGATTATGTAGATCAGTTTGAAATCGCGAATTGATTCAACGGGTAAAATAGGATTAGATTTATAGATGGAGATCGAACAGAATTGGAGTATTTTTTCGATGTATCTAGGTAAAAGTAGGTAGGTAGGTAGGTATACAATACGAATAGCGAAGCTTTTACAATCATGAAAGTGAAATTCTTCCGCTTTTATAAAGCTATAAGTACGTATTAAAAATGCTATATAATGTATAGGTATACTTTTTCCATTTATTACGTCTGAATTTTGCGGCATCGTCAATTGTTTCAAGTGTAGCTGATTCTTCAAGAAAGCGAAGCCAATAAAAAAGAAATTGCGAATGCATTTAAAAATTCGAAAACGATGAAAGAAACGCCTTTATAAAATTTATTCACCAATTACTTCGGCATCTCTCAGATCACGACAAGAAAGACTGATGCAATTTTATCTACACGGTGATCTGCAGTGCGTGCAAAATTCCTACAATGAGAAAAAATATTCATCGAAACTAGAGTTTTCTTCTTTTCGCTCAAAGTATCTCAAAAACAAAAATCTCTCCGAAAAAATTAAGCGCACTTTATGATAGGAAATTTTGCGCTTCGTTATTTTTTTCGAGTTTATTTTTTTGGTAGGGCTTTTAGTTTTGCTCACGAGCCGATCCTTGAAGAAAATTTACGATTTTAGAAAAAAAAAAAGAAAGAGAGGGAGAGAAAACTTGAATTTTAGAGCATAAATGTCCCTTCGCGCAAAAATTTTTTCTGGGCGCTTTATTTTTGAATTTTCAATCAACGCTCAACTTAATTGAACACCTTGTTTTTTTGAACTTTACATACTATGGGTCACCCTGTATTTATTTACAAATCACTTTCACGTTTCATACTCACATCAAAATTAAAATTTTTCTCACACATCAAAACCTTGTACCGCCGTAATAACAACATGTTCTGAACACAAACTTATCAAAGTTGCTTTCATACTTCCTTATCAAAAGCTACATTAAGCGTAAACTTTCATATAATGTATACGCACACGAATGAACTTCGAAACTGGTTTTGGATAAAAATATTCTCGAGCTTATTTTCAAGTCCGAAATTAGACCTAAGCTTGCACGCATACATACTTATTATAAACCTGCGTAAATAATTAACCCAGAGTCCCAGACGACTATTGATCAGCTGATTAAATTGATAACAAATGTGTGCGAGATAATAAAGTTTTTAAAAAAATCACGAAGGGTAAACTGGTGAATTATCGAAAAGCTGCACGTAATTCAGGAAGTAGATATAATTATTTTGAATAGATTAAATAAGTAAGTAACGGCGACCTTTCTTCCACGAAAAAGAAAATAGAAAATAAACATCCGCATACTTACATGCTCACGCAGGTAGAGTATAATTTTAGCTCTTTTCTATTCTTTAAAATAGATTAAAAACACGCGCTGTCAAGAGGGCCTTTTAATGAATCAATTTTTGTACTTCTTTCCCACCAGTGGACGAAACTGTAAAGCAAATTAGTTCACGCATATTCTTGAAGAAAAAATCTTTTGGTCACGAATCGAGTCGAAATTTGGGATGGTGGGGTTTTCGAGTTTTCACCATCTATTGGAAATCGTCCTTTTTTGAGCTCAAAATTGAGGCATTTTTTTTTTAAATTCGAGTTTTTAATGACCTTTCTGGATGACTTGAAGTCGCTGAGCACAAAAATCACGTCCATTTTGCAATTCGATTCGTAATGTTCGAAATAGTCGAAATTTCTTTTTGAAGCAGCTCGATCAACGCTCCAAATAGAAGCCAGATTCAAATTCGTCGACCTCGAATTAGTGGAAAAACACATTTTACTCGATTTTTTTTGGAAATGAAAAAAATTCGAAAAATGCAAAAGGGCTAAAGCAATGATCCTCCCGAACCCAAATTTCAAAACGCCCAGCACACACAACTTCAAATTCTTTAAAGAATTTTTAAAAATAACTTACTCAAGTATTATTCTTAAATTTGCTTGTTTTTACTGTGAAAATTTGGTACTCACCTGAAACAGAGAAATAAAAAAAAATCGATTAAATTAAGTAGGTACAGATAATTATCACAACACATTTTAAGTAGGTACCTATAGGTATAGTTCATTTCAAGTTGAAAAATTCAAAATTGCCTTTTTCAAGATACTCACTCAAAATATAGTTAAATTTCACCAAAAAAAACCGAAATTTTTTCTTCAATTAGTGAAAAATTTTCAAATTGACGTAATCGACCGAATCGTTCAAAATTTACAAATGAAGTTTGAAATTTGGTAAAAACAATTTCCTCAATAGTTCTCGAAATGTTATTAAAATAGGTAGGAGAAAAGTATGATGAGAATTGCTCTTGCTCAAGATGACGAGCGAATTGTTTGAAATATTGAAAAATTGACTTTTGAAAAGTGTAAAAATTCATTCTAAAAAACATGAAAAAATTGATCAAAGACCATAAAAATGGCTCAAAACAGCTGAAAAAAAAACATTGCATCAACATCGAGAAAAATATTGTAAAAATATTGTCTTTGACTTCAATTTTTTTTTCAAAAGCAGAACAAAATAAATTTTTCAAATCAGGTCGTGCTCTTGGTTAGACTAATATTTGCTATGAACTGGTATAAAAGAACCTTTACAATTACAATCCTTCAACTACAAACAAGCTGAAATTTGGCTCACTAAAAATACGTGTCATCCACATCTCAGAACCAAACTTTCATCTGCCAAAGATGATTTTTAGAAAATTTTTGAAAATGGCGGAAACAGCTTGCTACTACATTTATCAGTTTCTTAATAGACATATACTGAAATCGACTTCGACTCCCACACCCCCTCCCCCTTCACCAAGATCATGACCACTTTTAAAGCCAATCGAGAACTCCCGCAGGAAGTTGGCATTTCTTCAGCAATTCCAACAAACCAGAATTGTGCTAGATATAATCAACTTTGCTTTTGCTAGAGACTCCAATGTGATTTGAAAATAAGAAGTCAACTTTAAAGAATAGAGAAGTTTCCGGTTTCGAGTGTCAAGTGTCATAAGAGAAGAAAAATTTTCAAATTCAAGATTTTTAGTAATCTTGTCCAAAATTACACTTTTCAACTTGTCATCTCAAATTCGTGATTCACCTCCCATAATCAATTTACAATAATACATACGTCGAACTTCTGACAAAATCAAATTTCTAGGAGTGAACGAGAGGGAATGGAGGCCAGGAGACTTTGGAGTATAGAAGAAGTTTTATTCGTTGGAGAAGAGCTCAAGGTCTTCCTGGAGGCTGATTAGCAGAAAAGTGGTCGCAATCGATTGGGAATGAAGACAGGGAGGGAGGGAGAGAAAGAGGAAACATCAAGATTATATTTCCTCAGATGAAATTGATTACAATATCTTCAGAAGCAATTCAAATATGACAAATGAAAGTTAACAACTTTTGCTGGAGGCTCCAGATCGGCTGGAAAGGAAATTTCTACTCTAACCTCCAAATCATTTTTAGATTTCAATATTGAATTTTTTTTTTGTAAAGATCGGAAAATCAATTTTGGTGGTAGAGGATTCAGGGCTCCTTAGCAAGAAATCGCCAAAATTTCAATTTTTTCACATAACTTAAAAATTGCCAAAATTTCAGGTTTTCAGAAACAGAAGATGACGGAGAAAATCTTGAATCAATTCTATTAAAATATCTGCCCAGTAAAATGGTCAAAATTTCAATTTTTTCAAATAACTTGAAAATTTTATTTTGAGGCATGGATGATGATCTTTTATTCATTGCTCTTTCAGTACGCCTTTCAACTCAAATGGAATTGGTGAGTTATACCCACAGGTTCTTAGGTTCCCTTGTGCGAAGAAAGTAAATTTGAGCTAATTTTTTTTTGGAAGGATAGGATGAGAGAGGAGAGGTATATTTTGAAAATTTTGAATGGGGACCAATCCTGTTCAAAACTGTATATTTTATCTCTCTAAAAAAAGTTAGTATTCGACATGAGAATATTTTTTTAAAAGTACATATGTAACTATGAGAACTTCAACCTCTGAAAAATCAGTTCATCAATTAATTAGTAAATTTTTCAACGTAAAATTTTTGGAAAAATTCAACAGATAATTCTCGAATCAAAATCAATCAATCCACAACTCACGATTACAACCACAATGACACCGAAAAGGACATAGGGAAGAAAGATCATCGGGGCCAAAGTCCCATCTCAAGATCATTCACACACTCACGCAGATCAACACATCGATCGATCATTTCGAGATCGAATTAATCATTCAGCACGTACTACGCGATCACTGAATCGATCGCAGAGGAATATTAATTTCCTCGTATTTATATAATTTTTCATTCTTTGTTATATCACTGACGACAGAGACGACGACGATCAAGCAATGATCGAGCTACAATGCGCATTCAGCGTGTAATTTTTTTTTTACGTAAGTATACCTAATACCTACCTACCTATCATACCCAGCACACGGGTATTATTAAATGTATCCATTTGGAAAATAACAACATAAATGGGCACGTGTTCTATCACATACTCGTCGTAGTATCACGTTTATAAATTCAATGTAAATGTGTCGATAACATACCTATGTAGCTAGAGAGATACTATGTAGATATGTACGTATTTGCCACAGATAGAAAGGCTTCAGCAATGATATTGGATTGAAAAAACAGAGCATGTTGGCAAAGTTCTGGACACTTCGAAGGTTATTGAAAACGTGTGTTTGTACGTTTTCCGAACGAATTTCGAAGAAAAACCTCAATAATTTAAAATTTTTTTGTCCTTATTGATTAGCATAACAGCGGATCCCGTGGCTTTTCAGCATCTCAGCACGTTGGTATACGAAGATTCCCTCTCCCCCTCCCATTTTTATAGTCCAGCTCCATCAAAGTGTTTGGGTAGGTAGGTACTTAAAAACGTGTCGAGCTAATCCGAAGAAATTTCCATGAAATGATTCTTTCACCGTGTCCTTGGCTCGATCACCTTGCCCGTACTGCCTTGGCAGATTATGTAGGTAGGTATCGTATTTTATATATAGTAATATACTACATTCGTCTTGGTGTGTACCCGGTATATAAATTTTATGAAAGTAATTTTTCATCTCGAAAGTACCTCGTGCGCGTCAATGAACATTGTAATTCCCTTTTAGGCGAAGCATTCAATGTAAAATCAATTACCCACTCTAATCATTCGCCCATTACGCTAATTAATAAATCACCTAGTCTCATAATCGGCGTATCTTCATTCAACGAAGCTGTAGCTAGTTGATGTCGAATGGAATCCAAATGCAAAACGATCAGTATTATCGATATGACCTATCCCTTTTTGACGCAGCTATAGCCGAGACTTCCTCGTCTATACGATTAATTTTCACCGTCTCAAGTCTCAACATTCTAACGATATTTTTCCTCACATATTATTATAAGGACGCGTGTTTATTTTTTAAGAGCACACGAGCCCGGAAATAACCTTTCGAGGCCGCACACGTCTAAGCATACAAGGCACCTAACTACCAAGGTAGGTAAAATTGCACCCTTAAAAAATTTATATTCGAGTATTTACAATATTCAAGTTGGTATTTGAAATACAAACGAGTTTGTGACTAGCTTTTCACCTTCATCTACGAACACGAGGACTAAAATTTAAGTACAATACGTATATGTACCGTACCTATGAAATTAAACCCACAGACCAACATCTATAGAGGTATCCCAGGAGCTTGAAATTTTTTGGCCCAAGTAACACCAGGTGATGCGAGTGACCTGAATTTTTAACTACATACTCATCCGTATACACAACAATTAATCAAGGATGTTGCGGTGATTTATACTCAAGAATCACTATAGGATGGGTTTTAAGTACCTACCTACCTACCTACCTACCTACCTACCTACAACAATACACTCTATAAATATACCATATTCTAGCGGTTTCTCGTACCTCGACCTACGACCATAGACATTCAAATTAGCGCGCAGAAAATTAACCATAAATTAAGCAGGTAAGTAAGTATATACCTTAAAGATGCTGAATCAATTAGATAAAAAAAGAAATTAAATACCGAGAACAAGAGATTCAATTTTTGGTAGGTACTTAGATGTAAGTATAATAATTTTGGCAGACGAGAAGAGAAAAAGAGGAAAGGGTGAAGGACGTGTTGTACATATATATTTCAGACAAAGGAGAAAGAACCAAAGGTTTTATTAATTAATTAAAGATTTTTTGCACGTAAACAAAAAACATGTACCTATACGATTGAGCGTTGATAGGTACCTATTCCTATTCCGTAATTTTGTTCTGAATAAATAAAGAAATTTTCTATAACGATTCGTTTATTATTTTATCGTTGCTCGGATTGTTGTTTGTTTAACTTAATTCATTATACCTAATTACTGGTATTTGTTTTACCAACTGAGTAAATTTGACAAAAGAATATAATTTCGAATTTGTTTTTCCTACGTTTTGCTAATGATCGAATTTGCGGAATATTCGAAGAGTAAAGTTTGGAAAAATATGGTAAGCTATCACATTGATGACTGTCTAAGTCTTGTGTGTATTTGTATAGATTCGATATTTTAGGATGATTTTTAATTTGAATTTAACATGTTCTACACGTAAAAAATTTATCGTAGGATTTAGGAGAAAGGAAATTGAAAGAATTTTTTTTGAGTACTTCATGAAATGATTTTGGAATGAAAAATGTTCCTCTTTTGATGTTGTAAACCTTTGTTTGAACAGTTTTTTTCAAATTATTCATTGTAAAAGGAGTTGTCATTTGAAGAAAATCACAGTTTTTTCAAAAGGAGTCCCTCCTGCTTCTTCTCCTCCTCCTCTTCCTCCTCCTCACAAAATTATCTTATCTTACATTAAAAATGTCTAACAAACAGGAACAGGCAAAAGCAAGACTTTTAGCAAGAAATTTTCAACTTTTTTTGAAGGGGAGGGGGTGACAGAGGGTTATACTCAAGACAATTTTTCCATTTTCCAAGAAAATTATTGGCAAAAAAAAATTAAAAAATAAAAATTCTGAAGGAAAGGTTTTAAAGATATCGAATTTTAAGGTTTGAATAAAAAATAAAAAAAGTGAGACTTTTGAGGAATTTTGGCAAAAAGTAGGACTTTTTAGCAAGTTCCGACAGAAAAGCAAGAAAAAAGTAGAAAGAACGGTTCAGCTAAACAATATCACCCCCCCTCCCTCCCTCCAATAAAATTAACCAACATTTTATTAATTTTGTGGTTTTTAAAAAAATGTTGATAGTTTGTTATTGCAGTACCTATTTGGGATTTTTCTAAAAGCTTAACTTAGAATGTTCTATATATTTTTTTTTTCAAATCAAAAATCTGGAAAATATTAATTACAGTATTGGATTTTTTGAAATACTATTTTCCAAAATTTCGCCCTGACTTTTCTCGGACATAAAACAGTTTTTTTCCACTCTGTGTTTTTCAAAAAACCAGAGAAAATATTTTGAAATTCATTTTAGCGAATTATAATATCTATTATTGAACACTAATTTTTTTGAAATTGAATTTTTTGAAACATTTTGACTCAAACATTTAAACACTTCCATTTTTCAAAGTTTTTTTTTGGAAATGAGGAACAGAAGGGACATTTAAAAGAAAAGAAAAATCAGATTTACTCGAACCTCTCACTTCGACAAAGCCCCAGAATTAGTTACCTTCTCCACCACCCCTCCCATCCCCCATTTGATGTGTTCTTGCGAGCCATAAACACATCGTTTAATTTAATTCAATTTAATAATTAGTTTGGATTTACATATTTTTAAAAATAATAGTTTCAATTAACTTGAAATTTCGAAAAAAAAAACTAGTTGGAGAAAGTTTTCAGAAATAAGTTTTTCTCAAGTTAGTACATCAATTTAGAATTTTCTCATGGGCTTTTTGGCCAAAAAGCCATATAAAAAACTGAAAAAATTTCATAAATTACCTATTTAATCCCTATAATTTTTGATCAATTTGGGGATGAATATGAATTTTTATGAGAAAATCACGATTTTTCGAATAGGAAGGGATGATGAAGAGGGATATGAGGAAAATGTTTTCTCTCCTTGGAAGATTTAATCGCTCCTGTTTTTAACTCTTGTAAAAAATATGTAATTGCGAATGGATCTGAATTTTTATCAATGGCAAAAAAATGTAAATGAATCATGAACCGAATCTCATCCGAGTTCGGTGAATCCGCATCGAACAGATCAAAATTCAAAATGAATCACAATCACAAGTCACAAGTACATATTTTTCAGATTTGATTGAGTCCTACATTGTAAGATACATGCACATTCAGATAAATAATAAATAATGCAAACAAATATAGTGCAATGGGTATTTTTGAATCATAAACCGAGTCATACGTTAGTTGAATGAATCTACACCAATCGAAATTATACTTTGGAAATTCAAAATTACTCATAAGTGATACTCATAGGTTATTCAATAGGTACTCACAGACAATGTCAAATAACCTGAACAGTTTTCCTATCGATTGTTTCAGAATCAAAACGAAAAACATCTAATTGAAAATTGATCCAACAAAAACAAAAACTCTTTGAAATCTGATCCATCAATTGGATTCAAATTCGTGCCCGGATTTTGTCTGGGAGGGAGGGAGGAAGGGAAGGTGGAGGGAGAGATTATCGACTCGAGAAGATGAGAGGAGTGTTGGAGAAACGATTTTTTTCATCATTTCTAAAATTTGCCGAAATGAGTTCTTAAGATTAAAGATCTATTTTCAAAAAACTTACCTTCTCATTTTTCAACGATTTTTTTTCCTTTGAAAAAGCAGTTTAAGTTTTTACCTAATCTAATTTTTTTCATTAATAATTTCACCAACTATTTTTTTCATTCGCGGAAACACGTGCTCAACTTTTGGAATGCATATTTGGAGCCTTGACCCTCCCTTCCCCCCTTCAGCATTCAGAAAGGGCTGGATTCGATTACACCAGCATGAAAGTTAGTATTTTCATCTTATGAAAACTATGAGAAACTGATTCGAAAAAAATAAGTAATATCTTCACTGCTGAATTTTCATAACTACCGGTGTTAAAGTCAACAAAAAATTATCGAGATTTCGTCTCCTTCCGTCTTAAATATCTGCGTCTGCGGTACAAAACGACATAGGCTAGGCATATTAACTAGTTACTTAAAAATTCTATCATTTTTAACCTTGGAACAAATTATAGGTAGATAAATTTCATAAAGAAGGAAAAAAAAGAGAAAAATGTAAATTTTCCAATTAGCGGTTTTTTCCTCAACACCTGGGCACAGGTTGCTGTAGTGATTCTCTAATTTCATTCAACAAATGATAGGTATAGTAATAAAAAAAAATCGTTTCGCGAATAGAAAATTAGCCGACTGTAATAAAAATTCGCATTTAAATAGCATAGACAACTTTTAAGTCAACATTATTGTAAGTAGGTAGAGGTACCACACTTTTCATCTGTTTAGGAAAAATCACCTTCACTGATGAAAATTATTAGTTCACCCTGAGCTGCGCAACAAATGCCAAGGTTAAAATAAATACACGATGGATGTCAGTTTTAAGGGTAGATACGTTGTGTATCTCTATCTCTACCTACTAAATGAGGTCAAAATTTCAAAATGGCTACATTAAAGCGTAGCATACGCCAGCGAGCGGTCTAATTTCATATAAAACAATATAAGTTTACACGGCCTAAGCTCCATGAATACGCATCGTGGAAAAACTACATAGTTAAAATGTCTAATTAGCGAAATAAGGTAAAAATGTCAAAATTCTAGCAGCTTGCCACAAATACCTAGTTATGGCGTTAATTACATCGCCAGACACGTTTAAACCGGAACAACAAATCTAGCATATTTAACCCTTTAATAGTACTAGGTACGGTACCCATCTTTCTCTCTATCTACGTGCGCACATTTCTCAAATCCCAAGACGTAAATGGCAAATGTTACCACCCGCAGTCTTGACGCCGTATTTTTACCATTATTATCTTAATTGATTGTATTTATTGTTTGAAGAAATCAGCATCTGTGCTGTGTGGTGTTATATACGAATTCAACGAATCGTTACGACGACCTCCATTTATGTATATCAAGGGAAGCGTTTTTTTTTTTGTTTCGTTTCTTCTTTTCTCTCTCACGCACACGCTTATTTTTATTAGCGTATTTAATACAACAATGATATTGCAAACAAGGTAAGACGAGATTACATCCGTACCATGAATCGAATTAAAACAAAAACGAAACAAAAAAAAATTAATAAAAGATCCACTAGGTACGTTGTCGGCGCATTTGTCCTAGGCATCGAGCTATTTGCATTTCGAGACGTGGTGCGAATTATACCCGATAAAAATGGGCACCTACTGCCTATAATAGACCTTGTTCTATGCAAGCAAAAATATCGCGAAGGTTTGTTTGCTGCTTTCTTAATAACCTGATTTATTCGAGGACGTAGACAATCATCGACCTATGCAGGTGTGTAGAAATTTTGATCGAAATTTTTCGATGAGGTAGGGTGTTTTGTCAAACTTTTGTTATGATTTGAATTTGGATGCAGTCAAATCAAAGAAAGTGTGGCCATTGCAGTGAGAATTTGAATGGGTGGAATTTTTTGATATTTTTTCAAAAATTCAAAATGATGCAAAAAGGGTCGTTTGAAAAAACTCTATCTGGTTGACATTTAAAAAGGTTGTGAAATGAGGATACTCTCACCTTCCATTTGAAGGACCTGATGAAAAAAAATCAACCCAAATAATTGAAACTTTTCTATGACATAATTTCTAATTGGGTAATTGCATTGAACTCCGTCGAAACCACAGACAGATAAGAAGCGTAGGTACATGACCTTTTTTTTGCAGACTCATCTCACGACCTTGCCTTGAACTATTTCAAATTTTTTGCCAAGTGAGATTTCATCTTCAAAAATTAAGGAATCTGTTTTAGTTCACATTAAACATTTGCTTCTCTTAATTCCATTCCAAAAAAAACTATTTTTTTTGTTGAAATTTTTAAAACCACACAGCTCCATTTGAATGTTTGAACAGAACCACTGTTCATGTAAAGTGATTTGACCCAAATTGGAAACATTTATTTTACTGTAGGTTCCTACCTACAATTTTAAGGGAGCATCCGGAATTTTAAAATTTTGGGAATTTTTAAGACTATTTGGAGGGGAGGGGGTAAGAAGGGAGCAAATTGCAAAGTAAAGGAAACGAAATTATGAAAACTAATCTAATCAAATCGTATGCTTCCTTGAAAATTTTCTCACAAAGGAAGTACCTATCCTAACAGGCAGAATAATTTTCGGACTGGACTTGAAAAAATCGAAATTTTCATCCCAGAAGCATCACCAGGCCAATTTTCAAGAGCTGAATTTCAATTTTCGATTTTTGATGAATTTTTCTAGACTTGACGCAGGTTGTTCAAAAAGTCATGAAATTAAAGTTTCAAGTTTCAAATTTTGAACAATTAAAGCTGACTATTATTAGGATGTGGAAAAATATTTTTTGAAGCTGATTCCGTGAATTTTTTTCATGATATCCATTTTATTTAAAAATTCCTCCCTCACTCCTCCCCCCACCGAAAAAACCAAAAATATAATTTCAACCATTCCAATGAATGAAGGAATCTCGAAAAACTATAAGGAAGAGGGATGAGGAAAGAGTAAAGTAAACGAAAGGAAACAATAAGATTGGTTAGGTAGAAGTACTCTTCACTTAGTTCAAAAAATCACAGAAATTAAGATTTTAAATTTTGAATAGGGCTGCATTTATTCCAAATAAAACGTTTAAAAGATGTTTTGAAGCAATTTTTGTGACTTTGCATTTTTTTGAAAGACTCCCTCTCTTCCCCCTAAAATAATTTCAACCACCCCAATGAATGAAAATAACATAAAAACCGCCGGTTCTTGGAAAAAAAACATATGTAGCAACAAAAAATACTCAACTCGAAAATTCGATATATCCCGTTCCAATTTCAATGAAAGTTGAATTTTGGATAGAGAATACCCCCCCCCCTCCACCCAAAACCTCCCAAAAAATTAGCAGATCGAAGTTATTTTTCAATTTTTAACAATTTTTAAAATACAAACATTGTTATTTTTTTGAACAAATTTATATTTTTAAAATAAGAGGACTCGTTGAATAGAATTGGTTAAAACTTATTTCTTAAAATATTATAATCAATTCCTCGAAACCAAATTTCAATTCCTTCAACTGACCTTGAAGCTTCAACGATATTTCGATTTCTTCCAAAAATCTCTTTTTTTTAAACTGCTCAAAATGCATAAGTAATGTGAATACTAAAAATGTGATTTCCATCTACTTTTGAGTTGTTTAATAACTCAAAAATCCATCGTCACTTAGAACTTGCTTTTTTGACCATAATAGTTTAAATTTCAAAAAATCCAAATTTTTGGAAACTTATAGAGCATTTTGTTGGAAGTTTCAGATCGACTGAATGTAATATGGCAGAACTGCAGAGATATGGGTGAGGGAAGAGAGAAAAAATTTGCACCAGGTCCCAATTTTCTGGCAGACCTGAAAAATAATAAAATGTCGTCAACATTCGACCAGAAAAATTCTATGAAAATTTCCATTTTTCATGTTCTTGTCCTTTCTCAATAGAAGTGGATCAAATTTTATCATTTTTTTTTATAAATTAATCTTTCATGAAGATAGGGAAGGCGGAGGGCTGAAATAACATCCACTTTGGGCCTTTTGCCAGAAAACTGCAAATTTTAAATAAAAATGAACATATCTACTTATTCAAAATTCGTCAAATGATGAAAAATTACGTTTGAGTAGGTAGCTGGAATTTTAATAATAAAAATTGTAGAACATTAATGCAGTTAAAAAGAAGTGAAATTTTGTTTTGGTGTCAAAAAAGAGACCCTAAAATGTGGTTGAGCGCCGTATTCAAATTTTCAATCGAAATTTTTCTGAACAGAAACAATTTAGCCATAGGGGCAGAAAATTTAAATTCTGAAAATAAGAGCCCCTTGCCCCTTCCCCTCCTCTAATCCTGACATCGTACACACTCAGCAGAAGTTCTTCGATTACCCAAGTAATAAAATTCACAGCTGTTTATTTTTGAAATAATCTTATTTTTCCCATGCCCCACCTTTATTTTGGGGGTAACTGATAATTTTTAAAGATCTAGAAAAATGGCAAATTTATTCAAATTTTGGAAATAGGGGAAATAATTTCTCTGAGAGAACAGACGAGACGCCCTGACCTAGCAAGGTCAATTTTTTTTAATTGTCAATAAATTGACTCATTTTTTGACAGCCTGACTTTTGAAATTTCATGTTGAATAAATCTCATCAAACTATTTTTACATTAAATTTTTCCAAATCTGTTAAATTAGTGGGCAGGTTGGCTCTCCCTCCTATTGCCACCAAGTTTGATCCTGAATTTAACAATAAGAAGAGTCAAAACTGAAAAATTGCAATTTAGGTAGGTACTAGAAAATAGTTGAGAGTAATCCCTTGAACTCGAATTCAATTTTTCGAAATCGTTTGAAGCTGAAATTTTATGACTTATATTTTAATTTTTTTTCAATTCGGAACATGATTTTTTTGCATAAACAGGAAGTATGAACGATCTTTTTTTTCGATCCAAAAGTAATCACTGAGAACTTTTTTCACTACGAAACATTTTTTATAAAAAAATTGCAAATACTGGCACAAGTACGATTAATTATAATTATGTACTTCAAGTACTTACGGTACAGCAATCATTGCAAATTTTACCGAAGCAAATTACATTTTTTATAATAACGCTTCCTGGTTTGCACTTGAAATGCGTGAGATTGCGACGTTGCCACATTTAATGAATTTTTAATTGCGATTTGTTCATCAACGATGTATTGTAGCCTGTGCGTGTTTAATGAAAATTTTGGAATCGGATTGTTTTTGTTTTGTTTTGAGTTGATATTTATGAGCAAAATTGATAAATTCTCAGGTCGACCACCTTGTAACTATGCACCAGTACTTAATTCTCCTATCAAGATCTATGTAGGTATCCATATACTGAGAAAGCAAACTAGAAATCTATTCGAAATCGTAAGATATATGGTAAAAAATTTACATTTCAAATACCTAGGCACGTATATAGTACGTATACCTCTACCTACTCGTACTCAAATTCTCCATATTATGATGTCTCGCGATACTGCAAAAAAATATATCAGCTCGATACCATAGTGTAACGCGAAACACCGAAATATACACAAAAAACTCCATATACACATACGAACACAATTCCAGATTAGATTTCCATCTGTTTTCATCAATTTACCAGCATAAAAAACCAAATCCATATATAAACGATTTAAATTTCAAAATAGTGTATCTGTGCTGCAAAAACCATCCACGACATCTGTTATGGTAATAAATTCCAAAATTATAAAGCGTTTTTACGAACAAGTTGAAAAAAATTTCACCTCAAACAACTCCCAACACAGTGATACCTTTGACGAAAATTCCGCAACACAGCGTAAATTCCTAAAACGTAAGTAAGATTTTTCGATGTAGATTTTTTTAGAAAGAATTTTTTTAGAAAAATGTTCACTATTAAATTCGACGATAAATGTGACATCGAGCAGGCTGTAATAATTAAATTTCGCGGAAGGGAAAAAGGCAAGGGGAAGAGAGATATTCGATCTTCTCGTTTATATATAGGAACGAGGAAATGATATGGAGATGAAGGAGAAATTTTCGCATCTAAAATAAATTTCTATGTACATCTTGAAGCTAATAAAAAATTTATTGTTATTGTACTTTAATTTTTGAAACTACGTTTTATTTTATGTATGTGTGTACTCGACGCAGCATAAAAGACTAACTGGCGCTGTTCAGTTGTATAATAATCAAATTCTCGCATATATTCTCCACAGCGAGTAGTTGACCACTGACCGTAAACCAATTACGCTTTTAACGGTTGCTAACGGATCAAAATCGAAAAATACACGTTCAAATGTCTCCAGCCGAGGCGAAAATGGATGCAATTTTCTTGAAAAAAATCGCAAGAATTGGATGGAAAATTAACACGATTTTTTAATGGAAGAATTCCGTAAGCTACAAAAATCGTTTTAATGGACGTGTGGTTGAAATATACATAGTAATAAACAGTTTTACAACCCTCCATCCCCCTCACCAACTATTCCACATACTACCTATTTACATTAAAATTAATTTTCAAAGTTGAAAAAAATCAATTGAATTTTTTTTTTAAAGTTTAACTTTAACAAGGTTTTTAAGATTGTTTGTCACTCCCCTCGCCTCTCATGTTGAATGTAGACCATTTTTCCAGAGAACTGTTTTCATATTTTCTTCAAAATTTCCACTAGAATTTGCTTCTAAAATTATCATTTTCAAGTTTTTCAAGATAGTAGCCCCCTGCTGTAAGAAATTCAAAGTTTTAATCGCAAATTGTGTAATTAGAATTAAGAACGTTCCCAGAGCATAGCACGGTTAAAAAGATGAAATATATACGTTATAGGTAGGTACCTAGGTATACGTGACTTTATATACGTATTTGCTCAAATTCCTTCCTAAATGAGACGATAATAATAATTACACAGTTTATTGAAAACGATTAAATTAAAGAAGCTGAATTACCTACGTTACGTTTACGAAAAAAATCCGCAGAGTGACAAGAGGGGTTTAAAAAAGTTCAAAATGTTGAACTTTTGCGATGAATAATTGCGTAAGGTACTCGTATACTTATCTGTAGGTGTTTCAAAAATAAATTTTACTATGTACAACCATGTAGGTAAAAACATTGTGATTCATATTCATGGGAAATTTTAAGGAGCAAGGGTAAAAGGTGAAAATGAGAATTGAAAACGACGTCATATTAGATAATTTACCAACAGATGTGTGTACCTATACTACCTAGTTAATTTTCATCAACTTATGTTTAAATTTTCGGAAACATTTCCTGATAAGAAGAGGTATACATAGATGAAGTTGGCCTATAGGTATTCATATTTAATTTATTTTTCACGAAACCTTCGCAAAATTATAGGAATTCATCAAAATATTAAATTTTCTCAGAAGCTCAGGCTCATGAATCATTGACTTGGATGGTTAAGGATAAAAATAATTTCTAAATTTGTAAATTTTAAACTATTTTTAGATTACAGAATTTGATTCGTCCACCCTTTCCTTCTCGCATGGGTTAGTTTCAAAATCAAAGAGTGGGAGGGGGAGGGGTCGAACATTTTTTCTTTAATTACCTAGTCATTCTAGAATTTTTTTTATTAGATCGTAAACAGATAAAAAAAAGTAAATTCATGGGTACAAAAGTATTATGACTTTGGAGAATCTTCGGAGGTTGTTGAAGGGGGGGGGGGGTTGGAAGGAATTTGGCAGAGATGCGAGAAGCTTTTTGATCGATGCTTGACCCCTTCCTTCCCTTCTCTCAAAAATCCCATCATTTCACAATTTTATTCGCGACCTTTTTAAAAGCCATTGTAATGCTCATTCCCATTTTTTGAAAAGACCATCGAGGAATTTTTAAAGAAATTTTTGACGTTTTTCAAATTCTAAAATTTTTTCATGGAGATATAGATCAATACAATGTTGCTACAGTGTTGTTTTCACCCAATAAAACCGTTTTCGGCAAGTATATACATATCTCTTCTCAGACGAGACGCTTCTTTTTCAGAAAGTGTCCGAAAAAAGTACACTAGATAATAAATGGAAGAGGAAATTTGCTAAGAATTATCTGGTTGAGAGAAAAAATTAACTTATCCAATGTCATATCAATGAAACAGTAAAATGAACTTGAAAATATTTTTTTGAAATTTTCTTCTCTCGAGTTGTTTCTTGGAGGGAGGGAGGAAGGAAGGAAGGAAAGGAAAGGAGAGAGAAAGTTATATTGCGAAAAAAAGTGTTTTTAATATTTAGTAGATGGAGGTTACATGTTCCCAAAATTTTCAAAATCAGAATTCTCACTACCATGACCTTCTTTGCTCCTGAAACCAGAATAGGTATGTGCATAAACAGGAAGCATACGTTTCCAAAACGCACCAAGTCCATTTTGAAAGATTCTGAGGTTGCAAAGCCATCTAGCATAAAGTTGCGGCCCAAAATAGCTGATTTTTTGATATGTTGTGCCCAAGGGTCTTGGCTACAACATATCAAAAAATCAGCCAATTTGGGCCATTTCTACGTTTCGAAATAATTGTACCAAGTACCATGAATTTCTTATCAATATTTTTTTGGACTTGGTGCGTTTTGGAAATGTATGCTTCAAATGATCTCAGAGAATGATTCGCTGACCTCCCAAATCCCCCTTAAGAATGAGCTGGGGGAGGGGAAGAGGCATAGATAATTCCAATTTGTACATATTTTAGAATTTTTGAAAATTGCGAAAATTCGACCAACTATACAATATTTTGGGCCAAAACATACTGTACATGTATTTTAGATTTAGTTCAGATCATGAGGATTTTCAGACATGTGTGTGTGGAGGAAAGGGAAATTACCCCCCCCCCCCCCCCCCTTTAAATCTGTTTTCCTTCAAAATCGTTTTTTTTTTTGAAAATATTAAATGAATTTTGATAATTTGAAATTTTGAACCTTTTAGGGTTGGAAAAGAGGGCTACATTTTTACTAAAATATCTAAAATCTTCATGATGCATTTTTGGAAATAATTTTACACCAATTTACTGCCAACCTCCGTGAAATTTTGGAAAGTGGTACTCATCAACGAGGAGTCAATAATTATTCAACATCCATTTTTCCATCTTCTCAAGGTTATAATAACCTGTGTGCTGTACAAATGAGTATTAAAATGATATTACAGAAAAACAGTAATCAGTACCTATCAAAATGATGGAAAAATTTTCGAGCTTTTAAAAAAATTCCCCTGCTTTTGAAGTAAATGGTGAATTCTGTGAACTGATGGTTTAGAAAATATGAATGTAGATCTTCATTCAATTACGTAAGTACCTACCTTGTAATACTTTTCAAAATGTAGGCTGCACATTGAGATTGATACGTAATAATTTTCTAAATTAACCGCGAAGATAAGGAAAATGGAAGAAATTGAGAATATACTTTCTACAAAGTAGGTACTTACATGAATTTCAAAAATTACGAATAGGTATAGTTGATAGGTAAGTAGTTCAACAATAAAAATAAGGTAGGAATATCGGATAACGAAGAGGAGTCTAATTTCTTAAATTGATTGTGAGAATGCAAGAAAATTACTCACACGTTAAGAAAATTTTTAAAGCATACGATTTTTCCTATTAATAGACATATTAAGTAACTTTCTTATCAGCATTTTAGATCAATTGAAATGATAAAAATTGATTAATTTCAAGATATTTTTCATACAACTTTGTAAAAATTTCACACAAGCAGGTATCAGCCTCTTAAAAAAAAAACCTGAAGGATTCCCTCACGAGTTTCATGTTATAATGAAAAATTCTACCCATTCCATAAATCTCATTCTGTTATCTAAAGAGTAAAAAATATTAAAAATTCGTACCTATTAAGTACCTATCACTAGACAAACAACGAATCACTCTATTCAAATAGTTTTAGAGATTCTCTATTTCAATTTATCACTGCCAAAATGTGAATAGCGAACGTTGTTATCAGAATTTGAATTATCATCTTTAATTATCATATTGGCAAAACAGTTGCCTTGATCCATATGTATTGGTAGGTAGGTATGTAAGATGAATAAAGATCATTCAATATACTTAAATGAGAAATTGCACGTGTAGATTTTTTTTGATCGTGTACCGAGGACATGACTATAAAGTTTAACGAGAAGCACATTTCAGCAGAAACTTGTTGCTTGTCAAAATTAATAAAATTAAGAACTCCACATCTAAACAAACGATACACACGAATACCAAGTTAGGTATAGGTCGAAATAGAATTAAAATTGAGATGAAAATTCAATGTTTGAATGTCACTCGTGGTTAAAAAAAGGTGAAAAAAATTGTAGTCATTCAAAATGATTAAATAGTTAATCAAACAAATTAACATTGAGGTACTCCATTGAATAAAACCTCATCAATAAACACCATTAATAAACCTTAAACTTGGATGGAAATTTTCCACTGGAAATCAACTCATCAATTCATCAATATTACGAGGCTTCATTCCAAAAAAATTTCAAAAAAAAATTCCTCTACACTTCAACAGGTTACTCGCGACAATAAATCAATATAAAAATTGAACAAAAAATCAACTCACTTAATCACAACAGTGTTCGTCATTATTGTCTAGTTTAAAAAAATAAAATAATTGAAATATACGATTTAAAATTGATAAAAAAAATTTTTAAAACATTCTCGTCATTCGAATTAAAAAAATTAAAACATCGCGCGAATTATTTAAATCATTTTTCACGTAAACAAAAAAGAGTTGTTAATCCGGCCGGTACCCGCGTGAAACTGATTTTTTTCCTGCCTTGTCTCGATTCTCTCGAAACACTCTAAACAGTAAAATACATCGGTAATCGTATGTTTTGCGAGTGTGTGTGTATAAATGTGAGTGTACTATGTTTTACGGTAATATGCCCCCACTATTTTACGGTGCACTTCACCGTTTCCATACGTTACCTGTAGATTAAAAAAGGTACACCGAGTCGGCTCAACGTCTGCGAAAACGTCGCCCTCCATTTCCCCCTCGTAGTATAATATTGAGCTTATAACGTAAAAGTTGTTTACCTATGATCCGTGTTCTTCAGTAACATAAACCTTTCTATAAACAAATGGGTCGAGTCATTTCACTATATAGGTACGTACTTATATAAAATTCGAGTATTGGGTAAATAATTTTTTTTTTTTGGAAAAAGAACGAAAAGATATGGTTGTCTGTATACGTTTTGAATCGATGAAACAAAAAATGCTTTTTCTCTGGGAAGAAAAAATTTCAAGTTAATCATTTTAAAAATATATCTACGGGATCAATTGGCTTCAAAGAGAAGGTAGAGAGGAGTGAAAAAAAATAGATTGCCTTGAAATGCTAAAAAGCCATAAAAAATTTTCAATACGTTTGTTCTTTTTATACAATGAACAAATTATCTCACGTCAATGAACTGCAGAAAATTCTATAAACGTTAGAGATGGTGAAATAAATTTTTCACAGTCGACTTGACTATTGGAAAATAATTATAAAAGGAATTTCGAACTTGGAAGTTGGAAGTTGAGTAATATACATCATAATAAAATGACCACAGGTACTCGTAATTCTTTGAAGGGAAAAGCTTGCGAATTAGATATGAATGTTATAGGCATAATGCTTTAGGGATTCAGTTTTCGAATTTGAAAAAATTTGATAAAAAATTAATACTTATCTGAAAAACGCATTCGATAATTTTTTTTCATTTCTGTAGAAAAGAAAAGCAAAAAAAATTAAGAAAATTCATCAAACGTTCATTTAGTACTATGAAAGCACTTCCGTCTAATTTATTTCTTATTTCTTTTACCTCCCCATTTATTGGCTGAAACTCCTATGATGAAGTGGTAAATCATCAGGCATAGGAGAAGCAATTAATTTCGATTAATTACTCGTAGCTTGGTCTACTCAATCTCCTTCCCTTTTATACGCAATACGATTGAGTTATGTACTTACTGCTGTTTACATAGATCAACTGAGCATGTTGAAATAGGAGCACAAAGTAAATTTTAGCTTTCCAACTTCATTGAGTGGAATTTTGTAGAATTTTCAATTTTAAAGAATCGGTTAGAGACTCCAGAACTGCACATGACGGTTCGAAACCATTTCTAACCAGTTTGGAAGAGGAAGGGATCGAAAACAAGAAACACTTAAAATTTCAGTCTTCTAAGTGAATTCGTTGAAATTTTGATTTTTCTGCACTTTTTGGTCCCTTGATTTTCAAAAATTCACCAAAAATTGAAAATGCACTTCATCGTTTGCAATTTTGATTGATGTGATGTGATGTGATGTATTTTTGCATAATCTTTTGATTCAGAAAACGTGCGATAAGAACAATTTATAAAATACCTCTAAGACAAACATGTAGGCCCACCTTTGTTGATAATAAAATTCTCACTACAATATCACAATATATCTTGGACATATCTCTCATGGTTTATACTAGGGTTATAACCTTTCCAAAAATTACCCATCCCTACAGTACTAGATCACGAGGTAACCTTAGAACTCCCCACCACCGCACAAAACTTCTCCAGTGTAGTACTGTATCATCTGCAGCAAAAGTATATAATCAGATTCCAGGGATTGTAAAAAACCAGCCAACTGCAAAAAAATTCAAAAATGCCCTCAAAGAATGGCTGATAACTAGGGCTTATTATACCCTGGAAGAATATCTCAGCTCCCAGGAGCAATAAGCGTTCAATTTTTATTTTTATTTTTATTTCTTTGTTGAAATAACCTGGTGTAGAATTTTATATACATGTATAGTTTTAACTGCTCATCTTTTCATGTTTTTAATTGTATGTAAATCTTCTATAGATACCTATGTAAGTAATATTCAAATAATCATCTATGTAATGCTTAACCTGATACAATGGCAGCAATGCTGCCGCATGTATCTCAAATAAAGAAATTCCTCACCATCTCCTTCAAAAAAATTGCTGCCAACGGGATGCGTCTCTTGCTAGAAAAACATGAAAAATGTTTCATCAAACTTCTAAAAAAAATTGATTATTTATTTATTTAATTTAATTTAATGAGCCATACAGCCATATAATATAGGCATTTTTTAATATTTTATCTAACTTTGAAGCTTTTGCAAAATATTTTGGTCAATTTTTAATGGTACCTATTAATTTATGTTATTTTCATTGAACCTTTCATTAATTAGTGAGATCATTATGTCGTCGCCTTAGTGTTGCAAAAACTCGTATCTCCAACTCTGAGACCACACCTTGTGTAAACCATTCTTTTTTCACTGTAGCTCTCCCTATTGGACTTTAATGCTCAACTAAAAGATAGGTAACATCGCAGGGATGCGATGATATGGTTAATGGTATCGATACTTCTGAAAATATCATGATATGTATCGATAAATATCATGATACTTTTGTTTGTTTATTTTAGCTTAAGAAGTTGGCTGAAATGCCAAAACTTTCACAGATAAAAAAAGCCAAAAACAAAAAAAAATCAAAAGCTCAGTATCAAGTTTGGATCGATACTTATCGATACATTACTGATCTGATACGTATCAATAAGGTATCATGATATATCGGGTATCATCGCATCCCTGTAACATCGGGTGAACACCCCGAGTGACCTACCTTTTAGTTGAGCGTTCAAGTCCAATAGGGAGCGCCACAGTGCAAAGACCGTTTTACACAGGGTCCTTAGTGCCAATGGAGTTACGTGTGTTTGACTCTAAGCTTGTAAGCCGACGAGTGGGGTAAGTAGGGTCGCTTTTACCTACTCCCATGTCAACAATCACTTTGCCCTCATTGGGTAGAACTAATAAAGACTTAAGACTATAATACATACACATTTACTCCCCAAAACCTGAATCAGTTAAGGCGGAGGACCTGAGACTCAAGCACTGAACTTATGTAGGAGTGAGTGGCCCTATTATCTCCGACGGTCAGACCTACATGGTGTTATGGTGAAGCACGAATCAACAAGTGAAGTTCAATTCCTTCTTGACTTAGCTGATAGCCTCAATTTTAGAAGGAATCAGCTTTATGAACTTACAAGGTTTTCACATCTGGCCTTAATGGTTGGTGTGAATGATGGTTCCCACATACTCAAACACTTTACCTTAATGCATCGAATAGATCTTTCTTAAGTAAAGTACTATAGAATCGAATTATTGATTGGATTCTCTAGTATGTATTTTCCTTATTGATGAAAGATTTATATTACCACTGATAGAAATATGATAAGTGTCCCTGTCTAGCCAGTGAAGGCATATAGTCCCCTTACATGTTATAGGTAATTATTATGCCAAACTCTCAAAGAATCCCGAAGGGTTCTTATCAATGAGACTTCATAATCATAGTTTCAAGCAAGGAACATATCCATGATTTAAAACATTCCTGGGATAGAAAATTGTTACCCTGATTGTGAATTTTATTTTTTGGATTTACCCTACTTAGTTCCCCTCGAATTTTTTCAAAATAAAATGGGGCACCTATGCCGAAAGATCAAAAATATTCGAACACATGGCGAACTAGAATATTATAATGTAGTAAAAATTGACGTGTCACACGATTTTTTGACATTTTCCGATTTGATCGAAAACTGTTTCGAACCGTTTTGAGTAGTTTTAGAGCCTTTAGCAGTACTATTAAAGTTGAAATTTCGATACAATTTTACTCAATGAAGTCAGAGAAAGCTAACGTTTATCTAATACGTAGGTACCTATCCACATAATTTCAACACATTGAGCCGATTGGAGGTGGTTTCAACCGACTGTTTCAAGTTGTTTGAGAGATTCCAGCCACATTTTGGAAATTTCACATTCTCAAAATGTGTTTAAAAAAATGCTCAAACTAGCTAGCACATAAAAACACAATTGGTTCTTGTTAGTGACCCATTTGACCTACTATGACATACCATTCTTCCAAAATTCATTTCTGCCAGTTCGGATCCATATACATATGTATACCTATTTTTTAAGTTTCTAAATTAGGAAAACCAATTTTGGGAAAATAATGTGTACCTAATCGGTCAAGTCACGGGTGAGTCACTAAAAGCACCAATCGTTTTTTATACGGGCTAAAATTTGTTTTGTACCTTTATTTCTTACAAGACTTCATAAAAACCTGGAATTCCTAAAATAATCTTTAATTAGGAATCCTATACCTATTACCTACCTACCTGGGGGTTTTGGGAGATTTTGTCAAAATTTTGCGCAACTTGTGTAAGCACAATAATTGACAAAATGTTTATAAATTTTTATGTCAATTTATTGTTTTTTTTTTCTGAAAATGTACAATAATTTTGTCATATTAGGTTAAGTTACCAATTAGTCCAAGTTGCTAGAAAATTTTCCACTTTCTTCCCCAAAATCGAAAATTTCAACATCTAATTTTTCGTCAACATCAAGGACACCACGGGCTCCAAACTTTTGCTAGTCAGACATTGGATTTATTTCAATAAATCCTTCCTCTCTTCTCCTCCCACCACGAATTGAAAAAATTTCACAATTATACAATTTATTGCACCTACACAATTTTTTTAAAAATTTTACTTGTATTATAAAAACTACCCTCATCCTTTTCGGGGGGGGGGGGGAAATACACACTTCAACAGCGCGTAAAAAGCTTCAAGTATGGTCTCCTATTTATTACGTTCTATACTACGTAATTTTAAGACATACAAAATCAATTTTCAGCATTAGCATTTTCAAGGTATCACAATAACCGTCATTCGTACAAAAGTACGTCACGATGAAAAAAAATCCACGCTTATGGAACTTGGAAAAAATAAATTAAAACCATGCAATCTACGTAATGAAATTAAACTAGTAACCTTAACCGATGTGGGTCTTATTGGCACTATTTTCAACTACCAACGTACAGACCACAATCACAAATAAATATGTATAAGCAACCATACCTGTAGGTAGGTAATTAGGTATACCTTTACCTTCGCGACTTTTCACCGGTAAATTTCTATTTAAACCATCTTCATCTTTTTCTGCATCAAAAAATCACGAAAAAATAGCCACCTAATTTTAATTTAAGACGAAAATTGGTCAATAAAACCTAGCTCAAAAAATACCTATTACCTACACCTACGACAGTGTCATGATTTCCAGCCAGCTTTTCATTGTCATTCGATTATAGGTACCTATAGGTATTACGGTTTGCAGCAAAAGGCAAAACATCTCGCACTATAAATTCTCGTTAATCTGTTCCCAAAAACCGAAGCTTTACGCCGAGATTAAATTTCATTCGTAATTAATGAACGAGTCGTTCGCGGTAATCACGACCTTAACGATTAATAAGATCTCGTAATACCAACTAACAACACGCCTTCGATAAATTTTTTTTTGAAAAATTCAATAAACTTACGTCGCGAACCGCCAGCCATCCTGAAGATGTCTCAATTAACGTGCTTCTCACCTTCTCCTGTCTGCTTTGGGGGTATTCTACACGCCCATCGGGCTGACAAGAAATAGGTGAAATTAAATCACGTTTTATTCAATTATCCTTTCCATACGTTACCCATTCGAAACGTTATAATCTGCGAGCTTTCATGTTCATTTCATATTCTCGTATAATATGGATTGGTCGAGGTTGGTGTGGCGATGGCGATGGCGGAGCGAAATCGTAAAATAAAAGTAATTAAAATTAAATATCTAGACAGGTTTACGATAAGTAATATGTACTACGGAGTTTACTTCGGCAGGATTATCGCATAGGCTCCTCGTTATTACGCAATAATCAAAAACTCTGGCCTACAGTCGATAATTTATATAGCAGGTATGTAGCCCTATCAGTTCTGCAAAAAAAATTTTCGATATCGTAATTATTAATTCAACACGTAAATCCCATTATCAGAATCGCTTCTTTCTAGCGACGAATTTCATAAATCTTGTTCGTCTCCAGTACCTACTCATACATGCTTACCATTACTTTATATTTTTAACGGTACCTACTTGCGAATAAGTACATCGCAAAAATTAATAATTTTTTTATTATCGAAAAACCTGGTTTTAAAAATACGTAATAAGTAATTTAACCAGTCAAAAATTGCGACAATATGTAGAATTCGAGACACGAGAATTGATTCGTTGTCGAGGTCTACATCGAATAAATCATTTCAATTAATACCTCGATCGTTTTTATTGATTCACAAAGTGCGAGTACAAAATGCAAATTAAATTGTGTGAAAAATGAGTATGCGATTTGGAATCAGCTGCTGGAGAAAAATGAGAAGAGTCACATTCTTTAATTAATCATTTTTTAAACCGGAAAACTATGTATAACGAGTCATAAAAACCAAATTCCGAAATAGAAAAAGCAACGGATGGGCGAGGTGGAAGCTGAAGGACATACCAGAAAATAAATCTATTCCGAGTAGAAAAATGGCCAACTGAAAATCCCATTTTCTTTAAACCGTATACAAAGGTAGATCGAAAGATCAAGCAAAAATTCGTCATCTGTCCAAATTTCAAATGCTAAAGTACCTTTTTCGATTTTTGGTGAATTTTTGAAAATCAAATTTTGACCAAAAATGAGGGAAAAAATCAAAATTTTACCAAATTGACCAAGAAAGCCGAAATTCGGGGTATACCCTATTTTCGACACGACGAATCGATTGGAAACTGTTTCAATTCGTTTTGAGCAGTTCTGGAGCCTCCAGCAGATTTTTGAAAATCGAAATTCCCACAAAATTTTATCAAATGGAGTTGGAAAACCGAAATTTACTCTGCAAATCTAATTTCAATACGCCACGAAGTCAGCTGCAGGTAGATTTCAAGTCGTTTTGGAGCCTCCATGTGACTTTTTGAAAATTACTGGAGCCTCCAGTAGATTTTTGAAACTTGAAATTTCCCCAAAATTTCATCAAATGGAGTTGGAAAACCGAAATTTACTCTGCAAATCTAATTTCAATACGCCACGAAGTCAGCTGCAGATAGATTTCAAGTCATTTTGGAGCCTCCAGCGACTTTTTGAAAATTACTGGAGCCTCCAGTAGATTTTTGAAACTTGAAATTTCCCAAAATTTCATGGAATGGAGATGGAAAGCCGAAATAACTAATTTCAATACGCTACGAAGTCGACTGCTAGTGGATTTCAAGTCGTTTTTGACCCTCCAGCAACTTTTTGAAAGGTTGCATGGCGTTTTTTGGAAAATTTAAATTTAAAAAGTAGCGTGAAGCTTCAAAACCATTTGAAACCACCATGCAGTCGACTTCATGTCGTATTGAAATTAGTTTGCAAAGTAAATTTCAGCTTGCTAACTCCATTCCATAAAACGTTGTGGGAATTTCAAGCTTCAAAAATCTGGCGGAGACTCCAGTAATTTTCAAAAAGTCGCTGGAGGTTCCAAAACGACTTGAACCCACCTGAAGTCGTCTTCAGAGCGTGTTAAAATTGGAGTGCAGAGTAAATTTCGGCTTTCCATCTCCGTTTGATGAAACTTTAGGGAAATTTCAAGTTTCAAAAATCTACTGGAGGCTCCAGTAATTTTTAAAAAGTCACTGGAGGCTCCAAAACGACTTGAAATTCACCTGCAGTTGACTTTGTAGAGTATTTAAATTAGTTTGCAGAGTAAATTTCGGCTTTCCAACTCAATTTGATGAAATTTTGTGGGAATTTCGAGTTTCAAAAATCTGCTGGAGGCTTCAGGACTGCTCAAAACGGATTGAAACAGTTTCAAATCGATTTGGCGTGTCGAAAATAGGGTATATCTTAAATTTCAGCTTTCTTGGTCAATTTGGTAAAATTTTGATTTTTTCCCTCATTTTTGGCCTACATTTGATTTTTAAAAATTCACCAAAAATCGAAAAAGGCACCTTAGCACTTGAAATTTTGACAGGTGATACATTTTTGTCTGATCTTTCGATCTACCTTTGTACGGTTTAAGAAATTTCGTGCAAGTCCTATGTTGGAACGCAAAATCTGCGATTTCGGCTGACCTGTCAATCAAAATGGCCTCATTTTGTAAGTAGGGCCACTTTTTTTTTGTGGACAAGGGCTAGAAATGTTCCTTAGGACTCCCCCTTTAAGAAAAAAGTTGTCCCGGAGGACCGACCGGGTTGGGGGTGCAATAGATCCTTATGCGGTCTCCTCGACCATCAGTTTTCTTATTTCATTGCATAAAATTTTGTGGAAATTCTAACTTTAAGTACATAGTTTCAAACGTTTGTACACTACTCATCATGAAAAATTGAGCTTTCAACAAAAAGGTTAAATTGAAGATTTTAATAGGTATTTATTTTAATAACTAATTTTAAATTATTTAGTTTAAAACCCAGCAAAAAATTTCATTTTACTCTAAATTCACACCGTCTTGAAATACCTATGAGTCATCAGACAATTTTGCCAAAAATCGCACGGTCATGAGAATTACACGAAGCCCAACATTTCTACTCCCTGAAGCACCATTATTCCAGCAACTTTAGAAAAATTTGATTCAAAAGACGATCTAATACATAGAATAAAAACTGCAACGAAAAAATATGATAGGACAGGGTTGGAATCCTGTCTTTTTCTGGCGAGTTTTCTTACCCCAAGGACCAACCTTCATATACCTAGCTTGAAAATCCCAACCTACGTATATCGCTTCACTACTTTTATGCCCAGCCTTGCCCTTTATAGGCTTTTACATCTTTGAAGTCAACATTCTCAAAGAATGTCCAATGTGCCCCCTTCCCTGGAAGAGTTCTCTTTATCCACGTCCTTGAAAAAGACAGTCATCTTTTCACTTGGCAATTTTTGCACCTCTTTTATTATTAATTTCGCCACTCTCGTAACGCTATTCCATCATCTCGAAATGGTCAAACGACTCAAAATCTCCGTGTAATTCATCGCGGAAACTCGACGTCTGGAAATCTGTCACGTCATCTTATCCACATCAAATCTCCAAGTACCTACCTACCTATTTGTACAACAACACAAACACTTCGAAGAAAAGAAAAAAAAACACCAAATGTACCATCACGAAAACCTGCACCATGTATTTTTTCCTCGCGGGAATGAGTTTTTACACACGTTTACTGACTTCTTTTTTTTTTCTTCTTCCGAATATTCAACCTTCACCTTCGAAACTATTCGTACATCTTTCTTTTCCATTTTTTTTTCATCATCATCAACAGCTTGAAAAAAAAAGAAACACGTTTTTATAAACTACGATGCACGAAAGTGTTTGGTATTTTGAAAAATTAACAAGCGGAAAATTCATCAATCAGACGGAGGACATAGGATCGTCGGTCGTTGT
Source organism: Planococcus citri (assembly GCF_950023065.1). Taxonomy (NCBI): domain Eukaryota; kingdom Metazoa; phylum Arthropoda; class Insecta; order Hemiptera; family Pseudococcidae; genus Planococcus; species Planococcus citri. The sequence continues at coordinate 42,558,414 of NC_088680.1, read as the reverse complement.
AAACAAGCAGCGTAGCGCGGTTCAACTCTCGTAATTTCCGTATATGTTTATCGCAGGTACCGGCTGCCTGCAAAGGCCAAGGGCTTCGGTGAAAGAAAAATAAACCTTTCACGTACCTATGTATACGAGTATTACGCGTAGATACAAATTTTTAATAGGTACGTTTCTACCTCAAGAGGTAAAGGTACGTAGTCTTGTGTCGAGATGAGTTACCAAGACCAGCTGCAGATTGAGATGTCCAGAACAAATGAGAATTTGTACGTTTTAATGCTTTCACTTCACCAAAACCTTGAAATTTTTCCAACCTAAATAGGTGGTAACCTTTACCTATACCGTGGGATACTTTTTCATCGCCGATAATAATAGCTACTAGAATGGGGGGGAGGGGTAGATGGGGGGGGGGGGGTAGGACATCGCATCCAAATAGGCGAATTTTCCGAAACCTCTCGCGGACGAAAACGAAAAATAGTCGCGAATGGTTCGCGAGAGCAAAAGTATGTCGTAAAAAAACGTTAATTTAGGTATAATTTTAATTAAGTGTATTAATTTATAATTCGTAAAACGAATTGGTAAACGGTTGTCTGAAATTCTAATCAAGACGAATGGCTAAGTTAATATTTTCGCCTATTTTTCTCCTTTTCTTTATGCTTAAACACGTTACCAATGCGAAATATCACAATGTGCACCTTAATTTCTGCATTATTTAGAGGAAAATTCGACTCTCAAGGTCAGTCGAGCAATTTTATGAGGTTTTTTTTTACATCACCTCTCGACGTAGCATTTGTGTAGTACGGTTCGATCTTTCCTCGTTTGTAGCCGAAAAAAAGGGGACGTATTGCGTAGTAAAAACGTGGTTACTACGACGATACTATATGGACAAGTTTTATATACTACATCGACAACATTTGCATAAAATTTTCAATTTTTTTTCTCGCATCTACCATCATTTATAAGTAAAAACGACAAATAAATTTTATCGTTTACTAGATGAGGGTACCTTCTCCTTTACTCGAAGTAAGTATATTGCTCTGCAGATTTTTTTTTTTTTGCGAATATGCTCGATTATTATATTTTTCTGTAATAAATGCGCGTGCATATTTCATTTTCGTGCACGTTTTTTACTCGAGATTATAAGATTTGAAATTCTGTTAAAATACGCGATCGACTATTTATAGGCAGAGGTGGGTTTGAATTTATGAATTAATTTTTTCCGCGTTTTTTATCGCGTGAAACATCGATTCTTGACAAAAAAATCACCTTTTTACATGAAAAATAGTGTTTGGTACACTAATTTGAAATTAATTCAATGAGGATAGAAATGCCCAATACTTTGATTAATTACTCGTTTGTTGGTATTTTATTTGTTTATTTTTCAAACATTTTTGGTTTAGGGCCAAAAATGTTTTGGATTTTTATATAAAGAAGAAATTTTACAAAAGCATATATTTTTTGAAAATTTATTAGAAAGGTAGATACCTATGCATCTACGACCTACGTAATCAATGTTGCATGCGTGATTTTTTTCCAAGAAAACGATAAAAACTGCAAGTTGAAGAGTAGGAATATTGTAAGCAAAATTACCCATGTAGATTCCTAATTTCCTACGTCGTGGATGATTTTATGAGAATGATGTCGCAATGAGATAAGCGTTAAAATATGACGTTTTTAGTTTTTAAAAAATAATCAAATTCTTGAAAAACACAATTTTCTTAAAATGCACGAAAGAATGTTTAGTACATCTCTAACAAGTGAGGTACCTATCCCCCTAAGAGCACAAAATTTTTTGAATTGTACAAAGGAGAATGGGAAGATGGTCCCAAAATGCTCTACCTGACACCAGTTCAATTTCAGCAGCTGAAATTCATTTCCCAATTCTTGAAGAATTTTTAAAATTTCAAAGGCTCATTCTCTACGAAAAAATCAAGATTTGATCAGATCAACGTAAAAAAGGCTGAAATTTTGTTTTTATCCTGTTATCGACCTATCGAGTCGATTTGTGACGGTTTTGAAGTGTACAGAGCTTCAAGTGGATTTTCGAGTTCTCCAGTTTTCTGAAAAATGCCATAAATGTGGTTAAAAAGAAATGTTGTGCTCATAAATTCGAATCTACTCGTATCATTCTCAATCAGTGGATGTTTTCAGACTCAAGAAAGGACTGTGGTTAAGGCAGACGCTGTTTAAATCAGTGGGTGTGTTCAGACCCAAGTAAGGACCTGTGGTTGAAACAGACACTGTTTCAATCAGTGGGTGTTTTGAGACTTAAGAACATAAGGACACCTGTAGTTGAGACAGACACTATTTAAATCAGTGGGTGTGCTCAGACCCAAGTAAGGACCTTTGGTTGAGACAGACACTGTTTCAATCAGTATGGGTGTTTTCAGACCCAAGAAAGGACCTGTGGTTGAGACAGACACTATTTAAATCAGTGATGGGTGTGTTCAGACCCAAATAAGGACCTGTGGTTGAGACAGACACTGTTTCAATCAGTGGGTGTTTTCAAACCCATGTAAGGACATGTGGTTGAGACAGACACTATTTAAATCAGTGGGTGGGTTCAGACCCAAGTTAAGACCTGTGGTTGAGACAGACACTGTTTCAATCAGTGGGTGTTTTGAGACCCAAGTAAGGACCTGTGGTTGAGACAGACACTATTTAAATCAGTGGGTGTGCTCAGACCCAAATAAGGACCTGTGGTTGAGACAGACACTATTTAAATCAGTGGGTGTGTTCAGACCCGAATAAGGACCTGTGGTTGAGACAGACACTGTTTCAATCAGTGGGTGTTTTCAAACCCATGTAAGGACCTGTGGTTGAGACAGACACTATTTAAATCAGTGGGTGTGCTCAGACCCAAATAAGGACCTGTGGTTGAGACAGACACTGTTTCAATCAGTGGGTGTTTTCAAACCCCATGTAAGGACCTATGGTTGAGGCCGACACTGGACAGACACTGTTTCAATCAGTGGGTGTTTTCAAACCCATGTAAGGACCCGTGGTTGAGACAGACACTATTTAAATCAGTGGGTGGGTCCAGATCCAAGTTAAGACATGTGGTTGAGGCCGACACTGTTTCAATCAGTGGGTGTTTTCAGACCCATGTAAGAACCTGCGGTTGAGACAAACATCGTCGCTGTGATCCTTTCGATGGATTTTGGCACGTCTTTTCAAAATCTGTTCACATCAGTTGAATTCTAAGACTTTCTCCTGTGATTATTTTAGGTGAAAAAAATTGAAAAGTTCACAATTTGGGAACAACAAAAGAAAAAGAGCTGGAATTTGGTTAGTACCTTACTTTCAACCTCTCGAGTAGATGCTGAATTTCATTTTGACCCTATTTATGGTACTTTTTTGAAAGCTGAAAAAATCTGAAAATCCGCTGGAAGTTTAGAACAGCTCAAAACCATCATCAATTCGCTCAATAGGTTGAAAAAGCAAATTTCAACTATTTTCATTTAGCTGCATGTTCACGAACTGTGACTTAGAATTTTTTTTCAAAAATAATCGTTGGAAAAAAGTTTGAATTTTGAACCAGCCCGAACAGATTTTAAAAATTTGCACCCAACCCGATCAAAAGGGTCACAAAGACGCCAAATCCGAGTTTATGGGCACTGAATTCCAATTCGACCATGCATAAGTATTTATGGAATCTTTTCGAAAACTGGAGGATCCGAAAATTCACTGGAGGCTCCAGCACAGCTCGAAACCATCATCAATTGATTTGAGAGGTCGAAAATAAGTTATACCTACCTGAACCGATTTTTAGTTTTATACTGGAGAATAATTGAAAACTTGCTGGAGGCTCCAGAATTTCTCAAAAGTGGTTGTTTTGTAAAAAGTAGGTAAGCAGAAAGCGTAGAAGTCAAAATGATTATTCCCGTCTTTTTGTTTGAAAAAAAAATCGCGAAAAAAGTAAAAAAAAAAATAACAGCTCTTTTAATTTTTTTGAATTTTTAAAAATTCACCAAAAATCCAAAAATGAACTTCAGAGCTTGAAATTCTGGTTACAGGAGTCTCAGAGCATGCTGTTTCCATTCGACTTAGTTTCGTTGAAATTGGAAACTGTCTGTTCCAGTGGTTCCCTTTTAAGTAAGCCTATGCATTTATATGACAAAAATGGGTTTTAAAAATACTTTTCTGAGTGGATTTCAAGGTGATTTTTGAAGTCAAATTTTGAAACAAATCCAGTCATTGACTTCCAGTCGCTTATTCTCAGCCTGTTGTACTAGTTTATCCACATTTTGGTCGATTTTCAGGCGGACAGTCATTCTGGAGCCTCCAGTGCGATTTTCGATTTCTCCAGAAGGCGAGGAAATTGATTTGCATACAGCTAAGAATAAAATTGTGGCTTATTCTGGACCCTCTCTTGACAAGTTTATCCACATTCGAGCCAATTACCAAGCTGTGGAGGCTCCATAATGACCGGAAAAATACGAATATAAAAAAAAATCTCCAAAAATAGTGAACAAGTAGGTAAGTGAATTTTCAAAAAAATCGGAAAAAATCGAAAAATCAATTCAGGATGCTGAATTAATGTTTTTATGAGGGTTTTAGACCTTGCACTTTCCAAATATCATGGTCCTATAATTTAAATTACATATTGAAAACAAGCACTACCACGAATCGTTACTTCAGTTTCCTTCCTCAGTTTCACAAAATGTTCATGTTTTAAATTGAAAATTAGATTTAAATTTGAAAAATTTGCCAAACATTTAAAAATTAAATTCAGGATTTAAAATTTGGCCAAATGATGTAGGTATTTTTGAAATTCTGTTGATTTCTCGTTTGTCTGATTTTTGAGGATTCTCAATCAAATTTACAGAATTTTAAAGCTTGTTGATTGATTTGATATAAAATTTTACCCATTTTTGTAGAATTCGTCAATTTTATCCAAAATTTCAACTATTTTTTCAAAATTATCCGATTTTTGAATATTGTGATTACTTTTTCGGTCATAGTTTTATTTTTACTGTATGAAATTGCGATCCAATATTTTACATGAAAAAAAGATAGAAATGTTGTGATCCATGGTTTAGTTTCGTCATAAATAATTTAAAATCGTAGCAAATTGTTTATGTTTACCTACCTAAACAAAATATGGTACCAGTCGTCCCCGAAGTTTTCCTCTTTCGCATAGATTTGGATAAGTATCTGTATCTACTCGGAAGACGAAAACACGAGCTTCAAGTTGAGAAATTACCTGAAGAAAAAATAAAAATAAAAATTGAAAAAAAAATCGTAAAATTAATTACTGGAAAATTTTTCCCAAAACAATAAAATACAAAAGTTGAAGATAAGAACAGACTGCATGGAAAACCGTTCATTCGCTTTGACATTTCGAAGGTTATATTTAAGTACAGATATTAGTTTTCAAATAGGTATGTAATTTAACGTGATGTCTACCAAAATTAGCGATTTTTGTCACATACTTGAACACGAAACAATATCGTTAGCGGCAAAATTTTCAATTTTTAACGCGAATAAACCAAGAGGCATGGCAGGCAGGCGGAGGCTAAAGTTTATAAATACCTAGCTACTCAGGGTAGTAAATATACTAAATACAGTATCCTATTATTCACAAGTAGGTACCTATATTTAGGCAAGTTCGTCATGTATCTATAGAAAGAAAAAAACGATCTTTATATAATAAACCTTTAATTCTACATTTCGGTATGGCTTGTTAATCGTTATGCATTTACTTAACAATTCAATTTTTTCTATCTTTATTTTATTAAACAACAAAAGCCACTTGCGGGTTAAATCTTATTACATAACCTTGTTAATAGAGAAAGTATTACATTACGACGGTTTTAATTTCGATACACGACGAATGACTAATCACATTAGGTGTGTTTTTTTTTCTTCTTTTAATCGAAGTATTTACGAGAATGTACACGGTTTAACCGAAAGGGAACATCTCTTGGTCGATTACGGTCACCTGAGCCGGTATAAAATATAAATAAGTTATAAAGAAGACGCATTGCATTGGATAGGTACCTAAAAATAGCGGAGTAAAGTTCTCTCGGCAGATTTGTACTACTCGTATAGTAACATAGGTTTGTTTGCCACTGGAGTTTGCATAAAATAGAAAACATCTTCGGTTATTCCCCAGATGATCGGATGAATTTTTAACCGATACGGGAAAATGTACCGTTCTGGTATGTTCGTGACAGTTTCATTTTTTTCATACGAAAACATTTCCATCTTGACATCAAAATCCCCAAACAGCTGAATTAAATAAAGAAAAACTAAACTGTCATGAACAATTTAAGTAAAAACAACCAATTTCCATTTCTCAGCGTTTTCATCATACGAGCACGTTTTTCCAAACGTGGAATTATTTACAAAATTCTTGACACCAAAGTTTTTATAGCCAGTGAGTTTATAGTATTTCATATACGAGATGTATTTTCGTACCTAGTGGAAAAAAATGCAGAAATGTTTTATCAACCAAGGCCGACTTTTTTTTAACCAATTTTTCTAATGTTATACGGAAAAATTATTGAGATGTAGGTATCTCGGAGGTTTAGTTTTCCTTTGAAATTTCACAATCTAATGGAGCACCTAGCGAATTAAATTTTCTGGGAAAAAATTACGAAGGGGAAACGAGTGTAGCCAATGCAATTCTTATAACAAGACCATTTTATCCTGTCACTCGAAAGTATAGGTGGGTATTTACCTTATGAAAAAAAAAGTGCATGAGAGTCATAAGGTATATCAAATAAATCATCCAAACTTTTATTACTTAAGTGATCAGTTGAGTGTCTCGAGTTCCCTTATGACAAGTGAGGGGTTGGGTGGGGGTGCAGAAAGGAACAGATTGAAAAATAAAAGCCATGTTCGTCTTCAGTAACTTTTAAAAACCTAATATTCGATCATTAACCCTCTTCAGGCGAGGAAGGGGGAATTCGTTATCATTTAATGTGATCATTTTGAAAATATAAGATGTTTTAAACTAACGTAAAAAAAATGATAGTTTTGGACAATTTTTGGAATGTGAGACTTTTGACTTTTGAGTAGGTAATTTTTTTTAAAAAAAGATAAGACTTGGTAGCCATTTTGCCAAAAAGTGAGAATTTTTGTTAAAAAGAAAAACTTTGACAATTTTAGCAAAAAGCAAGACTATTGGACAATTATTGGCAAAAAAGTGTTTTTTTTCGCAATTTTTTCCTATAAAGTTGAACTATTTTGTAACTTTTTGATATATTTTTCAGCAAAAAAGCTAACATTTTGAGTACTCAATTCTGGTAGGGGGGGGGGGGGGGGAATTGGGTATTTCAAAATTTTGTTAAAAGCGAAATTTTCTGTCAGTTTTTTGCAAAAAAAAAAGACTTTTACAGTTTTACCAAAAGCGTAATAGATACTTTTTTTTTTTTACAATTTTTATCAAAAAAAAAGATAGTTTATTCTATTATTGGCAATTTTTGACAATTTTTGCCGCAAAATCGAGATTTTGAAAAATATTAGACTTTTTGGAATTTTTTACAAGAAACCACAATTTTAGTGTAGAAACAAGGCTGTTTAGAAAAGTTTAAATTTCAAAAAAGTAGGATTCTTGTTACTTTTAACATTTTTGCTTGTTTTCAAGAAGTAGAATCGAGATTTGGAAAAATTGGATTTTTAAACATTGAAAACAAACTTCAGCCTTCAGGAACTGAAATTTTAAAATTGTACTCATAGGTAATTAAATTAAATAAATGAAAAAAACTTGGAATCTTGTAGCCAACGCGTATGTAAGGTAATCTTTTTACAACAATGTAAAAATAGTTGCCTGCTAGCAAACTTACAGGTGTCAATTTTCTGAGATGAAACCGGTTGCATCTTTTTGGTCTCCGCGTCCATGTTGACGTTAAATTTGAACTCCCCCGTAGAATTTTGCTGAAAAATATAATATCTCAGAAGAAACAAAGCTTACGATCTCAATTGACATCATAGGTATAGTTCAGGTTCAGAGGAAACGATTCTATAAAATATAAATATAAAAACAAAAAGTAGCATAAGTAAATTCTTAAATCAAATTAATGCCTTTTTTAAATTTTGAAATGCACCTATTTTAAATTTTTGATCATGATCTTAGAGAATAATGAAGAGGCGAGAGATTGAAAGTCGCCTCCTTCAACTTGATATTTAGTTATTCAAAATACTGCATAACATTTTGTCCATTTAAAAATTAAAATTTAAACTTTAAAAATTTCCAGTAGAAAAAGAACGTAGAAAGTTGTAAGAAAGAATAATGTAAACTTTGTTGTTAATTTGTTAATGAGCGACGAACGTTGTATTGTTTTATTTAATTGTTTTACGGTGTAAATTGTTCGTTTACGTGCTCTCAGAAAAGATTTGGATTTATTTTGTATCACGTTTAATTTTTCGGCCATAATATTGAGCTCAAGATGAGAGAAGGACTCGACCACTCCAATGATTACTCATTTGAACAGGAATACAATTTTTGAAAAAATTTGGGTTCAAAGTTTGTAATATTTCAGCTCCTAAATTGATCTGTTATTTTTTTTTTCAATTTAAATTATTTTTTTTAGTAAAAAAAACAATCCTCCTCAAAAAAATTAGGTTATTTAATTTTTTTTTCAACTTAGAATAGACCTATATTTCAAGAACTTTTGGAAAAATTCTGATTACCTATAGACTTTTTTCAAATTTCTTTTTAAATACCCACATTTTTAAAAAAATGTACAAAAATTTTAAAAGAAACTGTTCAAAATGAATTTTGGTGCCGTTGCATTTTGGTTATCTGATTTTTAATTTTATTTTTATTTTTCAACTTTGAATATATTATAAGAACTTTTTGGAAAAATTTTGATTGTACTGTAGACTTTTTTAATTTTCCTTTTATTTAGATACTCACGTTTTTGAAAAAAAAAAACATACAAAAATTGTAAAAGAAACTGTTCAAAATGAATTTTGAATTTTAATGGACAAGAAATTTTGAAAAAAAGGCTCGGAGTATATGTTTGAGCACTTGAACTCAATTTTCCTCAATTCATTCGCAAAAATTTCGTGGCTGGAGCTAAACCTAATTTTTTAAATTTTGGTAAGTTTTGAAAATAAAATATCAATTTTGTCAGTGAATAATATCAAAATTTGATTCAATCGAGATCAGAGGCAAAGGCAGTTGTTCAAACACTTCTATAGTTTTATATGTGTGTAAGAGTAGGTGGATCAGCAGATTCGGGAACTAAAACTATTAAAAAAAAACTTCAAAAAATTGAAAAAAATATCGATAATGTCTTAATTAGAATTTTTTTAAAACAGTGGTTTAATTTCAAAAATTAGTCAACTTACAATTGTTATTGATTTCGTTCCTTTCTGAATTTTTTTTTGTTGAAAATTTGAACATTAGAATTTGAATTAGTCCACGTAAAACGAGTGCAAAAGCTGTGGAAAATTTATAATCTGAAAAATGAAATAAAAACACTCTCAAAGACTTGACGAGAAATGAGCAAAGTTTAATTTTACAGTTTCAATAGTTTTCAAATTCGAACAATTTATAGGAATTTTAATTCCAAAACAGTGAAGTAAATTAGTCCGAACAAAGTGAAGGCAAATGCTTTAAAAGATTCATAATTATTATTTTTTTAACGCTTACCGCTTGGATTGGTAGGTATACCTACTTAATTCAAAAAGAATAAAAATTTAAAAAAGGTATGGTAAAAACTTTTGGGATTTTTTAAATAAAGTGATAAGGAATACACCCACAGTGTGCTCTCCTGCTCTCATAACTCATAAGTAAGCTCAACTATTCAAATTTTAATTTTTTTTAAATGAATATTTTTTTGAAAGTGGAGCCAAAAAATTGCTGCTCTAAGCAGCGTGTCTGTAGCCTGCATTGTCTGTTCATAAATAAACACGTCCCTGATTCAAAGTGTTCATTAGCCGAGTGTATGAAATCAATAATCAAATTCAATAATCATGATGTTTTATTTTCATATTCAAATGAGGAAGCGACTGGACTAGAAAACTGAAACTTGTGGGAAACAAAATAAAACTGATTTATCTATGTAGTTAATTAAATCCACAAGACTTTACATTTTCTGTTGCTGTTGGGTACTTCTTTTGTTCAAACTCGGAAGTATTGTAGAATATTATCAATTTGACCTGATGGGAACCAGTTAAAAACTCATTGAACATGGAACAAATCATGGCCTGGCAAGGCACTTCGCATTTCGCATTTCGCATTATTTAAATTTTCACTTCAGATCACCACATTGAATGAATGTGATTCAATTGCGAACAAGTTCGGATTAATGATTAAAATAATTATTATTACTGGTGATTTGAGGCTTTGAGCGCAAACTCAACTGCTCAACAGAGTGTTTATATATTTACCATATCACCGTACATAATAATTGATCAGTGTCTTCAATTACGCATTCACCATTTCCTTTCATCATGATCAAGCGCAGGGCGAAGCAAAATGATTAAAATGAATTTAATGACTTCACTATATAGTCACTCTCACTTCAGTTCTGACAGTCACAGTAGTGAATAAATTGTTAAATAATTGTGACTTGATCGACAAATTTTACTTTTTACGAAAAAAAAACAGCAGAGCAGATGATGAATTATGAATTTATGCAGAAAAATCAGAAATTTAATTGTTGAAACTTTGGAAGTTTGAAAAATTGGAACTTAGAACTTGGAAGTTTGGATTTGGAAGTCGATTCGATTGATTGATCAATGAATTCATTCAATGATCTGAATGATCAATAATTTAAAAAAAAAATAAAAAATCCTTCCCACTAATTAAATTATTTCAACATAGGTGGCGCTGTAAACAGAAAATCGAACTCCGAATGAAACACTCCGCGTCGCTCGTCACTCTTTTTACCGTGCAGTTTGCATTCAAGTACGCTCCTCTTTATTACCGCCACTCCCAGCATCCTTTCTTTCACGCTCTTCTCTTTATTCCTTTTCCTTGCACCATACATTGTATTCGTATGTATGCCAGAAGCCAGATGAAAGCTTCAACGATTTTTCGGTTATTTATCTGCGGTCGGCGACAGTGAGAAAACGCTAGTGTAATTTTCGTTTACTTCATCAAGCTCAAGGTGTGTTTGTCGGTTGTGTTTTATAATTAAAATAATCGTGTATTTGTATTTAAAAAACACTCGCACTTAGTTCGTTATGCGTAATTAATCAGTCGGCGTTTATTGAACTCAACGTTTCCGTTCACAAGCAAGTATTGTTTTCGCTAGTCGCACAAGCAAACCCGTTATTATGATTCATCATCTAGCATTATTCGTTTACTTACTGCAGCTTGTAAGTAGCCAAAACACGCCAGTACCAAACATCGTAGAAGTTAGTCCTGTATTAGTAAAAGATGTCAACGAGACTGTAGATTTGTATTGTAAAGTGAAAGATTTACGCGACGCTAGCCTGTTATGGGGCAGACAAAAAGGTGATCGCACAACTACCTTATGGGGCTCAGGACAGAAATTCGTCAAGGATGACCGAATCACCGTTCAAACCGATAACTCTACTCTGTTCACATCTACAACTTTACGTATTACCAATGTCCAAACCAAAGATGCTGGAACTTACCGTTGCTCGATACCTTCGGAAAACGGCGAAGATGTATCGAGAGATATCACGTTGCAAGTACGCTCTCCTCCTTTCATCTTCGGCAACACATCAACTTCGGTAAACACTTCACTCAACAGTAGCGTAACTTTGGAGTGTTACGGTGGCGGTTATCCCGAACCGGAGGTTATTTGGACTCGCGAAAACAACGGAGTTTTACCCAACGGTGTTACTTCGTATCGGGGCAGTACATTGAAGATCAACAACGTGCAAAAAGATCACGCCGGAAATTATTACTGTACAGTCGACAATAAAGTTAGCCAGAGTGCGAAGAAAACCATTCGTTTGGAAGTCGAATACCCACCGATTGTTAAACCTCGCGAACTTCGTGTCGGACAAGCTCTCGGATACGAAGCTTATTTAGAATGTACCATCGAAAGCGTTCCGGCTGTACAGATCACGTGGCTTCGTGATAACATTCCGATTTCTGATAGTCAATATTATACTCAGACTCAAGCCGCTATCCAAGAACCTGTAAGATCAGCTGTGTTGAAAGTTAAAGTCACCGAACGTAAGCAGTACGGTTCGTATACTTGCGTAGCTTCGAGTAAAATAGGCAAAGGTGCAGCTAATATCGACTTGTATCAAACCGAAAAGGAAAACTGCGCTCGTCATTGCCAAACTAGCTCTGGTCATTCTATTATCAATATGTTCGATTTAAAACTAGGGTTTACCAGTGTGGTGGTATTAATGTTCCAGTTGCACCATATGTAAATTAATCGCTTTTGTAGATTTTACTCTCCTTAAACGTGTTTCGCTTTTATCGCTCAGTATGATATGTATTTGTATAGTTTGTGTAGTCATAAAAAATGTTGTACAAATTGTAAATATCTCCGTCCTCATTGAGAACGAATCATCACACACTTGAGAAGAATTGCATTTATTTTAGCTTTAATACGAGTATTGTAAGGTTTTATTATTTTTTTTTAAATTTCTCAGTTTTCCTAGACGAATGAATCTCGTTTTTTAATTTTATTGTTGTGCGAGTAATAACTTTCCTAACTAATATTATCTAGACGATATTTAATTTGAACGAAGTTACATTTTATTATTTTATAAGGTTTTTAATTTCCTATATTTATATATTCCACGGATGAATTTATTTTATAGTGAGTGATGCGGTCTGCGAAATATTTCGCAATAATCGTACGTGTTGCGGCGATTCTGTTCGATACAGACATATCTTCGCCATTGATGTGGGCCAAAATGGTTTAATTACGTAAAACATAATAAGTATTATTATTTACATCTGACAAGTGAAGCTCGGTAATTTTTTTTTTACATTTTTAAATTTGAAATTGATGAGCAATTTTTAATCGAACAATATTACGGTATTTATTAGGATTAAAACTAGTACCATGAAGACTGAAAGAAGAATTTTAATTTTAACAAAACAAGATATTATTGTATTGTTTCCTTATTATATTTTTTTAGATCCTAGCTGATAATTTTTTATACATTGATTGTACGTAGTATTTAAGATGAAAAATAATACAATACGGCCTTTTATGAAGAAAAACGAAAAACGCTTTATTTGTGCTACTTTTTTTTTTCTAGTATAAACATGACCTGTGTTTAGTTTACAATTTTGTACGTTTATCTGTAGGGTTTTGATTTGTAATAAAGTTCATTCGACTTGCAATTTTTAGTTACTTCTTTTTTTTGTTTTTTTTTTTTCTAAACAGCGGAAATGGTCATTGAAAAAAAAATTCACCAACGAAAAAAAACACACGGTGATTAACGACGAGTTTGAATGAAGACAAAGAAGGTGTAATTAACTGACATATGAGATGGCTTTGTTCTGAAAGTAAAACCAAACGAATAACAAATTTTCTCTTTTGTCGAGTTGATTTTAAAAAATTTCCTACATTTCATGGTTGTGTGGTGTATTGATGGACAACATAATAGCATTTTAATGAGCACGAATTAATAGGTCAATTTTTACTGACGCTATGGAATACGAATTACGAATGTACTGTAACATTCGAACCGGTAGACTGTAATTAAAAAAACCAACAGATATGAATATAACGGTATATTGTTGTAGTGTAGTCGACGTTCTGCCATAGTTTCCTACTTTTGTATGTACTGCTGATTTTTAGGAGCTATGACCTGGAATGATTTATCACAATGAGTAATGATGAAGTATTTGAAAGTTTTCACTATTTGCATTGCACGTTCGTTCGTTCGTCTAGGTAGGTAGTAGGTACTTAATGGTGGTAATTGAAAGCAAATTATTGCACGATTAACGTGTGTGTGTTGGTGAAATATGGGTTTTATTCTGGCACGATTACCATTCTATCGGTTGACTTTATTTTTAGTTTAGGTAGCCGTTGAATTTCGATGGGTGTTTTGTGAGAAATACTTTTGTTATCAAATTATCGAATTCGTGAATTAAACGGACGTGAGGCTTGTTATTGAATTACGTACTAATCGACGAGTTTACATGTTGAGGAATACCTACTTGAATGGTACAGCGTTGAGTTCGAATATCCATTTATTTATCGGATTCGACCATTCAGTGTTCCTCCCAGTAATTTTTTTCAAAATAGAAGGCTTATCAGGGAGACACAGAGGGAATCAATGCAAAAAAATAGACAGGCCTAACTATATTTGAATTCAGTCAGCTCCATTGGTAGGCATCGATTTCTACACGTGACAGTGATGACAAAAATTAACCTCCAACAAAAATTTCATCTGCTGAAGTACTTTTTTCGATTTTTAGTGAATTTCCAAAAATCAAATTCGAGCTAAAAATACAAAAAAAAATCAAAATTATACCAAATTGACCTATAGAAATCTGAAATCTGATCTGTATCCCATTTTGAAGCCCCCTAAATCGATTGGAAACGGGTTTGAACCGTTCTGAGCAGTTCTGGAGCTTCCAGCAGATTTTTGAAAGTTGAAATCTCCACAAAATCCTACTCAAGGAAGTTGGGAAGCTGAAATATTTACCTCATACTTTGATTTCAACTTACTGAATCAATTAAAGATGATTTCAAGTCATTTTGGACCCTCCAGCAATGTTTTGGAAATTCCAGTTTTTCAAAAAACGCCCAAAAATTGTCCAATTTAAATTCAGCACTTGCATATAAACGTGATTGATGTGATTTCACAATTTGGAAATTTGAAAAATTCACCAACACCCGTTCTGTTGGGCGAAAAATCTGAAATTCAATTTTAGCGCTATTTTTGACATGCCAAGTCGACTGGAGATGGTTTTTGCCATTTTTAGAGCCTTCGGCAATTTTTTTGGAAATTCCAGTTTCCCAAAAAATGTCATAAAAAATCCATCGAAATGAACTTTTGCACCCATAAACGTGTTATGTTGGTATTTTTGGTCACCCATTCGACCAAATATCTGCCAATTTTCCAAAATCGGTTTCTGTCTGTTCAGAACCAAATATTTTTCAAAATTTCAATTATAAAATGAGAAATATATTTCATTGGCACGACAGAAAAAATGATTCGAACGACAGGACATTTGAATGACAAAATAGGTAAGGGTCATTCCATGTCAATTCGACCAAAAAAGTGCGATTTTGAAAGTCATGTCTTTCGATTTCGTTCAAATTTTGTTTACAACATCTACCCACCCAGTAAGTAAGAAACTCGCAATCAGTTCGGTCCCAGCCCCCACAGGAGTTGGGTGGGGGGCTTCCATTATTTTCACATTGTCTCGAGGTACTCAACTTCAGCAGCGCATTCCTCCAAAACTATGATACTTTGATCAAAACTGATTTCACAGTTCAAAACAGTATTGAATTTTGAACTTTTTAAGCATTTTGAAATTTTCAAAATAGCGCTGTAAGTGGGAGCTACCTTTCAAAATTCTGAAAAAATTTCCATAGACGCACCTTTTGATGTATTTTTAAAATATTTAAGTTTCGAGATGGGATCTCTTGATGGAAGGGGAACACCCCCAACCCCCAATTTTTGGCAAAACTTTTTTTAAAAAATCTGGGGCATGTGATATATCGAATTGTATGTTTTTGGTAAAGCTGAACACGAATATGACGTTAGATTTTTGATTAGGCCCCATCCACAGCCCCCAGCATCTCCCCAAATGGGGTAAAAGTTCAAAATAGGGTTTTTTTCGTACGACACATCAAATACGAGTATGTTTTTAGTGACGCTGAACACAAATATGACATCCAATTCCTTGTTGGACCCCCTCCACGGCCTCCAACAATTTTTTTGGACTTTTACCAATTGGGGGAGGTTCTCGGAGACATGGACGACTGGACGAGGTCAATTTAAAAAACTAAGGCTATATTCGTGTTCACCGATATCGAAAACATACTATTTCATGTGTCACACGATTGAAACCATTTTTTTTTTAGGTTACCCCCTCTTGGGGAGGTGCTGGGGGCCGTGGATGGGTCCAATCAAAATTCTGACGTCATATTCGTATTCAACGTCACCATAAAAACATACCATTTGAAGTGTCGCACGAAAAAAAAAACTATTTTGAACTTTTACCCAATTTGGAGAGGTGCTGGGGGCCTTGGATGGGGCTCAATCAAAAAACTAACGCCATATTCGTGTTTAACGTCACCAAAAACATACAATTCGATATATCACATGCCGCAGATTTTTTTTTGAAAGTTTTGCTCAAAATTGGGGGTGGAGGTGCTTCCCTTCCATTAAAAGATCCCATCTCGAAACTTGAATATTTCGAAAAAGCATCAAAAGGTGCATCTATGACAATTTTTCAGAATTTTAAATAGTAGCTCCCACTTACAGCACAGCCACGGTCCAAATAAAATGTTGACCCCCCCCCCCCCCCCCGAAAAAATAAATGCTTCCACGCTAAAAAATCACAGAAAAATTCCAAAATTTACCAAATAAATTTTGTTTTTTACAAAACTGCCAAAAATCTCTTGCTTTTGTTCCAAAAATTGTCAAGTTATCTATTTTTTGAAAAAGGTTCATTTTCATGTTTTTTTTTGTGAAATTCTGAAAGAAATCCAGCCCAAATCACTAAAAATTGATAAAAAGTTCTACTGTTTTTTTTTTTGTTGCCAAAATTGTGAACAAGTTTTGCTTTTTTGATCAAAACCACCAAAAATATCTTACTTTTCACCGAAACTATCAAAAAAATCTCGTTTTTTATGACAGCTACTTTGGCAAAAAAAACCAGTACAACTTTCTATCAATTTATAGCGATTTGGGCTAGTTTTTCTTTTGGAACTTCACAAAAAAAAACACGAAAGGAAAATTTTTTCAAAAAATAGAAAACTTGTAGCAATTTTTGGAAGAAAGCAAGAGATTTTTGGGAGTTTTGTAAAAAGCAAAATTTATTTTTGTAATTCTGGAAAAAAGGAAGACTTTGAATATTTTTTTAAATTTTGATCAAAAAAAACAAAACGTTTTCACAATTTCAACGACTAAAAAAAGCTACAACTTTTTCACAATTTCTATTATGTAATTTGAATTGAGCAGATTTTAGGACGTTTTTTTTTGAAAATCTCGAAATTCCAAAATATGACTGCAGGTTCCGAAACAGCTTAAATCTACCTCCAATCGAATCAGTAAGTTGAAATTAGGGTATGAGGCAAATTTCAAGTTTCCAACTTTATTGAGGAAAATTTTGTGGAAATTTCAACTTTCAAAAATCTGCTGGAGGCTCCAGAATTTCTCAAAAAGCCTAAAACCTGTTTCCAATCCATTCGATGGGTTGAAAATAGGATATGTAGATGTACATACCAAATTTCAGTTTTCTAGGTCAATTTAGTAAAATTTTTATTTTTTTTCATTTATAGACCAAATTTTATTTTTTAAAAAATGGGCAAAAATCAAAAATGCTCTTTGGTACGTGAAATTTTAGCTGATGATGTATTTTTATAAGCTAGCTCTTTCGATTTGCATGTCCGTTTTGAAAATTTTTCTGCTTCTTAGGATAGGTACTACCCTTTTTTGGTGAATGTTGACTGTCTGATTGAATAGGTATCTAACCTACCTACTGATTCTTTTTTTAAACGAAACAAATTCGTGAAAATAATTACTATTCACTAATATTTCATTCAATCCTTCTAAGTGGGAGACAAAAACTCTTGAGCCATTTTGGAGCTTTAAGCATGTTTTCAATTTTCTTCTGGAATTTTAAATTTTTCTAGAAGGGATAAAAAATGAACTTCGACTCCTATAACTCTGGCTATTGCCTAATTATGGGTTGTGGCCCTTATGACTTTCACCATTTTAGTCAATTACTGCAGAATTACAAGAGCATTGATTCAAAATCGAGTTTCTTGATTATAAATTCTCTCACAAATCAATGATTTTGAATCGGAAAAAAATTCGCATTTGAACTCATGGAATGCCTGGAATTTTAACGTGACAGCCTGAAACAGTTGAAAAAGTTCCTCAATAGGTAAGTACATACCAACCCAAGTTTTCAAACTCTAAAGTTGGCATTTTTATTTCAATAAATTTCAAATTCATCGAGAAAATTGACAGCTCACTGGAGCTTTTGGAAAATTTCAAAAATTGCTGTTTTGAGTTAGCAAAAATGTTTATACAGTGCAATCGAAGGATCTAACCTAGAGTTAGTTTCTAATACGAGCTGTGAGTTCTGCAAACAAAAGTACATACAAAACATTATTTCGATTGTATCAATTTTTGGCAGAGAAGTTTTTATCACATTATTTTATCTATTTCTGCCTTCCGTTTCCGGTAAGTAATGACTAATTTAATCCTCAAATATTATCTTCAGCTGCCATGCTTAAACTTATCTATGTGTTCCATATTATGCTAACATATTTTAAGCATTCGAATTCCAAAAATATTTGAAGCCTGATAACATTGTTTATTGATTTCAACAAAAAAGTTGATTGTTGAAGTTTCCGCCAGCGATACGAAAAACCGTAGATAAGGTAAAGTACCAGTTGTGGATAGGGGTCCCGGTTGTGGATAATCGTTCCTATGGGCTAAAAAAAAAAATTATCGCTTGTATCTTTTTCTGTAACATTTAATCATTTCGTTGCATTCATGACAACACGAAAATTCACCCATGAAGTCTATGTACAAAAGCATTGAAATTTCAAAATGATAAAAATGCAAATTTTAAAATTTTTTAGAATGAAAGTTTCAATAATGGAGAAAAGCGAGTCAAATATGTAATTTTTCATAACTGCGGAAGTTTTTGGGTAGTAATAAGATGAAATAACCACCTCTGCATATTTTTGAGAATTTTTGATTTCATCTAGTACTATTTAGAGCAGTCTTTGTCCGCAACCGGGCCAGGGGGCCCGGTTAGCGGATAATTGGAAGTTTTTGAGATTCTCTGCTAAGAAATGAAATATTCTTGATTTTTTTTTTCCTCCCAAGTATTATGTAGTTCAACAGTCACACTACACAACAAAATCAAAAAAATTTGAAAAAAGTTGAAATTTGGGCTTCTCAGAGCATGTTGAAAAAAGTATAACCACAACTGGTACTTTACCTTACATAACTTGGATAATTGTTTTTTTTTTCAAAAGAAAAAATGTGTGGGTAGGTGCTTTACAATACATACACCAGAATCAAAGATAATTCCACGAAAGTAAAGTCATTAGTAGATATTTATTTCCTCAACCTATTGTACATTAACCGATGAATAATACATAATTACCTAACAACATGAAATCACCCAGTTGATTAGGTAAATTTCTAATAATTCTTATCATACCTATTTATTTACGCGTAATTCATCGACACCACTCTCACCCCTCTCCCCTACCTCAACCGTAGAAAGAACACGAGCCATTTTATTGCCATATAGGTACAGACACGTATTCTCGCCCCTGCCCATCTGACGGTATAGCTCGATGAGATGAATCACACATCTGTAAATTCTCATATCTTCATCATCATCATAGCCGTAGCCGAATACTACGTGATACATGCAACACAACAAACACAACACACAATCCAAACGTTCGTCATAAAAACAGCTTTATTTTTAGCTCAACTTACTACAAATCTTTACTTTAGAAAACATACCCATATAAAAAGATGAAACCGAATTAACCCATAATTCGACTGTTTCTTTAATTGAATCACCTATACATGTCGCACAATGAACCTCTTTCATATCGAATCCGCCCGCAATGATTCATCTCTCACTCTCGGCTATTCGTGTTGTAGTAAGAGTTCGTGAGAATAGAGCCGGAGCACATCGGTTAATTGGATGAAGCAACGAAATCTTTTCCCTAACGTTTTAACGCCATTTAAATTTAATTCCCTCTTAAGTAGGAAACACAAAAGAGTGTTAATAAAGTCAACTCGAGAGTCACCGAGTGGCGAGTATTAGTATCCAGTTCCACTACCGTTTATTCTATTCAACAAAATAGTACAGTACACATTAAACATTGGTGATTTCTTTATAAACTCGTTAATTATTTTTAAAACTTTTAAAATTTCCAATTATAATCAACTTTAAAATAATATAAAAAAGGCAAAAAAAAAATAAATAATTCACAATGACATAATCGAAAAAAATCATTCTATGTCAAAAAAAAGAAAATTAAATCATTTAAAAAAAAAAACGTAAAAATAATAATTTTACAACACCGAACACACTGTTGAAAGTGTAATGAAAATAAATCTTATGAGTCAATAAATTTCTAGTTTAAAAAAAAAAGTGTACCCACTTATAATGCGAGTTTGTTAATCAATCTATTTTACAGGTATGGAAAAAAAAGGAGGAAAAAGAAATCGCTTAAATGTACACATACATTTTTTTACACTGTTAAAACTTAACATTTATGTGAAAAATTTTTAAACGGAAAAATTTCTCGAATTTAAATCTACGGCTAAGATGATATACACATGTATTGTTCTTAAGTTTATTATCGTTGTGTTTTTTTCATCATTATAGATACATTACACAACACTTATATTCACATAGAAGCCTTGGTAGCGAAATTTGCAGCTAAGCGTTTCTTTTTTGGTGTCTTTGAGATCCTACCGGAGCACTGTGATGGGTCCTGAAATTATACGGATTAGAATTTAGGTATAAATTCTTATTCATAACTGAATGTAGGTAAATAATCTGTTCAGTGATTATTTTACTCACCGATTTCATGGGTAGAGGTGAATTGGCGTTTGTTTTCACTCCATCGTTGGGGTTATTAGGAATCGTTGCAATGTACGCTTGGCTATTGGAAGAAGCGAGGTAATTCAAGGCCTGCAAAAAATATTTCATTTTCAGTTAGTAACATAATTACGTGAAAAAGTTGACAAACTTAACATAAGCTTTCAAAATTGAAGACAAAATTGAGAACGATTTTAATCTTCTGGATGCCTGAATTCATAATCCTTTTCTATTTTAGAAAATCGTTGAAAGGTTGGAACGATGAATGGTTAAAAAAATCAAAACATAAAATTTCAACCAGGATTTTGAAATTGACAAATTTTGAACGAAAAATTACGCAGTTTTTTTCACGAATGCGAATGAAAGAAGGTTTTTTTTTTAGAAGGTCTGGATTTTTTCTACAAATTAATCTTCCAATAAAATTTCTGTCACCGGACTGCGATAAATGTTGAAAATAATTTGACAATTTTTCAAGCAATTTTTTTGAGCCAGAACTAGAATAGGACATCTTTTAATATTTTGAAAACGATTTTTCCACAACTCGATTACCTACAATTTTTTCACAAGATTAACCTTATTATAATATTGTTTCGAGAATTTTGGGATGAATTTTATTAGGTAAGTAATAGAAAACATTTTTCAATATTCTCTGAATTATTTTGCAGTATTTTCTGTATTTCTACATTCTCAGCATTTTGATGAAGAAAAAAAATAACAAAAACCAGCAATTTCAAATTTCAATTAAAAATGTAAAAAAAAATTACGAAACAGTAAACGTGCAATAATGAAAATTGAACAAGATTTGGACAATCAAAAATCAGGATTTTTCGGCTATGATTGGCAAAAAAATGATCCCTTGACAAATTTTTGTCAAAAAAGTGAGACTGCTCCACAACTTATTGGTAAGTAAGGTAAAGCAAGACTTTTTGACAATTTTTGACAAAAAATTTAAATCATTTGGCAATAATTTCTTTTCGAAAAATTGAGACTTTTTAGATATTTTTGCAAAAAAGCGATAACGTTCAGTGAATTTTAGCAAAACGGTGGAACTTTTCAGAAAGTTTTGGCAGAAGTGATGAAATTTTGGCAAATTTTGACATTTTTAGATCAAAAAGTCAAATTTTTGGCAATTTGATAAAAAATGCGACTTTTTGTCAATTTTTACCAAAAAGGGAACCTTTGGAAATTACTTATTTATTGGTAAAAAGCAAGTCTTTGACAATGTTACCAGAAAGGCAAAGCTTCTTACAACAATTTTTAGCAACGCAAAGCGAGACCATTGGGCAATTTTTGAAAAAAAATAAGACTTTGGAACTTTTTGCAAACAAGAGACAATTTCTGGAAAGAAAACACCTTTTAGCAAATTTTGACAGAAGCTGAGATTTTTTGTTAATTTTTTCAGAAAGCAAGATTTTGATTCCGACAATTTTAGTCAAAGGCAAAGCTTTGTAACTGTAACACTGAAAAGCCAAAAGTGACTATAGTAATCAAAATTTTGACGAAGTAATCAAAATTCATTTTTAGTAACTTTAGTGATTTAGCGACCTACTTGAAAAGTAAGCAAGTATGAGCCCTGCAATTAGTGCACAAGATTATTATAACGATTGTGTTTACTTTTTTTCGTGGGGGGGGGGCAGGCAAACGGAAAGAAGGGAGATATTCGTATTTTCGAAAAAATTAGCAGGTTGATAATTCTGAAATCAATAATTTTTTGGAGGGGAAGGAAGTGATAATTCTTAAAATTATTTTCAAAACAATTTCTCGATTATTTAACACTCATGTTTTTTGAATTAGGTACATTATCTATTTTTAAAATAATTCTTCAACATTTTCTGGTATATCGGAGCAGGCTTCCAGTAGATCTTGAGTCTCATTGCAATGTAAAATTATTTAAAATAATATTTCAAAATTTTCTCATAACCCCATTTTACTGAAATTTTTAGAGAATAAATTTACACTTTGGAGTAGAAAAAATTTCAATAATGACTAATCAGCAATCAGCAATTTTTCAAACGCAAATTTTCAGCATGGATATATTTGTATTGGAAAAATTATTCATTTAATCAAAATTACGTTTCAATTGAAATTTTTTGAAAAAAAAAACACACCAAAAGTAGAATTATTACAGATGGAGCGGAAGAGGGGGGGATTGGAGAACATGAGAAAGGCAAAGTAGAGGCGTTTTTAAAATGCCAATCTTATCAAATTATCAACAAATCCAAAATTTTCTCATTTTTTAAATCACGAACGATTTTTTTCACCTTTACATATTTCAAAAAATAATAATATTAATAATAATTTTGATGAATTTTTTCAATCAGACCCCAGTTTTTTTTTCAATAATAACTTATTAATTTGCCCTTCAGATCCTACGACCATTTTTGAGGGATAATCTTGCTGAAAAAAAAACCACAATAATATGAAAATATGTATCTTACTGGTTTATCGATATGTTGGTTAAAATTTTGAGGTAACTGTTCCGCGTAAAAGGTACGAGGTTGCATTGGAGGCATGTTCACAACATCTGTAAAAAAGAGAAAAATTAATTAAAAAAATTATTGAAACAAAAAAAAAATGAAGCAAGTTTTTTCTCAGAAGGAGATTATTTGAATTTATGAATACGTTTTTGAGAGAATCACTTTTGAAATTTTCCTTTTTGATAACTCAAAATGCATAATCATTTTTTTCATATTTAAAAACTCTCTGCTCAAATAGAGTACATCAATTTTTCAACATTTTAATAAAATAAAATTTTTTCAATTTATGAATTATGAATATTTGTCCGAGAAT
The DNA here is from genome assembly GCF_950023065.1 of Planococcus citri. Taxonomy (NCBI): domain Eukaryota; kingdom Metazoa; phylum Arthropoda; class Insecta; order Hemiptera; family Pseudococcidae; genus Planococcus; species Planococcus citri. The sequence continues at coordinate 42,534,956 of NC_088680.1, read as the reverse complement.
ATCACAAAATAAATATCGTTTGGTCAAAATTTTTCATTAAAATGTCTTACAATATTTTTCACTTTATGATGTTCAAAATCATCTTCTTCTTTCCAAAAACATAATTATTCACGTTAAAAACTAGGTACATACATCATTTATGAGCTAATCTCTAAAAATCAGCGTCAAAACTGAAAAATTAACTTACTGGGTGGCACCATATGAGGAATCCATTGCTGAGGTGGAATCGAAGCAGCATTAGGAGGTTGAAAATTGGTAGGTCTGATCCTGCAATAGAAAAAAAAAACATAAAATAACGAGCTTTAAAACAATTTCCCCGAAACATCAGTCTCGCATCAAAATCACAACACTTACGGTGGATTATAATAAATATTCTGCACATTCTGATAATACAACTGATGCGGATGCACGGCGTACTTATTCGGCGCGTTCTGCAGATACGTGTAATTGGCTACAGTCATCTGTCTCTGCTGTGCAACCTGCGGTGGCTGGAATGGCATTCCGGGCGGATACGTTTGCGAGTATGGCACCATCGACTGATGTTGCGGCGGTAACTGCGCTCCGGCGGCCTGTTGGTGAGTGGACAAAATCATTTGTAATTTTTGCTGATGTTGCTGTTGTTGTTGTTGCTGCTGCTGCTGATGCTGCAGTTGCTGTTGATGCGATCTGATCATAGACTGCAGTCCATCGACGTCAGATTGGCCTGCGACGGCGCCGTATTGCATTTTGGCTGTCGATGGCGACCGATCAATGGCGTTTTGCTGACGCTGCATATCTTGCAACTGCGACTGCAGTCGTAAAAATTGCAGGTTCAAATCTAGTATTACGTTTTCGCTAGGAGGCAATGGCGATACTTTTTCGCCATAGTTTTTAACTAGGTTTAAAAATTGTAGAACTAGAAAAGCGGCTTTTTCTCCGGCCTGTGGAAAAATATATACGGTCGAGGTGTTACTACATCGAATTATAGGCTTATTTCAACATCAAATCCGCCACAGTGAGTAGTTGCCCAAGTCAATGAGATCGATTGTTATTATGAGTATACAAGCGTGTTAGTCTCGCGATATGAGTTTTTTTTTCAAGTACTATTTTTTTTTTTTAGAGGGTTAGAAGGTGGTGATCATTTTTAATACGTGCGTAGGTCTGTGCAAATGCCATTTTCATACTCTAAGTACATCTAATGTAGACAAAGACATGAATGTAGACAAGTAGATAGCGTTTACCTGTTGCTTCGTAGGTGCAGGATTGCCACTAATAGCCACATCGACGCCAGGCAGGCGTAAATTTGCTCGGAATTTTCCATCTGAGTGAGTATACTCGTATCTAGGGTTACCTTTACCTGTAATTTAAAATCCCAATTTATTAATATCGTACCTTCGTTATCATATCTACGAAAACTAAATCATTCATTTACCTGCTCTCTGGAATAATTCTTGTAATTCGATTACGTAACCTTTGTTATCATTATTCTGAAAAAATCGCATAAAAAAATTCATTAATATTTCTACAGGTAAAAAATTGTATTAAATTAATGGTCAGTCGATAATTCGCATTCATAAGATTTTTCTGTTTCTTTTAATTCATTCACTTACTTTCATAAGATACATTATGTTGCAAAAACATTTATTATTACGAAGAACCTCCATATCTAAAGGTTTATGCGGATGTAAATATCATACAGAGGGTAATGACCTTTAACCCCCTTATTTTTTTATCCCTACCAACCAGTAAATTTTCAAAATTGATAACAAAGAAAGCATCATTGGCTGCTTCGGTTTTGAAAATTTTTTTATTTTGCGAAATTACACATTACGAATTGAAAAAAAAAATATAGAAAGAAAGATAAGACACTTTTGGAACAAATAAATGAGATAAGCAACTTGGAAAAATGAAAAACATGATGAAGAAATGTTTTTTTAAATATTAACAATGAACGTCTTAAAAAGAGGGAGTAAAAAAATTATGAAATGAAATGTCGAGGTTAAGACCCAGAGGCAAATTGAAACAGACCAGAAGTTTTTTTTATGGACCAAGAAAATAAAATTGGTAAAAAAAATGTATAATAATAAAATGATTCATCAATAAAATATACTTGAATTTTAAAATCGAAAATGAATGAAATGCGATGAAGTTAAAATACTTGGGAAATTACTCAAATTAAACAAATGGCATATTTGAACACCATTTCTCGAATTTCTGAAGATTTTTTTTTTAAATTGCTAAATGATTTTTTTGTATTTTGAACAACGAAACAAGAGTCAAAATTATGAATTTTCAACAAAAAAATGCAAGTTTTTAGGTTTTTTTTTTTCATGTTTAGCAATAATTAGTACCATCATTTTGTCAAATGAGAGATTTCTTCATCACTTTCAGAAGTCGCAGGATTTATTAGGCACCCTGTTCTTCATTTTTGATAAAATTTGATATACACGAGAGTTTCCCACTTGATACAATCAAAAATGAAACTTCCCTCTTCTCCCCCTTCTACTACACCTACTATCTTGTTTCATGTTTTGATAACATTTTTAATGGATACGAAACAGTATAAAATTGTTTATATGTACACGGAGCCAATCTGCCTTCAGAGTCTGAACCAATGAAAAATATAAGGATTGCTTTATTTTACAATATGAATCGATTTCTCGATTAAAAATAAAAGTATTCACTTCAAATAGCTCATAAAAAAAGAAAAAAAGTAAAGGAGCTCGATACAATGCAAAATCGAAACCAACCGCGGTCGACGCAAAAAAGAAAAAAATTACAAAATGTGAAAAATACAGAAACAAAATCAAAAATTATTGAAAACAAAAAAAAAACTCGATAAAAATTAATAATAACGAAATAAATAACGCGATCTTCGAAAACCAAAGTAAAAAAAAAATGTTCATCTTCCAACGAAAATAATGAAAAAAAAAGTCCAGTAAATCGAATAATCATCTATAGTAAAAAAAATGGCGATAAGGTGTAGTGGGTGTGATGTGATGAGGTTTGGATCTTGAAAACACTCGCGTACGTTTATATCCATAACAGCCTTGACCAAGCTATTATGAAAATAAATTTAACAAAATGTTGTCAATTTCGATTCAACATCATAAAAAGAGGAACTTTGTATGATAAATTTCTTTGCGAGATTTTCGACATTTCTGACTGAAAAAAAAACATGAGTATGGAAATTTTTGATTTGTAACTTACCTCTTCGGCGTTATGATCGGTCTTTTTATCCTCCGCGTTTTTGCTACCAGCTGATTTATCGTTACTAGCATCGTTGATACGCAACATTTTCTTCAAGGCTAATGTCGTCTCCTGCGGATGAAAAAATGAAACAAAAATAAATGTGAATGTTTACCTTCTATAAATGAGTTGAAGTTCTGTTGGCAGAAAAATCACGCCACTTTCAGAATCAAATTTCGAACAATCGAAATTAGTTTTTGAATTTTTCAAAATTACCAAAATTGCAACATTTTACATAAATATTAAAGAAAATCTCAAAATTTGTTCGTAAAACAAAAACTAGCTTCTCCCCCCACCCCAAATATCACTTTTATAACTTATTCAAAAAATTTTGAATCTTTCTTTAGTGCGGTAAAATAGCTCTAGAAAAGTTTATACATCGACTGGACAATGGTCGCAACTGACTACAAAGGCCGGGGGGGGGGGCGTCTCGACTGAACTTGCTGGAGGTTTTAAATCGACTCAAAAATGACGCCAATCGATTCTGAAGGTAGATTTTCAAATTAGAACAGATTTTCAAATTTCTATCTCAGGATTTATCATTTTTATGAAAAATCGCAGTAGAAGGCAATTTCGATATGATGATGATGATTTCCAAAAATTCCGTCAAAAATCGAAAAATTCATTTTGAAAGCTAGAAAGTTAGGTTCTGAGGTATGGATAACATGTTCTTCCAGTAAACTAAATTTTGGCTCAAACGACCTAGAGAAATTCCAAATTTTCTCTAATCAAGATAATATTATTTGAGAAAACTTACGCTGATCTTTTCCTCTTCAACTCCTCCGGCAAGTTTAGAGTTCTCTATAATTCTTGTTTTTATCGGTGAATCAGTTTTAGGTGGTCTTTGTCTAACGTCAACGTTATTATTCTCGATAGCTCGAAATTGGCCAATTTTTTGCGGTATAATTTTACGATCGGTGACTGCATTCGAATAGCTCATAGGCTGGCCAGAACCTGCTATCATGATTTGTCTAGGTATTGGACCAACATTATACGCTAAGCCGGGGCCTTGCATCGGTACGTCTACTTTTTGAGCCATCAACGGAGGCGGAAACATTGGATGAGGCATCGAATTCGGTTGCATCATAGGAATTTTGGGTTGAGCTAAACGATCATAAAAAAAAAAAAATCAGTGTAATGAATGAGATTATTTCAGGTATTATGATTGCAAATATATTTTACCCTTTTTCAATTCTTCTTTCTCGTGTTTTCGTTTAGCGTACGTGATATTTAAAAGACATCTATCAGGTAACTTGTAGACACGCTTTTTCTTCGTATGATATTGTACCGCAGACGAGAACGAATTATCAAATAAGATATCACAGTACGTTAATCCTGTATCAGCCTGTTTCTCCATACCTTGGAAAAAATACAATAGGAATTATTTTTTTGAAATACATTATTAGGCTTAATTCACTGATGATATTTACCAATGATGAATCCTCGTGCACCTAAAGGAACTACAAAATTATCACGTACGTTTACAACTCGATCTAATAAATGATATTCGGCCGGATCTGGGTAATCTTTTTCGATCTGAGATGAAGGCTAGAAAAGCGAAACACCAACCGAGCATTAGGATAATTTTCGACTCTGAGATCGAATCAATTTCGAAATCAAAATACTCACCTGATACAAACAACTGGGTCTGGATTTGATATTTACATATCTGCCACGTTTATTGGCTTTCATAAACGAATCCACTTGATATTCCACATTCTGAATAACGTCCGATTCCAATAATTCGGCATCGCAACTTCTTCGTTCAGCTTTTAGTTCGGTTTTGCTAGCTAGCCAGTTACTAATCACGCTCAGCATGTGAGTTCTACGAAAAAAATAATTATCGAGAGTGAGTAATCGTCGATTAACCGAGTATTTTGATTGATGAAATAATATAAAGCCTACTTACTGGCCTGGTAACGAGAATAAATGGGTTTTGAAGATGTTATCTTTATCGGAATTCTCACTGAGATATCTGAATACATCTGGGAACGCATCGTGGTACTCCTGAATCAACGCTATCGTCTTATCCGAATACAGCCATTGATTGTTCTCATTACGTTTCGTGTAACCAGGAAGCTATTAAAGATTTCAATATTAGATTACTTTGTTTTAAATCCAAAAATCCATTACGAAAATTATCGAAGTGAGAACACCAAATTGCTCTCCCTAATTACATTATCTACATGAAAATACGTATGAATAAATATTTACATGTTGATTACGCCGGCTAAATTTCAAATTCAAGCCTATATTGACTCTAGGACATTTATCAGCATCTTTCGGATCGTCAGTATCCAACACAAATATAGTTCCAGTGATCCGAGCCACTAGATAGTTTGGTACTTTGGCTCGATAAGCAGTTTCTCCGTCTAAAAAAACATTAAATATCGAGAAATTAGCTTCAATGTCTAAAGCAATCTTCATCAATGAAAACAAACCTAACGTACTATTATAATATCGTATATTTGTCGGTTTAATACGCAATTCGTTCGGTTTAGGTTCAGGAGGAGCGGTAACCCGGATGTTTATGAGCCAGTCTTCGGAAGGAGCTGAAACCTGTAAAATAAAAATAATTATTCACATTTTCCAGCAATATACTCTCTCTCTTGAAAACGAAATAATGCTTACTAATCCTAAACATCCGTAGAATGATTTGTTCAACACGAAACAACTACATCCCACAGGGAATATATCGTCTAAAGTTAACCCGGACGGATCTACTGTTTTGGTTTTCAGTTCTTTGACAATTACTTGAATTGGAAAAGATTGCGTTTTGTTGCTCCACTGAAATTCGAGCAAGAATTAGTATTCGAACGTAAATGCGACAGAAACTTACAGATGGGTGTTTGAAACCAACCTTCTTCTCGAGACTAATTTTATTTCCAGAACTAAACGAACTAAACACAAATTTCTGCCCCTCTTTCAGTCTCACGCTAAACACCAAATCGACTTCATTGCCAATATCGATCCCTTTGGATTTTAAAAACCTAAAACAAACGAAAAATAATATTCTCCAGGTCTTCTTGTATTCAAACCATGAAATGTTTCTAACGTACTCGTGTTTCAACGCTTCAGATCCTTTTTTGAAAGCATTCTGCTGATCTGCATTCAATGGTTCTTTTTTCATCTGTCCAGCTTCCACCCAACATTTTTCTTCTTTTGTATATATACCGACCACTCTGAAAATTCCAAACGAATTAGTAATCGAAATAAACATTTTCTCGAACTATTTTTACTCACTTTGCTTCGTTTAAGTAAGGCCACGAAACGTGAATGACTTTATTTAAAAACTCTTTGATCAAAATGTCCAACGGTGGCGTTTCTTGTTCTTTAACTGGTTTCACAATCATATTCATTCCTTGACTAGGAGATTGGAAAATTTTAACGCCTTTTGGCTCCAGTATATGCTGAAAAAAATTCGATTGGGTTATTAATTTGACTTTAGGGAGGGTTCGTTTCAGAAACAGAATCAACTTACGGTATATTTAAGATGCTTGAAGGTAGGAAATCCGGGAAAGAATACATCCAAAAGAACACCCGGTAAAAGACCTTTTCGGAGTTTCTCTCTTGGTACAGCGATATCATCTCTATGAAGAGGTGTATCTACAGCGTGATTCTTTTCTATAGCATTAAAATATGCCGGAGCTTCGTAACGACCTGAATAAAATATTTGATGTTAGATTCATTAAGTTTGTGTTGCCAGAAATTTTCTAGAACGTACCAAGATTCTCCTCAGAATACGTGTACACGTGCATAGGACCATGTGAATTACGTTCTTTCTCTTCGTCGGTTAATCTGTCGCTACAAGTTGCCATAGCTGCGAGTAATTTTTTCTGCAATGCAAAACATCCATAGATTAATCGTCAATCTCTTCGAACCTGATTACGCAACAGATATTTATACCTCTTCGATAAATGGAATCAACACGACCGCTTCCCAATCATTTTTCTTGCCATTCAGATCGGTTTCAAAGTCACAAGGATAATAATCAAAAATGGGACTTCGAACATCAGTCATTAATTCTTGGAAAGGTTTCGGTAATAAACTTTTGCTGTTGAACAGAAAAAAATGAGTAATTAGCATACTCCAAGCTAATGACAACCAGGGAAGAAAAAAAATGAAAAAATACCTCAGAGCTGGCAACACAGCGAGCAATTGTTCGAAAGGTAGGAAAGGTCTGCCCGAATCGAATTCAATTTTCATATCTTTGAAATTCTGTATATCAGAAATATAAGGCGAATAATGATGCGGATAGTACCACGACCATGAACAAATGCCATTGTAATAATAATTCAAATTCCATTGCAAAGCGGTAATATAACCTTCAGCTTGACCACGTAACACTTCTCTGAAATTGATAAAAGATAAAAAGTGTTATCATTCGTGTAAATTGGAATGCTGAATCATGAATTTTGCTACATACGGTGTGACATGTTCGTATTCGAGTTTTTCTTGGTAATAGTTGCGTTTGTGCAGATGAAATTCTTGGAAGAAAGCTAAGCGATCTTTGTCTCTTTCTTCTTCGTCATAGTAATCAGATCCTTCGTCCTCTTCCATTTCCATCATGTTTTGAATAGCTTTATCGTCGCAGCTCTCTAAAGGCTCTTCTACTATTTCTTGAGCTTCTCCGTCTTCTTTATCTTCACCTTCTCCTTCTGCTGATCCGAAAAATGGCTGCAAGGGTCTTCGGTAGTTTATATTGTTCGCCGGAGTACTCTAAAAGTACATCGTCGAATTTAGTCTCAAACCCATACTTGACAGAATATATCCATTGTTCGTTTTTGTATTCATTACTCACTTCAGCATCACCCTCAGTTTGTCCCGTCTTCCTTTCCATGTATCTAATATCTTCGTATTTTTCTCTGAATTGTTTAATATCAAACGATCCCAACTTCCTCATGTAGGCTTCAAATCTAGCAAGGTTCAAAGTTCCACTTTCGTTCAAATAACCTAAAAATCAAACAGTTGATTATTCACCGATATTTAAAGGTTCAATATTTAATCAGTCACCGTACCATCCAACGTAGGTAAAACTTCTTTATATGCACGATATAATACAGGTAAAGCTCCACTAGCTATATGAAGTTCAGGTAGATTCGGAATGAAATCGTTTCCTACGAGGAATCCCATCAGAACCTGAAATCATTAATAAGTTACATATCTTGCAAAGAGAATTCGAAACGATGATAATGGTCAGAAATAATTACCCAATCGTCAATAATAGATTCCAAGTTGAAATCAAAGGGTAACGTAGCTTTCACATCGGAAAATTCCATCTCCAAATATTCTCTCATTAGAGATAAATGTAACAAGAAAAACTTTGTATCCTCCGGAGCAACAATTTTCTTACTTTGATTTCTAGAACCGAATTTGACCTGAATTCATATAATTTTCATTAGTGAAAAAATAGGTCATCATTCAACATTTATATCTAGGCACAAAAAACAGCAGTAAACATACTTCTTCTCTCAATAACGCAAAATGTGGCTCGTGAGAACATAACCCTAACATGATTAAATCAGCATCCAAGCCATACAAACAATGCCTAGTGTTTGGATCATGATCAGGCTGAGCACGTAGATATCTAATATAATCCATGATTTTATGTTCGCCTTCTCCAGGACACTGAAAGTGAACCGATCATTACATCATGTACAATACAAGCTGATAAAAATAAACGTGAAAATTTATAATTTACCTCATGTCCTGATAAAATAACCTTCACTTTTTGCCACATTTTATCGGTAGACATTTTAGACGTGACAAAATACCTTAATTGAGCTTGTAACCTAGCCATAAACGGAGTTCCAGGTGTAATGCAATTAGAATCGAATCGATCAGCTTCTGGGAGCTTTTCACCTTTCTTCATAACTTCTTTCTCCCGATCTGCGGCTTCTTTGGCCGATCGAAATCTAAAACAAAAGGATCAATATGTTTTTCGATACTTTGAAGGTAACTGAGAAACGATGTATTTCATACCTTCGACCACGCTGTTGATTCATTTTGGCACGAGGCGCAACACCGTCGATAGCCATGAAAAATAATTTTTGGGGTCTGATGATACGAAACAGCACCTGTAAAGTAAGACGCAATAGAAACAAAATGTTGCACGAATCAACTTGAAAATGTCATCAACCGGTACCTCGATGTAATGAAATATATCTTTGAAGATTTTCTCCTCCGTTATTCGGAAGTGGGGGTCATAATCGTTTGGATGGGAACAATTGTGAATGATGCCATTCATGTCCAAGTACAAATTGTCAAACTCTGGAATCTATTAAAAACAAAGAGTGGGATTACGTATGTGACATAAGCAATCATTGAGATCTTAATACTGTACAATATTATAGGTATTATTTACATCGCTTTCCAGAATCAACTGGCTCAAACATGGATACCGTTCGCTTATGTATCTGAAGAATTTCGGCACACCCATGATGGAAAATTATAAATTTCTGTTTGGAAACTTGTTATACTATAAATTTAAATACATTGAAACTTATTCACACAAATTTACACAAGTAATATTCACATTTAAAGCACTTTTTGAACAATAACACCAGCGATTTTGGTTCCGCATTTCGCATTATCAGTTGTTTTTGTCGGTTACGGCATCGGCATCGGATTGACTGACGAATTTCCATGGTGAAATACCGATTAGGTCGCGTTTTCTCGGTTTGGGAATGACGTCATACCGAAACCGTTGGTTTTTTAGTTCATTTTTTCGAAATAAAAGTAATACAGGTAACTTTGAACAAAAAATGTTGGAAATGTGCAACACTGCCATCGAAATTTAACTAGATTTAAGCTCTATCCGGTGTGTGTGGTAACATTGTTTTTTTTCACCATGCCTTTATCATCTCGTTTTGTACTTATATAATTTGATGAATTTGTTTTACGTATTAAATAATGAACAAGACTCTGCTTTTTCGTGACTTTATTTAAACTGTATAATAACAGGTTATGGGCCCAGTCCCTTGCCTAACTGTGCGCGAACAGAAATCGAACTCGAACTATGGTATTTTTCAACTAATGTACTTTGTACTACCGGCAATTTTGGCCTCGCACTCTTTGAACTCGGCATATTTGGCCTCGCACTCCTTGAACTTTGAACAAGAACTAGAACTCGATCATTGGATCTCGCACTCGAACAGAACAACCACTCAATCTCCGAACTCAGTCAACATGGACAACCTAATAATCAGCATCTCAAATGGCATCTCCAAACTACAAGGTACACAGAACTATCCTGAATGGCGTTTTCGATTGAACTTAGCTATAGAACAAGTAACAAACTTACATGACTTAGAAGTGCATCATACCACGAAAAAAACAAAACAAGAAAGTTTAGAATTGAAACTCAAGCTCTTGATCGCAGGTACAATCAGTGAACATGTGACCAGTCACATTTTGCATTGTACCACTTCAACTTTGATGTTAGATAAAATCGAACAGCTCTATGGTCCAAAAGAAGAAGATCTTGATGAACTGCAACTGGAATTCTTCAATTTCGAGTATGACAGTAAAAAATCCATGCAAGAAAATGTGAGTAAACTTGAAATATTGCGCCAAAAGATAATCAACTTAGGCGATAGCATTTCCGAGTCCGCTTTTAAAACAAGAATTTTGTCATCTCTACCTAAATGTTTCGATGCAATCGTATCAGCAGCTAATCTGAACAAAAAAATCAAGCTCAAAGATTTAATTTCATCATTGGTTTCCGAGGATATTCGTCTACGTAAATTGAAAGGTGCTGATAAGAAAGAACCAGATCCGAAAAACGAACCTGTGATTGTGAAAACAGCAGCAGCCCTGATAGCAACCTCATCAACTCCTCCATCAGCTCAATCCAATACTAATTCCGAAGATCAATCCTGCAAGTATTGTAAAACGAAAGGTCACCTTGTGGATTCCTGCCCTGAATTGATGAAAAGAAATAATGCAGTGTGCCATTCCTGTGGAGATAAGGGCCACTACTCAAAAAATTGCAAGGTAAAAAAAGAAAAGGAAAAGGTAACACTTGCTTGTTAAAATTGTTTTACATTTCTTGTGTTCTTTGTATTTTTAAACATATTATCTACTCTTTTTAGAATTAAGTGTTTCATGACATGTGTTTGTCTATCCAAATTTGCTCACTTTGTGATTTTGTTCTAGTTTTTATTACTAGGTGCTATTTTTGATTTTATTTTTTAGAATTACGTATTCCTGAACTTTCGATTGTTGTGTTGTAAGGGAGTGTTGGAAATGTGCAACACTGCCATCGAAATTTAACTAGATTTAAGCTCTATCCGGTGTGTGTGGTAACATTGTTTTTTTTCACCATGCCTTTATCATCTCGTTTTGTACTTATATAATTTGATGAATTTGTTTTACGTATTAAATAATGAACAAGACTCTGCTTTTTCGTGACTTTATTTAAACTGTATAATAACAAAAAACAAATTTGTTTTGTTAATTAAAAAAAAATTGTTTAAATAAATATATTAAATTTAACGTGATTTGTTCATTGTTCTTTTATGAAAAAAATTGAATTAAAAAAAACTGGACACTTGAAAAGTTGAAAATAAAAATCAAAAAAATAATGTCTATTTTTCACCAAAAATGGACTTACTTTCGTGATGCCTCAAAAATGGCTCTTATCTTATCACTAATGATTATTGATATAGCTCATCCTTTTCAATTTCACTCGTATTTCACTGCAAATTTTTAAATTTCACACAATTCTTACAAAAATATAGGTGGACAGATGAAATTTAGTTTGTGTTTTCGAGCCTTGCTAGGGCCTCCGGAAAATTTTCGAATTTTCCTGCGTTGAAAAGAAAAGATTCTGGATTTCATTTCAGCCCTTATGACATTTTTTTCAGTACCGCAAAATCATCACCCTCAACTTGAAAAAAAAAAAATCGTATTATTGAGTGAACGAAGTGGGTCGAACGCGGTTTCTTAGTGAAGGAAAATTAAATGTGTGAAAAATGGAATCAAAAAAAGATGTAAATGTTTGGAAGCTAGAGGTTCCAATCGAAATAGTCAATGTAAGTATTCCGTTATAGTCTGTCCAAGTTAAGAAGCATTACGCTCTAACTGAGAGCAAAAACCGTTGCATGTTGCTCAATGTTTTCCCCTCTCGCACATTCCCTTAATAATAATTAACGATATTCATTTCAGCTACTGAATAAAAAATCAGCGAGTGAGGATGAATGGTCCAAAGCCACTGCAGAATTTTATAAATATGTCGGTCAAGTTGAATATTTAACTGCTGCAAGAAACCAACTTTTTAAAAGTAATTGGGAAATTATCGGTGAAAAATCAGCAAGCGACTATGAAAAAGTAAATATCCGCTTTCCTTATTTTTATATGTATTCCGTTATGTGTAGTATTATCATTTTTATTCAATGTTTAGAAACAGCTAGAACAGAAGTTGTGTCAAAGTTGGGCGATCGTGTTCCTGCGATCTATGCTAGAAGACATTTTGTTCGAGATGGAAGCGCTGGTTAGCTTTCCGGATAAAAACGAAATGATATCTCAATTAAAAAAGAAGGGAAAGTACGTGAGTGGAGCACACTCCACGTACAATTTTAACAACATGGCGTCGATACACTTCGTTAAGTGGTTATACCTTCTCACCTTTTCCGACGTCCCATTAGCCAGAGAAATCAAAAAGTTACTTAACGATGAAAAAGTACCCATCGAGCATTTCTGTATTCTTGTCGGATTGATTTTTACAAAAACGAGCGCAAAGATACATTGTCCGTCCTTACCGCGTTCTCCGAGTACTGAAGATATTCGAAAAGGTCTCTTCCAAAACGGGGTGAGAGATGAACGACTATTGAATGCTGCGAGTATAATTCCTAAGATCCAAGATATTCCACTATCTCAGTAAGTTATCGCTTATTAAACGGTTTTTTGTTTTGTTTTTTGTTTTTTTTAAATTTTCAATGACATTAATCTGTTGATTATTTGTTTTTCAGACTCTATGCTATTGCATCGACGACTCCCTCCACTTCTATTAAACAAGGATCTGGTGCAAGCTCCACAGCAACTGCTGCAAATTCTACTAGTCCATTCTCCGATACTTCATCTAGTATTATATCAGAACCGTTTTCAGTGACGAATTCACCGCCGCCATCAACAACAACACCGACACCTCATAGAACACCGCAAATACCGCCGCCGCCATCACTACCACCACCAAGAGAAAGAGCACCACAGCTGCCACGACATCAAGCAAACTCAAGATCCTCAACTTTTTGGTCTCAGACTCAGTTTTATCCGATCCAGCAAGGCCTTAAGCAGTATCCTAATTCCAATAGAGGCGCTCGGAACTTACCCTACAGTTTCCATAGGCAGCCGTTTCCTTCAAGACCATCGCATCTGACGAACCTCAGAGGAAGTTCTTACTGGCCATAATAATTTTTTACTACTGATACGAAAAGAAAAGGGAAAGAAACGGTCAATTGATTGAATCGATATGGCGACAGATCAGCGTTGGATTGGATACTAATTCGAATGTTAGCGCTTGGTACCCTGGTTGAATTTTGCTAAGAAAATTCACAATAATTGTTGGTGAATGTCTTCTTCTATTTAATTTTTCGTTTTAAATTTTTTTCATTAGTAATCAACTTGAGAACTAATTATCCTTGTTGTATATTTTTTTGACTTCAGTAAGAAAATTTTGGTAATCGAAAAAAAAGAATCTACTCGTATGTTCAATTTGAACTTGTACATACATTTGTTTTACTTTTGGCAAGTGCTCCTTTTTTCTTCAGTTGATGAACTAAATAATGTATTTGTCGTAATTTGCAAAATACTGGAATATATCTTGAAATTTTATTTTTAATACCGACTAAAATTATTTCAAATCTCAGTTGTAGGTGCAAATTATTATTACAATGGTGTTTTCTTCGTAATAAAAGTAAAACCACCGGAGAAAATTCCATCATGGTTTTAAACACGTAGGAGAAGGTTAACTGGTGCTGGCTGCTGGCACTGACATAACATCTCAGCGCGGCACTAACCATGAATTCACACTCAGCAGCAAAACCGAACAACCGAGGGCTCAGAGGGCTGAACTTTTCGAAAATTTTATTTATCAAGAAATTAATTAAGTACCTACTACTTTTTTAATAAGAGTAGGTAGTAGGTAGTAGGTCAATTTTTCTGGCTTTGACATTTTTAAAAGTTAAAACAGCTGATATGTTCTTGATGCAGAAATTCAGAATTAGACAACTGACAACTATTATTACCATTCACGTTATACCTTCTAACGTGAATTATTTAGACCCGATAGAAACGAGGGCAAAAGCTTCTAGAAATAGGTGTAAGGTACGCAATTCAAATTTACAAAAAAAAAAAATTAGCTCATTGCTGATTTGTCGAGTATAAAATCTTGCAATTTTAACCGGTTAGAGACAAAATTTCCCTATTTAGATTGAAATTTTTCAACTATTATAATTATAGTTCACCGACCAGTTCTGTAATTTATCGAAAAATCACAATTTTTCCAACTAAGAGACAAGTCAAGAGTCAAGACCAGGGTTGGCCGTAAACTAAATACTTTACATAGTTTACAGTAAAATGTAATGTAAAATTGTAAAGTAAAATATTTCTATTTTACTGTAAAGTAAACTAACAGGTAAACTTTGTAAAATTTCGTGTTTTTGGTCAGTTTTTGTACTGTTTTGACTTTTTGAGTTCCTAAAAACACGTTTTGAATATCTCTGTGTTCATAATCAATGAAAAATGAAATAAATTTGCACAAAAGATGAAACAAATGAAAATTTGGTGAAAAACAATGTAAACAACGTACAATACCCTAGGGTTTTGAATGCCAGAATTCAATTTTGTCTCACTGAAACTCAATTTGAAGTTAAAATAACAATAATCACACAAAATAGGTAATTATGCCATCATTAGAACCAAAACAAAGCAAAGAAAAAAGCTGAGAACGCGAAAACGAAGAGAAATTAATCCAAATTTTGATTTTCCAACGAAAAAAACAAAGAATAGTTTACTTTACTTTTACTTTACATATTCAATTTACATTACATTTTACTTTACGTGTAAAGTAAACTATGTAAAAAATAATACTTTACTGTAAAGGCACATCCCTGGTCAAGACACAATTTTTTACATGCAAAAAAAAATATTTTGAAACATGAAAATCTTGAAAATCAATATTGGAAAATATCTAATTTTCACCAAAAATGGACTTATTTTTGTGATGCGTATCAAAAATGGCTCTCCGATTTCTCTTATCATTTTTTCTGTTATCTGAATCTGAAAAATTCATTGAAAATAATTATAAAATATGTAATTTTTCTGTTCTGAGTTGTGTCTTTTACTTTACTAAATTTTGTCATAAATCTATAGCGTTTCTTTTTTTGGAAAAATGACTGAGAAAGCTAGTGTTACTTGCTTCCATTGTGAAGCAAATTTTACAAGAAAATGTAATTTGGTTCGTCATATTAAAAATGTTCATCTCAGTCAAAAAGTGTATAAAAATGGTACGTTTGTGTTCATGCAGCGAGTATAATTAGTGTAAATGATAAAATTCTATCTAGTATGTTTAATTTTGTATATAAAATTTTGTTGCAGTGAGACGAATTATTTGTTCATTATGCCAAGACAGCTTTATGAATTTCTCACTTTTCCACAGTCATCTGGTTTCAAAACACGAGCTAGAGATTAAGCAAGAATGTTTGACTTTTAATTCGTTGAACGGTTAGTATTTCAGTGAAACTAGTATGCACTTATCACTTGTTTAATACCGTATATTAAATAGATTCTATTAAATCATTCCTCAGAATTTCAAGCATGGAAATTGAAAGAAGAAAAGCAGTCAATTTCTAGATTCGTCAAACTCACACGACATGGAAACCTGAGAAATGGCGCAATTGTGGCATATTATTACTGCCATCGCAGTTTTCATTTCGTCAAGAAAGCAAAAACCGCGAAGAAAAAGCATCGCGGTTCGAATAAAACAGGATTTGCTTGCCCTGCTCGGATGAAAGTAATTGGTACAAATGAGCAGGTTACAGTCAACTATTGCAGTTCACATGTTGGCCATACCTGCGAAGTTGGTAGATTGACGCTGAATAAAGAAGAGAGAGCTGCATTAGCAAGTAATTTTTTTGCAGTATATAGAAAAAATTAGAACAAATAATGCAATAATTTAATTGTAATTACTTATGGGTACTTTGTTGTTGTTGTTTTCTGTAAATAGGTAAGCTTGCTCAAGGGATACCGATGTCTAGAATTTTGGACGATATCAGAGCCGAGGAATCTAGCACAGTTTCTCGAATTCATTTGACTGACAAAAATGATCTCCACAATATTAAAAAAACATTCAAGATTGCTTGCCCATTGAGATACGATGACGACGACGCTACTAGTGTGAAAATATTTACAGAGAAAATGAAGTCTGATGAAAAAGATAACCCAATCATATTCTACAAGAACGAACAGACTGAAAGTGATTTATTTAAAAAAAGCGATTACATCCTCATCATCATGTCAGACTTTCAAAAAGACATGTTCATTAAACATGGCCATCGCTGTATCTGTATAGACAGTACTCATGATTTGAATCAGAAGAGAATCACTTTATATACAATCACCGTGTTGGATGAACAAGACCATGGGATTCCTGTAGCGTTCTGTTTCAGCAATCTTAGCACTTTTTTTTTGTTTACTTTTTTCTTCGGAGAACTAAAGAGATGTTTGGGAACAACGATCACCACCAAAATATTCCTGTCTAATGAAGATGTCGCATTGTATTCAGCTTGGTCTGCAGCTATGGGTGTCGCGGAACATCACGTGCTGAGTTTATGGCACTTGCATAACACATGGGATCAACATTTATCAAACGTGGATGATTTAAATAAGAGAAAAACAGTGAAAAAAGCTTTATTCGCATTGTCTAAAGTACCAAATACCGTTAATTTTCGCGATGAATTTTACAACCTTTCGAAACGTTTACAAGAAGATCCAGATACAACGAAATTCTACCGGTATATTCACGATAACTATACGAAAAACGTCGAATCGTGGGCTGCATGTTTTCAACCTCAAGTCATCTTACAAACAAATATGCATCTGGAGAGATTCTATAAGACTTTCAAGAGTAATTATTTAAATAACGAAAAGTGTGATCGATTAGATAACACGATACACGAGTTATTGAGGTTTCTTAGGGATAAAAAATACGACCAACTCATAAAGTCATCCAGAGAAAAACCAACGAAAAAGAGAAAAAACATTATTCGCGAAAGTTACAAAAAAGCTACGAATGATGTCGAGTCTGTCGAGATAATCGACGACAGAATTAACCAAGTCGAAACCTACGAAGTACCTGTGCAACGGTACGAATCCTGTGCTGTGAATATTTATCCAAATAACTCGGTTGAATTTGGATCAGCTGAAGCTCATCATGGAGAACGATTTGACTGCCACTCCGATGAAAATGTATCAACTTTTGTACAACAAAACCAATTGAACGATGAAAAAAGCGAACTTATTGCTAAATGCGAGATATTTTGCAATTTATTACGCAAAAGTGATCTGAATAAAGAACAATCGAATGAAATTAGAGAAGGATTGGATGTTATGATAGCAATTCTTCATCAATCACCGAGCGGCATTAATGTATGAATCGAAAGAAGCTTCTGCAACGACTAACGAGATTGTTCCTTTTCTAGTTTAATGTTTATAACTTCGATTTTTGTTTGTTTGAAACATATTTTTTCTGAAAAAAAACTTCATTTTTTAATGTTATTTATTTTCATTAAATTTTTTTACGTTTGTTACATTTTTGAAAATTTTTCATTCTAATTATTCTTTTGTTATGTCGTCTTAAGTGAATTGAAAGTGGAGAGCAGAATCAAGAAAATTTATTTGATGTTGACTTAGATTGTACAGATTTCTCGACCCATTTCAATTTTTTGTGGCCAAATTCTCATTATTATTTTACAACACGAAATAAGAAATTGAAACTTGAAAGAGACTAAGTTGCAAAAAATAGAAATCCCAATCACCTTATGAAATATTTTCTTTTCTATGATTATTTTAAAAGTATTCTGGAAAACTGTATTTTTGAAATTTGATTAGTCTGATCTCATTTAATTTAGCCCTTCTTAAAATTAAAAAAAATGATCATCCCCGATTCTGCTGAGTAATTGATAGATTTTTTTTTTTTTGTAAAATTGTTTTACATTTTCGTTTTCAAAAAGAGTCTGAAAAAGGCCAAATTCGAATTCTTGCGCAAAATAGCAGCGAAAGAATAGATTAACTGAAATTATACCTACTTGTCAAACCTTCAAAAATGCAGGAAAAATTCTCAAGCTCTGATGAAGTGATGATCTTTTGAAGAAAAAAGAGTCAGAATAGAGTTTCGACTCTTTTTAAAGGAAAATTCTCTATTATAGTTCCTCTCTTTTGATGAAAAATTTTATTTTAAAAAGATTGAGCTCGTACCTTTTTTTTTTTTTTTTGAAAAGAGTAGAGTTTGGTTAGAGTAAATTCTTTCATTTGAAGAGTCTTCCCATCTCTGAGCGGAACTTTGACTCTTCTTAGCCACAATCTTAGCTGCATCAGTGTAAATATTTTTCATGCACTTAGCTATTTTTTGATGATTTCTTTTTTGAACACTTCAATTACTAGATAGATCTATTTCTTCACGTAACATTAAAGTTAGGATACCCATTACAAAAATTACCAATTTAGTGAAATATTGCTTTCTTAATCGCTCATTCTTTTCAAAAATAATATCAGAATTTGAATTTAATATTTAAATCATGTGAATTGAAGTAAAATCATGTTAGAATATGAGACCATGTTCTATAATTAGGCTTTAAAAGACAATGGGTTCTTATAAAGTATGAAAAAAGAACCATAAATGCTGTAGCCTATTTTATCGACTAATTTTTGTTCTCATTCAATTCTCATTCGTGCAAAAGTTTATAGTCATAGCATACCTACTTACCTATTGCTTCTTGTAACGCGTATATAGCTGAAAATTTTGCCTAATAAAGCATTAAATTTAAAAACTTGGTCGTGGAAACTTCATTCTCTTCGTTTGAAAATAATTTTTTCAAAAGTTTATTATCAAATTGAGCTGCAAATTTGATTTTAAATTCCCCTACAGAAGCCTATAGAAACTTGAAATTTTATTTTTAATACAGACTAAAATTATTTCAAATCCCAGTTGTAGGTGCAAATTATTACAATGGTGTTTTCTTCGTAGTAAAACCACCGGAGAAAATTCCATCATGGTTTTAAATTGGGAGTAAAACCAGCAAATGAACATTTCCCCTTGTTACTTATTACATGCAACTTATTGGGCAGATGCGCGCGCATGTTTTTCCGTGCCTTACTTGGCATGAAGTATAAACCACCTGTTCGAATAACTCGTGTTTTGTTGTGTTATACCGTTCCATCAACCTTCAGTCGTGTTCTGTATCTGTTTCGTTGAGTCGATTGTTTATCGGTTCAGTGACAATTTATGATCCGTGATTCGCGAAAAATAATTTTTTCAAATCAATTTTCAACTTGTTTCTATATTACTTTTTAACGTATCTATTGTAATTTTTGTAATTAATATTTAACAATTTTCACATCGCTGGAAAATTTTTATTTTTAAAATTGTCGCTTTTCGCGCCGATTGTTGAATGAAGTTTTTCGAGTGTTGATTGATAGTTTTTTTTTGACTTCAAGTTTTCAAGTTTTCTTCGCTTTGCTGTAATTGAAGAAGAAGAATTCATTGATGGATTACGAGTAATCATTGCATTGGATTTCGGTGAGTTTTTTATTGTTTTACCTCACATTACCTCGTATTGTGTATGGATTTTTGTGTAATTCATCTGGTGATTGCCGTGTCGTCGAGTGTGTTATTCATTGGCGTCCCTCGACGACGTAAAATAATTCCCGCGATCTCTTATCAGTATCGTGTGAAATACCTACTATTCGACTACATTCTCGTACTTCCGAAAAAAATTATATCTTTCGAGTAACGTGACTTCAAGTACACGCCGAAAATACATCGTGATATCACATTGACCTGTAAATGGAAAATCGCGCATAATTACACATACATTGTATGTAATAACTCGTATTGCTCATTAGGTACCTTCCTACCTACGAGTATATATTTCGCCTTTAATAATTCATTCATTGTTTTATAGCACCGATTTAACGAATTAGTCCACAAATAAGCGCATAATATGCCATATAAAACATTGCCATAAAATTGAGAATTGTGTCGATTCAAAACGTATGTTGAATGTTGCATTAAAAAAGATGAACTTGTATCACCATCGCATTGTAGCAAAAAATCGGTTCGGTTCAAATGTTTACCTTCTGAGTCAATATGGCCATTTGTTAATAACGTCTGTAAAAATTATACCTACCTATTTAGGTTATATTCACCTACTTTTTTTTGATTTACTGGGTTTTGATGAATTAATATCGCTTTTTAGTTTTTTGTTCTGCTTTCATTACCTACTTACATAAAAATAAAAATGTGAATGCGCTGAAAAATTGACTCAAATGTAGAGTTGGGATGTGTATGTTTTCTTTTCAGCTGAACTGGATAGCGATAATTCAAATTGGCCAATCAAAAAAAATTTTTTGTTTCCTGTTGGGGTTTTCCAAGTTTTAAAAACAGTACACTCAAGACTGATTGATGAGATTGTGAGCAATTTTTTTTATCTTTGAAAGCCTTCGTTATTCCCTGGATGAGGATTGGTTGTAAAAATTTTCTAAAAAAAATGTTATTTGGTATTTTTGAAATAACATGTTGAAAAATTACTCAAAAATCAGTTTTTTGAGACGAAAAATTTGAATTTTGGAATTTTTTATCGAAGATCTACATTTTGAAAAAAATGAAGGGTCAAAATTGCCGAGCATGGCACTTTTCATCTCTAGAATGTGATATATTTTTTCTGGAAGCCTATACTTTTTGAGATATTTTGAGCTGGAGTTGAGTTCGACTTGAGTTTTGATCAGAAATCGTGAAGCTCAACTTATAATACGTATGAAAAGATCAAGGAAGAAAATATTGCAAAAAAAATAAATATTTGTTATTTTTTGAAGAACAAGGGTGGGTTGAGCATTTTTCCTCAGTTTTTATTTCTCAGTTTTTAAATGGGTAAATAGGTAGGTAGGTAGATGGGTAGAAATGAACATATCAAAAATCGCATTTTTTTTTCATTCCTACGAATATACCTAATCCATCCATGGAATAAAATTCTTACTCCTCAAACTTTCTGAAGATATAATCCTGTACTTTCTTGCATTTGATTTTTTTCATTTGCTCTCTTTTTGAAAATACCCTTCAATTTTTTTTTCACAAAGCTTCTACGTATTTTTCAAGATATGTACATACTTCCATCTTGTGCGCATCTCTCGCCTTTCAACACAAAAAGTTTTTTTTTATTTTCTTTCTTTTCACAAACGAACTATCACTCAAAATGAAAATACCCTCTCGAATTAATAAAGGTCTCGAAGTATTAATCGAGCACCAACAGTTGAATTTACTAGACTGGAATGAGTTGATAAAGAATTTTAAAAATTTATTCTCTTTCGAGAATGAACATTTCTGAAAATTGTTCTAGTTGATTTATTTTCTTTGTTTAAATTTCACTTTTACTATTTAGACGATTCGATAGTGTAGGTAGGTTGGTGCGAATTTTATTACTTTAAGGTCTTAATTACTTTTATCTAACACTTCATGATTATCATTGTTATGTTTGGTACCTTACTATATAGTTATAATGCATGTTGCTATCTAATCTGAGCAAGGTTTTTTAACTTTATTATTTTTTCGTTTCAAGATGATTCTTATTTTGAATCTTGCATAAGTTGAGTAACTCTTAAAGATTCGAGATACCTACGTCAATATATACCTAGATGTAGGTAGGGTACGAGTATTCTAAATCACAGTTCTGCATACCTCTTCATTTTATTTATGCAGTAAATCTGCACTTGAGGTATTATGATTTTTATTGATCACGTTCCGTATGACATGGCGTCATGTTGTGTTTTCAGGATCTTTTACAAGTTGAAATTAGAGCAGTTTTATTTCATGTAAATATCAAAATATGTCACATTATTAAATAGGTTTAGGTACCTACATTTTTTTGTCGAAATTTTAAAATTTTACGCATTCCATACCTACATATAATTTGAAGATAATAAGTAAAAATCGTAGAATCAATCTCCTTGAACGAATACAGTAATTTTTAAATTTTTACCGTTGAAAATTCTTAGTTTTTCCTACGAAAATTTCGAAGTAAAAAAAACTAGACAGCTAAGCACAGCTTAGCTGCAAAGTGTGCGTAGCTGTATACAGTTGTACAGTTTTAACTGATAGTTTACAAAAAATAATCATATTGGTACCTACTTGTAAACACTGAATAAGATGTGAAAACAAAACTGAGAATAATTATTTAATGCTAAATGTAAACAAAAGTAAATACATATATTATTTGTGAAAACTAAATAAAATATGAAAAACAAAAATTATAAACAGAAAAAAACAACCTTTGTATTCTAAACACAAACAAAAATTTATTAAAAAATATTAGCAAAGAAGCTAGTACTAGGAACAATAATTTCATCTTCATTCTTCAGTATAAGAATTAAATTTTAGCAAAAAACAGAAAATAATAAGATTTTTGAACAATAATTTTTAAAGAAAATGAGGTTTTTTGGAATTTATAGCAAAACAAGCCATCAGCTATTCGCTGATTACAAGAGAGTTTTTGCCAATCAATTTAAAAAAAAATTACCATATTTCTTTTATTTATTTTGTATTGTTAATATAATAATGTCCATGAAGAAAACAGTTTACTTGAGTGCCATAAACATGAAAATATTCTCCAGCTCTTTTTTTTTCCCAATTTTAATAACTAATTTTTTTTTCAAGTTTTTAACTTTACTTTTAATACAGGTCGGATGATGGGGAATACTCCCACTCACGGAGGGCGTCATCCATACGCCACGTACCATGTAGGTACAGCAGGATTTCTTCATTTTTCTGAAAATTAATAGTTGTAATTATTTTATCTGTAAATTCTTTTACCTGTTTAACTGTTTCAAAAAAAAAAGTATAATCTCTGCTTAATAAATATCAAATTTGATGTTATAATTTCGAAAAAGTTTGTTTATTTTTCATCAACATAATATACCAATTCAAAGAATATTTCACCGATGCATACAGGGGTGCTAACCGTAACCGCAAAAAAACAAAAACTGTAACCGAAATCCGAACAAGATCCATAATTTTAGCCATTTTCAAATCCTAACTGAAAACAAAAACCGAAATTTCATAGGTTTTTTTAAAAACCGTAAAAAACCATAACAAAAATAATGAAGCAGTGTGAGTAAAACCGAAACCTAAACTGATAGAATTTATTTTGGTTTTCAGTTTGGGTTTTTTTCAGTTTTCTTTATTGAAGTACATTTTTTTGCCCTTCATTTTTTTTTTGGCTTCATTTGTGCTCATGTATTGACTTTAATTTCGCCTCTACATTGCCACTACTTATTGGCTTCAATTAGGTATGCCACTACTTGTTGGCTTCATTTGTCCCTATGTATTAACTTTAATTTTGCCTCTACATTGCCACAACTTATTAGCTTCAATGCCTTCAATTAGGTATGCCACTACTTGTTGGCTTCATTTGTCCCTATGTATTGACTTTAATTTTGCCTCTACATTGCCACTACTTATTGGCTTCAATTAGGTATGCCACTACTTGTTGGCTTCATTTGTCCCTATGTATTGACTTTAATTTTGCCTCTACATTGCCACTACTTATTGGCTTCATTTGTCCCTATGTGTTAACTTT
Organism: Planococcus citri; assembly: GCF_950023065.1. Classification (NCBI taxonomy): domain Eukaryota; kingdom Metazoa; phylum Arthropoda; class Insecta; order Hemiptera; family Pseudococcidae; genus Planococcus; species Planococcus citri. The sequence goes on along the minus strand of NC_088680.1, from coordinate 42,510,882 downwards.
AATTTTGCCTCTACATTGCCACTACTTATCGGCTTCAATTAGGTATGCCACTACTTGTTGGCTTCATTTGTCCCTATATATTGACTTTATTATGCTACTACCTATTATATTGACTTGCCACTACTTATTGGCTTCAATTATTATGCCACAATTAGAAACTCAATTTGAACTAGCCTGAAAAAAACAAATGAAAATTTAAAAAAAAATAATAGATTTGAATTAAAAAAGTGAAAAAAAACAAATGAAAATTTCAAAAAAAATTATACCTAGATTTGAATTTAAAAAGCACCAGATTAAAAACTCAATTGCCTAAAAAAATAAAATTTGAATTAGAAAAAATAAATAAAATGATAAATTTCTAACCTATTAGGTAAGCACTAGATTAGAAACTGAATTTGAACTATCCTGAAAAAAAAAAAATTTCAAAAAAAAATAATGGATTTGAATCAAAAAAGCACCAGATTAGAAACTCAAAATTTCAAATAGTCACAAAAAAACAAAAAAACAAAAATTTCAAAAAAAATATAATAGATTTGAATTAAAAAAGCACCAGATTAAAATCTCAATTTGAACTAGTGTAAAATACAAACGAAAATTTAAAAAAAAATAATAATAATAGATAATTAATAAATTTGAGGTGAAAAGCACCAGATTAGAAACTCAATTTGAACTAGCCTAAAAAAAACAAATGAAAATTTCAAAAAAAAAATTAATAGATTTGAATTAAAAAAGCACCAGATTAGAAACTCAATTTGAACTAGTCTAAAAAAAACAAAAACAAAAATTAAAAAAAAAAAAATTAATAACACCAGATTAGAAACTCAATTTAATTTAAATAAAAAAACAAAAAAAAATTCAAAAAAAAATAATAGATTTGAATTAAAAAAGCACCAGATTAGAAACTCAATTTGAACTAGTCCAAAAAAAACAAAAATCAAAAATTTCAAAAAAAAATGAATAATAAACACCAGATTAGGAATTTGAACTAGCCTGAAAAAAACAAAAATAAAAATTTCAAAAAAAAAAAATTTGAATTAAAAAAGCACCAGATTAAAAACTCAATTTGAACTAGTCTAAAAAAAACAAAAACAAAAATTTTAAAAAAAAGTAAATAATAACACCAGATTAGAAACTCAATTTGAACTAGTCTAAAAAAAAAATAAAAATTCAAAAAAAAATAGATAATAAAAAATGCATTTATAATTTTCAACTAAATAAAAAATGATAATAATAAAAACAATAATGATGTAATAATTACCTGTTTATTTTAACTGCAAAGCTGCAACCATTAAATCAACACAGGAACAATATAGGTAACACTATTCTTAACAGACACAAGCCATATAGGATACTAACTAGAATGGTGTATACTTCACAAAGGTTTCACATAAAATGAACTGTCAATTTGTTTTACTGCCAGAGGTAACCAAATAAATTGGAAGGAAACACCCCACCAAGCCACTCCCACTTGAAATACACAGCTGGCAGACTGGGGGTGTAACAGGGTACAATGCAACGCAGGTGTTTATAAAGTGATGATGGCTGGGGGTATAGCAGGGTACAATGAGCGGCAGGTGGTTTATAAGTCCCCTTTACCATTTTTTAGGAATTTATGCATTAAAATAATGAACTAAAATTGCAATTACTCAGCAATTACCCATCCGAATTGAATGAAAATACATCTATACCCTCCGTCTTAATGATTCTCAAATGGTGTCCAATAGGTACAAAAAATGGTTGGATAGCTTAAGAGAACATTCAGTTACAATGAAATTTCATTTCTCAAAGCGAAACCAATAGTGTGCTACGCACACTAAAAATCAATTTCAATTTTTAATCTCAAAAAACGACTTTTGGATCAAAAATCGATTCATTTGTCATATTCAAACTCGTATGGTCGGTCCCTGCCCAAAGTGAAAAATGAATTTCATCCTCAAAAGTCGGCCTCTTTATCAAAAATCGATCATCCTTTGAAAATCGATTGATCAACTTCCAAAAATCGATTCATTTCATAACAGCCACCTTCCTGAATTGACAAATTAATGAAATTATAAACCTCTTAACCTCTTGGGAAAACTATCCAGTACAATGTATCTCAAAATTTATAGAGCTCTATTTCGCTCGAAATATGATTATGGATTGCTAAGTAGTTCATCAGCTAAAAGGGTAACACTCAAAACATTGAACAATATTCACAACACAGCTCTTCGACTAGCTAAGTACTAAAGCCCTCGGAACAGAGCTGTAAGACCGAAACGATCTTGGGATTGGATTTCGGTTTCGGGATCGGAATTAATTCATTTCGGTTTTGGTATTGAAAAACTTGTTTTGGTTCTGGGATGAATCAGTACCAGTTTTGGGATTTCCATTTCAACCAATTAATTTTAAGCCCAAATTGACCAATGGACCCTGTAAGGGGTCTAAAAATTGGAACGTTTTGACATGGGGAATTTAATGGTGTAAGTAATTAGTTCAACATTTTAAATGCATTTATTTTGCTTAATTCGTCGAGTAACTTCTATTATAATCTGAATGAATGATGATAAATTATCTATGTAAAATGACAATTTATCAAAACAAAATCGCGAGAAAAAGGAAAAAATTGGAATCCTGAAACCAAAATGATTTTGTTTCAATTCTGGGATTGTTGTGGGTTTAAAATTATATTGGTTGCGGGATTTTTTTTGGTTTCGGGATCAAGAAAAATAACAATTTTGATTTTGGGATTGGATTTGAATCAGGATTTAATCAGTTCCACTTTCTGGATCATTTCAGTCCCACAACCCTGCCTAAGAACCACTCTTGTCCTCTTATTATATTAAGAAGCATCTAAAATCTTCCTCTCTATATGATCAAAATTCATCCTTTCTAAATTCTTCATACACCTAAACACTATTGATTGCCTCCCTCTCACCAAAGACTCCAAAATTGATTGCAACCTTCCCTATGTTTGATTCCTTAATCCTTATCCTTACTCCATAAAGCCTCTTTCATTCGAAACACCGTTCAGCTACATCCACTCTCCCCCCTCCCCCGGGCTGTATACCAATAGACATGAACAGTATTGGTATCAGGTATTGGTATTTTGTGGATTTTTTTCCGGTATCTGGTATTGATATTGGTATTGTACCCGTACCCATTATAACACTACATTGAAAAGTGTGTTTTTAGGCCAAAATTGACCATATCACCCACCTAGGTTCAATACTTGAGGAAGTTAAGGATGAAAATTCAATACAAAATAATAAACAAATCAAAAACTTCAAAATAAAAAAAAATTTTATGGGACTTATAATTTTTTTTATTTTTAAACATCTTGATTTTGGAATTATATTATCTACTTACTTACAAGTTTTTCAATATGAAAATTCAAAATAGGTACCAAAATAATAATAATACCATTGAAAATTATTTTGGTATTGGTATTATGGTGTTATAATTCGGCGTTGACTTCTCATGGCGGCGCCACCATCAACTTGCTGAAAGGGGGACATTTTGACGTCATTTTGTAGAGAATTGCTTCTCGACAAGTCAAGTGTGCATGTGTGTAAGTGTGTGTGAGTATGAAATGTCCCCCTTTCAGCATGATAACATGTATTTCATACATTTCACCGCCAGAGCGCAACACTTGTTCGTCAACTCCAAATACCGTTTCAACAAGTTTATCAGTATTTTGTAAATTGGTACTTCATCTGTTTACTAATTGGTATTGGTGAAACGGTATTTGTAAATTTTTTCAAAATTTGCCAGTATTGCCGGTATTGGTATTTTGGTATTTATATCGGTATACAGCCCTGACCCCCCCCTTCCTATTCAGAAAGGGGTATGATTTATTGTTACAACAGAATAGGTGAATCGCACAACAGAAAAGGTGGTCTAAACGACAGGCCCGACAAATAAAAGAATTGCCGGACCAAAAAAGAAATTGAACAACAGAAAGAAAAATTGAATGACAATGATATATTTGCACGACAGATAAAAAATGTACCTACATGACAAATAAAAAATTGAACGACAGAAATATCTGTTAACACGTCTATTTTTATTTTTATTTTAATCCATCAACACGCCTATTTTTACCAAAAAAGTTACAAATTGAATAAAATAAAAAAAAAAATTGGAAATTTTCATAAAATGACTGGTGGGGTGGATACCTAATTCTCAAAAAGTGGTAAATTTTGTGTAGGTACACAGCAAATTTCTCAACGGTCTTAGCATGATTTTTTTTGGCCCATGCAGGCATCACCTCTCTCACATTTTACATTTGGTATTGATATTTTTAGTCCCCCTGTCATTGGTGTACATTCGATTTTATACCCCAAATGTCCTTCGACTTGTATGTCACACACCATGTTTTTGAAAATGAATGTCATAAAGTGTCATGAACATCATTTCTTTTTGGAAAAATTGGCACATTCTCGTTATCATAGAACACAAAAGTATATTATTGTGCAAATTGCAATCTCAATAAGTCCATAGGAAGCTCACATTTGATATTTGAAAATTGTCACACAGTTTTTGCAGCAATTTTTGAGCAATTTTTAATTATTTTTGCTAGCTTCCCAAACCAATATTTTACTTATTGCTTTTTCGTGTATTTTCTGATATGAAATTAGTCGTATATTGTTCTGTCGTTTAAAATTTTATTCTGTCGCTTATAGACATGCTTTTTTGGCAGGAGGAGTTGTCGTGATTAAATAAGTAGTTGTGCTGACTTATTATTTTGTCGTTGAAGACCTGTCGTTGTAAAGACCTAAGTTGTCGCTACCACAGCTTTTATTGTCGTTTGCTGTTGTCGTTCAAACACCCTATTCTGTCGTGCGATTATATATTTCCCTTCAGAAAGTCCTATAGAAACAAATTTGAGCCATATTGGTTCATTTATAGGAGAGTAACAGCCTGTCAAAGTCGAAATTGTGAAAACCCCATTCGGACTTACCCCAGTGCACCTACATTATTTTTACGATTATTATTGCATATTAATCATGACCAAATCATATTTTCATTTTTAACGAACTGAGTGAATTAATTGATTTGGTAAACTTGAATCTGAGAGTAGAATACCTTCCTACTTGTATGTACGTGTGGCCATCATCAGTTTAGCAGAATCTCATAGAAACCAGAAACGTATTATACCTACCTAGGTATTTATTTGAGGTGAGGGTGAAATTAGTCGGATTATAATTTGACACTGTGCAATTTTTGGAAAATTTGAAAAGGAAGAAAAGTTTGATAAAATAAACTCGCTTAATTACATTAATAAACGACGCTACTGGCAGTCATTAATGTTCATGAAGTCGTATACGTACGTTAACGACTGTGACTAAAGAACATGAATACTACTTATAGTATTCGGCACATTATTGTTAAATAAACCAAACTGAAATGCATGCGTTTTTTTTCTTGTTTTAAACAATAGCCCATTAATTAAAGCATAATATCTTGAGAGGGCATCGTGAGATGAATATTTAACAAGTTTATGTCTAATGTGTACTGCCCGATGTGTTGCGAGTATCGTATAGCCTACGAAGAAAAAAGTTACTTTTCAAAATTACGTGCGTGTGTTTCTTCAAATTGATATTTATGTAACGATTGAAATGATTAAAAAAAATTTTCACTATATTTTCTCGAGTCATCTCGGAAAATTGTTTTTTTTTTCTAAGAAGACATGTGTTGGAACAAGTATGGTATATTCGAGATACTCGTAATTTACGCTTTTCATCGGGTGTGTAGTTTGTTTATTTTTTGTTGACTTGGGCGCACGTGATGGACATTTATTATACTCACGATACAATATCGATTCGAAAGGAAATTATTATTACTGCTGATGATTAACGTGCTAAGAAAAAATTATACACTACGTTATTAGGTACTACAGACGATTGCAAAGTTGAGAAATTTAATGGATAACTTTGTTGCCGGAGCTGTCCTTCTTTTTGGTACGTATTCGCTCGAAAATATTCCTGAAACTTAATCGTTTCCGGTTGACGTAGGTAGGTTTTTACGCAATCCACGTTTTCGGCTGCGGATCATTAAGCCTGTACAGTGTACACTCTCGCCTGATTCAAAAGGAATGTCGAATCTCGGCGTTGAAAGAAAATGAGCATATTTAACGAAATTCGCGAATTTATAAACAACATAGCCTATAATGAGATCCGCGTGCGCGTCCAATTCCATGGCGCTATATAGCCTCTATACTTACTTACCAAAAAACGCAAAAAAGGTACCTACCTATACCGAGATATAGCTGGCTTGCGTGTAGGTGTGTTGACGATGATGATGAGATGCTGAAAAAGAAGCGCAACATCGCAGTAGGTATTTGTATTTACTCGCACACCAATTCAGAGTCCAATTCTGTTCAATGATGAAAAGGGTGAATTTTCAATGCGTGTATCTCTACGTTATTTCCTTTTTCCCCGTCGGATATTTTACGAGATAAAAAAAAATCGCGGAAAAAAAGTCTTTAAAAAATAAGTTACATTTGTTGGAAATCTCGCCGAATAGAATATCTTTATAGAATTTTTCGTGTTGGTAATGTAGCTTTAATTTCGTCGTGTCGTTGGAATTGGAAATATACTTATTCGACCTTGCGAGGAGCAAAAAGGGGTTCTCCTTGTGGTTGTATTTTAATTCAACCATATAGACGACGGCGACGGATGCTTGGCTCATTTTAAAATTTCAAGTCGTACAATTATAATTCAAATTTATAAAAATGTTTAATGTCTGTACGATTTCGTATCGTGAATATCTATTAGGTTTAGGAATAGCGCAGTTGGAACGGTGGTTGAGAATCGTCATTTCTCCCCTCTCGTCACTTATTCCGAATCGAAGAAATGATTTGATTTGATTGATTAATGTACCTTACGTCCTTACATAGAACGATGTTTTTGTTTTTTTTTTCTTTGAAAGACTGTAGAATTTTGTTATGGAAATCTGGAGGGGTTCTTCTTCAAGATGATGAAAAATGAAGCATATTTCCATTTTCCCTCCAAATATTCCAATAGGCTACTTTTTCCAGTTACTTATTACATCTTCAAGTGGTAGAGGCTTTATTGTACAAATTACACATCAGATGCACACGTTATCAGAACTGTCGAGGACCAGGATTTTCTGAAGCAAAAAATTTTGCCGTCTCATTTTTTTGGGTGGGGGAGGGGGTAAAATCAAGCTTTCCGAAGAGCAAAAACCAAATAAATATGTCATTTATTTAAGTTATTTAATTTTTAAAAAGGACTTCAGCTAGTGACTGAAATTGCCTGCAAGGTAGTGTAAATCGTGTACAAATATACCGATAATGTGGGCTTGTGAAGAATAAAAAACCTGTTTCTCTCAAAAAAGATGGAAAAATTAAGTCATAAGTGATACCTATGTGTTCAAGTAGAGGAAAGACGCAAAATTTTGAAGAATTCCCAGCTTCGTTTCTACAATAATTTTAGAACCAGCTAAACATAGGTTTGTAATAATTGGCATCCATCTAATTGAAACAAGAGCGCAAAAATGCTTGGAATATTCCCTCTTTAAACCGCCAAAATTTTTTTCCAAAAAAAAACGGACCCTGGGGGGATTTTTACCCAACAACCCCCCCCCCCCCCTTGAAACCGGCACTGCACTCATCCCAGAAAAATTCAACTCGAGGAAGATTTTTTTCTTGGCCAATTGTTTACTCGTTCCATATTTCTTGAACTATAAATTTTCAAAAAAGCCTTTTTAAAAATTATTGAATTTTCTCTTACTACGAGTATTATGACACAACAGTTAAGAAAATTATGGGAAAATTCCTGATTTAAAATGAATATTGTGCACGTTTTTTCACTATTTTAGCAACCAACAACTTTTGAAATTCAAAAATTGTTTGCGAATTCGGCAGTTAGTGGCGAAAGCTATAAAAAAAAGATGGGCAATTCATCCAAAATTTGTGAATTCCCCCCCCCTGGTTTTCTCAAATTTTTTGCGTAATGGTTCAAGAAAATTTTTTTTTTTCAAATCACAAGTTTTCTTTTGTCCTCGTTTCGCTTGGAACTCTTGGCTTTTTTCAAATTTTCTGAAAAATGATTGTTCAAAAACGATGAGATAGTTTTACAAAATCTTGAGTAAGGAAAGAAATGAAATGAAAATTTTGCAGTTCATTGCATCGAATTTTTTTTAACTCAAAAAAGTAGTCCAAAAATCACAAAAATGCCTTGACTCTGGATTTCAACGAACAGTACAAACATTGTTAGAGTTTGAGTGAAAATTTTTTCACAATTCTCTCCTTTTGAATAAAATTATGAAATGGACAGAGAAGGGTGAGGAGAACAGGATGAATCTTGAAATCGTATGTACCTTCATGGAGAAAAATATCAAAAAAAATCGCCAACCAGAATATCTTAAAAATCTGAGGGCACCTTGAAGACTTGATTTATTCATTTCTGGTGGTGGTGGGGGGATCTATGAGTAGATTTGACGACATTGATGCGGTACGAAATAAAGACACGAAAAAAGCACGAATTTATAGCTTTCTGGAATTTATAGACACCCTGTTGTTGCATTTTGAGTACCATATTTTAAAATGAGATTTCACGTTCCTCGTTGATTAATTTTCTAGTTATACTTTTTACGATTTTCGAGTTCCTCTAAACTAATTTCTTTTAAGATGTTGTTTTTTTCACTCTATTTTACACCATTTTGATGGTATGCCATTTTATCCTTTTCTTTGTCTTTTTTGAAATGTCAATTTTTTTTTTTTTTTTTGATTTTTCTTGTGTTTTATACCTACCTATTTTTAACAACGCATGTTTGTGAAAAAACCAGTCTACGGATCATTCAAGATAGCAGCAAAGCAAATTTAATTTGGTTGGTAATTCAGTTCGAAAAAACATTTTGAGCGATCGCTATGTGACCACCATAAGTGACCTATGTGAGGTTGAAGTCACGTAGGTCACTTATAAAAATATTTCAGCCCAACTTTTTCAAACATTTGGTGAAGAAAAATTCGGTTTTATTTCAATGAAATTTCTCGACAATGTATCACGAAAAATTGTAGGTACAAAAAGAACTGGGAACATGATGATAAATATTTGGAAAATTATGATTATGACTTAAAGCTTATTAAGACGAGGCCAAACAATGTAGAAAATTCGAGTTACTTTAGGAAATGGCTACACGGAGGGAAAGTGAATCATCCCAGGATGGAAAGCTCTGCCGAATTTTAAAAGCAAAATTCTGAAATAAGTATTTCACGATTTTTTTCCAAATAACCATCAACTTCTGTTATGTACCTACCATACCCCTCTCGCCAGCCAGCATTTTAGAATACCTGGAAAATGAATTTGCCATGTAAAAACTTGAAATTACCTGGAATAAAATACGTACTAGTAACAAATCAGCCTCCTCCCTCCCTCCCTCCCTCCCTCCCTCCCTCCCTCCTTCTCCTACAATAAAAAGTGTAGTTTTTGAAAAATTATGCGTCCGTGGTTAGGAAAATGTTTTTTTGTTTTATTATCATAAAAAATTTATGAGTTTTGACACATTCTGAGTCAAGTTTCAGATTCTTCAAATTGGTAGACTCCCTGCCAATTACATTGGGGGGGGGGGGAGTGATTGAATGATGAATAATGTTTATGCATTTTTTTTCAGCATTTTTCATCAAGTTTTAAAACATTTTCAGGATAGAACTAGCCCTACATATCTAAATTCTCATTTTCGCTCAAATTTTTAAAATTTTCATTTCAATTTTTTTCAATAAATTTTAGCTAAGAAAAAATTGAAATTTTTACTCATCAGCGAATAAATCTCTCAATTTCTTGATTTTCAAACCTCTTTTGAAATTTTCTATTCGTGAATGATCGATACCATATTTACTGCTCATTTTTGAACCATTCTGATGAGAAATTAGTTCTAATAATGCCCATTTTATTAACTTAGTTTACGACTTTCAAACTTTCAAAGGCTTCAATGCAGAGGTACATTCGAATTCAGTGAAAGTGTACCTACACAAGTACACATCTAGCTACCGAGGAAAAAATAGCTAATTAGTATAGATTACCTACTTTTAGAGAAAAAAATTCTGTAACATTGCATTTTTCTGGCGTCGATTTTCATCAGTATTTCTGAAATTCGCAGTTTTTTTGGGGTGGAGAGGGGATGTTTGTAATTGCATGGTTATTTGATCCGTCAAGTGAGAGCTTATATCAAATTGACTTTATTTTGAATGTTTTTCAGTTTTTTCCCCCCAAAAATCACGTTTTCTCACATTTTGAGCATACTTATTAATTTTTCCATATTTTGGCCTTTTGTGCAATTTTTTTTTGTTCATTTTGATGCATGAGCCGTTTAAAACTTATAAACTCCCAAAATTACCACCATTTGAGCTGGAAAACATTTTTTACAGTCTCAGCTTATTTTGTATCGATTTTTTACTGTTTTCAAACAAAATTTGATATCTGTATTTGAAATGCATATTTCGAATGCAAAAGTGCACGTTTTTGCGTACATATTTTGGATGCTATAAAAATGCATAAATATAATTTCAATACTTTTCCCTTAGAAAATTCCCTGCTCCGATCATGGCCAATATCCTTTTTTTAAAATGCAATATTAAATTTACCCTCCTACCCGCACTTCTCGTCACTTTGCCACCATTCCCCTTCCAATCTAATTACCTCCACCTAGCAACCTCCCTTCTAGAAAAATATCGCATTAAAACAAATTAACCTAAAAACTGCACAACGAAACCTTTTCGAGTTTTCGCATTCAGTCACACTCAGTCGACTTTATACTTGAGCGAGTCCCTTGCCACCCTTCGACCATCGTCGTCGTGACGTGGACCTATGCGGCGCTCCGGCGAAACAAAATCATCAAAGACCTCTACATTAGTAATTCCGCAGTGTAAGCCAATTTCGAGGAAAGTTTTTAAGCCCATTCGTGACGCTTCGAGAATTAAATATGGCGAAAAAATTACTCAAAACCTAAGCTTTTTCCAGTTCGTACTTCGCGTAGGTACCGTTCCGTTCGGTGCGCGTATTTCATCAAAAGCTCGACTTCGTCGCAGGCTGCGGCCACATCCAGGGGGTTAGAAAACTTTCGAATATATACCGTTCGTTCCAGCCTTAAGTAATTATTAACATCATTAGCGCTACGGTAGGAGAAAAAAAACAACAACACAAAAAAAAAGAAGCGAGATTAAGATTTCAACACCCTATATACTCGACATTTTGAAAAAAAAAAATATTCCTACAACTTTTCCGTTTGTTTATCGTTAAAAAACAAAACGCAACGTCTAACTTCGCATACAGCGAGAACAACGGTGAAAAAAGAGTTTAATATTTTGTGAAAAATTGAACTTCTCTAACTTTTAACGAAAATCCTGATAAAAAAAAATTATTTTCTACTTGGTCAAACCTTTTCACGTACTACTGGCGAAAATTTTTCACATTTTTTTCTCAAACTCGCCTCAACAATTTCTTTTGGTTCGTGGTCGTGGTTTTCGTCCATACACGTTTTTGTACGTTCCTCGAGTAGGTAAAATACCGCGATACCTATTTATACTTACCGAGCACAAGTAGGGGGAAAATCAGCTTAAATGAAGCGTTTTAAAAGCACTCGGCTGTCGTTACGAAACGAAGCGCGTATAATTACGCTTTTTTGTTTTTCACTTCGAATACTATGATAATTAAAATTACCACGTTGGTTGGCGTTTTCACTCTCTGTCCCCTCATCGTCGTGCTGGTGCTATATTTTGTCGTCATCGCGGTCTCTGGTCCGCATCGCGGCGCCATTCGGTAAACGTAGCCGCAAACAGATACCAAATCAAATTAATAAGATTGTCAACTTTTGACTAATTTATCGTACATTATTAAAATTACTTCCAAATAAAGACAGTATGTATAGCGGGTTGCGTCCGTCGCGTCGCATCCTATCAAAAGTTTAGGTCATTTTCAATGATTAAACAGGGGCACCTCCACCACCACCATCACCACTGCGAGCCTTCCTTCGTATAAATTTCGACTCATCGTCGTTGTCGTACGTACGCGTATTTAAATATAAAACGAGAATTTAAATACCACTTGCCATAATACCGCAGCATCAACGCTCCAATTACATTAATGAACTACAATATATAGATATACATGTAAAGTTAAATGGCATAGTACACACGTACGTAGACATATTGTACGAATTATACATACAACAAGTAACTTACATGCCATAAACAATCATATACTACTGTACGCAGAGTACGTAGACAACACGCTGCAGCACACAGTATACATGTAAGTTAAAGCTACATGTCTCCTCGTTCACAGTTGCCTACACCACCGTCATAATACATACGCATAATACTATAGTATACGGCTAAAAAGCTCTGGATGAACTTGCCCTTGATCTTTTATCATTTCAAAAAATACTGCATCCTCTAATTTACGTACAACTGTGTCAAGGCTAATAAGGAAACTCACCGCTATTCGATGTACCAATCGATCAACCAATTGAAAAAGTACACACTAGACTACCTAAAGTTGAACCACATGTTGAATTTTCCCGACGACGACACGAGTGAGTATGAAAATTCGAACCTGGGATAATTTTTCCTAAAAAAAAAAAACAGACCAAAAAAAATACATCTCCACAAAGAGTCTATGTGCAAACACGTCCAACCCATTTATTAATAAAACAATACACAGCGTGTTGAAGATGAACAGAAAAAAAAACTCGTAAATGTATAACTTGAGTGGAGTGGACGGAAACTCGCATCGTATCAATACAAAGCGAAATTAAGACCCCATTGTTGATTACCGGCACAAGATTTCAGTTTCATTATCATTAACTGTCCTACAGTACATTTTGTATCGAAAATTCTAAAATCTTATACTCCAGTATATGGCATATGGAGCAATTGCACCCCTCCTCCCCCAATCCACTGGGAAAACATTTTTCACAGTGGGGATATCCTAAGGAACATTTTAAAGCAAACTTGCCAAAAAACAGTTGGGCTTGCTAACAAAATGGCGGTAATTTTGATTGATAAGTCAGCCAAAATAGTACGAGTAGATATGTTTTGCTTTCTAACATAGGGGATTGGCTTTAACATTTTTGATCCGGACAAAGCTAGATCGAAACAGCAAGAAAAATGCATGGAAAAAAATCAAAATTTTACCAAATTGACCTAAAAATCTAAAATTTGGGATGTACCCTATATTTTTCGACCTTCCAAGATTTTTGAAAACTTGAAATTGAAATGTTCACAAATTCTTCCAAAATCAAGTCATAGAAACCCAAAATTTACTCTGAACTATGATTTGAATACGCTTATCAAGTCGACTGGAGGTGAGTTTAGTGTCTTTTTGGAAATTTTCCCGCCATTTTTTCAAAATTGGTAATATTTCAGTTCGAAACCATATTTTTATCCAGTGATTTCATATTTGTAAACTTGAAAAATGCCCCCTATTTTTGACATGATTCCAACTTTCGAGTAAATTGCAGGCAGTTTCAATCTGTTTTAAATCTTCCAGCGTTTAAAAAAAAAACAATAAAATGTGCTGAAATCTACTTTAAAAAAGCATGCTCGCGATTGGTGCTTGCTAACGACCCAATTGACCCACTAGACCGATCACTCTCCGAAAATGGTTCCGAACTGGAACACCCCATTTTGAAAAAAAAACGTGTTCTTACCTTAAGATAATTTAAACTGCTTTTTATGGTGTTTCTGAGAAAACTGGAATTTCCAAGAAGACGCTGGAGGATTCAAAACGACTTGAAAGTTGAAACCCACCTGCAGTCGACTTGATATAGTGTTGAAATCAGAGTTCAGAGTAAATTTCGGATTTCCAACACCATTTGGAAAAATTTTATGGAAATTTCAAAAGTTTTGAAAATCTGCTGGAGGCTCCAGTATTTTCAAAAAGTTGCTGAAGACCCCAAAATGACTTGAACGCACCTGCAGTCGACTTAATAGCGTGTTGAAATCAGAGTTCAGAGTAAATTTTGAATTTATTTCCAACTTGATTTTGTAAAATGTTGTGGAAATTTCTAGTTTAGAAAATCTTTTGGAGTGCTCAAAACGGTTTGAAACAGTTTCCAATCGATTTGGAAGGTCAAAAATAGGGTATATCCCAAATTTCAGCTTTCTATGTCAATTTGGTAAAATTTTGATTTTTCCCTTCATTTTTGACCAACATTATTGATTTTCAAAAATTCGACAAAAATTGAAAAATGCACTCGAGCACTTTAAATTTTGGCTGATGATGAATTTTTACCTGCTTTTTTTTTTATCAATTTTGCTTTAAAATGCTCTTGATGCTGTACTCTTTGAGAAGAATGTACATATTTTTACAAACAGACAGAAAAATTGCTTATCATATTTTAGTTTGAAAAATATCATTTTTTGATATTTTTTACTGGTCCTTTGCATTCTTTCCTCTTTTCTTTCTCTTTCAAACAAATTGAAAAGCCTGGTAAGAAATACGATTTTCGGAAGCCAGTCTGACGTAAACATTTTTTTCACAAATTTGAAAATTTATGCCTTAATTGAAAAATTTGTTCTCATCAAATTCATCTGGCATCCTGGTCGAGGTAAATATTTCAACTTCCAAGATGTAAGCCCGGCTGTTACGTTGCAAAAAAATTTATTTGTGCCTACTTTTTTCGCGTCAATAATCCGCATAAATTTATGAGTTCATTTCCAAAGTTGAATATTTCTCATTCGAGTTTTCTTTTCGATGCTGAGAATGAATAAATCGTTGAAATGATGGAACGAAAGCAAAAGTGCTTAAATATGGAAGCGTCTAAAGGTGTTTGTGAAATGCACGAATATTTTTTTGAAAAAAGTATTGAAAATTTGAATTAGGTCCAATTTTATAATACGTTATGTAATATTATAAGACTGGGATTCAAGGTTGGACAGAGCTTTTTGACGGTAAACTTAGATGAGTCAGTGTACCTATCACATATGGCTTAAATTATATTCTAGTAAGTACTAAGTAGGTACCCAACTTCCTAATTAATAAATGGCTGAGAAAGAGAAGCAATAAAACAAGAGTTGGTGGCATGGTCAAGGATTTATGCCTCGTTTTGTAAGTACATAAACACCCCCCCTCCTCCTTCCCTACAAGAAACTGTTGGGAGTGAAAAACATGTCTACTCGAGAAAAGAATCAAACTACTCATATACCTAAGTGTTAGAATACAAATAAACAGAAACATTGTCTCTTCCCAACAATTAATTTAATTATTAAATACTTTTTTAGCCTTCATTTTGAAAAGTTCACGAGCAGTCATTTTCTTCTTCTTGACAATATGCTCGAGAACGTTCGGATAAAATGCGGAAATTGCTGTCTTAGCAAAAATTTCCGTGTAAAATGAGTATTTAATTTTTATATTGAGACACATATCTAATCATGTGTGAGTAGGTTCTATGATTTATGATTTCGTTGATGCAAAACGTGAAGCTCTAATTCCAAAATTTTTCAAGTGGTATGACTGCAAGTTTTCATCCTTTATTGTTTAATTTTTTGTTTGATTTGGTTCACTAAGGTATCTGAAGTTCTATAAGATCAGAATCAGTTTTAAACATTTGTTGAAATTTCTACACTTGTGTGTCACATTTTGACTCATAATCTCATCCTATAGTCATTAGTCTTTACCCAAATGAGCAAATCCAGCATGAGATGATTGAAATCAACATGTATAAAGTACTTATTCTATACCTAATCGTATTCTTTTTTTTTTGTTTCAGGTGAGTAAGAATTTTCATCTTGAAAAAATAGAATTGAATTCATGTTTGAGAATAAATAGGTGAGTCATTTTAGACGTTTAATTTGAAATTGATATAGGTACTTAATGTACCTACTTAGAGTTGTTGATTCATAGTAATCCCCATTCATGTTTATGACATCATTAAGAGCTTACCTACTCTGTGATTTTAAATTTTCTTGATTCCATTATATTTTATTGTATCATCTTGAAAATTCTTGAGAAAAAATACTGATGAAATGGAAATGGTGTATTTTTTTCTCATCAGTCATCATCAAAAAGTCCGTTTTTTTCTATCAACTCAACTTTAAACTCTTCAATTCATATTCCGCCTTTGTAGAGTTTTGGAAAAATTCATTGCGAAATTCCCGCAATTATTCAACGTGCAACACTCTAAATTAAAAATTTTTCCAACCTTCAGAATTTTCCAAACATTTTTCGTCCTCGCGTAATTTTTAAAGAACAAGATTATTTTTTTTCCTGAATTAATCCATTAAACCGCTCAAGAGAACTTGAAAAATTCGAAAAACGAAAAACCGAAATAGTAAAGTTATTATTAACGTTCCTCCTCCCCTTTCCCAAAAATATAAAAATACCCAAAAGTATTCGAAAAAAGCAAAAAAAGAAGAAAATTCACTATTTACATGCAAGATTTAAGCTCCCGCCCCCCAAAAAAATAAATATGAAAGTGTTTGCAAAATGTTCTACCAACGAAAAAATTGTCTTGAATGTTTAAAAAATGTTCTACCAAAAGTCCTATCTTTTCATCTTAATATTTTGTTCGGTGATTTTGTTAGACATCTGGCATTGTAGGCTACAATGCTACATAGTATACATACCTACCTAAAATTTGGTAAAAAAAAATTCACTCAAAAGAAGGTTTACAACGGAAGTATCTCAACCGGACTAAAAGCGGATGAAAAAGCACTCCAAAATACACCGCCACGGTAAAAATTTCAAAAGCTGAAACTCATTTTTGGAAAATTTTTAAAAACTCAAATTTGTTTAATTTCTTATGAAAAAAAAACAAAATTTGATAAAATTGGCATAAAAAGTTAAAATTTGGGTTCTACCATAATTTTCGACCTCGCGATTCGATTATTGGCGATGGTCTCAAGCCGTTCTGGAGCCTTCAGTGTACCTTATTTGTACTCTCCAGTTTTCGAAAAAAACGTTGCAAGCAAACTCGAATTTGCCATCTTTGTGACCCTCTCAATCGATTTACCTTGGCTTATATTTTCAAAAATATTTTGACTTGTCAATCTTTTTTTTTTGTCCTAGAGGCTCTAGATTGGTTGAAAATGGTTAATTTTGAGTTTAGGAGGTCAATGCTAGATCAAATGGAAACTTTTTTCAATCAGGTACTAGCAGGTATTAGGTACATTTTGAATTTTTAAATGACAAATACAAATTCTCCAACTTTTGAAAATTCTCCAAAAATTGAAAAACCAATTAGGTCAGCTGATTTTTTTGATAGTGTGGTGTTACAACATGATCTAGCTAAACATACAACTTTTGTTGAAATCGAATCCGGATGCCTCAAGTGGTTTTCTCATTTTAATGATCGAGAAAAATATACTTCAAAAAGTCCCCATGTGTGAAATGTCAGCTGCCTTGTAAACATGCGGAGCTCCAGCTGTAGGCCTACTATATAGGATATGCTTCTGAGACTCTTATCAGTATTACTTCCAAGAAAAATATAATCGCATCTCTACTCAAAACACGGAATTTTCAATCAAAAAATACAGCAGGCATCAGCTCAGAAAACACAACTTATTCGCCCATGCGAATTTACTACCTTCATAACTACACATTCGATCTTTGATTAAGTTACTCGTACGAGGGGTTCCGTAACTTGCTCTCGTTCTCGTACGAATATTGGTATGAGTAAGATAGTCGCATTTTCTTCTCGACGTTATCCCCTTCATTCGGTCAGCGATTTTTACGCTTTGGTTGAATATACGAGTCTCCCATCTCCCGGCACGTGCCCCATCGTATAAGAAGAAAAATTCCTCGTTACGGTACCTAGTACACGTAATATGGGAGAGAAGAATCCGGTATATCGCGTATGTATTATGCTAATCTAGCATGTCGTCACGGTGTATCGCCATATAATACGAAATGATATACCGCGTGGTGACGGTGACGCTGACGCTGACGTACCCGTATTTATATTCAAATAGTCCGCACGCGTTTTGATAATACAAATACAGTCCTTTATTTAGAAACAATGTTGACCTACGAGAGAAAAAAGGGCAATTTTTTCGCATTATTTCGAGATAACGATACGTATGTAGATGTAACTCATATATACGTAGATACAGGTACCTAAATACGTTGGTAGGTACTGTATAAGGTTAGAGTTTTCGTTTTGGAAAGGTTTGTAATCTCAAAATGACGATGGGAAACTCCATTAGATTTATCACGAAAAATTGAATCATGTAATCGGCCTCAGTGCGAAAATGTACGAGAATTGAAGTACATACAGGCAATCATTACAACTCGCGTGTATAATTTTTTTCTGTAATGAGCATATCTTAATGTTATACGCGTACTTCGTCGTTAATTCCAGCTCATAAAAATTATCTGCTCATGACGATTAAATTACCATTGATAATCAACCGTTAAATGAGTATGATACAAAGATTAGAAAAAATTATTTAATTTTTTTCACCATTATATAGTGTGCTCTTGATGATGCTATTTTATATGTTCCCTATTATTACGGTGGAATTTTTTTTTTTTTTAGTTTTTTTCCACTCCTACCCCCTAAAGTTGTTACTTTGGGTGAGAAAATCACGCTATGAAATGTTCAGCCGCCTCGGTGAAAAATAAGTGGTGCCGGTGAGCCTCCCCAATTTTACAAAATTAAAAAACTTAAAAATATCAGAAAATTTTTTTCAAAGTTCATATGTACTTTCTAGTTCCAACATCTCAGGCAAGTCCATACTTAGGTAGGTAAAATCAATTAATATCCCAACTTTGGCCCCCTACATATCTTCTCCCATGACCAACTTTTGGATCAGATTGGAGAGCTCTTATTTATATAACTATTGTAAAAAAATATTTAAACGTCCTAAAGTTGTCGAGTCTCATGAGAAAAATTTCTGCAACCATGTAAGTAAAATTAAGTCGTGCCAGGAAGCCCCCCTCTCCACAGTTCTCAAAATATATAAGAAATTCCGAAAATTGTTTTTTTTTTTGGATTTGGTCCATTTTCATTAGAAATACTGTTACATCTTTGACCCCCCTCCCTCTTCATGATAAAAAAAACTGGTCCTTCCTAAAAAAAAAATCATGTTCATTTTTTTAAAAATTTCAATCCTCAGATTTGGTCTATCTTCATCACAAAAACACTATTCAATGTTTTTGACTTGCCCCCCCCCCCCACGATAAAAAAAGTGGAACTACTTGGTCCCTTCCTAAGTCTCTAAAAATGATTTGATCTATTGAAAAATTAATTTTCCAACAATAAAGGCGTTTTTTCTAAGAAAATTCATTTTAAAGGATTCCAAGAGGTTGAATTCTTAAAAAATACTAATTTTTTTCTATTTTTTGATTTTTTTTCCACTTTGGAGGTCTCTATGTAGGTGGTCAACATGATTGGGGGTTTTGTCGAAAAAAAAATCTTGAAACAGGGCGTGGTTTTTGGAGGAACGCGAAGGAACGTAGTAGTGTACCTAAAAAAAAATTCAAAAACATAGAAAAATTACCATAAAAACTGAAAAAAAAATGAAAGAATTGGGGGGGATGAAATTTGACAAAACGAAGAAGCTTTTTAAGCAATTTTGTAAAAATCATGACTTTTGTTTGGCAAACTTTGAAACAAAAAGAGGACTTTTTAGGCAAGCAAGGCAAAAATAAATGATTTTTGGACATTTTGGCAAAAAAGCAAAAATTGTTGATAAATTTTGGCAAAAATTGCGACCATTCAACTATTTTATCAAAAAATTACTCCCTGAGAATTTTGATGAAAAAACATTACAACTTTTCGTCAACTAGGTAATGTATGTACATAAGAATTTAATGAATAAGAAGTTTTGGTAAAAGGTAGTTGAGTTCAGTGAAGAAACTTATTAATTGCAGTGAATTTGAACTTCACAAATTACTTATTTCTAAAATTTTGTTACCATAAGGCCCAATTTTCTTTCAATTTTCAGATTCAAAATTTTCTTCCTTGATGTCATCTTTTTTTAGCTAGGTATACCTTCATCAATTCAAAATACTCTCTCTGATCGTTTTGGAATAAAACGGGAATTTTTTTACGATTATGGCAAAAACAGTGGTTTTCTGGAAAATCTTGGCAAGAATATAGGACTGTTTGACAATTTTGACAAACATTGGCCCCTTTGACAATTTTGACCAAAATGGAAACTAACTAAGTATTTTACCAAAAATTGACGCTTTTGGACACTTTTTGACTTGGGCAAATTTGGCAGAAAAAAACAGAACCTTAAGGGTCTAAGCATTAGGTTTTGCAAGATAACAGCACTTTCGAAATAAAAAGAGGACTTCAAACAGATGAGGCGAAAATGATTTTTTTTGTGGGTTAGGCAAGGGAGGTGAGACAAGAAATTAGGAACTTACACTTTCGAGAATTAGCGTGCTCCCAAAAAAGAAGTGAAAAAAAGGCCGTTTATATAGAGGTATTTTACTCATATGAAAAATTTTCAAATTATTTGTACCTGCAGATATACCTAAATTTTACATCTTTTTTGGTGTTTTTCAACTTTTTGGGCTTTACACAGACGACCAAGATCATTTGGAGGACCAAAGAGAGGGGTTTTCTTGAAAATGTGCTTATTCAAAAAGATTCAGCGAATTGAAAAATTTTCAAGAAATTTCTACCGACATGTCTTTTTTTATTTTTGCCAAATTTGGAGAACTCCATACAAAAGAGCCAACATCATTTTGGGGCCCAACGAAGGCTTTTTTTCTTGAAAAATGGGTTATGCAATGTACTCGTAGAACAATTACCTACTTAGGTACGTATAATGTGGAAATGAGATATTCTCAAGATTTTTTCCTGATGTTTGATTTATTCTCATTTTTTGTGATTGTTTCAGCATCGAAAGACTCCTTACAAGAGGGTCAATATGGTTTGAAGGGCGGGGAAAGTTTTTTCTTCAAAAGGCGATTATTTAGAAAAATTCTGACGCAGAAACAACAATTTTGATCAATTGATTTTTTGTCATTTTTTGAACTGAGAGGGGGGGGGCTACTGGCAACTTTTTTTGCAAACAGGGGAAAATAAAAAATAGAGAATTCTTTTCTCACTAGAAGTAATAATTTTGGTAGGTGTAAGGTGGAAAATTCCAACTTTGCAAAATTAGGTGCACCCTGCTGATTTCTTATCTATTTATTTTGATGATGAATTTTGGCATGTTTGCTATTTTTATTTAAAATGATTTGACAAAAATGATGATGATACAGGTTTCGTTGACCTTTTTAATATAGTTAAAATACCGAGGCGGTTGGTTCGAAAGGCGAAATTGTAATTACTTTAATAGTTTATTATTTTAAAAAATAAGCTATCTACTTTCGATAAAATTGGCCAGATTTTTAGTAATTAGATTACACCGGTTGATTGGCCACAAAAGGTAATCCATTAGTTTAACCGTGACACGTTTCGATACAATCGAACGCCTCGATTGGTGATTTGTTTTTCGCGATAGTTATAATAAGAGTAATGGATTATAGAAAATTAAAATGGTGGCGATTTGTATTACCACAAATGTATAACTACACGACGACGACGACGGTGGTGAATGGTGATATTTGATAAATTGATCGGCTTATATCGAGTTAGAGACATACCTATACTTAGTCGTAAAATTGAAAAGTAATAAGCTTCATCGAATGTTGATGCAGAAAACTGAAAAAGCAACTTCGTACTCGTACATGAATTTTACCTCAGCGGATTACTTGCGGAGGTTTTTGTGTTTTCCAATATGGAATTACGAGTATACCATGTTACGAGTCTGATCGGCCGGAAAATAGGTAACGAGAGATCACTTTTTGATCGGCGACTTAAATATTTGGCGCATAAGATTAAAACTATAAAACCGTTTAAATTAAACATAGACTTCTAAAATGTTTTTGCTTTTGTGTATCGTATAGTATAGTCGATGTCGTCGTCGTCGTCGTCGTCGTAGGGGAAACTTCATCATAAAGTTTTATCGTATAAAACAAAACTAATTCGACGGAATATTTTCCTTCAATCCTGTTTTATAATTTAAATAAATTTCAAACTTTGAGGCAAAAACAGTTGGAAACAATTCTACACGAGGACGCTAAGGCAGGCGCTTGATAGTGCGTAAATAATTTAAATAACAAACTGTCACAATGTATTCGGTAGGTAGATTGTAGGTATTCGATTCCTTCAAATTTGCAACCAAATTTTCAATATTTTCAAAAAATATCGCTTCTTCACGCGGTGACAAAAATGAGAAATTAAAATATCACGTTAACGTTAATTTAGGTACACGTGTTGGAGAAATTTAATGGTAATTATGATTACCTGTGATGAAAGGCGAAGATGACACGTAGGTGTCGTATCATTTAAACATATTGAAAGAAAATTTCCTTAGATGAATTTTCTGCAGGCACCAGACCAGAATATATTTGACTAACCCTTCATCTTCTACGATCCTCCTCTACTCGAGAAGAAAACTTAATCCAATAATTATTTTACTTCTCGCATTTACGTGATTTGGTTCTGTGAAAGTTAGCTCGGTATAGTCACGTTAGACAATATTTTTTGTTTTTGTTTTAATTTCCCCGATGTCTTATTCGTTTACTTACCTACCTGTCTTCAGTTCAGAAATTCGGGCACCGAAAGATGAATTATTCTCTCTACTTCCATTCTCATCTTTAATTGAAAATTATGTACAAATTCCACTCTGCTTCGAAACAAACCCTCTTAAGTAATCTTATTTGAGAAATTTTTTTACGAAGCGAGATATCCGAACTGGGGAATTTTTTTCCTCGTTGCTCGAGCTCTTCTCGCCCATTTATTTGATTTTAATAGTGTGTCCTTATGCCTGCGTAGGTAATTGAAATTTTTTCTGCTTTCTTCAAGTTTGAAATGCTGGCGAAGTTTAATCCCAAATCGGTTATTTCTCGTGGGTCAGTATAAGCTTTTCAACATGTCGAATGAGCATTTTTTATATAGCTTCGGTATTGCCATCAGAATGAATGGCGAAGCAGGGTGTGTTTAATGGTTGAAATGGTGAAAGCGAATGGCCATGTTTCAAATGCTCTTTGGTTTGAACCTTTTTGACTCGAAATAGCGAATTTTACCAAATAAGCTAACTAAAGATTTTTGCAAGCTTTTATGGAGTATTGTGGGGGAAAAAAGTTGCTATCGTTTTCAAACGTTTTAATTCAATTTTTTTTTTATCCAGCTGTTCTTCGTTTTGTCTTCTTCTCCACTTCCATCATCTTTTCTTTCACTTTTCACTCTTCAGTCTGTGTTATTTGTTTACCTACTTTCCTCGCCCATCCTACCTAATATCTTCCCTGAAGCCTTCTCGGAATCCTTGTTCCACTTTTCACGACGTGAAAAAACAGCTAACCGAGTTAAATATTTCATTAAAAAATAATATTTAGGTAGGTATTGAAAAATTCTCTAACATTCATTTCTGAAAAAATTTTAAGTTTTTTTTTTTTTGTTTCAGTAATCATATCCCATTCCATGTCTGGCAGCCTTGAAATTTTTTCTATAATTCGAGTGGGGATGTCTGGTAACTTTCAGGGTCGAATTGGAGCCATTTTTGTGAGCTAAGAGGATATTTTTGAAAACTTGCTGAAAAGTAGTGAAATTGCTGTGATTATTTTTTTGCCTTAAATCACAGCTGAAGTGAAATGAGGGGAGTAGGGAATTCCAGTAATTCAACGTGTATTTTCTTACATATTCAAAATTTCAAATTTTGGAAAAATTCCAAAATCGTCAATTTCTGCAATAAATTACCTTTTTTCTACCTCTTCAAGCTAATCCCCCCTCTCCATCAAAATTGCCATAATTTTCGAGTCAATCTGGAGCAATGGAGCATTCAACAAACGAGTAATTTTAAAGTACAGATACTAAGAAGTGGGATCGGCTTCAAAAATGTGATTGAATGCAAATACGATTTTGGAATTTTTTTTCAAAATTTCAGATTTTAAATTTGTAAAAAATTTACAAATTTACCTACCTATTGTATCGATTCAAAATGCACAACTTATATAAGATGATTAAATTTTCAGCTGCCGAAGATGATCAGTACACCTTCTATAGAAATCGATTTGAAATTTCTGGAGAAAAATTGGCTTTTGCTGGAGGCTCCAGGTCGCCTCAAAAATGGTGGCAATTGACTAATGAGCCAAATTTCAGCTAAATTGGAGTTCATGACTTATGAAGGTCCCCTTGTTGGACAGATTTTTCACTTTTGTTTTGGAACCTCCCATTTTTGGTGGCAAAGTATAATTTTAGAGTGCATCATTATTACAATCCTACCATTCGCTGAAGGGCTGAATGGAGGGGCGAGTTGACCTCATAAATACAGGTAAATTTTCACAGCGATGATTTAGTTGGATTTTAAGCACTCCTCTCTTTTTCACCATAAATCTGAAATTTTTGACTAAAAATTTGGTAGTCAAAAATCGAGTTTTGAAAAATTGAACTAAATAATGGCAAAAAAGTGCATTTTGTAGCTGTTCAGCATCACTGCTACGAAATTCGATTTTTTTTGGCTTGATTTTTTATGAAATGATCACATTTGACTCTTCAAAGATTACAACACGATATTTTTTGAGCAGTAATTAGCCTTCAGCTTTCCTTAATCAATCCATAAAGATAACAACTAGGATTAGTAACTGACGAGCAGAGCTGTCGAGAGTCAATAAGCTTCCGAGCAAATGCCCTCAACACTTCTGGAAAAATTGACTCGTGGAAAAATAATTAAATTGCGAGTTTCTCTTCTTCTTAAAAAAAAAAAAAACGTAAAATTTTGAAATTATTAACCGGAATAAAGTTCTCAAAGAAGAAAATTCGACACTCGAGTCTCGAATTGGTGCTTACCTGCTATGTACGTATCTTGTTTCTTTTTTCATTGCTATAGTACGATGAAAACTCCGTACCTATATATCCAGGTTGTGGGTTTTTTCTCTAACAATACTCGTACTTCATCGTTAAATTTGGATTTCGAGATAAGCTACTCTATTTCCCATTATTTTTTGGTACTCTTATTCAACTTGAAATTTTTTCATAACCAATTAGAAACGAAAAAAGAGTCAAAAAACCTTATACCTACATTCGAAACAAGGAAAGAAAAGAAAAACAGACGGAGAAAAAAACCAAAAGAACTGACAAAAACAGAAAAACAATTCCAGGCCACCGAATCTAATCCATCTAAGTCGTATTTGTTTCTATTTTCGTCGGCTCCGATTTCATCCCCATTTAGTTGCGACCGATCGTACGCGATAGTATTGCAAAATCGGAGAAGGTACGAGGTTTACGGGAGAGGAGTATTTCAACGGGCCAACTCACGTACTAAAATGACCACTTAAAATCTTTATTCGTAAAACTCTCTTTGAAATATAAATCCGCGTTAAAGCCTTCTTTAAAACCGCACACATCCAATTTGAAAAAAAAACGACGCTGATTCGTCAACGAAGAAAGCGTTTTCGAATCGTAATTTGTATCGAGTTCCGTATACCTATAGTCTATACCACGGTTTTCCTAGGCTAAATATATTTTGCCTTTTTAGTTGTAAGATTTAGAATTTTGGAAAAGTAAAAGTATACCGTATTCTCGGTTTTGTAATTAGGAAAAACACAAGCTCTAGTTGAGTCTTGATTTTCAAGGAAATCGTAAAAGGTTCATAGTGTTTTTTCCAGTTTGTTTTCCTTATAAGGCGTAGGTACCTATAAGAATGATGATTTTTTTCTAATGGAAAATCCCCATGGAAAGATTTTATTGTAAATGTATTTTAGGATTAAAAAGACGACAATTCCTCGCCTGGAATGTGAATGTAAAGACTAAAAAGCCGGAACAAATGTATCGTATTGCTAAGGTGTTTGCATGTAAGGCTTCTCCATTCCTAAGACGAGTTTCTTTCTAATATTGTAACATCGTATATTGTTGGATATAATTTCAATGTAAACGAACCTCTTTATTGTTAGTAATTCTACTCGAAATAAATGCAAATTGGTCGACTGTACGTTGAAGATATCGAGTCATGCATCGAGAATTTTACGTCGATAAATTCTGCTTAAGGTGAATACGTAAATAGGCTTTTTATTTGCTGCTAGAATGCATAATATGTTTGGAACAAACTGTGTTTGTTTTTTATTATTTTGAATTAATTAGTCGCCTCGTTTGTAAATGTGAATTAAAAATTAATTTATAAGAAAAATTAATTCAAAATTCTCACAAAAAAATATAATTGAAATCCCCCTAAAAAATTCATGCAGAATATTCGCGATAAATCCATTCAGTATCAACCCCCTCTCCTTTTCCAAAAAAATGATTATAATTCAGTTTACAAAAACATTCATTCAAAACAATTTTCCATTTCAAAATAATGAAAAAAAATTCATTTGAAATCACCATACAAAAATTCTTTACCAAATTGAAAATAAAATTCTAAACCCAAAAATTTTATCCTAGATTACTCCTGGAAAATTATTTTTATATCGTCTTGAGAAATTCATTTGAAAACATCACAAAAAAATCGTTCAAAATTGATACAAAAATTTTTTTAAGTTACTGCAAAAAATTCATTTTAAATCAACCCAAAAGCATTCACTTACCTATCACCAAAAAAAATTCATTGAAAATCACCTGAGAAAAAAATTTTACTGAATTGAAATTGAAAAATGAATTTTACTTAAATCATCTTCAAAAACTTGATCCTAGATCGCCCGTGAAAAATTTTATTCAAAATCACAACAAAAAAATGTACTTTTTTGAAATCACAAAAAAAAACTCGTTCAAAATGATAGCGAAAAAAATCATTTTAAATTAGGTACCATTAACGATAATTTATTTCAGAAATGACTATTTTTAGTGATAATTGAATGTTTTTGAAAAAGGAGTACGTTTTCAGTGAAATTTTTCATTGTTAAAAAGTTCTTTGTATCATTTCCAGATAATTTGAAACCTTCAGCTATATCTCCAATTTTTTCCATAAATTTTTGAATTTTGAAACCTTGATTCGAACAGCTACATAAAAATTGATTTCTAAGAACTTTGAAGGTGCTTCAGATGAATGCCAACCTCTGAACAAATTTATGTCAGAGAATTTGGTCGGTCTGGAAAAGTCAGGGAAAAGTCAGAAAATTTCGTAATTTTCACGAAAAATTCCTGGAATTTTGAAAAACGATCAATTGCAAATTTTGGATAATAAGGGCCTGTGACGAAAGAAAAACATTATTTTTTACTTCTCGAAACACAAATTTTGAAAAGCTTTTGCCCTCGATTTGCTCGGGCTTGTTTTCTTTTCTTTTTCGAGAGCAAAATGAAAATTTCTAGATGATAAAAATCAAAAAAAAAAATAAATAAATAAACTCCTCACAAAAAACATAGTTTTTAGGCATCTCGAAACGAAAATTTTGAAAAGCTTTTGTCCTCTCTTCGCTTGGGATAATTTGTTTCTCATTTTAGAATAAACAAATTTCATATTTGAAGCCTCAAAAAATCCAAAAAAAAGATAAATTTTCATAAGTCATAATTATGAATAGGTATTATATCAATTGGCAAAAGTGATGATTTTCCACCACATCAATTCATAAATTTTCGTTCGACAGCACCCCCTCTCAAAAATCTAAAAATAGCTTCTACTTTAGAAACGGGGCACTACATGATATTCGAAGAAGTATCCAGTTCGAAGAGAAACTTATGAAAAAAAGTTACCCCCCCCCCCAAACTTCTTGTTTAATTAAAGTATGGGGCAAGTATAGACAATTAGAAAAAATGTTCTGGAAAACCTGGAAAAGTCAGGAAAAATGATTTGCCAAAAATAATAGACACCATGAAAAACCTTAAAATCATTGAATAAAAAAGTTTATTTTGATGAAATTGAAAAATATTTCTTGTGCAAATTTTCTATTAATTTCTTTTTTTGAAAATTTTCCTGCGAAAAATTTGACTTGATTAATTTTTTTGGTTGGGTGTGATGGGGGGGGGGGGGGTGGATGAAAAGCTTTCTGAAAATTTGGTTGAAAAAGGTGGTGAAAAAATAGTGATTTTTTCAACAAAAAAAATGCATCAGATACCATGATAAAATTTTTTCACAAAATTGTCATTTTTGACTTCCCAGCCTCACAAGTTGTTACCTCGTGCGGAAAAATTATTTTTTATTTTTTCCTTATTTGAAAAAAATTATTTCAAAAAGACCCCCCCCCCCCTCACGGATTGAATAATAAAAAAGTCTAATTTATCAAAAAATTTCAATTTTTTTTATTGCGTCATATTGTTACTTTTATAGAAAAAAAGATTCCCTCAATAGTGTGACCCCCCCCCCCCCCGTGGAAGGAGTTCATAAAAATGGAATAAATCAGAAAGAAAAAAATCCATTTCTGTGTCTAAATCTTCCAAATGTGTACCTTTTCAAGAACACGATCTTCTCGCTTCCTCAAAGTAATATTGGTGCCTCTGTCCCCTTCCCTCCCCCCCCCAAGAATAGAAGAAACAGAAAATGTAAAAAATTGAAATTTGTATGCATTATTAAAAAGTTTTTCATTTTTGGGCAGAATCCTTCCGAATAACTCTTATTTTTTTCAAGAAAATCTCCCTCGATGCCTTTAAACAATGTTGGCCCTTTTTATATGAGAGTTCCCAGAGTTGAAAAAGAAATCAAAGAACTTGAATTAAACAAAATTAATAGTCCCCAATTTTTTTTTAATTTCAATTTAAAAAAAAAAGGATTCAGGTTGGCCCAACATTGACTAAGCGAGCAGGCAAAACATTCGTAAGAATATATTGCAACTTTCAAAAGTTGTATTTTATCAAAATAAGCTCAGCTTTTCTGCAGAAAAATTCACCTCCCACATTCAGTTTGAAAAAGCTTTGAAAAATGCATCAAAAATAAGGGTATTTTCAAATACTTGCTCGAATTTTCATACGAATTTGGACAGCTCGTTCGCTCGAACGGATGGGTGGAAAATTGAAATTCATTTTTAACCATTTCAAGGAGAGGTAATGCTTACATTAGGTACTGTACTAGCGGTGTAATGTGCTGAATGTTTACGTACCACAAAAGGCGAGAAAGGTTATCGAGTAATTAGAATTGACACTTGGACGGAATTTCTCGTAAGCTGCGAAGGTTACTTATTCTAAGTGATGTTTCGCGGTGATAATGAAAGCAGCAGAAAAAAAAAAGAGTCTTGTCGATCTTTTTAATACCTGTCTGTCTGTTTGCCTGTCGAAACGCGAAAGTAATTTGAAATTTGGACAATATTTGACAAGGTTTCGGGTTCGCTCGAGCAAACCATTGTTGCAGTTTCATTTGTATATTAACTCGCTCTTCTTCTCTCCTTTTCTCTATTCTGTTTCTCTGCCTTATTGCCTCATACCCTCGATGCTGTCAGGTTTTTCAATTTTCGCCAGCCTCGGTATATATACTATATAAGGTCGATATTTTACTGGGTACTTTTTTCAATCATCAATCATGCCGCCATTGTTTTGCCATAAATTTTCTTTTCAACTTAATAAGCGCTTGCTCGAAGTCTTTTAGCCGAGTGTTCGCTTCTTCGCGTGATACATGATTTTTCATCAACGTTGGCCGCAGCTCTCGAGTCTCTCCTCTACTTTCGCTCGAAAATTTAGTTAATGAAATTTCCAACTTGAAAAATTTATTTTTACGAGATCATTTTAACGGGTTTCAAGTGGCTGCTATTGGTGATTCATTGCCGCTTGCCGGACCCGGATACGATATTATTGCGAAAAAAAAAAGCTCGAAACTAAAGCTCATCCCTGGATGCGAAATTTATATCGACGTGGGTGTTACATAGCAAAAGTTTTCTAAATTGTTGTCTCCTGTAGCGGATTTTTCGTCGTTATAGCGTCGAAAATATTCAAAATAATCTCTCAAGTATTTATATAATTATTTGTTTGTAAAAAAAAATATAACCTACTTACATTCTACTCTCGAATATATCCCGTTTATATTCTGGCAGAAAAGAAAGCCTCGTCGTGTTTTTCATTTTTCAAGCCCTCTACGGATTTTTTTTTCGTCATTTTTGGTAAAATTTTTAATGAATATGGAAAGCCGACGTTAAATTTCAACGTTTTTATTCTTTTCCTCGAAACGTTTCGTTTTTTCCTCTTTTATTTTTTTAATTTCCAACTTTCAGGTAAACGTGATACTTGGCTTTTTCTTATACCGAGAAATGTATAATTTAGTAAGTTGATTTCTCTTCTTCTTCGTTTTTTTCTCTTTTTTACTTTCATTACATCGTCGAATTAACCCACTCGGTTTTTTTTCAGTTTATAATTTTCGTAATAAAAAAAGATGTGATAGAAATATTTTCTGACAAGTTACACGGGCGATGTGGCTGTTGCAGAGTAGGAATTTTCATTTAAAATGCCAGTGTCGGACGAATTTTTGAAAATTTCAAATTGCGTTTTCAAAGTGTTGCTTTAATTTTAATTTCGCTTAATTTGTATTTTTCATCGGTGCCGAAAATTCGCAGGTACCGTGTGAATTAAATTGTTGACGAAGGCGAGAATTTATTTTTGAAATGTCGAAAAAATTACCTGGAAATGGGAACTAGTAGAATTTATTTTTTAATTTTTATTATTTTATCGCAGAAAGTTCATTCGTAAGGAGGCTAGATTGCCAAGAATTCTTGATGGTAAATTGAATCGACGATTTTTTCAACTCTTTTGTTTCAATTTTATTATTTTTTGAAAGTTTGAATTTTATTTTGTTGAAAATCGGTGTAATTTGAGATCAAAAATAATATGAAGGCGTATTAGATCTTTTCTAAATTAATTTTTTCCAGCTCGTTAGTACACAACATAAACTTGAGAGATACCACAGCTAGAAACCTTTACGAAATTAGCACTTTAATGCCTACTTTCACATATGTATGGAAGTAGGTACTTTATAGGTACGTATGGTACTCGCAGAGCAACGCAAAATACTGGAAAGAGAAAAAAATTGTACTCTTATTAACCACTCGTTGCATACTCGAGATATACCTACGTACATTCATCATTATACGCGAAACGTGAAAATATCTAACATGTACTCGTTATTTTGTTGTCAAGAAAGATGTGTCATGTTGAAGAACGTTTGTGAAAGGAGAACATCGAATTATTTAAATATTGGCGAACGTGATTGAAATTCTTAACAAAGCAAAATCACATTTATTGTATTTGTGGAAATCGTACTGGTATAGAGCGTAAGCTTCATCGTAGTACAAATTGTGATTATTCTCAAAGTTATGTGTACTTGTGTGTTCGAAAATTTCTCACCTTGATACGTCCCACACGTAGGTACACTGAATGAAGTTGAATCAAGATTAATTTACCTCGAAGTAGCATCTCTAATTATTATTGATCGTGAAAAATGAAAAAAAAAATTGAGGTGCCTGTAGTGTTGAAAATTGAGAAATTTTTGGTTCATCTTTTGCAGAGTTTTCAATTTTTTGCATTTAAATTTTAATTTTACGCAATACCTATTTAAAATTCGAAAATGTGTTAATATCTTTCAAGTTTAACACCCCCCCTCCCAATATTTTTTTCTAGATTTTTCAATGTTATGTACTCATAAGTCAATTCAGCAGTGGATTGACACGTACATATGTACATATATGCGTACGCTTTATGCAACTGAATCATTTGATTTGTTCTCGATTTGAAAAAATGCTTCACCTTTGGTTCAACTTTCTTCCATAATGCCTGAAACAGAGATCTATGTTGAAAGTTTGACCATAAACGTGTACTTTAATTACACCGAAGTTAGGTAGGTTATAGGTAGCTGTAAAACTCACCTATACGAATACACCTCCCGAGAGGTAAAATGACCCTTTTAGCCGAATTTCATATTTTCCATAAGAAAAGAAGGCTATTACGAGAAGCTCAACTTCAAAAAATGCTTGTAAAATAATTGTTTCTTTTTTGCCTTTAAAACAATATAATTATTACGACTGAAGGAATGGCGATGGTATTGTAAGATGTTGAATTTCATTTTTAGGTACCATTTACAGCATTTTTTTTTTTTTTTTTGAAAATTGAAGAATTTGAAAATTTTCTGGAAGCCAACTCGGAAGGTCGAAAATGGGGTCAAACCAGAGCTTTTTTCGTTCACGCGTATTTTTCATTTTTTTTTTTTTTTTTTTTTAATAAAAAATAATTGCTGGAAAAAAATTTGGATTTGAACATGCACAAAAGGTTTGAAATACGTGCCTAAATCGATCGATAGGGTCACAATCATGGTAAATCCGAGTTAATGGGTTTTGAATGCCACTTTTACCCCATCCACTGCCTTTTTTTTTTTTTTAATAATTGGAGAATCTGAAAATTCAATGCAAATTTTAGAAAGGTTGGAAACCATCATCAATCAACTCGAGAGGTCGAAAATATGCAATAACCTGAATTTAAACCTGTCTAGCTTCCCAAGGTCGTCTGTCTGTCTGTCTGTCTGTTTGTCGGTCTGTCTGGCCTCGTAAGGTCATTGATCCATCTGTGCGGCCCTCAAGGTCATCTGTCTGCCTATCTGGACTCATAAGGTCGTCGATCCGTCTGTTTGGATCTCATTAAGGCGTCTGTCTGCCTGTGTGGCCTCTCGATTAAGGTCATCGGTGTACCTATCTGGACTCTAAAGACCGTTGGCGCGTCTGTCTGGGTTATCAAGTTCAATAATCCGTTGGTATAGCTTCCCAAAGTCGTCTACCTGACTGTTCAGACTCTTGAGGTCATTGACCCGTTCGTCTGACCTTCCAAGGTCGTCTGTCTCCCATGACTGGCTCTTAAAGTCTTTGACCAGTCTTTCTGAACTCTAAAGGTCATTTGTCTGCCCTTCTGGTCTCTTAAAGTCATTGACCCGTCTGCCGGATCTTTTAAGGTCATTGACCTGTATGTCTGAGCGCTACAGGTCGTCTGTCTTTCTATCTGGCCCCTCAAGGTCGTATTTCTGCCCCTCACGGCTCTTAAGGTCGTTGACCAGTGACCTCTGAAGGTCATCAGCGGGCCTTTTCGAGCTCTCAAGGTCGTCTGACCGCCTGTCTTGACTCTCAAGGTTATTTTCCCGTCTATCTGAACTCTCAACATCGTCGGTCCGCTTGTCTGGACTCTCAAGGCCATTAACCCGTTTGTCTGGCCATTCAAGGCTGTCTTTCTGCCTGTCTAACCTCTCAAGATCGTCCGTCCTTTCTGAAGCCCTCCAACAAAATTTTGGCAATTCCAGTTTTCCAAAAGACATCATAAGGTTTGTCCAAATTATTTTGATCACGTATGCTTGTGGTTGGCTGGGCCGCACAGAGTAAACTCGTGTTCTCAACCAATATTTCTAGAGCCCAATGTAGTAAAAATGTGAAGAAATTTGAAATGGAATCTGAATATGTAATTTGTTCTGGATTTCAAGTGTGCTGACCCACTGATTTCTTATTTTCATTTATTTTTGGATACGGCCCGTTAAAGTGTCTCAGCTACCCCCCCCCCCAAATTTTGAAAAAAGTTCAAAAAATGTAGAAATATGATGTGTACCTGAGGTGGATTGCTGAGTTTGATCGTCTATTTATTAATTTTTTTGTATTCGATCTTTCAGTATCTCACCAGCTTCTCATTGTTGAATAAATAAACGATGAGGGGGGGGGAGATTATGTCGTTGAATTCCAAAAATAGATATGTATAGAAAACGGTGGTTCCACGTCTATTTCAATTTTTGTGATTTCGACCCTGTTCGAGAGCACCGACCGGTGGAAGGGGAGAGATCACATCGAAAAGATAAACTGTTATTTAAACTTATTAGATCCTTCAAATTAGTAATACAGTCAATATCTCACTTGAACTTGAAATTTTCTCAAAAATGTATCTCATTATTTGAAGAATTTTTGAGCTGAAAAGACAGTGAATTAAAATAAACTTGAAATTCAAAGCAGACAAATTTCGAGAAAAAAAACTGGTTACGAGCTCTTCGTGTGGGTGTACATTATGAAGGGAAAATGTCCTTTTGAACACTATAATATACACAGAAAAAATTTTCTCGACGAAAATTCGGCTCTCGAGTAGCTGCTGAGTTGCTACGCTTGTCCTTATTTTATCCCTTCGAAGGTACCTATTCCTTAACATCCCTTAAAGGCGACGCGAATAAGGTTGGCAATAATATTTGGCCAAAACGCTTAACGAATTATCGCCGCAGCCGTACCCGTAATAATTGTCAGTTTATAGATTTAATGGAACAAGTTGCGCCGAAGTGGTAATTAAGTGTAAACGCGACCTCGTACATGAAGTTAATCGCATACCGAAGTAACAATTCCGCGCATAACGAACTATTAGCCGGCATTAATTTGCATTATTATACGATCCGTTTGATTAGCGCGAATTAAAAGCGTCCATAATTACAGCCCCGAATTCAATATCACTGTTTGTACAAAGGAGCTTTAATAAATTGTTTCAGCAGCCTTATGCCTATGCCTTTACCGCGTAGTCTTAAATTTACTCATCGTTGTTCGGCTGCATGATTTTCTAGTGTGCGCGTATCCATTCATACATAAACTCGCTGGTTAACGATAGCGTCGACACCATCCTATGCAGTACGAGTTGTGAAAAAAATTTATTTCAACTGTCTATCGCTTAATGGGTGTATATTTGCGTTCACGTATTGCTGCTGTTTTCTATCTTCGTTTTCAAGAGCTTTTTACCAAGAGAGAGTAGTGTGTGATAGACAGAGATGGAGAGGTTGACGAAATGAAAAACATGATTTATAATGACGTCAGTGTGTGTGGTGTGATGTCGTTGTAATCCCATTATATCACATACTTATGAGTAATATGTACCGATTACGTATAATGTATGCGTTTTTCATACCTACATATATTATTCGAATGATTTTGTATTGATCACGACAGATTGTTTTTTTGAGGGTAAAAAAATAGGAAAGTGACCACGTCTCGATGATATTTGAACATCTGTAGTTGTGTAGATTTAATTAAGAATTTCAATTTTTTCAAAGATTTCTTAGATACCAACGAGTCACCACATAGGTATTCCTCAGAGTACTCGTAATATTGTCTCAAAATAGATCATAAATTTGCAATTTCAGAAAAATTGGAAAATTTTGATTTTTTTCACGCGTACGAGTGAACCTTTTAAACTGACTGCTTCCGATGTGAACGAGACCACGACTTTTGAAATAGCGTGGTCTGAAACCTCTATAACCAAAATATCAACTGCCCAAATTCAAATTTTGATAAATTTTCAAAAATCTAAAATTATTGTTTTTTTTGAACAAAAAATTGAAAAATTATCGCGCTACTTAGGTATCTGTGTAGATCAAAATTTCACGAGAAAAGCTAAATTGCGAGGGATTTTCTTTTTTGACCACTTCCACACATTTTTAGTCTCGAAATTTCATCAAATTTGAAAAAAAAAATGAAAAATGATCAAGTTATCAGTGTAGGTAAAAATTTTATAAAAAAACGAAAATGCCAGTAATTTCATTTTTAACCACTTAAAAAAAATAATGGACCCAAAATTTTATGAAACTTGGAAAAATTTTCAAAAACCATCTGGCAACTTATCAACGTACTTGGATTAAGATTTCACAAGGAAACCAAAAATGCCAGTAATTTTCGTTTTTGACAATTTCCAAACAATTTTAGGCCCAAAATTTAATCAAATTTGAAAAAAAAAACTGAGAAATTATCACACGAGTTATTAGTGTAAAATGATATTCTGAAAATAGGGCTTTAGAGAAAGGCAATTGAAATATTACATCAGGAAAAGCCATTACAAACCAAACGACTTTTATTAACATTAAGAACATAAGTATTTGTCAGGTAAAATGAAACATTAGCAAAAGAGTATGTTCGCAAATTATCAATGCATATGATCAAAGTAAATATCAAAAATCAATCAATCAATCAATCAATCAATGAAGTTGTCAGGTCCGGAGTTCTGGCTTGGCTGGAACTTGGATAGATAATAAGCGATCTGTAATAAAAATAATTGCTTTTGAGTACACACACAAACTACTCATCGATCATGCAATGCTTGTAAAATAATAAATAACCACTTCTCATAAATAAAACTTTAAAGACTTCCATCTCTGGCTGCGCAGTCTCAGCCATGGCCAACTGTGGGGTTGCTTCGGACCTGAGTGCCAATAATTGACCCGTGGCCTGGTTCACCCACCCAAAGATGATTTATCTGTGAGGTCCACATCGTCGCCAGAGTCGCCAGTATGGCTCGTCACACATCCCGCATAGTTGTGACCCCTTCGACCCCCCCCCCCCACAGGGTCATGACTCACTGACAAGACGTACAATGTGCGTAATAAATGGTGACCACTGTACTAATCAAAATCACTGTCCTAACTAAAATCATATCTTGGTGCTTTGCAAACATACTGCACCAATAAGATACCATGCAAACAATTAAACAAGGCCTATTCTAAACAAGTATTCATGTAAGGTACACCGGGGGAAGTTGGAATTCGGGGTAAGTTAGAAAACTTGCTCTAGCGCCTAGAGGTTTATATCTGGCAAAGTGCCACTAAAGGTGACTTGAGGGTATTACCCCTACTTCTTCACGGCATAAAAATTTTCGCGATTCAGTTTCATTTT
This sequence comes from Planococcus citri, assembly GCF_950023065.1. NCBI lineage: Eukaryota > Metazoa > Arthropoda > Insecta > Hemiptera > Pseudococcidae > Planococcus > Planococcus citri. The sequence goes on along the minus strand of NC_088680.1, from coordinate 42,474,379 downwards.
AGATGTCTTTGGTTCAATTGTATTTTGTTGTTGTTTTGAACATATTTTGAATTTGGTCTAAAATACAGACTTTCTATTTCTTAGTTTTTCGCATATAGCGGACGAACCGTGCGTCCTAGTGAAAATCTGATGAGAGTGATCTCAAAGAGAATTAAATTCTCTACAATTTTGTTACTGTGCAATTTTTCTAGGACGCTCGGTTTTTGATCTACGCCTCTGCAAAGTTTAGCCTGTTCTAACTTCCCCCAATTGGGGTAAGTCAGGACAGTTTATATTTTATTCCACTGAGCGAAAGCTACTGTGTCAATCGCGCTCAAATTTTTACCATAGGTTAAGAACCCTTATGGGAACCTACATAATAAATTTGATCCATATTGGTTCATTAGAAGGGGAGTAACAGCTAGCCAAAGTTGAAATTGCGAAAAATCATTCTGACTTGCCCCGGTGCACCTTATTAGTGTACTCACTAAGATAACTTACATATTCACATAATAATTCAGTACTGCAATCATCAACGGAGCAGGTATATCCTTGGCAACTAGGGAAAGAAACAGCAATGAGCACAGGCACTTTACTCACAGCACAAACTTATAACGACTGAGATCTCTGTGCTCAGCCAAACGCTTTGCTTGTACAATGTATTCACTATTTTGTGAGAACTTAACCTATCAGCATAGGTTAAAAGGAGGAGTTGCGATAAGGCCATTTTTTGGCACCAGCTAGATATCGACTCAACCACTTTTAAAATGTTGTAATAAATGTCCCAAACACGAATCCGTGGTTGGTTAACCCAATATGACCATTTTTGGGCTCCAGGGGTTCCCAAAGCTGTGAATAAAAAAATAATTTTGGGAACCACTGAGTATTATTTTCAACAACATTTTAGTTTTTTTTTAGCGTTAAATATCTGTTTGAAACAAATAAACGTTATGCGAGGTGATTTTCTTACTGTCGGCCATCAGGGGCAAAACTTGAGGGGTTTCAATTTTTTGAAAATTTTGGAACCTACCCCTTCAAACCTCGCTAAAAAGCTTTTTACAGTTTATTAGTACCTGAAAGACCTCCATCCTACCAATTTTGAGCTCAATAAAAATTTTCGCTGGTACTCAAAAATCCAATTTTCCAATTTTTTGTAATTTCAATATTTTGAGAACCCCTGGTCAACTAGAAACTTGCGATTTGCGCCAAACGTAACGTTTTGAGGTATATATTCAATAATCTGGATCAAAAAGTTGAATTAAGCTCCCCGTATGTTCGTAATTTTGGAACTTTTTCTTAGAGCGCCCCACTTTAGGCACCGCTAAAAAAGGCGTTTGTGCATATTTTTTCAAATAAGTTGAAGAATTTAGGTACGTTTGAAACACACTAGCATGTGCTCGATAATTTTTCATTTGATTTTTCCTGTAACTGTCAAAATTGAGCTATTTTAGGTCAAATTCTACCATTTTTACTTCTTGTTATTTTCACGTCTTTTCGAAGAGTTAAATCTCAGAATTTGATCCAAAGCAGCTCAATTTTGAAAGTTACTGGAAAAATCATATGAAAAATGATCGTGCACTTTGCTAGTGTGTGTTAAACTTAAATTCTTCAATTTATTTGAAAAAATATACACAAACGCCTTTTTTAGGGGTGCCTAAAATGGAGGGCTCTAAAAAAAGGGTTCAAAATTACGAATATCTGGGAGCTTAATTCAACTTTTTCATCTAAATAATGGAATATACACCTCAAAACGTTGCGTTTGGCGCAAATCACAAGTTTCCAGTTTTCCGGGGGTTCTCAAAATATCAAAATTACGAAAAATTGGAAAATTGGATTTTTGAGTACCAGTGAAAATTTTTATTGAGCTCAAAATTTGGTAGGATGGATGTCTTTCAGATACTAATAAACTGTGAAAAGCTTTTTAGCGGAGTTTGAAGGGGTAGGTCCAAAATGGTCGTTCCAAAATTTTCTAAAAATTGAAACCCCTCAATTTTTGCCCCCTAATAGTCCGTGGTTCCTAAAATTATTTTTTCATTCGGAACTTTGGGAACCCCTGGAGCCCAAAAAAGTGGTCATTTTGGGTTAACTAACCACGGATTCGTATTTCGTACATTTATTACAACATTTTAAGAGTGATTGAGTCGATAACTAGGTGGTGCCAAAATGCCAAAAAATGGCCTTATCGCAACTCCTCCTATCGCGAGAAAACCGAAAATACCAGCGATTTTTTTTGCACTTCCAAAATCCATTAACTCTGAAAAAGATTGAAAAATCATCAATCGACCTATCAACGTAGGTTAAAATTTCGCGAGAAAAGTAGAAATGCCAGGGATTTACTTTTTTGACCACTTTCAAACAGTTTTGGCCCAAAATTTCAAAAAATGTGAAAAAGGAAATTGAAAAAATATCCTAAAATGAGAGACTTAGTTACCAATAACAGTCACCGCATTTTTTCGACTCCCCTTTATTCCGAATGCCTCTGCTTGTGATATTCAAAAATTTTAAAAACCTCGCAGTGAAATTTACTTCGAAATAGCCCGGCATGACAATGGTAAACGAGTATGTTCAATATTCATCGTGCTGTAAGCCGAATACATCGGAAGCATGCTAATTGTTCAACTTTTTATTATGATTTCAATTGAAGAGCCCGTTTATATTATTAGATAGGAGGAAAGACAGAACAGCTAGAGGTGCCGACATTAACACCACGATTAATCCTCTCAGCTGCGAATATTGGAATAGGTACGAGTATAGAAACGTCGAAGCCTCGTCGGCCTTTTCAATGAGATATATCCATATACATATTCAAAACGACGGTGTCGATAATACGAGATCGTTGCCGCGTATAAGCCGATATAAACTTGCATTGTTCGCAAGTTTCGAACTTGCGGATCAGAATCGGAATCGAGTAGCTCGCGTGGTATAACGTTACTACGCATTATGCATTCTGACCATTTTCATAACGGTCCGACGAATTCGCGCTATCTGTTTTACGTCCGTGGTTGCGGCCAACTGCTTGTTCGGTATCATCGCCGCCGTCGCCGCCAGTCTCGGTAGTCGCTGTCTCGCTGTACGAGTAGTAGTTTGGTTCTTTCAACAATCTGTGAAATTCCACTTACAGCTTTGAAGTCTAATTATACGGCTATAGTATAGTATATTTCCATTCCAGCGATTTAATGTTTTGTTTTTAGCAAGGCTGCGCGATCCCGATAGGTATACGAATATAAAGCTACAATACACACGAGAAGATTGCCGAGCTATTGATGGATGCCGCACGTCGCCTTCATCGCCTCGGCGAACGCGGCCCAATCGTTCGTACTTATACGAGAACGAACGAAATTTCGACAACTGTCATAAACTTCGCCTCGCTCTCTGCTTCATGTAGCGTGAGATTTTATGAGCCGTTTCCCTTCTTACTCGTATGTACTTATGTGTGCGAGCGCGCCTACGATATATGGCGCGAATAATCGAAACGTTTAGCGTTCATTCATAAAAGCACGCGAGTTCGCGAAACAATGTACCATGTATATAACTTGGTGCACGGTGCCAGCGCTTTCGAGTTGAGAGAATTAACTCTTGCGAGTAATTATCGCGTTCCACGATACGACCTCCTACACCTCTCCTCCTATATCGCGAAGCGAACATTTTTACTTGGATGATGTCTTAAATGAGACTGCGATACAACGAACGAATCATATATTCTGTAACTCTTGTTGTTTCAATACCACGTGTCTTTTATGTTACAAGTTACAAAACATCGATTCGAGGTGTTGAAGGTTGCCAAGAATTGAAAAACCATAGCAAGTTCAAGACACCCCCACAGCTCTCTGTTTCGGATGATCCAGGCCCATAGAGCTAAAATCTCACCACTTCCATAACCAAAATTTGAGTTCCCCAAATTCATTTTTATTTTTGGTACTCAATCTGCTTTTTTTCTTTTCAATTTTTATTCACTAAAAATGATGGAAATTAGTCCTGTAAAATGATATCAACTCTCCCCGCCCCTCTGAAAATCTAGTGGCGACTCATTCTCGACTCGTTTAAAAAAATTTTGATCAGCACATTGACATGATGCTGGAGAAACCGAAAATCATATTGGAGGCTATGGAATGGATTGAAATAGTAAAATTCTACGAGTAATTAGGGTGTTGTTTGAGGCATAATTCAAAGATTTCCCTACAAACAAAAAATATGTATTTGTTGTGCTAGGAACCTTTCAAAATAGCACTCTACGATTTGAACGAACCAAACTAGATCAAAAGAGCATGTCCTAAAAACATTACAACCAAAATTTCAGAAACTAAAATTTTTGAAAATTTAAAAAATTTAAAAAAGCTGTTTTAGTAAGAGCGTTAATGTATACTTACTTTTTCATACAATGTAAATTTTTTGAGCAAAGTGAGCCAAATTGAACAATTTGTTTTATCCAACTCCCTCACATCAACAACTAGGTTCTCCTTGTAGTTTTGAACCATTCTGGAGCCCCCAGCGAATTTGTTAATTTTCTCCAGAAATTTCAAATTGTTGTGCAGGTGGGACGAAAATGAACAGCTGCTGGAGGCTCTAGAACTGCTCAAAACGATTCAAAACTCTTTCCAATCGATTTGACAAGTCAAATATAGTAGTAAAATTGACATTTTTTCGCTACATGTATTAAGAGCATCATTTATGACGAGAAGTTCTTTATATCCAGTTATTACAAGATACTCGTTATAAATGCAAAACCTTTTAGTACGAGAGACCGGATACAACGAGCAAAATGTCCGGCCCCTTGAATCTCGTTGTAAGCGATTTCCACTGTACCTACAAATGGTCTGTGCTCATTTGGCATCTTCTCGACCATTTTAGGTGGTACATCGAAATTGCATAGGTAGATACTCTCTAAATTTGAAACAGTGAAATTTCACTGCTTAGCAGTCACAGGGTGTCTAACAGGTACTGCAGGTACTGCAAGTACTGTAAAAGTACTGCATTGAAATCCTCGGTACTGCAAGTACTGTAAAGTACTGCATTTTGCCTGAAAAGTACTGTATTTTTTCTCAAACTCATTTCAGTTTTTGGCGAAAATTGTGCTTAAAATGGTTAAAAACCACTATTTTTCAAACAATATTCCACAAAAAATTTTTTCGCCCTCGCTTTGCTCGGGCAATATTTTGATTTTCTTTTTATATTTCTGAATTTAAAAAAAAACTCATAAAAATCACATTATGTTTGGTCAGTTTTCATCTATGTATACCTTTCAATTTTTCGAACAGACCACCTACCCAAAGTTGTCAAATTATAAAAAGTCAGCAAATTTGCCCAAATGTTCTGATGGTGTTGGAACTCGTCAATGTCAATAAATTTTGAAAATTTTCAGTCTTAATAAAGAAGTTTAATTACCAACTTTTGTGAGACTTGAATAGCACATTTTAAGAATTTTTCGCCCTCGCTTCGCTCGGGCTGAATGCAGTTTCTCTTTTTCTAAATTTCTAGGTCTATTGGTTTTTCTTTTACAAAATCAAACTTTCTAAAAATCCATCATTCAAACTCAAAAAGATGTTTAAATCCAAAAATAAACTCCTCTTCCTCACATGAAAACATTTTTTTTTTATTGCTCGAAATACGAAAATTTTGAGAGCTCATGCCCTTACTTCGTTCGGGCTTTTTTGCTTTTCTTTTTTGGAACTGAAATTTATTTTAAAAAATTGTTCAAATTCTGAAATTTTTAAGTCAAAAAAATCAATCTCTTCCCATAAAAAACCGTGTTCCTTCATTTATCAAAACAGGAATTTTCAAAAGTTTCTGCCCTCGCTAATACGCTCGGGCTACTTTCTTGTTTACTTTTATGGTTATTATTTTATTTTTTTTTCAAAATGATAAAGTTTTTATGTTTAAGGCCTCTAAAAATTGAAAAATGAAAACGATTTTTTTTCAGTCATGATAGGCTATGAATACATATATACCCTAATTACAAATTATAAATTCAACTTATTCGGATTTCTTCATAATTTTAGCGTGTGAAATTTCAAGTTTTTGCTGCAAAGTGGCAAATTAGTGTTTGAAAACTCCTGAAAAAATGGAATTCATCTTTTTAAAAAAATTTTTTGAACCTCAAGATATGAAAGCTGAAACTGAAAACTGAAAACAAACTGAAATTAACAAGTTTTTCCATGTAAACTAAAATATTACTGCTTAATTCCAACTGTTTCAAAAAGATTTTTTTTGGGGGGGGGGGTCGGTGTAAGCTGAATTGAAAAAACAAGGTACTGCAAAATGTACTGCAAAAAGTACTGCAAAAGTACTGCATTTCTTCCGAGAAATTTTGTTAGCAACCCTGAGTCAGGACATTTTGCCTTTTTAAAAGCAGTAGTTTTTGATGGCAAAACAGTAGAAAATCTACTGCTTCTAAGAAGGCAAAATGTCGTAACTGCTAAGCAGTGAAATTTCACTGTTTCAAATTTAGACAGTAATTCTGAGTTTGAAAAAGAATTTTTGGCCATTTTGTAACTCCAAAAAAAGTGAAAACAAAAATTTTAAAAGAAGGCATTGGCATGCTGATGACACAACCATCATTGCTTTAAGTGTTGAAAATATGACCAGTTTTCTGAAATATCTGGAAGAGGTCAGTGCAAAATATGGCTTGTTGATAAATAAGGCAAAAGCAAAGATCATGATTGTGAATCGGCCAAAGAACAACTCACCTGAATTCTAGGAAATTGATGGAATTGAAGTGGTAAATCAATTTGTATACCTGGGATCCATTGTTGATAACAAAGGTGGCTGTGCGAAGCCGAGATAAGACTCAGAGTGCAAATCACACAAAGCACATTGTCACGCCTAAAGAAAATATGGTCTGATGCAGCAGTGAGCAAGACTCTGAAGATGAAACAAAAACTTGTACTTAAATGCTCTGGTTTTCTCAGTTTTTCTCTATGCATCAGAAACCTGGACAGTGTGTGAAGTGTGAACCCTATTGACAAAAATTGCGCGTACAACATGCTGAAATGCATGCTTTTTTGCATATCACACACATGCGTGAATTTGGACTTTTTCAAAAAATTACATGCTATTCAGCCAGTGAATAGCATGCTTAAAAGTAAACTAAAAGTATGTACAAAAAGTGCGAAAATTTTAGCAGACAAATTGCTCATAACTCACAGGAAATACTATCTACCAATTAATTGTGAATTTTAAGACATTCTCAATAGATAATTTTTTCAAAAAAATGAAAAAAAAATTGAAAAATTTACGCATGCGGGGATTGATCCCCAGTTACTGCGTTGTGCAGACGCTTAACCAACTCAGCTACCTCACAGTTTGTCAGACTGGAGGTTATTTTTGCATTAATGTTATCAATTTTTGGACTTAGAAAAATTTTTACTCACTGGTTGCATTTTAGAAAGTACTTGGTTGCTAGATTGCTTCTGTTTAGCATGCGAAAATGCACATTTTTAACGCAATAATGCACGCTTTTACACCAGTCCAAAATCACGCATTGTTACGCATGCTTTTAAGCATAATTTTGTCAATAGGGAAGGAGACAGAAGAAAAATTGATGCGCTTGAGATGTGGTGCTGGAGGAGAATGCTTCGGATCCCATGGATGGAGAAAAGGACCAATGTGTCCATCCTGGGAGAAATCCGTGTCCAGAAGAGGGGGCATGTCACAAGGGCAGATGCAATGGAGTCCCTGTTCATTCAAGGCAAGGTAGAGGGAACAAGAGGGCGTGGTCGCTCCCCCACAAGGTGGACAGGTAGCGCCCTAGACAGAGACAGTTGGAGGGAGCTGGTATAATATCATGTCACAGAAACGGCAGCCAGAGCATCGTAGTCACAAAGTCACGATACCACTTAGGGGTGAAACGGCACCAAGAAGAAGATTTTTTAGCGAGATGTTGTCGGGCGAGTCTACAAGATCACTTCACCTGAAAGCAATCGCAACTCTACGTTTTTAGAGCTTCCAGCGAGTCAAAAGAAGGCCTGTGATGAAAGAAAATCCATTTTTTTTTTCTTTTCAACACACCAATTTTTTAAAGCATTTGCTCTAGCTTCGCTCGGGCTTGTTTTCTTTGTTTTTTTCAAAATTTGAAATTTTTAACAAAAAATATCATTTAACATTAAAAATTTTAAAAATTAAAATTAAACTTCTCACATAAAAAGTATTGTTTTTATGCCTCTCGAAATATAAATTTTCAAGAGCTTTCACCCTTACTTGAGCCTGTTCTCTTTTCTTTTTCAAAATTAACATTCTAAAAAAATCTTTCGAATTCTAAAATTTTAAAAGCCAAAAAAATAACTTCTTGCATTAAAAACATCATGGTTTTTAGTTCTTTCAAAATACAAATTTTCAAGTTTTCGCCCTCGCTTCGCACGGGCCAGTCTTCTTTTTTTTTCAAGATCAAATTCCTAAAAAAACATCGTTTTTAGGTCTCTCGAAATCGAATTTTCTAAAACTTTCGCCCTTACTTCGCTCTGGCCAATTTGTTTCTTGATTTAAAATTTAAAAATTCACATTTAGGTTCTCAAAAATCCAAAACAGAAAATTAACTTTTATTAAGTCACGTGAAATATGAATATGATATCAATTGGCAATGTTGGTAATTTTTTCCTATATCAGTCGGCAAATTTTCAGTCTAACCCCTTCCCCACCCCTCTCAAAAACCTCTATATAGTTTCGTCTCTAGAAATGGGGCCAAATTATATCTGCCCCAAGTCCGCAATGGCTCTCGATGGTCTTGCTTTCAAGGCTTCAGCCCCTTATTGCGTGCCACCCCAAAAATTTAAAATACCCGTTTTCTCACCTGTTTAACCAATACCTACTGAATACCAACTCCCTTTTTCCCTCGCAAAACTTACCTTTCAATGAACACGTTTTTGTACTTATTGAACTGTAGACTAAATCTACACCAATCTATATTTTCCAACTCTTGGTTTTAACTTCGTATAAATCCGCCATGTCACTCCTTCGCCCTCTTTCTCGATTATTCAAAATTCACAAGATAGGTACAACATTAATTTTATATTTCTGCATTTGAAAATAGATCCCGCGAATTTTTAATAAGTTTCTATCTTTTTGTCATTTCAAAAGTAATTAGCTGGAAGGATTGATCCGAATTAACTGGAAATACAGTCCTTCGACACGTGCCATTCATTGGATGTGCCCTTGGGGATTTTTCAGCTCTTCCCTGTTTCCATTTAAAAAACAACAACAACAACAACAGATTTATGAGCTTACAACAGGTACTTAGTGTTATACAGTAATAGGTACTCATCTCGGTTAGGTACATAATGTAACACTGATAATAAAAGCTGATAATATCCAGACAGAAAATCCACCTCGAAGAGCATCGCAACTCGCTGCGATGTTTTTTTTTTATTTTATTTTTTTATTAGCGCGGCACCATATTTCACGGAAAGGAAACCTGCTTCGTACAAGTGCAAAACAGCAGCAGGGTAACTCGAGCAAAAATTTATTAAACTGATACACCATTACGACTAATAACGTTCTTAGATGACATTTTAACGTACCCTTAAGGGATTTTTTTTCACGCTGTAGCGTCTTCGAATTTACGCGAACGATTCCCCAATCGTGTGACCAATTAATTAAGCACAATGAACCGATGTATCGTTAACGTTATTACACCGGTGAAATGTCAAATCCAAGTTGGCCTTTTCATCCACGCCGCGCCGCGCCGCGCTGTGCCGCGCAATCCGTCAGATGAATAATTTCACTCTACTCGAGCGTAATGTTTTTAAATCCCTGGTGAAATCGGAGAGTTCATCTGCTTCTTCTCATACAACATGCAGCAATCAATATTTGTTCGATTTCAACTTTCTTCCACACTCGAATTGGAAATAGTAACTTTAGAGTATAGGCTGGAGAAAAAGGGAATCGTCACCGATGTAGTCCTCTCGTCAACGAGAGATGAAAAACTTGGGCAGGTCACAACGACGACGACGGCGACCGACGACGTACCAAATTACCACACATACACAAATCGACTTTATAGAAATTCGTTAAATTCACGCACATCGCGTCCGTCCCGTCAGCGGCCGTCCGCGTGCTCGTTCAAAAGTTCAAAATTCATCTTATTTGTTCAACTTTACAAAGATTACGATAAAAGTAAAGTTTCTACTTCGAAGACCACACAAACCCCTCAGCCCTGCTTGCTCCATCACAGCCAACCGAATCTTATCGTGCTTTTATACGATTTTCAGCATGATGAATTCCAACACGTTGCTTTTCATTTTGTATACGAGTACAAGACAAAACACAAAGATATACACGAAGAGAAATAAAAAATTAAATAATTTTTACTTTCGTCGCATCGTTTGAAAAAAAAATCATCGAGGAGTTAAACTTAAATCGATTGTCGCACTGAAAGAGCCACGTGTAACATAAAGTTATGTGTTGAAAGATGAAAAAAGAGAAAGAAATAAAACCAGGGGTAATTACAAAACGCTGCAGTCATTACATGAAATAATAATTTTAATTGAGACGCCGGCACGGGTAGTTGAATTTAGAATAGAAATGAACCAACGGATCGATTAATTTTGGTTGCAATCGAATACGCTGCCGCTATGGTCTAGGCGAGAACAAGGCCGTCGTAATCGATATTTATAGAATTCCGCCAATTTCGGCGTTCTATAGTTCACGTCTCGTATAGACTTATTGATGACTTCATGAAATACGATAGATGATAGTTGATGAGTCTGTACGCGTTTAAGTATAAGCATATGAGATAAAAAATTGCCACGATGACTTCATCGTACAAATATGTATTACTCGCATTAGGACATGTAAATTGAGATCCGAGTCCGTAAAAATGACTCAAAATGAAATTTCGACAAAGTGCATACAGCGATAATGAACTCCAATTATAGAACTTTATTTGCTGAGGAGTAATAACCTTCCCTCGTTTATCAGAAAAACGTTTTCTGCAACTCGGTGATTCTGGTTCGATTTCTGTTCAACTTTATAAACATATCATCACCTTCCACCATCCCTCCCACTTCTGCATCACGTTTCTCCACCAGTTCTACTTAAGTTATATGAATACCTAGCAATTTTGCTCTAGTAGATACAGTAAGAAGAGATGGTGATTTAGCCCATTTCTCGGATTTTGATTTTTGTGCCATTTTTCCAGGTGTTCTTGAACGCATAGAGGGTTTTTATTCGCTCCAAAAAAGGTGTTGAAATTGAATGGGTTGGGAGAAAGCCACAACTTGATTTTTAGCTCTCTAAATCAACCTTCAAACCTCCTGAAGAAATTAAAAAAATACTAGAGAAATTGAAAATTGTGCCGGAGGTTCCAAAATGGCTGAAAATGATGAAATTTCGTTCGGAGGACTTGATCATTTGATTTCCAAAAATGTACTAAAAATCAAAAAATTTATTTTTAGAGGGCTGAAATTTTGGTTATGAGGGTACCAGATCATGCTCTTTTCAAAAAATTGCGATCCCGTTCAAATGGAAGGGGTAGGTAAGCATGGTCAGGCTCTCTTTTAAGATTAAAAAAAAAAGGAAAACACAGTTTTCAAATATGCGAATAGCACTTTTATTTTTGAAAAAATGTGAAATGAGGAGAGCACTTTTTTCTTGTGAAAATCCAATTGTTTACAAGATCCATTTTGGTTAGATTGGTTTTAAAACTTAATTTAAGGTGTGGAAGGGGGGATAGAAAAAAATGAAAAAACTGATAAATGAATCTTTTAAAAATTTAATCACCAGTATAAAATATCCTCAACACATTTTGAATAGGTATCTTCAAAATTGAAAGGACTACAAGCAATTTGAAAATTTGACTTTCAAGTTTTTTCATCTAAAACATGTTTCCAGAAAGAAAAAAGAAAATCTAAGATCTACCTGAGCAATATTGGATCTCTTCCATGGGAAATTGATTTTTAGTAAAAAAGGTGCTTTGAACATTTTTCATATCTTTTAAATCAAAAGCGATAGTACCTTCAATTTGACTTCTTTCTCTTTTTTCCATTTTTTATACAAATCACTTATGCTACTCGTACATCTTTAATTTTGAGAATCAGCAAAAAGAGAATACAGTTGGGATAGGTACCTAGAACCTGATGCATTAAATTTGTATTCCTCTACTCGATCCACTATTTCATTTTTAAATTCAAGAGAAAATTATGCTCCTGATGCTCAAATTTTTCACGGATTCTCTCTCAAGCATATTAAAAAAAGTTCTGGATGAGTTCTTCTCAATTTTAAATGAGTTGTTGGAAGACTTCTTGACAATTCAGGGGTGTGGAAGTAAATTTTTCTGACATGTCCCGAATTTTAACAAGAAAAAAAATAAGGTCATGTCAGGGCTCGTATTCAATTTTTTTTTCAAAAAAAAAAAAAATAGCTTAGTATAACAGAAAATGTTTGAAAAAACAAAAGAAGCAACCAAAAAGAGATTCCTAGACGATTTTTAAAGAATTTTTCGCGCTTTTACGTTAACTCTTGGAGAACTTCGAAGTTCGATTGGATTTTTTGATTTTGAACGTATTTCTTGAAGAATTTGATGTTGAATCGATTTTTCTAGTTTTGATTTTTGGAGAGGATTTTCAAATTAATGAGTAAAATTTTCAATTTTGAAGGATTTTTAAACGATTTATGAAGATAGGTTATTTCTAAGCTTGAGTAAGCGTGTGGATTTTTAAACAACTTTTGTGGATGTTTCTAATTTTGGACGAGTTTCTACACGATTTTCGAGAATTATGAATCAGTAGATATTCTCTTGATTTAAATTTTGAATTCTCAAAAAACTTTTTTTGATAGGGAAGGGGTGCTTCAAGCTGCGGATGAATTTTAAGACAGTTTATAAAAAAATTTTGATCGATTTCTGTACAATTTGGGATGAGTTTTTCAATTTTGAATGGATTTTTCAACTATTTTTCATTAAAGTGTGTATTTTGATGTAAGTCAAGGTGGATTGTAAAAAAAGTTCGGTAGGTTTTGATCAAATTCAGCAGAGATCTTCATTTCTAGTTGGAAATTACCCACAAAAAATTTAGCCTCGGAAGTGCTCCTCGCGGAGGGAGGGGGGAGGAAAGATTTGAGCCCTTAGAGATAGGGAGAATTTTCGAAAAAATCGTATTTTTTTCGCTCCAGTTGCTGCACAACCTGTTTTGAGAAGAAATGATCCATTTCAAAAAACTGAAAAAATGTCCAAAAATTCATGACATTTTTTCAATTTTTTGAAATTGGAAAAAATGATTTAAAAATTGCAATAATTGCGTTCGAAATATTTTTTATGGGAGATCGGTTTACGAAACTGTTTTTAAATGAAGAGTCCAGGGAAAGAACCAGGTAAGTCACTTTTTCAAACTTCTGAGTTACGGCGTTTTGAAGTATCAGAAGGCTCCAATTTTGTAGCGAATTTGAATTTCATCAAGGTAATGACTGGAAATACATCACACAACATCCCACAAACACAACTTGAGGCATTGTAGGAAAAAAATGAAGAGATGAGCCAGTCACGACTTGAAAAGTCACTGTTTTCGTGAAAAAATCAAGCAAAAAATCGAAAAATCAGTGTTTCGCAACAACTTGAATTCGATGAAAATCGATTATTATGATGACATAATGAAAAATTTTTGTATTCTAAATAGTTGACGATGTTGAAATTTTCTTCCTGTCACCTCACATTTGGTCTCGGCTCATTTTTCTCTTCTCCTCTTTTTTTTAAAGGCCATTTTAACCACGAAAAATCGATTTTTTTTCAAAATGTAAATGGACTACATTTTTCTACTCCTTAGTGTGAATTTAATTCAACCCTAAACTCATTTTTGAAAAAAAGTGACTTACCTGGTTCTTTCCCTGGACTCTTCAAATATAGATAGGTACTCTAAAAACCTAAAAACAAATTACTACATGTATTGTAAAGTCAATACCTTTCTTCTCAATTGTGTTAGGTATTATATTGGACCCACAAAGGATGGGGGGGGGGGTTGTTTATAATTACAAGATTATTACACCCGTAAAGGATGGAGTGGGTAGATTTGGTTTGTGAGGCTGGTGTTTTTTATTAGGGAGATGAATTTTTGTATTTTCAGAGGGTTCGTCAGTGATAATAGATGGGTTTTCTTTTATCTGTAGTGTATCTAAGTCTGTTTTGTTTCAGTTGAGGAGGAGGACAGTTGAAAAGTATGTGCCCCAAAAACAACTTTTCATTCCTGTAAATAATTCTTAATCACATTTCTTTCAATCCTCTCAGTTTCAACTCTATTTTCATCGTTACCATTTAAAATGGTTTTTAATTTCCATAAAACAAACCGCAGAAAAAAAATCAATAACTCAGCCAACAACTCTCACATCAGTATGACATGAAAATAACTTATTAGATAAAACATTGACACCGTGACTTAATCATGAACGCTTATAACACCAACATTTCATATTGCAATAGGTACTTTAAGTACATCGCAAATATTTTACGACCTAGAAAGAAAAAAATGTAAAAACACCACAATCGGACATTCACTTTAAGCGATTGTTAGCAAGTTTTCTTTCAGTACAGGTAAAGTGATAATAGGTAGACTATAAGTCATTCACAAGGGTATGTGCTTTAAAAACATACTGTATTGTTCAAATTGCACATTTACACGCGATTAAAGCTATAAAAAAAGGAAAAAAAACTACTTTACAATATTAGAAATTTTTTGACAATGCGTCGTCGAAATAAAATAAATAGCAAGAGCGAAAGAAGATAGAGTTTGACACACCTCCTACATACCTACCATTCTGATCAATCAAAGTATGCACCTTTACAGATACTCAAGTGTTAAGTATACGTATCGGTATCGCGAATCGAAAATTCAAGTAGGTGTATTGAATTATTCGAATTAAGGAAATTCCTAACGTGCGATCTTATAAAAACCACACCAAAATAGATACAATTTCTCATCATTCATAAAAGATTTTTTCAAATCCTCTCGGTCGTATTTTAGATTAAAAAATACGTCGAATTTTTGGAAAAGTTGTTCTTACACGTGGCAATTGAATTGGAATATTTTACGTAGCGTGTTTCAATATACACACTACATAAGTAGAGGTATAGACATGAGACGGTACCTCCATTTCACTCGAGTTATAATCACGAATTTTCAACATCTTATCAGCACACATGGAAAACACGAAAACAAAATCCTTTATTTTTTGAGCAGCTTTATAAACGTAAAACTCGCAACTTGTTCACGTGGTATATACGAAAAGAAGACTCGGTTAGTTTTCCATATGACAACACACGTGTCCAGATAGGTACGTCGTCCAGTCCACAGCAATATGAAAAAATCTCTCGAGGCCGGAGACAACCTTCAGGAGAAGTGGGAAGAGCGGGAAAATTGGAAAAAATCTATTTCTTTTTATTATGTATTACCTTATTGGTGTTTTTTTTTTTTTTTTGGTCCGAGATGCTGCTTTGAAACATCGTTTCGGCCTTATAAACAGACGGGAATATATAAGATAAAACATTCAAAATATATATTATAAAATTTACAAAATACGTACAGAATTCGTTCGATTGAGATGGGTAAAAAAAACCTTTGCCTTAGATTAATATTTCTTTTCACGCTGCACGAAATCCATTAATCTTTTCGCGCAACGATTAGAAAAAAAAATTGTATCGAAAATTCGTATCGACAACTCAACCACGAGTAAATTCGCATCTCGGACGGAAGAAAAAAATCTCGAAGAAAAAATAAATTAAAATTCATCTCATTAACGATCCTCCCCTCTCGGGTTGTCATCAATTTACGCCAAGTCATCGTCCTTTAGGTACACGTACATGGTGAATTTCGCCTCGATACTGAACTGAAAAATGTGAAAAATTTTTACCGAAAAACCAAACTCATCATTAGTCATATATTTTATGACGAGTCGAAATTCGAAAAAATACACGTCGAATCGGTATTTTTTGATATTTCGCCATTGTCGTTATTCGCGATATTGATTGACGTGGTTTTTTTTTTCTCTCGCTCGCGAGCTTCGACATTATACCGAATTGTTATTTGAGAGACGAATAAAAGAAACGTATAAAAAGCCATTTACGAACGAGCATTCGAATAGTGTATAGAATATAGATATACACCTTCGTACGCGTTGTTCATGTTTGAATTTTTACAGCAAAAAATTTCATTACCCACACCGGCGACGACGGCGTAAAATTATTGCGCCATAGTGTCGCGTTTATTTTATATACGCACTCGATGATTTTATTATTTAATAAATTTCGCGCAGATATCGCCTATATGGAAAAGCTTTTCTCATATGGCCAAGTGTAGTACCTACGTATGGGGGTATAGGCATTTCGAAAGCTAAGCAGAGGCTCTAACTAGGAATATCGATACAACTAATGGATTCGTCATAAAAAAAAATCCTGCCGACGAATTAGAAAAATCGCGTATCTCTATAATTTTGACAACCGTTAGGGGAATTTTTATCGTCGAAAAATGCTAATAGGCATCTGGTCCATACAGCCTGAGTTTATTTGTAGGAAAACGATAATTTTTACGTTTCGCGTATCCATAACAAGACGATTACGTTCGTATATTTTTAGTCGGATTTTCATTGTATGTATGAATCCAGCTATTGCCATTTATAATAGGTACTTGTAACAAGAAAGGGACAACGTGCAATAAGAGAAGAACCAAATCATTTTATGTAAGCCTAAAAATTGGCGTAGGTAACAAAGATGTTGTCATAAAATTGAGATTCCAGAGTCTTTCCAAATTTTTATGGGGTAACCAGAGTACCCACAAAATTTCAAAGCACCAAAAACCTGCACATTTTTATGAAACCGATACCCATTATTTTCAACATTTGATAACCACAAACGTTTCAGATTTCAAATTGGAACCCAACTTCAAAATCTATCTGAAACGATTCAGTATTAAATCGAAAAATCTCATGAAATCGCTCAGGGATTCATTTCAAAATGCTCAGAAAATCATCTAAAAATGCCTCCCAAGGCACGTGCCTGTAGAGTAGCAAATTTTGGCAAATTTTGCCCCCCTCAAAAAAAAATAGCGACGTGCAAAGGTTGGCCCAGTCTAAGGACATATTTTTAGTTAACTATCCAGACCTCAAGGATTGGAAATTGACTAGTGAGCAATTAAAGCTCTTTAATACAAGTATGGAAATAGATTATGCTCTTAAGAAAGTCTTAGCATTTTACGTAAGTTTTACGTACTGCGCACGCACAAATCTGTTCACATTGTACAACGTCGCACCCCATTGGTTGCTCCAACGCGTGACGACACCAACCTGCCATGCGCAGTACGTAACACATACGTAAAATGCTATGACTTTCTTGAGAGCATAATCTATTTCCATACTTGTATTAAAGAGCTTTATGAGCAATTTGCGCAAGTATACGATGTTTTATTTTTTCCCAACTGGCTACACTGCCTTTTATCAGCCTGTCTTTTACTGAAGTTGTCTAAGTCTAGATTTCGGTCAAAAATGGTAAAAAATCTCGCCTTTTGTAAAAATTGCCAAAAGTCTCGTTTCTTACTAAGAATTGTCTGTTTTTTCGCAAAAATTACTAAAAATAAGAAAATTAGCCGAAAGTCTCGTTTTTTTTTTACTAACACAGAAAATTGCAAACATTCCCACTTTTCGAACATAAATCGCGACAAAATATCATTTTTTAAAATCAATAATGTCTTCTTTTTTAGTTACCTAAAATTTTCAAAACTTTGTTTTCTCATGAAAATTTTTGCTGTTTTGGTATCTACTAAAAAGTTTGATTTTTTGTTTTCGAAAAACTACTCAAATGTTTCTTTTATTTGTCAGAAATTGTCAAAAGTACCTATCAATAATCACTATTTTGCCAATAGTGCCCAAAAAGTCCCGCGTTTTGTTGAATTGTCAAGTATGCCTTGTGCCAAAAATGGTCAAAAATTCTCGCTTGTCCAAAAATTGACAAAACATGTTGCTTTTTAGAAAAATTGTTAAAATTTTTCGTTTGCAAAAAGCTTGAAAAAAATTTTACTTTTTTCCAAAATTATTACCAAGTCTTGGTTTTTTGGCCAAAAATTGTCAAACATTCTCGCTTTCTCGAAAATTGTCAAAAATTTACGCTTTTTAGAAAAATAGCAGAAAATTGATATAGTTAATTCTTGAATGACTATAGAAGAGAATATTATTAGAAATATTACTGAGGGGAGAAGGCTAAATATTATTACGTAAGTAGTTAATATTTCCCTATACCTGGCTAGTCTATGGGTGTCGGAGAGCTCAGAAATCATGCAGAAATACTATATGCATTTATGATCCGATGTAATAACAATAACACCAATACGATACAACGTGTCTAATTGATTTATTATTATAATTCGATCATGTCAGGTGAATCAAGATATAAAAGAATTTACATAATTTTACATCATTAATATGGACACCGGTCCATATTATGCGTCTCGCGCTAATGAATTAAGTTATAATACGCTAAAGTATTATTGTAATCGAAGGTGATGAATTAAGCAGGGATGATAATAAACCCTAATTTTACATACTTACGAAGAAAGAGATTACTTCTCAATACTCGTAAGTATGGGAAAAATTACCTTATTAAATAAATGATGAGGTTACTCACCAAGGTCCACATAATGTCCGCTTCTACTGTCTCTTTCAAGGTGGCTCACTCATACTAGGCCAGGCGACAGCAATGTATTACACGAGGTACCTATTCTACTAGCAGTAGGAGTGATGCCCGGGAAGATCTACTCCATACCCAATAATATCGCGATCGGATAGTTAACTTATTCGAATCACGACTTAATTTCATTTTAACCACTATATGTAGTGGGCAATGCCTGGATAAATAGGGGATAGGTACCCTTACGGGATACCTTACCTGCCTGTCACATCTACTAAGTTTCATATCTGAGGAAATGCGCGTTACGACGAAGCACCGGCGAGCTCGAGATACCTATGCTAAGTAATTTTGGTGCGTTCGCGATGCATTATATACGCATCGCGATCGATGCGTTGCTCGATGCGTTGCCTACGTCACGACCTTTGCGGAGTTAACACGTTCCCACCACTTACGTTCACGCTACCTAGTTATGCTTCGAATAACTACCTACGTAGTTGTGCTTCTAATAACTACTTACGTAGTTGGGCCATATCTCACCATATCATATGCCCCCCGTGGGGTTAACTCAATTGAGTAACAATCGAGGAAAGTCACGGTTATGACTTAAAAAAGCTATGGGGGATAGGCCTCAACTTCCCCCCTCTTCCCCTCCTATCCAGAAGCTAGACTGATGAGGCTATAGCTCACCCCTGCCCCCCGTTACTTGCTGCGATTGCAGACTATTTTGAGTTGACAAGAGAGGTCGAAAGATGGGTGGGGGCAGGCATTGTGGGAACAAGGGTCACCATATGATTCCTGCACCCCTCGATTACTTGATGTCAGTGAGCAAATTCGAAAATTTAGAACACAAACGAGCAATCGATCCAGGGGATACATTGGAAAGGTCAGTGACCCTAAACATATCCACTAGAGAGAGTAGTAGAGGTGGTGTGTTAACGTGTTGTTGTGGGGTGTATTTAGAATTTAAAGTTCAAAAAATTTTGTTGAAGACACCTAAAGTGTAGAATACTGTGACAGAATCTAACTATTTGTATTGTTTTTTACAACTTCAAAATGGGGTCAGTCAAAAGAGGAGCTTACTTAGCACGGTATCTCCTATTTTAAGTACATGAGTACAGCAGGTAGGTGCATCGGTAAGTACATATGAAACTGATGTGTAGGTCATTTTTTGAAAATTGTAATGAATTTTTTGTATGTTTTTTCTTTTCTTTTATGTGTGTTTCAGATTCGAAGAATTCCAGAAATTGTTGAAAATGGTGAAAATCGAAAAAGAAAATGATACCAAGGGTCAGTGCTCATCGATATCATAAAAGGTAAGAGAATGGAAAATTTTTCATTATCCCTACTTTGATGTCAAAATTGTAGCTGTCTGTATTTTATACTATTTTCTCCTAATTGTATTTTGGTTTATAAACAGCAGACTGACCAAAGGTTGTTGACCTATTCACAAAGTGGCCTGCACGAAGGAGACGAAATCAACGGACAGTTGGACCAGTGTGCCTCCTCACCATTATTGAAAGGTAATTAGATAGTTTCGTACTGAGATAATTAATATTACTAAATACAACTAAATAAATAAGTAGGTACTTTAGAGTAGAATTAGTATAGAGAGAGGAAAAGAAAAGAAAGATAGAGATAAAAATAATATGTAAGATTTAGATTGATTTGAAGGAGAGAGGTTGTTAACGGTTCTCAAAAAAAAAAAATATTGAGGTAAATAGTTCAATTATTGAGAAAGAGAGAAAGAAAGATAGAGAAAGAATAATAATCATTCGAAAAAGAGAAAAGAAGTGAAAATAAAGAAGGGTCAAGAGACATTATATGAGAGAAAGATGAAGAAAGCGAGAAGTATTTATGCTAGGTTTACATTGTTGCCTATCTTATATTTATAAGGTACAATTGACACGTCAGTTTTTCATATAGAGTAGTTTTGCAGCTTATAGTTTAATATTAGTATTTATATTTTAAAATAGATAGGAATATGTTGATCGTCCGCATATAATTGATTCAAATGCTTTATTGCTTTTATGTTTCACGCTGGAGGAAGTACATGGTTCATTGTGTCAATTTTCATCGGAGGAGGTAGATGGATCATTGTGCTACGTCTCACTGGAGTCAGTTCAGTCGCATGTAGCATTGCAGTCAATTGGTCAAAATGTCATGGTGCTATGGGAGTGAAAACATAAGGTAAGTTTTGTATATTTTAACATATTACATACTTGTCTTTTTTGGGGTATATAATTTTGGAAAGAGAAAATTATTCAAAAAAAAAAATCTAATTTTGTTTGTTTTGTATGCTAAATGTATGAAGAGAAAAGTAAACTTTTGAGATTTCGATGCAAAATCAAACTTGATCAAACTATAAAATTCGCTAGAGAGATTGATTTTTTGGGGTAAATTGGTTAGGAAGTATCGAAAGATTTTAGTAATTATTGGAGCTTTATTACTTGTTTTTCCGATGAGTAGCTTTTAGTCTCTAGAGACTAAAACCATTACCGTTTTTCTGGACTGGCATATTTCTTGTTTTGGCTGTAATTTGTATCTAAAAAGAAAAGACTTGATTATCTTGCAGTATAGCGATGGTATAATTGTAGTCAAAAAACACAAGTACAAAACAAAACGTAATATTTCAAAAAATAATAAAGATCAATAAATTAGCCGATATCTGTAAGGTAAATACGTTGATATTTAAAGGGACAATCAATATATCACTAAACGTCTAGAAATAAATAAATTATAACACTAATTATCCTACAAAATTCACGATTATCGTCATAAGTACAAAATTAAATAATTGAGAAAAAATGACAGGGGTACAAAATACTAAATTTTTGTACAAAATAACTTAGTTATTTTAAAGTAAATTATTCCTAATGGTTTCTAGATACGAGAGAATAATCAAACAATGTCTTTTTCGAAAATAAATTAAAGATGATACGAAAATTAAAAAAAATAATACGGATAGGGTATTAAATTCCATCATAAACGACATAGGGAGTATATTGTGAAAGCACGAAAGGGAAACATAAAATGAAGGGTTCGTTTTCGTCGATTTTCATAAGTTGTCATTTTTTCGCTGGTAGCCAGCGTCTTCAGGATATTCGTCATCGGATTTTTCGCTTTCTGAACCATATTCTACCGCTGTTTCAGCATAAAATTGCGCGTATCGTTCTTCATCTTCCTCTTTTACTGCTTCATCGAGAAATCGATCGTTATTGGATTCTGTATCGACGTTTTCGCATTTTATAAATGCAATGTCTTCGAAGTATGGGAAGGGATTTGTGGTATCGCTGGGTGAATGTTGGTTCGTATGTGAAGTCGAAGGTGTTTCTGGCTGTAGAGCTGGGAGTTCGGCTTTGTGCGATGGTGACGTTATCGCTAACTTTGCAATCTTCGCTTGAACTTGTTTTTCTTCAGATTTTCGCTTATCAGCCAGTTTTTTCTCTGTAAGCTGTAGATGCGCTATTTGATTTGAAAATTTTGCAGCGTTTCTTCGTTTAATTTTGTCAGACGTAGACGTAGAACTACGTTCTGTATTTTTAGGTTCGAAATTATCCGTCGTATCCATATCCTCGATCGAAGAAGTCGCAGACTTAGAGCTTGAATTATTGATTGTCGCTTCGGAGTGTTCGGAATCATTCGTCGATGTAGAACTTTGTTCGGTAATCATCTGTTCAATCGTCTCTGTTGTGACCGTAGACGTAGAACTCGGTTTTGGATTATTTTCGACAGATTCTGACGATGATGGAATTGGGGAAGTATTATTCGGCGTTTCAGTAGTTTCTTCGGTTGCAGATCCATGTTGAAATTTAGAATTCAATACTTGATCTTTATTGGACAATGTTTGCGATGACGAAACCGTAGACGTAGAACTCGTTTCGTTGGTCTTTTCTTCGTTAGACGATGGGGGTTGGGATTGTGAATTGCGGAATTCTTCTACTATCGCTTGAATCGTCTGCTCTTGGGTTTCCATTGGCGTATCTTTCACCTTCTTTTTTAATTCGGGAATAAAACGGTTCTTTAGGGTTCCAAATATTGGGGTATATTCTGAATTATCGTAGTAAGGTCCCATCTCATCGAAGTGGGCTTGACGTGAGTGTAGCTCGGAGAAATGATCGTCTATTCGGATCACGAGACCATTAAAATTTTCTATCCAATGACGATCAAGAGCAGCACGAATACGGTGGAAAGTTGCTCGATCAAACGACGGGTGGGGGATGAGAGGGACGATGATTGCTTCTCGCACCTTCAATTTGTTCAAGACGCTTCCTAATAATCGTAGGGTCTCCTTGAATTCCTCCTCCGGCGTTCTCTGTAGAATATTAGCGTGACCGATGCTTATCATTATACGTCTTGGTAGGATTGTCCAAGAATCTAAGTATTCCATCAGGTCCTCGAGCAACAGGTCCCTTCGGTATAGGTCGCGATCCAGTATGCCGGCGAAAGGTCGATTAATTTCCAAAATTCTGGCTAACGCTTCAACGTGCCCGTCTCCGACCATTAATATATCAAACGTGAAGTATACGCTTCGGTAAATTTTTGGCTCGTGCTCGTATCCCGCTGCGGTGAAATACTTGGGGTAGGAATTAAGGGGGTAAAAGGGCTGGATTTCATTGGAGCTGGTATGCCATCTCAGCCAATATCTACGGTGGTGACTCGCTTTGTTGGCGCTCGTACCCTTAAGCTGTTCAAGCGGTAGAGATCGTTCTTCGGCTTGAGTGTGTTTTAAGATTGAAGGTCCTTTTTTGGGAAATCTCGGTTCACTTGATGACCGGTGTACGTTTGGTTGGTTGTACGTAGCTGAGTTGTTCGTGGTCATAGCACCTGAGCGACGATGGTTTATATGATTTCGTAGATCAAACGTAGGGTTGCCGGTATGTTGGTTCCTAAACGATATCGTTCTAGAATGATTATCAATATCCGTGATGATCGGAGCTGGTGGAAAAATGCTTGATTGAACCATAAATGGTCTTCCATCTGTAGTATATTCAACGTGGAACGTAGAGGCCATGCGTATCGGGAAGTACGTCGGATTTCGCGGTGCCGGAAAATAGTTACCATTTACAGGTACGAAGTCGTTTGTTAGGTTGGAACGGGGTTTATATAGTGTCGCTGGGTTTTGTTCTTGATAAGGTTCAGCCACGTCACCTCGATGCTGTAGCACTAATTTATATCGTGCCTTAATTTCTTTATTTTCGACCGCTAACAACGCCATGCGATGTTTGAAAATCGCCATCTCGTCTTCTCGCTTGCGTGTCTCGTAGTCTTCGAGTTTAGGATTCGAGGATGAGGAAGGGCTTCTTCTTACTTGGGCCACATCGCCCATGGACAACTTCTTAACGCAGCGGGGATGTGCGCAGGGAGTCACTGTTTGATTTCGCTTATTTCTTTCCGTTCTCCCTCTCATCATAGCTGCTAGGCAGCGGTGATGATAGAGGTGCTGGCATTGCGAAATGTAAGTCGTGTTTTCTTCATTAAACGGTACTACTGTCAAATGACAGTAGTCACATCTTTCTGCAGCCATAGTGCCGGAAAAAACCTGTATTTGTCGGAAAATGAAAAAGAAAGGAAAATGAAATTTAAACGTGATGTACTCTAGAGTATCTATTTTACATCATTAATATGGTAATTTTTATGTAATGGGGAAATCTCTGAAGTGTTCATACCTCTTTTTGTCGCTATATTACGCCGGTAATTTTCGTAGAGTTACATTCAATATTATAAAATCGTACAATATTCAAAGCTACTAAATTCGAAAGGAACACTCTTTTAGAACGGTTATCAGTGAATGTGTTTTGAAAAATTTTGAAATGAGATTTTGTTTATGTTTTTTGGTTTGGTAGGATTGTGTAGTATAACCAATCCGTGCGCGCGTTTAGCCTACTAACTGTAACCGAAACGTAACGAGTTGCTCATGCAACAAGTATCTGTGCATCAACAGCTGATTAGTTTTGGTTGGAAAAATGCCGAATTCGAATTTTTTACATTAATCATGGCCGAAAGTATTATTTTTGCTGTTTGTAGTGTTGTTACTATTTTATTTTTGTGTAGCCGAATGAATGATTTTGTGCGAACTTTAATAATATTACGGAGAGATGTTACAGTATACTTGTGTTTTGTATGTGTTAACGAAATAATACTAGGAGTCAGTGATAATCTCGTCTATATTTTCAAGTATCACGAGGGAAAGATACACAAACGTAACAACAATAGAAAAAATGTCATGTGTAAGTACAGTAGTATCACATATTGTAACATGCCTAAATTAAATCACAATCGAATAAAGGTATTTTTTTTTTTTTTTTTTTTACGTAACTAAATTTACACAGTCGTTCTGTATACTATTTTTGTTATTCATTTCTTATGCTCTATGGCTAAATACAAAAAAAATTTACAAAACTAAAACAAAATGCAAGAAACAAAAAAAAAATATAAGAAAAGGCATGGCTTAGTTCTATAACATGAACACAGAATGTATGGTTGAATCGATATACAGTGTCAGGTTCGTAATACGAGATAAAATACAGGAAGTCATATGATGCGTGTGATGAGTTTTTTACTTCGACACTTTCGATTCTCATTCTTTTCGAAACTGGTAGCTTTTATTGTTATTGTGCCGGATTTTCTGCTTCGACAGGTGGTTCGTACGGCCTTACGTTTGCTGCCGCAGCCGGAGGCATCCCCAGCAAAATTAGGAACGAGATTATGTGCTGGCGCTCCTGCCAGGTAGCATATAAAACGCCGTCGTTGACGGTATGAATACGGTAATACCTTATGCGTAAGACGTGCTCATCTCGTGCAAGACGCTGTACCGCGATGCCTGCAAACGTCAGGAGTGGAGGAGTGTCGTTATTCAAACCGGCGGCTACCATTTCCGGGTCCTCAAGTAAAGGTTCTTGATGTTGGATTACCTGGACGTTGTTGTGCGCCAGGTTAAGGAGCAAATCCGCGGCTTGGTGCACATCCATGATCATCCCGTTTTCTCCAATGTCGCCTTCCATATCTTGTGCTAAGTTGTTCTGGTCGTTCGGTAGGAAATTCGGTGGTAGAGGATCGAGTGGCGGCATTCTGGTTGTGTGTGGTGTAATCGAGTACTTGCAGGCAAATTTTTCGTATCACGTTAACCGCACTTGTCGCGAATGTTTATTACAAAGAAAATGATCCGCACTCTATATCGCGAATGTATATGTTAACGAAAAAATCCGCAGTCTATATTGCGAATTTGACTAGTGTCGGTTCTAGTACCGGTGTTATGAACTCGAATTGAAAATAAGAAAAATTAACGCGAAAAAATGGCAAATTATAAGCGAGGCTTTCTAACACGAATTGGTTTATACCAATGTACAACTGCTACTGAGCTGAGTTTAGACAAAGTCGGCCACAAAATCACGACAAAGTCGAGACAAGAAGTCGCTTGATAAAAAAGAAAAAAAAAATAAAATATCAAAAGATAGGTCCTTATCGCGAATTTCCTAGAATCGTATCCGTTCGGCTGGAGACGATCAAACGGGGGTGACGTAATTTTGGTACAATAATATTTTATTGCTTTGTTCGATGTTTTAACGATCGCCAAATTACTGCCTAGTTAACAATGTGTAATTTTTTGAATGTGCAGGTGTTCGATTTTTGGGGAAGAAAAATGCTTGTCGAAGATTTATGGTCATCCATCAAACAGTGGTCAAGTTTTCAGTGATGATATTGGCGACATACATTGCAACATTTTCGACGTGGGATCAACCGGTTTTTTCGTGAGTAGATTTTTGAGTATTATTTTTATCATGGATTATGAACATTTTAATTGATTTTTTCAATTCTACAGGGTGTTTAGAAATGATCGCGACGACAAGAAAA
Source organism: Planococcus citri (assembly GCF_950023065.1). Taxonomy (NCBI): domain Eukaryota; kingdom Metazoa; phylum Arthropoda; class Insecta; order Hemiptera; family Pseudococcidae; genus Planococcus; species Planococcus citri. The sequence goes on along the minus strand of NC_088680.1, from coordinate 42,447,963 downwards.
GGTTCAACTGGTATTGGATGTATTAGTCGATTTATATCGTGATCAAGCCTGAGAAGGATTTTTGGCATTCCTCATCCTAGAATTTGGAATTTTTCGGGATTGGATCGAGATGACAGGTGTGAACGTGTTCGTGATATCTAAACCGTATTAACGACTGAAAGGTGAGTTGCAATTTTTGTTAACATTATATGATTATTTCTATTTTATTTCGATCATTTTTGTTATCTCTTTACTTATTTCAGGTACGATGTTGAAAGTCGACTCGCGAAAGGAATGACCTAAATCAATCGTACTTTCAAGATTTATTTGAGGCTACGGGAGCTTCCCATTATCCTAGAATTTTGGGAAAGTGAAATGGAATTGACGACTAGGAATGTGTTTTGTAACCATCATCGGGGGAAATTCTTGAATAACAAACAAGTGAGCTATAAATTTGGATTTTACGTGTGAATGCTATTCCTATCTATTTTCGAATGGTGTGTAATTTTGTACAGGTTTTCAGAATTTGAAATTTCGACGATATTTTGGGAAGCTGTGTTGATTTGAAATTCCTTATCTTATGGTCATTAACGTACTGCAAATTTTGGCGAAAACGTGTGATGTTGAACCGGATCTAGATCCTAATTTGTAGATTCATTCATCGTGTACAAGGAATAAAATACTTCAGCGATGTATTTTATCGTTCCTGAATGCTACTTCTAATACAGGTAAGAAGTATTCAAATGATTTTTAAGTAAATTTTTTGTGTACTAAAATTCTTTGGTACTTCTTAGATTTTTTGAAAAAATATATGATTGTTTTGAGTGCACAAAAGGAGCGACGTGGGACCGAAGAATTTAGCAACCGGATTCATGCTTCAATATTGGGTGAGAGTTGATTAATTTATTTATTTAGACGCTGTTAATTTGGATTATGATCGAGAAGAATTTTTTGAAGAAATGTGGACACGGATAATGTGTATTCGAATCGAAGAAAATGAAGATTTCAAATTTCACGACGTGATACAGCTTGGGATAATGGTGACGGGTAACAAACGAAGGCTACATGTGTTTTTGAAGTATCCAGCGTTTATTATCCGTAGCTGTTATTTCCTCACACATTCGCCAAATATGGGACTTGAATTGAGAAATGATGGTAACGGGTAATGAGCGATGGGTACGTATGGTTGTAAGTATCCAACGCTCCTTATCCGTAGCTATTGTTGTTTAAAACTTCGCCAAAATATGGGTCTTACTTTATTTTCTTGTTTCTCATAATTTTAATTTAATAAATTAATTTTATTATGGGGTAGTGGTTATGAGTAAGGAGTATTGGCTACCTATGATGAAAGAGTATCCAGTACTCCTTATCCGTAGCTAATATTCCTTCAGGATCTTCCAAGTATGGTATGTGGATTTTGCTTAGCCGAAAATCAGAAACTTCCGAAGATTTATCGTGCTATTTCTCTGACTTGCGGTCATTCTAGCGGATATCGTCCAGCGGTAAAGAATGACGTACACTTATGTTTACGTGTGTACAGCATTCTTTACTGTTTGTCGCTATTTTGCACAATCAATGATCAGAAAAGTTATGAAATGCTTTCGTCTAGGTATTAGTTGGGGGTATTGGAGGTAAGAAAATGGTAGTTGCGTATTTTGAAAGCAACTCGCATTTTCTTCCCTTTAATAAATCTCAAGGGAACCAAAGTACCAACGGGATCACGAATTTTTAGAAAATTGGTTATCGCGACAAATGGCAAAGAAGGCGAAGACCCAGTTTTATGTCGATAAACTGCCGCTGTTTCTTCCCCAGTAATTCTGTGAACTGATGGAAGTGGAATTTTGAAAAATGACCTATAATTTGTTTGAAGCAACGAGGGACAAAGATGATCCACTGAGTCAGTGGGTGCTCTCTGTCCTTCGTAGTTTTGGATAAATATTCTGCTTGAATTTCATCGTGAACAGGAATCATTAAAAAAAAAAATGAAGTTTTCTGACCTGAATATTGTAATGAGAAAAGAAGACGAAGTTCGCCTAATTTGTGAAGTCCTAATTGTTAAGCTCTGTAGTCATTACCGTAAGATGTCGTATTTTTATCTATTTTCTAAGAATATTTTAGGCAAATTAGTTTTATTGTGAAATAATCGGGGGTGTTTGTGTAAGAAAACGGTAGCCACGTGTTTTACGAAGTCGCTACTGGTTTCTTATTCAACGCACACTCCTGACTAAGATCAGCGATTATTCTGCCATTTTTACTATGGGGCCTTTGAGGGTGTTTGCTGGAAGGAAAGTGGTAGTCGCATGCTTTTGTAGTCGCTATCACTTTCTTATCCAGTAACTATTCCTGATAAATATCAACTATTTTGAGATTTTTGCGTGAAAAAGAAGAAAGAAGAAATTTGATAAATTTTCAATAGAAGGATTAAATTTTGTTTTACGTAATCTGAATTAAGGTAATGATTTAGGCCTGAGTTAGGTTATGATTTTGAACTAATTTGTATTAATTTTGTCATGATATCTAATGAAGGTGGGGAGGATTTTTTCGTAACAATATTGGTCAATATATCCCCTCATGTGGTTTTCGAATAGGGTATTTGGGACAAATGCTATGGTAATTTTTTGTAAAATAGTATTGCACATGAGAGGCGATTTGAATCTAAGCGGATTTTAATTTACGTAGGATTGAGCTGATTGAAATGGATTCCTTAGAGACATTTCATGAAGTAAAAAAAAAATTTTACTACTAATGAGTCCTAGAACTTATTGAGTGCGTTTTTGGATTAGTTTATGGGGGAAAATGAAGCATATGATTGCAGGGTATGGTTACATTATTATCGCATTTCTTGTATTTTTTGGGACTAATTTTGTCACTTGTTGAGTGATAATTAAGTCAGAAAAGAACCACGTATTTTTTATCCTTAACGGAGATGCGAGAGCCGTATGAAGAGGGTCTATATTTTTACCTATGCAGGTAAATAATCGTATAGGAATGGGTTGTAATAACAACACAGGTATAAAAAGGTGAACGACCGACCGCGGTGTAGTGTGTCAAGGTGAGCGTGGAAGTGTTTGTTTGTACCGCGTAATAAAGCGAGGTATGAACGGTTTCTTTTTACTGTATCTTTTTATACAGGGAATGATGGGGGTATAACGATACGTGAATTCTATAATTATTATAATTCTAAAGGATATAATTATTAACTAAAATTAGTACCCAACACCTAAGTTTCATTAACTACTACTTGTCATCCTGGGGTCGTATTATTGGTTGCTGGAGTGGAGCCTTTTTCTGGTGTTTTTCTTATCTTTTGTGTACGGTCCACTCTCTGCCTCCATTTTCAAAATTTCTAATGCGTCCGCGAGTTGATGTAACTGTTCTAGGGTGCCTAGGGTAGTATTGACGGGAGGAGTAGTGGGAGGGGTGTCAAAAACTGAAGCTCGTGCCCCTGAATATCGCATGGTCGATTGTTTTCTGAAAAAATAATTCTTGCGACGTATCGCACGTTGTTCGTGCGCTATTTTGCAATTATTAATTTTATTTCTCATAAAAGTATCTAGTAAGTAATTAGGTACTTTAGTATATGAATTATAGCGATAGGGGAAAGTTTTGAACTCATAAATTTTACTATTATTAACCGATTTTTTCGTACAATTAGGCTCGATATCGATATTTTCAAATGAGGATGGTAGATCTAGTTCCCATATTCCTTCTTGAAAATTTTTTATAGTGAAAAAGTCTTGGTCTGTTTCCATACTTTGTATCATTTCAAAAATACTTAGTTCGGCTTCCTCAACTGTTGCTATGGTTTCATTCAAGTTTTCGATCTGTAAGTTGGTTTTAGCTGAACATAGAGTTGGCTTAAACATCCCTTCTGTGGAAATAAAGCAAATTTCCATGGGATGTTCGGGATCAAAATTACAAATTAATTTTCTTTCATGCAAATTGAGCGATATTTTCCAATAATCCATAGAGATTCTACCCATAATAAATACTTTTTCCGCGGAATCGATTATATAAAATGGGATATTTATTTCTCGATTTCCCAACATCAATCGTATTTCTACGCAATGCTTTGCTATCGCGATTGTCTTGCTATCAGCCAAAGTCAAGGAGATTTGTTGTTTCAATTCTATGTAAGAAAGATCTTTGGGTGCGTAAGTTGTGAGGATATCGATTACTGGTTGAGAAATTATGCTGAGGATTGCCCCAGTGTCCAATTGTAAGGATATAAACTTTGGGCCAACTGCCACTCCTACTATGCACGCTGGGTCTATTGTGGCTGGACGTAAGAGCTGTGCCATGGTAGATTCCTTAAGATTTTCAGGATCTTGTAAGTGGCGGAAGGGTTTAGGAGGTGAAGCAGGGGGTATTGGGGTTTTTGAACGTTTTTCTCGCCTTCTTCTTCGTTTGCGAGCACTCCTTGATGTAGTGGGTTCTTCAATTTGTTCCTCAATATTCCCTGCCATTAATGAACTGAGGGTGTTATCCATGGGTAGTTCTGCTGTGGTTAATGGGTCGAGTTGGATGTTTTGATAAATTTGTGGTGGAGAAGGTGTTTCTGAAGCCAGTGACATGAGTGGTGGAATTTGAGCCGTGATGAGTTCAACTTCCGGTGTGATCGACTCGGGATTTGAAGTTGATACCATCATGGGTGGTGGGGGTTTATCTCCAAGCTCGATTTCTGGTTCCTTATCCCCAGGGTGAATATAGGGTGCTGTCTTTGGTTCAAATAATCGTTTCGTATCTCCTTCTATATTCCTATCTTGATGATCAGTCTTGAACAAGGCAGCTTTTTCAATTCGTTTGAGTTCAGCTTCGATTAATTTTTCGGTTTCCTTATATTGCGAAATTGATGGAAAAAATCTTCGTAAAATTGGGACGAAATGGAATCTCTGACGTACGGGCAGAATTTCTCCATGGGGTCCTATTTTTGGTCTAAGAAACTGTTTTCCACCACGGCTAATAAGCTCAGTTTCTAGAAACTGCATAGATGGGCTCTGTACAAATTTAATTCTAGGATCAGCTGTAGCGCGGGTAAACATTTCCTTAAAGTCAATGTACCTAGAAATTTTGACTAACGGCTCTGATGATATGCGAGGTTTGAGCAGTGGGAATAGCAAAATAATACTTTCTGCTTTCTTTTGAAAAAGTAGATCGAGTACGTCAATTAATTGATCTTCAATGATTTTGTACGGTTTTCGAGAATAATTAAATTCAATTTGGCAAGCCGAGAGTATTATTTTTGAATTTTGAGGAATATCGAGTTGAGATATCCTGTTATGCAATTCCTCTAGAGTGATCTGGTCTCTGAGGTGCTCGGGTAAATGTGTCACTAAGACATTCTCGCCTCGCATCATATAATGCGCTAATCCATCGCCTATCCAAACATATTTTGAAAAAATATCCTCAATTGGGGCTGATTCTTCACTAGGAGCTGCCCCTGGAGCATCTAGTGTGACTCGTTTCCCGAAAGCGTGGATTCATCGTCGTCAGAGTCTTGCATAATTTCGGTGGTCATTAAATTCAAAGCAGCAGTTGTAGCTTGAGATTCTAATTCCTGAGGTGATTCCTGAATTTGAGCAATTGTTTTCTCGATTGTTTCCTCATCGATTAATTGACCAGCCATAGGTTTCGGTGACTCAATTTTTATCTTAATTTCGTCTTTAATCACGGGAATTTCAAAAATTTTGTTTTTGTCAAGTTTAGTTTCTTGAATTTCCATTTTTTCATCGATTGAATCAGCTTTATTTTCTTTCGTTAAGGGAATTTCCTGCATTTCAATATTTTCACTAGCTGATTCAGTTGAGGGAATTTGTGAATCCAAATTATTATTGAAAGTCAAAAAGGTTTGGGTTGCCACATTTTTGAACGATTCTCCAAATGGTGGAAGTTTTTCCGCATTTTCTACTTTTTCTGCGCATTTGGCTAGTTTTTCCTCAAAAGATAGGGTCTCATTTTTGGCTTTTGAGTCCAAATAGCGACTTATTCTCTCGTCGAGAGTTTCAATGGGTATATCCGGGTGCAAAATTTCTTGAAAACTTTGAGATTGATCTTTCACTTCGACATATTTGTCCAAATTTTCATCAAATTTATCAGTTTTTTCGTCATTAGCATCAAATTTTTCCAATTTATGCGGTTTTTCATCAGAAGGCTTGTCAATTTCTTTCTTATCCAAGTCATATATCGAAAAGGGTTCAGATTCATCAAACATTTTTCCTATTTCTTCCTCAGTTTCTTTTTCCACAACTGTGTTTTTCATGTGATCTATTTCTGCTTCAGTTTTATTCTCTAAAACTACAACTTTTGCAGGTCCTAAATTTGGATCATATTGAGGCGATTTTGGGGTCAATATTTCGATCCTAGGTTCAAAAATAGATGTTGGGGGTTCCGATTCAGGTTTTTTAGTCGGTTCCATCGCGAAAAATAATGTTTTGGGTAACGAATTGCTTTCGAAATCCAAAAAAAAACTTGTGCAATATTACCTTAGAGTAAGCAGAAGTTCACTGGATTCTCGAACAGATGAGTTGAGTAGGTAGCTGGATGCGTGAAGGAAGAAATCAAATAGGTAGCCGAGTACTTGAAAGAAGAGCTCCGCACACGTTGCTACTTGTAACACGAATGATTTTTGTGTGTAATGTGGCGGAGCTTTTATTTGTTTAAGGTTCCGGCAAAAGTGCATTATGATTTTTGAAAATCTTTCCCACACTCTAAGATGTGAAAAAGATGACATATTTATGGGCTTGGGTACAATGTAAATAAATGTAGGATATCTATGTAATATTAGTTTTTAGACTAGATTACTCTATATGTTCTTATATTAATTATGTACATATGCATATAATAAATTGATTCTTTCTTAGCATCTCCCAGTATTTTAATTTGGAAAAAAGAAGCTATTGAGGTGATAAAAATGTCTTTGTATTCTAGAATACTCATGACAGTTTTATCACCACGATAAAAAGGTAAACGAATTCTTATCTTGACGTTTTTATCACCTGTATAAAAGCGGCAAGATAATAGGTGATAATTTTCGTTACCTATATGATTATTTGACAGTTTTATAGCCCTAATTATTTTACTGTACTTAAGGCTAATACCTTTTGGCGCGAGCCTTTAATATGATTAGCATATTAAAGGTATTTTTACGTGTGATTTTTAAATGGGTTTGTTAAAAAAAAAATATTGAACATATTAGGTGACATTTATTGCTTCTCATTTTTGGATTAGTTTATGTTTATTTATTTTGAGAAAAATACGGTAGCTGAATATTTTATTGGACATTAGTGTCATCCAAAAAGGTGCATTTTTGTTAATTGGAGGTTGGTTGCTTTTGATTAAATCGTTTTTATAAGCATAAACAAAGCATATACTCGCGTGTATAAAAAGACTGATTTTTAATAGAAATCTACAGATCATAAAAATGTCAAAATATTTTTTCAATTATTCAGAACGAAATCTTTGAGTGACAGTTTTATTATTTCGAAATCTCATAAATTTACTCCGTCTACTTAATACACACATTATGCGCCTAAGCAGTATAGCTTATTAGTGCATAATGTGCATGTTTTTAAATAGACAGAATTATTTATTGATTTCTTATGCTCGGAATAGTTTTCCCATGGAAGACAAAGATTTTTATAGCTTGGTTCTCACGGACCATCTCTTTGTGCATTGCAAAGGCAAAAAGGTCTTTGGAATGTGGCTATGGAAAGTGTTTCGAAACGAAAACGAGAGTGTTGGTATATGAAATAACCTGATAGTTTGGAGTTTGACTATTTTTTCGAGAAGAAATCTATGTAACAAAGAACTTCATAGGGGTAGATTTTGGTTTAGAAAGATTTAGAAAAGAAGGTGAAATTTGGTTTTTTCAGATCTATTGGGGATTTTTAGATTCTTTTCTGGTCCACTGTGTAATTTTACCAGCCAATACTTCGAGCATAAGTTTCATATTTTTTCGTTTACGAGACTTAAAACCTCAAAATATTGACTGGCATTTTTCCAGTATACAAGAAACGAATTCGTGAGACATAGAATTGTGTAAAGGATCCTATGTTGTGTATGAGATACTTTTTGGGACTTTCAAAATGAAATTTTGAAATATTTGATCGGAAGTTTTATATGGTTTGTTTTCCCTTCACTGGACACATCCTAGAATGTGTTTCAGTGAATAGAAGAAACCATGATTTTTGGAAAATATAATTATACTTGTGCTGGCCTATTTTTCACTCAGCGAATATTACGGCATTTTTACTATAACCTGGTCTCTGTTGCACTCCAGATTGACACTTTTTCTTATTCAAAATAATCAAACTCATTACGCAGTCTGAAAAATACAGAAAAATGTGTCGTCTGTATGAGCACAGGTAGAGTCCAGATTTCCATATTTTCGAGTATTAAAACTCCTAAAATATGTGATAGTCTAGTCATTTTGCAATTCGTAGGTGATGAATTGATTCAACTTTCAATGCCTTTTTATTCACTTCAGCAAATTGTTGGTCAATACATTGAAACCATTTGCCCCCTGAACCCCTGAATTTCTTCAAAGGAATACCAGACAAATTAGTTCATTTTATATTTCCAAAAGACTGAATTGAGAAATTAAATTTTTCTATTGTTCTAACTATCCTGCATGCGGATCTAGTTATTCGAAACAAAATATTTCAGAATTTTATGGAAAAATGAGGGTTATTTTAGAAATTTTAATTAGGGAATTTTGTCCAAAATTCAGTAAATTTGAATAGTTATGATTTTATAGTCATTCTTTGACTCCTATCCTGTACCTTTGCAAAGGCTTTTTGGCATGTATAGTTATCGTATACGAGACTATAGAACACCAAAATTCCAGCTGATATATTCTAGCAGACAAAGAATGGCGTGTTTTTAGTATCCGAAAACGTAATTTTTATCTAGTTTATTTTGCATAAAACGGACTTAGAATTGTTTTTATTTTAGATCAAAACTGTTTGAGACATTTTAAGTTCCCTATTATTACATTTTTGAGTATTTTTAGCTTATTAAATGTGATTTATTTTGGTTTAGAAACGGATTTTTTAGTTTTCAAAAAGTTAAGAATTTTGTCAAAAAATTGGTTTATATTTATTGAATCTGAATTTTCTGTTAGAAATTTCACGGATGTGCTGGGACATATGAATTTAGCACTTGCATATCTTTGAATTTTGGTAAATTTTATTTTCAGAAAATGGTTTTCGGAAATACGTTGGGACATATGCAGGAATTTTAGAATTTTGCATATTTCCGAATTTATGGAAAAGGAGTATTTTTTCTGTTTTGAAAGTATAGCAGAGTATCTGAAATTCGAAGATACGTGGCATGTATGACTTTTTCCAAAAGAGGTTCAATCCACGTCAGGCGCCAGACTACATGAATAGTCAATTTAGACAGGCCACCTATCTTGGAAGATCGTATTTAAGATTTTGCATATTTTCAAAAATCAAAAAAAAAAAAATCTTGTTAGGAATATTAGAGATTTACATTGGATTTAGGATTGTTTCGAATCATGTATTTTGAAATACATTGAAACATCTGAGACTTTTGAGACCTTTGCCAGCCTTTGCGCTATGAACAAAGAACCTAACAAAAAGATACATTTTGAGACTATTTTATGATTTAGAGCATAAAATAGACTATTTTTGTTCATTTTTACAGTTTTCAGACATGTATTTAGTGAGATTTTTAACACGAAATAGTTCGATTAAATCATTTTCAAAGTTATCTTCGGATCTAATTTTGACTATTTTTACATGAATTTTGCTCAAAAGTTGATTTTAGATGGATTTTATTAATTTTTTAGTTAAAAAGACTGCATAATTTTTGCCCCTTTTCTGACCTTTGCGACCTTTTAGAAGCAAACACTATGATTTTTGAGTGATTTCCGAGTTAAATAATTTGTCTATTTTCTGCAGTAAATGGGACATACGATTTTGGTAAAAAGAAATTTGTTATACTCGGAAATTTTTTAGAAGAAGTTGTTAAGAAAATTTTCATGCAATATTAGTATGTTAGTAAAAAAAAAAAATCGCGAATTAGTATACTTTAACTCGTCATTATTTTTAATTTTAGAGGCAATTTAGATATCTTTTGAGTCAGATGAATTGCATACTTTGCCATTTCGTGGTGTTTTTATGAAAAATCATGAATGCAACTATCTCAGTCAAAAGAAGGTTATTTGCAATTTTTCAAAAAAGAAGTAGAAATTTATCTATCTCCTACAGAACTATCATTTGAGTACGGCTCGCTATGTTCTAATATTTGAATTTGTCACCATATTTAGTTTAAAAAAAAATTTGAAAAAATTTGAAAATTTTGAAATTAATTATTTTAAATTTATGGATTTTTTACGAGTATTTTAGCGAGTTTACTGAAGGTATTAGATTAATTTTTTCACTTGAATTGTGCTCTTGAAGAGAGCTTTTTGGAATTCAAGTTTCGGAAAAATTGAAAAAATTGAAAATTTTGCAAATTTTGAAAAAATTTAAAATTTTAAGGGTGGGTTTTTTAGTAAGTCGGACTGAAAATTTTGCAATTTTCAGGAGAATTACGCGGAAGGTGGGCGCCAAAATGATATAGTTAATTCTTGAATGACTATAGAAGAGAATATTATTAGAAATATTACTGAGGGGAGAAGGCTAAATATTATTACGTAAGTAGTTAATATTTCCCTATACCTGGCTAGTCTATGGGTGTCGGAGAGCTCAGAAATCATGCAGAAATACTATATGCATTTATGATCCGATGTAATAACAATAACACCAATACGATACAACGTGTCTAATTGATTTATTATTATAATTCGATCATGTCAGGTGAATCAAGATATAAAAGAATTTACATAATTTTACATCATTAATATGGACACCGGTCCATATTATGCGTCTCGCGCTAATGAATTAAGTTATAATACGCTAAAGTATTATTGTAATCGAAGGTGATGAATTAAGCAGGGATGATAATAAACCCTAATTTTACATACTTACGAAGAAAGAGATTACTTCTCAATACTCGTAAGTATGGGAAAAATTACCTTATTAAATAAATGATGAGGTTACTCACCAAGGTCCACATAATGTCCGCTTCTACTGTCTCTTTCAAGGTGGCTCACTCATACTAGGCCAGGCGACAGCAATGTATTACACGAGGTACCTATTCTACTAGCAGTAGGAGTGATGCCCGGGAAGATCTACTCCATACCCAATAATATCGCGATCGGATAGTTAACTTATTCGAATCACGACTTAATTTCATTTTAACCACTATATGTAGTGGGCAATGCCTGGATAAATAGGGGATAGGTACCCTTACGGGATACCTTACCTGCCTGTCACATCTACTAAGTTTCATATCTGAGGAAATGCGCGTTACGACGAAGCACCGGCGAGCTCGAGATACCTATGCTAAGTAATTTTGGTGCGTTCGCGATGCATTATATACGCATCGCGATCGATGCGTTGCTCGATGCGTTGCCTACGTCACGACCTTTGCGGAGTTAACACGTTCCCACCACTTACGTTCACGCTACCTAGTTATGCTTCGAATAACTACCTACGTAGTTGTGCTTCTAATAACTACTTACGTAGTTGGGCCATATCTCACCATATCAAAATTGCCCTTTTTTTCAGAAAATTCTAAAAAGGCCCAATTTTTTCCCGAAGTTCTCCAAAAGTCTCGCTGGTTTGACAGAAATTGGGAACAAGTATAATTTTTTCCCAATATTTTACCAGGAAGTCCTGCTTTTAGGTTGAATTTTCAAATTATTGCTTTTTTCCAGAAAATACACAAAAATTCTCGCTTTTTGGGAACAATATTGTCCAAAAGTTTCGCTTTTTCTCAAAAATTGCGAAAAATCATATTTTTTTGCCAATTAATATCTACATTGTATCCAGTTTTTTGCTGAAATTGTCAAAAATTCTTGCTTATTAGCTCAATTTGTTAAAAATTTCACAATTTTGAAAAGTTTAACTTTTTTCAAAAATTTTAAAAAAGTTTCACTATTTTGTGAAAAATTGGGCCAAAAAGCCCTCCTTTTCGTAAAAATTTGTCAAAGTTTTGCATTTTGAAAAATGAAAAAAACAATTTTCGTTTTTAGCGAAATGACTAAAAAGTGTTGGTTTTTTTGTAAAAAATTCCAAAAAAGTCTCGCATATGTTCAGAAATTGTGGGAAAATGTTGTACTTTTTAACTTAAATTCTCGTCAAGTATTTTACAAAATTGCCAACAATTCCCGAAAAATCAAGTTTGTGTGCTCTATTTTTTCTTTTTTTATTACTTATCTTACTCATTATCAAAAATTTTTGCACTTTAAAAATTGACAAACGTTTTTGAGTTTCATTAAAATGGCTACGAATTGTGATTTTTTTTTCGTAAAAAACTAGAAAATCTTTTTCTTTTCAAAAAATTGTAAAATCTTTAATTTTTTTGTTAGAAATTCCAAAAGGCTCCTCCTTTTACAACAATTGTTAAAGTTTCGCTTTTGGCCAAAAATTGTTTTCCCCCCAGAAATTGCAAACATTCTGTCAAAAAGTCTTGTGGGGGACGGCAAATTTCTGGCTGCCTAGGAGCACGCATATATTAAATTCAGCCCTGGTTACCCACAAAAATTTTTAGCTCCAGAGGTGCCCCTGGAGGAGAGATTTGGGCCCACAAAGAGAAATAATTTTTTTGAAAAAGTCGTGGTTTTTTTTGCTCCTGTCGCTACACAAGATGTTTTGGAGGAAATGGCCCAGTCTCAAATAAAAGTATGTATTTGAGATTGTGCGTCAATCTGTGCTATTGCCGTCATAATCCAAGCCCACTATTAAGGTTCCACTGAGCGTTTGAAAATTTGCAAATCGCCTATTTTCGGGTAAATTCGTGTTTTGAAAATTTTTTTCTTCTCAAAATATTTCGCATTATTTAAGCCAAAACATTAGTAGATGTCTTTTCTGAAAAATATTTTCTCAAGAATTTTGAGATTATTTCGCGTATTAATCAAGCCACCTCAGCTCGTTCATTTTCATTTCACAATTTGAAAAATAAAATCGAAATCACCGATCCATGTTGGTAAAATGAAACAAAACGAATACCTACAGTTGCAAAACAGAAAACCACCTCATTAAACAACGAATTTGGTAGTCCGACTGTTTGAAAACAATTTCGATTTCGACGCTCAATTGAACGATATTCATCAAACCAGGGGTGCGAATTTGTATGACACGGGCATGTTATAACCATTAAATGAAGACGGAAAAGCGAGAGAAGAAAAAAAACTAACCTTGTTACGATCGGATTATATTTTTCATTTTAATTTGACCATCTATTCTGGGCATGGCAAATAAAGGTTACCTTAGCAGTGTACAGCGCGAAATACGAGTAAACCCTTTAAATAATATTGATCAGTGCAACTTGTATAAGACATAAAAATTGAAAAGAATAACGAACCGATGTCTATAAATGTTCGACAAATGGAGAATAAATCAAAGCATTATGTACTGTATACGAGTATTATTTTTAACAACGGAACTTGTACTACCTACCTATATCTATCTATGTAGGATAAAATATACGACCAAAATAGTATCTCGATGCTTATTATTATTGTGATATTGGAGCTGACGTAGGCTACTTGTACGTAGATTTCACTATATAGAAATAGCCTACCTACCTTAAGGGAAGTATCCCAACTGGCAGAAAATATTTTGAACCTGACAAAGCTAGATCGAAAGAGCATGCAAAAATATACCACCAGCCAAAATGTAATCGGTCAAGTGGGTGGGTAACTAACAATCACCGAACCGCGAGCATTCGTGCTACAGTTAATTTGGACTGATTCTAGTGCGTTTTTGGAAAACTAGAATTTTCAAAATGTCGCTGGAACCTCCAAAACGGTTCAAAACCACCTCCAGTCGACTCAGAACGTTGCAATTAGGGTACAGTGTAAATTTCAGCTTTTCATCTTCATTTTGTAATATTTTCATTTTTTCCATTTTGGGCCCAAATTTGTTTTTTAAAAATTCACCAAAGGTCGAAAAATGCACTCTAGTGCCTGAAATTTTGACCGATGGTATATTTTTGCTGGCTCTTTCAATCTGGCTTTGTTCGGTTCAAAAATTTTCCTTCCAGTTTAGATACCTCTATTGTTATTATTTTTGCTTCACAATGAAACGTGTTAATAATCGAGGACGATTATATGTATTAGACGCATTTTACATGACTTTATAATACCCTCATTGTAATGATAATGCAGTAATATCGATTTTTTTTGTTATGTGTTTCAGGTGAGTCATTATTTGAGAAAATTCATACTCTAGTGTATTTCCGGCGCTGGACGAATAACGCGAGCTGACGTGGAAACATGGAAGAGAACCAGCAAATCAATTATGTTCTTTGGTCAGATTTCATGTAGCGTGATCGACAACAATTACTGTGAAAGGAAAAAATACTCAAATATTTACCTTTTCGATGTGTTGCCGGCGGAAATTGTACCACCGTGCCGATGGAAATTATTCAAAACGTTATGATTTCGCTAGTTTTCCGCGATGTTTTGTTTTTTATCAAAGAGTTTCCCTGTTCGACCTTTTTTTTGGCGGGCTAAAAATTTCTACTAGCCTAATTTGCTGCGAATGGAATTGAAATGAAACGTAGGCTCTTACCTTCTACATCAATCCTGTACAGGCGTTCTTTCCTATCTTTTCTCGTAATATAGGTTGAATATAGAATTTGGACTAGATTCGTCAATTTCTTCTACCTATATATATGTTTTGTAATTTTTGTTCAAGAAAATAAAAACTCAAACAACGCAAAATTTGATGATTATTTTTGGGATTGAAAAAAAAGTGCCAAGCGGCATATCAAAATGGGTTTAACATTCGCAAGTAAATTCAAAACTTTGGACAAAAATGTTTTTTGAGTTTTTTTGAAGAATTTTGAGACCAAAATGGATTATTGACATGTAGGATTTTTGAAAAGGTGTTTCACGATGCATCAAAATGGACCGAACATTCACGAAAAGTTTAAAAATTTCAATAGAACAGTTTTTGGGAATTTTTGAAGATTTTTTGGCCAAAAATTGGGCAATGATTTCAGCGATTTTTGAAAGTGGTGTCAGACGATTTATCAAAATAATTTTTAATTTCAGCAATGAGTCAAAAATTTCCATCATTAAATCAAAAATTGGATCATGATTTTTTGGATTTTTGAGAAGTGTTATGTGACCTATCCAAGTGAATTAAAATTGCTGCAGAAAATCAAAAACTTCCATCAAAACTGTTTTGAGCATTGCTGAAGAATTTTTGAGCCCAAAATTTTTTGATGGATCACTTAACACCCTTTCATAATTACCCGGAAAATTGACTCTCCTCTTCGCTAAAACTACTTATAAACGCTCAAAATATATTTCCATCGAAATATTTGAATTTCTCGCAAAATGTTAACCAATTTCGATAGGTCGCATAACATATTTTTTCGAAATATCAGAAATCATGACCCAGTTTTTAGGTCAAAATTCTTCAAAAATTGGTACCTACTCAAAAAATTGTATTTTCGCCAAAATTTCTGATTTCCTCTAAAACAGCAATCTTTTTTCATAAGTCACCTGACATTTTCTCAAAAAATCCGCAAACCATGACTCATGTTTGGGCTCAAAATTCTTCAAAATTGCTCAAAAAATGTTTTGATGGAAGCTTTTGATTTTTTTCTGCAATTTTAGCGCACTTTGATAGGTTGTATGGCATTTGTTCTGCAAATCACAAAAATTACCTATATCCCAATTTGAGGGCTTAAAATTCTTCAAAATTCCTTAAAACATCTTTCTGTTGAAAGTTTTGAATTTTATCCGAATGTTTAACTTATTTTGATAAGTCACATGACACTTTTTCAAGAATCTCAAAAAATTGTAACCCGAATTTGGGCTCAAAGGCCACCAAAAATGCTAAAAAATAAGAGATTGATTTTCACAATTTACAATAGGTGAATGCTGAAATGATCTGGTCAAAAATAAGTAGGTATCATGATGAATTAGTTTGGACATTAATTGCAGCTACATATAAGTCACCTGAAAGTGGGGTCAGGGGTTCCTAAAATATTGTAGTGGGGACTAGGTACTCCAAGTTACCCACCTAAATAGGAAACTTTATGCCCAGGCGGAGGCTACACTGATTCTTCTAGGAAGATCAGTGCTCTCTGGTGGTTTAATTCCACAGAGACCAACTGACCAAGCCGGAGCCGCAGTCAGCTGCCTCTTGACAGTCTTATTTATTCCTTACAGGCGAAGGTAATTTTATGCTGGGTACACAGCTCTCAAATAAGACGCTCCCCAGTTGGGTGAAAATCTGCTCTTACGCGACATAAAAACGCGGGAAGGAGATTTAACACTTTACATCAATGCTTTTTCTGTCCATTAATCGGCGCGTATTTTATTTACGCGTAAAAATCTGCCATTGATCAATATTCTTGAAAAATTTTTTGGCACCAGCGGGGATCGAACTCGAGTCCCCGGATCTGTGAGCGGAATCCTTGCTACCTACGCCACCAGAGCACTTGGTAGAAGTGACTAAAGATTTATATACTAAGCTGAAACACATGCGCAAAATACCACATTTACGCGCGTTTTTCAGCAAATATGCGAGTAAATACACTACGAACTTTTTGCGTAGCATATTTTTGTTGCTGGTTTTTTCGACGTGCAAAAATACGCCACATAATTTAGAAGCGTAGCGGCTTTACGTGATAAAAATACGCTACAGAATATTCTTGTGGCATGTTTATCAGCAGAAATTTTTTTCTGCTGTGCAGAAAATGTGATAACCTAAAAAGTCGCTTCAAATTACATTACACCCGTGAATTGAAGCGCGATTTTGAAAACTGTAAAATCTGCTGCATGGCAGCAGTTTAAAGTCGCGTTGAAGTATAAAACGCCAATTAAACTGCTCTTTACCGCGTATTTATTGGCAGAAGGGCAGATTTTCACCCAACTGGGTCAGCAGAAACTGACAGTCATCAGGTATTGTATACAACGGTATTACCATCTATACTTGTGCACTACTGACCAATAAACCATAGCACTATACCTTGTATACTCTTTTGGGGTATTGGTAGTAGTCTCACACTGCGGAGTTCTAACCTAAGGCGAAGCCTGTTAAGTCCCCGAAGCAGGGTCCCCAATAGGAACAAAAGGGCCAGATTGGGTACCCAGGGAGGGCTAAGTTGGAAATATCCTCTACATTGGCGCCCAACGTGGGGCTAAGTTAGAAATACCCTCTACAATATTCTTTTAAAATACAAATTTTTAAAAAAAGAAAAATATTTACTCAGAGTTTAAAATCCCTGCAAGTTTGAAAAAACTTGATTGGAAACTACCAAAGAAGGAAATTTTTGGCAGAAAATGTCAATTTCACCATTTTTAATAAAGTTTGGGGTGAACTTACGGTCTGAAAATTTTGTCACGGAGATTTTGGACTCCAAAGACCTCCTACCACTGGTAAATTTCAAAATCCAAGCTTGAGGCGGATTCATTCCCCAAAACAAAATCATTCTATGTAGCTTTGTTTTCTCAAGTAGGTATGTACGTATGTACATATTTCAAACAGTTTGAAAATGGCATGAATTTTTTGAAATTTCTAAAATCAAATTTTTGGAAAAAATTTTTCAATTCTCATTTTTGGATAATTTTCGAAAAAATGTTGACTACTATGGGAAATTTTTGAGCTTGAATTTCTTAGTTTTATGCCCTTCCTTGTGAAATTATCGCATAAATTGAGTACTTGTTTCACTTGCCAATCTTTTCTACGAGTCCTCTAAACATCTAACGTGAGTTGAGAAACAAACCACCCTTAGAATATAAACACCAATGCACAAAATGAACCACACTATAGACAATCCGGCACTCTATTTAATTTCAATTTTCATCACCTAAACGCTAATGACTCGAAATCCCACAAAGGCAAAAAATAATCCGGTACTTTTTGCAGGAAAAATACCGCGTAAAATATATCATACAACCCTAACTATCTGTGCACTTGTTAACACACCACGTAGAAAAAAAAACTCGGGTCGGATTAAAACTAATGAAATAATTTTCACCGAGTGTAATAGTGTAGGTATATTCCACCTGTTGGGGATTCTTGTGTATAACCTGGCATACCGCTGTTGGTATTTCCACAGGTAGACTTCCATCCAGCCAAAGCAGCGAATAATATACTAGAAAAACGTGAGTATTATAATTTCCCATTACTCGCGTTGTCGTGGTTTATACAAGGAAGATAGAGAATTTCAACGCGTCGCTGATAATAATAGGTAGTAATAATGAAATAATGCACCAAATACTCGAAAAAATTAGATTAGCAGCGAAGCAGAAGCACTTAAAATAGCTCGAGAGCGATCTAATCAGCCGAATAATTAATCCCGCAACATCGTATCAATTCGCGTCCTGTGAAAAATTTCGACCTCCTGACACTCCGCTTCGCCTGCCACCCATTCGGAAACCTAAACAACATAATCTCGCCGATGGATAGCGCACGTCAACCCTAATACGCCAATTTATAAAGTAAACCTCGTATACAAACTGTCACATTAAACAAATTTCAACCACGTACCAGGGCATCGAAGCTTCCACCATATTACCTCGACGAAATTACATCTCACCTTCTGCGAGGACGAAGCTACGAATAAGAAGGAAGAAGAAGGAAAGAAAAAAAAGAATCCAACTTTCTTAATAAAACTCGTCGTATATCTCTATCAGCGGAATTTTTGACTTTAACGTTCGACCAGGCGGATTTTATTCCGAACAAAACACCTAAAAGGTGAAAATTTTACTCTATATTACTCTTCGTCAAAGGCAATTCCGGTTGGCATTAATGAATACCCCCAACACAACGACCTAGATTTTTTTTTTCAATCTTTGCACCGTTAACGACTAAAACTTGGATTTTTTATTTTTCACGTCTGACAAAAAGTACCTCATTTTCGGTATCCGCTTCGAATATAGAAAATATTTCGCTTAAGCTCGCACTACGAGCGAGGTCCGTGAACGTGAAATTATGACAAATACGTCACGTAATCTTCTGAAAACGTTTTCAAACTGTAAAATCTCGCAGAATTTTTCATAGGTACGCCAGCCAGTTGAAATTCCAACTTTTTTCCCCCTTCGAATAAGCGTCTTACTGGGTGTAAATTTTCAGATGAAATTTTTTCAAGTAGGTGTAGGTAGGCATAAATGGAACGTTAGTGCTATCGAAGAGGTTTTTTTCCTGTCGTAAATATGCGGATACTACGGTATTGCAAAATGACTAAAAGGAATTTCAAACGCGAATACCGAGAAATCACTGTTGAATATTATCGACAAAATACGTAGCTACGATTGATTGTGTAGATATGCGAACACGAGTAAGTAGATTTATGTTCGATTGAATTATGACATCGAATTTGTCAAATATGTATTTAAAAGAACGATTGGAATGCTATTCGCGAACTTGCCGGATGTTATGAAGATGTGAAAAAGAGGCTAGGTACCTATCAAGTGGGTTATAAATGTGCACAGTGTACCTTACCTACACTGTAAGAGATACACAGATAGTCGGGCAGTCCACATAAGGATCTATTGCACATTTGCACCCGCCCCGTCGATCCTCCAGGACCAGGACAACTTTATTTTTCTCAAAGGGGGAGTCCTATGGAACATTTCTAGCCCTTGTAATAATAATAAAAAAATTGCCCTACTTACAAAATGACGGCCATTTTGATTGACTGGTCAGTCTAAATCCCAGATTTTGCGTTCCTAGCTTCCTACATGGGACTTGTACGGAATTATTTAAACCTTATAAAGTAGATCGAAAGATCAGGCAAAAATTTATCACCTGTCAAAATTTCAAGTGCTAAAATGCCCTTTTCGATTTTTGGTGAATTTTTAAAAATCTTTAGGCCAAAAATCAGGGAAAAAATCAAAATTTTACTAAATTGACCAAGAAAGCTGAAATTTAGGATCTATCCTATTTTCGACACGCTAAATCGATTGGAAATTGTTTCAAACCGTTTTGAGCAGTTCTGGAGCCTCCAGCAGATTTTTGAAACTCGAAATTCCCACAAAATTTCATCAAATGGAATTGGAAAGCTGAATTTACCCTGCGAACTAATTTCAATACATCACGAAGTCAACTGCAGGTGGATTTCAAGTCGTTTTGGAGCATCTAGCGACATTTTGAAAATTACTGGAGCCTCCTGTAGATTTTTGAAACTTGAAATTTCCCAAAATTTAATCAAATGGAGATGGAAATCCGAAATTCATTCTGCAAACTAATTTCAATTCGCTAAAAGTCGACTGTTGGTGGATTTCAAGTCGTTTTGGAGCCTGCAGCGACTATTTGAAAGGTTGTAGGTATGGCGTTTTTTGGAAAATTGAAATTTCCAAAAAGTAGCAGGAAGTTTGAAAACCATTTGAATTCACCATGCAGTCGACTTCATATTGTATTGAAATTAGTTTGCGAAGTAAATTTCAGCTTGCTAACTCTATTTGATAAAATGTTGTTGGAACTTCAAGTTTCAAAAATCTGGTGAAGACTCCAGTAATTTTCAAAAAGTTGCTGGAGGCTCCAAAATAACTTGACCCCACCTGAAGTCGTGTTCAGAGGGTGTTAAAATTGAAGTGCAACGTAAATTTCGGCTTTCCATCTCGGTTTGATGAAATTTGAGGAAATTTCAAGTTTCAAAAATCTACTGGAGGCTCCAGTAATTTTCAAAAAGTCGCTAGAGGCTCCAAAACGACTTGAAATCCACCTGCAGTTGACTTCGTGGTGTATTGAAATTAGTTCGCAGGGTAAATTTCGGCTTTCCAACTCCATTTGATGAAATTTTGTGGGAATTTCGAGTTTCAAAAATCTGCTGGAGGCTCCAGAACTGATAAAAACGGTTTGAAACAGTTTCCAATCGATTTGACGTGTTCAAAATAGGGTATATCTCAAATTTCTGCTTTCTTGAACAATTTGGTAAAATTTTGATTTTTTCCCCTCATTTTTGGTTCAAATTTGATTCTCAAAAATTCACCAAAAATCGAAAAAGGCATCTTTAGCACTTGAAATTTTGACAGGTGATAAATTTTTGCATGATCTTTCGATCTACTTTGTAAGGTTTAAAAAATTTCGTCCGTCGATCCTGGGGGGGGGGGGGTGCAATAGATCCTTATGCGGGCTCCCCGACAAACATGAGTAGCTCTATTGAATTATGACCCACGCTAATAAATGTCCTAAAAAATTATTTATTCGATTATTTGAAGGGTCATTATGTGTGCATATTTTTTTTTTGCTTTTCTCACGTCAGTCAGGAGTAGTTAATTTCTTGATTCTTACGATGAGGGAACCTCAAAAATTTCAACTCGCTGGTTACGAATTTTACTAAATTATTGCATGTAGACCTCGTATACTTAGAGCAACTCTCGAAAAAAGTCCAGCGGCAGCTGGCAAAGAAAATGAGTCTGGAAGGGGGGATTTACATTTTCCTCAGTAGTCCTAAAATTGTACAAATTTATTAAAAATTAAATGATCAGTATTTTTGAGAAAATCTAAGCCCATCTACGTAGGTTAGGTGCCTTACTGCCTTACAAACGATTCTTTTTGTTTTTGCCAAACATCGATTTCGTCGACTTTTTAAATTTATACTTCAAACACGTTCGCCATGTTCAATTTTTAACGCTCCAAAGTTTCGTATTTCGATGCTATAATTTTTCGAAAATTTTTTCTTGCAAACTGTGTGTAAATTTTATCGCTATTTGTTCTTCGTTTTATAGCTAGTAAAAAAAAAATGCTCGAGCATTAAAATATAATTTTCAAAAAACATTTCATCCTTGTAAATCGCTGCACCGATTGTAAAACTTTCCAGACTTTGTATATTACTGTTTTAAAATGATTTTAAAGCGATTTAATTCGAAGCGTGTACGAAAATGGGAAGCTTGTTAAACTAAGAGATTTATATGTCCGGCCTTTTAGCGCAGAAAAGTCTTGTCTATTTGAATCGAGCACGAGGAGAAGTTTTGCAAGCGAAAGAGGAACCGGTAATTAAAAGTTGTCTGTAAAATTGCGACAACGTTTTATCTAGCTACGTTGACGCAAAATTAATCCTTTCTATTCGTTCAACTAATTATGTAATTGTTACGATTATAAACTCGCTAGATCTTGGGAGATTTTATTTTGTGTAGGTACCTGTTTACTTTTACACAGGTTCCAACCTTTGCGAAGTTCAAAAAACTCGGAAGTGAATTTTTGTCATCGCACGTATGCATACCTTATGCTCGAAGGAAAAAAAACATGAACTTGGGAAATAGTTGAGACACGCGATACATTGTACGTACTACGTACATCGTACGAGACCAAAATCGTCGTATAATAACGAATGCAATATTTTAAAAATATCATTCGTATTTGAAAACAGCTTGCGAGCTGATACGCGTTACTTCGAAAACAATCTAATCAAAAATAATAAATCGTTTTTTCCTCGCTCAATTGATACGTTTTGTATGGAACCCCTCCTCCCCCCTTCATCAGTTGAAAACGATATTACGTTGCTCTATTAAATAATACAAAACAGAAAATTCATGTTACTCACCAATGCCACAAAAAAGTGTCGGATGTAAAAGTTTTGTACTTACAGTTTTCAGAAAATTTGCTCAAGTTGAACGAACTGTACACTATACCGAACCATTCGCTGATAATGAGAAATTTATCGTTTTTCAAATCAGCTCGTGGTTCGTTTAATCGAGCAAATTCGTTCATCTTGAAAAATTGGTCAGGGATTTGCGAAAGTCTCGCTATATATTTACGTAATGGTCACGTATATGTTTTAGCCATCTTTACCTACTCTCTACACGGCGATCTTTTATCTTTAATTTCCTCCCTGGACCCGATTGCAAATTCTCTCAAACGAACGCTAGAATCTGCTACGTTAATTATTTATCTATCTACCCTAAAGAATCCGTACAATTGTCCCTGCTATTTATGTAACACTATTAAAGCTGTTAATGGAAATATCTACGGTTGAATCATCGTTCGGATATTTTAAGAAGACTTTTTCCTAAAATAGTATAAATTGTCTTTGTTTTGTTATCGAAGGAAAACACGACCTTCAGGTCGCTCATCGCGTCTTCATTTTTATCTCGACGTATTTCTTTTCTTTTCGAGCTCCCTTTTAAATTACGTACCGTTTCGTTCTATTTTTGCAGCCTTGTTTTGAAATTGAAACGAATATTATGTTACGAGTTGATTAATGGTGTATCGAGTTCACTGATTTTTCAACGTGGTATCGATGTGCCTGTGCGAGAGGGAAAACTTGAATTTGAATAGACACAAAACGTACACCTATCGTGTTTGTGAAAATTTTAGCACGTAATGGAGATGTAATGTGATAAATAGGCCTGCTTATTTAATAAATAAATTCGAGCGTTTTCAAGAATGTTTGATTTTTGGAAAGAACAAGTTTTAAAATGTAATAACCAAAACCGAAATTTCAGTTGCTCTTACTTATTAATTTTTCAATAGTGGGCCTGCACAATTTTCTAAACTTGTGTGATTTTTTATTAAAATTTCTGAAAAATTAGTCTCTTACTCTGATGTTACGAGTAGGTAATTTTTAAAAATCAGGTAAATTTAGGTAATCATTTTCAAAATTTAAACCAATACAGAACCTCCAACTCTCAACAAGATTTCCATTCGGTCAAGATTTCTTGAAATTCTCTACCGAGCGAGGATCAGAAATTAATTTGAGGGATAAAAAAATATGATTTGTTGAGTTTCTTGTGGTTTGGGCGCGACTTCGAGTCAACACACCCAAAAAAAAAATTTTTTTAAGCCTAAAATTCACAAAAAAATTATCAAAAAAAAGTCGAAATATTATTTTATTGAGCAACTACAACTACATATGAGAATCGTCATTTCTAATCACAAGTCGAGTTTCTTGGGGTATGGACGCAATTTCGAGTAGCCCACCAAAAACGGTATTTTTTGAGTTTTTGACTGCTTGGTGACTTGTTGGTGACTGATTCACCAAGGAGTCACCATATGAATTTTCTTCTTCCTTATGGTGAATTATTGTTGAGGAAATTGTCAGAATGTACTTCTAGCCCTTGAAACATTTTTTGACTGTCTGGTGACTTTTTGGGTGAATTATGGTGACTTCTTGGTGACAGATACACCAGAGAGTCACCGTGTGAGTTTTTGCCTTTATTATGGTGAAATATCAGTGAAGAAATCTCCAAAATGTAATCCCACTCGACAAACATTTTTTGACTGCAGGTGACTTTTTGGTGAATTCTGGTGACTTTGTGGTGATTAATTCACGAAGAAGCCACCATGTGGGGTTTTGCCTTTATCATGGTAAAATATCAGTGAAGAAATCACTAGAAAGTAATCCAATCCCACAATAAACTTTTTGACAGTTCGGTGACTTCATTGGTGAATTTTCGCCAAGGAGTCATCGTGGAAGGTTTCTTATTCCTTTTTGTAAATTATTGGTGAGGATATCGTCGAAACGTACTCCTGGCCCTTGAAACATTCTTTGACTGTTCGGTAACTTTTTAGTGAATTCTGAGGAACTCTGGTGGATTCTGGTGAATTCTTATGAATTCTGATAAATTCTGATGGCTTCTGATGAGTTCTGGTAGGTTCTGGTGAATTCTGGTGAATTCTGATGGATTCTGGTGAATTCTGGTGGATTCTGATGAATTCTGGTAAGTTCTTATAAATTCTGATGAATTCTGGTGAATTTTAATGATGATGAATTCTGATAAATTCTGGTAAATTCTGATGAATCCTGATGAGTTCTGGTGAATACTGGTGATTTTTGGTGAATACTGGTGATTTTTGGTAAATTCTGATGAATTCTGTTGACTTAGTGGTGACTGATTTACCAAGGAGTCACCATGTGAGTTTTCTTAGTCCTTGTTGGGAATTATTGGTGAAGAAATCACCAGAATGTATTCCTGGCTCTCAAAAAAATTTTCTGACTGTCTGGTGAGTTTTTGGTGAATTCTGGTGAGTTATGGTGAATTCTTGGTGACAGATTCACCAAGGAGTCACCATGTGAGTTTTTGCCTTCGTTATGGTGAAATATTAGTGGAGAAATCACCAGAATGTAATCCCACCCCACAAACACTTTTTGACAGTCTGATGATTTCTTGGTGAATTCTGGTGACTTGTTGGTAACTGATTGACCAAAAAGTCGCTTTGTGAGTATTCTTCTTCTTTATGGTGAATAATTGGTGAACAATTCACCAGAAATGTACTCCTGGCTCTTGAAATATTTTTTGATTGCCGATGACTTGTTGGTGAAATGAATTCTGGTGACTTTGTGGTGACTTATTTTTAAGAAGGAGTCACCATGTGAGTTTTCTTCTTCCTTAAGTATAGGGAATTATTGATGAAGAAATCACCAGAATGTATTCCTGGCTCTCGAAACATTTTCTTGACTTTCTCGTGAATTCTGGTGAATCCTGGTGACTTCACAGTGACTGTGGGCTTTCATATTTCTGATGGAAAATAATGGTGGATAAATCAACAAAATTTCCTCACAGCACTTAAAAATTTTTCCAATAGCCTCGTGACTTCTTGGTGAATTCTGGTGACTTTATGGTGACTGATTCATCAAGGAGTCACTATGTGTGTTTTCTTCTTCCTTATGGTGAATAATAGGTAGGTAAACAATTCACCAGGACGTACTCCTGGCCCTTGAAACATTCTTTCACTGTCTGGTGACTTTTTGGTGAATTCTGGTGACTTCATGGTGACAGATTCACAAGGAGTCTCTATATGAGTTTTCTTCTTCCTTATGGGGAAATATTGGTGAAGAAATCACTAGAAATGTATTCCTGGCTCTGAAAACATTTTCCAACTATGTCTGGTGATTTTTTGGTGAAGACACTTTTTTAAAATTTTATTGATGGAATTGGCCTGAAATTTAAATTTTAACGCGTTTGTACCCCTGTGGAGTGTGGAGCCAGCACAGTTTTGCGATTATGCAGCTGTAAATTTTGTGACGGACTACTCTAAGGGTTTTCGTATTTTTGAAGAAAAGAATCGGGGTCAAATAAATTACTTGAACAGTCGTAAGGTTTCGTCGTGAGATCAAGTCTCCGTACTATACTTACTTGTATTTGGGAAAAGAACAAATATCGACAATTCGACATATTGATATTGAATGCTTTTTTTTCGTCTTGTAACACTACGAAATCAAAATTCTATCGCAATTCTATTCCAAAAGTTTTCAAACAGAAAAATTCAATTCGAAGTAAACGTGATAAAGCTTTGAAGTACTTTGTCGCGTTCTTGATCAAAGAGATTCGACGCTGTGCAATTTACTAGCTACGAAATTTTGAAAAACTAGCGAATGCACGCTCCACTTACATGACTATATCTACGAGTACCATAGGTTAATACATATGTGAGTGTGTAGAGGAAAAAATCACTACAGAGATATACCAACCAATATAATAATATGGAGAGATGAGAGATGATTTGAGAGAGAAAAACGTGTCGAATAAAAACGTTCGATATGTTGTTGAAAATTGCTCAACAAGTACACGAAAAAAGCTCCGGCTCTTTTTAAATTGAAAGTACTGTACGGCGAGTGTGATTTCATTTTTAGGCTGAAAAAACATCATGTGGGATTTATCGTTCAGTGCTCCCTGCTTTGGAATTAAAATTGATTCGTGTTTTCGGTGTACCCTGATGTCGATTGATACCTTTCTCAAAGTACTCTTTCCCTCCTCACAAACTACCTCCAAAATTTCATTTTTTTTAAATCAAAGAACATCTACCTTAAAAAAAATTTTTTTCGATGTTATTTTTCACTCGAACCTCTTTTTTACGATTTTCGAAAACTTATCCTTTGAATTTTTTGTACCTATATTTGCGTTTCAGAGGGTTGATTTATGTGTAAGCTACCTGTTTGATAAATCGAATGATGATTTATGGGAAAATTAATTTTTTTTCTCATCCAAAATTGAAAATTCGTTGAATTTGAATGGATGATTTTACGGTAATTTTTTTAGAATGTCAAAAACGTGCTAAATTTAATGGAGGTTCAAAAATCATCCAGAAATGCATCTCACAAAATCCTTATGAACAAATTCCAAAATTTTACTCCACTCTCTTGATAAATTTCCAGCAAAAACGTTCCATAAACTTGGAAAAATACGCGAAAACAATACGAATATTTTCTTCATACATGACCTGGCTGTAGCTGGCGCTAAGCAAAGCAAAGTGCCATATAAACAGCGTCAAACCATACAATCGTTTACCATTTGATCCACGTGACTACAAACGATGATGATAAACAATAAATACAATAAAGAGCAGGATCTTCTGATACGAGTATATGAAAGCGTTATTGTTGACGCTGCGGAAAGCTTTTAATAGAAAATAAATTCGACGTTAGTAAAGTGTCTTTGTTGAAAATCTCGTGCTCGAACGTATAAAGAACGTCAACGAATGAACGCCGCCGTCTTAAGAGAAAAAATTTCTTTATATGTTCGTTGTTGATATATAATCTATCGCATTAAAAATTTTCATCCTGCTTTATTCATATATACTCGTACTATACCTACCTACGATGCTTAAGCTTAAATCCTCTTCAACTTGGACGATGAAGAATTTCACAACCTTCTCGATTCTCGCAGAACGTCGAAGAAAAGATCTTATTGAGCCAAGAAAAGGAAAGATTTCCATCGATTGGTTTTTCTTTTCTTTGTTGTAACCAAGGATTTGTCGCGGTTTCAACGTCTCCCATTCTTGTTGTGCTCGGTTTAACGCACAACGAGAAGTTTCAGTTTTGTTGAAAAAAAAGACTCACGTTACAGCAACAGGGAAGAAATCGATTAGATGAGGTGTAACGATATAATTTGGTTTTTATAACACAATATACACTTTCGTAGGCCTATCTATACGAGTAAAAACGTCGAGTACAAAATGGTGCGCCGAAGAGACGTTGAACCCTTAAAAAAATGGCTAAAAATACGAGCTGGTTTTTCGATTCGCGAAGCATTATGCTGATAAAATGTGCTGGCTGACGATGTTCAGTACGGATTAGTATGGTATCTGTAACGACGTCAGTTTAGGTTTCCAGTTGAAATTTTAATTTAAACAGCGAGTATTACCTGCCTGCAACCTACGCCTAAATACCAACTTATTCGCAGCTTGTGATAAACTTTTAGCGAGAGTTTTTTCCTCATCGTTCCAAATTCGCAACTTCTTTCTTCTTTTCCTTTCTCTTTTTTTTTTCATTTCTTCTTCGTGCTCTCGATCCCCTTTCCCCCCTTCGTTTATATCTTTCTCTTCAAAGGCAACAAGTGTTTTGAAAAGCTGCAGCTTCTTCTTGATGTAATACAACGGCGAGTGTTTCTTGTGTAAGCACGACGAGTTGAATTTCATTAAGCTTGTCACATTATTAATGATAAATTCAGCCGGTTAGTGGATTTTTTGTCGCGCTAGATGTAATTAATGGGTTTAGTTCAAGTGTCAATTTTGCCATTGTCAGCATGCTGGTTGGCTCGACGAAGCGTGCAGTTTCGGCTAAACTATCAAATTTGCTGCTCGAAATGTGTTAATGTCGTCGTTTATGAGTAAGAGCGGGATTTGAAAATTTTCAGATAGCCTGAGCTTCAGAAATTTACAGAATTACGAATCGTCGTACATAGGGTGCGAGATTGCCTTCGAGGTATTTTTCCTAGGTAGGTATATAGAATTCGCGTGATATAAAGAAGATTTTCAAACGCTGACACAAGCAGGAAGAGGGATACCATTTTGGAAAATTTTCGCACGTATTCTTATCCAAATTATTATATTTTCAAGTCGATTAATTCTTGTGTTGCGAAATTGTTTACACGATTTAATTTTGCTATCGACTGTACATAGTGTATCCTGTGCCGCGTGAGAGGTATACCATAATAAAACTTGAAAGAGCTTATTAAATTTCAAATTCCGTTCAACTCTTGTTTACTTTTATTTTTGGCGGGTACGAATTTCCGTTTTTATTTCCAACACGATGTTTAATTTCGCAGCAACAAACTTCGGATCGTAGGTACCTAAGGTATATATATGAGACACGATAGCGTGATTTGGTAACGTAATGAAAATTGCGCAAAAATGAGGGGATTATTTTCCAATTTGTATTTATTTTCTTTTCGCGCGCTTTTATTAGAATGAAAAAAATTATAATTTTATCTCATTCTATTGAAATAACACGCCGCCGAAAAAAGGGCCCGAAGATGATAACTTTATGGGTTCACGTGCTCTCCTAATATTTATAAGCTGAATTTGGATGAAATAATTTTTTTAGATGAGCTCACGTCGTGTATGTATGTACTTAGTTGATTTTTTTTATATAATGTTTCCGCCTGTGCTCGTGTAACTACCTATCTGAGGATAATACGATGTATATGAAAATATATGGCGGATTTGAAAATGTTAATTTTAGCGAATCGAGGTACTATTTTTCTGGCTCCGTATGAAATGTAATTTAACTTCGGGGTATGTTTTTTATTGGTCGAATTTTTCTTACTTTGTTTTATAATGTGCTCGTTTATACAGATACCTACCTATAATTGAAGTGTGCGAGATGTGGTGGAATTATGGGAGGGTAGGGGAAGAGGAATGTGATGAGTTTTGGGTCTATTTTCAAATTGACGCGTGGAATTATGAAATAGTGGTCTCATGATTTTCGTTGTGAAATGAAAATTTGAGTTTTTCGGCTATATTTATCCCCACCCCCTTCTTTCCGAAGCTACGATAGTGAGCAGAAGTCGACGAAAATAAACTTTTAAGTTCATAAATTTTCGCCTCATTTAGGTACATATTTTCTGAATTCAGATTCCAATTCTTGAAAAAAAAAATTAGTAAAAACAAAAAAATTGGAAGAATGATGAGTTGTGGGAAGGGGCACACAAAAACAGGTGCATCAAAATTGTCCTTATTATGGATCTTTGCTTTGAAAAGAATGCATTATTGAACTTTTTTTTAGTTTAAAATTTTTACAATTATTGATTTCTAAACAACTTTAAACATTATTGTTCAATCAAGTAATCCCTCGCCACGGGTTTTCAAGCTGTGTTGATTCCCTTTTGCAGCCCCCCTCCAAAAAAATTAAAAATTCAAAAAATTACCAAATTAAAATAATGAACGAGAGTTGATGATTTTTTTTTTTTTAATTCACTATTTCCGCGTCAGAATTTTTCCAAATAAGTTAACCTTCTTTTCAAAAGAAGCTTCTCACAGCTCTGGTCTACTTCTGTAAATTTGGTCCACTAGTCTGGAGCCCTCAAAATCAAAAAAATGAAATAAAAGAAAAGTTGATGAAATATAAGTACCTATTTTTAAATTTCTTTGTAAGAATTTTAGGAGAGACCCTTCTCCTGATCTTCCAAAAATGAAAAAATCTCTGATATTCATTTTATTGAGAAATTTTTATTTAGTTTGGGGGGCTTCGCACACACGAGGTCCAAAATTATTTAAGAGTCTGATGGAGGTTTTTTTTTTGAAAATACTTATGTTATTTAGAGCAATTATAACAGTGAAACTGAAAACAATTGAAAATTGATTTTTTTAAACTTTGAGGAGGGGGGAGGGGTGGGAGGAGGTTATACAGAAAGACCAAAATTATTACTCGTTATAAAATCTGATGCAATTTGAATGAATTCGCAGAAATGTAAAATTTTTGAAAAATTTTCATCGACTTCTCCTTTAGGTACTTATGTAATGCACTTATTCGTTTTTTTAAATTCATTTTTTTTTTTTTTGAATTATGGAGAAGCCTGTACAGAAGCTCAGAAGTCAGAATTGGTTTGGAGATAGGAATGTTTTTCTCGATTAGAGGGAGTTATTTGGAAAATTCTGATGCATGAATTGAGAATAATTTATAATGGACCTGAATTTTTTTTATTACTTTTTGTAAATATTTTCAAGCATTTGTAACGTTTTCACCAAGACCCCTTGATATTTACCCAATTGAAGGGGAGGGGGGAGGTGAATAATAATTTGCAGGGATATCTTCCCTATAAAAACTAGTAACTTTGGAGGGTCTTGAAACCTATTCGAGAATAATATTGCTCATTGAAATTTTATTAAAACGTATTTTTTCTTCCTTATTTCTGAAATTTGTGAAGTTTCTCATTCACTGCTTAAAAAAAAGACGATGGTAATTTTAAAAATATGTAAAATTCTTGAAATATTGAAAATTTCAGTTTTTGCAATATGAGGGAAAAAGGAGGGAAGAAAGATGGAAGGTAAAAGGTTCAATAGGTAATTCAAAAAATACATATAATTTTATCAAAAAAGATGGTAAAATTCAAGTTTTTTTTTTTTGAGAATTGAGAACTCTCAGACCTCTTCGAAAGGATATGAAATCTCTCATACCTATATCAAAAAAGAAATTTCACCATAATTTTCCATTATATGTACCTAATCCTACAAAATTAGAAAAAAGTGACATTTTGACGAGCTTTATTGAAGATTGAACTTCCATCATCCAAATGAGGTTTAGTATTTTGATTATTTTTCCAAAATTTTTTTAACGAAGTGATTTTTTTCGGTTAAATATTTGAAACTTCCAATCTCATCCAGATAATAAGGATTCTAATGAGGGGTGGAGGGGGCGGGGGTCTGGAATTCTAATGAATTATTGGTGAATAAAACTTGCAGTATTGCACCAAAGTCGTCAGGGCAAAATTTAAATATTCTACTTGGAGATTCAAAATTTATTCAAAAATATGATGAATTGTACAAGTTTTAATTTCTAGGACTGGAAGTTAAGTATGTTGAAATTCTTTTCGCTTGGCTGATGTTTGCGTCATCGTCATGTCAAACAATAATTCACTAGAAAATTTCTTTATTTGAAAAAACATGATTCTTGATGGTCGTAAATTTGTGCCATGAATAATTTTCACGAAAATTTTGTAATTTTTAGATACATTGTTGCACACAATTCACATTGTGTTGGGAGGGCTCTACACGTCTACAGTCAGATTAAATCGCTTGAAATTTCCACAGAAAACCTAATTTTGGGACCACTAATGAAATTTTTCAAGGCAATTTATCTTGTAAAATTATAATGAACTTGATAATCAGCCTATAAGGTTATCCTTACAATTACGTCAGAGGTACTGATTCTAAATTTATAAAAATGTGGCCCGTATGGAATTATAGATGTAATTTTATCAATTTGAAGGTAAATCTAGTTGTAAGTATTTTTCTTGGTTGTATTTTTTCATATTCAAAAAAAGCTTTGGTCAGCATTTTTTGAAATGGTATAGAGGCCCTTTTGCTTGAATCTACCTATCCATCACTTTTGGTTAAGCTCTGTGACTTGCGTATCAACCTACTTACTATTTTGTAGAATATTCCACTTGTAAAATTTTCGTGCCATTTGAACGAGTAGAAGTATACTTACATTATGGCAAGTACATACATGCTAAAAATATCCACACCAGTATTTATAACACGCATAATATCAAAAAAAATCGCCCAATACTACCTAAGTAAAAAAATTCACAGCGTCTCGACTTCATTATTATTAGATTGAATTTTTTTCGATTAAATTAATTAATCTTACATAATTAATATTTAATTAATTACTCGAAGACATTTCCTAAAAACGTTACAAAAAACCAGATTACCGTTACGAAAAGTTGTTCATTCGTAAAAAAAAAAAAGTACGTATACCCAACTATTTCTTTTAATTAAGGCTGGAAAAGTTTCAATTTTAATATGAATTTCACGCAGATTTTTTTTTGGAAAAAATTCAAGGCGCAAAATATGGTCTTTTATTTCGAAACGAATATTTTAAAAATCCAGCTCAAGATTGAAAAACTTAAACATTTTTTAGGTAAACAAATTTAACGCAGGATGTTTATAAGTTTGAAACGTGAGAACGAGTTTTTTTGCGCTTTTCTCCCCTTCATTTCTTTTCTTATACGTACGTATCCGTAGGCCAAAAGCGATGAGTTTTATATGGTGAATCTTTCTGCCTACCGTTTCAAAAGACATATACTCTGTAAGAAGATGGCAAAGAAAAAAAAACTTGTTGCTTGAATATTTTAACGATTTTTTTTTATTTTATTTTTTTTTTCACCAAGAGTTTGGAGTTGAGAAACATTCGAGGATATGTTTTTGTAGCGACGATTTGTTGGATTTTAACGCCGTTTCAATTTAAAGGATTTTGTTTTTATGAAAGCAGAGTGAATTTTTTTCTTTAGTTGGTGGAAAGTTGTACCATCGGCGTCGATGTAGAGAAACGAATTAGAACGGTGGGAATACTTTGTTGGGTTTTTTAAAATATATAGGTATTTTTTTTTTTTTTTTTTTTGAGAAATGAAGTATACAAGTTGAACTGAACGTAATGCTATACGCTGAATGGATCATTAACATGTAAATTTATGGCATGAATTTGTTGCGTGTTTTTTTTTTGCACTTTATGTAAAACGAACGAATCTAGGCGAAACGAGATACTTACTTTTTGAAGCAAACTTCTCGCATAAATGAACTTTCTTCGAGTTAGTTTTGAGGTAGCACCGGATGTGACGATTAAAACGGGTTAATTTATTTTCGTAGAAATTTTCATTGTTGGTGTGTTGGGTTATGTGATGATGTCATTGTCTGAATTAACAAAATTATTGTTTGTATTGAAAATATGTATTTCGAAGTGTAATCGTTTACGTTTTGTGGATGAGTATTTATGGCATTACTTTCTGTATGAAATCGCTGTTGAAATTTGCAATGAAAGGTGATAACTTCCACGAAATTACATTGCTGAATTAGATAATTTAACTGCAAAATGAAATTATTAGAATATTTTATTAGCATTTTCAATTTTGTGGTATTCTTTGAGAACTGAAAAATTGCAAAAATTTGATAAAGGCCCAAAAATAATTTGAAATCATCGTAAATCAATTTGAGTGGTCGGAAATGTGGCAAGTAACAAATTTCAGCTTTCTATCTCAATATGATCAAACTTTAATACTTACCTTTTGTGTGAGTTTCCAAAATTGGCTTTCATGCTAATGAAGGGACTTATATAAATAAATTATAAAAATACATAAAAATATTAAATAAGTACCTATGCTCAACTAATTCGAATTGCATTTTTTTTTGTTTCAGGTGAGTAAGAACTTTTGCAGTTAGAACAATAGAATAATTATGCAGCATTCAAGTAAGAAAGTAAAAGTCATTTTTAATGATTTATGGGGAAAATCGCGAACCTATTGATAGAATAAAGCAATGGTGTGGGTTTCTTGGTGAACTGTAAAAGGGAAGGAGTACTCGTACATGAAATTTCTCTGCAGAAAACCGTAGAGAATCGAATTTTTGCTTTTTGTGCAATCTATAATAGCTCATTTTCCTCGAGGAGATCTCGTTCTCAAGCAGTTCGTTGCCAAAGTTTGACGACTTTTTCAAAGACCTTGAACATTTTTGAGCTTCTGCGAAGTTCAGAACATCTGTCCACATTCAAACAATTTTTTCTTTTTCTACCCCTCCAATTTTTATTAAAATAGAATTTTGAATAATACTGTAGGTACATCTAAAAATAAGGTCTTGTAATATCATTTTCGTCCTATTTGGGGGGGGGGGGCACAGTGGGATGTGCAAATATTTAGGAGGAAAAAAATCGAGAAATCGAAAAAAACGAACTGCACTAACATGACCAAAACTCAATCCCAACGTGTACTATAACCCTCAAATGATTTGCTTCGACTTGTGCTGGCAATTCGAACGCACGTTGTGTCGGTAGAGCAGCATGTTGAATAGAAGTACCTGGTTTCGCAACAAGATGCACTTGTTTAAACATACGTGAATTTTCGTGACATAGGCGTTGATGTTGATACCGTTGATGTTGTCTTGAAGCATTTTTAACGTAGATTTCAAAAATATGCTTGTTTTTTAGTTTTGATGTTCCATAGGCTGAGTAATCTTTAATTAAAGTCAGTACATTTTACTATGTAATTTCAACATAAACTTCAAATTTTGAAAAAAGCCTTGATGTATCCTGAAAAACTATTTTCACGAAAAGTACCACTGAAATGTGTACTTTTACATGGTTTTATCAATTTTTGCTACAACTCGCAACATTGGGCAAAAACAAGAAAAATACAACTAAAACTGATGTATTATTGCTACGAATCATCAATTTTTTGAAAATAAGGGTTTGGTGGGTAAAAATTGGCACTCTAAAGGCCAGGAGGCTACCTAAAACGAGCATAATTCAAAAAAAAAAAAAAAGTTTCCAGTAGTACCTACCTACTAATACAGTCAAATATGGATTTCACATGGAATTAATTGGGGGAAACATTTTTTTACACCAAAATTCTCGGGATGGTGTCCTAAATGACATACTAAAACCCACCCAAAATCCGCGTGGAGCTTCTCCCCCCAGACCCACATTTGTGCCACCTAGCACAGTTTTTCGCGATTTTCTCGCGAGGAGTTGATTTTACGTCAAAAGTAGCTTTATTTTTGTGTTCTACGTCAAATTTCCGATCTAGTGATATATCAACTGTCCTTCTACCCCTAAGGGGGTGGGGCTAGAACCATTCAAAAAGGGGGGTTTCCTGAAAAATACCTAAAGGCTATAGGCGCCTAAAAGGGGTGAAATGGTCCCGAAAGCGTTCGAGTTGATATTAGCATGGAAGATGGGTACCATTGAGAAACTTCCGCGTGAAAAATTTCAGATCCACATCCTCTCCCTTAATTTCAATAACGCTTTTCTCAGCCCCATTTTAACCGATTTTGAAAATTTTTCAGTATGTTATGTATATTCTTAGTAGGAAGTTTCTCAATGGTACCCATCTTCCATGCTAATATCAACTTGAACGCTTTCGGGGACCATTTCACCCCTCTAAGGCGCCTATAGCCTTTATGCATTTTTCAGGAAACCTCCCTTATTTTTGAATGGTTCTAGCCCCACTCCCCTTGGAGGTAGAAGGACAGTTGATATATCACTAGATCGGAAATTTGACGTAGAACACAAAAATAAATCTATACTTTTGACGTAAAATCTACTCCTCGCGAGAAAATCATGAAAAACTGTGCTAGGCGGCACAAATGTGGGTCTGGGGGAGAAGCTCCACGCGGATTTAAGGTGGGTTGTAGTATGTCATTTAGGACACCATCCTGAGAATTTTGGCATAAAAAAAATGTTTCCCCAATTTATTCCGAGTTGAGTTCTCATATGAGCTAATTTGACTAGATTATACAGACATCCACCAATTTTCAAAATTTCGAGTCTTTACTTTCTCCCCCTGCCACTTCCTTATGGTTTTGAGTGGAAATATCTTCAAAATCGTGTTCAGCACATCAAAAAACCTAGATTTAGACACCCCACATGAAAATGTTCAAAATTTTGAGTTTTTACCCCCTCCCCCTACCTCTCCTTTGGGGTTTTGAGTAAAAATACCTTCAAAATCGTGTTCAGCGCATCAAAAAACCTAGATTTAGACAGCCCACATGAAAATGTTCAAAATTTTGAGTTTTTACCCCCTCCCCTACCTCCCCTTTAGGGTTTTGAGTGAAAATACCTTCAAAATCGTGTTCAGCGCATCAAAAAACCCCTATACCCCAACTTTCAATTTTTTTCCTCCTAAATATTTTCACATCCCACTGTGCGGGGGGGGGGGCGTGAAGCACATAGTTTTCAAGCAGCCGATGGTCTTTATACTAATTATTTTATTTTTGCTTCAAAGTTTAACCCCCAAAGTAGTTCAATTTAAGAGAAAATTATTTCGTTTTTTCTCATTTCCTCGCAAGTATGAATGAAAAAAAATGGCGCCAAAAGTTCCCAAAGTTGAAAGCAATATCTAATTTTTGCGTCAGAATTCTCTTTTGTTACCGGTACCTTCTATTTCAGAAAGGACTTTTTCCAGTCCCCAAGAAATGATTACCTTACTGTGGACCTTCACCTCCCCCCCCCCCATGAAAAAAAATTAATAAAACAGTATTGAACATTTTTTTTGAATAACCTACATCGCAGGCTAAACAATATCGGTACTTGTTCAAAATTCTTCAAATTTGAGAAAAATCAGAAAAAAAATTTGTAGAAGCAATTTTTATAACATCTTTATCCTTTCATTGTAACATGATTCTATGAGAAAATTATTTTGAACCTTTTCCGCATGAAAACGATAATTTGTCAATATTTTATTATAAGAAGAAGGGTACATACTTGAAAGCAAAATGGCTTGGGATGTCAGGGAGGGGTGCCTTTGAAGAAAATGGGTTACCTGGAGGGGATTTTGATACAAAAATAGAAAATTTTTTTGAAAAAATTTATTTTCATTTGTTCGATTTTTTTTAACTTAGTTCTGTTTTTTTTCAGGAGAAAGGGGCAACATTGTTTATAGGATTGTATTATCTTTTCAGGGTGATTCTGTCACGAAAATTGACAATTTTGAACAAATTCTTCCATTTGAATTTTTTTTATTTTTTCAAACTTGGGTCTTTTGTATTGAAGAGCTAATATTATTTAGAGCACCGGAAGAGGTCTCCTTGAGGAAAAGGAGGATGAAATAAAGAAGAGAAGGAAGGGAAAGAGAAGGAGAGGGGGAGAATAAGGAAGAATGAGAAGAAGGATTAGTTATGATGCCACGAAAATTGAAAATTTTTCTTTTACCTACATATAATTACTTTTTTTTAAAATTATTTTGAACTGGGAGGTTCTCATGCTCTTTTATTTGAGAAGAATGCAAAAAAAAATTTCCACAAGCAGGCTTATTTCTCTATTTGAAATACACAGTGAATAAGCTTAGTTGAAAAAAAATCGAAATATTACGTTAGATAACCTATAAGGAGAATCAAAAAATACGTAAAATCACCGTACATCATACCCCAAAATCTACAATACAAAAATCCAACCCACATAATAATAACAGTTTGCCACGCACAGCACATTCCCAAGTTCAATCACCTTTTTCGCAAAAAGAAACGTTTTTTTATTCAAAAACAGGCGTCTTCGTGTCTGCAATGCAGAAAAAAATCCAACCATTTTTTTCATTCGTACTGGGCAATTATTACCCCTTAATACGTAGGCTAATTTGTGTATTACAATGTGCATTACGTTGTCATTATATCGTCAAGCTTGGTAAATACGATTACAGTAGGTACTAGGTAGGTATCGTATCTGGGCTATGGGCTGTGTGCAGAAGCAGAATCAACATAGTGGAAATTTTTACGTGGGTTTTGTCGCCTCCAACACGTTAGAATAATTTGATTACTTTTTCTCAGCGGTATGCTGAGGAAAATGTTGTCGTTTCATGACGATAGCGCTGCGGATGGTTTTTATACGTGATGCTGATGCATATTCAACAGTGCAAAATTTTTCTCACAATGCTGTTGTAATTATAAGGTCGTAGTGGTGCAGTATTCGTTTAATTTTTCTCGCTTTTAATTGCAGATTTGCGGAATTTACCTTGGTAGCTCTCTCCCTGTACCTTTACAAAGGTGTCATAGGATATCTATTTTGTCAAATGTAAACGTGCCCATTCGTATTGTATTCACCTACGAATATACGTATGAGTAGAATTATGTCAAAAATATGTTCCTATTCCTAGTAACTAGCTACTTACTCCCTAGTCCCTACCATATATTTAGCTCTATTTGAAACGCTCAGCTGCGTATAAGTAACGACGACAACGACAACAGCGACACAAAGAAATAAAGCTACAACGTTTTTTTTTCTCTTGGCTGGTGTTGTGTTAGATTATGAATGAATTCGCGCTCATGATATGTGGTTTATAGACGAGAAAGGTGACAAGAGAGATGAGTGTATACCACCATACGTATACTTTACACGTAAAAAATTCAAAAGTGTCAACGATAACAAAACAGCAAAAAAATAAAATGAAAAAACTCGAGGATATAGGCTTTTTGAAAAACATAAAAAATTTATTGATTCGACGAAAACAGGAAAATATTGTGTGGGGGTTGCTGAGCTGGTAACTGAAGTAATTGACAATGTTTGTGACACAAAAGGAAAAAAATACTACCCATAATATGTATTTTACGACTTACTCGTTAGGGAACGCTCTTATTTAAGGTCTTTGCTGGAAAAAAAAAACTTTGATGTGCAGAACCTCCTACATTTATTCGTTT
The DNA here is from genome assembly GCF_950023065.1 of Planococcus citri. Classification (NCBI taxonomy): domain Eukaryota; kingdom Metazoa; phylum Arthropoda; class Insecta; order Hemiptera; family Pseudococcidae; genus Planococcus; species Planococcus citri. The sequence goes on along the minus strand of NC_088680.1, from coordinate 42,408,889 downwards.
AAATTTGAAAAAAATGATTCTCAAAATTTAAACTTTGAAAAAAAGAAGATTAAATTTTATGGGCGTAAATTCAATTCTGATCAAATGATTATTTTTTTTCTTGTTATGGTTTAAAACAGCAAACATTCCTCTAATTCAATAGATGATTCGTTGATTAAACAATTATAGATAATAATTCGATCATGATTAAGTATTTTGAAACGTCTGCCAAAGAGAGAGGGGGGGGGGGAGTTGAATGTCTCGCAGTTTAAAGAAATCAGTTTTCCCTCCATTTTCATTTTCGACACTTGAATTGGAAGGTTGTGTGCTTCCAAATTTTTGAAAAATACAAAAATTCATCCAATCAAAAAATATTTGATTCAAACAATAAAATTAAAATGGATACTTGAATTTTAAAGCATGCGAGAGCGACACTTGAAATAATCTAGAGAATAGGGTTGAAATACGAACTAAATAGGTGTTCCCGAATTTTTTTCAATATTTGGAGACGTCGCACGTTTTTTTCTGAATTAAAAAATACAGCGTCACAACACAGTGCTTGAAAATGATTGAATAGCTGATTTTTTAAATTTTAAGGCATCTCAAACCCCTCTTCTCCCTCTCAGCTCACCATAAATTATGCCCTTATAGTCTTCAGATGGCTCACTTCAATTTTTTAGTTAAAAAATTGTCGAATCTGCCAAATTTTCGCTGTTTTTAAAAACTTTCCGGTTTTCTCGAAACCCTTGCAAAGTGTTCTATAATATCAAAATTTCTCTTTGAGGTTATTCACTTTCTGGAATATTTTTTGTTTTTTGAAGTCTAAGGAAATTAGTTAGATGCCAAAATATTGAAAAAATAATTTGAAATATCAATTTTTGAAGTTTTAAGGGCCGGCATTGGACTCTTCTTCCTCGGATTGTCTCATGATCCTACCACACCAAATATGACTGAAATATTCAATATTTTTGATTAAAAAAAAAAATGCATGAAATAAAATGATTTTGCGATGAGGCGTGGGGGGGGGGTTATGATTCGAATTTTCGAAATAGAAGTAACCCCCCTTTTCCCAATCCTAGCTTCATCAATACCGTGCTACAGTTCGACCAGAACTGCAAAAAAGTATATTTTTTTCGCCAATAATTGTCATGAAGTCTTGCTTCTTGCTAAAATTGCCTAAGTCTTTACTTTCTGAAAAAATTGATAAAAAATAGCGTTCCATGGAAAATTGCTGAAAAATTTCAAAGTTTTCCTTTTTTTAGAACAAGTGTCTAAAATTGCAGTTGAAGGGTTTAATTCCAAGTCGGCCCAAGTCCATTTTTATCATTTTTGAGTTAGCAGCGCCATCTGGTGGTACTGGTACAGGTCGGTTAACACCTTTATCACCTTGTCCCAACACCTGGCGTTACTTTTTTCGCTCAGGAGCGCTGTTTTGCCGGCTCAAAAAAACAGCTCATTATTCCAAAGTGGCCTAAATCATACATTTTTTAAGAGTATTTGTATACAAGTGCGGTTGTGCCGGTTTTTTTTCAAGTTTTTCAACGATTTTCGAGAGACGAAATTTGAAGGTGCTTCGAATGAAATTGTTTCAGAAATGTATTAAATTAATGATTCTTGAATTTTTTTTTGAAAAAACGCGTTTTTCAGCTCTTTTTCGAAATTTTTAACATCAGATAATTCCAAATGGGCCTAAGTCCACTTTTTCTGACTGTTTGACGCGCTCTGGAGCTGAAAATACGCAAAATTATAAAAATACCAATACGGTACTTTAAAGCAGAAAGATCAAGCTTCACAACCATATAATCACATCATTTATTATTGAAGCGGAAGGGCGAGAAAAACACTTATTTGTGTTTTTCTCGAAACGGAAAAAATGGACTTAGGCCGACTTGGAATTAAACCCTTCAGTTGTTTTCTCGAAAATTGCCAAAAAGTCTTTTATTTTGCTAAAATGGTTAAAATCTTACATTTTTCCAAAAATTATCAAAAATTATCGCTTTTTCAAAAATGACAAAAATTGTTGCTTTTTCGCCAAACGAATATTTTTTGAGGAAAATTCCAAAAAAATTGAAAGAAATTGCGAAAAATTCTCACTTTTAAGCAGAACTACTAAAAAATGTTTTTTTGTTGTTTTTTAAAAAAAATCCATGTCTTGTTTTTTTTTACTAGAAATTCCTAAAAAGTACCATTTTTGGCCAGGCTAATTCCTGAAAGGCCCTCATTTTTGATAATATTGGAAAAGCATTGCTGACGTCTCCCCCCCCCCCCCACCGGAATGACATTTGAAATATTGGAAAATTAGAAATATGTATTAGGTACTTAGTCTAACTGAAAAAAATAGCAGAAAATCATTTTCTGTGAAGATCAAAGTACTGTGAAGGTCACACTACACAGATAAGGCAAAAAAACAGCCTCCCATTTGAAGTTCCTTGCTAAATTCTCCTATAAATCCAGGATCGGTAAGAATGTTTTTTCCTCCAAAAATTAACCGGGTTGAATCAATTCCGCTAACTCGATGGTTCATCTTCTCATTGACATTGCGATAGATGACAAAGAACATAAAGTAAGTAAAGGGAATTCCATTCGAACATCTATTTAACAACTATGAGTCACTTTCTACGAATTAACAAACCATTTAGGTAGGTCTAGGTACTTCTAAAGATTCAGTGGTCGTCTCGTCTGATATCATTTACGCGAACTTGACTTTAATATTTTGCTATTGTTGTCGTATTTGTGCGTAAAAAAATCTATACTTACCTATCAACTTTTATCTACTTACCGAGAATTTTTTCCCAATTCCAATATAAAACATCAGCACCATTTCTCGAATAACATTCCAATTAAATCCACCACTCTACGCATCAACTCCAGGAATAGAACTAACACATCTTCTAATCTCGATTATGCATTAGCATTTTAAATTACGCCAACGACGATTAATTTTCACACAGGAAGTTGTTACCTAATATAACACACCGAGCTGTAATAGGTACACTCAATGCACCCTGCTCTTCAAAAGGATCTCCGGTATCCAAGATGAATAAACGTCATGGTTCTGGGTGAGCTGAAGGGGGAAGGGCCTAATGAAATCAAATACCTCTGCGTTTACATTACGTATAAATCATTCTGCTAATCTCCAATAATTAAATACACTCTATTCAAACAATCCTCTCTACATTCCGCCAGCCATACATATTACTCCCTTGAGCCGTTCTAACCTCAGTACACCAAAAGCAACGAATTGCCATCGAATTTTAATTAGTTTACGTAGTGATTTGTTAAAGGTGTTCGACTTTTGTAAACATGTACATAACCATAATACATTAGTTTAATTTTATACCTCGATTACCGCATTTCCAGGCTGGGTAACTCCGCGTGACTATTAATTCTATTGATCTATCGTGGTTACTAAATGTGGTAGAGTAGGCAGGCATAGATATAGGTAAATTACAGAGGAATTCTTTTCGTGGTCAGTTGGGAAAATTAACTCGTATTATGGACGTAATTGACGAAAGCAACGTTCGAGTTTGAATTAATTTATATTTCATCTATGGCGAGTGAATGAATACCGCAGCCAGAAAGCTCAAACACTCGATGTAATGCTTCGGTATTCAGAAAGCTACTAGATAACAGAATGATTCATTAAGTTGGAAAAAATACACAGTAAATACACATAAATATGTAGGAGATACAGAAAAGAATAAACAATAACGTCCTTGACCACCACGTACCTAATATTTACGGTTCAGATACTTCGTGTAAGGAAAAAGAGCATATCTTAAACTTTCTATACGTAGTATAAGGCCATTAAAGAGACAATAAAAACTTTTTCTATTCGATGTTGCTTGTTGCAAAAACACTAAGAAAATTCTGTCAAATAAGCAAAAAAAAAAATTTACTGGAACCCTGCAGACGACTTAATATGATTTTAAAGTACCTTGCGCGATTCGATTGTTGTTCGCATCACACATACCTCACGTACAAGTTTACTTCAATGAATATGCAATTTGTTGAGCGAAATAGGGTAGATGCATACATAGTAGATACATGGAAATTAGGGTATTCGTGAAGGGGAGGGGGTTTTTTAGTGAACATGGTACACGTACATCAAAGAAAATAGTAATTAGAATTAACACAGAGGCGTCAACGTCGCATAACAACTGGTCCAGAAAACGCCATCAAAGTTCCATTAATTACATCCCTATTTCGGCGGAGCTTTTTGTTAAAAAGATGTACTTACGCGGTTGTTGAATTCTTATACCGAAAAAGATTACAGCGAATACTTCGGCGAGCAGTTTAATTTTTAATTTTTTCATTACCCTGGCAGGTACCTATCTCGTCAGTAGCGGCAGCCGAATCGTAATTTCAATGCACAATCATCAATCCAATCGATAGATAACCTTAAAAGCTTAAAAAGTACCTCCCTTCTTAACCTTTGTACTTTTTACACGAACCACGTGCAGTTGTATCAACGTTCAAATCAAAAGCTCCCAAATTAAAACATAAAAGATTGATGGTAGTGTAATGGATTACTGTAGGTACGGTAAAAATTCACGGGAAATTATTATTTCCTGTGCATTTCTCTTCTATTTTCCATCAGCTTGTTTATTTTTTCGCATCGATTCAGATGAATACGTGCCAAAGTATCTTGTATAGCAGGGTATGAAATTTCAACAACACAGGTAAGAGATTGTCGACAAGGTTGATTATTTGGACATGGAAGCTTCAGGATTTCATCTTTTTTTTAAATGGAAATTTGATACTCGTAGTTCCTTCCTAAATTTTGAGCCTAAACTTAAAATTTGTTTCCTATTTCTGCAGAACTTCTTTATTTGGAATATATAATATATGGTACCTGTTCCCACACTTGAAAAATGTCACCAAAGATAAAAAAAATCACCAACTTTTAGAATTACAAAATTTTCGAAAACTCTGATCCTCGCTTCACTTCACGGAAAAAAAAGTATGGATAATTTTTACTATTTCATACAGTAACCGGATCCCATTCAAAAATATTGTGATTTTTACTATGAGAATAGTAAATTTTACTATGAGATTAGTAATGAGAGTAATAAACTTTTACCTAATTCTAGATAAAATGTATTTTTTGGCTGAGTAAAAATCACTATTATTTTTGAATGGGATCCGGTTACTGTACTGAAATAGTAATTTTTATTAATTTTTTTCCGTGTTGGGCCTCTTTTGATTTTTTTCTGAATTGGATTTTCTAAAAATTATGATTCAAATGTTTAAACAAAAAAAAAAAATACTCTTCTCACTTTCTCTAAACATGGATTTTGCAAGTGTTTTCCCTTACTTCGTTATTCAGGCATGTTTGCTTTTCTTTTCATTTAAATTAAATAAGTTGAAAATTTTTAAAAATCCAATATTCAAATTCTACAATTTTGAAGCCAAAAAAATAGGTGGAAATTGATCAGTCGGAAAAATGAAAATTCAGGGCTTTCGTCTTCGCTTGGCTCAGTTTTTTTTTCAGATTTAACTTTTTGATAAATCTTTCAATTAGCGCGTATTTAAAATTAAAAAATGTTTATTTAATCAAAAAACGCCTTTTCACCTCTCGAAACTTGAATTTTTGCAAGTTTTTACACTCGCTTCGCTCAAGCCTGTTTACTATTCTTTTATGTATTTGTAAAATTAAAATTATTAAAAACACATTATTATTCAAATTTTAAAATCTTAGAGCAAAAAAAAATAAACTCGAAAACATTATTTCATACTTCTTAAAATTCGCCAATTTTCAAAAACTTTTGCTCTGGAGTCGTTCAGGCCTCTTGTCTTTTTTTTTTCAAATTCAACCTTTTGAAAATCTACGTATTAGGTACCTACTTATTGAAAATTTAAAAATATTTAAACAAAAAATATTGGTTTTTTTACTTTTTAAAACACCAAATTTCCGTAAGATTTTGAGCTCGCTTCGCTCAGGTCCGTTTGGTTTTTTTTTTCAAAATTAAAATTACCTATTGAAAATTCATCATTCAAATTCTAGTATTTTGGAGCCAAAAAACGTTTTTATTATCTACTGATATACGAATTTCCAAAAGCTTTTGCCCTTTCCATTTAAAAAATCTATATTAGAAGCTTCCAAAAATTCAAAAAAAAAAAAAAAAAAAAAAAAAATCACTGGGAAAATTGGTGCTTACTTTTTTCTCATATCAATCGGTAAATTTTTGTCTGATGACCCCCCCCCCCTCCACCCCCAGAAAACCTGTTGTAATTTCGTGACTGGTTGAAAATAACCTTTTTTAAAATATCGACTTTTGGGTGCGCCCGTGTCAGTTGATTTTCTCAACTTCCAAAAAGTACAGTCCAGGGTGCTGATTTAAAGTGCATAAGTAGGTATCTATCCCTTCATTTTTGAGTGCTTGATTTTGAATTTGATCTTTTTTTTACTTATTCCAAATTACGAGTATTTATATTTCCTTAATCACTTTAATTTTTTTTTTTTTTTTACTGTAAATTTTGGGCAGTTTTAACGAGAAGTAAGATTTTTTGATAGTTTCGATGAAAAGCAAGATCTTTTTGGTGGTTTTTTTGACCAAAAAAGCAAAATTTGTTCATAATTTTATCAAAAAAAAAAAAAAAAAACAGTGAAACTTTCTATTAATTTTTAGCAATTTGGACTAAGTATTCTTTTTTGAATTTCACAAAAAAAAACATGAAAGGAAAATTTTTCAAAAAATAGAAAACTTGAGGAGCTTTATATCAAAACGCACTAACGCCATTTTTTCAATTTTCTGTAAATTGAGAAAAACTGTGAAAATTGATGAAAGGGGGAGTGGGGGTCAAATGAGGTATCAATGGAAAGAGGCAGTCCTCCTGAGTACCAAACAAGCTTTTGTACAATTTGCGCAGCATGTGGGGAGCGGTGGGGGGGAAAACAAAAATTTTTTTAGTGCGTTTTGATCTAAAAATTTTGTTTTAGTGCGTTTTGATCTGAAAATTTGATGTTAGTGCGTTTTGATCTGAAAAAATGAGGATTTAGTGCGTTTTGATCTAAAAAAATTAGGATTTAGTGCGTTTTGATCTAAAAAAATGAGGATTTAGTGCGTTTTGATCTGAAAATATTACGTAGGTATCTTGAACACAGTAGGTTAAAACCAATGAAACCATAAAAATTTTCGAAAATAACAAATTGTTAAAAATATTGGTTTTTTGACTTTTTCAAACTATCATTTTAGCATTTTTAGCCATTCACACTGCGCGAATGTGGTGGGGAACATTCTTGTAGGTGATAAAAATTGTGTAGAGGTCGATTAGGATGATGTCGGAGCACCAAAATGCAGTGTTACCACACGTAGAACAAAAAATAAAAAAAGTGAAGTGGAGTTGGTGCGTTTTGTTCCAAAATGGAGACAGATGAGTACGTTTTGATCTGAAAGCAAAACTTCAAGCGCCATTTTAAGGTATAAGGAAGGCTTAATTCGTTCTAACGAAAGTTGCAATCGATTCTCCATCAAATTTCACACAAGGACCGGTATCTAATTCATTTTTTTCAAAAATGGCGTTAGTACGTTTTGATATAAAGCTCCTCACTTACCTATGGCAGTTTAAAAAAAAAAACAGGATTTTTGGCAGTTTTGTGAAAAGCAAAATTTATTTGATAAAATTCTGGAAAAAAAAAGACTTTTTGAAAATTTTTGAAAATTTTGACCAAAAAAACAAAACTTTTTCATAATTTTTAGTAATTTTTGCCAGAAATTAAATTTTCTTGGAAAGCAAAACTTTTTCGAATTTGACATAGAAACGGAGTTTTTTTTTTTAAATGAAAGGACTTTCGATTCGTAAAATTTATACGTTTATTTTGGCAAAAAAATGTTTAAAACAAAAAAATGAGTTATTTTTCTATAAATTTTTTTTGGCGGGAAATCATTTATTTTTCCGGATAATAATATTTTCTAGGGGACTAAGTTTTATTTGGACGTGGATTACATTTCTTTCGTCATTACCTAAGTATATGAAATCGAATTGTCGTTCGTATTACCTAAATAAATTGTCATGCTGAACGGTCGTTGAGATTTGTCATTGAAATACCCTCTTTTGTCGTTTGAATGTCCTGTCGTTCAAACCACTTTTTCTGTCGTGCCAAATGCCAATATACGAGTACATCTCCCATTCAAAATGGCACAGGAGGGGACTGAATTCGATATTTTCAGACCTGTGGAATCAAAAAATGCATAAAATTTTTCATTTTTAAAGCTTTATGAAAATTGAAGACGTCATAACAAAAAGGGGTATATATGACACATATGTCCTTTTTGAGACGAATCCATATTGTTATTCTTCAGACCTTCCTCTATCATATGAGATCACCCCCACTTCACAGAGTCGAAAAACCAGTGAGATATCGCCATTTTAAAACTGCGAAGTCGATTAAAAATTTACTTTTTCAGAAATAATGGGTTACTCATGGTCGATTTTGTGTTGTCAACTATTATTTACCTGGTTTAAATCCAAAAATTTGCTCAAAAACATTTTTAAATCAATTAAAAAAAAATTGGCCAAAAAAACTTGTCTTTTTTGTTGTTTTTTTTTATTCAACATAGCGATCTTTTCTCAGAGATAATGGGTTACTCATGGTCGATTTTGTGTTATCAACCATTATTTACCTGGTTTAAATCCAAAAATTTGCTCAAAAACATTTTTAAATCAAAAAAAAAATTGGCCAATTTTTCGCTTCAAAAAGGACATATAATTTGAAATGTTTGAGCGCTTACCGCTAACACACAGTTTCTTCCAGACTGATGGTGCATAGCATTTCATATAGTTAGATAGTGGGAAAATAAGATAAAATCGTCACCAAGTTCAAATATGCACATTTCTAAACTTCACAAGCACTCAAACTTTCAAACAGTTTTTTCTCAAAATACAACTTTCACACATATGTCCTTTTTGCTATGACGTCTTCAATTGAAAAATAGACATTACATAAGTACCTACTTTCTATGGAAAAATACGGTGGCTTATCAATCTGGTGGTAGTTAGGTAGATATGGTACCTATACACATATGGTGACAGAAATTTTCCAACATGTTTTTTCTTTTAGATTTTTTCAACTTGAGTAATTTTTAACATTTGCAGTATTCAAAAAAAAAAAAAAAAAAAATCAGATAAGCGAAATACTTTTCAAGATTTTCAGTTGAAGAATGCAAATAAATTTTTAATTTTGGAAGACCCTTCAATTATTGCCAACTTCAATTTAAATCTGATGACTGTAGTAAGTTTCAAATCATCGCCGGATAGGTATTCCTATTGTTACGTCTCTTTCTCTGTAATGCCAGAAACTAGTCATATGGACAAAGAAACATTATTTCGGGAAAACCTAATCCCATTGTATCAAATTTTCATAGAAAATTGATGAATTATGACCCGAGTTCATTATAGAGCTTTCATGTCGCATTCTGAATGTACCAGTATACCTTCGTAACGATCGCTTTGTATGTATATTACCATACGTGTATTAAAATTGAAGAGCGTGCTGTATAAGATAACTTAGAAAATTCAATGAATATTTTTGAATGAGAAGAATTGCGTAGGTATAGATCACAGACACACAGAGAGGTTGAACTCTTATGCATCTTTGAAGAATTCGCAATAATAGCCAATTAACTTTACCTGGTGCCTATATCTTTACCTACCTATCGTGCAGTATGTATAGAGGGAAAAATACCTACTAAATAAAGTAGGAAAATTACCAGACGGTATTTTTAAAGGAAAGATATGAAAGAAGAGCGCAAGTAGGTATAGTCTATCTTACGTATGGCCAATGGCAACGTGAGCTTTTATCAGTTGGCTGATTTTTTCGAGCATGTGACGTAATTAATGGTCATACTACATACATACAAAGGACCCCGAGACAACATGAAAAAAGTTGAAACAACGAATAACTGATTGCATATCGATATATCGCGTGAGTTTTTAACTAGATATACGTTCGAGTAGGTACGTAAGCGATATTCTCGTAGCATGAGAACCAAGAAGCGTTGGTTTTATTGGTAATATTGAAAGAAATTGACGCCAATGTGTACTATACATAGAAAATAGCTCGCTTATGTGTGTTATGTACATATTTCGAGCTACGTACTAGTTTCTAGCTCCTGCTACTGTGTGTGTAGTTACTTATATACGTATAAATCATAAATACGAAACAGATTAACTGGATAGAAGCGGAGGCGAGAGCAGGGTACGGAAGTCATATACAAGACTGAATACGAGTACATGTTCAGTGCACAGATTTAAATAGACAACGATCCGCTTGAAGGGAATTATCGTTTTTGACGTTAATACGATACACTGCGAAGTTATAGAATTGCAAGTAATCTACCAAACTCAAAGTGTAACAATACTTTAATACTCTTTTCGAATTGCAAAATATGTAGGTAGAGGTAGTACGATTAAATACCATACGATAAATATTTTCTTACGTTTTCCCCATCATTAATAAACGCCAAGATATCAGGAAAAGTGCGCTACCTTTTATACACATTTTACTCGTTGTTACTTGTTGTATGCTTTGATGTGAGTCATATACAAGGTGTCCTTTTTTTCGCTTGAGGAACTGAGTAGCCTGCTGTGGAAAGAGAAAAGAAACGATCCAAAAACATTCTCAAATTTTGAGAGTACTTGAGAAGAAGGAATATTTTTTTAAAAAAAACTTTCAAATATTGACTGAAAAATGTAAAAATTGTCTTACAGAAATCATACATTGTGAAAAATCCTGCTCCTGTATTTGAAACTAGAATCCCTTCAAATCCCAGTCTCATTTTCATCTCTAACCTGAATCAAAATCCAAATCATGACACATGTTTGACAGGACACCCTGTATACACTATAAATCAATGACCAAATCTAGTGTAGGTAGGTATATGAAACGAGCACACTCTTGTGCATTAAAATTTTATCGAAAAATTAACCCTGCTGACGAATAATTGTCGGCGAATCGGGTATTAAAGGGCTCAGATCAAAGAACCAGAGAAAATAATTCCACGAATATCGCATACCTTCGGCGGGTTCTTCTCGTTCTAAAATGTTGAATATTTTAACGTGCACTTTAGCACGGCTGCTAGGAAAATTTCTTTTCGGCTTGTGAATATTTTAGCTCGTCAGACGGATTTGTACTTTGCGAGAATTTTTTTTTGTTGTTGTGTTTTATTTTTTTGTATTTCTGTTTTAGGGTGCTTTTAAAATGGTACCGATGATTGATGCTTGATGGATGAGCTGGAGTATTATGTAAAAGGAAAGTTTAACGAGGAGGTGTTTGGAACGTGACAGTGGGCTTGTTAGTATGTTTGTTGAGTGTGGAGTGATTTTTGAGTAGGTGATGGAATGGACTGTATGAGCTATGAACAGTGAACATATGGTCATGTTGGAGTGTATTTTGCTTCACATGAAAGAAATTTCATCAAGTAGTTTTATTTGTTTGTAAACAACCTATATGCAATGACGTATCAGCCTTTTTCTCACGTGGGTTTTTATGGGGTAGCCGGGGGTGGGGCCAGCATAGTAAGCTTTTCTTTAAGAATTCAAGATTAAAAAACCTACAATATTCCCGATGGGAATTTATTTTAATAATTCTTCCATTTTTACCTACGTAATTCAGCAAACATTGCCAATTTTTTTGGTGTGGGCCTGTACGTGGGCCCAGGATACACTCTCTCATGAGGGGGGAAGGGGGAGGTTCCGGCCCATTTTTAGGATACACCACTGAACTTACTCGTATAGTGGGGAATTAAATTTTTTTATTGAAATCTTAATTATTCGTACACTTATACCTGGTTATTAGGCATTCCTTTCATAGTTTAAAATATTCATGCCTGCAGACAATGAAGCAGCCTAAACTGAACCTGTGGCTAAAGGCTTGTCCACCCTCAGTGTAAAAGGGGTAATTTTATAAACGGTGTCTTACGAAAATAATGGAATTCGGGGTTTAAATCACTGAAATTACCTCACAAGGGAAGCATCTCAAATGATAGAAAATTTTTTGAACGTTACAAAAATTGAAGTTGGATTGAAAGTGCCTGTAAAAATACACTACCAGCCAAAATTTCAAAACCTAAAGTGTATTTTTCTATTTTCATTGAATTTTTTAAAATCCAACTTAAATCATGGATGAAAAAGTAAAAAAATTAAAATTTCACCAAACTAACCTAAAATGCTGAAATTTGATATGTACACTACCTATTCTGGATCCCCCCTTCAAAACAATTGGAAGTAGTTTCAAATCGTTTTGAGCCACTCTGGAGGCTCTGGTAGCTACAGAAGATTTTTGAAAGCTGAAAGTTATATGCTTGAAATACATATTAAATGAATTTAGAAAGCTAAAATTGACAGACTTCGTCTTCTATATCCACTCATCAGCCTTAAATCAAGTTTGAGCATTCACAGTGGAAGAATAATCTACTTAACACTAAAGTGAATTTCTGTCTCCCAACTTCATCTAGTAAAATTTTGTGAAAATTTCAACTACTTACTTACGTATCAAAAATCTCTACTGGAAGCTCCAGAACTGTTCACAACGATTCGAAACTATTTCTGATAGATTTGGGGACTCAAAAGTAGGATGCATATCAAATTTCGACTTTTTAGATCAACAGATACATTGACATTTTTCGCCTAAATCTGATTTTTAAAAATTTGCCAAAAATCGAGGAATACACTTGAGCATTTAAAATTTTGGCTGGGGATGTATTTTTACATATTCCTTCGGCCCTTCGACTTAACTTTTTCACATTCGAATATTTTTCTGTCGGTTGAAATACCTCTCTTTTCAGTGTTTTTATTTATTTATTTTTTTTGAAATTTCAATAAGGTAGTGTTATTTTATTGATTTTTAAGTGTTTTAAAATTATTTTTACGACATTTTAATAGAATTTTATCGGTGCTTTTGCGGTTCTTGTTGACTTTCCCTTGATTTCACTAAAATTTCATCAATTTCTTGGTCATTTTCAGTCATTCTTATGCTAATCTTTCAGCTTTTATTGCACTTGATGGGATATTTTCAAAGTTAACTTCTGATATTTATTATTAATATTATTTTTTGATCAGGTTTTTTTTTTGTAATTTTTAACAATTTTCCTGTTAGGTATTTGAGATATTTTTTGTAAGATTTTTCTTTATTTTTGCAATTTTTCATCTACTTATCTTTATTTATTTGTATTTGAAACTGTTTGCATGGCACTCCAATGACCATTTTCTCAAAATGTTATGGAAAATTCAAGTAATTTTTTCTGTCAATTTTAAGGTTATTTTACCTCGATTCTACATTTTTAGTTCTTGCAATTGCAAAATTAGATTTCATTTTGATATACTAATTTAATTTTTGTAACTTTGAGCAATATCTTGTAGGTTACTCTTTCGTAAGATTCCAAAAAAAACAATCTCCCAGTAATAAAACCTCCTGAACAAAAGCAAATTTACACTCTACTGGCGAGGGAGGTGCTTTACAGTTTTATTCCTCCTAAGGTATTATTTTCCCTCGTTTTGTTCCCTCAAAAATCAAATTTCGGACAAAACTAAGGATCCTACCTTCTCACGCAGAAAATGAAGAGAAACGAAATTGCAAAGAAAAAAATTTCCCTTCTGTACAACAGGTGTGTTTGTTTTTTTCTAGGAAACTTGGCTTTTGAGATATTTTGAATAAAAGGTGAAAAGTTCAATTTAACTGAACTAGGTAGTTTTTATTGGGATGTTGTATACTTCAGTCTTGAAATTCAAAATTGAATAACTATGAGAAAAATACTGTCAAAAAATGGTGTCAGACTTGCAGCTAATTTTCAATTTCCTTATTTTAAAAATAGCAAGAACCTTCTTTCACAGGAAAAATTGAAATAATACGAGGTTTTCCCTTAGAAAATTACGTATGTATTTTTTGTGGTAGACAAGTATAATGTTTTGTATCTAGTTGTTCTTTCCATGAAGAAAATTCATCGCTGTAAAATGAATCCAAAAAATTTCTTCTGAACATTGGTATCATCAAGGTGTCTGCGAGGATGAAAATAAATATTTTTAGTGAATGAAGATGAATTTTTTTCAAACAGATTTTTTTTTCGCTTTATCCTTGGTATTATTCTGAAAACAAGGTCGTGGACGATTAAATGGAAAAAGTTTTCTGAAAAAAATTAGCTGCACTGTTCTCGTAAATTAAGTATCATTTTTGCTCAAGTTTATCTTATACTCTACGTACGATAGGAACAAAACCATAAAATCAAATCGTACGTGGAAACTTGGATGATATAAAAGATCAGTTCTGTCGTCCTTGGAGTATATGCAGTGCACCATGACGTCATATATTACCCATGTAGTTCTAAGTAAAAAACAATACCTAATAGCGACAAATTACGATATTAAAAAAAAAAAAACTAGTTATCAGGTGACATAATTTTAAATTGATATTCACAAAAACGATTGTATTTCAAACGTCACTCGATCCGCGATGATTTCCTATTAACTAAGTCGACATTTAGAAAATGCCATTGGTTAAAAAATTACCACCATTGATAGACTCATTTACGCGCGAAGATGTCACATTTGTTGTAAAAATGGGCAAAAAAAGAGAAGAAAAAAACACTATAGAGCGAATTACGCGTGAAATTTATGAGTCGAAACGCGGAAACATAGACGAGTCGCGGAGTCGATGGCGAATATACGAGTAGTTTTAAAATATCAACGGTGATTTTTTTTTCCACCATTGTTTGCTGATTTATTATCGTTATTATTTTCAGATATATACGAGTATATGTATGTACGTTGTTCGGTTTAATTTGTAATTTCTATCTTTGGTAATGTATTTGTTAATCATTTACCAAGGTTTGTGATGCTGATTGACGTGTTGTCGGCGTTTCGTTATCGTCGTATTGTTCGCACTTTGCGTGCCTTATTCCGATCCGATGCTCTATGGAACTTTTGTTCGAATTCTTCGCCAACCAGATCGCTATGAAGTTTTTAAGCTATGCGAGTTTCAATTTCCATTCTCGTCGCTTGGCATTTTTAAAACCCTATTTTTTGCCCTCTTCCCACGCTATGTAGGTGGAAATGTCGAATTTCATTAAACTTTCCGCGAGGATTACCATTTAATCGTTGTGATTTCATTTACGAGTTTACAAACAATTTTACCAGGAAGTTGAGTTTTTACGCAACGATTCGCGAAAAATTTTTCCAATAATCAACTCTCTTCGTATGGTATGTTTGGAAATGTATTTCCAATCGTTTAGCTCTATAGCGAGCTTTTTTAGCATTTTGGTGCAGTTGTATAAAGATCAACGTACGGTGATGAGTTTAAAAGACAGACGTGAGCTTATAGTTTCGTGGTTGATCGGAGTGTTCTTTTTGATGCTGCGGATCTGGTATGGTTCGATGGTAAGTTTATATGTTTAAGGATGGGATTTCATGTTCTTGAGTGCTTATGTAATTTTTCAAATTGGCATTGTGAACTCAAATTTTGAACGGGTGATTTTGAGATTAAATTTGCCAAAGTGGCGTGTATTTAAAAAAACACTCACA
Source organism: Planococcus citri (assembly GCF_950023065.1). Lineage (NCBI taxonomy): Eukaryota > Metazoa > Arthropoda > Insecta > Hemiptera > Pseudococcidae > Planococcus > Planococcus citri. Next base: position 42,393,394 of record NC_088680.1, on the reverse strand, counting down.
AGACGATGAAAACAATAGGTACCTATAGAATTTTTCAAATGATTTTTTGGAATTGGAAAAATTTTTATTTACCTAATAATTCAATTTTTGAGCAAAATACACTTATTTTTGAGCAAAATACACTTATTTTTCAGTAGGCTGCAATGGTTGAATAATTTTCTCAAATTAATCATAATTCACAGTTTTCGTACAACCAAATTGAATTAAATAAAACCCCCATAATAAAAATTTTAGGTGTTGAAGTTTATTTTTGAATTTTTAGCGAATTTTTGAAAATTTGAAAAAAATCAAAAAAGCATGAGCAAATTGATCCAATTTAAATAATTTCTTCAGTTCAACTCTCACGCATAAACAACTACCTACTAGCTTTGGGCCATTCTGGAACCTCCAGTGATTTTTCAATTTTCTCCAGAAATTTCAAACTGCTCTGAAAGTGTCAAAAATGAACTTCGGTGATTCCAGGAATGCGAGTTCCAAAATAATGGTCAAAAATACGTCTAATAAGCACCGACCAAAATTATTTAGACGCTTAAGTTCATTTTCAGTCTTTCCATAGCGGTTTAAAATTTCTGGAGAAATTTAAAAACTCGCTGGAGGCTCCAAAAAGGTCAAACTAAGTACGATTGTTTTCCAGTCGGGCGATCGTGTAGACACACCGCACGACTTGTTATACACCTTTTTTTTAAAATTTGATTTTTTCACTTTTCCTCGAATTTCAAAATTGGTCAAAAATTCACTTTGGAACTCATATTCCTGGAATTTTGCAACCCTCTAAAACGGTTGAAAAGGTGCTCAGCAATAAGCACCGACTAAATTTATGGGTGCTGAAGTTCATTTTCGTCCCTTTCAGAGCAGTTTCACATTTTTTGGAGAAAATTTAAAAATCGCTGGAGGCTCCAGAATGACTTAAAACTGGCAGTTGTTGACGTGTGGGAGTTGAATTGTAAAAATTATTCACATTCGTTCACTTTTATCAAAAAAATTCATGTGTATTTTGTTGAAAAATTTAAAAATTGCCCTTAAAACAGTTTTTTTTTCAAAAATTTGCCAAAAATTCTAAAATGAACTTCAAGCTCCTGTAATTTTGAATGGGGGGGGGGGGGTCGGCATTAAACCTAGGTCTCCCCTCTCCTTTTCTCAAAAAATGGAAAAACATTCAAGCAGAAAATATTGACTTATAGTACTGCAATATTGTAATATGCATTTTCAAAAAAGGAGACGGAAATGACACAGGAAACTACCCTGGAATTAGCCTACTAAATGCTGCTTACAAAATACTTGCAAAGATGATGCTAGGAAGAAGAGTCGAGAGCCATGCGGAGCCAATAATATTGGAATGCCAAAATGGATTTTGAAAGGGAAGATCATATTGTATAGATGGGGTATACGCTACAAAGCTGCTGATGGAGAAGAGACGAGAATATAACCTAGAAACCCACATGTGCTTTGTTGATCTGGAGAAGGCATACGATCGAGTGTAAAGATCGAGGTGAACAAACAAATAGTACGCTTAATTGAAGAAATATACACAGATAATGTAATAAGGGTAAGATCTGGAAACATGTTGGAAGCAAACAAGATAGGAAGAGGAGTAAGGCAGGGATGCGCAATGTCATGTAGTCTGTTCAACATCTACTTCGATGACATGATTAAAGAATGACTGAAAACCAAGCCAAAAGGGCTAGACATCAACAACACCCATGTCAATACCCTGCTATTTGCTGATGATCAGGTGGTGTTTGCTGACAACAAAGATGACTTGCAGAGAGCGATGTACAACCTTCAGAAAGTAGCTGATAAATACGGAATGAGAATCTTGTCGTCAAAAACAAAAGTGATGGCCTTTGAGGGGAAGGAGCCAATACACAGTAAAATTGTTGTAAATGGACTGCCAGTGGAACAAGTTAAAAGCTTTAAATATTTCGGATGTGAGCTATCATATGCAGGAGAAGTCGACGCACAACTTAAGATCAATAAATTCCTGAGAGTAAGCGGAGCGATAAACCGAGCCATTCATCTAAGAAAAGTTAGAGCTGAAACTCGAATAAGAATCTACAATACGCTGGCAAGACCAATGCTGCTGTATGGAAGTGAAACATGGACAATGAGGAAGGATATAAAAAGCAGAGTAACTGCAGTGGAAATGAGATTCATGCGAGCCACAGCAGGATAAAAGTATAGTATGAGACGAGATAGGAAAAGGAATGAAGACATCCTGAAGGAGCTAGGAGCAGAGCCAATCATTAGACGAGTGAAAGATTACAGAAAGAAATGGCAAAAACACGTTGATAGAATGCCTGATGAACGGTCCCCTTGAAAAGTCAAAGAATACACTCCAACTAGCAGGAGGAGCAGAGGAAGACTGGAGAAAAAACTTGATGATACATTGGCAAGCAATTCTTCTACAGTTTCCTAGACGGGCTGAATAGCTCACTGGGCCAAAGTTGAAAGTTCAATGATGATGATGATAGTCCTATACACAAAAGCTGTAAAAAGCTCAATTTTTCACCCAAATTTCCAAACCTGCCACATGAAAAATTTTTAATTTTGAAAAATGATTACCTCTCTATTCTTCTCTAACCTAAATAATTATTATTATTTTAAATTTTAAATAATTTTTAATTTTCCAATTTTTTTTCAACGTTTATTTGTAGGTATATTTTTGTTGTACTTTTTTAAAATGATGTCCACCCCCTCTTCCTCCTTCAAACTGTATTGAATGGTATCAAATTTGAAGCATTTGTTGAATTAAATTGTTTTCAGTAGGTAATTAGGTATGCTTATTATTGTTGTTGGTTTTGTACACCCTACCTTTCCCCTCAATTCCGTAAACGAAAACGTTCTCTTTCAATGTACCATAACTTTTAAGCAGATATTTTGAAAACATTGCACAACTTTGAACTTTCATCAAAGAATTGTTTCAACCCTGTCGCTTATAATACCTAAAAAACACAGAGAGAGAGAGACACACACAGACACACACACACATGCAAGCTCATTCACATCCATTAACCAATAACCTTGGCCATATTGATAATACATGAGCAAGACAATGGAGTGTGAAACCGAAAAAAAAGTATTAATCCCATATCAGTAAAGTCCAAAAGCAAAACTCGATGGAGTTAAATATTATCGACCAAACACGTATTTTTTTTCTCCATAAAAAATCTGTCTTTTCAGTTTGGCAGTTGGTTATTTTGAAAATGAGACCGGAAAATCCCCGCACCTGGTCACTCATCTCATCTATTCTCTTCATCGCACAGTAACTTCTGGTATCTTCTTCATTCTCAAACCACAATTTGCTTCTATTCATCGTTTTTAAATGTAAACATTTGGCAAAACATTTAGACGTGTGACGAAAATGAATTACCTACCAAAAAAAAGGTATATTTTTTAAACATTTATTGTACTTTTTGTTTATATTTTTTCTCTCTCGCTAAGCATGGGAATTGCGCGTGAATACTGAAAATGAGCAGAACGTCGAAAAATCGAATAACTTACCGAATTCCTCCAACTTTGTAGGAGCAGATGTAGCTACCTACCTATTTTTGCAAATTTTCATATTTAATGAAAAATGATCGGCGTGATTTATTACTCGAAAAAATACGAAATGTTTCCCTTATTTATTTATTTTTTCAAAATTATTTATTAACATCCTTTTGAATTAGACCACAATAAAGTGCAAGGTACTTGTTCGTAAGATTTGTATCTAGTAAAATCAATTTTTCATCGTGAAGAATTTCCTCTTTTACATCTCGTTTTTCTGCTACAATTCGTTTTGTTTTTCACCTAGCTTCTGTGAAAAATCGGCATCGAGCTTACGTTAGACTAAAAAGGCTCTCTTAGCTTTACGAGTGGTTAAAAGATGTGTTAGAGGGGAGGGTGGAGAAGTAGGCGAAAATTTATATAACGAGACAGCTAAACAACGTCGACACTCCACTCGACAATGCACTTGGATTTTTCAAGAACTCGTGACAAGCGCAATTTTGCTAATTACCGCGAACTGAGTACACGAAAAATTCCCTCGGATTACAATGTTAATATTTCCATTAGGTACATCGTCGCCATAAACTGACAAACGCCCATAAATATTATAATTAAAAATAAACACTCGTCGGTATTTGTATCGCGTGAAAGAAAGAGAGGGAGAAAAATCGAAACAAAACATCCAATTTGTAAACTTGGATAAAACGACCTTCGGTATATTTCAATTTCCAAGCCCAAAAGCGACGATATAATTTGCATTTTTCTCGTAGTAGATACCTACAATACCACTTCGACTGCGAGAGTGAGTTACTCGAGCATTGTGATGTGTTTTTTTTTTCTTCTTTTCTTTTTTCGATGTGACAACGATGGGCAGGTAATTACACCGTTCAAAGACGTAATTACACAATTAATAGTTAATTTTTCTTTATTATCCATGAAAACCTTAATTCGAACGTAACTTCGTCATTAAAATAGTTCGTTTGTAGAACGAAAAAAAAAACGACGGATGGACTCGGACCGTTTCTAGGAAAATTCACATTAGCCGAATACGCGCATTCTGAATGCACAATCCAACCAATTACCATATAAGCGCTTTTTAAAATAGAAAATACCGAAATATAAGGATTAATTTACGTCGATATAATCTAGATTTAATGGTCAAACGAAAAAAAAATAAAAATAAAAACAAACGCTCGGTTATGATTTAATGCAGCGTTTCAACATACCGCGCGACGTAAATTGATAGAAATGAAAAAAACTGGTGTGTAGTTCGAAGAAAATAACTCAGCCTTGTAAATTTTCACCCGGAAAACACGATAATTAATCGGGCAAGTCGTGAAAGACAAGTCAATCATCATTTTTCATAAATTTATTAATTTTTTCTCTTTTTTTTTCTGTATCGAACTGCGACTAAGAAGACAAGTTTTCTTACAGTAGCGCTGTATTTTTTTTCAGTGGCCCTGGATGTAGAAGTACTCTAATTGTTTTAGTTTGTTCTTTGTTTGTATGTATTATATTGCGTAACGTGATACGGAACATTTTTCCTAATTTTTATACACCTGAAATAGTTTATTCGACGTGAATTGTGTACATACCGAAAATAAAGGTAACTTGAAATAATATGATTAAAAAGTGCCTGTGGTTGTTTGATAAAATTCAGATAATTTATTCCATACCAAGTCGCAGTAAAAATCAAGTCGGATCCTCCGATTTTGCTCAGATTTGTTTTACAGATTCTCCTAACCATCATCATTTTCATTCCATCGTAATTTTTCAGGACTCCAGAAGGTGGAAGAGGCAGAGGGAGGGCATTGTAATTTTCACCCTACCCAACAGGACAAGTATCACAACTGGCATGAAAATTATTGAACCAGACAAAAATGAATTGAAAGAGGACAGAAGGGTGCAAAAAACACCTCTAGCAAGCATTTCAGAATCTGAAATTAATTTTTCGATTTTTGGCAATTTTTAAAAATTCAAATTTACCTCATTTCTCATGAAAAAAAATCAAAATTTCATCAAATTGGCATAAGAGGCTAAAATTTGGTTTAGGTACTATATGCTTCATTTTCGACCTTCCGAGCTAATTAATGAAGGTTTTAAACCATCCTGGAGCTTCCAGCAGATTAGATTCAAAAGCTCATTTCTCATGAAAAAAATCAAAATTTTATCAAGTTGGCATAAGAGGCTATAATGCTTCATTTTCGACCTTCCGAGCTGATTAATGAAGGTTTTAAACCATCTTAGAGCTTCCAGCAGATTTTCGGATTCTCCAGTTTTCGAAAAAATGCTGTAGGTAATAATAATGAGAAAAATGAAATCCAGAATTTATAGGAAAACTCAAATATATGTAATGTACATACCATCTTTTTGGCTTTTTCGATCGATTTAGGCGCATATTTTCAAAATCTCATGTGGGTTCAAATCCAAAATTTTGTCTATTTTTGACTTTTCCAGTCAATTGGTGATGGTTTCGAAGTGTTCTGAAATCTCCAGCGAATTTCGATGCTTTTTAATTTTTTTTTTTACCAAAAATAACCTTTGGAAACTTTTTTAGATTTGAACCACTACAAAGAAATTTGGAGAATGTGTGTTTATGTTGATCGAAAAAGGACCTCAAAGACGTTAAATCTGAGTTTATTGATGCTGAATTTCATTTTCACTCCATTCACAGTGTTTTTTCGATAACTAGAGAATCCTAAAAATTTACTGGAGGTCCCAGAAGAGTTCAAAATCCATCACCAATCGACTCGGGAGCTCAGAAATAGGGTACAAGTCAAATTTTAGCCATTGATTTAAATTCTGTCAAATTTTGATTCTTTTTCTTGAGAAATAAGCCAAATTTAAATTTTCAAAAATTCGTCAAAAATCGAAAAATGAATTTCAGTTCTCGAAATTTTTAATAGGTTTGCTTTTGATTTCTTTTTGTACTGTTCAAAAATTATGGTGCTGGGTGGGATATTTCCCTTGTAAGGTTTTCTGGGGACGAGAGACGAAGGTCTACTGGTCCAAAATTTTGATCCAAATTTAAAAAAAAAAAACAACTTTGAAGTGAAATGGTATCACATATTGATTGTTACTACGTATATAATTCTGGGCGCTGAATTCAGATTAAATCATTTTCCCGACAGACTTCTTGTCCCCCCCTCTAACCTTTGGAAGACTAAGAATTAAACAAATTTGAAAAATAAATCCAGTGGATGGATACTTTTTTACCTTTGACCTAAATTTGAAAAAAGCCATTCAAAGTGAAGTGCCATATTGACTGATACCTTACCTTACGAATTTAGAGGCGCTGAATTCAAATATCTAATTACTTTTTCAACCAGACCTCTTTGAACCCTATCCTCACCACCCCGTCCCAAGTATGGTCAAAATTTATAAACAAATTTAAATGATTTGGGGTACGACATTTTGTAAGATTTTTGAGGATACTCAGTTCGAATATCATCTTAATTTTTCGATACAAACCCTCAGTTCACCTCCTCCCAAATCTTAAAAAAACTAAAAAAAAAAAAACTAAAATATGATGTGGAGGTGGACATGTCAATTATCATCCTTTCAAACGTGCTGGATTCTAATAATTTGATTTTTTTGAATACAATCCTTTAAGAGACTATGTGAATGTGACATGCCGATTTTTGACCAAATTCAGGGTTCTCAGTTTCAAAATTTATTAAATTTTTCATGAATTGTCAGAACTCTCATTCATAAGTACCTATACTTTTTTTGAAAATAATATGCATTTTCAAGTACGTACCTAGGTAGTTAAGGAATTTTAAAATTCTTGAAAAAGAGTCTAAATAATATCAAGTAAAATTAAGTTTATCACCCAACAACTGAAATCATTAAAACGACAATGAAGAGGTATTTAATGTTTCAAAAATGTTAAGTGCAGATTTTCATGTAAGCCTTATGCCTACGGAAGATGATACTTTTGAACGTATATTACTCGCGAGTGGAAAAAAGTGCCTATTTTTAAATTGAAGGGGCTGCACTCGTTTGAATTTTCGTTCAATTTGTAGGTACAGGTACATACATAGGTAAAATTTCAAGATGGTGAGAACCTTCATCATTTTCAATGAAAAGTTGCAAGTAGGGTTTCTCTCGCATATTAAATTTTAGAAACAAACTCAATTTTAAATTGTGATCAAAAATTGGTACCATTAAAATGTAAAGCAGATGCAAATTACCGACAATCTATATTTTAAGAGTCATTTTTCAACTCTTTCCACATCTCCAATCTTTGATTCTTCTTCAAAAAATAATCTCAAAAGTTTTAAGAGATTTTGTTGGCGAAATTAATCTGCTTGTAGGTTTCGAAATTTTGAAAATAGACCACCACGTTTGTTTGAAGTTTTTTGTTGATTTTTATTTTTATTTTTTTTTTTTGGAAAATTCTTGCAAAATTGTTTTACTTTCAACAGGAAAAAAACAATGCTGCAGTTTAGTTTTTGAGAAAATTGTTCTCCTAATTTTGATTTCAATTGGATGAGTTCAACTCATTGTTTTTTTTTTAATTCAAAAAATGCAGAAAATTCTTTTGATGCGATTTCACTTTGATTTAAAAAAATTATTGTTGAGATTTTTATAAAATTCGAAAGGTAATCGATTTGAATTATCTAACTATCAATACTCTAATCTGTATAATTTTGCTCTGTTTTGGTGCTTTTTGAATAATATATGTATTATTACGCAGGTAGGTAATTATTTTTTTCATTAAGAAAGCTCAGAGAATACTCATGAAATATTTATCTATTTCACTTTTCACTTGCATAAATTGATAGTGTTATTTTTATAAAATCCAGAATTTGATATTTAACTCCTTGTCAATAGTTTTATCTGAATACCTAGTTTCGAATGTTTTGATATTTTCTTGAATATTATAAGTTTAAATCATCGTAAATTGTCATCAAACAATACATTTTTAAAAAATAAATTCAGAACTATTCAAAAATGTTTTTTTTTCTAATTTGTTTTTTCCTACTTCCTTGTAGCTCCAGCCAACATTAAGTACTCAAATCAACCTACGTTAGGCAATTTTTAAAAATCCCCAAGTTCATTTTTTAAACGATTGAAAATATTTTAAGCCTGATGATTTTCTTCTTCAACTTTAATTAAAACTAGGCACGATACGTTTTCGTATTCTGAATTATTAAAAATAATTCCAATTAAATCTGAATACATCTCTCCTTTTCAAATGAATACCTGCGTTAATTTCATTTTTCAACCTCTACTCGTATCTGAAAATGAAATTAAAACGAGAAAAAATCTTTTCACGAGCAAGTACAAGATAAAAAAAACACACAGAATTCCACCACTCAAACCTCCACTCATACAAATTTTTCCACCTGCTATGTTACTACACGAGGAAATTAGTCGTCCTCGTTATATTTTTGAAAAAGAAAGAAAAGCAGTAGGTAAAGGAAAAAAAATTACGCGTAAGGTTATACAAAAACGACACGATGTCAGAAGTTGACAAAAGTTGGCATTTCTGGAGCGAAACGAGCTAAGTAAAGGTAGGTAGAATGTTTTGCAGGCATAAATGCGAGATAAGAACGACATTAATGTGACAAAGAAGATTATACCTTAAGTACCGGACGGATTTACGTTGAATATGTCAGTACAAAGGCCTCGCAGTACACGAATGATTAATAATAATTAGAGAATTTCGAAATTTTTTTTTCACGCTTGAGCCTTGCGTTTTCTAATTCCAAAGTAGGTAAAATGCGAAGATCCGATGAATTGGTTATATTCTCGAGGTAAATTTTAAGCATTTGAAATTATATCGCGGTGTGAATCCACCTCTGGCATAAAATTTATTACCCAACGTTTTAGCAAGAATATATAAGTAGAGAATTGGAATTCACCTTTTATATATTTATGTAGATCGGATTACATATTCTGTGGTATGTGCCTGTTTCAGTCATCGCTTTACCTACCTACCACATATTCCCCACGAATTATATTTTTTCAGCCTAATCGGTGGCTGAATTATTTTTCGAGCTTCGGCCAAAGGCATATTCTCCAAACATTGTACGAAATCGTCCTTCTTTAGTGTTTTGGTTTTTATCATTTTATGTACCAAAGTAGAAGAACGTACGGTATTGTGGGTTATTATATCCGTTTTAATTGTCCTCAGCCGGATGATTTTATCCTTTATTATGCATTTGCTAATTGTGGTGTTTCGTAAAGTGCACCCTTCTTGAACGCTGTGCTTTATACTGTGTCGTCGAGCTATGTATTTTTTAATGATTTTATTACGTTTGATGATATCCGTTTTCATCGTTTTGGTTATATTTTGATCTCGCGATGTGTTGGTGGTGGTGAGGTCGAAGCAACGTCGTATTTCATTATGTTTGGATTTTGATTGATTTTCGTAACGGATATTTTCTAGTGTTGGCTGTGCTTGCGAGGATTCGTGATCGCAGATTGCATGACTTTCAAGTGCAGCCACCGCTGAGGTTGGGTATACCCTGAAATCATGAAAAAATATATCATTTGATAGTTATTATTTTTTTTTTCAAAATGCCAATTTTCATGTCAGCAAAACTCGTTGCACAGTAAGATTTTGTTATTATGAAACGTTGCCAAATGAGCTGTTTGAATCACAGAAGGAAAATTTTTTGAAGAAATAGATTAATAACTCAATTCTTAAAATCCCCCCCCCCCCAAAAAAAAAAACAGAATTCTGACACGATCTCATTTAGTTATTTTTGAAAGTTTGTCATGAGTAATTTATTAATTTATGAATTTTTTTTTTCAAAATTTTCAAAAGTCCGACAGAATATCAAGAACTTTTCTTTTCCCAATTTTTTTCAAGTCTCTAAAATTCAGACTAAATATGGGAAATTTTATCATTTTTTTCAAGTTTTTGAAATTTTTATAAATTGTCATTATACGAATACGGAAATTACTCATCCTTTAAAAATTTTTCAAAAGTCTGACATATTTTCAAGAATTGATCATGATTTTGTATTCAAGTTTTGAAAGTTTGATATTATATGTAGGTAAGTATAATAATATGAAAAATTCAAAAAAATTTTCCCAAGTTTTCAAGTTACACCAATCAGTGTTAGTCGACCAGCATTACACAAATTTTGGAAAGACCCTCCGCGCAAAAAACATGTTCTTTAAAAAAAATTACAAATCGTTTTCTCCTCAAAAAGACTGAAAAAACATGGCAGTTTCGTGCTCATTTTTTAAAAAGTTTCAAAACTCTTATGGCACTTTTTTTGTACCTATGATACAAAAATTGCATGAAATTCAACTTTAAAATAAACTCGTTCTTTAGAAATTTTCCCAACTCGGATAAAATATTGTTAAAATTTCCAATTGAAAAACTATTACGGAGTATACATAGCACCTCCTAGTCCCCTCTACTCTCTTTTGCGACCGCTCTGAAACCGTGCAAGTATTTCAATAGGTATGTGGAAAAATGTTTGAAACGATGAAAAATAGTCGAAATTAAGAGCACCTATAAATACTGAATTAGGCCAAATTTCAAGTGCTGAATTTTTATTTTTCAATTTTTGGTGAATTTTTGAAAATTTTAATTCTGTTTTTCTTTCCTCCTCTTCTCCCCCCTCCCCCCAGAAATACCCAATTTAGGTGAATTAGTATCTGGACTCAGCTTCTATGTTCAATTTTCACCCATCTGCATCGATTGGTGATTGTTTCTAGTCGTTCTGGAGCCTTCAGTGGACTTTTGGATTTTTCACTTTTCAATCAAACACGAATGAAATGGATCTGGGCCGTGTTAAATTCAGTTTTGTAAATTTGATTGATTGAAAAGGTCATCTCGATTTTTTGAAAACTGAAAAATTCAGAAATCTGCTTAAGACGTTCGATAGGATCAACACTGTACTTACCAATTCATTAGAGAGGACAAAAATAAGAATGGGTACAAACCCTGTTGGATTTTGTTGTTGTTTGTTCCATAAAAATGTAGTGAAATTTCCGATTTTAAAAATTTGCAAAATATAAAAAGTAGCTCGTTTCTAAAATTTTGCCATCTACGTTGAAATATCAAAAAAGTTGGGAAAAATTCCCAAAAAGTTTGTGAATATTCCCTTATCCGTATTTATTCATTTACTGATGTCATGGTCTAATTTTTTGGTGGGGGGAGGGGGGATTTTTCAAGAAGATTTTGAAGCTCAGACACAATTTCTTCAACATTTTTTTATCAATTTTTCCAAAAAAAAAGTTACGTACCTAATTTCTTTAAAATTTAATTTGAAGAAAACGATCATAACCAGGGCTCGGATATTCTTTCCCCAAAAAACCCAAAATATGCGCTTAAATATTCCCTAAAAAATGCCAAAATATGCTCTAAAAAGTAAAAATATTCTCTTACAATATGGGTATCGTTTTACAGGAAAAATCAATTCCTATACGATTTTAGTAATATTGTTGTGTAATACTAAGAATTCACAAACAAAAATGCAAAACAGAGCGTTTTAAAATCACGAAAAGGTAATTCTAGTTCCATTATTAAAGGATAAAAAACCAATAAAATGAACAAAAAAATAAGTAGGTACGAGTGAGCTATTGCCAGTTTCACAAAAATGTAGTAATTTGATGCAAAAATTTGAAATTGGGCAAAATATTCCCTAAAAACCGCTAAAAACGTAAAATATGCTCTAAAAACGTAAAATATGCTCTAAAAATGCAAAATATGCCCTAAAAAGATGCCAAAATATGCTTTAATATGCTTTTATGGTGAAATATGCCAAAATATGCTGTAACAAATTAGGCTCATTTGACTTGAAATTTCATGAATCGTGGAGATAATTGAAAAATTCCCTATCCCCTGTGCATACAAAAAATATGCTCCAGCATAAAAATCCGAGCCCTGATCATAACAAATTGTCCACTATTCTTAAACTCTTGAAATGATCCTGCTTTGAAAAAATTTTGATTTTTGCATTTTTTTATCTAATTATTGTATTTTATTTTTGTGTAGCTGTGTTTTTTAAATTAAAATTGGATAATCTTCTGTAAACTTGGTAATAATTTCAAAATTTGATAATTCGTTATTATTTTTCTATAAGAGTAGGAGAGAGCGCATTTTTCAGGAAAATTTTGAAGTCTGAACAATTATGAATTGTTATTGTCTGAAACTGCTATCCTCTCCCCTCTTGCCACATGTTTTTCTAAATTCTTGTATGAGTCACTAAAGTAAGTAGGTAATGCTATAAGTGCAAAATGAATTGACAACAAAAACCGTGTAACAAGAAATAAATCGAAATTGTTAATTCAATTATCTGTCAGTTTGGAAGTAGTTTTACAAAAATACTCGTATGTTACTTAATAACTGTATTTATTTTCGATTTCTGATCAGGTTTTTCGTAGTCAGAAGAGCTATTAGTGAAACGTAACGTTTTACTTTTCGTTTCCAGTTTTCTTTGTTTTTGTTTACCTACTTTTGGTTTGTCACAGACTGATAAGCTCAATTTCAGACTCGTGAAAATTGAAAGGGAAGGGTTTGGGTACTCGGATATAATCTGCCAGAATGTTTTTAAATAAATTTTTCAAACATTTGCCTGATCTTTTGACACTTCATAATTTTCTTGGTATTGATTTTTTTTTCAACACGATCTTGATTGCTTCCCCCTCTCTTTTAATCATGTCGAAAATTGAAGTAAATTTTTTCAAACTTTCATCTACAGAACAGTGTACCTAATGGTCTAGTAAAAATTTTCCCAATTTTTGTACAAAATATTTCACAGAAATTATTTGCTAGGTACCTTCAGGAATCAATTTGGGATTTTATAGTATCATTTTTAGCACCCATTTTCGGCTGGAAAATTATCGATTACCGGTATGAAAATGGATGAGTTGTTGGAAGTTGCGTACCTATAGAGGGGAATAAGGGAGAGGAGGCAGACACAGGTTGATTGCCCTTTTGCCATTTTTAGTCGTAGGTACATACTATGTACATATTCAGCTGCAATGCAACTGTCCTAATGACATCATAGGTACCTAGTAGAATTTGCTGATTTTTTTTCATTTAAGGTAAAGCAAATGAATCAGTTTTGAATCACCGTATCGCATAATTCTGTGATAATATGTACCTCCTCTTTCGTATCACAATTTTTACTCAATTCGTAGTATCGCCTGCAGATTTCAAATTGAAAGCTTTCCGTTATAGGTATGTATAGGTATTATTTTTTTAGAGTGGGTACCTATAGTGAGGTGGTTTGATTACCGGACATTTCCCCGAATCCACTTCCCCGAAAGACATTTTCCCGAATGACAAAATCCCGAATTTGTTTATCCCGAATCCATTTTCCCGAATGCCGTGTACCCGAATCTGTATCCCGAAGGTCCAAAATCCCGAATGCCTTTAACCCGAATGCATATATCCCGAACACCTACATCCCGAATGCCTCGGTGTATCCCGAATAATAGTACATTTACCATGGAAATAGAAATGATGAGGTGTAATGGTTACCTATGCCGTGTAAGCACCTTATGTTACTCATATGAAAATTGAATTTTCTATTAGAAAAAAAAATGGCCGCCATCAGTGACGGGAAATTATTGTTGCAAGGGTACGTCTACGTGAAGTCAAAGAAAAGTCCAGATGTAACGAAAACGTATTGGGATTGCCGAAGAGTGAGGCTGCAAGAGGGCAAGTCAAGAGCGATAACTGCAGTTCGACAAAACGGGGAACTGCTTATTGTTCTAAAAGGACCAGATCAGTCGGCGCACCAGCAACCGCCGAACCAAGACGAATAAAAAATTAAAAAATTTTTTGACTCAATTTTTTTTCAATTTTCGGGTGTAGGTCTTTCGGGGAAACGGATTCGGGGAAATGGATTCGGGATAAAAAAATTCGGGATTTTGGTATTCGGGAAAACGTCTTTCGGGGAAGTGGATTCGGGGAAGTGTCCGGTTACCGGTGGTTTCGTTTCAGATATTTTACAAGTTTCTTTCTCTTTTTTTTTCATTTCCTTAAATAAAAATACAAATTTTTGAAATCTTTTGTGAAAATTTTCGCCTAAAGCAACAAGTTGGTAGAGATATCGTACGTACAAAAAAATAACTCTCGTTAAACACGGATTCGAATTGGAATTTGAACGAGATATTCTCTATTCTCGACAAAATATAGGTACGTATAGGTAATTTGGAGCTGCGCATTAATAATTCATGTATTCGCACAAACGATTATTCAATAGTTTACCCCGTACAGTTAAATTAATTACGCGGACATATCGGACTAGGTTTTATTAATTTGTAACGATTGGTCAGAATATATGCATAAGCTGAAAAACATACGCTTAATTGTTTTACTCGCTATTATATAAAGAAACCATCGACGGTAATGAAATGAAATTCGGTCAAAATCTCCTCTTCGATATACTCGTACCTACACCGCGCAGGGGTTTTATTTCGTGTAAAATTTATTAATACTTACTGTAAATCGGTGCAATTTTCCATGGCCCTGTTCGGCGAAAACAAATGAAAATTGAGAAATTTTCCACCTCAATTTATGGTACATATCTCTTGTTATACAGCCGAGTATTTATTCAAGAACTAGGCTGCGATTGGTCGGAGCTACAAGTATTTTGGGAAAATATTTTAATTAATATTGCGCTTCATCGTTCGACGAATTTTCAAAATACTTGGAGAGTTTATTATTTTATCGGAGTTTTTCAATATTTAGTTGTATTAAAATACGAGGATATGCCTACATAAATTTCTCACTAAGTATAGTATTCGTTGAAATGGAAATTCGAGACTGAAATCGATAGTTGTAAAAACGAACCGCGAGAACAAGCCAACGATATTGCATATGTCGCCTCGTTACGCGTTAATTACTAATTATTAATTAATCTCCTAAATTGATCTAATTAGTCTCGAGAATTATTATACTCGAATACTGGTTATACACAGCACAAAAGCGTCGGCTCGACTCTAAATTCGTTTGTAGGTAAATGTTCCGCGATCGCGATAATATTTTTTCTATTAAGATTTTCCTTAATGGGCTGCCCAAACAGGTGCGTAAATGTCAACGTACCTCCACCTGCAATATAGTAGCAATTTTTTGCCCCAATAAACGATCGTGTTTCAATGGTCCCTTTTGCCCGGATTTTGTGGTTTTATTTACCTACTACTACGTGTTTTTGTCGGCGCCACGCCGCGTGGTGTTCGTTTAAATATAAAATAAATGGCGGTTTGATGTCAAAAATTTATGTTTGCCGGTTCTCGCCGCATATTTCAATGGTGGTTTGGTATAGAGACCTATCGAGTTGCTCGTTATTAAAATTGATTCTTCGGCAAAGCGAGATGAAAATTTCAATTTTTCAAACCTTAAGTGATTGGAAGCTTTGGAATAGTTTTGCCGCGCAGTCAAACGGAACGCGATTTCTTGTTGCATTCTTTACCTAAAATAGAGTAGGTATGCTTATTTTTGCGTTGGTTGGTAGGTTTAATTTTAAATCTTTCGTTGTCTGGGGGATTGTTTCGAATGAGCAGAGAAGGACTGACGGAAATTTCGGGTGAATTTTCGAATTGAATATTTTGTGTAGGAAAAGGTATGTATTCGTGTATAGGATGTCAGGCTATGTGCACATGTGGGACTGCAAAGTGTACCTGCGAAATTTGTATGCATTCGAGTACGCGAATGAAAATTTTATTTGAGCGTAGGTGTCGTTGAAGTCTTTCTAATTGAGAGAGCAAGTGATCGTGGAATTGAAAAAAATAGTATCGAGAGAGTTTTTATCCCATGGGGTAAAAGTTACCTGTTTTGAAAACTTGAAAAAAATTAATAAAAATGCTTACTTATTATTTATGTACTTTTGTTCAATAAAAAATTATTTATGGGTAAAATAAAATAATAGGGAATTATTTTCTCGCCCAAGGTAACAACTTTGGGGAGTACGAGGAGGTGAGAAGTTCCAACTTTGCAAAAAATAAGGTACACCCTTATGAGCATTCAAAAATATAACACCAATCAAAATTTCAGGTATTCAAGTAATTTTTAGATTTTTTGTCGAATTTTTAAAAATGCTCAAACTTTAGAATCTACCAAATTGATCTAGAAAGCTGCAGTATATTGACATGTACTTTATTTTCAACCTCCCTCCTCTCCTTGAATCAATTGAAAATGGTTTCGAACTGTTTTGAGTTGTTCTGGAGCCTCCAGAAGATTTTTAAAAATTGAAATTTCCACAAAATTTGACCTAATAAAGATGAAAAAATTTGGACAAAAAATTAAAAAATCATGACAAGAGAGGTACCTAGTCATCACCACTGATGTAAAAATTTATGAACACAGCAAAGCTAAATCAAAAGAGCATGAAAAAGTATATTGTCAGCCAAAATTTCAGGGGATGTTTCGTAAATTGAATTGGAGCCCAAATGCGGAAAAATCAAATTTTTACCCAATTGGCCAGGAACGCTGAAATTCGATTTATGGGCACTGTGTTGTTGAACCCTACCCCCCTTTTAATTGATTGAAGATGGTTTTGAACCGTTGTGAGCAGTTCTAGAGCCTCTAGTAGATTTGTGGAAATTGAAATGAAGTTGGAAAACCAGCTTATTTAGACATTTGGAAAATTCGCTGTAGTTTCCAAAATTAGCTGGAGGCTCCAGAAAGGCTTTAAATCACGACTAATTGACTCAGTATGTTGAAATTAGGGTACGTACAAAATAAATTTGCGCTATTCAACTGCTTTCAGTACAATTTTGTGCAAATTTAAACTTTGAAAAAATCTGCTGGAGGCTCCACAACTATTCAAAACTGTTTGAAACCGTTTCTGATCGATTTTGGTGATCAAAAATAGAACACTTGGTAAATTTCAGCTTTCTAGGCCAATTTGGCAAAATTTTGATTTTTTTGCATTTTAGACCCTTCGATTTGAAAAAAATCATCAAAAATCGATAAATTCGCTTTAGCCCCTGAAATTTTGGCTAATGATGTATTTTAGCATGCTCTTTCAATTTAGCTTTGTTCGATTTAAAAAAGTTTTTGGGATGAAAAATAGCTTCTTCAGATTTAACGTTGGACAAAAAATTACTGACGCAAAATTGTGTCGCACAAACATAACACTTTTTTGAAGTTTTACCTCGTTTGGGGAAGTGCTGGGGGTCCGTGGATGGGGTCCAATCAAAAATCTGACGTCATATTCGTGTTCAGCATCACCAAAAACGTACAATTCGATATATCACATGTCCCAGATTTGTTTTGAAAGTTTTGACCAAATTTGGAGGGGGATGCTCTCCTTCCATTGAAAGATTAGAGACTGGAATACTTCCTTTATCACAGAGAAGAGATCAGCTTCTGTGAAAGTAGTACCTGAAAGTTGAAAATTATCCAAGCCATCCTAATTTCTACAAAATGTTTCACTCTCCACTGGAAGAAAAGTATACTACGTATCACCCTATTGGCTGTCGTTGTAGAGATCTGCTGATTAATCTTCACGTAGATCAGGATGAAGACACAAATGCCATAAAATATCAAGTGCAGCAAATGAGACTCTGTTCTGATTCAAGGGTTACACCATACAGGAAAAGTAGGAGTGAAGAAGTAGTGCTAACCAGATCACGAATCAAGTATACTGACCATACTCATTCTCCACTTTTCAAAGACAAGCAACTGAAACAATGTGACTCTTGTGGAGTGCTAATTACCATCATACACCTGATTAACCACTATCCCAAAAATAAGAAAGACAGAGAGCAAATTCTAAGGGGGTTTACTTACAAAGATGTCCAAACACTCAAACAGATGATGAAGATATATGTCAGAAGTTTTTCACCTTTTTAAAATGCATTGGGATCTACGACCTCATTTACCAAATCTTCATTTTTTTGCTATGTTATTTTGTGAATTATTTTTTACTTGTTATGTTGTCTGTACTTTGTTCATTTTGTATTTGTTTATAATGCGTCGACCGTATATAATGGATGAATATTTCAAATCAGCATATATGAAACCGACTTTTTGGATGCAGAATCCAGAAAACCTTCTGCTCATGCGCCAAACATGATGCTTACCGCACTGGTGGAGAGAGAGAGACGGTTCAATTGTTCAACCAGTGAACCATCTCTCTCTCCCATTGACTTTTTAGATACAGACTGCTAGCAGCCCATAAGCTTAACATACGGCTATTGTCTTGAACATAGTAAGTCGAGAGTTGTGATCTGCACATGCGCCAGCTCTGTTGTGACGTTATGCTACGCAGGTATGGTTACACAGAGGTGTGGGAGGTATAACATCGTCACCTGGTACGACATCATTTTTTAGATCCCGGCATGCGCAGAAGCCAAACCTCGACTAACTGATGAACTATGTTTAAGACCATTGGCTTATGCACCGCTAGCAGTCCATATCTAAAAAGTCAATGCTCTCTCCACCAGCGTGGTAAGCATCATGTTTGGCGCATGAGCAGAAGGTTTCCTGGATTCTGCATCCAAAAAGTCAGCTTCAACTTTGGCTGTTTTTTTTACATTGAAATATTTGTCCATTATATACAGTTGCCGTATAGACACTGGACCTGCGGAATAAGACAACCAACTGCAGGCCAAGGGGAATGGAAAAGGTAAAGAAAACTGGTGTAACACAAATTTATCCCACTGGGTGCTCTTCGCAGCGCTGTTTTCGAATTCTTGAACGAAGTACCATGTAAAATACAACGCAGCCCTAGCGCAGCCAAGAGCATCCAGTGGGAGAAATTGGCTCTACACAAAATATCACTTACGTCCCTCTTCCCCATTGCCTGCAGATTGAAGTACAGCGCTGCCAAGAGCACCCAGCGGGAGAAATTGGCGTTACACAGGATATTATGCCAAGATGGCTGCCAGTTGGTTGTCTTATACGCAGATCCAGGGTCTATAAGTCGACGTTATAATGTAAATGTATTGTGGATGCAAAAAATGCCCAGATGCTGAAGCGTCCTAAAATAAATAATTTCATTCACTCATCCCATCTTGAAAATTGAATATTTCAAAAAAGCATCAAAAGATCCATGGACATTTTTTCAGAATTTTAAATGGTAGCTCTCACTTACAGCGCCATTTTGAAATTTGAACTTTCAACTTTTAAAAAGTTCGAAATTTAATGCCCTTTCGAACTGTGAAATCAGTTTTGATCAAAGTATCATAGCTGTGGAGGCATGTGCTGCTGAAGTTGAATACCGCAAGACAATGTAAAAATAGTTAAGCCTCCCCCACTCGCCCCCTGAGGGGGCTGGAACCAAACTGATTGTTGGTTTCTAATACGACCTATAGGTACTTGATTTCTTCTAGATAAGATTCTTTCAATGTGCCACATTTATGGACAGCTCTTTTCAAATACTACAAAGATTTCTTGGATGAAATTCCTGCTTTTTGGGGCATTTTTTTAAATTGCTGTTTTCGAATGATTTTATAGTTTGATATTACCTAGTTAATGCTCACTTTTAATTTTTCTTCTCAAATTTTGATTTGAATGAAAAGCTTGTTGTCGGATTTCTTTTCAGATACAACTTATTAGTTAATTATTGGTTTAAATAACTGTACAACGTAAATCGTCTGAAAAAGTTGTAAAAATTAAGAACCTTTTCTATCTTGTTTGTGCACTTTCAAGGTGGGAAGGAGGTGAAGTGAGAAAAAAACTAGAATCACCTAAATAATCACTTGAAAAAAAGGTAAGACTTAGGTACCTACCTAATCTATATATTAAAATTATGACCGAATTCTTTTGACTCTGAGATCTCAGCAACGGCTGAACCGATTTTGATCAACGAAGTCTCAAAAAAAAGCTTTTGACCCGTAGATGTGCAGGTTTTTATCAAAAGTTCAAAAAGTTGTCCCGAAAAGCTCAAAAAAGCTCAATAATTGATTTTAGCCTTTACGTAGCGCATTTGACGTATATGCAGTAGTACGTATATTATAACTTGAAAGAGCATCAAAAGAAGTTACATGTTGAAAAAAAAAGTTTACAAAAAAGTTGCGCCTTAAAGCTCTAAAAAGCTCAATAAATGATTTTAGCCTATACGTAGCGCATTTAATGTATACAGAGAAGTACGTATATTATACCTTGAAAGAGCATCGAAAGAAGTCTAATATTGAAGAAAAAAGTTTACAAAAAAGTTGCGCCTTAAAGCTCAAAAAAGCTCAATAATTGATTTTAGCCTATACGTAGCGCATTCGATGTATACACAGTAGTACGCATATTATACCTTGAAAGAGCATCGAAAGAAGTCAAATGTTGAAGAAAAAAGTTCACAAAAAAGCTGTGCCTTAAAGCTCAAAAAAGCTCAATAATTGATTTTAGCCTATACGTAGTGTATTCGATATATATAGAGAAGTACGTATATTATACCTTGAAGAGCATCAAACGAAGTCTAATGTTGAAGAAAAATGTTTACAAAAAAAGCTGTGCTGTAAAAAGCTCAAAAAAGCTCAATTATGACTGGATTCTTTTGACTGTATGATCTCAGCAATGGCTGAACCAATTTTGCTCGACGGTGTCTCAAAAAAAGCTTTTGACCAGTAGATGTGCAGGTTTTAATCAAAAGTTCGAAAAGTTTCGCCGTAAAGCTCAAAAAAGCTCAACAATTGATTTTATCCTATATGTACGTAGCGCATTCTGTATAATACACAGTAGTATGTACATTATACCTTGAAAGAGCATCGAAAGAAGTCAAATATTGGAGAAAAAAGTTCACAAAAAAGTTGTGCCTTAAAGCTCAAAAAAGCTCAATAATTGATTTTAGCCTATACGTGGTGCATTCGACATATACAGAGAAGTACATACGTATATTATACCTTGAAAGAGCATCAAATGAAGTCCAATGTCAAAAAAAAAGATTACAAAAAAGTTGTGCTGTAAAGCTCAAAAATCTCATTTTGTCATGGTTTTGAGAATCTGCCCATTTGATCTATACAAAGAAGTACATATATTATACCTTGAAAGAGCCTCAAAAGAAGTCCAATGTCAAAGAAAAATTTTTACAAAAAAAGTTGTGCCATAAGCTCAAAAAAGCTCAATAATTGATGTTAACCCTATACTCAATGGTTTCAACGTATACAAAAAAGTACGTATTTATTATATACCTTAAAAGAGCATCACAAAAAGACAAAATCTTGAAGAAAAAAAGATTACAAAAGTCTGTGGTCAAAGCTATGTGAAAGCTTGAAAGTTTTAGCCATGTAGTATTTGATCTTATTTGATGTGTAAAAAAAATATACAGATTGTACTTTGATAGATCATCACGAAAAAACCATTCTAGACAGTAAAAAACTTTGGAAAATTGCCAGCAAAAGTTCAGAGAATGTTTGAAAGTTCATTATAACAGTTTTTTGTCACAGCAAGATCTCTGCAACGGCTGAACTGATTTTGATAAACAGCCACTTGATAGAAAGGTTTTAAATAGTAGATATGCAGGTTTATGTTGAAAGTTCAACAATTTTCACCATGAGCTAAAAAAGCTCAAAACACCATTTACTAAATTTTAAAATGTGAAGTGAAATTACAACAAAAAATTGATTTTAACTTGGATCTTTCAGGGTACAACATAAGTATTTTTGTCTACCCATTAAAAATAGGGTATGATTTATCGTTACGACAAAAAAGGGGGAATGCACGACAAAAATAAGGGGTTTAAGCGACAGAAAAAATAAATACCACGGCCCACAAAAAACACGACAAAAAAAGTACTTCAACGACAGGCATTTTATATTGCACGGTAAAAAAATGCATTCAACGACAAATAATTATTTTACACGACAACCGGATAAGCGAAATCCACGACACAATAGTATCTAGGAACGACTAATTTTATGATCAAAAAACGGCAATTTATACAATTAAAAAGAGACTACAAAGACTACACATTTGCAAATTGATAGGAAAAAAAAGTTTCATTGCACCAATAGTGCCCTTTTGGATTTAGCTGGCCTCCCAAGTTTGCGTTTTTGGCCGAAGAAAATGGATTTCGCCTCGGGAGGGGGGGGGATCCCGAACCCATTTCTGACAACTTTGCATTCCAAGTACATGTTTACATGTTGTTCTTTTCATGAAATAAGGGCATGAGCAAGTTGATAATTTCAAATTGTTCGGTACAATGCTGATTTTCCAAATTCCATGTGTGAGTTCGAGGAATTTGTCAAAAGTTTTCCAATGTTTGTCTGCAGATTTGAAGGTTTTGATCAATTTGGGAGTAATTGAGTGTTTGGCTATGCTGGAGATGGTGAAAAAAAAGGAAGCAGCACTGGAATCGCCTGGAATTTGAATCACTTTTTTGTTTTGAGCAGCCCATTGATACCCAGAGATCCACTCCTTTAAAGACACACCTGGAGAAGTGGCAAAATGCAGACAGTTTTGAATTACAACTTTATCATATTCCAATATTCCATTGAACCAATTATGTGCAGTTCAAACACTACACCCAAGTACAGAATGATGTAGTTGTCGCGGAAAATCATACTTTGTTGTTCTAACGCTCATATCTGTCGGGAGAAGTAGGTAGTCGTGATTCATAAACAAAAATAGTCGTGATGACTACCTGTTTAGTCGTTTAAAAGCTTCTGTTTTTAGCACCTAATTTGTCGTTAATACCCCTCTTATTGTCGTAAGACTTGCCTGTCGTTCAAACCACCTTTTTTGTCGTTCGATTAAATATTTCCCTTAAAAATATGGCCTAATCAATTATTGAACTTTTTTAAGCTTACTACACAATTCTTCATACTTTCAACATGAACTTGCACATCTACACTTTGAAGCCTTTCTATCAAGAGGTTGTTATTTTAGGTGAAATACCACATGTCACTAAGTTTTGAGGTTTTGCTTAACTTTTTTTAGAAATTTTCAAATGTTGATGGTAAAAGTTAAGGTAAAGTTCAAAATTTTGTGACATGCAATATTTGACCTATACTCTGCGTATTTGATGAATACACAGAAGTAACTATATATTATGTATGTACTTTGAAAGAGCTTTACAAAAAGATAAATCTTGGCAGGCTTTAGAGAAAATTTGCAAATGTTTAACACAGAACTTGAAAAAGCTGGATATAGGTAAGCTTATTAAATAAATAAACTGCTGAACTGATTTTCATGAACGATGTAGATATCAATAGAAAGCTTTAAAGTGTAGGTGTGCAGGTTTATGTTGAAAGTACAAATGGTTGCATTGTGAGCTGAAAAAAGTTCAATAATTGATCTTATGCATCCTCAATATGTACATAAAATTACTTAGGTACCTATATTGTACCTTGAAAGATCAAAAACAATTTTTGATAGAAAAACAATTTTGAAAGTTGACTGTAAAAGCTAAGCGAAAGCTCAAAATTTTGTGATAGGTCGAATGGTGATTTACAAAATTCCCATGAATCATGGAGACTTCATAAGTAATCATCCATCCACAAAAAAAGCATCATGGAGGCATTGAAAATTAAAACTTACAAAGTACCCATGTATCATGGATACTTAGTAAGTGATTATTCAATAAATAAAATAGATTCAGGTTAAAGATCTTCACAATTTGCGCACATGAACGAGTCATTTGTGTAGGGGCAGGGAGCGCGCAGATTGAATCATTATACAAGGTTGAAAGTTTTTACCAATTTATGTAGAATGTAGATGTGCAGCAGATTGAATCATTTTAGTCGAGGCTTTAACAATCTTAGCAAACAGCAAAAGAATTACTGAGATTTTTGGTGATTTCTGATTAAAAAAATGATGTTTTTGTTACTAAAAACAATAAATTTTTGTAAATTAAAAAAAAACGAGATTGTTGATTTGGTGAAAAACAAGAAAGATTGTCAAAATTTTGGTAGTTATCAACAAAAAAAAATTATGTACTTTTTTTGTACTTATTTTTGTCACTTTTATTATAACTATAGGGTAAAAAACGAGTCTTTTTTTGGTATTTTTGGTAAGAGTTTGCAATAAGTGAACATTTTTGTAAAAGTTAAGAAATGAAACCAGGACTTTTTGCCAATTGTTGGAAAGAAAGGTAATACTTTTTCGCAATTTTTATTGGAAAATGGGACATTATTTTGATTTTTGATGAGAATGATTGAGTGTTTTTAGAATACGTATTTGGAGAAAAAGCGATGCTTCAGGGTAATTTTTGGTGAGAATAGTTGAAATTAAGTACCTATTGGCATTTTTTGCAATAAAACAAACTTTTTCTTTTAATTTTTGAAAAAGGCACATTATCTTTCACAATTTTTGGTGAAAAGCAAGAATCACAATGTTAGCCAAGAGAGTTTTTTGAGAATTGGATATAAGCAAAGAAACACCATTTCATGACTTTTCAATAATTATGCATTGAGAAAAAAGTAAAACTTTTTAGTGATTATCAATCAACAATTTCTGGCAAAACAGGTAGATTTTTGAACAATTTTTTGGGGGAAAAAAGTAAGCTGAAGATTTTTTACAAATTTTAATAAAAGCAAGATTTTTTTATCAATTTTTGCCAAAAAGCAAAATTTTGACAATTGAAAAAAAAGCTTTTTGATGATAATTGTCAAAAAAATACCTTTTCGCAATTCTTTTTGAAAAAGTTAAGCTCATTTTTTCAAGTACATACCTACCTATGCTATATGTATTTTGAAAGAAGATAATTCTTTGATTACAAGAGGTTCCAAAGCTGATTTCAAAGTTGAGGAAGCGTTAAAAAATTTTATATGTATACACTTTGTGATCATTTTAAGTATTAGTTAGTGAATTTTTAAAATATACATTCATGTTTTGAAGAATCGCGCAGTATGCGCGATTAACGGGTTTGCTAGTAGTTGATTAATTTTATAATCATCAAGATCTGATTTTATCGATAAAGTAGGTAGGTATGGGTACTAGGTAGGTAGTTTTTCATCACGTAAGTACCTACGTTTTCTACTAATTTCACGTGATAATAGCGTGAAGTTTATGGGAAAAATGTCTCGAAGTTCATTACCGATTATTTTGATTTATAGTGTATTGTCCATCGAGAAAAACATATTTGCATTTTCCCCTCTTTTTTATCAGTTACAATCTATAATGAAAAAATAACAAAGTAACCTTGAGTAATTACTTGTAATTTTTCTGACGAGTTATTGGGAAAAAATTTACTTATATTGTGTACATTTTTCCAATATTATTGTGACAGTATTATTAGGTATTCTAATAAGACACCTATACTTATACCTAGGTACCTACTTAAGTAATCTTGTTGATTTGAAACCAACTGAATGAAATGAGTGGAAAAATTTAATAGAATATCTATGCTTTTCTATATTAAACAACCAAAATTCCAATTAGAAATAATATTTCAATAGAGTTGCGAAATACCGAGGTTGAAAAAATGAATCCGGAATTGAAATGAAGTCCTTTCACGAGCAGTTTTACATTCACGGTCGGTAATTTGAAAGTAAATGTAGAGGGAGATGGCGAAGGTATTCAAAACACAGAAAAACACAGCGTTACATTAATTTATTTTTCAAAAACATTCAAAAGAAATAATTTTCTTCTAGATTTTAATTTTATTAAAAGCGTATTTCTCGAGAGTTTATTTAACTCGAAAATACATATCGTATAGAAAAATAAGCATCGTGCGACCTAGACTGTGCGAATATTACGAGTAGAAAACACAAAAAAGTTTTCCAAAGAAAGCGAATATCGTAGTACACGGTTTGAATAAAGTTATTGGGAATCATGAATAAATATCATCTGCAAAGAATCGTTTCGGATTACTTTGCCAATGAAACTTTAGCTTAGCAAAGCAAACGAAATCTAGAAAAGGAAACAACATTTTGAAAATTATCAACTATGGACATAAACTTAAGTCAGCCTCCGCGTCGCGAATCGTCGTCTTCGAGGAATTTTCTGCGGTGAAATTTGATCTTGGATGTCGGCCAGTTTTTATATAAGGCTCTTTTGTTTGGGTTGTAAAATTTCATCCATAATGTGGGTCGAGTTCAAGGGTACGAATTGAATTTTTATATCTTTAGTAGCGAATTTTTTTCTACCATCGTCTCGATATTTTTATTTGTCTTGGAAGGAAATTAATGAACGAGACGACAGACGAGAATCCCGTTGTGAAACCAGTGTAAATTTTTTTCCAAGTGGATTTTTTTTATTTTGATTGGTAACACTGTTTGGTAATGAATTATTACGCGGAA
Organism: Planococcus citri; assembly: GCF_950023065.1. Classification (NCBI taxonomy): domain Eukaryota; kingdom Metazoa; phylum Arthropoda; class Insecta; order Hemiptera; family Pseudococcidae; genus Planococcus; species Planococcus citri. Next base: position 42,366,811 of record NC_088680.1, on the reverse strand, counting down.
TTATCGTTTAATTAATTGCGTTAAGAGAAAAATTAATGTCAAGAGTTAACGACCAAAATGATGTTGAAAATTAATTTCCAGCGTTAAAAAAAATATTTTAATAACTATCAAACATCGATTGTTTAAGAAACAAAAGCAAATGTAGAAGGTGTACTTCTTCCCCCTCTCCCTTCTCCCATACAAAATTTATTTTACGTTGCTCACGTCGTTCTCGTCGTCTCTTGTAAGTATTTTCTTTACACCGAGAAAATAAAAAGGTCCTTACCGAAGAGAGACCTCTTCTTTCGTTCATTCGAAACGTATTATTGTAAAATAATTACTTTAAGTAAGTATTTCCAATTTACCGTCTCAAATGAATTTTTGAACCCACAAAGTAAATCTGTAGTTTGGTTTATTCTTCACCGCAAGAAAATACCTATAACTCGTGTGAAAATTTACTCTCGTCGATAAAGCACTCGTCGTCGGTATTCTATTAAAGCGCAATGGTTTCTTAGTCGAGCCAGCTCTCTGTTCGGTTTGATTGTACGTGGTGCTTTTGGTACCTACACCTTTTAAGTCTATGTGGAAACGAGTGTTAGGCAAATCCCGCGTGAAATTTTGGTAATACCTTTGCGTTCGGTCCATCAAAAACGACAGACGCAACATTAGAAACGCATTAACCGTTTTCTAATTATTAATGAAAAGAGCCGTTCGACGTAACCTCGAGAAACCGCAGGAAGCCCCGAAGCCACTAATTCCCTGGTTCCGTAATCTTTCAACACTATGCTATATTTACGTATATATAAGTAGACCCCCCAGACCCGATGAGTAAGAAATAGCAAAAAAAAAAAAGTCGTTCCCGATTCTAATAAATTAATTATATCGTTTCAGGTGGTGATTGTAATTTTTTCGACGGCTGCAAAATAAACTTATTTCGATGGTGTTGTGATCGCTGAAAATTCATCGCGTATTTCCTCGCGGACGTGGGAAAAAAAATAAAACGACCGATGTCCTGCAAATGATACACGAAGAATAATTACACGCAGGTAATTGCTATATTCCATGTAATGTAAATATTATGAATCTGGCTGAAAATTAAACTCGTGAGCGTAGGCAGGTGGAAGTAATAACTCATTTAGGTATATCAAGTACGTAGTTAAGTACCTACTTAAGTATATATTTTAGGTACTAAATGAGTAAACAAAAAAATGACCTTTACGGAGAAAAAGAAAGACAGTGTTAGCTTGTTAGGTTCAAATCTTGCGAAATAGTTTCTCAATGAGCTCGAGTATTAATTTTTGTTTGAAGCTATTCGTTGACTCTTCATATTTTTTTTGGAAATTGAAGTACCTACATATATATAGTTATTACTTATCTACCTAGATACCTCCGAGATTGGCTATAAAAGAAACGAAACCGAACCCCACTAGCCCATAATGAAAAAAAGTAGGCAAAAGTTCAGTTTTTCAAAAAAATTGCAAAAAAAAATTCTAAATCAAAATTACCAAAAAAATATGTTTTTTTTCGAACTGCAAAAAAAAATTTTTTTTTTGAAAATCAAAATTAGGTACTAAAAGGTCAAACTTTTTCAATCAAAATTGCAAATAATCCTACTTTTTTGTAAAATTAAAAAAAAACACGCATGTTTTGTAGACATTGTCAAGAGTCCCTTTTTTTAAAACAAAGTTGCTAAAAAATCCTTTTTTTTTGTGAAAATTTCACGGAAGTTTTTCTTAATTGCAAAAATTGTTTGTTTTTTTTGGTGAAAATTTACAAAAAAATCAGTTTTTTATCATATCTACTTACCACAAAAAATCTTACTTTTTGTGCTAAAAATGTGAGGAAATTCTACTTCTCTATCAAAATTGCAAGAAAAACTTGAATTTTTTTGTCAAAATAGTCTAAAAGTTCTATTTTGTCACTAAAATTGCAAGAAATTACTCTATTTAGAAATTAAGTTTTTGAGAAAATTTATTCGAGGTGATAAAAAAATGTCGTAAGAAGACGATAGCCTTGATATAGTGATTTTTGAAAACCTCGACAAAAATTGCTCCTTAATTTGATTAATAATTTCTGCGAGTAAGAACTTCATTTAAAAAAATTAAAAATCATATCCTTATCAGACATTTAAAGAGAGGAAAAAATGGACCAATTCTCAATCTCAATCTGAGTCAAAGGATTTGGCGAAGCATTTTCGTGAAAGATTTGGCGAAAGATGTGGGACGTAAAACTTGAAGTACCTAAGGATTTCGATGGAGGACTTGGCCTAAATATTTAGGGAAAGACTCCGGTGAGAGATTGGACAAAGGATTCTGTGAGTGATTTTAGCGAAGGGTTTGACGAAGAAATTACCAAAAAATGTTGGCGGAAAGTTTACTGAAGGATTTTGCAAAGGACTCAGTGAAAAATTCCGAGTAAAATTTCAGTTTAGCGAGGAAATTTTAGTGAAAGACTTCAATATAAAATTCGAAGAAGGATTTGAAGAAGGAGTGGGTGAAGAATTTTCATGGAAAATTTGGCGAACCATTTCGTCGAAGGATTCAGCGGAGAATTTGGCTGATGATTTCAGTAGTGAAGAACTTTGCGAAGGATTTTAGTGAAGGATTCGGTGAAAGATTTGGTGATTGTATTGTGGAGCATTTTTCAAAGGATTTTAGTAAAGGATCCGGTGAAGGATTTCAGTGAAAGATTTAGTGAAGGTTTTGAAGATGAACTAAGCTTGGTAAATGATTTCCACGAAAGCCTCAGTGGAGAATTTTGAGGATTCCACTGAAGCATTTCGGTGAAGAATTTTGCGAAGGACGAAGGATTTTAGTGAAGGATTCGGTGAAGGATTTGGCAAAGAATTTTAATGAAAGATTCTGCGAAGGATTTGAGTGAGAGATTAAATGAAGGATTTCGCTGAAGGATTCGACAAGTAGTGTGAATTTTATTGAAAGATTTGAAAAAGGCTTTTCCAACATTTTTTGTTGAAATTCTTTATGAAATCCTTCGCTGAATTCAACACTGAAATGGGGGTAAAAAGGTCACCTCTGAAATGAAAGTTTCAAATCATGGCTGTGTTTTTTGCTTTAAACAAAATTTTTCTCAATTTTTCAAAAGTCTGATAAAATATCAGAAAATTATTTTTAAAAATTTGAGATAATTTCAGCGATTCATTTATCTATTTATTTCGAGTTCTTAATATTTTTTCCAAGTTGCTGATGCTCAAAGTCCAACGTAATAATTATATGTAAAAAATTGAAAATAAATTTTTTCAAGTAAATTTAAAAATCGAATCCTTTGTCATGAAGAATTTTCTCAAAAGATAAACTTTCTTGCAGACACTTCAAGAGGATTTCTATTTTGGACGAATATTTGATAAACTTTTGAAAAACAAGTTTGGAAAATGTTTAAGATTTGATGAATTAATTGGAAGGCTAACTGCGTTTTTAAATGTTTTTTCTAGTCATTTTTCCATTGTAAATTATGTTTTTTTTTCAAAATTTTTCGAATGATCAATATTTTAATGTTGAGCGAATTTTTAAAATAGAAAAGTTTTGTGAATTAAAATGAGCATAATTTGGAAAAACAGTACCCACTTAAAGTCAGAAAAAAGTCTCATTAAATTTTTGGTCACTTCAGGTATTTTTTTGGACATCAGTTTACTTACCAGTTTTGGCAAAAAACAGATCATTAGCTACAGATTGCAGCTGTTGAAATCAAACTTACGTGTAGAATCATCATTTCTGTGTATTTTTTCCCCTACTACCATCGTATAGGTCGATACACCCTTGAAACTACACTCAATTACGTGAATACATGCATCGTGTTTCACTATACAATTTCTCGTAATTATTTCAAAAGAACTGGTATAAATGCTGTTTTTTGAAAAGTTGAATCACATCGATAAGTTCAATAGGTATTCGGTTCGTTTGAAAATGCGCCATTCACTAGATGCTTTTGACTTTAAAGGCTTCTCATTTTCGCACGACAACGGATAACACTTTAACAACTCTCGCTTCATTTTCCGTGAGCTTGAATGAATACCTAGCTACAACAACGTGTTTTTCTTTTTTTTCCTTTTTACTCCTCGAGAGTAAAAAAAAAAAATGCAGGTAAAAAAGTCTACAGTCAAAAAGTTTGCGTGATTGCAGCTTGCAAGGCTATATAATTATGATAATTTTTTACCCGTCAAAATATTTTTCCTGCGAGTAGTTTATACCGTTTGTTGTGCTTCGACAAAACACTGCCTGCTGCCATCTAGAAAGGAAAATTCAATAGCCGTTATTTTGAAAATATGTTTAAACGGTTGGAATTTCGCCAATTATTGGCTATAGCCTGGCACGTTGAATTTTTTTCAATTAAAATACTCTCGAAGGATATTTTTTAATGCGTTAAGATTTACGATAGTTTGCACGTGTTTTACATCGCATAACTGTACAACACACGCTTCTGTATCGGTAGCTGGGTACCTCTACCTACCTAGAGCGAAAACTTTTTCTTTATAAATACTCGTCAATTTTTCACCAAAAACAGCAATTTGTCTTGCGAAAAATTGTCAACTATTGCAAGAGAAACTTTTATAGTTGATGTCTTATTTGTAGTTGACGGGCTCGGCTTCGAGCTCGGTTAAATTATACGAAACGGAAAAGCATCGAGGATAATTTTTGTTTTTACTCGACAACAGATCGAGCGACGACACAACTGCGGTGTTTGTTTTTACAGCAGTCCGGTTAATGCGTAGGGGAAATAATTCGTGTTTTTCTCGACGATATCTTGATAGATATCATTTCGCGATTAACCAAGATGCGGAAGCCGGAAGGGTTGGAAGATTAAAATATCAATCATTTTTCTTCCCTTATTATTTCAAGTTTTAATGCGTAGAAGTACACAAAGAAAGGCAGCTGGGTTCTGCCTTCTGGTGAATATGACGTGAAAAAAGGGAATATCTTTATTTTACTTAATTTTTGAGATCGAAAATCAGGCTTTTGCAAAACAATCTAGGGATAACTACACATTTTATGTTTTTTTTTTTGGGTAACTGGAATTTCCAAAATTTGGCTGGAGGCTCCAGAACGACCTTATAAATTTTATTCAGTCGACTTATAGCATTTTTGATTTACGGTTTAGAGTGAATTTTAGCTTTCCAACTCCGTTTGGCAGAATTTTGTGGAAATTTCATCTTTCAAAAATCTGCAGGAGGCTCCAAAACTGTTCAAAACTGTTTCCTATCCATTTGACAGGTCGAAAGTAGGGTATTTATACCAAATTTAAACTTTCTAGGTCAATTTGGTACAATATTTTATTTTCCTTTGATATTCGAAAATTCACCAAAAATCGAAAAATGCTCTTCAGCTCCTAAAATTTTAAGTGGTGGTGTATTTTTGCATGCTCTTCTGATAGCCCTTGTCCAGTTGACAAATTTGTCTGCCAGTTTGGATATCTGCTTTTTTTGGGAGACTGTTTTCACTGTTCTTGAATTTTGCGATGTTTCAGGAATTATTCTTATAGCAACTTTATACTGTTTTTATGACTTTTTCATTCAATTTTTCGATTGGGCTGCTGTAATTGTTTGTGGGAGGCCACTCAATGGGTCTAGAGGCGTGACGAAGTGATGTAGGGGGGGGGGGGAGAAGTGAGCCTGAAATTTGTCCAACTTTTTCGCAAGATTTTCCCAACTTTTTACACCAGAACCCCCCCTCCCCTTCAGTATTTTTCATGCTAATTAGTCAGATGTGGTTCGAACAAGTTTTGAAAGGGGGAGTTGGAAAAAAAATGTTGAATAATTTTAAATGTTGAAAAATGATGCTTTTATACGTGACAAAAAATTTGAATTGTTCAATTGCAAGGTTGGTACTGAAATCCAAAATCCACAATTTTTTTCGTGCTATTTCACGTTTTTTTGTAAAAATCCATGATTTTTGGTAATTCTTTGATTTTCCCTGCTTGCACAATTTCTTCCTAACTTTCCTAAAATTCTCAACTTTTTCCAACCCACCCAATTTTTCTCAAAAATTCCCAACTCTCCGCCAAAATTTTACGAGGAAGGGGGAGGGGATGAGAATGATCCACAACCCCCCTTCGGCATGTCTCTAAATGGATCTGTATTCTGTAGCAAAAAAATGAGCAGAATAAACGAACAAGTGACCCAGAGGTTCCTTCATACTTACGAGTTCACAGAATTGAAACGAGAACATGATGTGATTTTCTAGTTGTTTATGTGAATTCTTTGTTAAAAATAATCATCAAATTTTGAATAGTCGAGAAGGGAAGGGGATCTGGTCTGATTAAACGAGCGAAGCGACGCTATTATGTATATGGTTAGTGTCTCGTACTCGTACGAGGTGGCGAATTCCTTCGAATGAATTTTTAATTACGATGGAATTTCAAACCGAAGCGTACTTACATTAAGTTTTCAATATTCTAGAACGCAAAGTACCGTACATATTATAAACAGAGTGGAGAAATGTAGTTCAATTACAATTTCAGTGTGCAGACGAGAGCGAATATACGGTAACTTTCTATTAAGTAGATAATTATAATTTAGGGTACGAAATTTGAAAACGGTTTAAAAATTATAACGTTGCTAAAAACTAAAGCAAAGCGAACTCGCACTGCTTTATGCGTGCGAGGGGGAGAGAGTGAGAGAGAAAGACAGACTTAATCTCAAACACAGAGAAATATTAAAAAATTAATGAAAATCAGAATAACTTTGCTTACGCTCAAAGCATTTGCGCGCGTCTTTTGTAATAATAAACTCGCTAGTGGAAGAAAATTCGCTTAAAAAATTATAACCAAAATGAAATTAATTACCATTTAAAAATTGAAAAACTAACCGTTTAAAGTTTTAAAAACGCTACCGAGCAAATGAAATTTAATTACTTTCATTACGACGGGGTAAGAGAGAGAAAAAAAGAAAAGCCTCATTCGTTGCGGTTAATCATTAAATTGCCGCCAGCGGTTACCAAATTACACCATCAGTTCCAAAAAAAAAGAAAAGAAAAAAAATACGTCAAGTACAGAAAATCGTGTCTTAATATCTGTTGCGTAATTGGATAGAGGAAAAGTGGAAATGATCGAAAATTTGCCAAAGCTTAACGAGCTAATCTCATTAATATCTGACATCGTGTACTTCTCCCGGGAAAACATCAGCTAGCACATTCAATAACGTCGTATAAATTTCATTTTGACCACGCACTAACATCATATTAGCCTCATTATCGGTACTACAACGAACATCTTTTGTTCCATCATATACTATACACAATGCCTCTTTATTATCGAGTTCCAGATACTAACAAAAGGAGCCAAAATTTTGGCGAAAAAAATTCATCTCGAATCGGCGAAGGTTTACCTATAGAATATCTCGAGGTATAGGTACCTATTTAATAAATACAAACTCTCAACGAATGCTTTCATCCGGGTACTTGATTTTAGTATATTATTGATACGTGTTTAGAATTCGTTCGAGACTGCTGCATGATGATGATGCTTTTTCAGCAGCTATGAACCAACATCTTATTCTTCGTGTTGTTAAATGAGCTCATTTTACATCCTTATATGATGCCAGTCGCAGTTACGGCCCGCTAAGTAAATACGTATTATTACGTTTTTTCTTCTCCTCAATCTATACACGAAGACGCTGCGTGCTGCGGACGAGAGACGAACGTGCGAGAATTCCATTTCTGGCATTTTTTCTGCAGCCATGTGCGAAATTTCATTGTTTGTATTTTAACGCCGCAGCCAGTGCAAATATATTGATCTTGATATGGTGTAAAAATTGCTCAACATTGGTACGATAGAGTGTACACGAGTGAAGACTGCCTATATTTATCACCGCTGGCTTGGAATTACAATTAGGTATGATAAAAGTAATCATGATGTTTACTTAATAATTGTATACTTGCAGTTTTGTAGAAGAAGGGGATAGATTTTCCAACTTTTATGAGTTTTCCTTGTGTTATTCATTTTTACCTGTAATAGAGTGTAGGTCTAGGTACAGCTACGAGGCTATAGAAGCACGGGTTATTTTATACTGTTACATTAATGAAATGAGGTTGGATTTTTGGAAGAAGGCGAGTAAGGCTGAAGGGTTTTGAGCTACTTCAGGTAGAGTTTTAGGGAGGGTATATGGCCTGTGCATACATGGCATAAGGCAATGGCCTGCTTCCTAGAAAAATCTTAAAATGTTGGAGATGTGACTTTGACTGGGAATTAACCACAAACATATGGCTTCCATCACATCAGACAGAGGGACAGCTGGGTGTTTCTAGTACAGGTGAAATCTTTAGTGACTACTTTGCTGGAAAGTCTGCTGTTTCATTTCCCAAAATTCCTGAGTGGGCTGGAATCCAGGCTATGGTAACATCTATATCACATTGGAGAGATGAGATTTCTGAGGCAATTAGATGTTGGTTAGATTTAGATCTTAGTTGAGAGATGGAAGTTAGTGAGTCTGTGAAGATCACAACCTTGTCAAGATTTCAAATCAATGTATATGAAGCCGACTTTTTGGATGCAGAATCCAAGAAATGTTCTGCGCATGTCGTCGTCGTAATACGCAAAATGGCTAACTCCAAGTTTTGCCCAAAATGAGTTATGAGCGTCATCTGATTTTTCTTCACTTAATTCATGTTGAAACCTTAAAAACACGCTTGTGCAGGCCCATTCGTGGTTAAAGTCGGGAAAACCATCTAACTCTGCAAAAGGATAACGCACTGTGCATTTAGCTACGCAAAACGGTTTCATTTTTACGTTACATGAAAATGAGTTATGAACACCATCTGAAAGGTGAACACTTTGTAAATAACTTCCGACATTGAAAATTACCTCAGGTGAATTCATTGGTGTAGTATCTGCGTTTGAAGTTGGGAAAAATATCTAACTCCACTCAAAGTGGCTTAAAATGTGTCAGGTGAAAAAAAATTTTAGCAGATTTTTTTTTTTACTTTAATAAATGCCCTAAATAACTATGTAGCACCCATCAATAGTTGATATCGCTGTTTTTCGCATTTCCTGAACAATTTATAAAAATGGAGTTGGCCACTTTGCGTATTAAGATGACGATGTGACACTTTACAGTAGTGTTTACTAGTGTTGGTTGAGTGGCTGGTTGTGTTACAAGTGATGTCGACTGTGTGGCAAGTGCAACACTGAACCATCTCTCTCTCCACCAGTGTGGCGCTTGATCAATCACGACACTATAAACATCACGTTTGGGGCATGAGCAGAAGGTTTCCTGGATTCTGCATCCAAAAAGTCAGCTTCCACTTTAGCTGATTTTTTTATGTTGAAATATTCATCCATTATACATATACGGTCAACGCATATTTCCAATTGCCATGTTTAAGGGCATGAGTAGGTATATATAGCACATTAGCATATGTGACGTGACGGGACAAAATCGACCTTCGGACCTAAAAAATTATTTTTCACTTTTTGACGGATTTTTGGTACTCGGACATTCAAAAATCATTTAAAACCACCCAGAAGTCCCTATGATTTGCATAGCTCCATACACATGGTAATCCAGTCAGAAGTGTGCTCATTTTTTTGATTTTTTTGATTTTTTTTTGATTTTTTCATTTTTTCAACTTTTAAATTGACCTGGAGGCGAAACAAAGCGTTCTACGAGAAAAATACATCGAACAAAGTTGTAGAGAATTAAATTTCCAAAAACCTATTAGAGGTTTATTTTTCTCCAAAATGCATAGTTTTTCCGTTTTTCTCAAAAAACAAAAATCTCATAATGATTACCATAAAATTTCTGTTTTTTGAGAAAAACGGAAAAACTATGCATTTAGGAGAAAAATAAACCTCTTAAAGGTTTTTGGAAATTTAATTCTCTACAACTTTGCTCCATGTATTTTTCTCGTAGAACGCTTTGTTTCGCCTCCAGATCGATTTCAAAATTGAAATAATGAAAAAATAAAATAAAAAATTGAAAAAATGAGCGCAATCATGACTGAGCCCCATGTATCAATGTAAATAACCATTTTACCCAGTGATATTCACACAAGACAGGCAAGAAACGTTATCCAAGACTATGTTTAGCTCAGTTTAGCCGGAGAACCTGATTAGAACGCAAGCGCTTCCGCTAAACGAGCAGAACTGGACTGAAAACTTTAACCCCCCATAACTCAAAAACTTATTTTCAGCTCGAAGGTCGATTTTGTCGCGTCGCGTCACATATAGTTCACAGAAAAGTATACACCAATCATGAAAGCAGAAATCGCAAAACCTTGCTATTACAAACAACCAGACAACCATGCAATGTTCTATGAATTTTGACACATTGGTGTAAAACAAAATGAAATCATTATACTGAGCAATAAAGTCATTAATAAATCAAGTGTTTGAGTTGGGAGTATTCAAGTAATGATACTTATATCATCAAATGAGAGAATATTTTTCTTAGTTTTTTGCAGGATTTTCTGGATAGAATGGGGGAAGAGGATATAGCTGAATGGAGTTTAGAATGGAAGAGGCTTTATGGAGATATGAGTCATAGGCATATGCGAGATTAGGATCAATTTTTGAGTCTCTGGTGTGAGGGAGACAATCAACAGTTGTTTTGAGGTGAATGAAAAATTTGAAAAGGATGGGTTCTGATGATATAGAGGGGAGGATTTCAGATGCTTCCTGATATAATAGGTGTATAGGAGTAGTTCTGAGGGCCTCAGTAGCCAGTTGAAGAGCTATGTTGTGAATAGTGTTCAGTGCTTTGAGTGTTGACTATTTAGCTGATGTGTAAGTTGGCAACCCTAATCACATTTTGAGCGAATCAGAGCTCTACAAATTTTGAGAAGAGATTAAGTGTCTGTCTGCTTCATATGTTGTACTAGATAGTTTTCTCAATAGATTTATTCTATTGTTACATGCTTGTTTTAGATGGTTAATGTGATTTTTCTAGTTTAGTTTGTTGTCAAAGCATAGACCAAGGTATGTGATTTGGCTTTTGCAAGGTAGTGGTGTATTTCAGGGAAGGGGAAGTTCTTTACTTTGAAATTGTCCTCCCAGGATACTTTTTGATGAAAAAAATCAATTAACTGTAAAAAATCCCTCCCTCTTTAAAGCTTTAATTGAAAAGGGAACCACTCAATCTCATGGTGTCTGCCTCTGATTTGAAAAGGAATACGATTTTGAAAAAAAAACTTGTTTTGGACCCCTGTGACCAAAATTTTGGGGCTCAAATTGATTTTTTGATTTTTGACAAATTTTGAAAATCCAAGAAAATGGAAGATTTTTGCAACAATTGACGCATTGACAAAAAATCATTTTCAAGTACCTGTTTTGTAAAAATGATGAAAACTGATCCCGAAACTAATTTCAATTTTCCCCAACAAAATTTCACCATTTTTGGTGATTCTGGATCTGGAGCCTCCAGTGCGATTTTCGATACCTCCAGAAGCTGTGGAAATTGATTTTGGCCACTAAAAGTTGAGTTCAGCTGGCTTATTCTCAACCTGTTTGAAGAGTTTATCTACATTTAGGCGAATTTCCACGGGGATAACTCAAAATTGTGTGTATCATGATGCTCGATTTCAGGTCACGAAGGGGCAAAGGAAGGGTGTCAAAATTATGTCAAATGGCTCGCAAATTTTTTCCAATCTTAAAACTTGCTGAAAGAAATCATACGATAATCAACGACAATTTTTGTGTTTTTTTTTGGTCACTTATAATTTTTCAGTACCTATTGTGTTTTATAACAATTGAATAGAAAAAAAATCCAAAGTTTCTTCCATTTACTTGCAATCGTCTATTTATAACTCAAATAAGTAGGTGGCCCAAGACCCGGAAAACAGCTCGAGGAATGAGGTGGTTAATAAGGATAATCCTTCATTAATAATATCATCCCTCGAGACGAATTTCACGTCCACCGCAAAATTTACCATTCAAGGCACATTGTAAACGCAGCGTTAATTTGTCGGTACATAAGTTGAAAACTTCACAATATAAACTCACCATAGTGTTGTTATACTTACTTTGAACTGTATAGAGGAAAAAAACAGCAAACAGTAATAGAATAGAGGAAGTAGCAACGAGCAGGGAAAAGCTAGCATGTCAAAAGAACATAACCTCGTTTTATGGCTTTTTCTATAAACACATTCATACCCATCGTTTTAATTTTAATTTGGTAGCTTGTAAAGTCTGTTTGCGTATATACGAGAATACGCTACGGTAATAATTTTCGTATTTATGAGGCTCGCTATACAAAAACACATAGAGTTGGTTTTTATTAGGTTTATATTGTTGTTGTTTTTTTCAATCAAAATATGCAACAATTTACAAGTGAAAATATTTTTGGTGATTAAAGTTGAAACTATTTTTATTCGTCGGTCTGCTTTTCCTCTATAAATATACCTAAGTAATGCAAACTTTGTGCTATATACGCTTTATAGCATCCTTAAAAATTCACCCTTTCGCGAAATAACTTGGTAGGTAAGTACATATTCATAGAGGCTCATTTGGTGAGAAGTTCATCTTAAATGGCCCAACATTTTGAAAATCAGTTACCATGTTGACTTTTTTAGCTATAAAACTGGACGTGAGATTATTGGCTTCAACATTTTTGAGAACTATACCAGCAAAAATTTATTCAGTTCACCATCTTCGATTTATAAATTGAATAAAAACTCTAATTTGGGGCATGCAAAAGTCAAGTATCATGGACTAGCTGGGGATGGAACTGGGCTCTAGCTATAAGATAAAAATTATTCTCTGTGGGTTGTTTTCCATGTATTTGTAAACATGTTTTGGGGTTGAAGAAGTCACTGCGATGCCAAAATCCTTCCACTACTTTCACTTTTGCTTTCAGTTGAATGAATTTCAAAAATAATTGACTTTCAAAACTCGTCCAATTCAATAGTTGTACCTTTCTACAGAGAAATTGGAGAGAAATAAAATAATTTTTTTTATTCTTTAAAAATCTCAATCTCTTCTTCATCACTGAAAAATGACCTATTCCTCAAAACTCACCCCAAACATTTTTTAATCTCGCCCAAATCTTTTTAAAATTCCTTACTGCTCTTTTTTTCTAAATAATTAATCTATAAACTAGGATAAATAAGACACCTAAAAGCTGTCAAAATTTCACATCCACGATCGTTTTCCTCTTCCGCACACGAAAGAGGAAAAAATCAAACGTGTTTTCACATCTTATGGGCCTATACATCGAGTCTCGTTGAATACGGTCAATTATACGAAACAGAAATGGCAAAATTAACCGTTGGGAATATTTGAAATTTCCTCTCGTCTGACAAATCCTATACACATACGTGTGAGATGCAGCTCTAACCACATAAACGTGTACCCAACAAATTATTTTTTTTCCTATAGATACTCGCTTTCTAGTTCACAAAACGATGTTCCTCTGCGGCGTGTTTTCAAGGGTACAGGAATTACGTTTTTAAGCTTTCCTTTCGCATTTTGGTACAACTACGAGCACTTTCGAGATCGTTGCGTCGATTTATTTCTCGCTTGTAATATTCCCATGCCTCATTCACAGTTTACAGTTTACACATATGTACAACTTTACACTCATTTATGCGTTTACAGGTAAAGTATGTACTAGGTAGGTAGGCAAATGACGCTAAAACAGATAAGCAAATGCGACACTTTTTGTGTACCAACAACTTATATAAAGAGTGAATATGGAAATTTCATTTCACACTTTTCACTTTTTCAGCTTTCTCAACAAATTATAAAGCACGTTTCGACAGTCGAGTGATATAAACTACCTACTCGTAAGAATGCTCTTTTTTCGACTTCTGCTCTTTTTGTTTTCGTATCAGGATAAAAAAGCGAAGGAGCATGTTGTATCTATGTAATAATAATAGAATTCGTTTCAGGCATTTTCCTGGGAGTCGTATAATAACTCGAACTATGTAAACTTGTACAACAATGTCGAATATCAAAGACAAACAAAAATGTTTAAAAAATAACTTATTTGAAAATATCTTTATTGCAAAAAAAAAGTCGAACATGGCAATATCGAAAGAATAAAAATTGTCGTAGACATCAAAGGAACTGACGCAGAAATAAAAATAAAAACTTAAAGTGAAAAATGGAACCTCAAATCAAAATTCAGCAAAAAATTTAACCACAAGTTGAAAAAATATTTCAAAGTTCAGAATAGTAATTATTTGCCCCTTTTTGCACAAAGTTCATAAAAGCCCACAAATCCGCATTAAATTTTCAATTTCATAATGACATATCCCTCCTCCCCCCCCCACCTAAAAAGTATTTCCTCGATGAAATAATGCGAAAATATTGAGCCAAATAGGCGATTTATTCTTCAAATTTGCGGTACCTAAATTTAAAAAAAATTGTTTTTCTATGCTTTTTCATCTCATCATTGCTTCTTCCTTTTAAGTTTTTACCAAATGAAGAGACGTTCTATTGTCATCGCCTAAGAAAGCATAAATGTCTGTGAAATAGACTCACGTAAAAAAAAAATGAAATGAAAAAAAGAGGAGCTTGTTGTATAATAATGGACAATCCTAAAAGCTCGGTTTTCCTCATTTCTGTGTAATTTTCGATGAAAAGTCGACCCTGCACAAAGTCAAAACTATCATTTTATTTTTAATTTTTTTCCAAGACCAAAAAAAAGACTACATTTGAAAGACGTCGTCGTTCAACCCACGTTTTCATAAATTCGACCCATTCACGATGATGAAAATAATTCCCAAAATAACTCCCAAAGAAAATACACTATACAATCGAGAGTAATATTTCACAAAAGATTTGACATTCTGATAACTTGCAGCGAAAAATTCCTTTATTAAAAAAGAAAAAATTCAAAAAAAAACAATTGCTCCAAGGTATCATACACAAGATTACAAAACCGATATAAATATTTATACAGCGACCTTAACTTTAATATTCTATACATTCTGCGACTCATCTACCGTTGAAAAAAAAATGACAAAGGGATACACAAAAGAATACGATAAAAATTGACCGAAAGAGAAACTTTACGAACTTAGGATATCTATAAATAGGTACTTATAGATGGGTACGATTTAGGCACCAGTTGATTATACGGAGAAACGCTGGATTGTGTTTTTAAATGTAGAGACAACCTCGATAGAATCGAATCAACTGTACAACAATAAATTGTATTTCAAACATCGATTCACACTCGAGTCTTATTTTTCATTCGCAGACAATCTGTCAGTCAGTCAGACACCCACAATTTGTTGAAAATTGTACGTAGAGACCATCGTTTAAGCTCCTACACAATCGACGCTTTTCTACGATTTCCTATATAGTTACGCGTCGACGAGAATAGGTTTTTCATAATCTGTACCTATTTTTAGACATTGCTTGCATGAAATCAGCCCCATGTATATAGGGCATTTGCTATGCACAATATCTGCCATTACAAAACGAATAACTCGTTGCAAAAAGTTGGAGGTAAATTTATAAAGAACCTTTTTTCCGTTTGGTAGAGGATATCTACGTTCGATATAAAAACGAAACATTGAATATTTAAGGGGAAAAAACACAGGCTTTTCTATACGACAACTTTTGTCAAAAATTGCATTTTTCTGAAAGCTTTGTTGATACAGTATTAAAACCGCACGAAATGGGAAAATACATTTCTATTCACAAGTGTCCCATGGCTGGAAGGCTTCGAGATACAATGAAAGCATAATATTCCGCTTATTGCTTTGCGCTTTTTTGTAATCGCTTTTTTCTCATACTTTTCTGCTCCGCTCACGTGTTTCGTATTCGAGCGTGAAAAAAATTCGAAAATTATTTTCACAATTGAACGAGATGCCACGCCGGGCTATTTGGTGACTTATTCGTAACTTATGGCCGATGAGAAAAAAAGGTAATATGGGAATTACAATTGAAATATTTACTTAGGTACTCCAACTTGTATCGAATGTTTATGATTTTTGAAAATGCCAAGGTAATTCATGTTGTTCTACGGTTCTTTTTTTTAATCTGTGGTTTTCTAGCTCTCAAAATAGGAGGTTCTGAGCTGCTTTTGCGAAAAGAAGAAATCAAGAATTTGATTTTTCAGCAAATTGCTTATTAATTTTTGCATCCTTCACCAAATCGGTCACCAAATTTTGATCTTTTCTCCTAATTTTTGACTTTTTCAGTGAAAAAATTACCACCAATTTTTATTGAAAACGTGGCTGGTAGGCCAGAATGCCCTGTTGACCCTAGAAATTGATTTCGAATATCTGATGATTCCTTGGTGAATCCTGGTGACTTCTGGTGACAGATTCACCAGAAGTCTCCAGGTGAGTTTTCGACTTCTTTTCAGCTGAATTTATAAGGAAAAAATCACCAGAGTGCGCCATAATGACCCTGGAAATAGTATTCGGATATCTGGCGACTCCTTGTTGAATCCTGGTGACTTCTGGTGACTGATTCGCCAGAACTCACATAGTCCATTTTTGTAGTGAAAAAATCACCAAAATGCTCTTATGACCCTAGAAATTAATTTCTAATATCTGGTGACTCTTTGGTGAATCCTGGTGACTTCTGGTGACTGATTCACCAGAATTCACCAAGTCCATTTTTGTGGCGAAAAATTTATCAGAATGACCTTATGACCCTAGAAATTGATTGCTTATATCTGGTGACTCTTTGGTGAATCCTGGTGACTTCTGGTGACAGATTCACCAGAAGTCACCAGGTGAGTTTTCGACTTTTTTCAAGTCCGTTTTCAACTTTTTTTTCTGCTGAATTTGTGGTGAAAAATACACAAGAATGCCCTAATGACCCTAGAAATTGATTTCCAATATCTGATTCCTCCTTGGTGAATCCTGCTGATTTCTGGTGAATCTGTCACCAGAAGTCACCAAATAAGTTTTCGACTTTTTTAGAGGTTGATTTATGGTGAAAATTTCACGAGAATGTCCTCAGAGAGCTGTTGAAATTTTTTTTTAGTCTGCGGTGACGGCTTGGTGAATTCTGGTGTCTTCTGGTGACATTCACCAGAACTCACCAAGTCCGTTTTCAACTTTTTTTCAGCTGAATTTTCTGGTGGAAAAAAGCACCAAAATGCCCTAACGACCCTAGAAATTGATTTCAAATATCTGGTGACTCCTTGGTGAGTTCTGGTGACTTCAGGTGACATTCACCAGAACTCACCAAGTCCGTTTTCGACTTTTTTTCAGTTGAATTTCTGGTGAAAAAAACATCAAAATGACCTAATGACCCTAGAAATTGATTTCAAATATCTGATTCCTCCTTGGTGAATCCTGCTGACTTCTGGTGAAACTGTCACCAGAAGTCACGAAGTCCGTTTTTGACATTTTTTCAGCTGAATTTCTGGTGAAAAAAACACCAGAATGCCCTAATGACCCTAGAAATTGATTTCGAATATCTGCTGACTCCTTGGTGAATTTTGGTGACTTCAGGTGGCCGATTCACCAGAAGTCACGAAGTCCGTTTTTGACTTTTTTTCAGCTGAATTTTTGGTTTAAAAAATATCTTGGTACCTGCATAAACAGAATTCGGTCATTTTTGTGACAGAAAAAAATTGTTAAAAATATGGGTATTCATAATACAAAAACTAACTTCTGATTAAGATTAGGTAATGAAAAGGTGTTGATTGTTTTTTTTGGGGGGTGGGGTGGGGGGAGAAAGAAGAAAAACGAGAAATTTCCATTTCAACTGAAAAACTGACAACTTAACTGAAAAATGACAATTTTTTAGAGGAAAATGAGACAGTTTTCTGTTAAAGAATGGCAATTTTTCTGGAAATAAACTATTTTTTATAAAAAAAATCTACAATTTTTTTATGGAGAAATTGAATTTTTGTGAAAAAATCACACTTTTTTGGGAGAAAATTACTAAATTTTTTTGTGAAAAAAATGAACTAAGTACCTACATATTTTGTTTGTGAAAAAATGACCAATATTTTTTGTGAAAAAATGGCTCAGTAGTCACCCATTTTTTTTGTGAAAATTATGACCATTAGGTAACTTTTAGTGAAAGGGGGATAATTCTCAGGGGACCAAAGTAGTGGTTTTTAGCAGGAGTGGCAGAGTAAATTTTTCTGACAATTTTCATGGTACCTACCTATACGAATAATTCTTGCAATACACATTTCAAGTACATACCTATTTTTAAAATCGAAAAATATTTTTTCAAACTTTTCAAGCCCTTTTAAAAAATGAATTAAAATATAGTAAGCTGAAAACTTATAGATGGCACCAAATCGTGTCATATACATTTGAAGTACCTACCTAATTTTAAACAGTAAACTTTGATCCCCTCTCGACCCTGCATCTATAATTTCAACTTCTCGAATACCTACACCAATCCCCAAACCTGGAAATTCAATCGAGCTAAGTGCCTCGTTGCTTGCCTATAGGCTCAAAATATCCCATCAAACTTCAGTTCATTCATTTCACGAAAGGGGAACTTTTCAAACCCTTGTATAAATTTAATCACACTGAAACACTACAATTAAAAAATATAAAAATATAAATAAAGGACGAAAAATAATCTCACTTTTTCCTCTTCCTTCGGGGAATACGGTTTTCTTTGGAAATTGCACGAAGAAAAAACGCCGGTATAAATTTATAATTTCAAAACAACGAAAAATACTGGAGTTGAAATAACAAAATCTACCTACTTCACAACGCAACACGTATATACTTAAAAACCGAACCGAAACAATATTCTTGTTTGCTTCCACTTTCCATTTTGCTTTTCCTTTCGATATGATCGTTTCGGAATTTCCTTCAAATATGTAGACCATGTTCTGAGAAAATATTTTATTTCCACTCGAATTTTTACACACGAAACATGAAATTTAATCGAAACTGGGAGGAATTCATTAGTACGTGATTACTTATCTGGATAGCGTGTATTTGGCTGCGGCGAAACATGGCTGATGGAAAAAGTATCCATCGGAAAAATATCCGATCGGCCAATAATAAAAGCTTTAAAAACGACTGCCATGTAGAATATTGTGTTTGAAATGATGGAAAAAAGTATCAAAAACAAACAGTCGGGCGTTCTTCAAAACGATATAAAGATTAAGACATGATGATGAATACAAACATCGTACAACAATAAGAAAAGCTGCTGTTTATTTTCCAAGCCCGGCCCGGCGGCCTGGTCGCGGCCTCTTTCGCACGAGTATATACGAGTATATTTTCGGCGTTTAATCTTTTAATGGAAAATATCGAGGCAAGAAAAATTGTAACGAATAAAGTAAACCATACTCGTATACTTGTACATATCTATGCGAAAGCCTCTCGAATCGTTTAAACAGGCTGGAAAAATAACTATACTATACAGGGTGTTTCGTAAGTGGTGGTGCTCCTTCGACCTGAAAAGCATGCAACTTATTCTACGTTCAAGTGCGAATGTTTGCCTGATCCTCAAATTTTAGGGACTAGAAAGACGTGTTGATTTGAAAATTATGATTATTTTTAATGCGTTTAAGATCTCATTCTTTCAGTTTTTATTCGAATCTGTTAAATTTTCTCCTATTTATTCGAATGAGATCGTGTACCAAACCTATCATTGCAGACAGAAATGCAACAGAGTAAATTATTTGAAAACGTAAAAAAGGGGGAAAAAGGTGCAAAAGCATATACTTAGGTACTTGAAATAATTCAAAGCGCTGAACTCTCCACTATACCAAAGGTAAAGTCTTCTCAAGTTGATTAAATAAAAAAGTAAATGAAAGCATTCCTGGTGGAGAGGAAAAAAAACAACTCGACCAAAATAACAACCTTTTCATTGTATATATCAAAACTATCAAATCCATTCGGAACGAACCCTGTACACGAACGAATTAACAGTCTGAGCAGGGCGAATTTAAATAATATGTAAACATTACAGACATCACGTTAACGCATACACACTTCAAGGGTTACGAATTTGAAATATGTTTACATCCATCGCATAGGTATACAACAGTATACACAGGCACACTGTACAGCAGTACACATTCATTCGTCCCCGAAGAAATTTAACGCTATGCGTGTCGCCCGTGTAACATCAAATTTCACGTGCTGAACCGCCACAAAAACAAATAAACTTTACCCATTTTTGCCATTTTCGTCGCCTCTCATCGTCGCTTCCAAGTTCGATTGACCTATTATTACTATGGCGTATAATTCGATGGTTTTTATTTAGACAATATTTTCGATAATCGGGTACGCCTTGTTTATTTTCATACCTCCCACCGATTGGTCCCTTTTGAGACTTGAACTTGTTCGCTTCAAATTAGCCCCATTTTCAACTCACTCGAATGGAAAATTAATTGAAAAAAAAATCGCTAATATGGGCCTTGGTGACCTTAAAAATAAGTTAATTTATACGACGTTTTCGATTTTCCCTGACATACCTGAAAGTACTCGTATATGGTAGGATACGTAGGTAGGCTGTACCTAATATGAGAATGAGGTTCTTATACAGTGCTCATATCAACAATATTTTCGCCAGCAGTTTAATTTAATACGATTAAATTTGAAAATTGCGGTTTACAATAATTAATATTTAATATGAATTCGAATGGGAATAAGCACTCTGGTGGAATTTTCTGTGTCGCGGTTTAGCTCTCAGATTTTAGACAGGAGATTGCCAGAGAACGTGGCGTGGGTGAGAGACGAAAGTTTATTGGCAATTTTAAAGCGTTACAGCCACAAATCCTTTCTGCACTTGGTTGCATGTGAATTTCTTATAAGGTATGTAATATGTATTAGGCAAAATGTAAAGCTCACTTGACTACAGATTTGGTCTATAAAAAGATATATAAACAGACAGTGTGTTTATTTTATTCAAATTCGAAGGGCGAGAGATTTTAAAAATTATGGAAAAATTCAGAGTATGCCATAAAAATACCAACATCAAAATTCACAACTGTATTTTCACGATATAGCGACGTATCCTTTAGAAAAACAATTCTATAAGTAGCCTGTACTTCAACTTCGTTTTGTCCCATATCGAGATTTTCAAAAATATCTGCAAAGTCTACATTAAAGAAAACTGATTTTCAAAGACCATATAAAAATAGATAACGAACGATATGTTCACGTGGCATTATTCATTATTTTGAGCTTTAGTATAGAAAGTCCCTAACCAAAACTTTTTAGTTTTTTGAAATATAAGAGGCTCATTATTTAATTTTACTTTACACGATGCATCAATCTAACATAAATTAAAAGGTTGATACCACCAAATGAGGAGTCGGCCTGCAAAGTGACCTAACTGCAAAAAAATGATTTTTGAGATAGCAACGCTATCTGATAGTTTAGGACATGCCCTACAAAAGGAATATATCACCTTAATCCAGTTTCACTCGTAACACCCCTTTTTCCCCCCTTGAAAATGATAAAATTAAAAGCATGGCCTGCAAAGTGACCTTATTTTTACGATTTTCCGAAAATGTGTTTCATAGAGTACTGTTTGTTGAAATCAAAATCAATTTTAACCCCTTCTGAAGAAATTCAAAAATTTTGGAGACATCGAAAATCGCACTGGAGGCTCCAGAGTGATTCGAAATGGTAAAATCGTAAGTTGAGAATAAGCCACAACTCCAGTTTTAGCTACCCAGCTTCCTGTACATAAAAAAATCTTGAATGAATGAATAAATCTTTGCTTTCATAAAAAATAACATACGCAATGAAAAACCGGAGAAAATTGCGTACATATCACTAAAAAATTAAAAAAAAACGTATGTGCGGCCTGCAAAGTGACCTAACTGCAGCATTTTTCATTTTTGTTGCACCCTGTAGCGAACCCGTGTTCATATTTTTCAGAAACGAAAAGGTGATTAAGTGAGTGAGGGTTGACCCTTTCGATTCCCAAAAACAGATTTCGAAAATGTGACTTCATTTTCCTAGGACACGTTTTTCTCATTTATCTCGAAATCAATTTTTTGCAGTTAGGTCACTTTGCAGGCCGACTCCTCAAATGTCGGACTATCTCCATGATCCAAAACTTTACAGCTTTCTAGCGTAATCGCAAACAAAATTGAGCTTTTGAAAATTTTCATGGGGTGACTTTGCACAAAATTCATTAAAAATTAAATTTCTCAGGAACCACTGATTTCGATGAAACTTAAAATCTCATACTAATGTAAGCCTGCACGATTCCTACAAAGTACCTACTAATACGACCCTCAAATTTTGGTGAATCATTCGTGAACGAATTGATCCATTTTTTGAAAGAACCATTCGCCAACGAATTGATTAATAGTTCAGTGTATGAATCAATTCGTTCGTGAATGATTCACCAAAAATTGAGTAAATGAACCGTATCGTTCGCGAATGAGTCATTTATACGAATCGATACGGTCGCGAATGATTCATCAAAAATTGAGTAAATGAATCGATTTGTTCGCGAATGAATCTACAAAAAATAATTCAATTCGTTCGCAAATGATTCATCAAAAATTGAGTAAATGAACCGATTCGTTCGCGAACGAGTCACTTATACGAATTGATTCGTTCGCGAACGATTCACAAAAAAATTCAATTCTTTCGTGAATGATTCACCAAAAATTGATTGAATGAATCGATATCGATTCGTTCGCGAATGAATCACTTATACGAATCGACACGTTCGCGAAAGATTCATCAAAAATTGAGTAAATGAATCGATTGGTTCGCGAATGATTCACAAAAAATAATTCAATTCGTTCGCGAATGAGTCACTTATACGAATCAATTCGTTCGCGAATGATTCAACAAAAATTGAGTAAATGAATCGATTTGTTCGTGAATGATTCACCAAGAATTGAGTAAATGAATCAATTCATTCGCGAACAAGTCACTTATATAAATTGATTCGTTCGCGAATGATTCACAAAAATGATTCAATTCGTTCGTGAATAATTCACCAAAGTCCAAAAATTGAGTAAATGAATCGATTCTTTCGCGAATGATTCACTTATACGAATCAATTCGTTCACGAACAAGTCACTTACACGAATCGATTCCTTTGCGAACAAGTCACTTACACGAATCGATTCCTTTGCGAACGAGTCACTTATACGAATCAATTTGTTCGCGAATGATTCACCTAGAAATCAATCAATTTGTTCAATCGCCAATCGGTTGTGAATGACTCTATTCGATTCAATTCACTTCGCTTGAAAATAGAGCAATTCCTATACAATAATTTTACAAAACCGAATCAATCCTAAATTAATTGATCCGTTTGCGAATGATTCACCAAGAACTCGAATCAATTTATGTAAATTGTAATCGCCAATCGTTCGTAAATGATTCGATTTGATTGTAAACAGATCAATTACGGTACAAACGTTTCAAAAAAAAAGGAACCAATTCGTTCGTAAAAGATTTCTATTTAAAGAAAAATGGATCTTCTCATCGCAAAATGCGTGAGTGTTTTTTTGTTTTGTTTTTTGAAAAACTTTGATCTCTGGATTTTAGTTCCAATAATTTTTTTTTCAGAATTCTTATTTTCTATAACTTTTAATCTTTTAGAATTTTAAGTTTGCTGATTTCTTCCAAATTTTAATTCTTATGAAATTTTTGCATTATGATTCTAAATTTTGGATTTTTTTTTTCTTCCTAGAATTTTTGATTTTCTAAAATTTCTGCATCTTTTTGGATTTTCTAGAATTTTAATTCCTATAATATTGTGCCATGAATTTTTTTTCAGAATTTTCTGCCATCCCAGAATTTTAGAGTTTTTGTTTTTCAAACTTTTGATTTACTGATTAGGTATTCAGAATTTTTATGTCTAGAATTATTGCATTCTATAGAATTCTTATTTGGAAATTTTTATTTCTGGAAATTTTTTGTTGGTATTATTTTTTTGCTAAAGAAATAAGAATACAAATCTAGTTATATTTGTAAAAAATATTTTAAAATAGGTAATAAATGAAAATTTTTTCTTAGATACCTATCCTTTTTTAAATTCTTCTTTTTTTGAATGTTGATAATTTATTTTCATGATTTACATTTGGAAAGAGAAAGGTATAGAGTTCTCAATAACATCTCACCACAAATCTAGCAAAAATGTCTCCATACATGGCATGGCGTGCAAAATACGAACAGAATTATTCGATTATACCTAGGTCTAGGTACATTTGTAGGCTGCAATCAATTCAAGGCTGTAATTCTCTTCAAAACTTTTAAATCAAAGAAATTCAACACCACGAAAACGTATCGCATGCGATGAAAATTCATAATGAACTTGTCAATGAACCCATGCAATAAGTACCTAACGAGTACGAATTCGTGAATTGAAAATTCAGTGGGGTGAAAAACTTGTCCGTTGAAAAATGTAAAGAGAGATCGCGTTGTTTTCAGTTGTATTGCGTTTAAGAAAACTTCAAGTAGTTAGTTTTAATTGAGTTTTATAATTGCAGTCGAACATCTTGGCAGGTTGTGATTTAATTGTAAAACTACACTTCTACTACCAACGGTTGAATGAACTTTGGGGTTTTGTAAACGATTCGTCTCAAAAAATTGGTTACTTCTTTGGGTTATTTTGCGGGTTTAATGTCGAACTGGAGATGAGGTACAGGTACCAAACATGTTGTTAAAATTTGATGTAAAATTTACCTACACAATTTGACCAAGTATTCTGTCCTACTGCTGTACCTACGTTTGGTAATACGACCTACAGTATAATGATGTTGACAATGCTTCTGCTCGTCGCGTCGTCGTAAGTGTTATGAATATGTTTTTTTTTTTTTTTTTCATTTTCTAAAATGAAATATGTACAATATTCTATTATAGTACATGGTTTCGCGATACTTCGGCCTTGTATTACATGCGGGTATTGTTTTTCTCAAACAAACCTAGCGAATACTATCGCTGTATATAGTAGCATTTGAAGCGAAAAAGATAAAAACTTTTAACAAAAACGTAGTAGAGGTTACAACGCAGTGAAAATACGTACCGAAATGGTTTTAATTTAAACTTATACCTATGTTTGCAACTTTTCGCACACTTTGGAATTATCAAAGATCGGAAAAAATATAGCAAAAAATCCTCCACTTTTACGCCACGCCACCATACGTATTGTTCTATTGAGAAAGAAACAGGCAGGCAAGTTTTCATCGCGAAGAGAGCGAAAATCGCTGCTCGAATAGGTAGGTATTTACTCGAGCCGCAGAGAAATTGTAGTATCTGCACGAAGACAGCACGCCTCAGTTAAGCTTTTAATGTTTGCTTTTTTCCGTGAGATGAATGCTATAAGTGGATAAATAAAAGAACTTACCTACAAATAAAAACAAACCATAAATCATTTTTATTGCCAACTTTTTAATTGTATCGTCGGTGCGAATTTTTCGCAAATAAAACGAAATTTTTACACGGTGTAATTTTTTCTTCTCGTACATTTCACCTTTCAACTCTCGAGCGAATTTATTTGTAAAATTGTTCCAATAAAACATGCTGGTTGTTACGTTGTTTTATACTATGTACGAGTATTATAATGGCGAATTTTTCTGTTTCAGGTTCGTACCTTCTTTATCTTGTCAGATTACCGTCTCATCCTACCGAGTTCGTATGTGTAAGTGGTTTTAATTTTTTATCTTGATTTTTTTTCTCCACTTTGCTGTAAATTCGTTCGCTGGTTTCTTTTGTCTCCACAAAGTGAAAAATACGCGTACTCGTCGTGTCGCGAAAGGAATGGTAAAAATGGCGAATTTCGCCTAATGTTTGGTAATTTTTTTCATTTTAAGGGATTTCGACTTTCGAGTGGTTATTTTAATTACCGCTATTAATTTTATTCCTCGACCCGGAGAAACAGATGATGATTTTGTTTTAAAAAGCCGAATCTTTCTTTTTTTAAAAAAAAATAGAATAATTATTATGGTATTATTCAAATTTAGGATTTAGAATTTTTTATCCGGCATACTCGAATATTAAAAAAAGATTCCGTTCGTCAAATGCTTAACATTTCGAATAAAAAAATTGCAAAAATATCTTGCTGAGGCATCTAGGGTGAAATAGGATAGAAATGGACTAAAAAGGACGTGTGTCTATTTTTTCGTTCAATTTAAACTATCGCACCCCCTTACATGACCTTTTAGCGATATTATACCCATGGAGTATGAATAATCAAATTCCAATAAAAGGGAATGGACCTTATCTGTGTGAAGTTATTTGATACCTCTGAAAAAATCCAAGTTGACTCGAATAGTTGTATTTTAATGCTTTCTATTACTACGTGGGCTTACGTATAAATGTGATATGCAAAATAAAGTGCAATGTTGCGAAAATTCGCTTGAATTTATGAAAAAATCTAATGTGTGCGATGGCAAAATTTTCAGAATTTTCATTAAAAATATTTGGATCCTTTGGAGTAAGTAAAAAAAAAAAAAGGATGCGATTTCTCAAGAAGGAAAAACTGAAATCTTGGTAACATTTTAGTAAGTAGGTATATTTCAATGTTCAGTTTTTTGCTTCTCGTAAATACTCTGTAATTCCAACGTTTATGAAAATTGGCGAAAACCCTTCGAGCAGTTTTACGTTGAAAGATTTTTTTGGTTGTATTTCTAGTCGAATTTTCTTTTGAAAAAAATACTACCTTGTAGGATTTCATGATGCATCAGTTATAAGAGGATATAAAATGTGGAAAAAAATGTTCGTGAAATTTTTTTATGTAAAATTTTTCTTTAGGTAAATATCAATGTTGGTACACTCTACACTTAATTTGATAAAAATGCTAAAAAAATGGCGAAAAGATTTTCATGCTTTCTTTAATCGATGCAGAGATGAACAATTTTTAAAAATTAAACTTTGGAGAGCTATTTGCAATGTATGTACCT
This sequence comes from Planococcus citri, assembly GCF_950023065.1. Taxonomy (NCBI): domain Eukaryota; kingdom Metazoa; phylum Arthropoda; class Insecta; order Hemiptera; family Pseudococcidae; genus Planococcus; species Planococcus citri. Next base: position 42,340,107 of record NC_088680.1, on the reverse strand, counting down.
ATTTTTGTTGACCATTTAATCCGAAAATTTCAAAATCGGCATCAAAGAAATACAATATGGGTTTTCTGGGATTTAAAGAGCGCGGAATTCATGTCTGAAGATGGTTTGATCTCAGGACCTCAAAAAGAGATACAAAATTGAAAATTCGTAAAAAATACAATATGGTTATCAAAATTTGAGGTATCAAGAGCGCAGAATTCACTTTTGAATATCATTTTGTCCCAGCCTCCAGAGTGCTCCATTTCCTAGAAAACGATCTTTTCTTAAACTGAAAATTGAGCAAAAAAAAGTTGTGGGATTTTGAATTTTTTATGACGGATTCTGACTAATTTGAGGTCGCTGATTTCGAATATAACGTCAAAATTGATGCAGGCTTCTTTAATTCCGAGATAAGCGCCTGTTTTCCATGAAGGAGGGGTGAGCGCTCAAATCGGACAGCAGATTCGGACTCGGCGACCTCGAATTAGTCGAAAACGACCCTTTACTCGATTTTTTTGAAATTCAAAAAAGTACAAAAAATGCAAGGGGATTAAGTATTACTTAGTTCATACATTTTTTTGGTCGCCAATCGAACTGAAAATTGAGCTAGGGAGGTTTTTTGAAACGGCGAATTCATTTCCGGAGTCAGATTTTCACCTGAGCCTCCAAAATGAGCCCCAAAAAGGAGACCCCAAAATTGAAAATTCTCAAAAAAAGTCATAATAGGTGTAAAAATTTGGGGTTTTAATAGTCGGGGAGCCCACTTAAGGATAAATTGCACCCCCCCCCCCGTCGATCCTCCGGGCAACTTTTTTCTTAAAGAGGGAGTCTTAAGGAACATTTCTAGCCCTTGTACTCAAATAAAAGTGGCCCTACTTACAAAATGGCGGCTATTTTGATTGTCAGGTCAGCCGAAATCGCAGATTTTGCGTTCCAACATAGGACTTGCACGAAATTTTTTAAACCGTACAAAGGTAGATCGAAAGATCAATTAAACATTTATCACCTGTCAAAATTTTAAGTGCTGAAGTGCTTTTTTCGATTTTTGGTGAATTTTTGAAAATCAAATTCAGGCCAAAAATGAGGGAAAAAATCAAAATTTTACCAAATTGACCAGGAAAGCTGAAATTTGGGATATACCCTATTTTCGACATGCCGAATCGATTGGAAACTGTTTCAAACCGTTTTGAGCAGTTCTGTAGTCTCCAGCAGATTTTTGAAACTCGAAATTCCTACAAAATTTCATCAAATGGAGTTGGATAGCCGAAATTTACTCTGCAAACTAATTTCAATACGCTACGAAGTCAACTGCAAGGGAATTTCAAGTCGTTTTGGAGCATTCATCGATTTTTTGAAAATTACTGGAGCCTCCAGGAGATTTTTTAAACTTTAAATTTCCTAAAAATTTCATCAAACGGAGATGGAAAGTCAAAGTTCATTCTGTAAATAAACTCTGCTGGTGGATTTAAAATGCGAAGTAAATTTCAGCTTGCCAACTCCATTTGGTAAAATGTTGCGGAAATTTCAAGTTTCAAAAATCTGCTGGATGCTCCAGTAATTTTCAAAAAGTCGCTGGAGGCTCCAAAATGATTTGAACCCACTTGAAATCGTCTTCAGAGGATGTTCAAATTGGAGTGTAGAGTAAATTTCAGCCATTTGATGAAATTTTGTGAAAATTTAAAGTTTCAAAAATCTGATGGAGGCTCCATGAATTATCAAAAAGTCGTCCGAGGTTCCAAAACGACTTGAAATTCACCTGCAGTACTTCGTAGCGCATTGAAATTAGTTTGCAGAATAAATTTCAGCTTTCCAACTCCATTTTGGTGAAATTTTGTGGGAATTTCGAGTTTTAAAAATCTGCTGGAGACTCCAGAACTGCTCTCAAAACGGTTTGAAACAGTTTCCAATCGATTTGGCATGTCGAAAATAGGGTGTATCCCAAATTTCAACTTTCTTGGTCAATTTGGTGAAATTTTTATTTTTTCCCTCATTTTTGGCCTGAATTTTATTTTCAAAAATTCACCAAAAATCGAAAAAGGCACTTCAACACTTGAAATTTTTACGGGTGATAAATTTTTGCTTGATCTTTTGATCTACTCTGTACAGTTTGAAAAATTCTTTGAAAGTCCTGTGTTGGAACGCAAAATCTGCGATTTCGGCTTACCTGTCAACCAAAATGGCCGCCGTTTTGTAAGTAGGGCCACTTTTTTTTTGAGTACAAGGGCTAGAAATGTTCCTTAGGACTCTCTCTTTAAGAAAAAAGTTACCCCGGAAGATCGACGGGGGGAGGTGCAATTTATCCTGGGCTCCCCGACTATAAGGGCGCAGAATTCATTTCCAGAAAATCATTTTATTCCAAACCCCGAAATGGGCTTCAAAAGTGAGGTTGATTTTTCAAAAATTTGACTGTATTTGGGTGAATGAGGAGGGGGGGGGGAGATCCAAGGCTGTTTTGTGTGAAAAGTACATTATTTATATGTTTCAGTGTGCTACCTTCTCTTTCGCTGATTTTCTTGGTGGACAATTATCGAGTATGTGTTTTTTCATTTTGCTCAGACCGCCATTTTAAGCCATTCTAGAGCCTTCGATTTTTCCAGAATTGTAAAATTATTCCAGTGAGCAACGAAACGCTCTCTGAAGATGTCCGCTTGGAAATTGGTTAAAATGCGAATATGAACTCATTACTTAATCAAATTCCAAACAAGCAATAAGCAATCGATTTTTAGTAGCCCAAATTAATTTTCGCGTATTATGGGTATAGCAAGTAGGTATATAGGTAATTCAAAAATTCTAGAGAAACCGAATATCGCACTGAAGGCTCCAGAATGGCTGAAAATGCTGAGAAGTTTGATTCGACAGAGTTGATATTAGTTTTAGAGCTAATTTTCACCATTTTAATGACTGTACATATATTTTTCGTAAAAAGTAAATATCACCAAAAATAATCAATTTTTAATTTTGAAAAATCCGCCAAAAAATTGGAAAAATTTATTTGTGTAACTGAAGTTTTGGTTCATGGTGTTTTAGACCATGTCATTTCGAAAAATCCTAATTCCCTTCAAATCAAAGGCATGATACTTCGTGCAGTAGGTTAGGTACTCTTGTTAAATTTTTAAATCCACATAACTCCATCGAAATTTCATCAAAATGCCTTTAAATTATAAACTTAAAATAACTTTTTTTCTGGCAAACTCTCCCCTCCTCACTTTCCCCTCTCAAAATATTTTTATAAACAAACCTATTTTCTCTTCAGTCGAAAAACCCACCCGTATTAGAACATTCCTTTCGCCTATATTCAACAGGTTATTCAACTCTTTTCCGCAATATTTCACGTCTTTCTAGTTTCGTAATTTTTCCGCAACTTGAATGAAACCAATCTGAAGTTAGGCAAACTTGAAAAATAAGTTGAATTAAATTTTACAACTTGGGCCAATTTCTTACATACGTTAGCCTCGTTGATAAGACGAATTACACAACCAATGGAGCGTTCCATTCGACATAGGTGACTTTTCGAAGCTTTTTAAAAATCAGTTTGCGTTCAGCATTAACGCGTATCGAACGCAATTCGTGTAGCGTGTTTGGCCTTGCATGGCCTACCCTGGCTTGGCCCGGCTCGAGTAATCCTCCGTACATTTACTCGTATATATACGAACTTCTCGAGCCTCTGACAAAATAATAGCTTTTCGCCTGCTGCGTACACGTTTAAACTTTATCAACATGCAAGTTGTCGGTTAATCTTAACGAAAAGCATAAAAGGAGATTATCACAAGCGAAAAGAGTCATCGGGGTATACGTTAGCATTGTTGATCTGCCATATTCGCGCGTCGAACCGCGAAAGCAGCTCATAAGAGAGGAGAGAATCTCTGTAAAATAGCTTTTCCATACACAGACACTCGCACACTTTGGTTGGATGCTTCGTACGCGTTTAAAAGACTCTATCTGTCTCTCTTTCTCTCTCTCTCTTCTGTGTGTATGTATTATAGGGAAACTGTCAGGGTAAAATTGATTTCTACGGGGGATTACCTACCTACCTTTTCCCCACATATAAAGAATACGTTAAAAACATTGTACGCACGAAGAGAGGTAAAGACATCGGCGAAAGATTTTCAAAGAGAGGCGAATACCTAGAAGCCTTGCTGAAAAAGTTCTTTGAGAAAAAAAAAGAATCTTCAAAATGTAGGTACTTGTTAAAACTTGTAATACCTCCGCCGCAGATTCTTCGGCTTTGTTACTTTTCTCCAAAAAAAAAAAAAAAAAAAGATAAGAGGGAGAATTGAGATCACAGAGAGCAGCCTAAAGAGAAAAAGGAAAACACACCTTCCGGGTAGCCTATAAGCAGATTTTTCTTTTCAACCTATTAAAATATAGGTACGTATAGAGTTCGATGTTATTCGCGCCTTTTCTTCGACTTAATTAAACCGCCATTGAGTCGGAGGACGTGGTGCTGCGTGCCCTGTTGCTGTTTTATCTAGAATAATGAAATTATAGTATGAAACTCGCTGCTCGTTCGCGTCGTGCTTTTCAAACGAATACACTACATTCGCCGAAAACGTGTACTGTGTATAGCTTTGCTGGTGAAATTTTGTTTATTTAACATTGTGTTTATTTTCGCTGAATTCTTCGGCGCTTTCGTATAACCCTCCTCTGGGGGCTCTTTCCAGCACACCTCTTCGTTGTACGAATACACTGCATACCATGCACAGTAGTTTCTGGTATATCGTATACTCATAGCTACATACCATACCAGTCCGAACTTCTACTGGTATACGAGTACCATACCGAAGTTGGCAGAAAAATTAATATAAGTTGAATAAACAATATTGCCAATAATAAACGGCAATATGAATGTTTTCTTTCAGCGCGAGCTAACAACACAGCGAAACAAGGAATTGTAGAGAAGCTCGGTGGAGATACACAACAAGTTTTTCTAATAACATATAGGTACCCATCAGTTCGGTCGAATATGAAGTTTTCCAGCGTTTGCTATTTCTGCGTTTGCTTTTCTGTCTTTTTTTTCGATTCACGATTCAATATTATGAATTTTTTTCTCTTTTCTTTCAATGATGCTGGCGTGTATTTCGTTGAAATAATATCAGGCCTACCATAACACACGCAGAGTAGCAGATTATTGAGACTAATGCATGTACATATATAAATTAGATGAGAGTACTTACTTACTTTCCTGCGAAATGTTCTATTTTCAAATACCAAGTCAACCGAAAGATGTACCTACTAAATGTGCATTAATATGTATGCTCAAGTTTATTATTCTCGTATTCTGAAAGTACATAGATTACATTCCAAAAAGGGTTCAGAAAACATATCATCTGTCAAATTCACCTTCCATCTTAGTTAGTATTAATGTATGTAGGTACCTACCTGGTTATCACAGTCAAACTTTTCCTGCAGTCTTTTACGCTAGATCGATTAACCCGTTCAGGGCTCTAATGGTTTCAGTGAACCCAATTGAAGATCTAAAAATTAAAATGAAAAAAATCCCAACTCCAAGGGTACAAAACAGAAAAAAATCATCTCTAAAAAATTTTTTTGTCAGAAATGAGGAAATTTAAAAAACAGTTTTTGTTCATTTTTGACTAAAAAAAAAAGTGTAATGGAATGAAAGAAGGTGTTGAGTATAAATTATAAAGTTAACATCAATTAAAAGTAACCCAATACTTGCGGAAAATTTATTTAGAAATTAGCTTCAAGAATAAAAAATGCTTTCAAAATTCTACTAGAAGCCATTCAAAATCATATAAAAATGATGAAACTCAAAAAAAATCTATTTAACCTCCTGATATTCGTCACATGCTACTTTTTCAGTGCACTGGTTGAAAGTACCAGTAGTTGAGCCCTGCACCGCCGCGCCACGCTGCCGCCACCACCAATTTTTCAAACATTTTTTACACCACCGCCGCCGTTTCAAAAATTCTTTCAGCCACCAGAGCCACCGCTGAGTAATCTGTTCGGCTCAGCCAGCTTAACTCACTCAAATGGCAAATTTCAGGGTGATTTTTTGTGTACTTTGATTTTTTCAAATGGCAAAACTTTTCTGTATTGCCATACACTACAAAAATCAAAACTGGTCTCTCTTCTCAGCCACAGAATAAGATTTTTTATGCGTTTAAAAAAAATAATATTTACAAAATTTACAAGTTTTACAAAATACAGTTGAGTCTCAATAACTCAAACTCCGTTAACTCGAAAACTCGGTAACTTGAAGCAAAGTCTGTTTCATCCCTTCAACTCCCCATAAGATTCAATGTAAAATTCACTTCTTTACCTCAAAGTAAAAAGTCCAAAACCTCCAATAACTGGAAAGTGAAATTTTTGAAAAATATAAAAAAAACCTTTGTAAGTCGAACACCTTGAACCGGCTCCATAAACACCCGAATTGTGAGGCTGTGATTCTTTTATACCAAAGTGATGACACAAGAAGGCTGAGCAGAGCAGACACCACACAATGGACATTATCAGCCTCTAAGTGCACTATGCAATTACCGTAAATTAAATATAATTTTTAAATAGTGTTGTAAATAGCTCTGACAATTTTAGGTTGTTGATTTTTGTATCAGTTCCATAAATAAATAATTTTGAAAAATAAAATAAAAAGTCAAACATTGCCAACGTCTTGCCTCTATAACTTACATTTCTTGTTGAATAATTATGTCCATAAACATGTACGTTTCACTCAAATACACTGGTATAATACGTGTTTCCACTTCATTCCATAGTAAAAAGAACCTTCATCTAATTCAAACTTCGCTAACTCAAAATATACCAAAAACGAACTTCCATAACTTGAACTCCGATAAATCAAAGTCAACTCTTTTCCCCTTCAGCTTTGAGTTATCAAGACTTCACTGTAATTCAATTTCCATTTTGGAGAGTTCTATGTGGTACATTGCTTCATTTCTTAAACGATTCTGCGGGGCTTGATAATAAACCACCCAACTCCAGGAAATGGTGAAGGTCCTCGCCTTCTAGAGGAGGGGTTTTCTTCGTCTTCTTCGTCGATTTCAGGTTTGGGATTATACTGCAGAATAGTGGCATTGTCAACCTTGCTATAAATCATGGTAGCTGATGGTACACTAAGCTTCTTCAAATTTTTCAACCAACTCCAAAATGTTGTACAACATCTTGACAGTAAACACAACACAACAGCGCCAATAACAGCGATGTGAACAAGAAAACAAGTTTACAGCAGTTAATTAGGTCTTCAGTAGTACAGCCTACAGGTCTTTGTTAGCAAGTGACTAGAAAAAAGTAGAACCAGACTATTTATAGAGAAAGTAGTGAGAGTGCTACCAAATGTAGCCTTCTGATTGGCTAGATTTTACTTTTTGTGTTCTAACCTTAATTAAGTCTGACTAGTGACTACAATACTACAGATTAAGGTTGCTGTGGTGACAGATTTATTGATTCAGTTTTAAAAAGAAATATTTTATTTACTTTGTTTTACACAACAAACTTTAAAACACTTTTAAATATACTTTTAACACTTGTTAAGACATTTATAAGTTGAAACAGTAAGGTTTCTTATAAGTTAGTCCAATGAAGCTTGGAAGAGAACTGAATACTGTTACTAGGTTTGCTTGAGCTTATATACTAAAATACTAGTACCTAATAACAGTGTCCTTATGTAAAATAACATACAGGTAGCTATATGAGATGATAAAAGAGTTCTTATGGAAAATACCATATAAGTAGATATATGAGATGATAATGGAGCTCTTATGGAAATTAACATACAAATAGATATAAGAGTTCTTATAGTAAATAACATACAAGTAGCTGTATGAGATGATAAAAGGGTTCTTATGGAAAATAACATACAAGCAGATATATAGTGATAAAGGAGCTCTTATGGAAAATAACATACAAGTAGATATATGGTGATAAAGTAGCTCTTATGGAAAATAATATACAAGTAAATATATGGTGATAAAGGAGCTCTTATGGAAATTAATATACAAATAGGTATATGAGATGATAATGGAGCTCTTATGGAAATTAACATACAATTAGATATATGAGATGATAAATGAGTTCTTATGGGAATTAACATGAGAAAGGATGTTTTGGTAAAAATTAAGGTAGACTGTATCATGATGACCTATATTGTTCAACCAGGTAAATTTTATAATGTAGGTTATATAATCTGTCACTACAAATTTTTCCTCTCCTCAGAGAAAAGTGACCTCACTTTTTACATATTACATCTTACATTCTAAGGGCATTGGTAGTTAAAACATAAAATAATAACAATTGTAGGATAGCAAGGATAGTTAACCATGTTAGATAAAGGATATCACCTAACCAAGCTTCACCATATATGGATGTAGGTAATTTTTCTAAAATTGTAGTTTCCAAATTACGTTTTAGGTCTTCAGTTGATTTTTTTATGTCAAAATGGGGAGTATATTTTTTCCAGTCTTCATTGAAGATTTTTGTTAAATTTTGAAATTTGAAGGGGTTTCTAACATTAAATTCTAAAGTGCTGAAGTCTAGGCTAGACCATTGTAGGGGAACAATTCGGCTAAGAGAAATGAGGTTGGGTTGATTTTTGGGACATGGAAAATCTAAAGGGATGAGAATTTGGGTTTCTGAATTGGAAATTTGGTGTAATTCGTAATGACATGGGATTTGAAGTTTAATAGCTCCAGGATAGTTGTAATTTATTGAGAGGGGTTTTGACACACTGTTTTCTGTGTTAATAAGGTGTAACGTTTCTTGAGGGTTTGAAATAATGTAGGAATTTGTATTAATTTTTCTAATAATTGTTTTCTGATGTTTTGGTTCACATTTAAAACTGCATACTGTGTTCAAGGATTGAACTTCTTTACTTAATAGTAAGGATTTTGCACATTCTGGTGATTCATAAGCTGAATCATAATAATCCAAAAAGCATAAATTTTTATCTAGGTTACAATTTTTTAGACTTGATCCAGATATTTCTCTTACTTGATTATTATTGGTATCTAGGGCAATGATCATTTGATCGTTATTTAGTATACATAATTCGTCTTTATAATTAAAGTATACAGGGGTATGTTTGAATAATTTCCAATCTGTGTTGGTTTTAACTACTGGTACTTTGATTTCAATCATAATTTTGGATTTCGAAATTTGACAATGTGTGATGCTTAAGGTATAATAATTTATCAAAGATTTGATATTGATAGCCAATTTGTAATTTATTGAAAGTATGTTTTCTTGAAGGTTTTTTAAATATCCTTCCAGCATTTCTGGTGGGATGAGGGATGATGGTAATTTGTGTTCTTTGCAGTGGGAAATAATTGAAGAAAAATAAGAATTGAAAAAGATTTTGCTTAATATGTTAGCAAATACAGGGGTGGTTGTTGCTGTAAATGTTTGGAGCTCTTCTATTGCTTCACTAAGCTGAAGTAAATTTTTATGCATTAAATCAGAAAAAAGGTTGAGTTCTATAGATAAATTAAACAGTGCTGAATGAGTATCTATAAGTTCAGTTTTGAGTCTCTCAAAATTATTTTGTAACTTTTCATCATTGGTGTAAAGGGGATATACTTCTTCCATCGTTGCAGCATTACAGCAGAAGTGCAGGAAATCACCCAGGAACTGAATACCTCGGCGAGATCTGGGGTGGTGGATGCCATCAAAATAAGTTTCCATTAGCTGTGTGTTAATCGCATTTTCTAGTTTTTCCAAACTATGGATTCGATCGCAATTTCGTGTGTTGGCAGTGCAATTGTAGTTCATGGGAGCATACATTGAATCAGGAAAGGAGTAATCAATCAGGATTTTTAGGGGGATGGATTTTTCGTAAATGTGGACATCGTTGAGTTGGGTTAGATATGAACCAGGAATGACTTCTACCTCGATTTCACATATTCCCAAGTGTATCGATCCAAAAAATATCAAAACGAAAATAATTTCAATCATGGTTGTCTAAAAAAATAAAATATTGTTAAAAATAGGTAATGTGATATTTTTATAAAAGTAATTCATCAATATTGACAGGTATTTTTGATAAAATTACATCGTAACAATAAACAGTATGTGGTATTTGTCTAAAATATACGTGAATATTAATTTCTAAAAGACGAAATATTTCATAAAATAATTCCTTGATGATTTCTAACTCATCACTGGGGAATTTATCCAATGGGCCTTGTGGTATTATTCGTACATTCGTTAAATGATTCCAGGTTGTTTTGTCTGTACAGAAGACCATGGTTTCTGCCCTCTCCATTAAAAAATATGATGTCATTACCATCATGTGTTTTTTGCAAGTTTTTGAGATATTAAAAATTTTCACCATCTAAAACAGAATATAATGAATTTGTTGAAGAGAGTAAAATGAAGGCAGAGAAGAGAGTTAAAAATTTTTTTTTTTTTTTTTTTTATATTTTGTAATTTTCTGGTATGATAGGGTAGTTGGATATTATAACATCGTAATATTGACTGTTTGTGACAGGTAGGAAATACACATCAGCTTCTAAATCTAAGATATAAAATAGACGATTAAAGAAAGATTCCATGTTTAATAATTCATCAGATGGGGATTTATCGATTGGTCCATGTGGTATAATTCTCATTTCCTTGGTTAAATCCCATTCTGTTTTATTGGTCACAAATGCCATTATATTGGTACCTTCCTGGAGGTAATAATATACCATTGACATGATATGGTGTTTACACTTGATAGATAATTTCTCCATCTAAATATAAGAAAATATTAGTCTTTTGATTTCTCTAAATAAAGTAGATGATGGATAATGTGTACTCAACAGGTGTATACTAATTGGTAAAAAAAAGAAAGGTTAGTTAAGTCAAAAATTTTCGTAATTTTATAGAAAAAAATGATTTCTTGGCAAAGTATGTGAGAATTTGACACTTTCAGCAAATTTTAACTGCGGAGGGGGGTTATTAACCAGCAATATTGATGGTAGATTCTCTTTGACAAGATTGTTTTTATTGGTTGGTTATTTTGCTCACTTCTGAAGATATTAAGTTTCTCTGCTTGTTTGCTTTCTTGGTCCTTGGTATTCTTGGATTAAATTTCTTTAATCTTCGTACATGTACTATTTCAGTTTTTCCTTGTTTCAATCCGTCCTCGTATTGAATTTTATAGTTCAATGGAGAAAATTTTTCTAAAATTCGAACGCGTCCGCTGAATTGTGGCGAAAATTTTCCCTTTCTGAGGGGGTTTGAAATCAACACTAAATCGCCTTTAGTGAATGAAATTTCTTGATGACTTTTGTCATAGTATTGTTTGTTTTTCATACTGTTTTGATATATAAGGGCTGGTACTTTTTTTCTTATTTCAATTATTTCTTTTAATTCATCAATTCTATCCTTATTTTCTCCTGTAGGTATGTCCAGGGCATTGTCGAAAGGAAGATTAGGTTCTATTCCGAACACAAGGAAGTAAGGTGATAGCCGGCTAAAGCTAGATACTGGGGTTATATTGTAACAAAAAATTATATATTTCAATAATTTAACCCAGTTCTTTTTGTTTTCGTTTATATAAAATGACAAAATGCTTATTATTGTTGAATTGAATTTTTCAGTTCCCCCTTGACTTTGGGGTGAATACGTGGAACTGAAAACCAGCTTTATGTCATAAGTTTTACAAAAATCTTTAAAATTTTCATTTTGAAAATGGGTACCATTGTCACAGGAGATCTTCCTTGGGCAACCGTACGTGCATATAATTTGCATAATGAAATTTATAACATTTTCAGAATTTGCACTGTTAACTGCAGTAGCAAATGCATACTTGGTGGCTCTACAAGTGCCAACTAGAATATGTGTTTTATTTTCACTTTTAGTGAATGGGCCAAGAAAGTCTATTTCAAGGTGAAGTAGCAGGTCACATTCATCAATTAATTTGGGCTGTAAAAGTCCTCCTTTTTTCTGTTTATCTTGTTTTAAAAGTTGACATGGTTCGCAACTCTTGATGTAATGCTCAATATCTGATGTGAGGCCAAGCCAATAATATTTGTTCTGGATTTTTTCTGTTGTTTTTCTTATCCCTAGATGACCTCCAGTGAGTGGATCGTCATGATAAGAGAATATCAATTTTTGAACTAGGTGGCGAGGGATGACTGTTAGTTGCTTTTCGCCTTGCTTATAGATCAAAATTTCATCTTTGGTGAGAGCATATCGTCTGCTCATTCTGGAGTATTTGCTTTTATGCTGGGATGGTATACTTGTAAGGTGTAATTTATTTTGAAGGGCTAGGATTATATTTTTACAAAAGGTATCCTTGAGTTGTTCTGTTTTGATGTTCTGGGATGTATTAATGTTATTCACTTCTATTCGACTTAAAAAATCTGGGACCACATTTTGTTTTCCTGCCTTATGAATGATTGTAAAGTCGAATTCTGATAATTTAAGAATCATTCTTCCTAGTCTAGAGTTTGGTTCTTTCATATTTCTATAGTGTACAAGGGGGGCATGGTCAGTATAAACTGTAAAATGTTTGCCAAAAAGGTATTCTCGAAAATGTGTGATGGTTTCAACTAAAGCCATCATTTCTAAGTCGTATGTGCAATATTGTTTTTGCCTTGGTTGAAGTTTTTTGCTAAAAAATGCTACTGGATGAAACTTGTTTGTTTCACTAATTTTTTGAGAGAGAACTCCTCCTATTGCAATGTTTGAAGCGTCGCATTCGACAATAGTCTCTCTGTTTTCATTATAAATAGTAAGTACTGGGTCGGAGAGGAGGTGATTTTTCAGTGTTAGAAATGCGTCTTCTTCTTCTTTTCCCCAATTGATTTTTGATTTTTTTGGTGGGTCTCCCTTTGTTAGGTTTGTTAATGGGTTTGCAATTTTTGAGAAATTTTTAATGAATTTTCGATAGTGGGAACATACTCCAAGAAATTGTCGAATTCCAGTAACTGTTTTTGGTGGAACAAGTTTTTTAATGACTTCTATATTTTTTTCTATTGGTTTTATTTTTGATCCATCAATTTTATGGCCTAATAAATTTACTTCAGGGTAAAAAAATTTACACTTAGTAGTTTTTAGTCTGAGATTCAATTTATCTAATCGTTGTAAAGTTTTTTCTAAATTTTGTAATGTTTCTTTGAAAGTTTTTCCAAAAACGCATAAATCATCGATGTATGCTACTAGAATTTCATATAGCAAGTCAGAAAATTCAGTGTTAATAGTTTTGCTAAAGGCTGCTGGTGATAGCATAAGGCCTTGCGGAAGTCTTGTAAATTGATACAATTGATTATCAACTATGATTGTAGTTAAGTAGCGACTTTCTGGTGCTAATGGGAGTTGATGAAAACCTGAATTACAATCAAGTGTAACAAAGTGGGTAGAACCTTCTAAAGCCAAAAAGATGTTATTTATTCGTGGAACCGAATTATGATCGGGTAATAATTTTTCATTAATTTTTTGAAAGTTACATAAAAATCGATAGGAACCATCTGGTTTTTTTAATAAGAAGGCTGGGGAACAGTAGTGAGAGGTGGATCTCTCCAAAATTCCTGCATCTAACATAGCTTTGATTTGTCTATTTATTTCTCTTCGTTCTGGGGGTGATAATTTATAACCTCGAGACATTACTGGTGTATTATCTTTAAGTCGAAGAGTATAATCTGGGACATTCGCCTTTTCTATGTTCAATGGGTCCGTAGAAAAAAGATGTAAATATTTTTGTAAAAGTGTTTGTGCCAAAAATTTTTCTTGAGTTGAAAGGTTTTCATAAATATCTAGTCTATGTCCATCTCTATCTGTTAAAGAAATAGGTAATGCTATATTTGTATTATATAGGTTACATTGTAGAGTAGGGTTAGTAATGATGGTATCGGCTTCATTTGGGTAGTTTTCTAATAACCCTATGTTTTCAAATTTATGTATCTCTTGAATGATTGGTGTATAATTAATGAGTGAGATATGAATAGGATCATGTTGTAGATCAGTTTTTACTCTTATGCCAGAGGTGTTTAAAAATTTGGTGTTATATACAAATCGGAGAGGATAGTCCAATTTATGGGCTAAGTCAAATGTTTTAGTTTCATTTGGAAAGAATTGTAAAAAGTTTGAAGATATGATTTTATTATGTAGAATGGAGATTGGGTAGTTAGTACACATGTTGAGCCACATTGGATCCATTGCAATTTTTATTGTTTTAGGAAATATACCTAAACTTATACTTAATTTATTGAAATTTAAAATAGCTGAATGTTCTAAAAAGAAATCAATGCCTAAGATTAATGGTGCTCATAAATTCTTAGCTACTAATGTTCTTAAGTTGAAATGGTTATTACCTATACTTATTATAAGTTCTGTTTTTCCCATTATAATAATAGAGGTGCTGTTAGCAGCATTAACAGTTATATCTGTTTTTTCTATAATAATATGAGTGGGTAATAAATCTACATTGATTAATGATAAATTGCTACCAGTATCAATTATTGCCTTAATATTATTATTATTAATAGTTACACTAATTTCTAAGTTTCTAAGTTCAATTATTCTATGTTCAGTTTGATGAGGAGTGGTGTTTTGTTGTTCAGTTATATGATATGTATTTGTGAGTAATTTATTTTTGTCAAATTCTAAGGTATGGATTTGGAGTAATTCTTCATCAGATAAATATTTATAATCAGAGTATTGGCTAAGAGAGTAATTATTTTTGAAGTTATCTGTTTTTTTATCATATGAGATGAAAAAAATTGAAGTATTAGGTATATTTAATTTTGGCGTTTTTTTTTATCATTTTTGTAACAAGTTGAGTTACTATGTCCTTTCATTTTGCAAATAGTGCAAAATGGTGGTTTGTCTGTATTTGTGCTGAATTTGTTTGCATCAGAGTTGTTTTGATTGGAAGTAGATGTTTTGTTAGTAAATTGTCTAAATTGGTAAGGTGGGTTTATAGTAGTTTGGTAAGGTAATCTGTTGAATTTATAGTAATTGTTTGGAGAATATGAAATAGGTCGTTGATTAAATTGAGGTCCTTGCATGAATCTGTTGAAATTTCTTCGGGGATCAATAGTTCTGTAGAATGGTTGTACTGCATTTGTAGGTGGTCTAGAAGTAAATCCATTGGTTTGAGGTGTGAACCTGAATCTGGGATTGGAATAGAAGTTTCTGTTTGGAGTTGAATTTTGTGCACGTGCTTGTGGTTGAACATTGAGATTTTTTGAAAAATTCTGAGATAATTGAAAAATTTCATGTTCAACTTTTTGTAGGCGGTTGTCTTTATCTTGATGTTTGCGATAGTCGATCAAATTTTTACTGCATTCATACTTCTGTAGATTTTCTCGAAGTTTCTGGATGGTACTGTTGTCAAAAAGGCAGACTGCTGCATGGATGTCTGGTAAAAGGCCTCTTAAAATGTGTTTACATTTGTCTTTTTCGGCCATTTTTTCATCAATGTTGTTGCACAGATTGAGAATATCTGTTATGTACTGCAGTATTGTTTCTCCATCTTTCTGGAATCTTGTCATTAATTTTGATTCACACATATCTTTTTGTGCGCTTTCATTAAAAGATTTGAGAAAAACTGGTTTCAAATCTTTCCATGGCTTGTCCTTTTTTTCTGCTTCAGGAATGTTATTATAAATATCTAATGCCAAATCTGTTAGATACATAGGTAGGTATTTTGCTTGGTCTGCATCGCTCCAATTGTTTGCTTGAGAGCACAATTCAAAGTTGTCCAAGAATTTTTTCAAGTTTGTATCTAAGCCTGAGAATTTTTGTGGATGAAAGATTTTTGTTGCCATTGTCAAAGTTTGAGTTTTTTTGTTTTGGGAAACTTTAAATGGGCTAGTACTAACGTCAGTTGTTTTTGCTTTTGTTTGTAGTAGTTCTTGTAACCAATAAACTTGGATTTCTCTTGCTTGGTGATGGTGTTCTTGGCTTAAAGCAACGTATTTTTTTAATTGGTTTCTCAAAAAGTCCAAGTTTCCTTCGAAAGGTATGTGTAGGCTAAAATTTATGTATTCTAGTTCGTCTTTGCACGCTCCTATTATCCAAGCAGTATGTTGGAGAAGGTTTTTAGATTCTTGTTCTGTTTCTTCAATTTTGTCTTGTTCAGAGTTAATTTGTTCAGGTCCTGTTTTTTGTGTATGTTCAGCTGTTGAGCTGGATGTTGTAGGGGAATCAATTTTGGGATCAATTTTTGTTTTTGTTATAGTTTTTGTTTGTTTTAATTCGTTATCACTTTCGTCTGTTAATACAGTAAATTTGTTTGGAGAGTTATGTCTATGCATATAAGTTAAAAAGCCAATAAACTAATTACAATAATTATAATAACTTCTTTGAAAATTTTCGATAAAATGCGTAAGTTCATACTTTTACCAACTTTATAACTTTTTTACCGTAGTTGTAGTATTCTAAGTTTGGATTTCTTGAATTTTCTAAGTCCAAGTGATGTCCAGTTGTTCAAATTTTTGAAGTCCAAGTGTTGTTGGATTCTCTGAATTTTGTAAGTCCAGGTATTGTTCGAAAAGTCCGGGCGCCAATTTTGTGGTGACAGATTTATTGATTCAGTTTTAAAAAGAAATATTTTATTTACTTTGTTTTACACAACAAACTTTAAAACACTTTTAAATATACTTTTAACACTTGTTAAGACATTTATAAGTTGAAACAGTAAGGTTTCTTATAAGTTAGTCCAATGAAGCTTGGAAGAGAACTGAATACTGTTACTAGGTTTGCTTGAGCTTATATACTAAAATACTAGTACCTAATAACAGTGTCCTTATGTAAAATAACATACAGGTAGCTACCCGTGAGGCACCAACGCTTAATTTACGTCAATAATACGTCAATGATGCGCTTGGTTTACCACAATTATACGTCAGCGTATAATCACCCATCAATTTCGCTTTTGCACGCTGAAAATACGTGGGTGAATACGTTAGTTGAACGCCCAACTTACGCTGTCGCAAAACTGTGGTTTATAAGCTTAATATTCAAGAGTAAATCTGCAGTAAAAACGACAAAAAAACCATTGAAATTTCGTAGTAACATCGGCAAAATTTCAATGGTTTTTTTTTCGTTTTTACTGCAGATTTACTCTTGAATATTAAGCTTATAAACCACAGTTTTGCGACAGCGTAAGTTGGGCGTTCAACTAACGTATTCACCCACATATTTTCAGCGTGCAAAAGCGAAATTGATGGGTGATAATACGCTGACGTATAATTGTGGTAAACCAAGCGCATCATTGACGTATTATTGACGTAAATTAAGCGTCGTTGCACGCAGGAAACCATCAAAATTTTGCCAATCCTACTGTATATTTCAGCATAAATCATTGTATATATGCTGATATTGCTGGTGTATGAGCCAATGAAACGTCATACATACGTAATATGATAAGGATCTCTAATACTGTAGAATGATCCTATAACTGTCGCATAAGCCATTGTGTATTTGTCATATAAACCAGTGTACACTTGTCGTTTCAACGCCAGTTATAAGCCACTCGAAGATAGCTGACCAGATATTCACATTAATAATTTTCTAAATTTACATACTTACGAAAATTTCTTGCCTTGTCTGGGATTTGAACCCAGGACCTTTGGATTAGTAAACCATAATCTTGTGCATGCAGCCATCACCTGGATATTATTCTTTAGACACTAAACTTGTACTCATGTAAGAATAGGTATATGAATACCATGCACTCAACTACGATCCTATGATGGAAACATCATATGCTCAAACGACAAAATCACCATTCACAAAAGTTGATGTTTTTGAAACGTCAGTTTGCAGTGATTTAGTGCTTATTTAAGGTCAGGGACGTAGCGAAGTGGCTTTTCTGGTGGTGGGGAAGGGCAAAAACCCTAAGATTTCCAACTAATTTGACTGAAAATTCTCAACTTATTCAACTGAAAATTCCCAAGCTGGGTGAAAAAAGAAGGTATTTAAGTTACATAAATTTTATCAAAAGTTTCTTGGAATTGTGAAGTGTAAAAAAAAACAAATTAGCCCGAGCGAAGCGAGGGCAAACGATTTTCAAAATTTGTAATTTTAAGAAGCAAAACAGCTGTAATTTTACTGTAGTACAAACTGCAAATTTACGACAAAAATACCATATGCGAAAATTTGACGTATTTTAGGCTGTTTGACAATGTCATATTTACTGCAATTTTTTGTCAGAATTACCCTGGCAAATTCGGCGTTACTACGTCTCACCAACCATGGCGTATGTACCACAATTTAACGTTGCAAAAACTACATCTTAATGAAAGCGTTTTCCAAGAGTAAAAACTATGATTTAGTTACCACACATTTATGTCAATACTACTCGTCACAACTTTGGCGTATAATTGACATAGGTACCTGTGATGCGAATTTACGTCGAAAATACGGCAGTTTTACTCTTGAAAAACGCTTTCATTAGATGTAGTTTTTGTCAACGTAAAATTGTGGTATGTATGCCATGGTTTTTGAGACGTAGTAACGTCAAATTTGTCAGGGTAATTCTGTCAAAAAATTGCAGTAAATGTGACATTGTTAATCTGACTAAAATACGTCGAATTTACTCATAGTATTTTTGTGGTAAATTTGCAATTTTTTCTGCATTGCGAGTACGTCAATTATACGCCAAAGTTGCGACGAGTAATTTTGACGTAAATGTGTGGTAACTAAATCATAACTTTTACTCTTGAAAAACGCTTTCATTAAGATATAGTTTTTTCAACGTAAAATTGTGGTATGTACGCCATGGTTTTTGAGACGTAGTAACGTCAAATTTGTCAGGATGATTCTGACAAAAAATTGCAGTAAATGTGACATCGTTAATCAGCCTAAAATACGTCGAATTTGCACATAATAGTATTTTTGTGGTAAATTTGCAATTTTTACTGCATTGCGAGTACGTCAATTATACGCCAAAGTTGCGACGAGTAATTTTGACGTAAATTTGTGGTAACTAAATCATAATTTTTACTCTTGAAAAACGCTAATATTACTCCTCACAACTTTGACGTGTAATTGACGTACTTACGATGTAGTAAAAATTCCAAATTTACGTCAAAAATACCTCATGCAAAATCAGACGTTTTTTCAGAGTTCAGTTCATGACGTATCAACCATAAAAATATCACAAAAATACTACGCACGAATTCGATGTATTTTAGGCTAATTGATGATGTAGTATTTACAGCAATTTCTTGTCAAAATTACGTCTCCAAATTCGACGTTAATGCGTCTTACAAAACCATGCCGTATGTACCATAAGTTTACGTTGAAAATACTACATCCTAATGAAAGCATTTTTCAAGAGTAAAAATTATGGTGTAGGTACGACACATTTACATCAAAATTACTCCTCGCAACTTTGGCGTAAAGTTGACGTACTCGCAAAGTAGTAAAAAGTGCAAATTTACGTCAAAAATACTACTCGCAATATCGCAGTATTTTGAGCGAACGTAAAATGGCCGTGTATACGACTATTATACCACAATTTTACCATGGTTTTTATGGCGTTTTTTAGGCGTTTGATACGTCAGCGTACCTATCAGCGTAAAAGGCCTCACGGGTATATGAGATGATAAAAGAGTTCTTATGGAAAATACCATATAAGTAGATATATGAGATGATAATGGAGCTCTTATGGAAATT
Source organism: Planococcus citri (assembly GCF_950023065.1). NCBI lineage: Eukaryota > Metazoa > Arthropoda > Insecta > Hemiptera > Pseudococcidae > Planococcus > Planococcus citri. Next base: position 42,320,544 of record NC_088680.1, on the reverse strand, counting down.
AACATACAAATAGATATAAGAGTTCTTATAGTAAATAACATACAAGTAGCTGTATGAGATGATAAAAGGGTTCTTATGGAAAATAACATACAAGCAGATATATAGTGATAAAGGAGCTCTTATGGAAAATAACATACAAGTAGATATATGGTGATAAAGTAGCTCTTATGGAAAATAATATACAAGTAAATATATGGTGATAAAGGAGCTCTTATGGAAATTAATATACAAATAGGTATATGAGATGATAATGGAGCTCTTATGGAAATTAACATACAATTAGATATATGAGATGATAAATGAGTTCTTATGGGAATTAACATGAGAAAGGATGTTTTGGTAAAAATTAAGGTAGACTGTATCATGATGACCTATATTGTTCAACCAGGTAAATTTTATAATGTAGGTTATATAATCTGTCACTACAGTTGCTCTTGGTTTTTTTTCAGGGGTCCCCAGCCCCATTGACTTGTGGGTGGGGCAAGCGTATTGGTAAGAATACTTTACATCTTTATCCTCTTTCTAACTGCATAATAATGTTTGAGATATGCAAACATAATCTTTCTTAAAAGAGCTGTAAATTGCATAGTGTGAGGAGAAAAAAGATAGTTAGTAGTAGTGAGGTCGTTTTTAGTAGGGAGGTGAATAGAGCCTTCTCATTGACTGGAATTAAATTAAAAATTTGCTTGAAAACCATCATGTTGAACTTACACCTTTTTTATACTTCAATAAAGAAAATTTTTTCCTCTTTCCAACAGTATAATCATTTTTGAGAACCTGACATGCGATCTCATCTTTCAAAAAAAAAAACTGAAAACTGCACAGCGTTAGGAGAAAAAGATTTTTTTCAGTAGCAAGGTCGTTTTTAGCAGCGAGGTGAATAGAGCCTTCTCATTAGCTAATGCTACACGTAATCATTTTTGAAAACCTTACACGTGAATCGTGATCTCATCGCTTTAAAATGCTGAAAACTGTACAGTGAGGAGAAGAATATCGTTTTTATTCAGCGTGTAAAAGAACCCTTGTCATTGGCTGGTTCATTATACAGCTGCAAAAATTATTTAGTTTAGTTATTTATTGATAAAAAGTAATATCTTTATATTAATCCTAGTGTAGAAGTCATAGGTATTTCCTTTTAATAGTGCTTTATTTTTATAAAGAAACAAGGAATTGTTGGAAACAGCCAGGATGTGGTAAAAAAACTTCACAAGTTGAAAGTATAGATTTTAGTGTTTTTAAACATTCACTGTATGGTGAGTATGCTAAAAACAGGGAATACTTACTTCAATTCAGAACAGTTCTGAAGCATTGAAATGTAAACATCTACAATCTACATAGTTGGTTAGGTACTTGCTAGAAAAAGCAATGTAGGTATGTACCTATTTGTCAACTTTGTAATTTTGTTGTCTGTGTTTCAAAATCCTGTCTTGAATTATTTGAATGAATCATATTCAAGGTAGATAATATGTAGTTTACCATTGTAAATAGCACTTCTCATCTTGCAGCCTCTGTCAAAATTTAATTGTCACTTGTACATACATCCACATACTTGTAAAACGTATGAATTGGTTTCAAATATTGAAAGCGTGATACACTCGACAACATCTACTCAGACTTTATATTATTATGTAGACTATATTATCCTATGCTGTCTTTCTGTTCATGACATCAATACCTAAGGAGTAGGTATGCAACACAGCTTACATTTTTAATGAAACGAAAGGTGTCATTACGAGCTGCTCGTTAATACCATGTAGGTAGGTAGGTAGGTAGGTACTAGGTACCTATGTATACTCTTGGCGCTTTCAAAAACTTCCACATTTCATGTATCACATCTCGGGTTCCTGAACATGTCACTTGTTACATTACTTATTTGAAAGGGGTTGCATTGTGCAACAAGTAAATTCATGATTTTATACACGTTAAACCTCTACACTGTTACAATCTTACATGTACTTATGTATGTACTACATATGTACAATGTACATGATTATTTCTATAGCAATGCTTTTATACAAGATCATCTCAACACCAAAGTGATGTGATTCTGTTAAAAACAAAATATGAGAAGGGTGAAAAAGATGGTAAAATGAAAGTAAAATTTCACCGAAGGTTTTTTTTTTCTGTGTAAGTGCAAAAATATATACAAATGCGAATGTTGTTTTACTAATCATAATCTCACATTTGAAAACTTATGTTTGAAAGTTGAAAATCACCTTATACACATAACTACTTCATCACGTACTGCACCAGTATTCCATTTTATATGCATACATTTATATCAATTTAAAAATAATACTTCACAAGTGTCATGTAAATATAGCACTCGTATGAGAGCAAATGTTGAATTGGTACTGTGTTGACAACTGTTGCAAAAAACTCCGTGGCATTGTACCTTACATAGTTTATCTGCAGCGTTTATTTTACAAATGATAAATATGGCTGGTTTTTTCACCCTCGTTTTTCTGCTGCTACATAACCATAATCCGGTTCCTTTTATTATTTCACCTAGTCTATGGATGCTTTAATGTTTTACAAACTTTCGCGTATGAAAAGTTGCCAGTACGTTGCTCTTACAGTGACGAATATCAATTTCACCTTATAATACGTATCTTTTAAAATAGCTATCTTATTCATATAAAATAAACAGATATATGTAACATTATTTGTTCATAAAAGTAGTAATAAAATGCAAAGATGAGACACTGTGGAATGAAACTTTTTTAAGCCCCACAACGGAAGCCTCGTGGGAAAGAAAACGCGTTAACGCGGAAAATTAAATTTATTTCTCAGTTATCCTGCGACGGAATACAAATGAGAAAGGCTGTTTTTTGTATCAAGCTTCTTCGGCAAACTTTTCCCACGTTTTTTTTATTTCACATTCTTTAGTTAAAATGTCGTCAGTGATATAGGAAGTGATTTTTGAATCCCTTTGTTCTTCTAATCATCATTTTTTTTTTCATTGCCACTGATAAATAATCAAGACAAACTTAATTGGAAAATAGGTTTCGTTCCTTTCCTGAAAGTTTCTCAAAAAATGATATTTGTTAAAGTTAATCTGGCCTTTATACGCCAGATTACATATTTATGGCAAGCAAAACAGTGTGAAATTTTTTCTCGCTCAATAAAACAACGCCACCGTAGACCGTTTGCCTCCTTTAATGGGTTCACCAAATGTTACCCAACATCCTAGATGAGCAAATAACTACCATATACGTGTAGTTTTTCTTCTTTATAACAACCCGTGAACACCTTTTTGAGCTTGTAAAATGTACATGTTGTCGCCAGCGATCGTATCTATATTTACCCATTTAAATTGAATGCTAACGCGGTGTTATTGCATAATCGTGTGCACTCGTAGGTGGTGTAATTAACCCCTAGCTCTTCTCTCTTTCATTTTCTTCTTTTATATAAACTCATTTTTGGATGTGTAAATTATACCTGCTTGGATGAGCAATTATTTTTCACCTTTGGCTTAGATGCGAATGGATTTTTTTTCAAAGGACGAATGAAGGATAGGTTAAGTGGGTGTTGTGACTAGACAGTATTTCAAGGAGACGGAATTTTATCCAATTTCCAATTTATTTAGCCTTGGCATGTTGCAATGGTTTTCTAAAGTCAAAAAACAAACAAACAATATTTTTAGATGAGGGATAAAAATGTTACAATTTTTCAATTAATGGCCAAAGATGTTTTCAAGCGTCAAAGTCCTGAATAAAATGTTGTTCTTTTTGGATGCCCTGTTGCCCCCAAAAAGCAAATATGTGTTAGAACGTTTTTTTTCCCCTCAAACTGGCTTCTCAACGAAATGGGTAGATAGGTACCTACTACCTACATGTTCCCTTTTAAGTGTTGTGACCTGAGGGTGACTTTTTCATTTTATAATTTATTTTTTTGTCATTCTTCAAATTTTAGCTTGATTTTTAATTAGAAATAAAATATTTATTTCGAAATTTTAGGTAGAAAATATGGGGATTTTTTTTTCTAATTCTGAAAAATGCTTTAGACTATACTTTTTAATGACTCTCCCTGATCACCCCTGAATCCTCATTTCTACAGAAGTTCCAGAAAATGAGTATCTTACAGAGACCCAGGTTCCCCATACATTATGTAATTTTTACTGAATTTAATTTCATTAATTATCGCCAAAAGATTCCATTATTCATTCATACGTATCGAAAATACAGACTCGTTTTGTCATTTCAAGGCGCAAGTTATACTAACGAAACGAGTTTTAAAAATTCACGTTTAACGTTGCAACAAACTTTCTCGACTTTGTTGATCTTTTTTTTTTAATTACAACAGTCAAGCTCGGGGTTTTCTCAAAATTTTCGAGCCTACTGCTCGGAATTTTTTTTCAAATTATGAAAAAGATGTATTAATAAATTAGCTAAAGTCTCGTTGACGTGTTCAACGCTTTTAAACGTAAATGAATTTGAATGGCGGTGGTTCTTTTAGATAAAATAATTTTCCGAAAGTTTATCACGAGAGAAAAAAATTAGCAGAAAGTTAATTTCTAATTTTTGCTCCAAAAATTACTTTTTAATGAACCTGTGGTGATTCCGTTTCACGAAGAGGGGAAGAAAGAAAAACGCTATAAAGATGAAAACGATAGCGTCATCAATTTTTAAGATTCGCGATTTCTTTCATTTTAACTTTAATTAAAAATGAATAATGTTTTCGAGAAACGCGATAGATATTCTCGAATTTATTATTTCCTCGTAATCCATATTTTCTCACTTTCTATCGTCTATTCCTATTGTAGTGAAGAAAAAAAAATATCGAGGAAAAAAAACAGTGCTTCGAGAGAATGTTTCAGTAGATTGAAAACGTGTTAGGTTGGTCTGATTCGCATAAAATGTGAAGAAAACCGCTTATAATATCAATAAAAATATTTTTAAAGCCGTAAAAAAAGTTGGAAAAACGAGGTAAAATTGGTAAAAACGAATTTCTCCCTTACAATGTACTATATCTTCAATATCTGTTGGCGAACGAAGAAAATTAATGATGTTTAATGATAGCATTAGAGATGGCTTTTTTTCTCTCTTTTTCAAAAAATATATAGACACTTTTAAACCATTTTGCCTCCGAGCTTTTTGTGGGTATAAACGAATTTACTAGTAATATTTTCGCAATATTGAAAACCTGTCGATAAAGGATAAGGAATGTAACAAATAGAGAAAAAACCACCACCATATTTTATGACTGCGGTGAAAAATTGCAACGTGAGTATAATAAACATGTATATGAGAGTTTCATGTAGGTAAAAGATCATCTGCACTCTGTATAGATGTGTATATTGTGTTGTGGGGAAAATATTGGATAAAAATAGAAAACGTTTTAGTGCAGCAATCAAAGTTACGGTGTAGGAGCACATGTATGTGTATAATGTAATTGTACATGAATGGATATTCATATTGTAGGCGATTGTAATATTATGTAAAATTTACTTAACATGCAGACTAGCTGAATAGATTCTCAACAAGCGAGGATTTGGTTGGCGCCACTCGTGAAACTTTTTCGCGATAAATTTCGCTACTGTGTTGGCCCTATTTAATGGTGTACTTTTTAAGTGTAGGAATTTATTTGGTTTATGCTTATTACAACGACGATATTATAACTCGTCTTGGAGCTTTCGAATAAATTTCACGAAACGGTGCTTTGTATATTATGCATTTATACGACGAGTTACCTAATAACTTGACGCGTCGTTGTTTGAAAACCGTTTTGTGCTAGTTTATTTGAACTGTATCTATCTGCAATGTCAAAGATGTGTTTGATTAATTAACAGATGAGTTTCGTGGCGCGAGATAATTTATGAAATGTTAATATCGCGATGATAATTGTATTACGACAGTTGTCCCGAGTGATTAACGAATCAGTGACTAAAATGAAATTACATATTTGCTAAGCCTTCTGAATGTGTTTGTGGAAATGGAAACATAAGGCTCGTAATGATTACAAAAGTTGAAAGTTAATATTTAAAGATTTTATAAATTCACATAGAAAATCATTTTTTACTTCATTTTTAAACTAATGGGTTTTCAAATTGGGAAAACATCATATCAGGGAGGGATAAGTGCACCCAACTCCTTAAATACATAGGTAGGTAATTTAATCAATAGAATACGTTACAGATTTTGAGCGTAAATAATTTAAAAAATAAAAATAAATTAAAAAATGTTGAAAATTCTTCAATTTTTAAGCCCATAGAAGCCTTTTTTGAAGATGGTGGTGAAAATCATTGTTGCCATCTTTTCAAGAACCGAAAATTAGTTGAAAAGCGATATTCGAGAGGCCAGACGACAGACGTGCCAATGATCTTAGAGAACAACAGGCAGTCAGGCAACCGTAGGAAGCCATACCGATAGGTCAATGACTCTAAAAACGCCAGACAGGAAAACAGACAACCTTGAGAGGCTAGATAGGTAGGCCAGTGGCCTTAAAAACCTGGTCTTAAGGGTCAATGACCTAAAGAGACCACACAGATGACGTTACAGGCAAACTGACAACCCTGAGAGGCCAAACAGATGAGTGATTAATGACCTTGAGAGACCATACAGGAAGACAGACAACCTGATAAGAGACTAGGCAAGTAGATCAGTATAACCTTTGAGCTAGCCAGTCAGACCAGATCAACGACCTCTACCTTGAGAAGCCATATTGATGGGTCATATGACCTTAAGAGCATAAACAAGAAGACATACGCTCTTGAGAAGTTGAACAGGTAGGTCGATGACCTTGAGAGTCCAGACTTACAGACCACCTTAGGAGGCCAGACAGACTCGTAGATAACCTTGAGAGGCTGGGTAGGTACTAGGTAGGTCAGTGGCCTTGAAAGGCCGAGGCCAGTGCGGTGGGTCAATGACCTCAGGTCAGACAGGAAGACAGATGACCGTGGGAAGCTAGGCAGGTAGGTCAGTGACCTTGAGTATCCAAATACAGGAGTCAATGCCTTTCAAAAAGCCAGACAAGAAAACAGATGACCTTGTGAAGTCAGTTAGATGGTCAATGACCTTGAAAAACTTATATAGGCAGACAAACGACCTTGGCAAGAACCGATCTTGAAGGCCTGGATACATTTGAAGGATCTCCTGGATAACTTTTCTCCAAGTTTTTGACATTTTAACCCCTCCTCCTGGTCTAGAAGGACTCTTGTGTAGATTGCTGTTTTCGATATTTCAATTTTCTGACAGATTTTCGCCTTTCTTCAAATTGCGTTTGCTCCTTCAATTTTGAACATTGTCAATTTGCCATAAAAACATTTTTGGTTCGTGCTTTTGAGTGAGTACTGACAAAGGAACCTCCTGAGGTGTCACACTCCGGTTTGAACGGAACCGTGATTTCTGGAAAGAGCATAGTCTAAACACCCCAAAACTAAACTTTCAGCTGCCCAACTTCACTTTTCGATTTTTGGCGGATTTTTGAAAATTCAAAATTGACTGTTTTTGGCGATTTATGCTTTTTTAAAAAAAAAGTACGTACTCGATCAATAAAAATGGTCAAAATAAGTCCCAAAACTAATACATATTAATTACTCAAATCCAAATTTCACCATTTCCAGCCATTCTGGAGCATACAGTACGATTTTTCAATTTCTCCAGAATTTTGAATTTGCTCCAGAAGGCGTGAATATGCACTTGGGCAGCTAAAAATCGAGTTTTGTATTATACTCGACCTGTTTAACGAGTTTATCTACATTTGAGCCGATTTTGAGAGTGGCACCTCAAGAGTGGTTTTTTGACCAGCTTTTTTCAAAATTAAAAAACCAAAAAATCAAAAGATAACCGTTTGTGAGGGAATTTTTTTAATTTGCGAGAATTGCGGTATTTCTTCAAGAACTAACCCCCGGAGCGCAAATTCTACCATTTCCAGCCGTTTTGGAGCGAGATTGACACCTCAAAAAACCACTCTTGAGATGTCACTTTCAAAATCGGCTCAAATGTGGATAAACTCGTTAAACAGGTCGAGTGTAATGTACAAATCGATTTTTAGCTGCCCAAGTGCATATTCACGCCTTCTGGAGCAAATTCAAAATTCTGGAGAAATTGAAAAATCGCACTGTAGGCTCCAGAATGGCTGGAAATGGTGAAATTTGGATTTTGGTAATTATTATTAGTTTTGGGACGTCATATTTTGACCATTTTTATTGATCGAGTACGTACTTCTTTAAAAAAAAAGCATAAATCGCCAAAAACGTCAATTTCGAATTTTCAAAAATTCGCCAAAAATCGAAAAATGAACTTGGGCAGCTGAAAGTTTGGTTTTAGGGGTTTTAGACTAGGCTCTTTCCAAAAATCGCGGTTCCGTTCAAATCGGAGTGTGACACCTCAAGAGGTTCCCTTGTGAGTACTTAGGTGCTTCAGGATAGGAGCGTCGTTTGAATTTTTCATATCAATTTTGGGAGAGCATCAAGATAGGCAATTCATCATGATGATATTTTTTATTCGTCTACTCGAGTTGTATCTTTCATGTACCGATTTGTAGTTTCCATCCAAAAAGCACAAAAGAGTTTTCAGAGTTCATGTTGCCCCAAAAAGCACACCTGAGCCGAATTTCAGTATGAGTTTTATTTTGAAGTTAGAAAAGGGCATAAATGATTCGTCAGGTCTCGCGAAGGGTAACTTTTGCAATCAACGATATGAAAGACAGTTAATTTCTAACGATTTCTAATAGTTTCAATTTCACATGTCATGTCACCAGTTTCAAAACTGACAACTTGCAAGTTAATTTTCCGTCATCTCTTTAGACGCAGGTACATATCTGCATAGGAGGGTATTTTTCTTCTCAAAACCATATTCCCTCGACTTCACGACACTAAAAACACGTTATGTTACCTCATATACGAGTTACCTTTATATCCCCGTCATGACACATCCCCGATGAGCAATTTTCTTCGCACCAGCCTAATTCATAATACAACACGATTATCACTTGTTTCTCATATCTAAACATAAGGTTATTGTTGCTTTATTATCCCTAACAAAGGAATGTTCATAATAAACACGCCAAATACGAGAAGCAAAGCGTATACGTATCGCGATAGGCATGATAATTAAGAGCGAATGTTAACGTTTTCATAACCTTTGCTGCCAAAATGCTTTTTCGCGGTTAATCGCGTTCATCTATATACGAATACACCTACCCGAGTTATTCGCTAATAAAAACGTATTCTTTCATCCGAGCTGCGTAGAATTCTAATCGAATACATAGTCGCGATTGAAGAAGGCGGAGGTGGATTTTCACAATTAAAATTTACCACGAAACGATATTTTACAGCGCAACCATACGAAATCCTCGCTCTCTGCTAATTCAAATTCTATACGCGCGCATTCCGAACCTCTTAAAATTAGCCAATTAAATGGGTCAACTAGCATTTAAAAGGTTATTATTCCAGGTGAATTTTCATTAGTTGTGGTTACGCACGCGTTTCCACGATGAGAGAAGAATTTAGATGTACGAAGATTTTTTTTCAAAAGTGAAAATCGATTCGTTGAAAAAATAATTCAAAATTAATCGAATGAGGACGGTGTTTGAATGAAAAAATTACGACCACGGTACTTATGTTCGAATTATTACACTCAAAGTCCACCAAGGTTTTGCAAACTCCAAAATATAATAATTATTATGTAGGTAGGTACTTATACGACTCGCAAGAGTACATATTTCAGGATATTTAAATACTCGAAGGTACACCAGTACACCACAAAGATTATCCAAATTATCAACTCTAACGCATAAAAGAGACTCCATTAAAAGTAGGTAGAGGTACCTAGTACCTACGTTTACTATGGCAAAATTAAAAGTTTCAGTTATACCGGATAAACTTATTAGGTATTCGTCAGATCAAAATTTCATAATTTCTTTTCACAACAGTAAAATTTCTTTTAATGTTACGCCCACGTCTCGACCGAGTCCCTGATGTAAATTTTTTCTCAAAATTCATCGTGTTTAGTCGCTACAAGCGTAAAAGAAGAATAAAATATAAAGAAAAAGAAATTGAAAACGTTCTTTTGAATGTCGAATTTATTGCCGAGAATCCCATTCAAAATGCGAGTGCCTACTTTTTTTATTATTGAAATACTTTACGGACCATCGAATCGAAAGAATTAGCGTCGAATATTTTTATACGTGTAAAAAATTTTCACATTATTGTTAATACATGCTCGAAATAGCATTAATGATACGCGAATTATAGAATTTCAACTGTTCTTTTTTTTTTGCCATGTCGTCGGATCTTTAAAATTGCCCAAGATGATATTTTTATGGTTCAAACGTACAGGAAATATTTCTTCGATCTTTTACTTACATGCTGAAAGGTTTTATAGTTTTTAACAATAATGAAGTCAATTGGTCAGTGGCAGAATCATTTGAAAAAAAAAAAACAAAAAAACGCCAAATTAAGAGAGAAAATTCACTTACACAAAGTCGTTCGAGAAAGCGAGAATCTGTCAGAAAATTGAAATATCGAAAACAGTAATCTACACTAGAGTTCTTTCTGACCAGGCGGGGTTAAAAAGTCGAACCCGTAGAGACAGTTTATTCAGGAGATCCTTCAAATGTATCCACGGTGGGTTCCTGCCAAGGTCGTTTGTCTGCCTGTGTCACCTCTTAAGGTTATTGACCATCTGACTGACTTCACAAGGTCGTCTGTTTTCCTGGCTGGCCTCTTGAAAGGCATGGACGCCTGTATTTGGATACTAAAGGTCACTGATCTACCTGTCTAGCTTCCCAAGGTCGTCTGTCTTCCTGTCTGATCTTTCGAGGTAGTTGACCCACCGCACTGGCCTCTCCAGGTCATCTGTCTGCTTACGGGGTAACATATGAACTGTGGAGACCCTTTTTTGGCTTTTTGGATGGAAACCACAATCCGACATTTCAACCCTAAAAAATACGTATAACTCGAGTAGACGAATGAAAAACATCATAATGAATTTACCATCTTGATGCGTTCCCAAAATTGAAAACTTGCCAATTGTAATTTCAAAAAATTCAATAAAAATGAGAAATTTAATTCAAATCGCTCCTAACCTTTTTTTTCAAAAAATTGATAATAATTGGTTGTTTTTTGCCAAAAATTCCAAAAAGGCTCACTTTACTCCAAATATTGTCTGAAAGTGACGCTTTTTGCCAGAAATTGTCAGAAATCCTCTTTTTTTTACAGAAAACTCGAAAAAGCATAATTTTTGTCAATTACTTACTCTACTTACAAGGGAACCTCTTGAAATGTCACACTCCGATTTGAACGGAACCGCGATTTTCGGAAAGAGCATAGTCGAAAACCCCCAAAACCAAATTTTCAGCTGCCCAAGTTCATTTTTCGATTTTTGCCGAATTTTTGAAAATTCAAAATTGACTGTTTTTTGGCGATTTATGCTTTTTTTTAAAAAAAAGTACGTACATGATCAATAGAAATGGTCAAAATAAGTCCCAAAACTAATATTAATTACCCAAATCCAAATTTCACCATTTCCAGCCATTCTGGAGCCTCCAGCTTGATTTTTCAATTTCTCCAGAATTTTGAATTTGCTCCAGAAGGCGTGAATATGAAGTTGGGCAGCTAAAAATCGAGTTGTATATTACACTCGACCTGTTTAATGAGATTATCCACATTTGAGCCGATTTTGAGAGTGACACCTCAAGAGTGGTTTTTTGAGGTGTCACTCCTCACTCCAAAACGGCTGGAAATGGTAGAATTTGCGCTCCGGGGGTTAGTTTTTGAAGAAATACAGCGATTCGTATGAATTTCAAAAATTTCCACACAAACGGGAAACTTTTGATTTTTGGATTTTTTAATTTTGAAAAAAGCTGGTCAAAAAGCCACTTTTTTGGTGTCACTCTCAAAATCGGCTCAAATGTGGATAAACTTGTTAAACAGGTCGAGTGTAATATACAACTCGATTTTTAGCAGCCCAACTTCATATTCACGCCTTCTGGAGCAAATTCAAAATTCTGGAGAAATTGAAAAATCAAGCTGGAGGCTTCAGAATGACTGGGAATGGTGAAATTTGGATTTAGGTTAGTAATTAATATTAGTTTTGGGACTTGTTTTGACCATTTTTATTGATCAAGTACTTTCGTATTAAAAAAAAAAAAAAACTAGACAGCTAAGCAAAGCTTAGCTGCAAAGTGTGCGTAGCTAGCTGCCTTTTCTACAGCTATAACCGTTATTACATCTAGGTAGTGCATAAGTGAATCAACCATGTCACAGTGATGAGAATTTTTGAAACTCTCACTGCTTCAAAATAATAATTGTTTTTCAGTGTTTTCATATTTTCCAAATTACAATAGGTATTTCAGAATAATTTATAAGCTTGTATTGCTTCTAAATTAAGAAATTTCTAGTTGTTTTTCATAGTTTGCATTGTTTTAAAATTTACAAAATTTCAAATCGATTTCCCGAATTCCCCATCGCTACAATTTCATAAAGTTTTCAATAAATTTTCAGAATTTTGCATTGCTGCTGAGTTAGGAAATTTGCAATCAATTTTTAGAATTCACATTGCCTCTAAATAGTCAAATTTTGAATAATTTTTCAGAATTCTTATTGTCTTTAAATTAAAAAATTTCAAATTCAATTTTCAAGTTCATATTGTCCACAAATTGTAAAACGTTTACTCAATTTTTGGAATTCACATTGCCTCCAATTTTTCAGAATTCTCATCTTCTTCATAAATATTACAATACTTATTTCATATAATTTTCAAGTTCACATTATCTGCAACTTACAGAACTTCTAATCAATTTTTGGAATTCTCAGCGTCTCTAAATACAAATTTTCATATTATTTTTTTTAGAATTTCCATTGTCTTCAAATTTATAAATTTTCAAACCAATTTTCAGAACTTGCTTTTTATTCTAAATTAAGAATTAAATCTTATAAAATACCTATGTTAAGAATTTGCATTGCCTATTACACGAAAAAAATATGGGTAATTTTTACAAAAAAATTTAACTAAATACTCACAATTAAGTACCAGATCCCATTCAATAATTTTTACTGTAATCGTATAGTAAAACTTATCATTTTAATAAATTTTGCTATAGGTACCAATAGTAAAAATCATTTTGTTTTAATAATTTTCACTAAATCATGATAATAAAAATTACATGTTTCAATTGTACAAAAATTAGTTTAATTTCTCATTTTGAAGTAATTTTTAAATTATAAGTAAAAAGTTAAAAATTATTCATGTCAAGTAATTCTTACTTTATACTTATGGTTATAGGTAGACAAAAAATTAATGAAATGAATTTTTAGTTAGCAAATGATATCATAATTCATAACTCAGTTTCAGCATTATTTTTGCCCCATCAAAGCATTTACCTATCCAATTTTCCTACGAAAAATCCGTCACCTACCTACTTACCTCACGGGGATTCGAACCTGGGTCCCTAAATTTCCTATTCCTACTTACATGCCCTAACCACTTAGCCACAACTTTGCTACGAAGGTTAGGGCATTAAAATAATATATTTGTTTGGTAAACGCCCCACCAAACCACGCCCACTTGGAATTTACAGCTAACAGACTGGGGGTGTAACAGGGTACAATGAAACACAGCTGGTGATGGAATAGACTGGGGGTATAGCAGGGTACAATGAGCGGCAGGTGTTCTACAAGTCCCCTTTTCCCTTTTTTAGGATTTAATGCATTAAAATAATGAACTAAAATTGCAATTACTCAGCAATTACCCATCCGAATTGAATGAAAATTAATCTATTCCCTCCGCCTTAATGATTCTCAAATGGTGTCCAATAGGTACAAAAAACGGTTGGATAGCTTAAGAGAACATTCAGTTCCAATAAAATTTCATTTCTCAAAGCGAAACCAATAGTGTGCTACGCACACTAAAAACAGAAATCACCAAAAACAGTCAATTTTGAATTTTCAAAAATTCGCCAAAAATCGAAAAATGAACTTGGGCAGCTGAAAATTTGGTTTTGGGGGTTTCCGACTATGCTCTTTTCAAAAATCGCGGCCCCGTTCAAATCGGAGTGTGACATCTTAAGAGGTTCCCTTGTTAGGTACCTAATTGTCAAAAGGTTCTGCTTTTTGCTGAAATTGTCAGTCGCGTTTTGCCAAATAAATAACAAAAATTCTTCATTTTCAGCTACATTGAAAAGTTTTGTTTTCTCATCAGAAATTTGTGAAAAAGCATAACTTTTTTCCTATACGTAATTGCCAAAAATTCTGATTTTTTTCCAAAATCGTCAAATTCTTGCTTTTTGTCAAAAAAAATTAAAAAATTCTCGCTCTTCAGCAAAATTGAAAAGTCTTGGCTTATTACCAGAAATTAGCAAATACTTATTATCAAAAATTCTTGTTTTCTTTTTGCCAAAAATTAAAGAAAAAATTTTGTTTGCCCATAGTTGCTAAAAAAAACCTGCTTTTTGTTAAAATTTGTCAAAGCCTTGATTACTGACGAAAAGCCTTGTTTTTTTAGCAAAATTGCTAGAGTCTCCTTTTTCCCACCAAAAATTATCCAAAAACCAGTCTTTTTTCCAGGAATAGCAAAAATTGCCATAAAGGCCTGTTTTTTGCTAAAACTGTCAAAAAGTTTTGCCTTTTTTCCAAAAATTATCAACGATACTTATTTTTTAAAAATTGACCCAAATTCTCGTATTGTCGTTTTTTTGCAAAAAAAATCCAAAAAGTCTCTCAAAAACTATCTTAGTCACGCTTTTTCCAGAAGTTTTCAAAAGCTCGCGCATCTTTTTCACCAAAACGTTGCCAGATAGTTCAACTTTTCAAAATTAAAAACCAGAACATTTCATTTTGCAATGTTTTTTGCTGATTTTATTCTGCATCAAAATGTTTTGCTCACATTTTGTCAATTTTTTGGTTAAGTTGTATAGGTATACTCTCGCAGACAGTAAATCAACTCAACGACATTGTTTACATTTCACGAACTGATTTAGGTAAATTAGACAAACATAGTAATATTCATTCACTCGATGATGTGACATTTTGCAGCTCACAGCGTGAGAAATGTAAGTCTATATTCTACAAATCCACATAAACCCACACGTAATGAAAAGAACCGATTAAGCCGAAAGCTCCGCGGCAGCATATTATAATGATAATTTCAATAGCTGGCTGGAGCGGTGCGGCGGAACCTTTGTAGTGAGTAATTGACGAATGTTAAACAGGATTTAAGATAGCGCAACACATAGGCCTGGTGTCATTGATTTATGCTCGGAATTGTTGAACTGGCAAACTGAACTAATGTAGCGATTCCGCGGCAACGTGAAAACGAAAAATATTAGATGCGATCAATCATTATGGCAAGTTTGAAGCTAAGAAAAGTACTAAACCGGGGTACGCTTTGGCCCGTCGAACAAGACGAAATCGAATGTACGTGATTGAGGTAAAGTTAGCGAAATGACTATTGTGCGTTATACTCGTATACCAGCCGACGAGAAGACTTCTCAAAAAGCTACCACCGCAGCATCACATCGTTGAATTTTGACAGAGACCGATTTTTATACTACTATATATTTTTCGAGTAAAGTTTTCATCTTCACGATTCGTGTTTTATATACGTATATCGTGTTTTTGACATGATAACATTTGGGATTATGAGGTTTTATATCAAAACGAAAGAGTTGTACCCTATGACCGCTAAACATTCACTATAACTCGTCTATGAAACCGAATGCTGTGATCTTATATGTACAACGTTGAATGTGCCATGTGCCTATAATAAGCTGATAGAGTAGATACAGCAAATTTTCAATCAGGTTTTGCAAGGAAGTCTGTACAATTTTTTCAAAATTTTTAACCGTTTTCCCCTTCTTCCTTCCTTTTCCTATGAATTACCTACCTCCATAGTAGGATATCGATCAAACAGCTTTCAATTTCAATCAGATCAAATTTTGATTTTTTTTATTTAAAAAATGAGTCTTTGAATTTCTCAAAGTTTGCCGAAAATCAAGAAATAAAATCAAAATTCAAAATGGAGTATAAACCGCAAATATGTCAGACTTCAAATGGGACACCTTGTAGGTATAATACAATGATCAAATATCCGCGCCTCTATCATTTCACAGATAAGTAACTATTTAATAATTCCAATTGATTCGAGAGAACACAATTCAATCAGTGTGGTAAAGTGAGGAAAGTGGAACTAATTCCAAGCTCTAACTTGATGGAATTTCTCTTACAAATGGGTAAACACACCAAACATGTCTGCATATTTAAATAATGCATCATTCTCGTAAAATATTCCATTCGAAGATGTAATTCAATATACCTATACTTAATAAGTAGGTACCAAACCTACAACGCATTTCATCAGTTCTGTTCTCAAAATCTCAGATTGCTTTTACATTTCTCTTTATTCTTTCGACATTTTTCAAAACGTAGAAAAAGCCTTGTTATCATCTTCACGGGGGAAAAAAATTGCAGATTTCCTTTTGTCGACATTAAGAATTAATTATACAATTTCGCTCCATCCAATTACAAAACCATCGTTCAAATTGGCCAACTAATTAATAATTTTTTTCCATCTTGTTTTTTGCACCTTTTTTTTTTTTGCTTCGTACAAGTACGAAATTAATTTTCTTTTATTAATAGCTCGTCGTTGACTATATCGGACAGGCGAACAAAAAAAGAACACCTGTTAACTGCCTCTCTGGTGGGTATATTCTTTGCAAGAAAAATTAATAATAAAAAAAAGGTAGGTACTCGAGTTAAAAGGAAGAAAAACTTAACAAAACCAATTTTATCAATTTATAAAAAAGAAAAATTATTCGACTGTGCGTATTTTAATGCTAAGGAAAAGATATAGTCTTGTTTTAGGATACATTCTATGGTTACTTGGTGAGATTATTTTGTTTCGCATTCATTCCGTAACCTGCATCAAACCAATTAATGACTGGGTTTCTGTTTAGGTATCTGGTGAGAAAAATTACATATTTCCCTTCACTATAATCCATTTTAGTGAATCTCATTGCACCATTTTTTGTCAAACTGGAATTTTCAAAAATATTTTGAAATGAGTCAAAATCAAATTTTCAGCACTGAGCCAAAATTTATTCAAAGTTTAAAAAAAAATCGAAATCAGCTGAAAAAAAATACTCACGCATAAGACCGACTTTTCTTCAAATACAAATCTTTTACGAACAATTTGAGTCACTTTTTTTGAAACATTTGTATAGCAATTGATCTGTTTACAGTCGAACCGAATCATTTACGAACGATTGGTGATTGAATAAAATGATTGATTTTTTAGTGAATCATTCGCAAACGGATCGATCAATTTACGATTGATTCGGTTTTTGTGAAACTATTTTTTGGGAATTGATCTGTTTTCAAGCGAAATGAATCAAATCGAATCGAATCATTCACAAACGATCGGCGATCGAACAAATTGATTGATTTCAAGGTGAATCATTCGCGAACGAATTGATTGGTACAAGTGACTCGTTTGCGAACGACTCGAATCATTTACCTAATTTTTGGTGAATCATTCGCGAACGAATTGAATAATTTTTAGTGAATCATTCGCGAACGAATTGATTCGTATAAGTGACTCGTTCGCGAACGACTCGAATCATTTACTTAATTTTTGGTGAACCATTCACGAACAAATTGAATAATTTTTGGTGAATCATTCGCGAACGAATCGAATAATTTTTGGTGAATCATTCGCAAACGACTCGAATCATTTACTCAATTTTTGGTGAATCATTCACGAACAAATTGAATAATTTTTGGTGAATAATTCGCGAACGAATTAAATAATTTTTGGTGAATCATTCTCAAAGGAATTGATTCATAAATTGAAGAATTGGTCAATTCGTTCGCGAATGATTCTTTCAAAAAATTAATCAATTCGTTCATGAATGATCCCCTTCATTGAATTAATACTCTCATGAACAATTCACTGAGAATTGAATCAATTTATACAAACAAGTTGTTTGAAAACAATGCACTTGTTAATAACCGATTCGTTAGGAATGGTGGAGGCTTTGTGAGATTTCAACCAAGTTTCATCGAAATCGGTTCAGCTGTTTTCTAGCCTTTTACATTGGTAATGAGTTTTAAAAAATATGGAAAAAAAATTTCGTCGCTCGATAAACTTGGAAGCTTTGAGCTTTTGGAACTTAATAATGAATTGATGATGTCGAAATGTCCGGCTGGAGCTATCCCAATTGGCAGAAAGTTTTTTGAACCGGATAGAGCTGAATCTAAAGAGCATACAAAAATATACCACCGGTCAATATTTTAGGAGCTGAAGTACGTTTTTAGATTTATGGCGAATTTTTGAAAATCTTTGGGCCAAAAATGGGGAAAAATCAAAATTTTACCAAATTAACCTAGAAAGCTGAAATTTGGTATAATACACCCTATTTTTGACTCGCCAAATTGATTGGAAACAGTTTCCAGCCGGTTTGAGCAGTTCTGGAGCCTCTAGCAGATTTTTGAAATTTAAAATTTCTAATGAATTGTTACCAAAATGAGGATGGATAGGTCGTGAAATTCACGGTGTACCTTAATTGCAATGTGCTAAGTCGATTAGTGGTGGTTTCGAACCGTTTTGGAGGCCCCAGCAGCATTTTAGAAATTGCAGTTCTCCACCAAAAAAAAAGCCATAGAACCCTTCCGAGATTTACTTTTGTGTAAGCGGTCAAGTGGGTCACTAAACTAGCACCAATCATGAGCATACGTGCTAAACATAATTTGGGCAGGTTCTATGGCAATTTTTGTAAAACTGGAATTTTTAAAATAAGTTGCTGGAGCTTCCAGAACGGTTCGAAACCACCGCCAGATGACTCAGCACGTTATACTCGTAATTAGAATAAAGCGTGAATTTCAGCTTTCCATCTTCATTCGGTGAAATTCAATGAAAATTTTGAGTTTCAAAAATCTGCTGGAGGCTCCAGAACTGCAGAAAATTTGCAGGAAAATTCGATTCAGCAGGTCATGAATATGATGTACACCAATTTTAAGCTTTCTAGGTTAATTTGGTAAAATTTTGATTTTTCTCATTTTTGGCCCAGATTTGATACGTAAAAATTCATCAAAAATCAAAAAATGCCCTTTAGCTCCTGAAATGTTGGTGGTGGTATATTTTTGCAGGCTCTTTTGATCTATATTCTCACAGTTGGGATACCTCCTTTGTGAGAGAAAATTCTATTAAAAATTTTGAGAAAAATAAAATTTCAGGAATAAAATTACTTTTGGCGCCACCAAAGAGGGACCAATTTCCACCACTTAGTTTCAAAACTCACATGAATGTTGATTCCTTATATCTTATCTGTCTTACATTCTGAGTTTCGTAAGTAATACTATATTACAGTCCACCATACCTTATCAATTTCTATCAACTATAACCAACAAGAAAGTATGTATTATGGGTATGAATATTTACAACTAAAACAAATTGGCTCCTTGGCGGTAAATTTGATTTCTCTTTTTATGGAAGATGCGCTCAAGTTTTCCGTTTAAGCAGAGTAAATTACTCGTTTGGTCTAGCTCTAGCGTAGCGAATTAAGAAAAAGTAAACTTTTTCAGTTTGGTTTATTTACGAAAGTTTAATGAGTTATCCCTTCGCCCCCCTGAACATCCTTTGTGTATTGTCGAGTACTCGGAAATGTAATTTGAAGCAATGCACGAGTTTATCAATACTTAACAGAGAAACTTGTATAATTACGACGTGAACGCGTTGCTGTGGTTTGGTTAAGAAAATAAGTTACTTAATTCCGCCAACACAGTGGATGAAATTCAATTCGCTATAATAAAATGGAAAATTAACAGGTTATGAAAACTAAAAAAAAAAAAATGCTTTTATTCGAAAATGAGGCACCTTACTATGTACTTACTTATTATTAGGTATAGGCATGTGCATAATATACGCACGATGAAATTCCAGACCAGTATTTACTCTGAAGCTGGTTCAGATATTCGCTTGTTTCGAAAATGTGTAAGTACATTGCAGTCATTCCAGCTTTCTGTCTCTTATAGTTTTCTCACTTTGATAAATGATTTTCAAATAGTCAACTAGTATTTTATATCGATTTAGGCTACGTTCGGTTATTCGAATTATTTGAAAAACGACTCGACTCTTGGTAAACATTTATCAAACGTATCAGGTGTGAATTTATGCGCCTTTAATAATATTACGAGCATCTATAATATCAACGCGAGACGCCACAAGAACTCGACGTCAAATTGCGGTTTTACAAATTCACCATTCATACGAAGACATCCTCGACGCAATCACTTATTTAATACGTTTAATAATGTAAACGATATCCGAAATTCACGCGACATACACAAAATAACCATCATCTGCGAATCAAAGAAGTATGGGGGGGGGAGAGGAGGATGGAAATTTCGACTCGATACATTTTTAATGCAGTTATATGTAAATGTCACTATTTTTGGTACGCCACGTTTTCGACAAGTTGATATTTCTCTTTCAAGCTATCAACGTTTTTTAGTGTAAAAATTGCCACTATATAAGACAGGCTCCTAAAAATAATGGAAATGTAGAAAGACGCGAAACAAGCGCCAGAAAGTGTTTTTCAAATGCTTGTGTACATTTGGTAAAGTGTCAGTTTTCACGCTATTTGATTTTAAATTCGTTCGATGAATTTTTTGCAATCGAGTTTTTTTTTTACATCGTGTTTTAAAACCAACGACGACTGTACTGAATTTGGTGATGGTATTCGATCTGTTCGAAACGTCGAATGGGGGGAAAATACGCAATATTTTGAAGGTATTTTCCAATTTAACGAGAGTCTTGCCTTTTTCTTGTCGATAAAAAAACACTACCTATTTTTTAAAGGAAAATTTTGTGTTTGGATGTTGAAAAGAAATGTGCCCACGAGCAACAACTTCTTCGAGAACTAATTAAGGTACTTGTTGTGAAGCATCGAAACTTTACTTAACGTACCCTTCTCTCCTTCCTGTTCTCAAGATCGCAAACCTGGTATGTATAGGAGAGGAAAACTTGGATGAAATTTTGGGGATAATTTTTTATGTTCAAATAAATGAAAGCATCGGATTTTTTGGGAGCGAAGGCGCAGGGAGAGGATGTGTACCTCCACTAAAACTTTTTTGTCAAAACATACAAGTGAATGTATCGTACTCGTATGTGACTCGAAATGAAAATCTACCCCCATCCCATCATCAACCTGTAGACTTGTACGAAAAAATGTACCTAGTCAAATTCAAAATCTACAATTCTCAAAATAAGTAAAAGTAATTTTACAACTTGAGTACCTACCTACCTATTACACGCTAATAAAACTCAAATTTTCCTCTCCCCTCACCTTCATCTCAAAAAAATTGTCCAATTTGAAATCATATGACCCTAAAATCTTAATATCCGAATAAGTTGGACGAATTTTTGGAAAACGATTTCGTGATATTGAATTTAGGGTCATTCCACGTCAATTGGACCAAGAAGTGGTAGGTGGGTTTGGCGATTTTTTTGAAATTTTTCCTGTGGAAAGACCTTCCCAAGGGATGATCAATGGCGCAAAACGCAGCCCTGTAGCCCATTTTTAACGGCAGCCACTCAGCCAGGGGGTGTCAAAGTTTTCAGTGAACCTAAAATATCATCCATTTCAGCAGTGGATTACTCGATAACCGCGATACCTACCAAAATGGAACTTTTTCCCATAGTTAGGGGGTTTGAAAGGCTTTTTGGTGATATCAT
Organism: Planococcus citri; assembly: GCF_950023065.1. NCBI lineage: Eukaryota > Metazoa > Arthropoda > Insecta > Hemiptera > Pseudococcidae > Planococcus > Planococcus citri. The sequence goes on along the minus strand of NC_088680.1, from coordinate 42,298,870 downwards.
AAAAATCAGTGTTGCCACTTTTTTCATACAAAAAATTAGCTCAAGAAGTTTCAAAACGTAGTTTTCATATCGTTCCGACTCTCAAAAATTCTGAAAAAAATATATTAGGTATGGACATCTGTTCATGCTGAACAACATACTAAAAAATTGGGATGGTAACTTGTCGCAAAGTCGATTTTAAAAAATTGAAAGTTTGCGAAAAAATGCGATTTTTTGATTTAAAACATAAAAAAAAGTTTTGTGTGGTGAAGCTGACCCATTTGACCGCGATATTTACGTATCCGTCGAAAAAGTTGAAAAACCCCTTTCACTCAATGAAATGAACTCATCACAAAAAAATCAAAATTCGAAAAAATTCCATTTTCAATTCCAAACATTACAAAAAGTTTAAATTCATTCTGTTGTCTTATTTTGACCTCTTGCTGACGTATTACATGAAAAAGTTTATAAAAATCACACTCACAGCAAAAAAATTCAAATTTGTTTATTTTTTGAATTTTTTCGAATTTTGATTTTTTTGTGATGAGTTAATTTCACCGAGTGAAGGGGGTTTTTCAACTTTTTGCATAAAAAGTTGTCCATAATATATTTTTTTCAGAATTTTTGAGAGTCGGAACGATATGAAAACTACGTTTTGAAACTTGTTGAGCTAATTTTTTGTACGAAAAAAAGTGGCAACACTGATTTTTATGATATCACCAAAAAGCCTTTCAAACCCCCTAACTATGGGAAAAAGTTCCATTTTGGTAGGTATCGCGGTTATTGAGTAATCCACTGCTGAAATGGATGATATTTTTGGTTCACTGAAAACTTTGACACCCCCTGGCTGCCGTTAAAAATGGGCTAGAGGGCTGCGATTTGCGCCATTGATCATCCCTAGGGAAGATCTTTCCACAGGAAAAATTTCAAAAAAATCGCCGAACCCACCCACCACTTCTTGGTTCAATTGACGTGGAATGGCCCTTTCAACTAAGTATGTATGTACATATTTTGGTTTACACCGCTATGTAACGTTTGATTAATGAGATGGAGACCTCAAAATTTAGTAAACGGAAAAATATATAAAAACACGCGTCAGACATGCCTCAAATTTTCTAGGTCAATCACGCCAAAAGTGGTGAATATTTTATAAACCTGTTGTTTATGAGAGTTTTGCTGATATGCAACCAAATTCTCCTGTCACAGAATTCCAGCATTTGAATGGAAGGAAAAATTCTACCCATGTGATTTTATAAGATGCATCCCAAAATTATGATTTTAGTTGGACTCCCTCCTCTCCTCCTTCTCTTTTCTAGTGAAAAAATTCTGCTAGATTTTGGAAATTCAATTTTTTTCAATTTAATAAATTTTAAAGGGAAATTTCGTGTTTGTCTAAAGGTCCTTTATTTTTAGAAAGAGCATGGTCTGAAACTCCCAATTACAAAAATTTCACCTGCTAAAATTAAATTTCCAATTTTTGGCGAATTTTTTAAAACACAAAATTGACAAATTTCAGAGATTTAGGTTTATCAAACCCTCGTAACTGGATCTCACTATTTCCAGTCATCCTGAAGCCTCCGGCGCTATTTTCGATTTCTCCAGAAAACACGTAAATTAAATTTATAGACAGCTAAGAATTGAGTTTCATATTTTTTTTCAATATATTCAACGAGATTCAATCAGATTTGTTCCAATTTTCAGATGAGAACACTTCGAATGCATTTTTGACTACAATTTCTTGATTATTCGTACTCGCTGAACAGGTCAAGAATAAGCCAGAACTCGATTTTTAGCGACCCAAATACGAGAGTTGGTTTCAGATAAGATACAGCCATTCGAGACAAAATTTTTGATGTTTTGAATTTTTTTTTTTTCGTAGAATAAGTACAATGTTTATTTAGTCAAAACAACACATTCTAGGTGATGTCCGCCTGAAAACTGACTCAAATGCAGACGAACTACGAGTAGGTAGTTGAAGAGGTCAAGAATAAGGTCACAACTCGACTTTCCTGGAGCAATTCGAAATCACTTTTGGATTTTCAAAAATTCATCAAAAATCGAAAAATGAGGAGGATTCAAGACCATGTCCTTTCCTAAAATCATCTGTAGTTTTCGCCAAAAATAATTTTAAAAAATCGAATTTGACCAAGAATAGGTATATACTGAAACTGGGAATATACATATTCTATTTTCGACCTTTCGAATTGATTTGAACCAATTTTGGACCGTTTTGGGCAGTTTTGGAGCTACCAGCAAATTTTTTCAAAATTTCGCCCCATGAAATTTGAAAGCTAAAAATGTTTACTTTATCTCTTAATTTTCACATGCTGAGTCGCTTGGATCTAATTTAAAGCCGTTCTCGATCCTTCAGCTATTTTTTTTTTTTTTTTTTTTTGAGATTTCAGATTGGTTCTCAAAATGTTTCATAAAAAGTGTCCAAATCAACTTTAGCATGAAATAACACGGCTGGTGTTTGTTTATGACGAAGGAACATTATCAATTGGGCACTATTTTTCCAAAATCGATTTTTGTCGGTTCAAAAATCGATTTTCCAATGTCACTTTTTGAGAATATATCTGGAATTTTCAAAATAAGGGCGAAGACCCCAGAACATTTTGAAACCGTTCCTAATCGACTCAACATGTTAAAATTTGGAAAAATAAGTAAATTTCAACTTCATCGGGTAAAATTTTTGGGAAGTTTCAATTTTCAAAAATCTGCTGGGTATTCCAGAAATGCTTATAACAGCTCTAAACTCCTTTCAATGAGGGGGGAGGGGGGTTGTTGTAAAAAGAGTAGAATTCCAAATTTTGGGCTTTTTTGATTCATTTGGTGAAATTTGGATTTTTTCGAACTTTTGCCCAAATGCGATCTTCAAAAATTCGCTAAAAATCGAAAAATGTTCATTGATGGCTGAAATTTTGGTTTCTGATGCTTTTTTGAAAGCTCTTGTGATTTAACTTCGTCCGGTTCAAAAATTGTTCTGCTTGTTGGAATTTCTTTCTCGTAAGTTAAGAATAAATTGGACCAATTATACAGCAGTCGCAATGTAGACGAGTGAATTGCATGATATTCTAAAAGTAGGTAGCTCTATCTTACGAGTAAAATTCACCAATGTACCTGCCTACCATACTTAATCATTGCGAAATAAAATACACTAACTCCGTAGTTGGGTTTTTAGTCTCGGTGATATAATTTCGTTCTCGTTTATCTGTGTATGTGTGATAAGTTTGGTTGGTAGGTAGGTATATGGGATGTAAATATAGGAAGCTGAATTTGAATATGGGTATGAAAATTTCAATGAAACGAGGTTGTTATTTGCAAATGCTCGGTGTGTTTATGGTTAACTCGAACGTATTTCGCAGTTTCGAGCAACACGAGAATTAATTAACGATTCTCGTGTTACAAGATGTGTCGTTTTGAACAGCAGCATGGTCTCCAGATATATATACGAGTATAGTCGTACTACTACGTATGATATAAAATCTACGAGCATTCTATATAAGGCCTTTCCTCGGATTAGTACCGACGAAAAACATTTTTCCGCCGTTGTGATTTTCTTGGCAACTTTACAAACCCATAATGCGTAGAATTTTCCACTAACAATGGTTAAAATTTTTCTATGATAAATTATGGTAATAAACGATGTGTAATTTTCGAGTGTTTTATTATGAGTAATTTTTTCTCTTTTTTTTTCAGATGCAATACGCAACGCTCGTGATGAAAATCACTTAATAAAAACGTGCCATCGATTGTAATCGATTTTACAAGCTGAAAAAATGGCGGATTCATCGCCGATAAGTGCTGCACCGAAACGAGAATGGAAGAAACGGTTCAGCTTAAAAGCGAACCGAAGACCAGCCTATGACGAGGTAAGTTCGCATCGTTTGTTTGGTAAGTAATTACAAAACAAAATAGTCCGGTAATAGAGCGACTAAGCGAGTAATAGAGTAACAAGGTTTCTAGAAACGATATTAAAGAGGTGTGGAAAATTGAGGTTAATTAGCAATGAAGAGCTCATTCTGCTATACCAAATACACATAGTGATATTGTTGACGAAGTTTTTAAAATTTAATACTACGTTAACATTGAAAAGCGGTGCTCGTATTTTGGAAAATATTGCCGCTTAAAGTTTCTCGCAACTTTTGTACTTGCTGGGCCAAGTTTACCCACTCGATGTAAGTTTCAAAACTGTGAAAAGTTTTCATCCCTCTGTTCTCTTTTACCTTTGGTTAGTGCAGATTCGCTTGCATCAGGAAGAGCATGAAGGTGGGAGGGAAACGATACGTTACCGAAATTCGAATCGAATTGACGTGAAATGATATTGTTACCCGGATAAAAGTATGTTTTAGACGGATGAAATTAAATTATTGTCGTTTTAAATGTAATCGACGAGTTCTTTTCCCCCATCATACTACATGTTTTTCATTCGCGTATTTAATGCTTGATGCTATTGTCATGTTACATATGCCTACGAACACTGTCAGATAGGTTTACATTGATTTTTTTTTTTTTTTCAATTTTTATTCAACGTATCGATGATATTGAAAGTTTTGCGCGTTTGACTTTTAAATTATAAAACTACTTTCGTCTTACCCCGACTAACTGGATTTTTCCTATATAGATAGGTACGTGCTGATATCTTATTCATAGATGAGTTGATTTCGTATAGGCGTCAACTTTGTACTTACCTACTTTGCGGTTCCAATAATTCAATTTCAACCAAACGAAAACTTATCATTCAGATTTTGATTTAAACTTTTTCGATTATGAAGTGAAAAATTTAATTTCGCTATGTGCGAAAAATCAACTTTTCCGAAGATGCCCGCGATAATTATCTCGTTTATTTTCCTTCGAGTGTAATTTCCGTAGAGTGTAGACTACCGAGCGTCAGAGTAAATTGAATTACTTTAAAGTTTGGTGCCTATCTATTGGATTTTATTTTTGTTTTCATTTACCTATTTATTTATTTTCTCTTAAGAGTCTTTGTGCCTATTCCTCTTTATAAGAGATGGCAGAAGAGATGAGGATAGTGACTTTCATCGTCTATTTTTGTTTGGAAGTTGGGTAACCCCTTTTGGGACATATTTTTTTTTAAAAATAAATTGATAAAAAAAATAAGTACGAATACGTTAGATAAATTACGAAGAGCACCCTGTCTTTGTTCATCTCAATCACTTTCAGTAGCAGCAATAAAATGACACTAAATGTTTAAGATTCGACCTTTCTTTTTGATGCTCTGTACATTCGATTTTTACAAATATCATCCCTGAGTAATTTTTTCGTTAAGATATGGCCTGGTGTATCTACGGTGACAACTTGACTCGAAAAAATGGCAATTGGACCATTTTGGAGCCACCAGTAACTTTCTAGCTAGGCTCTCTACCCAACCAGTTTTTAGGAAAAAAAAACTACTCTTTTCCAAAATTGAAATATGCAAACGACGTTTTGTAATTACCTGCTCGGTTATAAATCATTTTAAATTATACTTCTTTGAAGAGGTCTAGATAAGTACGTACTTGACGAAATGAAAATCATAAAGATACCTATACAGTATGACAAAGTGGTTGTAACCAGTAGGTACAGTACTTGAGAAACAGTATAAATAATAATATTTTTCATTACAACGTGCATCGCGAGTGTAACTTAAACTTAGCTAATGAGTGAAAACTGTTGAAATTCCTAAAATTACGTCCTTAATTTAACACCTCGTTGCTTGATGAAATATACCAACGAAAATATTACACACGTGGCAGTTGGTTGAGGCACAAGCGTAAGATATATAACTTCATAAACGCGAGCAAATTATGTCTCTTTAAAATGGTGTGATATACTACTATGCCGTACGTGGTATGTATAGGGCTCGCCCACATGGTAACACTGCGTTGCACTAAGGCAACACTGCGTTGTATTCTCGTCAGCTAGCCATACGAGCCAAGCGACGAGAGTACAGAACGCCAGTAATGTATCCGAGTGCACGCGGGTATGTTATTCACGGTTAATGGGTTAATGCAGTCATTTAAGTATAAGTTTTACTCTCGAGTGTTAAGTGTCAGGTTTAGTGCTTTAGTTTTAGTTAGTTATTAGTGAAACCAATGAATAGACGAGAAGGAGTGATGATCTACTCGTCGCCACTCTGGGTAAGTACTTGCACATATCAGTGTGAATAAGTTAGATCTCCTTGCCAGAGGAGATCACTTATCCAAACCTACACCACAGTGTGTAACACCAACGTGTGTATATTTAGTTTAAGAAAGTGTCATGTTAACTAGTACATTTGCTTATGTACTAATCATGTAACGTGTTGTTAATATTGCACACATTAAATATTATTCTTGTGTATAACTTGTTATTATTTATGGTGTGTATGATCATATGTTAAGAGTGTAAAAGCAACCATTTCCTACTCACGCCCTAGCCGAGCATGTGAGGTATTCCGGTGAGTATTTAGTAGAAATACTCTAAGGGATATTTCTTGGAAACAACACAATAGCAACCATCGTAAGTCACATTACCAATTCATGCTTTAAGTCAATTTACCCTCTTACATTGGCGCCCTTCCGAGTGTCCAAAAAGCACAGATTCATAGTAATCTGAGCTTGGAGGAAGTAAATCGTTATGAGTACAAAGTTTAGATCGCGACCAAACTTTGGAAAATAATACTTGCAGTATGATTTCATTGTACTTACGATTCACTTCTTGACTATTCTCAGACCAAAGTGTCCGAAAATAGGAAAGGAAAGAATACTTGTGAATATTTCAAAGTAAATAATCACGAAAGTATTAAGTTGCTCTCACCTAAACACACACACACCTAGTCAAATTTGACAGAATTTGACGAAAACGTGTTTATTTTTACATGTGTATGTGTGGTGGTAGATGATGAAATCCATCGATGGATAAAATATCCGTTGAGAATTTCTCAGAACTCAATCCGTTCGTTGAAACGTGAAAAGCGAGTTCCAGCTTGTCCGCCGCATTGTTGCGTGACCCCTACCACCACCCAAGGACAGACACACACGTCGCACTAGCCGCCATCTTTAGATGTCGCCGCTGCAGCTGCGTAGCCACCAACCGACGAGTTGATAGCTACCGCGGCTCGCATTATATATTTTTCTTTTCAAGTGTGACGACGGTTCTAGCAACGCTCCTCTAGAGAAGCAGCTTGACTGTCATTGTGTTATTTTTTCGCGCGCATTTTTTGCGTCCTCCGTGTGTGTCTTGTCCGGTATCTTTTCACGTTTTATTTTTTAAAGTGAATTTTGATACTAAGCAATTTATTTGCATAATTTCTCCGCGTTTGTTTTTCAACCACGCGATCAGCAGCAGTAGAACTTCTGTTCGAAGCTATATTTTGCAGCAGTATTGGTAAGTAATATCGTAAAATATTACAGTACATTTCGCGAGTGGCTTTTCAATCAAAGCAAACACATCGCAAGCATTTTTCGCGTATTTTTCAAACCAGCACTCAAAGCTGAGTGATAATTCAGTGTCCTTGTATTTTTTCAGAAATACCCAAGGTGGTATTTTGGCACCTGAATTTTTTCTCCAGCAATTCGTGTTCGTGTTCGCGATTCATTCGAAGCTAATTTTTTAGCTGAGATCTAGTGCTCTTTATCTTGTCCGAGTCACCTCTGAAGTGACTTTGCACTCGAATCCCGCTAAGAAACACGTTTCGAGCACGTGTGAAACAGTTCGTCCTGACTCAGCGCTTTTTATCTTGTCCGGATTACTCGCCGTAGTAATCTAGCGACTTGAGTCAACCGACTGTATAGCTCAGTGCTAGTGAAGCGCAATTTACGTGATAGAATATTTTTGTGTACCAGAACCAACTCGCGAATTAAAACCAGCATTGCACGTGAATTTGTGTTCGAAATTTAATAGAAATTTCACACAAACAAGGGAAAATATTCGTCGTAATATTACCCCAGCTGTAGTTGAATTCGAACGAAATGGCATTTACTGGACCAGCTGCAGGCACCCGAAGTAAAGCGGTAGCCCTGACGCAACACCAAGTACATTGCTTATGTATTGGTGAAACGCACGAAGAATCGTGCGTTACGTTGAAAAATTCGGATAACAAATCCAAACGGAAAAATCGAAAAAATCCACCTACGCAGGATTTAAACGTAGAACAACCTGAACAACAATCGAGTCCGCAGAACCTTGTGGAATCATTGTTCAGCAGTCATCCGCCATCAAACAATTCTGACGAAGAATATGACGAGGATGATGATGAGGATGACGAAGATTACGTACCTACCGAAGAAAATAACATGGTACATGGATCAGATCTCCCTGACCCGCCCCCAGCGAGGACACGTCACCTGCAAAATTACAGGGACTCAAAAAGGGAAGAGTGCAGATCCAAAACTGAACCGAAACGACCTGAAATCGCCACCGACGCTGAAATAAATGATCCGTTGAGATCGTTGTTTCAGCAAACATGGGATTTCACTGAAGGTGCCATAGAGAACCTACAGATTGGTCAAGCAGTTCAAGAACACAGCCTTATCCGAATAGAAGACTGTCTAATTAATCTTGTGGACCATGCAGGTAGTACGAACCGCAACATTGACGGATACAGAAACGACGTAAAAGACGTTCGTGAACACTGTACCCAATGGACCACTGGCATGAAAGAATATGTAGGTCAAACTACCGGTGCAGCTTTACAAAAAGCTGACAGCGCGATGCAAAAGGCAACGCAATGTGAAACCAAATTTGACCAAGCGACTAACCTATTCAAAAATGAAATGACAAAACATAAGGCAGAATGCAGCCAGTTAGCTCATGCAGTTGCGGATATGAGAAAGGAAGGTGGATGTAGACCCAACAGTGGTCTTAATTCCAACCCAACCTTGAAAATAAATGCCAACTTAGTCAGAAGTGCTGGCATTTATTATGACGAATCGAAACGTTACTTCCCTCATGAATTTGTACGTCAGTTTGAAGACTACGTAAACAAAAGCAATGCCACCGAAACTCAGAAAATTTACGCATTCCAAGGAGTAATTGAGACTCAAGATGCGACAGAATGGAAAGGCGACATGGTGGGAATAACGGACTACGAAGACCTAAAACAGAGATTCCTTCAACATTATTGGAACAGTCAGTGTCAAAACGATGCATGGGAATATTTCCAGAAATATTTTTGCGAAACCAAAACGGAGAAACGTCTGTTCTTGGAGATAAAGAGATGGGTCCTATCTCTAATCAAACGCAAACATCCAAATATTTCCAAAGTATTGGAAGTGGCAGCTGAAAAAGTGCCCTACCCATACGATAAGAAATTAGCGAAACAAACTACAGTGGAAGGTTTTATAAGAAAACTTGACGAATTCGCCAACTATGACTCTGACCCGAAGAATAATGTACGCATTACAGTTCGCAACAGCGCGATGACGCCCGTTCAATGGCAACAAACTCCATCATTCGAATGGAATAGAATGCCTAACAACAATTGGAATAACGGAAACGGTTTACCACAGTCCACGTATTGGATACTCAATGCGAATGGACAATGGACTCAAATTCCCGGAAACCCGAACAACAACTGGAATTCGAATCAATGGAGTAATCAGACTCAGATGAACTCGAACCAGAACTTCGGTCCACAGATAAGTTGGAATATGGGAAACAATCAAAACTTCCAGAATTCCAACCTTAATGGAGGATGGAATTCACAGAAGAATGCGAAGAATTCTAATTCTGACAGGAATAGGAATTCTACGCAAGGTCCTACTCCAACAGGGAACTGGACGAACCAACCCATGATCACGAATTCACCGCATAATGCGCCGGAACATCCGAAGAAATCGTATCCAGCTGTTACGAACAAAAATGTAAACGAAGGACAACTACAAATGGCATACCAAAAGCTACAAAAGGCTTTAGGTAACAATTTCAAAGGGAATCAGAAAATTAATTTCTATCCCAACTCGAACAAAAGGCAACACTTTCATACTGGGAAGAGTAGCCATGGAGCATTTGGATCTACACTTACATTTCCGCCAGAGATGCGTAAGTCACGAACCTAAGGATGACGATCATTTTACAATTGCATTTATAAACCCAGATGTTTACAAAGACGCGCTCTCTTTATTTAAGATCGAGCAGATCCCTGAACACACAACAATAACTATTGATTTAATGGCCACAAGCATGTCTACAAGAGACAAGCTCAGAGAGCCTGAAGAAGACCGAATCAAAGCAGTTCGTATTATGCAGAAAAATCTCATCGAAGATTTAGCTGAAATACGAGAGCTTGGCATTGCACCTCAAAAGGAGGTAGACGATGCCATGCACAAGATCAATGCTTATCAAGACATATTTAGTCTGAATCCGGGATGTTACAAAGGTGAAAAAGTACATTTCAACTTTATCCCCGGTGAGGGGCACCTAGCAGTGCCACGAGGTGAAAAATATAGACCTCCAGCTCGGTTAAAACAAGCCCTCGATATGACGACTCAAAAGATGTTAGATTTGCGAATAATTCGGCCATCTCGTTCAGTTTTTATAAATACACTCGCACCCGTCATTAAAAAGAATGGCGATATACGACTGTGTTTGGCAGCTGACGAGTTGAACAACTTTTTACAATGCGTACTAACTGAACCCGCTACAATAGATAGCGTAATATTCAGTGGTTCACCTGATGGTCTATTTTGTACGCTGGACTTTACGTCCGGATTCTGGCAATTAGAGCTAGATGAAGAATCGAAAAAGTATACAGCGTTCATAATAAACGGCCAAGCATACGAATTTAACAGACTACCGTACGGATTGAAGATCTCGAGCGGTGAGTTTGTTCATATGATAAACCAAGTGCTAAAGGACGAAGAAGGCATCTCCAAGTTTGTGGATGACGTCAAAGTCTCTGGTACTACGTTTAAAGAAACACTTGATAGACTACTCAGTGTATTCGAAAAAATAAGACGGGCTGGATTAAAACTGAATCCGACCAAAACCCACTTTTTCAAGAGGCGTACAGACCACTTGGGGTTCGTCTTATCCAAAGAAAACATTGATAAACAGGACCTTAAAAAGGAAAAATTCCTGAAATTTGAGAAAGACCATATGAAACATGGCAAATTCGTACTTAAAAACAACAAAGAAGTGTTAGCTCTTGTTGGGAACACCGTGCTGTACAAGCCGTTTATCCCCCGATACATGCAAATCCTAAGCCCAATATACGAACTGACAAAGGGCGACGACCCTATAGTCTGGATGGATGCTCAACAGAAGGCCTTCGACATACTCAAATCGGAGTACTTGAAGGAATTCACGTTGAAACAACCTCCACGTGAGGGCGACTTATTCTTGGATACGCATTATACAGACGATGCAATGAATGCAGTTCTCTTCTACAAGGAAGATGAACAAAAGCAAATCATTATGTTCATTTCTGTTGGCTTCAAGGAGCACCAGAAAAACTTTACGCTGTATGACAAAGAAATGCTAACACTCTACTCAGTCATCAAAAAGATTTGGATGTGGATTTTCAGTAGGAGAGTCCACGTGCGCGCCAATTTGCTCCCAATTTACAAAGAATTTGAGAGTCTGGCGAAAACGCACCGAAAAGCTGCAAAATGGGTTACAACCATATGCAATTTCGATCTAATCTATGACATGAAGTTGTCTAATAAAGCGTTATACGACATCAAAGCACCAGAATTGGTAGTCGGAAATATCGTCATAGAAGAGCTAACAGAGCTCGATCTATTGATGATTAACCAAGTGGTACCCAGGTTCACGAAAGGTTTTCACAAGGAAGACAATCATGAACTCACAGGTGCCAGTAAAAAGACCGCCCTACCACCTCTGGATTGCAAATTTATGGACGAAAACGTACCTAGATTATTCGACCTATTATCTAATATAGAGGACGAACAAGCTAGAGATAAACATTGCAAAAAGATAATGGATGTCTTAGAAGAAGACGTACCAGCAAATAATAAGAAGCAACAGGGTACGTCACTTCGTAAAAAACAAATTTATGACATAATGTACACACGCGATGGTAAGAAACGTCTGATGAAAATTTTGCCAGACAAATCGCAAGTACCATATTTACCTGATCGATTATTGTATGACACGGTCGACTACCTCCACTGTGCTTATGGGCATACAGGGGCAAGTAGATTGGATACAATTTTCAAACAACTATACTACCATCCTAGTTCACTCACGTATATTCGCGATATTACAAACACCTGCATTATATGCAAAGTGAACAAGAACTACGCGAAGCACAAAGTGCTGGAATACGCTCAAATCGAGGCGTACGCCATCGGCGATGTGCTATCGGTAGATATCTATGGACCAGTTCCAGCATTGAAGAACGACCCGAAATATTTGCTAGTTGCAAAAGAAATCTTCACCAGTCGTGTCTGGCTTCGAGACATGCACCGGATTCAGAAGAAAGTAGTTTGCAACGCAATGGAATCAATTTTATTTGAAATTGAAATCCACGAAGTCAAGATCAAGAAAGTGATCACTGACAACGGTACGCAATTTATTTCTGATTCATGGTACAATTTGCTGGAAAAATGCGGGATCAAAGTCGCACATACGACAGCTTACAACCCTCAGAGTTCTTCAGTGGAACGAACAATGAGAGTCATAGGCGATAAGTTACGTGTCAAACTCAATGAAGTTTATGATCCATATCGCACTCACCTTGGTTGGAGTAAATTCGTTGGAGAAATCCAAAACGAAATTAACAACACACCAACGTCGTTTGGTTTCAAGCCCAACGAGGCTTGGTTTATACCAGACACGACGATTCCAGGTTTTCCAACTGAAATACGAACCTTCAATTTTCGAGATGCGTTAGCAAGATTACACGATCAGAACGAAAACAACCAAATTCCATCAATAACCATTGAGGAATGTCGAAGCCGCGAACTCAAGATATTTGACATCCCGTCCGATGAACAGGAGGTCTTTATCGACAACAATGGCTATGCCAGAGTTACAGCCGACGGCGCCTGTTCCAAAAACGGCTCACCCGAAGCTATTGCTGGAATAGGAATTTGTTTCAAACCGGGTTCAACTGCTAACATATCTGACAGGATTGTGAGCACAGAATTCCAGGTTACGAACAATTATGCCGAGTTAATGGCAATAATCATTGCGCTAGAAATATTACGAGATAACGGTGTGAAGAAGATAAAGTTGTTGTCAGACTCGAATTACGTAATCAAAGCGCTAACGAACACATGCTCGATTTGGAAAACCAACAATTGGAAGAATTCCCGAAACAAGCCAGTTCATCATGCTGAACTATTTCAACGTATTCTTGCTATCAGGCAAGAGCTCGAAGATGTAGAATTTCAGCACGTATACGCACGCAAAGTAGAATACACTAACATCATAGCAGACATGTTAGCTAAAAAAGCTGTGTATACGAGTGAATGGCAAGAAGACAGAAGCGGGAATTTGACTGATCGCCAAGCTGTTGAAGCATTTATTAGAGAAAAAAGACGTCAAAAGCGTATTGAAGAAGAATATTGCTTCAACAAAATGCACGTTGATCCTACATATTTGCAACCTGGCGATATGGTTTTAATTACTAACCACAAACAGTCAAGTTTCGAAAAAAGAACAGCTGCGAAACTTTATCAAAGGAAACATGGACCTTTTATAGTAATAAAATGGTCAGGTTTCAACAGTTACCTTCTGAAACCTACAGATGGAACAACTGTAGATAGAATTTCGAACATAAGACAGTTAACGCTATTCCTAACTAGTAAAAACATCGAAGACATGGAAAAAAGCGACTGTCTCAAATCTCTACTAGACCAGCGTTCTATTGAAGAAAAAATCAAAGAATTTTTGTTCAAAGCTCGCGAAGCAATGTCTGACAGCGAGGAAGACGTTGACGACCCGCCAACTCGTGCACCGCAAGGTGTCGGTATTAATGAGCGTGACATTACAGAAGCATCACCTGCTATTTTACGACAACTTGAAAACACAGCACGCGACCTTCGAGCTCAACAAAGAGCTGAAAAACGCGATCAAGCTAGCACTTCAACATCCACTGAATTGCGAGTGGAAGTTGAAGTGCACAACCCACCGATTACTGAAACTGCAGTAAATGGTGAGGTGAAAACCAACCAACAGTCTACGGAACCAACATCCACTGAATTACGAGAGGAAGTTGATCCAAATGACTCAGCTCAAAATACCAGTGCCACTGAGGAGACTCAGACGAGCACAGAGGATCAACTAGAATCCTCAACTTCGACTGGGGCATCCGCAGCCACACCTAAACAAAGTGCACAACTCGTTCCTTCTGTTAGGAAGCCGCGAGGTCGACCTCCAAAGACACCTAAAATTGTGACAAACGCCGCGGAGCCGCAACCTTCAACGTCGCAATCTCAAACAGGAGATTTGACGACAGAAGGAAGCGCACAACCGGCAAAAGATCCAAATAAATTGACTAAATCTCAAAGGAAATCTGAGAGAATCAAGGCACGCCTAATGCGTATGGGTCAAGAACCACCAAGAACCTATGATTTCCATCAGATCATTCCATATCATTACTCTGAGAAAAGTCTTTACAAAAGTTACTTTATTGAAGACTCAGAACAACCGGCCACAGAAGACTTACAAGAAGTTTTCACTGTGGAACCGAGAAAATTAGAGGTCAATAAGGTCACAGTTGAGATTAATCCTGAGGAAAATGAAATTAACATTTTCATCTCCCTCCCACCAGAATACAAACTGGAAGGAGAAGTTATAAAGGTTGAAATTCCACCTCAGTGTGAAATACCTAGAAATGAAAATGCAATTGCACAATTCGTAAAGAGTACAATTACCAATGCCATGAATGGCTGGCTACTCAATAAAATCTGAGATTAGTCATTTTACTTTGTAAAATCGTAGCTGGCAATTTTGAACACTATAAACAGATAGTGATCAAAATATGCCACAGACCAGGATTCGCCGAAATCCAAGTCACAATGTAAATTTATTTTGATTGGCAAAATTTCAAACAGGAAATTAAAACAGTCAGAATGAATCACAAATACGAGAAAAAATTTTAAATTTCAAATAATTTGATTAGAAGACACAACCAAACACATGTAAACGCGGACTGGGGCATTTAAAATGATCAATTTCGAAAATAATTAGATTTTTGAATAATCATAAATCACGTATGCTCAATCACAATTTTCAACAGGTTAAAATTTGGTAAAAGACTGAAATTTAACTACTAACATTGACTTAGTTTGGGAATTTTCGGAGTTGGAATTCGGTAAAAAACTGAAATCCATCTCTGAGAATCGTCCAATACGTAAAAATTCCACAAGGGAATGATCACGTAACAGCCAAGAATCATTTTGTGGAATTTTAACGCGAAAATTTGAGTAAAATCTCAAAATTTTGAAAAATAACGCTATTCAAAGCGTTACGCGTTACGTTACGGGCAAAAACGTGAGCCACCGCATCCGCATGTACTCAGACGGAATAACACCGGCGAAAATGTGCTCTTATCACCATTTCATCACTTCGAAGGAAAGTTTGATTAATTTAGAAGTTGTTCTTAGCAAAGTTGTACTTTTGAGTAATTAAAGGCTACGTTGAAATTAACTAACGTGTTAATACACTCTTTAGCGATTTCTACAGTGCCAGCTGTATTGAAACGAGTAAGTAAACCTTCAATTACGTAGCATTTAGTCCAAACTAATATCAAACAATATACCAATCTGACTTCGATTTTTAACAGAAAAATGGAAGCGGAAATGAACAACGGTGACCATAACAACCACGAGCACACTATCGCCAACCAACGAATCCGTCAAACCTGCAAAATTACAAAAAGACATGGCGAAATATATCGGAAATGCTACGTGCAAAATGGTAACGGTCCAGAAACGATGAAATGGATCAAGTTAGAGTTCCTGCAATGGTGGGACGAGCTGACTGAAAATACGGATCATTACGAAGTATGTTTTGCCATTAAGGCGTTATTAATTGCACAAATGAACATAGATACTAATCTATCACGCTATTTGTTTGTTAAATCAAGGAGTAACTAGTTAATACGATAACGACGGCGTAGAAACTCCAGCGAATCGACGTATTTGCGGGTGAATCAGCGCACCAGATTGCGACGAATGAAACACATACAAGATGTGATCATTGTCGTGATAATTTTAGTCATATCATATTAATTTGCATTTTCGTACTTGTCTTTCATACCTTAAATATAGATGTATTATATACTGCTTGCTTTAATTAGTCATTCACACTCTCATTGCACAGCTTAACATTGCATACTTCGCCGAAAGTAAACAATGTACGCTCTCACACAGCTTAATTACACGCAAATGAACAAATGGATACTTCGTAGGAAGTAACCTAACGTTCAACATATGCCTCACATAATTAACAACTCAACCGCTTGAGAGTATTTTAATCAAACTCGATACTAATATCGTTCTCAATCGATTATTTAGCGCTCAAGAAAAATGGAAGCTGCAATTAAGCAATGATGAAGGCTGAAATGAAAAATACATCGAATAACTACAAATACAAATTCAGGTAACAACTCGAAGTTTATTTGTATACTAAATTATTCGATGATAAAAGCAAGCAACGTGAACATTACACATCAATGGTAAAGTGAATCTCTACAATGAATTCATCGCATTCGGTTTTCGTTTCAAAATAGTTAGCAACAAGCTACGTGAGTTGAAAATTACTCTAATAAGAGTTGGTTTCGAACTTATGATTAGATTTTGAAAGTTAGCATTACATCTACGATCAATTCACCGGCGAGTGGAATGATTCTAACGTGGAAGAGCTACGAAGATGAAACCGAACGTTGATGCAAAATTTTCTTTATGGTAAAAATAAAATATCACGTAAGTACCAATTACATACTTCAATGTAAGTAAGTAATGAGTACCAGACGATCTCTCAGAGTACAGATTGTTCAGATAGTGTTTATTTCCAAATTATAAAATGAGCTACGTAGACGAAACCGGACGTTACAGTAATTATCTTTCAGAATAATGATCGCTGAGTAAAAACTGCGTACTTCAACGTAAGTAAAACAGTAGGTACTTGGTGATTTGGCTTCAAAC
Source organism: Planococcus citri (assembly GCF_950023065.1). Classification (NCBI taxonomy): domain Eukaryota; kingdom Metazoa; phylum Arthropoda; class Insecta; order Hemiptera; family Pseudococcidae; genus Planococcus; species Planococcus citri. The sequence continues at coordinate 42,281,792 of NC_088680.1, read as the reverse complement.
GCTAATTCTCCGATTTAGTATTTTGAAAAATATTCCAAAGTGAGTAAAATTCAAAATTACAAATTAGCAGCGAACCAAATCAAATCATTGATAACTAGCGAATAATTTAGTCAATTCAGATACGCAAATGAAAGATAATTTTAACGAACGTTCATTAGCAGAATACCTACGGTCAATTTACCGGTGAGTAAAGTGATTGTAGCTAGGAAGAGCTACGTAGACGTAACCGGTCTCAATTAATAATGATTTTGCGAAATAAATTAGCTAGGAGAAACCACGTAGAAAATACCGATGGTCTCTTAGTTTAAAATTTCAAAAACAGCTAAAAGAGCTACGAAACTGAAACCGATTATACTAAGACCAAATAATAGTACTAAATCAACCTAGATTTATGAATAATTAGCAGTAATAATTTATTTAGAAATTATGATCGCTAATAACGTTCACGTATTTTCATACAGATTCCAGATCGTATACGAAGGGCGAGCAAATTTTATCGTAGTATAAAATACCGCCAGCGGTACAAATGGAATATAGCAACGTTGCCAGACGTAGCATTTAGAAGTAGAAAATACAGGTACAGTGACTAATTATGTAGTCGTTTAGAATTTCCAGCATCAGTGTTAAGTAATACAATGTTTATTTTTCTCGGTGAAACAACTACGAGTATGATGAAAATAAGCAGATTTTCACAACAGAAAGTAGCAGTTGAAAAGTAATCAGAAAAAATTGAATTCAAACTGGAATAAATCGACAACATAGCAAACTCTATTCAGAAAGTTGCTTTTGGAGCTAAACGTACAGGTAAAACTTAGTTAGCATACTGAGATTAATGTACAAATCCATATACCCTGTCTAAACACTACAACTCGAAATTCGAAGAGATAAAATTACAAAAACGCAATTTTCAAACGCAGACAAGTTCAAAATTCTTTCGAAATAATAGATTTTGAAACATTTTCATTTTCGAAAAGTACATATCAAGAAATGTAATACTATACACAGATAGTGATTCATTTCACCAACATATGCCCTCTTGTTTGCGAGAAATCGAAATTGAGAGTTGAAATTCGCTCATTTTGAAATGTTTTCGAAACGATAACAAATTTTGAAAAATCCTAGATACGTATGAAAATAATTGAGAGTCCAAAATAACTAAATTTTGTTGACTCGAAATTAGTTCAAATATCAAAATGTAATTTTGAAAACTTCAAATTGCGATAAAATAACCGAAATAATAGATTTTGGATATTTTTTCACGAAATTTTTGCAATACAGTAAAAGACTATGATGCAAATTTCTTCGAATAAACACCTAAAAAAGACACAAATAAAAACCACAGGAGTAATGATATTTAATTGGTGACAAATAAGAAGAAACAATTTGGATAATTAGAATTTCGAGGTGATAATTACAAAAATCACCAGCACGCAAATTTCAACCATCGAATCCGAGAAAAGATTGGAATCGATGAAGAAATCTGACGCAATAATTTCGAGACAAAGAAAAAACGTGCATTTAGCAAAAGGCAGATGTTTTCTTTCGATGAAGAGAAAGCGACGTGACTCGTAGCGATAGCAAAATGGCTGACAGGCCGTTAAAAAATTCGATTCAATTGCGACGTAGTTTATCATAACAATAAAGACCGCCGAACTGCGCATTTAGGCGCACATTTTGACAAACCCGTTCCAGGAAAATCGGCGCCGTCTGATATTTTCTGCTTAGAACATTCTAGAAGGTTATAGTCAAAACCTGCCGTTCGAGCGCATCGCTACCAACACAACGCCGAGTTCGACCAATCCCGTTCGCTGCCGCCGAGTAGCGAAGTGGGGGAAAGACTCGGCAGTTGGAAGCAACGACGAACCTGATCCAACTATCGAAATCATTATTTCGTTTCACGTGCTATCGAGTACATGTCTTTGCTCTTGCTATATGTTTTGTTAATGCGTTTTTGAATCTTTGTATTCTTTTTTCGCGTAATATTTTTTGCGTTGCTATCGTAAGTAATTATTACTTATTCGAGTATATTATTTTTTTCGTTTTCTCGCTTCAAATTTTTGAATATTTGTCATCAGCTCCTGTGGTAAGTACAAACTCGTACGATTATTATGCTTTCACACTACTAAGCAGTGTTAACGTAAAAGACAATAGGCCCACCATGCCGATTTGTTTTCGAATAATTATTCAACATTTATTTTTCGCTAAACCGGTATTGCCTTTCATCTTCGTCTAACACCTCGTCGCATTTCTGTTCACAGTGATGGCAGAATCTACGCATCTCGCATGCGACAAATGCGGTTTGGTGATTACGTCACCAGGCAAGCAGTATGGAGGCGACAAAAAGGTTCCCGAATCAATCTACATAACCAAGTGTCAGCATCTTTATCATAAGAGCTGCATCATGAAAGCGATAAAAAACTCCGAACTTCGAAATCCTGCCGGCGTGCAGTTGACTAAGTGTACTCATATTGGATGCGAACGAGATGTGAGCGAGGACATCTGCTACAAGGTAGAGGTAACTCGTATTCAAATCTCGACGCCTGAACCTACGGAAGCCGCAACCGGCGAGTTGCAAGCTTTACGTAGGGAAATCGCTCAGTTACATACCGACAAAGAACTACAACAAGATTTGTCCGAAGACATGTACAAGAAAATGTCAGATTTCGAAGTACAATTGACTGATGCCAATAATATGATCGCGAGTTTGAAAGCTCAACTGGAAACCACCACAGCAAAATACGAAACACTACGTAAAGCCAAAATGTCATCGCTGTTCCCGAGCTCCACAGCGATAGCCAGTCACTTGAACCAGCAATCTGCGACCAGCTCGAATGCGACGACGCCAGCTTCGCTGCCGGCGGTTACGGCCACCTTACCGACGAATACGACGCCGATTTCGACGACCACGGCAACCACCGCGGCGACAAACGAGCTCTGCCAGGGGTTTGTACCGTCACCGTTCCCGCCACCACCTCCGGTCAACAACGGTACACCAGAGGTCACGCCGAAAGCTCCGAAGCCGTCAAAAAACGCGGAAAGAGGTATCCCCGCGCCCACGCCGGTGGGCGCAGGGATACCTCAAACAAACGCCGCTACCGCGAGCAACCTTACGCAAGGCCTCCACCGCCCGCCGCCCGGTTTCCCGATCATAACAGGCGCCGCAGCGAACGCCGCGACGAACGCTACGACGAACGCAGCGACGAACACTACGACGAACGCTACGATAATTGACGGTACGACGAATACGAGCACCATCACGACGAACGCCGCTACGACAACCGCCCCACGAACACTCACACAAGTCGAGGACGTGGCCGACGGGGCGCTTATTAGTTTCAAAATCCCGTTCGTGCAACCGGGTACAGCGCCGACTGTACCGGATGCAAGTTCCCACTCGCCGATTTCACCTTACTGGGATTTCCCGCAAAAGAAGGAAACAGACTACTGGGGAAGACCACTCGCTCAAAGTGGCGAGCAGTCGAACTCCAGCGCGCCTGATACCGCCAACACGCAGAATTCCGTTGATCCGAACGCGAATTTAAACGTACCGAATCAAGCCGAAAGCGCTCAACCAACGGCGAACCAGTCTCCGGCGGTTGTACCAAAGAAGAAAAAGCGGGCAAAACCGGGAAAACAGTCCAATACGAAAGCAAATCGAGACACCTTCGATTCACGATACCCGGAGGTAACGCACGAAGTGTTAGCGCCATTCTACCCAACGAATGCCTACCCGCAACACTTTTCGGTCTGCGGTTTGAAAATCGGCGAAGCAAAACCCGTTATGGCTCTGTTCGCGTACAAATATTGGATTGTAGGCGACATCCATGCTCATGGTATCATGCATGCGATTACGGAAGGCAAACCATATCATGACAACATAGATAAACGCATGTATAAGCGTGACATGAAAATTTCGGAATTAATTGAATTAATCGTCGAATTAAAACAAATTCCGAAAAATCTCATGATATCCATTGGAACATATGACATCTTCGCATTTACGCCACCGAATACCTTCGACCTAAATTTCCGAAAACTCATCGAAGTTTTAGGAGATAAAAAAGTCGAACAGGTAATCATGTTGCCTCCGAACGCAAGCGGCCGATTGCACAACAACACGTTCCGGCAAATTACACAAACCTTTACGTACAACTGGGGAAACGGAAAATTCCAATATATGGTAGCGGGCCATTTGCTCAATGATTTGAACCTCGAATTGGCATCTGTGGACGAGCTTGGACCGAAGTATACGAAAGCTACATACCAAAAAGTAGCAAACTGTATTGCAGCCGTATTTATTCCGGAACCAGTTATCGAAAAAAGCGATTCAACCGTCGAGTTGAATAACGCTAATAGCGCCGCATCATCACCTGCAACGCCTCCAACATCCAAAGCGAAGCTTGATACGAACGTCGATTCGCAACAAACTTCCGCACCAGTGATGCCGCAGTTCAATCTGCCAAAATCGTCGTTCCAGCAAAGCCCGAATGACATCGTAACCGACACCCTGTCACCATCCTACGTAAACCCGCAGTTGCAGCAGGCAACAGCGAATTACCTGGGAAATAAAGCAGTGGGTACGCCGCCATACCCCAAAGTGGGTACAGCGACACCTGGATGTCATCCGCTAGATCCGCGCAACAAAAAGGCGAAATCAACAACTTCAACGAAAGTTGAGATTTCACCATACAGTGGATTGCACCTAACAAATGTAGGTTTTTCTGACGACGAACAGAAACCGCTTACCGACAAGGAGGTGATCGAACGCGCCAAAGTCCTCACTAAAATTCAAGCCGACGTAAAAGCTAGTAAAGCGAAAGAGCAGGAGCGACTAGCCGCAGATGCCAAATCGCGCGAATCGCTGAAGGAAAAGATGGAGTGGAAGAAAGAAGCTGACAATGCGAAAGCGGGCATCTCCTCGTCGAAGGAGAAACCAGCCCGCAATGTTTCTGAACAATCCGGGAACTCGTCGGAAGATTCAAGAAACAAGTCTAAGCAAAGCTCGTCTAAAACTCCATCCCGCGCAACCTCCAAAGCAAGAGAACGCTCCCGCTCAGAGCACCGATCGTCGAATAAATCAAAAGATCGCAAGGTAAAGTCGGGAGATGAGTCGTCCGTACTCAACACCGGTCTTAAACATAACCCAACTATCGATAACGACAAATACATTGGGTTCATGGTAAAAACTCCACCATCGGGTAAACCTCCTACCGAAACAGAGCGTCGAATGTACGAGATATTCGGCAATACCGATGGCGTACCTGAGCCTACCGACTCAACGACCTCTGCCTCTGCATCGGAAAGCGACACGACCAAAGCCGTTAAGTCAAAACCGCGCAAGTCACGCAGCTCGATAAAAACTAAGCTCTCGCCACCGCAAACGTTACTGACGTACATTCCGAGACAGCAGCGTGCAAAGCAGCTGCGAGTAAACGCAGCGCTTAAGCGCAACTTAGTCCTCAAAAAGGTATTCGGTAAACAGTCACAACCGAAAATACAAACTGATGCTGAACATCCTACGACGGAAGGAACAGTCGGCACTCAGCCAAAGGTACTCGTGCCGAAGCTTGATTTAACAGAATCAACGCCGCATGAGAAACCAGTGAAAACGGTCGACTTAACCGGATCAACGTCGCTAACGGAGTCGGATAAACCACTCAAAACAATCGACCTTACCAATACGGCAGATCCTTCCGCCGAGGAGGAACTACCTCAAGGAGCGCAGTCAGTCGAGCAGCGCATACTCACAAAGGTTGATACAGCGGTACAGGATACGACTCTAACTCTACATTCCGTCGAGAATGATGAGTTCACCACCATTCGACAAGTAGTGACCACTGAAGTCACTACTGAAGTCATCGAAACAACTGAGCCGGCACACCTCGTTGGTACCTACGATCTGACCGATGAGAGTCCTCGCAACGACGAAGAATCTCAACAACCAGTATCACCACGTACCGAAGCGGCGCTCCTCGACGAAGGAGTACAGCGAACGGGCGTACCGGCAATTGAACCTTCAAACGACGATGAAGGTGAAGACGACGAGGAGGATGAAGACGACGAAGATCTTTAAACCAACTCGCGTTTTCTTTGTAAATAGTTTAAATTTTTTTTTTCTTCTCGTTTTTCATATATTGGCCAAAATGCATTGTTGTAGTAGTAATAAGCTATACTGTATGACTTTTTGATATCAGAATACAAGATTTTGAATCAATGTCTTTTATTTACTTTGTCGAAATTATTTTGATTACAGCAATAATGAATATTCAAGAACGCTGGTGTGCCTTCAACGATATTTATTACATATTGCGCTTCGTCGACAGATTGGTGCACGCATTCACAGTAACGTATGCCCTATCTGAAAAAACTGCGCACATGAGCATTAAACGTCATAATCAAGACGACTGCTTCTATGTATCAACAACAACTCGTTCAATTGAACTCGACAAAGAGTATTTTATACTATGGTTTGCACTGCTGTTACTCTACACAGACTTAATTTGGCAAATCTACAAGATTGAAAGCTCACAATCGTCGAATTGCTGAAACTTTCAACATACTAAGTTTCGAACTTTTCTAACAGGAATTGATCGAAATTTACATTTTTTATCCCAATCGTAGAATTGGTGGTCTTTTCTCTTTTTACAAACTCGCCGAAGTTTGTTGAGTTTTTTACTACCAATTCTAATACTTTATATTTTTTCAACAGTATCGAAAAAATGGTTTGCGTATCGAAAATGCCAGTAGGGCATTCGTTCCGAAAGCCGTCGTTGGACGTGTTACACGAGCCAGTCCGAGGCAACGAAGTTCCAGTCCGACCATGGCCAATTATTCCACCGTGGCACCCAGAGTTGAGACGTTTACTCGCACCGAACGATGACACCATCGAGCGTCGTCAAAGGTTCCAGCCGAATATTCTCACTCGCCGGCCGCCAACTCCGGAAGTAACCGACATTATCACGGTAATGCCAAGCGGCGAAGAGCGGCGATATTATGAGATCACCCGCAATGCCAACGACGAGCCGCAACTTCAACCAATCCAGGGACCGACAAATTCTACCGATCAGCGACAAATCACCTGGACTCAGGTTCATCGGCGATCAACGGTACGTCCCCTCAACCGCTATGATTCCATCGTCGATGAGATACTCCAGTCGCGGTATGAGCCCGAGCCAAACACGGAATTCAATCCTCTACCGCTCAACGAAGCGCCGACGGCACATCCGTTCACGATCCTATTGGAACGAGTCACCGCGCCGCTTACTTACGTCGATGACATTCGAATTGCACCGCAATGACCAGTTTCTTCGATACTACCATTGTAAATTTTTCTTTGTAAATAATTTTTTTTTGTTTTTTGTATTTTTGTATTTTCTTTGTCAATCCTGCCTGCGTGCAGATATTTCAAAGTTTTTATTGTTTTTATTCTCATCATGGCTGTTATGTAAATATCATGTTAAAATTACTTTTTCTTTTGTTTTCAAATTACATACCTACGTGTATGAATTTTCTGTTACTTGTATTTTCGTTTTGAACTAATTTTTAGAAGACTTAATTTTTTGTGATTGATGTATCACGGTGATGACGTTTTTGTTCCTTTAATTAGTATTAATTCTCTTTTGTAACATTTCGTATTATTTCTTGTTTGAATTTTCACCCAGTGATGTGTTTGTCACCTTAATTTGTTAGTTGTTTTGTATTTTTTACTTTTTTATGTTCTAGTATTAATTTTGAGTATTTGTACATAGTTCCTACTGTGCGTTACTACCTCGTCGAAGGTAGAAGCGACCTCATTAGTAATAGTATTATTTGTTTGATTGTTTGCACTTGCGAAGAGTTTTTTACTTTATATTTTCTCTTTTCTATTATGCAAACCCTTAATGCAATATCGCCGTATATTGCAAGTCGTTAAGCGTGATGACAACTCGTTGAAGTTATCTCACGTTAGCACCAATCGCCGAATTGGTACTACATACCCGTGCAAACTCGAAGAATTGATTTGCTAGAATCGATTGTCACGTAGTCTGATATTTTACCACCTCAGGATAAGATGGCGCATGAATCGACAAACAGGTTGATACTGTAAGCCGCAAAGTCTCTTTGAACGATATATGCAACACAACAGGTGTAGCAAGTTTAAAGAGCACTCTTTTTGTCCTGGTTGACATAGGATGCGTCATCGAACGCAACCATTTATTTATTTATTGGACCGCAGCCCTCAACAAGCAACAACGGGTCAGTTGAATGCGCATTATCCGACATTCAGGTTGGAAATGTAAGTCGCTCGCTCTCACAAGAACATTAAAATAAGAGGTACTCTGCCAAGGCACGAATCGGATACGCGATACCTATCGAGCCTCTCTCTTTCTAGAGTCTTAGATTGAGGCGAGCTCATGCTATCCGAACGTGACCTAAAATGAAGAATTATCACGCTTCCCGTCCAACCGAGACGGCGCGAGTTCCACTGGATAGAGTTCCGATGGCTCCGTGAATAATTCCAATTTCGTACGTAACGCAAGAACGTTACAAATGTTCAGAGAGCCAAAAGAATTACCGCGATGGTATTCGGGATTACCGCGGTGTAGTCCCTTTAAAAGATAAACTGACTTTCCTCTCAAATAAAACGATCAGTTGCAAAGCGCCTTCTCCGACACTCAGGTTGGAAATGTAAGACGCAAGTCTCCTAGAAGAACATTAATTTAGTAGGTACTCTGCCCTGGTATCGCAGGATATAACGAAGCGATGGATTCGCATTGTTTTCCTCGTGTTTTGTCGATACCTAAAACGACAACAGGTGCTCTGCCTGGGTAATACCGAAGTGGCTGTTAAAATTCTGCACGATTTTTTCGGAAACTTTGGGCCATTACCAAAAAGACAACAGGTACTCTGCCTGGGTAAACACCCACTATTTTTTCAACGCTGGGTGTTATTACCAAAAAATGACAGATAGTATCTCCACGAGGTGATACAATGTTCAGGGAGCACAATTACCGCGATGGTAATTAGAACTACCGCGGTGTAGTTCTCACACGATAAACTGATCGAGTCTTTCGAGCCATAGGAAAACGATCGTCGAATCGTATCTGAAAGCTCATTTCGGCCTTGTCACCTTGCCTGTAATGACAACCAGTTGAAGTATGCGCTTTAATCGACTATCAGGTCGGATTTTGTAAGCCGCTCGTAACACCTCCACTAGGAGCATATTAATAATTGGTTCTCTGCCACGGTACATCTATGCGCCAAGATGTTGAGAAATTGAGACATGTCACCATCAAATCGCGAGATCTTGAGGAGACTTGTGCTCAAAGACTTCTTCACCTTTGGGCTGTGTAGATGATATTACCGAAAATAGACCGTAACACACTAGGTGTTATATTGGTATGCTCGGAGAGTTTATTTTTACCGTGTTGGTAAATGCAACTACCGCCGAGTAGACGCAAGGTATTATTCGAACTGGTTCACAATTACAGCAAGTTCAAAATTGGTAAATTAGCGGTCGAGGTTTACGAACCCATAACGCCCTGAAAAAAGAACATGCTATTAATTGGTACTCTGCCATGGAGGCATACCATGCCGACAACCTTGCGCAATGCAGCTTGTTCGAGAGCACGGTATTGCCATCTCCATTGCCAATGGAAAGAACCGCCTGCTAGGGCGATTGTTACCTTGATCATTGGCGATGTGATCCAAAAAATGAACTGTAACACACAAGGTGTTATATACGCATGTTCAAATCAGGAAGACCGCTGATCAGCACTCTTGGTCGTCGAACCAATTGAAACCCATCCAAAGGACATGCACTATTTCGGTTCTCTGCCTCGGTGGTTCCCACCTTGATCTGGAGTCGGTCAGGTTACCGGCCAGACGACTCACAAGTGGTGAAATCACCGAAAAAGATGATGCTCTGCCTCGGTACTCACCTACCTAGTCAGCAAGCGGATACTTGTAACGTTACTCGAAGAAACAGACTCGGACAGTAACAGTTTACGGTTTCGCAGAAGACGAAGTAGTGAAGTTACCGAAAATGACCACACGCCCATTCGCTGGAAAATAAATTGTTGTATTTGTCCCAGCGACTTGGCGATTGGAATCGAAAAGTAACATAGAAGATGTTGCAAGTATGTCCGAATGGGATGCTGACACCTAGGGAATTGAGAGGAACTTGGTAGCATGGTTTACGAACCATTTTTAAGAGCCACATAAGAACATATTAATAATTGGTACTCTGCCACGGTACGCACCCCGTATCTGGAAGAAATCAGGCATGGTCCTGGAGGATTCCGCGGGTGATGACGTTACCGAAAAGGACAGGTACGCTGCCTGATAATGCCATGACTTGCACGGAACCGGTTACGGGTTCCAGCATGAGATGTAGCGATGACTACCTTTCTGCAAGTCATGACACACACGAAACCGATGACACAGCTTCAATTAAAGAAGCCAGTTTCTTTTCGTAGTTGGTGTTGTTCGAGCTTTCGTGTTATCAAAAATGCCAATTTTAACACAATTAAAGTGTTATAATATGTTCAGACGGACAACGCTGCAAGAAGGATATACTATAATAACAGGTTTCCCAGCCTGCGAATCCTCTACGAGAATTGCAGAAATCGCTGTGTCATTATTTTGCATATCGATAATCGCGATCCGGCAGGCACGTGCCATTTTTCGCATTATCAACCTCAAAAAATGACAGATTTCTTGCAGACGTCGCAGCGAGCGATTTCGAAAAATGGACGTAACATACAAGATGTTACATATATATATATCCAATGCAGCGAGGCTACCAAGCACAAAATTTGAAATTTGAATACCATTCTTTGATTATTACGCGGTACCACCTATACATGAACCTGTTGCTAGGCCTTGATGGTCGATTAATTTATTTTCTCTTGTCTAAGTTATTCTTTACCATATGCCTCTGCCATTCTCATCGTAGAAACGCAGGGGGGCAGGGGGACAGCTCCGCTGCCACGTACATGCATAGTATATCATGTTTTTATCCGTGCTTTTCTCCGCTGGTTACGCCATCGAGCAAACCTCAGAGGGGCATATGTGATATACTACTATGCCGTACGTGGTATGTATAGGGCTCGCCCACATGGTAACACTGCGTTGCACTAAGGCAACACTGCGTTGTATTCTCGTCAGCTAGCCATACGAGCCAAGCGACGAGAGTACAGAACGCCAGTAATGTATCCGAGTGCACGCGGGTATGTTATTCACGGTTAATGGGTTAATGCAGTCATTTAAGTATAAGTTTTACTCTCGAGTGTTAAGTGTCAGGTTTAGTGCTTTAGTTTTAGTTAGTTATTAGTGAAACCAATGAATAGACGAGAAGGAGTGATGATCTACTCGTCGCCACTCTGGGTAAGTACTTGCACATATCAGTGTGAATAAGTTAGATCTCCTTGCCAGAGGAGATCACTTATCCAAACCTACACCACAGTGTGTAACACCAACGTGTGTATATTTAGTTTAAGAAAGTGTCATGTTAACTAGTACATTTGCTTATGTACTAATCATGTAACGTGTTGTTAATATTGCACACATTAAATATTATTCTTGTGTATAACTTGTTATTATTTATGGTGTGTATGATCATATGTTAAGAGTGTAAAAGCAACCATTTCCTACTCACGCCCTAGCCGAGCATGTGAGGTATTCCGGTGAGTATTTAGTAGAAATACTCTAAGGGATATTTCTTGGAAACAACACAATAGCAACCATCGTAAGTCACATTACCAATTCATGCCTTAAGTCATTTTACCCTCTTACAATGGCAGCAGAAGCATGGAAGGTGTAAAAGATGCAAATTGTATGTATAGCTAAATTTCACCATAGCGTGGTACCTTACCTACCTACTACCTACTGGTAAATTACGAGGGTCTCATCTTGTATACGCTGTGTAACATTTTAACCATTTTTATTGATAACTAAAAACCATCTGCGAATAATTAACGATTCGAATAAATTTTCTAGGATTAAATTAATGCTTTGTAGGCAAAACGAAAACCAGAAAAAAGGTGAAAAGTTTCCATAATTAATTATCTGGAAAACATTATTTTTTTTCCTTTCAACACTGCACAACAAAATGAAAGACGCGCCTTCAAAGTCTATAACGGTAATAGACTGTCGATGGGCTTTTATAATGCGAGTGAATTCAAGCGTGGCTATTAAATTTTGGCCGGGTAATTTTTTTATGACGATGGAAAGTTTTTTGTGCTTCGAGTCTATACGAAGAATGCCGTTAATTACAAGTTGTAAATTTTTTTCACATCGTCTGAACCGTACAGATGTTGACTTTTATTTGATTTTTTTCGCCACCCCACCCTTTAGTGTTTTTTCACTTTGGAATTTCTCGCTAAATAATGGGAAAATAGCTGCAATTTATCTGTATTAAATTTTTTTCTCAAAGGAATAGTGCTCGAACGATTACACGCGTTTTGAAAAAGAAAGTGTTTTCGAACTATATTAAGAAAGGAATAAATATTTATTTATTATGAGAAAAGCATTTCTCTGTCTGAGGGTGCCTGTTTTGTAGGTATTCCTTTTACCCTATTGACAAAATTTTGTAGCATTTTGCTAGCCGTGTTTCTAGCATTTTTGCTAGCACCTCTAGCACCACTTTGATCACCTTACTAGCAAATTTGCCAAAAAATCAAAGCTAGCATAATGCTAGAATTCTTTGCTAGTATTATGCTAGCTCATCAGCCATGCTAGCACTTCATGCTAGCTTGTCACTAGGATTATGCTTGCGTTTTCCAAGCATTGAAATGCCCGAAACTTTCAAGTTCGACCTCTCTTTTTCACGACTTTTCGTGGCTTTCATGACCACCCACCTGCTAGCATTATTCTAGCAACATGCTAGCATTGGTTGCATCCATTTTGAACAGATGCTACCACAATCTGCTGGTCATGCTACTTTTATGCTAGTTATGCTAGCATTATGCCAGTTATGTTAGCATTGTGCCAGTTATGCCAGCATTATGCCAATTATGCCAGTTATGCTAGCATTATGCCAATTATGCCAGCATTATGCCATTCCACTGAAGTGCGGTAAACGCAGAACTGAAAGCTCAAAAGCACAATGTGAAACTGAATACTCAAAAGCACAATGCAATATCAAAAGTACCTAGTACTTACATGAAAACACTAAGTTGAATGCACTCACCATGGGAAACTGAAAGCTCAAAAGCATCACACAAAATTGAAAGCTTGGAAGCACTACACAATATTGAAAGCACTATGTGAAACCAAAAGCTCAAACGCACAACATGAAATTGAAATCTCGAAAGGACAACCCAATATTGAAATCTCAAAAGCACAATGCAAAATCAAAAGAACCATGAGATACTGAAAGCTCAGAAGCTCAACGTGATACCGAATGCACCACGCGATACAGAAAGCACAGCACAATACCAAAAACTCGAAAGCATTACACGACCCGAAAAGCACTGCAATATCAAAAGAACGTCTCCGGAGCACAGCAAATTCACAAATGACTGGTGAGATTTGATTCTCCAAGGGAATATTCACAAGATCACATGTCCACTGGTGTAACACCATTAGGTCATTGACATTTGCCTGCCTGTCTGGGTTCTTAAGGTCACTGACCCATACGCCCTGCCTCTCAAGGCCGTCTATATTCCTGTCTGGCAGTTTAAGGTAGTCTGCCTGCGCGTCCGCCTGTCTGGCTTCCTAAGGTCATTGTCCCTTCATCTGACTACCCATCTGTCCACCTAAGGTCATCGGCCTGTCCATATGGCTTCCCAAAATCGTCTGTCTTTCTGTATACTCTTCAAGGTTATTGACCTGTGTGCCTGGACTCGCAAGGTCACTGATGAGCCCGCTTGGTTTCTCAGGTCATTGACCTGTGTGTCTAGACTCGCAAGGTAACAGACCTTTATCTTCTCAAGGTCGTCTCTCCGCCTGTCTGGCTTCTTGAGGGCATTAATCCCGTGTGCCTGGACACTCAATGTCGTCTGTATTTCTGTCTGGCTTCTTAAGGTCGTTGACCCATACATCTGGTTTATTGAGGTCACTGATTGACGTATGTACCGGTACAGCTATACCCAGCTAGGGTCGTATGTCGACCACTCTGGTCTCTTAAGGTCATTGACGGAACAGGAATGAGAACGATCAAAAATTAAGAATAAATCGATTTCCGTAATTCGATTGATCGACTTTTGATCATGATAGATATTTGATTGAGAAATACATTTTTAGGGTACAAATTGATTTTTCATATTAATCATGATGAATCAGTTATGAAATTAAAAATAAAAAATGAATCGAATTTGGTTCGATTAATCGATTTTTTATCTAGAGTTCAATATAATATTGGCAGTTCTTCAAGTGGTGGAAAAGGACGTTAAAATGAATGTTCACCACTCAACTTCATTTTGTTTCAAAAAAAAACTAAAAAATTGCCATAGAAAGAATTTTTACTTGGATTTTTTAAATTTTCAAAAATTTCCCAATGTACTAAAACCTACCTTTGTGCCTAAAATTTTAAATGTGGAGGTTTTAGGACATGCTCTATCAATTCAGTTTGGTTTAGTTCAAATTGAAGAACGTCAGTTCAAAAAGTTTTTTCGTAAAATTTAATCGAGATCCTCCGAATTATTTTTCGCATCCATCTAAAATGCATTTCGGTTCATAGAGAAGGTACGAATGCGTCATTTACTGGTATGACGGATTAAGATGCAATAGATTTGAGTTTATTTTCAAAATTTTGATTAAATTTCAAGTGGTTCTATTTTTCTTCTAATCACACACATCTCCACCAATCCTAATATACAAATATGTACAGTCTCAAATAGGTACCTATATCTGTGCAAGTGTGCAACATATCTCATTCCAAACATTTAAAATCAAAACAGCATATTTCAGCCTAAATTACCATAAATTTGATATCTTTCGAGTATAATTACAAACGGCTCGCATTCGATAGCTACCTAGGTAAGTTTTTGGAAAACTCCACGTTGAATACTTTACGAGTTTATAAATAAGCAAGACCACGAGCATCTTATAAGCTGTATGGATGAAAGTTCAAAATTTCGTTTACGTTGAAAGGATTTTAGTTTTCTTTTTAAAAGGATGAAAGTTTCAGTTTCAGCCTTTAAAACGTGAACGGGAAACGAGATATTAAACTAATAAAGTACTTTTTTTTCTGCTACTGTTATTTCTATGTGTGTATACAAACGACTTTAATACCGTTTTGCTTTCCTTTTTTTTAAGAGAAAAAAAAAGTTGTACTTGCGAGAGCGAATCGATGTTTCATTGTTAGCTTATCTCATCACCGTTGCATAAATATTTACCTACGTTGTAATTCTTGGGGGATTTTTTTCTTTCTTTTTCATAATTATTTAAATGGTAATTAATTCAATTTTAATGATGTTTATTTTTTCGACTTTTAAAGGGGTTTCTTTGCGAAATCGAGTTAATACTATAAACCTGATGTATGACTTTGAGCCTTTGACTCAAGTTGGTCGATATACTTATTAATTTTTTTTTTTTTAACAAGCTCGTCTTGTGCAATGGCACGCTTCAATATGTCGCGAAGTATTTTTATCGAAAAAATATCACCATTTTATCAACAACGAAAAATTGCAAAAACTTTTTCTCTCATCTTTCACAAGCACGTTTTTATTCGCATAAGCTGGTCACTTGGAATCGTTTCACGAGTTTGGTAATATTCAGCTTTACGCATCATCGTTGAATTTCGTGAGCGGTATAATATAGTAGATATTTAGCGAGTTGTGTCAACAAGTCTATATTATTTTGGAGCTGATAGAAACGTGAATTCCAACTTTATCTTTATCCCATTTCAATATTTTCGTCACCGAAGTGGTTTTTTTTCAAACTGAGTTTTACCTAATTCAACAAGTCACGAATCAAATTGTTTAAAAGGTGTATCTAGTTACTCAACTCGGAGCCCTTTGCCCTTTGAAGAAAGTCACTAGGGAAACGATATAAAAAATAAAAAATCTTTTTTCCTCCAAAAAAAAAACATGGAATTGAAAGGTCAAGAATTTAGACTCGAATACCACAAGGGCCACCTTGTCATATACCTCTAATACAATTTTTAAAGGGAGAAAACAATCAGAAAAAAATGCTCCTTTTACCAAATCAAAATACTTACATTTTTTCAAAGTATAAACCGCTGCCAGCGTTATCCTTTCCAATTCTTCGAGCAGTACAAAAGAAAACGTCATTTTTAATTTGTATCGCGACTTGAAAATTTTCTACTCAGAATCACACTACATATGGTTTAAATGTATATACCCAAGAGACCAAATGTATGTTATACGTCACATTTACTACTCTCGAATAATTTACAATTATTCGGGTACTTTATAATTTTTCCTCTTGTACAGCTCGTCAACCGAAATGTTTTCTAGAGAAGAAAGCAAAGGGTTCTAGATACGTAATTTCTACCTACCTTACCTAGATCTACGTACAGGAGAGAGAATTTCGCGCAATATCCTACCTTTTATTCTTGTTTATTCAGCGCGTCCTACCTACGCGAGATGTCGAGTCACTATGTGAATTATTTTGTGTTTCTTCGAGTACATACCTACCTACACATAGGTACGACTTCTATTTTACATTCTGTACCGATTTTTACCAACTTACGAGCAAGGAACAAGTAGCAAACGTAATTTAATCTATGTTCTCGGTTATAATAATAGAAAATAAATGTTTAGGCTTCCGTACTACGAGTATACGTTTACAAGTCGTATCAACCTCAGTTGTATGTATTATCCTTGAGAAAAGAGATACGAAAAAAAAGTATCACACTTCGTGATCACGAAACATCGTCCTTATTCATTTCCAATCCACGAAAATGAAATTTATTTCTACAAAAGTAACATCGTTTCTCGGAGTTTATTTTTATGACATGATGCATAACGTTATAGGTCTTGGATTTTAAAAGACTGATCTGGATCAGTTCTTTCACAATACTCGAGCTGTATTTTTTTTTTTTTTTACATAAAATCATGTTATTATTATTACTGTGGGTTTTCTTAGAGATGAAAATTCAAAACCTTGATGACTAACACTCATTTATACGCATTTTTTGGGGTTTAGTCTTCGATCGAGTCCCCCCTGCCCGCCCCCTTCGTTCACCCAAAATTTTATTTATAATTCTAGGTAAACTCAACTTATTATCATAAGTTCTGCACCCTACCTACAATCCATTTGTTTTGTTTAAAATTTTTTTAAAAATTAAATGGCATATGGATCAAGATTTTATTTAAATTCAAAATGGTTCTCTGATTTTCGTTTTTGAACCTAATATAATTTGAAAAAACTTTTAAAAATACTCTAAGGCACGACTTTGAGTAGAAATACATTCAGAACCAAAATTTTATTCGTTTAATACATACGTAGTTGATCTTGCTGTTGAGGTCTTCTATTAGAAGTTTCAAAAATTGACCATTCTCAAATCTTGCAGGGAAAAAAGCCATTACCTAACTCCAAGTTTCAGGCAATTAGGTAAATCGAAGGAATTTTTTGGTGATTATGTTTAGAGAGCTAATTTTTCTAGATCCACAAACTCTGGATAGGAAGAAGGGAGGAAGAGTTTTGAGCTTGACAACATCACTTATAGGACAATGAAAGCGCTTGTTTTTATTTTTGAGTAATAATTAAGGAATTTTGAGTACTAATTTAAACATTTTTTGAAAATTTTCACCAATTTTTGTTGAAACATCTTCAATGTAATTTTTAGTTCGTTTTATGGTCTTTTTGCGATATTTTCGTTAATTTAATTTCTGTAATTTATTTACAAGTGAGGTGTGCCAGCTGGCAAAAAAATATATCAACCAGATGAATAAAAATTGTAGATAGTTATTGTGTCCAAAAATAAATCAGCAGGTTAAATTTCAAGATTCTGAAATATATTTTTCGTTTTTCAAGGAATTTTAAAAATTCTAAAGCTAATTTTTTATGGAAAAACAATTTTTAAAAAACAAGCAACAGACTTGAACCAGTCAGTAGAAATGATTTTTGAAAATTTGTACTGATGTCGATCGAAAGAATCATAAAGACCATACAATCCCAATTTATTGATTCTGAATTTTTCCAAAACTGCAAATTCATACAAAAAACCGCAGGAGGCTCTAGAACAGCTCGAAACTATCACTAATTTGATTTGGAAATCCATAATACGGTACTGACCAAATTTCAGCTTGTTTCATCGATCTCATCAAAAATTGAGTTTTTCTTGATAAATCGAAAAAGGTTGGTAGATAAACATTATTTTTTTTTTTGACAAAAATCAAACAGGAAAATCAGTTTTGGGAATTCGGCTTGAAGGAGAAATTTTTGGAAGTTGTTTAGATATCTAAGCATTTTAAGTAGTTTCAGTAAGTGTACCACTTTTCATCAATTTCACGATTTTTTGAATATTTGGATTAGTTTTTGGAACTCGTACTTTCCGAATTGAACGAAATCAAGGTAGATCGAAAGAGCATATTTTAGAAGTCCCGTAAACAAAATTTCAAATGCTGAAAATTATTTTTGGGTTTTTGGCGAATTTTTGAAAATTTTAAAAATTCAAAAAAGTTGTTTTCGCGCGTTTTTTAAATTTTGGATCCACGTGTAAATTTTTTGAGAAAAATGAACTAATATAAATAATTTTTTCAATTCAACTCTGACATGTCAATAACTGTTAGTTTTAAGCCATTATAGAGCCTCCAGCAACTTTTCAATTTTCTCCAGGAATTTCGAATTACTCTGAATAGATCAAAAGTAAATTTTAGAGCTCATAGCTTTGACCAGTGCTTATTTTTAGAACTCTTGCAGCCATTTTAGCTGATTATTGAAAAAATCCAGGAGAGTGAGTGCAAAAGTAAATTTTTGGTCAATTTTTGAATTTCAGAAAAAGTGAAAAAAATCAAACTTTCAAAAAAGTACCTATGCAACTAACTGGCGTTTTCAGTCTACAAGATCACCCGACTCGTGAACAATCGTAAATTGACTTTCTTGGAGCCTCTCGCAAGTTTTCAAATTTCTCCAGAATTTTGAAATCACTCAGAAAGGAGTAAAAATGAACTTGAGCACCGGTAACTTTAGAAATTGAGATTCTTTTCGACTAAATTTTTTCATGCACTGTACCGTAAATTCCACAAATTTGAAAATTTGTTCGCAAAGAGTTCTGTATGCAGACAAATAAATGAGCAAACAAACGAAAAAAAAAATCACTTATGTATTCATTTTCCGAAAAAAAAATCCTTCTCGAGACGAAATTTAATTTATTTTCAATCTCTAAAGAAGATGCCTTCGTAGAAGAAAAATCAAGTCAAAGAAATAAGGGGAACAAAGGCGAAAACGAATGAAAACTCCATACAACTCGATCACAATTGAATCAAGAGGGAAGTTTTTGCTTTTTATAATCGGTAGTCTTCTTTGCAAACGCTCAATCTGTACCATTTTAGCGGATAAATTGAAAACGTCATATAAACTAGGCATGTTCGTGTATCTGGACCGAATAAATGATATATCTAAATGCGAAGCTTCAGCGACCTATCACGTGCTTTAGAATTACGTATTCAACTGTTGATAAAAATTCGAGATGGAATAAAATTTCCAACTTATTGAATTGCGATGTTAATCGGAATAGATGCGAAGGATGAAAGAAGAGAAAGAAGAGAGGCTGGCGGATCTTTGACGGTGACATTTTTCCGCTTTATAGAACACATGATGAGAGAGGCGTTTGCCATTTTAACAACAAGTACTTACGAGTACATACAACAAAAGATGAGCTTCAAAGATCGATATTTAATTTTGTTGATTAATAATTAAATATATTTGTCATATGCCTACGAAGATGTCAACAAATATTACGCATTATAAACCTTATAATTACGTGTAATTTATACTCGTTTATCATTCAAAATTAGCTAGTTTTCCCACCAGCTGTATTATTGTTACATAGCGTGCCAGCTTTTATGCGATGCCTACCAACCTACTGGCTCGTCTCCTTGCAAAATCGAAAAAAAAAAATAAAAGCAAAAATTCTTATAAAGTGTTTTGTTTAATTTTTTCCTCTCCCTTTATTATTTGCGACGCATAGTTTAAAATATCAAAGGTAAAAACGAATTCATAATCAAGCGGATAAATACTCATTAGAAGTTAATTATGTTTCCGCCTTGATTAAAAATACAGTCTGCGAGGGTGAATGACAAGCATGCGGTAGCTGGAGAGACGGCGGTGGTAAAACGAATGATCGCAGACAACGGAAAGCTGAAGAAAAATTGTAATGGCTGAAATGTTGGAATTTCAGTCAGGTGTAAATTTATGCGCGTGTTCCTGGTTTGCGTTAAAGGGCTTTAATTAAAACTTGTAATTTCATCCTTTTACTGCGACTTTCGGAAACTTTCACGTTCACCCTTCCGATGGCGTGGAAATCGTTTGCGTGTGTGCGTTTGTTTAAAATTGTATAGCGAATAAAACACACTGTAGTTTGTCTTTTTTCAGTCCTGCATCTTCGTCTCTCTCTCTTTCTCTGTTGCTCTGTTTTCTAAGAACATTTATATTTGTATTCGGATTAACGTTTTTGTAATTACATACCAACGTCGTCGCTAACTTGATCTTTTCGTGTAGCGAAAATGGCGCCAGATACTTGATTCCAGGTACATTCTAAGGCTTAATAAAATGTTAGAATTACCTGGATGGAATTTCACAATGATTCGTATACGTTTGATCGGACCAATAAAATACGTTCATATTGACGATGATGAGGGGAAGGATGGAGGATCATTTTATACGTTTGTTTTGCTATGAAAATCTTTGTCAAATGACAGGTCATTAAATCATTTCTCGTGAACAGAGATATTTGAATAAATAATGATACATTTTTTTGTGAATTTTAAAAGGAGCCTATTAAGGTTTATTTTAAATTGTTGAGATGAATTTTTAATGTGAAAATTTTATAATTTTTCAGGGCTGGTCTAGAAGATGCGCAAGTTTACGGCAGCACATTCGAGGAGAACCGCAAACCCCCACCCATGCTAGTCTATTGCATTCAGAGTCCGTATCAACACCACCAATTCGTAAAAGTAACTGGGAAGTTATCGAGCATTTTAAATCGGATCGAACCATGTCAGTCAATACATCTCCCTCGTTACTTGGAGTAAGTACTTATAATCATCATAATACCTACCTAGTACCTATGACCTACCTATTTATACCAGGTAGCTATATAAATTTCAATATGGTCGATCACGAAAAAAAAAATTGCAGGATTTTGACCAAATTCAGTTGAGACTTTCATTTTGAGTTGAAAGTCGTCCAGAAGAAATTTTAGCTCTGGAGATGCTCCTGGAAGGGAGATTTGGGTCTTCAAAGAGAAAGAATTTTCGAAAAAAATGCGACTTTTTGCTCTAGCTCTGCCCAACCTGTTTTTAGGAAAGTTGTCCAATTCCAAAAAATGGTATTTGAAATTCTGCATTGACCTAGGTCATTCCTGTCGAAATCTAGGAACACTTGTGGGGTTCTACTAATTGGCTGAAAATTTACAAATCACTCGTTTTAAAAAAAATTATGTTTTGAAAATATTTTCTTTCCAAATATTTTGTATTAATTATGCCAAAACATCGAAAAATATTGTTTCTGTGATAGACTTCCCAAATTGTTCCTTTGCGAGGTAATTTCAGACTAAATGTTTTATTCCTGGCGCAGAACCCGCTCACCTCTCCAGTCGAAATTTATCATCATAGCGCGTAAACTATGATCAAAGATATTTTTATAGTTCGATTTTTAGCTACTACAATTGATTTTCACGTCTCCTGGATAGAAATTTAAAGATTCTGGAAAAATCGAGAATCGTGCTGGGGGCTTCAGAATGACCGGAAATTATGATATTCGGTTCGAGAGAGTTGATATTAGTCATTTTTTGAGAAACCTGATTTCAATTTTATTACTTCACCATTTGTCCCACAGATGCCACAGATCCAAATAATCCTCCTAGAGCGAAAGGGGTACAAGATTTCAAATTTTGAAAAATACAAAACGTACTTCTTACCTGGCATTTGTGTCGAAATGTGTAACTTATAGCATTTAAGGATCTACATATTAATGCTAGATTCAAATAATCGTAATCATTTCCAAAAATGAATTTTGCGCCATCAAAAATCCGCATTTTGTTACTCATTGTATTTTTTGAAATTTTAAATCCCTTTTAGAGACTGTTTTGAAGTTTTGAGGTTTGGGGTCCAATAGTCTTGAAAACTGAATTCTACGTCTTTAAAAACCAACATTTTGAACTAAGAATGTATATTTTTTTTAATTTATAGGTATTTTTTTACCCATCCTTTGGAGCTTATTTTATGAATTTTTGTTTTTTTAAACAACAGGCGAAAAATCTGTTGAGAAAAATTTAATTGAAAATTGATAGAACCTAAACGTGAATTGCCTTAATATTTGTACCTGCACCTATCTACATATCTATTTTGTAATATTGCCCAGAAAAGAAGAATTAAGAAAGAAATTCGCATCTGTTGGAGACTCCAGGAATTTTCAAAAAGTCACTGGAGGCTCCAAAATGACTTGAACCCACCTGCAGTTGTCTTTATAGAGAGTGCTAAAATTGGAGTGTAGAGTAAATTTCGCCATTCCATCTCCATTTGATGAAATGTTGTGAAAATTTCAAGTTTCAGTAATTTTCCAAAAGTCCCTGGATACGCCAAAACGACTTGAAATCCACCTGCAGTCGATTTCGTAGCGTATTGAAATTAGTTTGCAGAATGAATTTCGGCTTTCCAACTCCATTTAATGAAATTTTTGAGAATTTCAAGCTTCAAAAATCTGCTGGAGGCTTCAGAACTACTCTAAACGGTCTGAAACAGTTTCCAATCGATTTGACAGGTTGAAAATAGGGCATTTTCCAAATTTCAGCTTTCTAGGTCAATTTGGTAAGATTTTTTGATTTTTTTCTCTTGATTTTTGGCCTATTGATTTTCAAAAATTCACCAAAAATGGAAAAGTGCACTTTAGCACTTGAAATTTTTACAGGTGATTTTTTGCCTGCTCTTTTGATCTACATTTGTACGGTTTAAAAAATTTCGTGAGCTAGAAATGTTCCTTAGGACTGGAGGATCGGTAGGGGGTGCAATAGATCCTTATGCGGGCCCCCGACTATTATTTTTTGAAAAAGTCTCTAATGTAATGTACATGAGATTCAAATGAGTCCAGTAATTTTTCAGGTGTTTAATTTTGACTCACTAAAACACTCATTTTTCGTAAAAAAAATATATATATATGTTCACGACAGCACACTTATGAACCCAAGTATGGGTTAATCTTGCATAAGAAGTGAACCAGTAGGTTTACCAGCCTGGCTCACTTCGTAAAGGCTAAAGTTACATAACAAGTGAGCCACCTGTTTCAAACTAGTTTTGTCAAAGTTAGCTGCGCGCACCGAATGTTTCTCAGAGATGTTCGCTAGATGTAGTACTAACATATGAGGCCTATAGAATAGGAAGTACTGGTCGGCATACCCAAAGCCCTGTTGAAATTGGGTATGCACGATGATAAATTTGACTAATGATTTTTCTGCATTTTATTGCTCTATGGGAATACTGTTGATACCAAAAATTTTGATGTGGTTCAGACTTTTTGACAACCAAGCAATTTTCACAAAATTCAATATAGTTCAAAAAATTTTAAAATTTTTTTGAAAAAATTGTCTCCAAAAATTTTTTATTCTGTTTCCTGATACAGATAAATTATATATTTCAATGACTGTGCAATTAGAATTTCGATTAGTTAATTAGAACAGAAATTGAAAATAATTTTAAAAATTTTGAAATTTTGAAAAATTGGCTCATAAGCCTGCCGCGATGCCTATATATATATAATACCTACTGCGTCGTAAAGAATTATCACCATCATTGTCGTTTTCCAATAAACTAGGGGCTTTGTTCATCCGCATATTTTTCCTAAAAATAAAAATCCACAAGAATTTTTCCCTCGTCGAATCATTTAATAAATTAGGCACAGGGTGGGTTAATTTGGGCGTAGGTCTTTTCTCAGTCACCGAACGAGACCGGAATTACAACAGACGTTTGTTATCTATCCATATTCGAAGGAATTCCAGATCGAATTTTTAAACACCGATTATATCTTCAAATTGCTTTTTTCGCTTGAGGTATACATACTTACTTCCGCTTTGAAAGCTGGATCGAGTTAATAAAAGTTTTTTCCGGGTTGATGTTGAATTTCTCTCATGATAGTGTTGTAATCTTAATGGTATTCCATAGGGGTTCGACTCCGAGGTATTTTATAAATAGAAAATAACACGAATTGCTTTAAAGATGTCGGTTATGTAGCAATGTTGAGCATCGCCGCAGCCCCCATTTATACACTAAGGTGTGTATTTTGATTGAGCATTCTTCGTTTTAGTTTCACGTAGGTAACATTTCCAGAAATTTGTTAGCTTGAAATATGTTGCGTAGGTATAGCTTTCTTTATATAGTTTTGATATGGGGTGAAAAAATCATCTTGACAACGTTTCTCGAATTCATTCCACGTTTCTTCGTAATGGAAATGAATGGTAATTTTTTTGGATCGGATGCAAACAAAATTGAGAGAGATCTTTTGAAAATACAACAGTTGAGCTAAACTGCTTTTTTTTTGATTTTATAGAAAATTTTTTTAAATTCAAATTTTACTAATTTTAACTAGGTATAATTAAGTATAGGTACATACTTATTTTTAGAAAACAAATCAAGGTTGATCAAATTGAAGTAATTTAATTTACAGTCTATATTTCTGACCTTCCCCACCAATCGATTGGAGGCAGTTTCTACCTACCCACTCTGGAGTCTCCAGCTGGATTTCGAATAACTATTGTAATTTTCTAAAAAAAAAATATTCATGAAAAGAGTTGAAATGAAATAATGAATATGCTATGCGATCACGTAGGTAGCCGGATTTGGAACTTTTTAAAACCTTCGTTGACTTATTTAATGGATTAAAAAGTGAAACCTGTCGCAAACCCCGTTACATTAATTTTTATTAGGATTTTAATTGACTTTATCTAAAATGATGCTATTAGCCGAGTAACTACTTAATGTTGATTTTTATTTAGTGGACTTTAAATTTCGTTATATTCTATCAAGTTGACGGTTTTTTCTACGCTGTTTTTACCCTCGTTAACTCTAAGTAAAGTTTTTGTAAAATGTTACATTTGAAGAAAGTTTCCTCGCCGCCGTGTTTATTTCATTCAAAGAAATGTTTCGTCGAACAAAGTTTTACACTTATTTATACAATGGGTTGGAAAAAATTGAGACTTTTTTCACCAACGCGAATCGTTATTGATAATAAGTATTGTAATTTACAATAGGTTAAATTAATTTTCTCGCGCTAGTTGGCAAATGTAATTTAAAAAACGAAAGGATAACTAATTCGGTAATAGCAAATTTTCATTGGGTTTCTTTTCTTTCTTTTTTTTCTACGTGCGGTACCGCGCTTTCATTTACGCCTCATTTGTATAAATTTGCGTAAAAGGGGCGAATGCACGAATGTGAAAAATAGTCGTAATAATGATTTTTATTAAGATTAATCTTTAATTTGGGGTAATTGAATTTAACAGAGTGGCGCCGTTAGCATTCAAGAAATTGCAGAAGAAGATGGTACCGGATGCGTGGAAAATGGCGCTCAACCTACTCAAGAAACGGTGCTCATATCGAAAGATAACAAGAAAACCGAAACCATTACGTTAGAAAAGTATAAGAACCGAGGATGGGGTAGAAGATTGCAGAAAAGACTGTGCTCGTCGCATAGATTTAAAAATTTACAGGTAAGGGAATAGAATATAAAGTTGAATGAATTTTTTAGCGTAAATCTAGATACTGCTTTCTGATGGAATCCGATTCAAAAATTTTCAAAAATCGACTTTAGAATACGAACAAGAACTTGAAAATTGAAGGAGTTACGAACAGTTGAAAATATTGGGGGAATAATCTGAAAATTTTAAATAAATTTCAAAAAAAAAATCAGATGAATTTTTTCTGTTTTTAACATTAAAGCAGTGTAAATTTTGAAGATTGAGAAAAAAATTGACAAAAGGGGTTATCTTTAAAATTGAACGAAAAAAAAAAAGTTTTAAAAAGCCAAGCTTTGAAATTAGTTTTTTTTAAACCAAAATTTGTACATGCTTCCAAAAAATTGAAAATTGAAATTTTCATATTTTTTGCACATTTAAACCTATCTCTCCCCCCCCCCAAAAAAAAAAGAAGAAAAATCACCAAAAATCAACACGAAAACATTGCAAAAAAATATTTCATCATGATGAAAAAATTAATTTGAAAACACCTCAAAAAAATTATTCGCCAAATCAAAAATCGAATTCTAAATCACCGCCAAAAAAAATTGACCCCTTGAAACCTCAAAAAAAATCATTCAAAATCGCCACGAAAATTCTTTCGAACTTCCCTTTTTTTCAAAACCATCCAAAACCATCGCGAAAAGTTCATTTGAAATAAATACGAAAAAATTAGTTCGGAATTCCCTTCAAAAAATTCATTTGAAATCAATACCAAGAATGTGTTCCTACTTTTTGAGATTTCATGATTGGGTCTGAATTCTGAAAACACGATAGCTGATCTTGGATTTTGACTACATTCATCTAATACGAGTAATCAAAATCCAAGATTTCCAAAGTTGCTGCTGCACATGTCTATTTATTCGTTTTGACATTTTCATGTTTTTTTTTTTTTTTTTGGTAACCCTCTTTTCTTTCTTAATACTGACTTAAATCAAAATTTGAATTTGGAATCAAAACTACATAGATTTATTACAGTATGTTAATTTAAAACAGGAAAGAAAAAAAAAATCTAAATGAAATTTGTAGCTGACGAGTGACAAAAAATTCCATTGTTAGCTTTCTTGATTTACCTCGTCACATAGAAATCGGCCCAGTTCAAGTACATCAAAAAATCTTCAAAAAGTTATAAAAAATTGAGGTCGAGTCACGAAAATTTACTTACCTACTTTGGCCATTTTTTTGGTGTCATTATAGGTGGTCACTCATCCAATTTTTGATTCATTAAGAAACTAGCTCGATATCTACTCCATAAGTTAAAAATAGACACACATACCAAATATGTTTTGAAAATGAAGGGGGCCATGTGGCGACCAAGCTCGTAAAACGTATAAAAATTGATAGCTTATACGACGACCACATTTCACCTAAAGGTATCGAAGAATTATTTGTTTGGGATTTGGGATTTTTTTGGCGATGTTGTAATTAATTCTCCGGTTAGTAAAAATAAATACGCGAGTATTTCGAGTATGTTTTTTTTTTAGTGGCGATATTTAGGCTGTTTATTGATTTTTAAATCACGTATTTATATAATTGAAAAAAATAGCGAGTAAAAATGGCTGTGGTGTTGCTACGATTACCGGATATTTACAGAATTCAAGGTTGTGGTGGTATTTTGCTCGAATTGAGAATCGTTTTGAGATTATATAGCATTTATCGGATATTGGTATTAGAGAGGCGAGTGTTATTGCAAAAAAAAAATTTCGATTTTAGTATCAAAAATGATGATAGACTTTTCCTCATTCGTTCACCATTAAACCCACTTAATCTCGTATAACGTGATTATTGCCAGCAGTGGACGAGTCGTCGCCTTTGGGCTCGGCGTGAATTAGAATTTTGAATTTTTTTTACCCCGGCAGTAACGTTATGCTATAATACAACCGTTCGGCTGATATCTGCTTTTTCAGTATTTTTCAATTTATTTTCGAGCCTTATTCAAATTAAAGTCTTAAAAGGTATTTTTCAGCTCGCTTACTTCATGGAACGTATAATTTTTCTTAAGCTTTCTATTTCGGTTATTTTAATGGAAATTTTTAATTGAAAAACGAGCTCGAGCTTGAATTTCGTAGCAGCAGGTACCAACTAACATAGATCTACTTACTCTATTTTACTGCGATTTCTTTATACCGTACTCGTAGGTAGTAGGTACTTAGTGTAAGTTTTATTTTTCTTTTGCAGGTCGAGATGTTGTACCAAAGGTATTTTTTAAGAACGAATCAAAATCATATGACCCATTTACTATGGTTATTACTTATTTTATGTCTAATTTTGGGAGCTTTACAATTAACAACGAACGGCACGAATAAAGCTTGCGGTTTCATTTTATTAGCGAGCTCGGTTATATATGCGGGTAAGTGTTTCTCTGACGTATCGTATATACCTAGGTACATATTTAAGTTACCTTCAACTTCGAGTCTGGCAATTTGCTCGGTTGTATGCGGGGTTAGGATTCTCCTCAGTAGTATGGTGGGTACTGCTGGATTTTTGTGTAGGTGTTGATTCGTGGTTGTGTGAATAACACGTAAGCTTACGATCAACTTACTTGGTTTTCGATTATAATTACAAAAATTAACTGTGCAGGTTGAGCTTCTAATGTGTAGGAGTATCTCGAATGTTTCCATTCGAAGTACTTACTTATTCGAATTGAAAGAAAAGTTGATTGGTGCAGGTTTAAAAACGTCACCTTTCTTGACAAAAATTGGTCGCTTTTAAGTAAAAAATTCGAAAAATTGTCAAGTCAGATCAAAGGGAATTCACAGAGGACTCCAATTTAAGAAGTTGGTTGAGATTAATTTTTCGATTTTTTGCAAATTTTAAAAATTCAAAGGCCAAAAATACAAAAAAATAAAAATCTTTCCAATTTGTCCTAAAAAACTGAAATTTGGTTTGCATCCTATTTTTGACCTCCCGAGTCAATTGATGATGGTTTCGAACCGTTCTGAAGCCTCAAGCGGATTTTGAGTTTTTTTTTTCAAAAATAATCGGAGGAAATTTTGGAAACCATCATCAGTCGACTCGGGTGGTCGAAAATATGGACCAAACCAAATTTTACCATTCTTAGTCAATTTGATAAAATTTTTATTTTTTTCCCATTTTCAGTCAGAACTTGAATTTTTTTGAATTCACCAAAAATCAAAAAATCAATTAAGAAGTCAGTAGTAGGAATATACCAATTCTACTCACGACTAACCAGTCCATGCTCAATGAACTACCTAGTCCATACTTGATGGCCTGTCTAGTCCATACTCGATGGACTATGGTCCGTGGGTAGAATTGATGTGAAAAATTGCTGAAAACGTGTATTTTTTAGTGGGATTTGTCGAAGAAGTTGAGTATTTTGGTGAAAATTGCGAGTTTGACGAATGCTAGTCTGGACTATAGCTTCAGACTATAGTCAAATAGTCCATGGACCAGAGTGGACTACGCATTCATGGACTATATGTATATCTCCCTCCCCCTCCCCCTCTTCACCCCTTACCATAACCTCATAAATACATATATAAGACTACTTAGTTGATTTTATTTTGGCGGTAGTATTATTTGTAAAATTGTGTGAAGAGCTCACTTTCTCAACAATATCATTTTCGCTCAAATTTCAACATTTATCTGTCATGTCTACCTTCTCTCTTGACTGTCCATGGTCCTGCCCTGGTTTCACCTTCTCTCCCTCGCAATATGCAAAATACTGCTACCTTGTGTACACAAAAACATAACTATCTCACTTCTCTCATAAAACAATACAGATTATGTTGTTAGACTGCTCTATCTCACTTCTCTCATAAAACAATACAGATTATGTTGTTAGACTGCTCATGTGAGAATGGAAAAAAAAGGAAAGTAAGTGAAATTTTCAAATAGGCACCCGATCATTCATATTTTATTAGATGATGATGAAGACAGTTGAGAGGCAAGAAAAGGACAGGGCGGCTATTACCGAAATATTTTTGCCTCCGCAATCGACGTAATGAGCGTTGCAAATTATTGGCATTATCTTGAAAAAAAAATTTTAATTGTTAATTGGGCTTTTATAAACATTATTGTTACTCAAATATTAAAATAACGCACATTACGCTCAACACGGTTGCTTTCTATCTACGCAAACGATGCAATCTTTTACGTTCATTGCGTTGGATTACGTCGATTGCGGAGGCAAAAATATTTCGGTAATAGCCGCCCAGGAATGGATGGATGTGATTTCAGATCGTTTACATGCTAAACAAAGTACTCAATTCAAAGCATCATTCTGAAGTTGGGTAAATCAATTTTACCAAGCTGATACTTTGCAAGTATAAGTAGGGATGTACATTAGGGTGGTTCATGTAACATTTTTTTTGAAATCTCAAGGTAGTACCCCCTAAGTTTGTTCCTTTTGATGAAAAAAAGACACCATAAAATTTTTGTTGAAAAATATTAATATTTAGAGGTTGCGCACAAGCATTGAATGTTGGGAGCAATGAGCAGGCGCAAGCACAATACTTCCCATGATGGCACTACAGGAAACGCAATGAAGCTTGAACGGGGTTGATTTCGGCACCACTATACTGAGAGCGGCATCCCCACTACAACTTATTAAGTGATACTAATTTTTATTGGATTTTTAAAACAACCATTCCGAAGTATTGATTATGAATTATGATTTTTTGGCTGTAGAATTCATTTGAACCCAAATTTGGAATTTAGAAATCGAAAAATTCTAGTTTTATAAAGTAACAGCTTTAAAATTAATAATAGTCAATAAAACATCAACTTGAAGTGCTGAATCTTATAAAATAGGTATTCATATTTGAATGTCAATTTATCCTATAAGTACATTTTCCCCTTCGATTAGCAAGTAGAATAGAATAGGTAGATAGTAATACAACCTTAAATTTATACTTTTTTCTTTACTTTTGCTATCTTTTGTATTTCCTCCTTCAATGAGCTTCAGATTTGAAAAAAAGTCATTGACCCAAGGAGGGAACACAATGCTGCATTCCCTGGTGCGCAACAGTGGGAAGTTTTTGCTTGACGCGCTCATACCTTCTCAACCTTCAACTCTCCTGCGCGACCTCTAAATATTATTTTTTTGCCCTGAAATTTTCTGTGAAGTGTTTTCTATCCAAATGGAACACTTCTGGGGGGTAAGCTTGAAAAATTTAAACAAAGTTTTTTCTATTGTTCTTTGAACCACCCTAATGTACATAGTCAGTAATAAGATTGTGAACTTTTTATTAAGACTATACAGTCCCACGTAGAAAAAGTACACTGGTGTCCACTGGAAAATCTGCAGTGTTTCTTAGTAAGGAATTGCCACTAGTGATTTACTTCTCCTACTCAAAATTATGAGTGATGAATTACTGCTGATTTCTCAGTAGAGTAGCACTACTGATCCACCAACACAAATCAATGGTATTTCACTACTGTCTAGTATGTGTGTAGTAAATCACCACTGGCAATTCCTTACTAGGAAACACTACTCATTTCCAAGTGTGTGTCAGAAGTGTTTCACTACATGCTATCAGTATCAGTGGGGTGCAATAATTTTCAAAAATCAAAAAAATAGGGTTGGGGAATTTTATTTTGAATTTCCCTATCATCATTGTGATGCTCATGTCATGTATGATTTTTCCTGCCTATAACATTTTTAGAAAATTCCTACACCTATACCTCGCGGGGATTCGAACCAGGGACCTACGGATGTCTGACTATTCAACCCTAACCACCTGACTACTAGAGCACTACAGCAGATAGGGCATTTAAAGAATATATTTGTTTGCAAACACTCAATTTCAACAGTTTGTGAATTTGAATGTTGAAACTTGAAACTATGAATAATTGGCGAAGTTCTCCAGAGTGTCGATTTTATTTTTGAAAACTATTTGATCCTAAACCCAAAATTAGCTCCAAAGAGGGGGGGAGGCGCGAAATTGCAAATTTTTTAAAGAAGTGCGCTGTCGATGTCAAAATGTGAAATTTCAATGGCTCTGAATCAATTTTTGAAGACCATTTAACCCCCAACCACAAAATGGGCTCCAGAAGGGGGGTATACAAAAGTACAAAACCAAAAATTAAATTATCAAAAAAAATATATATGGGTATCAAAATCTCAAATTTATGGGTTCAGAATTCATTTTTTAAGACAATTTGACCTCAAACCCCAAAATGGGCACCAATGGGGGAGGTACAAAATTATAATTGTAAACTTTTTAAAGAAGAACATTATTGATATCAAAATTTGAGTTTTCAATGGCACAGAATCCATTTTTGAAGAGCATTCTACCCCAAATCCCAAAATGGGCTTCAAAAGGGGAGGTACAAAACCAAAAATTTTTTAAATTTTTGAAAAAGTATGTTATTGATATCAAAATTTGAGTTTTCAATGGCCCAGAATCAATTTTTGGAGACCATTCAATCCCAAACCAGAAAATGGGCTCCAAAGCTAGGGAGGAACAAAAATGAAAATTTTCCAAAAAAAAGTGCAATATTGGTGTGTATTGAAAATTTGGATTTTCAATGGTGTAGATCAGACTTCATTTTTGAAAATCATTTGATCGTAAACCCCAAAACGATATCCACAGCAGAGATTCAAAACCAAAAATTAAATTTTCTTATATATTTGGACACAGAATTCATTTTTGAGAACAGTTTGATTTGAACTTCCCAAAATGGACTTCAAAGGGGAGGTACAAAGTCGAAAATTTTCCAAAAATATACAAAAATAGTACAATATTGGTATCAAAATTGGGATTTTCAATGCCCAGAAATGATGTTTGAAGATAATGTGACCCCAAAACCCAAAATGAGCCTCAAAAAGGTGTAAAATTGCAAATCTTCTCAAAAAAAAAAGTATAATATCGGTTTCAAAATCTATTAGACCGTACATTTGAATATGCAGTCCTTCATGTTCAAAATCGTAGATACACATAATCTGATATCTGCATAGCATTCTTCAAAACTTTTGAATTGTTTTCCTCTTCTCCCACCCTAATTGGGGGATTTTTAGTTAACAGGGCAATTGGTTGATGACATTACTGGTAAGTGGTAAGGTCGTTTACTAGTAAATAGCTATTAGACCATTACTGTTCAGTAGGCAAACATGACTGTGGAGTGGTGCATTGTGTAGTAAATAATTATTGATGTGTAGTAAAAAACTACAACACATCTACTGAGTTGTAGTAAGTAACTACTGAGCCATATTATTCTGTAGGTGAACACCATTGTTGAGTGGTGCATTGAATGGTACATTGTGTGGTAAATAATTATTGATGTGTAGTAAAAAACTACAACACATCTACTGAGTTGTAG
Source organism: Planococcus citri (assembly GCF_950023065.1). Lineage (NCBI taxonomy): Eukaryota > Metazoa > Arthropoda > Insecta > Hemiptera > Pseudococcidae > Planococcus > Planococcus citri. The sequence continues at coordinate 42,248,674 of NC_088680.1, read as the reverse complement.
TAAGTAACTACTGAGCCATACTACTCTGTAGGTGAACACCATTGTAAGTGGTGCATTGAATGGTGAAATATTACCAATGTGTAGTTGAAAACTACTAATCTACCACTAAGCTGTAGTAAATAGCTACTGAACCACTACTACTGAATAGGTAAACACCACTGTTGAGTGGTGTATTGAATGGTGAAGTATTATTGAGTAGTAGTTAAAAACTACTACTCTACTACTAAGCTATAGTAAATTACTGCAGAAGTCATACTGCCCTGCAGTGCAACACTACTGTCCAGTAATGAATCAAGTACTGAAATCACTACTGATGTGGTGTGAATTACTACTTAGCACTACTGTTAAGTAGTGAATTACCAGTGCCCTCTGTAAGTTTTTTCTACGTGGGGTTACCTACTTACATTTTAGGAGTATAATAAACCTTTATGTACATATGTGGGTAAAATTAAATAATAGGTAGCGATGTACTAAGTAAGCAACTTATTTGAGAATACTCATAGTGATCATCATTGATATTTGTGCTGAACTGCTGATGCCACTTCATCAGCCCTACTCATCAGTTTGTACAGGCCATTTATGACTGGTGGAATTTCATTGGATTGTGGAGTTGGAAGTTTATATAAAATGAACGTTTTGACGGGGTTTTACAAATACATAAAATGTTAGATAGGGGGAAAATGATATATACTTATGAGGTTATGGTAGGGGGTGAGGGGGTGAGGGGAAGAGGGATGTATAGTCCATGAATGCGTAGTCCACTCGGGTCCATGGACTATTTGACTATTGTCTGAAGCTATAGTCCAGACTATCATTCGTCAAACTCGCAATTTTCACCAAAATACTCAACTTTTTCAACAAATTTCACTAAAAAATACACGTTTTCAGCAATTTTTCACACCAATTCTACCCACAGACTATAGTCCATTGGGTATGGACTAGATAGTCCATTGAGCATGGCTAGGTAGTCCATTGGACCATATGGACTATAGTCCGTGGGTAGAATTGGTATATTCCTACTACTCAAGTCAATTTTGAATTTTTTTTAATTCCCCAGAAATGCAAAAATTAATTTGGGCTGATGAAGTTTTAGTAATAAAATTTTGGACAATATCCTTTCCAAAAATTGTGGTCTTTTTTGAATCAAAAAAAGATGCTCCGATTCTGTTCATTTTATACCTTAATTAACTAGTAGGTGAAGAAATCGATAACATTTTGAAGTGCATTTTTTAAAAATGGAATTTATTTTAAGCTGGAATAGTTGAGTTTGAGTGTAGGTAGATCCAGAAAATGAATCAAGAGGTAACATGAGTTGTGAATTTATAATCCAAATAGTATGTTACAATTACCTACCGCAAGAGATTATCTAGGTACATGAAGGAAAATCATACGCTTATTTGAGTCATTACGTGTACAATGAAACTTCACTAATGTTATACGTAAGTTCCACTATGCTGGAGGGGGAATACTAGGCGTACCAATTACATCGTAGTCGTATGTATTAGAATTCGAAAACAAGTACCTAGATACACTAGAGACGAACAGAAGTGAAAATATTAAAAGCTGATTACACGCTATCAAACGTTTAAGGATGGTTGAAATTTTATTAAAATTTCAATTTTGCGCTTTAGTTGACAAAGAGCAAGCGTCATCGTCACAACGAGCACAAATTTTCTTAAAGTGAAATCTACTTACCTATACTGTGTGCCTCTCGTATACCAACCTACGAGTACCTGTATACGAATATATGGCAAGAGAAAATGCTGCCACTTTAGCCCGGCCTTCTCGTCTCCCTCGATAAAATATACGACAGCGGCAATTCCTTACGGAGCCTACGAACCGTATATTCCGGCGCAAATTGTACAAGTTTAAAACATGAAAGAAATTAAGTCTAGCTTGACTAATTTATTTAGCGATAAAGTAACAGAAAGGCTAAATTGTATATAGTGTATCCACATTAAACAATTTGCAATTTTTATTTTTTACAGTGTTAGTCGGAGTGCTAATACGACCGGCGCAAAACGAAATGTATTTGCTATGGGTATCGTACGCGATTTTATTAACCTTTCTGCTGCTGGAGCTTTTGCTGAGCTTCTTGAACGATACGCGTTTAGTTATGGCACCAGCTATGCTGTTCACATACATCACGTACAGTCTGCTGCCAGTTAGATTACAACAGGCTGTTACAGCCGGTATCATATTATCAGCTACGCAACTTTTGGCAGCCTTCTTTTTGGATAATACACTCACTATGGAATCGGAATCGGTAAGCTCTAACTTTTATTATACATTTAGAGGTATATTAAACGAAAATTGGTACCTATTTACCTACATATTCGATTAGAATGATAGGTATGATGGCAGGTATTTTCTGTAGTAGAATCGAGATCATTGAATTTGATATTCGTATAGAAAATATCTCCAAAAGGTAAAAATTGACTTTTTCCTTCTCTTTATGGAACAGGAAAAGTCTCGACTTTTATTGGTAGACGTAATTTTGTTTCGTAGTTGCATGGGCATTGAATAATTAGAACTGAAATTGCGTATATAGGAATGGATCCCCCAAAAAAGTCGGTGGATTTTGGCCAAATCCAATAGAGGCCTTCTTCAATGGGTCGTCCTCAGGCCCAGAGCAAGAAACCGCGATTTTTTTCTCTCAAATTAACACTTTTTTTGAGGATCCACATCTCCCCTCCAAAGACACCCCCAAGAGCTATAATTTTTTTGACAATGAGAAATTTTAAACTCGAAATGAAGGTTTCAGAAAATGAAAAATTTGCTGGAGGCTCCAAAATAGTTTGAAATGGGTTGTTTTTGAATCGGATGGTGTTGTTTTCAAAAGTTAAATTTTTTGACATTTTTTCTGGGATTCAAACCTGTTGTTGGAAAATCCACTTTTGAATTGACACTCCTGAAATTTTGCAGTAATAGCTTAAGCAGGCCTAGAAGGAGATGTAAAACTCGCTTTTGATCCTCCGTAGAAATTTAAAATTACTGGATATTGGCTCTCAAGTCAAAAGTTGTTGACTTCAAGTTGAAGAGTTGAAATGAAGTAAAAATGTACAAGTAAGAACTTATTGGTTCGTTTCGTTTGAAAAAAAAAGATCGATGAGAACATAAAAAAGGAGGAGTTGCGATAAGGCCATTTTTTGGCACCAGCTAGTTATCGACTCAACCACTCTTAAAATGTTGTAATAAATGTCTCAAATACGAATCCGTGGTTGGTTAACCGAAAATGACCATTTTTTGGGCTCCAGGGGTTCCCAAAGTTGTGAATAGAATAATAATTTTAGGAACCACTGAGTATTATTTTCAAAAACTTTTTTAGCGTAAAATATCTGTTGAAACCCGATAAACGTTCTGCGAGGACATTTTTCTATTTTTGACTCTTGGAGGCAGAAATGGGGGGGTTTCAATTTTTTGAAAATTTTGGAACCACGATTTTGGACCTACCCCTTCGAACCCCACTAAAAAGCTTTTCACAGTTTATTAGTACCTATATGAAAGACCTCCATCCCACCAAATTTTGAGCTCAATAAAATTTTTTTACAATTTTTCGTAATTTCGATATTTTGGGAACCCCCGGAAAACTAGAAACCTGCGATTTGCGCCAAACGCAACGTTTTGAGGTGTATATTCGATTATTTAGATGAAAAAGTTGAATTAAGCTCCCCGTATATTCGTAATTTTGAATCCTTTTTTTAGAGCCCCCCATTTTAGGCACCCCTAAAAATGGCGTTATGCCTATTTTTTCAAATAAATTGAAGAATTTACGTTTGAAACACACTAGCAAGTGCTCGATAATTTTTTATTTGATTTTTCCTGTAACTTTCAAAATTGAGCTATTTTAGGTCAAATTCTGGCATTTTTACTTCGTTTAAATCATGAAAACGTTATTTTCACGCCTTTTCGAAGAGTTTAATCTCAGAATTTGATCCAAAATTGCTCAATTTTGAAAGTTACTGGAAAAAACATATGAAAAATTATCGAGCACTTGCTAGTGTGTTTCGAATGAAAATTCTTCAATAATCCTCCAAAAGAACACTTGAGCCAAAGAATTTTTCAACTTTCAAACCGAAAGTAATAGTGTGCTACCCACACTAAAAAAAAATCGCTGGAGGCTCCAGAATGGCTCGCTTGTATGTAGTTGTCGATGCATGGGAGTTGAATTGAAGAAATCATCCATTGGCTCACTTTTTCTCCAAGAAAAAATTACCGTATGTTCCATAAAAAAGGTCTAATTACCCAGAACATGTTTTTATTCAACCCTTCAAGTACAAACAACATTTTAGTTACCTATGTAAAAAAAAAGAAAAGAAGAAGAACTTTGAAAGTAAAGTGAGCTTTGGTTTCCTCCCAGACATGTTAACATGGTGTTTCACTGGTAAAGCAGCCTTTTCGCAATTAAAACACACGATGTATAGACTCTCGAAAATATAGTGAATTTCTGTTTTACTCGTCGATGTACTCGTACGAGTAGCAGGCGTTTTAGCTAATCGTGCTCATATCGACGCATACATACACGTACCTGCCTTTATTAAGTACTCATCAATTTCCCAACTATAGGTAGTTAGGTACATTGCACGTTCTCATCAAACAACAACAACAGCAACAACAGTTCGGTTAAATCGCTCTGTATATCCCTGTGGGGAGCTCGATACTTGATATAAATTGATTTTGTAAAACGCGCCGGCATCGGCACTAAAAACATGCCTGGTTCGGAGAGCTCTCGCTTCTCGCAGCCAAGTCGAGAATTCCCAAAAGAACGAACATCGCGTCTTGCCTTCCTCTCTACGTTGCTTCGTTCATTCGCGATGTTCTTCGAGTTCGACATCGTCGTCGCATCGCATCGTTATGGTAAAATTCCCCACACACGCATAGGGAAAAAAAATAAAGAAGGTAAACACGCCGAATTTGATACATTAACCACTCAATTATAGTACACGTCAAACGGCTGAGAAATCAATCAATCAAAATGATAGCTTTAACAGCGTTGCTCAATTTTCAAAATTACCGGGAATTTTTAATTAATTGTTACTCGAGGTGAAATGATACCGTTTACCATTTCGAATTGCTACCACTGTGTAGGAAATCCTTCCGTGTCGAATGGTTAGCGAGTGAAAAAAAAAAATCATTCCAGATTAATTAATCCGATATCAATATAAGCGGCGCTAACAATAACCCACCTTCGCAACTTCAAGATAGGTTCATACAATGAAAAATCGTACTGCGAGCTTTTGTACTCGTTGAAAAGTTCCCACCGAGGTTGATAGCTTTGTGAAAAAATAAAAAACCTATCCCACTAACAAATTACAAATGACACTTGTTTCGCGCGCAATCGCCTTCATTAATTAAGCTATTCGAGCTTCGACGATGAACGCTGAAAAAAAATACAGGGGTGCAAAACCTTGAGCTTTTCAACAAGGTGTGCTGTCGTTTACGTTTTTATAATTATAAAATTTTCTATTATTCGACGTTCAATCTTGCAGCGTGTATTTTCTCCCCTTGTATATATTTTTTCCCCCTTTTGCTCGTTTACTCATCGTAGGAGAGAACGAATGTAAAAGCCTATCATGACTGGCGTCTTTATCGTCCAAATTCACCTGATAAGACGATCGAACGAGCGAAAACATTTTTAATTTCCAGTCCAAGTCGGAAATTGGAAGAAACAACGTTTTCAATTTTATTTTTTCCGTCATTTCCGTCCAACTGTGTATTTCTAAATCGATTTAGGCCTGTAGTCTGTCGTATGTACAGATATATAGACTACGACATTGTTTTATGAAATTTCTATAAATCGTCGGTGGATAGGAGGCTTTTATGTGTTTTTCACATATTGTGTTTTTTCTTGTATTTATTTTTTTCTTTTTGGATGAAATATTAAGGTAGGTAGATGTTGTTCTTTTTTCTTGAGGATCTAGTAAAACTGTGTTGTATTTTTTATTACATAATTTAATCGCTATAATAGATCTAGAAAATATTTTCATTCATACAAGAACAAATAGCAAATTGTACCTAACCCGGAATCGAGCTTGAATGGATGAAAAAAAAACTAAAAGAATTTTACCTTCTTACAAGAGAACCTTTTGAACTCACACACTCATTTAATTGAATGAAATCAAGCTTGGTGGAAAAATCACGTTCCTAAAACCCCGATAACCAAAATTTAAAAACGCAACTCATTATTTTTGGGGAAATTTTTGAAAATTTAATAATTTGAAAAAAAAACTGTTCTAAATGAGGGATTTTTCAACTTTTCGAAGTGGCAAGGGTACCTTCAAAGATTGTCAGTCGATTTCGATTGAACTGACATTTGGCTCACTGAAAGAGCATACGACTCAGACCTCAGAACCAAATTTTGTTTAATTTTCACGCTGTCATACGTGCAACATTTCAGGCCGATTGGAGTAGTTTTAAGAAAAATCCAAATTCATTGCAACTAACTTCTGAAATTGACACTTTTAATCAATTTCCATCATTTTCGAGCCGATATGGAGCCTCCAGCAAAAGTTGACTATTATCCAGCAATTTCAAATAGCTCAGAAGACGTTGTAATAAACTTCAGAAGCTGAAAATTTTCAAAATCATCCTAGCAATGAAATCGAACCTCTCTTTTATATGTACCAGGTATCACGAGACATTTAAAAAGAAAGAAAAAAAAATGAGTTCAACATTCCACATCATTTAAAGCACGTTTATCGCAGATTCGAGGTGGTGGATTGAAAAATGTATTTTTTTACAAGTTGGAAATTTCCAATTTTAATAAATTCCAAAATCGTCAATTTTTGCAACAAATTACCCAAAAGTTATTCTACCTCCTAAAATTGATTCTCGTAATTAATTCACACTATTTTCGATCCGACCTGAGAGCCTTCACTGCCTTCAGCAAAATTTGACCATTCTTCAGCAATTTCAAAATAGCTCTAATGCAGCTGAAAATTTAATCCTGTCATAAGTTTGGCATTTCGAATCGGCCAATTGACGTTCATTTTTAGACATTGCAAAAATATGCTTTTGAGTCTTGGCATGAAGGAAGGGAGCGAGTGGGTTGACTTCAGAGCCCAGAGCAGAGGTGTAACGATTATAATCGATGCTACATCGATTATTTCGTCCCAAAATAATCGGAAATAATCGATTAATCGGTGATTATTCGGCCAAAAAAATTTGCTGTTCCATGATTGGTTGGAATTGAGCGACGTCAGTCATCGCCATAAATGTTTTCTGAACCATTATCTGAACAATTTTCATTTTCATTTTTTTACTCAAAAAGTAATTGTAATGAAAGGATTGAAGAGAAAATGAAAATATGAAACATCAAATAACAAATTAAAACCAAAAGGAAGACATAAAATCAAGATTTGGATTAATTAAAAAAAATTACCCAAAGGTCCGATTAATCGATTACGGCCGATTATAATCGTAAGTAATCGTTACATCTCTGGCCCAGAGGGGTAGAAGAGGTTTCAAATTTTTTTTTTGAAAAATTCGACAATTTTGTAATCTTTTTAATTGCGACAAACCTGCCTTAAACGATTTGAAATGTTGAGTCTACCTTCTATGCCGAGATTAAATTTTCAGTTGTTGAAGTTTTGAGTAGATATTTACAACGTCTTCAGGAACTGTTTGAACGATTTTCATATTTTCATTTCCATGCCTGGATTTGTTCCATTCTTTTTGTACCTACCTGCTAATTATAAGACTATTTCCACAATTTTCTAAAATTTACCAAAAATTGAAAAATCGACTGCAATTTGGTTCTGAGGTCTGGGCAAGATTGGACATAGTCTCTGAAAATGTATGAACTCTTTAGTGGATTTGACTTATTTTGAAGAGATTTAAAATAGGCCAACTCAACTCTAACAGAACTGTTTTTAAAAGCGAATCGAACTCTGAATTGATGACTCTTTTTTCAAGGAGTTCGATTTTTTTGCAACTTTTTTAGTTTTCAAGCTGTTCATATTTCAACACGCAGATGGAAACAAAAGATCAAATTGATAAAAATTTGCTAACATTTTATAATGGAAAACTCTATTGATTTTTCTTTCTTCGATTGTGTTATGGGACCTGTAACGGAAAAATTTAATGCCTCAAAACACCGAATTTAATTCACTTTTTTCACAATTTCGACTGCTCATAAAGAAAACTTTTCAATATCACAACAAAATTGGAATAAAATAGGCTCAAATGTCACGAGAGTTTTCAATTTTTAATTTTTTAAAAAAATCAATTTAATATTTTGTGTATGCATAGGTACCTATTTCGTTTGAATTATAAAAGCAAACTTACTGCAATACAGTATCAAATTTCAACCGAAAAAAATTTCATTTTGAAACCAGACTACTATAGTAGACTTGTATGAATAATATTTCATGTAGATGAGTACCTAAATTAAAATTTTTGGTCGCTCTTATAATTCATTTTTGAAATTGGTTGTTAAAAATAGCTACTTATTTCTTAATTTTTTTGTTGAAATGAGATGCTCACTTCTCATTTTCTCCTTCGAATTTCAAAACGAAATTTCAACATCGCTGGAAAGTACTTCTGTACCTAGCTTTCTACATAAGTGGATAAAATTCATGAATAGGACAAAAGTGAGGGGTATTGGGCAAAAAAGCAACAAACAATAACCAAACCACCGTGTAACTAGCAAGAAACGTTGGTACGTATATACCTTCCTACTCGTACTCGTAGGTATATACAAACGCTAGAGAACCGATGCAGAAGAAAAATAAACACTAGGAAATGAATACGGCGAACTGAAACTCAACAGCGAGCAGCGAACTTGCACGGCGAGAAAAGGATGACGCGACGACGACGCAACTATACCAAGAAAAAGCAAAGCAAAGGAAAGGAAAGAAAAAGGAAAACGAGATGAAATATTTGAATCTAAAAATACCACATATTCGACACTGTCAACAAATCTGGCAAACTTGATTCGTTTCGCCTTCGCAATCGCAATATAATTAACTAAACATAACACGGATGAGTTAAAATTCCAGCATGAAAATCTCACCAACCAGATAATCAAATTAGTGCCACGCTTGAAGTTTCTTTCAGCTATTTTTTCCTCTTCTTTTCCTTCCAGTTGCCATCTTCGACGGTGGAGATATTAAAATGTAAAGCACGCGAGCTTTTTTTTTTTTTTTTGCCTGCGACATTAATAATATACGAGTTAAAATGAAATTCCTTCAACAAGCTTTCCAATTTCGTTGGGTATAATTTTTCTTGTATAGAACCAATCCTTTCAAAGATACGAACCCTCCCCTCTTATGTTAGTTGAATGAAATCTTGGCTATAAATGAAGCTAAGTAAGTACCACTACACGAAGTAAAAGGCTAATTAAATGACCTAGTCGTCGGCGCGTCCGTGGTTTTCATTGTGTCAAGAAAAATCAGCAAAAGGTCCAAACAATACAATACCTACCTAGTCCTTATACAAAACAACAACGCCGAACAAAAAATACAATTCTTACGAACAGCATTCGACATTGTTTGCTTAATTCCTTTCTGTAGCGACCTCGATGTCTTTTCCTTTGTAAACTTACAGCCTCAGTGAACAATTAATTTAAAAATGAGCATCTACGAAAAGTTGAAGAAATTGAGGAAAGAGTGAAAAACTTCTCATAGAATAAATTAAAAAATGCTATACCTGAAGATGCCATTTGATGATCTCCATGTGGTGAATTTTTTTCATGAATTTACCAAAATTTTAACCTCACTCGGAGGGAAACGTCTGAATTTTCTTTAGATCGTTTCTTGCTTCGCTCGGAATACCTCGTCGAACTCTACGGGAATGAAATCTTTACAGGATAGAGAGGAGTAGAAAAGAGTAACCTTATAGAAAGAACCCAAAAGGTCGAAACCTTCACTTAGCATAAATAGGTATGCCAAATTTCAGCCTCCTATATAAATTTGAAAGAATAAGAACCGCAGAATGAGAGTTTTCAAGGACAAAAAAAACGCGAAGAACTTGACTTTCCCCCTCCTAATTTTTCTAGAGAACCGTAAAAATTCATGTTTCTCTATATAGGTACAACGCTGATACACCTTGAAAACTCTATAAAAATGGAGAGAAAAGAAAATCTAATAATTGATAATATCTCGATATCGTCATTACACCGAAATACCGCACATAACGAGGCTGCGGCAAACGATCCAAACGAACCATAACCATCGTAACACGACATTGTCAAAATTCGGCAGCAAATTACATTCGAAAACATATTTCGTCGCACAATAGCTACCTTTTTACGCCGCCGATACCTACTCGAGTATCTATCTATGTATTTTCGAAACGGAAACCACACACGTAGGGAGTCACGAAATTGAACAAATTCGCTATCTTAACGACTTTTTTTTCTAAACATAAAAATATACGCCTTTTGGTTTTGGTAAAAAAAAAAGAAGGCCTTTTGCAATAGGTACCTACAAAATACAAACCGAGAAACATACTTTGTTGAAAAAAGACGCGAAAACGCCACTTTGTTTACGCGGTTTCTTCTCGCGTAGATAGATAATTTATGCAAATGAGTGAATTTAAATGAAACTTTTCGATTCGAATTAATTTCCGATGAGAATTTCTCAAAACTCATACGAGAATTTTTCTTCGAAAGTAAGAGTGAGAAAACTCGAGTTGATTTTGTAAAAATGGCGATGTCAGTCATGAAGAAAAATCTTTCAGAAATCATAATGTGGAAGTTGATCAGAACGTAGTGTTACTTTAAAAAATGTTCCCAAATTCAAAAAATTCATCTGAAGTTTTTTGGATTGTGAAAAGTATACTCCGAAACAGCCCATAAAAGCTCAAAATTGAGAAAATTGTCCAGAAAAAATTGAAAATTTATCGAGTGTTGGAAAATCTTGTGAAAATTGTGTAAAAACTTTTTCAAAATCATTGCCTTTAAATCAGATGCATTGAAATTTTTTCCCAAAATTTTTCACTCCATTTTAAAGAATCGCCCTGGCCTTTATTTCATTTTTCGAGTATGAATTTTTTGTTCATGAACCCAATTGTAGGTTATGAATTAAATTTGTAATTAAGTATTGTTTTTAAAATGTAAGTTTTGATTGATCAGTAGATATGAAGAATTGAAGAGTGATATTCCAAAACTCGCTTTGTCCATTTTTATCAAAGTTGAGTTTTCAGTGGTACCTGGTAGATGAAGTATTAACTCACATTCCTACATCATCAACCTACCAAAATGAGGTGTTAAACTCACCTAAATAGCCAATTCACTGAAAAATTTAAAAAAAAATAATGTTCCAAAACGCACTCTGTCCATTTTTATTGAAATTTTTTTCAGCAGTATTTAGTGGATGAAGTGTATACCTACACTCCTACATCATAAATCCACCCAAATAAAGTGCTAAACTCGCCTAAAAAGTCAATTTACCCGTTTAAAGGGAAACTGTTTTTCCTCTTTCCTGAAAAGTTGTGAAAATGGACAAAGCGAGTTTTGGAATATCACTCTTCATATGTACTTAAGTAAAAATTGGAACTGTCAAACTGAATTTATTATTTTTATTTTCATTTTTCAGGTATTTTGCAATGTGATAATTTATGTTTGTACCAACATGACCGGAATAATGACTCATTATCCCAGTGAATTAGCCAAGAGGAGAGCATTTTTAGAGACCAGGCAATGCATTGAAGCCAGACTGACCACTCAAAGAGAAAATCAAAAACAGGTGAGTAATAATACACCTACATTATATGGCATTTTTTCGATTCGTAATTTTATTATTATTGAGGGGTGAAAAGAACGTTGCATTTCTCAACGCCCTTGCTTGAATTTACGTACGTGTCAAGGGATGAGCGCCATCCAGGTCAATTTTGGGACATGGACACATTTTTCTATTAAAAAGAGTGTTGATTGCCTTCAAAAGATTCAGAAATCAATTTAAAGTCCTCAATGTCCTCATTGATGCAGCTATACCTATTATGACTTAATTACGTATTAATCGTCTTTTCACATCAGATAATGCCTGCGCAACGAGACAAAACAACGCATCATTTAATTTAATCTATCAATAAAAATTGTAAATGATTCGTTCGCGAACGACCTGCTGAGATAAGCAGAATCGTTCACGAACGAATCTCTTACTGAAAAATCAAATCACTGGTGTGGTGTAGACAATTTTTTTTTAACGAACTACACAGTTTTAGTCCTATAATCAGAAACTGAACTCTACTCGTTCACGAACGATTTGTTCAGAAACTGGAAAATAATTTGAGAATTACCGAATCACTACTGCCTAAATAAAATCCCGTGAAACAGAACGTATCATGAAATCTGATTTTACTCATTTATCTACAAAAATTAAGGTCAATTCGTTCGCGAACGATTCGCTCAGAAATGATGAACCATTCGAGAACGTCTGAATCACTTGGAAATTAAATCACATAGGGCACGAAATGACCAAAAGACCTGAACCGAGCATTCTTTAATCTGTCAATAAAACTTGTGAATGATTCGTTCGTGAACGATTTGCTCAAAGAAGAAAATCGTTCGAGAACGAATGAATCGATGAAAATTTAAAATATTAGGTATGATAGAAAAAATGACGAACCCTCGACAGTTTTAAACCTAGGTAATATTAAAAACGTATTCAATTCGTTCGCGAACGATTCGCTCAGAAATGATGAATTATTCGAGAATGTCTGAATCACTCGGAAATGAAATCACATAAGACACGAGAAATGACGAAAGGACCTGAATCGAGCATTCTTTAATCTGCCAATAAAACTTGTGAGTGATTCGTTCGCGAACGATTTGCTCAAAGAAGAAAAATCGTTCGTGAACGAACAAATCACTCGAAAGTCGTTCGCGAACGAATGAATCGATGAAAAATAAAAATATTAGGTATGATAGAAAATATGACAAAACTTTGACAGTTTTAAACCTAAGTATCATTAAAAACTTGATTCAATTCGTTCGCGAACGATTTACTCATAATCGATGAATCTTTCGAGACTGAATGAATCATTGAAAAATTAAATCATATCAGATGCAGAAAATATGACGAAACTTGATAGTTTTGATTTTGATCCTATACTTAGGCATCGTAAATTGCAGACTTGATTCGTTCGCGAACGATTTGTTCAGAGGAAAAAATCGTTCATGACGAATGATTCACTAAAAAATCAGATGATAAAACCAAACTAGACGATTTTTGTCGTTTCGTCAAAAACTGGCCCCAATTCGTTCGCGAACGATTTGCTCAGAATTGATGAATCTTTCGAGACCGAATGAATCACCGAAATATTAAATCAGATCTGATGCAGAAAATATGATGAAACTTAACAGTTTTGATTTCGATCCTATTATCGTAAATTGGACTTGATTCGTTCGCGAACGATTGTTGAAAAAAAAATCGTTCATGACGAATGATTCAATAAAAAATCAGATGATAAAACCAAACTAGACAGTTTTAATCGTTTCGTCAAAAACTGGACTCAATTCGTTCACGAACGATTTGTTCGAAATCTACAAAATTCATTCATGAACGACAGACGAATCACTACTAGGTAAATCAAATCCATTGAGAGAGAATGTGCAAAATTTGTAAAAATTGAAGGAAATTCGTTTGTTTAATGATTTGCTCAGGAGTAAAAATAAATCATTCACGAATGAATGAATCACTGACAAATCAATAAATTACTATTTTCTGAAAAATTGAACTTCACAATTTTTTTCTTCGGTAAGTACATTTAAATAGGCTAATATACCAATTTTTTTAACAAGTTACTCTCAATTCGAGCAGACCCTATATTTCAATCGTTCCCCATTCCACCCCATTCAAATTTTCAGGATATTATGGAATTTAAAAAAAATATATTTTATGCATATTTCGTCACATCAAAGACGATAAAAAAATTGTACAGACTACACAATTATATTGAACTACTTTGTACTTAACGTACTCGTACTATATATGACACGAACGGAGTTGATATTTAACTCAGTGGAGTTATTCGACTTTGATCTTGTTGTGTGAAAAAATATGCTATCCAAGAGGAAATTTCCTAGACTATTTCGGATTTTTTTTTTTGATCTTTGACAAGAGGTAGCCTGCTCGAATAGTTAAAAATATTATATTACCCTTTGTAATATACTTTTCGTATCCGGGCTGGCATTTTGAAAAATAGACTAAATGAAATCGCGATTAAACGTCGTTTTAATTGAAAGAATTATTATACTGTAATTGTTGAAAATCTTTTGTCATGCAGTCGTCTGGCTTGAAAACGAATATGTTTTTGTGACGTTGCGATTCAGTAGCACGTTTTAGAATTCGTCTTGTTCACGTCCGCGGATTCTTTGTGTAAGTTCGCGAGACTCGGCGCGTTTTAATTTAAATGTAAGTACGAGTACTCAGATTTACGACTACATAAATGAAAAAGTGAGAAAGAATCAGGGTGTGAAAACTTTGGAAGAAAAGCGTCGAGCGATGTGAGGGACAATTTGCGAAAGAGCGATGAAAGTGCTCATTTGCACTTCTGCTCTCATGAACAGGTAGGTAGTTAGGTACCTATTAAAAAAATGAATTTAAACAATATTACACCTTTGCGATATTGCTCCTGCAATTTGAAAGTTCCAATATCTAAGATGGGTTACCCATTTTTCTTTTCGATAGTACAGTTACCATTAGATTATGAGTCACCCTGTATAGCCTATAGACGCATCCTAAGCCCACGATCGAAATATTGATCTCAGACACAAGAGATTATGCTACCAGCATAACCACTGTATTGTCCTAGGGTAACGAAAGACTACTGTTGTAATTTGGGATAGTCTTGCGGTCTCATGTTGAGCTATATTTCACATTCCCACCACTCTTAATGTACTCCTTTGACCTAAACAAACGCCAAAGTTTTGCTGCAACTCGTCGCAAAAGCAAAACGAGCGTGAAAGTATTTCAGATACGCGGCAATTCGTCGACTCGGCTCCGCCAATTAGAAGAAAATAATTTTTCAAAAACAAACCGCGTGCTTAATTAAAAGTTGCGACCGCTCCGCTTTCACGTACAATTCATCGAATAAAGTTGTCGCGACTCGACTGAATCTCTGCAGTGGCCGAGAAGCTGAGGGGATGTTCGAAATGTGAAAACAACTGCACAGCTCATCATGAGCTCTAAATTCGACAGACAGAAGGCAGCCCCAGAGATGGTGGCGATGAACGCTAATGAAGTTTTGTAAATCCATCTGCGGGGAAATTTTAAAAAGTGATTAACTCGGCGACGGTGTTATTTAATTTGGAAATATTTCGCGAAATTAACAATTTCAATTTAACTTTTTAATTGCGATATAAAGGGTTGCTGAGCTTTTTTGCCAATGTGGTGGACGAGTTTTGCGAGATGATAACAGAGTTTAGAAATTGGATAAAGAGCAAGATATACCTACTGTACGCGAATAGGAGCTGTACGACGAAAAACAGCGATGTAGACTCTTCTGCTGTGTGGCAGATGGATCGAATTTTAACCTGTCAAGAATAAAATGAAATCTCGACTTTAATTTATTTTTCAACTTAATTTAACCCAGAATCGTAGTTTACCAGCCGGATATTTAAATTGAATTGCAACCGAGAGACATATTCGGGTTAAATTGCCATTGCCATTGCCGATCAAGCAAACTACCAATTTCAATAAGATGTTTTCGTTTTTTTTTTTTTTTTTTTTTGTTCGTGTCCACAATGAATAGATTTGTTAAAGTTTAAATTATACTTTCGATCGCGTTTTCATTTGTTAAGATGAAGCCAGGCTGTCTAGAGTGGTATTTTTTTTCCTCTTTTAGATAGGTAGGCTGTGTAGGTATTCTTGGGGGAAAACGAGGAACTGTACTTTTTGGCGTAGGATCGCTTTCAGTTTTCGAAATCGCGCGGTGTAAATGTTGACGAGTGAAAGAGGAGTAAACAACGGTAATCCGACATTGTTTCCTGATCCGCTAAGAAAACTAGGTCATTTAAAAGGCTGTTGATTTTGCAATATAAACTTTACAGTTTATATCGAAAGCTTTTTCTGTTACGAGACGTGAAACGTAAACTGGTTTGTTTTTGTTTACGAGATTTTTGAACAGATTTTCCACCACGAAATGGACCGCAAGGTGGAGAGAAGATGAATATTTTGAATTATTTTTGTAGCCAATTCGGTAGTATAAAATGTAGCCTCAAAACTTCTTGGTAGGGATCGTTATGAATAGGACACAAACAAACCTTCAGCATTCTATCACAATTCGATCAAATTTTGATTTTTCCGAAAAAAATCAGCCAAATTTGTGTTTTTAAAAATTCACCAAAAATTTAAAAATAAAATTCGGTGCTCAAAATTGAACTTGGTGGTGGTTTTTTTTCATCAATGTTTAGTCCACATTTTGGCAACACTTCACGCGATAACCGAATTAAAGGCTGTAGAAGGCAACATGCGGTCGGATAATTTTTCAAAAATGACACTTTTACAATTTCTCGAAAGTACTTCGGTATTACGTAACGAATTAAAAATGTTTCTTATAAAAAGTTGAATCCGTGATCTGAGACGAGCTCTAAGCACGTCTTCATTATTTGAATTTTTCTCGGTCTTTTGTGTAAGCTACGTAACTTCGACTCGACATCTTCTTCGAAAAAGTTTCCAGCTTGACAGAAAGCAATTGAGAATTTTCTCTCAACAAAATCACTGATAGGTATGCTGAAATATAGAGTACGAAGAAGAACTGGAAAATAATTACTCTGAAATTTCCTCGAGTAAAAATAAAACCGCTATGGATGCAGAATGATACCCAGTTTTAAAATAGGTATCGATAAGTTTTAATAATAATTAACCCATCTACTTTTAAACGACGCTCTGTTGCTGGCAAGTTGTATGAAACTTTGTTTTCATTCATTATTAAACGATTCGCGAGCTATACTTACTGGTATAGTGCAGAGTGTGGAATCTTGTCACGACGAAAAGATTTTAATATCGAGTTTCCCTCGCAAAGTAAGTATACGATACGAAGTTGACGAAAATGTTGAGATATATCGAATACGTCGACGTGATTTTATAACCGTTGTTTCGACGAATCGAGCTAATTTCTTGGCAGAAAAAGGGTACACGCGGAAAACGCTGTGCTTTTTGTAAACAACACGCTATTTCTCTACCTACGTACTCGGGGATTATTTTTAATTACCGACTCGAACGATAAAATTCCCAAGAACGTGTGAGAATATATTTTGCAAATTCAATAAATAGCATAATGAGATGTATTATATGTCAGTACACGTGTAACAGGGTATATTACTTAACCTTTTGAATACTCTTGGAGGGTAAATGAGAAAAAAAAAACACACTCTGGGTAGATACTACATTATCTAATAAGTCGCATCTACAATATCGTTCAAACATTCGTAAAAACGAATACCTTTTTTAGTACGTTTTACCCAGAACACCACGACGAGGTTTTAACACAAATTTCTTTTCAATTTTCTTAAAATGCGTCGAGCGTCGTAATTTGATCACAAACCAAGTTCAAGTACACTTTACAGCGTAAAAATGTCTTTTTAAAAATTAACCGAGTATGTCTCCTAGTAACTTTCACTTTTTATCTGGCTTTTGCTTTTCGCGCCGTCTTCTTCGTATCCGTTTTAGTAGTTATTTTGTTGCTTCCCAGACACCAGCCAGACGCTTGAATTGCACCAGTCGTATTTTTCAACGTTTGCAAATTAATATTTACGATGCAATTGTGTACTTTCTCAACGGACTTTTCGCTTTTGTTTCGTTTGTTTGTTCGTTTTCCCGAGTTTTTTTCCTTTCTTTAAAACAAAGTTTCCAAGTTTCTAAGACGGTTTGTTTCCAAAAATGTCCTTCATTATGGAAGATTATAAATAGTAGACTGGGTTCTAGTAGATTGCCATAAATGCTTCTATTTGTAATATTGCCTAAAAAATCTTGGAGAAATCTTGGATTTTTTTTTTGAGGAAAATGAATGAAAAAAATTCAATAACTTATTTTTAATTTCTCTAAAATCTGTAGTCTACGCACGAATTTTGGCACAGTGGGTCACCCGGAAGGCGGCACAGGATTCCTAAAATTGCGCAATTCAATTTCAAAATTATAAAACAGAAAAAATGGATGAAAAATTTGGTACAAATCCAATTTGATGGTACATTTGATATGAGGAAATATGCCATAATCACCCTAGCGGTTACAAAAATAATCCCCCTTATAGACTGGAAATATAGTAACCAGGAATGGAAAGCTAAAAGATGAAACTTTAGCTTTAGCTTTTGGCTCCTCAAATTAATGAAACTTTCTAATGGCTAGCTTTTAGCTTCCAAAAATCATTGGCTTTCGGCTTTTATTTACTTAGCTTTTGGCTTTTAATATTTTCACACATTGCTTGCTACAATACAGAAAAGTGCACCATGGATAGTTCAAATGAAATATGAGTATATATTATAATTCATAATAGGAAAGTAGGAAACATGTACTTTAAGTTAATAAGAATAGAAATTAGAATAATCAAACAAAACGTAAAAACAATGAAAAAAAAGGGAGGAAACTGAAACTGAAACCAAACCAGATAAACATGCAAAAAAAGCTGAAAGAAAGTTGAAAAAATGAAGCTTTTGGCTTTAGCTTTTAGCTTTCAAAAATCCCAAACTTCCTTTAGCTTTTGGCTGGCTTTCCATCCCAGATTGTAACATGGGGAACTATTTATAGATCTGTGTCTCATAGCTCAAATGCTAGTGCATCAGATCTCTAAACATCAACGTTACTTGGTTTTAGTCACTTGCAATGGCTGGTTCCTTGTGAATATACAGACATACTGGCAACAGCGTTTTCCCCATTGACTTTTTAGATATGAACTGCTAGCAGTACATAAGCCAATGGTCTTGAACATAGTTCATCAGTTAGTCAAGGTTTGGCTTCTGCGCATGCTGGAATCTGAAAAATGACATTGTACCAGTGACAATGTTATACCTCCCGCATCTCCGTGTAACCATACCTGGGTGGTATAACGTCACAACAGAGCTGGCGCATGCGCAGATCTCAACCCTTGACTTACTATGTTCAAGACAATAGCCGTATGTTAAGCGTATGGGCCACTAGCAGTCCATATCTAAAAAGTCAATGGTTTTCCCCCTCCATCCCTCTACCTGGTTTCATCCACTGTCTAAATTGATAATTCGTGCAATTTAATATGATTAATAATTATGTTTATTAATTATGGAACAATGGATATTTCTCCTATCTTACCCGTCATCCGGGGTATCTCTCAAATAACAAGGACTTTGTGTAATCCATTTCTGTTGATGCTCTTAGCCTGAGTAGAGCCCTGCAAAAGAGACAGAAGATAAGTACAGTGTCCATTAAGTAGTGAAATATGAGTACCTATACTTACTTAGCTTAATTTATGCACTTTTTCCGTTATAGGGATTCGGGCTGAGCATGAAGCATGGTGCACCAATTTTTGTACATAAAGCAAGCAGAAGACCGCATGAAATATTACATTTTTTCTTATAAAAGCATTTTAATTTTCTCTATTAATTTTTGAAACATGTAAATTTCAAACAAATTTTGCCTAGAAATTATTTTTCTTCATTAAATAGTGTAAAATTTCAAGTGGTCTCCCGCTCATCAACCTTTTATTCCCTATCTGGTTCTGGACCGCTATTCCAATTGGAAATCAAGCAAATATTTGATACAACTTACAAGCCTCCCAAATCAAGCTTGTAAATGCAACTTGTGCCAATTTTTGGACTAATTGTGCGTTTATGCATACTGATATGAGTATGTTTACAAATACATAAACTCATAATTATTCCAAAAATCAGCATATGTATGCGTATACCCATCACTGACTTTTTAGATATGGACTGCTAGCGGCCCATAAGCTCAACATACTGCTATGGTCTTGAACATAGTAAGTCTAGGGTTGCAATATGCGCATGCGCCAGCTCTGATATGACATTATACCACCCTAACCACCCAGGTACAGTTACATGGAGGTGGGGGAGGTATAATGTCGTTGCCTGGTATGACATCATTTTTCAGATTTTGGCATGCGCAGAAGCCAAACCTCGACTAACTGATGAACTATGTTCAAGACCATTGGCTTATGTACCGCTAGCAGTCCATATCTAAAAAGTCAATGATACCCATACATATCCGCACTTTTTTCTTTTATAGGGTGTCTCTTACCTTACCCCACTGACCACTCGTATGATCATAATGGTGTGTGGAAGGTGGTTATCTCCTTCCACACGCAATGATCCTATGCGTGCTCAGTGGGGTAAGGTAAGAAACAAGTTTGCACAATGTGCCGAGGAGAGGCATTCTTTACAAGCTCAATTTGGGAGGTTTGCAATTTTGCATCAAAATGTACCCTTGGAATCGTGGTCCAGATGACAAGAATAGAAGGTCTATGCTCCCACTTGAGTCCCGCTTGCCTTATCACTATGCTCGGCCCAAATAGATCATCATATCACTACACTTATGATTTAAGACTTAGATAAAAGGCACAACTTAACCATGTCTTATTAATTTTATATTATTTCATTGCTAATTAATAATACTTAAGCTAATACTTAACATTATTATTAAGATTTTTCTATTCACTAATGCGAGTCGTAAGATCGAGCAAAGGCTTGTGTCCATTATAAAATGATTCTACTATCATTTTATATTGATTTACCCTTACGTGTATTTTCAAGTTGTTCTTAAATCGTAGGTACTAAATCACTAGGTAGTATCTACTACCTAATATTTCATCGATCTTGTGTATTTATTTGGTATTTTTGAATGATTGTGCATAGGGTGATTGGTTTTATTGCATTACTCTACCTACTTCGAGCTATCCAGGACAAGGTAATTATTCCTTCCCAAACGAATAATTATTGACTAAACCACCATACTAAAGAATTGAAATAATTTCGCACCATCTCAATAATCCCAATTCCCAAGTCTCACTCTATCACATTTGGATATTTTTTTCTATCACAAATTTCTAGAAAAAAATGTTTCGACCAAAATTTGAGCATATTGAGGGCGAAAAATCGTAATGAAATTGGCATTTCCTTTCCAATTTCATCGTGTATGGGTACAAATACATTCCTACCCACAATATTACCTTTTCTACGCAGAAAATTGTAGCGCTAATTTTTGACAATTATTCACAAGACCACACGGTCTGCGCGCTACTACATATATCCAGTAGGTAAAAGCACAGCATAAGGAATCTCTATAAATAGATTACAATTCGACTAATCACGCGAACACGAATACGGAAAATACGTAAAATATCCGTTCGGCGGTATAAATTAAGAGCCCGAAAATGGCTTAATTGCGAAGACTAAAATTAATACGACGACCAAACAAAATCCCAATCTCAAACAAGTCCGGGCGCCCGATCGCGCCAACCGAAAGGGGACACGTTAAAATCATCTTTTAATATGCTAATCCAAACAAAGATTTGAATCTATAACTAAAATATCTCATAATAGCATAATAAGAGATGAAAACACCCTCCCTCTCCACGCTTTCAAAGCTTTTGCTTTCGTGTTTGGTATCCTAATCGATAACAGCTTTCATTTCAAAGCGCTGAATTTTAAAAGCTCTCTTCCCGCGGATTATTTTACAAGTCTTAACCCCGAATATAATGCATGAATGATTTTTAGTTATTAGCAATATCACCATCGTCGAACCAGTCTATACGAATATAGCTTTAGCTTTATACTATTTTTATGTAAATTAGATCGATGCTCGCGAAAAGAAAATTCAAACTTATCGTAAAATATACTATTTTATCAACTGCTAATACCGAATATCAAGTTGTGTTCGTTTTTGTGGCACGAGTAGGTAATGAAAGAGAATGGGTAAAGGGAATCGCTTATCAGTTTTAATAATTAAAATTCATTCGATAAACGTAGGTACCTATCTACTTAGTTCGCTTAAAAGGTTTCAATTACAAATTACTTTTCATGTTGAACGAAAAAAAAAATTGAGCGTGTACGCGTTGAAATATAAACTCGTTCGATATATTTTTTTTTTTTCAACGAAACGAGCGAAAAAATGAAAACTGTTTACACGAAATTATCATAAATTATCGACGTGCCGTCGTCGTCGTATAATTAAAGGTCGCAAAAGAGTCTCTGTTGCATTTATTACAATCCACGCTATACGAATTACTGAAAAACACAGCCAACTTAATGCCACCAATTAGAACAATCGGTTTAATTATTAAACGTAATTACCGCGCTGATTTCGAATCACCGTTTGATTAAATAATTGAATCAATTTTTTTCTCGACCGTTTCATGAGAAAATGTCGCTGTCTGGTTTTGTTTTTCTGGACCAGTAATTACTCAACTAGATGATATTTTTTTCACAATTTCAAGGTCTGTCGTTTTTCGGGGTTTATTTTTTTGAAGGCGGGATTTTAATGAGAGAATTTAATCCACCATTTTATGCATTGTAAATTGTTTTTTTTTTTTTGGCTTTTCCAGTAGATTTACTTGTTGATATGTGGATTTTGCAGTTCTGTAGTAAAAAAAAAAAGTCCAAAAAAATTAATCCAAAATACTGTAAAATTTAAATCAACTATTCTTGTGGCTTCTTCGATTAATTTTAGCATGTATTTTTAAAACATTAAAAAAAACATTGAACATTTGTTTTTTCATTTTTTTTTTTGCTGCTCGTTTGGACGAACCTCAGACATAGGTATATTTTTAAAATCGACTTCTGATTCCGATACAAATGAGACAGCAAATTTTTTTAAGAGCCTGAGTCTGAAACTCTGGTAACCAAATTTTCCGCTGCCCAAATTTATTTTTTGATTTTTTTCAAATGCTTGAAAATATAAAATGGACGATTGGACGATTTTAATGATTTGGGTATGTTTTTTTCAATACATATTTTATGAAATAAAAATGATTAAAATTTATCCTGACAAACTAATGTTGATTCTTTCGAATAGAATTTTACCTTTTTGGACCTTTTTAGAAGCTTCAGCGCGATTTTCGGTTTCTCCAAACAATTTTAATTTCTCCAAAAGACGTAATAAATTCACTTTGGGCAGCTAAAAATCGAGCTGTGGCTACTGGCTAATAAAAAAAAAATCAAATTTGCGGAAAAATGTTTAAAATTTGCAGGAGTTGTCGTAAGTACATACTTTGGGTAAAACTAACTTTCCTCTTCCCAAATTTCAATATTTCGAACCATCCTGGAGCCTCCAGTGCAATTTTCAATCTCTGTAGAATTTTAAAATTTTTCCAGAAAAGATGTGAAAAATGCTCGGCATTTTTAATGACCATTTTCTGACTAATTTGAGGTCGCTGAGCACGAAAATGACGTTTAAATCGATCCTCGTTGCACAGTTAATTGAGAATATTGTCAGTTTTTGATAAAGAAGCCACTATATGGCTCAAATTGGACTCCAGATTAAAATTCAGCAACCTCGAATTAATCGGAAATCACCTTCAAAAATAGAAACAAATATAATCACTTCGGGCCTCTACAGACAGTGTTAATAAAATTGCCTAACTAGTTTGCCGTAAATATGAAGTGCATTTTTTCTTTAAAAATAAACCTTTGAATTTTGGAGCGAATCGACTGGAATTTTAGTCCATGAAGGGGTTTTTAGGAACAGCAAATTCTGGCGCATTTCATCTACGAGTACATGAAATGGCCCATTTTTGGGCTCAAAATTAGTCCAAAACAAGTAATTGAATTCCGAATTATTCTTGATTACGTTTTCTGACTAGGTAATTTGAAGTAGCTGAACGTAAAAATGGCGTTCAAATTGATTTCCGTAGCTTAATTTTTGACAACATTGTCAATTCTTGATAAAAGAAGGCACCATACGCCCAAATTGGACATCAGACTTGCACTTGGTAACCTCGAATCAGTCGGCAAAGACCTTTTACTCGATTTTTTTGTGAAAATTTCAGCTCTCAAAAGTGCCCTGGAGGCTCCAGAACTGCTCCATAACGTTTCGAAACAATTTTCAATCCATTTTTTGAAGAGGAAGGGTGAAGTATTAAACCAAATTTTAGCTTTCTTAGCGAATTTGGTGACATTTTGATTTTTTCCATTTTGTAGACTAAATTTAATTTTCTATACGAAAATTCATCAAAAATGGAAAAGTGCAACTCAAGCACTTGAATTTTTTTTTGGTTATGTATTTTTACATGCTCTTTTGATTTAGCTGTGTCAGGTTCAAAAATCTTTCTACAAGTTGGGTGATCTGCCCTTTGTAAGAAAAATATCGAACTGAAGCTCTGAGTTGTTTCAATTTAAACCCTTAGGGTATATTGATTGGTATATTTTCCACTTGCATATTTTATTTAAAAATTGCAATTTTTCATTGCATTCTTATACGTTTCAATTCGCTCTTTCGCCAGCACCAGTAATAGGTTACGTAGTAGGTACTTAGGTATTTTCATCGAAACGAGTTAGCCTGGAAAAATATCGCCTATCGAGATTGAAAAACGGCGATTATTTTTTCCTGCCGGATACAAAATTACATTAAAATTCTCTCTCTCTTTTTATTATTTAATAATTTACAAATTGTAAGCTCCTTATTGGTAGCTTTTTTTAAATGTTTTAACGCTAATTCGATATAAATAGTTTTTCATTAAATTTTTTGCCCGGTGGTCGTTTTAATCGGAGAGGAGTGCTTTTAACTGGGGAAATTCTCCGCATCGTGTAAAAAATCATCTCGTCGAGTAAGTATTTCATATTTACGCGAATATTTTTTTAATAACCGTTTACCAAATACCTACGTTTGAAAAAAAAATATGAATAAATATACGACTGGAAAATCTTTTTAATTTTTCGCTATCGATCAATGGCTATGGCTCAAAGCAGTGACCTCGTTTGAAAACATCCTCATGTTTCCTAATCATAATCTAACTGCGAACCCCTGATGAGTAGCATAATCATTTCGCCGCTGCTCGTGTACAAAATAAACCTGACAACGGAATCGTTGGATTTTTTTTCCTCTTTAATGAAGACGCATTTGATTGATTATCTTTCTATTGGTAGCCTGCGTGTGTGTGGCTGTATGGATTCCATTCGGTTATATTATTTTTCCATTAAATTACTAGAAATCAGTGCGGTATCTTTGAAAAGTATATTAGTTCAATTTACATGCAGCTCGTATCGTTAAACTTCGAAAAGCCATCATCTGCGAATGTACTCGTACCTACGACTACGAATCAAACGAATGAAAAAACTTGTGTAATGCAATTGCCTACACACGACGCCGTAAATACGAATATTTCAGGTGAATTAAACGGGCAATTTAGCCAACACAGAGGATCTCGTGTAGTATAACTGGTTAAAGTCAGGCACTCGTTTGAAACTTTAATAAAACTAATGCTGCGAAGCGACTCGATCGTGTCTTAAAATTCATACCGTTCTCATATCTATGCTTTTGCTTTTCAAGAACAATACTCAGTATTATTTCGAGATAATAAATTAAATTATATTTTAGGGTTTGTGTTTTTAGAAAATAATTTTCTTACGCTTACCTATAGCTACCTTTTGGATCGAAGATGTGTGTTTTTTCTTTATCGTACTCGCGAGGTTTGAGCTCATCAACGTGATTTTACCTTGTTCGCTTTCATATTTTGTACGTAGGTTTACTATTTAATAAGCGCTTGAAAGCAAACGTAAAATAAGTTATCGAACTTTTCGCCACGTTGATGATGGTTTAGTATGAGTATATGAAATTTCATCATGCTCTAGTGTTTTAGTTTATATATACCTGCGAGTACGTTGTAGTAGGTATTTTCGAGAGCGTCGAAGCTGAAAAAAAAATACTAGGTACGTGAGGTTTGAATTTTAAACAGATGAAAGTCGTGTACTTTATAATTGATCGGGTTCTCACGTTCGAGTAGGAATTAAATTTACTGAGGGAAAAAAATACAACGAAGACGTGATCTTTTAGATATGAACTCGCACGCTGTGTATAGGATTTCATAAGCTCGAGTCGAATAAAAGGTGTAAAAATTTTATCGAAGGTAGAAGCTGTATTGATAGGTTACGTATATTAGTCAGTTTTACATACCTATACGATGTCATCTTACTTGTACTATATTTAGGATTCCGTAATCTCATTATTTCTCATCATTCATCGTAATTTTACATAAAGGTATACGAGTACCTACGTAGGTGATTTTTCTATATGAAAATGTATGAACAAGGCCAAAGTGTAACTCATCGGCTTGAAATCAATCAAATATT
This sequence comes from Planococcus citri, assembly GCF_950023065.1. Classification (NCBI taxonomy): domain Eukaryota; kingdom Metazoa; phylum Arthropoda; class Insecta; order Hemiptera; family Pseudococcidae; genus Planococcus; species Planococcus citri. Next base: position 42,222,459 of record NC_088680.1, on the reverse strand, counting down.
CCAAAGCTGTGAAATCTCGAATAATGCATATTTCGTGTTCTGTTCAAGCATGTATTATTTTTTTGAAAGGGTTGTTTTTCTTACATCATTTCTGCGAGTGACCTTCCTTTCCACATTGATTTACAGCCATCTTCGGATTGTTTGTGAAAAAGTGTCGTGTTGAATATGATATAATCTGGAATACTTTATCGTGAGCAAATGAATGGAAGTAGGTATGTAGATTCTAGTTGAAGAGTAAAATTGAGTAACTATAAAATTCAATATTTTGTTTGAAAAACAGAAACAGAATGTTTTAACAAATAACAGGCTCTACCATCGAGCCATCCTGGAAGCTCCAGCGAACTTTCAATTTTCTCCACGAACCGTTTTAGGCTTCACGTCTTCAGATCTTGCTCAAGATTTTTTCATAAATTCTAAAAAAGATTGTTGCTCCTCCCACCCGCCTTCCAGTTGATGGAGAAGGATTTTTATTGCTTTTCTACAGCTCCAATTTTTTGTTTCAACTTTCAAAGCTCAATAATTATTATTACGTAACTAGTCCTGAAAATATGTAATATTAAATCTCCGAACCGAATTGTGCCAATTTTCGGTCATTTTGGAGTCTTCAGTAGGATTTTCAATATCTACCTCCAAAATTTTTTGAATTTCTTACAAAAAGTTTTGAAATTAATTGTAGTAACTGAAAATCGAGTTGTTTTTTTATTTTCGACCTGTTAAACGAGTTAAGTTGATTTTTCGAATTTTGGCAATTTTTTGAAAATGACTGAAGTAGCCCAATTTACTGACAAGGTTTTCACAAAATAAATGGCAAAATGAAAATCTGACAATAACAACTTAATTATTCTCCAGCACACGGGAATCGTTCCAGAAAGCGCGCTGTCATCAATTTCTGGTTCTGTAAAGTAGGTGAGATGAACTCTTAGACTCACTCGATTGAAAAATAGTCGATTTTTAGAAATAGATAATGTCACAAAACAAGGAAATTTCAAGAAGTTAAACATATTTTCCCGAAAATTTTTAGCAATTACCCACAAGGATTTTGATCAAATTTAATAAATTTTTCAAATCTTTGAAAAGGTAGGAAAATTCTTGGGATTTATTTCTTGAATTTTCTTGGGATTTCTTGAGATTATGAAGCAGTCTTGAGATTACAAGAAAAATCTTGCATCTTGAGATAAATCTTGAGGGTTGGCAACACTACGAATATATTCTAACATGCCGAGTCGTTTTGAAGGTGATTTCAAGCTGTTCTAGAGCCTCCAGCCGTATTTTCGAATTTCTCAAAAAATAACTTTCGATTTGCTTTTTACGTACAAAATTATAAATTTATTACCTAAGAGAATTTTATTATGTAGATGTTGAATTGAGATTGCAGTTGAATGTAGATTTTTAAGAAGAATTTTGCCTTATATGAAATAAAAATCAAGTTTCACGTTGAAGTTTTTTGAACATTTTTTGTTTCCATTTGTGATTTACAGCTATCATGTATTAGATAAATACTTAATTTGGTCCAATTTCAAATTGAGATTAAAGCGCCGCAAAGTAAATTTTGAAGGAGGGGTGAAGCAAACCAATTTGACTGTAATGACCCCCTTTGTCCTGTGGTCGTTTCGCCCCTGTCTTTAAGAACAATTTTATTTCACTCAAAATAAAAATCAAATTTCATTTCAAATTTTTCAGATAATATTTCTGTTTGATTTTCAGTTAAAATTAAAATACCTACACCTATATTTACCTACGTACAGAAAAAGTGCTTTGAGTTTTTCAGAAAAAATTTATTTGTCAAAATGAAAATTTTTTTAGTTTTCTATTTTATTTCAAGTTGAAATTAAAATTTGTCAAGAATTTGAAGTGTAAATTCAAATTAGCTGTAAATTCTTCAGAAAAAATTTGATGTAATTGAAATTAAAATCCTGTGAACATTTTTTGGGTGGGGGGAAGGAGGAAGGGGAAATTTCCGTCAGATTTTTGATTGAAATCAAAACTCTTCACAGAAAATTAAATGAGTCGGAATTCGATGTGAATTTCAAATACAATTAAAATTTGCCAATATAGGTATGTAAGTACAAAAATAGTTCACTCAAAAATTCAATTTTCGGGTGAAAGTTTGATTTAATTTGAAATAGAAATTCAGATTCGGCCATCAAATTCATCACGATTACCTACTTATATTTTTTGAATGTTTGATTATTTACTTTTTCGACCATAAAATAAAATTTAGCTCCCATTTCTAGTCACAATATCATTGTTACAGGTGATGAAAAAAATATAATGCTAAAATGTTCTCAAAATGCCTATTCACGGATATTTTGCTTTACTTATGGCATAATATTGCATACTTACCTACTTTTCCTACTATATTTCATTAAGTAACAATTAATCAGCGAAACGTTTATCAATCGAAAATACTTTTAAAAAGCAAAAATTCCGCCAACCAAAAAAAAAAACTTACAAAAAAACAAAAAGAATTGTCAACAAAAATCTGATATTCTAAACTTCTTGGAGTACAATTTACAATATGTACACATTAAAAAAAAAAAAAAAGTCGTGATATCCATCAAAAATACTTTTAAAAAGCAAAATTACCGCCAACCAAAAAAAAAAAAAAAAAAAAAAACTTGCAAAAGGAATTGTCAACAAAAATCTGTTCATTAAGTAACTTTAATGAAAAAATTCATGATATCAAAACATCGCCAAGCAATTTTCATTCAGCAGTTGTGATCAGGAATTGATATGGAATTTCAAATTAATTTGGTACTTACTGAAATAAAATATCCATAAGTTTGAGAACTGAATTGAAAAACCGGACCGATAAATTCCGCCGGCGCTTGGCCCGGTTTTTCAATTCAGTTCTCAAACTTATGGATATTTTATTTCAGTAAGTACCAAATTAATTTGAAATTCCATATCAATTCCTGATCACAACTGCTGAATGAAAATTGCTTGGCGATGTTTTGATATCATGAATTTTTTCATTAAAGTTACTTAATGAACAGATTTTTGTTGACAATTCCTTTTGCAAGTTTTTTTTTTTTTTTTTTTTTTGGTTGGCGGTAATTTTGCTTTTTAAAAGTATTTTTGATGGATATCACGACTTTTTTTTTTTTTTTAATGTGTACATATTGTAAATTGTACTCCAAGAAGTTTAGAATATCAGATTTTTGTTGACAATTCTTTTTGTTTTTTTGTAAGTTTTTTTTTTTGGTTGGCGGAATTTTTGCTTTTTAAAAGTATTTTCGATTGATATCACGACTTTTTTTTTTTTTTAATAATGTACATTATCATAAATTATTTTTTTTAAATAATGTACATTATCATAAATTATTAATGGGAATTCGGGTACACTCCAAGAATTTTAGAATATTTGTTAATTAAATCACAAAGTTTCTCACTAGAAGAACACTACCGAACCGATATGAGTCAAATTTCGTACATTGATTTAAATTAGGGTATTATTTCAAAATATAACGTTGGTTATTTAAAAAAATCATTTTTGACTCCCTTTTTCACAATTTTAAAATTGCTTTCCCCCATAAAACCCCCCAAAAATGAAAATTTCTCGTTTTACCGTAGAAAAGGGTCATCTACATTATATTCGGTATCATTTTGCAAAATTTCCAGCAAATCGGTTCATTTGGAGAAGCTGTAGCCTTGTCAACCGAAATTTAAGCATCAAATTTCATGAATATTTTCATTTTTCACTCTCAATCACCCTAAAAATAAAAATTGTTTGCTGTACCATAAAAAAGGGTCATCTGCATCATATTTAATACTACTGTGCAAAATTTCAAGCAAATCGGTTCAATTGGAGGAGCTGTAGCCTTGTCAACGGAAATTTTCATGAATTTTCATGCTGAAATTTCCGTTGACAAGGCTACAGCCTCTCTTAATGAACCGATTTGCTTGAGATTTTGCACATTGATAGTGAATATGATGTAGATGACCCTTTTTTATGGTACAGCAAACAATTTTTATTTTTTGCGTGGTTTAGAATGAAAAATGGAAATAGTCATCACGAAATTTCATGCTTAAATTTCCGTTGACAAGGCTACAGCCTTTCCAAATGAACCGATTTGCTTGAAATTTTGCACAGTGATGGCGAATATAATGTAGATGACCCTTTTCTACGGTACCGCGAAAAATTTTCATTTTGGGGGTGTTTTAGGGGGGAAAGAAATTCTAAAATTAAGAAAAAGGGGGTCAAAAATAATTTTTTTTCAAAACTGACGTTGTATCTAGAAATAACTCATTAATTTACACCAGTGTACGAAATTTGACTTGAATTGGTTCAGTAGTTTTCTCTTGACACGAAGATTAGTGATTTCAAAAATTACCCCAAAATGCTAACTTTGGGTATTTCAATCTACATCATTTTTTACCGTAGAAAGTTTGTAAGTATACCAAATTAAAGCTCTCGTTGATGTCAACAACATATCAAAAAATCAGATTCGTGCGTTTTTTTATTCGCGAGAAATTCATCATCGAAAATACGCTTAGTTGTTCAGGGAATGTAAGCAGTAAGTGGCCGGACTGTCATCGCGTTTGGTATTATCGTTTTTGGTTTTTTTTGTGTTCGTTTTTTTTTCTTGCTTGGCGGGGCAGTCCGACCGGACTGCTTGATTATGTCGGTTTGAATTCTGCTTCACTTGCTGTTAATATCGATACTCGTTTTAAAAATCACTATCAGAAACAGGCATAGGTATATTTGTACGTACTTTTCATTATGTGTGGATTCAATTGTAATCGAGTACGAGTATTTTGAAAACATTGGTAAAAATTAATGATTAATTTTAGGTATGCCAATAAATAACTACCTAACGTGAAAGCCAAGGCAGCTTCAATTTTTTCTCAATCGAGAAAATGTTTGAAAAACAAACCTATATATAGGTGACCTGTAAAAGAAACTAAAAAGGTAGGCTACCTAACAAACGTTAAAAGATTTGAGAAATTTTCTCATCACATAATACCTATTGGTCTATTACACACCAGCACGTAATCGACTTGCCAACTCAGCGAATTCTGCAATGAAATTTTTCAATTGGTAGAAATTGTTGTCTAAATAATATCGGACGAGCTATGATAGGTAAGTCTAAATTTCCGAGCAAATACACACCATTGTGGCTCGAATTGTACCGTTTGATGATGCTGAGGTGGTAGTATATCCTTGTGCAGTTAAACAATTGAATTGAGTCTATACTACACTACAATGTACAACCTTCTGTATGCCTGTGTATAACCAATCCATCAAGATAAACTTTACCAACGAACGGATAAACAAGGGTCGTATCAAATTGTATCTTCGATGTTTAATCTCCTTGGCTCGTTTGTTGGGGAGCGTCGTCGTTATAACTGAATTTTAGTGATAACTAAGGGTCGACAGGGGGTTCGTAAAATTAATGTTTACACTGTTGTTCAACTTGCCAGAAGTTAATGATGTGTGCGATATAATAAAGTGACCGGCTAAATTTTAGTCCTGTTGCGTTTCGAGTTGGCTGGCCAGTAGACCAACGTGTTTCCAGTATAATTTACGCCCTTTTTGATAATTAAATTACACCGTCCGATGGATATTTTAATAAGAATCGCGAAACGTTCTATCGAATTAAATATATCGAGTGGCCCGCGATGAATTTTTTTGCACCCTAATTTCAAAAGCTCTAACAACAACAACGTTTACAACAACCCTGACGCTAATTAAGTCGTATATATTTAAAAGCGTCTGTCGACCCAATTCCCCACCTGAGCCTCGATTCACCAAAACCAATAATAATCGAATAACGTGTACTTAGTGTATTGTGTGTAGGTATAAGCATGTAGTAAAAGGAAAATTTGATGAGATTTCACCGCGCGGTTTTTCAACGTTTATTCGATGGTGAGAAAAACACGTTATTTTCCCCCCGTCCCTCCCTATGCACTCATCATTTGCCTCTATTTTCTGCCGATTCATATTCGGTAATTGATTAAGTGTATAAAAATCAACCGACCTGAAGCTGACAATTTAATTTCGCGAGTGAGTTATTGTTTCTAGCACGACAAGCTGTGTAGGTAGGTAAAGTACGGGTACCTATCGCCTCAAAGGAGCTATACATCTAAAAATAATCCCAGTCTTTTCACACGTACGAGTAGCTACCATTTAAAGTATAAAACCGCCAATTCGACAAGCGTGCACGCGTTATTCGTCTATATTAAATTTCGCACCCGCGAAAGTAACTTAATAAAATGTATACTCGGTGGAGTCGACGATCACACCCGAGCAACAGATGCTTCAGCGACGATAAATTTCATCGTTGTGTGCAAATTGAATAAAAGCTACGCATATTCGCATGTACTTTTCGTCAGCCTATTAAAGAATATCATTGTCGTACTGGGTGTTCCATCAATGGTAACGATGGAGAATAAATTCATCTGGAAATGAGGCAACTAAAATATATAAGCTCGTGTTAATTGCTTTGCAGATTCAGAAAGTTAAAGGAGTAAAATTACAACGTGATAATATTCATTCCTAAAATTTAATCAACATACTGAGTAGCATACTTATTTAAAACTCTTCAAGATTGCCGATCGTTGTGCTCCTTCAATTTCAAGTATTGGCAACTTAATTTACGTAGGTGTAGTTTAGGTTGCTCTATTATTAGACAAATTAACAGAACACCCGGCAAATATAGGTACGTATAATCTACCTTGGGATAATATGGGTCCCCAAATACTACCTACGTAAGTCCTACATGTACTCGTATTATAAAATTACACATTATACGAATTTAAACCTACTCATCGTCTGGTTTTAGCTAGAAAAAAATTAATTCTATTATGGTCACGGTGTTTTTGGAAAATACATACGTACAACGAGATATTTCGTTACATCTTTTCCGCATCCTGGTATACGTTGAGTGATTAATCTTCTCTATCTTTCCAATCCATTTCTGTATATTTTCTTCCCGCGAGAGTGTTTCCTCACATATATGTAGGTAGAGGTAGTCAATTCGCTACACATCTTACACACCTACAAAATTCGAAACGATACGCCACCATTCCAGATACACGAAACCGTGTAGGTACTTATGCTTTACTCCCAAAACGTAATCCCTATTCGCTCAAGCACGAAGATTCTACTCGTTTTAAATTTTTAATCGGTCGTATTCGTCATCTTAGCCGCTTAGTAGTGCTCGCATTTCGTCATTCGAGCTAATTAAATTTTCATTCAATATACCACGACCTAATTCTCATTACTATAGAATTAATACGTAGGTATCCGATGCTGTGCAAGTCTAAAAGTCCGTTTTACAAAAATTTTAAAATTAATTTTTACCTGCTAAATCAACTCACTGTTTGTCACGCAAATAACTGCAATTTTCGAATAATGCTTTGCCGGGTGGGATTTGAAGAATTTAATCAAGAATGCTTTAAAACTCCCACATCCAGAATTTCAGCAAGCCAAATTGATTTTTAGATTTTTGACTTGAAAATCCAAAATTATACATGGAAAAACGCCTCTGAAGAGAATCCCCCAAAATCATATCTCCAAGTCCTCAACTTTCATCACCCCCCCCCCCAATGACCATTTCCCCGAATTGATTTTTTTATAGGATAGGTACTTTTTTTCCAGACCAACTACCAATACTAAATTCAGGAATCCAATTTGCGAATTAATATTCCCCAAACAACCGATATCCTGAATGAATGTTCCTCTAAAAATTAATTTCCATATGTAAGAATTTTTTACAATTTTAGTACCTATGTAGTAACATTAAACTTTCAAGCGGAGTCTTCCTAAGCGATTTAGATAAAGGTAGGTTTTTTAACAATTTTGGAAAATAAAAAAAGACATAAGACTCTTGGGCAAATGATTACCGAAAAATAGTTCTTTTTAGAATTTTAGCAAAAAAAACCTAGGCTATAACATTCCAAAAACCAATTTTTTAAAAATTTTGGTTAAAGATGTGTTTTTTTACAATTTTTCTAAAAAATAGACTTTTATTGCAATTCTGAAAAAAAGTGAGTACTGCGGTGTTTTGATAAAAAACGGATTTTTGTTTGCAATTTTGACAAAAACGATTTCTTTGCTACAAAAAAGTAAAAATTTTTAGTTTTGTCCAAGAAAAGAGATTTTTGCATTTTATGGCAACAAAAACATGACTTTTTGACAAATTTGGTGGAAAAAACAGGTTTTTTTGACAATTTTGACAATTGTTGACAAATCCTAGACTTTTTTTACACACCAAAAAAAAAAATTACAAAAAAGTACAATTTTTGCAACTATGATAGAGTGAAATCTGTAATTATTGGGAATTGGGATAGAGAGGTAATTATTATAATTTTTGCCTAAGGTGGTTAAGATAATTTTCATTCCCTAGAGAGTGAGATTTATCTACCCGATAGATGGTTGAGTCGGAGAGCTTTTAGAATAAAACCAGATCGCCCTATACACATCAATGATCAAATTACTATTTGTGGTCTAAACGCAAATAAATAGATATCTCCAGACATGTCAATATTATTTATTCGTCGTAAAAAGTACAAATAAGAGGAATCCATATAAAATACTTGCAGATATTTTATAGTTAAGAAGGAGACAGCTCCCATTAGACGACTCGCGTTAGTGAATCAAGCATTAATTAAAATGATATTTAAAGGTTTATATACATTTTATACCAGGGATGGAAGAGCCTTGAATTCAGGGCTCCCGCTCTTGACTCTGGCTCAGCTCCCCGCAAGTTTCAGCTCTGGCTCGCTCTTGGCTCTTGGCTCTTTTTCTTTACATGAGCTCTTTGGCTCCTTGCTCGCTCCTCAATTCTTTCCGACTCCACTCTTTGACTCTCGGCTCCCTCTTCCAATTTCTCGGCTCCCACTCCAGCTCCAGCTCTGGCTCTTGGCTCTTTAAATTAGAGTTCAAAATTTGTGAAAAACGATGAAAAAAATGAAAATACACTGCATTTATTTTCATTTCATTTCTCAATGAGGAAACAAACTTAGAAATTCTTTATTTTCTTCACAAATGTGAGTTAAAAGTTGAATTTTTGATAAAATTGTGCGCATTTTTCAACTTTTTTCTCTACTTTTAGGGAGCCAAAGAGCCTGAAAAATTTTGTGGGCTCCCACTCAGCTCTGGCTCTTTCCAGGTTAAAGACTCCTTATGATGATGGCTCTCTTGAGTAAAATAAGGAGCCCTTTTGCAAGAGAGCTCTTGATGTTTTTCTGCACTTTCATTTATTTGACTCTTGGCTCTGGCTCTAGCTCCTCAAAAAATCCAGCTCATTCAGACTCTGGCTTCGGCTCGCTCCCGGCTCTTCCATCCCTGTTTTATACCTATCATGCACATGGGCTAGGTGCGCACATGTTGCAGATGGGTATTCATTAATCAACTAAGATGAAATTGCAGTTGAATAGCTTTGAGTCTTGCGACTCAACGTTACCTTAATGCCAAATCCGAGTATGTCCATACAAAAAAGTACGATTTTACGCATCACTGATAAGGTTCGGATATGCTCGGAAGGGTTCGTTGAGTTCTGTTTGAACATCGGTCAGCTTTGTACATCTTCGGTGGTGCATTTTAACTGTACTCAGATGCAAATTTTTCAATTCAGGGCTTCCCAGAGTCTTATCAGTGACGCAAAACGACGATGTTTTTTTGGATGGACATACTCGGATTTGGCATTAAGGTAACGTCAAGGTATGTGCCATTTCATCACTTACCTACACTGTTCTCATCTTGTGCCTCTCCTGTGATCCACTCATACTAAGATCGGCGATAGACTTGGGTTATGTAGTTCAATATAAAATGATGGCTGGCAGGATCGGAGTATAACATGATTGCATCAAAGTTGATTAAATTTGTCAAAACGATTATTTTATCACAAATTATCCACAGAATTGTGGGCAAAAACTGGTAATGAGGGGAAGAGGTTAGAACTCTTCTGCCTATTTATTTGAGAAAATACACGTTTTGGTGACGTTAGTACCAACGAGCTCGAGATATTGGCACTAAGTGAAGTTGAGATCTCGCAGCGAGCACCACGATGGTACTGAGCTCGCTGCTTTTAGGGAGGGTTGAATAGTTCCCACATTCTCGTACTTCCAGTACACATAAATCACCCACGTCTGCAATGTACATAAATCATGTACATCTTTAAAGAGGGATTACATTAGCTAAGATGATTAAGGCATATATCACTCTCTCAACTTGGCAAAAAAAATAGATTTTTTTGAATTTTTACAAAACAGAACAACTTTTTGCGACAAAAAATCATGATTTCTTGAAAAATTTTGAACAAAAAGGACATTTATCCTCAATTTTGGGAAAAAAAACAAAACTTCTTGACAATTCTAATTTTTTTTGGCAATTTTGACGAAAATAGATTTTTTACAGCAAAATATTTATCACTTTTTTTCAATGTTTAGCATAATGTACCACTGTATTTGAGTGTATTGCCAAAAATTGCGGTTTTTTTTGCGAAAAATTCGGAAAAGTCTCACTTTCAAATATTTTACTAGAACGTTCTTGGTGGTTTTGAAAAAACAGATTTTGCAATTTCCACATAAAAAGCAAATTTTTTGGAGACAAAAAATACTTATGGCTAAATTTTGTTTAATAAAATGGGATTTTCTCCATTTTTGGCAAAAACAACACTCTGGCAATTTCAATCACAAAAATCTTTTTTGTGGAGGGGGAAGGTCCTTACTGATTTGTTTGCAATTTTGGCACAAAAAACCATATTTTTGGGACAAAAGAATATGCGAGACATTCTAGAAATTTTAACCAACAAAAAGAATTTGGGACTGATTTTTTTTTGGAAATTTTGGCTCATAATAAGTATAGGTTTTTTTGGGGGGGGGGGAAGAATTCCAAGATTTTTTGAAAATGACTCTCAAGATTTTTCTAGAAGAGGGGTTGGCAACACTGGAATTAGCGTAGTAAGGGAACTGTGTCAACTCACGTTCGATTTCGCTATTTGGCTCACTGAGAGTTCATCTCACCCACTTCTTGGGACCATTCATTGGGTGAAATTTCTTTGGAATTTCAACTTTTAAACATCTGTCGGAGGCTTCACAATTGCTCTCAACAGTTCGAAACCGTTTTAAGCCATTGGAGGGGCTCGGAAATAGGGGACATGGTAAATTTTTTCTTCATTTTCAGTTTCATGAAATTTTGATTTTTTTTACATTTTTGACCTCTTCAAAAATTTGCCTAAAATCGAAAATTTCGCTTAGCCCTTGAAATTTAATTTTGTTCCTTTTTCTGTCCAATGCAAAGTTATTCAACGATCCTGCTTGCTATCGAATGTTCAACCCCCCTCCCCTTCTCAACCCATCTTCTCAATTTCCAAAAATAAACAACATGGAATCAAATGATTGTTTGACGTATATATTTGACCTCCAAAGAGGATTTCCGCAATCTCGATAACTCGTCTAAAATCTCAACCACTATAAGCTATACCCGGCACTTCAGCCAAAAAGCATAGCTCAGCGTTTCTAAACCTTAAACCTCAAATCATCTTTGCTCTGCTATATCGAGAGGTTTTAAAATGCACGAACACGAAACCAATCCGTCAAGAATACATACTTAGATTTATATATAGACTCGTCTGCAGTAGACAATTTCCATAGCCATAATAATTATCGGTCGATGGATAAAATTGATTGGATGGCGCAGGATGATCCTTTCTGCAAGCAGAAGTGGCGTGCCCGAGAAATGGCAACGTGATTACGCAGCGTACCTCTCACCTTATTACGTTAATTTGAATAATGATTGGTTTTTGATAAATGTGCTCGTTTTAATGTGACATTTTAGGAACGTTTGCTGTTGTCTGTGTTACCGAGGCATGTGGCGATGGAAATGAAAGCCGACATCGCTGGAAAACCTAAAGATACTATGTTTCATAAAATATACATTCAGAAACACGAAAACGTCAGGTATGTGACAGTTGTATAGTGATATATGACCTCAAAAATATTATAATTAATAAAATATATAGACCATATAGAAAATATGAATTCACGATAGGTACCTACCTATACATAAATGCTTATAAATTTAGCCGCTTATGAGGTACAGAATGTGACTGATATGCTAATGAATTCGGATGATTATTATTACCTACAATATGTTCCTTCCTATATGATCGTATAGTACTTGTTTATATTTTGAATTTGTTTGTTGTATTATTTGGAGGACGTTGGCCACTAATACGAATTTTTTTCATTCAATTTTTACAGCATCCTATTCGCTGATATTTGCGGCTTCACCTCGTTATCAGACCAATGCACCGCCCAAGAATTGGTTAGACTGCTAAATGAACTGTTTGCTAGGTAGGTAATTAGAGAAAAACACATTCTACTGCCTTGAAATACATCAAGTTAGTATAAAACTACACGAAAGTATTTAATCAGCTTTAAAGCAATCGTGTTTTATGAATTTGGATTGAATTTCTATGCGGAAAATAGGTCAACGTCGAAGTTTTAATTAAACCTTTGACACAGTTCGTCTTTTGGGTGAAATAATATTTTGCGAGAGGAAATTTTCTACAGTTGGTTGTGATATACGACGACGACGACTGGGTATCTAACTACCTACCTACGAATAGGTACATTTAAAACGAAAAAATACACACTATACGTTTAGAAATTGAATTTTTTTAAAGTCGCAGTTAACGATAATAAGATTGATGAAAATTTATTTTTCGAGAGTGCTGCATAATTAGCTAGCGTAAGTTTCGTTGTTGGCGAAATTTCATTTATTCCGTATTAATTAACAGAATGACGTGAAAAACGTGTGTAATCTCGAAACGATAACGTAAATGGTACTCGTTTATATTGTCTAGTTTAATTTGAGCATTCGTGTCGTGTTCCGGTGAGCAGGGTATATTAATCTAATAGGTACCTTTCTACCCATCTGCAATACCTATTAGAACTCGCGCAGATTTTCATTTCAAGCTTAAAGAATTAGGTATCAACAAAAGTTTTCCAGAGTATTGTTTTGTTTCTTTTTACTCGACGAATTTTTAAGAAGATTTATCAAAATATAAAATATTTCAAATTATTTTGACAAAGGGTACCCCCCGATAAGATAGGCAAAATGCCCTTAACCTCAGATTTCGATGAAACTCACAGGGTATGTTTAGTACCCCCAAAAAATAATTTTGGGCCCATAGCCCGCTCCCCACCCCACCCCCCTCAGCCAGGGGGGTCAAAAAACGCGTTTTTCAGGGGAAAAATTCTGTATCAGCGCGTAATTAAGATAAATTGATTCTGTAAACGAATATAGTTAGAGGATACATGGGCGTACCTCCCTGAATTTTTTCAGAATTTTTCATCACACGGGGAGAGAAGGGGGGACAAAAGAAAACTATAAATCGACATTACTCCGGAACGAAAAAACATACCAAAACGATTTTTTCGTCAAATATGTATCTTTAGGTCTACTTTCTATAGAAGTCATCACCCGGCCATTTGGAGTGGTGGGTCAAGCTCAAAAGCTCAAAAAACTCTCAAAAAACCACGTTTTTTGCGTTTTTCTCCAAAAATATGGACAAATGGCGGAAATCTAAGAGAACCAAGTTGTTCAGCGTGAAATTTTACCTCAGAATTGTGTAATTGAAAATTCATTTACACCGCATGATCGTAAAACTACATGCGCAGAAGTATTTGTGCTTACATCAAGATAGCTGAAAGGGTATTCCTGGGTAAAATAGGTGAAATGTCCCTGTCCTCGGATTTCTGAAATTTTGATGAAACATAGTTGGGTACCATTTAAAAAAATGTCGGAGGCAAAAAATCCCCCCCCCCCAACCTCCCCTTGCTCATAATAGCGAAAAAAGGGCCTTTTTCGGGGAGAAAAAATCCATGCTTCAACGAGTTTTGACAAAAAAATCTGTATTCACTCAAAATACTTGAAGGAGATATGATTCTAGCAACTTGAATTTTCTTCAAAAATTGTGGGCCCCCCAGGGGAGATATATTGACAAAAGAAAATTTGAAACCGCCGTATCTCCGAACCTAATTTAAGTACATGAAATTTTTTTTTCAAAAATGTATCTGCATGAGCACTATAATTGGTATTTTTTTTTCAAATTTTCCCTCCAGGTAGGCCATCTTCAAAAACTCAAAAAACACTCAAAATTGTGCTTTTTTGTCACAGCACCACCAAAAAAAGCGATCCATAATTTTGGATGCTGGCCTCCAAAAACAATAAGAAAACCAACTAACTTCTTTAAGGCTACCTATTCTAATTTTTTGATGAAAAATGGTCAACTTTGGGCGGGGATTGTGCCAAAACTATAGAACGGATTTTTCTAGGGTTTGCTTTCAAAAGCGAGGGTATGTCGAGATATTTTTGATTCAGGACATTTGATGGCTATAATAGGGAATTGGATGGAGGTACTTTAGACGCTCACATCCCTGTTGTAAAAGCAAAATTAGAAAATATGGCTACATACCCTCGATTTCATAGATGAATCAGTATTGGTGAAAAAAAATTGGAAGAATTTTGAAAATTCACGGAGAAATTCCCGTCTGAAGTTTAGATGGGAGCGGGTCGCGGGACATAAGCACGACTAAATTCGTTCAATCGATTACATGCAGTCTTACGAACGAATGATGAAAATAACGAACAAATCGGTTTCATATTTCGACCGGTTGTCAAATTAGAATGCTCTCCGCAGAGTATACCCTTAAACTCCAATTTTTTGGCCATAGGCACCCCCTCTCCAAATTTTAGGGCGAAAGTAGACAGACAATATGGGTATCATTATCATATGAACCGAACTCGCTGAACATGAATATGAAGTTTGATTTGCAGTTGGACCCTCCCAACGACCACATTGGGGAGAGGGGTTGCCCAAAAATTAGAGTTTTTGTGAAAAATGCTTCATTATAGCGCTATTTACGCCATGCAACTTCTTAATCAAGGTTTTCTTGAATTACAAGTAGCCTACTTTTCAAGTACATGGTATCTAACTCAAAACTATCAGAAAGGTTTCTTTTTGGTGTCGATGATTAAATTTTTATGTGAGTTACCAAGTACATTGAAAACATAGGTATTACCTACCTACGTACTATGTAGTAGATTGGGTAAATCACCAAAAAAAGAAAAAAAACTGGATTTTTACCAATTTTAGCAAAAACTGTCATTTTGAGTTGAAAGTTGTACAGAAAAATTCTGGCTCCAGAAATGTCCCCAAAGGGAAAACATGTGCCCTTAAAGTGGGAGTATTTTCGAAAAAACACGGTTTTTTCACTGTAGCCCCTGTACCCAATTTGTTTTGAGAAAAATGACGATCGACCCAGTCCTAAATGAATATATCTTAGATTCTGCGTCCATTCTATGCTATTATTTTAAATTGTTTTTGTCAATTTTGAAAAATCAACAAAAATTTAGGAATTTTTGCCAATCTTTATCAATTTTTTGAAACCTAAAATATTGTCATCACTGCGTTCCAAAATATTTCCTCAGTTTCAGAAATATATTATCTTTCAATATTTTTTCGTCATTATAGCGAAACTTTTGCGAAGAAAATATTTTCAAAACACCAACTACTAATACCCCCTCTCCAAAAAAAAAAAAGATTTACTTTTCAATTTTCTCAGTAGAACCCCAAAAGTGGCCTTGGATTTTGATGGCAATAGCATGGATTGGTGCAGAATCTCAAATACCTATGTAGGTACTTTTATTATACTGTCTCCTCCATATATTTTGAGTGAATACAGATTTTTTTGTCAAAACTCGTTGAAGCATGGATTTTTTCTCCCCGAAAAAGGCCCTTTTTTCGCTATTATGAGCAAGGGGAGGGGATTTTTTGCCTCCGACATTTTTTTTAATGGTACCCAACTATGTTTCATCAAAATTTCAGAAATCCGAGGACAGGGACATTTCACCTATTTTACCCAGGAATACCCTTTCAGCTATCTTGATGTAAGCACAAATACTTCTGCGCATGTAGTTTTACGATCATGCGGTGTAAATGAATTTTCAATTACACAATTCTGAGGTAAAATTTCACGCTGAACAACTTGGTTCTCTTAGATTTCCGCCATTTGTCCATATTTTTGGAGAAAAACGCAAAAAACGTGGTTTTTTGAGAGTTTTTTGAGCTTTTGAGCTTGACCCACCACTCCAAATGGCCGGGTGATGACTTCTATAGAAAGTAGACCTAAAGATACATATTTGACGAAAAAATCGTTTTGGTATGTTTTTTCGTTCCGGAGTAATGTCGATTTATAGTTTTCTTTTGTCCCCCCTTCTCTCCCCGTGTGATGAAAAATTCTGAAAAAATTCAGGGAGGTACGCCCATGTATCCTCTAACTATATTCGTTTACAGAATCAATTTATCTTAATTACGCGCTGATACAGAATTTTTCCCCTGAAAAACGCGTTTTTTGACCCCCCTGGCTGAGGGGGGTGGGGTGGGGAGCGGGCTATGGGCCCAAAATTATTTTTTGGGGGTACTAAACATACCCTGTGAGTTTCATCGAAATCTGAGGTTAAGGGCATTTTGCCTATCTTATCGGGGGGTACCCTTTTTAATTCAATTTTGTTTGTTTGTCGTGTAGATTTGATCGTCTGGCTCAAGAACATCACTGTCTGAGGATAAAGTTACTGGGAGATTGCTACTATTGCGTGTCTGGTTTACCTGAACCGCGCCCTGATCATGCGCATTGCTGCGTTGAAATGGGTTTGGATATGATCGACGCTATCGCGCAAGTACCAATTTTATTTTATTCGCAGGATCGATGGCTAATGACGTATTTGCACCAAAAGGAGAAAATGGTTTTGCAAATCAAGTCCCATTCACTCAACCTTTCTACTTTGAAGACCTCTTTTATCTCTTGCAATGTAGCTTAATTGGTCCATTTTGTCTAAAAAATGTAATACTGAAGATTTTAGCCCAAAAAATCAATCACCTGTGCCACAAGCTTTTATTTTTTCTTGTGAAAATTAGCACGAAATATATCTAATCTGTTGGTCCGTACTTGCTCCATTTTGATGCATTTTGGATCTGAAGATGTTGAAGTGGAAGGGGCGAATAAGACTTCTTTCTCGAAAATTGGTGTCAAAAATGACATTAAAAAAATCGAAGATTCAGTATGATTTATGGGCAGACTCCACAATGCGACGTATTTCTATGTACATCATCGTGTCAAA
Organism: Planococcus citri; assembly: GCF_950023065.1. Lineage (NCBI taxonomy): Eukaryota > Metazoa > Arthropoda > Insecta > Hemiptera > Pseudococcidae > Planococcus > Planococcus citri. The sequence goes on along the minus strand of NC_088680.1, from coordinate 42,205,325 downwards.
AAACGAGACCTATTTTGAAAGCATTAGATTATATATTTTTTTCCTTCGTCATTTAAGTACGTATCTCATTTTAAAACGAAAGGAAAAAGCTCGTTAGAACGTGACGTGGCTATAAACATAAAAATGATAATTTACGATTAAATACCTACTTACTCGAGAATTACATTGGAAACTGTTGCGCAAGCGAATAAGTATAGTAAAGCAACATGGCGAAAACGGCAGCTAGAAATTAAATATTAAATGTGAAAATTACCCTTACCAGAGATAAAAAATTTCCCCTTAGGTACGAACATGAAGCATTTACCAAAAATTCGATATGGTTGAATAAATGTTCGTTTGATAAAACGTTGATCGGGTGAAATGAAAATAAAAGCAAAACCAGAATGTTCGCATGATTGCGTGAATAAAAATTTGAACCTTTTAAAAAGGGACGTCTTTTGAAGAACGAGACCAGTAATCGAGTGGAAATAAACGAAGCAGAAAGTCCTTCGTATATAGACGATGAAATGTAGATATAGCAGTACGAGTACATATAACTCTTGTATTAACTTGTATCAAATTTCCGTCAGACTGCGCTTATTAATCACTTAAAAGAATCATTTTTAGTACCAAAGTATACTCCACAACGATGTGGGAGATGGGAGGGAGAGACGTAGAAGGGTTTTTATTAATTTTTCTTGATTCGACGAAAGGGTGCATATAATTTTCATTTGAAGTATTTCGATGTCGTTTTATGAGACGATGGCGTGATTAAATAAGTTTATGTATAAGGAGTTAGAGTAAAAGAAGCGTGGTTTAGGAGATGAAAATATCGTAACTTTTATTTCCTTGGTAGTAAAGTAATTACTTAGATGAATTTGCATTGGCGTTTTTTTGAGACCTTTGCAATAATATTGTAGAAAGAATTTCTATTTTTGAAAATATGACCAATAATTTTTGGCGCCATCACTTCAAATTGTTAAAATTTCAGCGTAAAAAAAATGTTAAAATGACACATATACTCTTCATACCTCTCTAACTGTTTGGAAGCCAGACACAGCAGACTAGAAATTAAACAAAAGACATTGCCACGGGCGATGCTGCATAATGGAGGACAAATTTAATGTTAGATGCATCAAGTTGAGATCACAGGTAACTGGTGGGGCAGAATAGTATCCTCATGGCAATTGGCAACTTGGCAAGATATATGTATGTGACGTCGCCTGATAGGTTGCGCAATTACTATAGAAACTGGAGATAAAGTTGGAGCAACATCATATAGGTGGTGAGGCAGGGCATTATTATTCTCGTGGCAAGGTATAAAGCCTACCATTGATGGGTTGCTAATTAGGTACAAACTTGGGACAATAGCACAAGAGAAAGGCAGAACAGAATCCTCTTGGCAAGGTATAAAGCATACCCCCCTGGAGAGTTGCATTAATTCGGATCCCAAGAAAAAAAAATATGTTGGAGCATCTTCACCAAATTTGTTGAAGACTTCCTTTTTGAGTTGAATGTTCCTCAGAAAAAATTTTAGCATCAAGGGTGCTCCTCCTGGAAGACATATACGTATGTATCCTTACATAGAGGGGTCATTTTTGAAATAGGTTGTCTGTCTGAACTCTCAAGGTCACTGACCCACCTGTAAAACTTTCCAAGGTCGTCTGTTCGCCCCTCTTAAGGCCATTGGCCCGTTGGTAGGCTTTCAAAGTCTGTCTGCCTGCCAGTCCTCTCAAGGTCACTGACTCACTTTTATAGCTTCCCAAGGTCATGCATCTGCCTGCAGTCTGGCATATGAAGGTCATTGACCCACCAGTATGGCTTCCCAACGCTGTCTGTCTACCTGTCTAGCCTCTGAAGATCATTGACTCATCTGTCTGGCCTCTTAAGGTCACTGACTTACCTGTCTAGCCTCTTAAGGTTGTCTGTGTGCCAGTCTAGCTTCCCAAGGACCTGTTCGCCTGTGTTGTTTTTGTTTCTTTCTTTTATCCAGTGGACTGTCTAATTTCTCTTTTTGTGCCATCCCAGTATTTGAGAAACTTCATTCCCTCTTCGTCAATTGTTTGGTCCAGTTTGTCTGCATCAAAGTTTCCTTACAATCTACACATTCGCATAGATCATCAGCAGCCGTGTCATCTATATAGGTTGGATTTTGAGCATGTTGTTCCATTTCTCAGTCTAATATTAGCATTTTCCAGAGATTGTATTTCAGTTGGCTGCCATGAGGCAATGATTTGCTCATATTGATGGCTTGGTATAAATACCACGCAAGTCCAAAATCCTAAATTTTTCAGGAGAACAAAAAAACGTTTAAAACATTCATATTGTTATTTTTTGCAGTTTTATTAGATTGCATTATTATTTATTATATTTTAGAGGTCATAACAGTATGGCCTGATGATATTTTATAGGTTGATCAAATGTAATTGGTTGATTAAAGCGCTTTGAAAGGACATATGAGGTTTCTAGAGACGACATATGAGATTTTCATCATACCTACTTAAATGTATGACTTTTGTGGTTTTTAACAAGGACTTACAAGGTTTTCAAATGTACAATTGATGAAAGATGAAATTCTTGTACTTAATGTCGGACTTACATGTTTTTTAATGTTAGATTTTTGCGGATTAGAGCGCTAGGATGCATTTTAGACTTACAAGGTTTGTAAATTCGGATTCCTCGTTTTTCTAACAAAAGAATCCACAAAAAAAGCATTTTTGAAAGAACCTGGACCACGAGGTTTTTATAACTAGCCATCGATATATTCCTTCTTGACACTGTATTCCAGATTTGACACCGCTCGACTTTATTAGCAGGTGAGCACCCAATTCATTTACTTTTACTGTTCTCAGGAAACTGTGTTTTGATTTTAGTCTGCTCTCCAGTAATTTGTTGTAGCTGTATGTGGGGTGTAGGGGGTTGTGTGTTGCTTTAGTTTTTCCTGCTCTGGCAACCGCCTCCCTAAGTACTTCTGGTGGTGCAATCCCAGAGAGACAATACAGCGCTGTCAGTGGAGTCAGTCTGTGGCACCCTGTTTGTATGTATAAGGTCACTCTTAGATATTTGGGATAGTCCGTGTGATGTTGAGCTGTCTCTTGTCCTCACAGTTTCACTAGTGAAACAAGCAAGTTTCTGTCTTGGTTGGGTTTGGCCTCGGGTGGTTGGCTCTATAGTATTGCATCGAGTTCTTCTATTGCCTGATTCAGTGTGTCTTCCACATCTACAAATGTGTTGCATGGTGCTGTGAGTGCCTGGTTGTCTGCATAAAGAAAGTGACATGTAGGACCTCTGATTGGTTGGTCATTAGTATAGATATTAAAAAGAATGGGTGACACGACACTTCCCTTATGAAAAGGACCAATTAGGAGAAATATCAGGGGTAAGGCAGGGCAGTATCCTTGTGCAAAGATAAACAGCCTATATTCATCACATACTTTTCATCTTATTATTGGAGTGGGAATAGAATTTATTCCCAGCATAAAAACTGAAAAAATTCTGATTTTACCTTCCAATTCTTGGAACATCCTTATTGTACAAAATTTTCAAATTTAATCCGTCCAATCGCTCTGGGTGCGGAGAAGTTGAAAATCATCTCATTGTATGTATAGCCAGGTCTGCCATTGATCCTGTATGCGACAAATGTCGGTCGAGTAAACGCTTTATGGAAATAGATGTATTTTTCATCATATGTAATAAAGAACGATATGTGTAGGTTAGTGCGTGAAGTCATGGGTGTCAATGTAAATATGCGAGTAGGTATTCATACCGGACGAGTACACTGTGGCGTGTTAGGCTTACGCAAATGGCAATTCGATGTTTGGTCGAACGATGTAACTTTGGCCAACAACATGGAAAGCGGTGGCGTACCAGGGTAAGCGTATTAAAAAATATATCCCTTCGAAGTAACCCCTATGACCCTGCTCTCGTATTACTATATATCTACCAATACCTACTCGTATATTGTACACCTAGGCTATAATATTATTCAAAACTGATATATTATTTCAGTCGCGTCCATATAACAAAAGAAACGCTGAAATATTTGGACGGAATGTATAAAGTGGAGCCTGGTAATGGCGGAGAGCGTAATTCGTATTTAAAAGATCACAACATCGAGACGTTTTTAATTGTACCAGACGACGTTGGAATATCATACGTAAGCTCAAATAATACATTATAAATCTTCTCCCGTATGATTTTTTTTTTCATTTTTTTATTCTGCAATGTAGTTTGCAAACGAGTAGATACTAGGTATGACTTGTTTGTAAAAACAATTATGCAAATATCATTTTCGAAATGAAAAAAAAAGGTCGCTTTAAAAGAAAATGAAACTATACAGGGTGACAATTTATGGTAATTTTATTCATTTTTGTTGTTTTTTTCTCCTTTTGCACACGTTACAGTCGCGACATAAGCATAGAAAACCTAATTCAGGCTTTGCTCAAAATGGTAACCTGTCCAAGGAGTATAGAATTATGGGACATAACCCTCAATATTGCACTGCCAATAAGTAAGTGTGACGACTTCGAAATATTTACCTACCTACTTATTTTTATTTGTACTTTTTTGTTTATTTTTAATAAATAATAATTTATACTTTCAGTATGAATTACGAAGATTTAAAAGACGAAGTGAACGAGTATTTGTTGAGAGCCATCGACGCCAGAAGCATTGATCGATTGAGAACTCAGTATTGTCGTCCTTTTACCCTTTCGTTTAGGGATAAAAGTATTGAAAAAAAAGTAAGTACCTGGAGATTATTTCTGTTAGAATATCACTCAAAAATATGGTCATCTCCCTCGCTCCAAATCTTTCTGACTCAAAATGTTTATATCTCAAAATTTTTCTGTTTCGAGATTTTTTCCTTCTGAATAATTGGTACCTAAATATGTACTTGAGAGTCTGGAAATTCTTGGTTGATGATTTTTTGATCCCCGGATTTTTTTTGGTCTGGAAAATTTCCAATTTCGTGGTTTTCTCATCTAGAGATTTTTTTATAGGTAAGGTCAGCATTTTTCATCTGGAGATTTTTTGGTTCCAAATTAGTTTGTCCATTTTTTTGCCTCGAGATTTTTGATCCTGATTTTTCAGTCTCGTAATTTTGTGTCTGAAGATCCAGTTTTGAGCTTCTTTTCTCTCTGGTCTTGAGATTTTCTTGTTTTTTTGTGGGAGTGATTTTTCTGATTCAAGATTTTTCAGTTTCAGTGTTTTGATTTGGACATTTCTTTGTTTCAAGATTTTCCCCCTTAATTTCTTCAGTTTTGAGATTTTTTGATCTATAAATTTTTCGTCTTGAGATTTTTCAGCCTCCAAATTTTTTCTCTACATATGTCTTCAGATGTTTTCTTTGATGACTTTTTTAGATCTGCAGAATTTTTCTGCACAAAGATTTTTCAAATTTCTATGTTTTTCGGTTACGAAAAGATTTAGTCTGGCGATTTTCAGTCTCAAGATTTTTTTGCCAGAAGATATTTTAATTTTAATATTTTTTGGTCTTCTTTTACTTCGAGATTTTTCCTTCTCCAAATTTGTCTCCAGATTTTTTTTTTGAAATTTAACATTTTTTTGATTTTGAGATTAGAAATTTTTTTCAGCCTCTATATTTCATGCCTGGAAATTCGATTTCAAGGGTTTTCGATCTCAAAAGGGTTTTGCTTTGAGATCTTTCTTCCTCCAGATTCGAGTCTTCAGATTTTTTAAAAATCTGCAGGATTTCTAGTTTTGAGATTTTTGGATTCGAAATGTTTTGATCAAGTGATTTCTCTGTCTTAAAATTTTTCAGGAATAATTTTTTTTGATTTGGGTATTTTTTGATTTCGAAAATTCGTTTGCTTCAAGATTTTTCCTTCTCCAGACGAGTCTCGAGACTTTTTAGTTTCGAGATATTTCGCGTTCGAAATGTTTTGGTCAGGTGTGGTTTATTTGTCTCAAAATTTTCACTCTCGATTTTTTTCCAGGAGATTTTTTGATTTCGAGATTTTATGGTCTCAAAATTTATTTGCTACCTCTCCAGGATTTTTTGTTTTTTTTTCTCGTTTTCTCTCACGTCAAATAGATCTGATAACTGGTGATGTCCTGTGAAAAAATCGTGAATCCTGCTTATCCCCCTAAGCTCCTTGCACTGTTTATTACGTCATTATGTATTATTGAACAGAAAATTAATCTTTTTTTGAATGTTTTGTTTCAGTATGTAAAAGTTCCTGATCGAATGCTGACTACTTATTTTTTATGTTCGTTAATCGTATATTTCACAATCTCCGTTGTACAACTTGTGATTTTACCTAAGTAAGTGAAATTTCCTATTCATGAAAAACTTAATAGGCTTTTAATTTGTGATTAGTATGTGGGGAAATATTTTTCCCTGTTTTCTACTCAAATCGTTTCTAGTGGACGATGTCTATTTTATTTTCCTTTCGTATACGACGCCCTTTTTCTTCTTCTTCTTTTTTGACAAATGTTCCAAGTTAAAAACGTTGTTGATCACACGATACCGTCATCTCCTGTTCGTATCGTAAATTACCTCGATTAAAGCTCGGATGTCTTTTTACAGATCCTTCGTACTTCTAATTTGTTTACTTTTCGGATGGATTACCGTTCTAAGTATAAATTGGATCACGAACGAGAAAATTAAACAAGTAAGTAAACGGCAACTCGACGCGAGCTGGGTACCATTATATAAATTTTTATTATAGCGGCAACTTTCACGTAATTTTCAGTCTGTACCAAATAACATTAAAAGTATATCAAAGAAAGTGAGACAAAACAGAACTGCCGCCCAGTGTTTAGCAACGATAATGATACTAGTTGTTTATGGGGCTACTATAACACCAATAGTAAGCAAGCACGTTTTATTCGAGTAATTTTGTTTTTACAAAAAAAAAATTCGCCTCTTGTGTTTTTAATTCTCGCGAATCTCTTTTTTGTAGATTTTTTACGGAGCTGAATCGTCAAATGATTCGTATACTATTAATGTTACAACTTTGCATAACGAGTCAAACGCACATGGTGATCTTAGTCTGTCTCGTAATGTTTCAAAAAATGTTGAAAACGATACCTTAATGATATCGTCGGTATCGTCGGTATCGCCGAATCTAGTCAAAACTGATAGCATTTCTTTGTACAAGGTAAGAGCCTATAGAAGTGTTACAATAATTTTTCTAATTTTTCATATCATACAATAGAAAGGTAAATACCAAACGAGGCAAAATAATTTTGCATTTTTTTTTTGCAGTATTTAACCACGTGTATTGTATTAGTGATGCTAATGACGGCTGTTTATCAAGTTTTAATTAGCATTTTGAAATTATGTATCCTTCTAGTCATCAGTATTGGTTACCTATTAGCATGGTTTTTCTTCCTTCACGTTAAGTAAGTCTGTAATTGTACATAAAAGCCCACCTAGATCTATGCATAAGATGACTTGGCTTTGATCGGTGATTGACTAAAATGGCGAATGCATTTTTTATTGCAGATACGGTGACTCCGAATTAAGTTCCTACATAGTTATATTTACAATACTGATAGGATTAATGATTGCTCTAGTCATTCATAGTCAACAAACCGAGGCTACTTATAGATTGGATTTCCTATGGAAATTACAAGCCACAGGTATAGTGTACATTCTTCATCTCACGATTTTAATGTAAGTATGTAAGTAATGCATTCACATATGCACGATCCTTATGTTTCTAGACAGAAGGGGATAGGGGAAGAGGTCATTTTAAAAAATTTAAAAAGAACTGAAGTTTTTTTTGGTATTTTAAAGTTTTACCTGATTAAATTTTACAATTATGAAAAAACGAAATGAATCAAAAACAATAATTCCTAAAACTTGTAAAAATAAGCGAAGCCGGTAGTCTGGACCATCCACATTTTGTCGTTAAAATGTTGAAAGGAAATTATTCTAAAATTTGAAAACTAAGAAAAAAAACTAATAACAGACGTACCTATTCCACAAAATTGGAAAATTTGAACATGACCATACAAAATTGAATAACGAAGGATAATATGAAAAGAAGTTGTTTTAGTAGGTACTTGTAGGTATGTGGTCGGCATTAAAAATAAAATAAAATCTAGATAATTTTGAAAATTATCTTGAAAAAATGTATTTTTTTGAAAATAATTTTTAAAGATATCTGGGTGAGTTTTTAAAAATTCCAGTTTGATCCATGTTTCTTTAAAAAAAATCAAAATTCGGCCAAACATGAGATAAAAGGCTAGTAAGAGCCTTTCAGGATAAGATAGGTACCTACTTAGTAAAATCCGCACTTTCTCCAATTTTGACGAAACTCACCCAAAATGTTAGTTTTGATGATGAACCATCCCAAAAAATGTTTGAGTCCGCCCTCTGTGGTGTCTTTAGAGAGTAAAATTTGGATAAAATTTTGGGACAAGGAATATTGGTTTCAGAGATATAGGAAACTGAGTGAATTTAACGAATAGGTAAATTAAGTATAGAAGATAGGAAGATGAAATAGGAAGAGACTAGGGTGATAGGAAACGTATAGGATTTGACAAAACCTTCAAGACAACACATATACGACTATTTATATCAAACATCATCTAACTAAAAGATTCTTCTACACATGAAATAAAAGAGAATTTGGTATGTATGACCAAGAAGGTACGAGTTAAACTCGTAAGCAATTTAGAATATCAAAGATATCACACAACGTATGATTCATTACAACTCTCATGTAGTTCCAAAATGGGTGTCAAAAGATCTCATAATCGAGATATATCAATTCAAATTTAGAAGGTAGGTAAACCTACCTGAGATTTGTAATTAAATCATATCTAGATAAATAAATATATTAAGTCCTAAATTAGACTATCTCATTTTATACAAATAGGTAAATCATGTCGCATATAAATAAATGCATATCAAACCTAGTGAAGGGATTTGGGTTTCTCAACTACATATTGAATACCATTGGCACCTCTGTGCTAGGCTTTAAGCTGCCATCATGATATTCATCTCGAGATAGGAATTATCCACAAATCACTTTGCGTAATTCGAAAGAAATAAAGAGTTAGTTCAGTTAAATCATTGTAATAAATTCTTCACTTTACAATGATTACAAAATTCATATTCAACATTTTAAATCAAAAAATAATACACAAACAAAGGAACGCATACACAAACGTTATTTCATTACAACGGAAAATCAAAAGTTAGTTGATCTGGTTTTTAACGTATCTAAAATTCAATTTTATTTAGCCAGAATCAACTAACAAACTCTGGTATCGTTTTTCTTTACCTATAGGAATTCTATATAGGTAGGTTAGATAGGTATCTATACCACACCTCCCCTCCCCAACTTGAAAAATGTGCCCATACGTGGATAATTCTCAAAAAAGTGGCATATTTTAATGCTTAAAAAAACACATTTTTTTTGTATTTTTAAATTGAAATTTTAAATATGCACGCCTCCGACCCCATTTTTGACATTGGCCTCAATTAAACTCCCTCAGGGAGGGGGGAGAGGGGGTCAAATATTTTAGGACATCGGCGTAAAAATTTCCATCGACGTGGTGAATTTTTTTTTGCTTTTAGAACTGATATTTTGACTTGATAGCAAAAAAAAAATACATTCAATGACTATGTATAGTAAATTATATACCTACTTACATGAAAATTCATCAGAAAATATTTCCTAACATCATTTTAAAAATTTTCTACACCTTCATTGTTCTCTTCGTGACTATAAAATGCCCACGGTGAGGACACACCAGTGTAGGAAAAAAGTTTGAAAATCTTTAAAATATGGAATTAGAGAACATTTTCTGGAAAAATTTTAATCAATTTGTTTTGAGATCAACCGATAGCATCAAAATGTCCAAAATTTCATCTAGAACAACTTTGTATAGGTACCACTTTGGGGGGGGGGGGTAAAATGCATCTTTCGCCATAGAAACGGGATTGAAAAAAAAATTTAGGTATTGGGACAGACCACGACTAGGACCTTTTGGCCACTCAACCAATTCCATCCAAGGGGAAGGGGGAGGAGATTCAAACAAGTTTGAATGGTTGAATGGGGTGCTCGGGTGGTATTGAAGAACCAAAGTTCTGAAAAAAAATCATCCATCTTGTTTACTTTCGAAGAAATTGCAAGAAATTGTCGGGGGACAGAAATTTGCCAGATTATTGGGAACTACCCACATGCTCAAAATTCAAAATTCTCGTTCCTCAGGGAGGGGGGGGGTTCAAAAATGTTGAAACTTTCATAGAAAATGGTCATTAGGTAGATGCGTGTGTGAAATAAAATGTTTAAAAGGGTTTTTTTAGGGGGAAGGTGAAAATTTTAAAAATATGTAGGAAAAAATGATGAGGGCGGGACCCTCTGCGAAATTTATTTTCCATTTTTGAGCCTCAAACGTAGGTAAAAACGAATGGTTTAGTGGCAAACAGCAAATTGTCATTTTCGTGCATTTTTACATACAAGTAGTAGGTACCTACTTTGCTTGAATAATTTCATTTTTTTCAAAAATTTTGATCTTGAAAGTTCAAACGCGGAAAAAATGACAGAAAAGCACATTTTTTGCAAGATTTTAATTTTTTTTGAGCATGTTGCACCGATTTTTGAGCTCCACAAAACATATACATGTAAATTTCTGAAAAAATTTCGTAGAGAATCCCCAACTCGTTTTTTTTACGAATTTTTAAAATTTCCAACCTGATCAAAACCCTCAAACATGAACATTTTTTTTGAACAAAATTCCACATTTTTGCACCTATGTAGGTATGTATAGTGACTATTTTCTATGAAAGTTTTAGTTTCAAAATTTTTGGACCATCCGCGGCCCCCCTCTGAAGAACGAGGATTTTGAATTTTGAACACGTATGGGCACATTTCTCAAATTGGGGGGGGGGTGACTCAAAAAATTTTTGGGATGGCTTTTCATCGAAACTAACATTTTGGGTGAGTTTTGTTAAAATTGAAGAAGTGCGGATTTCACTATCTTATCCTGAAAGGCTGTTTGATTTTTACTTTATTTTTGATTTTCCAAGTCGAGTAGTGCTGATTTCGAGCCTTTTGGAGCGTCCTTTAAATCTTCAATTCTCCGGGCCTCTGATAAAACTGCCATAAAGTTTAAACTGAAATTCAGTACCTATTTACTATTTTTATCAATTCAATTTTATTAAAAACTCGCCAAAAATTAAAAAATCAAATTCAACGCTTGAAATTTGCCCTAATAATGTGTTTTGAGACACTCTTTTGATTTTTCTACTTGAAAATAATTTCCTACCCTCTGAGATACCTACCTATCTACCTTCCTTGTTATAACTCTTGCATTTTGAAGTTATAAATCACCTTCTATTTTACTCATACGAGTACATATTTCATATTGCAGAAGAGAAAGACGACATGGAACATTTAGAAGCGTACAATAGAAAATTGCTGGCGAATATTTTACCTGTACATGTCGCCGAGCATTTCCTTTCGGTTGATAAACCCGTAGATGTGAGTTTATTTCTCACTTATTTCGCAATGTGGTAAAAACTAAATGTTTTCCCCGGAAATGAAAATATTACACGTTTCAGGAATTATATCACGAGCAGTGCGACTGCGTGTGTATAATGTTCGCCTCGATACCTAATTTTTCGGAATTTTACGTCGAACTGGAATCCAACAACGAAGGTGTCGAATGTTTACGATTACTCAATGAAATAATCGCCGATTTTGACGAAATTATCGGCGAAGATCAGTTCATGTATATTGAAAAAATCAAATCGACTGGAGCCACGTATATGGCAGCATCTGGTAAGCAAGACTTCTGTTTTGCTGATGTATTTTTATACCTCGTCTAATGTTTAAAAATTGAAATGGGGGTTTTAATCAAAGTACATATCTATAGAGAATGAGAGAAAGAGGAGGACGATTCAAATTTTCTAGGAAACGACTAAATTTTTCCATTTTAGATAGGTAATTTTGTGTTGAAGGAAAAAGATTGGTGAAATGGAAACCTGAAGGACTTGATAATTGATTACCTACCTAATAAACTTGATGTCAAGTCTTCTTTTTTTCAATTGTATCGAATTGATCTGGAATGAGCTGCGATTTAATCCTCAAATTTATAATTTCAGGGTTAACCAAAGCCACTTGTGATAAAGAAGGTTTGAAGCACGTGACAGCCATGGCAGATTACGCTCTAAGGTTAAAAGAGCAGTTATCCTACGTGAACGAACATTCCTTCAATAATTTCAACATACGAATAGGTAAGAACAGTTACCTATCTATTAGGAAACGTCTTATATCATCTCGTTGGATAAATCGACTTGAAAATTTCCTTACGTGGTAAATTTCAGGTATAAATATTGGCTCAGTGGTAGCCGGAGTGATCGGAGCTCGTAAACCGCAATACGACATATGGGGTAATGCTGTGAACGTGGCTAGTCGTATGGATTCGACTGGTGTATTAGATAAAATACAAGTACAAAAATCTTTTCCTTTCATAAATTGGTTTCTACTTGGTAAAAAAAAAAAAAAAACAATTTATAAAGATGTATTTTGTAAAACTTCATATTTCAGGTTACTCACGAAGTATACGTAATATTAAAAGAAAAAGGATACCCTTTAACGTGCCGAGGTTCGATAAAAGTGAAAGGCAAAGGCGATATGGTGACTTATTTTCTAGACGGTTACAGTACCGAATCAAACCAGCAAAATGCGTGATTGATAAAAGACTAGTTACCTTTTTGTTTTACTGTTTTTATGTGTTTTTTTTTCTCTTCTTTTATACATATTATTTATTTGTTTCGTCGCGTATAACGAGATGTAATTCTATGTTTACCCATCTTTGTTCTAGTCTTTATATGTGATGCGATCTGGGATAGGGTACCCAAAGTCGGAAAATTTTTTTTCGTTTTTATTGTGTCATTTGAAAGCTTAAAATGTCAGCTTTTTTTAAAAAAAAAGATATTCAGTCTAGCCCTTTTTGCGGCTGAGCAATGAACAGTTGAAGTTTCTGCTTAAAAAAAGAAAATTTTGAGAAAATCAAAATTCAAAGTTTTTCCTTCAAAATTTCGAAAAAAAATTATTTTCTCGACTTCTACTGCACTAAATTGGCTGAAATTTTGATATGATACTTCAAAATTATAGACAATCAAATTTTAAAAATTATGTCAACATTTGTTGACTATTTGTTGAATCATGTTGAGGGAAACATATTTTTTGTACAGAAAATTTGAAAAAAAAAACATTAAAATGCGTAAAAAATTAAAATTTTACAAAAACTCACGACTTTAAAAAGAAATCAGTGAAAAAAATTATAAAAAAATTTTTGCCCGGAGATGGACTTGAACCCAGGACCTCTGGCGTGATGGTCCGCTCTCCAGGCATCTAGCCACCAAGGAAGATATGTAACAATCGTTTTCTAATGGTATACAACTAATTTTATTGTGAATTTGACATAACTAACAGGAAAGAACAGAAGAACATCAATTGGGTAGTAGCAAGCGGAATGGTAGTGGAAGCGCAAGCGGGGGGAAACAACACGCCGACTTTGGGTACCTTTTCTTTTTCAACTTCGTTTGGGTATTTAATAGGGAAAAATATTTCTTTCAGAGGTAATTTTTATGCTAGATGATAGCCAATGGTGTCTAGAACAAGTTTTCAGTGTAACCTGAAAATTGACATTTCTCAATATCTCAACTGTTTTTTGCTGTAGCACGAAATTTACTTTTCCGACTTTGGGTACCCTATCCCAGATCGCATCACATATAGTTGTTATTAGGAATATTTTTTTTTTAATTTTCGTTTTGTTTGTTTGTTTTTTTGTCTGTTTTAATCAAAAAACTATATACGTATCAGTATTGAATTTTTAGAATAATTATAATAAATACGAATGTTCAATGTGATTTCGTCAATTTGCCGTTTTTCAAAATAAGCGATGAAAGGTACCGTGTAGGTATTGCCGAGTGAAATATTAAAATAATTGACTGGTTTTTACCTACCTGCTTAAATATTTGCTGCGGACAAAGTCGGCTTAATTTTCTTCTATGTGTTAGTGTTTTTCTTTCTTTTCTTTGTTTCTTTTTTAATTCTGCCATGTTTTCGTTTTTAACTACCTACGAAAAAAGTATGTCTTCTAAAACAAACGAAAAAAAAAAACAAAAAAAAATGTTCAAGGTTTAAAGCTGTGTATATATTTCTGAGAGATGATTCTCTTGGCTGTGAAAGTGATTATTTTTTAGTAGTAATGTGTAATTTTTTTCCAAAGAATTATAATTTTAATCGCACATTCATGTTTTTAGACTAGTGTACACGAATCGGAAATAAACTTATAATAAATTGTTCGTGTCGAATATGATGTGTTTTTTTCAGTCAATAGGTAGACATATTATTATACCCATTCAGATTCAAACATGCGTTTTTTTTTGTTCAGTGCTCGCCCCAGTTTTCTGTTCTGAAAACACAAGGAAATGAAAGACATCGAACGATCAAATTCACAAAACAAATAAATATTCAAACAGTGACTTCGTATTAATGAAAGTCGAAATTTATCGTGCTTTTATTTTCATTATTTTGCACTTTTTTGAAAATTGGTAATTGGAACTGCTTACTGTCAATTAACTAGATAATCTAATTATACTAGGTTTAAAAAGTTGAATTTGCCTACATCATCAAGTTCAAAAAAAAGTGATGGCGAAACTTTAGCATAATTATTCAATTTCTATCTCTTTTCTAAACCTAACAAAAATTTCGTTTTTGAAACTTCCATAAATTCAAAATGGAAAAATGACAATTTTTTATAAGCCCTAATGCGAATTATATTAATTGGCAAAATTGCTGTTTCGTCTTTGATTTCACTTTAATTTAAAAATTTTTACTTCTTGATACGTATTTTAAATTTTCTTTACTTTTGGAAAATTTGAAAAAATTGAAGAAACAATGGTTTTTTAAACCTTTAATTTCGATATTTCCAGATTTCCCGCAGATTTTCCAAATTATTAGGTACAACCTTCGTAAGGAGGTTTAGGTATATAGAGTTCGCAAGGTTGTGATTTTTGATTAAGGTGATGAATTTTTCTATTTCGGAGGGGTTGTCAGGAATAAAATTCACAAGTTTCTGCTCATGAGATTCACAGATTTACCTCAAAACCATGGGGCAATTGTTCCGCAAACACACAGGAAACTTTCAGGTTTCCAGCAAAATGATTGTTTCATTGTGCGTTAAGGTTTGAATAATGTACAAAGTACTTAATAAGAATTGTGAAGCAATAATAATACTTAGGTATATTTAATGATAATGACAAATGTGAATTAATGTACAGAAATAAACTTGCATACCGTAGGTACCAAACCAGTACCTACATCAGTAGGTACTTATACTCAGTAGGCCAGAGGCCTATTCATCCTTTGAAAAGTAAGTGAAATTTCGGATCTTAATTTTGATTTATGAGGAATTTTGTGTAAAGAAGTTATGCACATTTAAACTTCTTTGTGTTGAAATGAAAGAGTTCGGAGCGGATGTTCGTAATTGTCAAATTCACGAGGTTTAATTGTACCTCGAAATGGTAATAAACCACTACTAAACATGCCACTTTTGTACTTTTTACACATTTCTTTGTAATTGCAGTTGAAAATACTGTCTCTGTACTCTTTTAAAAAGTCATCAAGAAGACACAACTCGAATTTACATCCAGGTAGCTTGACTGGTCTTTCTTGATGCATTACAAGAATTGAGTACGATTTATTGCACCTAAAATATTGAAAAAAATATTTATATTGAGCGAATAAGTAAGTAGGTAGGTAGGTAAAGGTATGCTCAATGCTTAATCGACAATTGAAATCTGCATAAGATGCAAATGATGAGGGGTTCCATGGAAAAGGGGCCTTGGTCAATTTTTTTTTTGTTTTTCTGATTTTTACAATTCTGAATATTTTAATTTTTTTTTAAAAATTAATTCAGTGATATTGAAATGTTTTTCCATGAAAAAAAAAACGAATGGAAAATTTTTGCTAATAGAAAAATTTTTTAAGTTTATTTGAACTTGAAAAAAAATTGACCAAGGCCCCTTTCCCATAAAGCCCTTCAAATGAATTCAGGCTATCGTGTTCGGATCACTGATTGGTGGACTGGAAACTGAAAAGCATAGGCAATGTCAAAAAATTATCCTCAAACCTCCTATTTTCCTCTTTTTTCGTGTTTTTTGTTTGATACTTGATGGAGAATTTTTTAAAATGTGGGTAGTACCAATTGTTCAAAAAGTATGCATCCGTCGAAATTTCTGCCTAAATCAATTGAAATGGTCACAAAGATGGTGAATTCGAATTATATTTTACCCAGTCCTTTTTTATGTCACCTACTTTTTCAAACATACAGGGTGGGCAGAAATATCGGGTACCCCTAAGAAAGTTTTTCATTAAAAATATAGGTTGGCAACGTGAAATAGATGCATATGATTGGTGAAATGTTATCTCTCCAGTCTAACAACCAATCATGTGCTACCATTCACTGTGACCAACCGAAGTATTTAGCAGAAAACTTTTTTAGGGGTACCCGATATTTCTGTCCACCCTGTATAGCATGAAAATTTCCTTCCCCCTTCCCCATGCTTCATAATGGCACAAGACATGGTATTTTTAACACTTTTTCAATTTTTCTCTGCCTTGTACAAAAAAAAAATTCCATCCATCGTCCATCGAGATAAAGTAACCTACTTATGGCTCCTTCTTCTAGGCATTTTTCATAAAATAAAGTGCTGATCTCGACTGTTCAAGTTTGTTTCAACCCATAAACCTTATACTATACTAATTAAGTAATTATATAGGTAAATGAATAATGCAAGCTTGAATTATTACTTCATCAAATTTATCGATATGTTGGTTCCAAAGGCGCCAATGCGAGCAGTTCTCCATTTTCTATTGTCCATTTCATTGTAATTATCCACCGTCAAATGTTCTTTTTCATCATCGTCAATGTCTAGGAATCTCAAGTGTGTGATAAATTTCAGAATTGCCGTTAAATGAGTGAAGTAGAAGGTAACCTTTTTGGGGGATTTTTTTTTAGATTTGCTAGCTTTCTTTTTAACCGAATCAGTTTCAGCAGCCTCTCCTTTAGTTGGGTCTGGGTCACCGGACTTCTCTTTGGTTTCTTTTGTTGGATCTGTTTCGAGTTGTTTTTCTTTGGCTGCAATGTTTCCATCTCCTTCACCTGTACCAGTATCAGCAGTCTTTCCCTTAGTTGGGTCTGCATCATCGGACTTGTCTGCGTTTTCTTTTGTTGGCTCTGTTTCTGGGTGTTTTTCTTTGGCTGTGTTTTCATCTTCTTCTTCTTCTTCTTCGCCTTCTCGAAGATCCCATATGATTTTGCCATCCTCATCTTCGTGAACATCTCCTCTTTAATACATATATGTGAGATATATAAGTACACGAGTTGATTACCCACGTAGGTAGGTAGGTAGGTACTTAGGTACCTAATAAAGGTGAAATAAGGTAACCGTATACATGATTCGACTTACATTAAACGTTCTATCATATCTTTGAATAAAAAGCATCCCACTTTTTTATTCATGTCATTATCTGGTCCATCATTTTTGAAATATTCGTAATCTTCCAAATATTCAAATACCTAAACATAGATAGCTTATAGAATTTTTTTTCAAAAAAATAATACCTACCACCTACCTAAACCTATCAAATAATTAGATTTGTAATTCGCGCAATATTATTTGAATAACACAAGAAACATATACTTACTTTTAGGTACATTTCACCCATAAGTATACACCAGGGGCTAGGTTTTCCCCAAGCCATTTCAAATGCACACGATTCATAAAGCAATTTGCCATCACCTGTGAAAATATGTAGGTAGGCATGAAAATAATGAAATATGCACGAGCGAAATTCCCATTCAGAATATTAACGAGATTAAATTGAGTGATTACTGAAAGTAATTGATTTCTCGGGAAATAGAAGAATATCTCTGATTCCTTTGAGAGCATTTTTAATTTCATTTCCGGTTTCAAATGTTACCAACTGATGCGCATTGAGTGTACTTTTTTTGTAATTTTTCTTCCAATGTCCACATAAGGCATCGTACTAAAAAAAAAGGTGAAAAATAGGTTTTTTTTACGATTAATACCAGCTTTATTTCTGAGAGATTGAAGTCTTCTGTTTGGTAGGTACCCACTTTTAATAAAGGATCCTTTCCTTCATCACCCGTTTCAACCGGAGCATGCCATTCATCTTTCTCTTTAGGTTTTCCATAGATCACTGAGTAAAATTCTGTGGCACTGGCCCTTGTTCTTTGACAATCGGTGAATTTGAACTACATTTCATACAAATATGTACAATTAAGTTAGTATAAAAAGGGGACCTAAAATTCAGTATTGTGAATATCTTTTCTCCTTTGAATTATTATTTTAGTTTATTAGTACATTACCTACATTAATTCTGTTGATAGGCTATAAGATAAAAAATAACACAAACCAGACGAGATTTAGGTGTAGCACTGTCGAAGAGAGTTTTCAACCGTTTCTGATATCGTCCCGCTATTTCCTTTACGTTCTCTACCCCTTCAGGAGTCAAATCTTTTGCTTCGTCTATTTTTTCATCTCCTCCTTTTCTCTTTTTCAATCGTGCTGATTTCTCTTCAAGAGTAAGATTTTCCAGCTCTTTTTGTTTTTCTTTTTTAGATTTTCGTTGGTTGAGAGTTTTGTTGCTAACGTACGCCACATCTTTTGAAAGTTTTTCTACTACGTCCCATGTGTCCAGTAAATTCAAGAATTCGTCTATTTTAATAGGATCTACATAATGGAACAAGGAACGAATAAAATTAAAAGTACATATACCTAGTATTCTGATACCTAGGAAACATTTGAGTGGCCTTTATTTTGAAGCTTTTCTCTAACAATTTGAATTTGCTGTAGGTATTCATTCTTTTTTGATTTTACCTCGCCCCTTCAAAAAAAAAGTAATGCCAAAAACCCTCTCCACAAGTATGGAAAAAATGTAGAACATTTTTTTTTAATTCTTCATTTTTGAGCTCAAAAAAAACAAAAAAAAACAAAAAAATCAATTTTAAACCCCTCAACTTCCAAAAAAAAAAAAAAAAAAAAATGAAATAGACACCTATCGACTTTTTTTTAGTTTTGTTTTTTTAAATTTTATTTTGGGGACGGAGCCAACACTGTCTGGAGAACCGAGCAACGTTTCATTTTGAAGAAAAAAAAACAAAGTTTATTATTTTGAGGATCTTTTCAACTTTATGGACATCTGTACAGGCGGGGAAGCAACCTGGCTTCTGGCCTACTCTTATATGTACTTAGATATAAAGACCACACCACACACCACCCTAAAGAAACACGTTGTATATACCTACTTATTCGAATTTAAGGAGGAGAAAAGATAAAGTACAAAATCTTTACCAGTGTCATAAAGATCTTTGTTTTCATAAAGCTTCAAAAGCACAGATTCCTTTACATTTCGTAATCTGGTTCTCATTCCGTGAGTTGTTTCTTTACTAGGGTATCTGATATCGTGACGAAAGAGATTCCACGTCCTCATTGGAACACAGCCTTCATAAAGAGACTTTTCTTCTCGTCTTCTGAAGGATTCTGTAGTTCCTAGTATACTTCCAGTTTCTCCCTCCTCTTCTGGTTTTTTAGGAGATTCGGTATCCTCTATTAATTCTTCCTTCTGTTCCACGTTTTTAGAAGGTTTCAATTCTTCTTCTATATTTCCTGCCTGCGTTTCTGGTTTCTTAGGAGATTCAGTATCCTTCATTAATTCTTCCTCCTGTTCTACATTTTTAGAAGATTTCAATTCTTCTGCTACGTTTTCTGTCTGTTGCGGACTTTTTGGAGTTTCTGACGTTGCTTCTGTCTCTGGTTGTTGGAAGTATTCTAAATCCAAGGGAAGGTTTTCTAACAGAAATCTGTATGGAGTCTGGCTTCCTGAAATTCGTATTTTGTGCTAAGTACTGAGATTATTTATGGTAACTAGTACCTTACCTGGTCAGAATCCAGATACACTTAAAGTATCTTTTTTTTGAATTTTTTAAAAATTTGAATTGTTTAGAAAACAAGGAAAAAAATTAATCAGGATTTCGCTGTTTAGATAATTTTTTTTATTTTTGTATTGAATCGAAATATTATTTTTAATTTTAATTTGGTTGAAAATCATGTGATCAAGATTATTCACATCAGGCTAGTGTAGATACTAGACACGTAGGTATATAACAATTCGCTGAAAGTGTAATGTTGAGTATGTACATACTACGTTCACCTACATACCTATGTGAGGAAATTCATCCGGCCAGTAATTCTTTTTTATGCCTTTACGAGGTGATCTGGAATTCTCGTTGGATTTCTTTCTTATTAGTCGGCGTGCTTGATGAAGATGTGGTAACTGATCTATTTTTAATCATATTATAAATTTATTATACTCAATTATCTGTGTACCTACGTATGCTATCTGTTGTACGTGACTACCTAACTGAATGCCTATTTATGCAGACAAAAAAATATTCACGCTCTTACCTCTTCTATCCTCATCACTCGCGGAAAGATGTAGTTTTTTATCATGACGAGGAACCTGAACTGCACGTTCAAGAAGTAATTTAACAGTGTCCTCATCCAAGTCTGATGATCCAGTCGTTGAAGCTATTTCACAAATAAACAAAAGTTATTTTCTCGTAAAACTGCTCAGATAAGTACTTATTTTTCATCTTGACTGTATTTAAAAAAAAAAAATCGAAGTGCTTACCAAGATTTGTCTCCTTTTCGCCTTCTTTTTTAGGAGCTCGTACCGCTGAAATTTTTTAAAAATACAGAAATATCATATGAAAGATTTTTCATCAATTTCAAATTATGTAGATCTGAACTTGACCGTATAATGCTTACATGATAGGTGAAATAATATTAAACAAATTGCAACGTGTAAAAGCTTCATATCAAAATAATGAAAAACTTCAACGAAGAACTGATTAAAACTGAAGTAATCGGTGCACCTATTACATTACTAATATGGTATCTCTGTATGGTTTTTCAAAATTCTGAACAATCCTTAAGCACGTATGGCAAAAAGAAAATATGTTCGAAGTTTATTTTCTATGATTCATGAATATAATGTCAATACAGACTATTATTACAGGCGAAACGATCTGACGTTAGGTCTGACGTCTGAATAAATCAGAAATGTTCCTCGTACAACGATTCGTTTTCAAATTCAGGTTTCGTAAATTCATTATTATTCAGATTATTTGAATCAGAAAAGGATCATCGATTCATCATTGATGCAGCTGGTTTTAAATTTCAAATCTTTTTTCAGGAGTAGGTGAGAGGTTTATTACTACGGATATGTGATGTGATCATCAATTTTTTTCCAACTTTTCAATAAAATCATCTGCGATGCATATATGGCACTTCGTACGACTCAATACGTTTACATTTATAAATAGAAAAATGATTATTACTTCGTAGATATCCGACAAATTTTGTACCAATAAAATGATATCATTAAATCTAAATTTATATTTCAATACACACACACACTAGTAGAGATGACTAAACGTTTAAAAAATTATGTATTTTTTTTTGAAAAAAATACAATTTCATTGGTAAAAACGAATCATTGATTAAAAGCAAAACAATACGTATGTATCTAAAACATAAAATCACAGTTAAATCTTATGAACAAACACCGAAGACGTTATATCAAAAATTGAATTAAAATTTAAAATAAAAAAAATATATATATCTTACCCAATTAAATACCCACATTTGTACCTACTAATATTAACTTAATTGACTTGGAGAAAAAGCTCATCTGAGATTCGTCCACTTTGTGCTAAACAACACTGCACCTCATAAACCGAAAATACTCCTTAATTTGTTCGCTAATTTTTGATACAACGATTCTTCATCCAATGAACACATTGCATCGAAATCACACGACGTTAAACTTTTAGCGTATATTTCTTCTATTATATTCAAAGGACATAAGTCTTCACTGGTAGGACACCCTGGTAACTTCACTGGACGTTCTTGGTGCAGCGTTAATATTTTAGGACCGTCGGAGCAACTGGAAAAATCATAGCAATCGTTAATAAATTCAAAGTACTCGCACATTAGTGAGATGAAATATTCGATTTTACATACTCGAATCGAACAAACGCGATATTTGAAGCAAATACGTCGATTTTTGATGTTTTCCAAGTCCTGTGTTTACTTTGTTCGTAAGCATCATGAGATAACTGCGTAGAATCTCGATATAAACCCAAATGACTCAAGAGTTTCAAAATCGTTCCCGAATGAGTGAAATAAAATGTTGCTAAACGATCGTTATCAGTTCTGCGACCAAGTACATAATTAAAATAAAATACATAAAATAAAGGTACATAATTAAATTAGGCATGGAAATATTTTGTACTTTAAATGTTGAAAAGCATCTTGTAACATGACGCAGGCTATTTGAGGAGTTAATTCGTGACCGTAACCGTCCACCCAGAAATACTCCATATCTTCGGTATACTCCAATATCTGTTGAAATATATGTAATACATATTATAATGGTAAATTATACGGTTATAATTAATTTGTGTACCACATTCGAGCAAAACGACAATTATTATCACCTTGAATTCTTCCACTGTGAGTAGATCACACCAAGGGGATTTCTTGTACTTGTCCCAGGCGGTTTCGAAACAACAAGTTGTATAAATTAATTGAACATCGTCTGAAAAAAATTCATATGATTATCTATATGTACATAGATATCACATTATTTTCATTTATTATTATGAAGCTCAAAATGATTACTTGTATCCAGCGTCCCTTCTGGTAATCCTAATCGATTAGTAATATTGAGAACTACTTGATTCATTATCTCACTCGATAAAAATTTTTCCAATTCCTTATAAGTTTTTGGATTCTTTTTCACATCCATACGCCATTTCTCACAAAGTTTGTAAAACTGTAAATTCGAAAATCTCAAACATTAATTTTGTTCAGAAAAAAAAACAACAAGATGACTAAAAAATGATTTAAAATGTTACCCTGAGAATAGGATCCCTTTTCAATGGTTCAGGGTACCATACATGATTACTTATTCTTCTACCAAATAAACCAGTCGTAAAATATTTAGCACTATTTTTAGTCCTTTCAGTATCCGTGTATCGAAACTGGAAAAAATACGCTACGTGAGTTTAAAACCGTAGTAAAATTCAAAAAAAAAATACCGACAGCGACATACCAAATAAGATGAATTATACCAATCTTCTGGTAAAATTTTAGGAAACCTGCTACCAAATCTTTCACCAAGATTTATCATTTCATCTTCACCGGTATGAGTTAATGTTTTTTGATCATCGAGTTCAGCGTGAAAATTCCATTTTTTGAAGCTATTTATATCGCAACTATCTGCAAAAATTCAACATTAGAAAAGGAATGAAAAATAATAATTCGTAGAAGTATAGTTACCGTCGTTTTTGGATGAGGTAACGATCAAATCGCGGATTTTTGGCAGTCTGTTTTTAATAAAATCGGTAGTTTCTTTTCCAGGTGTTCTGGTTCCATGTCTTAGCACAGCCCATAATTTTTTTACTTCACAACCTGAACAGTAATGGATGTGTAAATATTTGTTTCATAATAGAACGTTGTAATTTGAGACTGTCTTCTTACCCTCGTATGTGATTTCTGCATCGTCCGTGTTTTCTATAAATCGATACGGTGTTTTTGTACTTAGATAATCCGCGTAGAAAGGTCTGCCCAAATTCGGAGCTGTCGATGTTGAAGATCTACTTATAACGTTAACGTGAAATAACACAGTTAATAAAAATAGGTGGTTTAATACTGCCATGTTTCAAATACTGATTCATAGTCAGCTTCCTTTCATGTTAAAATTACCACTGCAGTTCCAACAGATGCTTTTTTCCTCAAAAAATTCGGAAAAAATTGACCAATTTTTCTTATCACCTATTTTGATTGTTATTGTGATAAAGGTGCTGGTGCTCTGGGCTACCCGTGAAGGTTTACTTTTTTCAAGTGTATAAAGTGTACCAAAGTACAAATGACGTTTATTTTCGCTTTTTTTTCAGTTTATGGAGAAATTTGTGAAAACTTTTACTAAAAACATGAATGAACACAAGTTTTTACTACATTTTGAATCAACGCTCTCCCCAAAATTTGATTAAAGTTGAGAAACTTTCAATTTTAAACTTCTAGTTTATCCGCTGCATTCTCACCGTTCAAAGCCAATAAATTTTTTGTGTCTTGAATTTTTAACACGCGTCAATTTAGAGAGAATGTTCTGGTTTACCTCCGGGTAAACCACCCACAGGCGAGAATAACATGTACCTTAGGGAATGTTACGATCAGGTTTACCTAGGGGTAAACCCCGACGAAAATTTCAAGGAATGTTACCATGTATGTAATATCGGCATTTAACCTAACCTTAACCTAACCTCTCTTTAATAATTACAAAATCATGCCGAATAGGACCATGCTGCTTTCTAGTTTCTACTGCTCAACGATACAATATTGTCCAAAAAATTCATTATTCTATAAAAAAATCAAAAAAATTGATTAAAATAAAATCAATTTTCTGTCAAAATCAAAAATCAACTCGTAAATGGTAAAATTGGTAAAAATGAAAAATTGTAAAAAAAATTGAAAAAATTTGTGCTCAAATAAAAAATAAAATAAAATAATTATTTGCCTACACAATATTTTATTATTTTATTAGTCAAAATCAAAATCAAGCAAAAATTGAATTACCAAAAAAAAATTGATTTCAGGGAATGTTATGATGCATGTTTACTTAGGAGTAAACCCTAACAAATTGATCAACGAATGTTAGGGTGCATGTTTACTCGAGAGTAAACCAATACAATGAATTGATGTGCAGATTTACCAAAGGTAAACCTAAAAATGGACTTTCCTTGAAGTACACTTCATTCTCACCCAGGATAAGGGTAAACCTTGTTTTGGTAAACCTGTGTTTTTACATTCTCTCCAATTCGACTTCTCAGAATTTTTAGGGTTCCTTGAGCCCCGCCCTTTGAGTATAAATATAATGATGAGAATCCGTCAGATTATAGGGAAGGCGCCTCTATAAAAGCAACCTTATCGGTCTACATAGGTACACCGCGTGTAGACCGCTTATTTTACCGTAAAACCGGTTATTTCAAATTCAATACATATACAAGTCCTTCCGTTCCTATTAAATAAAGAAAGATGGTTTTATTTTCATGCGGAGGTGAAATTCTATCATGACTGTAGTGTGTCTCAGTTCCAGATTATTTATTTTATTATTATTCGCACGGATATTTATTCACAATTGTTTTTCATTACATTTAATTATTTAAAAGGTAATTTAGAAAATACGAATCATTATTTTTGAATTTTAGGAAGACTGAAGAGTGAGTGTCTATTTGAATCACAATATTATACACGTATTTTAAACTTTTATGAGCTACAACTTTCAAATCAGATCGCTAACCCTATAATTTTATGGCATCATTTTATGCAGAATTTTATCAGCTTTCCAACAATATAAAATTTTTTGAAATCCTCATAATATTTCATCAAGAAAAAGGCATTTTTACGAGATAAAAAGGGTTAAAAATGAGCAAAATGACCGTTATTTTGGATTAAATTTACTAAAAATTATTTTTGAAGGTACTGTATGGTAGAAAAAATTCAGCACCACACAACGAAACCAAAACGAAGAAAATTCACAGAATACTTGGCTCAAAACTGGAATTTACCTACTTGAACTTATTAATTTCTTGCTAAAATTACCACTTGAAGCAGGTACACCGCAAATGTAGACCGGGAGGTTGCCTTTTGAACTTTGAGGCGTTAGAACTTTCAAAGCAGATCGGGGACCCCCATGTTTGATGGCGTCATTTTGTGCAGAAATTTATCAGCTTTTCGATGATATGAAATTTTTTGATATCCGCATAGTTTTTCATCGCTAAAATCGCATTTTTACGACTCGAAAAAGGCGATTTTGGACCATTTTGAACTTTGATGCTTTAGAACTTTTGAAGTAGATCGACGATCCCGACATATTATTGCATCATTTTGTGCAGCATCTTATGGGCTTTCCAATGATATAAATTTTTTTGAAATCCGCATACTTTTTCATCAAGAAATTTGCAAATTTTCGAGACAAAAATGGTTGAAAATATGCGAAATGGCCGATATTTTAAATAAAATTAACTAAAAATTTTTTTTGAAGGTACGGTATGGTAGAGAAAATTCAACCCAACCAAACGACACCAAAATTATAAAAATTCATCGAGTAGTTCGCCCAAAACTGCAATTTTTCGTCTTGAGTGATGCAATTTCTAGCTCAAATTACAACTGAGCAAGGTACACCGCAAATGTAGACCGGGAGGTTGCCTTTTGAACTTTGAGGCATTAGAACTTTTAAACCAAATCGGTGACACCCATGTTTGATGGCGTTATTTTATGCAGAAATTTATCCTCTTTTCAATGATATGAAATTTTTTGAAAACCGCACAGTTTTTCATAGAGAAAGTAGCGTTTTTGCGAGTTGAGAAAGGTGATTTTGGTCTATTTTGAACTTTGACGCATCAGAACTTTTAAAGTAGATCGACGAGCCCAACATTTTATAGCGTCATTTTGTCCAGAATTTCGTCAGCTTTCCAATGATATGATATTTTTTGAAATCCGCATAATTTTTCATCGCTTAAATTGCAATTTTTCAAGACGAAAATGGTTGAAAATGAGGAAAATGGCAGTTTTTTTCAATGAAATTTTCCAAAATTTATTTTTGAAGGTATTGGTGTGGTGGAGAAAATTCACCCCGACCAAACGACACCAAAAGTATAAAAATTCACCGAGTAGTTGGCTCAAAACTGCAACTTTTCGTCTTGAGTGATGCAATTTCTCACTAAAATTACAACTGAGTAAGGTACACCACCAATGTAGACCGGGAGGTTGCCTCTTGAACTTTGAGGCATTAGAACTTTCGAAGCAGATCGGGGACCCCCATGTTTGATGGCGTCATTTTGTGCAGAAATTTATCAGCTTTTCGATGATATGAAATTTTTTGAAATCCGCATAATTTTTCATCGAGAAATTTGCAAATTTTCCACACAAAAATGGCTAAAAATGAGCAAAATGGCCGTTATTTTGAATAAAATTATCAAAACTTTTTTTTGATAATGTCGTGTTTTTATTACTCCATTTACTGTGATGATGGTTAAAACGATCAATTGCGATTGTTTTTGACCAGAAATTTTTCATTACTCATGAAGAGAATCGCTGGTTTGTCCTCCTACCCAGCAATTAGCGAACTGAAAATAATGTAGCAGATACTTTCTCTGGCAACGAAAAATCGAATGGTCGATTTCGAACTTGATGTATGTATTTTTATTGTCTAACAGAGCAATGTAGAAAAAATCTAGCTACACAAAAACGAAAATAACAAGATTTGTCAATAGGAGAAATACGTTGCATTTTGTTTGATACCCCGCTGAGCGTCGCGCCAATAGTCTAAATCCATTCACATTCTGCATTCAGTGCACAATGGATGAATGCACTAACAGTAAACTACTGAAAACGCATTTAACCAGTTACCAACACGTACTTTTAAATAAACAGCACAAAATGAATTACCCTCGTGATAATTCATTTTTCTCAATTTTCCTCAAAAATGAATTTCAATTAATTTTATTCAAAAGAAGGGTCATTTTCATTTTGCATATTTTCAACATTTTTCATCTCATAAAAATGCTACTTTCTGGATGAAAAATTATGAGGATTTCCAAAAATTTTATATCGTTGGAAAGCTCATAAAATTCTGCACAAAATTATGCCATAAAACATGGGGGTCCCAGAGCTGGTTTGAAAGTTGTAGTGCATTAAAGTTCAAAACAGCCAAAAATCACCTTTTTTATCTTGAAAAATTGCAAATTTCTTGATGAAAAATTTCGAGGATTAAAAAAATTTTTAAACCATCGGAAAGTAGATAAAATGCTGCACAAAATGACGCCATCAAATGGTTGGGTCCTCGATCTACTTTGAAAGTTCTGAGGCGTCAAAATTCAAAATGGTCCAAATTCGCCTTTTTCGAGTCGTAAAAATGCGATTTTAGCGATGAAAAACTATGCGGATATCAAAAAAATTTATATCATCGAAAAGCTGATAAATTTCTGCACAAAATGACGCCATCAAACATGTGGATCCCCGATCTGCTTCGAAAGTTCTAACGCCTCAAAGTTCAAAAGGCAACCTCCCGGTCTACATTTGTGGTGTACCTTGTCAAGTTGTAATTTTAACAAGAAATTAAAAAGCTCAAGACGAAAAATTGCAGTTTTGGGCGAACTATTCGGTGAATTTTTCTGATTTTAGTATCGTTGTGTTGTGCTGAATTTTTTCTACCATACTGTATCCTCAAAAAAAATTTTGGATAATTTTATTCAAAATAACGGCCATTTTGCTCATTTTTAACCATTTTCGTCTTGAAAAATTGCTTTTTTCTAGATGAAAAATTATGAGGATTTCAAAAAATTACATACCGTTGGAAAGCGCTTAAAAATCTGCACAAAATAACGCAATGAAATAGAGATGAGAGGAAACTTTCAACGGAAACTTTCTTGAAATTTTTCAGGAAATTTTCCAGAAACTTTCAAATTTTTAAATTTCCATTTTCATGGAAATTTATGAAATTTATAAATTTTCACCAAAACGTTCACCAGAGTTCAGAATTTCCATTCATAATAAGGAAATGCTTGTAAACAGTAAACAAACACCACCAGATTATGACATTTAAAACAATAAAATATGTTTTTCTTGGTTTATTAAAAAACATTTTGAATGAAATTTTCGAAATACACGTACGTATATACATGACTTGGTATCATTTTTTCAACAGGTGTAACAATAACAAACCTGCAGATGAACCATTTTGAGACAATTTCTTGAAACTTAAAAAAATACTGCACATTTTTTCAAAAACAAATACCTATTGTCAATGACTCAAGAATCAATTTTTTCAAATAAAAAAAATTATTCAATGACTATTTGACTAATGAGAGAAAATGGCAATATTTGTCTCAATTGTCCCAATTTCATGGACCATAATTAACCAAATTTATTCGAAGGTTACAAGCTTATGGTTAGAGAAATGAAAATTTCAAATTTGGGTTCCAATTCCAATTTTTGTTTTGATTTCAGTAAAAGCTAATAGGACAAAAAATTGAAAATTATTTCCCTGAAAATGTTCTGGTTTATTCCAGTTATCCAGTTACAGTTGAAAATTTTGGTTCACATCCCTGCATTTTTTTTCTTTTAGAATTTTTCTGGTGCAGTTTTTTATTTTTTGTGAAGTAATCATTGAATTCTTGATCTTGGTCACATTTTTCAATTCATGAAACACCACACAAATGACATTTTATTGCAGAAAATATGAGAATAAATGAAAAAAACAGAATTATTGGAAATTCATCAGTTTGTAGTTGACTAATAACATTTTAAAACTGGCATTTGTTAAAAACAGGTATAGGGCGCCTCATTCATCGAAGAAAAATAAATTTCCAGAAAGTTTCCGGAAAGTTTCCGAAAGTTTCTGAAAGTTTCCAAAAAATAAATTTCCTGAAATTTATCATCTCTACAATGAAATGTCGGTGTTGTTGATCTAGTTTTAAAGTTCTAATGCTTCAAAGTTCAAAATAGCCCAAAATCAGCTTTTTAAACTCGTAAATATTCAATTTTAGTGATGAAAAACTATGCGGATTTCAACAAATTTCATATCGTTGGAAAGAGGATAAATTTCTGCACAAAATCATGCCATAAAATCATAGGGTTCTCGATATGGTTTAAAAGTTGTAGCTCATCAAAGTTTAAAATACGTGTACAATAATACTGTGATTCAAATAGACACTCACTCTTCTGGGAATAATATTAAAAAATAATGATTCGTATTTTCTAAATTACCCTTTAAATGCAATGAAAAGTAATACGTATATAAATAACCGTCTTAAACAGAGTATTACATACCAGGATCATGTTAGTATTTCACCTCCGCATGAAAATAAAACCATCTTTCTTTATTTAATAGGAACGGAAGGACATGAGTATGTATTGAATTTGAAATAACCGGTTTTACGGTAAAATACGCGGTCTACACACGGTGTACCTACGTAGACCGATAAGGTTGCTTTTATAGAGGCGCCTTCCCTAAAATCTGACGGATTCACGCGAATGACCACGTTCAGAGCGCTCTAGAAGTGAACCTCTGAAGCTGCGTTTTTATCTCTCCATATCATCATTATATTTATACTCAAAGGCCCCGCCTCGGGAAACCCTATTAAAATCGCCACGAAGAATTCAGTGTTCACACCGCATGTAGGCAGGTGTCTTATGTGTACTGTACATAAGGCACCTTTCTTGGTGACGAGTGAGGTTTTCAGGAGATTTTCAGAAGTAGCTTGTTGTCGGATATAGAAAGGTATTTTATGTGTAGTGTTACTGGTGTACGTAAGACACCTTTTAGTCGGCGACGATATTTTCAGAACTCTACAACAACGCTTTCTAGCGTCATTTAATGCAAAAATTTTTTTCTATTGGTGGAAGTGTTTTATTCATTGTTTTTATTGGTCAAAGTTTTTTTTCCATTTCTCACTTTGAATTTAATATTGAAATATACAGCCATGTTTTGTGTGTTGTTTTACAATGGTGAATGGATGGTGATAATAATTTTTGAAAAATTAGATTAGAATTACTGTATAAATACAGTACTTTTAATTATTTTGTATTTTTAATTAATGATTAGCGTTTTCAGATTAGTCAATGCTGTTGTGTTATTATTTGAAATTGAATCAGTCGTGGGTTTTGAATCCAGTTGTTATTTACTAAAATGTACGTAATGCAAATTGCTCATATCATATGTGTTTCATTGTCCTTGCAGGAATTCAGAGATTTGGGTTTTAATATTGACGGCAATCGCGAATATTTTAATCTCCGTAAATTCATTAGGTACCTAATTACTTATACGAAAATTGTCTAACGAAGTAAATGGGTAAATGCGAGTGCATTTATTTAGAAAATTGTCTAATGAAGCAAACGCGATTGTATTTAGCTACAGCAATATGAATTGATCTGTTTTCAAACGATGTGAATAGCGAATAATTAAGCGTTACGCAGGGTTGCCACGGTTTTTCAAAAATTGATCCGGATCACGGATCACGGATCATAGCTGTAGAAAATGATCCGGATCACGGATCACGGATAACCAAGTAAAAAATGATCCGGATCACGGATCACGAATCATGCTTGAAAAAGTGATCCGGATCACGGATCACGAATCAAATTTCTGCGGATCGTTTTTAAAATGTTTGTTTTCTAGAAAAATGGTCAAAATTTGTCATTTAGCAGTAAAAAATCCCAAAATATACTACTTTTTTCCAAAATTGACCAAAAGTTTTGCTATTTTGAGAAAAAATGACAAAAAAGCACATTCTTTTTAGAAAAATTGCTAAAGAAGCACACTTTTTCTCCAAAAATCATCCAAAAAAATGATCCGTGATAGGTGATCCGTAAATGGCAAATTCAACGGATCACGAATCACGGATCATGGTATAAAAAATGATCCGGATCACGGATCACGGATCTTGCCTGAAAAAATGATCCGGATCACGGATCACGGATCACAAAAAGATGATCCGGATCAATGATCCGGATCATTGTTGATCCGGATCGTGGCAACCCTGGCGTTACGTATCTGTTTTATTGATGCATCAATTTTCCCAGTAATTTGTAAGGATGTGGGAAATTTACCGGTGTACAACGCGATTCACAATTTTAAGGGAAAAATATTTGACTGACCAAGTAGGTAATTGTTAGATCAGTGATCAGTTTATCGAGTGTATTCAGGTACAGCAGTATTTTTCGGATTTTTATCAGAAATCCGCTGGAGGCTTCATGACGGCTGAAAACAGCCTTCCAGTAGCTTGGAAAGTTGGAAATTTCTTGCTCACGAAATTATGGTTTGAAGCAAATTTTAACCAAATCAGTTTGTAAAATTTTGTGGAAATTTCAAGTAGGGGTAGGGTCCAAACCAAAATAAGGTACATAGTTACAATTTCTAGCTTTAGAGGTCGATTTGCTTTTTTTCCTTCAAATTCATTCAATTTCGAAAAAAATTACAAGTTGAAGTTCAATGATAGATAAGATAACCTGAAGTCGCCTGGGCGCCTATTCTTGAAATTCTTTATGGTCGTTATTCGTGCAATTTGCGTTATTCCAAAATTGTCGTTATTGACGTTATTCGTTCATAGTCAAAATACGCATTCTTGAAAATTCGTTATCCGCACTATTTTATTTTTGTGTCGTAGTTGAAAGCCAATAAAAATTTTCATAATTTCCCAAATTCCCAGGAACACATGTACTTCATTTCATTCCGCTTTAGTTGTGATTTGTGTTGTGTTTGATTTTAATTTTTAAACGAATAAAGTACGTAATTAGTTAATTGGTGCTTACGGATTTTGATTTACGATGGATTTCTCCGCTAATCAAAAACAAAGAAGACCCAAAGCGAACAAAGCCCAGAAAGAATACCTCGTTCAATACATCTTGGACCACCCAGAACTAAAGAGTAACAAATTTTCTAATTCCTTCACCTACGCTAAGAAGAAATCAATGTGGGACAATCTTACTATAAAATTGAACAAACGTGGACCTGAGAAAAATGCAAAAGAATGGGAAAAAGTAAGTAATTGCTTCAAAGTACGAGTACAATAGTACTAATATTTTACCAGAAATTTCTTAAAATAAAATCTCGTTTTTTGCGTTTTGTTAGGATCGTATTCTCATATTAAACTTTGATTGAATGTTTCTTTTCTTTCAGTACTGGATGGACCAAAGATCGAAGAGTAAAAATGACGAAGCAATTCGCCGTAAAAGAAATCGTATGACTGGCGGAGGTTCGCCTCCTACCGACTGTCCTTCTCCGACGCGACAAAAAATTTTGGAAATTATCGGTGGCGACGTTGTTATTGAAGGGGAGGATGTTACCGAATATGGAGTGAACCGTTCCCAATCGATCCCAGCCAATGTTGCAGATGTACATTTCAATGAAACAGATGATTCTGTTGAAGATGTATTTTTCGAAGTAGACCTGCCGGATTCTTACTCTGACAAAGAAAACGAGCCGGATGTTATGTTTGGTAAAATTGTACAAATTTATTCATTCCGCTAAAACTCAAATCATTGGTTTTTCTCATTTATTTATTCTTTTTTTTTCAACAGAAACTGTAGGTCCTAGTCCTACGTCTGTGACTACTGTGTCGTCTGTGATTAAAAGTCCTATTGCTCGAAAGTCTGTAATTAACAGTCCTGTCGCTCGGAAGTCTACCAAACCGAAAGCTGTTCAAACATTTGCTAAAAGAAATAATGGTAAGAATGTGTTAATTTAGCTTAGTGTTTCATACACTTCGAAATGCTTGTTAGTTTCTTTTGATCATTTTTTTATTGAACAGAAACTGCGGGTAGTTCGTCTATGACTCCTATATTGTCATCTGTTGTTACAAATCTTTTCGCTCGTAAGTCTACTGCACCTAAAACTGATCATGGTAAGTAGTAAATTTATCTTCATGTGTTTCATTTACTTCAAAATGTTCATTTTCTCATCATTGTCATTTTTCAAACACAGTTCCTCCTTCACGTAATACTGAGCAAAAAAAAGACTCAGTTTCAACTGATAAGAAGAAAGAACTGAAACGTAAGCATACGAAACAAGAAACCGAAGCTAATGGTATGTTACACATACGTATCTTACTTAAATTACAAAGTATACCTAGTACATCGTTGAACTTTAATTTTTCCAATTTTTTCAGAAAATAAAATGCTGATGGATCTCCAGAGACAGCAAACAGAAGCAGTGGCTTCTATGGCCGATTCGTTCAAAATAATAGCTGCAACCATGTCTAAGAATTCGTAGAAGCGTAGATAGAGTGACTAACCTCAGGGCTGTTTGATTGATTCGAGGATTATACCTCGTTTTGTGTAATTTTTTTATTTCATTGTCATTTTGTTTCGTGACTTGTACTCTTGTTTCGTATGTAAAAGGAAAAAATGCCCTTTTGATTAATTTGGTTTTATATCAACAGCCCCAAGTCACCTTTTTGAATTATTTTTATTATAAGTATGTTTAAAAGTTGCAATCTACTATGTTGCGAATTTTTTATTATTAATTTATTTCAAATTGATCGCTAGGAACAGAACTCTAACATCCATGGAGTGGCCTCTCGATATTACTTTTATTGTATGTTTGAAAGTCGCGATCTCCTATGTTGCCATTTTTTATATTATTAATTTCTTTCTCGGTGCAAGTTCCCAAAGATTCAATTGTAAGGCATGTTTTTTCAATAAATATAAATAAACAAATACTTCTCATTGGAACTACGAATACGTACGTATTTTAATATATAGAGAACATTAATACATCAATTTTTAATGATGTACAAGAAGATGACCGATTACATAATTACGATTTTGTTCACCTAGTTCAAATAAATTATTGGGAGGGTGTACTGGTGCATACACCTCCAGTTCATCCTGTTCGAATTCATCTAACAAACCATCTTTTTCTAAAATACAAAAATTATGTAAAGCTACACAACAATTGATGATTCGACCTGCCTTACGTGGGTGATAATGGAGTTGGCGCTGCTTACACAGGCACCGCCAGCGTCCTTTGAGTAAACCTATCACTCTTTCTACAAGGCAACAGGCTCCGCAAAAATGCCTGTTGTATAAAATTTCATGCGGGTCTTCGGAGTTGGCAGCAAATGGCGTCAACATCCAAGGTTCGAGAGGATAACCGGAGTCGGCAAGCAGCCATTGGCTATCATTGCCATGCAGGAATTCATCCTGCAGTTGGTCTCGAATGGTTGAGTATTTGTACACATACGAATCATGTGCACTGCCGGGATATTTGGCCACAACATTTCTAATTCTGTACGTGTGGTCACAAATCTGGAATGAAAAAATTGAAAAAAAAAGTTGGTAGGTACCTATCTAAAAAATTTTGAATCGGGTGTTTTAAACTTTTTTTTCGAGTGCTTTATTATTATTTTTTTCAATTTTGTTTCAAAACATGAATAAATTTTTTGTTTAAAACGCCTAACTCTGCTTAGAAATTGAATGAAAATATAAATTGACTCACAATTTGAACATTAATTGAATGGAATCCCTTCCTATTCATGTATACATTTTCGTTTTCGGATGGAGGATAAATACCTATCTGGGTGCCATCGATACAACCTATCACATTAGGAATTTTATGTTTTGTGACAAACCTGAAAAATTTTATTTTTGAATATGTTTTAATGCGGATAAATATGTAGTAATAAACGCATTAAATTTTCGATAAATTACACTCACCACTCTTTGATCTCTTCTCTCTCTTGTAAAGTAGGAAAAGTAATGAATTGAGGGCACACAACATGTTCGAAGACGTTTATAACCTCAGTGAGCACTTTCGAAACAGTGGACTGTGCGGAACTCGTTTCACGATTTTTTCCAATACAAAGTTGGTACGAACCACTTGCGAAAAACCTCAAAGCAATTAAAAGCTTTGTTTCCGGGAAGAGACGGTTGTTCCATCTGGATGTAGTTAAATGAGGGCTCACAATTTCCAGTAATTTTTTGAAGGTACATTTAGTCAATCGATAAGTCATTTTGAATTCTGCATCAGGTAAGAAGTCCACAGCAAACACCCTCCTCAGCATCGCCCTTTCTCTTCTCAAAGTGGAGTTTTGGATCGCACGTGCTCTCAAATCATTTTGCTTTCACAAACGTTTCAAAATTAATTTTGCCAAGAAAATTGATCCAAACATTTTAAAATTTTTCAAACAAAATTAAACAAAACACTATTCTAAAACAATCGTTATCAAAATTTTCTCAGCAACATCAAATTTTTTATTGAGAACACGCATCTCCTCACCAAAAATTTTCTCCTAGCCAAACGTTTCTTTGCCTTTTTACAAGAAATAACATGCATAACGCTCATAAAGACAACTTTTGGATGTCGCTATCCGCGGTATTTATTGCACAGATAGCGACACATAACCCTCCATAACGAATTTCAAGAATGCTCCTGCATAAAAAAAATAACGCAAATTGCACGAATAACACGCGC
Organism: Planococcus citri; assembly: GCF_950023065.1. NCBI lineage: Eukaryota > Metazoa > Arthropoda > Insecta > Hemiptera > Pseudococcidae > Planococcus > Planococcus citri. The sequence goes on along the minus strand of NC_088680.1, from coordinate 42,169,224 downwards.
GTCTAGAGTCTGACGGGCTACGAAACGTTCCCGCCAATCACAGCGCAGAGGGGCGGTTCTATGGACTTGCAAATTTTTTCAGTTTTTATTTTTCGTTGAAAATACGATATAATAAAGAGCTTTTGCGATTTTACTAATTAAAACAGAAAATTAAACGACTTTTTTCTTCAAATTGGTTGGTAATCTAATCTTTAACCTACGTACGACAGTACTGTAACTTTACATTTACAACTTTACTGAATGAATACCAAAAAGGAAAAGTCATTCTTGTTTTCATTTCAAATCCATCATAATTTACGATAATTACATCAATAAAAGCAATCGAGATCGATAACTTCAAAAAGAAATACTTTGCAGTTGGAGCTAGTGAAAATGAATGTACAGATTAGCTAGCTGCATAACTAGCGTGAGCCTACGTATCTCTAGACTCTATCTATTTAGATACCAGATTTTACTCATTGATTTTCATTTTTCTCCGCTGAAATGTCAAGTATTGAATTTACTGATGAGATCTTATTAATTTGTAAAAATAGTAAAAATACATGAGTGTGTGATAATTGATAGTTCTTTCTTATCAGATTACTTCATTCTTGCCAGGGAATGCCGCCTGCCGGTGCTGAATGATAAAGTTAATCTGAATAGCTAGTTAGCTACCTAGGACTTGTACGTACTTTATTTCTGCATTGCGACAGTGTTTTATTTAAAATAATATGCAAAACGTCCATTTACACCTAAATTACTTTGTTTTTTCAATATTGTGAGAATGAATACAACACTTGAACGTCAGTGATAACGGTGATAAACATAACCCTGCGCTGTGATTGGCGGGAACGTTTCGTAGCCCGTCAGACTCTAGACGCGCGTCGAATAACGGGGATAAAGAATTTCAAGAATAGGGGCCCTGAAGTGTAAAGTAAACAAGATACTAGCGCTGTCTGGCGTCGCGTAAAAATACAACATAAAATTTTTAGGGTTCCCCGAGCCCCGCCTCGGGAAACCCTATTAAAATCGCCACGAAGAATTCAGTGTTCACACGGCGTGTAGGCAGGTGTCTTATGTGTGGTGTACATAAGGCACCTTTCTTGGTGACGAGTGAGGTTTTCAGGAGATTTTCAGAAGTAGCTTGTTGTCGGATATAGAAAGGTATTTTATGTGTAGTGTTACTGGTGTACGTAAGACACCTTTTAGTCGGCGACGATATTTTCAGAACTCTACAACAACGCTTTCTAGCGTCATTAAATGTAATTTTTTTTTCTTATTGGTGGAAGTATTTTATTCGTTGTTTTTATTGGTCGAAGTATTTGTATCATTTCTCACGTTGAATTTTAATAAATTGAAATTTACGGCCATGTTTTGTGTGTTGTTTTACAATGGTAAATTGGTGATAATAATTTTGAAGTGAAGTGAAATTCAATCAAGTTATCAAGTACACCCTGAGATTAGAATGAAATGAAGACTGAAATACTTGAAGAAGAATAAAGCTCGATTCAGTTATCCGGATTTCAAATACCTTCTATCCCAATTCCCAAGTAAGTTAATATCCGATCGGAAAAAATGTCTCTTCATCGAATTGAATATTACGTTGTGGCGCTACCTCTAATAGATCATTGTTTAAAATAATACTTGATTAATTACCATATTGGTACTTTTTTTCGTTTGTTTCATTATGATGATCAATGATATTTCAATTTGCTGTTGTTAATATTGTTCTTATCATTGTTTGAATTTCTAACAGAATGCCACGAAAAAAGCGTACTACTGTTGAAACAACCATGGAAAATGATTCTTTCTTGCAGAAAACATCTCGAAACAACAAGTAAGAATAATTTCGACTTGAGAGTTCTCCATGTATCGATACGTAGTAAATACTAAATATGTAAAGTTTGGCGATTCATTCACTTTATGGTTTACTTTTTTATAGCGCTAACAAATCAGCCAAAATAGATGATAATTTAGTTAGAAAAAGTGCATTGCATGACTTGGTTTAGAGAATACTCTAGCGTTGATGAACCACATATGATTGGTAAGTTCGTATTATGTTGATAGTTTCGTTGCAAAGTAAATAAATAATTATTATAATTAATCGATTGTTTATTGTTGCCGGAATTCAGAGATTTGGGTTCTAATATTGACGGCGTAGCATCTTCACTCTCATTTTCATTCAAACGAATTGTTTTCTGTTGTAGGTGATATTCGAAAAATATAAATTCGATGGAGCTTTGGAGCTTATATCGCTATCCAAGCTACGCTTACATTATATGCTCAAGGCTTACTAAGCGGCGTTGTTGTCGATTCAGGAGATGGAGTTACTCATATATGTCCAGTTTACGAAGAATTTGCGCTTCCTCATTTAACTCGTAGACTTGATATTTCCAGTCGTGATATTACTCGATATTTGATTAAAGTAAGCCCAGTAAAAATACCTGATATTGCGAGTAAAATTCAAACACTAATGAGGGTTTTGTTATTTCAGTTATTATTTGTTACGAGGCTACGCTTTCAATCATTCTGCTGATTTTGAAACTGTTGGAATTATGAAAGAGAAACTTTGTTACATTGGTTATAACATCGAAACCTCGCGAAACAACTGTCTTAGTACAGAGTTATACAGTACGTATTGTATTGTAGCTGTTATTATTTTCTCAAGAGAAGTTAATAATTCGATTTAATTTTTTTTCAAATAGTTACCAGATGGACGAGCAATTAAAGTTGGCGGAAAGCGATTTGAAGCTCCCGAAGTACTATTCCAGCCTCATTTGATCAACGTCGGAGGGTCAAACTCGGTTTAGTTTTCAAGTATTTGGCTCATGGTCGCCGAATTAGTGTTTAATACGATGCAACAGGCTGATATTGACATGAGATCCGAACTATACAAGCATATTATATTATCCGGTGGCTCTACCATGTATCCTGGTTCACCATCAAGATTGGAAAGAGAAATAAAACAGTTGTTTACGATACCAGTAAATTATCGGTTCGTAAGAAACACAGCGATGTCCTTAAAATGGTCTCGATTGCATAATTTCAAGTTTTTTTTCGGTTTTAGAAATTTCAAATTAGAATTGAAGATCCACCGAGAAGAAAAGACATGGTGTTCACCGGAGGTGCTGTGTTGGCTGAAGTGATGAAAACTCGAAATGATTTTTGGATATCTAGACAAGAATACGAAGGAAAAGGACTCTGTATTAAGAGCAAATTAGGCAAACGACTAAGTCATTAGAATTTTTTGCTAGGCTGTAAGACTAAGTCAACTTTCAAAAAAACGCGTTAAATTGTTATCTCGTGCACATATATATTGTGTAAATATTTTCTACAAAAATACGTACTAACCATTTTATATCATGACCGTGTACCAGTGATCATGCACGTGTAAAGATGGCAAGGGCAATTGCTCCTGTGTATTTAATTTACCATTGTGAATCCATGACGTTTTCATCGATTGAAAACGTCTTATTTGTTATTTTATTTTCCAATGCATTTATCCGAATATTTTGTTCGTTATTATGATGATTGAAAGTGTTATTCCATTTATCTGTTGATTCTATTTTGAATTGAATACGCTCAATACGACGGAAAGTTCAAAAAAGGTATCCATTATGTTATAAAATTTACTGAAAATATAGTGCAATAATAGAAGAAAAAAATTGAGCATATAAATGGGAAATTATATCAAAATGTTTTCATTTTTTTATATTTATTATTTTCTATTATAACTAATACATTAAAATTTACGTTTGTATTATTTTATTCTTGACAAATATACGTTAATCGAACGTTTCGTAATTGTTTTTAATCCGTTTACCTTTATTTTTTTAGCAGCACCATCAGAAGATGAATGAAAACTAATTTTTTTGCATTTATTCAACCAATCTAATTGTAATTATTGTTGATCCCCAAATAATATTCGTTTTTCTTATTTGTCGACATATTTTTTAAAAACGTTTGTGAAAAAGAAAAACTGCCAAAATGCAGATTTGGAAAACAACTCTGAACTCAAATAATTTATCATTCCCGAATGAAATTATTAGAAGTACCTAATAATTTAATTAATTTTTTTTTTTGAAACAAATTTCCAAACACCGAACAAAAAAAACAAAACCTCCTGACCTCCTCATTCCGTTTATTGCTTGGTTTTTGTTTCTAGGAGTTTTTGGAGTTTTTTGAAAAAAAATTTTATGGTATCGTGTTTACGGGGAACCCGTTGCCAGGTCACCTGTGACCTAGCTTGTTTAGATTTTTTCCAAGAAACATGAAATTTCTTGTCTAAAGTTCCAACTTTTTATAATCACATGGAGAATGGAGATTTCTGATTTCATAATTGCTGTGTGAAAATATGAACTTTCAGACTTCAGTGCATCATGCTAACTTCCTAGTAACTTCCACAACAACGATACCAGGAATTAAATACACGATTCGCAGGTAATATCTACATACTTATTTCCTTTGTATGTATCTCTATCTAATTCTAATCTTTCAACTTGATAAATCTCATCTGTAATGAATTTTTCCGTTCTTAATCATTTTTAGAGAAATGAAGCTCCCAGTTCAGATTAACCCAACGAAAATTCATCATCAAACTGAAAGAAAAAACAAACATCCCGATTACGGACTTGCACAAATTACCTGCAATGAATAAACTTTCAAATCTAAGAAAAGTAAATGTAAATAATTAAGTATGTATTTAGCTACTTACATAGCTAGGAAATTTGAATATTTCATTTACTGAATACATTTCGTTATCTTAACTCACTAACTAGTAATTACCTACTATGAATACGACGCGACGGTGCTTTAATTTGATTTTTTCCCTTCTAGGAATACGTGGTAGTGAATTAACTACACAGAACGATCGAATTGACCCTAGAGTTGATAGCTATAAAATAGTTCGATTGAATCAAATAACGTAGATGAATTAAGAGAAGCGTTAACGTTGACTTCGCTTAATTCCGATTCACAGGTTGTATTAGTTATACCCTTCAATAATAATAATTCGTTGAGCTATCGAGCTATAGGATTCACTCTTCTTAATAGGTTGATAACGGATAAATGGAAAATTTTCTCCAGAGATGGGAAGAAAGAACCTACGCGAAAATGATTCATTTACTTGAAAATAAATTCCTCGTGGTCACTCTCTACCAATAAAAGTGTCGGTGGCTTCAATCAAAGTTTAGTAATTAGTGTGCAGCTTTTGATCGTGTCACTGAAGGAAAATTCTAACTCTCGCAGAAATCAGATCAAAACAGAAATACGTAAGATTAATTAGACTATAGTATAACTTGTAATTTTTGTGGCCAAGTGTTATAATGATTTGGATTTTTAGTAGTAAACCCGATCGCCGAAGATGATGAAACTGGAGAAGAACCTAAGGAAAAATGGTTTCACTTTTTAAAGAATGAAAAATTAGTTTTGAATCGGTTGTCACTTGGTAAGTTTAAGTTTAGGATCAATTGATCTATGGATGATTTTTATGTGTTTTGGAAATTTAAATAGATTTCGCGAACAGTTTTTTGTTTCCTTGTTTTTTTATGTGGTGAGGGGGAAGGAGAATGATCCAAGTTTTTGAATAATAAGGTACTCGTACCTGGACTTTTTTGTTTTACAATTACGAAATTTATTTAATTTACTATCTTCTTCGTGTAGCTCGGTACCGGTGCCCATTTATTTTTTTGAAGGTGAATCTTTTTGCTTTGAAATAGATTAAGAAGCATAATTTTGGATTCAATTTGCTAAAAAAGGTAAAATATTTTTGTACTTATATATTTTTGAATCTTCGAACATTTTTTTATTCTAGTATGGAGGGAGGTGGGGAAATCATTCCTGATTTGATAAAAAATACAAAGAAACAAAAAAAAGTGATAAAAATGCCATTGCTCACTTGTTTCATGTTTGATTTGTAAATCGTTCCCATTTTGAAAAAATAAGAATCACTTGTGACATATCGTTTTTTATGTCTGTAGGATCGTTGATTTCAAATTTTCAAATTTTCATTCGTTTATTCTTATTCCACCCTTAATACTTCTTAAATCCTCCAATATTTTGAATTTGAATTATGGTTAAAAATTTAGGCCCTTATCTTTTTATCTCAAAAAAATTGATTTTGAACTTTGAACCGTTGATCTATTGTTTATGCTGTACCTATTTTAGAAGTTGTATGGTATGAGATTTCCGAGTTGATATCTCAAAAATAAATCATTAGAATGAAAAAAAAAAAGTCTGTTCTCACTCTCAAGAGACTAGGAAAAGGATTATAAAAAATTTTCTGCTATCTAGTGGCATATTGAAAAAAAAAAAAATCAGCCAAACTGAAAATCTCCGAGGCTCAAATTAGGGAGAATTCAGTTAGAATGACTCGATCAAAATTTTATTTGAAACTTTTGAAATGAAAAAAAAAAACATTGAATAAGTACATCTCATTATTTCGAAATTCTTCAAAATTATGTTGCTTAATTACCTACGTTTGGAATTTTTGGGAAAAATGAAAAAATATTTTATACCATTTTCAGACACACTGTTAGTACTGGTTACCTACTTCTATGCTTTTTGATTATTTTAGTAATTTTTGTATTTTGTGCCGAGCTTTTTTTTTACTCCTCCAGGAACGATTTTTATCGAATAAAAATTGAAATCAGATCCTATTCGCTTTTATAGTTTTTTGTCGCAATTACTCAGCAAAGCTCGCTTCATACACTTTATACTTCTTTCACTGATTGTACATAGGTAGGTACCTACCTATGACCTATCCCTAAAATAAATATTTTAGTATTTCTTACTACGATTATTTTTTCTTCCTTCAGCTCCGAACAGCGCGTTATCGATCAATTGAACCAAATCAATTAGTTTCCTACGACATTTAAATCGTACAAAATACAAACTCAATTTACGAGAAAAAAATCATCTACTACGTTACTCTAGTCATCTATTTATACTTTTTATAAGGATGTCCATACTATTAATTCCTCTTTATGCATTAAATCATTCGGTATAACGGAAGTTTCAATTGTTTGTGCATGAATTGCATGTGCATCTATCTTCGGGTGATTGACATTGGTAATTCATTAATCTAAGCTTATACCTATGGTAAGAAAAGCGCGTGGAATGAAAAATTAATACGTTACGTAATATTGCATGGTTATGTAGGTTGATTTATGGTTTGGTTGTTTTTATGGGGTTCTTTTTATAATTTATTGTGGTATTTTTTTACTATAATATAAGTATTACTTGTATGTATTTATATATTTTTTTGTTTGATAGATGAAGAGCGGATTTGTACGAAGATTATTCTCAGATGAGGTAAGTTGCTTCTTGTGTAGGAAGTTACCTATTGCGAATATTGATATGATTTGAATTTCGCCGTAATAAGATGAACTAGTTATATATTTCTGAAAAAGAAACAAAATATCTGCCCACGAATACGGGAGATACATTACATACGTTATTATTAAAATTATTGCTCGATTTAATGAGATTTTAAGAAACGTCAATATGGTTGTCTATTGGGATATTTCAAGGAGCTACGTCAAGTGTTTTTTTAGTCATCGTGTACTTTTCTCGTGAATACTTGTACAAGTACTATACGTATTTTTACTACCTTCGAATATTGGATTTTTCTTTGCATTTTTTGCGAAGAAAAAAAGTCTGAGCCCCCTTGAAATATCCACCTGAGTTAAGAGTTGGTTACGTAACTTACTGTTTGACTCACTTGTCCAACACCAAGTTAACAGTTTGGTTATCATTTAGGTACTCTTCGGTTACCTATGATTTTGATTTGCACATGTCGCAGTTATTAAATAACTAAGGGTTTACTGAGGAATTTTTCAACTGACCGATCTTAACCAGTTAACAACCCGTTACAATTAACAGTCAGTACCTATTCTACCTAACCAACTCTTACCTATTCGATCTATGTACAAGTGAGCCTTAATAATATGTACTTACTGCGAGAGTGTAAGATATTCTTCAATAGTAATATGTACCATGTAGTCGGTTTTAATTTCTTGACTACTTTTTGTATTGCTATTGCTATCTCAGTATCTCCTATATACTGTTTAGATCACTAGATACTGGTTTTGTTGGAATGTCGTCGCTTTTAAAGAAAGAATACCGATGCTTGATATATGGGTACTCGGGGTATTTCAAGCGATTTTAATTTATTGTGTAATTATTTCGGTATTCTAGTCGCTTTGTAAAATTGTCGAATAAGTTATCTGGAATTGTATCGCGAGTCAATACGACAGCGATGTTATCGTATAGAAGTACGTATTTTATATTGCAACCAGGACGTCTGTCGTAGTTAGAGCCTATCTGAGAGTACCTAGGGGTATTTTTTTCCAATACCGAGATACCGAGCGAACTCTGGTACTCGCGATGTCGCTGGAGAATAGAAAATCGCATTTATCGTATGGTTTAACCGTTTTGTGTGTTTCGAAGTAATGAATGTGAGAGTTTGAGCCATTTTAGGTGAATAGTTTGGATTCTATATAGACTTTCGTATTACTATTGAACATTATTCGAGCGTATTTCTGAAAAAAATTTGGAAATGTTATTTTCTACGAGAGAGGTAGGTACCCAATTGGCAGAGGAGTTTCTGAACCAGACAAAGCTAAATCGAAAGAGCATGCAAAAATACATCACTAGGTACCCAAAATTTATGGTATTTACTGAAGTTCATTTTTTAGATTTTTGGTAAATTTTTGAAAATCAGTGAAGGGCCAAAAAATAGGAGGAAATCAAATTTTTATTCAATTGACCTAGAACGCTGAAATTCGCTGCGTGGATTATTTTTGACCACTTTGATTCATTGGAGAAGGTTTCGAACCGTCTTGAATAGTTCTGGGAGCTTTAGTAAATTTCTGAAAGTTGAAATTTTCACAAAATTCTATCCCATAAAGAAAGCTAAAATTTACTTTATACTCTAATTTCAACCTACTAAATTGATTAGAGCTAGTTTAAAGCAGTTCTGGAGCCGTCGACCGTATTTTAAAATTACCTACAGTTTTCGAAAAAAACACTTTAGAATCTGTCGAATTCCACCTAAAATTGGTTTCTGCCAGTTTAAATTGTGGCGTTTTATTTATCCAGCGATTTCAAAATTTAAAATGTGAAAAATTCACTGTACATACTTAGAATGATTTTAAGCCGTTTTGGAGCCTTCAGAATTTTTTTTGGAATTTCCAGTTCATTAAAAAATGTCATAAGAAAATTGTCACTTTTCTGCAAAAAATTCTAAAAAATCATTTCCCCGAAGAATTACCCAAAAGTTCCGCTTTTTTGCCTCAAAAAACGCCAAAAATCTCACTTTTCAATCGAAAAGTTGACCGAGAAAGTCTCTTTTTCAACAAAGATAGCGAAAAAAGTACGATTTGTGCTTTCTGCTAAAATTGTCCAAAATTCTCGTTTTTTTTGCAAAAAAAAAATCCAAAAAGATTTACTTTATTGCCAAAATTTTGAGATTTTTAGCTAATGAAAAGTCTCGCTTTTCACTTACCTGGGAGTAGCCGAAAATTACAAAGAAAAATGTCTCAATTTTGAAAAAAAATAGCAAATAAATTATAATGCTTTGTCGAGAAATCTCAAATATTTCTATAATTTTTGCTAAAAGTGTCAAATTTTTGCTTTTTCAATTTTTCTTTTCCAAAATTATACAAAAACCTCGCTTAAATATTTTTCAGAAATTACCAAAAAAGGTCACGTTTTTGCCAGTATAATTCCCAGCAAAAAGTTCTACTTTTTTCTGAAATGGTTAAAATCTTGCTTTTTGACATGTGAAAAAAATTCCAACTTCTTACTTTCAAAAAAAAAATCTCTAAAAGTCGTTTTATTTTTGGTTTTTAAAAAATATTTAACTCAAATTTAATTTTAAAAAATTTACCAAAAATTAAAATTTTGACTGGTGATGTATTTTTGCATGCTCTTTTGATTTAGCAATTAGCTTCATCCAGTTCAAAAATGTTTTGCCAGTTGAGACATCTTTTATTCCTCAGGAGAATTTTCTATTCATACAATTTTTCACAATTTTGAAATGTTTTAATTTTTGAGGCAATGGTCACATTTGTTTACAAATTGTACCGCTCATGTTGAGTAACTTCAAAAAAGTTTGGAGCTGGCTAAAGAACATGAACGGTTTTGAAAAAAAATGAATCTCCTGACACCAAATTTCACAATTTCAACTTTCAAGCTGATCTGGAGCATTCAGTGAAATTTTGATTTCATCTGCTATTTTCGTTTTTATTTTTTTTTTATCTTGAAAGGCTACTACAAAATCACAATGTTCAATAAGTCGGTACGTTTTCAAAAAATTTCAGAAATTCTTTCATCCATATGATATAAAAAATTGACAGTCTCCATAAATAAAATCCCCTTTTCGAATTTTGTTACCGGAGCACATATTTTAAAATATATATAGCGTTTTACACATAATATCGTCCAACCTCCATAATTCATACAGTATAGTTCCACTTCCATCAACGATCGTACATCTTGTTTGGAATATGTGGATTTTTCTCAACGTTCTCGAATTACTCGCAATATACTTTTCCAAGTCGATAATTTCGAAATTCTTCCGTATTTACGACAACGTCGATGACTATATTCCGGAAAAATAGCTCGTAAATATGATAAACAGCGTAATCTCGGGTAACTTCTGTTATTAGAAAATATTTATGAAATCTGTACTCGTTATTAAGTATATACGCTATACCATCGTAATAATATTTTTAATCGTACATGTTCAAATTGTACACAAATCGCGAGTACAGTCTACGCCACAACAATTTCCAAAAATGAGATATAGACAAAAAGAGTTAGGGAAAAAGATTCCAGAAACGATGAAGAAAAGACCGAACCGAGGTATCCGCAAGCGTGACGTGTTTCCGTTAAAATACGAGTACGACACACTGTGAGAATTGCATTTACTCGATATTAGTAACTATTTTCGATAAAAGTACCTACGATGTTGTTGAACGAACGAGAGGGCAACTTCATCAACAACCATTTACTTACAATAATTACAAAATCGAATCATTATCATACACAATGAATTAAAAGTTTAGCGAGCAGTCATTTTTAACGGTCTTGGTTTAGTCATTAACTTCATCTTTTTTTTCTCTCGTTTCCTCCCTTGCAGTAAGTTCTCAAAAGCCCGTATTTCGTCGAAATGGTCTTTTTCTCGTTTGAACGATTGCCAATGGTGTATCTTCTTCCTTCGTTTGAACAGAAATACACGAACGAGTAAACTCGTCCTCGTCGTCGTCGTCTTCTTCTTCTTCTAGGTCGACAGGGTGTACAACCGTACGATTATGTGGCAAATAATATAGCTTCGACAATGATTCAGCAACTAATTTAACGCGCGTGTTTTGTGGGTGGCGAACGCGCTACTCGCTTAGGCGCCGACTGACTCATGCACAATCGTAAACAATGAAAGCTTCCTAAATCCGAAACCTCCGTTTACCTCGTCCACTCCACCTAAGGTTATTAAACTTCATTAATTTACTAGATATTGAAACAGCAGTACGATTGTATCGAATGGGTATTGGGTATATATCCTTGCTGTATCTTCGATGTAGGTACCTTACTTCTTATAAAGTATCGATGGGTTTGTTTACGTTCGTGTGTTAAGTCATTTTTTCATGGTTAATCGGTTCGGATGTGGATCACATTTCCACTGGAATAATTTTTTTCAGTGCGAAACTTGTATGTAAAGTCTCTGTGAGCTGATCAGAGTTTGAGAATCCACAGAACAGCTCGCGGAAAATTGTCAGCTCATCAATGAAAAATAAAGGGGCTTATGAAGATATACACATAAAACAGTTTAAAAATTGTTTAAATGGATGAAAACTGAAAAAATCATCACTGGTCAATGGTCACATTATTATTTTCAATTTATCAACGCGTTTTGAGTGGATTTTCGATCAAAGTGCAAAATAAATGGGAGTAACGCCTCCTCTCCAAAAAAAAGTTTTAAATCATAGATATGCGTTTTACTTAAAAAATCTGATTTTTTTTTTTAGTTCTTAAAAGTCCAACATATTTTGTTAAGAATGCATGGGAATTTTTTCCAATTTCTTAGAAGAGAGTCAAAATACAGAGAAGTATCAATTTTTTCCCAAGGTTTTGATTGACTGATATGTCCCCATCGAAATGTCAGAAATCGGCCATTTTGAAAATTTGACATAATGTCAAGAATTTACAGTTGTTTTTTTCAATTTACAATTCAGGAAAAAAATAATAATGTTTTTCGTAGTTTTCAAATCTGTCATGATATCAAAGAATTCATCACTATCTTTTTCAATGATCTTTAAAATCGACAACAAATTTTCAATGTTTTTGAAATTGGCCCAATTTTTTAAACGTCTGACATAATATCAGGAACTCAGCAACATTTTTTCTGTTTTCAAATGTCAGCCACCGCGTCACGTAGATCAGTATTACACAAACTTCGGAAAAACAAAAGTGCCTCGCTTTTTGTCAGACATTATGAAGTCCCATTTTTTAGTCACAACTGTCAAAATTACAAATTTTTATCAAAATTTTCAAAAAAATGAATTTTTGTCAAAAAAAGTCCTTGTTTTTTTTATCGTCGTCGTCGTCGTCGTAGTCGCGCTCCTTTACAGGAGATAGCGTATACTTCCATCTATATCAGCCGGTTTCTAGCGTATCTGATAGTTTCTTTCAGGGTCTTACAGGGAGAGTTGGCCGGTGAGTTTGTTGTTAACATCTCCGATCGTTTCCTCCCTCTTGTAGTTCTTCCTTGAATTTTCCCCTGTACCGCTAGCATGAAAATACCGTTTTCTCGTATTTTATGAGCTAGATACTTTAGCTTTCTGTTCTTTATATCTTCTACTACGACTTTCCTCTCCTCTCCTATTCTTGCCAATACTTCCTGGTTGGTGATGAAGTCCTTCCATGAGATCCGTAGTAGCCTTCGATAGCACCACATCTCAAAAGCAGATACTTTCTTCTCGCATTCTGCACTCATGGTCCATGTTTCACAGGAATACTTCAGAACGGTCCATACGTAGCATCGCATAATTCTCTTTCTCAGAGCTAGACTCATCGTTCGATTTCCCAGCACATTGACTAGGTTGTTAAAGGCGCTTTTTGCCATTCCAATCCGTGATTTAATTTCTTTATGATCTCTACCATCATTATTTATCAGTGCTCCAAGGTATCTGAACTGATTTACATTTTCAATTTCTTGAGTTCCGATGTTGATTTTGACCTCCTTGAAGTCTCCTTTTGTAAATCCCATCACCTTGGTCTTGCCTGGATTTATCTTCATTCCATATTTTAATCCAGCACTGTTGATTTGGTTGATCATTTTCTGCATCTGCGCTTCTGTTTCAGCAAGGATCACTTTGTCGTCTGCGTAGCTTATTTCATTTATTCTCTTGCCGTTGATCTTGAATCCCATTTGTTTGATTCGCGCTTCTCTCATTATTTCTTCTGCGTACACGTTGAACAGCCTAGGTGAGAGGGGGCATCCTTGTCTCACACCTTTCTTTATACCACATCTATTCTCCGAGTACTCAGTTCCAAACTTGATATTTGCGCTCTGCTCCCAGTACAAGTTCTTGATTATCCGCAGGTCTTTGTCATCGATATTGTATTTCTTCACGATCTCCAGCATCCTCTCATGGTTGACACGATCAAATGCTTTTTCATAGTCGACGAAGCAAGCAATAATTTCCCTGTTTGCATTCAGTGCTCTTTGGATGATCACTTTCAGCAGGGCAATTGCGTCTCTCGTCCCTTTTTTTGCTACAAAGCCATATAGAATTGCAAAAAAGTTTCATAGCTTGCCAAAATTCCTAATTTTTCCCAAAATTGTCAATTAAGTCGTAGTTTTTTGTCAGAATTGCAAAAAAGTTCCATTGTTTGCCAAAATTGTCAAAATTTCATTTTTGTCAAAAAAAAGTCCTCGTTTTTTGTCAGAATTGCAAAAAAATTTCATTGTTTGCCAAAATTGTCAAAATGGCCAATTTTTTGCAATAATTGTCATAAATTCCTGAAGTCACATTTTTTAGTCACAATTACCAAAATTCCCAATTTTTCCCGAATTTGTCGTCCTAGTTTTTTGTCAGAATTGCAAAAAAGTTCCATTGTTTGCCAAAATTGTCAAATTGTCCCATTTTTTGCCGAAATTGTCAAGAAGTCCTGAAGTCACATTTTTTAGTCACAGTTGTAAAAATTCCTAATTTTTCTCAAAATTGTCAAAAAAAAGAATTTTTATCAAAAAAAAGTCCTCGTTTTTTGTCAGAATTGCAAAAAAATTTCATTGTTTGCCAAAATTGTCAAAATGGCCAATTTTTTGCAATAATTGTCATAAATTCCTGAAGTCACATTTTTTAGTCACAATTACCAAAATTCCCAATTTTTCCCGAATTTGTCAAAAAAAGTCCTAGTTTTTTGTCAGAATTGCAAAAAAGTTCCATTGTTTGCCAAAATTGTCAAATTGTCCCATTTTTTGCCGAAATTGTCAAGAAGTCCTGAAGTCACATTTTTTAGTCACAGTTGTAAAAATTCCTAATTTTTCTCAAAATTGTCAAAAAAAAAGAATTTTTATCAAAAAAAAGTCCTCGTTTTTTGTCAGAATTGCAAAAAAATTTCATTGCTTGCCAAAATTGTCAAAATGGCCAATTTTTTGCAAAAATTGTCAAAAATTCCTGAAGTCACATTTTTTAGTCACAGTTGTAAAAATTCCTAATTTTTCTCAAAATTGTCGGAAAAAAAAATTTTGTCAAAAAAAAGGTCCTCGTTTTTTGTCACAATAGCAAAAAAGTTCCATTTGCTTGCCAAAATTATTAAAATATCCCATTTTTTGCAAAAATTGTCAAACATTCCTGAAGTTACATTTTTTAGTCACACTTCTCAAAATTGACAGAAAAAGTCCTGTTATCATCATCATCATCATCATCATCAAAAGTTTATTTCAAGTCCGGCTTTTTTCAGAATTGTTAAAAAGTCCAACTTTTTTGTCAAAGTTGTAAAAAAATCCCAATTTTTCTCAAAATTATCAAAATGTTCTAATTTTTGTTCAAAAATGTCCTTCTTTTTTTTTGCCAAAATTGACAAAAAATATTGATTTTTGACCAAAGTGCAGAATACTTTCTTGTTTTTTTGCATCCAAGAAAAATTCTCGATTTTTGTTATAATTTGTATGGAGTTACATTTTTTTCAAAAGTGTCAAAAAGTCCTAGTTTTTACCAAATTTGGTAAGAAATTCCTCATTTTTTTGCCCAAACATTCAAAAAATATTGATTTTGACAAAAGTGCAAAAGATTTTTTGGCTTAAATTTCTCCAAAAAATTCGGTTTTTGTTAGATCATCATCATCACATTGCAAAATTCAAAAAAATTGGTATAATAAAATAATTGTTCATAAAAGTCCAATTTGTTTTCAATCTTTTCAAAAGTTTTAGTTCTTGTTTTAAAAAAAAACCTTTTTTGCCAAAAATGCCAAAAAATAACATTGATTTTTGACAAAAGTGAAAAATACTTTCTGTTTTTTTTTCTTCCTAAATCCCCCCTCCTCCCTCCAAAAGTCTCTGTTTTAGTCAGAATTATTGTTAAAGTCCCATTTTTTGTCAAAGTTTCAAACGACTGAAGATCTTGTTTTTGTCAGAGTTATTTGAAATTGTCAGAAGTCCCAACTTTGTTGACAGTTCTAATAAATTTTGTTTTAAAAAAAGTCCTATTTTTTGCTAAAATTGCCACCAAAAGTCGTTGGAATTTGAGCCAGAACTGTCAAAAAGTCCTGATTTTTGCCAAAATTACTAAGAAATTTTTTCTTTTTTGCCAAAACCTAAAAACATCCTAAAAATATTGATTTTCGACAAAAGTGCACAAATTTTTTTGCTCAACTTTCCAAAAAAAAAAAACTCTCGATTTTTGTCAGAATTGGTAGGTTTAAAGTCACATTTTACCAAAACTGTCAAAAAATCTAGCTTTTGTCAAAAAAAAGTCCTGTTAATACTCCAAAATTTCCAGTTTTGCTTTTTTTCATTTCCATCAACTATTGTAATTTTCCGTAGAATTTTTTTACATATTTACTGTGGTTCTCTTTAAAAACGTTGACGCCAAAAAATTCTGGCTTGAATAAATTCAAAGTCTTCTCTGCACCAAATTAACCCTCCCCCTCCCCTCCCTTCTATTTGAGTGAATTTGGTGACCAAATTAGATACCATTCTCAACTAACTGCGTTCTTCCTTCAAACCTACCAACATTAATTAATAGAACTAAAACAATAAAACCTTCGACATGAACTTATTCTCCATACAATTGGCATTTCACCGTTACACATGTTGCTCTTAGCGCCACTGAATACCAGCACGTTCCATAGTACACAACTTCAATTGCCCGTTCGGCGCTCGTCCATCGTACCTCCCCGTCATTCTTCACCTGAACTTTGAATTTCCGTATTATACTCGCGTACGAAGTACGATGGACCTGACGCGCGGTTTTTTCGAACACCATCAGAGAAAGCAGTCGACCATGATTAGATGATGTAGCCTTGCTGATTCCAATACGTCAAATAAATTATAAATAGTTAACGGATAATTAAAACAGCATTGCGAACTGGTTTTTTTTCTGCATACCAATGTTTTCCTTTTTTTGCTATCCTTTTTCCTAATGGAATTCAATTATATAGACGATAACAACGTGGGCTTCCAATGCGATAGGAGTGCCCCAGAATATTTTCAAGGGGTAATCTCCTACGAGTTTAAAAATAACTCGGAGTTTTGAAAAAAACAATAATTATTACCAGAGGTATACGACGCAGGAGTGTTATTTTTTTTTCGCCAACTTCAAATACCATCGCGACGACGTGTATTAGTAGATTGACAGGTACGTTTGAAATACAAATTATTTACTATGTGGTGATTAATCGATCAACTTGAGCGTTTAATTACGCGCGTTTATTAACGAGTTTAACTAATTCATGGTAAAGACGTAATAAAATAATGTACAAAATGGTGAATTTCAGAAGATACGTTGGTCTTATCAGGAACGAGTTGAGGGAAATTTACTGGAAGAAGAGAAACGTCTTTTTCTTTGTAAACTATAAATCTAATTTTTAAAATTTTCAAAACCCTAAAATTGAATTTTTCAAGCTTTAACTTACCTACTACACCAAAACCATACCTGATGCACATTGTATGTACTTTCCAAGGAGAGCATTGAAAAGTAATTCTAGAGATCCATTCTTTCAACTTTGCTCAAACGAGTTGAAATTCTCTGAAAAAATTGTAAAGCCTCCTCCACCTCTTCAAAGACCACTAGAGGGTTAGCCACGCTGCCTCAAAATCCCTGAACTCCCTCCCCCCCTCTATTGCGCAGTGTGTGTAGGTATCTACGCACCAAAAAGCACAATCTTTCTCATCATTTGGTACGTTAGCTGTGGTAATAGTGAGATAAAATATTGAACTATGCCTAACGTAAGAGCCAAGGTAGGAGGCAAGGAGAAGACCCGAATACTCTACGGACATTTCAAGGATTATAACACGTTGCCCTATAAAGCGTATAGCTACAAGCGCCGCACCAAACCGAAATCCCATCATTATATAAAAGTAGATAACATACACAAATACGTAGGTATTGGTATAGGTATACGTTCACGTTACCATGGACATTGGACAGCCACCACGACGACAACAACGACGACTATACGAGATCACCGATGAAAATAAATTTCACATTAGGCGCCATTAAAGCTCTATTTGATTTCTAATCCATCGCCGAGTGGAATGATTTAATGCTGAGCATTGCAAAAAAAAAAATTAGGAAGTAGATTCATTTTCTACATTACTACGTATGTGAAGAATTACTGGCGGCTAAATTCGTAATAAAACGATACAACGAATAACGAAACAAGTTACCATTTTCATAATATTATGCTAATGATTGGAAGGCGATACTTATCGTATATGAGAGTTATACGTACACGTACGAGTGCACTATGCAGCGGTGCGGAGACATATGGTTACATGGGGTAATTTTCCAGTACTCGATTGGTGATACAGGATGTCCCATCAAATGTCCATTTAATGTACTTCGGATTCAAGTATATGTAATCACTTAATTAAATACGAGAAGCAAAAAAAATATGTACGAGGGACATTTATGGGAAGAGTGATGGAAAAAAACTCGAAAAAAGCATTTTCTTGAGTGATTTTTCAAAATTGGAGCTCGAAGCCATCTCCAATTGATACCGGAGATCGGACAAATTTCAGCTTCATACTTCCATTAATTTATTTAATTTTTAATTTTTCTACTTGTTCGTTTTAAAATAAACCAATTTTAAAATTTCAAGAACTCGCGTCAAAAATTGAAAAATTAAATAAAGCATACGTTTCAAAACAGCACTAAGTCCATTTTCAAGGTTTCTGAGGTTGCAACGCCGTCTAGCATAAAGTCACGGCCCAAAATGGCTGATTTTTTGATATGTTATGCCCAAGAGTCTTGGCCTCAACGTATCAAAATTTGGGCCATTTCTATGTTTCCAAACTGTGCTAAGTACCATGAGTTTCTTATCAATATTTTTTTGGACTTAGTGTCGTTTCGAAACTTGTGCTTCAAAAAGGCATTTTTTTGCGTTATGTTCGAAAATTTTTACCAGAATTTGAGGACTATGACTATGAAGTGATCGGAACGGTTACATAAAAAAATAAGCTAACTCAAAATTGACTAAAAAAAAGTACCTATTATAATTTGAATTTTTTCAGAATAATGATCAAAATTTTTAGACGTATAGTGTTTCTTCATGGAACGAAGATTTACAAAATTTGAGTACGAATTTTTGACCTTCTGATTATAGACAATTAAAATATGTTTTCTTTTAATGCCAATAATTATAATATAAGGAGCAATTATCACTCATTCGAACTCTTAATTATTATTATTACTTATTACTTTTTTTTTTACTGGAAAATTCAAAAAAACTACCAGAGGCTTTACATAGAATTACTCTTTCTTTGTTTCTTCATTTTTAGCGAATCATTCGCCGACGAATTAATTATTTCATTAATTTATGAATCAATTCATTCGTGAAGGAGTCACTTATACGAATCGATTCGTTCGCGAATGATTCACTAAAAATTATTCAATTCGTGAATGATTCACCAAAAATTAATTATATGAATCGATTCGTTCGCGAACGAGTCACTTATACGAACCTATTTGTTCGCGAATGATTCATCAAAAATTATTGAATTCGTTCGCGAATGATGGATCAAAAATTATTCAATTCGTTCGTGAATAATTCACCAAAAATTATTCAATTCGTGAATGACTCACCAGAAATTATTCAATTCGTGAATGATTCACCAAAAATTAAATAAATGAATCGATTCGTTCGCGAACGAGTCACTTATACAAACCTATTCGTTCACGAATGATTCATCAAAAATTATTGAATTCGTTCGCGAATGACTTATCAAAAATTATTCAATTCGTTCGTGAATGATTCACCAAACATTGATTAAATGAATCGATTCGTTCGCGAATGATTCTTCAAAAATTATTGAATTCGTTTGCGAATGATGGATCAAAAATTATTCAATTCGTTCGTGAATGAGATTCATCAAAAATTGACTAAATGAATCGATTCGTTCGCGAACGAGTCACTTATACAAATCAATTCGTTCGCGAATTATTCACCAAAAATTATTCAATTCGTGAATGATTCACCAAAAATTAATTAAATGAATCGATTCGTTCGCGAACGAGTCACTTATACAAATCAATTCGTTCGCAAATGATGCACCAAAAATTAATAAATTCGTTCGCAAATGATACACCAAAAATTGATTAAATGAATCGATTCGTTCGCGAACTAGTCACTTATGCGAATCAATTCGTTCGCGAATGATTCACCAACAATTTATCAATTTGTTTGCGAATGATTCACCAAAAAATTATTCAATTCGTTCGCGAATGATTCGCCAACAATTAATCAATTCGTTCGTGAATGATTCACTAAAAATTGATTATTTCGTTCGCGAATAATTCACTTAGAAATCAATCAATTTGTTCAACTTGATTCACCAAAAATTGTTCAATTCGTTCGCGAATGATTCACCAAAAAATTATTGCCGACTTTTTTCAGTTCTTTCGCGAATGATCGCCAGAATAAAAACTTTTAAAAATTCCTATCTACTTGATAAGTGAAAGAACTAGGTGTGTTTTTTTTTGGGAGGATGTTGATTTTTTTTTTGCTTGAATAGGTATGTGAGAATTTTACTTATTTTTTTTTAGAAATTTTAGTTCCGAAAAAGAGAAGTTAAAAGGCCGGAACAAAGTGAGGACAAAAGCTCCCACAATTCCCCATTTCGAGAAGTAAAAAAAACATGTTTTTTCGTGTGAGGAGTTTACTTTTGGTTTTGAACATTTTTTTGAGTTTGAATTAAAATAGTTATATATTTTCCGGGTGTATAAATTCAGAAATTCCCTCGGGCAAAAAATTACAAAAATATGCTATTCAAGTTCCAAAAAAGTCGGAAAATGTCTTTTCATTAAGACTAAAAATGTTTCAAAATTTATCGATTTCGTCAAGTCTTTGTTGCAAAGTTGGCAAATTTGACGACTTTCTCAAGATTTGACAACTTTGAGGGGTTGATCCACCCCACGCACCCTCCCCCCCGGTTATGTCTCTGCGTTTGATGCGATATTACATAAAATAGTGTACTTCCAATAATAAATGAACCTGAAATTGGCCGAGTAATTTTTGAAAAAATCCATCATTTCACAGCTCCATATTTCCGTATCCACTCCTTTCTATTTTTAATTCGACAACCACCATGCCTGCCTCTGATCGTCATCGTCAACACCTGTAATCTTGCATGTACTTTAAAATGAATTTAATTTCGTCACGCGTTTGATAAAACTGCTACTCGATTATGTATTTTGTCTGCGTACGAAATTTCTACCTACGATAAAAAAATTATCTGGAAATTACTGTTAACACGAAATCATTGTATTATTGATAAGTAGGTTAGTGTAATACTGAAACCCAGCAGTCTACAACACCGCTACGAATAAATATTTCGGTCGTACCGACACGCAGCACACGCAAACAGCAGCATGTACGAAAGAGAAAAATAGCTATAGATACAGTGGTAGGTAGTAGGTACGGAAAAATAAACCATATTCCTATCAGCAGTGACCTTAACACATTTTCACTCCCACAGTCTAGACTTTTTTCGAACAGTGAAAATGTCACCGAGTAAATATTAAGGACACGTCTTCGTATCATCCGCAGGTACTAAATAACCCAGGTATACCTACCTATCAAAAAAAAAAAAAAAAATCGATGGAGAATTTTTCTAAGGTACCCAAGCTAATTTGCGTATCGCGGTTCGCGAACTTATTGGCACTCGATTTGCAATTTGTCACTAAAGATACCTGGCGCGGCATATGAAACACCGGGCTCTTAATCTTAATCAAACAAGTTCCGTTACGAATCTTTTTTCTATGTTTTTAGATGGATTTCTTTCAAGAAAATTCCACTATTGTAGTGTAGTTGTAATGTGGTATGTAGGTATAGTAGCTCATTGAAAAATGAAGTTGAAGGGTTTTGATTGCGTATGTCTTGCCAGAGTCTGATTTTTTCTCGTCATTTATGAACATTGAATTATTTAGAACTTGGCTCAAAAGTCAAAAATCACAAATTGGCCAAAAAATGGCTTTTCTTCTGGTCTTTTTACATACATGAGATATTTCGAATAGATCTCCTCTTTCCCGTGTCCCCTCACATATCAAGGCTGAAAAAAATAGGGATCTTTGAAAGGCTTGATAGGTACTCTGTTTTTGAAACACTCGACGCGACGTCTGCAATCAGCACATTTGAATTTAGTTTCGATTAATAGGGAATCCAGTTCTACATTCAGAAATGGAAAATCCGGCTCGAAAAAGACCGCAGCTATGCCTCTTTTTTTTTTTTGCAAATCGATGCAACCGGTCGCGCAAGCCCGACTGCGAATTTATACTACAACAAAATCAAACATCTCTAATCGCATACAGCACGTGTTATTATAAAGAAAAACTTGTTTATGTAATGATTTACGTTTATGCGTTGCGTTACGTTTACAAAACCAGAGAGCCTCTTAGCAGCGGCCAGCGCCAGTACAGTTACAACATGTAAACGCCAGCTTCGTAGAAATACTTTATATGTAGCGCTGGCATCACTTTATCAATTGTTGAAAGGCCATATGGGAGCCTGCGTCCCCTTTGGAAACTGGGTAAGCGTTTATAAGGGACCCGAGACCAAGAATACTTGTCCAGTGCACATTCTTGCTGTCATCTTGTTCTATCTTCTTCAAAGTACGAGATCGTACATATCGTACCTATAGGTATACCGTTTATATGTATCTGTAGTACACAACACTTTCAGAATGTACATATAAAAACATCGCGAGCAGTCCGCGACTGCGTCTGAACGTGATCAAGTGGTCAAGAGTGTTATTAAAATCAGCCAAATCATCGCACATTAGTGCATTAGCGCAAAATCCAGGTGTGGTTTTGTAAAATGAACACAACCGATTATCCGTTCGTTCGATAAATTCAGTATCTTTGAAAGCAGGTCTATATACATAAGAATAGATAGGTACCTATGTGAATTGCAGTAGAGATTGCTCGAATACTCGTCTCAACTCATGAAAAAAGATCTAAGTACGATGTAACCATATAAATTATTTCACTACATCACAGTTATATTCAAATTATAAGTTTTTAAATCGATTTTTTTAGGTTCTTGAAAGTGGCAACAATGATTTTGACATCATTCGTCGATTACCCTCTCAAAGTACTACAATTTGAAAAAAAGTTGAAAATTCTATACCACATACAACCGGAGCAATTTGTAAATCACATCACAAAATGTTCCTTTTGTAAAAGTATCATAAAAAGATTTGATTCCCAAGTTTTTTTTAAAATTTATTTTCTAATAGCTCGGAAATTCGGCAACATCTTGAAAAATTGTTTGATTTCACCATGTTTGATTGACTTAATTTTCATTTTTTATTTTTCGAATTTCAATCAAATCTCGTTAAAAGTTTCAAGTTGACCATTTTTGGTGATTCATGTTTTTAAAAAAGTACGTAGGTTTACATTTTGTAGCTTATATTAAAGGAAAGGAAAATGGCCTAAAGACTGGACTACATCTGTGTATGTACCTCTGCACAAGAAAGGCTCAAAGATGGAATGCTCGAACTATAGAACTAAGTATAATCATTGATATCACACACAAGCAAGGTACTACTGGCAATCATACATGAGTATATCAAATCAAAGCAAACATCCTGCCACAGATACCACTAGAACAGACAGGTTTTGTGCCAGGAAGAGGCACAA
The DNA here is from genome assembly GCF_950023065.1 of Planococcus citri. Classification (NCBI taxonomy): domain Eukaryota; kingdom Metazoa; phylum Arthropoda; class Insecta; order Hemiptera; family Pseudococcidae; genus Planococcus; species Planococcus citri. The sequence continues at coordinate 42,145,882 of NC_088680.1, read as the reverse complement.
GAGAACAAATCCTAAATGTATGCCAAGTGATTGAAAAGGCAAGGGAATTCAACAAGCCAGTGTACATGTGCTTCATTGACTATCAGAAGGCATTTGACAATATTATGAAGTGGATGATCCTCTGGCAAAACCTCAAAAAGCTTGGGAGTGCTAGAGCACCTTGCCAGTCTCATGGAGAGTCTGTATGAGGACAATGTGGCACAGGTGAGAGTTGAAGGAGAGCTCACCAATCATTTCCATACAGCAAAAGGAGTGAGATAGGGATGCATACTCAGCCCAATTCTCTTCAATACATAAGGAGAATGGGTAATGAGAACTGCCCTAGAGGATTGGCAAGTCCGCTACCAAAGTACGCGCTCTACAGATTTTGGTTGCAGGCTGTTGGTTATGGGATGATTTTACAATAAACATTAGGATAACAATGGGTTTATGGTAAAAGTTGGCATACATCTAGAGAACGGAGCCTCCTAGGACTAACTGATAACCTTAATCTGAAAGGGAATTTTATCTTCTACAATTTTGTTCCTTACCATTTTTTCACTGGGATACACCATTCGTCAGGAAAGTCAACTTTTATGTCAAAAAACATGAATTTCACAAAAAAAGAACAATGTTGAATTCATGCATTTTGACATCAATGTTGAGTTTCTGGACAAACAGTACATCCTACGATAAAAATAGTTATGAACAAAATTGTAGAAGCTGAAATTTTCTTTTAGTAGAGTGTAATTAACTTTCCCTAGGATGCTTGGTTCTTGAGATACACGCATGTAAACAGTTTTTCATTTTTTGGCATTTGTATGTTTTGGCATAAAAGTTGAATTTCTGAGGGAACAGTACATCCAAAGATGGAAAATGTTATGAACAAAATTGTAGAGGATTAAATTTACTTTCAGATCAATGTCATCAGTTTTTTTTGCTAAAGGCTCCGTTCTTGAGATATATGCGAATTTTGATAACATGAACTAAGTTTTGGACACCCTAGTACAGTATCATTTCTCATGAAGATGATTTTTGAGAATAATGTACACTTTGTGATATATGGCATCATATTCCTTTCACATTACAATCATCCACTTTCGTCAAAACAATAATATAATTTACGAATTAATTGAAAAAACATCTTAAATCTGTACACCACCATAATCAACAATGGTGTGTGATAACCTCCTATCCCATAATCAACATGTGACAGTAGCGCTCCTGGTGATAGCGGACTCGCCAATTGGGAAAAGGGAGTCAGAATTGGTGGAAAGACGTCAAACTTACAATATGCGCCATGTGGATGACACAACCCTGCTCTCAGAGGCACCAAATGAGATGAAGGAAATGCTCTGGAAAATTGAAGAAGTCAGCAAGGAGGCTGGTCTGAGGGTCAACAAAAGAAAGACGAAAATAATGATAATCAACAGGGAGCAAAAGAACAGACCTGAAATATTGGAGATTGATGGTATAGAGGTTGTACAGGACTTTGTGTACCTCGGTTCATTAATAATGAATCAGGGAAGCTCAGCTGGAGAAATCAGGAGAAGGTAGGCCATAGCAAAGACAGCAATGGGAAAGCTCAGCCAGATATGGAAAAGCCACAACATTATGAAGGTCATAAAACTGAGAACTGTAAAAACGCTAGTCTTCTCCATCTTCCTTTATGTGTCAGAATGCTGGACAGTACGCAAGGCAGATCAAGATAAAGTTGATGCATTCGAAATGTACTGCTACAGACGCATGCGAAGGATATCATGGGTCCAAAAAAGAACAAATGCGTCAATACTTCAACAACTGGGTTTAAAGGAAAGGCTAAGCACAGTCATCAGGAGACAAATATTACGCTACTTTGGACACATCGTGAGACAGGACAACCTGGAAAAATTGACAGTCCAAGACCACATAGAAGGCAAGAGGAGAAGGGGAAGATCACCTTACCTGATGTACGGACTTGATCAAGAAAACTGCCAAAATGTCACTGGGAGAATGCACGATAAAGTCAGAAGACAAAGATAGCTGGAGGGAACTGGTTGAGGGTGTTTTGTAGTCGCAATGTCCGGATACGGGCAAGCGAGGAAGAAGATTAAAGGAAAACAAATTCAAAAAATTGGTAGGTATGGAAATTTTGAAACTTGCACAAATGGCTATATCGTGCCTTAAACCACCTTCCCTATAATCCGAAATTCACTGTTTTGGCTCATTCTAGAACCTCGCGATTTTCAATTTCTCCAAAAGGCGTGGAAATGAATTTGGGAAGCTGGAATTATGATTTTGTTGGTTTCAAACGATGCTCTTTCCAAAAGTCTTGATTCCGTTCGAATCAGAGACAGTCACCTCGAGTGGTTCGTTTGTTGAAAAAAAAAACACCCTGATAAATCTTTCATTTTTATTACACCCTATACCTACTTCTGATCTGATATCAGTTTACAATTAGTCTGTTTTGATTCGAGATGATCATCCATTTAGTGGAATTGACTTTATAGATTATCAATGACCATGCGACCTGCAGTTTCAGCGAGACAAACTTGCAATCGCCGATTGCATTTCGCATGCTGCACGTGGAGTAATTTGCACAACAGGCCGAACAGCTGATAAGTTCATCAGAGGCGCTTGTACTAAACTGCATAATGTATAATAACAATCGCATCGTCCTGATTAATTCAATGGCAATCGTTAACCTATAATCCCGTTAGACGAGTACGCAGGTATACATAAGGAACCCCTGTATTCAATCATGCGAAATGAAATGCTTAATGAAAAAGATAGATCACGATTGTCCAATTATAATTAATTACATCATCACGATTATAATCAATATCACGATTTTTTTCTCTACTTAATAATTCGACACGATGGCGAGTTTATCGTGGATGAAAAAAATTATACCTACGTATACAACTTGTTCCATGGAGATATCGATTTTTTCTTACAAGATGGAAGAAGATTTCGCGTACCATAGGAAAGGTATTGAAGGTCGTACGTGCACGAAAGAGCCTATACCACATGGGTATACATAAGTGTATAATATAAAATCGTATTATAAAACTATGGGAAAGTTTATATACGAGAAATGTTGATCAGATATGCGCATTACCTCCAACAGAGAGTCCAGCAATAGTGTTGCATTCTACGGTAGCCAGCCGGCGAGAATGTTTTTCAATTCGATCGTGAATCATGATCATTGGTTAACAACTTAATTCTTTTATTTTTTTCCGCGTACTTACACAAATTCATCATTTTTACCGCGTGTAAATATTCCTCAAAAGATGCCCGCTACCCTACACACACAGCCTGATCCCGTCTACCATAGCTTCAGCATCGTGGTTTTCGAGTGCACTTATATGTAGGTATAGATGAGGTACCTCTATCTACATACACGCAGCTTTAGACTATGCCTATTTACTCAAAGAAGAGAAAAAACAACTCGAAGGAAAAAAAATTACCACCGACAATAATTAAAAAACCGGTTACATGATGAGTACATTATGTTCAATAAATTATCGCGTGCTATGGCTTTCTCGCGCGTAATAAAACGTTACAGATAAACGAATGACCGCTGTTCACATTGATAAAAGCAAGTTTAAAGTTTTTTTAATGCTTTTCGATCACGATCGTGTTAAGTAATGTAATTTTCGACCAAAAAATCAAATTTTTAATACGTCCTAATGAATCAGATCCCTCAACTCGTAATGGTTCGAGTGCATTATACTCGCACACATAGGTATAGGTACATGGAACTGGAGATACGTCAAGGGTCTATAACCCTCTTTGCTGGCGGCAGAAACTACGGAGATGGACTTTTTAGTGATCTTCTGTAATATGTACCAATTACCTATACGTGACCACACCGGTAGATAATGTGCGATAACGAGGGTCTATTTGAGTTAGTAATCAATTTGGAGAGAGGTACTATGTTCACATACTGGGTTTGAATTGAGGTTCGCTTCTCTCTTAATTGTTGGATTTTATTTCTGTAGAGATTTGTTTTTTTCAATTTTTATGTCTTGTAATTGCGATGTTCGGGTTTGAAAAAACACCCAGATGTCGAGATTATTTATTCTTTGTCTCTAATTGCCTTGGTTAGGTATTTCTTCTACCCTTGTTTTTTTTGAAAAAAGGAAGTCGTTTCTTTTCTTCTTTTATATTTGATATTTTTCCTAGACGAATATGGATTCGATTTTTAAATGCTTAATTAATTTACCGGTTTCATTTTTTTTTTTTTTGTTTTTTGAGAATACATAGAACCACATTTTACATACTTCATAAGAAAACAGAATATTACAATAGGATGGATTGCAAAAATTAAAATATACCGGACTATTTTGATCAAACTCTTGCCAAAGATCATTCGTAGTTTTTCATCAGTTGCACTTTTGGTAACTTCCTTCAGAGGTGCAATTACAAACATGCAAAGATCAGTTTAAAAGTAAGTTTTCTTACCCTATAAGTCTGAAATAAATCAAATTACGAATACAAATAAAGTCAAATTCGAAATCTGCATACTTTCTTCTATTTATTTACATCGACTTTTCTTCAAATACAAATCGTTTACGAACAAATTAAGTCACTTTTTTGAAACATTTGTGTAGCAGTTGATCTGTTTACAATCGAATCGAATCATTTACGAACGATTGGTGATTTAATAAATTGATTGATTTTTTAGGCGAATCACTCGCGAACAAATTGATTAATAGTTGGTGAATCATTCGCGAACGAATCGTTTCATTTACTTAATTTTTGGTGATGGTGAATCATTCACGAATGAATTGAATAATTTTTGTTGAATCATTCGCGAACGAATTGAATCATTTTTATTGAATCATTCGCGAACGAATTGAATCATTTTGGGTGAATTTTTCTTGAACGAATTGATTCATAAATGAAGAATTGATCAATTCGTTCGCGAATGGTTCTTCCAAAAAAAATAATCAATTCATTCATGAACGATTCCCTTATAAATTAATGAATTAATATTCTCACGAAAAATTCATCGAGAATTGAAATTTATGCGTAACAATTCGTTTGAAAACAGATCCATTTGTCAATAAACGATTCGTTAGGTAAGGGTAAGGTGCCCGAATGTCGACCAGTACCCTAAATCCGACCACAAGCCTATCTCGCCCACTAATGCCTTGAAAATTCGGAAAAAAATATTTTCGTATGTATTTTTCACAGAAAAAACGATTAAGACCAAAATCACAACCCAAAAGCCAAAACTCGCGAAAATATAGCTAAAAAACGAAATTCAAAAAGTCAAAATTAACTTTTCCCGCAACTTCAATCGCCTGTTGCGCAAATGTGTGATTTCTCGTGAAAAAAGTTTTAATTATTTTTTAAAGTACAAAGTTCGACGAATAAAAGCTGATAATTATTTTTTGGATAAATTACAGGCAAGTTTGAAAAGTTTCCCATCAAATTTAATTTTATAGGGTGTCCTAATTCCGACCACCAATGATTTGGCTGTATACTTAAAATTTTTATTTTCCTGGATTTTCGAAAAAAACGTCAAAACGTAATAAATGGTGTGCTGATGCAATGAACAAAGCTGTAAAAGCTGTAAGAAACTGAGAATGTGGGTATCTAAAGGCGTCCAAACAATTTTCAAGTGTTTTAAATGGGGACATGAGATTTGTGATACGACGTCAGAAAAATGTAAAAAAAATTGAATATTTGTTCCCCTTTTGCTTAAATAATTAATTTCCTTTCTATTGGTGTCATTTTAATTCATAATCAACGATGTTGAGGTATTATTTACCTTCTTTTTTTCAATTTTTTTGGGGTGGTCGGAATTAGGACACCATTTTTGCAATTTTCAATTTTCTCACTTTTTGGAAAAAACGCCATGAAAAATCAGCGGGGGGGTTTTAGGTTTAGTGACTTTAGGGCATTAAACTAGAGGCATGTGGCTATCATTTGAGCCATTGTGCGCGAACCTAGGTCAATTACAGGTCTTTTTATTCCAAAAATAAACTAGGTGGTCGACATTCGGGCACCTTACCCTTATGGTTGCAGCTTTGTGAGATTTCAAGTTTCATCAAAATCGGTTCAGCCATTTTCTAGGTAATGAGTAAAAATGTTGAAAAAAATGTTGTTCGATAAACTTGGAAGCTTTGAGCTTTTAGAACTTGATGATGATGTCAAAATGTCCGACTGGTAGCCTAGTTGTGAAATTTAAAGTTCGATCAGAATTGGTTCTGCCATTCCTGAGAAATTCAAATTTGTAATAAATTTTGTGCAAAGTCACTCCATGAAATTTTCTAAAAGATCATTTTTTTGCGATTGGATCGTGCTGATTGTGTTTCCTTGTAGGAACGGTGATGGGCATGTGAGATTTCATCGTTGTCATCGTTTCCTTATAAGCGGTAGGCCTGTTGGCCTGTCTGCTATGGTGTGGAACTTGTTGAGGATGAGCCTGAGGTATCAGTGAGTTTCCTCCTTGGTCTCCCTCTGCATCTTTTCCTTGGTCTCCCTCTGCATCTTTTCCCTGTTGGTGTATATTGGAGGACCTGTTTCGGCGATCTTGTTTCCTCCATCCTTTTGACGTGATTTCTCCAATCTTTCCTATATTGTTTTATCCTCTTCATGACTGGCTAGTGGCTTCACTCTGAGATCTGCTGTTATTTTCTCTGATGGGACTCAGTCTCTGAGAGTCACCCCTGCCGTTCTCCTCATGAATTTCATCTCTGCTGCCATTATTCTTCTTTTATCAGATTTCTTCAGTGCCCATACCTCGCTTCCATAAGTCATCATTGGTATTGCAAGGGTATTGTATGTACATACACCTCTAATCTTGTTTCTTTCTCACCTACTACTTCTCAGGGTCCTATTTATCAGTCCTATGACTCTCAGGAACTTTGCAATCTTTCCACCAACATCTACTTCTCCCTGGTATGATATCGTGTTTCCCAGGTATTTGAAAGTATTGACCTGTTCCATCAACCGTATGTAATGGACAAATATTTCAAATCAGCATATGAAGCCGACTTTTTGGTTGCAGAATCCAGGAAACGTTCCGCACATGTGCCACTTTACAGTTTGTTTACTAGGGTTGGTTGAGTGGTTGGTTGTGTTATTGATGATGAGAGTGACATCGACTGTGTAGCAACTGCGATGACAATGCTGAACCAGTGATCCGTCTCTCTCCATCAGCACTGTAAGCATCTAGTTGGGCGTATGAGCAGAAGGTTTCCTGGATTTTGCATCCAAAAATTTGGCTTCAACTTAGGTGTTTTTTTTTTTACATTGAAATATTTGTCCATTATATATGGTATGACGCTCGGTGGCGTAGTGGGTTGAGCCATGGCTTTCTGAACAAGAGGTCATGGGTTCAAATTCCGCTAGAGACGCAGGTGTTAATGTGTAATTATGCATCGTAGTGCATTTAACATCTATTACACATTAAGCTCCAAGCACCAGAACAGCAGAGGCAACAGAAATGCACGCAATCAGTTGCCGGTATCAAAAAGCTGTAACTGGTTGAGCAACTATAGGTAGCGGTGATTACGGAACTCAGGGTTGTAAAAACCCGGCTAGTGATGTATGAGCTACTTTGTAGATAGCGTAGAAAGCAATGGGAAACTACTACCTGAAAGCTCAAAACAATGTCGATTCCCTAGAATAATCGCAGTGTCAATAGGCATTCGCCTCACCCTGTTAGGGTACCACAAAAAATGTGATTTCCAATGTCCTGTAAAGTACAAGGAACCACGATGATGATATACAGTGACAACCTGTTTGATGATTTTTTCATTTATTACAATCTTGCTTCTTACTGGTTCTTTTCCTTTGAAAGCAATGCATTGTTTTTGTTTTCTCTGCTGATATTCTCATATCATACTTTTCCAATGTCTTTGTTAGATTGTACATACATCAATCTCTGTATGTCATCTTCTGTTTTGGATAGTACTGCTTGATCATCTGCGAATAGTACTGTTGATATTTCCTGCCTTCTGTCTGTTTTGATTCCTTTTGGCTTCGTTTTCTGCCATTCTTTTACCATGTGATCCATGTAGGCCTACATGTTGAATGAAACACAAGACAGTGGGCATCCCTGGCAAGCTCCTCTGTTTATTTCTGCTTGTTTTGAGAGTTTATTTCCAATTCGTACTTTTATTCTAGTGTTCTTATATACATTGTTTATTACCTTTCGCATTTTATATGAGTCCTTCATCAGCGTAATCATTTAAAAGTGAAAAATGTCGAAAAAAAAAATTTATGAAGGGAGAAAAAGTGCTACTTTTACTCCCGCTTATGATCATTCGGAAGTAAAAATTGACGCTTTTCTCCTTCATAACGAAAAATATTTTACATGCTTTATCCGTAAAATTTGTCTGGTTCAAATATTTTTCTGCCGATTGAGATGCTCTTTCTTGAGAAGAAAAAAAAGGATGAGCAAATTTCCCGTTCAACATCATCAAAAAAAAAATTAAAAATTAAAAATTATGTTTAAAAAGTGAGCAACATTTAATTTTTTTCTGAAGGATATTTTTCTCAAATTAGTATTAATGCAGTTGATTACTGATTTTCTGATATTTTCTACCTCCTTTATACAGATGACGTGAAGAGGTACGATAAACAGGGCTGTAGCTATGAGTTTTTCCTCGAATGTATGAAGGGAGGAGGGAAGGGGTAAAGCATCAGAAATAACAGCGTGGCAATTGGTGTTTACGTCACACATTATTACAGCTAATAAGTACTGTACAAACAAACACTGAATGTCCAACATTTTACAGCATTTATTACATTATTAGTATACGTACGTATATTGCAGTAAATTTTTTACTTTTTCTCATTGGTATTCAACAACTTGGCTATATGAGCTGCAAATAACACGACGAAGATTAAAAATATATAAAAATATGACCTTTCCGTAAATAAACCACGTTTAGGTTTAGAGGCGATATGCATATAGATAAATAATTAAAAACCCATAAATTTTTTTCCAACTTGCGCATGGTTGTAAGTACCTATCCATAATACCGTTTTTTAAATAATTACAACTCTCTTATAGCAGGATGATCAGAAATGTCCGCAAATCGTTCATCTCTATTGTACAAATTGCCCTATACTATGAAAAATGCCTTAATCATTTTATACCTACTACATATTTTTAAAACGCGCGAATGTTTTAAGAGGTAAATTTGTCGACTGATTTTATCACATCGATGATTTGCTCACCGCCGCGAACCGAGGCAGTAATTTTTTTTTAGTTATCGTATAATCGCGAATGCAAACGGTGTACTATACACGTTAGCTAATTAGCAACAAAGTTTCCCAGTTGGATTTGAATTTTAAAATATTCGCAATAAATCAACGGCTCGGAAATTTTTTTATACGCTTGGCAAACGAATCAGGTGCTCTTGTGTGGTTTTTTTTCTTCTTTATCTGCTCATGTTGACAAGAAGGATATTCGCGGACGTTCGCAGATTAGTAAATAATTTTTTTGCACGTATATATTCGATGCTGAAATCCGCAAGAATTTATGCTAAAAACTCCTACTCGCGGATATTTAATTCTATACGAGTTGAAAATTAATTAAGTGGCAGGAATTGCAACACTTACCACTACATAAAAGGTGACCGCTAAAAAGCAATTAAATAATGATAAAAAATACGGAGGCAGATCGTTGACTCGATTTTATTCTATTTTGGGGATATTAAGATCGCGATATTTTCATTCGTTCAAATACAATGTAAAAAAGCCAATATATTTAGGATCGTCAAATTTAGGATTAAAATAGATTATTTCTCAGCCAGGAAGACTTTTCGAAGAGAAAAATAATTTTTTTTTTTAAATTATCGAGAAAATAATGTTTACTTACAGGAAATTCCAATTTTGAGGGTTTACAAATTTGAAAAAATCAACAAATTTGAGCTTTGATTTTTTAAAAGATTTTTGTTCTATTTGATATGGAATTAAGTTATTATCTAATATGAAATTTTGATCACCTATCACCGAACTACCCCCTCTCCCCACCTCCGATCAAAAATGAATGTTGCAGTAATCAGATTCTCTCCTTTTTCTCCTCAGCTTAAAATTTTTTAATTTTCAGATCATATAAATAACATTTTGATTTGTTTTCAATTTGATTTGGTTCAAGGAGCATTTTCATCATTTTATCTTAAGATATCTCTTTGTTTGTTTATGAGCCCTTTTAAACATTTTTTTGTGTATTAGTCCGAACTGAAAAATTTTGACTCAGTCGATGAGATGAGTTGTAAAATGATTAGGTAATTGAAATTAACTAATCTTTACAATATTGCATTTTTTTCTGTTGCAGGTGAGTACTTTATCTATCAATTTTTTCCAAAATCTATCAGAATAAGTAAGTGAGTAATTTTGTGATTTTTTGGGGAGAATCTTGCTCTTTAATTGTCCGAATCTTGAATTTCTTCGATTTTACGCATTTATTTTGGGTGACAAAGGATAAATTGGCACGGTTGTGACATTATTTATAATTTTGCTGCATTTTTTTTCAATTCTGATTTCTCATTTTCAAAGTTCTCTCAACTATTTTCCATGGGCATTTTACTTATAAATTCGATAAAAAAATTTCATGTTGGCCTATTTTGAGATTTCGGTTCTAAATGACACTAATGATATATTATTTATGGTCAATTTTTAACTTAAAATTCGATGTTTTCGTGTAATGATTAATTTGATAATTATTCGAATTAATTGATATTCTCGAGAAATCTGCGTTTTTTCCTTTTCTTCTTTTTAATGTTTTACTTAATTTTCCTAAGAAAGACCAGCGATTTGAAACTAATTATTGTAGGAAAAAACCACGGAGGCAAATAGTGCCAAAATTTACGCCAAATGAGAATTTTTCTATGTGTACATATGTAACGATCAATACGCGATTTTTTTCTCGCACCAGATGCTACAATGTTTTTTCTCGAAGCTGGGAAACAAATCAACCTTAATTGTGCGATTTACGAAATGCATTTGGCAATTTTTCTAGGTTACAAGTTGGGTTTATGTGTGTAATCGTGATATTAATATTACGCAGATACTACGACGAGTTAATTATACACAATTGTACAATCGTAGATGAATAACACATAACAGGTGAATAGTTTTGATATGTTTCGCTTTGCATGTATGTACTATAGAGTAAAGAAGAGAGAAAAAAAATTAAACGTAATATATTTAGGTTGTGATTTTAAACATTTCTGCGAATAAGATATTTCGCCTCTGGAAATTGTTGCGGAATGTCTAACCTAGAGAAATATTTTGTTTGATGTTTGTATAGTCTGAATGGGTTTAATTTTTCCGTATACAGGGGCCAAATAGTCTGTTAATGGTTGTTTTAATGATCCAACTTTCGTTTACGATCTTCTTTGAATTTGTGTATCGATTTTCTTTCTCGCTGTATACTGTATAGGAACGAACCTGGCTTTAAAATAATAATATAGCACGTCGTCGATCTCTTAAGCGACATTGTACGTATAGGTACCTTGTGGCATGTGATTAGGCAACTTTATTATCATTTTGTACTTTTTGTTAACGAGAAAATTACGAGTTTATTGAAAAATTTACTCGATTTACGACTCGTTCGAATTTTATTTGATGGCCGGGCTCGTAATCGGGCTAAAAGATTCGATTAATATTTTCATCGTGCTGGCAATTTATAAATGGTTGCATTTTGTTTATTCAGTGCACCCGGGAGTCGAGAGATTATGGTATGAAAATACATGTACGTAACGCGTTGCCCGAAGCGTTTAAGTAAACAAGTTAACATTTTATGTAGGTATAGTGTTATTTGATGAAGCTATTATTCGTTCGATAATGTAGGTAATTATAATAAAGCCTAAAATAACCCGAACCCGAACCATGTTCATGATCACCTGTTAACTCGTCATCATTTCTCATTATCTAATTCCAGCAGTTAATTAGGTAAACAAAACAAACAGACGGGGAGCGAGATTTTTTGATCTCGACTCATACGTCTTCGCTCCAGTTTCCGGTATGATTCGATATAACATTGTCGATTGTTTTATGAACAATTGCGTCATTTTTACGTATATTTGATCCATTTTTTTCATCTCAAAAGATTCAATTTTGTTTGCAAGATTTTAGAATTTTGTATTTTTCTTCCGGGAAATCTTTCATCATTTTTATTCAATTTGAGAGAAAATCTTGTCGAGTCGAAATTCAAAAATTCAGTTGAAATTCCATTTGTTATATTTTTATGAACTCTGTAGCTTTTCACCCCTCCCCCCCCCATCTTCAAAAGCTAAACTTCGAAAAAATCTTTTGAGATCTTAATATTAAGGACATAATTATTTCGGACTTGAGAAAACTTGGAAAAAAGGCCAGTTTATTGGCATTATTGTAGTCTGACTTCAAAGAACTTTGAAAAAATTTTGCGACCAACTCTTCACATTGATTCAGCTTTTCGAAAACAAAAAACAATATACTTAGTACTTAGATAATATTTTTGAGAACGATTTTGACAAAGGATTCGGTAAAGGATTTTCTGAAAATTTGGCGAAAAGTGAAAGATTTGATGAAGGATCTGAAACGAATTTTTTCAAAGGATTTTTACAAAGAATTTAGGGAAGGATTCTTTTGAAGAATTCGGCAGAGGATTTCGGTGATTAAGGATTTTGACGAGGGATTTGCAAAGGATTGTTATGGATTTTAACAAAATAACGTATTTTTTTTTTTTTTTTGCAAAATATTGAAAGATTGGCCAAAGAATTTTTGTCAAAAGGGTTTTTGCGGAGGATTTGGCGAAAAGTTTTTGTGAATGGTTAGGCAAAGAATTTCAGTGCAGGATTTCACGAAGAAGTTGCAGAAGATTTCAACTAAGGATTTTTGCCAAGGACCAAGGATTCCTGCAAAGGATTTTGACAACGCGATTTTTGAAAGATTTGGCAATAATGGCGAATTTGGCGAAGGATTTCAGAGCAAGGTTTTGACAAAGAATTTGCAGAAGATTTCAGAAATGGATTTTTTATTAAGGATTCTTGCAAAGATGACAAAGCATTTTTGCGAAGGTTTTGACAAAGGATTCTTGTGAAGGATTTTTGCAAAGGATTTTACCGAAAGATTTAACAGAGCAAAAGCACATGTTGGAGAATTTTTGTGAATGGTTTGACGAAGGATTTCATCGCAGGATTTGAAAAAAAATTTGCAGACAATTTTAATGAAGGACTTTTGCTAAAAATTCTTGCAAAGGCGACAAAGGATTTTTGCGAAGGTTTTGACGAAGGATTCTTGTGAAAAATTTGTGAAGGAGTTTTTCGAAGGATTTCACTGAAGGATTTAACAATGCAAAAGCACATGTTGAAGAATTATTGTAAATGGTTTGGCGAAGGATTTCAGCGCTGGATTTGATAAAAAATCTGCAGAAACTTTCGATGAAGGACTTTTGCTAAAATTTCTTGCAAAGGATTTTGATAAAGGATTTTTGTGAAGAATTTGGGAGGGAATTTTGCGGAGGATTTGACAATGTTAGCGATGAAGGGTTCTCGCCAAGAATTTTTTGTAAATGGTTTGGCGAAGGATTTCAGTGCAGAATTTTGATAAAAAAATTAGCAGAAGATTTCATTAATGGATTTTTACTAAGGATTCTTGCGAAGGCGACAAAGAATTTTTATGAAGAATTTATGAAGGATTTTTGTGAAGAATTTCTAAAGGATTTCACTGAAGGATATGGCTAGCATTTCTATGAAGAACGTCGGCGAAAAATTTTTGCGAAGAATTTTCCGGGAGGTTTCTGCGAAGAATTTCTCAGAAGAATTTGGTACAGAATTTTACGACGGATTTCGCTGATCCACGAAATGCTGGTTCGTGCAAGTCTGACAAAGGAAAACGAAGACAATCTTACTGAATTCTGATATTGTGCCAGTCAATTTTTAAAATACCCAACCAATTTTTGACATTCTGATTTTATTTCAGACTCTTAAAAACTCGTTTTAAGAGATTACATTGGACTAATTGTTTGTATTTTGTGTATGCTGCCTTGATTTTTGAATATAAGATCAAACCCCCCTCCCCCCGCCCTCAACAATGCAATTTTTGGTTGTAATGATAAAATTGGGTTATGCGTGTTTGTAAAATTCGTGTTTTCTCGTAATTTAATTTCTCTTAATCTGCTGGATGAACCGATACGATACCTTCTTCCTTTTCTTACTTAATAAATCAGTAGAATGGATCATATCAAAAATATACTCAAGCAGGATCTTCATCATGTACCATACTTATCATTTATATCGTTTTGCTAGGTACTTTAGATACTTACCTATGTATAATGGATTAGGTCGTAAAACGAGACCATGGTCGGGCCAATTTTCAACCATAATCGCATACTCGTCAGGAATTTGCCACTTTCAAGGTCAATAGTTTAGCAAACCAGTAATGCTAAATGCAGCAATTTTTCCAACCATTTTACTCGTGCAGGGGCATCGTCGTTCCATTTCAAATCGTACGAAACAACCGAAAAAAAAGTCGTTTATCAGCTACCACAACCTATTAAAAATATTACCAGCATAAATCCGAAGCATTTTTTCTAAATCGACGGAGGACAATTTTTAAATCTGTGGGTATTTGGTGGAAGACGGATAGCTAGATGCCTGCCTGTATGAGGATTAGGATGATCAATTGTTAATAAAAAATAAAAGTGATTGTGCATCGGTATTTATTAGTTCTTTTTCTATTGAGATACCTAATAAGGTCCCTAACACGGACATAGAGGAAGAAAAAAATACGCTACGATGTGAACGACCTTGAAAAAATTCGCGAAAAAATTTTCCTTCCATTTGATGCCCTACGTGAAATCAATTTATCTAAATCTAAAACAAATTTCTTTCGATAAGAAGCTCAGATATAGTGAATACGCATTCGCGGCGCGATGCACCCGCGTTAACGAGGCTATATAACTGATTTAAACGAGTCATGACTGGAAGCAGATCGAGGGAGGGGGTATTAAATTTACCTAGGAGTAATAAATTTTTACACATTTTAGAAATCACTTTATCGTACTCGTATTTTTCGTACGTAGTACTCGAATCGTTAAATTAAAACATATCGTAATATTTCGTAGAAGAGATGCATTACGATCTCAAATTCCTCTTTCATTTTTCTCTTTTACCGCGTAATACGTCAAGATTTGCAGATGAAGATAGAATTTTAAACCAATAGGAGAAGGGGGCTCGTAGTAGAAAAAAACAAAACTCATACCATTTTAAAATACCAAGAAGTCGTACATATGTATGTAAATTTAATATACATAGATAAAAACTACGCGAAAAATTGGGCAGGTTCGTTCTTTTGTATGTGTCATAAAGATGTCGAGTATGCGAGTCGTTGGGGGTTTTTTGGTATTTTATTTCGAGCATTTTTTTTACTGTTTTTCCAGTTTTCAACTTTTTTTCTCGAGTAATATATGTTGCCTTTTTTTTTTTTTTTTTTTTCAAATTGCAGACTATCATTGTAAGTCTCCACCATATTCATTTTCCTCAAGCTGAAAAACCGTCCAAATTTTGAATGATTTTTGTGCTTAAAAAATATTGAAATTGAGGGGAAAATTTTAGGTTTTTTTATTCGGTTAAGCCCCCCTTGCCCTTTCAAAAAAAGGTCGCGACGAATCAAATCGATTTTCTTGACAACCATTTAAATCTCTTCAAATGCAATTCCCAAGCACATTCGATCGAACCACACCTATTTATAAGTTCGAACAACGTCTCAGTTGAAAATTTCGTCCACCTGATGCGAGCTAGATCACGATCAGCACACGCGATCTTTCGCAGACCGGTCGCGCCGCTTGATCTAGTTGAAATGCTCGTTTCGTATAAGTCGCATGCCAGACCGATACAAATACCGAATTAAATTCCAATCACAAAGCTACTCGGACGAGTACGATACAAGCGCACACCATCCTCCATTCTCCACTCGTTCAGGCAACAGATGACTCTGACGTTCCAATCGATCGGAGCCAACCTGATCGGCTGGAACACCCGGATAAAAATGCAACATACAGCGTGTGCCATCGAAACTGAAAACGGTCCTCGCATATTTATTACCAACAACTTAGACATTGTTTGATCGTTTGTCGTATGGAAGAGAAAAGTATAGCGAAAAAAAAATCAATAGATACGATCGATGATCGTCAATTATGTGTACGAGTTGAACGCGAATGATTTTTTTTCCACTCGTGTGGAAAGAACTCACTAGGGAATTTATTCATCTTTGTTATTTTGGATTTGAATGAAACTTCGATAGATAGGAGTGTATAAAATTGTCCCAAAACTAAATTTCAAGAACTAAAGTGTATTTTTTGATTTTTAGTGAATTTTTAAAAATCTAATTTTGGTCAAAAATGGGGAAAAAATCAAAATGCTATCAAATTGGTGTAGAAAACTGAAATTTGGTATGTTACCTATTTTCGACCCTCTGAATCGATTGAAAACGGTTTCGAGTCATTTTGAGCAGTACCAGAGTCTTCAGAAGGTTTTTGAGAATTGAAATTTCTACAAAATTTTACCCAATAAGGCTGGAAAACTGAATTTCGCTCTATACCCTAATTTTGAACATATTGAGTCAATTTAAGGTGATTCAAACCGTTCTGAAGCTTCCAGCGGTATTTTGAAAATTCCATTATTTTCAGAAAGTGCCACCGTAAATTTTTCACTTTTTTTACTGTTTCGTGACACCCTGTATAACAAAATTGTCACTTTCAACTCTATAAAAACTTTCAACCGCTTTGTATATCGCGTCTCATCGTCGATTCGCACCCATTTTCCAAATCAGCCGCAAAATCAAACCTAGCTCGCAGCTCGCGCTTTAAATGTAAATTTTAAGCAATTTCGGTTTCCTTCAGAGGTCAAAATACTAATTTAGCACGCTATTTGCGCGTCACGTCGCGGCTAAGGATATTACGTATATTTTTCGCCTTTTTAGCGCAACCCTTAAGTCACTCCACCCTTGCCGCCGCTCGTTCTTCGACGCGTAGGCTGGCCCATAAACTTGCTGGTATTTAACCGTATAAAGAATCGCTGCAGCCCCCGCACTTGTGGTCATTTTCGAGCTAAATCTCTACATAGTAATTTTTACAATCGGTTATTGCGTTTAGTCGGCATATAAAAATGATAAGTGCGTGATTCTCGGCGTAGTTTTATATGCTTAAGTGGTCTTTGATATTAAATAGGATAATGTATCTTTTCTTAAAGTGTTATTACCGCGCTATGGAAGATTAGTTTCGATTTCGATTCGTTTCACTTTGTCGTCGTCGTGTTCGCCTATGTATTTATGTTCGCTGTATAAAATAGCGTATCTTCTCGTATGCTGTGTAGACCGAAAGTTTACGCGAAAATGGATTAAAAATATAATATGGTTCTGTTTTGGTGAATTTTTTTCATTCGCCGCATCTTTATGTGGTCGTCTAATTTTTCAAAAGGCGGACTATTTTTCCGCCTAAATCGTTTGAGCAACTTTATACTTGGAACGTGATCGATACAGTTGATTTGGTGAAATTATTTTTTTCTTGAGGTGGTACGGTTTCGACTGGGATATTTCTCTGAATTGTTGTCTTTCTTATTTTTTCAACCTACGAAGTTTCGAAGTCCAATTGCCCAAGTTTGTTGCAGTGTTATATGTAGGTATAATCTCATGGGCGAGACGATTTTACGGAAAAAATAATGTACAAAATCAATTTTAAAGTTTTTTTCAAAAAGATTCTGTGCGATTTTGGGAAGGTTCCATCTCCTGCCCTTTCATCTAAAAAATACGTCTTCCTCTGCAGAAAAAATTAATTTGATACAGGTATACGTACCTATGTTTAAACCTGGGTCATTCCACGTCAATTCGACCAAGAAGTAGTAAGGGGGGGGTTGGCGATTTTTTTTGAAATTTTTTCTGTGGAAAGACTTTCCGAAGGGATGACCAATGGCACAAATCGCAGCCCTATTATAGCCCTTTTTTAGAGGCTGCTAGGGGGTGTAAATGTTTTCAGTGAACTTACAAATAAAATATCATCCATTTCAGCCTGTCCAAATCAACTTCAACTCGTATAAAAGCGATTATGTGTGGTTGTTAGATTTTTTGTAAGGGAAAGGTCACTCTTATTCGGGTGGGCGTTTTGGATATTTAATTTTTCTTTGGAGCCATGAGAAGTATACATTAGGCTAAATTCTCTCCATGGGATTTTTTCAACTCATTAGATGAGAGGGGACCCTCCAGAAATTGGAGGTGAAAACTCGACAGCCCAGTCAAAATAAGATTTGATCCGGACATAATTGTGATCGAAAGTTTTTGCTTGGCGAATATTGTCGAAAATGGTGTGGCGAACAACTTACTAAAATCCCCCGCCCCTGCCTCTGGATCTACCCCCCCCCTCACACACACACAGTGGATCGAAGCCTCCTAAAATCAGTTTTTTTGTCAACGACTTCTGAAATATCAACTTTTGAGTAAAATGAGCTCGGTGATCATTTAATCTCCTCTCAAATACCTATCAAATGAGCTATTGACCAATTTCCTAGCCCCAAGGCGGTGACGCTACGACCCCTCAAAAAGGACGTGATTTTAATCATTTGAGAGGCGTTTTGCGATAAGGGCCCTTGTGGTGATAATTCGATGTTTTCAAGAGAGACAAAACATCAAATTATCGAAATTTTATCGAAATTTTATCGAAAGAATCGATTTTTCGTTTTCTGGTGGGTTGAAGTCTTCTGTAGCACCTGCATGAGGTGTTTTGGACTGAACATTTCCCTTGAGAAGATATTACAAGAAACACTCAGGGACCTTGTGTTGAAAGAGTAAATTTCGAGTTAAAAAAACAGTTTTGATATTTTTGAACATTTTTTAGATGGAAATAGTCACAAGAAGTGTACTTTTTATTAGTTCGTACCTAAATAAAAAAATTTAAATGGGGAACACTTTTTAGAAAAATGTAATTTGCATTATTTATAATAAAATTTCAGTTTTTTGAGAATAACTCAAAAACTACGCATTCTAGGAAAAAACTAACGACATGATGTCGATTGGAAATCTAATTCTCTACAACTTTGTTGACGTGAAATTTTTTTGGACGCTTCCTTTCGTCTCCAAGTGAATTTTAATGAAACGGTATAACTCATTTTATACATTTAAAAAAAAATCGCTACAAAATCAATAATTATTTTTCATCTGTTCAGTACCAAGAAGTTTTTTTTTAAAAAAAACAACGACGTCATCGGATTCAGCGTTAAATTTTAGGCTAGAATCCATACTTTCATGAGTTTAAAAAAAATTTCATATTTTTATTAAAACCTCAATCTTTAGAGGCGTTTTTCTCAAAACTTTACTCAGGCCTTACTCACATTCGCATAAGTTTGGAGCAGTGTACAGCTGATGTTTGACCACTTACAGAAAAACTGATTACACCACAGGATTCCTCGTTGAAAAAAGAACCCAAAACGCCAATAAAAAAAAACATCGAATCACCACAGGGACCCTTATTGCAAAACGCCTCTCATTTTAGATTTTACGACTTGGGACTTGGAACCATGTTCTGATTGATCAAATGAAATCAAGCTTGGGGAAGGTGATTCTTAAGGACCTAGAGTTGACCCCTGTAGTGGGGGAGAGTCAAATTTGAAAATTACAAAAAGGTCGTTTTTTTTGGAGAGGCATAGTAGGGTCCCAAATGGATGAAAAGGGTCCAAAATCATACCATTGGTCAGTACCCCTACATGTGATCAACATATGTATTATCCAAATTTCATTTTCCTAGGTCATCCCCATTTCTTTTAACTGGTGTAAAAAATCTAAAATAGGGGTAAAATAAGGGGGTTTCCACCTTATAAGGAGTGGGGATGACGTAGGAAGGTGAAATTTTGATATTGTGTATTATGTTGATCGCAATTGGAGTACTGACCCATGGTACGATTTTGGACCTTTTTCATCCATTTGGGACCCTACTATGCTTCTCCAAAAATTTCCTTTCTGTAATTTTCAAATTTTCAAATTTGACCCTCCCCACTACAGGGATCAACTCTAGGTCCTTAAAGAATCACCTTCCCCAAGTTTGACTTCATTTGATCAATTAGAGCAGGTTACAAACTGAAAATGTTTGCAAGCTTTCACTGTACCTATAACGTTTGCTTGCAAATTTTTTCAATGGAGATCATAAACACAGAGATGGCAGTTTCTTTTGGAAAAAAATGCCTGGAGTGTGCTCTCAGATCACAGGAGTCGTCACCCTCCATGTTGAGGAATGATTGTAATAAAATTACTTCTTTAAGCACCCCAATGAAATATAATTTTCCTTCAAAATAATACTCGTACTACCAGTCCATAACACAGGCATCCTAAGAGTTCCACGACCGAGATGAGTACTCTTCAGAATTCTGGTATTTTTGCAATACGATGGAATTATTGTTGTTGAGAGCTTAAAACGTGACGCACGTGCTGACAAAAAAATATGCACAAGTAACAAATAGACAACGAGCAAGTAGTAGATAAAGGCAAAAATACAGACAGAACGATTTACTATCTCGACTTTCGATAATTTATAGCGAGGTGTAAAAATTTTGGCCACTTTAAATCACTAATATGGCTTTCGCGCCATCGCCATATATGTACAGTACCTACCACGAAATATGATCGATTGGCTTGGAAGATTTCCATGAAATTTTTGGAATTTTTTCGCCAGCTCGGTTCGATGTTTGTGACGATAGTTCGGGTGGTTGGCTGCATCGACAAAGTTGAAAAAAGGTGAAAAAAACTTCGTCCTTGTCCGAGTTAAGACGACCTTCCGCAATAGCCAAGGTTGGCGATGAAAAACCGGATACAATTACCGGCGCATCGCATCGTTTTCACGCGTTTTTGTTTATAATTAAACGAAAAATATTATCGAGAGGGCAAAAAAATGCTATATTAGCGAAGAATTTCACCTTTAAATTTATTATACACGCGGAATTTCCGTGCAATTTTTTCTATCTAGGTACCTCGCTGTAGCACATCGAACGTACGAGTACAACATCGCCCGTATATCCGTTTCAAAAAGTGATTCTTAAAATGAGCCAAATACCGGATTAAATCTAATACCCGTCGTAAGATTCGGCTAATTGAGGTATTTTGCGAATCATTCGATTTCAGTTTTTTTTTCTTCTATTATACAAAGATCGTCGTATTTTTCGCGAAATTTCTCTAGACACCGGTTCGGTCATTGTTTGGTAAAATATGTAGGTACCATTGGTATGATTTTTTTGTTTTATTTTGGTCAAGATTGGAATCCTCTACAGCATATCGCGTGTAATTACGACGTCATAGTGCGTAAAGTATTCGTAAGTACGCGCTTTTAAATAGTCTATGCTGGTTATCAGATAACGTCTCAGTTTTCAGTTCCGTTTACTTGTGACGTCATCTTGACTGGATTAAGATTTTCAGCCGATAACAATACGCGCGTAGATTTTATCTGCAGCAATGATTCAAAGTGATGATTCGTTTACGGATGTTTATAACGTGTAATCTGTATAATCGCTGGAGTATACTTACCTAACTTCATAGGTGTACATCTACCTATAAAGCTATACGAGGATTTGGGTGGGCTTTTTTCTTCATCCTTTCTTCTTCTTCTGGGCTGTTTTTTTTTTTATTTGTAATTTATTGCTTACGATCATGTTAATTAGTCGTGTTATTTTGTTGAAATTGAGATTTACTCGCGACATGGTAGATGTCGATGGTAATGCGATAACCCAGGCCGCAGCTCGCAGCTCGTGTTTGTCATCTTCTAATTTCTTTGGGTTGTCGTGAGAAATGATATAGTGAGTTTGACTAGTCGTCAGTGACTGGTATGTAACGGGCTTTCTGGATAGTGGGTACCGTGTCTCATTTTTATGGAAAAGAAAAACGCGACGCGCGTACCGCAGAATTTATTGACGATGCGATGAGAAGAATTCAATTAATCGACAAAATCTCTGCCATGCCAAACCGCACGATCCTCGAGGGTTCTAACGTAGGTACACGTATATCGATATTTATCGGTTATTTTAGAGTGAAAAATCAAATTAGTGTGTAGCTTGGTTCATTTCATTTGATGTTTGGGAAATCAAATATTTGAATTCAGCTTACGTATGACATGTAATATTGGTAGTTTTATTGGTATTTGTAGTGGGTGAGGTGGTCAATAGTCCAACCGGCAAAAAGTGTCAAGTTAGCTTGCATTTTTTCGAACCAAAAAATTCAGTTTGTTTTTGGTAGATAGGGAGGAGGGGCTTCAAAATCCCTAATTTCAAAACGGCTCCGACGAAAAAAAAAATTATAGGATAGTTTTGGGCTCTCTCTTTATTTTACTTCAACTTGCTGGTTGCACAGTAGGATGCTAGTGCCCTTCCGTTAGGTTTTTAAAGTCAGTGATGCAAAAAAAAAACATATCCATAGCATGAAGAAGTTCGTTCCGCGCCAATCGAACCCAGGTTCGCGAAAAATGGCTTCAAAAGTGATGTTGCATAACCTATCAAAATGAGTTAAAATTTCACAAGAAATTCAAAAATTCCCACAAAAATGTTTTTCGAGAATTTTTAAAGAATTTTGAGCTCAAAATTAGGTCATGATTTTTTATATTTTTGAAAAAGTTTAATGCGACCTATCAAAATATGTTAAAATTTCGTGAGAAAAATTGAATTTTTTCACAAACATATTTTTCGAGCATTTTTAAAGAATTCTAAACCCAGAATTTGTACATAGGTAGGTATAATCATTTCAGGGGTTTCCAAAAAAGATATCATGCGACCTGTCAAAATAGTATTAAATTTCAGCAGAAGATCAAAAATTGCTCTGAACCGCTTTTCAAAGAGTTTTGAAAAATTTTGAGCCTACAATTGAGTCAATTTTTCGAATAGTTATGAAAAAGTATCATGCGACCAGACCTATCCATCGAAATATATGCCTCATGAAGAAACTATTTTATTTTCAACATCTCTTAAAAATGTACTTATGTGGAGAAGAAGCCGATGAAGATGATTTGTCATCAATTTTTTTCATTACGATTTTTTTTTTTTTGATAATGATAATCATATAATTTCTATCAATTATGGTAAGGTGCATCTGTATATCATTTCTTTGACAGCATCCACAAAAATGTCCAAGAAACTGTTCTTCAAAAATTCTCAAACAACGTGTCTGGAAAAATTTAATTTTCTCGTGAAGTTTTAACCCAGTTTGATTTGATAGGTCGCATTACCTACACTTTTTCAAAAATTCCAATAATCTAATCTAAATCCAATTTGTAGGTTCAAAATCCTTGAAAAGTGCCCAAAAAAAATTCGTACAAATTATTGGTTTTATCGCAAAACTTTAACCTATTTTGATAGATTGCAATGCATTTTTTCAAAAATCCCAAAAAATCATGACCTGATTTTTCAGAATTAAAATTCTTCAAAAATACTTTTAAAACATTTTCGTGGAAATATTTGGTTTTCTCGCAAAATTTTAACCCATTTTGATAGGTGGCAGTAAACTTTTTCAAAAAAATTCCAAAAATCATGTGCCAATTTTGAGCTAAAAATTCTTCAAAAATGCTCAAAAAACAATTTTATGGAAAATTAGAATTTTTCTGGAAATGTTGACCTATTTTGATAGGTTGCAACATCACTTTTGAATAATTCAACAACAGTTCATTTCCACTCAAAATTGGAGGGGCGATGAGGCGCAACTTTAAAATTCAACTGTCCCCCATTGAGCCAGTTGTTGTTGAAAAAATCACGAGGATGTCCTCATGACCTTAGAAATCTTTTTTGAATGTCTGGCGACTCTTTTGGAGAATTCTGGTGACTTCTTGGTGACTGATTTACCAGAAGTTACCAACTTTTTTTTAGGTGAATTTATAATTTAAAAAACACGAGGATGTCCTTATGACCACAGCAATTTTTTTTTTGAATTTCTGGTGACTTTGGTGATTTCTGGTGACTTCTTAGTAGCAGATTCGCCAGAAGTCACCAAGTGGGGGTTTTGTGCTTTTTCATGGCGATTTGTTGATAAGGAAGTCATCAGAATGTCCTCATGGCCTTTGAACATTTTTTTGAATGGCTGGTGATTGCTTGATAAATTTTGGTGAATTCTGGTGATTTCCTGGTGACTGATTCACCAGAAGTCACCAAGTGAGTTTTTGACTTTTTTTTAGGTGAATTTATGATGAAAAAATCACTAGAATGTCTTCATGACCCTAGAAATTTTTTCGAATGTCTGGTGACTCCTTGGTGAGTCCTGGTGACTTCTTGGTGACAGATTCGCCAGAAGTCACCAAGTGGGTTTATTGTTTTTTTTTAAAGACGAATTGTTCGTGAAAAAACCACCAGAATGTCCTCAGGCTCTCTGAAATTTTTTTTGAATATTTGGTGAATCCTCGGTGAATTCTGGTGACTTCTTAGTGACAGATTCACCAGAAGTCACCGAGTGGGATTGTTGTCGTTTTTAAGACGAATTGTTGGTGAAAGAATCTTTTTTGTTTGCTTTCGAAAGGTTGGACTAAAAACGATTTAGTTTTTAGGGAAGTATAAAACTCTTCAACAAAAAAATCCTGCGTGATTCGTGTTAAGATTACGTACGTTTCTTGCTCAGCTCCGTAAGCAGAATTGTTGTTTTAAAGATCTTTCAAACCTAGTCCCTTCAAATATCATATTAGGCATTCCACGATGTTTTCCGCTTCTCGTCGTCGTCCAATCTCCCTAAATCGACAAGCATTATTAATAGGACACCCTGTATTCTTTCTGCGTATTTAAACATACGACGGGACGAATTTATGTAGAATGTTGTACAACCGTGTCTTGTATCTAGTTTTTAATTAGACTGGTGTTTTATGCTTAGGTGTTAGGTTGATGGTGAAAAAAAAAAATAAAGAAGCCTTATACAGGCCGGATTTGGACGGTAGAAAATTTACTACGGTGGCGCCATCGCTTGTATATTTTTATGCGTGTAAAAAATTAAAGTAGTTTAACATTTTTATAGATTTGTGAACACGAATCGATGCGCTGGTGAAAAAAACCGGAATAAAGCTGCGTGACTTTATCCGTTATACTGAATTTCATTAGTGTTAATAATTTGGAAGAGAAGATAGAGTGAGACTGCGAGTAGATAGGTACCTTTAGCTCTCGATAGATTTAGCTTTCAGACATTTACGAGAGAAAGACAAACGGAAGAGACAGATCACAAAATTCCGTAGATTGAGGATGCTGGAATAATGAAAAACGATTAACGCGTAAAATTTTTATAGGTACTCGATTGATATCCAGGAGCGAGAATATGTAGTTGCCTAGGACCATTTTTCAGTTTTCTATTCGTCAATATACGAGAAGGACTGGACGAGAAACTTAATCGTATGGGAAATATTAATTTAATTTTTTATTTACTACGTTAATTAATTATATACCGGGCGTCGTATTTTAACGTATAAACTGCCGTCAATTAGAGACGGGAAAAAAGTATATTTTACTAATCAACTACCTTTATAAAACATTTACCTCGTATAATAACGGAGCTCAGATTATGTGTGTAACTTACTTATACCTATACTAATTCAGTGGCGATGTGATGGCGCTAACGTATTCAAAACAAACATCGTCGTTTCTCTGATCCGGTTGTCATTATGGCGTAATTTTTCATCTCGATTCGAATAAGTTAAAATATAAGAGTATTAAAGCAAAATAATCGAATTTCAATTTCGTAGAAAAAAATTGGCCTGTTGGAGACGTTGCTATTTAATTAAAATACACCACGTCGATGGGCCAATTAATATACTTACTTGTATTGGAAAAAATGAGCAAAATTTTCACAATTTTCAATTTGGCTCGAATCCAAATAGTAATCGGTAAATTACTCTAATTTCATGGCATCGTATCGACCGGTGCCGGCGCGGTGTTTATATTATGTAATGTAAATTTTTCACTCTATACAAATTCTATCTACTTGTACACATTATATAAAAATTTACCTACCCGGAGCACAGCGAATTCGAGTGAAGGGGTTTTCGAGGATCCGGTTTTTGGGAATTTGTGTACACGTAATACGTGTATATAGTTTGTGCTACTCGTATCTGCATACGAGAATATCCTGGTTCACGGGGACATTGGTGCGAAAATTTCGCTCTTTGGCGCGAATTTCGTGTGCAAGTGGTGGGAAAAATTGCAATAGCGGAGTGCATTTTTTATTTAATGGGTGATTCGGATGCGTTTATAGTGAACAAATCTCAGCTTCGGAGTAATAAAGGTACATCTCAAAAAAAAATTAAGATTTTTGTATTTTTGATGGTTATTTGTCACCCTGCAGCCTGCATCCAAAAATGTCACTTGTAATTATTGTTTGTACTTTCAGAGTCTTGGAGAAACGCAAACGTTATAATTTAAAATTTCAAACAACATAGCAAGCTGTTTGAAATTAAAAACGTTGTATTTAAAAAAAAAAAAACTCTTTTTGAGTAAATTTGATACAAATCAAGTATGAATATTTTTGAGGTAGAAATAGTGATATAAAATGTAGATATTTTTTATTGGTTTGTAATCAAAACAAAATATGTAAAAATGGACCATTTTTTAGGGGAATCAACATAAACAAATTTCAGCATTTTTACAGTTTTTTTTTGTTGCATTTAATGTACTCGTAAGTACAAAATTTTGAAAATGAACTCCCTTAAGACAAGTGAGTCACATATTCTTATAGAAAACTGGAAAACTATGAAGAAAAAAATGGATTACCCCCCCCCCCTCCTCCTTCTCAAAAATATAGAGGATGCAGCGGAGTAAAACAGATGAATCGCGACCTAACTAGGGAAGTATCTCTATACACGGGGCGGAAAATAACTGGGAAAAATTAAAATAGCATCCTAAATTCTTTTTTCGATTTTTAAAAATTTATAAGGCCCATACTGAGTGCTACTCTTATTTTAAAAACTCAACATTTCACCAAATTAAAGCTGTAGAGCCAGGTTCATATCCTATTTTTAACCTTGGATCGATTGGTGATAACGAATTTTGAAAACCTGTGCTCAGTATCAGCTGCTGGATTTTATTTTCCCCTTATGGCAATTTTTTTCAAGCTGGAAAATGCAAAAATAAATGTAAAGACTCCCCTCCAAGAAAAATTTTGAATCATGGATAAATGTTTTTTGATCAAGTTGACTTAATGCTTGACCATTTGGACCAGATCTTCAGCGTGATCAGGCCAAGCTTGAGCTTTGTGCTGCAATGAGATCGTCTGTTGCCTGATGCCTGGCTCCAATCAGATGTGCCTGTACGGACGCAAATCATCTACACAAAATTGGATCTGATTGAGTCTGGTCTAGTCAGATGACTTGTCTGTCTGGCTGTCTAGCCTCTTGAGGTCATTTACCTGTCAATATGGCTTTCCAAGGTCGTCTGCCTGTTTGTGTGGCCTTGTAGATCAAAAATAAGGAATTACCAAATTTCAGCATTTT
The DNA here is from genome assembly GCF_950023065.1 of Planococcus citri. Classification (NCBI taxonomy): domain Eukaryota; kingdom Metazoa; phylum Arthropoda; class Insecta; order Hemiptera; family Pseudococcidae; genus Planococcus; species Planococcus citri. The sequence continues at coordinate 42,118,500 of NC_088680.1, read as the reverse complement.
GCAAAAACACGTTTGCAAACAAAGATTTTTTTCAAAAATAATTGCTGGGAAATTTTGGGATTTAAACCAGCAGAAACATTTTGAAAATGTAGTCGAAAATTGATTGAAAACGTCAGGATAGTGCAAGATTTTATTTTTGCTCTTTTATGACTGATTTTTCCGTAATGGGAAGATCCCATAACCACCTCGAGGCTATAGATTGGCTCAAAACCACCGTGAATCGATTTAAAAGATAAGAAAATATAATGAAAACCGAATTTCAGCTTTCTTCATTAGTTTGGATTAATTTTGATTTTTTGTAATGGAAAGGGGGTCAAAGAATTTTGAATAGTTGGCCAAAAATCTAAGAATGAAATCCTGCCCTTGAACTTTGGTCTGGTTGGTGCATTTTTAGATTTTTTTTTTTTTTTAATTTTATTCGTCTGGTTCCGTAGTTTCTTGGCTGGTTTGAAATTTGAATAGGTATTAATTTCATCGGCTGATGGGCAGAGTTGTTTTTTTCAAATTTTCCTTCGGCTTCTAGGTTCAGTAATTGAAAATTTTAGAGTCCATCATATAGTATCATAATTAATACGATAATTACCTCTTTTAGGTAAAAATTAAGCAATTCTATTAGTAATTTTTAAAAACTAAAAATATGCGAATACTTGAACAATTATTTACCTAAATAAAAAACTTACCTATCCTCTCCTCCCCCTCTTCAGAAATTCAACTTATTTATTGTAGATTCGTATTCAGCGAATTGAAATTGCCTTCTGGAAATGATACGATTACATTGCTCCTCGTACCTATATCTATGTTTTTTTTTGAAATTTGATTTTTGACTAGAGTTTTTAACTTTTCATAAGAAACCGTAGATTTTAGATTTAAAAAAAGGAATATTTCATTTGTGAAAACTTAAAACAGTTGCGAACATTATTTTATTATTTTCTGGCCAATATTAAAACTTTAAAACGTAGATTGATAATATTGATTCTACTGATCTAAAAGTGGAAACAGTGTTACCAATTAACTTTTCAGTGTTTTAATAAGGGGTCGATGCCTAAAAAATGGCCAAGATTGAGCTAAAAGTAATAAAAATTCTGTACTTTTTGACCCTCCGTTCCTTTTCCGAGATGGTAGGATTTGTGATAATGGGATCAAAAATGATATTTTTATGCTGAAAATTCATGGACTGAAGCAAAATTTGAAAAAAATGTTTACGGTTGATTCACCTACTTTTTCTTACTACATACGAATATCTACTTCATATCAATTTTTAAAAGATTGAGAAATGAAAAATACCTACTTAATCCGTTTATCTTATTCAAAAATTGAGAAATCGTCTTCAGCAGACCATAGAGACGATCATTATCATTACGAGCAGTTCTTTCTGTAAACTGAAAATGACAAAAGGTTTAGAACAACATTTTCTTAATTATAAAACGAAGATAAAGGAATAGAGAAGGTTATCCTGGAAAATTAATAACCTTTAAGTAATGGGGTGAAGAATAGAGGTGTCATCTTTTCACTTCAATTATTCTTATTCTGTAAATCGAACCACCTATCTCGTTTCTCTTTTTAAATATTCCAAAATGAGAAACACATACGTTGAAATTCCAAGTATACGAACAAAAGAAACGCATACATAGTTAAATTTTCACATATGCGACCAACATAGTAGCTGAGCCTCTTGGCAGGCACACGAAAAAACGACCCAAATTCCCAATTCTTATTCAACTACACAGGTACGTATTGTTTTGTCGCGCGTTGGAGTATGTATAATTATCATCGGTGGAAGAAATTCACTTTCTTTATCACCTCTGGTCTTTACGAGCGCCAGGTATCGTTGTCCAACTGACATGTATGCATTGTATGCCTTTAAAGAATCGCAGGAGGAAATCAGCCAAAAAAGAAAAAAACCTATATATGCGTATACTCTTTTCACTCAATAGAAATTGACAAAAAAAAAAAATCGCCGAAAGAAAGTATTTATTATGAAGAAGATAACCTGACCCGCTCCGGCGATTTACTCTATTTGCGCTGGCGCCTTTACAAAAAAAATAAAATAAAGGAAAAGGCAGTCGTCTTAATTCGCCGAAAACCTTTTTCCTCATTACGAATCCCGTTTACACTATGTGTAGTTTATTTTTTTTGGCATACTTCTATTTTCGTTTGTTATTTCTCCGTGTATGTAATGTGCAATCTCCTATACTATATGCATACGAGTTATTTTTCTTCTCGATTATGCCTCGTCTTACTATAATGTTTTAATCAAACTCTCGCTCGCACCCCTTTGGCGGTATCCTATTATGTACAATGAAACTTTTTTCTTCGTGCATTGCGAGTGCGACCGTTACTTTACATACCTTTATGATAACTCTGTACTGGCGACTAATTACGTTTCAACGAAACGATCACTTTCGACGATTAAACGCTTTATACAGGTCGTAAAATCGTTTTATTACGCGTAAAAATTATTTTATCTTGTACGTGAACAACGCGCCGCATCCATCGTTTCATGTACTCGTACAACATAATAGTACACATACATTGGTGTGAGTAAATCTGCGTAAATCTATACTACGTCCTATTCTACGTGTACTAGCTCAAAAATAACCATTTTCTCTCCTTTTCTTTTCGTTTTCTTTTTCCTTTGTGCATCTCTCTATCCGTACTATTCGCTGTTTGTTGTATAAAAACTCGTCCAATTTTTATCACGTATATACAAAGAATGTAAAAATTAGAAAAAATTTCATATAAGACGATGTAATTTATCGTTTGTTTGTTTAATGACTTGTGTTAATGGGTTACATTGCATAAACGGTGTGGGCCTCCCTTCAACCTTCCCATCGTCAATTATAAACAGAACCATGCCATCATGGTGCATCGCCGCGCGTTACCAGAATAATAATTTTTCCTTTTATCATTGTTTACGAATTGGGTGCTTTTTGCCCCCGTTCTCGGCTTCTATCACGTATCCAAAAATTATCCAACATGTGCTTATTGGATTGATTGAGCTAATTTCACGATGAGATCCTTCTCGTATATTACTGTTTAATTGACTGAAAGAGGTATTCCGTGAGGTGGAATGTGATCTCTGATATTTCATTATCCAGAAAATCGGCCAAAATAGCTTTCGTAATGAGGGAATTTCGCAAAAGGGTATAGATTCTTCACACCATCATGTCAGAATGTCCACTGTTTACTTGTCTAGTTTTGAAAAACCTGCAAAAGCCAGGGAATTTCACTTTTCTGGAAAAGTCTGAGAAATGTTGGAGAATTTTGCAATTTTCATTATTTTCAAAATCAAAAAGAATTTTGTAGGTAAATAAAATTGTCTAGGATTACAAATATTGATAATTTTGTGAATTCCAACAAGTCCTAGTTCTATTCTACTACAGTAAAAATCGCTTAATGATATAACGTTTGTCCCAGTCCATTTTAATAACATTAGGCGACTTATAACGCAAACCGATTGAACAAAAAAGTGATTTTTTTCCAAAAAATTTTGTATGGTCAATTTTCTTACTAAATATGTAGTCATTGAACTAAAATTTCGCAAAAATTGGTAGAAAAAGTGTTGAAAATCGGTTGAAACTTCAAAAAGTTATGAAAAAAGTATTGAAAAATGATGTCAATCAGAAGAAAGTCTGAAATTTCAAAAAAATTAGGCAAAAACTGGATGAAAAAGTGTTAAAGACATTTTAAAAGTACATAAAAATGCGGAAAATGCTTAAAAATCACTTGAAAATTATAACATTATCCGATGCTTCAATTACAATAACCGATGGAATTTCAATGTAATAAGATGTAAAAGATCGGGACCGGACGATTTTAATAACATTAATCGATTTATAACATTAACCGTTATAATAATAAGCGATTTTTACTGTAATTGTAAGGTGGTTTTTTTCATTTTTTCAAATTTGATGGAGCTTGACAAAAAATTGGCGAAATCGCCTCAACAAAATGTGAGACAATTTTTCGAGCCTTGGGTAGTCAATGCTTCCCTCTCCTTCTCAGCAAGTGCTCAAAGTTTGAAAAGTTGTTATCATTGAAGTGAGAGGGACTATGTATGGGTCTTTAGTCCTTAGTCGAATAATGATCTTCTTAATAATTTTGTCAATAAATATCCCTTTAGCGGGGAGATTTATCAGATACCTTGCTAGTTTGAATAGGCATTAGTCTCGAGTAATCCAACCCCTCTAACATACACAGAATACAAAGCAAATGAACATATAACAAGTACTATGTACAAGGTTTATTTTATCAAAGTTTCAGCAACATTTATTGTATACATAAGTAGGTAATATATTAGATACAGTGGAAATCGCTTATAATGAGATTGGTTAGTACAAGATTTCGGATACAACAAGCAAAATGCTCGGTCCTGAGCACAACACCATTTAAACATACGTACAATATGGTACTTTGTTAGAACGAGCTCATTTATATAACAAGGAATCCGGATAGTACGAGCTGAAATTCTTGAAATTTGGTTCGTTTTATTGTTTTTTCTTTCTCTTATAACGAGTGTTCATATAGAAAACATTCATTAAATCCCAAATTTTAGCTTCATAGGTTAATTTGGTAAAATTTTGAAATTCAGACAGATTTTGTAACATTTTTTGGAAAACAGAACTTTCTAAAAAAAGCTAATGGAGGCTCTAAAACTGCTCAAAATGATTCGAAACTGTTTCCAATCGATTTGACAAGTCAAACATACCTATAGTATTAAAATTGACAATTTTTTTTGCTACATGTGTTACCAACATCATTTGTAACAAGAAGCTTTCATATCTGGTTATTACAAGATACTCGTTATAAATGCAAAACCTTTTAGTAGGAGAGATCAGATACAACAAGCAAAATGTCCGGTCCCTTGAATCTTGTTGTAAGTGATTTCCACTGTACCACAGTATGTAACAAATGCTATTCATTTTAATAAATAAAGTAGGTACCAAGGAAAGTACCTACAAACCTCTGCAGATCATGGCAATTAACAGACATTGATATCTTATTCAACTATATTTTCACTACGAGTATAATCAGATATGCAAAAGAGATTAAAACATTTGTTAGTATCAGATCATTGTCTTCAACTTACAATAAAATGACTTCATCAATTAACTGGATTAGGCTATAATTAATTTGGTGGAGACACCATCCATTTGTCTCTACTTACCAAACTGCTGACCATCTCACCATCTCTCCATCCTTAGCCTACCCCAATAATAGTGGCTTTTGATCGCTGCGTTACATATACGAGGACTGATAATCATACACTCCAATTTGTAGATGCCCGGGCACATCCCAAATTGGCCGAAAGAGGTAACCGAATGTTAGATTATCTCTTTGGGTAAATCTAATTTAGAAGGATTAATAAAACACATTAACACCAAATCTACATTGTGTAAAAACAAAAGCAATGCAACTTGAGATAAATCCCTGTCACATGTCGATAAATAGAATTACACCTAACCTCCATTGTTGATGAGACTCCTGCCACTGCAAGTAGCTGGAATCAAGTGATCATATTATGTGCTCTTGGTCTTTGGCGTGTAGCGTGGCAATTTTTAAGTATGTCCTCTAACACACTGTATATAATTTCCCACGTTACCATGCATCTTTATTAAATTTCATGGTACATATCTAAATAGCATGATGTAAGGATGCATTATTAGAATAACCACCTAAGCGATAAAGGCATATTGCACCATATCAAAGTTTGAACATTTTTCATGTTTTGAAAAAGTTGTTTCGATTTTTTTTATTGCAAATTTTCTCCCTGATTTGAAGAATTCGTATATATTTTTCCTTATTTCTTTTCAAAAAAAAAGCTTAAAAATTTTGAAACAAAAATAAGATTTTAAGAAATATATGATGAAAATTTAAATTCTTAATTTTTAGAAAGATATAATATGGATACGAAATGTGTACCTAAGTATGTTTTAACCATCGAAAAACAGTTAAAGTGAAACTTTTAAAATGTGCTTATTTGACCAGTCATAATTCTTTCTATTTAAAAAAAATCAAATTCACATTTTTGGGTGAAATGCATGAATTTTTCATGGCACTCTTTTTTTCGAAAACAGAAAGCTAAAGTATTTAGCTCATAAAATACGAGAAAACGGTATTTTCATGCTAGCGGTACAGGGGAAAATCCAAGGAAGATCGACGAGAGGGAGGAAACGATCGGAACTGTTAACAACAAACTCACCGGCCAACTCCCCCTGCAAGACCCTGAAAGAAACAATTAGATACGCTAGATACCGGCTAATATAGATGGACATATACGCTATCTCCTGTAAAGGAGCGCGACTACGATGACGACGACGTTCTCACTTTGCAAACTTTTTTCAAGCTTGTTCAAAATGAACATTCCGAATGTTCCAATCAAATTCTCCCTCACCCTACCTTCCCCCCTCCCCACAAAATGAACAACAATTTTTTAATCACCTCAGCCGCAAAATGATAACTTTTCGTTAGAGAAAAATCGTTTTTTTTTTTTTTAATCACAGAACCACGAGAATTAGGACGTATCTGTGACTTCATTCGCACTTCTTCAATCACCGTCTCGATCGTTGAGGCTTCGTTTGAATGGCGGGGAAAGAAAGACATGTTATCCACAGAGGTTTCTTCGGTAAAAATGTCATATTTTTGACGACAGAATTAATGAGAGTAAATAATCAAAATTTTAAAAAATTAATCGAAAAGTTTGATCGTATACCTACTGCTTGGTTTTTTCAAAAAATAAATTTGGTATATTTTCGTGGGTAATGTAAAATTTGCCATGATTACAATTTTATTTTCTGCGAATAAATAAAAAAAAAAAAAAACTAGTTACGGGATGTAAGGATATATGTAGTACAGGCAAGAGGGCAAGGGAAAAGGATTAAATGTTACCAAAAATTCGAAAATCTGTGTTTCTGTGTTGATTTTCTCGATTTTAAAGTTTAATGTGGGGGTTGTGTGCCCCAAAATTGTTTAAAAAAAAAAACTATAAAAATTTTGTCCAATTCGAGTATTTTTGAGTTTTGAATTGGAATGAATATTCTGATTTGGGACATGAATCACTTGAAATGGAATGAGGAAGAAGATTTTAATGCACCTCCATTTTTAAAAATATTTTTGCCATGCTGCACGATTCTGTTGAATTGAAAAAGTAAAAACAACACTATTTTTGAAAATGAATGAAGTAGGTACTGAATTCAAACTTTCGTAGTCCAGAAAATCTCTCAACCTCTCCTCCAATCCTAGCTTCATAAAAATCTGGCAAAAGTTTGTGGAATTGATGACATGTATCGTTGATGATGTGGGAAAAAAATGTAACCCTCTTCTGTAACGTATCCTCTATTGCTCTGCAAATTGTGACGATCTCAGTCACATGGTCGAATCATCGTTGAATATTTCCGGTATATTTATCGTTTTCTCTAATTTCAAAACATTTCCATTCATTCGTGCGATGATTTAATTTACTCATTCGAGTCCAAAAATGGGAGGGAATTTCGCCCAAGTGAAAGTTTGTCCAGCATGAAACGAAATTTTGACTAAGACAAATGTCGACAAAATATCGAGTAAAATTCCATCGAGTGTAAAAGTACACACGACGACGAAATAGGGAACTCGAATTCGAGATCCTCATCCTGTACCAAAAAAAAACATCACGATGACGGATTAAGAAATATTTCCACCATTTGGAGCGCTTGGTGCTTATTTGCAAATCGTCCAGCATTTACAACTTTCATACACCAGCTCGATGATAAATAACGTTGCTCGTACCAACTCGACCAAATTTCCTCATTGTACTAATAAAAACTTGCTAAATTACCATTTATAAAAATACTCCTTCTTCCTTCCCCTTTTGCTCGTGTCCCGCCTTCATTCATTCAACCAATTCCATAGTGAAACTGTGAGGGAAAAAGTGGACCGAATACCATAACATAATGCTACACATCGGATCACCTAAAATACACTCGGACTCGAAACCATAAATCACTCGCTTTACCCTTATCCGCGCTTGTCATTGTTAATGAAATTACGCAACCCATCGACAACGAGACGAGAGAAACAGAGACGTATTCGTATAGCGCCTCCTTTCCCAACGTATACTTACTCGTACATATAACGAAAAAGAAAACCCAACCGAAAAGCTCTATGTTTACTTTTCCAAATGAACGGGCAACAAGATCATTCAATGTTCAACGATTCGCCCAAACTAACGTACGCGTATATCGTTTTATGGCTTTTATGAAATATGACAAGTGTTCCGAAGATATGTATTCTGCGCTGTTCAACTTTCCATTTCGAGTGTACAGTACAGTTCACCCTGCCTTTTTAGTTTTATGTACGTTACTAATGCTGTACTAAATTCGTTTACTCGTGAGCTTTATTATGACTGAGTCGCCGGATGCTCTATCGATGGTAGAGTTATTCAATAAAATAAGCCTTCGAGGTCACATTTGTAAAGATTTTAATACCCTGTATGAAATTTTACGTGACCTATATCGATCGCACCTGTGAAGAAAGTAGGATTACCTGTACCCACTTGTTGGAAGCTTGTTTCTGGAATCTACTGCAATCTGCAATTTGAAAAATTACCCATAGGCCTTCCTTTGAATTTACAATATTGCGAGGATCGTTTTGAATCAGATTTGATGGACTCGAATCTTTCGAGTTTGCTACAAGGAAAATTTTGGAGCTTATTTTGGGCAGAAATTTGGAAGTTCTTTGGAATATAGGTTATTTGTCATCTTTATGAGCTGCCTGAATTCAAAATTGAAGGCACTATAAAGGTTTAAAAAATTTCAATTTGGTGCTGTAGCTTTTCCAATCTTACACGTAAACAAAATTTGCAAGGAATTAAATTTGGATTGTTGGCCCCTTCAAAAATGAGGTATGCAATTTTTCCATCGGGAGAACGTAATTTTTGCTTATGTGGGGCACTAAAAATATGCTCCAAATAATTTCGTATGCAGTTGGACAACACTGATTGTAGTTATTAAATTTGAGTAGATTTCTTGGCTGCAAAAATTTTTGCCTGGTATATAGAAAAATCGAAAAAAACATTCAAAATTACACCACCAAGCGAAATTTTGGGTGCTAAATTTCGTTTTTTGATGTTTGGTGAATTTTTGGAAATTCTAATTTGACACTTTTTCCGTGAAAAACTTACAATTTGAACAAAAATATGGCTTATGCTTAATTTTCGACCGCTGGAATCAATTAGTGGTGGTCTCGAACCGTCCTGGAGCTTCCAGCGAATTTCTGGATTTTCCATTTTTGAATCAATTCCTCATAAAAAGTTTTGAAGTGAAATTCAGCAATATGTAAGACTGAAAATGATAGATTTCAGGTGCTAATTTCTTTTGTGACATTTTTTTCAAAACCGAATGATTAGAAAGCTTTAGAACGGTTTGAAACTGTCACCAATCGATTTGGAAAATTAGAAACATGATGTAAACCAAATTTCAGCTTTCTACCGAAGTTGGATCATTTTTTATTTTTTTTTGAAAATGTGTCGAATCTCAAATTTCAAAAATTTGGCAAAGATCTCGAAAGGAAATTCAGTGTTGGAAATTTGGCCCATTTGCGTATTTTTAAAAATGGGGTTTCCATTAGGGGGATGTAGACAACTTGGTAGTGAATATCTTATGAAAAATTATGTTACATATTTCGGTTTAGAAGGTCATTGAACTCCCATTTTTTTAAAAATTTGACAGATTTTTGAAGAGTCGAAAGTTGGACATTTTTAAAACTGAACTCTTAATTTTGAGAATTGAACTGTAATTTAAAATTTTGTAAAGGTTGGGTAATGAGATAAGTATTTCTATATATTGACTTTTTATATGAATGGATGAAAACCCCTCCCCTCCCTCCTTCTCAAGGTGAGAGTTGAATTTAACATAAGATCATTTTCGTGAGATTTCAATGAATAGGCATCCTAAATCCTCTCAGATACCGGAAATACATATACGACGATACTTCGGCTACTTATTCTATATTGTCCTTTTGACAGCAGCATCAGCATCTACACAGTAGCTAGTACATATGTTCAATGTCCACTGTAAGAACCGTTATCGCGAGCGGTATATTGTTATAGGTTGGATGGGACTCCAAAGTGGCGAATTTGTTTTGGATATTTCAATACATCCTGTGTGCAGATTATTTTTAGACAATAGATAAGCGCGACGCGGAGAATAACGCGTACAGTTTTTTTTTCACTCTAATTCTCTGTCTTTTTCTAAGTCTGTCTTGTTCTTTTTCTTACACTCTCGTTTGATTGTACCGACACTTTACACAGGCAATAAAACATGTGTTTTCGTTAACTCAACCAATAACCAAAAATAAAGTAACTACGAGCCCGGAATATGACTTATTTTATGCTGTCATCGCATCGATTGTTTAAAAGACTAAACATTTTCTTTTGTTCGGAACCACTGCGAAAAGAGTTGAGAATATGTGGCAATTTGATAAGAATCGTTGATTGCTTCCGTACGTGGCACAGGGCACACACCGAACACGTTGGTACTGGAACCAGTTTTGTGTACAGATTGTTTAGCCAGCTCGAATTGTTACGAGCGGTAATTGTGATCGTAATTGATAATGCTCAAGTCGAATGGACACGGTGCTGATTCACCAAATGTCAAATAAATCAAAAGTTATATATTTTGGCCTTCATCGATAGGAACGCTGTATGTTGAGTTTTTCGTTGTAATAACTAATTTGTATATGAGAGAAGTACAAAAACTACAAACGGAGAGAAATGGAAGTTGTTACTTCTAAAGGAAGTGATGATTCAACTAAGAGGATTTGTGTGTACATTGAAGGTCTCAAGTCGATATATTATTTTTAATAGGTCGAGTTTGATGTGATTGCATTCGCATTGCCAGAAATTTACGTGTTTTTGGGATGGGAATTGAAATTTCATATGGATAAAAAGAAATAGGTAGGTAGTATTTGTACAAAGATGTGTTCACGTTCAGAACCACAGAGAGCCAAAAAGTGCCCTGATATGATGCGTTTTTGTTCTTTCCCTACTTGGGTCCCTCTACTATAAAAAATCAACGCATCATTAAACATCACTTAGGTATTTATTTTGACACAATTTTTCACTGAATTTTTGATTAATTCGACCCATCTACGGGGTAAGCCTTTTATTTTTCAGGACCTGGGTCAAATTGCTCATTTTCACTGTTGTGTCATTGAAGGAGGGGAGGGAAATAATGTATTTTATAATTTTTCTTGTGAAAGTTTTTTGCAGAAATATTAATTTAATTTTTGGTTCTTTTTATTTTCCAGTCTTCATTGAATTGACCAATAGAGATGTACTCAACTTGGATGAGTCTGCAGAGATCGAAGAATAAGGAAATACAGAAGATTATTTTCAAAAAAATTGGTGAGCGAATCTATGAAGTTGGTTTTCATAGTATGTATTAGATATCTAGATTGGTGGTGGTTTTGAAAATTGATAGAAGGCGATAAGTGGCCTGATCACTCTTGTAGTTGAAGTAGGTATTGGTATTCGAAGGTACTTCTGAAGTCTGAAGTAAGGGAAAAGCAAAAATGGAAAACTGCCAACTGTGACCAGTGTTTTCCTTTACTTGAGAAAAGGTGTGCAAGCTTTAATTTTTCCATAAATGAAAAATTGATAGAAAAAATAATTTAGTAGCGAAAAATGTTTTAAGAAATTTAACTGAAAAAAAAATTCCAACATTAAATTTAATTTGGTTCTTAGCGGTCAGATTATTCAAATTTTTAAAATTACAACAAACTGGTCCATTTGACCTTTTTTTCATTTTTTACTTAAATTTTTTTTTTCATTTTTCAATTTAAAAAAAATCTTTCAAGGTTATTTTTTGGTATTATTCTGTTTACTATCAGAAAAATGCTACACGATTCATTATCAGTAAATTCATACGGTGTTTTCCATTTTTTTCTCAAGTTTTCGATTACTAAAATTCTCGAAAAAAAAAATTCTGAAAAAAACTGATTCTAATATTACGTAGACTATGAGATTTTTTCCAAAGTATCTGGAACACAATTGTAATATGTAATAATTTTACAAAAAAACTACTCTGATTTTTCTTCATTTTTGGATTTTTTATTTTCGTGGTTTTAAAAAAAGGTGGAAATACGTACCTTGTAGGAAAATTGAAGTTCAATTTTTTACTTGAGGGGAGGGGTAAGAAGAAGAAGAAAAGCAGTTGAAAGCTGAATAATGTGAGATGTAAAATTAAAATTTCATATTTCCGAAATAAAATTCATGGGGGGGGGGGGTTATCAATTATTGATCTCGTTGGTGATGAATTCAGATAAGAATTTTGTAAGCATTCAAAACATCTTATGCCATTTTGACCAAATTCCGTGGAAACTTTCATTTTGAGTTGAAAGTCGTTGATAAAAAATTTCAGCTCCGGAAGTGTCCCTGGAGAGGAGATATGGATGCTCAAGGAGAAAGTATTTTTGAAAAATTGTTGGTGTTTCGCTCTATCCCCTACCTAACCTGTTTTGGAAAAAAATTGCTCAGTTGACAGTCCTGAAAAGTGGTATTTGAGATTCTGCGTCGAACTAGGACGTTGCCTTCAAAATCCAAGACCACTTACGGAGCGGAACGGTTGAAAATTTGCAAGTCACTTATTTTTGGGCATTTGTGTTTTGAAAATGTTTTCTTCTCCAAAATGTCTCATTGATTGCATAAAAAAACATCAAAAAATAATTTTTTGAAACTGGGATAATATTTTGGAACACATGGGTGCCAACTTTTTGATCATTATTGCCAATTTCAAAAAACCGAAAAAAATTGTAAATTTTTGACAATTTTTCTCGAAGATGGACTCATTTTTTAATATTTTTCGAAAGTTTTTGTGTTGTTTAAATTAGCTTTATTCTTAAATTTTACATAGGAAATTCAAAAATCCATTTTGAAAAAAAATCGCATTAGATAATAAGGGATTATTTGGGGTGAAAAATTTGTTGTTTAAGCTGAAAATGTTTTTACCTCGATTTTTTCAATTTGAATTACTGTCGGATTTTTTTTTCAATTCCTGTGAAAAATCATTTGGCAAAAATAGACATCTCCGAAAAAAAAGAATTTCTCTCCTGCAATTGAAAATTTTATAGGATCTTCAAATTTGTTTCTCATAATTTTTAGCCTTACAAAACCCTTCATTTTTCCCGAAAATTAGAAAAAAAAATTCAATTTTTTATCACAAGCATATCGATTTATATGTGTACGTTGAACATTCAAACTTTTACCAAAAGTCTCGAAAACTAAGCCTCGTAAAAAAACTTGAATCACAGTTTATTTGATGAAAAATTTTATTCCCCAAAATTTTGTTTCCCTTAGTTTCACTCAATTTCAAGTTCTTCTGTAAAATGGACTTTTTTTGTGAACTGTGATGAAGCATTTGAAATTTTTTCCAATTCTTGCATTACAAAGAAAAATTGTTTTCTGAGAATTGTCAGATTCATACGATGATAAATGAAAAGAAAAATTATGCAACATGAAATTTTCTTCCAGTAAACGTTTTTTTACTTCCATCTTTGAAATATTTCGAGCAAAAACTAGAATGCGATTTGAAGAATTTATCTAATCGAAAAAAAATGATAAAACTCTTGGTGAATTTTTTGAAACTTCTTCAGTTTTGAAACGAATGGTCGAATTTTCAGGCTTGAGTATTGAGAGTTGAGCATTTTACTTGCTTCTAACACATCAAAATTACTACTTCTCCGAGAACCTAATGTTAGTAGGTCTTGAATTTATTTATCCTTTCCCATTTCTGAAAAAAAAATCCCTGACTCTATTCAATATCATATCACCAATTTCTAAGTATATTAAAATACTGTCACACTGAAATAATTCGAACAAATTTCGAAAGAAGAAGCGATTAGAGAACAATATCACGTTGATGCATGAAACAAGTACCTACATATTATTCTGATACATCCATTCAGCAATAAATACGAGCGATGGAAAAAAGTCCAAAATAAATATACCCGATGAAACGACTGTACCGAGGGAAATCCCCTTTTAACGAGATGTCAGATGATAAAGATAAAGAAGTACATACTTACATGGGAATTCGGAATACACAGGGTTACGTTACGTATTGTATACCGAACGTATGATATAATCGAAATTAATTTAACTTTTCAAGTTCGACGAATAATACGTGTGCATTGTGAAATGCTCGATATGGCCGATGACGTTATCAATTTTCAATGTTGCAAGAAAACGCGTGTACTCCTCGATTTATTCAAAATTCAATCCATATCCATTAAGCTTTCATTCATTTTTGGTAGCTCGAAAGCTCGTACTGCAACGTTTGAATGAAAAATAGCCTCCCCCGTCTTCCTGGCCCTTTCCTTAATGACGTAACGCAGGTAAGCTTACGTTCGTCGGACCAAAATAACTACATCGATGACGTTATAGGCTTAGGCTTTATGTGTAAAAAAAAAAGTAAAAGAAAAGAAAAGGTCCTGTTGCATGCGACAGCCGCGAATCGACGTTGTTTAGGCGCCTTGCGCGGCGCACGGCGGCGCTTAAATCGCGTAAAGAGGGACGAAGAGGAGGGGAGAGGTGGCGCTAGTTGTACGCCGTGTAATAAAAATATTACTAAAACAGAGTATATGCCGTACGTATGTACGAAGAAATAAGCAGTAATAACTAATCACACCTGTGTGTATTTTTTTCACGTGTAATTTCCACTATGAGATGCCACCTACGCCGACGACGACCGCGACCGCGAGTTAAGTGATAAAAAAAAGCTCGAGTGGAGGGGGTATGCGCCTTGCGTGTCCAACGGTCGGCAACGCGAGCCAACATTTTTAGAGGGGAACACGCATTTGAGTGATTTAACCCGGACGAAGAGACGGTGCATGATAAGCGGGGAAGTGGGGATATTACTTGTTTCTAAAGTAGAGTTGCAGATTGTGATTTTGAAGTTTTCTGTTCATTTGTTTGTATATATAATGGCCAATGCAGTCGAAACTAAGTGAATTCGCCTCTCTCTCGATCGTAACCTGTCGAATGATGAATTTTTTTCGTAAACGTGATAACAAGATGGATTGAAAATTTTATTTTTAATTATTTAGATGATTTTAATCGGTTAATTTTAATTTATTTTTTATCGAGTTTTACCTATTTTTAAATTTTTTTTTTCGCCACTGTTTCGTACGAATATCGATGTCGATGTCGTGTTGTGTGTGTTTTTATTTGAAATTTTTTAATCGTTGAACCGGTTCGGGTTTTTATTTTGTTAACGAAAGTTTGTTTTAATGGTTTTTTATTGTTTGTTGTTTCAAATTTTTTTGAAATTAATTTTATTCGATTGATTTGCGCGAGTTTTATTGGTTTTTTTATAATTTTTTCAATCATTGAAAAATGCATTTTTACGTTTTTATTCAGGTAATTAATTTCATCTACTATCATATTGTGTACACCTATAACTTTCTGCATCGCTTAATGCGAAATAATAAAAGCTACAGCTTTTTGCATTCCTAATATTCCATGATGAACGAGAACGACGAACGACAGAATCAGTATGCGTTCGTTCTTACTTCTTACCACTGTTATTTTCATAAGAAAGTAAACTAAGTACGAGTAAGTATGTAGTGTACACAGTACACACAATTACGTTTTAAAAGATGTAATTTTTTTCGATTGCTCGCGAGTTTGAGTGAACTTTTATGTACTTAAAAATTAAAGATAATGAAATTCCCTATCGATTGATGTTGAATTTTCATCATTTCGCCAAAAAATGATTATCTTATGAATTTTGCATTCGACATCTGTGAAGTGTGAACTTTAAACTAAAAATACTCAAAATTTTCAGGGAGAACATGTGTTGTATTGATTTTTAAATCACAGAAATGTTTGTAAGTGTATCCTCTTTAGAGTGGTTTTCTTCCCAAAGATCTACTGTTCACCATACAAAAGTTCTCGATTTTCGAAGTTGCGAAAACAAGGTAAAACCCAGCTGCGCGTACTAAGTATTGAACTTTGCACTAAAATTACTCAACATTTTCACCAAACACATATTTATTTTGAGGTAATTTTATCCTCTTTAAAATGGTTATCTGCCGAAATATCTTTGTTAAATCGTTCAAAAGATCTTGAAGATCGAAGTTACGGAAAGTGATCAAGATCAAATTGTGTTACTATCACCATTACCACTTATCAGTCACTTTCACTTTTGGTGTTGATCAGTGATCACTTTATTCAACTTTGATCTTTAAGAACTTTTGAACGATAAAAGGTACAACTTTCGGTAAATGACCATTTTAAAGAGGATAACATTACGTGTTCACTGAAAATGTTGAGTAATTTTAGTGCGAAGTTCGATACTTACCACCTCCAGTTGGTTTTGGCCTTGTTTTCGCCACTTAAAACTTCGAGAACTTTTGAAAATTTGAACAGTGAAAGGTAGAACTTTCGGGAAAAAACTCAAATTATAAAGGATGAAATTCCAAACATTTCAATTTTTTAAAATACATATGTACTTATACTTAACAGATGTAGAATGCTAAAATCCGTGAATGAAAGTATTCATAAGATGGTTATTTTTTGGCAAAGTGATGAAAATTTAACATCAATCGATAGGGAATTTTATTCCCTTTAATTTTAAAGCACATAAAAGTTTACCCAAACTCGCGAGCAATCGCAAAAAGTTGCATTTTTTAAAACGTATTTGTGTGTATGTATACCTCGTACTTATCTTAACGTACAAAACGAAAATGGTAATGTTGAGAAGTATGAACGAACGTATACTGATTCTGTCGTTCTCGTTCATCATGGAATATTAGGAATGCAAAAGGCTGTAGCTTTTATTATTTCGCCTTTTGAATATTTCAAACTGGTATGAATTTTGTGTTAATTTGTCGCGAACGGCGTGGAACACGTTGCATTACAAGTGTCAAGTACATACGTGATTTAATTGCAAATCAAATACGATTATTTGATTTTTACGTGAAAATATTCTCATCTAGATACGTTCGTATTTTTATCGTACATTCTCACCTCGAATCGATAACAGGCATGATTTTAAAAATTAATACGAGTGCTTATCGATGTTCGTATTTTAATATTACGAGGGTTTTTTCCACATCCCTTAAATGATTACCCCTTTATAAGTAGATATATTTTGACGAAGTATTTAATTTTCTTTTTTATGCACGTTTTTTGAAAATTATTTTTCCACTTGTGTGATGAATATTTTGGCCTGCTTTTTGCCAAGGTATTCGAATACCTACACGGAGTGTATGTGACAGGTGAACTGTATACATTCGTCTGTTTGGCGTCCGTCTGCTCTCCTGTAGCCTTACAGGTTAATTTGATCCTTTTTTTTTTCATTCTGTGTAGTCACTGAATACCGGAGATGATGGTAGATGGTTGTCTAGGATGTGAAATCTGTGCGTTTTTAGAGACAATACCTACCTTCGTGTCCTCTTAGGAAGTAGATAGAGATACCTTTGGCGAAGGTTTAAATCATCCTAAAAGCAAGAAAGTGTTGCTAGTTGTTGTTTTGTTTCGTTTCCGAATACAGAATGTTACTGTTTTCGAGAGGTTGAAAGATTCTCTCGAGTGGTTGGACTTGGAAGGGTTGTATTTTTTTTCTCAGTTAATTTCACGTATTTTTGATCAATTTTTGGTCTTTTTTGAATTGTTTCGAATAGCTTGAATTGATTTTGAAGTCATTTTTTCCAAATTATCTGATGTTTGTGACAGAGGAAAGATTCAAAAAACAGCATGTGATCAATTTTTATCTTTGAGAACGAATGGTGGTATTGATCCGATGAAGTATTCAGAGAAACATTTTTCAAAATTGAGAAAAAAATTCGCTCTGAATCATTCTTAGGAAATGTGTTGGTCATTCTTATAAAGTGATTGTTGCTTAGACGAGATTGAAAACTCATGAAGCAAAAATTCTAAGAATATTCTGTGTTGACTGTCTTACTGCTAATTATGTATAGGACGTGAAATTCCGTTGATTTTTAAAAAATGCTTGGCAGCTACTTAATTTTACTTCAACATTCGTACTTGAATTTCAATAATTTAATCCGTTTTATGATCCCAAAAAATCCTAAAAAAAACTGCCTTATTTAAATTTCACCTGCTTTAAATACAAAAAAAAACAACTTGGTTTTATTGCATCAGATTTCCATATCTGATAAGTATGCTAAAAATCGCGTTAAAAAGCAAAAAACAATTTGTGTTATGCAAGAAATTAAAAGGTGATTGAGTCAAAGTTACGATTTTCACTTCAGAATTTTTAAAACTCCAATGTAAATGTATAGGTAGATACTTAATTCAAGTTTTTCCCCTAAATTTTTGACTCGGTGATATTTTTTGGATTTTTTTACTTCACATTTCAGTTTTTTGATTATCATCTGAATTGCTCTCAAATATCTAGAAAATTTTCCCAAAATTGGTTTAGGATGAAACATTAGACTCCCTTTTAAATTTTTTGAAAAATATTGGCTCAATTTTAAGAAAAGAGCAAATTTGGAATCGGAAGGGGGAGGTGTGGGGATAATTTTGGTATTTACTATTTCCTTCGAAAAATAATCGAAAAAATGCAACTCACTCGAAAAATTAGCTGAGAAAAGAGTGATGAAATTTTTCTACTTTAGAAATAAGTATAATTTTGATAGTGACTCAGAATTTGCTGAATTCAATTCTTTTATTAATATGTATTTCTAAAAAATTAATTTCATTTTTGTGATTTGATCCGTTGAATCTGGATTCGTCATTGGTACCTCTTACTCCTTTTCTGGAAGATTATTTTTTTTAAAGTAGGAAATTGTTCTAGAATGCCTCCAGCACCGAAGGTGAAAATATTTTCCCATTTTCTCAGCATAAATTGGGCAGATTTTTTCCCACTTTTCGAGTCAACGTGAAGAATTGTTGCATCATTTTTTTTAAAAAATGATGTTATTCAGTCATTATTTTCACTACAATCCTTTGCATAAATCGTGTTTACGTTCGGAAAATTTTAAGTAAAATTTTAACACGAAGTCATTGAAATGTCAAGGCTGTTAATTTTTAGCATTCGCCCACATACCTGAAATTTGCATTCATAATTTCGTCGATTATATCCATTAAGTATATTTTAATTTGCGCCCTTTGGGAAAATTTATTCGTCAACGACAACGAGGAAAAGAAAACAGATCCTGGCCCATTTCACGAGCATTTAATTTATTCGCAAAAGTCTAGACATCTCTACGATGAAAAAAAAAAGGTCGATCGTAATAAAGAACGAAATTTAGTTCACCGTTTGGCCATTTTAATTTTCCATAAAATTTACATATTCGATTTTATATTCTACTCTCAGCACCGTTAGTAAGAGTACATCTACTCACATGAATACGTAAAATGGCGGGAATGGGGAAAATGTACATGCGGGGGTGGTGCGGCGCCTAAACGGATGAATTTTTTATAATTATTTTTTGCGGTGTTTTGGAAATTTCATTTTACATTTATTTTTACGTATCATATTTTTTTCTCTGCGTCTGAAAATATATTGTAGTTTTGGCTTTTGGATGTAGAGTTTGTTTTGCGTTGGCGGATGTGTGTAGAACGAGAATAAGAGAGAAACTATCGAAATGAAGGAAATTTTTTCCATTTTGAAAACTCGATAAATAAACCAAAACGGAAAGAGATTTTGAAAGAATTAATTTGAGCGAAAAAGGTCAATACATAAAGACACATTTTATAACCTACAAATACCAAAATGTACCGGGTGTTTGGAAAGTCTTGCCGAAATGTGTGTGGGTGGTTGTATATTTTTCGGTGTTATTTTATTCCTGATCGAGATTTGGGGGAATTTCGTTATGGATTTTTTATTTATGAAGGATGAGTTTTTATTTGATTTTTAGTCGATTTTATTCTAACAGGAATTGCAGGTTTTAAATTTGTTTTTCTGGAAGATGACGATTTTGGTGGAGAGTTGTTCTTATTTTGGCGAGAAAATGGTTAAAATTCTGAAATAGGTACTCGAAGCTCTCTCAATGTTTCGTTGCGGAAGCTGAAACTTTTTCAGATTTTTTTCACCAATAAACTAAATTTTTCTGGTCTTTAACAAATTTTATGATTTTTAGAAATTTTCAGTTCTAGGTAGATGAAAACAGAAGTAAACGAGAATACCTTTTTTAAAAATAAAGTGAGTAGAAAACGAATCATCTTAGGGTGCCTAATTAGTTTATTTAGGTAATTTTTTGTGAGCTGACACTTAAAGAGAAATGATTTGCTCTTTCAAGAGGGAGAACGAGGATAATGGCAAAAATCTACATTTTTTTTTCAAACGAGTGATTCATCTATTCATCATTATACGTACCTAGTTTTGTAATGACCAAGGACGTAGACATGAGTAAGTCACTTGAGAACCACCCGAGCGAAACAAAAGTATAGGAAACCCGTAAAGTCGTATTAGGAATGCACCTTTTTTCTCTAGGTGGGCTATCTGAGCTAGAGCAAGGCAAAAAAAATGATAAAATTATCAACCACACGAATTAAAAGATTTTTATTTTTTCGGACTAAATTATGAGAAAGAAAAAAAATGGAAAATATTTTCGATTCCTGATTTAAGTAAGTACATACTTTATCAACCAAATTGAGCTCAAAAATAATTTTAAAATTTTCAAAAATTGAAAAAAATGAAAAAAACTATAATTTTAGCATTTAAAATTAGGAAGACATTTTTACCGAAAGAATTCATTACCAGTGATATTTCATTCTCAAACTTTTTTCAAAATTTACCCAAAAATATTACGTCTCATTCCTTCAAAAAATTCGTAAATTTGAAAGTTTTATGAAAAAAAATTTGATCGGAAAATCTTACGAGAAATATTATTGACTCACGAGATAGGTAGGTAGGTATCCCAACTGGCAGAAAATTTTTTGAACTAGACAGTGCTTTACATACATCATTAGCCAAAATTTAAAAAAATTTAATTATTTTGGGCAGTTTTGATGCTTCTGACAGAACTTCCATAAAATTTTAAAATAATGAGATTGGATCAACTCTAAATTATAGGTGCTGAGTTGATTGAAGGTGGTTTTAAGCCGCCCTGGAGCCTCCAGCCAGAACTTAGGAGAAGGGGGAAGCAATAAAGTTTTCAAATTTTCAATTGCAAATTTGTTTGCATACGTACTGAAGTTGAACTAGAAAGATTTGAGGGCGCTTTTTCAAAAACTTGGATTTCCAAATTATGGCTGGGGGCTCCAGAATGGCTTTTCCAATTCGTCTGGAATGTTTAAATTTTAGTATAAATTAAGTTTCAGCGTTTCAAGTTCATCGAGTAAAATTTTTATGGAAATTTAAATTTTCAAAAATCTTCTGGAAGCTTCAGAACTACTCAATATGACTCTAAAGTGTTTTTTAATCAGTTTGGGGGAGAAGGGGTGTCAAAAATAGCGAACATACTAAATTTCAGCTTTCTAGGACAATTTGATGAGATTTTGGTTTTTTACCATTTTTGGCACCTATAAATTTAATTTTTCAAAATTAGCAAAAAAAGATGAATGCACTTAAGCACCCAAAATTTTGGATGGTGATATATTTTTTGCATAGTACTTTATTCTAGTTTTGTCCGATTCAGCCATTTTCCACCAGCTTGGATGTCTCCCTCGTCAGAAAAATTATCAGCATCGATTTTTTTACTTTAAATCTTATAATCTTTCAGTTGGTATCTCAAAAATGACACTTCTTGGTGAAAAATCACAGTTTTCAATTTTCATACTCAAGTGTAGAGCCCTGATAATTATCAGAGAAAAAATTTCATTTTTTTTTATTGTTGAAAATGAACATTTTGAGTCTTACTGAGACAACAAAAGACTCATATACTTACAACGCTCAAATTTGTCCCAACATTTTGTTTGAATTATTCTGCGTGGTATGTACAAAAATATAGTCCTTCTTTCCAGAGAAATCAAATCATCTTAAAAGCCAAAAATTGATACCTAATTTTTTCTCAGTATTTTAATGCTGGCCGAGAAACTCGGGGGGGGGGAGAAGTAGCTTGATTTTTTCGTCTTCAATCACCTTATCTAGTTTTGAACAATCCACCAAATAAATCAAAATCACATGAAAATATGTTCTATTTGCCATGTCTCAAATTTCTAGTAAGTAGGGTCACGGGTGGTTAGTTGTCAAAAAAAAAAGTTTTTTGAAATTTCTGAAGCCATTTATGAATATTTTTTTGCGGTTTTGGGCTCATTTGAAAGCTTGATTCTTTGCGCATGTTTTCTTTTTTAAAAATTGAATTTTGGTTCATGTGATGAATAGTTAATGGTGGATTTAGTGAGATACTTTTTTGTGACAACTAACAACCACCCCTGTTGTAAGTTGTCAAACACGCATTCACTATTGATTTAAAAAAAAACTTACAATTCAATTTTCGAAAATTTTCAAAAAGATAACACGTGAGAAGGACTAAACTTTTAGATAAACCCAAAAACTTGAAAAAATATCCATAAACGACTTAAAAATTGACTGGTCATTCTTTGAATTTTTTTTTGTGTAGGTAAATCGATCAATGCAACTTTTTATTCGTTTTATAGAATGAAAGGCAGAAAAAAAATGATTCAATAATGCAATAGATAATTTTCTAAAAATATTTTCCCACTTTGATGCATATTTTGGTAAACTATCTCATTGACAACTAACAATATTCCCTTTTTTGACAACTAACAACTTCTCGTTTTTCGTCTTTGTACCAAAAAATTTTATTCATTTCAAAATTTTTTGTAATTGAACATGTGATTACTGAATCCGTGATAAAATTTCCTTTAAATTGATGTATAATTTATTTACTTTTGACATATTTTTGATGTTTAAAAACGAAAAGTTCCAATTTAACATGTGTAACTTCGCACCTGTAAAATCACTTTTTTCAAAACTGTATCCCCAAATAAAAAGCTATGTAGCCAATTTTGCATGTTAGAACATTAGTAGGTATAGCATGAAGTTATTATGAAGGTTTCGTGGAAATAGCGTTCATGTATCCTTTTAAAAACGCAATTTGACAACTAACAATTATTGACAACTAACCACCCATGACCCTACCTATCTAATTATTGGATACTTTCGTTACACTGTTGGCGATTTTTTTCGACCACCCTGTACACATATAATATGACGTAAACTCCGTCGCATTTTCAATTCAATTCTCGTACTCAGTCGTACGAGCAAAAAGAAGGATATTTTGAGAAAATTTTCAAAAATTGCCTCGCCTTATTTCCAAATTTCAGTAAATTCCTAAGTATGTAAGATAGAAACTCGTTTAGTTAAATACGAAAATGAGAGCGAATTGCATATAGCTGCGTATGCGGAACATTTACAGACTCTGGAATTAGTGCTGCATATATCGTATAATAATATCGAGTCGAATGGGAACTACACCAATTCTCCCCTCTGTAATATTTATGCTGTTTGGGTATTTTGTAAAACATGATAAAAATTTATAGGCGTTTTCGAAATATTCCAAGCGGTTGTTTTTAATGGTATGACAACACAAAAGTCGAAGTCGCAATTTCGTACTCGAAATACACAGACAGAGAGGATAAGAGGAGGGAAAAGAGGATGGATGGTTGAATATAATAAAACTTTGTACTGATGGTATTTTGAAATGAAATAGTCTTTGGGTATACTGTAAAGTCAAAAGCGGACTCGCGAATTATGATGAATTCCGTTTAAAATGCAGTTTGACAATTTTCGGTAAATTTTAATCGAATTAAGTGATGTCTATAGTACGTACATACAACTACACAGAGGAGTAGACATTTCATCGTTGTGAGGGTGAGCACGCGTTAGAGCTTCCCTCCCCCCCCCCGCCTCAATGTTGCTGAAACCCTTATAGTATATCGTTGTAAACAGAGGGTTACGCCGAAGAATTGTTTTTATAACTTTTGTATAATGTGCGAGCGTGTGAAGAAAGGGTACGAGTGGGCAGGGGGATTGATTATATTACATATATCATTATTTTCGTCTAGATGAGGACGTAGGACGGCACGACGTTGAAATTTTACCAATCTTTAAAATTGCCTCTCAGTTTTATGTACGTCTATACGAGCAAATAATAAATGTTGCCGAAGATACTACTTACTCGTATAGTACAAGCGCTCATTTCGCGAATTAAAAGGCTGAGCTTTTTTTCCTCTTCGAGATGAAGGGACTATGTGGATTGTGGATTTCGTGCGGTTGAATTTTGTTTTCGCTTTTAATATAGAGAGGCGTGCTCTCCGGAGAGTATTTAAATGAAAAGATGAATTGTAGTAGTTCGGTGTTATATAAGGGTATAAATACGATTGAGTAATGATGCGAGAATTTGATGGTTCAATTCGTGTATAAACGTGCGAAACGTTGGTATAGTGTTATAATAAGTGGAAATAATTATGTACGTGATAAGGAAGTAGAAGCGGCGAACTTCCGTTCATAAGTTCGCAATTTGAGCCGAACGCGAGCTAAGACGAGTGACGAATCGAGCGTCTGCTGCGGGGCCAAGACGACAAATAATTCGCAATTTGTTGGCGTTATTTTTACATCTAGGTTTACGTGTCATTAGTATATTAAATCCTTTTGTGAGTCATTGGTTTGTTGCATATACTATACGAGAGCTTATACTTATGGAGTTTTTGTCACACGTTTATTTTACGTACTGTACTACGAGTAGGTAGGTATATGTATACTGTGTATTTAAGCATGAGAAATTGGCGCCATATGTGTTTCTTCTTAATACTATTACAACTGCACGTATGTTTGCAGATTGAGTACGATTAACAGAATGAATACCTTGTCACGACTGTTAATCGTACCATCAATTTAACGGAGAAGAATTAAAATTGGGTAATTTTATTTTCATTACTGTATCGCGTCTCGACGACGCAGATGGTGGTAAACAGGTCAAAGTTTCGTGGGCCAACCATGTGTTGGCCAGCATTTCAATTTGACGATCAGTGAACTTATAATACTCCTAGCGACGTTTTCTTTTTTGGTGTGTGGCAGTGAATATTTTACAAGTATAAGGGTTGGCTCACGTCGTCTCATTTTCCATCCTTTTGTTGGCGAATGAAATGTGATATTTGCGGCGATGGTTAGAAATTAATTAATTGAAATCAAATGCATTTTCTTCTAATGAAACCACAGGATATTCAACAAGTTTGGCTGTGTTCAAAGTCCAATTTTAAACTGATCTACGTTTAACAGGTTTTGTGGAAAAATTGTTCTCTCAAAGTATTCTGATTTTTCAACATTGACCACAGTTTGAGAAACCCCCCTTAAATATCATTTTGGGTAAATTATTGCACAATTTTGTCAGAGAGAGTGTGGACTACAGTTTTAAGCCATCATGGTTCAAATGGGGGGGGAGGGAGGTAAAAAATTGAAAATGGTCCCGTACAAACTTTGTAAATGAGATTAGTTAAAAAATAGCTCACTGGCATGATCTCAAAAAAATTCTGAAGCCCTGCAAAAGTATAACATTTTTATTTGGAAATATGGCAGATTACTGTAACTTGAAGATGATCTGTTTGGAAAATTTTATAGGTAATTGAAGCTAGTTTCAAAAATATTCTTCAAAAATGTAAAAAAAAATCTATAATAAAGTATTGATTATGATTTTTTCAATTTTCAGGAAATGGAAAAGGGCAATGAAAGGATGAGGGGGTTAAATAAAAAAAATGAGCTAATATTCATATTCAGTGATTTAAAAAATGTGTGAAACGATATGTCACACGATATTTGATTTTTTTTTCATTTTTATCTACCAAAATTTTGAAGCTCCACACCCCCTCCCCCCTTCACATGGTTTTGCGAATCCCATCGCAAAAAATTCATTCTTAATGGCGAATATTATCAAATTGCTCACTTTCCAAATTATATTCAACTTTTTAAATTACAGCTGAAAAATTTGGCATGATTTCGAAAATTGAGCTCATTTTCCTGAATCATAAGAGGGAAAAGAGCCCCAGAATTTTGGTTAAAATGTGAAAAAAAAATGCTAAATGTCGTGTGGCATATCGTTCCACGAATTTTTAAGAGCGCTTAATACGAATATCAACTCATTTTTTTTTATTTGGACCCTCTGAGGCCCTCTATTGCCCCCTCCTCATTTCCAGAAAATTTAAAATAGGTAAGTCTAGTGGGTCACTGAAAAGCATCGACTACGTTCTGAAGTTGTTTTGGACAATTTTTCTGGTATTTTTTGAAAATCTAGAAATAAAAAAAATGGCTGAAGGCTTCAGAACGAAAAAAATCGTGTGACATTTGGTTAAAATTGAAACGAAAAAAACCGAAAAACCAAAAACAATAAAATCTAAAAACATACCTAAACATACAAAAACTGACACCTGAAAAACCTATAAAAACAAAAACGAAAACTGAAAACCAAATTGAGCAAAAAACGAAAGTAAAATTGAAAATCGAAAAAAAATTTGTTTTTCAATTTCATTTTTAGTTTTTATAAGAATGATTGCGGAATTGACAAATGACAATAATTTTAAGCCTACTTATAGGTAGTTCATAATGAAAATAAAAATCAGCAATTGTAGGAAATGAAAGTTCTTGAATATTTCTCTGATTTTACATTTCTTTACTGTAAAGGTTGTAAAAATTGAAGAAATTGAAACGAAAAAAAAAATGTAAAAACGAAATTTTAAGAACAAAACGAAAACAAAAACTGAACACTGAAAAACGAAGAAGAAAAATGAAAACGAAAACTAATAACTAAATAAAAAAAACAAAAAACAAAAAAAACGATAACAAAAACCGAATAAACATTTATGTAGTTTTCACAACTCTGCTGAAGACGAACATCAGATTTCTTTGTTGATTCATACACTCGTGACGTTTCACCCCCCCCCCCCTTCATCCATTTCCTGAAGATAGTATTCTTTTTTATGCATTCCTTCATTTTATCAATTTAAAAAAATCAAAAACGAAAGAAGAAAAGACTTGATAATTGTTTGACTGCGGTGGTTGTTTTTAAAAATTTAAAGGAAGGAATAAAAGCAAAAAAATTTTTGGTCTCAAAATTTAATAAAAGACCATGTTAAAACGATATGAGGTGAATAACTGACCAACTGAGCCTGTGAAAAAATTCTCCAAATACCTACTTAACCAGTTCTCAATAACCAAAGAGATGTAGCGATTTTTCAAACATTCGACCATTTTTTCAAAATTGGTCTCAAATTATTTTCCAAGACAAATTTTTATATTTGTAAGATTCGAAAATTTACGCAGACCTTCAGATTTTTGCAAGAATACCTACGTTCATTTATTTTATGTGCCTTTGAAATTCAGCAAATAAGTACTGTACTTACCTACTTTAAATTCGATGGGTAAATATTTTTTTTTTTTTACTTTTTATGGGAAAATTTTTATTTTGAAGTAGGGTTGAAATTAAAAGGTTTCAATGAAGCAGGAAGACTGATCATTTTTTTTTCAAGTTGCTTTATGTAAAGTTGTAGGTTTAGGCCTATGATTCTCACATACCTATCATTAAATTTAACTACCTACTGTGTTCTTCCTTAATTTAACTTTAAATTGTCGATGTTCTATTTTATTTACTCGTATTTTTAGATTTTTATTCATTTTTTTGTCCAGAAAAATATATTTTTATTTTCAAGTACACGAGATTATAAAATTTTTACGATTTGCTGCATATGAAAACCAGTTTTATCAAAATGTAGAATACTGATCAAAGTTTGCTAATTCGTGTTGTGCTTTTTTTGTATCTTTTTTTCCAAATTCCTTTCGGCAAATCTATTTTTTTTTTCTATTTTCTGATTGGTAGGTTAGGTATGTAGTTTTCAAGGGAGCTAATCAACGTGTCATCAATTTTGATGTTTTGTTTTTACAAATTTTTCGTCGAAAACAGTAATTGAGTTATTATTTCGAGCACCAAAAATTTCGCCAGAAGTTCGAAAAAAAATAATTCATAAGTCATAGAAATTGAAATGCTTATAGTTCAATTTCGACCAATGTTTTTCTGCGAAGAAACTTGGTTCAAATGCAATTTTGAAATATTTTTATGCCCAACTTATTCATCTTTTAATTTTCTTTTTCCATTTTTGAATATTATAATTCGATAAAATAGACCACAAATAATTGTTATCATCGAGCTTTATACAAAAAATACATAAGTACGCGTATAAAACGGCGGTACAGCTATATCAAGACACGCTGAACCGGTTGTAAAAATGAAATTGAAACCGGTTCGTTGCGCTTAAAATAATTTTCGCGATAGTGCGTGTGATCTAGGCGGTTGTACACAGAGTAAGAGAAAAAAAAAATAAAATAAGAAAAAAAGGGTGTAATAGAAATTATAATTCTAATATTAATATCCTATAATCATCGAACAAACTGGTTCGAAATGGTTTATATTTTGATAAAAAGAAGGGGCTAAAATGGAAAATTAATTTTTTTATTATCGTTTCCTGGTGGTTATCTTTATTGCTCGAATAGATTCCTAAATTGATTTTATTTTAAAGGTGAATTTTACGTCGTAAACCGTTAGAAATTTATATCCGAGAGTGTGAGGAGAAGTAGAGAAGGGTAATTTCTATTCGCGGATTTGAATATTGAGAAACACGCGGATTGATTTTTATAACCATGTGTATTTGTATGTACTTTGATGTGCGTTGAAATTTAAATCGCTAAAATAGGAAATACGTACGTCGTAACTCGTATATAGAGTCGAATTGAAAATCAAAGAAACACATTTGAACCAGTTAGATGATACGAGCAAATTAATCGGTCGAATTCACCGGCGTCCTTGAATTACATTGTCGAATTGAATAAATTTCTTATCGTTATACGTTCCGATTAATTACACGTAGTTGAGGCATTCGGCTCTAATTTGTTTCTTTTTTTTCCTTTTTTTTCGTGGAAAAATTTCTGTAGGTACGACGATGTAGGTCATATAAGCTAACTTACATGTATGAATTGAGAAAAAAAAATCGATGTTACAAGTTCTATTTATAAATTGATTATAGTACCTATATAGTAAATAGCTCGCGAATGATAGACATCAATATAGCCGTGCTATATGCTACATTGAAAACTGATACTCGTGTACATTTGCTTATAAATCACAAGCTTACGCAATCTCTCATCTTACGAAATAATCTCTCGTTGGTTTGCGCGCCTATATTCGACTTACAAGTTGTATCGTTTTGCCTGTGCGGTCATGTCGTCCTCACTCGTATAACTTTGTATATTGTGTATATGAAATAAACGCGCACAATCGTGAAATTCGTCTCGTATTTATGAAAAATTGACGTTTACGCAGAGAAAAGAAAAACCATCGCGAACGCAAAATATATAGGGAGAAAAGCCACCAAGCTTGTCTTTTATTTGTATCAATATATGTATACAAGAGGGGAGAAAAGGTATTAGAGAAATTGGCTCCGATTCAGAAAAAATCACCAACCGTGAATTTCCTTCGCATATCCTTCATATAAGTGTGTATATAGTTAATCAATAAAATCCGCTTTGGTAGGTAATTAACGATTTGTTCGAGTGAAGACCAAAGTCTGGTGGAGAGCGCTATAAGGGGGAGAAAGAGGTCCATGACCTTTTTAGAAATATTATTTTTAATAGATGTGATCAAAATGTCTGTATCTAGATTTTAAAAAGGGTGAGTAAACGAGTCAACGTTTTGAAAATTTAATACAGGGGCCAAAAAATGGGTTATCGAAGACCATGGAAGTTGAATAAAAGCTCAACATTAGCTCGATTTTCTGATTTTTGAAGGAGGATGGAGACTTACAAAAATAATTTGATTATCTACTGAAAACTACTTAATAACCTACATACATTCAAACGCCATTGGAATAAGTAGATATACGTTGATTAGAATTACCTACAATTTTATTATACATCGACTAACGATGCTCTTTCGATGCAACATACGAGTACATATAACCATACCATCGGATACGTATAAACGTATTCGAATTTATAATAATAAAATTACCAACATCACAATCTCACCTCACCTAGTATTACGAGACGAGAGATAGACATGAATAAACAAACCGTACACGATTACGAGAAAACGAAACGCTATGTAAAAAGAAAGGTTCAAGCGGAGAAGGGTGGAAGGACACACAGCACATTACACTTGATACAAACAAGTGTGTTTCAACTCATTAGCTGAACATGAACTCTTCCATCTGGTAGCTTAGCTTTGCTTTTGCAGTTTGCATGTCTCATCGTAAATTCATGAATCAGTCCACAATTAAAAATTGAATTAAACATCCAACAGAGTTAATAAAATTCTAATAATTTCCGCGAAAAGCGTCCCAGTCATGATGGAATTACTTATAATCTCTCGTTTTGTGTAATGTACTCGTACATGATTCACGATTCACGAGACGATTGTGCAAACGGGCGTGAATGAAAGGAAAATCCAATTTGTAAATACCTTATATTCGAGTATATCGCGATTTAAATTTCATTTTTTTTTTTTTTCATTTTGTCCTAATTTTGTTTATTTGTGTTTATGCTTTAGGATACGTCTGCTATTTGTTAAGGATTATTTTTTGAGACCTTTGACTTGGTGATTTATTATTTTTTAATGCATAGGTAGGTACAGGCATTGTCTAGTATGATTTCAAATTTTGAAAATGTGTTTTGATCGATTTTTTTAAAGTTTTTGCCACATCTCAAAAACTTTTCTAGTGCCTTTCTCACAGCACCCCGCATCCCTCCTTCTCCTCACTCACTCAAAAATTTCGAACTGTAGAAAAAACGAATAGATAAATGTTCGACATCTGCTACTTTTTTTCTCATGTGGCCTCAAACTGTAAGATTTTGATTTTTTTTCTTCAAATGAGTAGGTAATAATCCGGAAAAAATAAATTTTTGATGCATTCGATGAAAAATGCAGAACTTATTCAGCGCAAGGATGGGTTTGATTTCAATTTTTTACGAGATTTGACGCAGTCTAGCGAAATTATGATGTGGGGAGGGGGGGCTCAAATTTCAACATTTACAATGAGAATAAAAAATATTTTTTTGAAAAAAAAATTTGGTTATATAATTAATTCATCCACTTGGGAAGTATGAAAACCATTTTTGATTTTTTTTTCAATTTTTCGGGGGTCGCTTGTCATGACGTGTACAAAAATAATACGATTTTAGACCTATTTAAAACTCGAGTAAAATACCCGAACCAAAGTGAAAAAATGTAAAAAATGATTTTTTCATTAATCAATTAGGTATTACAAAAAATTTAGTTTTTTTTGATTTTGAATGTAAATTTTAAAATTTCAGAGTGTCAAACAGTCCTTCCGATCCAGAAAGTCGGAGTTTGGCCTTTCTACCTAATGGGCCCTTTTTTTCAAAAAAGTCAGGAAAAAGTTCTTTTTGCTCAAAAGTCCTTTTTTCTGAGTTTTCAAATAATTCTGTCATTTTATCAAAATTGAGCGAAAAATGAAAACTCAATTTTTCAGAATTTTTTCAATTTTTTAAACGTAAAAATAATTAAATATACCTAATGGCAAAAAATTAAAAATAAATCTCTACTACTTATAGGTACTTCAAAAATAAATTTGTCGGTGCAATTTTTGATGTACTTATTAGCCTATTTCTTGATTATTTTTTTGTTTCTTTTAAAAAACATAAATTTTTAAAGCTTTTTCGGCAATTTTGTGAAAATGAATTGAGGAGGGGTAACAGTACATCTTCAATTTTGAAAATGTCCTTCCAAAAGGTCCTTCCAAGATCCTTTTTTTACTTTTCAGATTTTATTAGACACCCTGAATTTGAAACCCCGGTAAAAAGGGATGGTATAATAAGAGTAAGGAGACTGAAAGCTTTTCTCACCGTCTTTTGAAGTCCCCCAAAATTTTTTCGAACCCCCCCCCCCCTTTCAATTTTCCAAAAAATTCAAATATGGCCCATCCTATTGAATAATCCCCTCCTCCCTTTCAAAATTAAGACCGTTAGAGTTTTGGAAAAAATTATATTATGGGTGTAAATGCAAAAATTACGTCTTGATTTTTTTTTTTTTAATAAAAAAGGGAGAGGGAGAGTAAAATTATTGTCCCTCACACTAAGTCAAAATTGGCTTAGAATATTATTTTTGGTGAAAAATTTCACGGTTCTCCAACCCATGATAGAATAATAAGTTCTATTTAAAATAATGGAGATGAAACTTATAGTTGAAAGTTTTTCAAAAAAATCGATGCACATTATTTTTCTTGTTTTTGGAAGGATTGAAAATTTCACAAAATCGATAAAAAATAGTTTAAGGTTGAAAATGACGATTTTAGAAATTAGGTAATTCATAATTTTTGCAAAAGTTCCTAAAAAAATTGAGAAATTGCAAAAAAAGGTAATATTTGCTGCGATTAGATAAGATATACCTTACCTACCTATTACAAAAAAATCATTCATTGAAATATTTTTTTTTTTACATTTTTATTGCAAATTTTGAAATTTTGAGCATGAAGATTCGAGCCAGAGATCCAAAACATTTTTTTTCAAATCCTTCTCCCTAGAAAAAGTCAAAGACGATCAGCCACCTCACTAAAAACACATTATGGTAACTTACAAAAATATATCCCCTGCCGAATCAAAAAACTGGGGGTCCTAATCGGACTCAGGAGTTTGAATTATCCAAAATTGGCTCAAAAAATTGTACGTATAACTAGATAAAAGAAAGAATCAAATAGCCAATTGACTCCAGATAACGTTATTTTCTGGTCACATAACAACATTAAATTAGGTAGGTACCTACATTTCGAGGTCTAGTTTTGGTACTTACCATTGGATAAAATAGCGTTTTTGGGACCCTCAATTATCTTGGGATTGCTGCTGTCCAATCGCTCTTTTTGAGGTTTTATGAAATTTTTTTGAAAAACTGGGACCCTATGAAAATAAGTATTCCTTTTTCTCATCTTGAAAGTTTAGATGAATTCGTACCTACTCATCT
Source organism: Planococcus citri (assembly GCF_950023065.1). NCBI lineage: Eukaryota > Metazoa > Arthropoda > Insecta > Hemiptera > Pseudococcidae > Planococcus > Planococcus citri. The sequence continues at coordinate 42,085,578 of NC_088680.1, read as the reverse complement.
ATTCTAGTTATCACAGTCATGAGTTGAAGTTTTTTCTGAAAAAATTCTTCTTTATTTCATTGCTTTCTAAAGAATTTTAGAACTTTAAAAAATGATATTTTTCATGCACCTTTTCAACAAAAAAAAAAGGGTAGACATTAGAATAAATCCTAAAAAAAATTCAAAATAAAAGTATGCGCAAAATATCATTTTTGTAACGTGTTTTGAAAATTCTGGAAGCTTGAGCTATTATTGTATGAGGAGGAGTGAATTAAATTTTCACTCAAATAGTTCTAGATACTTTTCTTACATTTTTTTGAGGTCATTTTATACAACAAATTTTGTAGAACACCATTAAATTTCAAAATCAATTGAAAATATGTACAAGCAAAACAACCCCTCAATATATACTTTTAGCTCAGAAAAATTCCAATTCGAAATTTACTCTTGACTTTTTCAAAAATTCGTTTTATGGTATTTATTTTATTTTTAAAAAATTTTATTTTTTGGGTGTCTCATCTCGGCAAGATACTAGGCAATGGAATTCATTTTTCATAGCTCAAGGTACCTACCTTTTTACGAGATGTTGATGATTATTTAGGTCATTTTATGGCACAAAAACAAAATGTGGTTCATATTAGGCAATCTTATCTTAATGGGCATATTTTGAGAGTATCTCGTGTAATCAATAGCATAATCATATTTGCTCCATTTTCGATTAAGGACATTCGAGCAACTATGTATGCAGTTTCAAAATGAATAAATAATCTACACTCTCACTCACACAATCTAATCAGGGCTAATCGAAGTCCGATGTAAAATATTTACGCACATTATATTGAAATTTAACATTGTAATAGTGAGTTCCACAAGTATAAATTTTCATTCTCATATTTCGACTTGTTTCTGTTTACAGAGAACACAGAAAAAAAGCAGTTGGATTGTATTGTTTTACCTGTGCTTTATCATTCACTCAGCCACGTGCAATATTTCATATATTTTCGAAGGTAAGAGAAGACGACTGCATTCAACGTAATTTTTACACCTAGATACTTACTTGTAGATATGTAAAAAGTACATACTATGTACACGTAAAAAGTAAGCTTAATACGATGAGTACATAGAGTAAAATTGCACGACGTGACAGGAACGAAAACGAAAGATCAAGTACATAGGTATGTATAGTAGAGAACCATCGGATGATAATTTTTTCCCCTCATCTGCTTGCCAACATCTCAAAACTCGGTTCTGTTAAAATGTATATAAATAATTACGCCTCTGAATAAGGAAACCAGTTTGGTGATTATTTTTAATTAGCAAGAAATTACGTATCGATGTTGGAGGTTTAGCTATGTGTAGTATGTACTCGGGTACTCGTAATGCAGAAAGATCGAATGCTAGACACACAGCTATACGAGTACGTATATACATGTGTAAGCCAAAGTGCACTTATACTTTTTTCACATTATGCACACTGGTGCATAAATTTTTTCGCATTTGTTGCATATTAAAATACGCTATAAGATGAGGTAGAGAGGCCAAGGGGGAAAGATGGAATACGCGACGAGTGAAATAGCACGTCTGACTATGTGAGATTCTTATTGTTGTGTTCGGTTTCGGTCCAGGTAACGTTTCTCTGGCGACTGGCTCGCGCGCGCCTAAAGGTCAACTATGTAAATTAAAAGCGAAATTATTATTATTGGGTTTTACGACTTTGTAGCGTTACAAAATACCACGATTAACGTACATGACCGTGTATGTGTATTGCGGAAAAATTTGTCAAGATGAGAATTTTTATTTCGATTCGTGCTGTTAATGATTTTACGACCAGCGATGTAGTAATGTGTAGCGATCCGGGGTGCGGTTTATTGTCGACTTTATGGCGGGTTTTTTGGTTCCAAAGGGCAGGCAAGATACACAACATAATGAAATAAGGAACACGAACGTGTGTACTATAGTGTATATACCTACACAAAATAGGGTAGTTTTATAAATTGTTTGTTTGTTTGTTTTTTGAAATTCCACAGACTGCGTAAAGTAAAAATGATTTTTTCGCAGAAAATTTTCAAAATTCATCTTCCCAGGTGTTATAGGGGCGTCATCGAGAGATAAGGGCGATAGGAAACATACTCGTGTGTTCATTTTTCACATTTTAGATCGATTGATTCTGGCGCTGGCCAATGCATTTTACGAGATGACAACATTGTTTTGTGGCCTTAAAGTAAACAGGCGCCAGAATAGCCTTTTGATTGGCTTGTTTATTCTTTCTTCGGCTTTTGTAAATAGACAGCATACCTGATTTAATGATACGTTAGCCTACATCCTATAGGAGCCTTATTATAAGGTGAAAAGTGAAAATTCAATGCCCAGCAACCGAACAAAGGTTAAAAGTGCCGACAATAAAGGCGCCCGCCGCTTAGATCGTGGTAATGATACCGCTGCCGCCGCTGCTGGCTCATTGATGGTGAAGTTACTTTGTCACAAGTTGACTTTGGTTTTGAAAATGTTTTAAGACGAGGTGTTAGAATGCGGTTGAAGGGATTGGAGGATTTAAAATTTTGCGAGTGATTCGTGAACAATAATTTTCATAGGTACATTTATGTACATATCTATCTACTTCGTGCCAATTTTATAATCGTGAATTGAGATAGATGCTTCATCAGTGTATGACATCTTCTTTCATTTGGATAATTTTAATTCAGACTTTTGAAAAATATTTTTTTCAAATTTTCATCTCCAAAATGCTAGAAATATAATTCAATAATTTTTGAAATACCCCGGCCCCTTTCAAAAGACATTTTTTTGGTGCGATTTGAATATTTGCAGCTACATTTAAAAAAATGAAAAAATTGATTGAGGTGCTACATTTTAGTGATGCTGTTTTTATTTAGTCATTTTTCAATTTTTCTAGCGTTTTAAGGGCTCTTTTCAAAGCAATTAATTTTAGAATGATATTCTTTGAGACCCATTCTTTCGTCTTTTAGGGAGCTACAATGTTGCAAATCATTAAGTTACGATCATTTTTTTTCGTATTTTTAGGATGCATTTTTTTTTTTTTTTTTTTTTTTTTTGAAAGGATTACGAAGGCTGATGATGAGAAGTTTTGCGAATTATTCTTTTAATTTTTATTTTTGAAGTATGTTTAAAATTAAAACCTGAAATTCTTCAGTGTCTCTGCCCTCCTCTCCTCCTCACTGTCATGCAATCAAAATATACAAAATAATCGTTAAAATTGTACAATTTTGTGCATGGTATTAAACTTCAGATTTTCGAAGGAATAAATTACGTAGAAAAATGAAATCGCAGAACATTTTTAAAAATATGTTTTAGTTATTTTTGTGCCAAAATGTCTCCAAATATTTCCTTTGAAAAAATCTCTTCTTCAAACTTGAAAAAAAAATCATTCGTTTAATTTTTTTTCAATTGTGGAAGATTTTTTCCTTGAAAACGGGAGTATTCGGAGTCATTTTGACAGAGAAAAAAAATATTTTTAATGATTTTTATCAACTTATTCCATTTTGTTGGCATTGTACGAGAGGTGGGAGACTGGAGCACGACACAATTTGAAAACCTCGATGAAATTTTTTCATGTAAAGGAGATTTGTGATTCACAGATTGAACATTTTTGAATAAGTAATTATAAGACTTGGGTCCCTATTTTATTTGAATTTTTATATAATTTTTTCAGCGTTGAAGGGCCTCATACAGAACGACCAAAATTGTTTGAAAAACCAAGATAGATCCTTTCTTGCAAAATGTGTTACTTATTTAAGAGAATTCTAACGCTGAAGTTCATATGAAAAAATTTTGAGTTTTGTTTATTTTTTTCAATACTTGGACCATTCCACGTCAATTCAACCAAAGAGTGGTAAGGAGGGTCCATTTTTTAAAGCCTGCTAGGGGGTGTCAAAGTTTTCAGTGAACTTGAAATACCATCCATATCAGCAGTGGATTGCTCGATAACCGCGATACTTACCAAAATAAAAACTTTTTCCAACAGTTAAGGGGTTTGAAAGGCTTTTTGGTGATATCATAAAAATCAGTGTTGCCACTTTTTTTCGTACAAAAAATTGGCTCGAAAAGTTTCGTATCGTAGTTTTCATATCGTTCCGACTCTCAGAAATTCTGAACAAAATATTATTATGGACAACTTTTCATGCATGAACAACATATTTAAAAATTGAGGTGTCGTTATTTCGTGAAGTCGATTTAGAAAAAATGAAAATTTGCGAAAAATGTAATTTTTTGATTTAAAACATGAAAGAAAGTTTTGATTGGTGAAGTTGACCCATTTGACCCCTATTTTTACGTATTTGTTGAAATAGTTGAAGAAGCCCTTTCAGTCGATGAAATTAACTCATCACAAAAAAATCAAAATTCGAAAAAATTTTTAAAAAAAGAATTTTAATTTTTTTGCCATATGTGTAATTTTTATCAACTTTTTCATGAAATACTTACGTCAGAAATGAGGTCAAAATAAGACAACTAAATAAATTTAAACTTTTTTTGATGTTTGGAATTGAAAATTTAATTTTTTTGAATTTTGATTTTTTTGTGATGAGTTCATTTTTATCGATTAAAAGGGGTTTTTCTACTTTTTCAACTGGCAAATATTTTTTCAACTTCATTTTGAATTTTAAGAAGATGAAATTTCACAAAAGAATATTATTTTTGCTGTAGACTCGAAAAGAAGAACTGAAATTTGCCAAAGACCATTCATTTAAGAAAATACCTAACAGCTCCTTTAGAAATTGGTTTCACTTTTTTTCAATACAGAAAAAGTGTTCATTACCAGAGCGACAACTACCTACTAATATTGATCCAAAAACAAGTTCTGCGTGGGGTATGGTGTCATCAATTCGTTTTCGAAAGACACACGCAGGGCATTTCCAGCTATATTTTGCCAGCTGCTAAGTGACTTGAAAAATTCCAAAAATGCGTATTGTGCTCACTACTCGGTCATTTACCTATCTTACCTGTATCTACCTGTCTAATAGGTATCTTTAAATAATAATTCACCAACTGTTTGACAGGAGTTTTTTTTATTTACATTCAAATAATCAGTAGCCTTTAGGTGGTTTTAGGGTTAAAATACTCATTTATAAATAGGGTACTCGGTCAGCTTACAGTGGTGTACACGTCTGGGGTAGTGGTGTCCAGTGCGGGCGTAATTTTTCCTCGAATTGTTTAATTTGTCAGCAAACTATTAGCGCGAGATAATAATGGAGGAAAGTGTGAACACTGAATAAAGGCTGACGAGCATCGTTTAAACATAACTATTTCCGCGTAATGGCGCCGTTCTTCCGTATCCAAAGGACCTAACGTGGGGCGGTTCTGACTGATGAGACGTCATCGTTGTCCAAAGCATTTTGCACGCATCATGGGAAACTCGTCGACTCGCGCGACGCGAATGTTTCACTATCGCATTTGTACGATAGAGTTCGGAGAAGAAGGCGAAAAAAAGAGCAAAGGCTTTTGTAGTGTAGGAGTACTTAATACGGTATGCTAAAAGTACGTGAATATTTCGGGCGCCTTGACGATGAAAAATTTCATTTCGCAGACTATACATAGTTCGGTACTGGAATCTTAAGTTGTATTTTTCGCACATTTCGAGCCTGCGACGATGTGGGCTTTGAAAAGCTTACTTTTAGCCGCGTGCTCGTCGTGGTTGTGAGTGTTGAGAGCGCGAGCGAGCGGGTTCTTTGACGTACCGTCTGTTGTATGTACTTAGATACAGCTAATACGAGTAAAACCCTATCATTAATCATGAATATTTAGAGTAGGTATATCTAAGATAAAGATCGTTTAATAGACGCTTTAATTATACACTGTCAACCGGTACACTAGTAATTAAATGGTAGCGTCCTTTTTACTCGTCCTTTGATTCGAACACGAACCTCCCTTTTTGGACAATTTGTGTGGTTTCTTCGGTATACATACTTGGTTGGTGAATGGTGATGTAGGTACTATATGAGGTGGTTTATTTACTCGCTGCTCGTGTATTCTGGTGATTTGATTATAAGGTAGCATATCGCCTATTAAATTTGTTAAAGACCTTTTTTCAAGATTAACATCTTGACGGGTGTCATGAATACAGTTTATTTAATATTGTTTTTTCTTTATTTTGAGGATCGGATGTGATCTTTAGACCGTATAATAGACCTGGTATATACCTCATTTTACAAGGTTGCTATTTTTTTACCAACCCTAACCCCCAAGTTATTACCCCGTATAATTCACTAGTTTTCATTTCCCCTCATCCGAAAAACGTCTAGGCAGGAACTCCCTCCCCCTCCCCTCCCTTCTTCCAGAAAAAAGGAGACAAAATCCAATTTATTAGAAAATTCTTCATTCCTGCGTCAGGATTATACTAAATACGTACCTTGCCCCTTCTCAAGTAAAAACGTCTCCAAGTTCACCAAGGTAGGTACATAATATTGGCTCACATAAAATATAGCTTCCGAAACTTGAAATTTAGGTCACCTCACGGATGTACATTTCAAAATTTCAGCTTCGAAAGTCAATTTAAAGGAGTGGGGGCGTGACTCAAGATTTTTCAATGTCAAAAAACACAAAAAAAAATGGTTTACTCCCCTCCAAATCGCTCTAAGAGGCTAATCTTAGGATAAATGTTATACATTTTCTGATTTCCTGTTGATTGATTCTTAGTTTGACCTTTTTGATATTTTTCATTTCTCTCCATCCCCTTCCAAAAATTATGACTTCCGAAAATTTTGACTCAAAGTTATCCGCACTCAAATCTCTTCAATCCGACGCTAAACTAAGCTTGAATACCGAATTTGGGCGAATTTTCTTGAAATTCCTCTGGCTGAGATGTTTTTATAGTTTGGCAAAAAAAATACATACCTATTATGTGAGAGAAAAAATTAGACTTACGAAAAATCGATAGAATTGCGGACTACTGGAATCCCAAACGAATTTCGTGATTGGTCCCACCCCCATCCCCGAAACATAATTAGCTGTATGAGCCCTATTTTTCCTTTTTTTCAAAGGAAAATCAGGCTAAAAACATAGAAAATGAGCATATTGTCCTGTTTTAGTCGTGCTTTTTATCTTTTCTCCATCAAACGTCGAATTTTTCAATTCATTAAGGTTATTCCTCTTCTGTACCATAGAACTTCGAAAAAAATTTCATTGCAAATTTTTCCACTTTTTGTTAACTTTTCAGGCCTTTTATTTAAAAAAGGAAAATTAGGTACGAAAATTTTTTTAATTCTTTCAAAATTAATTTTCAACGTTTTTTTGTTTTTTTTTTGTTTTAATTTGAAAAAATTGAATTGTTGAAGACATTGTTGACCTCCTCCCTTCCATGTTGAAATTCCTGCAAAGACGTTGGAAAAACGTAAAAAGTTGGTCGTATAAAATTTTGATCTTCTTCTCACCCTCTCCACTTCACCTCCTTCCCCATAAGTCGTAAAGTGTTCAAACAATGACCTGCTAAAGTGCGAAAGTCCTGCTTTTTCTTTTCAAACTCCAAATCTGAAAAAAAAATCAAAAAATATGAAAAATTGAAGTGTGTACAAATTTTTGTTAAAAATCCATTTCATGGTCAGAAACCTTCTGAATAAATTTGTTTTGAGAAGGAAACTCCTCTCTCTCAATCCCTTAAACAATGTTGACCTCCGAATTTGAAGCCCCGAATTTGAAGGGAAAAAATAAAAATGAAAATTGAAGTCTACAAACTTTTCCTAAAAAATATTTCATTTTTGGTTAAAATCCTTCTAAATGAGTCCTAAACTATGTAAATTTCCTCATATGGAAGCCTCTAAATAAGTTAAGAATAAAAAATAGAAAAAAATTAAGAGTTGATAAAAATTTGGGTCCATAAATTTAAAAAAAAAATTTTTACTTTTATTATTTTTTGAAGGGACGAGAGTTCAACTTCTCTATCATGTGGAAAAAGAGGTCAAAACTGATGAATAGTATTTTTTCTGATAAAAATGGTCAAAATCTGAAAAAATTAAGATTTTGTAAAAAGTTTAATTTTCTCGATGTTTCTTAATTTTCGAGAACTATGGGGGAGAGGCTCTGAATTGTTGGAGCTAGAAAGTTCTCAATTTCAAAAATAGTCGATGTCTTTACATTCTGCAAAATTGCAGAGGGGGCTGACCGGCACAACTTATTTTTCACTCAGGATGCTGAAAATGTCATAGTGTAATTTTCTTACTTGATATCACAACTTAAAGAGGTGGTAGCAAAAAAAATAATCGAAAAATTTCCTCCGAGTGTAAATGAGGTAGACTTTAGGTAGTATCCTTGTCATTTTATGGAATTGGTTTCGATTTCCTTACTTTCCTTTTTCCTCATTCTTTGTTTAGAAATTTGAAGGCCACTTCGCTCTTCTAATTTTCAGTGCAGTTGAAAAAAATAATTTCTAATAAAGTGAAATAGAAATTGAGAGAAAAAAAAACACTTTAAAATTGAAAAGAAAAGTTACTTACTCTTTTATCCCCCATCTCTCCTTCTACTCTTTCAAAAAAAAAGTGCTACCAAAAATGCGATTTTCCTGTATCATAACTATTTCACATTACAGCTTAGTGCAGACTGCAGACAATCAAAAAACAATTTTTTTTCTCAACGACAGCATCCTTGAATATGAGGAAAACTGTGACTCGATTAACCGCCCGTAAAACTAGTGAAAATTTACCGACAAACGTCCTATAGCTAGCTTTTAAGTAATCAAATTTTTCCCAAACGAAGAAAAAAATTCTAAAATATTTTTGAAAGTCGGTGCCACGGTCATTCTACGAGTAAGTATGTAGTGTAGTGCCTACTCGTATATATTTCATTTCAATTGAAAACATAAGTATCCAAATCAAGGCTATACACGCAGCTCCACTCGTTCGAACAAAAAGAAATTCTTCGAATTACGTTCACGATACAATAAGGAAAAGGGGGCATTCGATTCGTTTCAATGCGAGTCGATTAAAAAATTAGAAAAAAATTATCGACCAGAGATACCCAATTGACGGTCAACACGTTTCTAAACAAAACCTTTATTAGAATTTAATTGGAATTTGCCAAGGCTTACTGAACGATGTTGTGGGATTCGCAGGAGATTCCCGATCATTCCTGATTCCGCAATATATCGACGAGTTTACGAACCACTAAAATTAATTCAAACCCGTAAACAAATATATCGTTAATCGCCACACTCTTATAACAGAGGCATAACTTTATACAGACTCAATATCAACGCTACCGATCAAATTGAGTGTATAGATACAAATACATCGAGTAACGAAGGACAGGGAGGAAGCGAGAAGTACCTACTATTGGGAAAGGTAAAAAAAAATTAAACATTCCATTCCATCCAAATTATAGCAATTTAAATAATTACCATTTCTAGTCTCTCGGAGTTACACGAGATAAGCGCGACCGGCGCGTATCGTGGCTCGCGCTTCTGACTCGCTCTTCGATTCGCCCCGAAAAATTTATATTTATCAGTTACGATTTTGACATTTTTATATCTTTATTTCCATTATTACTTAATTGCGATATTTTACCTAATATTTCGAAGGAAAAAGGACCGTATAAGAAAGCAAAACATATAAGCGCGTTTCTTATACCAGCAGGTAACTGAAAACCTTCTCTTATTTTTTTTCACATAATACTACTTTTATGCTGTATTTTTTGATTTTTTATTATCCGCTTTATATATATTCAAATTAGGAATTTTTTATCATAAAAAGAACTCTTCATCTCTATATTTTAACACTGCAACGTGTATTTTTTAAAATAAATACCGCGTACAGTATGTCCTATAAGTCTTGACCGGTCAACTCGAGATTTTTTTAACAGCATAAAGATAGCGAAAAGGTTATATATGGGTTCGAATTTCTGATAAGAAATATTTTCAGTGTATAAGGGAAAATGTCAGACTTATTTTACGAGACCAGATGAGAGTTGGGTGATAGAGGAAGGAGGAGGGATTGTACCGAGAATTTGAATTCGAAAAATGAAGAAATAGGTATTTAAATTCAGCGACCTCGAGTTGGATGAGAATTGATACGTATCACTTTCTATTTTCGTACCTAATTTAAAAAACAAATTTCAAAATTGGTGGTGGGGTTTTGAAGGGCCGTAGGTATTCAAAATTAATATAAGTTGATATTACAGCTCAATACTCTCAAAAACCTTTTGAAGGGTTAGTGTCGCTCGTGATTTCTAATTTTCTGGTGTTCTGGCCACGTTTAAGGACACTGAATGGGAGGGAGAGTTAGAAGGCTTGAATTGAAAAAATTAGATTATTCTTGAACTCTGAGCTTTTAGATTGGAGGCTTTTATGTCCCCCAAAGGTGTTTGAAAACTGCTTGGTTCCCAAAAGGGTATAAAAAGGGTCCTTATCAATTTTTTTCAAATATGTAATCATCATCATCAAATAATCAAATCTTCGCTTTCAACTTTCGTATTTATTATAAAAAGTCCAGCTTTCATCTAAACATTCCAATTTTGAGATTTTCAAATTTTAATTACTGATTTTGAGTACTTAGTTGATTTTAGAGCCTTGCAAATGAATTTCTCCAAGTTTAACCATGTAGATAGAGAGATATCAGCCCTTAAAATTCAGTTATCTCACAAAAAATCGCAAAGACGTAAAGATTGGGTACCCCACCTCTTTCTCTTCCCTTCCTCCTCCCTCATCAACTGAAGAGTTGTGGGCAAGATTATGGCGATCATTTTACTAAACCATTGAGAAAAATCGTGTGAACAGAATTTGAACGAAATTGGAGAACTTGACTTCATTTTTGATTCAAGTTCATTTAGAAAGTAAGTAAGTGGATTGAAAAGTTTAAAAATTTCAAAAAAAATGTACCTAAATAAAATTTTTTCTGATTTTTTAGAATTTGATTTTGATGTAATTTTTGAAGAAAGACAAAAAAATCCATCACAAAAAGGTTTATCATTATAATTTGGCTATTCTGTACTTCTGTAGTAGAACTTATTCAAAAATTGCATCAAAATCGACCGTTCAAGTTGGAAAAAATTCAACTTAATTTAGGTATCATTACTTTTTTTTTGAAAACTTGGTAATTTTTTTGAATTTTTAAATTAATTTTTAACCGTTTGTATTATTTAAGTATTTTAGTTTTAGAGGTTTTAGTTATTTTGGTAGGCAATTTTTTTTTATTTGTCCTGAAAAATTATTCCCAAAATTATTTTCTATTTTGAAACAGCGCCGTCTTCAATATTCCCAATTGATCAATTTTAGAAAACTAAAATAAATATTAGGTTGGAACATGTTTTCCTTTGCAGTTTATGCCATTGAATCACAATCACTTCGCCTGCACCATTCTGGGAATCTGATTTTGGGAATCACTCACTCTCAGAATTGCTTCCCATTGCTGAATGGAAAAAAAATTGTAGGACAGCTAATTTTCCATTTTGTGTAAATTCTTTGCAATATCCTTCAATAGTTTTCTTTACATCTTGGTTGTGTTTTTCAAAATTCCAATACCTTCTGCCCCCTTTTCACAGTAAGATCATAAAAAATTGAAATAAAAAAAACACGAGTAAAAGTTATTAAGCACCCATTAAAAATATTGAATTTTTTACTCCACAATTTTTCCCATTTTGCATTGTTGCGGAGGGGGGGGGGGAGTAGTTCTGCTTTTTGATAAGAACAAGTGAATCTGATTTTCTAAAACCGATATTTTTCTTGAAATTCGTAGAATAAAGATTCATCTATTTTCAAAACTTGTAAACTTTTATTCCAAACTTTTTTTCCCTATAAATATTTTAATTTTTTATGCTGATTGGAAACTGGTCAAAAACCGGTTTCAAAACCGATTTATTCATTGAACCCTCTTTGAAATGTACTGCTTATTATTTCTGTAATATGGATTCAAAGAGACATTTTTTTCATTAAAATTGTCTAGGGAAAAAATGAATGTTACGTGAATTTTAGGGCACCCTGTATGTGGGTTTAAATTGTTGACTTCTGCTATTCGTATACAACATCTCTCTCTCTCTCAAAAAAAAAATCTCAACAGTTCAATTCGAAGCTGTTATAGCCAGAATTTACAGAACACACTGTACATACACTATAATATAAATTCCAATGGTTTAATAAACAACCGCTGATGATGTGGATGCTGCCGTCGCGCTGCTATACTTAACATAATACGCTAAATAAAATAAAAAAATAAAACGTTGAGCTGATTAAATACGTATTGTACACACAGTGAACGAACGCGATCGTCGAATGTGAAAAATTTTAAGTAAAAAAAGCTATTAATTTTGTTTTTATTTTTCCCCATCTTTTTCTTCCTTCGTACCGGAGTATTATATTGAGCAAGCTGCAAACCGCACAGTACCAAGGCCTTAAAACTAAGTCTAACTCTAAAAACCTGATGCGATAAGTTGGAATTCCATTCGTCGCTTTGTAAATTGATTACACTATAGAATCCTACGTTTATGTGTAGAAAGACGTACGAGAGTATAATATGGAATCTCGAATGAGCCAAGAAGTTAGTAATTTTAACTAACTTGTTTACATCTAAAACCATCGAACCCAGAAATAGTTATCATCTGATTTGTACATGACAACCGACTTGTCAATAATTATGCTTAGGTATTTGTCTGTTGACTGCTCCTCATCAACGTGTACCAACGTACCTTATAATATAATCTCAATGCCTGTATGCACGAGTACGAGTGTAGGTACTTAAAAGGACACCTCACGCAGCGTAATTCGCCAAATAACAAGGCCATTGCTGGTCACTTGTAAGTTGTGCTCGTGTTTTCAAGTGGTGTTTGAAAATTCAAAATACCTACACCTAGCCTTATGCACGTTTTCTTTTTTGTTTAGTGGAAACATTTTGTACTTTTGTTGAGATCTGCGATCAGTTGTGTGCATAATAATTATGATATTTTGGTTCAATGAATGAATGAATGGATGAGATGGAGGGGAAAAGAGGGTGAAAGGTATGGAAACCTACAAGTACCCTGTTTATTGAAAATATTGTTGATTAATTTAGTTGTGGCCTTATTATCAGACGTGCCGGGAGAGTTGCCAACGTACGTACGAGTATTTGCAATTACAAATACCTAGGCATTGATGGAAAAATTTTACTACCAGCGAGGGAACTACATACTCGAGTAATTTTCCAATAAAATTGGTAATTATAATTTCATCATTTCCAACCGATCTGAAGCTTTCAGGGGAATTTTGACTTTTTGCATGTTGTTTTTGAAATCCAATATGTAATCAAAGACCTGTAAATTGAAGGATAACTGGAAATATTATTTTTGCGGGATCCTTCCTGGAAATTTTGCAATTTCTGCGAATTCCAGCCAGATACTTCAATTTTTAAAAGACCAGAACAAGCCATCAAATTGGCTAAAACCCCGTGAAGAAATTTTATTTTGTCTGTTATTGACCTTCTAGCCTGAATTTCATCATTTGCAGCCAATCTGCTGGAGTCTCCAGTAAGATTTCAATTTTTCTGCTCAGCAGACTGAAAGTAAAAACTAAATCTTTTGCTGTCTCTAAATTTTCACGTTTTTGATAGGATTTCATAAATTTATGGAGAAAATTCGAATATTGCTCGAGGCTCCAGATTGGCTGAAAATGATGGAATTTTTAATTTTTACGAAATAGACGGGAAATGATTCATCTCTATTGCTTAGATGAGTAAATCGCTTCCTGATGTGGAATTTTATTCGAAATTTTGGTTCTGGTATGAAAATAAAAATGCAGACGTCCAGCTGGAATTCAACTTGATCGCATGAAAAATTGATGAAAATCAAATTTTTGGGTACCTACCTATACCTACCTACCTATTTTTAAAAAAATTTAATTTCTTATAGCATAGGTGAAAGGAAAAATCGAAATCATTGTTGAAGGCTCCAGATTTGTTGTAATTGATAAAATTTAGTTTTTCTGGAAGATCATTGTTGAAAAAGGAGCACCGATTATTAATTTTTTTTAAAAATCCAAAAATCAAAACGTAGGTAATCAGATTGAAAAATTGATTTTTTTCAGTAAATAAAAACAGAAATTCTATTCAAAAAGACGTATTGATTTAATCTGCACAAAATTCTCTTTCTAGACACTCAAATCTTGCAAACCTTTGATTTAATTTCATAGGTCGCGTCGTATCGTTACAAAAATGCTACTTTTCATTCCTCAATTCGATGATGCTCCAGCGAATTATCAAAATTTTCACCCATCTGTAATCTTTTCCCTCTTATTTATCGCATTCCATTTGAAATTCCGCGAACAAAATTTTTACATGCGGTTAGAAATGAATTAAAGATTAGGAAAAAAGTAATTCTAGACGACATTTCGCGTATACTTAGTATTTACCTACGTTGATTATCATTAGGGTTTTTGACCTGGAATGCGTCAATGACGCGAAAAAAAAACTCGTCGGGAATCGAAAAACTTAAAAAATACGCCCCAACTTGCGCAATAAACTAATTTGTATCATGATAGTTGTTCGTGATTAAATTTCTAAGGTGGATACGAAACTACATAATGCGAACATGTTGAACTGGTTGTTTTTCTATTGCATACGTATTCGCCTGCCTACCTGCATAATAATTTTAATTCGACTGTTTCGTAGATTTCAAATTGAGTGTGATTCAATTTTTCGAACCTGTGAAATTCATATTTATTAGTAGCAAGGGCTAGGAGGGATACTATATGCTCAATTTTTTTTTACCTCGAGTATTACTTTTATTGAAATTTGAAACTATTAGATCGCGTGTCTTGCTCACGATGAAGTCAAAATCCACAGGTATAAATACCTCAAAAGCTATTTACCCTGTGGAATTTCGTTTCTTACGCACCCCTTCCTCGTTACACTAGGAATTTTCTGGCTACGAGCCCGATTATGAAATTTTTCAAACGATTATAACTCACTGCACGATCCCTATATAATTTCGAACGATTTAACTGAATTAAATTATCCAATTTAGCCATAAAGAAATATTGATAAATTAGTACCTAGACACGTGCACCGTTTATAGCGAGAGAGAGAGACGTCATTTCTGAACAAGCGGAAAAAATCACCTCCAGTTAGGTAGTTGGTGTATCGATCCCGGTAAAAATTTATGATTTGATAATGTTCTCGAGAAATTCAAAAAAAAAATAATAATAATAAAAATAATCGAGTAATTTGTTAGCTTGATTTGAAGGTTACTTGAAGAATTTTTCAAACTTCATCTATCCATCGTAGGTATATTGCTCTAAGTACTTATACTTAGAATACACTTAGGTATATCGAATGCTCACATTGCAACAAGTTTCCAGCAGTGGCGGTCGCGGTTTTATAAATTGTTACAAATTGGACCCACGCGAAGACTTCGTATGCGACTTCCATAAATAGACGGGTTAAATTTTTAATTATCTTCGAAACCTCGTATACCTATATTATTAATCGCTTCATCTTATACTTACGTATATTACGTGCAATGAGAGGAACGCACCTTTGGTAATAATTACACGTTTATCGAGGTAAAAATACCCAGCCGTAGATTAGGTTTAAATTTAGATCGATTTAATGTGGAAAATCTTCGTATGGACAAATCACAATACGTCAGGCTTCTATGTAAATTAGTCACGCTCCCAGAAAAGATTGATATTGGCTGGATCGATTTAACATAGCTGCAAAATGACTCGTCGCTGAACCATCGAGGTGGGGTGGATGGAAATTTATCAATCGTTTCATGGAAGACAGGTGATTTAGAAGAAAAAAAATAACGTACTTGAGAAGAAAGAAGGAAAAAATTTACAATTTCTCAATTTCTTATGCGTACTCGTATACTCCAAGTACGCAAACATGTTTGGAACCATTGATTTATACGTTTTTATTGGAATTTGTACTCAGTAAACTGGTTCGCGCACATTCAGAGGAATTCTGAAAACGCGATCTCGGTGATTTATTATTAAATATTGAAAGTTATCATCGACTCTGATGAGAAAGAGGTGAAGAGAGACAGAGATACGGGCAGGGGAGAGAGAGAAAAACTCAACCTATAGGTAAATTCTTCGGCAATATTTTCCGAACCAGATTTAATTGGCAGGTTTGGTTCATCTTTATAAATGGTTGCAAATGCTGCCGATGCATGAGAACCTATAGCACTGTTTATAATATACGAACAACTTGTATTATAGGTACTTTTATGTGAAGATGAGGAAGTACCTAAGTGTTCTCGCTGTATGAGGAATTGAAAAGGATATTTCCAGGTAAGATAGGCGAACTGGCTCTGTTCCCAGATTTGGAAATTTATGATGGATTATTGTTGGGTACCTTCAAAAAAATTTTCGAGCGGAATTTCCGCCCCCCCCCCTCACCCTACGTCCCTCGGACAGTATAGGAAAAGAAAACACGTCCTTTACCCATAATAAATAATATTCTGAAAAAAATACGACGTGTTTCTTATCTCGCAGATGTGATAAACATAGGTACCTACATATCATTTTATTTACAAGTAAAATTGCACATTTTTTCGGGTCAGAATTTTTCTATTTTTAAAGTGAACATAGAAAAAATGAATAGAAAAGGAAATCGAGAGGAAAAATGCATAAAATTACGTAATTTTGAAAATTGAAAAAGTAGCACTTTCCAGACAAATTCTGACAAACGTTAGGACTTTTTGACAATTTTTGCAAAAGCTGTACTTTCAGACTATTTCGGCTAACAACAATATTTTGTTGACCATTTCGGTGTAAAACATAATTTTTTGGATAACTTGTCAAAAAAAGGTCTCCTTGCCTACAATATTTCGTCAAAAAAGTAGAACTTGCTCATTGCTGATGATTTTGACAAAAAGCAGAAGTTTTTTTTTACAATCATTTATTTATTTAGCCAATTTTGACTATGATTTGGCAAAAATCAGAACTTTTTAGGATAATTTTGGAAAAAAGCAGGAGTTTTTTTTGGCAATTTTTACAAAAGTTAGGAGTTTCTTGTAATTTTGACAAAAAATGAACTTTTTTACAGTTTTATCATGAACGAGGTTTTTTTGACAATTCAGGCAAAAAAAAACTTTGCAGACTGCAAAAAAAACGCGTATTTTTCAGGGTTTTTTTTTGCATATAATATGAGCCTTCTGCAGACAAAATTCTACTTTTATTGGTTGGTAGAAAGGAAAGTAGGATTTTATTCATATTTCTATAAAAATAATAGAAAACTAAAAATTTCGAAGCCAAGAAAATTAACCTTTTACATACATCATCAGGAATGACGTTGTTTTACGTCTCATATTATCAATTTTCGCAGCTTTCGCCCTCGCTTCGCTCGGGGTTTTACTCATATTTTTACTAGTACATGACAAATACCCAGGTAGAAGTCATTTTCAGAAAACTTCTAAAATTTGAATATTTTGAAGTTACGAAAATCAATGTCTTGCATAGAAAATAAGGTTGTTTCATGTTTCAAATCATAAATTTTTCACATCTTTCACCCTCGCTTCGCTCGGGCAGATTTGAATTCTACTACTACACTTTTCAAACATTCCTAAAATGGAAAAATCAACTCGACAAATTCCAAAAACATAATACAATCAATAAAAAAATTCAAATGCATTTTTTATTCGGCATTTTTGCTTCTAACTTTTGTTTAAAAAATGGTTCGAACCATATCTGACCAATTCTTTTTTAGATACTTTTTGGTTACTTTTTGGTTACTTTTTCCAGCTTTTTTGGTTGCTAAAGTTACTTTTTTTGAGAAAAATTTGAGTACAATCCCTGCTTCTGCGGCAAAAAAAGTAAACTGACTTATTGCCTTTTGAAAAAACAATTTTTCATGTTTTCATATTTATATGATGGAACCAGTGTTGCAAATCGATGTAAGTCAATTCTAATAGGGATTTGACAAGACAACTGTCGCCCTCTAGGAAATTGTGGTCAAAAACGCTGGAACTAACGAAAGGTCCCGTTATTATCAGCAATTTTTAGCAATTTTGACAACATTACATTCCAATGTTTATACTGGGACCTTTCATCAACCAATCAGAAACAAGGCGACACCAGCGTGGCGCACCTCTGTTAAGTTCCTATATTCACAATACAAAAGTATATGACCAAAAAAATCGATTACAAACAATTTTACCTGTATTTTAAACAAAAATTAAGTATTACAATTACCTACTTTACTATCAATTGAAAAAAAAAGATTTTTGATTTTAAAAAAAATCTTACCACTATTTAGACAATAAAATTACCTAAAAAAAATTTTGATTGAAAAAAAATTTTTTACCTCCATTTTGGCGATAAAAAAATTGACAAAAATTAAGCATTACAGTACTATTGTTTAAAAAAAAAAGATTTTTGATTAAAACAAAAAATCTTACCACTATTTTGGCAACAAAATTACCAAAATAAAAAGTTTTGATTGAAAAAAAAAATATTTTTACCTCCATTTCAGCGATAAAATTGACAAAAATTAAGTATTTATGTATCTACAGCACTATCACTTGAAAAAATGTTATCTGTATTTTGGCAATAAAATAAAAACGAAAATTAAGTACATATTACAGTACTATCTATTAAAAAAACAATGTTCACAGCAAAATTAACAAAAACGAAGTAATCAATGACGTATTGCATTTTGGAAAAATGATTGCAATCTGCAACTAACACAAAAGCTGGATTGCACGTAAATTAATAGGTATTTTGGGTAGGTTAGGCATTAAATAGGTGAGATACAACCTATAGAACACAATGGTGTGAAAAACTCAATTTTCAAAAAAATTGACTTACCTATTCCCTTTTGGAAAACCGTCCTTCAACTTGTAAAAAGACATGTTTTGGCAAAAACAGTTTAAGTACCGAACCCTTCGATCCGGAAGCTGTGGCGGTTCAGAGTTTTCTTTTGTCAATTATACCCCCACCACTATGATAAAATTTTTGAAAAAAATCGTGTAGAAGCTTCCCCTACAGAATTTTTCTCGCTAAAAACTCGTTTTCTGGTTATCCTGTCCAAAGGAGGTGGGTTTTGGGGGTGGAAATTCCGGCCGAAAATTGTTTTTGGAGGTACCCAACAATAATCTATCCTAATTTTTCAAATCTAGGAACAGGGCCATTTCGAAAAATAACTTGATGCTGCAATGAAGTGTTTTTTGTCTCCCAAACATCATATTTTTTCTATTCTAATCGACTCCCCTACTTTTGAAAAAAATCTTGTTGAAAATACGCAATCGTAATCCCCCTCCTACCCCCCTTTCCCCCACAAAATGAGATGAAAAATATTGCTCGATTTACCTTATTCTTCGAAACGAGGGGATATTTTTACTCAGTCTGCCACAGCTTGGTGGCCATTTTACTCTCGGGTACCTTTCGAGATCGTAAATTCAGCCTTTCCGATTTGATTTGCGAGTGTTGTATAGGTCGCGCTGAGCTCTGAACGCGCGGCTACAATTGAAAATAATAATGAATATGTAATACACGAGAATATTTATGTACTAGGATGATATTAATCACGTAGCATATAATACGAAGAAGAAAGATATTACCAACATGTAGACTGTCTTGTAAAAAGTTTGTACGAACGTGTTTTAGCACGCAATGTCCGTACTCCGTACCACGTACCTCTATGTTTAAAGCTCTCTATGTCGAGAAAAGAGATTCTCGCGCCAAGTCCCCAGCATCTTGGTAAAGTACAATATCGTAATTTTTGAAAACATATACACGATGTCATTGAAGCTACGTTACACGTATTCTATTCGATGGAAGAAGGGGGCCAGGGGGAGAGAAAATTCGCAATTTTTAATTCCCTAAAACCGGTTCGCGGGCAATTTCGCTCGCTTCTATGTATTAACGGTGCTGTGTACGCCGAGAAGAGCGCGCGGTATTATTGTAATTAGATAACAAGCTACCATGTATGGGATGCTAGGTAAAAGGTTGGTCATTTGTTTAACACCTTTCTATATTTCGATAATGCTTGACTGATAATGTGTTAATTATTAAAGGTGGCGCTCGCTTTAGGCATCGATCTTACAGATATAGCTTATTGACGCGTAGGGTTAAATTTCTATTTTATATCGAGCCGCTGAAAGCGTTTTTCCAAGGCGAGATTCGAAGCTTATCCTGCAGAGGATTATAGGTACTATTTATCTTACCCGTGTTAAAATTACCCTCCAATTACGTAGATCCTAGTTTATTTTACTCCTTTTTTTTCCACTCGTCTATGTTTCTTTTTGATTTTTTTTTCACGCTCTTTTTCTCGATTAACACGACCTGCGATGAGCGATGCAATGTATAAATCGGTCCTCCCCGCAACCAGCGCGCACTACCGTTCGAATAATTAATAAAACAAGTTCTGAACTTATTGACCTCAATTACGGTATGTTTTTCAAGGCGCTTACTATGTAAATTTAACGAGTCTAGCCGAGTCAATTTTTTTACTACTTCTGCTGGACAGGTGATTAATTAGGTGCGAATAAATTACGCGCGAAATTCGCGTTTAATCGATGAGCAACTTTGAAGGTGTTTGGCCTTTACAAGTATGTGAGGTGTGATGCGAAGAGAAGGCCGGGTAGATGGTGAGATGTAACGTTTAACTTTTGCAGTGCGTATTCCAATTTCTTTTTGATTGCTCTTGTGAAAAGAAGATCTACTTGTTGATTCTTTAATGTTGCTCAAATTGTATATCTACATAGATATGGGTTTAATGAGATTGTGATGTGTTGCAAAAGCTCAAAAGGATCACAAAAAAAGTCCTTTTCAATTTTAGTCCAGCCCCAAAATTGAAGAAACTGTGATTTATTGGATTTTTTTTCTCAAAAAAAACGTATACATATTATGCAGCTTGTTTACATGAAATTTCCAAAAGAAATTGAAAAAAAATGTTTAAGACGATCTAAAGGGGAAAGCATGACTTTTTTCAGTTTTTCAAAAAATGTTTCCCCGCACTTACCTATCTCCAAATTTCGATAAATAATGAAAATTTTCATAGCTCTTCTGACTCAATTTTGAGAAATTGTTTCCATTTTTTCTCAAGAAACCCTCACAAAAACACTCAAGAATTATCTACAGAATTTATTTTTTTTTAATTTTTGCAACTGATTGTGAAATTTAGATATTTATTTTGAGGGAAACTCAATTTTGATTTTGAGTATAGAGTTCACTTTAAAATTAGATTTTATTACTGTGAATTGGATTCGGATTTTTTGTCAATCTCTCCCCCCCCCCAACTACTCATTTTACTCCTCGCACTTTGAAAAATTAGAAAATAAAAAACCCATCGCCAGAAATGAATACTTTTTTCTTTGATTTTCAAAAGGTTGCTTTTTTTAACGTATCTACTTTTGAAAATGAGAAGATTGATCACTTTCTATGATCATTATCTATGATCAAAATCGAGAATCAAAAATCGATCGATCGAATGATCAAAAATGAATTTTTAAAAGATCGGATTTAATTTGATCAATTTTTACGAAGCATAAATAAAAATGAAACGAAATAACGCAATACAAAAACAATTTCGAACATGATCGATTATATGAGTTGGAAAATCGATAATAAATCGATATTTGAGTTTTATTATTCGATTTTGTACGATGTTTTGATTGGGAAATCTACTTTTGAGGCTGAAACTGACTTTCATTTCGAAATCTATCGTTCACATGGGGACCGAGAATCATAAATAACTTGAGTAAGTAAATCGATTTTTGATCGAAAAACCTACTTTTGAAGCTTAAATTGATGTTTTACTTTTAAACTGATCTCTTTTTGATCTCGATTACATCGGGTCAAAAATCACATTATACTTGAACTACTTTTGAACGGAAAATCGATTTTTAAAGGGAGAATCGATTTTTCATTCCAAAAATGATTTTTTGAACTCGATCATTTGGGATAAAAATTCACAAATGAATCGATTTTCGATTAGGAGGTCTATTTTCTGGGGGAAAATTGATTCTTCTGGTAGAACATAATCGATCATATAAGATGGATGTACGAGTTGGTAAATCGATGACGGTTCGATTAATCGATTTTCGATCATGATTAATTTTTGAATGAAAAGTCTATTTTTGAGGCAAACTTCATGAATATCTTACATAATCGATCATGAATGAGATGAAAAATTGGAGATAAATCGACTTTTACGGTTCGACTAATCGACTTTATATCCAGAAATCGATTTTTTAGGCTAAAATTGATTTTTTTATGTCGAACATAATCGATCATAAATCAGATCGAAAATTAAAGATAAATCGATTTCGATATTTCGATTAATCGATTATCGATCATGATGAATTTTTGATTGCAAAGTTTATATTTGATGCAAAAATTGATTTTTTTGTCGAAAATAATCGATTATATAAGATTGAAATAAATCGATGATGGTTCGATTAATCGATTTTCGATCATGATTAATTTTTGATTGGGAAGTCCATTTTTGATGCAAAAATTGCTTTCTTATGTCGAACATAATCGATCTTAAATGAAATCAAAAACTGAAGATGAATCGATTTCAACAATTCGATCGATCGATTTTTGATCATGACCAAAATTTGATTCAGAAATCTACTTCTTAGGTTAAAATTGATTTCTCAGGTCGAATCCTGATCGATCATATAAGATAAAAAATTTGAGCTAAATCGATAACGTGACGATTCGATTAATCGATTTTCGATCATGATCGATTTCTGATTGAAAGATCTATTTTTTGAGGCTAAAATTATATGATGATGATGATGATGTCCAACATGAGTAATCGATCATGTGAGATCCAAAATCGAAAATAAATCGATTTTCGATGGGAATCTACTTTTATTTTTCTATTCCAAAATAATCGATCACGTGAGATTGAAATTCACTTGAATAGATCTCTGAGGTTCGATTAATCGATTTTTGATCGATAAATCTATCTTTGAGACTGAAATGGATTTTTCATTTCGAAAATGATCAATCATAGGAGTCACCACAATATGAAATCGAATAGCAAATGAATCGATTTCGATGATTCGTTGATTGGGTTTTTGAACAGGAGTTCCACATTGAAATTATTGAATAACTTCTTCAATTATATTTTGTAATTTTTAAACGTTTCAGAAATTCAGAGCACTTCTCATTCCGGCCTTTGAATCCACGAGTATTTTGCTCTCTATTCTTTTTCTCTGATGTCATGTTGCTCTTATGTCTTATGAGAAATTACGTAATTAAATAAAAATAAAATTAGGATTTTTCAATGAATCCTAGTCCGACGATTGATGTAAACGAAGTTCATGATTTATAATCTCCATCCCTTCATTTTTGGAACTCTTTTGAATATCAGAACCTGGGGCAAATTTTCCTATTCACCCTTCACCCTTCTTCTTCGCGCCCCTGATTCTTGTTGCCCAATGTGAAATATGCTGAATTGCTCATAGATGAGTCTTCAGATCTCTGATTGCACGACTATATACAGTTGTGGATAGTGGTTGCTGAATTCTGCACAAAAGGAACAAGTTGTTGATCAGTTTTGACGAAGATTTCGTCGATAACACGTATGTACTTGTTGGCCAGCCACGGCTAGGGAAAGTATACCCAAGCATACCCATCGCATCCAGTCTAAGCAGATACAGTATAGGATACACACCGTTCTGACCCAGATGATAGATTCAACAAGTACAAAAATCGCGGTAGCCAGCCAGCCAGTCAGCCATACACACATACAAGCATACTCGAGTGTAGTCATTAAGACAAACCCAAACATTCCTGCTTAGAGGTTAAGATCGGCAATAAAATATATCAGACGAATAAATTAATAAAGCAAGACACGAGCTACTAGATGTGTAGCCACATAGCCAAAGAGCATCTAGTACCTATATATGAGGGGAAACCCCCTCGCAAAGCATGCTTTTCATATAGACACACAACTGGCAGTAGCATATTAGTAGTAGCCATGGAAAAAAAAAGTTTAATTAATCTTAGCGAATTCTTTTCTAATATATCGCATTAAAAAAGTATGCGCCTCGGGGCGTCTAGTATGTTGGAAAAGTGGTAGGATTTCAATAGGCGCATGCTCAGGCACAGGTAAGTAATCGAGCGCCATAATGAGCAACTATTGTCTTTAATCGGTGGCCATTGCGAGCCGCGATGAGCGAAGCAGACATTGCGGTAGCATTATGCACCATCGAGTGATTAATGAGCTCGTATTAATACAATCATCTCGAGATGGCGAAAATGACCTATCAGCATCAATCATTGGAATAATGAAGGAAACAAAAATCACACCCGGTAGATCTGCAGGCATGGCAGATACAGAGAAAGCCTTGAAATTGTATGCAGATTTTTGCCAATCGAAGTATAATAAGTTGTTGATGGCGAGATCAAATGAAAGAGGAATTTCACACTTGGTCAGAAAACACCAGAAGTTATCGGCATCTTGAGCTGGCGCTGCGCTGGTCTAATTTATGTGTAAATTTTTACACGAATCTCTAGGCTCATTAGCGATTTCGTTTAAGGCGCTGGTATCGGCAATGGCGCTGACTGTCGGTGGTTCGATTAGATTGGCTTTTTTGATTTACGATTCGAAATGTACGACGATGTCGACGTTTCTACAGCTAAATTGGCCGCTAGATTTGGATAGATTTTTAATGAGATTTTTTCCCCTACCAACTTCATATTATTGCGAATTGATCGATCCGCGACCGCGAGCTGCCTGGCAACTGGCAAGAGGCGCTGAAAAAATAGCGTTTAATTATCCACCTGGTAGTGGTCGTGCGCCATTATCCTTTCACCTTGAATTTTCATCCCAATTAAGCGCCACATTTTCACCGTATGCGAATTTTTTATTTTTCACTCGAGGGGAGGAATTCCCCAGACGTGGTTTCAACTACGCTAAATTTATTATGACCGGTATTTTTGATTTCGATTCGGGTGGTAGGGTGTTCAGAAAATTAAAAGAACTCGAATTTTAGATCTGTTTATACAGTTCATAGGGTGTTTAAAAAATTCAAACGAGTTCTCCCATAAAATTTAAATTCGTAGAACAGAAATTGTCAAGGTAAAAAAAAATTCTGGCGCCAGTCAGAATTTATCGAACACCCTGTACATATGTATATATTACTTCCGTCATCGTACTGTGGTCGAATACTTGGCATAGCGATTTTCAATTTTTTTTCCTCGTCTCAAACAGGAACTTAGCACGCTTTAGGGTGACAAAGATGGGCAACACGTTGATGATAGAAGAAGCGAAAATCAAGCAGAGCGAGAGGAACATTTGTACACGCACATTTACCTACCATCCAAAGTGATGAAAAAAATTTATATGTATGCGCGAACGTATAAATTATTTTTGGAATATTTTTCTCATTAATATCGAAACATGTATTTCGTATCAACACATAGCCCCAGTATAATATAAAAGAAGAGAGAAGAACCAGTTTATAAAATGTAATGACGTCCGAAACACCGCTGTAGATTAAAGTCCTTATATTCGAATACGTGTCATACTGCAATAACCGAAACGATAAAACACCTCCATTTTGAATCTGGTACATATAAAAATTCTTCTCGGTGAAATTTCTCATCCTCCCATATTCCCCTCGTGTAGCTCTAAAATCTCAAAACCTCCTCTATGGAGCAAGCCACCAAAAAAATCTCAGCTGTGAGGTCGGAGGGCTATAGGGATTTATGCTCTTCTATGAAGAGAGAATGCAACATACGTCAACGGAGGTTTTATATATGTACAGGCTGCTGAATTGAACGAGCCATTTTTTTTTTTACTTTATCGCTTATGCATTCAGTCGGACGTAAATTGTTATTTATTTTATTTACTTAATGGTATTTGTCCGCGAGAGTTACGTAATTTTTTTTCCATATTTTTGTCGAGTCTAGCTTGTTGTTGTCGCATCGTCGTCGTCCCAGTCGTCGTCTTATGGTTCAAAGTATCGCTATTATATGGGTCTATATAGGACCGATTCTTTGTTACGAGTATTTGTATTAGTTTTCTTGCTGTTGGTCATCGCACGATGCATATTACCATGAAAATGAAAGTTAACAAATGTTCATAAATTATGGAAATTGTTAGGAACGTTGCACGAGCTACTACGAGCTACCGAAGCGCACGAAGATCGTGAATAATTGACCATTTCGTACGAGTTTTCCAATCACTGATATCGACTAAACGACGTAAATTGCTGGAAATTGGAAAAATACCGGTGAAGTTTGGATTTGAGGAAGATATAGGGATGGAAACACGCAGAGATCTTCTGCTGTGCGTGAGACTGACGATGAGAGTGATGAAACGTAAAATGAGAAAAATACTTAGATGTCCAAATAGGCTAGAAGAATCCTGCACGAACGTCAAGCAGAGTAGATGATAAAATTCGAAAGATTAAAATAAAAAACAAAGAAATGAAATACCTACTAGCATCAGATTCCTTAAAGATCTACTTCTAGTCTTCTTCTACGTAAAAATATGACAGACGGAGGTCTCTTCTACACTCGCTGGAATCTAGGAAGCATTAAGTCGAATCACACGAGGTTGCCAGTATCTCGATTATACATCTTAGGTTTTAAATCTGTAACTATTTGTATGAATTTAAATAGTAATTCTGGAACCCTACCAGTCTCATTTTCGTTTCCCATTTCCATCTTTACCTCGTATTTATGTATTCAGTTGATCACGAAAACTGCTCGATAAAATTTATAGACTGATGCACTGAGGGGTAAAAAAGGCTCATTCATGAGAAAGCTGATAAGGCAACTACTCGTAATTGAACTCACACCCTCTTATTTCAACAAAACCAAACTAGATCGACAGATCATGGCTTTAAAACTCAAAATTTTACGTGCTCAAGTTCATTTTTGGATTACCTACATTTCATCTCTTTTTGATAATTTTCAATCACTTTTATTGAAATTTCAACTGTTTTCAATGGTTTTCCAGAGTTTTTTTTTTTTTTTTTTTTACATGATTTTGGCGCGTTTTCAAAACTTTTTCGTGGCTTTTGGGAAAATTTTTTCAAAATTTCCTACTGTTTTGGTCTTTTTCAGTGATTTTAATGTATGTAGTTTTTCACTTTTTCTTGCAGGGTCGTTCCATGTGAATTCGACCAACGTTTTTGAGTCATGTCCTTCGATTTTGCTCAATTTTTTTTTACAATGTCTACTGACCTAATAAGTAAAACCCGGCGATCAGTTTGGTCCCAGCCCCCTCAGGGGTGGCTGGGGGCTTCAATTATTTTCACATTTTCTCTAGGTACTCAATTGTAGACCAGGATTTTGCAGCTCAAGTCCAGTTCTGAGTGCCTTCCAATTAGTCGAAATAGTTGCCACCCATTTTTCTTCATCTGGTTGGACTTCATTTTCACATGAACCTTACATGATAATCTGGAGTCCAAGTGTATTTCCTGGTATTTAGCTGAGTCAGCCTGTGGTATTGGCTTGCCTGCAAGATAAACCCGGCCTCATTGAGCTGTGGGCATGACAAAGAGTGAAGAGCACGTGTCTCGACTTTTGATGATTCAGGGCAATCCTCCACTTCCTTGTCCAATTGTAGATTTTTTCTAGTGAATTTTGCAGTATGTTGTTGGCATAGCTCTGGGTGGCTATTCCCGAAATATTTTTGCCTCCGCAATTGCCGCAATCAACGTAATGAGCATTGCAAATTATTGGCGTTATCTTAAATAACATAATATTTTAATTGTTTATTGGGCTTTTATAAACATAATTGTTACTCAAATATTAAAATAACAAACATTACGCTCAACACGGTTGCTTTCTGGCGACGCAAACGACGCAATCTCTTACGTTCATTGCGTTTGATTACGTTGATTGCGGAGGCAAAAATATTTTGGGAATAGCCGCCCTGGTCTGTGCTCACAACCAAGACCGCAATATCATCCACAAACGTTGCTGTGAAAGTAGTATCACCAGTAGGGAGATCTTGAGTATATAGCCGGTATGGGAGGCGGCTGAGTACACTACCTTGTGGTACTCCCGCCTGGATCTCGCCAAATTGTGGACAAGGCCTCTTCATGACTGCCTCTAAATCGCCTCTCCTTCAAGTATGACTCAATCAGTCAACAAAAGTTGCCTGGAAGAATTTTTGATAACTTGTAAATCAGTCCTTTGTGCCAGACTGTATCAAATGCCTTTGCAACATCCATCCAAAAACACCACTGAGCAAAACTTTTTCTCGTCCAACACATTTTCGATGATGGTACCTCTACCTACCCAATGACTTTAAAGTTCGGAAAAAATTTCCATAGATGTACCTTTTGATGCTTTTTCGAAGTATTTAATTTTCGAGATGGGACCTTTTAATGCAGAGGGAGCACTCCTCCAAATTTGGGCAAAACTTACCAAAAAAAATCTGGGGCATGTGATATATCGAATTGTATGTTTTTGGTGACGCTGAACACGAATATGATGCAAGATTTTTGATTGGACACCATCCAGGGCCTCCAGCACCTTTCCAAATAGGGTAAAAGTTCAAAAAAGTGTTTTGTTCGTGTGACACATGAAATAGTATGTTTTTGGTGATGCTGAAGACGAATATGACGTCAGATTTTTGATTGGACCCCATATATGGAAATCGTTATTTATTTGTTGGGCTTTTACGTATACTTGGGAAGGTTCTGGGGGCCATGGGTGAAGTCAATTTGAAGAACTAAAGCTATATTCGTGTTCAGCGATATCGAAAACATACAATTCGATATATCACATGCCCCAGATTTTTTTTTGAAAAGTTTTGCCATTGTAAAAAAAATTGAGCGAAATCGAAAAACATGACTTTCAAAATCGCATTTTTTGTTCGAATTGACATGGAATTGGAATGACCCTGCATTCTGAGAAAATTTTGTTGAAATTTCATCATTTTTGAGTAGGTAATGTAATGTACCTACTTGAAACACTAAAAAACCACTTTGACCCTCCCCTCCCCCTCCCCCTCGAAATAAAATATTTAAAAAATGTTGAATTTATGTAAAATTTGCACTCTCGCGAGGGGGGGGGGGTGTAAAACATCGACCAGAAACGATTTTGAGATCTTCGTGTAATGTGTCATAGTTTTCAACGAATTAACAATCTCGTTGGTAGTGTCAATGAGTACCCTGATGGATTCTTCTCCGAACCACAGATTATTCAACTCAACACACGGATTCCGAGACATGGACGATTCATTATGAAGTCTTTAACCGAAGCAATTTCTGTGCAGCAGCGAAAGACGTGCCAGTACGATAGGATAAAATTCACGACACGTCTGACCACAAAGGTCCATAATATAACAACGAAAGTCCGCCGATAAAATCCTGAATTCCGTAAAAAAAAAAAATGAAAAAAAAAATACCTACATAATACACATTTACTGAACTGAAGTCGAAGAAGAACGGTCGGTATGGTACATACAATTAACAAGATATACGTGCCAGCCGGTCAAGTCACGTGTAACAAATGATAATTTTATTGATTACTATCATTAAGACGATACCGAGTGCGAATCAACATTTACTCGGAAAAATTGTTGCTGTATATAAGAATGCGCCGAGACTGGAGAGATGCGCCGCGCTGCGCTGTGCGCCATTTAACTGCGGCCGAGGCGGCCTTGTGTTGCCTTAAAATTTACGCGCGCGTGCTAGTAAATCGAACCACGTAGATCTTTCACCTGTTACACGGTTTTAAACGAGTATATATTACATGTATTATCCACATACCACTTTCATATGGGCAACGACGACAACACAGAAAGATGTACCGCTTGCGCTCGAAGAAGAAGACGGTGGCGATGGATGGCGGCGTCTCGATAGTTTTTAGTTTTACATAAATACGCCTCCTCCATCCACCATCCTCTATCACGAGTTGAAAAACTTTTCCAAGGGAGGGAAATTTTTCTGCAAAGTTGCACGAAATGATAGCAGCAACGCGACGTCGGATGATGCGACAAGATGCGACGAGTTAACTCACCGTAAAACGCTAAAACCTACGCGATTCGCCTACGATTTCCAATAACTCGTAAATATACGAATACGCGACGACAAAAAAGTCTGCCTCAAAGTTTTTCATCTTTAACATGTCTCCCTGGACGATATTATAAATACACATAAAAAGGGGGTTCATTTTTATACCATGATATATGGCTCTTTATGAATTTTGATTTTTTTCAAATTATGGTATTCTCTATACTTACTTACCCCTGCAGTCGAAAGCAATCGCAAGGATTATTTCATTTCACTTTTCTCTTCTTTTTTTTGCCACCCTTGCACACGCTGTTTTCTTGTTGAGCAGTTGAGACGCGTATCTGCTCGAGAGTTATGAAATTTATTGCCTAATGCTTAACTTTTTCCCTTGATGTGCGTTTGTTCTTAATAGTATTATGGCTTGTGAGCTACTTCATTTCAAAGGAGGGCAAGTGCCATTAGCATGAGAGATCATGACCATAGAGGCTGTGAACATTTTTAATCGAAACAAAAAAGAATGAAAAAGCATCAAAAATCATACTAACAGGAAACTTCCAGAAGCTGAATTTTACTGGCCTACTTCGATGAATTTTTAAAAATTTAAACATAGGTAAATTCTTAGTTCACGAAAAAATATCCATTTCCTTCATTTTTTTCCTGTTCTTCACAATACATTTTTTTTCAATTTCAAAAAAATCGATAGGTATCTATTCACTTACCAAACTGTCCTAAAAAGCAGAAAATTTGGTATGTGCTTAATTTTTGGCCCTCTAAAAAATATTGGTTTCCGCCAATTCAGAACTGTACCTGAATACATTATTATGTTTCTAAAGCTAATTCATAATTATTCGTAACATTTAAGGGGGGGGAATGAAATTCAATTAGGGAATGTCTCATTTTCAACTTATCGAGTTGACTGAAGATGAATTTACTTAAGCCGTTTTGGAATCTCCAAAAAATTCCACTTTTTGAGAAATCACAGAGTTAAAATTTGTCCCAAATTAGGAAAAAATGATGAATCCAAAATTTTTAAGCTACCTACGTTAATTTTCATTGTACCTATTAAATTTTGGCATACGCATACACAAACACCCATCCAGTTTTACACATAGATCTACACGACACGTGATAAAAATATGTTTGAAAATGGACGAAAGTACAAATTTTCATGAATCTAAAGTATTTAACAGCCATACTTTTTCTTTCCTTCGCAATTTAAAAATTCCTGGAGAAAATTTAAAGCTTGCTGGAGGTTTCAGAATATTCCTAAAATGGTTATTTTTAGGTAAGAACAATCGGTTTGGCTTTTGTTCTTTCCTGTATAAATTGCCCAAAAAACGTAAATGGCAGAAACTCCTTCTTTTTGGTCAAATTTACATAAGTTGTGCTATTGTGCTATTTTGTCGTAAAAAATTGGGTTTCTTTTGTGTCGAATTTTCAAAAAAAAATATAGGTATTTTCTTTCAAAATAATCATGCTTGATCGAAAAATGTGAATTTTTTGCCAAAACTGCAAAAAAATTTACTCTTTGGAAAAACTGTAAAAAAGACCAATTTTTTGTCGAAATGGCCAAAATAAATCTGATCTTGGGTTTGGTAACAATTTCTAGAAATTCTCGCTTTTTAACGCCAAAAATGTGCTATTTGCGTCAAAATTGCAAAATAATCAATGTTTTATCAAAATAATTACCAAAAATAAAATTTAATGTCAAAATTGCGAAAAATGTCCGTTTTTTAGGATTTTCAGCGAAATTTGTTGTTTTGCAAAATTGCAGAAAAACTTGTTTTTGGTCAACATTTTCAGGCAGCTTTGCTTTTTTGACACAAAAATCTGTTTTTTTAAAATAAAAATTACAAAAAAAAGTGTTTTGTTTATAAAAATGGCCACAAAGTCACATTTTTTGCCGAAATCGTAGAAAACCCCAA
This sequence comes from Planococcus citri, assembly GCF_950023065.1. Lineage (NCBI taxonomy): Eukaryota > Metazoa > Arthropoda > Insecta > Hemiptera > Pseudococcidae > Planococcus > Planococcus citri. The sequence goes on along the minus strand of NC_088680.1, from coordinate 42,053,812 downwards.
TTTTGGGCCAAAATGCCATACGAAGTCTTGTATTTTTGTTGCAAGAAATCTGCATTGTTTCGTTAATACTGCAAAATAAAATCGGGTTTTCATTAAAAAAAAATAACAAAAATTTATCTTAAGTGTAAAAATGATCCTTTTTTTGTAAAAATTACCAAAACCCCTGTTATTATTATTTTTTTTTTTTGAAAATCCAACTTGCTAAAAGTAATGTCTAAAAATAATAGACATTAATTTTTTTAAATTGTCAATAAAAATAAGGTTTTGTTAAATAGGTGAAGTGACTACTAATTGCTTTTCTTATCGAAATTTTCAAAAAATCATTGGTAGATACGTTTCTGCAAAAATTGTTTTAAAAAATAGGAACCCTTGTTTTGTCAGTTGCCAAAAAAGGACTCTTTTTTGTAAATATTATGCTACAAAGTCTAATTTTTTGCCAAAAAATTCCAGAAAACCTGTTCATAATTTGCCCAAAAGTTTATTTTTCGTTTCTCTTAATCGAAATTGTATAGCATAATTGGTTTCAAGTCGAATCAAAACTTTCTGATTGTTTTGCTCTGTAGGGCTTGCTAGAAAACTGTAAGAAATCCTTAGCTCTGGAAATTTGGTATTAGGAAGAATTAATTCTGAAGGGGGGAGGGGGTAAGAAGACTGAAGACTTACAAATCACAATGTCCAAATGAAAAATGTAATGGGCCCTTCTAAGGTGTTTTGTCGTGTTGGCTTCTTTTCGTAGATCCTCCACTGGTTCTCAACGTTTTTTTAAAAGATAATTTGTTTTGCTATTTTCGGACTTATCTGTGCAGAACCTCGATCACCCCCTTCCCCCATTACCCCAAGATAATAAATTGGATTTTTAAACCTTCCTACCCTATTGACTTTAGAATTCAATACAGATATTTTCTGATTCAGCACCTGTACTGCTGGGAAGTTCAAAATGTTCTGGGTTGTCTCCCTCCGGGCCCTCAAAGTGTACCAAACTTTTTTTAACCAATTTTCTTCAAGATCTAGGATATGTTTTCTGACTGAATTCGCTCTTTCATTATCATCGATGATCACATTGGCCCAAGTAGAGGCATTTAAGATAAACAGGGAAGTTTCTGGCATGGTAAAGTACTGAGTACGAAGACAACGATTGTGCTTTCTCTGGATAGGTAATAGGTATCTCTACCAGTACATGCAGTAGATATCTTTTTTCGCGTACTCATCATATGCTATGGCATCTTTTTCGTCGCCAATCAGTCGATGATCGTTGGTATTCGTCGAGTGAAAGTATGCTTTTGCTTGCATACGAGGTGATATGGTGGATACTTTTCTAGGAAATAGGCGCCTGTAAAAGTACATACATTGATTGCTAATAGATGAATTTGCCATAACGTACGAGAGGACTAAACTATAATGACTATCTACGATGGAGATGGTGGCAGTAGCGAAGATGACTTAATTGTGTAATAAAGACGTATAGGTAGGTACCAAAGAGGAGCATGAGGATATTGTAGGTGCACGATGCGAAAATAGAGACACATTGTTTGCGGTGAGGTGGTCGTACATATACCGCTTCTAGGTATACTATCGTACGGTGGTATACACGGTACAGAAGTCAAAATCAATTTCTAAATCCTAGGCGCACGATCGGATCTAATAAAAATCAGTAAACAAGTTTTCTCCGGTTGTCTTATTTGTGGATTATCAGAGAACCGGATCTCCACAGCGTTTAGACCATTCTGTTCCATTAATACTATCATCTTATAAGTTTACTATACGTATACTACACAGGTATCTCCTACATAGATATATGTAGTAGATCTGCTCTACCTGGACAAATAAACATTTTTAACCTCTGCACGCTATACGGTAGATATAATCATAAAACATGTCTAAACATTTTTAAGTGACATGTTTTATTGTTTTAGAAGTCTTTTTTTCCCTTTCGAAACATCTTACCGACGAGCAGCATAACGCGATCACGAACAGTCCAACTTGTAACGTACCGAAGGCTATAGAAAGACAATCCTATCCAAATATTAACTCATCCCGAGTCCACCTGGTGGGCCATGTAACGTTGTGTGTTTTTCCTCCGGTCTACCTTTTTTTCCATTCTGCTGCTTGTTTCTATCTTACTTTATTTTATTCTATACTCATAATGTATTCTTGTCTTCATCTTTCACTCTACCAATCTATCACATTGGTCTTATACTTATATGAGACGTTCATTTTCCTTTTTGTGCGTCATCGCGCCGCAGAGAGTTGGAAGAATTTGCCCCGAGTTTTCCATCAACTGGCTGGTTAGTGGTTACTTACTTGTACGTAGCTTCTCGATATCTACCTATAAGGCCTATGTATACACAATGAAGATTATCTATTCGAGTTTAAGTGCACGCTAATTGAAGGCGTGCTTCTATCGATCGTCTTAATTAGCGTGGTTTGTTCTTCTCCTAATCGACGTGCTACTTTTTTCCTTAGGGGTAGATCTCTGTATAAACTTGTGAACGTGGATGAGGCAAACGTGGGGGGAAAACTAGTCTTTGGATGGGATTAATTTGCAATATTCGGTCGCCATCGACCCTTCATTATTGAGATGTTAGACTGGTATAATATGGGTATAAGGGAGTGCCATCCTATATGAGTTGGTGAAGTGGTAATGGCCAACGATGGCGAGGTTCTCAAACATACTAGATTTATGATTCGGTTGCTTTGATTTTTCTCAATTTTAGAGTTCAGGCTAAGGTATTATGATGTCCCTTTCTGCCTTGTATGTAATCCTAAAATCAGTGCTGACTGCAGTGAGACGATTTATGAGATCGATTGCGTATCGGGGGTTGTTCCGCCTACATCGTTGGACCGCCATAGCCGCCTCACACGAATCAATATGTGGCAATTTGATCACCTGCGATAATGTACTGTAGTTAATTTTGATATCTGATTTTTTTTATCGATTTTGGACGGTGATTAAGTTATTTATCGTTACTCGTATGGTGGCGGTGAGTCACGTAGAGGAAATGGTTATGAATCAAAGCGATTAATTAACCGGTGTGTAGATGAAATAGCTACCTTCGTATTTCCTAAATAAATTTTTTCGTTTGATACTATTGTTGGAGAGGTATACATACGTAAGTTTTCGAAGGCTGCAGTTAATTAATTAAGTCGACTATAATATTCGAAGCATTCTTTTTTTTGTCAAATCTAGATACCGGAACTGATTCGAGTTGATTGAATTGAGATTTAGAGGGTTGATTAATTTTACATGGGTTTTTTGTGTGTGTGCTCGGTTTATATTATTTTATTAGGTACCATATAGGTTTAATATGACTTGAGATGCGAGTAATCTATTGATTTGAGAAAGAAATTAATCGGTTTGAAGCTCTTTGAACCGGATCCTGAAATAATGTGAGGTTTATTTTTAGCCTAATTTTTTGCAGGGGATTATGAAAAAAAAGGAAAAGTTCCATTATTAAATTTGAAATTTGAAAAAAATGCTCTTGAAAACGTAAAAATAAATCTCGCTCAATCAATTTTTTGAAATCTGTTTCAAAACCTTTACTTTTTTTAAAAATTGGCCAAAAATTTAAGAACTGTAACTTGTAAAAACCCATTCACTTTTTGATGGCGGAAATTTTTTTGAAGAAAATTGGTTAAATTAGGCAAGGTACCTAGGTTTTTTTCGTCGAGTTCAGCGGGGGGGGGGTAAAAACCCACAATAATATCACATCAAAAAGCACACGGAGAAATAAAACTCTTGAAAATTACAAAAAAAAAACTCCAAAAAAATAATAAGTAAGTAGGTAGGTAGGTAGGTAGGTACCGGTAGGTATATACCCACTTTTTGTGAATTCAAAATTTGAAAATGCAAAAAATAAGTAGATATTACATTTTAAAAATGGTTCAAAAAACTTGAAAATATTTTTAAATATTTCAAAAAAAAATAAAATTGAAAAAAAACGAAAAAATTGGCTTTAAAAAAATTTTAGAACTGAAAAGAGTTCCAAAAAACAGTCAAAAATATTTAAAAGTTGGACCATTTCCACGATGTTACCGGTGGAGATGGAATTTTAATGTTTTGCTGAAATGTACGAGGATGGGATAATTTCTCAGAAAGACATTGATTGAAGTACGGTGAACCTGATTTATGGAATAGTGTAAAAAAATTTCAAAATTATGATCTGTAAAAGAAATTTCAAGACGAAAATTTGAATCTTGAGTGAAAAAATACTACATTGAATAAATAAATGACGATACTTTTTAAAAAGGCCAAACTGGCCAAAGATCTGAGGCAGCATTTCTTCAGTGTAATTAAGATGCACTTTCAAAAAATATTTAAAAAATTTTGAAAGGTTTTTTAAAAAATCGAAGAAGTTTGAAGATAATCTCAACTATTTTCAACAAATAGAATTGTTGGCGTATTTTTCGATGCTGAAAAAAAGAATGATGAATAAATTGAAAAAAGGGAAACAAAATTTTACGCTGGATATTAGTACAAAAAATTTGTTGGAATTTTATACTGAATTGTGAAATTTATAAATTTTGAGTTTTGTGATATAAACTCGACATTCCTATCTTTCCTTCGCTAAATTTTTCCAAGGAGATGTGTTAGGTATTTACCTACAGAAAAATCCCACTTTTTTACAAAAAAAAAAAAAAAATGTCAAAAAGTCTCACTTTTCAACCGAATAATTGACCAAAAAATGTTTCCCATTTTCCACGAATATTTAGAAAAAGTACTTACCATTTTTTTCTAAAAATTGTCAAAAATTCTTGTTTTTTTCAAAAAAAAAAAATACCACAAAGTTTTACTTTTTTCCTAAAATTGTCCAAAAGTCTTATTTATTGCCAAAAATACAGCTTTTTCGCAATTGAAAAGTCTCGCTTTCTTACCTAAAATTATCATAAATTACAAAGTGAAAAAATCTCACTTTTTGAAAAAAATTGCAAAAAAAAATGTAATTTCTTATTCTCAAAAATTTCTAATTATTGCTATAGAACTTGTTTTTTTCAAAAATTATCTAAAAACCATCAAAATTCTTGTTTAGGTATTTGCCAGAAATCACCAAAAAGTATCACTTTTTTGCCAATGATTCTCACAATGTCCAGTTTCTTGCTGAAATTGTCAAAGTCTTACCTACTTTTGTCCAAAATTGTAAAAAATGTTCGCTTTTAACAAAGTTTTTAAAAAAGACTTTTTCTTCAAAAAATTCCAAGGTTTATTTTTTTTAGATTTTCCAAGAGTCTCGACTTTTTTTCGCCATAAATTTCCAAAACTCTTGCTTTGTTGCTAAAAATTGTCAAAAAGTCTCATTATGTTCTGCTCTTTTTGTGTCTTTTTTCTGCATTTGTAAAGTGCTTTGCTCGCATTTTGTCACCTTTTTGGTTACTGAAGTTACCTAGGTACTTTTTTTGGGGTAAAATTGAGTAAAAGCCCCTACGATTTTGATTCTGGTTTCTGCTGCAGTTTTTCGGTATATCAATCAGATCGTCCAGATAATTTAATGAATAAGAAGTTTTGGTAAAAGGTAGTTGAGTTCAGTGAAGAGACTTAATGTTGTTAATTGCAGTGAATTTGAACTTCACAAATTACGTACTTATTTTTGAAATTTTGTTACCAAGGCCCAATTTTCTTTCAATTTTCAGAATCAAAATAAATTTCTTCCTTGACTTCATCAATTCAGACTTACGACGCATGCCTCGATCATGTCGTGTATTATAGAGTCCTTCGAATAGTCTGGTCGAAGAAATATGAAGCAAATCGTTGAGATTTCTCTCGTCATGTATTTATTTCGAAAATCCCCCCCCCCCCGTCCACCTTATTATCGAACAATTAAATCGTCGTCGTGCTTCCAATTCCACAATACTCACAGGGAGAAATATATTGCATAAGTTTTTGCATGTGTGCGATTTGCTTACGTTTACGTGTATGTAGTATGTGTAGATGTAGGTACCTACCTACGAATGTTGTAGTAGTTGTGTAATTGCGAGATTCTAATCGTTGCAATGTGTTTTTTTTTTACGTGTGTATTTCAGTTAGAAATCTAAGTAAAGGATATCCCAAATTAACGAAACTCTATCCAGATAAACTGCATCTATTGAACTCGAACGAAAATATGTTGACAGGTAAATTCATCTATTCGTAAATACACCTATCTACTTTGTTTTTTCTCGGTATATTCGCATGCTAGCTGTTCGGTTTATGTAGTTTATCGTGAATGGTTTTCAAGAGTGATTGCAAAAAGAGCACGAGAAACGATAAAAAAGTATTTCGTTTATGGTACAAGTGTTAATGAGACGATTTTAGCGCACAACTTGGTACCTGTCTCAAAGGTTAATTAGTATTTAGCTAGCTATAGTGTTTCGTATTGGTTGAAACAAATCACTAGAATGGAAATACCGTGGCGTATATAGCCAGTGGATTGTTCGTATACGAGGCATGGGCGCGCGAATGTACGCGCATAAGGAACCATTAGCAAACAATTAACTTGCTGCGGTAATTTATGTACAAGAGTATGAGTTTACAAATATATAAACGGCGGTCGTATACACGTATAGTAATCCTGTGATTCGTGTGTACTGGTATATGTACTGTAAGAGTATACACATTTATACATAGTCGTTAAACAACCATTTGACTCGAAAGGGAGAAGTGGAGAGATTTGGGAGGTATAAGGTAATTAATGCGGATCTTGTATTATGTATCGGAGAATAACAATGTCGATATTCGATTACTAATTGCCGACGATTAGCTGTGTGTGTGTAGTTGTGGAATCGTGTATAATAGATTTTTTACGAGCATCGCCCCATGTACACTTATATGTATACTTGAGTAGGTTTATATGCTTATTCCAGGCAGACTTGGATTTACGTATGTAGATACGTATAGATATGCCATGTTGAGAGATTATGATTTAACTCGTTTATGAAGACGTGTGGTGGATATTTCGGCGAGTCTTAGAAGTAAAAACGTACTCGAATGCGGACGAATACTTACGCTAAAGTATTTGAGAAAACCGCTGTTTAAAAGAAGATGATTTATAATAGATACGATTAAATTATTCGAAAAATGTTGGACGAGTTTTTACATCGAGTAGTTGTGTAGAAAAAAGATGTAGCATAAAGTGCTACACGAGTATACCTTATGGATGAGAAATTTCTAGCACTTGTGAGTTGTGTTGGATTGAGAGTCGGAATTGTGACCACAATCGAGCGATAATTTACATGTTGAAAATTCTCTGTTCGTGTAAAGTTATCGGAGCGAGTAGAAGTTGCTGACAGGGAAACTTTAACAACTCGTCAACAGATAGGCGAGACGAAATGATGTGGAGGGAAGAGGAGGTGAGACTGAAATTTTCATAACTTTTTACTCCAATAAAGCCTTTTCCCCGCTAATTATGCAGTCGTTCGAACAAATTTTGGAAGGGAGAGTTGAAAACCTTAATGTTGAATAATTTTAAATATTCAAAAGCGATGCTGGCCTTTGAAAATGAAATTTAAAAAGAAAATAGAACATTTCTTTGCCCAAGCGAAGCGAAGGTGAAATATTTTTGGAAAATTTTCGATTTTTGTCCGAACAAAGCGATGGTAAAAGCTTTGAAAAATTGATAATTCGAAAAGTGAAATAACGGATGCAAAAAGTGGATTTTCTGGGGGGGGGGGGGTTCCACATTTTCAACTTTTATAAATAGGTTTCGGAATAAATAAAGGCCCAAAGTAAGGCGAGGGCAAAAGATTTCAAAATTCTTCATTTTTTTTAGAACATAATTTTTATATTTTCTAAAAGAACCAATTTTGACCAGAATTAAAAATTGTTTCCAAATTTTGGGCGAAAATCCGATTGAGCTGAAATTTGGCCCACTGAAAGAGCATATCACCCTGACCTTGAAACTAAATTTTGAGTCACCAGAGCTAAGTTTTTATTTTTGGCGAAATTTTAAAAATTGTGCAGAAGAGTCCTATTGATGCATTTATTATTTTGGGAAAAAATCTGAAACTCGTTTACATGCTAAAGTTGAGCCCTGGATTCTATTGCCTGTATTTTCAAACCGATTCTGAAGCCTCCAGCAAAAGTTGCCTTTTCCTCAGCAATTTCAAATCGCTCTAGAAGAAGTTGTAATCGACTTCGACAGCTGAAAATTTAATCCTGTCATAAATTTAACATTTCAAATCGATTAGAGCAGCTGAATCGCAAATCCGAGGTGACGGATTAAAAAGTGTTTTTTTTTCTAGAAATTTAAAACCTCAAATTAAAGCAACAAATTTCTCAACACTCAACACTAAGAAACCGAGAGGTGAAAAAGTTCATTGTGAGAACACTGATGAGTGATGATGTATTCAAAACGCTGACATCTTCGGGGAAAAAAATGGTAACGTGTTCCCCAAACTTTCGCAGCTAAAAAATCTTGACTCTTATATCTAAAAAATGCAGGTGGTCCGACTCTGGCAACCTTTCACAATAAAACACTTCGGTACCACAAATTACCATCCCAAACACGTTGTCGTCGCCATACTTTATATTAATTTCATCTGCGGACGGTAAAAAAAAAGTGGAAAAATTATCATCCACGACTCTCGACGCTTGATAATTACCTCGAATCTGGCCAGAAACTAGATCATCTTGTAACTATACGAGTACCATAAAACGAATTGTCATTCCAAAGGTACGGAAATCTTTGTCAAGATTACCGTCACACACGCTATGCAGCCGCCTCCCTATTGCCGAGCACTCGTCCTCTTCGTGTGTGATTTGTAATTACCCGTACCGCGAGATGCATCTTAAAGTTTTCAGGAATACCTACCTGCATCTCTTATATATTTGTAGTTGGTACATCTCGCGTGAATCGTCCAAAAAAACATCATCGCACTGAGATGAACGGCCATGCCATCGCGGCAAATTCACGACCATCATGATGCATCAATTTTCGAAGCTTCGAGGAATCTACCTTACACAGAAAGAGGGAGTGAAGATGAACACGTTATATATGTACTCGAAATTACACACTTGATGGTTTACGATGAGGCAAACGCCCGTGAGAAAGTCTTTAGAAAAATTTCGAATTTTAGGCCTTTTTTTCCCTCGTCGTCTTATATACTTTACTCCATTACCTAACATTTATTCCCATAATCATATACGTCGTGGGTCCACAGCCAGACACAACGCAGACGTATAGCTTATATATTTGTACGCTGACAGAACGATATTAAATCACAGGTTTATAGACATGTATAAATCGCCTCGAACGAATTCGATCATTCTTCGATGCACAAATAGCCGACGTAACCCCCGTATTAACGGCATAATTACACGACCTTGGGAAAAGTCTCACAATTCGTGAAAAAATATACATGTGTGATGAACACGAGCCGTCCTCAAGCGCCCGCGCAGGGCTATCTTTTTGTTTTCTAAGAATAAAACACCATTTTTAGATGATTTTTTTTCATCCAGGAGTGGAATAGTTGTCTAGAAGAATCGTGTTGATTTTTTTCTTCTCCCCTACCCTACCCTCGTTCCAACGATGTACATTTTGGCTCAAAATTTAAAAATAAGATTCTCAAAATGTCGAGAGGATGGATAAAATATTTAAACTAGTTCTCTCATATTTTTTTAAAAAAAAATTTCAGAAAGGCGTGAAAATCATTTTGGGTGATTGAAAATCCAAGTCGAGGACTACGCTCGACTCGATTAACGAGTTTGAACACATTTGCTTTGATTTTGAAGTAGACACCGCGAGTATGATCTTTTGATCAGCAATTTTCAATTATTCGTATTTTTCATCTAAGCAAACAATGGTTTAAAAAAACTTACTGCTGGTGGAATATAAATCTCAACTCGATTTTCAGCTACTCAATTAATTTTCACGCTCTCTGCCGAAATTCGAGAGTCTGGGGAAATCAAAAATCGTGTTGGAGGCTCCAGAATGGCTCGATCGAAATGGTATAATTAGAATTCTGAGGGTTGGTTTTGGGTTGGTTTTAAACAAGATAAAACCATTTGTGTAAATTTCAAAAATTTCCCAAAGAACAGAAAGTTTTTGATTTTTGGAATTTTTGTCCCAATAAAATGTGCTGGAAGAAAAAAACACACCTAGTACCCCACGCCCCCCCCCCCGAGAAATGGGCTAGAATGTGTATGAACTCATTAAGTTATTCAAGATTAGGTCATAAGTCTATTTTTAGCTGCCCAAACTGATTTCCACGCTTTTTGGAGAAATTCCAAAATTCTGGAGGAGTTAAAAATTGCACTGGAGGCTCCACAGTGGCTCGAAAAGGTGAAATTTTGATTTTGAAAGGCTAAGCACTTTAAGACTAGATACGCGCGTGAAAATTTCAAAAAAATGTTTAGAAAAAAAAAATTTTTGTTCTGAATTTTTTGAATTTATTCCACTTACCTACCTAGTGAAAAAGAGCCCTCGAGGTGTTTGCCTGGAACTTACCTAAAATATACGCGATACACATTAAACTAATCGAAAAGAAGTATCGACTCAATTTATAGCTGTTCAAATTAATTTTCACATCTTGTGAAGAAGAATTCTGGAGAAATCGAAAATCACGCTGGAGGCTCCAGAATGGCTTGAAACCGTGAGATTCAGTTTTTGAGGGGTTGGTTTTGGATAAAATTTATCCATATTCGTGCAAATTTTAAAAAATTCTCACGGAGCAAAAAATTTTTGATTTTTTGAAATTGTTTCCTGTTGAAATTTATGTTGGTCGAAAAAAATCAATCGAGATGCTCGTCTGGAAATTGGCCTGATTGTGTATGAATTCGTGAAACAGGTCAATAATACACTATAAATCAACTTTTTGCTGCACAAATCAATTTTCAAGATTTTAAAATTCGGATTCTGAGGGGTTGGGTTTAGAGAAGATACTCGTGCAAATTACAAAAAAAATTTATGGGAAAAAAATGTTGCTTTTTAAAAAACAGTCTTAACAGATTTTCTGCTGTTGGTCAAAAAAAAAGCACTCTTGGCGTCTGCCCAGAACTGCCATCAAATGTGCATTAACTCGTTAAACGTGTCGAAAATAAGCCTGGGCTCGATTTTTAGATTTCGAAATTAATTTTCAAGTCTACAGGAGAAATTTAAGAATTTTGGGGAAATCGAAAATCACTCTTAAGGCTCTGAAATGGCTCGAAAATGTGAGATTTGGATTGAAGAAATAGGACTAGATAGCTTTCAAAAATTTAGTCGGAAATCGACGATAACTCAATTTTTAGCTACCCAGATCAATTTTCACGTAAGGTCTGGAAAAATCGAAAAAAATGATGTACTATGTAACTACATAATTATGATGAAAAATCAAATTATGAGTAGGTACATATTCTAGCATTTTTATCATGAACTTTTGATGTGTTTCCACTGCAGTTTTTTTCAATATCCATCCCCTCCTCTCCATCCTTCACCAATCATTAATAATAAAAATTTAAAAAAAAACAAGATGGCTCGTCTCAGGAGACACTAGCCCCACCAACTCGTAAATGTGTCATCGTTATCTTCATTTTCCAAAAACATGACTCAGCAAATTTTCTACTCCGACCTCCCAGAATTTCGCTCCAGTTACATCCCTGCTTGACGGCTTGTTTTAAACAAACCTTACGCAATTACCTACCACTCGTCATCTCATCACCACCCCCGCTACCGCCGGCATTCAGCTTTTCGGCCAATTCTGCGCTCGCCAAAAAGAACCTCGATTAGTGTTCTATCTGTGCGGCGCGGTGGCGGTGGCGGTGGCGGTGGCGGTGGATCTCCCAAAAACAAACGAAGATGGAACTCGCGGCGATGACGACGGCGGCGGCCGCATTCAAGGGGCGAGGGAGAAATCATTACAAGCCGAACAACAATCTCGTTAATTTTTTATACCGATTTGATCGTTTTACTTCGACACTTTGAACCCGCCTTTTGGCCCCTACGGCGTCCAAATACCACACTGTAGATGAGAGTATTCCCCTCAATTGTAAACTATATAGTGTGCCGGGTCGGGCGATTTGGAAATACTACAAATAGGTATGTGTGTAATAATATCGTCGGATGCGGCAAAAATGGCAATACGATGAGCGAGGAGATGCGAACGACGGTTCCGCAATACGTAATTAATCCGGCAAACGAGTATTTTTACGACTTGAATAACACGTCAACTTAAACCGTACCCATATTACAAGCCGATTTACGATTATTCGCGCCAAATTTTCGAGCACGATCGTAAACACTGGAAACATTTTATGACCGGGTACATTACAAGCGATAATTGAATTTCTCTCGTTGCTCGTTTCCAAGACATCAGAGAGTGAGACGTCGTATCCAGAGGCAGTGAGAGAGAGGAGAGTGTGAGCGATAATCGTCGTGTTATACGAGCTGAGCACAGACTAAATAACAAATCACTTACACTCGATGACAAGCTTTCATGAATACCCAGAAGTCACCGGGTAAAAATTCTTTGGAAATGCGATGCTGCGGTTAAATGGGCAGCTCGGCTGGATCGAGCCGACAAAAAGATCGGTTTCGGAAGACGCGCGCGTTGCCCTCCGCTCCGCTCCCTGCCGCAAAGGCAAAAAAACCAACAACGGGCCTCGTTTGGAAAAAACAAAAAGTATAAATCTTAACGATTCTTTCTCTCATTTTCTCGTTATCGAAACGCCAGGCCAGGGCATAAGAGAGCGGTGCAACGCTGCTGAAGAGACCACGGTCAAAAGAAAACATTAAAGACCACCAGGTAAGTGGAAGGTTACATAGACATAGACACACAAACGTAATCGACACAGACGAGGACGCGTACTGCATTAACTGCAGCGTTGCAGAGAGTATCTTTAGAAGGGAGCAGAAGAGAGGTAGCTGGGGCTGTAGAGTATACACTACAGTACAGACATATAGACACACGCGAGTAAGAAAGACAACCATCTTTTTTTCAAACCAAGCGGGAGACATCGTAGGATAGTTCTTTAATTGAGTATGAAATTCCGACTCGGTTCGTCCTTAAATTGCCGAGCTTCGGGGGCCGGCCAGACCGGACTCGGTGATCGGCCAGCTTTGGAAATTGATAATGCGGTAGGTCCGGTTCGTTGAGGCTTTTTAGGCGTTCGAGTCTTCTCGGGTCTTCTTATTTTATCCATTAGATCTATCGTCAAAGTCAGCGACCAACGAGGTACTATAAATCATCTCTCTCTTTAAAACTATATCTCTTTGGGTATATATTACATATTAAACGTACCGGTGTCGAGATATATCCACTGAGGTAGTTCATCAAAAACTCATAAGTCATTTCCATTGCACATTTGCATCGTCGTAAAATTAGGATGATGTTCAATGTTCATGAATCTTTTTCTATGAATTGAGTCTGACGAGGAGGCTATTCGAGAAGTTCGCCTCTGATTTGAACGGGATCGCGATTTTCAGAAGTCGATTTTCCGAATTTTGGTAAATTTTGAGGATCCAATTCGACCATTTTTGGCGATTTAATGTTTTTTCACTAAAAAATGCAGGTAAGTATTTTTCAGGAAAAATTATGAAAATTAGTACTGAAATAATATAACATCAAGAGTCAACACCCTCGAACCAAATTTCACCGTTTCTAGCCATTCTGGAGCCTTCAGCGTGATTTTCGATTCCTCCAGAAGACTTAAAAATAGATCTGGGCAGCTAAAAATCGAATTATGGCTAATTTTCGGCTTGTTTAAACAAATTCATTCACGCAGAGAAATTTTTAAAATTTGCATACATCTCATTTTAGGAAATCTCAAGGAAAACAGTAATATTATTTTTTATGGAAGGAGTTTCGTAATTTTTCTACTCTCTAACTTTGATCAGAGAATTAAAAAGGATAAAATGATCTACAGCCCGAGTGCGAAAGCATTTCAAAATTTATAATTTAAGAACTAAAAAACTCACGGTTTTTGGTAATTTTTTATTTTCTCAACTAACACAAATTCTTCCCAACTTTTTCAACTCACCCAAATTAATCCCAAAAATTACTCACCAAATTTTGGCCAACATTTTCTGTCGGAGAGGGATTTCAAGCCCTCTCCTCACGAGCTTCTTTACAAATTCATTTTTGAATTTTGGGAGAATTTTGGCAATTTCTACAAAATTCAATTGAAGGGCTAATGGTGAAAGTCGCCTTAGTCACTTTTTTGTTCACACAACTTTAAACTTTTTTTTTTCATATTTCATAAATTTTAAAGGGAAAAATGAGTATTGTAATCCATTCTGGGATAGTTGAAGATGTTTTTTCAATACTTGACCATAAATTTTTTACATTACCATTGAAGTAGGACAACAACGTTTTCATTGATTTGTACAAAAATTGCTTCTGACTAAGGTGACTTTCACCATTAGCCCTTCAATTTTCAATAATTCCAAACATCAAAAAAAGTTTAAATTTATTCAGTTGTCTTATTTTGACCTATTTTTGACGTATTTCATGAAAAAATTGATAGAAATCACACCCATAGCTAAAAAATTAAAATTCATTATTTTTTTGAATTTTGATTTTTTTGGTAATGATTTCATCGAGTGAAAGGGGGTTTTCAACATTATTAAACAAGCTTACGACTCTATATGGCATTCCAGTCTCCTACAAAAATTGCAGGATACTCAAGTACCTCTTTATTTATTTGATATTATCAAATCGTTCTTATCAGACTGTTACTTCCAGATTCGTATAAATGATTCACTATTGGAACCTAACCTATCTTCAGAGGTGTACCTCAAGGAGCTGTTCTAAGCCCTACGCTTTTCAACATCTACTGCAACAACATCACAACTTCATCAAATGCTAAAATTCTTCAATTTGCAGATGATAACTGCTTGTGCTTATGCACCCAAAAAAATAATCCGATTCACTGTCACAAGTCACATCTCACAGTAATTGAAAGCTACCTACTTCAAACTCAAAACACTTTTCCCACTAATCAACAGAAGTTCACACTTGAAAATCCAAACAGCATTACTAATCTACAAGACTATTCGTTGTCCTACATTTACATAAATGTGGCTCCAGTGTGGTAGGGTACCTCCAAAACAAACAAGAAAAAACTACAAATATTCCAAAATAAATTTTGTCAAATCTCCACTAATGCTCCATGGTTTTGCTGGAATACCCAGTTTCGCAACCAAATACCAAATCAATATCAACAATAACAAATACTTTTATTATCTCGTCAACTACTTCATAACAACTAAAAACTATACAAGACAAAATTCTCGTCAGTATAACGGCCGACCTGCAGCCAACTATATCTTAAATTCTAGCGCTTTCGCGGCCAATTATAGGTATCTAATTCTTATCATCGCCACACCCAGATACAACTCGAGCTAAAAATTGAAACGATCGATGACTTTCTGAAAACTGTAACTGGAAATTACCTGAACAAGTTATCTGAGAACACCCTTGCTTGCTTCTTCAATATTGGGCAAAATCACCCTTCAAGACTCAAACCAAAACTTCCTCAAAATTTCTTTTAGGTTTCTTAGCCTTAACTCTTTTCTTTCTCAAGTTTGAAAAAAATCCTTATTTGTAAAATTTGTGAATAGCGCTAAATTGCGCTGAACGGAATAATAATAAAATACGCCTTTGACCTTTGAAAAAAAAATCAAAAATATCACATTTTTTTGCAAAATTTCAATTTTTTAAATCGACTTAATGAAAAAAAAATCAAAAATATCACATTTTTTTGCAAAATTTCAATTTTTTAAATCGACTTAACGAAATAATTACATCTCAATTTTTTAATATGTTGTAGTTGTTCAGCATGAAAAGTTGTCCATAATGTATTTTTTTCAGAATTTTTGAGAGTCGGAAAACAATATGAAAACCACGTCTTGAAACTTTTCGAGCTAATTTTTCATACAAAAAAGGTGGCAACACTGATTTTTATGATATCACCAAAAAACCTTTCAAAACCCCTAACTATTGGAAAAAGTTCCATTTTGGTAGGTATCGCGGTTATTGAGTAATCCACTGCTGAAATGGATGATATCTTAAGTTCATTGAAAACTTTGACACCCCCTAGCAGCCTTTAATAAAGGGCTAGAAGGCTGCGATTTACGTCATCGGTCACTTCCCTTTAGAAAGTCTTTCCACAGGAAAAATTTCAAAAAAATCGCCGACTCTACTTACCACTTTTTGGTCGAATTGACGTGAAATGACCCATCAATTCGTAAATCCCAGAAAAATTAAACAGAAATCTTCAAACAGGTATTGTCTAAAAATGTGTCATACGGTACAATCAATGAAATCCATTTTATTTGTCCAGATTTTTTAAAATTATTATTATTAAAAATTAAACAATTTCACTGATCTACTCGTGAATGAAATACTCGGATAATTTATTGTCAATATAAACGAGGGATGACTCTTCTATATATGTATATCTTTATGGACAAAATCCAGGATCTTTTATTTGGCAAAAATCTCAACCACGATACCGGAAACACACCGCACACCGTGAGACTATATTCTTAGAAAAAAAGACATACATAGATGAAAAATTTCTCTTAGCCTAGGATATTCCCACATCGCGTCCCGAGATTTATACGTAATAAAATCTCAAGTGGAAAGGTATCGAAAGAAGATCCAAGATCCAAAATGGAACGTCGACGAGAGAAAAATTGCTATAATCATCTTATCTACTCGTATAAATACCGCAAATGCACTTGACCTTTTAACCGCGAAGAACATCATATTGTAGATGGTCGTAAAAAAGATACCTTTATAAGGTCCAAAAGGTATACAGCACGCTACAACAGCCAGTGAATAAAAATGCTTCTCTCGGTTCATTCATTTTTCCACCTAGGTGAGCCTTTGGCTCGACGAGCTACTTGGAATATAAGTTATGAATGGAACGTATCCAATCCATTGACGATTGTTTGGGCGAAAAGAATAGAAAAGAAGAATCTCTAAACGCCATTTCATTAGGCTATCGGTATTGTACTTTTTTTCCTATATGTGTCGGGTTGTTTGCGGGTGCTCTCTGCAGCGCACACGTTACACATTGGTCTTAATTTTTTTTTTTCGGCTATTGGCCATTGTCTAATTGAAATTCCACCATTATGTAGCCACCCCGCCGGAGGTAATAGAATGTAAATGGAAAACTCGTGTTTCCTGTCAACTCGAAGCATTTATTTATTTTTTATGAACGACGGCCAGCGAACGCAGCCAACGTATAATAGACCTTTGTCCACAAAAAATAACCGATATACCGGACTTAGTTATAGTCAGAGTTACCTATATTATTCTCGAGAGGTTTTGGGAATATTAAACCATTTCACAGGTAGGTATCTCTATAAATGGTATTTTTATTCTTCCTTCGGGTACTCGTCATTTTATACTGATTAGGTATCTTCCCGCAGCTATTCCGAGAAATTAATCTAGAGTACGGAAGGGGTGAAAAAAAGCTGCGAAATCGTGATGACCACAGAATGATCTTTCTTTTTATAGTAACGTTTAGGTTATTACCGGACAGTTGAATTTGGTGGAATATTTATACGATAGATTTTCGATAACAGTTTACTAATGAGATTTTATTGAATTTTTAAAAGCATCGATGTTTATTAATCACCGTATAGCTTAGGTAGGTATATCTTCTCTAGTTTTTCTACAACCGATTTGAATTCGCGCTTATCTGATTTTTCTGTGTTATTGATGACGCTGAGCATGTGAAAATGGTAATTTAACGTGGCGCTCGAGTCGTGTGAAAAAGTCGCATTTCTTGAAGGGTAATTAATAAATGGGATCGTAGAGTTGTCTTTATTTAAGGTTTTTTCTCATTCCTTTTTTCCACTGTGTAGTAGAAGTGTTGAAGATGTTGATTGGGTAGGTATTGGAGAGGTTTTTATGGTGATACGATGAAATGTGTGCGTGTGGATTGGATTCGAAATTCGTAGCTTCCTTTCTTTTTCTTCTATCTTTTTCGAGGTAATTTATATGTTTGAAATCTCGTATTGAGGATCCGAGGAACATAATTCGTTCAAAATCAGGTATACGCGAGTAATATTTTTAATATTCTCCAATTTAGAGGCACAAATGTCGTTATTAATTTTCATTTCATTTCAACGGTATAATTTTTATCTATATTTATAAAAAAAATAAGCGTCAATTTAGACCCTTCGAAGTTGAAATTAAACGTAAAATTAGCGATATAAAAGTATATAGGTAATTTAGTAACAGAACACATTACCTACATAGTATGTGTCTCTAGTTAGTTCATTTTTTAAAAACGCATAAAAAAAGGTTCGATGGATAAAATAAAAGATGCTGTCTGAAGATAGACCCAACAAATCAGCTCGAGGCAAAATCCACCCTTTTTGTCATTTTGTTTCTCAAAAGGGTCTTCAAAATCGAAAATTCACCGTATTATAGTATAGCTTCTTTGGATTTTTAAAAATTCATGCGAGAATCCAAAAATTATTTTTAGTGCATATAAATTTTGGTTGCTGAGGTTTGCAGCGTTGTTCTTTCAATTTAGATGGGTTTTTCAGAAACTTAGAGTGTGCTACTGTGATCAAATGTTGCTGTTGGATGATTACATAGACACACCAATTGATATCCTGACAAAAAATTCGCTCATGGTATTTCATTTTTGAAAAGACTATTTTTCATTTTTTCGGGAATCTTAACAACAATTGGCATTTTAATATTTTTGTAGAAAATTAAAAACTCGCTGTAGGCTCCAGAATAGTCTAAAACTGAAAATTTTCAAAGAGGGGGGTTTGAATTGAAAAAATAATAATTTACGTTGTTAAAAATATGATTATGAATTCATGGAAAATTTCTATTAAAAAAACATTTTTTTTTCAATTTTGTAAATTTCCTTAAGTTTGCCAAAAATCCAAAAGTAAATTTTAGCTCCTAGATGTTCACATATGTATTTTCAAGTTTAAATATTTTGATGAAATTCAAACTGCACCATCAAAATAATCGATATGGCCCACTATATCTCAATCAACAACCAGCTTACTGATTAAATATGCTGACATGGTGATATTGTGGATCAGTAAACAACTGCAGTTAGTAGCTGACTCAAGTTGTGAATCTGAACTCATTGCCGCTAACAAAGCATCAAAAGATGTTATCTGGATATCAAGATTGTTTTGAGAGTTAATCAAATTTAGATGAAATTCCAGTTCTATTGGAGTATTGGTAGATAACGAAAATGCCATTAAAATTACAGAGAACATCCGAGTTTCACATCAGAACAAAGCATATCCACAGGAAGTACTTCTTTATCCGAGACCGAATTCGAGGAAACATGATCAACCTTTTACTGCATCCGAGATTGTCAATATTGCAATAACAATCTGGACTGATGTATTTGATCTAAGTGATTGCTGTATAGTTCTCAAATTAGGGAAAGTGTTAAAAATGGTGAAAAATTGTGTCATAGGTAATTATTTATTTCATTGTACATACATTACCCGTAATTCTTCAAACTATTGAGATCAGGGCTGTAAGGTAATTTATGTTGGTAAATTACGGCAGTATTTTACCATTGTAAAGGGAGGAATTGCCACATTTTTTATCACTTGGGTGAGAGAAAATTTTTCTGTATTCAGCTGTTTTTCATCTTAGTTATGTAAAAGCACATTCTGGCAGTTTAGTTACGTAAAAGTGCCATCTGGTGGATTAGTTCTCTCTTAATGAACGTGTTGTGAGAACTCTGAGCCTTACTTCAGTCATTGATGGACTCACCATGCATAGCATTGGTATTTCATCCGTTCACCAAGGTAGGTCTATGTCAGGCTTCCTATCTGAGAAGATAAGACAAGTCGGGGTGTGGAGCCTTGTCTTTATGGATATCATATTTATATAACATGAACTATTCACTTGTGATCTGTTGAGTAAATATAATTGAGATTCAAAAACTTACATGAAGTTCAAGGTGGCTCTCCTGTTATGTATACTATCATCCTTATTGAAAAGCTCCAAGTAGAGTCATGGACAATGAACCCGCACTCTTTGTTGACCATGCCCTTCATCCCTGGGTGGTGCATTCTGCATATTATCTAGAATACTTTGTATTCATCCCTATTTATAAGACGTATATATACAATATACTTATACATAGTATTATGTATCCACACAAAGATTATATTTCTAATGTAAAAGTGCTTAATAAATGAAGCTGGTGAAATATTAGCGACTGAGTTATTTCTATTTCTTATCATGCATTCTATATTTTATACCTAATTCATGTCCCATTAACAAAGAGTAGGTATTGCGGTGGTAAATCACCAATGTCAATGTGTGTAGCACTAGGTAAAGGTTCACTTCCTTGAAGTAGGGTGGAATGTGAACCATGTAAGAGTAAGTATTTGGCATTAAGTGCCAAAACCATCTTTACACAGTATTTTTACCAAAAGTTTATTACTGTATTTTACCATAATTTACCAAAAAGCAAAATGGAACACTTTTTCCAACATTACTTCTTAAATTTCCAAATTTCCATGAAAATTCATGATTTGAACGTTACCAACAATTTTTCCTATAAATTTCCAAAAGAATTTCTGTGGAAAATTTCCTACATATAATCTCTAATAGGTAACACTTAAAACAGACGAAAATTTACTTCAGGGGCAGGTCAGAAGTTCAGAACTTCAAAGTCAAACTACAAATAATTCTTCATATCCAAATTGGTAAAATACAGTAAAATACAGTATTTTACCAGCGAATAAATTACATTAATTTAACAGCACTGATTGAGATTGTATGTATCCGAAAAGTCAAATAAAATCAAACATGACATTCAATTAATTTTTAGTCGATCTTCGTGTACTTTCACATATTTTTTTCCTGAAGCTGTGGTAATAAAATATGTTATTTCAACTCTCTCAAAATTAAAACAACCCTTTGTTTTCCTCGAGAATTTCATTTGGGGGGGGGATGAACTTTAATCCCTAGAACTAGGGCGAGTCACTGAGGGAAGAAAAACTGTTATCACTTTTCCAACCCCTAAAATGTGTCATCAAATCTGTAAAAAATGAACTTTTTTGATTTTTGGTAGTAATTTTTTAGAAAATTAATGTAATTCATTAAAAATTGAAGCAAAAATCAAAGCAATACAAAAAAACCACCAAAGGTCTAAAAAGCTATTCCTTTTTTTTCATCTATAGTTTCTACACAGTACACAATCGATCATCTACTCATATCATACCCAAATCTACCATACCCAAATATCTCGAATCTGCTCACCAGCATCCCTAACCTCTTCCTTTATACATCGCTCTTCACAGTGCACAACTTGCGGCACAATGATTATAGCACAGGTACGTGATGTTCGGTTATCGAAAAAAAAAAGTATAGAGAGGAAAGATTTATAGATCTACCTGTTCTCGATAACCATTCTATTAGGCGCAACAGTGGTCGGAGGGGGTGATTGGAAAAAGATACTACGAATATTGGCGAATGGTCAAACAAATCAAGAATAGATTTTTGCCCATGCCTCGGCGCTAGGCTGGACGATACGACGATGGGGCGACAGCACACGCATCGCGTATGCTACACAGACTAGTAAGTAGTAACACAGTCTCCCTGTGCAGCAATGATTACGTGTGTACGGTCTATGTACGCTGCGTGGTGCACGCGGTCCATCCTCTTTAGCATTCATGTCATGACTAGGAGCTTACTTGTCGTCGATAAATTATAGGTACGGTTTAATTAAAAAGAAACCAACAAGTAGTATTGTTGCGATTATAGTACATGAAAGAGACGCGAATGGCACAGAAGAGTATAGAAAAAGCATGGTAGAAAAGGACGTGAGGAGGAGTAGGCGATAGGGGAAAACAAGCCACTGAATCAGGCAGATATAGAGAGATATTTGCAGGGCAATTACTTATCGTTCTTGTAGATATATTACCTCTATCTTATAGTATAGATACCTACCTGATATTTTTATATGATTAAACTCTGGCGTATTAGTTTTAAAAAGAAATTATATCAATTTGAATACAATTAAATGCCTATACCTGTGCCTATTACTTATCGATGTGCATATTTTCTATAGGCAACGCGTGGAATTGTGATAACGAAGGAGGCTCAGTATTTCCAAGGTCGCCATCCAACATCCATTGTTTTTCTTGCGTTTGTAAGGTGAGTTTTCCCTATACCTTTACCTCTATACCTGTTACTTAATATATAATAAGAATTTTCTTATTACTCATTCGAACTACCGATTCTTGGTACTATTTGCAATTATACGATTACGACCTGAACGAGAGGTGATTTGTAGCTGAATC
This sequence comes from Planococcus citri, assembly GCF_950023065.1. Classification (NCBI taxonomy): domain Eukaryota; kingdom Metazoa; phylum Arthropoda; class Insecta; order Hemiptera; family Pseudococcidae; genus Planococcus; species Planococcus citri. The sequence continues at coordinate 42,031,607 of NC_088680.1, read as the reverse complement.
GTGTTTGAAATGGATATCGAGAAATAGAGAGAGAGATGTCCTCAGGGTGTACTTATATTTGATTGGTTCCGCCTGCTGTATAATTGTGAGAAGATGAGGACATCTATATCTTATAAATACGATTTATAAATTAATCTATACTCTGCGCGGTTGCAATCGCTTCGCCATCACGATTACGAATTTATTGAATTGGTTCTGGCGCGTGAATCTCATTGGTATATAAAGTAGCACTTATTTGTAGTGAGGTATAAATGCGACAGTAATTGATCACCTTCTATAATAGATTATCTTTGACGAATAAAGGCGAATAATAAATTTATCCATCATTTATGTAGAGTTCAGACGCAATAGGTTGGTATTTGGTAGTACCTACTGTTGCTGAATTCTTATTTATACAGAATGTCTGGGGAGTATCAATGACTAAGGTCAAACTTTAGATGTGCAGAATTTGAGCAAACTTTTCACCTACCTGTATTGAAATTTTAAGGGGCGAGTGATGTTGCAGTGTTGTCATTCTAGTATAATTGTGCCAAATATGGCGTAATTTTAAGTCTATCTAGGGTAAATTTTTACATTTTAGCATAAAAAATCAAGCACAAAAAAAATTGCAGAATCTATACCAAAAACAAATGTTTATTTCTATGCCAGAATTGTTCTTTCTCCTAGGCTAGTTTTTTCGATTTCTCTGTACAACCCACCCCTCTCCTTGAAATTTTTTTTAAAAATCAAGTTTTCAAAAATCTGACATTTGTAATTTCAGGAATTTAACAGGTTTTTGCTAAGATTTTCGATGTGTCAAAGTCTCAAAAATTGACCATTCATCAAAAACTACCCAGTACCAAAACTTACAATTTGTCAACAAAAAAAAAATACTAACAATCCTTCTCATCACCCCCTCCCCTAATCTCCACTCTTTCAAAAAACTAGTAATTTACAACCAAAAAATGATTACAGTAGATACATTTCCCCAAATAGGTAACCAATTACTTACCCCGAATATGTTTTTGCCCGTCTACCAAAATTCCGAATCAATTTTCCCGAATGACTTTTGTGCTATTTTATGATCACGAATTATTGTAAATGTTCGAAATTAAGAATCCCGAATGCAGTATCAGTAGATCAAAAATTAGTTGTAATTTACCAACAGAAAAATTACTAGCAATTTTCTACAAAAAATACTAGTAATTTTCTACAAAAAATACTAGTAATTTTCTACAAAAAATACTAGTAATTTTCTACAAAAAATACTAGTAATTTTCTACAAAAAATACTAGTAATTTTCTACAAAAAATACTAGTAATTTTCTACAAAAAAAATACTAGTAATTTATTACAAAAAAATCAGTAGCAATTTACCACCTACAAAAAATTACTAGTAATTTTTGACAACAACTACTAGTAATCTAGCATGTGAAAACATTACTAGTGATTTACTACAAAAAAATTACTAGTAATATACTATAAAAATTACCAGTGATTTACAACCGAAAAAAAATCACTAGTGATTTACTACAAAAAATACTAGTACTATACTACAAAAAAAAATTAGTATTATTAACTGCAAAAATGACTATTAATTTGCTACAAAAATTGCTAGTAATTTGCCATAGAAATTGCTAGTAATTTGCTACAAGTAATTTGCTACAAAAATTACTAGTAACTTGCTACAAAAATTACTAGTAACTTGCTACAAAAAATTACTAGTAATTTGCTACAAAAAATTTACTAGTAATTTGCTACAAAAAAATTACTAGTAATTTGCTACAAAAAAATTACTAGTAATTTGCTACAAAAAATTACTAGTAATTTGCTACAAAAAAATTACTAGTAATTTGCTACAAAAAATTACTAGTAATTTGCTACAAAAATTACTAGTAATTTGCTACAAAAAATTACTAGTAATTTGCTATAAAAAATTGCTAGTAGTTTGCTGCAAAAAATTGCTAGTAATTTGCTACAAAAAATTACCAGTAATTTACCACTAAAATTACCAGTAATTTACCACTAAAATTACCAGTAATTCACCACTAAAATTACCAGTAATTTGCTACAAAAAATTACCAGTATTTTACCACTAAAATTATCAGTAATTTATTGCAAAAAATTGACATTGAGGTGCCTTGAAAAATTCATTCGTCTGTCGCGCTTTCGCTCACTTTGAATTGTTGACGAGAAACCGTGGTTAAAAACTTGGTTTTTGGACGTTCATAAACAGCTCTTGATCCATTCCATTTCTTGATTTGACACGTTTTAGGGAATTCGAGAAAATATAAGATGCAAGTTTTCCTGTAGTAAAATCTTGGTAATTTTTTCAATTTCCCTATTTTTTAATTTTCAAAAATTCACCAAAAATTGAGGAACGAACTTTGGTTCCTGAAACTTTGTTCGTGAGGGTCCTCTTGGACCTTTATATTGATTTATCGTTGTCTTATTGTGTTCCATGGTGATTTATTTTTTCGAGATTGCTGCCTTAAATAATTTGGAATGTTGTCTTTTCCCATCATCTTACCAAAATACCTACCTAATCAGCTTCTTGCAGACTTAATAGGTACTACTTATGATATCTTCCAAAACCATCCAAAGATACAGAATCCGCGCGTGCTCCAGTGTTCTCCAGCCACATACTCGTACTATAGTATAACTACCTGGTGCCTGTAAAGATATGCAGCGTATAAAACTCGAATATAATATAGGCGATCGTCGAACCGCGAATGTTCGTCGTCGACGAGATTAATTACGAAACATAGCGAGTGGCTGGTTATATTAGGAGAAAAGCGAAGCTTACAACGATTACCGCTATAATAGTAAATGGATGTGGAAATGGCGCATGATATATTAAACTATTCGAGATGTGGCCAAACGATATGCAAATAGAAGAATGCTGGAATTTTGATAACCTATACATTGGTTAGTCAGTGTGTAATACGATGTGTATAGTAAGACACAGGCCAAAAAAAAATCACCTGACGGGCGAATAGAATACGATACGAGTATACCTATATTGTTGGGAGGACAGAGTGAGAGGAAGCAGCTTAAACGGTTCAAGAGGATGTGTAACTCGGTAGTCGCTCTCAACCGGTAATCCTTTCCTCTCTCTTGCTTCACCTTATACTCTTACACTCGAACCAGGAAGCCTAGGAACATTTTTTATAGAAAGTTGAAACGATAATTGCTGTTTTTTTTTTCTAAATTCTTTCTCTGTTGTGTTGCTTTATTCCTGTAACCAAAACAGTTTTTTTAGTCGGGTTTTTTCAAGTAGACAATTTGGCTGCAATTTGGAGTTTGGTTTATTTTGATTGTACTGAGGGCAAGGTGGCGATGGAAAGATATTAATTTCATTTTTGCAATGAAATTGGTCTGAATTTTAAAGGCAAGTGGCCACGATTGAAGGGATTGAATAATGAGTTTAATTTTGATGACATGTTGCAAAGCAATGTTAAGTACATATATTTGAAGGTGAAAATGGTCTGCGTATAGATTCATTTTCAAGTTTTTTTTTACATCGTTTTGAAAGTTTTCTGTTTTTTATGATTGGACTAAGTAAGAAAGTATAATTGGAAATAGTTTTGTAATGATGTAAGTTCTCTAATAATACCAGTGCTGAATGCATTGTAAGAAAGTCTTTTTTTAAAAGACCACAACGAAAATAAATTGAAGTACAAATATACTTGTGAGCAAAACGAATTTTTTTTAAACACATGTATCGATTTTTCACCGGAAATTTCTACTATTGCGTCATTCAAACGTGATTTGATAAATTATTGTAAATCTTTTCATCTTGTAAGATGTTGACTGAATAGAAAAAATCGATCTAAACGAATGAAAGTGCTGTCTGCAGAACGCTCATGCTCGTGCCTCAAAGAAGACTAATACAATCAAAATTTTTGTTTAGCTTATACGAAATGTATGATTTTGTAAATTCTAATCCTCGAATGAAAAATATTCGATCGAACAGATATTTTATTATTATCGTCGCGAAACAATGATACGATGGTAATTTTTTTCAATAGAATTTATATTTTCACTTTTTGGACGAATGCCATTGACGTTATTTTTTTCGCTGGATGTGCAAACATTTAATGTATCGCCGAGGAGCTTTTTACAGACGAATTAGGCTATTAAGGGTGTGCTTTAGAATGGATAAATTGCGTCTAGCTTTCAAAATACTTTGTATAAATTTACTCCCTGTTCTCCCTCCTCCATCGTGTACCCTTTGTAAAGATTTCTTCTGGTTGGAGCGTTGATAGGAAGATATTCTTCGAACGAGTCGGTTATGAATTTCAATTTTTAAGATTGCAGCGAAAGTTTCCTAGTGTAGGAGGGTTAATGGTGAGGAAGGAGGAGGGGTTTAATCGAATGAGATGGAATTGTCGTGATGGAGAAGTATACGTCTTTGGGGACCAATTTGGGAACGTGTTTTCGATGAAATATTTTCTAAATTTTTTAGTTGTAAAATATCAAATAAAATATTCAAGTGTACAAATTTTTTTGGAAATTTTTTTGACAATTTTGAGAATGATGTTCTGTTTTTTTAGCAGTTATTCTTCTGCCGTGTCAGTGGTTTTGATGAGATCTTAAAATTAATTATTTTCGCGTACCTGCGTACTTATTTTTCTCTCTCACGTTTTATCTGCAAATTTTTTGAAAATTCTTGCTTATCTTCAACTCTTTCAGTGAAATGATCTTGAAACTCAAAAATACGCTGAACGGGCATTTACACTTCTAATTTGTTTCATTTATATGTATGAAAGATGTCGATAACTTACCACTACTGATAAGAGTACTTTGACCACGTTGGAGAAATTTTATCAACTCAAACTCTTCGATTAGGTACCTATTTAAAATTTAATATAGGTGTGTGCTTAAGGTGGCTTTATTTGTGAAAATGATGAGACAAAAGAACGCTATTCAGCCTTCAATGTGATACTGAAAAAGTAATCGTGTTAGTAATACTCGAGTTCGAATTACGATAGGGAATTTTTCTGACTAGTGAGCATTGAGATGGACTGGCGGGCTTCGAAGAGTAAATTCTTCGAAGTGTTTCGCACCGTCCAAGTGTACAGCACACATTACCGTTATGTCGGTCATCGTTTTAGACTTTTAGAGCATAATTAAACTAAGTGATTTATAAGGAACGATGCTGTAATGTAAATTGTTTCATTTTCATTTGCACAGAGAGCTCACTTGAGCTCAGCTAGCTCGTATTCGCAAAACCGGATAATTTGTACTTACGATGTTGAGGCTCGTAAGTACCTTATTTCTACATAGGTGTACAGAGAGATATGCACATGAGTTTTTGTACCTGGTAAAGGTGGAGTAAGGTACTCGTGGAGTCGTAAAAATAAGAAGTAATTTGTAGGTACTTGTCGAAGGCTGAAGTGTTATGGTGTATTTGGAGATTGTATAGTATGTGTTGCATGTGTACCATACTTACTTACTAGGTGTAGAAAGTGTAATGTGCCACCAATGCCTGTGGTGGGTATTGGGTACGTTTACCTATAATACATATATACGACAGCATGAAATTGACTTTTGGTCGAATTTTCTTCTGAAATTTACTACTATTGATACTTGGCAAGTTTCTCCAGCCAATCAAGAAGCTTTCCAGGGCCGGCCGGAGGTGATATTCCAAATGTGTAATTACATCTAAATTATTGAAGTGAAGATGATGTTCGTTTGAAATTGAAATATGTTTTAATTATTGATAAGAGAGGAAAAAAAGGGATGAAAGTGCAATTTTTTGAAAAAATTTTAAAATGAAAAACCTGTGAAAAAAAATAGTTGCCAACCATCAGGTGTCCAATTGTTAGCCAGTCGTGAGTTTATGAGCCAAAGATCTTGAATGTTCTGAATAATCTCAGATTTTATTGAACATTTTTGAAAAAAAATGATTCAAAAATCGAAGAAAAATTTAATTTGAATCCTGAAAAATAATTTTCAATTTTACAAATGAACAGCAAATTACAAAATTGAAAGCCTCGGTAAAATGAAAAAACTACCTATCAAAAATTTTTGCTGTAGCTGCAGTCGTGATTTTGAGTAAAAACTTTTGCTAAAAAAGAAAAATACATCTTCCTTTTAATCCGTAAAGATCATCGTAGATAATTTTTTATGATATTTGTTTCAAAATCGCGACTTTTTCATCTCCATCAGTCAACATTTCCGGATATTTTTTAGCCTTCAAGTTCATATTTGTCTCATTAGCAATCCACGACTGTTGAAAATCCTGATTTCTGATCGCAATTTCTCTCATCGAAATCAAAACTTCTGAATTGAGATTATGAAAGTTGAAAAAAATTTATCGATGGTCAAAATGATCAGTTTTTGTGTTTTGATCCCAGATTGTGACTGTAAACCAATGAAATTCCAGAAATTTTCGAGTAAATCTTCTTTGAAAGAGTTTAAATTCCAAAATTTTTCATTATTTTTTATCGCGTGAATGTGTCGAAAAATACGTTTAAAAAGCTTGTTTTATTTTTTTTTCAAAGTTAGAATAATTCCACATTATTATGATTTTTTTTTTTTTTTGTAACTTAAAGAATAAATGGACGGAGGGGAGGAGGAAGATTGAGGTAGAATTGGGGATGGGGCGAAAAATGAAGGTAGGATTGAAAGATGAAAGAAATCGAGGTACAAATATATTCAAAGCTTTGCCCTTCTCTTTTTTGAATTTTCAGTGCACTTGACTCTACCGCCCCCCCCGGCCTCCACCCCTTTAAATTTCCAAAATTTTGATTTAGAGATACAATTTGAGTACTTCTGAGAAAAACCGTAAATTACAGGGAACTTTCATGCATACAACCAACCCTTCGTCTTCAATTAAGCTGAAAAATCAGTCTCTGAACAGAACACGTTGCCGAGACCTCAGAATCAAATTTTGATCTGCTGAAGTTGATTTTTCGATTTTTGGAGAATTTTTATAAATAGCAGAAACAGCCCACTAACTGCATTAATTTTCTACAAAAAAAAAAAGTAAATATGAAGAAAGAAAATATCTAAAAGTTGGTTTAAGATGCTCGAGTCGATCCCCAGAATCGATTGCCATCACTTTTGAGCAGATCTGGAGCCTCTGGTAGAAATTGAATGTTTCTCAAGCAATTCCAAATCGTTCTGAAAGGTGTTGTAATCAATTTTGGCTGCTGAACATTTATTCTCTGTCATCAGTTCGACATTCTGAATCGATTAGGATTAGGTGAGGTTAAGTGCAAATTCGAGTTGACGTGTTGAAAAATATTAAGTAGCAGGTTCTAGAGGTAGGTACTTTTTTACGAGTTGAAAATGTCAAATTTAAAAAATCCAAAGTTATCAATTTTTGCTACAAATTAGATAGGTATCCAGTTGAAACTTTTTCACTCTCCCTAACGTCGATCCAAAAATCGTTTTCCGCCATTTTCAAGCTGATATGGAACCTTCAGCAAAAGTTGATTTTTCTCCAGAGATTATGTTGTGATGAATTCATGAGACTGCTAAAAATTTTAATCTTATACGTATCTAAATATTGAAAATAGTTTTTTTTTTAAATTTAAAATGTCAGTTTTTGCAACATTTTTTTGTGGAGTAGGTATGAAATTTCCCATCCACAGAGTGTGATTAATTATTTTCAAGAGCTCTTTGTTTTTAAGATATTTTGAGCCAAAATTCAAAATGCTACTCATTTGCTTTTTTCCTCAATTTTTTTCATATTGAAAAATTCAATTTTTGAAAAAAAAACAAAGTCCCTACAAATAAAATGAAGAAAGTGTAAAATTTTCATCTTTGAAATGTAATTAGGTAATTACCATCCCTGCCTCAAATTCTAAGTTTCAATACTCAAGACGGAATCATGCACTTTCCAACCACACATCATCCACGTACCATCATAATATTGTGCAGGAAATTGGTCAATTCGCCTTGGTAGCATTGACGAAAAAAACACGTTGGCTGTCCGCCCCCTCTCCCCTTCGGGTTTCTGGTATCGTGGTGAGTCTTCGATCGCCGCAAAAAATCAGGAAAAATCCTTGAGTCCGCCTTTCGCCACGCCTCTTTCGGTAATTGAAACTGGTTTCGGATGTTCGTTTTACGCCTTTTTTTTTTCCAAACACAATTATCAGGGAAATTCTTCCTTTTAGTGCATACAAGCGGGTGTTTGGGCACCGGCTCCAGGCTCGTGTTACCGTTTCGGAGACTCGTGGAGTGCGCATACCTTGATCGCGAAGAGGAAGTAAACGTAAAATAGATCGTAGCCGGGCACCGGCCGCGCCATCCGCGCCATACTTTTAAAAACACTCTCTCGCGTAATAAACTTGTACCGACAAGTTTTAATGCACATGTTAAAACACTCGCATATAGCATACCTATGGACTCGTAATAAGTATACAAATATACTACACATATCTATGCTGCATGCATACAGGTGCCATATACGATTACGTAGGGTTCAAGGATGCTAAATGCCGAATATAAATCTGTATAAGCTGCCTACCGCCTGTACCACTTCATCTATCGCCGTCTCTGTCCAGCTTCACACGATCTCCACGTACGAGTCTGGTGCTGGTCGTCGCGTTTACGATACACCAACTAGCGTATTATTTTAAGTAATACGTTTAAACTTTATGGTAGTTCGTGATCTATTCAAAACAAAGTATAATTCATGGATGTTGCGGAGATATTAACAGGTACCGCGATGCAGTTTGAAATTCTCCGCATACCTAAAATTACCTGGGTACTTAACGTCCACTGAGCAATTATTTTCACTTCACCTGGTGGCTGGTGTGTAACTATAAACTAATACCTACCTGAAGCAACAAACTCTAAAAATCGCTCATAAAAAAATTCAAAAATATTTTTACTTTATTCAAAATTGCCCAAAATTTATAAAACTTGTTGTAAATTGCTGTTTTAGACTACGAATTTTGGGAAATTTTGAAAGAAACTTACAAGGGAACTACCTGAACCGGCAGAAACGAAAATGAACGAATCAAAGCTAGATCGAAAGGGGACTACTTCAGGACCCCAAATCCAAAATTTCAAGTGCTGAAGTTAATTTCTCGATTTTTGGTGAATTTTTGAAAATTGAAAAATCCAAAAAATTATCTATCAATTGAACCAAAAATAGAAAATATTGATGAAAATTGAAATTTTCTCGGGAAGTAGTTCAGATGGCGTTCCTAACTCATTTACAACTATCGAAATTCGCAAAACCTCAATTCCAGTCATTCTGGAGCCTCCAGCGATTTTTTATCATTTCTCCAGAAACTTGAAATTGCTGTGGAACGGCTAAAAATCAACTTCAGCACAAATAACTTCATTTGGGGCCTACGTGGGTTGCCTTTAACCAATTTTTGGAGTTATCGTAAAAATCAGTGTCTGCCGGTTCAGATGTGTATTTTTGCCCATTTGGAAAAAATGCCCAAATTTGAAAATGTTAAATTTTCCATCTTTTGCGATGCTACCTATCTGAAATCGAGCTCTGACCTATTTTCGACGTTCTGAATAGGTAAAACCCCCATTTTGACCGTTCTGGAGCCTCCAGCGGGTTTTTATCATTTCTCCAGAAACTTGATATAGCTCTGGAGAGGCTAAAAATCAACTTCAGCACAAATCACTTCATTTGGGGCCTATGTGGGTTGCCTTCAACCGCTTTTTGGGGTTGTCGCGAAAATAGGCGTCTGCCTGTTCACATGATTGTTTTGTCCATTGACTTGTGCAATGAATAATCAGCAAAATTTGAAAATGTTTGATTGTTTGGGCAAAATACACATATGAACCGGCAGACGCCGATTTTCGCAACAACCCTAAAAATTGGTCAAAGGCAACTCATAAAGGCCCCAAATGAAGTTATTTGTGCTGAAGTTGATTTTTAGCCGTTCCACAGCAATTTCAAGTTTCTGGAGAAATGATAAAAAATCGCTGGAGGCTCCAGAATGGTCAAAATGGGGGGTTTACCTATTCGGAACGTCGAAAATAGGTCGAAGCTCGATTTCGGATAGATAGCATTGCAAAAGAAGGAATATTTAACATTTTCAAATTTTGGAATTTTTTGCAAATGGGCATAAAATACACATCTGAACCGGCAGACGTCGATTCTTACGATAACCCCAAAAATTGGTTAAAGGCAACCCACGTAGGCCCCAAATGAAGTTATTTGTGCTGAAGTTGATTTTTAGCCGTTCCACAGCAATTTCAAGTTTCTGGAGAAATGATAAAAAATCGCTGGAGGCTCCAGAATGACTGGAATTGAGGTTTTGCGAATTTCGATAATTGTAAATGAGTTAGGGACGCCATCTGAATTACTTCCCAAGAAAATTTCAATTTTCATCAATATTTTCTATTTTTGGTTTAATTGATAGATAATTTTTTGGATTTTTCAATTTTCAAAAATTCACCAAAAATCGAGAAATCAACTTCAGCACTTGAAATTTTGGATTTGGGGTCCTGAGGTAGTCCCCTTTCAATCTAGCTTTGATTCGTTCATTTTCGTTTCTGCCGGTTCAGGTAGTTCCCTTGTTAGTGAGCTTTCAACTTCAAGACTAGGCAACTGTTCATACATGAATTTAGGATTGGTTGCCTATGTTGCTGGTTCAAGGGGTCATTCTGTGGTGGGACATCCTGTATATTTTTAAGGGTAGGGATGATTCATCGTTACAACAAAAAACAGTGAATGCACAACAAAAGTAAGAGGTCTAAGCGTCCGGAAAAATTTGATGATTTCCGGTTTTCGATCCCTCTGGAAGAGCAAATTTTCACCACTTTAACAATTTGAAAATTTTTGAAATAAAATTTGAAACGTCATTTTTTAAAATTTAAGCTAAAATTTAGATATAAAACGAAACCAAAAAACAATCAAAAACAATGAAATTTCATCGCCTTCTTTCTCGACACAAAAAATACGCCAACAAAAAAATAATATAGCAATCTATGAGACAAATGAAACTCTTAAAAGCTTTACACAAACACAAGACGCAAGTATGCATCTCCGGTGAAAAAAAATTACTCACATACGAGAACGAATAATAACAGAAAAAAAGAAGAAACGTGACCACGTTTGAATAAAGTAATTATATCGGTGAACGGGCGTTAAAAAAATCTAGAAGCCGAAAGCGATTTAAATAATAGTAATTCAGTCATACAGACTGGAGAATGTTTGAAAAGAAGATAATTAAAAATATATACGCGTATTAAAAAAAAAAAAGAAAAAAGAAGGAGAAAAAAGATCGACCACAAAACTCGACCATTGTAAATTTATAATAAATTAATTTCTGCGTGTGATTCTTATTATTGAGGCACATAAACACGCTCATACAAACGAACATAGGTAGAGGTATATACAAATAGATAATTAGTCATTACATAAAAAGTATCCATTCTATGAGAATAGCCCGTCTACAAAGGCTGGCCGAGGGTAAGTGGGGGTAGGTAAAATTAGGATGCCTATCATATATCATTTTTTATAATTTCAATCAAAACAATGTGCGACATTTTATATTTAATACGACCGAGTAAGATTCGTATTTGTAAGCAAAGCCGAAAAGAAAGTTAGCCTGCGAGGCTGTCTGGTTTATTGCGCGTTCCTCATTCCTCATTCCTCACACACGATGAATGAAAAATACATATAAGCCTAGATATATCTAAGAAGAAAAAAGGGACTCGAGAACACATCCAGTGAATAGGTCGTCGGCCAATTCAAACGAATACGGTAACGGTCGGAATGTAATTAAAAATCAGAAAAGGTTATGAAAATATTGGGTTAAAAATGACGCCGCCTCCGCCGCCTCAAACTACTCGTAGAACACCTTTCAATTTGCGCAAAACAATACCGCCGTTTGTTTGGTATCTGACCATATCTGGTATTCATACCGAAGCCGAAGAAAGGTTCCGAATACCTTATAGCCCAAGAGGTATTCGATCAACGTGACGAATCGAAACGTTAATAGTAAATTTTTACCTAGAATAATAGCACTTTGGGAAATATTAGAAAATTTTCCATCGTATTGTTTCATTTTTTTCTTCTTCCTTTCTTTCTCATTCCGTCGCTGGTGTTCGGAATCGGAATTTGTGGCGGATGAATCAGAGTCCCGAAGGGTTCATGTGGAGTTTGGGAATCTCCAGCACATGAATGGCCTTAGATTAGGTAACGAAGGAACAGTCTGGGATGAAGAGTGGATCATCTACTGTGCACGAAGGACGATCTTGTTTCAATACAAGTTCAGAATTTTCTGAAAATTGCCATTTTGCAGCTAACTAGGGAAACCTTTGAAATAACACTTTTCGATTTGAACTAATCCGAAGTAGATCGAAATAGCATGCCTTTAAAACCCCGGCCATGATTGAAATTTCGCGTAATAAAGTTCATTTTTGGATATTTGGTGCAGTATTGAAAATGTCAAAATTAAAAAAAAAACTTTTCGAACTATTTTTTATTAAATATTAATTTTTTTGAGCAAAGTGGACCAATGTGATTTGTGAATAATTTCTTTAATCTGACTCCCCAACAATGATCAACTGTTGAACACATTTTCTTCAAAATATTTCGTTTTGCATTGTGCATACCTACTTGGGCCTTCCCTATCAACTAGCGAAATTTTGGAATACAGTGGTGAGTGGTAACAATGTTTTTGGTCATTATTGCTAATTTCAAAAAATCAAAAAAATCACCGAAAAAGACATTTTTTTTACAAATTTTCATAAAAATTGAATTTTTTTATATAAAAAATTTTAATAATCAGGGCTTTTTACCTGGGCAAGCAAGCGTAACTCAAAAAAAAATTCAAAAATATCGAAAAATTGCAATAAAAACTGAAAAAATGAAAGAATTTGAGGAAAAAATAAAAGTTGATGAAAAAAGAAGCCTTCAAGCAATTTTGTAAAAAAAAAAACAGGACTTTTGTTTGGCAAACTTTGAAACAAAAGAAGGGCTTTTTGGCAAGCAAGTGCAAAAATCAATGCTTTTGGATATTTTGGCAAAAAAAAGCAAAAAATTTTTACCAATTTTGGCAAAAATTAGAACCATTTTACTATATTTTATCAGAAAACTATTTCCTGAGAATTTTTATGAAAAAAACATCATAACTTTTCGTCTACTACATAGCTAAAAATTTACAATTTTCACAAAAAATGGGATTTTTGCGACAGTTTTGGGAGAAAAGGAATTTTTTGGGCAATCTTGGCAAGAACAGGACTGTTTGACAATTTTCGCAACAATTGGCCCTTTTTGACAATTTTACCCAAAATGGACGCTTAACAATTGTGCCAAAAATGGGCAATTCTCGACTATGTTTCTAAAAATTGTCGTTTTTTGACATCCCCCCCCCCCCAAGAAAAAAAATTTTCCAAAAGTTGGCGCTTTTCAACTTGAGCAAATTTCCCAAAAAAACAGGACTTTTGTTTGGAAATTTTGAAACAAAAAGAGGATTTTTTGAACAGATAAAGCAAAAATCAATTTTTCTTGGATGTTTGGGGTAGGGCAGGGTACAAAAAATTATGGGCTTACAACTTTCGAGAATTAGCTCGCCTACAAAAAAGAAGTGCCAAAACGGGGTCCATTTTCCATCTGGCTACACAGCGTTTTCAGAGTTACAGTTACAAGGCCCTGCCTGTTGCTAAAATTGTCCAAGTCTCACTTTCTGCTAAAAAAAAGTCTCATTTCTAACCAAAAATTTGAAAAAAATAAAAAAGTCCTCCCCCCATTTTGAACAGTATCATTTTTTGGCCTATAATTTCCAAAAAGTTCTGCTTTTTGCTAAAACAGTCAGTCTTACTTTTTGTCTCGAATTTTATAAATTCTCATTTTTTCAAAAATTGGCAAAAGTTTTTTTTGCAAGAAATTTTAAAAAGTCTTACTTTTTTTCAAAAATTGTCCAAAGTCTTGTTTTTAATTCTCAGAAAGTCCTGCTTTTTGCTAAAATTGTCAAAGTCTTGCTCTTTCACAAAAATTGTAAAACATTCTCACATAATTTTAACAAAATTTCTAAACATTGTCGTTTTTTGCAGAAACTTCCAAGAATTGTCCATGTCTTGCTTATTTACCCACGAAATTGTCAAATTCCCTTAATTTCCTTAAAATAGTCAATGTCTCGTTTTATTTTGCCAAAAATTTTTTTTTTTACCGAAAGATAAAGATACAAAAATTCTTATTTTTGTTGCCAAAAATTTCCAAAAAGTCTCTCTTTTCCATCAAAAAGCTTCAGAATAATTAATCTTTTTGATATTGAAAACCAGGCGGACATTTCAATTGGTATAAATGTTCTGGGTTTTTATTATTTTTCTCAACTTTAAATAACGTTTTTCTCAAGTTTTGTACTCTTTTTTTATTCGTTTTTGGTTACTTTTTCAAGCTTTCTTAGGTAGGTACTGAAGTTATTTCTTTTCTTTTTTTAAAAAAAAAAAATTGAGCACGAGCTCGTGTTTTTTTGATTTTTAGAAAAATATTTTCAAAACACGTTTTTTTTTATAATAAGATTAAGTGCAAATTTTCAACCGCTCAATAAAATTCAGAAAGTAATCCTGAATTGACATGACCATGGCTTAGATCGACACATAGGTAATCTCAAACACTATCTTTCAAAACTGGACCATTTTTACAATATCAGGTCAAGCAGGGGTTAGAGCGAAAAGCAGCTACAATTTTATCGAAAATCTCCCCTCTTTAAAGACCCATATCTTCCCTCTGGAGGCATGTAATGAACGGTAGTCCCTCGGAATTCGATTAGAAATATGTGCAGGAAGTTTACTACAACCCTAACCTACCCAAATATTTTTTGTATTGATGGTTACCGGAATGTTCGATACTTGAAAGTCTCCCTGTGAATAATTTATGAAAGTGTAGCTCGTCGCGTTCGTATACTTAATTCGATAATACATTATCAGACAGTATAATATACTCGATAAAAAAAAACTGAAAGGGAAAAAAAAGTAAATACTCGATCTTATCTCACATTACGTAGGTATTTATTGGCGTTTAATTGGGAACGTCCGCTTCGTCGCGAGATGATTAATTTATTGAAATATTTGTAAGTTCATTGCCTGAAATTGATACGTATTATATAGTGTGAAGAAGAGAGATAGAGAAAAAAAAGCGAACCCGATTGAAAGGATAAGAAGAGACGTGTGTATAGAAGATATGCACATAAAATACGAGTTAATCTGTAAAGAATGTAATGTACCTAACTACCTATACTTTTAATTACGACCGCTTTGCGGCTTCTTTTTTGTGTTAACTTTCGGCAAGTGCGTACTTTTGTAAATATTTTATCAGTCGATCGAGTATATATTTAAGACATATCGATAAGCGAAGTTGAGCATTACGCACACTTATTTTACTCAGAAACAGTAGGCTTTTAAAAAATCTCTTGTGTCGAGGTGGCATTGGATATGGCGGTCGCAGATTTAACTTACTCTTAGTGTGTCTGTGGAACGCAGTAAGCACGTAAAGTTGAATTTATACGTTTGACTCGCCGCTGTGTGTAGACTCTATTCAGACACTACATATTATATCGACACTTTGCGATAAACAAGTTGCAAATATATGCGCATTCGCATCGTTCGAACGTGTTTTTTTTCACTACGTTAAGTTAAGGTCAAGCAAAACGTATGTAGAAATTGTTGAAAATTGTTTTGTCTTTTCTTATTATAATTCTTGGAATATAGCCTATGTATTTGGTTCAGGGAGACTTGTGATGGACGAGATGGAAAGCTGATTTTTTGGTGCACTGGTCTATTTTGACGTTCATGTACTGAAAACTGCTGAAAATCTAGTCAAAGTTTCATATCAAATTAACTGAGAACGAATGATCCTTTCCTACCTCAAAGAAGCCACAATGCCCATCAAAATTGGCATTCAAAGGCCAATTTTCGTCTACCTCGTCATAATCAAATTTGACGTCAAGAGATACGATAAATCCCTCTACAATGTGAACTTGGCTCGTCGAGTATAGGTTTATAGCTATGTATTTTCTTATCACAAACTGTACAACATATGTGTACTTCTCTCGAATCTGCATCAGCTGAGGGAGAACGTTCATCGAGAGCCTGGACCGGTACCAGCAACCGCGTCTCTTCGTAGCACGGTGCAAAGATTTGCGCTCGATCACTCGATGGCGGAATATTAATTCCCGATTTCATTACGATTCTCGATGACCTATATCCAAAGGTGTACCTGTACGGTATCGGCCGCGCGTCTCTCTCTATCCATCGCGGCGAATACGCGCGCGTACCTGATTTTATCTACACACATATACTCGAGTACCTTTATGTAGCTCTATATTGTCCAATATATTATGAACACAAGGTGTACGTACTACCTAGAGACCTGAGTGAGCAAAATACATACAAGCATACTAACTATAGGTACTAGGTGTTGGGTAGTCGTATGTACAGGTACCAGTATACGAGTATATACCGTTGATTATTTTTTACTTTATACCTCGAGGATGTGAAGAAATGCATCAACTCGTGTGCTGAAACATATGTACAAATACATATGAGGCGAGAGTTTATTATATATTTAGAGAGAGATTTTTAAAGAAAGATCTTGTAAAAGGAGGCATCCCAAATATGTAGTTGAAAAATGTCTCGGTCTGGCCAAGCACCCAACATTGAGTAGGTACTTACGACTTACGAAGTATTCAAAAATACACCAGGCAAATTTGAGAAACTGAACTTCATTTTTGAATTTTTGGCCATTTTGGAAAATTCAAAATTCAATCCTCTTCTTCATGAAAAAATCAAAATTATGATTGAATTGAGGAAGACAGCTGTCTGGTTTGTATTCTATTTTTGATTTTCAGAATCGATTGGTAGCAGCTAGTTCCGAGTTGTTTTGGAGCTTCTGTGGATTTTTTCAGTTTAGATCCCATCAATGGGTAAAAACTTCAGCTCACTAACTCAACTTCACTTATTCTCCCATTCATCTTACCCACAAAAAAATGTCAATACTTAGGTAATTGTATTTAAAAAAAAAAAAAATCACCCCATCAGAAATGTAATTTGTGGAGATTTCTGTCTCTCGTTTGATTTTATGAAGGAGAAGAGGAGGGAATGCTTTTTAAATTTCACTTTTCGTTCACAAACACGAGTAAAGTAAAATTCATCTTGGCCTCAAATTTTTACCTCAATCTATATTTTGAGAGGGAACAATCCGTTCAAAATTCCAAAATGAAAAAAATTGACAGGAGTTCTCCAAAAAAAAATCACTATTTGAAATGTCGAATATTTATTTTTAAAATTTTGGCAAATTTTTGAAAAGGTATTCACGAGATTAAAATTTGAAATCGGTGTGACTCGTGAGAACAAAATTGTGAAAAAAAATGAAAAAACAAAAATACGCTCCTATTTTTGAAAATATTACAAAAATTGTCTAATTAATTTTTTATTTTTGAATTGGTAGCACTGTTTGAGCACGAATATTTTTTTACATTTGTAATTTTGATTCTAGATGCAAAATTATTTTCTTTTTTGGAACGTTTTCTGTAGTTGACATTTTTTGTATGAGGGGGGGGGGGGGTGAAAGATCAGCTGAGAGTTTTTTGAAAATTTAAAAAAAAAAAAAGCAATTTGATCAAAAAAATACCAAAATTCGAGCTCTCGAACCGACTGGTGGTAATTTTTAGCTAAGTATATGAAGAGTGATATTCCAAAACTCGCTTTGTCCATTTTTATCAAAGTTGGGTTTTCAGTGGTACCTGGTAGATGAAGTATTAACTCACATTCCTACATCATCAACCTACCAAAATGAGGTGTTAAACTCACCTAAATAGCCAATTCACTAAAAATTTAAAAAAAAATAATGTTTCAAAACGCGCTTTGTCCATTTTCATTGAAATTTTTTTCAGCAGTATTTAGTGGATGAAATGTATACCTACACTCCTACATCATAAATCCACCCAAATAAAGTGCTAAACTCGTGTAAAAAGCCAATTTACCCGTTTAAAGGGAAACTGTTTTTCCTCTCTCCTGAAAAGTTGTGAAAATGGACAAAGCGAGTTTTGGAATATCACTCTTCAATATGTATATTTTGACGTTACTGCCGTTTTCAGATTCTCACAATCGATTTTTTTTTTACATATTTTTTATCCTTTTTCATCCTACAAAAATATGCAAAAAAAATGAAGAATCTCTACAACTTCCATGTGGCTTGTTTAAAAAGCACGTTGCCTATATCTCAGAATCAAATTTTAAACTGTCTTGGTCAATCTTTCGATTTTTGGAACCAAAATTTCAGACACTGAAAATTCATTTTTCGATTGTTAGCGAATTTTTGAAAAGTCAAATTTGGATCAAAAATAGGAAAAAATCAGAATTTTACCAAACTAACATATGAAATCTTAAATTTGGTTTATACTTCACTTTCACCCTTCTGAGTCGATTGATGATGGTTTTAAATCGTTCTGTAGCCACCAGAAAATTTTCGAATTCTCCAGTTCTCGAAAAAAAAGCTTTAAGAAACCAAATTTCAGCTTTTCTCGTTTAGGGGTTCGCAAACCTGAAGAAAATTTTTAATTTAAACTGTCACGAAAAGATTTTGAAAAAATGTGCCTGAATCGATCGAAAGAGTCACAAAGATGGTAAACATCGAATTTATGCGAGCTGAATTTCATTTTCATCTTGCGAGTATTTATAGCGCTTTTTGGGAAACTGGAGGATCCGAAAATTCCCTGGAGTCTCCAGAACATTTCAAAACCATCACTAATCGACTCGGGAGGCCAATAATAAGGTACCTACGAGTATGAACCAAAATTTCAGATTTCTAGGTCAATTTGGCAAAATGTTTTTTCCCATTTTTGACTCAAATTTGAATTTTTGAACAGCTGGTAGTGTATTTTGTGATCCTGTTTCGATTCCTCTTCATCCAGTTCGAACATTTGTTGACGAGAGCTCAAAGCTCCTAAAATTCAAAAATTTTTCAATTCCAATTTTTTTTTTTGATATTTCGAATCATTTATTTGAGGCGGGGGAGAGGGAGGATTCAAGTGGTGTCTTGATGTCTTCAGTACCTCTACCTACTTCAATTATGATCACTTCCAAAAAGATGAAAAAGCTCAATGTTCATTTTCGTCAAGTTCAGGAGTTCTCAAAATCGTAGTCCTTCACTTCAAAATAACCATATTTTTGTGAGTATCTCCTCAAAAGGGCATGTTTAGAATTGAACAACTAATATTCATACGTTACTGAAAAAATAGTATCTTAACATCTATGTGAAAAAATGTCAAACTTTGAGCTCTCATTGAAGGGGAGGGAGTGGTCAAGCATCGACTTGAAAATTTGACATTTTTTTCACATTTTGTTGAGGTCATTTGACAATAATTTCTTGTTGGTTTCCAGCAGTTTTCAAAAAAAAAAAGTTGAAAAACTACTCACCTCTAATATAGGTCTAATGAAAATTTCCAAATTTCATCAATCACATCTTTCTGACATGTAACACGAGGTACAGTCTATGGCATTTTTAGAAAACTAGGAACCCGAAGTTTCTAAATGAAGTTTCGGAGGACAAGAACAAAATGTGAATGGAATTTCAGACTTCATTTTGGAAAATAAATTTGTCTTCTTCTGTTGCCAGTTTAGAGATATACCTATCTTTTTTATGAGTGTCCACTCGAACAAAGTTTTCACTCATTTGAATAGTTGAGTCAAACAATAACAGTATGACACCTTTTGACCCAGAAAACTTGGAGCAATATCGTTCGAATACTGCTTACTGCACATAGTATAAACGGCAAGGCGACTTGAACTGGTTTATTTGTATCAGAGCCCGGAATATTAAACATATGTGTACCTTATACCTGTAATACTTATACTTAGTCTGTGTGGTAGTTTGTAAATACGTATTCTGGAATGTTATTTTGATCTGATGAATCGAACAAATGCTCATTTCCTCATCAGAGTGTGTTTGAAAAATACTTACCTACTTGTAATTTAAGGTGCTTCGAATAGTATCCTGATTCACTCTTCCACCATTCTCCAAGTGTCACATAAAGCTAAGTTCCTTCTATTGTAATTCAGTTGGAAGGTCTAAAAACAGAATAATTTGATGCAATTGCAATGATGAAGACGAATTTTACTACGTACCTATTGCAGTACGTTGTTGTCGTATTTATTATTCTTTTGTATGTACTCTCTAAATTTGAAACAGTCAATTTCACTGCTTAGCAGTCACGACATTTTGCCTTTTTAAAGCAGTAGTTTTTTTTTACTGCAAAACAGTGAAAAATTACTGAATTGGTCAGTCAAAATGATTTTTTACTGACCAATTCAGTAATTTTTCACTGTTTTGCAGTAAAACAAAACTACTGCTTTAAAAAGGCAAAATGTCGTGACTGCTAAGCAGTGAAATTGACTGTTTCAAATTTAGAGAGTACTTGTGCAAGTGTATTGAACGTATAGGTAATAGGTAATTAGGTATAGCCATAGGTATGTTTAGATTTAGGTACTCGTACTATACAAGATGCACCTTGGCCTGAAAACTTTTATCGTGCTCGAGTCGTCGTAGTCGGGAAGTTTACCAATAGTAAACAGCTATGTAGATGTGGATACTATAAACGTAAAAATGTGCCCGTTTCGTTAATTCTGCGCTGTATAAAAGAGTTTTTTTTTCTCTCTGATTACGTTCACGTAGTATAACAAGTTCTTCCACTATAAATGTAGTATACTACCGCATGTGCAGCCTGGCGACGTCTTATAGCCTATACCTCCTCTCGTAAAATATGCCTAGCTGTGCTGGATGCTGGATAGATCTCTAAGTTCATCGTATACGATACGTTGTTGTAGACGTAGTACGTTCTACTACGTACTCGTACTCGTAAAGTCAGCAGATCAGCAGACTCTCCTCCTGCGCCAGTTGCCCTGTCCATGTTCGTGTCCATATAGTCTAACGCATCGTTTGGTTGGTTACTCGTAGTTGGATTGGAGGAAGAAGAAATGTTGGACTTGGACGACTCTTCTACGTATACCAAGGACATGGTGCGCGTCTTTCAAGGACGCGAATTCTTGGCGTATTTTGGTGACGCGGCGACGCTGTGGCGGCCTTGCTCGCGTACTACGAGAATGCATTTTTTTTCTTCTGCTCATCGCTCGTTCGCTATACTCGTCCGGTCAAAGAGAGAATTTTTTTTTCGCCACTTGCGTAATGGCGGGAAATGAACGTGGATCGTGGATCGCGGAACAGGTGACATAGCGCAGCGGGTATTGCGTGAGAAAAAACTGGTTACACGGTATCGAATTGCAATGTTCATTGGTGGATCGTTGGTCACCAATGATATCTCATTAT
This sequence comes from Planococcus citri, assembly GCF_950023065.1. NCBI lineage: Eukaryota > Metazoa > Arthropoda > Insecta > Hemiptera > Pseudococcidae > Planococcus > Planococcus citri. The sequence continues at coordinate 42,010,370 of NC_088680.1, read as the reverse complement.
TTCGCGTCTGCTGCGGGTGTGTAAATGAGAGAGGATAAATAATAATAGTATAGTACGTGTGTTGCGGTATTTGCAACGTGAACCGTATTCACTTTTATTCTACATACAACCTAGCTGTAGAGATATGCAATGTACATACTTACCTACGAGTATTCTCGGAGGGATAGAAAAAGAAAAAGAATTGGAAACAAGAAGACGATTGTTTGAACTGGTTTTATTACTCTGCCTGTGCTACCTTTTTATATACTTTAAGTACATACGCGAATACTTGCGGATATCACTTATCTGCCTATAATAAATAGTAATAAACAAAAGCTAATTAAAAAATACGTCTATTTTTTTTTTTTGCAGAGTGGCCAAGTTGAATGTATACGTAACAAGTGCCCCCACGAAGAAGGATGCTATATGCTGGAAGCTGAGATGGCCGATCCTCAAGGATGCTGCAAGAAATGTAAAGGTGAGTACAAGACGAATAACATACTTTTTTTTAAGTGGCCAAAAGCACCTCCACCGTTCTTGAGGAGCCTTTTCTCCGCTCAAATTTACTGATCCATGTAGTCCGGCACATGCCAATAGGAATAATTGCACCCCCTCCCCCCGCTGATCTTCTGAGACAACTTTTCTCTTAAAGGGTAATCCGCTCAAATTTACTGATCCATGTAGTCCGCGGCACATGCCAATAGAAATAATTGCACCCCCCTCCCCCCCGCTGATCTTCTGGGACAACTTTTCTCTTAAAGGGTACAAGCAAACTTGCCAAAAAAAATGGTCTTATTAACAAAATGTCGGCCATTTTGATTAACAGGTCGGCCCAAATCGCAGATTCTCCTTTCCAACATAGGACTCTCACGAAATTTTTTGAACTGGACACAGCTAGATCAGAAAAGCATGTAAAAATTTATCACCAGACAATATTTCAAGTGCTAACGTGCATTTTTTGGTTTTTTGTGAATTTTTAAAAATTAAATTCAAGTCAAAAATGAGGGGGGAAAATCAAAATTTTACCAAATTGGCCTAAGAAGCTAAAATTTGGATGAATTTCAGATTTCAAACTCCATTTTGATGAAATTTTGTCAAGTTCCAAAAATCTGCTGGAGGCTGTAGGAATTTTCAAAAATTCGCTGGAGGCTCCAAAATGACTTAAACTCACCAGCAGTCGACATGATAGCGTGTTTAAATTGGAGTGCAGGGTGAATTTTGGATTTCCAACTTAATTTGATGAAATGTGGAAATTTCACGTTTCAAAAATCTGCTGGAAGCTCCAAAACTGCTCAAAATAGTTTGAAACCGTTTCCAATCAATTTGGCAGGTCAAAAATAGGGCGTATTTCAAATTTCAGCTTTCTAAGTGAATTTGATTAAATTTTGATTTTTTTTTCATTTTTGGCTTGATTTCAATTGATTTTTAAAAATTCACCAAAAATCAAAAAATGCATTTTGGCACTTGAAATTTTTGCTGATGATGAATTTATGCATGCTCTTTTGATGTACTTACTTTGTCCAGTTCAAATTGGTGTTGAACCTTTTTGATGGGGGGAAAAAGTGACCTTAAGAAAGATGTGGTGAATGGAATTTGAGATTTTTTATTGCATTATATGATCTCAATTGAAATTAGTAAGAGGCGATTTTTTTTTTTACTAGTAACTGGCAACTGCTAAAATACTTGAAAAGTAGGGCCAACTTGGAATTTTTCACCATCAACTTTCTGAGAAAAATTTTTTGTACCTGAATTTGAAAAAAAAATCGAAACTAAACTAGAGGAGAAAATTTCACATCCTAACCCCTCCCCCTCCCCATTTCTTGAAGATTTTGGAGAATTTTACCAACATTTTTTGAAAAATGACCAACGTTGCATTGTGAACATGGTTGATGAATTTTTGTAATGTTCAACGTTTACAGAATTTGGCTTCACAGGGCTCCACAGAGTGTCCAGAAAACGAGACGACAAAGTAAAACATTTTATTTTCGATCACGAAACAAAGGTGCAATAAGGGAATATTCTTGAGAAGTACTTTCTCGTTGAGGATTTTTTTTGGGAAATTTTACCTCAAAACCAAAGCTTAAAAAACATGACAAAACAAAATCATGGACTGCATGTGAAAAGTTCAATGCTCTTCAATTAGATAAATTTTTCTCCATTTTTTTTTTCGAATTCTTTACTTATAGTTTTTCTCGAAAATTGAATGCCTAAAAGACGAGAAAAAATCTATTCTAGTCGTATTTTGATGGGTCAAAAGACTCTACAAAAAATCGAGCTGATAAAACATGAAATTTTTACTTGGAGAGTAGTTCCTTTTTTTCTAGAAAGCATTTCAATTTTTTTAATTTTTTTTTTCGTTCTCAAAAAATTGAAAACTTAATAAAACTCAGCAGTCAGCATATATACTTATTCTGATGAGCAGTTCTGCTAGATTTGGGTGGTTCAAAAAGTAATTTGTGTAAGTTCTGCGCAGAAAAGTGAAGGCAGTTCAACTTTCTGGAAACTTCTGTTTTCAAAAAAATGCCAAAAAATTGGTCCAAAAACAAAAATACATACGTATGATTCTGAACTGGCACTCGCCGATTTTGGAAAAATAATATCTATACTTACATGTTAAAGTAAGTATAGTAACTTTTTCTTGGTAAAGTGGGATTCCCGAAAATCCCCTGGAGACTCCAGAACGTCTTGAAACCACCTCCAGTCGACTTAGCATGTTAAAAAATTAGAGTATTGAATAAATTGTAGCTTTTCAACTTCATTTGATAAAATTTTGTGAGAAATTTCAACTTTCAAAAATTTGTCGGAGACTCCAGAACTGCTCAAATCATTTTGAATCCGTTTTCAATCGATTTGGTGGGTTGAAAATTTTTAGTTTTCTAAATTTAGTCCAATTTTGATTTTTTTTACATTTTTGTTACATTTTTGGCTGAAATCAGATTTTTTTAATTCACTAAAAATCGAAAAATCAACTTGAGCACCTGAAACTTTGATTTGGTGAAATATTACCTATACGTATTGCTTGGCTCTCTCAGTCTAGCTTTATCCAGTTCAAGACTTTTTTTTGCCGATTTCAATACTTCCCTAAAAACTAAGCTATTTTCAAATTTTCAGTCATCGAAGTTGATTTTTAGATTTTTATCGACTTTTTGAAAGCTTTTGTAACATTGATCAACAAAACCCATTTCCGGTTCTAGTAATTTTACATGCTCACTAATTATTTTTCGTATTAGGTTAGGAGAAGGAGGGAGCATGTATTTTTATAAAATAGCAAAAATTCCCAAGTAGAATGAGGTGATTCAAAATTGAAAAAAAAAATGAAAAAACTCGAATACATTTTTGGTTTTTAAATAGGTTTCAGTATGTTAAAAAAAAGTCAAAAAAATATTGAATGATGGATGCAAGAGAAGACGTCTACATTTTCCCCAAAAAAATATTCATCAAAAGTCTCATGTATGAGTATTTCGAATGAATGACGTATCAAGTGTGTTAAAAATAAATTCAAAAATTCCCCCAAAAGTTATTCAAGTGCCTATATCTAGGTACATATAATAAGAGGCTCATTTTCATCTTCAGTTGAAAAATTCCTGAGTGAGTACTTAGCTAATTTTTGCAACTCATTAGGTAGTCATTACGTAACATTGTGTGGGAATATTTGCATAAATTATCGCGACTTATTGGCGAAAATAAATTAATGAAATATCAAATACATTTAGACTAAAAATAAAATACCCGGAATCGTGATTAATTTTAATTAGCATCATCCGTATTCGGGAAAAAGTTAAAGCAATAAGAAAAAATAAACATCGCGATTGCACACACATGCGTGAAAAAAACCACAATGAATAATGTTTTATCGCTTGGTACATTTTTAAATGGGCAAAAAAATGCCCGACACGAACCGATATACTTATACTCGATCGTTAATGGGAATTTAAACTTTATACCCTACTGTTGGCGATATTAATTTTATTATGTAACGAGAGAACAGAGCGAAAAAATAAAGAGAGAAAACGGTTAGTAATACGCGAAGAGAAAAGTTCACTCTATGATGGTCTCTCTCGATTCACTGGTACCCTCCCCCCTCACCAGGTCCTTCTCGTCTGGCTTTCCTGAAACAGTAAGGGAAATGTGAAAGAGCAATTGACGCGTAATTTAAGATGGAAAAAAAAGGAGAAGTTATATTCAACGTTACAAAAGCGTGTTTACCGTTGGTATTTCTTTTTCCTGTTTTTTTTTTTCGCTTTTTTTCCATACTCGTTCTCGTTCATTTTCTGTCGTTTTCTCAATCGATTCAGGATGCTTGGGTAAATATTTTGCGAGTAAATATTGTTCATAGAGTAAATAGAATGTACGGAGAGGAAAATTCTAGATCTAGGTACGATTGTAAGAGTCCCAAGGTGAAATGTTTGAACGTGAAGTATGTTAAGATGAAATATAAAAATAGTTGTAGTAAATATCGAGTTATTTTAAATGAAGAGGAAGAAAGTAAAAACAAAACAAAAACAAAAAGTAGAACAGCTGATTTTTTTCAATTCTTGTTTTGTTTTGATATAATTTTACCGATGTTTTGATGTTCTTTTTCCTTTTCAAATCAACCTTTTCTAGTTGTATTACCTTCTTAAAATCGTACATTGCAAAATTTTTCATCTTTCTGAATAAAAATATCCTTTTTTTTTAAAATACTTAATTCAAATTTAATTATTTTCACATAATTGGGCTACATTATAGATCCATTTTTATTAGACATTGCAAAATTGAGAAGGTACTCGTAGTTTTCAACAACTTGCTCCTTCAAATATTCAGAGTAGGCAAATCTATTTGCATTAAAACAGTTGCTGATTCTGGTCAATTTGAATTTTCAATTTTTTTTTATATTCAACCATACTTTGAAGTAGGTATACTTTGTGCTTTTCAAAACTGTTATTTTTCAAAAACATTTTTTTTTGTTTTTTGTTTTTCCTTGACTCGGACCCTTTTTTGACTTTTTTGTGGAGAAAAATGTTCATGCAAAAAATGAAGAATGATTGAAAGGAATAATTTTATTATTATTTTTTTGTTTCCTAATGTTGATAATTTTTATTTAATCTTGCAGGATGCTGGTACCAGGGAAAATTTTACGAAAGTGGTACCGAATGGACGGACGAGAGTGATCCTTGTTTAACGATGACCTGCAAAGCTGGCGTAGTCACTGAATCAACCATACAGTGTTATACTCCTTGCCACAGTCCTGTGGCTCCGAGGAGAGGCGAATGTTGTCCTAGCTGCTTAGGTGAGTTTGAAGTTGATTTTTTCCATCATATTTTATATCATCCATGTGTGAATTTCAAGCCCTAAATTTTTATTTTTGACGAATTTTCAAAAAATATTTGGTTCATTTTTGATCATTGAAAAAAATAAAAAAATATTATGATTTAACCCTATTGAGGTATAATGCTGAAACTAGTTTTATACCCTGTTTTTGATCTTCAAAAGTCTTTGGCTGGTGGTGAATTTGGACCATTCTGAAGCCTCCAATGAATTTTTTAAAATTGCAGTTTTCGAAAAAAAAAGTACCCACCTACGATTTTGAAATTAGATGCGCGAATTTAAAAAAATTATCATCTAAATTAGGCTACCTATTTGAAGAAATTAGAAGAACGAATAATCTGACGAAAGAAACAATTTCATCCCCTCTTCTCTACTTCAAAAAATTCAAAATGAGATTCCAACCCTCTCTACCCGGAATTTGCTGAAATAGGTTCAGATCAAATTTCAAATTGTCAAAGGTGATTTTTACTCGTTCTGGAGAAATTTCAAATTTCCGGAGAGAATCGATTTCGAGCTGAAAATTTTTCAGATTGGCTGTTGCTGATTATTGTTTTGAAAACTTTCAAAAAATTGTCAAAAATTGAAAAATGAGCTGAGATGACTGTACATTGTACATTTGGGAAGAGAATTCACTTAAATGGAAGATATTTTAAGAAGCAAAAAAAATTGAAGTGAGCAACGCTAGATCGAATTTTTAAAAATCAAATGTGGGCTAAAAAAAAAGAAAAAAAATCAAAATTTGATTAAATTTACCTAGAAAGCTGAAATGTGATAATATGTATACCCTATTTTCGTCTCACCAAATCGATTGGAAATTGTTTTAAGTCCTTTTGAGAAATTCTGAAGCCTCCAGCAGATTTTTGGAAACTAAAATTTTCACAAAATTTTACCCAACTAAATAAGTTGGGAAACTTAAATTCATATCAAACTTTATTTTCAATTTTCTGAATCTATTACTCATGGCTTTAAGCTGTTTTAGAGCTTCCAGCAACAATTTTGGAAATTCCAGTTTTTAAAAAAATTCCATTAAATCTGTGCACATCAATTTAGCACTTCTAAACGCAGTTGGTGTTTATTCGTGACCCACTTTGGCTGATTACTCACCATTTTGTCAAAATCGGTATTATTAAATTTTTTTTTTTTTGAAAATCCAATCTCCGATTTCTAAAATTTGGCTAGAGGCTCCAGATCGACATTAAAACCACTTCCCAAATCTTGTTGGGTAAAAATTTGTGAAAATTTCGACGTTTAAAAATCTGCTGAAAGCTCCAAAATTGCTCAAAATTATTCAAAACTATTCTCAATTGATTTTGAGAGTCAAAAAAATATAGAAGCTTTTTACTTAATTTCAGCTTCTGAGTCATTTCAGAAAAATTTGATTTTTTCCCATTTTTAGCCCTATTTGATTTTCAAAAATCTACCAAAAATTGAAAAATGCATTTTGGCTCTTGAAATTTTGGCTGGTGGGATATTTTTTTTGCTATTTCGATCTTGCTTAGTCCAGTTCAAAAAATTTTTCACCAGTATATCTCCCTTTTTAGTCTCTTTAAGGTACGAAATTTTCTCAACTCGAGTGGTGAATTTCTCGAGATGACCTTCAATTTTTCGTTGGAAGCAATATGAAAAACTTTTGGAGCCATTTTCGTTCAAAAACTGCTCTGGAAGAGTTGGAATTAAAAAGGATGCATGACTGTTAATACCTTTTATTTTAATGTATTTTTCAAAAATTGAGTAACAAAAATTATTTCTTGATGAGTATCAAGATCACCCTTAAATACCCTCCCATTACTCACCCATTACGTCATCATTATCGAAAAAAAATTAATGAAAAGGATGTTTTAAAAATGATTTGGCACATCCTGTGTCGACGTACGCTAGTATATTACGAACTCGACGACGAGATAATTAATTTAATCGGCTTCGCGTAAAGGTGCCTATTTTCTGAATCAGTATAATGGCTATACATTATAGTCATAGTCTATGATTGAAACTAGAGTGTATGTGCCTTGAAAGCCCGAAGGTGCGTTTGAAGATGAAGCGAACAACAACGACGTTCCCACGCTGCAGATGACGACAATGACGCGTTGTCCTTTCGCATAGGTACACTGTACAGTGTACAATTTACACTTAATATTAATTAGTGATACGATAATAGAATAAAAGAGTAAGCCGGTTCGAGATGAGGCAAAGTGAAGGGATTTTGAGGAATTTCGAGGCATGTGATATGGTCTTAAATTTCGATAGATGGGAGGTAGGTTGTATGTAGTAGGTGCAAACAGAGCGGCTTGTTTGGTACTTAGGTAAAAGAGGAGACCAACTACTGTGAGATGCAATTCGAAGCTGGAACGAATTTTAAAATAAACTCGTCGTCGGAATGAAAAAAAATATGTGTAATCATTGAAATGGTACCCGGCTATTTATTCGTAATAAGACGATGGTGTATTGTGACCAACATATATGAGGGTACAACCAGAGACTAGATCAATGTTCAAGAAATCCCCGTGGTAATTTATATCAATTTTTTTGCCTACAGGGTGTCGAATAAATGGACAGAATTTTTCCTCGAATAGAAGTCTTACGCTGTTGGAGGATCCTTGTCTGAAATGCTCGTGTCATGCTGGAAAAATGAAGTGCTCGAAGAAAGCGTGTCCTGTATTGCAATGCCCTCCGAGTAGTGTGGTCCATAAAGTGGGCGAGTGTTGTCCTCGATGTAATGGTGAGTTGAATTTACAAGATTTTTATTATTATGGAGGAATTGAGCTTATTTTTATGGTTCATTTAATTTCTCCTCACTGTTCAAGTTTGATATGTTGATATTAATGGGAAGTGAATTTACAGGTACCAGGAAAGTATTCGACCCTCCGAGAGGAAACTGTTTGCTGGGCAAATCGATACGTTTAGCTGGAAAAACCGAAAGACAAGACGATTGCACGTATTGTTCTTGTGTAAATTCTACGTCAATTTGTCGTCGTGAAACTTGCCCTCCTATCGACTGCCCTCCAGAAAAACAAATATACCCCAATGATGGTAAATGCTGCCCTCGATGTCCGTCCAGTTACGAGAATAGAACCATTTGTAACGTAGGCGAGAAAATTTATCAAGTAAGTAGCTTCGAATGTCAGAGAATTTTGTCCTTTATCATTTTTTTTTTTCAATGAAATTTTTCTCATTTCTGATTTGATTTGTAGGATGGTGAAACGTGGCAAGCAAATGAATGCAAATCGTGTATGTGTAATCGTGGCCAAATCAAATGTATTGTCGAAGTATGCTCGCAATCGATAAACATGCCTTGTCCTCCAAATATGAAATACCACAAAGATCCAGGAGCTTGTTGTCCAAAATGTGTGGAAGAAGACGCTGTTTGTACGGTGTTTGGTGATCCGCATTATAAGACTTTCGACGGAAAGTTTTACAGCTTTCAAGGATCTTGTAAATATCAACTTACCGGAGACTGTGTCGGACAAACGTTTAGTATACGAGTTACCAACGATGCCAGAGCCACGAAGACGTCGTCTTGGACTAGGACTATATCGATTAGGGTGAGTATGAGCATAAGTCTTTTTAAGAAAATCAACAGGGTCGTCCGTCTGTCCATCAGGCCTCTACGGTCATTGATCCATCAGTAAGGTTTCTCAAGATTGTCTGTCTGCCTTTCTGGCTGCCCTCTCGAGGTCATTGATCCGTCTGTCTGGCTCTCAAACCTGTCTGCCTTTCTGTCTAGCCTCTTAAAATCATGGAGTCCTCAGTATGATTCCTAAGGTCAGCTGTTTGTCCGTCTATCTGGCCTCTCGAGGTCGTCTGTCAGCCTGTCTGACCTATTAAGGTCATTGACCCGTCAATATGACTTTATAAAATCGTCTAGACAACCTCTTAAGGTCATCGACCCGTCTGTCTGGCATCTTGAGGTCATTGACCCGAGTGTCTGGACTCTCAACGTTGTCTGTCCCACTGTCTGGACTATCAAGGTCAATGACCTATCCGTATGACCCATCTGTCTGGTCTCTAAATGTAACTAACCTACTGGTCCAGCCTCTCCAGGTTGTCTGTTTACCTGTCTGGCCTCTTAAGGTCGTTGACCCGTCAATATGACTTTATAAAATCGTCTGGATAACATCTTGAGGTCATAAACCCGCCTGTCTGGCCTCCAAAGGTCATTGACCTGTGTGGCTAACTTCCTAAGGTCGTTTGTCTGTCTGTCTGGTCGGCCTCTCGAGGTCATTGACTCGCCTGTCTGGTATCTCATGGTCATTAAGCCACCTGTCTAACCTCTTAAAGTTATCTGTCCTAAAGGGCATTGACCTTTGTGTCTAGCTTCCTAAGGTCGTTTGTTTGTCTGTCTGTGTGGCCTCTTTAGGCCATTGACCCGCGTGTCTCGTGTCTGGACTCTCAAAGTTGTCTGTCTGCCTGTCCAGACTTTCAAGGTCAATGACCCACCCGTATGACCCATCTTTCTGGTCTCTCAATGTCACTAATAACTTACCGGTCCAGCTTCTCAAGGTTGCCTGTCTACCTGTCTCGCCTCTTAAGGACATTGACCTATTTATCTGGCTTCCCAAAGTCGTTTTTCTGTCGGCCTGTCTAGTCTATTGAGGTCATTGACCTGTGTGTCTGGACTGTGAAGGTCACTGACCTACCTGTCTAGCTTCCCAAAATCGTTTTTCTGTCGGCCTGTCTAGTCTATTGAGGTCATTGACCTGTGTGTCTGGACTTTAATGGTCACTGATCTACCTGTCTGGTTTCCCAAGGTTGTCTGCCAGCCATTTTTTTTATACGAGACTGAACTACCCAAAATGAGAGGGGGTTGGAAATTTTTGAGGGAGAGGAGGGGGTAATTTAGAGTAATTTCAGGCACAGAAATTAAACATTTTCATCCATTGCATTTTTTTTTTTTTTTTTGGACTTTGAAATGTCCAATGTTGTGGATAAATTAACGTTTCAAAAAATTGCATCCTTGCGCCCCCCCCCCTATTATTTCTTTTCACAAATTCTATAAATTTTCCAAGTCCCCTTTCCAAAAAAAAAAAAAAAAAAAAAAAAAAACACACAGTTTCTTAATAAGATGAGAAATTTTTTGAAACAATTTTCATTTAATAGGTACTTAATGCATCTGGGTAATTACTTGATGAATTTCGTCTGTGAAATCACAATTTTTGGATCATCTTCCCCTTCCAGAGATAGGAAAATATTGAATTTTAGGGCATAAATAGGATCATAATATTTGTATTACTCCGTTTAGAGTAAGATCGAATCAAAAAAAAATTAAATTAAATTAAAGATGGTTTCAAATCAAAATTAAACTTTTAGGTGAGTTTTGTCCAATTTGGTGAGAATGCAGATTTCACTATTTTACCCTTAAAGGCTTTATAGCTTATGCCTTTTTTTGACTTCCAAAATCGATTTGTGGAAGTTTCGACCTATTCTGTAACCTCCAACTGTCAAGATTCCAGTCTTTTTTTCCTTCCTATATATCATATTTTACATATACCAATGTTACCTGATTCTTATACGAAAAAATTACTTATTAGGCATAAAAAATCTAATGAAATCATTTCCTCTTTTTTACAGATGGGAAAAATGAAAGTAAATCTGGGAGATAGAATGCGAGTAAAAGTAAACGGCGAACGAGTAGCAGTTCCTTATCGGCGAGAAAACTTTGCCACAGTGACTCGAACCTCGGATAGCGTTTTAGTAGAAACGCATCTTGGAGTCAAAGTCATCTGGGACGGAAATAGCTTTCTAGAGGTGTCAGTTCCAGCTTCCTATAAAAGTAAATCCTCTTACAATTTCAATTCTTTTTGTATTAAAAATTACGTACCTACCTAATGAAGAAACTTTTAAATTAATTTCAAATTTTTCAATCGTCAGATAAACTATGTGGATTATGCGGTAATTATAATTCATCACCTAGAGACGATTTTACCACCAGAGACGGTCGTGTGGTATTTGACCCACTGGTATTCGCCAGCTCGTGGCAAGTTGGAGGCCGAAAAGCTTGCCAGAGAGCAGAAACTCGTCGAAGACTCGGATGTCATAACGCTCCTCATAAAAAAATGAGGGACAGATTATGCAAACCGATCAGAAGTGATACGTTTTCCGCCTGCCATGAAAAGCTCAACGCTGAAGTGTATTTCAAGTGAGTACATTACACATTTTCTTCTCTCTTATCATCTTATCCATTTGTTTCATCATAACGAATTATAATTTCGATTGATCTATTTTTTAGATCGTGTCTGGAAGACATGTGCGAATGTCCTGGTAAAAAGTGCTATTGCGATTCGTTAACAGCTTATGCTCACGAATGCCAGCGTTTAGGCATTTTACTGCCTGACTGGAGGATGTTGACTGGTTGCTCGGTGAACGGTTCAAGGTTTTATTAAGACGATATCAAAGTGTTTTACTCCTCGCATTTAAAACTAGTCAGTGGATCTTGTCTGTTGGTATTTTGTAAGTATGAAAAATAATTACTCAATTCGTCTATTTGCAAAAAAAAAAAAAAAAAAATAGTATTTTACTAACGATAAATTTTTATTTGAATTTCAGATTATTTTAGAAGAAGATTCCACAAAACATTATACAAAAGAAAAAATGTGCTTAAACGTATTATTAACTTTGCCATGTGTACCCAGAGTCCAGTGTTTTTATTATTTTTAAAGTTGTTAAGTTGTTTTTATTATTTTACTTTTTTGCAATTTGTGAAGCAAATAGACTTTACAGTATTTTAATTATTTATTCAGCATTACTGCGTAATAAGAGTTTTATCGTGTATTTCCCTCGTCCCTTTCCCTCCTATAATTTGAGATTGATTTCTCTCATTGCTCTCTTTTCCATCTGTTCCTATAACTTTATCTTTCTTTCTTCCTTGCTTCCTTCCTTCTTTCATTTTTTTTTTTTTTTTACCTATTTTCTCATTTGATTCTCGCTCTCTGTCTGTCATGTTTTTTTTCTCTCTCTCTCTTTCTCTCTTTCTGTCTTTTTCTCACTATTATAGCTTTATTTTTTTGTAATTGTTATTTTACGTTTTTATACGGCCCTACAAAGTTCGTGCTATAAGATTATTTATTTATTTATTTATTCGTTCTTAATTTGTTCCTTTTCGTTGATTGTGATATTATGGATTACATTTATTTTTATTTATTTTTTTTCTCTACTAAGTTTTAAGCTGTATTAAAATCTTTTTTATTTGTAATTGTTTTACCAGCCGATTTACAAAATCGGCAAGCTTATACTTAGAGATAATTTGTTATACAAATTAGAGAAAAAACGAAATGTGTAAAATAAAATCTCAGGAATTTCAGCGAAATTTTCTATCATTTTGAAAAATAATTTGATGATTTGAAATAAATTCCTTTTTCGTGGTTTTTTTACTGATTTAATATTTCCGAAAAAAAAAAGGTGAAACAATTTGTACTTAGTAAAGTTACTTACTCTCAACTCTCTTCTCTTGTTAGAAAAGAAAACATTAATGCTGAGAGAGCAAATATTTGTCGCTAAAAAAATAAATAAATAGGTACATGATGAAATAGTGCTGTTTATTTTCCATCGAATTGATACCTAATTAACAAACCAAATCTAAAATCTCTTTTAGGAAGTGTAATAATCTGGCAATTATAAAAACCCTAAATTAAAAAAAAAAATGATTTTAAAAAAAGTGATCAATTTTTCAAAGAACATTTTTTTACATTTTTTATTCGTTTTTAAATTATTAAGTTCATAAAACGCAGAAGAAAATGAATAATTTTTTTCCAAATTAAATCATCAAGTAAAGAATCGTCTACTTTCTCTACTTTTAATTTTTTCAATTTTCAAAAAAATGTATTGTTTGAAAAAAATTCTTTCAACAAAATCGACATTTAAAAATAAAATAAAATGTTGAACTGAAAAAAAAAACTTTGTAAAAAATTCCAGCAAAAAATCTTTATTTTTGGAACAAAAAGAATTTGTTCTCTTCTTTAACTGCTGTTTCACTTTTCATATCATAGATGGCGCTGAAGTCGTGTTTCAAGGTTTCAAGAACAAAGTTTCCGTTTTATTTCGACAGGTGGCGCTATGCACAGGGAATTCATTACAATACTAATGGTTAATTTTGCGATTTTTGAATATCTACCTATTTCAGGAAGAAATAAGGTTGGGGGGGGGGGGATTAAGCAATAATTTTTGTAGATTTCGAAGTTTTCCATTTTCATGAATTTTAAATACTTAATCATTTTCTCATCACGTTTGAAATGCAAATTAATGGAATAAAAGATCAAGTGGGTGTTCACTGATACAGAATATTCAACAGAATCAGACGACCAGATAGCGCCCCCCCCGCGGTTCAAAACTTCGTTATTTTTGCGGTTTATTAAATATTTTGAGATGAGGTCGTCATTTTGAAATCTTCACTTTTTAGAATTCATTTATTTGAGTTTGTTATTTTAATAATAACTAACATCATATTTTTTCTTGCAAGGATTTTCAATTTTTTAAATCCTAAATTTCGCATTTCGTGCCGTTTGAAAGTTTTAAAATGAAAGAACCAAATTTTCAACGGTTTATTCATAACACAAGAACAACAAAATTAATTAAAAATCAATAAGCATATAAGAAAACAATGCAAAACAACGAAAAAAATTAAATAAAAATAGATATTTACTAATTACGTCTAATTGTTCATTATTTGGAGGTAGTATCGAGGAATGTTTTAGTTACGTACAATCTTTTTACCACGAGTCGAACCAGAAAACATCAAAAAATATACCTTCGATGAGATATCCATAATCTCACCCGTCGTCCCTCCACTCTAAAACAATTTCCTAATAATGTCATAATGTGTCTCAAAATTTCCCCCCTCCCTTCACTCCTCCTCTCAACACTTGGACCTAAAACCGACAAAACAGCAATGCTGATGCCACATTTTGGAGGTCCTCTCTGTAAAAATCGTTCAAATTTTGCTTTTTAAATGAAAAACAACTGTTTCAGCCACTTCCCTTAATCAAAGGTTCAGGTAATATCCAATAATTTCGTAGATATATTTCACTCGAAAATAAAGTACTCGAATCAAAATAAAAAAATGCAAACAGATAAATTTTGGAAAATAACGTAGGAACTCGTCGAATAAAATTTAAACATCTAACTTAAACGAGGAAAAAAAATTACCCTATTTCAACAAGTCAAACGAAAAGGAAGCATGTAAAAAAAAAGAGAAAAAGAAAAAAACTAGGTGAAACCTTCGCATTGTCGCATGAATTTCCTGCATCCGATTATTGAAAAGGGTTACGTACAAAAGTAGGTTAAAATACGAAATACCTACACGTATACATACGTCTTGTGAAGGAATTTTATTCGCTGTCAGGCTACCCTTCTATCTCACCCAGCCTTTGTGTGGTCTCTTGATAGTAACATTTGCAGAATACTAAATGGTTCTCTTTTATGAATTCCACATAACTTTGTTATAAAATGAAAACAAACCTGGATGGACGGTTGTAAAATTGTACCCAGAAAAAAATGCATTTCTCTACACATAATAAAACTGTAAAAACACGAAAAAAAAAATTAAAAATAAACTTAACGTAGTAAAAATGATATGTACCAGTGATATGTAAATTTTTCCTTAAAAATTCTAACATAATAATATAAAAAAACACGAAAAAAAAAATCCGTACAAAAGCTACTCAAACTACTCCAGCTCGTTATAGAATCCAAACATTCCTCACTTATAGCTTAGTTTTTATGGTAATGAAACGGGGGAAAAAAATTTCTTACTTACAGGTTAAAAAATAAAATAACTTATTGCTTTGAGATCTAAACTTAGAATCTATAACAAAAAATTCTTAGATAAAAATTCGTAACAAAAATTTGACTATATAAATTTACACACTTTAAATTTCATTAAACAAAACAAATCCGTCAATTTCGCTAAGTAGTTTTTTTTTATGTACAAAGAGATGAAAACGTTCAACTATTTTTTTTTTTTTTTGTGCTCGACTTGAAAACGTTTTTACGCGTTAAAAAAATTCAATTTCCAATTAACTAAATTATACAGGTACGTGACAAAATTAGGAAATCGTCACTTGTAATACTGATTTTAAAAAAAAAGAAAAAGAGAAACAAGAAACAAGAAAACAGGAGAATAAAATATTACAATTTTTTTTAGGTACTTAAATAGAGATTCAGAATGCATATTTGTAAATTAATATCACAAAACTGTTTCATAGTTCAATATGATATGTATAGAACATTTTTTTCATTAAAATATTTATCACATTTTCCCATTAAAATCGTAATGATATGTATGAGTGATTACTTGAATGATATGTTATGGTTGCGATGTAAATAAATAAAATATTTTAGATTTTAAAAAATACACATGTACATAATAATAAAGAATAAAATGATGAAGCTAACTGATGGCGAGTTTTTCCTTTCTTTTTTGGTTTTTGAATTTGATGAGAGTTTTCAAAAAGGTGTTTCGAGGTGAGAGGAATGCAATGGCGGAGGTTGGTTGAGCAATGATGTTACATGAAAAATACAAAAAATTGATATGTGGACTTGTTCCTTTACTTGATATGTAAATATTCCGATATTGGTTCATTTCAACTCCAAAATATATGTAGATAATCAATCAATAATAATCACAAACGATAAATAGAAAAAACGACAAATAAATTGGTAGGTATATCTATAGTAAAACTAACAAAACAAAAAAAAACTAGAAAAAAACAAATAGAAAATTACATGACTGCTTCGACAATTTTTTCTACTTTTACACAGCAATGGCTAAAGCTAAAATACTAAAAGAAAATATTCTAACAGACAGAAAAGTCAAAAAAAAAAAAAAAAAAAAAATGAAAGAGCATCCAAAAGGCAAAATTACGAGTACATCCTCATCAGGCCAAAATTTAGGTGCTGAATTTCAGTTTTTAAATTTTAAAGATTTTTTTTTGAAAATTTAAAGGTTGATTTTTTATTGAAGAAATCAGATCTTTTCAATTTCGAGTAAAAATGAGCAACTGTAGAATTAATCAAGAGTGATGATCTTGCGACGTATCAAAATGAGTTGAAATTTCGCGAGAAATCCAAAATTGCGACGAAAATGCATTTTGAGTAGTTTGGAAGAATTTTTAGGCTTTAGCCTAAAATTGTGACAATGAGAAAATCTAAAATTTCTGTTGAAATATTTGGTCTCAAAAGAATGGTCTAAATTTTTCTCAAACTAAATCTTCAGCTATGCATATCTGTAAACACTACAAATGCTCTAGAGATCTGAAAATACAACTAAACCATACTACTATCCCCACCTCATCTTCAGTTAAATATCTAGGCCTTACTTTTGATAATAATCTCACATGGCGAACTCACATCGATGAAATTAGAAAAAAGTGCTTCAAAAAAATCAACTTACTTAAAAAACTCTCTCACACTCATTTTGGCTCTGACCGTCATACGTTACTAAAACTATATCACGCAATCATTAGACCTATACTTGATTATGGATGTTCAATTTTTTTACACGCCCCCTCCTCCACCCTTGATAAACTGAACACAATTCAAAATACAAGTGTGAGAATAGCTACAGGTGCTTTTAGATCTACTCCCACTCCCAGTCTTCTAAATGATGCTTTTGAATGTCCTTTAAACATTCGTAGACATTATATCTCTGCTCTATCCTTCCTAAACATCAAAGCCAACCCAAACTTTAACATTAACTTACAATATTATACTAATATGCAATCTACCCCAACGAACTTTGGTAATTTTCTTAATGATATTGACTCTAACAACATCAATATCCTACATTTCCCAATTAATCTACTACCACCCTGGCAAAATTACAACCCTACTATTGACCTCTCCCTCACAGAATTTAATAAAAAACAAACAAATCCAATAATCTTCAAAAAACATTTTCTCTGTCTTTTAAACAAATATGAAAAATTTAATCAAATATACACAGACGGTTCAAAATCAAATCAATTTGTAGGTTGTGCTTTCACTCAAAAGGACTCCACCACTCCTATTGCTCTGCCTTCTCAATGCACCATTCTAACTGCCGAATTGTATGCGATAAAATATGCTATTTTATACACTACGGATTTCTTACAAAATGAAACTGTCATCTTCTCAGACTCACTCTCTGCAATCCTATCTATAAAAAATTATAAATCAAAAAACTCCCATCCCATCTCTCAAGAAATTGTAAATCTTCTTCAGTCTACTCCTCAGCTTCAAAATTTAGTGTTATGTTGGATTCCTTCACACTCCCAAATAGAAGGTAATGAAATTACTGACAAAATTGCTAAACAGGCTTTCAAAAATCTACCTATGGCAAACATACCAGTTCCCCTCTCTGACTTAAAATTACATGCAAAAAAGATCATGTTTGATGAGTTTCACTCCTACTGGTCCCAAATTCCTAACACAAATAAATTAAAAAGTATTAAAAACACTATATCATTCTGGAAAACATCTGAACAACCAAATCGTCGTTCAGAAGTAATACTAACACGCCTTCGAACTGGACACTCCTTACTTACCCATCAATACCTATTCCTAAAACAACCTCCTCCTATGTGCTCCACTTGCAATGTTCCTCTAAATGTTCCCCACATACTCATACACTGTCCCATTTTCCATCAAGCTCGCTCCCTCTTCCTAGATTCCAATCAAATAAATACTATCCTATCAGATGACCCAGTTGCAATAAATAATATACTGAACTTTGTAAATATCGCGGGATTAAGACAAAAACTATAGTTTATATTATAATTGTAGGCATACACTATTAATTTATTAATTTATTAATCTATTAGTTTGTTATGTAACTGTATTAAAATTAATGTTGTGGTGTCCCCAGCCTTAGTAGCTGTAAATGGCACCCATTAAATTAAATAAATAAATAAATTTTTGCAGAATTTTTGGAAAGTTGCAACTTGAAATTTGGTTGATTTAAGACCTTACCATGTATACCTACCCAAAAAAATTAACTTGATGAATGCTCAAAA
Source organism: Planococcus citri (assembly GCF_950023065.1). Lineage (NCBI taxonomy): Eukaryota > Metazoa > Arthropoda > Insecta > Hemiptera > Pseudococcidae > Planococcus > Planococcus citri. Next base: position 41,992,104 of record NC_088680.1, on the reverse strand, counting down.
ACATTTTCGTCGAATATTAGGACTTTTCTATTTTAATAGGTCACATGACACCTTTCAAAAATTCCAAAAATCTTGACCCAGTTTTGACCTCAAAATTCTTTCAAAAATTCTCAACAACATTTTCTTCCAAATATTTGAATTTCTTGCAACATTATAACCAGTTTTAATTTGCATCATACCTTTTCAAAAAAAAAAAAAAAGAAATCATGACTCAAATTTGAGTTTAAAATTCTCCAAAAATGCTCAAAAAACATTTTCGTTTGAATATTTGAAACTTTCGCGAAATTTCAATCTATTTTAATAGGTCACATGACACCTTTCAGAAATCCCAAAAATCTTGACCCCGTTTTGACCCCAAAATTCTTTCAAAAATTCTCAAAAACGTTATTCTTCCAAATATTTGAATTTCTTACAACATTTTAACCAGTTTTGATTTGCATCACACCTTTCCAAAAAAAAAAAAACAGGAATCGTGACTCAAATTTGAGCTCAAAATCCTCCAGAAACATCCAAAAAACATTTTAGTTGAAACATTTGAAATTTTCACGAAATTTTAATCTATTTTAATAGGTCACATGACACCTTTCAAAAATCCCAAAAATCTTGACCCAGTTTTGACCCCAAAATTCTTTCAAAAATTCTCAAAAACGTTATTCTTCCAAATATTTGAATTTCTTGCAAAATTTTCACCAGTTTTGATTTGCATCACACCTTTCCAAAAAAAAAAAAAACAGGAATCGTGACTTAAATTTGAGCTCAAAATCCTCCAGAAACATCCAAAAAACATTTTCGTTTGAATATTTGAAACTTTCGCGAAATTTCAATCTATTTTAATAGGTCACATGACACCTTTCAGAAATCCCAAAAATCTTGACCCCGTTTTGACCCCAAAATTCTTTCAAAAATTCTCAAAAACGTTATTCTTCCAAATATTTGAATTTCTTGCAAAATTTTCACCAGTTTTGATTTGCATCACACCTTTCCAAAAAAAAAAAAAACAGGAATCGTGACTTAAATTTGAGCTCAAAATCCTCCAGAAACATCCAAAAAACATTTTCGTTTGAATATTTGAAACTTTCGCGAAATTTCAATCTATTTTAATAGGTCACATGACACCTTTCAGAAATCCCAAAAATCTTGACCCCGTTTTGACCCCAAAATTCTTTCAAAAATTCTCAAAAACGTTATTCTTCCAAATATTTGAATTTCTTACAACATTTTAACCAGTTTTGATTTGCATCACACCTTTCCAAAAAAAAAACAGGAATCGTGACTCAAATTTGAGCTCAAAATCCTCCAGAAACATCCAAAAAACATTTTAGTTGAAACATTTGAAATTTTCACGAAATTTTAATCTATTTTAATAGGTCACATGACACCTTTCAAAAATCCCAAAAATCTTGACCCAGTTTTGACCCCAAAATTCTTTCAAAAATTCTCAAAAACGTTATTCTTCCAAATATTTGAATTTCTTGCAAAATTTTCACCAGTTTTGATTTGCATCACACCTTTCCAAAAAAAAAAAAACAGGAATCGTGAATTAAATTTGAGCTCAAAATCCTCCAGAAACATCCAAAAAACATTTTAGTTGAAATATTTGAAATTTTCACGAAATTCTAATCTATTTTAATAGGTCACATGACACCTTTCAAAAATCCCAAAAACCTTGACCCAGTTTTGACCCCAAAATTTTTTCAAAAGTTCTCAAAAAAGTTTTCTTCCAAATATTTTAGTTTCTTGCAACATTTTAATCAGCTTTAATTTGCATCACAACTTTTTTTTTCAAAAAAAAACACCAAAAAAACAGAAATTATGACTCAAATTTGATCTCAAAATCTCTCAAAAATGCTCAAAAAAATGTCATCATAACATGATTATTTCAAATAAAATTTTAACTCATTTTGATAGGTTGCACAGCACTTTTTCAGAAGTGTTTGACCTCAGAACTCATCGAAAACGCTCAAAAAACATTTCAGTTGAATTATTTGAACTTAATATACGAAATTTTAAACCGCTTTAATAGGTCACAAGACATGTTTTGAAAAATTCCAAAAATCATGTCACAATTTTGGGCTAGAAATTCTTCAAAAAAAAATGTTAAAAAAACATTAATTTCGTTGCAATATTTGATTTTTTGCGTATTTTCGACCCATTGTGAAATATTACTTTATGCTGACTTCCTATAATGGATTAAGAAGAGACTTACCCCGGCTAGATTGGTAAATAATATTACACAGAATAATACACGACACGCGGTGTTGGTAGAATTATGTATTCAATTACGATACATGTCGATTTAAACACAATTACACAATGAAACAATAATATAATAATTGCCTTCTTCGGCGAAACCGTTTAACACAATTAATACACTGATAAACTCAAATTAACCATATAAACTCAAATTGACATTACAAAGAAATAATAAGTTCAAATTAACCATTCACGCGAACGTGCCCAATAAACTCAAATTAACTGACCCGACACTACACAGTAGTACATGACGAATAACGGCCGCAGCGCCGATCACCGGACTCGACGTCCAGCTCGCGACGCTGTTCAGTGTTACCACCACAAGGGTGGTAATCTGTCCCTAATATCCCTTACAGGAACGGCATATATCCCTCTCACATATGCCCCTTCGTGTGTTTACTCGTGAGAGTAGCCACAGAGGAACATACGGATATTATGAGAGTTATATGACGCACCTGTAAGGTGATTGACCCGATGTAGGATCGGTCCCCTGCCCCCCGTGTGTTTCACTGTGTGAAAGTAGGAGCAGAGAAAATACACTTTTCACCCACGTACGTAAGTAACTGCACTCGTCTACCACCCCTGAACTCAGTGCACTGCACTGCCCACCAGCGATCCGAGAACCGAAGGCAAGCGCGAGCAGCTCACATGAGCCAGGTGTACCAGGTATGTACAGTATACTTACGAGACAGTTTCCAAAAAGAAGACTTTTCCCTAATCTATTCGAAATTTATTTGTTTCAGCGCAGTGGCTGGAGTACCCTTCCGGTCAAAATTGGAGATAAGACAAAAGCCAAGAAGAGCGAACCGTTATTCGAATCGCAGTGGATTCTGTTTCAGGTCAGCTGTACTGCACTGTGGCAGAAATGGGCGAAATTACATCAAAAAATTTATGAAAACTGTCAAAAAATACGTCAAAAAACATTCAAAATACATAAAACAAACACTTTTTACAAATTAATAGTGGACTTCTTTTTTATCTTCTTTTACTGGCGCTTTATATAAAAACAAATGCTTAAAAATTAAAAATTGAGCACCTCTTTTGAAAAAATTTACAATTTTGGTCCACGTGTTTCGAAAAAATAAAAATTAAGAAAAAATAAAGATTGAAAATTAAACAAAAACAAACATAAAAAACAAGATAGGAAAAATGAAAAACGGTCACGTAACCGTAAACTAGTTACTACAGGGTACATGATATTTTACACAATTCTAACATCATTGAATGAATTACAAATCGGACAAATTACACTGTTTACATCAACATCACAAAAGAAAATCATCGATTGCACACGCAGGTGCGAGAAGACGACTAGCAAGACGTAATGAATCGTATACAATGCGTCGATCAAAATCTGGAACCGTCGGATGATAAATCGTTGATAATCGAATAATTACGACGACGAGATGGAAAATTAATTTCGTTGAGGCGGTACAGTCCCTCGCCTTTACTACGCTGAGTCGACTGGCTTTAACGTTGCCAGGAATCGTTACGACGCTCGATGATTTGCTAAGTGAAGCGAAAACCCATAGCAATTAGTACATAGAAATAAAAAATATCACGCCGACGTAGGCGTTGTAGGAAATTTGAACAAATTTAAATTAGTTTACGTTAGTTCACTCGAATCTAAAAAAAAAAAAAAATTGAAAATGGTCGAAACTACGAAAGTATTGGCGACGTCGAGTGAATTTTGAAAGTTTTACTGGTGAAATTTTGGCCCTAGGTATAGCAACCTTTTTTGAATTTATCAGTACCTACTTTTTGGTGGGTAGGTACCTACAGTTTTGAAGTTCATTTTTACATTGCCAAAATTTATTTTTTTAATAACTTTCCCAGTGGGAAAAGTTGAATAAAAATTTCACCAGTTTTTGTATATTGTTTAGGTATGTAACCTCTTTAGGAATTTTTAATCTTCCTCGTTCTTCGAATCGTCGAAATTGTCTTTCATCGGAGATTTGAGTTCAGCTAAGCTGGGCTCATCCTCCATTTTGGATTCGTCTGTCGCTGAGGACAGTGTCGATTGTGCCGATGAGTTCGGCGATTGAAACGTTGTATTGGCTGGCGTAGTAGCCACCGATGATGCGAATGAGGTTTGAGGTTGCGTCGGTGTATTCGGCGCTGTGCTGGTGTCCATGTGTTCGATTCCAAGCGATCGTGGGCTCGGGTTGGGTGCGAAGCTGAGGTAATTCGGTGCGGTGGATCGCGGTGACCCTTGGACAATCGGTTGAGTTGACGCAGGTAGCGCCGGTGAAGCCGGAGCTGACGGTGTAGCTTGAGCTTGAGATGCTGGCGGTGTTGCCAGACTATCGATCGATTGAAATATCTCATTCGCACTTTGACCCGAAGTAGGGGCATTTTGCGTAGTATTACGCGTTGGAGAGAATATGCGAGAGTTTACTGTGATAGTAGCCGTGCCTCCGGGTATTTTCACTGTTTGTTGTCCGAGAGCAGGTATGCTCTGTGAAGTTTGTTGATTAATACCAGCTCCAGCGGATGCTGCGTTGTCGGCAGGTGGCGTAGGAGCGGGTTGGCTCGATGGTCCAGCAACGGCGTTTGGTTGCTGGTTTTGCTGAGTATTATTATTCGCAGCGAGTTGCTGCTGTACTGAGGCGTTGAGTTCACGATCGCTATCATCGTTTCCCGCATTGGACGCATTGTCGTCGTCATTTCCTTCGTAGTTGTCATTATCATCGTTGGCACGTTCGGTGACGTCTAATGGAATCATGATAAATTCGTTGCGTACGGTCATGACGAAGTCAGTGAAGTCTTCTAGTCGGTACATTGGACCGAATTGATCAATCTCAGGTTCTAGACCTACGAAGAAATCGAGTGGTGCCATCATTTGGATGGTACCGCTGAACGTTCTAGTCCAAGTGCTGCGGAGAACTCGCTCGTAGTCTTGTAAGACTTGTTGGGGTTGTTCGCGGTAGCGAATCAATGGCATTACGTAGATTTCCTCAACTTGTCTACGTTGCAATAGGCGAAGTAGCGCAATAAATTGTTGTTCGAAATTGAACGCTGCTGTTCCATGGAATGCGTCCCAATTTCCAATCGATATCATGAGCCGCCGTGGGATCTGTGGTAATGAAGTCAAGTAATTGATAAGGTCTTGGAGCGTAAGGTCTCTGCGATATAGCGAGGGGTGGAGGAGGTCGCGCATTTCGGGTTTACGTTGCAAAATGTATTGCACCATGCCAAATACAAATCCATCGCCGAGCATTAAAATATCTTGCGCAGCTAGCGCAGTTTGAACCGTACTGTCGCGGTTGTGGATTCCGAGTAACGTATACCGCAGTGGGTATTGGTTTAGTGGGAAAAACGGACGTAAATAGTCCGTATTGATATTGTATCGCGTTCTAAAGCGATTATGATTGCGTCGTGTTTGAGCTAGCGGGTCACGACGCTGACGCGGTGCAGCGGGTCGTGCGGGGGTACTTTCCACTGTACGCCGTTGACGAGGGGGTGCAGCTGCGTTGGGTACAATTACGCGTCCTTGCGCGTCATATTGCTGTCTATGTTGTTCCAATACTGGTTCGTTCGGATTGGCTTGCGGAGGTACCGCATTGTCGAGACGCTGAGCCTGTTGATTTTGGAGCGCACGTCGTTGCCGTGGTGTATTTGAAGCAGGTGCCACGGGCGCCGGTGGCGGCATGTTGTGACGTGCTGGAGCTTGGCCGCGAGGCATGCGTACATTAGCGGCTCCAGGAGCGGCGAATTGGGGTTGATAATTCGCTGGTTGTTGTTGCGGCGCTGCGGCTGCTGTACCTGGCATCGGAGACGTATTGCGTTGTTGCATTGATCCTAATTGCGGTCTATACGCGCGGTTAGTACGAGCGGCGTCGTCTTGTTGGGCTGGGGCTGCGGCTGCGGCAGCATAAGAGTGTGATGATGAGGCGCCCATGTTCACGTCCGATGACATGTCGCCGGCTACCGGAAAAAAATTCACTAGCGAACCGCTAGCTGGTTGATTAGGTAAAGTGCCCGAAGTAGAGCGATTGTCGACGTATGATTGACGTGTTCCGGATCGAGCGGGGGACGACGTGCGGCTGCTGTGGCGGCTGCTTTGTTGCGAGTGTACGCTGTTTGGCGGCGATCTGCCCGTAACAGAACCGGAACGAAGGTTGCGGACTTGCGAATCGAGGTTCGCTGCTTGATTGATGGCGCTTTGATACGATTGCGTCATCTGCATAAGTTGGCTGCGTAAATCGGCGGTTGTGCGTTCGTACGCATCTATCTGCGCTTGCAATTCCGCCGCGCGCTCGTTGCTGGCTGTAAATTGGTCGTGCCAATAGGTAGCCTCGTCGTTTACCGCATTGTCAGCGATTGCGCGTAGATCCATAGCACGTAGCATGGTCATCATTGGAAAGATCTGCGATCTCTGTAACCGAATACGACACTGGGGATGCGGGCATGCGGTCGTCGGAGTGGTACTGCCCGGGACCGGAGCGGAGTCCGCGGCGAACATACGGTCCACACAGGTCGTGTGGTACAGATGGCGACACGCAGATGCAGACATTGCGTCCGAGAACGAAGCGATATCCCTGTTAATCGAAGGGAGGTACATGGGCTCGCCGCAGAATTGGCAGAGCAACGTTGGGTGCACCGACATCTGTGAAAATAGGCAAGCAAAAAATACGACGCGAATGAATTTCGAGAATTTTACACTTTGGAAAAAACGCGTGGTCGAATACGAAATGAAAATAAGCGTCGTAAGCTAAAGTAAAATAAAGTTAAAAACTCACCTTATCGTAGGACTCTAAACTACCGGGATTTAGTTGGTTGAGGTGGAGTGAAAAATAAATCCACTGTTGTACCCTCTGGTGGGCGGTGAAATACTCAAATTGCCAAATTTTGGCCACTTACACTTTCGATTTATACTCGATAACGATCGAGCACACAAAAGGAAATAGTTTTAGCGAAAATAAAACGCTGAAAAGTACCCGAATCGGGGCGCAACGGACGCCAACACGCGGTCGTGTTGGTAACACGTGAGCGAACCCGAAAAAGTACTAAATTTCCGAATTTTAATCGCGTAAAAAGAATAAACGAATAGCTTTAGCTATTGTAATCGTAAATTTACACGAAAAATTTTAAGAAATGCTTAAACACGCACAGAAAACCGCAAAATTAGCAAACTTGCGAAGAGAGAACACATACGCAGACGACGAACACATACATAATGGCTCAGTCGAGCGGCGTACGCCTCGATGCAACCGGCTAGAGCGGCTTATCGAGTTCCCCTCCCTAACGCCGTTGCCTGTGGCGAGTGTCGTGTACGTGCCGTTGACGTAAAGTAAAATGGCGACGAATCGGTTCGTCTCATGTTACAGGCGTATGTGTGTCGTTGTGTGAGTGTAATTCGATGGTGAATTTCTAGGAATTTTGCTATCAAGCCGTTGTGAGCTTGCAAATGTTTGCTTCGTTGGCTTGTTTCGATCAGAGTTGTAGGCTCTGTTGCCTAATTTCGCTGATAGTTTTGCGAGTGTAGTAGTGTGTATTTGTGAGAGTGGCGAACGATCTCGTTGAATGTTATGTGTATTATATTTGCTGCGAAATATATCTTATTGTCTGATTTTTTATCACGTAGATAATTCTGGGTATTTTTAGCTCGATCGATTCGAGAGAGGTTGGTGTGTTGTTGGCTTAGTTGCCAGATTTCAGGTTTGTCAGACTTTGTCAAAACTGTGTTCGAAGTCAAACACGTCGAGGTGTGACGTATTGTCAAAAAGGTGAATTTTGCTTTGAAAATAGTATTATTTTGGTAAAGGGGGTATGTTGAAAGTATTTGAATTTGGGATATGCGAGTTCGAAATTACACACGTGCGTGTTTTCAGTCATGTATATTTTTACAGAATAAATTACCCAAGATGGATCGAGAGTGATTTTTCGCATTTGAAATGTGTTTAAAAATGCCTCGTAGGTAAAAGTAGATAAGTGTGGGTTGGGAATTTAAAAATTCAGCTGTATAAAAATTGTGTACTTACCCTGAAGTTTGATACCTACGTTAGTATGATTGAGTCTTGATGCGAGTACGTAACTCGGTTTTTCAAGTAGGTACCTGGGTAAAGGAGTCAGGTTTTGAATTTCCAGTTTCGGCTGGTATGCTCGCTTTTTCGAAATACGTACTCGTAAATAAATTTAGACAAGTAGCCAAATTTGGAGTATTTTATTAGTAATAAATTTACAACGATGTGTATTGCTAGTCGGTACTTGATATTTTGAGTAAAACTAGGTGGTTAAAATAAATCATCGTAAATTTAGCTTGATTTCTAATTAATTTACCGAGGATGGTAGAATTCGAGTAATTTCAGCAACGTAGCTGAGGTATAACAAACGTGTATTTCATCAATTTGGAGACGTTTATAGGTATGTCAATACTTCGCGGAATTTACTTATGGAGGTCTTGAAGGATCGTCGACGTTGTCCGTTAAGGGTTACCTGTAGACGTACTCCCGCGTATGCATAGCTGGTAGATACATGAACGGTAAAAGGATCGTCTTCATCAATGTCAACGTTGCTGAGGTGTAAAATTTGCAGGATCTCCGCTTTTTGCTGGATTGTGATTGGGTCAGTGCGTTCATATTCGTACACTCGGCGCGTAAGCTGTAGTTGGTTTTCCGTGAACCTTGGGAAGAACGTAAAGTTGAAGTCTGGGTGTCTTGATGCGATCACTGCATTCATTGTGAAAATTGTATTTCACGTTGGTCAGGTTTGCGAAAAATGTCGTCTGTATTTTCGTTACGTCACGAACACTGTACTTTTCACTTCTTTCTCGTGAGTAAAGATCGAATCGGTTTCGAAGTCGAACACGGAGGCGCGAATCAGTAGTAGTTTTTTTACACGAGTACGCGTAATTTGGTCAGATCAGGTATACGAAGCTTCGTTCGAATAATTTTTTCAGTTGGAAAATGAAAGTAATTTCAAAGTAAGGGTATTTCGAATTGTATTCGATTTGTCTTTCCACAGTGGGTGATGGTTAATGCAACCCCCGAAATAGGTAGGGTTTGTTTTTCATTTCTTTTTCCATTTCTTTGCACTTTTCGTCAAATTTTTCTTTTTCTTTTTTACGCTGTGCCATGTCAGCTTTTAAACGCAAATAAGATTCGCTGTTTTTGTCTTTTTGTTTCTTCCTGAGTTCGAGGTTTCTTTTTTCAATGTCGCGTATACACGCGTTGTAGCGTGGTTTGACTTTTTTAGCCAATTCAGCATATTGGTTCAAAAACTGTTTTCTTTTACGAATTCGAGTCGGTTCCGAAAGTGCATCGTCGATCTCTGTAGGGTCGACTTTGAGTTTTTGTAGTAGTTCAATTAGGTCTTTTTGTTCAGGTTCAGTGTCTGATTTGAATTTCACTTTTTTCTTTTTTCGTGACGTTTTAGCTGACTCGTTGTCAGTGTCAGACGATGCGTCATATTGTTTGACGTGAAACAAATTTAAATTTTTTAATTCTTCAACCATAGAGTCGGTATTTATATCGTCCTTTGTAGGTTTCTTTTCCACAGTAGGAATTTCTTTTTGGTTGGGTTTGGGGGTTTGTTTACTTGCCCCAGTGTCCAATTTTGGTTTTTTCGTAATTTCAGTATCAAAAATAGATTCGTAGCCTTGATCGATTGGATCATCGAAATGAATACTTTGAGTATTAAAATTCGTAAATTGTGGTTTCCAGCCTGTTTTAGCCTGTCTTGCAGCTAGTCGAGCTGAAATACGGACTTTGTCCTGTTTGGGGGTGGGAACGGGGTGCCCTGCCCCTGTCGGTTGTGCTCTAGATGTACTAGGAGGAGGGTTATTAGTATTAGTGATCAAGCTTGTAGCTTGTGCAGTATTTTTGATTCTGTCTGCGACAGATGGTTTTTTCTTTTTATGTGTAAGTGTGGGTGTAGGCTTGAGTTCAGCCTTTTTCCGTTTTTTATATTTCTTTTTGCGTTTGATACGAGCTTTTTGTTTTTGTGTTTTTTCTTCAGAAGAGTGGGTGGTTGAGCTCATGATCGACTCATAAAGTTGTGTGTCAAATTTTTTCAAATTTCGTAGATTTAAGCGCTGTTCTCGCGCTACGTCGATTACCTTTTTAATAATCATTCGTGAACCTTTGTCAAATACCGCTTTGTCAGCGTCAGTGGCTAATGGTATGCCTTGTATACGTCGTACACGCGAATCGCTGTCTTCAGTGGAAGTAGACGAGTAGGTTTTTGTTAAGTGATTGTTTAGGAAGTTTTTGATTTTAGTAATCATGTCTGCTTGATCGATGTACGAATGTAAACAAGGGTCTTTCCTCATTCTGTCTATTTCGTCTTGTGTCATGAAAAGCGTGAGTTGTCTCACGTTTGCTACTCGATTTACGTTCGAGTTGTCAATTGGTTCTATTAAATAGCAATTTTTTCCAGATCGTTGTAAGATCATGTAAGGTCCAGATTTCTTTGGGTAAAATTTTTCACCTGTTAACCTGTCACTGTTGGACAGTTTGTGATTTGTGAGTAATACTAAGTCACCTAGACGTAATGTAGTGGGGTCTGGGTGTTCCTTGTTAAAATTATATTCGTCCTCGATTTCTTTCAATCGACGTTTTTCACGTATGAAAGTTTCTATAATCTGTTTTTGTGACATGTTGTCAACTTTTAGGCTAAGTAAGTCAGTGGTGTACACTGCTTTCTTCGCAAGTTGGTCTGCAATAATGTTAGTGTATTCCAATTTTCTGGCATATACATGAATAAATTCACAACGTTTAAACTGCTCTTTGAGTTTGAGAATTTTTTCGAAAATGATTTTGTGGAAAACAGGTTTTTTCCTAGAGTTTAGCCAGTTATTCTTTTTCCATCTTTCGACGGTGTGGTTCAGTGCTTTGACTGCATAGTTCGAATCAGAAAAGCATTTGACTTTTTCAAAGCCATTTCTTTTCATTGTCATAAGTGCTATGAGTATCGCTATGAGTTCAGCATAGTTGTTGGAGACAGGAAAGTCTCCTTTCTCTCCGATCCGTACGGATATGTTTTTATTTGATTCGGGAGCGAAGCAAATGCCGATTCCAGCGACTGCATCGTCGTCACCGTTTTTGGAGCAAGCTCCGTCCGCGGTGACGCGTGCACTACCGTCTGGTTCGATGATAACATCATCTTTGTCTAGCTTGTATTCCCAGTTTTCCTGGATTGTCATTGAGGGTAATTTTGTTTTTGCTAGCTTTTGCAGCAGTTCAAGTAAGCTATGAGTGAAATTGAATATATTGTTTTTATGAGGTAATTTCTCCGAAATGTGATCTGAAATGCCCCAGGCCTCATTAGGTTTGAACCCAAAAATACCTGGAGTATTGTTTATCTCGTTTTCAATTTCATTGACGTAAGTGTACCAGTTTGCGTGTGTTGTGTAAGGATCGTGTTCCTTGTTTATTTTGGATCGCAATTTGTCACCTATAATTCGCATAGTACGTTCAACCGACGAAGATTGCGGGTTGTACGCATTTGTATGCGCAACTTTTATGTTTCTGTCTTGGAGTAGATTATACCACTCTTCACTTATAAATTGTTTACCGTTATCAGTGATAACTTTTTTGACTGTTACTGCATTTTTCAGTATGTCATTAAGTATGGTTTTCATCTCTCGACAAACGTTTTCAGCCTTAATTTCAGGCAGTGAGCGAATCCAGTTTTTACCGGTAAAAATGTCTTTAGCGACAAGTAGGTACTTAGGTTTTCCTTCTATAGCCGGAGCTGGTCCGTATAAGTCCACAGATAGGACTTCTCCAATGCCGAAGGCTTCGACTTTGCCAAATTCTATACTCTTAGGTTGCGAGTAATTTTTATTTAATTTGCATACTAGGCATGCATTGGTTATTTCGCGAATGTATTCCAGCGATCGAGGATGGTAGTAAATTCGGCGGAATGCCATGTCGAGTTTATTGGCACCTGTGTGGCCATATGCAGTATGTAAGAAATCTACAGTGTCGTAGAAGAGTTCGTCAGGTAGGTATGGCACCTGAGTTTTGTCAGGTAGTGTTTTCATTAGGATTACCTTCATCTTAACTTTTTTCTGAGTCGTATCAGATTCGCTACGAGTGTCAGGTGAAGATGAGATCTCTTCTGTAGTTTTCATTTCACGTAGGGTAAAGCGTTTTAATAGCTTTTTCTTAGCTTCAATCTCAGCTTTTTTGTCAGGAGAATGATATTTTCTTAATTTTTTAATAAGTTTAGCGCAAGTATCGTCTTTTTGTTGGTATCTTGCAATGTCGGATAGTTTAGTAATTAGCATGGGAACGTTTTCATCTAGAAAATTTATGTCAAACGTCGTGATTAGTGTTTGGAAATTTTTTATTTCCAGTTCAGGTGCTTGTAGCACGTATAGCATTCTGTTTGATGTATTTAATTTGAAACGTAAATCGAAGCAATTTAGCATCGTGATCCAGTACGCAGCTTTGCGATGAGTCTGCATCATTTCACGATACCGATTGATCGTGGCTAGTAAGTGTGATTTGACGTTGATAATACGTCCGTGTACCCACATTTGTAGCCTTTTCAGTACTTGTACAAGAGCCATCATGTCTTTGTCAAAAGGTGTAAAATGTTTTTGGTGCTCCTCGAAAGCTATCGATACGTATAAGCATACGTGTTTAATTTCCTGTTCGGTAACAGGATCAATAGTAGTGTAAAATAATACCGCATTCATTGCGTCGTCTGTAACGTGGGTGTCTAAGCAGAGTTCCCCCGTAGGAGGGGGTGGTTGTATTTTAAAGTCTTTGCAATATTCTGCCTTGAGCTCCTCGAAAGCTTTTTCTTGGAGTTCTCCCCACTCAATTTTGCCATCTTTGGCATTTTTACCTTGCGTAGTAGCATAAATAGGTGCAAGAATTTGCATGTAGTTAGGTATAAAGTTTCTGTACATGCCAGTTAGGCCAACTAATTGTAGAAGTTGTTTCACAGTCGTAATGTGAAATTTGCCATTTTTCTGGTGTTTGTTAACAAATTCCATGAACTTTTTGACCTTTTCGCTTTGTTTAGCGACTTCATCCTTGGATAAGACGAATCCTAAGTGTTCTGCATAGTTGCGGAAAAATTGTGTTTTGTTTGGATTGAGTTTTAATCCATTTTCGCGTATTTTGTCAAATACGTATAATAATCGGTCTAGAGTCTCCTTGAATGTCGAGCCAGACACTTTCACGTCGTCTACGAATTTTGTAATTCCTTTTTGGTCAGGTATAACCTTATTTATCATGTAGACAAATTCGCCGCTTGAAATGTTCAAGCCGTAAGGTAGTCGACAAAATTCGTAGACTTGGCCGCATACCTGAAATGCTGTAAATTGACGAGACGCTTCGTCTAGTACTAATTGCCAAAATCCACAAGTGAAGTCCAGCGTGCAAAAAAGGTTGTCACCTTGGTTTTCGTAGATAATGTATTCTACAGTGTTAGGCTCAGTGAGCACTTTTTGCAGTACTTTATTCAATTCGTCGGCGTCTAAACATAGTCGTATGTCACCGTTTTTCTTAATAACAGGTGCAGTAGTATTTATGTAGTTAGACCTTGAAGGTCTTATGATGCCGAGTTTTAGCATTTTAGATATTGTACGTCGGAGCGCTTCAATGATTTTTTGGGAGGGTCTGAACTTTTCACCTCTCCACTGGCCTAATGGTGGGATTTTTCCATCTTTAAATTTAAATTTGACTGTTTCGCCACGGTATCGGCCAGCATTGAAGCTGAATATGTCTGAGTAGTTTTTTAGTTTGTCCCAAGCGTCATTAGCTTCTTGTAAGGTTATGTCACCTTTTATGACTAGGTTATTGAGATCAGTTCTCATGTTTTTTAGGTAAAGCTCTCTAGCTTGGTTTTGTTCGTGAGCCCAGTCTTCATCCATGTAGAATGTGTTTTGACTGATTAAACGAATAGCTTCACGTTTATTTTTTCTGTGGACTGCAATCTTTTTGACTGGGTAAATATCATTGATTTCAGTTTTATTTAAAAATGGAATTTTAAAGGACTTTGCCTTTTCAGGGTGACACTCGGCATATTCATGCCCCTCGCGGTGGTTTATGACTATGCCAAGGTGGCGCATCGATAATCTGCCAATTAATAGTGATTTACCTGTTGTGTCAAGTACGTAAAATGGCATACATACCATATGGGTACCTAGTCGTACACATATCTCGACGCAGTGCGTCATTGCTTTAACTAGTGAGTTGTCTGCCATGCGTAAATTGACAGGATTGTTCAATTTTACGTAACGTATCCATTGTGGGTGTTCTCTTGTAATGTAGTCAACGAGAGTTTTCGTCATTACGTTGGGGAGAGCCCCCGAATCCAACTGAGCTGGTAATGGCATGTCGTTAATAAAAATAGGTATCGCTGTAATATGGTCAATCTTCATTAGACTGGGCAATTGAGGAACTGAGTCCTGTGTAACATTGTCTTCGTAGACCGTTGGTATCACGTTTATACCCACATTGTGTATTTCAAACGTTGGAACTACGTCGTCGGGTTCATCGAACCCTGAGTCAGTGTCATTTTCGAGAGTGTTTTCGTTAATATTTTCAATGTCAGGTTTAGTGATTTCTACGACGTTGTAGTAATGTTCTCCATCGTTAGGATCATGTTTTTCAAGCATTACTAGTGGCGGATCAAAACCACCTTTTGTTTCTTGAGGAATAAACCTGATGTTGTGAGTATTGAGTTTCATAATGTCATCAAGCTCAAGTATAGCTTTGTTTAATTCGATATTGGGATCGCATTTTAATGCTTGGTCGTCGCAAATTTCTATTTTGTTGTCTTTGGACACTTTTATTGTTTTTGGTCCTAAAGGCGAATCGTATGCATAGTATTTTGCATTGTCAGCAATGTTTGCCATCGAAACTGGTATTTCGACTAATTTTCTTAATTTTATTTCTGGTGGTTTAGTGCCATCGTCTACAATTTTTACAGTATGAGTATATAGGTCCTCTATGTCGGCCATATTGACCAAATATTCATTTAATCTGTCGTTTGTAGGCGACTTCTTCGCTTCGTCTTTCACGATTGTACGTTTTTTGTCGCCGTCCTGAGCGATTTGTTTTCGACCTAGTGGCGAATTGTAATCGTAGAGTCTTGAAAATTTGGCAGCTTTTGCTGGTGGATCGTACGTAATTTTGTGAAATGAACCTTTATGTCCGTCGGGAATGTATTCCCTTCGTTCATATTCACCGGAGATTGGACTGCAGTGAATTCGTTCTGCTAATAATTGTACTAAAGCACGCATTGTGCTTCTGTTTATTTGGACTTGGTCGTCCTTATGTTCATGTGAGGATTCTTCAGACTGTTCAGTCTTAGGATGTACTCTTTCATTGTCAGATAGGTGGATGTTTTCGTATTTGAGTAGATGCTGGCACATCATATCTAGTATAACTGGGTACATAGCCATTTCTGGATAATGTCTGTTCATTGTGTTTGAAAAATGGAACGTGTTTTCCAATGGCATTATTTTGTTATCCGTAGATGCTTCCGGTAGTTGAAAATGTGTGTCATCAGTGTGTACGCATGTTTCAGTGCGTAAAAATTGGTACGCTAGGTCGCGTATAAAAGTGATTCGCGGATCTTCCGCAATACGAACGAATATATCGCGAGTTTTGCTATATTTGCCTATTTTGACGCCGTATTTCGGGTTGCGGTAAGGTAGTACAACAGGCATCAGGAGTATGATGTGTTTAGCCTTGTGATCATCGAAAATCATGTTTACAATTTTATGTAATTTCTCTTCTGTTTTATCGAATGGTTCGTTGAAGAAATTTAATTCTGCCTGGCAAGCAGATAATATGAATGTTGCGTTAGGTGTAAATTTCGATTTTTTGATTATATCGTGGAGGTCATTGAGCTTAATTTGCTCTTGTATGCAAGCAGGTAGATTGTATTGTCGTTTGAATGTACCTCTACGAATATAGTGTACGAGGCTGTCGCCAACCCAAATGTAGTCATCAAGTATAGACGAGTCTGGCTTAATCGGAGTCTCATTTGTACTAGGCGCAGACTCCTGATCGCCTAGTTCTTGGCGTTTCCCTGCGCCGTGTTAGTTGTATTAGGCTGGGGTGTACCAGTGGTGGTAGATGCAGTTGTATTAGGCGCAGTGGGTTGCGGAATGGGTCCAGTTTGTGTAAATGGACTCGTAATTGGGGCCTGCTGTGAAGCCTGTGTGGTAGGTTGGGGCGTGGTGGGTGGTGGCGGGGTATTGAATTGGATACCTGCTACGTTAGCAGCAAGAGTTGCCATCGCTGCTTGCGATTGTTGTGCTTGTTGCATTTGCAACATTTGTTGTACTTGTGTTGCAGTAAAAAATGTTTCCTGAGGCAATGTAGCCGTTGGCTGTTGTTGTTGTTCCTCCTCTTCGAGGTCAACAACATTACCATATTGATCGTATGCGATTACATAAGCCGGCACCGTATTGTCCGTTTCCGTATCGATATCAGTTACGTTTACTGAGTGTGTATTATTGTAAGGTACTTCAATTTGACCTGAGTGAGGTGAAAATTCACCTAGACAGTTACCTTCAGCATCGTAAGCTAAATATTTCACTTCCAGAGGCTTTGCTCTGTGTTTATTATTTTGGAAATTGGGTGGTAGAAAATTTGGCGCTTTACCATTTGTTATCGCGAGTACTCCCGGTGTAGGGGGGGCTGTAAGCGCGAGTGGGCCTCTATTGGGAGGAGGAATGTTATAACCATTTCCTATCTGTTTGTACCCCGTCGTAAAAGGGTTAAGTGGTATTCCATTTATTGCACGTCCTTGCATGTCGTGGTGCGCGAAATTTCCGCTTGGTTGGTCTTTAGGCGGTTTCATGTCCGCATTCCAACGGTTGTTGAGTATCGTATCTCGAGGTATGTTTGTGCGTCGAGGGTTACCGTTTGGTCCACGCTCAAATGGTTCCAGTTTAATTTCCTGGTGCCAAAGTCGCTGATAATCGTCTGCAATGCTCTGCATTTTTTCAATAAATTCAGTAACCGTCGTGTTGTTTGTTATAGGTAATTCTCTGTGGAATTGTTTTGGCATTTTAGTCCTAAACATCTGTAATAGGAATTCTGTACCGCGATGATTTGATTGCGCTAATGTCTTTAACCATCTTGTTAAAAATGCTACGAGTTCTGGCAGAGTCTTAGCGGAATTGACCCTGTCGCACTGAAGTTCAGCTTGACCTTGTATGGTTGCATTCCAGTAATATTTGAGGAAACTGGTTTTCGTCGCTTCGTACGTGTCAGTGCTGCGGCACGTTTGTCGCCATTGGGCGGCGTCCTTCGTAATGACTACGGACTTAAACGCAGCCGCTTTGTGCTGATTTTCAATTTTGTACATCGCCATATGATCTTCAAAGGCTTCAATGAATTCGTGGGGGTGCCACCGATTCTCCTCTGTGTATGTAATGCCGGCGTTCTTCATGATACCGAAGTCAATACGAGGTGGTTGTAAATTGCCTTGAATAGCTGTAAATTGTTGGTGCGGTGGCACCGCGTCGTATTTATCTTTTAGACGGAAGAATTCAGTTGTTAGTACTTCGTGGTTACGAGTATTCCTTTTAGTTTCAATTATGTTTTGACGTAATGTTTCGTCTGTATTGTCTGCACGTTCGGTAAGTTGTAGTACCGAGTACTGTGTGCTTGTTTTTAATTCAGCGAATTCAGCTGCGTGCTCAGTGGCCCAAGTGTTTATGTTGTTAATCGATTGTCTCAATTCGGCGAGATTAGTCTCCGATGATGTTAGTCTAGGGTCGACATTGCGAACAAAATTAGCTGCATTCGCAGCTGATATAGCAGCTTCTTGCGCGGCAAGGCGCGAATTCTGAGCGGCTTGGCTGCTAGTTGCCACTTGGTTATTAAATTGTTGTTGCTGAATGTACAGCTCTGTCAAATGTTCTCTTTCTACCGCGAATCCTTGTTGGATTGTAGCTTTCAAGTATGCGCAATTGATTGCTTCGTCATCCTCAGGTAGATCCGGGAAGTTTATATTCGGAATGTTATTATTCCCAGCCATTTCGGGTTTAGTTTCGGAGATTGGCTGTAAAGTAGATTTTGGCACACTACGGCGCGATGTACTCTTTCCTTGTAACGCACGTTCGTTATAATCTACTCGTGTGGTGGTCCGAGTACTGCGGCGCAGTGGTGTATTGGACATAAAATAAATTCTCTAAACGTATTCGAAAAATATTTTTATTGTATAAAATAATTGAAGCAAGTTGAGAATATTCACGAGGTAGTAATAAAGAGAAAATTAGTAGGTACTGCGGCGGTACCTTCACACGAGACGCGCACTTGAAAAATTGGCGCGAACTCGTGGAATCGTTTTAACCGTTGAGACGACGGCGGCAGCTGCAGCTACGGCGATATCGTCCGATGTTCGATGCAACGAGCGGGTGCAGCAGCGGCGTTGGCGGGCCGGCTGCTACTGTACGATGCACTGTTCTATCTAAAAACGCGGGAACTTTTCTTCGGCCTTTTGTGGGCGCTTATTCTCCGGAAAATTCACACGAACAAAAGCGAAAAAAGCTCCTAATATTATCTAGATAAATTTAGCGCAGTATTTATCATGCAAATTGGGCCAGGGAGCCCAAATTAAGCTCACGCGGATGCGTGTATAAGCAGGAAAAATGCACTAAATTTAATTTCAGATTGCAGTTAGGCGCCAATGTGAAATATTACTTTATGCTGACTTCCTATAATGGATTAAGAAGAGACTTACCCCGGCTAGATTGGTAAATAATATTACACAGAATAATACACGACACGCGGTGTTGGTAGAATTATGTATTCAATTACGATACATGTCGATTTAAACACAATTACACAATGAAACAATAATATAATAATTGCCTTCTTCGGCGAAACCGTTTAACACAATTAATACACTGATAAACTCAAATTAACCATATAAACTCAAATTGACATTACAAAGAAATAATAAGTTCAAATTAACCATTCACGCGAACGTGCCCAATAAACTCAAATTAACTGACCCGACACTACACAGTAGTACATGACGAATAACGGCCGCAGCGCCGATCACCGGACTCGACGTCCAGCTCGCGACGCTGTTCAGTGTTACCACCACAAGGGTGGTAATCTGTCCCTAATATCCCTTACAGGAACGGCATATATCCCTCTCACACCATTTCGATAGGTCGCAAGATTATTTTTCAAAAATCCCAAAAATCATGAAAAAAATTTGTGCTCAAAATTCTTCAAAAATGCTCAAAAAAATTTCATTACAATATCAAAATTTCTTCTTAAATTTTAATCTATTTAGATTGCATAAAATGCAACTACTTTTTCAAAAATCTCATAAATCGGGACCCAATTTAGCGCTCAAAATTTTTCAAAAATGCTCAAGAAGTATTTTCGTTGAGTTATTTGAATTTTGCACAAAATTTCGACTCATTTCAATTGATCGGATGACACTTTTTCAAAAATCTCGAAAAAATTTCGACTCAAAAAATATTCTTCGAAAACGATCAAAAAATGTTTTCGCAATGTTATAATTTTTCATGAAATTTTGACTCATTTTTATAGATTGCATCACACTTTTTCAAGATTTCCAAAAATCATCAAATTTTTCGTGATATTTCAACTCATTTTTATAGTAATTAAAATTTTTTATTAATCTTGACTCCGCGTTTTTGGATTGCAATTCACAGAGACGAGTTGAGCTCCACTGGAGTGCCTAATGATTATTTTGCCATTCAACTTCAAAATATTTACCAAAATTTGGTTCAAAATCAAGGAACCTTTCACCTCCCAAAATTTTATCCAGCTTGGAGACACGAGCTTTCAAAGTTTGGTAATTGATAAAAATTGAAAATAAATAAAATTTTCTTATTTAAAAAAAAAAGCACAAGAAATAAAAAAACTGCTAGAATAATTAAATCGCCGAAAAATTCCATTAAAAAAGACTCGTATTTTCTATTTATAACATCCCCTCTAAAAAAAAAACCCTCCCTCGAATTCTTTCCTTCATCAATCTCACTCTAAACAATTATTTCCTATGATAAAACTACAATTACGTTAATGAAACCCTGTTCGACAACACTTTGGGGGAAAAAAACAAAACTCGACGAAACACTTGAAATTTTTCACACAATAAGTAAAAAATACAAAAGAGAAGAACGTAGATGGGAAACGAGCTGGAATCAATTTACTAAACACGAACGTTCATTATAATTACAAAATTCGTTTGTTTGTTGACACCATTTGCTGTACTTTTAGTTAGGTAGGCACCTATTCTTTTCTCCCTCCAACGACTATGCCTGTCCACAAACCACCAAAAAAGCCACCTTCAGTGGTGGCATTTTTATAATAATAATCGAGTAGGTAGGCGTGTATTTAAAAAATAATGAGGCATTTTCAAAGGGCTTGATAAACGGTAAATATTTATTCGATGGTAATTTTAAAAAATACTTACGGGGCACGAGACAATTACGTGATTAAAATTTATTCTCGTACCAAAATTACTATTTGATGGTATGTTGTGGTATGTTTTTGAATACCTAATAGGTAATTAAAAAGTCAGGTCACGAAAATTTGATTATAAGTTCCTATTTAAGAGTATAGAAGGGATGACGAAAAAGAAAACAGGAAATATTAAAAATGGTAGGTATCGGATTAATTCGATATGAATGAAAAACAAACAAGAGAAAAAAAGGTAAGTAAATCTTAAAACTACTGATATGTATGAATTTGCTAAAAAATCACAGATTATTACCAATTCGATACCTCCACCATGTTGCATTCCAATCCATACCTTTGGGAAAAACTCGCATTAAAACGAAAACAAAAAAATTGAAAATGAAACAATTGAGGGGGAAAATGCAAAAAACGCAGAATAAAAATTAATTCTCAGGCCAACCGAGTTCTTCGCCGATTAATTCGTATAACCTTTGATTATGATCGTTGAAGAATTTTCTCAGTTTGGATACGACTAGAGGATCGACTCTGGGATGTTTTCGACCTTTACTTTCTCGTAAACATCTTTCGCTGCCGTTGATTTTCAAACAGTAAAAGCCCTTCGTTTGATTGAAGTAGAAATTATCTCTGGTGATTTTGGATTCTAGGCCGAGGAACGATTCGATTTTCTGCACTTCGGATATCGGATCTTCGATGAGCCGGTCGCCGCTTACGATTAGCATTTGATTTCGCGGAAATACTTCGAGCCATTGTAGCATGTAGGTGTGGTAGATTGATATGGCAATAGGTCTAAAACACGAATAAAAATTGAAAATTAGCTATCACGAAAAAAAATTACTGGTAATCATCATAAGAAATCCCACGTGAAAATTTTATGATACCTAGGTACATGTATCATTCCTAAAACTGGGGAAATATTTTAAAACGCAATAGTGCCAATTTTTTAGTCATTACCTCATTACCTACTGAAAGTTTTAAAAAATCAAAAGAATAATTTCATACGTTTTTTGCTATTTTTCCCAAATTTTTGAAATTGGAAATAATGATCCAAAAATTGGCAACACTCCCTTTCAAAATATTTCCTCGTGCTCAGAAATTATACCTTTCGATGTTTTGATGATTACTTAATGCGAAATATTCTAGAAGAAAAGTTTTTCAAAACACAAATAACAATAATTTGAGCGTGATGACAAGAAGTGAAAAAGTCACAGTTTTTTCGAAAATGCTCTCTCTTTGAGCACCCATTTCTCCCTCTCAAGGGCACCTCTGAAGCTAAAATGTTTCCTGAGTGACTTTCAACTCACAGTGAAGGTTTCTGCTGAATTTGGTCAAAATCTGCTGTTTTTTTTGGGGGGGGGGGCAACCACCCCAACTTACATTAAGTACTTTTCCCTTGATACTCAAATTAAATTATGAGAATCAGTAAATTAAAGAAATTGCACCAAAATATGAGGAAAAAATTGAAAAATTTCGAATACATTCTCAATATTGGTAATTATCAATCAATCAATATATTTACTTCCAAAGTATTTCGAAATTACAAAATATCCCCCAATGCGCAATTACGCTAGCGAGGGAGCCTCCATGGTAACATTGTTCATAAAACAGTAAATATTGTGAGAAAAAAAAATTAACAAATTGAAGGAGGAAAAAAAAGAAAAACAAACAAAACAAAGCAAAAATAAACAAATAAATGAATATAGAACAAAACTAAAAATAATGACAACATAGGAAAATTTCACAATTGTGAAGGAACGCATCGGTGAAGTCCATCAGTACTCAGTAGTAAACCAAAAAATAATCTATCAACATGCCAGAAAGACAAATTCATTTAGATCAAACAATCATCCTAGAATAAACTGAAATGAATGCATCTACAGCGGAATAACAGGACCCTTACATATTAATAAGCAAACAGAAAAATAGACATGTGATGTCGTACTACCCACCCCTATAACAATTGTCAACATCAACATTTACATCGACTACGTTTTTTCCAACATAATGATGGAAAAGTGACCAATAAGTTATTTAATAGGAATCTTCTGTCCGTAAAGAAGCCAGGTTAATGACAATTTTCGAAATTTTCTCATTATTTCTGACACTTTAACATGCCATTTCTACATGTAGATGTAAATTTTGATGCTCGAAATTTACATCTAAGTACAACTATGTCGGCCAATTTTTCAGGATTAAAATTTCTTTTTTAGTGTTTAAAAGTTCAGTAAACATTTAAAAATGTGATCTTTAAAATTATTCACTTTTCCATAGTTTGAAGTTGTCAATGTTAAGTATGTCGATGTGAAAGTTGATCATCCACCTTACATCCAACACCAACATCGACCAAATTTTCAAAGATTTCTCAAATTTGATAAATTACGTTGATATTGTGGATGTATTTGTAGATGTCGAATTTCACATCAACATTAACATCGACATGTTGTCGACATGAAAATGTATTAATTTAGTATAGATAAGTTATTGCACCTTTCAATATAAAGAGTTTAATGTTCAACTACTGAATTGTATGGATTTTCTGTATATACTTCTCGGAGGTGGCCTCTGCGTCAATGCTGCTTTCAGCACAAGCAATGGCCACCTAAGAGTGTAAGAGAAAATCATTTTTGGAAAAAAATTTTCAATTTTGAAACTAAAATTTTACATTTTACATAGCTGGAGGTCGCTGTAAATTTTGATGCCAATGTTGATCCATCCACAACGGTCACATGATCCCACATGTCAATGTAAATTTTGACCCTATGCCGAGCCAATTGTCGACATTAGTGCTGATCAACATTGGTCAACAATTACATCAACAATTGGCTCGACACAGAGTCGAAATTCACATCAACATGTGGCATCCAAAAGTGACAGATGTGGGTGGGTCGTCATTCACATCAAAATTAGCATGGTCATTGTTGTACAGGCAGCAGTCTGTAAGGTGTTTTCGCTCTCCAGTAGCCACCAGACCACCGCCAGCTGAGAGCCCAAACCTCTACTCATCACTGCATTAAACAGCCTTGGCAAACACCACGAAGCCTGAGCACTTGATCTATCTCATCAGTACCTAGGTAGGGGAGCTATCGTGTTTTCAATTTTCCTCCACCTCTCATTCTCATAAACTCTAAATTTGGACCTATTCCTTTGTATATAGTCAATTGCCTGGACTTGATAGAGTTTTTGAATAGGCAGAATTTCTAGTTTTTGAAAATCGTTTTTTGGACTTCCCCCCTCTTTTTACCTGCACTGCTCCTAACTGCCCATTCATGTAGAATATGAATAGGTTCTAAGTGATAGTCCGCTGCCCCCCCCCCCCCCCCGATGAACAAGCCATACTAATATTACTAATGCACAAATTGATAGAGAGCATAATAAATTTTTACCATGTTGTGAGTGTCAAAATGTTGTGCCAGGAAACAAATTAAATAGTTAAGGCTATTCTCTACCCCCAGTGAAAACGTTCGAAATATGAAGCCGATTTGTTTGTTATTTTCATCGTTCGTTCATAAGATTGCGTGTAATCGAGTGAACGAATTTAGTCGTACCTATGTCCCGCGACTCGCTCCCATCTAAACTTCAGACGGGGATTTCTCCGTGAATTTTCAAAATTCTTTCAATTTTTTTTCACCAATGCTAATACTTTATCATTGAAAGCGAGGGTATGTAGCCATATTTTCTAATTTAGCTTTTCCAACGGAGATCTGAGCATCAGTAGTACCTCCATTCAATTCCCAATGACAACCACAAAATGACATAAATCAAAAATATCTCGACATACCCTCGCTTTTGAATGTTTTCTGAATAAAATAAATCAAACCCCACAAAAATCCGTCCAATAGTTTTCTCACAATCCCCGGCCAAAGTTCATAGTTTTCATCAAAATTTTACTGATAACAGGAGGGTAGAGAATAGCCTTAATAGTTTGGTTTCCTAAGTTCAGTTTGTAAGTATAAACTCGGTTCTTTCCAAATCAATTTGGAATCAATCATTATAAGGAAACAAAGGAGGAGTCCCGTTAAGACCATTTTTTTGGCACCAGGAGTTCCCAAAGTTGTGAATAAAACAAGAATTTTAGGAACCACTGAGTATTATTTTCAAAAACTTTTTTAGCGTGGAATATCTGTTTGAACCTTTTTCTATATTTTCGACCCTTGGGAGCAGAAATTAAAGGGTTTTTTAATTTTTGAAAAATTTTGGAACCAACTATTTTGAATCTACCCCTTTGAACCCCACTAGAAAAATTTTTACAGTTAATTAGTAGGTACATATCTGAAAGACCTCCATCCTACCAAATTTAGAGCTCGATAAAATTTTGCGCTGGTATTCAAAAATCCAATTTTCCAATTTTTCGTAATTTCGATAAGTATTTTGGGAACCCCTGGAAAATTAGAAACCTGCGATTTGCACCAAACGTAACGTTTTTAGGTATATATTCAATTATCTGTATGAAAAAGTTAAATTAAGCTCATCCCTGTATATTTGTAATTTTGAATCCTTTTTTACAGCCCCCCCCCCACTTTAAGCACCCCTAATAAAGGCGTTTATGCTTTTTTTTCAAATAAATAAAAGAGTTTACATTTGAAACACACTAGAAGTGCTCGATAATTTTTCATTTGATTTTTCCTGTAACTTTCATAATTGAGCTTTTTTGGGTCAAATTTTGAGATTTTTGTTATGTTGTCTGCACGTGGTTCATTTTGTTTATATAATGTAAATGTATTGTGAACGCAAAAAAGCCCAGATGCTGAAGCGTCCTAAAATAAATAATATTCATTCATTCATTCATTCATACATTCATTCATTCATTCATACTCGTACTTCGTTAAAATCGTAAAAACGCTGCAAAATTAAAAATTGAAAAAATTGAGTGATTCGTATTCCAATTTGGAAAATCCAAAATCAGTACTCTGAAAATTTCATAAAGATTGGTTAGTTATTTTTTGAATAACACACTGTGAAAATGAACTATAATTACCTAATTATGTAAAATAATCAGGTGTTTGACATTTTAATGCTATTTTGAGAACACCTGCTATACTGACAAAATTTTAGGAAAAAGCGCGAACGATATATTTTTTTCAATTACCTATTTCCCATCCTAGCATCGTGCTAGATGTGCAAAAATACTTAGTAATACAATGCTCCATTCTTGGCTAAACTGTTAATTCGTACTGGTTATTATGTATTAATTCTAATTTATACAATTAAGTAGAATTAATCCATTTCGAGTGTCATATTCGTTAATTATTGTGAAAACCTTTAGTTTATAAGTCAAAATTGTATTCATTATATCAGTACCTACAACAAGACGTTCCTACCTTGGTGTTGTGTTTTATTTTAATAATTCAAGAATGTAATGTACGTATCCGAGTGTATATTAGGTACGTATTATCGAGAATTACTATAGGAAGACTCCCGGCAAAGTCAGGTAACTGGTAAGTCAAAATTGCGAAATTTTTATCTCCTATTCCGATAGCTCGAACGGTCACTTCTGAATAAAGTGATAAGTACCTACATGACTTATAGTACATATGTACCAAGTAGCTGATTACTAGTGGGTATTTCTTCATTCATGGAAACTATTACTCATAAAATAATTTGTGAGTATAATATTACCTATAAATTAAAAGCTGTATTTCTCATATGATTTTTTCACGAATTAACGATAACATGTAATGAATACCTAATGCATACACCATTAAGTTTACACCCTACATATTTCAGGTAGAACAGAATATTTACGAATGTGTTGCAATATGTTGTTTGATCTTGTTGTCGTTGTGATATCTGTATCAAATTATTAGTGGCATCAAATCATCAGGTAATTCCCATTTTGCATAGATTGCAGACTACTTTACTAATTCATAAGTGGCGTAAGGTATCAACGCAAAGTTTGACAACTAGGAACTTATTTTTCACTGTTTTCCTCTCTTAATGAAAAATACTAACTACCTACCTACCTATACTCTCTTTCTGAGTTGGTATTTTCAATTCAAGCGACAATGAGCATCATCTGAGGTTTCATTACCTCGACCCATAAGTAGGCATTTTGATTTCTAGAGGATTTTTTGCCAGTTGAACTGCAGATTATTCGCAGTCCGCATCAGTGCAATAAAAATTTTTAACATCCAGTAGAATTTCATAAATTTTTTCAACCGATGTGAAATTTTGCCCACAGATTTCTGTCTATAGAAATGAGTGGATTCATTTAAGTAGACTCATTCAACATCTGTATTCAAAATGTTATCAAAAGATGAATCAGCGGGACAAATTACCTACACTCTTACAATCTGTTTCTAACAGAAAACATTATAATCATTCATCCCGGAAATCATGAAAAAATTGTAGGGAAGTGATTCTGATACGAAAGTTTGATTAAGTAACTTATATTTCACATATAAAATACTTTTTTTAGAAGAATTTGTCATTCGCTTGTGTTATCTGGTTGTTATTCAAACGTTTATTTTGAAAATATAATTATAAGTACCTAGCTTGTCCTGAGATGATTTAGTATTATAAAACTTGTACATCAAATCAGGGTCCCATTTCACAAGTAATACAATACGTACTAATTTTTATGCTTTGCCTACTTGAATTATTGAGCTTACGTATTTTATTTATTTTTAGTTTTTGAAACTTCCTATACCATACACCACATCACATTATTTATTAATTTGCTGTTTAGGAGCAACATCAATCCCAAAGCACGACAAGGTGAAAATTTTACGACAAATGACATGAGGTATCTCACAGAAGAATATTCCGTTGAAGAAATTCTGACCATACCATTACTGATCTGCTTAATCATCCATTTTTATAAACCTTTCCGAAGTGGTAAGATATCAGTGCAAAGCTTGGAAAAAGAAAATCTCACTTTTTACTTTTTCTGTTATTGTACCCCATTTATTGCATTTTGGATGCTATCAATTTATGGCCGAAAATGCTGCCTAACGTAGGTTGCTTTCGAATAACATTAAAGTTTAAAAATGTGTTCATTATAGAGTGAGTGTGCATAATTTTATTTTTGTATTCAAAATAATCATTAAAATTTTGATAATTTTACCACGTATTTCTCAATTTAATTGCATTCAATTCAGCTCCCATCTTGATAAGTCACATACTTAGATGAAAAGGTTTTCAAAAATATTGAAATAATAATTTGATTCTCGGCTCAAAATTCGTTGAAAAAAATCGAAAAATATTTTTGTGAATGTTTCACAAAGCTTTTATCTGCCTATTTTTATTAACCATATCACACTTTTTCAAAAATTCCAAAAATCGTTACCCAATTTTGGGCTTGAAATTCCTCAAAAGTACTAAAAAAAAATTGAAAACTCGCATCCGATTTCAAATCAACAACATCTCTCTAAAACCCCATCCATTTTCTATATAGAAACCATCTAAATCATACCACGCTTACTCTGTTCATTTACTTTCAATACATCCAGAACAAGCCTCAATACGAGTATAAGACCGAGTTCCATTTTAATTAAATTCTGTCCAAACGAAAAGTCCTTTCTAATTTGAAGCGACCACCATACGTATTACGTACGTACGCTTAGGCTAAAACGTATAGCCATAAAATTAGAGACATACAAGGCGAAATGTAAAACTCTCCAACCAGACAACGGGAATCAGCGAATAGAGGTTTTTGCGGTTCCGACAGCACAGCAGCGTCTATTTCATCACCACCACTGTACGATAAAGTAGACGCAGCCTTTGAAGAATCCGCCCACCTTTATACTACCTCGTCACTTCTCCTTCGCAGTTTACAAAACTAATAAAATTCCACCTCCGTGTTCATTTTTTAACGCCGTTTACGAGCTAAGTTTTGTTCTAAAAGTATATGAAACTTTTGACGACGAGCGTCGAGCTGTGTTTTTTACTGCTTTCATGCTTCTATAACGTTTTGTAAGGTTTGAAACGACCGGCTTGCTGAGAGATAGCGTCGTCGGCTCGAAATTTCTGGCGAATCAGAATTATTTGGAGATGAAATCGGATAATAAGTACACGACAAGACGAGAGAAATGGTCCTTAATCTGTCGATAGAAAATATGAATGAATTGATTCGTTCACCGACGATTTTTTCTCTTCTGAAGTTCTGAGCAAATCGTTCACGAACGGATGAATCACTGAATAATCAAATTGAAGGGTTTAATTCCAAGTCGGCCTAAGTCCATTTTTTCCGTTTCGAGAAAAACACAAATAAGTGTTTTTCTCGCCCTTCCGCTTCAATAATAAATGATGTGATTATATGGTTGTGAAGCTTGATCTTTCTGCTTTAAAGTACCGTATTGGTATTTTTTTAATTTTGCGTATTTTCAGCTCCAGAGCGCGTCAAACAGTCAGAAAAAGTGGACTTAGGCCCATTTGGAATTATCTGATGTTAAAAATTTCGAAAAAGAGCTGAAAAACGCGTTTTTTCAAAAAAAAATTCACGAATCATCAATTTAATACATTTCTGAAACAATTTCATTCGAAGCACCTTCAAATTTCGTCTCTCGAAAATCGTTGAAAAACTTGAAAAAAAAACCGGCACAACCGCACTTGTATACAAATACTCTTAAAAAATGTATGATTTAGGCCACTTTGGAATAATCAGCTGTTTTTTTGAGCCGGCAAAACAGCGCTCCTGAGCGAAAAAAGTAACGCCAGGTGTTGGGACAAGGTGATAAAGGTGTTAACCGACCTGTACCACCAGTTGGCGCTGCTAACTCAAAAATGATAAAAATGGACTTAGGCCGACTTGGAATTAAACCCTTCAATTAGATGCGGATGACTTGACAAAATTTGACAGTTTCAAACCTCTTATTAAAGATATGGGCTCATTTCGTTCGTGAACGAATTGCTCAGAATTGACAAATTATTCAAAAACGATTCAATCACGATACCTAAGGGTAGGGCACCAATTATGGACCAGTCTGCAATATGGACCAGCGCCCGTTCTCGTCGGTAATTAGCGCAATCTGTCAGGAAAAAATTATTTCCGATGTATTTTTCACCAAAAAACAAATGAGAGAAAACCAACTTAGTGTCCAAAAAATCGATATCTTTTTTATGGTGGATATTAGTAGTACTTAGGTTACTGAATCCGACTGTGGGGGTTGAAACGTTTGCGAACGATTCTCTTGGCCCTAAATCTGAGGTCAAAAAAATAGAGCAACTATACAGTAAAAAGTGAAATTTTTTTTTTTGATTTTCTTGAAAGGTATGTTCTGAGGAGTCGAAATGCAAATTTTTACAACAATCGGCCCACATTTGGAGGATTTGTGCCATATTTTGAAATTTGAGTAAGGCTTGAGTTGGAAAAATCTACTCTTTTCACCTTGAAGAAATTTGTTAAGAAATGTGATAAATTTAATAATAATAACTTATTCTTCATTAAAAATTCATATTCGGGTAGTTTTTGCAACATTTTTGGCAAAAAATTCAAAAAAATCGAAAAAATTGATTTTTGGAAATTTTGATTTTTGGAATTGGCAACCTTGAATCTGATGATTCTGAAAAAAAATATATATATATATCGGGTAGTGTTCGCACTCATGGGGGCCAAAAGTGGTGCAAGTTTCATGGCCCTACAAATTTTAGATTGCCTGATACATAGACTCAAAACTTCAAATGCCCTTCCTGTAAAATTTACGTTTTGGACACTAGGTTGGTTTTCTCGTGACAGATCACAAATTATAAAGTCTGTAAAGTCAAAACTCGCTGAGAAATTTTCAAAAAACTGTTTTGAGACACTAAAACATTTTTTTAGTGTGTTTTTCAACTTCTATTAAAATATATGTGGTGTAATTTTCTGAATGTCATTGACGTTTATAATATCAAAAAAGGACGTAGTTTCAGCTAAAAATGAGAGTATGAATAGAAATTTGTGGTACAAAGTTTTTTTTAATGGGGTGCGCTAATATGGACCACCTCTGATATTGACTTTTTTACTCATTTTCATCATTTCTTACAGCCGTTGAAAAGGGAATTCTTGAAATACTTTTTTTGTTCATTTCTACACATAAATATGATGTTTTGAAACGGAAAAATATGTTTATTTTGAAATTCTTTAGGTAGTCCATATTAGGCATTCAAAATTTTGAACTGTCATTTTGACACTCGTCACTCAACAATAAAAAAAACATAGGTACTTAAAGTTGACCTTCACCCCTGAAGTTTTGTACAGTGTTAGTGGAAGGATGGAACTTCATTTTAAGCCTTTATGGAGGTTTCTAGCCCCTATAGTTTTCAAGTGGCAATCCTCCAAAAAAAAGTGGTCCATATTTGGTGCCTCTGCCCTTACCAACTAAATCAACAATCAACTTCATGGGAAGAGGACGTGAAAAAATTTGACTTTTGCAAATTCAACAATAAGAACCGAAGATGAATTCGTTCGTGATAGAATAAATCACTAACAAAAATTGGAGTTGATTCGTTCGCGAACGATTCAATCAGAATCGTGAATCACTCGGAAATGAAACTAGAAAAAACATGACAAAACAAACCGAAACGTTTTTCAATATGTCAATAAAAAATGTGAATGATTTACTCAAAAGAGAAAAATCATTCGCAAACGAATGAATCACAGAAAAATCAATTTAGGTATTTGTAGACAGCATCACGAAACTTGATTACTTGAAACGTTTCATAGTGTCATCAAAACTAAGCTCAATTCGTTCGCGAACGATTTGCTCAGAATTGACAAATAATTCAAGAAAAACGAAATCACTGCTAAATCATTCATAAGGAAAAAGAACGTGGCAAAATCACAACTTTTCAAATCTAACAATGAGAATTGAAGATTATAATTATTGATTCACTCAGGGATGAAAAAATCATTCGCGAATGCATGAATCAGACTCACTTACTTCGGCCTGGAAACATCCACTGATCAAAACAGTGTTTGTCTCACTATCAACCACGGGTCCTTACTTGGGTCTGAAAACACCCACTGAATAAAACAGTGTCTGTTTCAAGCACAGGTCCTTACTTGGGTCTGAAAACACCCACTGATTGACAACTGTGTCTCTGACTCACTTACTTGGATCTGGAAACACCCACTGATTAAAACAGTATTTGTCTCAACCACAGGTCCTCACTTGGATCTGAAAATACCCACTGATTAAAAACTGTGTCTGAGAACTCATCCACAGATCCTTACTTGAGTATTTGGGTATAAAAACACCTGCTGATTAAAACTGTGCTTGTCTCAAACACAGGTCCTCACATGGGCCTGAAAACACCCACTGATTGAAAACTATGTCTGACTCAGTCAGAAAGGTGGAAAGACGAAAAGATGAAATGACGAAATGACAAAAAGACGAAAAGATGAAAAGGCAGAAAATGAATCATCAATAAAATAAATCAGATCAGATGAATGATTATCACCTAGGCTACCTCTACCTCAAAACCTGTCATTACAAATCTTTGAACAAAAACTAATGATTCGCTCAAAAAAGATGAATCGCTCGAGAACGACTGAATCACCTATCAGAAATAAAATTAGAAAATACATGACGCCAAAGTTCTGTTATGTAATTTACAGTCGGTAAATAAAAATCAAATGACTCGTTCGCGAACGATTTGCTCAGAGGAGCGAAAATCATTCACGAACGAATGAATCACTGAATAGTCAAATTGAATGTAGACGAAATCACAAAACTCAAGTTTTGATCCAACGGCAACTGATGAACTGAATCAATTCGTTTGTGAACGATTTGCTCGGAATCCAAAAATCATTCGCGAACTACTACATATCAGGGATGAGGCCCCACATGATTTTTTTTCGGGTTCCGGGTTTCGGGGCTTGGGCTTTCAATCAAAAATTTATTAGGTCTTGGGCTTGGATTTGGGCCCAGGAAATTTTGGGTTTGGGTTTCAGGGCTCAGTGACCAGGGCTTGAATGAAGTGTTCAGGGCTTTCCGGGGCTTGAAATTGAGGGGTTCCATGGAAAAGGGGCCTCAGTGATTTTTTTTGTTTTTTTTTTCATTTACAATTCTGAATGTACGAGTAGGTATTAAACATTTTTAAAAATTAATTTCACCATATTCAGTGATATTGAACTGTTCTTCCATGAAAAAAAAAAAAAAACGAATTGGAAAATGTAAGCTTGTAAAAAAATTTCTCAAGTCCATTGAAGAGTGATATTCCAAAACTCGCTTTGTCCATTTTTATCAAAGTTGGGTTTTCAGTGGTACCTGGTAGATGAAGTATTAACTCACATTCCTACATCATCAACCTACCAAAATGAGGTGTTAAACTCACCTAAATAGCCAATTCACTAAAAATTAAAAAAAAAGTAATGTTCCAAAACGCACTTTGTCCATTTTTATTGAAATTTTTTCAGTAGTATTTAGTGGATGAAATGTATACCTACACTCCTACATCATAAATCCACCCGAATAAAGTGCTAAACTCGCCTAAAAAGCCAATTTACCCGTTTAAAGGGAAACTGTTTTTCCTCTCTCCTGAAAAGTTGTGAAAATGGACAAAGCGAGTTTTGGAATATCACTCTTCATTTGAACTAATGAAAATCAGTGAAAAAAATTGACCAAGGCCTCTTTTCCATGAAGTGAAGCCCCTCGATTTCAATTTTAATGAGGAATAAGGTATCTACTTACCTAAAATCGTATTTGATTTTCTGTTGAAAAAAAAATTCTAAAAACGTTTTAAGGGCAGATTCCGATTGATTTTTTCAAAATTATTTGAATGGAACATTTTTTTTTCAACTCAGAAAATTTTTTGGAATTTTTAATTATTGTCCAAATTTTCTAAGTATCATTTTTCAAAGAACAAACTACTTACAGAATATTATAAATACTTAATGCACCAAAAATCCCTTGAAATATTAAACTTTTTGCTGAAGTTGTAAATTTTTTTTTGAAAATCATCTTTTTTGACTTCTGAAGTTTTGAGATGCACAGAACTGTAATTACAGTAGTAATTTACAAAATTTGCACAAGCCCTGAAAAGCCCCGAAAAGCCCTGATCACAGTTTGGGTTTCGGGGCCAAGGTTACGGGCTTGGTTTTCACTTTTCAGAGGAAAAGGTTTCGGGCTTTGGGCCAGGGCTTTGCAGGTTACAGTTTTTAAGGTTTTAGGGCTTGGACATTCGGGCTTCAAGGAAATAATCGGGGCTTTTTCAGGTTTCGGGTCCTGGTCCTGGGCCGGGCCTCATCCCTGCTACATATCAAATCCAGTGGAAGAGGACGAGAAAAAATTCGAATTTTTCAAATTCATTGATATAAAATAAACTAGGTACGAATGATTCGTTCGCGAACGATTTACTCGGAAGCAAAAATCGTTCGCGAACGAATGAATCATTGAAAAATAAAATTAGGTATAGACATCAACAGATTGAATAAACTTTGATAAGTAGGTAAGTAAATATTTTCTAGTTTAAAATTATGAGCAATTTTTCTTGAAATTTCAATTAAGGCACCGTGACTGAATCGATAGGTAGGTATCAATCAATACCAGAAATTCTGCATGTTTTATGTACCATTGAAGTTCATGCAACCAGGAACATATGTACGTAGAATTTTTACATATAATCATTACCATCTTTAAGGTAAAAAAATCGACTCACCTATAACTAGCATTGACTTCACCATCCGGTTTGATGGCCAATTCTTCAAACGACTTTTGCACACTGTACTTGGTAATAGGGGTAGTGGAAGCGGCGTGACTTTTCAATTGAGTATAATCCGATATAGCCCTGGTGACCGGCTCTCTTAGTATCAACAACAACCTTACACTGGCATTCATGGCACGAATTCTTTCCGGTACCTGAAACACAAGGTACACGCGAAAATTGACATTAGCGTTTTTCTTCTTCCAAGTTCCGGTTCACCGATGATGAAGGAAATCAGATAAAGAATTTCCAATTGCTACGTTATTTAGCGAGCGACCTCGCCGAACGAATTCTCGACATAAAACAAGGCCTAATGTTCAAATATATTTACGAGTGGTTTTTTTTTTTCTTCAACTATAAGGATCGTATCGGTACAGGTACGCATTATTTAGTCGAAATGAACACTCGAAAGGTCTAATTAAAAGTTACTTTCGGTCGGTCGATGGCTTCGTAGGTAAGTAAATTCCTCGATCGACGAAAACAGCAACAACAACAACAATGAGAACGGAAGATTGTGTGAGCTCCGCCAACCCTCGTAAATAATATTAACGATATAAGTAATTACCTCGCAGGAAGTAAACATCGTAATTTTCGGACTAGGTATAAAAATTTCACCCCTTTAAAAATTTCTTTCTATAGCTTCTACGCATAAATTTTGCAACCTTTATTTTATAGTTTACGTACGAAAAAATAGGCTGAAGTAGTGTATGCCATCAACGGCGGCGCGGCGCGGTCTTTGGCAATAAAAAAATGAAAGAATTTAACCTTCGTGGAAAAATAAAAAAAAGAGCAAAGGCGAAAAATTTCGAGTATCATTCAGATTAACGTTTTGTTTCATAACATTGTGTGTGATTCGACTCGTTGGCGTTATATTAATTACCGCCTACTTTGATGTAAAGTATCTCAAGTGGGGACCAACAACGACGTCGCGTCGCCGTCGTGTCGTTGTCTAAAGAGCATAAATCTTTTATCGTGAACATTTTTTTCAAGCTTGAACAAATCTTACGAGTGCTCAAAAACTTATGGTGAATACGTAATGTGATTTTTTTGAGCGCAAGTAACATTGAGTATTTGAAGAAGAGAAAAAAAGAAAGGGGAAAAAGCACGAGACGAGATTGTTTTTTACATTAGGCACAATAAAACAAAAAATTGTGGTAAAAGTCGAGTACCCAGCTACGTAGACCAGACGTATTGTTATCTAAATAATAAAGGCGACGACCAAAAAAGCCAAGTGTTTTCACACGTGTAGGCATTTTTTTTCTTTTCAAAAAAAAAGAAGGAATTGAGATGGACGAGACAAATGAACCTAGCGATACACAAGACTGAATGATGTGTTGTGTAAATAGGAGTCTCTGCAGCCTTATGCGTATCTTCCCTTCATAATCTATTCGTAATAATATCCCATGAAATATTGCCAAATGTATTAAATATTATGAGAATGACGTAGAATTTACATTCAAATAGGACGTTAATAGGCCAAAAGTAGGCACATGTATGCGTAATGTATGGCTAAAAATGTCATTTCAATTTTATAAAAATATTTCACGAAATCATTTTTTAAAAACCTTCACATACTTGTTCGCCAATAAAAGTTGTATGACGCAAAACTTACACGTACTTCTTATCATTTATCGCGAAAATCACGAAAAAATATTGTCGGAAAATGATTTTGATACGAGAATGCATCCGAATAGCAGATTGATTAAGCACATTCTGTACCAGTAATGACTATTCTAAAAATTAGAGATAAACACATCACAAACACCTACATATGTATTTCACATGTGGAACGAATTTATGAACATTTTGTACTCGGATACCAAAGTTTTAAATTATTTGGCCCAAGATGATTACCTATTACAAGAGAACTTTTCGAACAAACGCTCTTTGATTTTAAAGAAGCCAAGCTAGGTAGAAAAAACATGTCATAAAACCCCAGTGACCATTCAACTTTTTTGCAAAACATATTTTTTCTTAAACGAAACGAACAAGTATACCTACCCATAATTATTTCGTTTCACTTTTCTCAAGACGAAATCGACTGAATTTTTGGCCTCTCTGGAGCCTCCAGCATATTTTTGATTTTTTCAGGAATTTTAAATTGCTTTAGAGGGGCCTAAAATGAATTCCAGCACATATACTTTTGGTTAGAGTCTATTATTGACCCTCTTGACTGTTTTGAGTCATCGTAGTCAAATTCAAGGCGTTGAAAAAAAATGCAGACTTATTCAGTACACTGATGAAAGTTAGTCCTGAAACAAGTGTCAACTCTCCTAACCTACTTCATCTTTTTGGACTATTCTGGAGCCTCCAGGGTGCAATTATAGATTCCTTCGGAGTTTTTTGATTTCTCCAGAAGGCGTGAAAATTCATTTCAGCAGCAAAAAATCGAGTTGTACATATTAGCTTATTGTCGACCTTTTTAGCAATTTATCCGCATTTGAGCCGATTTCCAGACGAATATGCCTTGAATGTGTTTTTTTGAACAGCCATTATAGGTAGGTAGTAGGTATCTATTTAGGGAAAAAAATTCAAAATTTTTTGTTCACAGAAAAATGCTAAAAATTTGCACAAATGCCTGTATTTTGTCCAAAACAAACCGCTTGAATTCAAATTCGATCATTTCGAGCCATTAGCTGGAGCCTCCAGCGTGATTTTTTATTTTTCATAACTATCGAATTTCTTCAGATGGAAAATAAATTCGTTAAGCAGATCGATAAAAAGCCACAACTCGATTTTGAGACGCTCAAATTCATTTTCAAATTTTCTGGAAAAATTTCAGAATTCTGGAGAAATTGAAAATCAGGTTTGAAGCTCCACAATGGTCTCAAATGCGGATAAACTAGTTAAACAGGTCAAGAATGAACCAAAAACCGATTTCAGCTTTCAAAATTAACTTCAACGCCCTCTGGAGAAATTTCCGAATTCTGGAGAAATTTTGAACTAGTGCTGGAGGCTCCAGAATGGCCCCAAAGGTAAATAAACTCGTTGAACGGATCTAGAATGAATTACAACCTAATTTCAGCTTCCAAAATTGACTTACACGCCCTCTGGAGAAATTGTGAACTAGTGCTGGAGGCTCCAAAATGACCCCAAACGTAAATGAACTCGTTGAACGGACCGAGAATAAACCACAACCCATTTTCAGCTTCCAAAATTAACTTCCATGCCTTCTGGAGAAATTATAAACTAGTGCTGGAGGCTCCAGAATGGCACCAAACGTAAACAAACTCGTTGAACGAATCGCGAATAAGCCACAACTTCATTTTCAGCTGCCCAAAGTTATTTCTACGTCTTTTTGAGGAATTTCAGGAGTTCTGAAGAAATCAAAACTCATACTGGAGGCTCCAGAATGGTCTTAAAATGCAAATTGACTAAGTAAACATATCAATAATTAGCCACAGTTCGATTTTTAGCAGCCTAAATCAATTTCCACACCTTATGAAAAAATTTCAAAATTCTGGAGAAAATGTGAACTAGTGCTGGAGGCTTCAGAATGGTCTTAAAATGCCGATTAACTAAGTAAACATGTCAAGAATTGGGCACAGTTCGATTTCTAGCAGCCCAAATCAATTTCCACATCTTCTGAAAAAGAATTCAAAATTCTGGAGAAAATTTGAACTAGTGCTGGAGGCTCCAGGATGGTCCCAAACGTAAATTAACTCGTTGAACGGATCGAGAATAAGCCATAAAATAATTTTCAGCTGCCCAAAGTTATTTTCACGTCTTTCGAAGAAATTTCAGGAGTTCTGGAGAAATCAAAAGTCAGACTGGAGGCTCCAGAGTGGTCTTAAAATGCAGGTGTCAAAAGTTGGAAACAGTTCGATTTTTAGCAGCCTAAATCAATTTCCACACCTTCTGAAAGGATTTCAAAATTCTGGAGAAATTGTGAAATCAAGCTGGAGGCTCCAGAACGGCTCTAAATTTAAATAAACTCAATAAACAGGTCCAAAATAGGGTAGGACTTGATTTTCAACTGCCCAAATTAATTTCCATGCCTTCTGGATAAATTTAAAAATTATGGAGAAGGCGTAAAATCATACTGGAGGTTCCAGAATGGTCCTAAATGTGAAAAACCTATAGTTCAATAGATCTATAATAAGCAACAACTCAATTATCAACTTCTCAATTAATTTCCACGACTTTTTACATACTCGTATATGAAGGATTTTTTCCAGCTAAAACCCAACTAGTCAGTGACTGCAAAAATACGTTTTGATTCGCTAAAAGAAAACAAACCAAAAAGTCAAAATTACGGATTGGGTAATTCTCAAAAAAAGTTTAAATTTCAGTACTAAAATTTTTCGAAAATGAAAACCTTTTTTTGAATTTTTTTCAAAAGGGACTTGATTCTAGGCATACCCAGGACCCCAAAAATGACTTGAGGCCCAAGTCATCTTCAATAGGGGCGGGGGGAGGGGCTTTAAAAAAATTGGTGTCACATGTTGAAAAAAAAGGCTGTTCACTACTTTTGGGTAGGTATAGGTATAACTGGAGCAGTTATTAGTAGCTTTAGCTCACAAAAAGTTCATCAAGTAGGTACCAGGTACATTTTAATGGGAGTATTCAAACATGATAAGGTAGGTACTTTCCTTCGCCGTGGACAAAAAAACCCACGATAGCCACGACGAAATACCAAACTGTACTATCCACGACGTAAGAAAAAAAAAACTAAAATTTGTTTTACCGGTAATAGAATCAATAATTTTTCAATTTTCAAAGTTGTGGTCATCAAGTACTTACTATTTGAATATTTTCTTTTTTTTTTCAAAAAAAAAAATGCTCTTTTAAACGTGAGAATGATAAGCCACGGCGATGGAACTGAAAAATGGTAATCTGTACAATTTTTACAGATTACCATTCGGAGGACGGGTTACTGTATTTGATTGATGGTTGTGAAATGGGCACTGTACTGCTATTACTGAAACAATACAGTGTAGCCATTTCACTGCAAAAAAAGTCGAATAGGAGAGCCAGGAAAAAATAAACAAAAATTGCCACGATGATGGACGAAAAACTGGTTACATCACTTTATGACCTCGGTTTCAGGGTATAAGTGTCATTCCAAAACTTTATATCAGTTCTGTCATTTACTCTAATATCATATTCATAATATGTACCATTTTTTTTTTCAGAAAAAGTGATAGTGTAATTCATTTTTGAAGATGAAGTTGGAAAATTTAAGTGGTTACATGCCACGACGATGGAGTTTTCAGGGTTTGGGGGGACTTGACCCACAGTGGAGGGGGGTTGGGGGCCGTTAAACTATATGCACGTGACGCCCGAGTTGGTATCTACACAATACCGCTGAAAAAAAATTTTAATTGTCAATAGTATTCAAGTTAACCACCGGTTACATGGTTTTTAAACTTTTTTTGAGAATTACCCGATTAAACTTTTTTTGATGCAATTTCCACAACAAAGTTCCTAAAAATTATCAATTTTTGTAAAAGTTCTGAAATAGGTATGCAAGAAAACTGCAAAAAATAATGAAAATTTATACACAAAAATTTCAAGAATCGTAAAGATTTTTCAAAATGTGTGCTTATGATTTCTTATTTTAAAAATCAATTTGTTAAAAATGGAATAACAAGGAGTATTCATTGTAATTTTATCGAATTTTTGAATCATAGCTTTCCAATTTTTGCTTTCGTTATAAAAAGTTGATTTTCAGCTTGACAGTTAAATTCGAAACTTTTGAAATTTTAATCACTTATTTTAAATTGAATCCACAATATTTTTTCTTTGATATCTCGCAAACGGATTCGCTCCAAACCAAAACCAGACTTGGAACTTAAGCCTTCAAAGCTCGGATGTTCGCAATAAATCGCAAATGCATGAAAATCACGAAGCTATCACTTACTTTACCTTATGTTGTGACAAGACAGACCATCAAAGACAATTCGTAAAAATATTTTGAAAAAAATTTAGACTTAAACCCGAACCCAAAACTTGGCTGATCTGACACGAAAAGACCCTATACCTACTGCAATTTTCAACATCTCTGCTGTGCTGTTTAATAAGATGTTATAACCATGGCTCGTGTCGTGTAGGTACATTAAAGTGACGACAGTTTAAAAAATAAAATGTACTATTAACACCTTTTTATGACTATTTCCTACACATGTTTAATTTTAAACGAATCACTAACCCGTAAATAGAGAAAAAAAAGAAACACCCTCGCAACTCTCTCAGCTTGACCCTTGACTTCGGGTCACGCAACAGGCCGTTTTACTTGTGATAAAAAATTTACTCAATGCATCGGGTAATTAGCTCTTAGTACGAAGCACTATTTACATTTCGCAATCCTATGAGAATTCAAAAGTTCGTTCGGCTTGTCGAGGGTATTTATAGTATAAATAATTAATCCAACGATGAAGCGTAAAGGTACTCACTTCCGGCGTTACAAAGTAGCTCGGACTTTTTTCGATGGTTACTTGATCGGCGAACGAGTAGGGCATTTTTTGACGATACCAGTCTAAGCCCAGGTTGTAATTATCGTCTCTGTCGAAAAAGTGTACTTCTCCGGCGGCTTTTTGGATTCGTGGGTGTAGAAATAACATCTCTAGAAGAGCTCTCGTGCCACATTTTCGTACTCCTATGATTAAGGCCTGTAATTATCGAAATAAACAACAGTATGAACATGAAGAAAAATACCTACATATAGAGGGTTAAAAAAAACACAAAAATACAGCAGATGCTTACTTGAGGCAGTCTTCTTCTAGTTTTTGAAAAATGATCCTTTCTTTTGGCGGTATTACCTTGCGAATCGTTTATCGTAGCCGAAGAAGCGTACTCGTCGACGAATATAAAATCCTGATTCAAATCCGAGGGTATCTGTTGTGCTAGTTGCATTTGGTATATCGTGTTGTCGTACAAACTGATATGGAATCCGATAAATAACGTTATAAAGGTCACCGAAAGTAAAGCAGCGATTACTTGATTTGGTCGAAATCTAACCGGCCGGTAATAGCCGTCCTCCACATCTCGTACCAAACACCTTTTCATTCCTCATAACACCATAGCTAAAACAGAAAAGAAAAAACACAAAACAACGTCAACATCATTTTTTTTTTTTTTACTTTTCTCTTTTCAACACAGCGTAAAAATTACAACCAAATGTTACGTTCCCATCATTTATAGTACGAGGAAGAAGAAGGAAAAAAGCCGTCAAACGAATGATGCGTTAAAATGATATTTTAAAAGCTCCCATATTAACGATTCCTTTTTTTTTGCCATGCTGCGGCGTTATACACGGCGAGTTTTAAGGATATCGAAAGAAGGTTGCCAGGTGTACGTAGGAGACGAGTGGGAGCAGAATAACAAGATGAAAGCGTCAGATAGGCAGAGCTTTCGTTGTAAAAATTTTCGCTAACAAAAACTCGCACGCAGATAAGACCTTTAGTATGCGAAAAAAAAGAACGAAAAGAGCGAAGAAAAACACATTGAAAATAATGTTCCCTTTGAAGACACACTTTTAGAGCTCAGTTCTGCCTTCTCGAATCTGCTGGATATATAGGTACACATTCTTT
The DNA here is from genome assembly GCF_950023065.1 of Planococcus citri. Lineage (NCBI taxonomy): Eukaryota > Metazoa > Arthropoda > Insecta > Hemiptera > Pseudococcidae > Planococcus > Planococcus citri. Next base: position 41,950,313 of record NC_088680.1, on the reverse strand, counting down.
GATATTCGTTCTCGTTTTACTCGTCGTCGCCGTGTTAAAGGTCATAATACATTTTTCAAGTAACGCCATCGCCATTCGTGATATCCTTTTTTCTGCTTGTTTTATCTCGTCGTCGTGCTGCCTTAAAATTCGCCTTTTCGATAATAACCCTTCTCGCTGACCGAATACATTACCACTTAAATCGAAAATACCCCCAGTGCCAGGTCCTTTTTACACAGGTACCTACCTCTTACCTATCCTGCGTCCTCCTCTGTATCGTAACTGTATATACGATCTCACTTTCTATATCTATATCGTTCTTCTACGACTTTGTTTTTTCGATTAGAACGGATACAATTTATATGATATTCCGAGAGCATGTTCGAAAGCCATTTTAGATTGCGGCTTTAATGGATTAAAGATGATTGCCAACGTAAACGACCGACGCGACCTTTATATTTCCCTTTTGTATTTTGATAACTCTGTGCCAAGCCAACAACACCAGGTCGCCGCAGGGTTCTTTATGAGAATAACATTATACTCGAAAGAATCGCCTCTCTTTCTCGTGATCACCACTTTTTGACCATGTAAGAGTGAGAAAAAAAATTGCAAATTTCTTTCATCGTTTCGATTTTGCATCGAAATGTAGAAAATTGCGAATTTTTTACTGGCCAAGAATGAACTTTATAGGTACATGATTTTAGAATGGAAATGGCTATTCATCCGTATTAAGTTGGCCAAAAAAGGCGATTTTTGACCTCGTGTCTTTCGATTTCGCTCAAACTGCTTTCGCATTGTGTGTAACTGACTCAGAAACTAAGAGAAACACCCTTTATGTGAAGATGCTGGGGAAGATCTAAGATCACATTCGAGTTCAGCGACCTTGAAAACATACGAATTGGTATGTCGTACCACTGAATCAATTGTTTCAATATTGACTTCAGAGAAAGAGGTCACCTGGAGGCCTGAGAGCGAGCTAAATCGAAAAACTAAGTCCATTTTTGTATTCAGCACCCCCAAAAACATATCAACCCATATATCACACGCCCTTATTATTTTTTAGAATTTTTGCCCAAATTAGGGGAGAAACTACCTCCTTTCTAATGAAATTGCCTGTCTTGAAAATGGTATGTTTCTTTAGAACACCAAAAGTTATTTCGATCACGATTTTTACGCAATCTTCGATCGAAGCTTTCACTCGAAGCGTCATTTTGAAAGTTGAACTTTCGATTGGAAAAATCAACTTTCAATTTTGCAGAACTTCGATGAAAGTTTTAGAATCAGATTTTAAAGAGCTTTCGAATGACGAAATCAGTTTTGAGTCTAGTACTATTGTAGCGGAGCTATACACGTCTAAAGTTGAATATTAAGAGAGATAATGAAAACAGAACACCCCCCTCCCCTCCACAAACATTCTTCCTCCGAAATGGCTGAAAGTAATCCAAGAGTATTTTCGATAAGTTGCGAATAAATTGGACTCATTCGAAAAATTCAACAATTGGTAAAATGCATGGAATTGCTTGAAAGCGTTTTTACGGCAAACTAGTTAGGCAATTTTATTAACACGTGTTAATAAAATTGCCTAACTAGTTTCCCGTAAATACGCCATTCCCCATCAAAAGATTCTAAAGTCGATTTCATGCTACAAAAGGAGATCGTAGGCACTTCATTCATCATGTTCGACATTTCTTGACTAAAAGCTGGAGCACTTTACTTTTCCATCCTCTCAAGACAGAGAGGCTTTTCTGCCATACATGAAATATCAATAAAGAGAATCCTTAAAGGAACAAAAAATTTCCAATGAGACAAGAAGGAATCAAACGAAGATCTTAAAGTACACCATCAACGCAAATTTCACCCACTGAAATTCATTTCTCAATTTTTGGAGAATTTTTGAAATCTTAAATTTGGCTCTTTTCGGTCACGTCCCTCGAAAAAAATCAAAACAGCTGGAATTTGATTTATAGGTACCTTATTTTCAACCTCTCGAGTTGATTGATGATGGTCTCGACGAGTGAACCTCCAGCCTCTAGTGGATTTTATGATTCTCCTGTTCTTTAAAAAATGTCATAACTTCTAAACGAATAAAGGAAAAACGATGAAAAATTGACTTGTACTGTATTTTCAATCTCTCGAGTCGTAAACTCGAGTTCATTGATTCCATTTACCTATGAAATTTTTTCAAAAACTGAAAATTCCAAAAATTCCCTGAAACTGCTACAGAATAGCTCGAAACCATTAATAATCGGCTCAAGTGGTTGAAAATGGAGGAACAAACCAAATTTCAGTTTTTTTTGTTCCCTAATTCGCGAATAGTGAATTTTTCATGCTTTTCAAGAATATTGAATCACTGAAAAAAAAATTGGATTTGAACAGGTACAAAAGAACTTTGAAAATGTAAGTTTCAATCGATCGAAACGATCACAAATAGGGTTGATCTGACAAGGAAACCTCTTGAGGTGTCACACTCTGATTTGAACGGGACCGCGATTTTTGGAAAGAGCATAGTCTAAAACCCTCAAAATCAAATTTTCAGCTGCCTAAGTTCATTTTTCGATTTTTGGCGAATTTTTGAAAATTCAAAATTGACTGTTTTTGGCGATTTATGTTTTTTTTAAAAGTTTTTACTTGATCAATGAAAATGGTCAGAATAAGTCCCAAAACTAATATTAATTACCCAAATCCAAATTTCACCATTTCCAGCCATTCTGGAGCCTCCAGCGCGATTTTTCAATTTCTCCAGAATTTTGAATTTGCTCCAGAAGGCGTGAATATGCAGTTGGGCAGCTAAAAATCGAGTTGTGTATTACACTCGACCTGTTTAACGAGTTTATCCATATTTGAGCTGATTTTGAGAATGACACCTCAAAAGTGGTTTTTTGACCAGCCTTTTTCAAAATTAAAAAATCCAAAAAATCAAAAGATAACCGTTTGTGAGGAAATTTTTGAAATTTGCGCGAATTGCTGTATTTTATCCGTAATTAACCCCCCCCCCCCCCAAAATCAATATTTCACAATTTCCGGCCTTTCTGGAGCTTCCAGCGCGATTTTTCAATTTCTCCAGAATTTTGAATTTGCTCCGGAAGGCGTGAATATGCAGTTGGGCAGCTAAAAATCGAGTTGTGTATTACACTCGACCTGTTTAATGAGTTTATCAACATTTGAGCAGATTTTGAGAGTGACACCGCAAAAGTGGTTTTTTGACCAGCTTTTTTCAAAATTAAAATGAACTTGGGCAGCTGAAAATTTGGTTTTGGGGGGTTTTAGACTATGCTCTTTCCAAAAATCGCGGTCCCATTTAAATCGGAGTTTGACACCTCAAGAGGTTCCCTTGTGAATTTACAACTGATGGATTTCATTTTGACTCTATTCATGTCATTTTTTCAAAAACTGGATAGTTCAAAAATCCCCCGAAAACCATAACTGATTGACTCGAAAGAACGAAAATCAAGTATTCAAATTTCAGCGTTCTACTCATTGCCAAAAGTTGAGGAATATTTCAACAGTTGAAAATTTATTATTTTTTCAATAGGGTAGAAGGAGGAGATGGCTGTTGAAGCGAGGAACGAAAATCAGAACGTTTTAATTTGAGTAGTCCAAAAAAAATCTTTAAATTAGCTTCAAATTGTGAGGCTGAGAAGAGGGTTTGGAGAGGGTAGAGGGGAGAGGAATGAATGTGGAATTCCGCCAGCTCAATTTTTTATGGTAGGAAGTGAACAATTTTCCATCATTCATTATATAGAAACATGGCGATATCTACGTTTTGGGAGAAATAATTAACATCCCAAAAATGAAATTGATGAATTTAAAAAATTGTTTTTCTTTTAAGGTGACATCCTTTCAGAGATAAAAAAAATGAAAAAATGAAAATGAAAATCCTTTCTTTTAAATATTTAATTTAAAAGCTTTTTTCTATGAAATAATTTTAATTTTTGACTTATCAAATAGTCAAGCACGTTCATTTCTATTTTTTTTTTTTTTTTTTTTTTTTTTTGAAGAAAAGGGAATTTTTCAGGGCTTATGTTCTATTACCTTTGAACAAATAGCAAATTTCATTTTTTTTTTTTTTTGGAATATGAAAGAATAATTGAAAATTTTATTCATCAAAATTATGTTTCTAGGATCTTTTTACGTACTTGTTGAATAGTAAACTATTTTTTCAACCATCTTGCAAACAAAAATTAAGAAAAATAACCTAAAACTAATTTATCACTATTTTACTATTTTCTCATCCCTCTTTTCTAGTTTTGAGTAATTATTATTTTTTTCAAAACAATTTTTCGTCATTTTTTTTTCATAATTCAATTTTTTTAATTAAGAAATTTTCAACTTTTACAAAACTTCGTGAGGTTTTTTGTGGGAGAGAGAGGCTTATTAAAAATATCAAAAAATTGTCTAAATATCTCAACATTTATATTACCTCAGGATTACACTGGAACGATGTCCAAAAATACTAATAAAAACACAAAAAATATACACGAAACGAGAGGTGATTAAAAGATGAAACAATTCGGATAGGTTTTCGAACTTCCTCATAGCCAACGTTAAAAGTAGACACAGTAATAATAGTGATGGATAACTGCTTAATACATACAATAATTTACATTTCGGTAAAGGCACACAAAACAATAACAAAATCACCTAATAAATTTATCAGTGCAAACATCAAACTCTCTTATCGCACTTATCGCTTTCGTCGTCGTCGATGATAATATTTTATTTTTATTCATAAAGTAGGTAATTTTAGTCATTTCTTACCTAAGTAATAATAATCCATGATCTGATAGAAAATTACTCATCAATTTCAACAAATTTTACTCAAACACATCAATTCAAATTTACGAAATCATCCTTCCCTGACAACAAAATTTTTCATTTACACATCGAATATCAACAAAATTACTCGTATCCACTTTAATACCAAAAGTTCCATAAACTCGAGAACTTTTTTCAGAGAGCGAATTTCATCTCTTGAAACACGAATGAACTGAAGAGAGAAATCCTACGTTAACAAATTGCAAAATTGCATGATGTTGATTTTAATCGTCGATTTATTCATAATTACCATATTTTTCAGTCAGTAAAACATAAATATGTTTCAACTTAACAAAGCTTTTCAAAGTAGCGTGACGACATGAGAGACGTGGGTAAGTATAAAGTATACAATACATGCTTATACATCAACCATACATAGTACATATTACGTTTATTTAATTTCGAATATAAGGAGTAACTTGAGTAAATAGTAAGAAATATTTAATAAGTATTTCGGGTGCAGGATGGATTCTTGGAACTTACAAACTATGTGTACCTTATATTTTGCAATATCAATCCACGAGTAGTTATAACCTATGTAAGTACCTATCAAAGTCCGGAAATTAGGTAGTGATTTTACTCGAGTGTGTTATTAAATCTTACATGCTACAGCGAATATTAAATGAGAAAGATTAAACTGAGTATTGCTACACGTTGAATAGTCAATTTCACCAAAATGGATCGAACTGCATATTTCTCATTCGAGAAAATTCTTTCAATTAAGATTACGTTCGGAATTTTTTCAGCTGGCGATTCAAATTGATCAAAATTTTGACCAGCGTTGAGATTAGCCACTCTTGGTAACATCCCTCCTTCAATTTCTTCAAACATTTTGATAATGGAAGGGGCGAAACTATACATTCCCAAACTCAGTTCCATTGAAAACTTTTCAAGATAGAAAAAATAGGTTAAAATTTAAGTTACACGTTATCAATCTCTAAACTACCACCATTATCGAAAAGTTCGCAACCTTGTACTAAAATATGTCAACTCCGTGTACATCGTTTCAACACCCGCCAGACAAAACTTGGCTATAGGTAAACTTGACTCGTCGTTCAGATGGCACTTGAGATTACGAACAAAAACCAGCAAAGCTGGGCACACGAACACGAACCATTCCAAGTACGTATAAAATGTAAAAGACATACGGAAGAATACTTTTACAACTAAATATCACCGTCGAGGGATGGAAAGTAGACGAAAACCAAGTCGTCGAATTCCGAAAAAGTTATATAAAGAGAGGAGATAAGTATAAAAAGGCAGAACGAGTTCGACGTAAGAATAAGAAGAAATAATCTAGAAGAGATGAAATCGAGTAATTTTTATCGTATAAAAGCCGAGTCTCTCTCTCTCGCTCTCTCTGGCTCGGAGGTTCATTGTTGAAAATCTTATTTGGGTCAGTGATTCTTGAGTGTGGTTTCTTTTATTCGTTTGTCGGAGTTCTCTTTTTATATGCATAGTACGCGATCAACCCCCAACTCCTTGCCCTTTCACCCTTATCCCATTATACTTTAAGAAGAGACACGAGGCACGTTTCGCCAGTAATTTCACAAATGTATACGAAACCTCAAACCTTGTGATTCGACTCGTCGACCTCACACTCTCTCTCTCTTGCTCCATCTGCGATGTTTGGCAAAATATCGATCTCATCGTTGTATCGCGTATATTTTTAGCATTACCAAGCGGGAGGTTTTTCAAATTAAATATGTTCGACGGAAACATTATGATAATGAAAAATACCTACCACGTTTGGCTTCGATTGATGCGTACCTACGTACAATTCGACGCAAATTAATTACCGAAAATGTACCACGTACATAGGCATACTGTCTACCATATTAGGTGAACAAAAAAAAATAATACGTAATAATAATTCAATTGGTTGCTTTGACAACAGCAATCTTTTCATTTCGTTTATTCGTTCGAGTAATAATAATTTTTGTCGAGTTTTTCACGCGTTAAATGTATAACATCGTTAAGTTTACAGCGGTATTTTTTTTTTCTCAAGAAATAAACATTCCTGAAAAATAATTGATATTAATTTAAATGCCTAAAAATTTTCTGCCGCGTTTTTAAATTTATTTTTTACGTTTTTCAAAAAATAAAAAATAAAGAACGAGTTTTTTAGTTTTCACGCGTAATTAAATTGAAGGAGGGAGAAATTACCAACCGTAATGCGTCGTTTCGCGTTTTTTTCTTTCGATTTTTAGCTGAATTGCGTTATTAAGTAAAAGCTATTATGATTTCACCGGAGTCGAAGAACTGAAAGAGAACATTTTTTCCAAGTTCTACGACCCCCAAAACATGGAATAAAAATCCATAAATATACGAAAAAGTTGAGCTTTTAATGACATCCACTTTTTTCAGGGTACTAGACCTACTTATAAAATGACGATAACAGTACACTTTTGAAAAAAATTGTGAAATTCTACATTACGTATTCGGTTCCTTGAAATGCTATAGCAAGGAAAAGGGAATCTTTAAAACACCTCAATTCTGATCGAACGGAATTGAAAAAAGAGATATTTACATGAATATGAATACCTCAGAAGGGGGAGGGGGTAATAGTTTTGCACTAGGTACTCCATGAAAGAAACATTTACAGATATGAACAACTCCACGAGTGGCCCGTGGGTTTCATTATGAATATTTCCCGAAGGATTAAAATATAAATTATGCGAAAGGCGAATCAATTAGGTAGTGATAATGAAAGGAAACAAAATATAACGAAAACTAAACACTAATGAGATGAGTAATCATCACGCTATCGTATTTTTACAAACTAACAGTCGAGTTATAGACGTAGTAGCTGTGTTCAGATTTGCCAATTCCTGTTGTTATTTCACAATTACATATAGCAAACGTTTTATACTTACTGAATGTGGAAAAATCAGACCAATAATTCAAAACCGGGTAGGTAAGTAAACCGATTTTTAAATAGCTATACTTCCTTTCAAGACTTCATGAGGCAAAAGGGCTCTGTTTGTATGTACTAAAACTACATCATAATTATTTAAATATTTTTTTCAAGAACTAAAAAATATGAAAATATGTTGGAGGCTTTAGAAGTCCAAAATGACTGAAAAACACTACAAATCGTAGCACCAAAAATTCCATTGGGGGAGGGGGGGTGGTTTTCAATTTTTTTTAGTCTGCATAAAAAAAATTCTCTGGCAGTTGAGAGCCTCCTTTGCTATAAGGAAGCATAATATTTGGTGATTTCAAACAAAAACAGAAATATCGACTGAAGCTCGTATTATAGATTTTTTTTAAAAAGCCCCAAAGGTTTCGGAAATAATTCTGCAGCAAAATGTAGATGGTAAAAAACGAACAGCGCATGCGCAGATCCCCACAAACAACCTACACAATCATCGTTGCACCACCTCTCCCTCTCCAAAAAACGTAGAGCGCATGCGCAGATCTCCATAACCATAACACAACACACACAATCAACGTTGCACGTCCTGCCCCCCCCCAAACCGCAGTAGTTCCAACTAAAAAAGCAGCGTTGTAAGGGAGGTGCAGTGCAACGTTGACTATATTAGAATGGGAACTGGCGCATGCGCACTACGTTTCTTAGATTTTACCTCAGAGAGCACAAGTAGCTCAAAGGATATTAGAACCATAACTTATGATACCCCTGATTCGTTTCTTGACTCGCTGTGAAAATCATAAATGAGGGGTATGTTTAAGAACAAAGAACAACCATACTTAGTGCAAAATTTTGAATAAAATTTTTTCAAAGTAAATTTTCATGAGGACCATGATGAAAAATTTTAATTTTAACCTCCCAAATGCGATTTCACTACGTTATTTTAGTTATTTTAGCTTCCTGTGAAATTCCATTTCGTGGACTATTGTCGTTCTTTAAAAGTACCGCTCAAATACGTAAATCAGAGGAAACTGGGAAGTGTACCAATTTAATACAAAAAACTGGGATAGATATTCGTATGAGAATTTATCTGAATTAGTGAACGATTAGATAATTACTCTCCATCCGGCCATATCCTCGTAGATTACTCGTATCAACGAAAACATAAACAGCACACGAATATTACACTTATCTCAAATAAAATACATACGATTTATAAAAATTTAGATTTTGCACTTGTTTGATCCCATCGTGTTTCAAAAGTCAATTTTCGTAATATTATTGCATTGATGAGATTAAAAATTTCAGAATTTTAGCTATCAACGAGCTATTACGTTAGAAACTCCCAAAATTCATTTCGAAGGTGTTTTTCTGAAACTCATCTCATTCAAGCTGTACTCACATAGGAACCACTTGAAAGGCCCAGTTCTGATTTGAGGAAGTACAAATTTTTTGGAAAGAGTTGGAAAGAGAACGGTCTGAAACCCTCATACTAAAATTTCAGCTGTCCAAATCATTTTTCAATTTCGGGAGAATTTTTAAAAATCAAAAATTGGCTATTATCGGTGATCTGAATACGCTAAAATAAAAAATTACCTGATTTATTCATCTAAAATGGTGTATAAAAATTAATTCTGAGGCTAATATTCAGTTCTCAAACCAAATTTCATCATTTCAGACAATACAACAGACTGCTCGAGTGCGGTTTTTGATTAATTTGGACAGCTAAAGATGAAGGGTAAGGTGGTCCTTGAATACATATTACATTGCAAAAAAAAATCGCGTATTTTTTCTGCGCCCAGCCCTCAAAGTGATACCTCTAGTGAGAAAATAATTCTCTATGTATTTTTTATTTTTTCCATTTTTAAAAAACTAGAGCTGTGGTGGGCCTTCCAATTTTCAAAAATTTTAAAAAATACAACTCCAAAGCAAAATTTTTAAAATTCAAAGATTTCAAAGTTTTTTAACGTTTTTAAAAATTCTCTTTTGAGCAAAATGAACTTTCATGAGGATATTGACCCCATCCGTGGAAGACCAAATCGGCCCCCCTATAGAATAGCTGAAATTCGTATTTTACATTAAATTTCAGATATTTTAGGGGGTCAGCTTGGTTTTCAATGGAGGGGACTAAAATCTTCATGAGAGTTCATTTTACTCAAAAGAGACTTGAAGGGCCCATCGCAGCCCGAGTTTTTCAAAAATGGAAAAAATAAAAAATAAGGAATTATTTTCTCACTAGAGGTCACCACTTCGGGGGTTGGGAGGGAGGAAAATCTCAACTTCGAAAATAAGGTCCATCCTAATGAAGGGTTATAATCTCGAACTTGAATTTATCCACACTGGAGCCAATTTCCAAGCACTGAAGGCTCTATAATGGCTTGAAATGATGAAAATTTCCATATGAGGGTTTATTTTACGAGTAGATAAAATACAACACTATTCGCGCCAATTTTGTAAATTTCTTTATGAACAGAAAATTTTGAATTTTTTGAATTTTTTCCTGATAAATTGGTTTAAAAAACTCAATGTGCCCGCTTGGAAGTAGACTCAAATATGGATAAACTAGCACACTTTCTGAAGAAATTCAAAAATTTGGATAGTTTGAATATCATGTTGGAGACTTCAGGAGGTTCGTAAAGGTGAAATCTGGTTCTAAAGAGTTAATATTAATCTCAGGACTAATTTTCATTTGATAAAAACAAATAAACAAATCACCGAAAATGATCAAATTTCAATTTTTTTAAATTCACCGAAAATCGAAAAATTAATTTAGGTAGCTGGGATTTTGGTAATGGAGGTTTCAGACCATGCCCTTTCTAAAAATCGCGATTCTGTTTCAAATTGAAGGCGAACATCTCAAGATGTTCCAGTTCCCTCTTCACCCTTTTCCCTTTCCCAAAAACTATCAAAATTTGATGAGTTGCAAACTGATGTTTACTCCACTAGACTTCTTGGGAGTTTATAATTATAATTTTATAGAATATGAAACAAGAAATTTGCCCGATTTACCATATACCTAGTCCATCAGCTCCTGTTCAGCAGTATCAACGTCAGTATTCACTAATCGAAATGTGATTCATAGGTAATAGGGAGACTATAAAATCTTATATTTTATTTTTTCAGACCTTGAAACTCGCTGCTTAAAAGAAACACATCAGCTGCAAAGAGCAAATTTAGAAAAAAAAGAGAGAAAATCATGACTATGATAATTGACAGTAATCTCGAATACATACTGACACTTATGAGCAAAATTGGAGGCATATCATCAATTATCTGCTTGATCATCCATTTTTACAAATTTTTCCAAAGTGGTAAGATATCCACGCAAAGCTTGGCGACTAAAAATCTTACTTTCTACTGTTTTTTCCTGCTATTGTACACCGTTTCGTCTGTACTGCGAAATTACAATATAATGCCTGCAGGATTTACATTTTATGAACGTTCGTACAAATTGGAATTATTGTATTGCATCTACGTATATTTAACTCTAACAATAGCACTTTTCAAACTGATTATTGCTCTGGATATATGCTGGTGTTTTCGAAGAATTGCTTTATTTTTGCAACGGTCTCCCTCGAGCAGTCAGAATAAAAAATTTTATACTTACTGCTTCTTAGGAACAACCATTCCTTTATTATACTTCCTATCGACGGAATTTTTTGTAGCTACACAGATCAGAGAATTGACGCAAGAAGTGTCGTGTGCAATTCGTGTCCTGCGCTTGATTCCAATTGCAGGAGCGTTTTGGTATATAAGATTAGCCAGTATTGATAAAACTGAATTATGGTCCAAGTTTTCTCTACATATGCGTCTACTCATCATGCTTGGCGGCTTGGCTGCTTTCTTCAGTATTTTACAAGTGTACTTGGTGATTAAGTATTATAAAATTAGTTGGTCCGAAAATTTTTCGAGAGAGTCGTTGGAACAAACTGATCAAATCAATAAAGTGCAAGATTTTTTTACAGGTATTCAACAGTTGGGTACTGATTTGGAAGGAATTATTATTGCGATAGTTTTTACTTTTAAAAAAGATACGTTTCGACCTATTCATACTTTGTCTTCTTGCTAATTTTCCTATTTTTGTTGTACCTTTAACAGACCTACTTAGTTATTTTGAAGTATTTCTCCATCTCCAACAATTTTGAAAGATTTTTTTTTCATCATGTGAGTGGGTGTGATGTGCAATCTTTCCAGTACAAAAACAGAACTGTTGAATATAAAATAAGGTCTGGACTGGATTAATCATAAAATATTTCAAAACAAGTATTCATTGTCTTCCCCTTTCCCTCTTCTCTCCTTTCATATCCACAATTGAAGAAAATGGAAAAACATATTAGGTACCTATTCATTTCATAGTTGAATTTGAATATCAGTTTTTTTCTCACGCAAGTAAATTAATGATAAGAAATGACTTACTTATTTTATGTTGATAACATTACTAATTCTGAGGACGGTAGTTTGTACTCACCTGAAACAACAAGCAAAACAAATCACTTAAGTACATTAAAATTTATTTTTCAATATGCATAGGTATTTATCAATGAAATATATCTAAAACTTGATTCTCTTCAGAAAGAACTGTGAATGCTTCAGGTTTTTTCTTGTGTTCTTTTTCAAACATTCAAACATTTTGAGCAGAAGTGTTTTCAACAAAGATGTTTTGTATGTACATATTTTTTTATAGATTTTCTTGTTACTAAGTTATTACAGCAATTTCAATTAACCTTTAAATATGTGTTTTTTTGTTTGTTTTTTTTTTAGATATTTGGGTATTAAATCATAAAAAATTGAGCATTTTTCTTTCGACTTTACTTTCCACTTGATAACAGGGACTATAGAAGCTGCCAATAAACTGAATACAGCTTTTCAAACGAGAACTTCCGCATCGTTCAAGTCTTCAAATTATATTTAGAAAAAACGTTTCTGAAATATAGACCCCCCTCCCCCTCTAACATCTATTTTAACGAGTCATTCACACGTACATTTTTTTTTTTGCAAATTTTCGTCAACTGTTCCTATATATTGTGCGTGTTGCGGACACATTTACGCATAATGCGACTACCTACCTCTAGTAGTAGGAACTTCTTCGATTACCATCGAAGAACGGAAATTGACTTTCGTGTTCTTACCAAATAAGCAATCCGAGTAATGCTAAAACCACTAATTTTCTAACCATAAAAATAGGTCGTTCGTGTCAATGTTTGACGATTTTTTACGCAATTTTTTATTGTTGTGTTCTTTTTAAAAAACGTTTAAGCTACAACACTTCGTAATCGCGTAGTAACTGATTAAATATCCGTGGGATCATTTTGAAAATGATTGCGTGAGACTGCGAGAATTTTTAAGAAAAACTATATAAATAAGGCGATAAAAATGGGGGTGAAATTGTCCAAAATTTAGGCAAAAGTGTCGTTAGCTTTGGGAGGGGGAGGGGGGAGATTGAAAAATAATTCAGATTGCTTGAAATTTAGTTGGAAGTTTTTAAAACATTTTGGTATAATTTTCAAAAATATTTATTTCATTTTTTTTCTTCTCAAAATCTTTAGCGATTAGCCCCCTCCCCCTCCCACGATATTTCAAATTGAAAACTCATGCTTGAAAGTGTAATTTTGGGACATCTTTCTCAATGCACCTGTAACTATTTTCAGTCAGTGAAAAAAATCTAGGCTCCCAACAGAGCGTTGAGGAAAAAAAACGAAAAAAAAAGGAACAGGAAATTCGAACTTTCAAACACACGTGCGTCGTGTTATCGTCAATTTACAAACACGCGGCTACTGGGTTACCATATTACACGAGTACTCGCTCAAATATCTGCGAAAAAAAAAGGTCGAAGTTTAGGAGACAGAGAAGCACTACACAATATATACCTACGATATAGGTACATAGGGGGAGGGTAAAAAAAAAAAAGGAAAACAACTACGTATTAGTATTCCGGCGACGATTTTATTGGATTTACGAGAAAATGCAAAGTTGCTTGTTAACTTTGAATTGAACATCGAAAACGCGAGCGGTTTGCGAGAGTTGCGTGATCATAATTTTTTTATTCGCTATCACACAGGGAAATAAGAAAAAGAGAAATAGAAAAATGCACCGTAATGAGATTGTTTTCGGTGAACGGTAAAGTTACTGGAACAAATTTCAATTCGGTAAAGGTTCCTATTTCGTTTTTCTACCTCCCTCCCCCCTCATCTGCCTCTGCTTCCTCTTCAACTTTTGCAATGCAACCACGAGTAGGTAGGTACGCCATACACCGCCGACGAGTTTCCTACACAAATAAATCGAATCGAAAAGAAAAAGAATCTCGTTTGCGAATACGAACGAAGAAATTGGATTGAAGTTTCAAGGTTTGATGTTTATTCGTTTATTTATCATCGCACGAAAAGAATCGACGAATTGGCGAATTATTTTGCAAAAAAAAACTTACCTATTTATCGAGATGTAAAAATGGTGTAGGTTTATTGGAGGGGTTTATGGAGGTTCTACATACCCCCTTTTTCCTTCGAATGAAATTTTTGCTAAATTTTGTAAACTTGAATCGTTTTAAAATTATGCCTATTAAAATTGGTAGCTGAGGACATCTTTTTGTAAATTTTTCATCTGTTCCTCTTCAACCTCTGAATTTAATTTAGAATGGGGAGAGGTTACCACGAAGTTTTGACCTTATGACAAGATTATTCTCCCCCCCCCCCCCCAAATCTGAAAATATATTGAAATATCTGACTCAAAAGCCAAAGGCCCAATTATTACTGAAGGCTGGCTATCAGAGGATCTCTAATTCTCTACATCCCATTTTCGGTATAAGTTTTTTTTAATGACTGGCTCGGATGCAGTCCTACCTCCTGTCCTTTAAACTGACAAGGATACGATGTACGGTAAGGTAAGCCCATTCCACGGGCATTTGCCCTGCTGTGATTAGTTCAGTTTTAATCATAAATATTACCACTCAGCCAGCATCCTCGTCCCTGCCTCCGAAGAGACTGCGATCATCGTGGCTCTGCTTCTCAAATGCTTGAGAAACAGGCCCACCTCACGCTCGAGACGAGGAGCCATGGCTCATCATCATGGCTTCATCGAACTCCAGAAGAGTACGGAGAAGGCGAAGATACATACTACAAAAATGAATCCTGAAAGTATGATCTTAACCTTACAACCGCTGCAGCTTCCCTTTTATACAGATCGGGTCCATAATTCATCTGCGAGTAGTTAAGGTGTAGTAGTTTACAAGCTGAAGCGCAGATTTACGAGCAGTGACGTCACAGAGATGCAGATGTCGTTTAGGTACATTTGGGTCTCAGCGGAAAAGTCTTGTTTTTTAGAATTCGTCCTCAATAACTCGAGAAGTTTAGTGAGTATATGAGTGTTCGATGCATGAAAAATGATCAGATTTTCACGGTCTACAATATTCTTTCTTCTCTTAAGCTCTAGCGCAAATAGATCAAAAGTTACGAACGCTCAAAGTCGAGCTTTTCGCAACTTTCAATCACTCGACGCTGAAAAAATGAGAAAATAATTTTTACAATATTTTTTTCTCTCAATTGACTTCAATTTTTTGCGAAAATAAAATTTCAAAGGAAACACATCACCTTGAAAATTAATTTAGTTATTTTTCAAACCTCATAAAGAACGCTGTTAGCTTCAAGAACGAATATTATCCTACAATTTCCAAGCTCTCGAAAAAAAAGTGAAAATAAAAATAGCCGAAATTAACCAAGTCAAAGAACATTGGTCTTTGGTACTTATATGTATTATTATAAGGTCAACTTTATGATAAAATCAAGCGCTCGCTAAACTGCAAACACGAAATAAAGTATTGTAGTATAATAAACGCTTATCGAAATATTCGATCGTGGTAAATGTTTATTGTTTATTCCAATTCGATGTCAAAATGTTGAACTCGTAGCATGAATTCAGCAAACACTCGTGTTAGCTTTTTAAACAGTCAACAACGTCGAAATGTATTTGGTACGAATTGTCAGCACACATACAATTTCGTGCAGATAGATCATTGCAGTAGCTTGGCCCCTTAGGGTACCTATGTAATGGTATTTGTGATGTATATTTCTAAAGAAATTACTCGAACTAGACAGAATTTTGCAAAGGTGATGTATGAGACGTTGATATACATACACTAAATACATATTTGTAACGTATACTTAATCCTTTAATCACGCCATCGTGGTCTGATAAGCATTACTTATACATAAGTTGAACAGAAAAACATCAACTACCTGTATAAATTCTCAAACGAGATACAAACACTTGGAAATTCCTTCTCTCCTAATTTAAACATTTGAATTTAGAATTAGTTAAAAAGAAACGTAGATGAGAAAAAAGAGCATTCTCTTCGAATTAATTTTATAAAGAAACCCAATGAACTTTTTACCAAAGTAAAAAAAAAATAAAAAAAGAATTCAAAAGATTCGTGTCTTGATTGAAAATTTGCCTTGTGCTTTTACTGGCAGTGGCATCGCTTGTACACCGAACGCCAAACGTAAAAACTCTCTTGAAAACTTTATCCTAAATACAAGCTCAGCATTTCTTTTTAATGATGCCATTGTAACCGTTAAGCTTTTATTGATATAAAAAGGTTTGTTATAAAATCAAACCATTGCTGTTCAAAACTCGAAAAAAAGACACATAACGTGAAAGTTCACCTATTAAATGTACAGAGTTGATTTTCTCTCGAATGAGTGTACCGAATGTTCGATAATGATCGTTTATTACCCTACACAATTCGATATTTTTATGAGTGTAATTTTCTCACTTATTTTCACATTTTATTTGAGGTGCGCTGAAATTGGCTTTTTATGCTGCGTCAAAGGTCAAATGAGCGAGAATCGAAAAAAAATTGAAGTGAATTCGGAAGAATAGGTATTATGATAAAATGTTGAAGCCTGGATTTAACTTTGAAATTTTTTCCTTTTTTTTTCAAAAGGTTTGAAAATTTTGTGCAAAATGTCTTGAAGGTATGTCTCTCTGTAACTTGAAAACATGAAAAAAAATGAAATCAATTTAAAATACTTATTTTGAGCTTATGATTTTAAAATATTTTGTGTGACTTAGAAATAGCATGGTTTGAAAATTCCATCGCCCAAATTTCAGCAGTCCAAATTAATTTGTTGATTTTTCGAGAATTTTTGAAAAATTCAAAAAAAAAGGAATATTGTATAACTGGGCTGGTAATATATTTTTTCCAAAAAAAGACACTTATTTATTTAGTAACCAAAAAAGCTCGATCTGATGTAGAAAAAAAATCATCAAAAAAATAGAACATAACAAATTGACCCCCCCCCCCACAATGTTCTGTTTTTTTAATTTTAAATGGTTGAACTATTTTTGAACTTTTTGATGAAACAACGAAACTTTTTGACAGTTTTTGGCAACAAATTGAAAATTTTTGCAATTCATGTCAAATGAGGCAGACTTTGACAATTTATAAAAAAAATTAGAGGTTTTTTTATCAATTTTTGGAAAAAAAAACTAAACTTTTGGACAAGTTTTGAAAAAATGTGAGACTTTTTGGCATTTTACGCAAAAAAAAACGATTATGTTTAGCAATAATTGCTAAACATTAAAAAGGAACTAAAAAATACGAAAAAAACAATCAAGAATTTCTAAGAATTTCAAAATAGTGATTTTAAAAAAAGGCATGCACAACTTCTCGCGAAAATTGATTTAGATGACATGAGTTTTTTTAAATGCAAGAGGCGTTTTAAAAAATATTTTTCTAAGAAAGCAATAGGAAATTTTTCAAAAGCAGACAATTTGACAAATTTTACCAAAAATTAAAAATTTTTGCTAATTATCTGGCTGTGGAATAACATTTTTTTGCAATTTTTTTCAAAAAATGAGACCTTTTAAATTTTTTTGTAATTTTTTGCAATTTCTGGTAAAAAAAAGCAAGACTTTTCAATTGGTAAAAAGTTACAATTCTGACAATTTTTTTTGGAAAAAAGTAAAACGGTTGGGCAATTTTAGAAAAAAAGTACTCGAGACTTTGTGGGATGTTTTTTTTTAAAAACCGAATTTTTTTCACGATGTTTAGCAAAAAATAAGACAGACAATTTTAACAAAAATGAGTACTTCCTTCTTGGCAATTACTGGCAAAAAAAATTAGATGCTTACGCTTTTTCGCAATCTTTGTTGAAAAAATGTGAGATTTTATTTCCAATTTTTCGATTAAAAAGTGAGGTTCTTTGACCTTTTTTTTTTTACAGAAAAGCGGGATTTTTGTGTAATTATTAGGAAAAAAAATGAAGTTTCTTTGGAAGTTAGTTTTCACAAAAAAGCGACAATTTTCAGCCAGAAACGTGACAGTTTGGAAATTTTGACAAAAGCTGACATTTTTCGCTATTATTGACAGAAAGCCAGACTTTGACAATTTCAAAAAAAGGCAGGCAGGGCTTCAATACCGCAACGCTGAAAATGCACATCAGCCAATTGAAAAAGAATAAAAAATTTTCAGGCGGATGCTTCGAGTGCGTTTTTTTTTACTAAAATTGACCATATTATTTTGTTAGGGAAAAATTCCAAAAAAATCAAAATTCATTTTTTCGTTGGGAAATGTTTGGAAAATTTGAACGAATAGCTGCATTTTGTCTAAAACCAATCCGGAATTAATATTTCACAATTTCGAGACCAATGCGGTTTTCATTTTCTTCAAAATTTGAAATTTTTTCCATAAGGAGTGACAAATAATTTGAAGAGCTAAAAATCGAATTGTAGCTCATGCTTGATCTATTCAACGAATGGAAAATCGCGCTGGAAGCTCCGGAATCGGGAATTGTTCGATGTAATCGTGAAATTTAGATTAAGAGGCGTTGATATTGGTTTCAGGATTAATTTCTCTCATTTTTAATAAAGAAGTAAGTGCTTGTACCTACTTATACATTTTTTTTAAAAGCATAAATTGCAGAAATATGTCAATGTTGAATTTTCAAAAATTCCAAAAAAATCAATCTGGGTCGCTGAAATTTTGGTTATGGGAGTGTCAGAGTATGCTCTTTCTAAAAATCGAAGTCCCGTTCGAATTGAAGGTGAAAATCTCGAGAGGTTCCATTACGAAGTGAACTTTTAGATATCAAGTGTGACTTTTGAAAGTTTGAAAAACAATCATGTAAGTAAGTTATTAGCTAAAATCACGTCAAATTCTTTCTGATATTCTGACAATTTTGCCAACGAATTGAAATCTTAAGAAAGAATCCTCTCAAATTCTTGAAATTATAACAGGCAAGGCAATTGAAGACGTCGCTGGAATACAAGCAAATTAAGCAAACTAACGCCCTTTTTCTTGGAAATTGCAGAAATCAATTCTCCGACTCTTCTTCTAGGTATCATTCAATCACTTTTCCAGGTTCCAAAACCAACTTATATTGAAACTAGACAGCTGCGCCAAGCGCAGCTGTAACAGTGTGCGTAGCTTCTTTAGTTTGGAAAGCGCAACGCAATTTTGGAAAAGAAGCATAACAAAATTTCAAAAAAAGGCGCAACTTCGAAAAAAGCACAATGCGACTTCAAAATAATAAGCACAATGCGATTTAGAAAAAAATCACAACGCAAATTTCAAAAATAGAACAAGATTCCGAAAAAAATCAAAATACGATTTTAAAAAAAAGCATAACGCAACTTTTTAAAAAAAACGATTGGAATTTTGAAAGCAGAACGCAATCATGATTTAAAAAAAAATCACAATACGATTATGAAAAAAAAGCACAAAGCAACTTTGGAAAAAAGCAATTGGGATTTTGAAAGCAGAACGCAATGATGATTTAAAAAAAAGCACAACGCGATTTTGAAAAAAGGCACAACGCGAATTTTAGTTTAAAAAAAGCACAACGCGATTTCGAAAAAAAAGCACAACACAATTTTGAAAAAAAAAGCACAACGCAATTATTTTGAAAAAAAGCACAGTGCGAACTTTGAAAAAAGATCAACGCGAATTCTCAAAAAAGCACAAGGCCAACTTTGAAAAAAAGCACAATGCGACTTCGGAAAAAAAAGCACAACGCAAATGTTGAAAAAAAAACAGAACGTGAACTTCAAAAAAAAAGCACAACGCGATTTTGAACGCGATTTTGAAAAAAAAGCACCACGCAATTTTGGAAAAAAAGCACAACACAATTTCGGAAAAAAGCACAACGTGATTTTGAAAAAAAAGCGAACTTTGAAAAAAAGCACAACGCGATTTCAAAAAAAAGCACAATGCAATTTTGAAAAAAAACATGATTTTGAAAAAAAAGCACAACACAATTTTGGAAAAAAAGCACAACGTGAACTTCAAAAAAAAAAGCACAATGAGGACTTCGAAAAAAAGCACAACACGATTTTGAAAAAAAAGGCACAACGCGAATTTTAGTGAAAAAAAGCACAACGCGATTTTGAAAAAAAAGCACAATGCAAACTTTGAAAAAAAGCTCAACGTGAATTCTGAAAAAAGCACAAGGCCAACTTTGAAAAAAAAGCACAATGCGGATTTTGGAAAAAAAACACCGTGATTTCGAAAAAAAGCACAACGCTATTTCAGAAAAAAAAACACAATGCAAACGTCGAAAAAAAGCACAACGCAAACTTCAAAAAAAAAGCACAACGAGATTTTGAACGC
This sequence comes from Planococcus citri, assembly GCF_950023065.1. NCBI lineage: Eukaryota > Metazoa > Arthropoda > Insecta > Hemiptera > Pseudococcidae > Planococcus > Planococcus citri. The sequence continues at coordinate 41,930,046 of NC_088680.1, read as the reverse complement.
GATTTTGAAAAAAAAACACCACACAATTTTGGAAAAAAAAGTACAATACAATTTCAGAAAAAAAGCACAATGTGAACGTTGAAAAAAAACAACTCGAACGTTGGAAAAAAACACAATGCGATTTCAAAAAAAAAACAACGCGATTTTCATTTTAAAAAGCACAACGCGAACTTTGAAAAAAAGCACAAAGCAAATTTTGGAAAAAAAGCACAGCGCGATTTTGAAAAAAAACGCACAACGCAATTTTGAAAAAAAAGCACAACGCGATTTCAAAAAAAAGCACCACGCAATTTCAGAAAAAGAAGCACAACGCGATTTTTAAAAAAAAACACGACGAGAACTTCAAAAAAAAAGAACACAACGCGAATTTTAGGAAAAAAAGCACAACGCGAATTTTAGAAAAAAAGCACAATGCGATTTTAAAAAAAAAAAACAACGCAAATTTTGGAAAAAAAGCATGTGATTTTTAAAAAAAAGCGCAACGCGAACTTTGAAAAAAAAGGCACAACAAAATTTTGAAAAAAAGCACCACACCATTTTGGAAAAAAAGCATAACGCGATTTTGGAAAAAAAGCATAACGCGATTTTGAAAAAAAAAGCACAACGAGATTTTAAAAAAAAGCACAACGCGAATTTTAGAAAAAAAGCACAACGCGATTTTTAAAAAAAAAAAACACAACACAAATTTTGGAAAAAAAGCACGTGATTTTTAAAAAAAAGCGCAACGCGAACTTTGAAAAAAAAGGCACAACAAAATTTTGAAAAAAGCACCACACCATTTTGGAAAAAAAGCACGAGATTTTTTAAAAACAAAGCACAACGCGATTTTGAAAAAAAAGCACAACGCGAACTTCAAAAAAAAAGAACATAACGCAAATTTTAGGGAAAAAAGCACAACGCAAATTTTAGAATAAAAGCATAACGCGATTTTTTTTTAAAAAAAGCACAACGGGAATTTTGGAAAAAAAGCACAATGTGATTTTAAAAAAAAAAGCCCAACGCAAACTTTGAAAAAAAAGCACAACGCGAACTTCAAAAAAAAAGCACAACAAAATTTTGAAAAAAAAGCACCACACCATTTTGGAAAAAAAGCATAACGCGATTTTGAAAAAAAAAGCACAACGAAATTTTAAAAAAAAACAACGCGATTTTAAAAAAAAAGCACAACGCGAATTTTGAAAAAAAAGCACAACGTGATTTTTAAAAAAAAGCACAACGCGAACTTCAAAAATCAAGGCACAACAAAATTTTGAAAAAAAGCACCACACCATTTTGGAAAAAAAGCATAACGCGATTTTGAAAAAAAAAAGCACAACGCGAATTTTAGAAAAAAAGCACAACGCGATTTTTTTTAAAAAAAAAAACAACGCAAATTTTGGAAAAAAAGCATGTGATTTTAAAAAAAAAGCGCAACGCGATTTTGAAAAAAAAGCACAACGTGAACTTCAAAAAGAATCACAACGCAATTTCGAAAAAAAGCACCACACAATTTCGAAAAAAAAGCATAACGCGATTTTGAAAAAAAAGCACAACGCGAACTTCAAAATAAAAAAATAACGCGAATTTTAGAAAAAAAGCACAACGCGTTTTCGAAAAAAAGCACCACGCAATTTCAGAAAAAGAAGCACAACGCGAACTTTGAAAAAAAACACAATGCAAATTTTAGGAATTGAAAAGCACTAGATTTCGAAAAAAAAGCACAACACAATTTTTAAAAAAAAGCACAACGCGATTTTAAAAAAGAAGCGCAACGTGAACTTTGAAAAAAAAGCACAATGTGATTTTTAAAAAAAACTCGATTTTGAAAAAAAAGCACAACGCGATTTCAAAAAAAATGCACAACACGATTTTGAAAAAAAAAGCACAACGCGATTCCGAATACACTATGCTATGCTATTCTGAAAGCTCCGGAGCACAACGTGATATATCAGGAAAGCATAAGCACTGCAGTACTGAGAGATTGAGAGAACCTCTTGGGAGCACAGCAAAATCACAAATGACTGGAGGTTTTGATTCTGAAAGGGTAACCACCTGCTTTCAGCATCTACGTGTGTAAATGAAACACCTGCAGGTGTTTCACAAATGACTGGTGGGTTTTCATTCCGAAAGGGTAACCACCTGCTTTCGGCATCTAGTCTAAAATTGAACAATGGGAAAGATAACACTGTAGATAAGAATATTTTAGGACCCCTGCAGTGTTACATTTTAAAACCGATGTCGGCTTCCCTTTTGATACCTTTCTCATTGTTCAATTTTGAAAATTTAAAGTCGGCTTCGCTTTTGTCGGCTTCCCTTTTGATATGGCCCTTTTCCCTTTTTTATTCTTTTTTTGGTACAAATTTTCGTAATTAATTGCAATTACTCAAGAAGCTAATTGAGTAATTGCAATTATAATTACGACATTCCCTCCCTCAAGTTATGCCTCACCTACCTACGAAAGATTCAAAAAAATCGGTCCATTCCTCTAAGAGAACATTCGAGCCAAAGAATTTTTCAACTTTCGGAACGAAACCAATAGTGTGCTACGCACACTAAAAAGGGCGAAAAATGTGACGGCATGTTAGGAACTTTAAACATGTTTTTCTCAAAATCATATTTTTTTACTAACGCCCCTATTCCAGATACCCTTTCACATTATGTCAGATTATTGAAAACTTCCAAAAAAATCTTGTAATGTTCCTTCCTATTAATAACATTTTGCACATTTTCATTATCAAGTTTATTCAAACCAAAAACACCATCCTGATCTAAACATTTCCTCGGAGAGAAGACTTTACCCTCATATTTTGTGATTCGTTTCAGTTTTTTTTTCTTCAAAGGACGTTCACTCCTTCAATTTTTCAGAGATGCTTACTCCACTACCCTGTACTACAAATGAATTCATTAAATAACAACCACAAACCAAGAGTTCATTGAAACCTTTTGATTCAGTAGAAAAAAACGCAAAATGCTTGAAAATTCAAACGAAAGAGAAAATAAAATTTCATATTCGAAGGAAACGAGATATGAATCAATAAATTGGCTGACATAAGAATAAAGAAAGCAAAAAAAAACGAATAAGTGGCTGTATAACTAACAAGATTTCGCAGTAAAAAAGTATTGGTTTCAGCATTTCGAGTATTACGCTTGATGAAATTACCCACATTTTATTCGTAATTTCAATAATAATACTGAAAGAAAACACGAAGTATAAGTAGATTTGCGAGTATAAAGCACCTACGATTTAATTTCAAATTCGCTCCATACGACTCGACGAAAAGAATAGGTACCTAGCTACGTCTTTTGTGTGTATTTTATCGATAATTCCCATCCGCGCGTATAAGGGTGTTGACATTTATACTCAGTCGTCGTCGTTTAAAGTATTAATGCAAAAGCATCCACTGCTGTGAGCTTGTGTACGTTTCGGCTGTGTGAATTTTTTAATGATCGTAGTCGAAAAAGCAATTACGTATACGAAATCTTTGACTACCCCTCCCCTCTTTGCATGGTCTCGCGGAACGGAATACGTAATCGGGTACCTACCTAAATTGATTAAAGTTGAAGAAACCGTTAGTGTACAGATATTACTAGGTTTGAAATGTGTTTGAGAAACTAGGGCAACCAAGTTTTTCCATATATACACTGGGCCTTATCTTGTGTACAGTGTAAAATAGCTTTTCAAAGTTTAAATGTTGCAAGAAATATCTTTAAACTTTGTTTACTAACAAAATTACATAATTATACAAATACGCACGATCAACTTTTGTGTACCTATTTCTCTCACTTTGCTGGCAAAACTGTACGTAACTATAGTAAATTAATTTACAAGCTTCTGTTTCAAGATGTTTCTAAAACGCCTGAAACTCTCGACAACCAGAGGCAAAAAATCACATTTTGAAGGCTCATCGTTCGCTTGTTCCCGCGAGTATATGATACACGTAGGTAGGTAGGTATATGAAAAGCTTCGTAAACTTGGCGTGCCCACGTTTAAAAGCTTAAAATTTTCAGATTTAGTCACTGGAACGATTTTGATCGGATTGGATTCAATATGCTTAAATTGAAATACCTCTCTCGATCCCTTCTTCGACTTGTCTGCTCTTTTGGTTAAAAGTTATTTGTCGATAAAACGTGAAATTTAATTAACTTTATTCGACTTAGGTATATATAGGTAGGTACTACGGCTACGCCAAGAAGAAGCTTCAATTCATCGTCTCAACCTTAATTAAAAATTTAACCGTAAGCGATGCCAAGAACCGAGCTTATTTTTATTTTCACTTTTATTCGATTGTTTGTATACTGTTGAAAGTTCTCCTCATCGTCGACGAACGCCCAACTTTTTCCTTCATTTTTTTCATCCCTATTTGCCGAAATCAATGGGTAAAGTTACCTATTCTATTCCACGACGACGTATCCTTACATGTGAGGTAAATTTTCGAAAATTCGTACGTTAAGAAAGTTGAAACATACAAGAGATTTTCATCTGCAAATGAACGACGAGCACGAGCACCAGAGACGTCAGTCGTACGTATAAATACGTATGTATGGGTAAAGTTTAAACCCATCGAATACCGCGTATCTGTGGCTTTTATTCGTTTAAATTCGAATTTGCATCTTTCTCGCAAATTTCATCTCGCTTCTCGAGAGATCTCTAGTCTACCGTGGTACGATAAATTTGAATTCTAATGTCTTATAGATGTGCACGAGTGGTGAGGCCTACTCGTATTCGTATACAACGAATATCTCTGTGTCGTCTTGTTTATCGTCTTATACCTTCGCTGGAATATTATCGTATACTTCATATTTCTTACGTGTCGACGAATTTTACTTAACTTAGCTATTTATTCCGTTTGCTATATTGATGTTTTGCTGATGTGATGCTTTTATATAGGTAGGTAATGTAGGAGTAGAAAGTAGATACGAGTGTGAGAATGATGGCACGTAATCGTTTCATATGCGCTGATAAATATTCCACGAGTGTAGCACACTTTTCAGTTTTGATTTTGATATTGTTGATTCGCATACGGAGGTAAAGTGTGTTTATGGAGGGATTGAATGCGAAGCGAAATGTGGTGAACGAAATTATTTTCAAGGAGAAGAGACTGCTTATTACCGACTCATGGGATTGTTTTTGTTTCGATGCCGAGAAAAGTGGGGTGATGGTGTTTTTTTTTTGCATTTCAAGGATCAATGATGACGACTGTGCTACTTTCCAAAGTTCAGGTTTCCTTAAAATTTATGGGCCCAGCAGAGGTCGCATGGTCTACAATCAATTTGTAGGTGGTATAGCCCCCTAAAAATTTTATGCAGTTCAAGCTTCTTTATAGTATCATCACAACTGAGGCCAGGCTGCCACGCAGACTGACAGATGATTTTGAACAGCAAAGCAGGCACTCAGACAACCTCGAGAGGTCAGATAGGTAGACATGACAACTATGAGGAGCCAGACAGACGGTCAATGACCTTAAGAAGCTAGACAGATGACCTTAGAAAACTATACTCCCAGGTCAATGACCCTGAGAGGCCAGGAAGGCTGAAAAATACCCTTGGGAGCCTAGAGAGGTACCTAGTCAGTGACCTCGAGGGTACAGACACACAGGTTTATGACCTTAATGGGCCCGGCATGAATACAGACGACCTTGAGAGACCAGACAGGTACTCTGACAGCCTCAATAGGCCAGGCAGGAATACAGACGACCCTGAGAGGTCAGGCAACGGGTCAATGACCTTGAGACCCCAGAAAGATAACCTTAGGAAGCTAGACAAGAAAGCCAGTGATCTTGAGAGTCCAGTAATATAGGCCAATGGCTCTGTAAGAGGCCAGACAAGAATGCAGACTATCTTGAGAGGCCAGACCGATAGGTCAATGACCTTACGAAGCCAGACAAGTAGACAACAGACATACAGACAACCTTGGGAACCCATACAGACAGGTCAATGGCCTTAAAAAGCAAGACAAGCAGACAGACAACCTTGGGAAGCCATACTGACGGGTCAATGACCTTAAGAAGGTAGACTGGCAGACAGCCAACTTTGAACAGGCAATTCATCAATGCAAAATTATATTTAACTTTGACTCTTGCTATTCACCAAAATATCATCGAAAATTATTTCACACCTTTACACTTATCATTTTTTGTAGGAAAGTGAAAAATGAGAGAAACTTTTATAGAAACAATCGTATAATGAGGACCCCTAGAAATCACACAAATATACTTAATCGCGTCAACGTTTGCAAGGAGATGCATATTTACTGCACGGAAAACATAAAGAGCATCTCCAAGTATAATTTCACAAGTTGAAGTTCGTTTTTTTATTTTATAGAAAAATTCAAAAATTGCTAATTAGGTACCCGGGGCAAAACTTACAAAATCTTTTCAAAGAGGCATATTTTATGTCATATTTTTCACTTGATTGATGCAAACCAGTTTTAATTTTTGAGCCATTCTACATATACCTTATACAATCCAACTTTAAAATCCGGTTGGTGTCGATGAAGTATCTATGTAGAGGCTCCAGAAGACTTGAAAAATAACTTACACATAGGCCTATATCAAATCAGAGAATCAAAATTGAACAGCGGATAACTTTTTAACGTTCTCTGACCAACTAAGCAACTATATAGGTACTTACAATTAGTATATCGAGGTGTATTCACTTTTTTCACAAGTTTTCAATTTTCTCAAAAGTTGTTTCAACAGACTTTCGATTTCAACAAGGAAAAAAAAAGTTGGCAGCAAAAAAAAACCTAAAACATTGAAACTTGGCCTTCAGATTCCATGAATAAACACTAAACAGCAACAAATGAAAAAACATCATTACCTTAATTACACTATGGAAAGGGCACGTGCAGTGCAGTTTACTTAATGGAAAGTAGATATGTACACATTGCAAACTTATTAGGTACTATTTACCATTTTCTTAGCAGACACAGGCCCAGCTTCGGTTGTAGATAGTATAATTTCTTTTCATGGAAAACTTAATATGCTACTTACCGAACTGAAAACCGCACCACACAAAAAATACTTGAACATTTTAATAAATTATTTCCTTTGAATTTTCATTTTTCATCTCTTTTCAACTGTAATGTGGGTGCTTTTACATCTCTATACTCTACGAGAATTTTTTCCAGCAGTAGCAGTAGGTATTAATATAGTTTAAGTACCTATTAACTTGAGTAAATATGTAGCCTACATATAAGCATTTAAGCTCAAATTAGCGAAAGATTTTCTCTGAAAAAAGTATATCCACGAGGTCAAATTAGAAAAGAAAGAAAAGAAAGTTTTAAGTTGGGCAACTGAACAGATTGAAACAAATTCAATTCAAAAATCGTCGAAAATTCGTATTTTTTAGTTTTACTCTTTTGAAAATTGAGAATGAGGATTTATCCGATTCAATGAAGTTTTTACGAATTACGTAAGGTACATTCAAAATTCAAAATGTTTCATGTTTTGATGTTTCAAATTTTGTGCTCACTCGTCGCCGTCACTCTGCTCGCCCACCAAGATAAACAGATGAACAGATGAACACTGACAATAGTGACAACTGACAATTGACTTATGTAATATTTTTCCCCCCAATTTGCGAGTTTCAGAAGTCAGAAGTGCAACTCCTTACTCCTCAGTCCTCACATACAGCATACTCAATCGTTCAGCCAATTCCAATACTTCATAATTAAAATCAAATCAAATCATCGAACATCGAATAAAAAATTAAATTAATTAAAAATAAAATTCTCATTATTTGATTTTTCGTTACCATCGTTAGCGCTCTTTTCGATGATCAATGTAACTATTTTTATCTTTTTGTATTACAATTTACAGTGTAACCACCAACCAACTCAACCACAATATGTAATAACAAATTTTTTGTTCGGACTCCGGTCCAGTGTTTTCGAAATAAATAACACTTCTGAGATGTTTATGAAAATAATGCGAGATGATTTATTAAAAAAAAATTATTTTCCAACAATTTTCAATTCTAATGTTCTAATCTAAAACTGGTTAGAAGGCGAACACTCATTCCACTCCACAACACTGATTCTGGTAAATTTCCCTCTTGAATTGGCGCCTTTCTTCTTATCAAACACTCAAACTGCAATGCAATTTCGTAGGAATTTTCTCAGATCATTCTGTTTTTGAACCTTTTCTCTTGTACTGACTACTGTCATCTTCCGCAGCTTTTATTTCACGTTTGTATAATCTTCATGTAAAATTATAGACTTCCTCGCATGATTCCAAGTACCTATATTATCATTAATTAATGATCTGTCGTTGTCAAACACTTGGTCTTGGTAACACATCTGAGCCGGTATGTTTCTGACTTTCTGTTTCTCACTACTACTTATTATATCTACTCACTCTAACATGTTTTTCAAACCATTATGATTTCTTCGTTACAGATCGTATATCACAATGAATACCTTAGAACAACGTATCTATGTTCAGATGACCAAATCAACGGCGAAATCATTCGAAAACTTCGTGGACTCGTTGGTGAAACACGACGAAGTAGTCAGCGATGCCGAACTCATCAACACGATGCAACGAATTAGTAAGCAATTCAACTCGATAATTCTTCACTTTAGTACTTCATTCTCAACTAATTCGCAATTTTACCCAACAGCTAAAAAACTACAAACCGTGATGAGCAAATGGGACCGTAAACTCGAAAGAGTAACTCATACCGAAACCAATAATTCATGTTCCTCGTTCAAAGTTCCTGTCCTCACCAATACCGGTAACGGTGGCATCGACGATATCGTTAATTTCAGCAAAGTTAGTCGATGCTCGGTCGGATCTACTACAGAAATCGACCCTAAACCGGGATGTTCGTACAACACCAGTTCAACTGATTATGATCAAGAGAAAAAACTCATGATGGTATTCAAAGATACCGACGAACAGTTGTATCTTGGTGCTGCTGGTTTCTATGTCGAAGGAATTACCGAAGGGTTTTGGAAATGTAACCCCTGTGATGCTAATAATCTGCCGTTGAATAATCTTCTTTCTCATGTTAATGGTAAAGCTCATAAGAAGAAGATTAACTTTAAAGGTGTCTAATATAATTAGATATCTTTCAGTCATTTTTTTTAAAAATCTATTCGTACCTACGTTGATACGGTCGTTACTATACTAATGTTACTAAGATTTCGTTCGATTCTCATATTACGGTTCGTTCTACCTTTTTCCCTATATTTTAGTTTTTTTTTTAAAGTACTGTTTTTTTTAATTTGTTTATTTTGAAAAATTATAATATTCTATCGAGTAATGATACGGTTTTGTTTCTTTATACATTAACAGATTCATCTGGGACGCAGACGTGAAATTTATAGCTAGGGATTCTCGTGACTGGCGTTCGGTTATAAGAAATTCGAAACTTAATTAATGGGTTAGCTAGCGTGTATCGAAAGACGTCTTTGGAAACAAGAAAGGAAAAAAAACACGCTGACGTGATTCGATATATTCAATTTTTAATGGCAATAATAAGTCAATTTTGCCAAGTACGTAGCTGATAATCGAACTCGGTACTGTAATAAGTTACTACTCTGGCCAATTTTTTATTCTTTATGCGATTCAGTGTATATCGTGAAGAAGATACGAGGGTGAAAAAAGGTAAGGCAATTTAGAGCCTAGCGTGTCATTGATGATAGCGTGTTAGCGATTAAAAAAAAGTTCAGTTCGAGGGTTATTTTCTGCACCGTCTCGCTCTAACGTACGGTATCGTTTAGCTTGTTATTTACATGCTACGCACGTCCGCCATGATGCGCTCGGTTTTGATTGTTGGCACGTATTTTACACGCCGGATCAGTCGATTAAAAAATGAAGAAAAACTACGAACGAATAGATTTCCATATGCATTCAACAAATGTCTGCCAAAGAGAGCGAGCTGTTTGTGTACGACGCCGACGAGTAAATCAGCGTAAAAAGGCAATACACCAACGCGAGGTGGCGACTTTACATTTTTTTGAACTCGACGAACGCGAATATTGTACTAGTTACTTATTCGGCATTAAAATTCAAAAAGGTTCTTTACAATAGTTTTCATTAAGTGCCAACTAGAATATACACAAAGACTTAATTACCGCAAAGGGTGCAACCGTTAATATGTAAATTCTTCTTCGGTTAGTCTTTTGTCGGCGTTGGAAATTTTCTTTAACCCGGTGAAAACCTCTATACGTAACAAAAGCTCCGCAGCTTTGTCTTCTTTTCTTTCTGGTGTTTTTTTTTTTATAGCGCCGTTAAACGAGGAAAAAATTATATCGAATTCGAACAACCGACGTTATATTGAAAGCTACCACCTCGCAGCCAGTCCAATCTTTTGTCTTTGAAATTTCAAACTTTTTCGCGAGCTCGTATTTCTTCGATGTTTCTTCGTCGCAATATAAGGAGAAGGAAAAAAGCTAAAGAGCTTGCATTTGCTCGAGGTTTTCGAGCCGGAGCCATTCTCTCATGCGAAAACGCCGTACTTCAACGCTACGGTATTTTCTGTCAGCTATGGAAATATTTTCTTTTCCATATAAACGTTCGTGTGTGTTGTTTTTGCCTGCTGTGCTGTGTGCTATGTACCGTAGATGGAGGTGCCCCCTACACATAAATGTAGTGGAAGTAGGTATGGTACGACAACATAACCTACAGAGTAATAGCATGCGAAGTATAGAACTTACTCGCGGAATTGAAATGAAAAAAAAATACGACGAGATGTACTTTTACCATATACGTAAAGTTTTTAAAAAATTTTTACTCGTCTATAAAGAGATTAAAGATTGCTGCAAGGTAGATACATATATACCTAGAGAGAGACTAGAGAGATGCCAACAAATTCTATATACGTATTAGACGGATACGGAAGTTCAACGTCGAGGGAGACATTCACATTTCGCCGGTTTAAAAATAACCACCCACGAGTATCACAAAAATGCTTCCTCTTTTGTTTATTTTATTGCGAGCTTGGAAGTTTAATTGGTGCAACTTTATGTGTTGGAGCTATTTTGTCTCTCCGTTTCGTCCTGCTATAGTAAAATGCTCAGGAATCAAATGATACCTGTTGTGATACCATCTCGAGCTAAATTACCGTTATGTTCGTGTTGCGGATTTAATTTAAATTTCGCTTATCTAAAGTCGTACGCCGGATTACTTAAGATTTTACAATTGGTAATTATACGTTTTTGTGTTATTATTGTTGTAGATGGTGCAATAAGTTGAGCTTTTTTGCTTCTATTAAAGCTAGGTAGGTACTCCGTTATAATGAATTTATTTTCATACAGATTATAGCCGGCCTTTGTAAAAGCTTATTGATGAATTTCGGATTGAAATACGCCTCGTTGATTGGATTCTCGTACGATGCATTTTTAACCACTATATCGGGGTCGGTGATTACAACCACTGTTTTACTTCTAACTTATATTTGGTCGGAAAATTCCATGCGATTGGTTCGGTCTTCGTTATTGGTAATTGGTTTTTTTTTCTATCATTATTACCTATTTAATTCTTTATTTTTAGAAGATGAGCAATTTGGCCTTTGGAAAATAAAATGAGTTACATTGCTACAATTTGTTTTTGCAGGAAGTGTTTTTCAATGGCAGCACTTGCTTAAATTTCATCGGTTCGTGTAGCTGGTTATTGTTAACTATTCACACCTTCTTGTATCCAGATTTTTTAGCAATACCATTTTTCTTCATTTATCCAATCATGGTAGCTGTAAATGTGAGTAAATATGGGTAAATTTCTACTCTTTTTTTTTAGGAAATGAAAAGTAGCAACATTTTAAAAAATTTTGCACAAGTTCCAAATCGAAGTGCAAAAAATTGATTCACTATGTTAGGGGGGAGGAAGGCTCAAAAAGACCTAAAAATTGTTTATAAAATGTACATGATAACGATAGACTATTTTTCTAAAACGATTAGGTACCTGGTACCTCTACCTCTACCTATAAAGAACTTGTGACAGAAAAAAACAGCTAGATAATGTTTTTATGTTGGTATCTTTGTTAATATTTGAATAACGTGAAATTTTTTTAAAATATCAAAATTCAAAACATCAAGTTATTCAATGAAAAAACTGAAAAAATGTAAAAAAATACGATAAAAATTGAAAAACATTTTTTGGGTGTATAGAAACAAATAAAATATCATGAAAAAAGTTGATAGGTGTCAATTTTTCTAAATAACTAAATTATTCATTAAAAAATCTGAACTTATTCAGGGTGGTTATTACATGAAAAATTACGTCTTCAGAAATTGAAGCATTAATTCATACACATTATTTGAGAAAATTGAAAAAAAATGTCATGAATTTTTTTTTCAATTTAAAAATACAGGAAAAGCGAGAGATTTTTTGAAATGATAAAAATAACAATATTAATCAATCATAATCGAGTACAAACATATTGAGTAATGTTCTGGTTATGAAATAAAAACTTGAAAATTATTTCTAGCAAGAAAAAATTCAATGTCAGAAGTAAAAGAATTTTCGCGATGCTTGGAAAAGCAGAACAAAAAACAAAAATAAAAAAAGCCCATAGAAATTTGAAAAAAAAATATACATAGCTAAAGCACCCAAAAACAGATATTCTGGTGCTTGAAACCTTATTATAAATATTTTCTGACGTGATAAAAATTGATCAGCGAGTTTTTTTTATAGTTGATCAATCATAAGCGTAAAAGAACATTTTTTTAAAACAAAAAATTTAAAAAAAACATCTTTTTTAATTTAAAAAAAATTTAGTACCTAATCATTTCATCAGTTAAAATAAAACTGTTATTTCGTAGAAATATCAGAAATGAAAGCATTTTGTGATACATTGGGACCAAAAAACTGGTGAAAATTGAGAAATACGAAAAACGTATCATCTTTTAGACAATATATATTTTTAAACGTAGGTAGTGAAAATTGTAAGTAAGTACGTATATTAGATAACGACTTTTTTGATGCACTAATGACAAAAATGATGAATAAAAAAAGTTTTTTTTTAAAATTTTATTTATGAATTTTTATAGAAAAAAAAAGAAAATAATTAAATCAGACAAGACAACACTGAAACGTAATTTCTGATCTTCAAAAAAATCAACAATTTAAAAAAAATTAAAATCGGGAAACCACTAATAATTTTTTGTGTTTTAAAAAATGTCAAAATTTTGAAGAATTTTCATGGCATCATAATTTTTAAACAGGAGCGAAAGCATTAATGCTGCAACGTTTTCAAGCAACCCCCCTCTTCTCCCACTTTCAAAAAAAAAATTGAAAAATTCCTTGTAAGTATACCTAAATCCTCTCAATGAAAGAAATTGATCGAATTCTGTACTCAAGTCAAAATCTAGGACTGATAAGAAGGAATTCAAATTCATCTTTCTTTTTATTGGACGAACGTCAAACATTGATGGAAAGAATGTAGTTAAAGTCGAGGACCATTTAACTTGATACATTTTTAAAAATTAGATAAGTAAGCAGTACTTGATGAGTTTTTTTTTTTTTTTTTTTTTTTTTTGCAGATTTTAGGATTCCTACTCAGCTTGATCTACGGTATAGATTGCTACTTAGCATACAAATACTACAAAGGATACCGATGATAACCTTGGAACCGAGTATAATGAAAGATTAATACTGGAACAATCTCAACTTATATGTACATAGAACTACCTCATTTATAAAATTTTCAATAAACTTTTCCACTTTGGTAAACTTTATACTCTCATTGTACAGTCAAAGTTTTAGTAAAAGTGGCGCACACTGTAAAATGTATATCGTATATCGTATACCTACCTACGATATTAAAAAAAAAGGTATACAATTACATAACACCCACGCCTGCCTTTACCACACTCGCACTCGTACGCGAATTAATTATGCACATTAATTTCGTAATGCTACACCATAAAAGTGGTTTCGTATTTCATAAATTTTAAATAAACCAACGCAGCAGAAGGGCCGATGCGGGGTAGCTGCAAAAGCACGTTAGCTAAGCCTACATAGTACTACGATATAGTGATTTCTGCTTCTATGTAGTAAGAAGCCACCTATTGCACATCGTGTTTATAATTTATTTTATAATCACTTCGGCGAGGAAATGAGAGAAATTTTCAATTTTGCTTGATTAATGGTGACTTGGGCTAAGGTAAGGTAGGTAATTAAAACGTGGAAAACTTACCGAAAGTGTTAGTATGGAAAAAAGGTTCACATTTGACTCGTCGTCGCGGCGTTTTGTCCGATAAGTGTGTGGAATCTGGAAAAATAAAAAAATAAAAAAAAAATTAGTACCCGAGTACTCTAATAATTAATTTTATTCGAGTCAAATATTACGGCTGTATGATATAATATTTATTTATTTTTAAACCTAAAATCAATCCACGATGAAAAACGAAAGCAATTCAAGCACAACCGAGAAACTTAATAAACTTTTTATCCTTATTCGATAACCATCTGTAGTATGAAAAAAGCGCAATCATCAAGATTCGAGGGAAAAAAATTCTAACATAAACACTCGACATGATAAAGAAAAACAATTTATACACCTGGAAGTGGATTTTCTTCAAGAGGTAAACGTACCCTCTTAAATGACAAATACAATTTATTCTCACATTTCGTGATAATCATTGAACATTGATTTTTACTCCTTTTTTTTTCAAATCGTCGAACGAAATTTCGATTAATCATCCAATCGAACGCAACAATTAAACATTTGTTGCGTGAAACTTTCTCATCTTGGTATCTTACCTACTTTATCGCTATACGCAAGGTCGTAATCGAAAAGTAAACTTTTGGATAACACGAGTATCTACCTGCTACCTACACGAAGGTGTAATTTTGTCGTTGCCACATAAATCCTCAAAGTTTGACACTTTGGACACCTTAGTAAGATAAATTATTCCCATTTACCGACAATAATATACCTATACCTATCTTGTACCTACACAAATCAAAGCCATCGATACAGGTATTGATTTTATAAATGGGTGGGCTGGGTGCCTATTTTTTTTATTATTCATCGAATTTTGGTTAAAGTGTATCGTGTGTGTGTGTGATTCAGTGTCTGTCTAATACGTCTTCTGACCGCATCACATGTGTAGGTCTTTGTACGAAGTGTAGGTAGGTAGTTATCGAGATGAATGAGAATACATTACTATGTTCAAAAGCTCGCCCTAAAAGTATCAGTTTATTTTTGCTGAGGTGTTTAGTTTCTGCCTATTGACCGAAGGCAGTTCTACTCAGACATGTGATGAATTTCACATCGTGGCCACTTGGCCAGCCTCGTATTGTATTGAAATATCGAATTTCAATAATGCATACGAGGCACACACAACACACATCTATAAAAATGAGAAGACGTGTAGGTATTTGGTAACCGATTTCATTTGCATGAATTATCGCACGTGTTTCAGATTAGCAGATATTATTGATGAAATAATTTATCAAGCGAGGCTCGCGAGGGTTAAAAAATTAGAGATATTATCTTGGTCAATTAAAAAATTAATCAGTGTGATTAATAATCAGTTATCAATAAGTACCAAAATTTCAGCTACTCAAATTCATTTTTTGATTTTTGATAATAGGTATCGTCAGGCCTTTTCTTTTGTATTATCTTCCTGGGGGGGGGGTCGCTAAATTGAAGTTTCAAGTCCTTAATTTTTATCTCCCCCCCCCCCCGCCCCTGTGTTTTGAGAATAAAATCAAAGTAAGAACCTAAATTACTTTCATTTTAATTTAAGTGCAAGGTAAGTACTAAGGTAGGGTATACAAACTCGAATGCTAAATTTTAGATTCGGAACAATTTCCAAATTTTCATCAAATTTTCGTCGTAAATCTGATCACATTTTCGCACTTTACTATTCTGATCCGTGGCTAAATGATATCAACTTTTTACTGATGGAACACTATCAATTCAAAATTGAGGGAGCTGAGAATGATTTTACATTCCACACGAATAATTGTAAATCCAGAAATTGTTTCTCAAATTCTCTTGATTTAGGTGTTATGATATTTATGATATTTTCAAGTGATTTGGGAATTTTTTGGTCACTAGATAGACATTTGTAAACCAGATTTTTCATTTTGAAAAAAATTCTGCATTTTACTAGGAGTACCTTGTACATTAACTAAATTGAAAATGAAAGTATTTCTAGCTTCTTCAATTTCTGTAATAGTCAAAAAATTGATATCACATTTCTTGTTTGTTTCAACTTGAGGAAGCAAACGATTTCATTACTTTTTTGAAAGTAGAAAAACTTTTGCATTTTGTGGGTTCAAATTATTCGCATGTCTTGGCCTGAGAGGATTTCATTCGGCTTGACTGAAAAAAGCGCCCCGCTGAGGCCCTGTAAGTTCAAAAATTATGGTTCGTCTTTCAACTTTTCAAAATTTGATAAAATCTACATACGAGTAGGATGATTTTTCAAACTGAGAATTATGTTCTTGAGCGATAACATGTTTAGGAAAGATATAGGTACATTACGTCATTTTGAATTTTTCTAAAATAAAAAATTTTGATCACTTTTTTTCCTCTTCTGTTCCATAATTCAAAAATTTCAATTGTGGCAACCTTAATAGATTTTGTATTTGGATAATTTTGACTTGAAAAAAAATTCAAGGCTTATTTTTTGAAAAAGTTACCAAAAAGCTTTGTGTAAATTCTGAAATTTATTTGATAATTTCGTAGTTTAAAGGTCCTGGAAGCTACAAAATTCATTACAAGCTTCGAAATCATTTATCAGTTTTATGGTCCGGAGGTCCTTCAAATCCCTAAATTTATTTGAAAATTTTGCAGGTGCTGACAAACCCTAAAATTATCTTTCAATAATTTTGTAATTTAGAGCTCCTGTGAATTCCAAAATTCAGTTGAAAATTTTTTAATTTGAAAGTCCTACAAACCCCAAAAATTAATTTCAAAATTCTGCAGTTTAGAGCGCCTGAAGACTGATTTTGGTCAAATTATCTTTCGGTTTTGTAATTTTGTGCTTCTGATAATTCTGAAATTTATTTTAATAAGGTAATTTCGTAGTTTGGAGGTTTCTCGAACTCTCAAATATATTTGCAAAATTTTGCAGTTTGGGGCACCTGTAATTACAATAATTCCAAAACTCATTCAAAAATTTTGTAGTCTGAAAGGTACAGCGGACTGGAAAATTTATTTGAAAATTCTGAAATTTAATATTCTCGCAGACATAAAAAATTACTTGAAAATTTTGTAATTTGGAGCATTCGCAAACTCCAAAATTTAATTGAAAATTTATTGCTGTTTGGAAAACCTACTTTAAAATTCCGCAGTTCAAAGCTCCTGCGAACTTCAAAATTTATGGGAAAATTTTCTTATACTTTGTACATATGTACATATGTCTCAAAAACTTTGATTTTATCTTTCAATTTTGTAATTAGGAGCTTGTGCGAATTCCAAAATTCATGTGAAAATTTTGTAGTTTGGAGGTCTTGCGAATTCTGATAGATATTTATATTTGAAAAATTTGTGATTTTGGAGTTCCCTAAAATTCCAAAATTCATTTGAAAATTTTGTACTTTGGAGCTCCTGCGAATTCTGATATTTTTTTGAAAATTTTGTAATTTTGGAGCTCTTTCAAATTCCAAAATTTATTTGAAAATTTTATAGGTAGTTTGGAAATCCTGCTAACTCTATAATTTATTTGAAAATTTTAACGTAGCTTGGTGCTCCTGCAAGCTAGGTTCTGCAAACTCTAAAATTCAATTGAAAATTTTGTGGTCATGCGAACTCTATAATTTATTTAAAAATTTTGTAGCTTGGAGCACCTGCAAACTCTGAAATTGTCTCTCTGTTTTGTAATTTGAAGCTCCTGATGATTCTGAAATTTATTTGAAAATTTTGTTTTGTAGTTTGGAGTGCTCGTGAGCTATAAAATTATTTTAAAATTTCGAGGTCGAAGCTCCTGCAAAGTGCCAACTTCAAAATTCACTCGAAAAAAAAATTCCCACAAATTCTGAAATCATCTTTCACAGTTACACGCAATGAACTATGCATTACTTTACTCACAGGTGGCAGTGAAGTTGCAACTTCTCTCCAATTGCATATGAGATTGCAGTTGCACTCATGCGATGAGACGTCTGCAGTAATAAAGACTTCATGTCATGCATTCATGAAACTTCAACATGCAATGCAAGAGATCAAAGATGGAACAAAAGTGAAGAAAGATGTGTGATAAATAATAAGCCTCGACGAAGTCAAGGCGTCCAAAAATTGGTTTGAATGCTCGTAAATGTCCCCCTCCACGGAAATCTTTAGTAAAAGGCGAAAGATTTATTCGTACTGAAGGGAGACCAGAGCTTGACTACCATGAAGCGGGTTTCAGCTTATATACTACTCGATGCAACATCTTATCTAAGAGTAGCAACTCGTAGTAGTTTATCAGCTGGCCAGGTGGCTTTGGTTGGGAATGTTGCGATACGGGATACAAGTATGGCAGGCTACGTCATTCACATGCGAGTCTCACGCACATACGATGGATGGATTGCATTGCATGCAACCGTCAATGCTTTCTGCAGCGTTGCTGCAATAACTCTGCATTCATTCATTACTTTTTTTGTTAGACTTTGATGCAGCGTCCAGAGTAACGTTATAGAAATTCAAAAAAAGCAATTAATTAATGGACCTATTGAAACTTTAAGATCAAATAAGTAAGACCATATCGAATTTCTAAATGATACTGCAAAAATCTTTTAAAGAATCCAAATTCGAGGAGAACATTTTAGATAAATCTTCCTTCTAAATTTTTCAAATCAGGAAAAAAGCACTAGTAGAGTCTCAACTGCAATTTCAAACGAATTGTAAAAATATATCACTGGTGTAGACCTACATTTGCAAAAAAAAAATTCCAAAATTCGCCCAAATTGAAAAAGAAAATGACAGCAACATTATTAATTTAAAAATCACGTAACACCGCAATCCGAAATATTTTTTTAATGGAGGAAAAAAAATTCAGCGCTCGTCTACCATCTTTTCATGTACCCTTCGCCTAAAAATATGGCAGACTTTTGAAAAAAGAGAAAAGAACCCTTCAGAAAATATTTGGTGTGAATGAATACGACGATGAATTAAAGTTGAAATCTTAACGTGTTGACAAAACGTAAACCACGTCTGATCTATATTTTAAAAGTCGAGCACGTCTCAGCGGAATATTTTTTACCCAAATAAACCGAAGCTTCCATAATGTTAATATTTTTCACGTACAAAATAAACAACTTAAAAAAATAACTTGTCAGATATTTTTTTCCTCCACCAAGAAAATAATAAATTAAAGATATTACATTTTTACGTCGAGGGTGAGACGAGAGAATAAAAAAAAAAAAAAAATAGAAAAAAAGAAACAAAACGAACACTGAATACAAAATAAAAACACCGAAAAAAAAAACATTCAAAATGTAGAACATAGTAAATAAATAAAAAATGAGAATGCTACAGGAAACGAAATGAAAAAAAATCATTCTAGAATATGAATATAGAAAAAAAAGCACTATATACGAATAAATAAAAGAATGATAAAATACGAGATACTGCGCGCATTTTACGTTAAAATGTGGTTTCCTTCATTTGCATAAACAAATCATAATTTCGTATTCCGTACGGATGTAATTTTTTTTTCAGCATAAAAAAAACAAATACCAACTAAGATATTTGCTAATTTTTAAACAAATTTAAAACACCCTAGTTCCATTCAGATTCCACCATATGATCTTAACGTATACCCACCCAGAGACCTACCTACGTGAAATTATTTCTAATTTGAATAATATTCGCGAAATCAAACTAAATTAAAAGTCGACACGCGATTTTCTCTTAGAAAGAAAATAAGAACACGTAGGGAAAAAATTCTTTTCGAAATATTCAAAGAGAAAAAATGAGCGACGACATTGAAAAAAAATTGTCATAAAATTTTATCGTAAAATATTTGAAATTGAAGTTGATGGGGAGAAAAATATGAAAACTTTCATCACGAATGAAATTTTACTATATAGTCGCCCTATATATTCGTACCCTTGAACTTAGCACTAGTTTTCTTCTAAATTTAGTTCTTCTAGGTACCTAATAAAAATAATCAATTTTTTATTATTATTGGTACGTATAATAAAATGGGCGATTTTGTAATGTTTTATGCCATTTTTTTCGCATCAACTACGTTGTTATTCTTAAAAGCATCGAGCACGTTGAATTATTTATGTTGTTTGCTTTAACCTTATATAGCTTTTTACTGGCACAGGTAAACTGCCCGGAGATAATATTTCCATCGAATGTGACTTTTTTTCTCATATTTTTTACGCGAATAGTTAGCATTTTTATAACCTGGCAAATGCGTGCATATTTTACCAGGTCGACGGTTTGAAAAAAAAAAGCTCTTTGAAAGGCCAAAAAAATTACATATTTAAATCATAGATAGTTTACTCGCCCCGTATATGATCAGTTATAAAAAATATGTTAACCTTTTTCAATTCATGGAATATACGGATTATGGTCTTCGCAGGTAGGTGATATAATAAAAGTGACACGCACGCGAATACACCTACTATGCCATACATTGTATAAGCAAAGTATGTACTTTTCTCTTTTGCCAGCATTTCGTGACATAAGGTTTTGCTTTATGCATATGTTAGTTTTCCCCCATTTGGCAATAATTCGATGAAAGTTCGAATAAAAAATGTATATAATTTTTTTTCTTGCTTGAAAAATTTCAAACTTGGTTTATTTGTTGGTAAAAAAAAATCGTGTTGTGACACTTATAAACGCACAAAATAACAGGTAACTATAAATTAGACTTTCAAGGACTAACTGTAACTATATTTACCTACATTTTTATCTTCATTTTGGTATTCGAGTAGTCAATAAGCAAAAGGGGAAGGGAGACTATTTTTGAGCGCATAAACGGGTTTCCATTTGCACCTGGGGGGGGGGGGGTAGTGTTTACCTCAATTACCTCCCAAAATTTGTTTTTCAGGTAAGAAATTTGGTACGAAGGCAGAAGCACATACTAAATGTCAATGCAAAGTCCCTGTTTCTCGTTTTTTTTTACCTCAACAACGAGCTTGGAATTTACTTTGAAAAATTGAAATCTGTGATTAAATTTTTATGGAGTTTGTCCCAAAATTTTAACTCATTTTAATAGGTCATATGACACATTTTTTTTTTCAGAAATCCCAAAAACTATGACTGAATTTTAGGCTCAAAATTCTTCAAACTGCTCAAAAAAAAATTTTAATTGCAATTTGTGATTTTCTTTCCAAAATTTGACCACACTTTAACAATAATTATGACCCAATTTTGGACTTAAAATTCTTCAGAAATTACTCAAAAAAATGTTGATTGAAGAGTAGGTATAATTTTTTCCCAACTCATTTTAATCAGTTGCATTGAATTTTTTCAAAAATCTCAATGACCCAATTTCGGGCTCAAAATGTTTTAGAAATGTACGTTTCAATAGAAATTTCTAATTTTTTCCCATGATTTTAACCTGTACTTTGATCGATCATACAACATTTTTCAGCAATTCTAAAAATCATTACTCAATTTTTAGCTTAAAATTATTTTGAAATTCTCAAAAAAAGTTGTACTTGATAGAAATTTTTCAACTTTCTGAACATTTTATACCACTTTGATAAATCGCATGACAACTTTTTCAAAAATTCTAAAAATGATGACTCAATTTTCGGCTTAAAATTCTTAAGAAATGCTTCAAAAAAACATCAGGAAGAATTTCTGATTTTCTTTCAAAAAAAATCCCTAAAATTATGACTCAATTTTAAACTCGAAATTTACAATAAATGATCAAATAAGGTTTTAATGGATATTTCTTATTTTCCTCCCAACATTATCAGTTACATCGCTTTTTATCAGAAATACTAAAAATCATCACAAAATTTTGGGCTTAAAATTCTTTAATGTTCAAGAACGTTTTAATAGAAATTTTTCACTTCCTTCTAAAATTTTCACTCATTTTAATAAGCTGTGTGACACTTTTTCTGTAACTCCAAAAATCGTGATCCAGTTTTGGGTTTAAAATTCTTTAGAAATGCCAAAAAAAAATTTACCCAACTTTTCGTATTTTCTCCTAAAATCTTATAACTCATTTTGATAGGTTGCATGGCACTTTTTCAAAATTCCTGAAAATCATGACTTAATAAAATTTTGAGCTCAAAATTCTTGAAAAATACTTTTAAAAAATTTCAACAGGAGTTTCTGATTTTTCTCTCGGAATTTTACCTACGAGTATTTTTATGGATTGCTTGGCACTTTTTCGAAAATTCCAAAAATCACGATCCAATTTTGAGGTCAAAATTCTTAGAAAATGCTCAAAAAAAAGTTTTACCCAACAGATAGGTATTTCAGATTTTCTCCTGAAATTTTAACTCATTTTGATAGGTTGCATGGCACTTTTCCAAAATTCCTGAAAATCATGACTTAGTTGATTTTGAGCACTAACTCTTAATAAACTTTTACAGGAGTTTCTGATTTCCTCCTAAAATTTTAACATAGTCTGATAAATCATAATGAACTTTTTCAAAAATTCCAAAAATCATGACCCAATTTTGATCTCAGAATTCTTCAAAAATTCTCAAAAAAAAATTTCTCTTGAAATTTTAATTTATTTTAAATAGGTAGCATGGTTTTTTTTCAAAATTTCTGAAAATCATGACTCAATTTTGAACTCAAAATTCCTCAACAAAAACACAGCTCCATCGTAATATTTAAAATTCTCGCGATGTAGGGAAATTTTAACCCATTTTAATAGGTCGTAAGGTCACTTTCATTTTTAGTTGATTCAAAATCCCCCTTTCACTTACTATACATGGAGGCTCCAGAATGATTCAAACTTTTTTTTAGGTATTCAGACCAAGAATTTTTGAATTGGACTTTGCGAAAGATCGTAAAAAGTGAATTTTTAGAGGCTGATATCAATTTTCATTGTTTTGGAATGTAAATTATCCCAAAAAACCGCAAAATGACATCGCTGGGCCTCAAACATCACCCTAATGTTTTCTCCTTCTCTCCATTTCCTCCTCTGAATGGATTTTTTACATCTACCTGTTGCTTTGGACTCTTTAGCATTCCTGCAGAGTAAAGAGTACGATTTTTCCCAAGTCCATCCAGCTGTAAAAATCAAAAAATTGATGGAACGAATGTTGGAAATTGATAGAGGGGCTAGAAAAGTAATTAAAAACTATACGCATTGAATAGGAGAAAAAGTTGATTATTCGGATTTCATAATGGTTAGTCTATGTTTGAGATATTTTCACCTATATACCTATTTTCAAGGTTTCGGGATTTTCAATCGAAAGCAAAAAGTTGAGGATCTAGCTAAGTCATGTCTGTGAATTTTCTTTTGTAAGTTTTTACATTTTAAATTGATATTTTTAAGGAGGAGGGGGGTAGGTGATGAAGGAGAAAATAAGGGAGGGAGGAAAAAATAAGAGATAGAGTTTTAAAATATTTTGGAAACATTTCAAAAAAAAAAAAAAAAATTTCAGATTCAATTACAAAGAGTGCAAAATCCTCGCAACTGGATGATCTGGCAACACTGATTACAAAACAGGTATGTAATTCAGACACTCAATTCGAGCATTTTTTTCACTCAAGAAGTAAAACCAAAAAAAAAAAAGGTAAAAAATAAGGCAAGCTAAGCTGTACGTATAGTACGTACCTTGGCTGAATGAAATCGCAAAACTGCGGTGAAACTACTCGCGAAAAATATATGTAAATTGGTTATATAGGGTAGTTTTCTATGCAGCAAACCCGGAGTTACTTTTTTCTGTGGCTTTTATAGCGAAATTATAATCATAAATTTCGCATAAGTTGACTAGTTTCATTGCTCGACTCGAATAAAAGAATTTACGAGCTTATTGTTGCCAAAATGTAATGCATTTTTTTCAATACCCATGCTATTCCTTTCTCTCTGTTGCGTCGTCGTCGTCGCTCGTACGTTCCCTATTCCCTAAAACCATGCTAACACGAAAGTCGAAAGCGTATATCTTATGGATCGGCGAATAAAACGAGGCGAAGAAATGCTAGCCATGTATGAAAAATCGAAAATATTGACAAGTTAACGAATAAGAATGGTGTTAGATAATTACGTATTGGGTGCGAATTTTACCATCGCTTCTCAGAAGCCACTGAACGAAAATGTTCTCTGTGGATAAATTGACTCGGTCTTTGAGTGATTTATGGTATTTCTTGTATCGTTACGACGAGCTTTTGCCCAGAACAATTCGTTCATTTTATCGAAATATGTGCGCTCTGTTATTAAAAATGAAAAACGTGTCGGGAAATAGAACGAAATTTATTTTGCATGGTCGATTTTAACTGTCTGGCTCTCAATATGGTACCGATTCTCCAGTATCATTTTTCCAGTTATGTTTGAAAATATCGCGTGTATTTTTCCGACCATAGTTATTTTTATATGAAGAAAAATCGTCCATTTTTTATTATAGATGGATTTAGAGAGAAAAATGTCCTTAATATCTTCTTACATAGGTACTATCTATCGTATGTATGTGAGATTGTGAGCACATACGTAGAGGTACCTGTATTTTTAGTTTTATTTTCATCCTGCTTCCAAAGTAGGTAGTAATTTGAGATTACATAACCCTCCATTGCGCTATCGAGCTTATTTTCAATTGATTCGTTAAATTAGAGAGTTTTGCTTTTTTTCAAGATGTGTTCTGATGAGCCCATGAGGGAACTTTCTAAACTGGCACCCTCTGATTTGAACGAAACCCCGAACGATTTTGTTCGGAATCACAGGTTTACAATATAAAGGATCAGGATCAAGGGTCAGGGTTTGGGTTCAGGATTTGGAGGTTTAGCCTGTTCCGGTTCGGGATCTAAGAACAATCGGGATCATGAAGGATCTCATTCGAGATCAGGCAATGATTTTCGCATAAATTTTGCTGACTACAGAAATCGAGACACACAGATTGGATGCAGAATTACGCAGACAATTTTTCATGAAAAATTTCTTTGCCTCTGAAGGTCGTGAAATTTTGAACAGATCAGTCAAAAAAAAACACTCACGCAAGAGAAGGCCGACTTTTCTTGAAATGCAATTTTTTTGCGAACAAATTGAGTCACTTTTTTTGAAACATTTGTACAGCAATTGATCTGTTTACAATCGAATCGAATCATTCACAACCGATTGGCGATTGAACAAATTGATTGATTTCTAGGTGAATCACTCGCGAACGAATTGACTAATATGTAGTTGGTGAATCATTCGCGAACGAATTGAATAATTTTTGGTGAATCATTTGCGAACGAATTGAATAATTTTTGGTGAATCATTCGCAAACGAATTGAATTTTTCAGTGAATCATTCACGAACAAATTAAATAACTTTTGGTGAATTATCCGCGAATGAATTGATTCGTATAAGTGACTCGTTCGCGAACGAACCGATTCATTTACTTTCTTGATTTTTGGTGAATCATTCGCGAACGAAATGATTTGTATAAGTGACTCGTTCGCGAACAAATCGATTCATTTACTTGATTTTTGGTGAATTATTCGCGAACGAATTGAAAAAATTTTTAGTGAATCATTCGTGAACGAATTGAACAATTTTTGGTGAATCATTCGCGAACGAAATGATTTGTATAAGTGACTCGTTCGCGAACAAATCGATTCATTTACTTGATTTTTGGTGAATTATTCGCGAACGAATTGAACAATTTTTGGTGAATTATCCGCGAACAAATTGAATAATTTTTGGTGAATCATTCGCGAACGAATTGATTCGTATAAATGACTCGTTCGCGAACGAATTGATACATTTACATACTTGATTTTAGAATTTTGATGAATCATTCACGAACGAATTGAATAATTTTTGGTGAATTATTCGCGAACGAAATGATTCGTATAAGTGACTCGTTCGCGAACGAATCGATTCATTTACTTGATTTTTGGTGGATTATTCGTGAACGAATTGAATTTTTTAGTGAATCATTCGCGAACAAATTGAACAATTTTTGGTGAATTATACGCGAACGAGTTGAATAATTTTTGGTGAATCATTCGCGAACGAATTGATTCGTATAAGTGACTCGTTCGCGAACGAATCGATACATTTACTTGATTTTTGAATTTTGATGAATCATTCACGAACGAATTGAATAATTTTTGATAAATCATTCGCGAATGAAATGATTTGTATAAGTGACTCGTTCGCGAACGAATCGATTCATTTATATGATTTTTGGTGGATTATTCGCGAACGAATTGAATTTTTTAGTGAATCATTCGCGAACAAATTGAACAATTTTTGGTGTATTATCCGCGAACGAATTGATTCGTATAAGTGACTCGTTCGCGAACGAATCGATTCATTTACATGATTTTTGGAGGATTATTCGCGAACGAATTGAATTTTTTAGTGAATCATTCGCGAACAAATTGAACAATTTTTGATGAATCATTCGCGAACGAATTGATTCGTATAAGTGACTCGTTCGCGAACGAATCGATACATTTACTTGATTTTTGGTGAATTATTCGCGGTCGAATTGAATTTTTTAGTAAATCATTTCCGAACAAATAATAATTGAATAATTTTTGGTGAATTATCCGCGAACGAACTGATTTGAGACACAAGTTGATATCATTTTTTCACTCAAATTTTGAGGATCTCATTTTTCAATCAAAATCAAAGTTTTCCTTCATGATCTTACTTTGAAAGGAAGAATTTTTGCCCAGTTGCCCTAATGTAATACCTTCTCATACCTCCGTAGTAAACTGAAACTTGAGAATATATTTTTTTAAATGTGGGAGTACTCCTTACCTCTCTCCTTCCTCGTTTCCTCCCACTCATTCCTCTTACGATAAATCCTCTACAATAACTACAACCAATCTACTCGACTCGAAGAAAACGATCGATTTTCAAATATCCATCGAATTTAACGAAACTGTCGACAATTGGCGAAGTTTATTTTCTTTTCAAGTAATAGAATTAGGTTGCGACTGTCGCAGAAGAAGGAAGAGCTGCGGCGGTGCGCACAAAGCGCCGCCGTCAAAGTTCGCTATTTTGTTTCACCAAATCGAAAACTCGTTGGTAAATATTGTTTACGGTCTATCACTTGTCAAACAGTAATCAATTTGGCGAGGAAAATTTCTGCCTAAAGTATGTCGTCTGTCGTCTTTTTGCCAACGCACCTCGATTACTTTGTGAATTGCCAGTATTCTTACGGGAATCGTACGTCATATACGTGAAAGACGAAGCGGAAAACGTCGTAAAAGGAACGTGGAAAATGGCGACGAGGAGGAGAAAAAAAAAGTCTAGAAGGAGACGAGAGAATACAGAAGAAAAAGAAATTGCTTCAAAATTAAAGCTATACGGGAAAAAGCCATTATTTCACGGCGAAAGGCGAAACAAAAGGAAAAAAGAGGATATTTTATGGGTTTAGAAAAACAGCTGAGGAAAGACGGCGTTATCAAAAGATGTACATATACAAGAGGGCGAAACACCACGACCGAATCATCGGTGTACCGTTTTGCTTGAGACTTCATTACTCTTAAAGCTTATACGAATCTACCTCATGTGTGTACATGTCTCTATAGTTTGGACTCCTCCATTCCACTATAGCTACTCTTCACCTCGTCCTATACCTACCTAGTACATGTAGTAGGTGTACGCCGCCTGAGCCAAATAGCAAAAAATCAAATAACTCTGGGGAGAAATAATGCGACTTATTTTTCTTCTCTGCCTACTTTCTTCTGCAGGTTAGCTTGGCCGGATGCGAAGTGCGAACGGTGCTAAGCTGCCGCATCGGGGTTAAATGACGATATGTTTTAATTTACTAACCGTGTAGACTTTTCTACGCGTCGAAGGCTTTCTTTTATTCTACTCTTATTTCTAAGGCTTTTAATGCGATTTAATTTTCACGTACAACCGTACGAATAAAGGAATAAGTGTGAAGATGGTTGAAACGTCCAAATTCTCATTTATTTTTAACGTGTTTCTACGCCAAATATGTCGAAAGACGTTTTCATTTTTTTCTCCCAACTTCATCATGTGGTACTGCCTGACATGGCGTATGTCATTTTGATGAACCTTGTTGTACAGAAAACTTTATCGATAAAAAATTATTACAAGCTGAGTAAATCGCGTCAGGATACTTGTCACGAACTTTACGTCGTATCTGCCTCTGACATTTACTTGCATTAGAGTGAAAAAAATCATGTCTCCGATTTCGCTTGTTTTTTCAAAATGTGCGCAAAGTATTTTGAGCTGAATTAATATTGAAATTCTTCCATGTACAGATAAAAATTTTGTCACATTTTAAGGGAATCTCAAACAGTGTTGGGTTTTTGGAAAGGGCGTATCAAAAAAAAAACACAATTCCAATTTTTGCTGGTCCTATCAACGCAAATACCTCCTGTACGTACCTAATTTATTCAATTACCACAAACAATAATTTATTCAATTACAGCAAAGAATTTATCTCGCCTCAAAAAATGTAAAATTGACATTCAACAAATGCTCTTGATATGGAGGTGAAAATAGTCAATGAGTTCCAAAATTTTAGTTGCTTTGAAGTAGGTACACAAATTTTGAAAATCCAAATCATCTATCAGGCCCATCATGTAACCCCCACTCATAAAATAACCATTCATATAGTGTTTAAGCAACCGGATGGCTAATAGAAAAAAATACCTGTAAGTACAATGGAATGGGCAATAATATGAACTTGGGTACTTGGCATACAATGAAATATGAATTAATGATGGACAGAAAAGGTCAAGGAATAAAATTTTGAGAGAGTATGCACACACATTAGGTGATATCTCAAAAGAAAAAAAGTTCTCCAGATATACAAAGGTTTTCCAAATATGACTTGGACAGAACTTGTAAAATTCGAACACGTTGACCTACAGAGTTGGTAAAAACAAACATTTGAAACTTTGAAAGCTCAAACAATTCTATATAACATATTAAAAGCTCAACTTGATAACTCGCATGGAAAAAAAGTAGGAGCATTTCACATGAAGCATTATTGAGTTTCACCCTGTAAGTTTTTTAAAACTGGAATTATTCCACAACTACGCATTCTAATGAATAAAATAAAAAAACAGTTGTAGTGCATTCATTGACTGTTTAGTGTTTAGATATGGACTGCTAGCAGTACATAAGCCAATGATCTTGAACATAGTTCTTCAGTTAGTCGAGGTTTGGCTTCTGCGCATGCCAGAATCTGAAAAATGACGTCGTACCAGGTGACAAAGTTGTACCTCCCTCACCTCCATGTAACGTACCTGGGTGGTATAACGTCATAACAAAGCTGGCGCATGCGCAGATCTCAACCCTCGACTTACTATGTTCAAGACACTAGCCATATGTTAAGCTTATGGGCCGCTAGCAGTCCATATCTAAAAAGTCAATGAGTGCATTCCTTGATGAACAATAGATCAAAATCTCAATAGGGTAGTATCAGAAAAATATGAGTGATAGCCGATTGAGCGATGCGTGCTTGAGTTAAACACACAGTTTTTCTAGTCCTTGAATAGTGAGTTTGTGTTATCGCGATAATGGCTGATGAAACTGATTCTGAGTGAAAACATAGTCAACGTGGGGTTAGTACAGTTTTGTTTTTTGCTTGGTTATTCGCCTACTCAGACATATGATTTAATGAGATTTGCTTATGGTGATGAAACAATCAGCAGAAGCACTATTTTCCGTTGGCATCAGCTGTTAACTGGTGGCTGTCAATCTGTTGAATTAGTCGCGAATGGAGGAAGACCAGTAACGAAATCCACTGAGATGAATATCAACACAATCAAAACTATAGTTCTAGAAGACTGTTCCCTCACAGTCAGACAGGTAGCAGCAATTTTGGATATGTCAAAATCAACAGTTGATAACATTCTCAGAATCGAATTGAAAATGCGACATGTGTCCTGCTGCTGGGTTCTGCATCATCTGACCACTGAACAGCTTCAAAAACGCATACAGGTATGTTGAAAAAGGAAAAAATGTTAAAAGAGGACCCTACTTTCTTATCAAGGGTGATAACATGTGATGAGACTTAGGCCTATCACTACGATCCACTTACAAAGCAAGAAACTGCTCACTGGAAGCATCACGATTCTCCTAGGGGGAAAAAAATTCTTCAGGTGAAAGTAGTTATGAAAGTCATGTTAATAGCTTTTTTCGATTGCCGAGGTCTCGTTTACTCTCACATTGAACCAAAAGGCCAAACCATCAACGCTGTCTATTATTGTGAGGTCTTAACACAGCTGAGGAAACACATTGCGCAAAACCATCCAAACCTCAAAAAAACCTGGATTCTTCATCACGATAATGCTAGGCCTCACACCACTAAATTCACAACAGATTTCCTCAAAAAGTGGAAAATTGAGTTGATGCTCCTCCTGCATATTCGCCATACCTGGTACTTTGTGATTTATGGTTGTTTCCGTCATTGAAAACTCATCTCCGTGGTAAATAGTTTGATACCGCGATGACAAAGTGGTCAACAATTGCCACCAATTTTTCAAAACTCTGTAAAACAAATATAACTTATTAAAAATAAATGTGTTCTGAGGTTTAAAAAAAGTGATTTTTTTATGTATTTTTTTCTACAGGGTAAAGCAGAACATGCCTCGCGCAAAACGCTCCTACTTGTTTTCCACACGCGTCACTGAGTTGAACTTTTAATACTTATGTTATGTAGAATTCTTTGAGCTTTCAAATGTTTTTTTTTTACCAACTCTGTAGGTCAACGTGTTCGAATTTTACGAGATCTGTCCAAGTCGTATTAGGACAACCTGAACCTTCGTACCTTCTGAGAAGATCTAATTTTTGTGGAAATATTTTCCGGGATTTATTGGTCAAAAATTCACTTTTAAACTGGCACTACTGGAATTTAGTGCTGATGCTGATAACCATCTAAAGCGGTCGAGAGGGTATCCAATAGGAACCGACCAGAATTATTACAGGTGCTAAAATTCATTTTTGGTCCTTCCTCCAGAACGATTTGGAATTTTAGGAGAAAATTAGAAAATTGCTGAAGGATCCAGAATGGCCCAAAACTAGAAGATTTTGATGAATTTCGGCATCTGAAACATTCGTTACGGAGGTTTTAGTACATCCTCTTTCGATCTAGCTCGGTCATGTTCAATTCCAAGAGTGCTAGTTCAAAAGGTCCCCTCGTAAGCCCTTTTTCTAACTTTTTTACACCACAAAAAAGTCGTCACAATTTCTTTTTTTCTAAGCAAATGAAAGCATTAAAAAATACACCAACCAGAAGCCTTATCCGCGTGAAAAAAATATGGAAAACTCATTCATCGAAGAATAAAAATTTAACGACATTCGAATACGAATGCCTATACGCTTCTGGATACCTCGAGCTTCCCACAGAGTCGTAAAACTTTGGCCGTAACATTTGGATATTATGGTTCTTGGTTTGATAATCCTATACTAGTATACTAAGTATAAAAGAGAAATGGGAAAAGCGAAATGTCAATAGATGTGCGAGAGAAAATATCGCGTGTTAAGTATTGTAGGACTTGAATCAATTACCCTTCACACATTTCCAATGTAGAATCAATATTTGGGCTAAGCTTTAACTAAACTTGTTCAAGTAGCAGGGTTCATATTGTCAGTGTCATTATCGATGAGTTCTTGGCAATGGTTGCTTCCCCACCATACGAACAAAGCCAAAACCCCATAAGGTATATGTTATTATAAGAAAATTGCTCTAAAATTAATATGTCATCGGTTCAGATGGATACCTCTATATTTCAACGATTGATTTTTCAGAGAAAAAAAAGGTAAAGAACAAAGTTCCTCGTCAATCGTGGTATACACACTTACACAGCAGATATAGGTACCTGTAGGTATGTTCTTTTTTTTGAAAATACGTCATCATTCGGAGTAAAAGTTTTCATATGTTTGTGCATTTGTAATTTAAACTTGTTCCAAACGCGTCCAAACTGTCAAAGTTGTATTTTTTTGTTCGGCGTAGTTATGAAATTTTGACATCGAAGGCAAAAGCAATAGGTAGGTAAGTTTTTAATTACGTGGCCATGTGTTGTAAGGCCTATAGGCATACGGTACCTATGAAGGTTGGACGTGAAAAGCAGAAATATCGTAGTAAAGTTGACTGTTGTTGGATCTTATGACAGAATAAAGACATAGGAGAAGGGATCAGTGAAAAGGTAGATGAAACAATTTATGCATTAGGTATCTTCATCGTAGGTATAGGAACGAGGGAGGGGGCGGGCAAATGCGGAGTTTATTTTGCAACCACCGCTCGTTAAAATATACCTTTTTTTTTTGCCTCCGAATCAGCATAAAAAAAACACCGTTGTGTGAATTTAAAAATTTACATAACAAAGGAACACTAATAGCCATAGTCCGGCAATTTTTTTCATTCGCTTTGTACGCGTACCTCATGTTGGCATTTTTATGTATACGTAATCTGGCCATGGTATAGTGTTACTATATTTAGCATGGCCAGCAACGTAGGCACTTTCAAACCATCCAATCAAACAATTGGTAATTATTGCCGGCCAAACGGCACGTTGTTGATGCTAGATTATTCATGCGGTTATTTAGAACGCACCTATGTGACCTATAAAACCAACCCAACCCTTCGCACAGTCGGCATTTTCGCAATAAAACATCGCTAGGTAAATATTGTCGAGCTTTGAATACCAATACACCGAATCAACGACCAGTATCTGATGTCTAGTACTACACCTCTGTCACAATGCCCCCGATGTGTTTTCCCGCAACTATAGTTATGTAATGTGATGGCAAAAACCGCCCACGCTCAGAAATGTCACCCACAGTTTGCTTTTCTATTTCGACTAAATTCTGTATACTATAAATATTATCTTATACGGACGTAATCGTATACCTTTGCGAAATAGTATGTTCGATCTCATCAACTGTTTTCGATGTGTTTATAACCAAAGGTTAGTAGTCTCGAGTGCCATTCTGTCAAATTCCAAACGTGTTTTACTGTTTTAGTATGCTCATTAAAACGCCTTTGTTTTACGTGGTAGGTACCTACACGTTCCTTTGAATATTCGTGCGTGAAACTGTGAAAGACGTCGCGTCGGCGGCGTCGCTTCAGGTTCGAGTCGCTTGACGGAACTTCACATCTTCTAAATACTCCTGTGATCTTGCAAGTTTACATATTACACGTTCAGAAAGATGGGCTGTCAAAACCATGTTGAACACTTTGGTAAAGGTTTCTTCAGAAAGAGAAAAATATTTGGAAATGGAGACAGTGTTGCATGAAAGTTTTCGTGTTTCCTTTTTAAAATTAAAACCTGCTTATAATAATCCCGAAGCACTGTTGTTTTAATTATTAGATTGGGAAACGCCATATTTGAATTTTAAATTTCATTTTAAAGGTCGTAGTCAAAGAATTTTGATGAAATTCAATGGAGACCTTCGTATCAACTTTTTTTATTTTTTAAAATTTGGAAATACATACATACAGTGACCAAAAAATTGGCATCATTGCGTTCCAAAAATTCCAAAATAATTTTCCAGTTTAAAAAATGATACAGAATTATTTTTTTAATGTTTTGGAGAATAAACGGCCATTGTAAGTAATCAAACTTTCAAAGTTCATATTTTCCACTCATTTTAATAAATTGCAAACAAAAAAAGGAAATTCGTTCATTCGAATTAATAAAATTATTCTTCCCAGTTCAATAGAAAATTATTAAGGTGCATGGGGGAGGGGTGCGGAGAACCCATGAAAAATGTCCCAAATCAACTGTTAGATATTTCCAATATTTTCTGTGTTCGAAAACAAATGAAAAAATCCACAAAAACTTTGAGAAAAAACCGCCAAAAATACTACGACTTGAGGTCAACATTTTAGCGAAAATTAATAGCAGCTCTAAATTCACTTTTGAGCTTTCAAGTTAGAACACGGTGTAAAAAATATTGAAAACAAATTCTGAAAAAAATTCCATGAATTAACTTTCAGTCCCCTAAACTTTACAGAAATTTCAACAATTTTTCTGCATGGGGGGAGGGGTGGCGAAATTAGAGAAAAGGATCACGTTTTTTTAAGCTCCAAAAATGTTTTTTGGTACTCAAAAGATGTCTTCAAAATCCAAGCCAAGGGCAAAAATTTCTCATCAAAATCCCCAATGTTGGAGACTAAGTGCTCGATTGAGAGCAGTTTCAAAAATATTTTTCAGAAATTTCAAAAGTTCAATGTTGAGTTTTTTTATATGTAGTTCAATTTTCATTTCCAAGAAACATACATTTTTATGATATTTACTACTATGAACTTTTCATGATGGGATTTTCAAAATTAGGGGGCGAGAGGAAGGGGTATGGAGCTCAAAAACTTTGGCAGGGTGTCTATCAAAATTTCAAAATGAAAAAGTAGGACTTTTAGCAGGACTTTTAACAGGACATTCTGAGGTCATTTTTCGAGCACTTGTGGAATTTTTTGAGGGGGGGGGGTGTCAAAATATACATTCAAG
This sequence comes from Planococcus citri, assembly GCF_950023065.1. NCBI lineage: Eukaryota > Metazoa > Arthropoda > Insecta > Hemiptera > Pseudococcidae > Planococcus > Planococcus citri. The sequence goes on along the minus strand of NC_088680.1, from coordinate 41,895,615 downwards.
TTTTTAGCCAAATTTTTGTAAAAAATGTTTGCTTTTAATTCTCATGTCTTTAAGCACTTTACACTTTACAGGGTGTTTAACAAATTTCAAAATAAAAAAGTAAGACTTTTATAGCAGGACTTTCAGCAGGTCATTTTTCGAGCACTTGAGGAATTTTTTAAGGTGAGGGGGTTCAAAATTTATATTCAAGTTTTTAGCTAAATTTTTGTAAAAAATGTTTGCTTTTCCCACCATTTGTTAGACTGAGACTTATGCCTATGTCCGGAAACTCGTAATATTAGAGTATTTAACCCTTCTATTTCGGGTAACACTGATTGGTACAGTCGCGAAAGAGGTTTAGCAGCATCTTTTGCGACTGGACCAATTCGCAGTTCATCAACGGTTGTCCGCGAATCGCCAAGTTAATGTGCCTTTTAGTCTTTGTGTCCTCCGGGTCCAAGTTAAAAGTTATTTCGTAGAATTAATTAGTGTATTTAAGTGATCCCTCCCAATTTGTACGATATTTTCCCTATTTCGCACGAGTTCGTGGAATCATTGATTATTGACGTGTATTTCTGTGTGATTAAACTCAAATATATCGAATTCAGCACGTAATCGTGTATCTTTTGTTAATTTAATATATTCGTCGCGTGTAAGTATCTATTCGGTAAAGTGTAGGTGAGCTGGGGTAAGTACCTATCTTATGCCAAACCGCTTTATTCGTTCTACCTTTCATACGTGTAATTATATTATTTTATCATTGGCGCCTGACGAGAATTTTTTCCTGCATGCAAAAAGTTCAAGTGCTTTCCATCACGGAATTTGCGCCTGTTAAAGTGTTTAATTTTTAAACTTATATCCGCGAAGCGCTTTTTATAATACGTTGCATTTGTTATCTACGTGTATTTCAGGGCAAATCCCGGAAATTCGCGTAAATTTAGTGTATTTTAAGGCGCGAATCGTCGAGTTTGAAAAAGCGCGGGAAACCGCTCGTCGGAACTCGATTCACCTCGTCACGCTTGATTGCCAACCCTTCGCGGTTGCTACGAGGTAGACTTGCCCTTGAACAAATCGTAAAAACGCGCATTCACGAACCGAGTGGAGTTTGCCGGCACATTCCATTCAAACCCTTTATTTTTTCTTACAGTAGCTCGTTTAGAGCAATTAAAAAAGTCGTAAAATCGTTTGTCACGAAAATTCTTTGGAATTTCACGACATGTCGACCCTAAAAGATCGTTTGAGAAATCAGCCGCGGCGTAGCCTAAATGAAAAGGATTTGCAACGACCACCGCCTAGTAGCTCGAAGCCGCAAACCAAGAGCAAGAAAAAGTTAACCGCCGCACCCTCGATAATAAACTTAAGTACGCTTCACGAATTGGACGATCCGTTCACCGACGATGAAAGCGATCTACCTGTGAGTGAGGAAGAGTTAATGGACCCTCCCACAATGCCACCCGGCGAGGTAGAAGTCGACCACATTACTGAAAGATTGAAATATACCTGGCGGTACATCGATGGCCATTTTAGGAAAACCCTAAAAAATCAAGAAATGATGAAGGATAAAATCAACGACATCGACGCATCAGCGCAACAAGCCAATAACATGGCAGCTAATGCATTACAAATTGCAGGAAAAGCTCAGCGTAGAGCCGAATCGAACAATGATGAAATCCAAACAATCAAGGCACGGCAAGACGAACAGGCCACCCGAAACGAAAATCGGTTTCGATCACTAAGAAGAAAAACGGATGATCATGAAAGAGACATCGATACACTAGAAACTGATGTACGTGGTATTCGTGGCCAATTAGCTGAGCACGTGCAAGTACTCGCGGAAGAAACGCAAACCACTGAACACCTCGCGCAAAAGGTCAATACACTCGAACAAAGAGTCAACAACGCACCGAATGCGCCAGGAGGTAGTCGTCAGCCGAATAAGATCGATGTTATGTTGCTCAAAGCATCGAATATCATATTCTCGGAACAAAACCGTTTATTTCCTCACGATTTCATACAACGTTTTGAGCATTTCACTGATGCAACTAATGCGCCCGATGCGCATAAAGCACACGTATTTACAACGGTAGTAACTACGTATGACCGCGAAGCGTGGATGACTACTCTCTGCCCAAATGATTCGTATGAAAATACGAAGAAGAGTTTCCTCCAATTTTATTGGAACGAACGGGCTCAAGATAGACTTGAAATGGCGTGTAATAATTACGACTGTGCGACAAGTCTACAGGATTTAATCGGTCAACTAATTCGGTTCACAATTGCATTGAGCCACACTGATCGTCGCGGCACGCAATACATCATTCGCGCAATTTCGGTAAAACTACCACCCGCCTATCAAATGATGGTACAAGATCAAAACCAAACGTTGGAACAATTCATTGCAAAACTACGTGAATTGGCTGGCATTAAAGTCGATTTCGCGAAACATCGACGTGTACGTATCGTACCGATGCAAGCGAAACCCAAACCATTTCCAGAATGGCAAATGCAACGACACATATTCATGCAAGGGCCAGTACCACGCTGGATGCAACCGAACTTGGTTCATACAAGACCATTATTACCAATGCTAATGCCACCCCCTGGACAACAACCACCGACGTTTCCAACCCCCCAAGCTATAGGACAATCCGTCCAAGGAAACAATGGAAATCAGCAACAGGGACAGAGACCTAGATTCCCGCAAAACGCACGATTGCAGCCAAATTTTCGATTTCAGAACCACCCTAATCGGAATAATTACGCGGCTAACAATAACAACAATACTAATAATACGCAAAACGTATCTACCCCTCCAGCAGTCATAGCATTGCCACCCCCACCGCCGGCAATCATGCCTGCACAATTTGTAACGATGGGCCCTGACGGATCGACTCAGTTCGTTCAAAATTTTCAGGTACCAACATCGGGTCAATACTACGAAGACAATAATCTAAACATCGATGCAACCAGCCCATATTACGACGAATACTGTCAATACCTATATAACTATTACCAACAATTAGCGACGAATCAAAATAGCCAACCGGCTACGATAAGTGAATTACCTGAATCAACACAAGAACAAAATGATGCGTTACAAGTTCAATACGCTACGTTACAATTTCCCCAACCTACCGCAACACACGTGGATTCGCATGTAAACAATCCCCCCGCTACCGCGTCCACCACCCAACCATCAACGAGTCAAACAAACACACCGAACGCGGCGAATAATTCTACAAATACCCCGCCACCCGCCGCTACGCCCGCGGGAAACCAACGAAGCTAGGGACTGCGGGGGAGTCACCTAGTAATGTATCACCCCCCAGTGCGATATTCGACGAATATACCTGGCTTGGAGACAGTTTAGTTCATTACCTTAAACGAGGATCGATTTCACACAAAGTGATAATGGACGAACATCTGCGCGATCAATTAAGTTTAGAAGAACTATACAAACGTATAGAACCTATTCGAATATACCCAGGAACAAAAGTGGTATTATCAATGGGTCAGATGGAGCTAAATTTTTCTAAAAAACCATACGCGGTCGTCGCACGCCAAATCGATAACATCATTAATCTCTTACTCGACACGAAAAAAGTCGAACACATCTTTTTACTAATGCCTTTAGTAAAACCACGTAAACGTACCGACAAGCCTGTTAGCTTGAATCGGTACATTGCATACCGCGATATGTTCATTAGACTTCTCGATGATAAACGCATCACTTTTTGGCGCCAGCCGGCGTATGAATTTCTAAAGCAAGAAGTGGTTACATCCGACACAGGTGTAGTTTTTACTAGACCTGCGGTCGATGATAAAAATAACATAATACCTCGACTCGACAAATTCTACTACTCGAAAGAATTTGATAGGTATTACCCGGAAATGTCGGCCTATTCTTACCTACTAGAAATGATGACTTCAGCGCTTAATAAGTATGAAAAAATCACGCTCGATAATCAAAATGCTAACAAACCATTATATCAAGAAGAAAGTAAAGGACCGCTGAAGAAACTATTTGCTACGAACCTAAAACTACATGAAAACCCGATGGACGAGAAAATGCCTATCAGCAACTTAATGATGCGTAAATTGGTCCAGATTTTATCGCAAAAAATCGAATGTGATCAAGTAACAGGTGAATATACGCGTCGTATGGTTTCCCCTGATGGTAGTTCACTGTTTGTGAAAATAATCTACGATCCACCGGCGAAATCTGGTAAATTATCAAAACCTGTGAATATGGAAAATATTCAAATCAAAAAACGTGTACATATAAAAGGTACTAACGGTGACGTAACGATGTCAGATGACGAGTCCGATGAGGACACAATCAAAACTACAGAAAAAATTGACAAAATCGGGCCTAAAGTTTTAGGTGTCAATTATGTAGATTCGATCGACTATGCACATACAAAGAAAGATCCACCTACGAATGAAACTCAAATGCAACCGATGACAAAAGATCAATTTATCGATCATTCCACCGTAGACCCAATATGCGTAATACCCGTAATGATAGGGTTACAACCACTTGCTATTCAATTAGATAGCGGTGCTCTACCTAACGTCATCTCGAAACCAGTAGTCGAATACATCACACGCCAGCATCCACAATGGATTAAATACATACAATTACGACGACCAGTGATGCTGAAAATGGCAGATAATTCTATAGTCAAAACAATGACTCATATCGTCGAGATATGTATGCGTATAGGTACACACTTAATCTATGCGCCATTCTTCATACTAGATACACCTGCTAAATCGTGTATATTAGGTAGAGTATCGATGCGATACTTAGGTATCGAGCCTAAGCTCGAAAAGGGGCACGATTATGCAAATTGCAAACCTCGCAACGGGGTACCCTTTAAAATACCCTACCTACGTGAAGACGAATATAGGGATGCTTTGTCTGTCTATCATATCGAAGAAGACCCTAATTATCGACACGAAATGATTCATCATTTATATCGACAAACTGGGTACTTTGACCAAGAGTTCGCGAATGAACAAATTTTAGCGCAAGAATTGTACAAAAAGAACATGAAAAATGATCTAAATAATTTGGTAATTAAAGGTCGAATTACAGCCGAAACGGCTGAAAATGCGTTCAAAGAGGTCGAAGAATATTGCGACATATTCAGCAATTCCCCTGGACGCTATATCGGTGAAAAGGTAAAATTTAAGTTCGACGTCGATCCCAAACTGGGACCATGGCGTGGAGAGAAATTCCGCCCATCGCAAAAAATCATGGAGGCTTTACGACGAACGATAGCTAAAATGTTACGCGAAGGGATTATACGACCGTCTAGGTCTAAATACATAAATACCATGGCACCGGTAATAAAGAAAAATGGCGATATACGTTTGTGCCTAGACGCCGACGAACTCAATAAAAAACTTCAACAAGTACTTACCGAACCGAATCCGGTTGAATGGATAATTTTCGAGAATAAGGGTGATGAACTCTTTTGTACTTTGGATTTTACTGCCGGTTTTTGGCAGCTCGTTTTAGACGAGGCATCGCGAGAATTTACCGCTTTTCAGGTATGTGGGCAAGTCTATGAATTTTGCAGATTGCCCTACGGCTTGAAAATATCGAGTGGCGAATTCGTGCATATGATAAATCAGGTACTACCTGATATGAAAGGTGTCACGAAATTCGTCGATGATGTAAAGGTATCGGGCGCAACGTTCCGAGAAACTTTGGATCGATTGAAGAAAGTTTTTGAAGCGATTCGAAAAGCTGGACTTAAACTGAATCCGAATAAAACTCAATTTTTTCGCGAATACGCCGAGCACCTTGGCTTTGTAATTTCAAAAGACGAAGTCGCGAAGCAAAACGAGAAAATAACGAAGTTTTTGGAATTTGTTCAAAAACACACGAAGAAAGGAAAGTTCGAACTTAAAACGGTTAAGGAAATACTTACTTTAGTTGGCCTAACTGGGCTTTATCGAAATTTCATACCGAATTATATGCAAATTCTACGACCCATCTACGACCTTACCAAAGGTAACTCCGATAAGGTCACCTGGGGAGCCGAACAGGCGAAAGCTTTTCAATTATTAAAAGCAGAATACTGCAAAGAATTCAAATTGAAACCACCACCTCAAGAAGGCGATTTATACCTCGACACGAGTGTATCTGAAGATGCCATGAATGCAGTACTATTCTACAAAGATAAAGATACAAAGGAAAAACAAATCTGTTTATTCGTATCCATTTTATTCGAGCCACATCAAAAGAAATTTACGCTGTTCGATCGCGAAATAATGGCTCTCGTTCAAGTTTTGAAAAAAGTTCAAATGTGGGTTATTGGTCGAAAAATACACGTACGTAAGAATTTAATGGCAATTGTTAATAAATATCGAGATATGGCTCAATCTCATCGCAAAGCTGCGAGTTGGATAACTTGGCTTAATTGTTTCGATCTCGAATGGTCGATGGATAAATCAAATAAACGTTTATACGATGTAAAAGCTAAAGAGCTCGAAATAAAAAATTTTTCCACCGAAATTCCACCATATGAAGTATATTTTGTCGAAGAAAATATTTCCTTGCTATATAGCAAGCTCAATGACATTCCTAAATACCAACACGGTGATGATACTTGCGCAGCGCTTTTTAAAATCCTAACTACTCATTATAACGACGATGAGAAAAAGGAAATTGAAATAAAAATGCGCCGTGCGAAGAAATTCGCAATACACGATACACAAGTATTCGAAGAACGAGTTGAACCAATGGAAATGGATGGTGAGGACATCGTAGCGATGAAACCTATCAAAAAGCCTATGCTAATGAAGCGTTTAGAAAATGGCTCTTTCGTACCATACCTACCTGACTCGCTCTTTTACGATACCGTCGACTATTTGCATCACGCATATGGCCACCTAGGAGCGGCCAAATTAGAAATGGTGTTTCGTAGGATGTATTACCACCCTAACTCTATGCACTATATAAGAGAAATCTGCAACACATGTATCGTGTGTAAGGTTAACAAAAATTACACGAACCATAAAGTGTTGGAATACGGGCAAATTGAAGCCTATGCAATAGGCGACGTCTTATCAGTTGACATTTATGGTCCTATTCCCGCCATCACGGGATACCCAAAATACCTACTTGTAGTAAAAGACATTTTTACTGGGCGTGTATGGTTGCAAATGATGCACCATATTCGACAAATGGACGTTTGTAATGCTATGAAAACGGTGTTGGCTGACATCGAACGTAGCGATATAAACGTCAAAAAGGTAATTACCGATAATGGTTCGCAATTCATCAGCGAATCATGGTATAAATTACTCGAACATAACGATATAAAAGTCGCACATACTAACGCATACAACCCGCAATCCTCTTCGGTAGAGCGAACTATGCGAGTAATTGGCGACAAATTACGTGTGAAATTGAATAAAATTCACAACCCTCATCAACCTCATACGGGATGGCAATATTTTATTCAACAAATTCAGACCGAAATTAATAATACTCCTACCTCCTTCGGTTTTACCCCCAATGAGGCATGGAGCAGGCGAGACGATATTAACACAGGGATGCCTCACCGAAGAAAGAAATTTGATTTTCAATTTAAATTGCTCGAATTACGTGAAAATTTGAGTAAAGTAAAAGCTCCATCCGTTACACTTGCCGACAGCTTTTCCGAAAAGTTAGACCCCAACAAGGATTTAATTCTGGACATGGATAATTACGCGCGCGTAACTGCTGATGGTGCTTGCTCCAAGAACGGAGATTTAGACGCTATTGCAGGTATTGGCATCTGCTTTGCGCCAGATTCTATACGAAACGTATCAGATAGGATAATACCTACCGACGAATTCCAATTATCGAATAATTTTGCAGAATTGACAGCAATAATCCAGGCGCTGGAAATTCTCAAATTCAACAACGTCAAGAAAGTGAAAATCTTCTCTGATTCAAATTACGTAGTTAAAGCGTTAAATCATACTGTACACAACTGGCTAAAGAATAAATGGCTCAATGCGCGTAAAAAACCCGTCCATCATCGTACGCTATTCGAACGAATTTTGGAATTAAGAAAAGCATTCGACAATGTTGAATTCCATCACGTATACGCCCGCAAGTACGAATATACGAATATAATCGCCGACCATTTGGCCAAAAAGGCCGTGTACACGCTGGAATTAGCAAAATTCCAAGTTGAAAAAATGTCGGATCGACAAATAATTGAAACGTATATTCGAGAGCGACGCAGATTGAAACGCATTGAAGAAGAGTACAAATTCAATAAAGAACACAAAGACCCCGATACGTTGAAAGAAGGTGACATGGTTTTGCTGACGAATCATAAATTATCTAGTTCAGATAAAATGACCGCGGCCAAATTGTATCAGAAACGTATTGGACCGTTCAAAATTTTGAAACGTACTGGTACAAATTCATACTTAATCGAACCGACTGATAACTCTCAAACGAATAGAATAGCAAATGTTCGACAGCTGACTTTATTTTTAAAGAAGGCTGAGCTTGCTGAATTGGAAAATGACCCCTGCCTACGTTCATGGCTCGATAAACGCTCATTCAAAGAAAAAATTTCTGAATTTTTAAACACACACCTCATCGAAGATAACGAGATTACGTCGGACGAAGACGAACTCCAAACGGTAGAAAAAATTCAGAAAATACGCGTACCGCGTTCCAACATACAGGATGAGAATACCAAAGCAGCTGCCAGATCAGTACTCGTTAAATTGCAAGAAATTGCTCGCGAACAACGTAAAGTTTTTCGTGCACAAAAACGTGATAAAATTTTACAACAAAAAACCAAACTAGACAGCTCACCAAATTTACCCGAGCAAACACCCGAAATCATTGACCTGACGCGGGATAAGGAGAAGAAAAAGAAGAAGAAACCCAAGGATGCTGAAAACCCTACCATTCCAAAGGAAGTCAAAAACCCTATACCCTCCACTTCGTCGATAGCTCGAGACGAGCAAAATGCAAAGAAAACCAGACGTTCTGAACGCCTAGCGGCGACTTTGTTACGTATGGGGCAAAGCCCAGCATCAAAACAGAAGGCAATTGAAGTAAATTCAATTCACGGTCGTGATTTCGAAGCAGTTTTTTATCGAAATTATTATGGTAAAGATAGCGATATTAGTACCGAATACGATAACGATGACGTCAGTGACACTGCTAAAACATCCATTCATCAACAAAATGAAAACTCGAGTGTAACTACTGAATCAAATACTGGTAATGAGGAGAACACCCAATCCCAGAGAATAATTACGACAAGTAATACTTCAATCACTGCAACACCTAAACTCGAAAAAAAGAATAAATTACAAAAACTGATTCGATGGGCTACGAAGAAGAAAACATACCATCGACAATGAAAACAGCAGTTTATTTACATACACCCTCACTTACACAAACACACTCGCATACGAGACAAAAACTCTCTGGATCATCCGTTTCCAGGAATTTAGCAACGCTGCTCATACCCGAGCTCAACCAATCACCAACGTCCGATAAACAGCACTGGCTGTGTTGTCATTTTTTTTTTGTTTTGTTGTTGTTTTTTATATTCTCCTTTCTTTGCACCCGAAGATGATCGACACTCGATTGCGAATTCATAACATCCTATGATATCGTAGTGAACAGTCCAATTTAACAAGTGAGTACCCGAAAAGGGTTAAGGTGCGGTGCGTTCAACTATCCAAAACTTTTAGTGACGTTTAATGTAATTATTCGTACATGACGAAGATATACACCGATACGGTGACAACTATTCGTTTCGAATTATAAAAAAGTGATAATTTATTGGACAAACAACCGACATAATGAACCAGCTATTACTCGTACCTCGCCGCTTTAATCAACGTCCACCATACTTGCAGCTTGGTCACCAAACGATCACCTTTAAACTACAAGGAGTTTGCAAAGATAAAGAAGGAAATATGGATTCGGTAAAAGTCCAGTTACTTTTTCAACATCGAACCAAAACAATCAACTATACACGAGGCGATTTTAACAACTGGGTGCGATTATTTTTACGATTAAACCCAATAAAAGACTTCACGTACTCGCCGAAGAAAACCCTACGCATCGAAATACATCCGGTAATTACGAACCAGCATCAATTGACGGTACTCCATTTTGACGGTAATAGTTTTCAAGTACCTATTCAAACGGCAATCTTCAATGAAACTTTATTAGCCTTTGATTTCGACCCTACGACTCTGCAATGGAGAAATTGAAATGACGAATCGTGACTCATTTCCGAATTCCAGACTCGTAGATAATATCGACTAAACTTTAATATAACTTTCATGTAAATACGTTACGATTAGTATTAATCATCAAAACTTTTCAATGTTTCTATCGAAATAAGTATAAACTCTAAGTATGCCATTTACCGGCCAATTATTCGTTCGTGAATTTAGATATAAGTTTTTGCTCAAATTAAGATAGCCAATAATTAATCAATTTTCTACTTCAATTTTATTATTATGCTACCGTAAAAATTTCTACAACTCTGTTCACATACTTCACACCGAATACAAATACGATTCGTAATAAAAATTCAAACCCGAAAAATACATAACAATAGACCTACCTAGTTACTTCCTTTGTTACCAACCCATTTTTAGTTCCGTTTGCTGATATTATAATTAATTGCGTTTTTGTGTAACTTTTTGATACATTTCTATTTTTCTGTTTTTTAATGTCATATGTGTTCCTATTCTATTGAATAAAATATCATGTTATCTATCTACCATTTCTTTCATTATTTGAACAAAAATTTCTCGAAGCGAGTACTTAAGTACGATGAGTCCAATTAATGGGAGTGAGTAAATAAGTACATCAACACATTAATATGTGGTACAAGACAAATGGAAGAATTATAGAAAAACGAACCTACCTACAAATTTACCGAAAATAGGTACCTACCTACGTATCATACATCACAACACACTCGTATCTATCAACATCGCCGAGATAAGAATAAAATCCTAAAATACACACAAATAATGGAGAAGAACAACGATAAACTCATTGAACGAGTACAAGTACATTCAGGAAATGCACATACTACCAACCTATCAGAATCATGCGATAACGGACGGTATTTTTCAGGTATCAGACTAAGTCTCTTTCGCCAAATAGTCATACCACCTACAACCGTCGAACTCTACGCATCGTATGTCATTCTTTTCTCGTTAAAATACCCATAAAGGACTAGATAGTGCATATTACCAGTGATTTGTGCGTGTTTCGCCCTGCCTTTGTGTGTTATCGCCGTTCCGGTGCGAAAGTATAAGCAAATCGCAAAATTACGCGTTCTGTGTTCCAGAGATCATGAATCCTGAGTTTCGAGTACCTCACAATTATAACCAACGCCCACCATACCTTCGTCTTGGGCATACAACTCTCTCATTTCGATTTAACGGTCCAGGTAAAGACACAGATGGCTATGAAGATGCGGTGAAAGTCCAATTGACGCACCGCCGCCGCGTACGTCGACGCACATTCCCACGCTTTGAGTATGAGTCCTGGGTACGCGAATTTTTGCAGCTAAATCCAATCACAGACTTTACCTACTCTCCTAAAACAGCATTTCGTGTCGAGCTCCACGACTTATATTGGGATAAACACCGATTAATGGTACTTCACATCGATAAACAAGCATATCAAATTTTGGTTCGCAATTCAATTATCAACGATACGCTGGAGAGGTTTGGTTATCGACCACAAGATTTTCAACATGCAACGTAAATAAAATTAATTACTAAAAACCTCGACGGTTTGTACGGAGTACGTACTCCTATGCAAATTTGGCCCGCATCGTGCAAATATTTGTAACGTTATTTCTGTTATCTATTTATTCTAACTGTTATTTTTTCCATAAGTAAATTTTGTTTCTTTTTCGTTATTCGTGAATCCTTGAGTATGAATACTTATCGTTTGTAACGATTTATTACCATTTTCTTTCGTTATTTAATATCTAAGTACCCTGTGAATGTAATATAATTTGTGACTAATTATGTACTTGTTATATACTATTGTATTTCTATATGGCGAATATACGTTGCGTAAGATTACTATCGTATTTAGTTTCACACATAGATACCCAACCTTTGTAACGAATAACACATCGATACCGAACAGCGAAATACACGATCGTATTACATTGATACTGAAAACGGTATTTAAAAAGACTAATCAGTCATTGCTGCAAAATTTTACACTTCGTAATACTGAACCTTGCTTAAGATCAATTTGAAAAAATTTATCTCTTTCCTGGTTTGTTTTATACATACAAATATCGTACGTATTACTACGCACAACCACGATTTCCCTTTTTTCTCACAGGATAAACTGACTACCACGATTAATCCGTATCGATTTGCAAATTGCTTCGACCTTTTGACTTGCGTCTTTTTACCACAAAAAGGAAGGCGATAAATACTCACAACCGAGTTACTCCAAAATTTCGTTCAATTTTCACTTCGTGCGTTTAGTTTCAAATTTTAAATACGATAATTCGATACGAATTTTCTACCTGTCGAATTACTCAAGAACATCTTGAACTCGCACGTTCGAATAATCCACTACAAACAGTCGCTTTTCTATGTAAAATACGTGTACTCGACTCGTGGTGTTTTTCACATCATCTCATCTCCGAAATGACCTTATATAACTCGTACTGTTAACGCACATTTTTCGTATCGAAATAATCCATACCGGGTATTACGCCGAACCGTCGTTCTAATACTAAATTTTCGTGTACTCAAAGAAGAATATCGCAAATAAAGACGCGAGTGATCCTATAATCGGGATAAGTTTCGAATGCGTGTACGCTGAGCGTTCAAACTTTTCAATTTTTTCAAATTTACGCATCGTAATAATGGATTTCCGACCCGATCATCTTCGTTTTGGCCATATACCGGTCCATTTTTCCGTCATCGGTACGTTGTCCAGTTCGAATCATCGCCTCATTCGCATTCAATGCACAGCCCTTGGCCGCAAACACCAGCGCTCGTTCCGAGCTGACGACTTCGATCAATTTTGCATAAGGCATTTTCACCAACCGGCAAAAGCTCTCCTACGTGCAAACGCCAGACTACGATTAACCATGGAACTCCACGATCTGTACGATGAATCGAACCGCCGTCTCGTTGCCCGCCGCCTCCAAAATGAATGGAGTGATACGATGGTACCAGTAGAAACCATCAACGATATGCTACGTAAGTTTCGGTTCAACCCCGGCGATTTTGAGGTAAATCCACTTGATTTCGTGATACCAATGGAAGTGGATTAAAACAATGTACAAATTTTCGATAGCTCGTCGTCTTTTCGCGACCAATAGTACCCTAAAAACGTAGATTTTAAAGCTAACTTTAATTTTAGATTACTTAATGTAAACTAATAATACGACCGTATGATGTTAAACCAATCAGAATAAACCGTTCCTCTACATGCCTCGTGTACTTTATTTACCATAAACGGTATATAATAAAAACATATACAAGTAAGTAGGTAAACAATAGAAACCCTACCTACCTAGAATGGTAAGTACTAGGTAGACGGGTAAGAACTAAAACTTGACCTACCTAGATTGGTAGGTACTAGGTAGGCAAGAATACAAGTGAGATAGGTAAAAATAAAAACCAAAAAGATAAACAATACTAAAATTTTCGACTAGAAATGGTAACTAAAACAATCAAAATCAACATACTCAAAATCGAGTCAGGTAAGCTTAAATAAATAAAAACAACATAAAATGACTAGAAAATAAGAAAATTTATTGGTAACCAATTAAATAGGTAGGTAAACAAAAAAAAAATACGACGCCAGGCCGGTGTAAAGATGAAAACGAAGATTACCGTACAGCTGAAAATCAGCCAGGTAAGCGATTTTTTCTTTAATACTTTTTTCATATCTCGCGATATGTCGACATCTCCACGTCGAACCCATAGTAACTACATCGACACCTGCAATGTATTTGACTAGACAGACATGCTGTTCAATAAATTTACCACCAAATTCTCATTTGAATCGATTTCAAATCAACACCCCCTACAGCTTTCAAGTACACTTAGTACTCATACATAATTCATCCGCATATGGACGGGTATCTTTTTTCGACATTTTCAACTTCAAATAAAAAAGCGTACACATTCAAGTGTCTTTTCAAAAGACGGCCGTATAATTATCGATTCTTTTGACAAAATCCAGCGCACCACCATCTGTAAATCAGTTGCGCGCTCGATTTTACTCGTCACCTCGGAAAAGGACCCTTAAAGGGATATTTTTACGAGCTGGACAAAAACCGAAACGGTTTCAAAATTGAACAAAAATAAAAATATCGTTTCGGTGATTAAAGCAAGCTGAGACTCGTCTACGACTCGTAAAATACGACACTTCTACGTCGCAGAACGTTTCAAAGGCAGTTAAAATATGCCTGAGAAACAAAAAGAAATTCAAGGTTAAGTTTTAACGATGAAAAAAGACCAACCACCTTTGTCCAAAGGGACAAAAACTCGCTACGAGTAAAATAAAAGAAGCCTAAAAAGCAATAAAACAGTCACTCAGCGTCAGATTTCAAAAAGACTAGCAGACTGGTCGCTTAATTTTATGCGCATAATGTGCCAGCTTCGTCTCTCCTTTTCTACGAAATTTTTCAACATACCGACAGGCTAGCTGATAAGAAACAAAGACCATATAAACGCAGGAGTGGGGCAATTTTGACTAAATCTAACTCAACTCACCACCGAGTTTTCGCATCGACCATCATTAGTTGTTTTTCTTAGCCTTCGATACGTTCTCTGTTATCAATATTGTGCGTTCGAGTAGTTTATTATTATGAATCCAGAAGTTACAGAAATACTGTGTTACGTTTGCGAATTGATGCGAGTAATCATTTCTATATTGAAAGATCTCATCGAGAAAAACCTCGTGTAAATGTGTTGTGCGCGTATCAATATTCAATTTCGTTGCAAAGATTGTAACAATCCGGCGTGTATTTTTTCTCGTTCGAATAAAAATAAATGAGTGATTATTTACGTCCAAAATTCAAACTATTGTGCGTGTGCAAAAAGTGTCGAGCGTTACACCGAATTCGATTCCAATACAACCCGCGATACCGGTCCAACGGGCAAATTTTTTCATTTTATCGACGTCCATTTAACATCGCGGTATCTGTATAAAACCTTCAGTGCGATTCGCGTTGAATTATCGAATAATTCGGTCATCATTATCGTGTACTATGGATCGCCACGACGTACTCAACGTCATCGACGACATCGTGCTGCCATTGTGTAACGCGTGCTACACCCCGTTATTTAAGCAAACACCGTCGGCTGAAAACCGAGACAAGAAAGTAGTCACGACATGGTGCTATCATCTATTCCACCGCTTTTGCATCGACTCGCTGTTTCGCAAGTCCAACTATGTCGATCAGAAAGGCAAGTTTATTCACTGCCCTAATGATTCGTGTCACAGACAAGTATCCGAACACCAGGTGAATGCGTTGCATCTACTAACCGCAACCTTACCCTACGACGATGGCCTATCCGCTCAGGAGCTACGTTCTGATCTTCAAACGGCGAGAAACCAGCTCGCGAAATACGAAGCATCGACGTTGGAATACGAACGCAAGGTGCAAGGCTACGTTGGGTTACTCCAGTCGCGCGACGCGACAATCGATCGGCTACTCAACAACGAGACCACGCGCGCCTTACAGCCATCCGAACGCTATTCGGCTCAGGATCGATTGAAACAATCGCACCCAGCGTCATCATCCAATCACCGATCTCGATCGCCATCGCGCAGCCAAACATCGACGCCAAAAAAACAGAATACCGGTCGCGATGCGAGTCAATATGCCACACAAAAGCAATCACCGAACGACTATCAGAGAAAAACATACCATAACGATGGCCGCCCAGTCAGTACCGGAAAAACACCTATTCATACGCAGGCATCCAATCGACGTAATGCCACGAACCACGCAAAAAACTCGACACCGGCGCGACCAACACCACCGGCTCACAAATCATCGCCATCGGAAAACGCAACGCCTATTCAACAACCCGATATTGAATACCCGAAGAAGGTTTTTTACGCGAAAAAATCAACCATTGAAAACCAAGGCAAGAATCACAAACGATTCTTTAAAAAATTCGGGATCACGTCTTCGGTACTAAAACCATTCTACCCGCTGAACGCATATGCAAAATACTTCACCACGCTCGGTACGTTCGTTTCCCAAGACGTGATCAGAACAGCGATTGCTGCCAAAGACGTCCTGCTCATTGGAGATGGGTTTATCTATGGTTTGATGGATTTCATCCTCGAGCATCGTAAAATCCGACCATACTTACACGAGGAATTATATGGACGCGAACTTTCAATCGTCGATTTAGTAAAAACGCTCAATGGTTTTTTCACCCTACCGCGTCGAGTCATGCTCGCTATCGGTACCTTCGACGGTTTCATGGGAATGCCAGCATCGGTGTACCAAGATAAATTTTCACAATTGATTCGAATCCTAAAGAAAAAAGGAGTAACGGAACTTTACGCAGTAAAATCGATGCGGTACGAAAATCAAACTGACGTACAATATGCGGAAATCGAATCGACAATCAGAGTAAACTGGCAACAGGTATTCGGTGGAAAGTATTATATTATTGAACCGTACAAATTTTTACCGGAACAAACCAAATGCGACAAATATGGACCCTACCACGATCGCCAAGACTACTCAAAATTCGCTAAATGGATGTGTCATCAATTTATATACGCGCGTGACCAATCTCTCGACTCGCCTGATGCGGTATTCGACAACAATGCGTCGGGTGACTACGATTCCAGATCGGAACACTCCGACTCATCCGACTTCGCAGTATACGATACCGAGAATTCCGGTGGGAAAGCACCCTGCAATTCACCTGTTATTATTGACCCGCAACAATCCGATAGCGATGCACAAACCGAAGAAACCGGAAAAGCTAAGGAAGAAAAGCCACCAACTCCGACGAAACCTAAACGGAAGTCATCAGCTGGCACCGTACCATTTTCCAAATACGTCCCCATCGCAACGGTATCGCCACTGCCGACCGACACTGCGTCAACATCTAACGTTGCATCGGTCCCTGAGCAAATATCATCGACATCGCCAATCCCTACGGACCACAGCATCCCCGATAACGAGATCATTCGCCAGCCATCGCGCACCGAAGAAGAATTACTAAATTCCGACGCGAGTATGCATAGCGATGACAACCGTAATGACGACGATACCGTTATGGAGTAACGCTGTGAGTAATTATTTTTTCCAATTCTGCTCATTTAGCTACAGATAAAAATTCGTAAATTAAAGTATTCTAATGTTCGTTACTCGCGATATACCACCTAGAATTGGAAAAATATGGTTACATGTTGTTTATTTGAGGAAAATATCAATGTATTTCGAAGATCTCAAATTATGTTAAATAATCGTACCGATTTCATATTTTTATATCGAGATACTCATTAAACTACTCTTAGTTAAGCGTTCCTAATTGTTAAGACTGAATTTTTTTTTTTTTTTTAAGTATTCTACAGAGCCTTCTCGAATTATTCAGTACGAATTACAGTTTATCTCTATCGTTATAAGAGTATTTACTCACTTATTTTATAATCAAAATTTTTTTCTTT
The DNA here is from genome assembly GCF_950023065.1 of Planococcus citri. NCBI lineage: Eukaryota > Metazoa > Arthropoda > Insecta > Hemiptera > Pseudococcidae > Planococcus > Planococcus citri. Next base: position 41,877,932 of record NC_088680.1, on the reverse strand, counting down.
TTGGTATCGAACGATTTTGGCATGTTTTTATTGTTTAATTACGAATTTTGAACGTTATTTGTTACGCTTCTTTGGTCTTAATGACCAACTATTCGATACCTTGTATATACGTTACGCATTATGTTATGTGTGAACTGATTTTTCTCTGTTATGTAGTTTTTGAATTTTTTGTTAAATGTACTCGACAATAATTTTGTGTAAACTGTATGTAATCCATCATGATAAATGAATTTGTGCCATACCTAAAATAAAAAAGACAGTTCAAGATAGACTAATATTTATTGAATTTTAACAGTTCACAACCAGCTTTAAGTAATATTACTTAACTATAGTGACATATAATTAAACCACGAACTCGATGCAAATATTCTTCTCAAGTTATCAGCTGTATACGTATCTAGAACATAACAAAGAAATAGAATATTGAATTAATTTCAAATATACGAATATAAGATGAAATAGAATAATGCTGACAATATTTCTACCGACATAATAATATGCAATAGTTCAACAAATTTCCTACCTTTCGTGCACGATTTAGCTTGGCAATTCTTCATCTTGACTACGTATCGTAGATATCTTTAAGAACTTGCGTTTTGGTCATGTTTTGATCCGTTGGGAGGTATTTGCTGGAATCAAAAAAGGTACCAGTTCAGTATTCGTCGTATGTTTGGATTTGTTTTAGCTGGTAGATAGAAAGGTTTTTGAACTACATTCTTACTGGGTTCATTGAACCTCGTCCGTCGTTTGGTGATCCAGTGGTTCGCAGTTTCGACTACCTGGATACCTACCACGCTCGTGGGATTGAAATTTTAGTGAGTTTACTCTGCTCCTTTTGTTCTCACCCGAGAAACCATGGGGGGCAGCTGATAGGTCCGTAGCGGACAATTGGCTGTCCACTATGGACGAGTTACCGGTAAGGCATAGTCGAGCTTTTGTTCTACCGTGATTTGCTCAGCTGGTTCACCGACCGCTAAGTAAACTCACGCTGGGGCATATGTTAGACTGAGACTTATGCCTATGTCCGGAAACTCGTAATATTAGAGTATTTAACCCTTCTATTTCGGGTAACACTGATTGGTACAGTCGCGAAAGAGGTTTAGCAGCATCTTTTGCGACTGGACCAATTCGCAGTTCATCAACGGTTGTCCGCGAATCGCCAAGTTAATGTGCCTTTTAGTCTTTGTGTCCTCCGGGTCCAAGTTAAAAGTTATTTCGTAGAATTAATTAGTGTATTTAAGTGATCCCTCCCAATTTGTACGATATTTTCCCTATTTCGCACGAGTTCGTGGAATCATTGATTATTGACGTGTATTTCTGTGTGATTAAACTCAAATATATCGAATTCAGCACGTAATCGTGTATCTTTTGTTAATTTAATATATTCGTCGCGTGTAAGTATCTATTCGGTAAAGTGTAGGTGAGCTGGGGTAAGTACCTATCTTATGCCAAACCGCTTTATTCGTTCTACCTTTCATACGTGTAATTATATTATTTTATCACATTGACCCCCAATTTTCCTAAAAAATTGACGAAATCGTGTGAGACACATTTCTATTCGAAGCTCACGCAACTTTTTGATCACCCTCCCTCCCTCCACCCCCTTCACAACAAACCCAATAAATTTCGATCTACGAATGTATGAATTGTTCTGAGAAAATGATGATTGTTTTCAATTCTTTGATAAAATGGTCATTTCAGTTTTTTTATAGTAGGTACAATTTTATTTTTATTCGGCCAAATATTTTAAAAATTATAATGTATTAAAATCTCTGAAGATGAAAAATTATTCGGTATGCTAAAAATTCCAAAAAATATTAAAAACTGAAAAGTTTATTTTCAAGTAATATTTCGAAAAATTCAACTTTTTTTTGTGAAGGGAGGAAGGGATCAGAAAGTTATCTCGTTAGTTTCAACTATACATGCTTGGTTTCAAGCACATACTTAGGTAGGTAGGTAAATATTTTATTTTATTAAAATCAGCATTTTAAAGCATGGTATGGTGTTTCATTCAAATTTTGGAAAAATTGAAAATTTTCAACTCATACTCATTGAATTAGCAGCATCATAGCCGGATTTAGGGGGGAGGGAGAATAAAGGTACCTACAATCACCCCCCACCGGCCAAAAAAATCTTCAGATTAAAATAATTTCCTTTCGCTTCTTGCATAACAAATTTTCGAAAGTTTTCGTACTTGCTTCGCTCGGGCCAAATTGAATTTTTCCGCAATAAATTCCCAATGCTTTTGCCCTCACTTCGTTTGGCCAATTTTCTTTCCTGTGATTTTTGTTGCCTCACCCCCCCCCCCCCCCACTTCCTCTGTAGAAAATCTTGGATACAGGCCTGAGCAGCATCAAAATTCTGAAGGCACAGGTAACTTTCTTATTGATCAACATTGATTCCATCGTTATGCAATAACAACACAATAGGACGTTGAATAGGTAGGTACGTTATTAAATCGTTCAAATTTGATTATTTCGAGAACAGTTGAACGAATCCTGATTGAAGTTTGAATCTCACACCCATACCACATCAATCACAATGCCCAAAAGTCAACACTGTTTTCAAATTCAACCAGCGAGCAGATTCGATTGAATTAGGTACCTACACCTAGTGAAAAAAACAATAAGTTAGCAACCACGCCTGTCTCTATAAAATTTTTGAAATTTTAAAAATTTACTTCGCATTAAAAATGTATAATTTTTCTTCATCGAGAATGGAAGGTTTTTGAAATTGATGTAGGTACCTACGCAGGTAACTTGGAAAAGAAAAGAGAAAGAACTAGAAAAAAGATCACGTTTAAGTACAAATTTCCACAGATTTCGTACAATGCAGCGGATAATTTTATTGAAATTTCTCAACTTTTCCATCCTCTAGAGAGTTTTTTCCAGTTTCTTTCTCTACATTATACAAATCCTTTTGAATGAAAATTTTGCTATGCGTGGGTAGTTTTTTTTTTCAGCGAAATGAAATAGCAGAATAAGCACCTACCCATGTACGAGTATTTTATGCCTATGTGTAGGTATAACTTTATCATGGAAAAAAGGAATTTTCCAACTGGTATTGATTGGGTCTAAATTTAGATAGGTATATTCTAAATTTAGACAACAATTTGAAAGCGCCAAGGTTACATTGGAATGAACACGACAACAAATTCCATCTCGGTTGAATATATTATTCAAGTATCTCGACTGGTGTACTACTACAGCAAGCAGGTCGAATCGATTTGTTAAATCAGAAAGCACGCTTTAAGCCATAATTTGGTATTAGTGTGAAGTGCCGCGTGCTTTTAAAGAAAAAGAGTCTTTATATACCGTTGACGATTCGCTATGCATTTTGCAAACTCGAGAAACAATTCGTTGAATACCCTTAAGCGTAATTAGAACGATGTCGCTAACATTATTACCATTATTATCATTCTGGTCGTTAGTTTAAAGTAATATTACACAGAGAGAAGTAAAATGGGAACCAGTGAAATTGTATTAAGTTAATTAGCTGATAACGTAATTTAAGTTTATCTATATAAAAAAAAATACAAGCGGGTAAAAAAAAGTTGCAGCAACATCTACATGAAAACTATATTATTAAAAGCAGCTAAGTATAAAGAAGTTTAAGACCCTGGGTAATTTTTAAAATGTCCCGAAACTACTGCCACTGTATACGAAAAAAAAAAGAAACTACGTGAACCAGGTGGAAAAAAAATTTATAACTTGGAAAAAGACTACCAACAACAGGGTTTACTAAAGTACATTTACTACAGCAAGTTCAAAAGTTCACCGTGTATTATGTTGACATTGTAGAGAACTTACGTAGGCCTGGTGTTTAATCAAAATTAACAATGCGAGTAATTCAAAAACGGACCGGCGCCGAAATAGTAAACATTTATCGAGGTTGGAGTTTTTCTTTTTCATAAAAGGCTTCCTATAAAATTAACGTTTTACGAGTAACCTCTTCAAAAGTACAAAACAATCGAAAATTATTTTGCTAAAGAAAAGCTCAATTAAGTCGAGTTTTCTTTTGGTGAAACAAATAAGGTAGAAAGTCTAGCTAGGTACAATACCCGCCTCCATACATACCCCACTCGGCCACTCATCGCTGCGTTCAAGAAATACTGGTATGAAATTTTCATCAAGTTTGCATTTTATTTGGCACGTGGACTGGTTGAATTTTAATGGGTGATTTTTCTTATAACGTTTGAATAAGGTGTTTACGTCGCAGTCTCATCTAAATGCTTAAAAGAGTCATAATGAAACGAATCATTAAGCTGGTTCGGATTATACGCGATAATCTTACCCGAGTATTTCTTTCTACTTCTAGCCGCGAGCTTGTAACTGAAGCTTAAAGAATCAGATTAAAATACTTTCTACCACGTTATCAACTTTTTCACCGGTGCTTGGTTTAATTTGAACTCGGTTTTTGGGTATATTTATACCCAACACTGAGTTGGGTTTTTGATTTCTCTCCAGAAATTGTGTGTGTTTCAAACGGATACTGCAAACTATAACTATAGGCACGAGATTTTTTTTTTTTTTTTAATTCAAAAATACCGCCGAAAATTGTTGAAGTTTTATGAACGTAAGTAATCCATTGAAAGTTATCGGTATTTATACGTAAGCATAGGTAATATAAAATCACCGATAATTCACTAAAAAGTACTATCAAACTTCAATAGCTCCAAAAATTAACAGAAGTTTACCAAATTCCCAGTAATTAACCAAAAACTACCCGTAATTTTCCAAAACTACCAGACATATTAAAATTATCAATAATTCTCGCCAAAATCACCAAATTTAATTTACCAAAAATTGACAGTAATTAACTAAAATTACCAAATTTACCAAAGATTACCAGTAATTTACCAGGATTACTAGTTACCACCTATTGAGCAGAATCACAAAGTACCTAATTTACCAAAATTACAAAAAATTTACCAAATTTGAAGTTTCCCGCTAATTTACCAAAATTACTAATAGGACTAATTACCAATAATTTACCAAAATTACAAAATTTAATTCACCAAAAGTTAACAGTAATTAACCAAAATTACCAAATTTACCAAAAATTGCCAATTTACCTAAGATTAATAGTAATTTACCAGGATTACCAGTTACCACCAATTTAGTAGAATCACAAATAATTATAACCAAACTTATAAAATAGCTTACCAAATTTTAAATTTACCACTCAAAATTACTATCAATTTACCAAGTTGACCAAAAATGACCAATTTACCAAAGATTACCAATAACTTACCAAGACTATCCATATTCAGCAACATTACAAGATAATTTACCAAAATTACAAGAAATTTACCGCTAATTTACAAAAATTACTGATAACGTGATAACTTACCAAAAATACTACCAAAATCGCCAAATTTACCAAAAATTATTAAATTACCACATTTATTAGAAATTACCAGTAAGTTTACCAAAACTACCACCAACTTACAAAAAATACAAGAAATTTACCAAATTTAATTTTACCACTACTTTACCAAAATTACCAATAACTTACCAAAATTACCAACAATCTACCAAAATTACAATAGTTTACCAAAATTACCAATAATTTATCAAAATTACCATTAATTTACCAAAAAAGACTGAAATTACTAAAAATTTCCAAATTTATCAAAAGTTACCTTTACCCAAAATTACAAGAAATGTACTAAAATTAAAAATTTACCACCAACACCAAGTTACTAAGATTACTAGTTATTTACCAGAATGGCCAATAATCCACCAACCACCAAAATGACCAAGACCAATAATTCAACAAAATTACCAGGCCAACTTTTCATAATTAAATAATTTATTTACCAAAAAAGACTAAAATTACCAAAAATTACTAAATCAGCCAAAAGTCGCCAAATTTATCAAAAATTACCAAATTTACCAAAAATTACAAAAATTATTAAAAAATACCAAATTTACCAAAAATTACCAAAATTACCAAAAATGATCAAAATTACCAAAAATCACCAAAATTACCATATCTACCAAAATTTACTAAATTTACCAAAAAATACCAAATTTATTAAAAATTATTAAATTTACTAAAAGTTATTAAATTTATCTACTAAAAATATGTATACCAAAAATTAAAATATTTATTAAAAATTACCAAAAATTTAATAAGATTACCAAATTTACCAAAGACTTTATTTCAAATTTGCCAAAAAAAAGAGTAAATTTTTCAAAAAATTACCAAATTTACCAAAAGTTTTAAATTTAGCAAGGGTTTTTAATTTACCAAAGATTACCAGTAATTTACCAAAATTACTCAATTTTTTGAAAATTACCAGTAATTAGCTAAATATATTACCTGTAATTTGCCAAAGATCAGCAATTCATAACGGAAAAATGACCAATATTTACAATTTTACATATGAGAGATTGTCAATAATATTGAAAAACCAAATCAGATATCAATACTTATTTACTAAATTGTCTTCTTCATTTCAAATAAGTTTAGAGAAACTATAATAATTCAAACGAACACGAAGACAAAACTTCGCTATCAGAAATTATACAATCTACCGTAAAGAAATAAATGTGCCTGGAAATTTAAAGGGTGGTGTATTGGTTGCTGTCCGTAATTCAAACTACTCCAAGATTATCAATCTACAAACGCCTATTCAATCTGTTGCAACTCAAGTTTATTTGGAAAATGAAACCTATCTAACAGTATGCTCAATTTATCTTCATCACAATGATACTGTTACTCTTGATGTGTTAGAACAAATAGCATCTCAATTACCTGCTCCTTATATCATAACTGGCGATTTCAATGCTCATAATCCTATTTGGGGATCTGCAAAACTTGATACAAGAGGGCATGTTATTGAACAGTACCTACTTAGAAATACAGACTGCCTATTAAATACAGGAGAACCTACCAGATTCAACTCATTCAATGGCTCCTTCTCAGCTATAGATCTGTCAATATGTCACTCTTCTGCAGCCCATCTATTATCTTGGAATATAGCTGAAAGTGCTTATCAGAGTGATCACTTCCCTCAAATGATCACTGTGCACATGAACACCTGCCAACCTACAGAAATCTCACCAACATGGAAAATTCAGCAGGCAGATTGGGATTTATACCAAGATACACTCAATCTATGTGATCTACCACACTCGGAGGATATTAACATAGAATGCACCCAAATTACTCAACACATCATTCACACATCTCATCAATGCATTCCCATGACTAGTAAAGTACCAAAAAGAAAATGTGTTCCATGGTGGAATGAAAACTGTGCAAATATAATCAAGCATAAAAATCGTTCGTTTGCTTTTTATAAAAAGTATCCCACCTTGGAAAATTTATTAGCCTATAAAAAAGCAAGGGCACATGCAAGAAGAATTGTCAGAGAGTGTAAACGAAACTCATGGTACTCTTTCCTCACGTCAATAAATAGCAACACTCCAGCAAGAGCTTTCTGGCATAAGATCCGAAAAATATCAGGAAAAGGAAATCACCTCCAAATAAATGCCATGAAAACCAGCTGTGGAAAAATTGAGCATTCATCGGCAGAAATTGTTGAAATTCTAGCAGAAAGTTTTTCTGAGAACACTTCCACAAGTAAGCTCCCTCTGCAGTTCACCTCTCAACAGTGCACAGGCAATTATAACTTTGACACTGGCGTGTCACATGAAACCTACAATGCTCCTTTTACAATGCAAGAACTCAAAAGAGCAATAAAACACACAAAAAATTCAGCTCCAGGTCCTGACTTGGTACACATTCAAATGTTGAAAAACATGGACTATGAAAATCTGACACAAGTGCTGAAGTTATACAACAACATCTGGAAAACTCACTGCATTCCCAACTCTTGGAAGGAGGCCATCGTTGTACCTATCCTAAAGCCTGGAAAAACTCCTCAAGAGCCAAATAACTATCGTCCAATAGCTCTTACCAGTGTGCTGTGTAAAACAATGGAAAAAATGGTCACCCAACGTTTAATGAATTATTTAGAAGCCAATAACAAGGTAGACCCCAACCAAAGTGGTTTTCGTAAAAATCATTCAACCATTGATCAGCTCATCAAACTTCAGCAAGAAATACTTGATGGATTCACTCAAAAGCAGTACATAGTCTGTGTTTTCTTTGATTTTGAGAAGGCATTCGATCGCATATCAAAAAAACCAATAATGAAAGCTTTACAGGCTTTGAATTTGAATGGAAATTTACCATTATTTGCAGAGGACTTTCTACAGAATAGAACTTTCAAAGTCAGGTTGAATGGTTATCTGTCTACCAGCCATGTTCAAGAAATAGGTACTCCACAAGGTGCTGTCATAAGCCCTCCTCTGTTCCTGGCAACATTATTTGATATACAAGCTCAAATCAAAAAACCAGTATGCTACTCCCTCTTTGCTGATGACCTAGCCATGTATATTCGGAGCTCATCTCTAGCCTACATCGAAAAAATTCTTCAAAAAACCATAAATGAGCTTGAAAAGTGGGCCAGTAGTAAAGGTTTGCAATTTTCTCCAGATAAAACAAAGCTGATAAATTTCCATCGGAAGCAGAATTCTCCTCCTCCCATCAACATCACATTATATGGTCAACAAATTCAAAATGTAACTACTCACAAGTTTCTTGGGCTGCACTTCGATCAACAGTTGACCTGGAAAATCCACCTTCAGCATACAAAGAAAAAAAGCACAATCTCATTGAATTTACTTAAAAAAATCAGTGGCACAAAGTGGGGAGCTGATCGAAAATCCATGCTACATATTTATTCAAGTCATGTGCAATCTATCTTCGATTATGGAGCAATAATATACAGCACTGCTTCAAAGACTGATCTGAATAAACTGAACTCAGTGCAAAATCAAGCACTTCGACTCTGCTCTGGAGCTTTTTGTACCAGTCCAATAACTAAACTTTTTGAAGAGACTGGAATACTTCCATTATCACAAAGGAGAGATCAGCTTATGTTAAAGTGGTACCTGAAAGTGAAAAATTCTCCAAAACACCCAAATTTTTACAAAATGTTTCACTCTCCACTGGAAGAAAAGTACACTACTTATCGCCCCATTGGCTGTCGTTGCAGAGATCTTCTTGCTAGTTTATACATAGATCATGGTGACACAAATGCCATAAAATATCAAGTGCAGAAAATGAAGCTATGTTCTAACGTAAAAACTACAACATACAGAAAAAGTAGGAGAGAAGAAGTAGTACTAACTAGATTACGAATCGGACATTCTGCCTACACCCACTCTCCACTTTTCAAAGATAAGAAACTAGAACAATGTGACCCTTGTGGAGTGCCAATCACCATCATGCACTTGATAAATTGCTGTTCCAAATATGAGGAAAACAGAGAGCAGATTTTAAGGGGGCTTACTTATGAAGACATTCATACAGATGATGAAGATATTTGTCAAAAATTTTTCACCTTCTTAAGACATATTGAAATTTATGACCTTATTTAATGAAACTTTATTTATTCATTTATTTATTTATCTATTTATTATTTTCAATGTTATTGGTTTGTGAATTGTTCTTCTTTTTACTTTTGTTATCTTTTTCATTTATTAATTGTTTATTCGCCTACTTATTTAATAGGTATCTGATTGTCTATTGGTGGTTTATACATTTTGCTCTTTTGAGCCACTATATTATTATTATATGTAAAAAAAATTTGTGAACAAACTGTGGACGCTAAAAGGCCTAGATTCTAAGGCGTCCTTAAATAAAGATTTATTCAATTCAAAACACCATTAAAAAAAAATAGAATCTCCCAAAGAAAAATTTAATTCAAACGTCCATTTTCTTCGCAACAAAAGGGAGAAAAATCGTCGTAAAAGCTCATCTACTTATAAATCTAAGCCACGTATTCGATTACGACAAACTCGAGACGTATTTTTCAAAATTTGTATCCCGCTGCAAAGAAGCCACATCCACATTAGCTGAGCATTGCGAAACTTTCAACGTTGTATAAAGGTAATGACAAACGTCACAATGTTTAAAATAAAAATGTGTAGGTACCACATTAAGTTTCATAAACGAAACACATAAAACCTGCTCGCAAATACAAAGTTCATAAGTCACATTTATTGTCGAAATACGTCATCTCGTTATAAAACTGACATCGCGTTTCCTTTTTATACGAAAACGTACACCATTAAGGTTTCTTATTGTGAAAGCAAAATTCAATTAAGTTTTTGCTACTTGCTCCTTGGTTTTAAGTAGATTCAAAAATGCTACCGAAGAATGCCCCTAAACCTCTATAGCTTTTAGTTATTCAGTGCGAGAGGTTCAAGCACATAATGAATACAAAAAGAAGTAAACATTTTAAGAGCACAGAATACTTGAGGAATTACTTTGATCATAGATAATTAGGTAGGGTAATCGTAGTGTGTACCTATAAGAGGACATGAAAGCGAAAAAAAGACAGTTATGCAGGCTCAAATGAATCTAGCATACATATGTTGTAATGTACATACAAAGCTCATATATTTGTACGTTTGAATAAAAAAAAAAACACCCTATACACGTTTCACGAAACAAAAAAAGGAGGAAAAAGTATACCTAACTGAAGGCCTTTTTTTTTGGCTTAAACGAACAATACTACGAGCGTATGAGTAGTAAAGGCAAACAAATGCGCCGGCGACAATCCGTCATATTTTCTAACGCAACGACTTATTAGGCCTACGACGATATTGATTAACTTTTGATACGTTTTCGTGTACGTGTTTACAAAGATGTTGACTTTAGTATGACGAATGGCAAAAAGGCGAGGAAACCGTACGGTCTCGTGTAATTTTTGCAAATATTTAATATTCCTTCCTTCGTACACGTAGGTATACCTTTTTCCTCGTACGTTGTAGTTTAACGTCCACGACTCTGTGTAGGACACATAGTGTAACTATGTTGTTGCATTTTTGATTGACAAAGTTTTTACAGAATTTCACGTACGACGAAACTGAAAACAGGAAAACATAGTTTTGTAATTTTCGTAAACATTTACGCAAAGTAGTTTTTGTCAAAGTTTCCATATTCCTGATGTTTTTCCAATGGGTTTAATAGAAAATTCTATTCGTCAACATTCCGTGTGTTTCAGTCGCAGTTCGCAGCCTTCGAATTTAATAAGTTGCTAGTTCAAAGTACACAAATGTTGGAAAGTTTGCCTACGCTAAAATTCAAGGAAATTGGCCATTCAACTTTAAACTTTTTATGTTTACGGAACGAACCGAGTTCGTATTTTATTTGAAGTAGAAATTAGAGGAAATGTACTTCAATCGTTTCTATAATTTTGGAATTAAATGGGGATGAATTTTCAAATCTTTTGAAAATGATCGAGACCAACAAGGGAACCTCTCGAGGCGTTCAACTCCGGTTTGAATGGGACTGTTTCAGCTGTATGGACTAATTTTTCAATTTTTTGGAAAATTTTTCAGAACTGAAAGTGACAATAATTATTCCAAACTGAATTTCTCGCTATTTTTGGTCATTCTGGAGCCTTCAAGCGAGATCTTCGATTTCTCCAGAATTTTTAAATTTTTTCAAACAAGGTAAAAATTGATTTAGGCAGCTAAAAATAGAATTGTGGCTTCTTAAATCGAGAAATGCATTCAAATTCCTGAATTTTAGCTGCTAATATACTTTGAAATCTTTCAATTCAACTTCGTCCGATTCAAAAAGAATTCTGCCGGTCAGGATACCTCCCTTGTATAAGAATACTGCATAAAAATTTCAGTCTGGAACAACTGAAAATCTGCAATGCCACTAAAATGGAAAGCAGTAAACTATATACATGACTGAAACACCCTTCAAAGGTACAAGTGCAAGTGCATACATTTTTCGTTTACTTATACGAGAAGAAGAGCCCTTATAACCTAATTTGAACATATTCTTCACCGTGCAGACACCTTTGTCGGTAACTCAGCGTGTATGTTTATCCAGAAATACGTTCAAATGCAAGATAGTACACCGAACTATGCAATACGTAGACCTATGTAGTATAGCAATCATCCATGCGTAATATTTTAATTAACGTACGTATGATTTACATCGGTAAAACGATATACATCTCGGCGCACTTATCGCGTTAATTATGCGATTTTATTAGCACTTGAAAATGGTACCACACAGGGGAGCAGAACGAAAAAAAAAAACAAACAAAATCCTTTACTTTCTGTATGCACTGCAAGTGTCGTTCGTTCGCACACGACAACAGGCATTTAGTAATCGGTTGCGATCGCGAAATACGGCGTTAATTATGCAATTTTATCAACTCGTGTGAAAAATTTGCATACTTATTAGTACGAAGGCAAATGTACACGTCACGTTGTCGGCTACATCAAGTAAATTATGCCATGTTTGGATTTACTGTATAAAATGTAATGTGCATACTGCATACCGTTCTGCATGTGCATACATGTACCTTACGTGTTACCTACTCAGGCTACGTACATACAAATACATACATTGATGTGTACTTGTGTAGGTACTCGTACGATTTGACGAGAGGGATTTTTTAATTGATATAACGTCACAGAAGCGTAACTTTTATTAGTGAATTTATTTCTGATTATTTTGGTAGGCTTATGTTGAGATGTGATTTTAGTTAGGCGTTATATTTGTTTGAATAATTACCAATGTGTATGCAAAATGCACATACCTAACACATACTATATTGCATAGCTCATAAAAACAGCAACCTTCGACACCCCTCGTTCCATTATTCGCGAAAATTTGGGCCCATCGCATTCATTATTTATATGCCTTCATGTTTTTTTAATCTGAAAAATATTTTTGCACTCCTCCCTCTCCTCATTTTTTTCAAATCCAAAATTGTCAACTTTTGCAAAGAATTAGGTACCTACTTAAGATTTCGTTCATCTCCTAAATTCTACTCCTCATTTTATTTCATAAAATTCACAGCTTTAGACAATGATATTATGTACTTACGTAATGGAAAATCTTTATCACAGTATATGTATTCCAGAAACTTACCTGCAACAAAAAGAAAAATTAAAAATTAGCTGGATGGTTACACATTAAACCTTCGAAAGCATATTAGTAACATAATTGCATGAGTATAGAAATGAAGATAGGTGGTAAAAATCAGGTAGATTACTGATCCATTTCAGATCTTTAGAGGAGCTATTTTGGTAATTCGTAAAGTTAATATTTGATGGAATTTCCAGAAGCAACGAAAAGAAGTCGTGGAAGGGTGAGAACGAACATCCCACCCCTTAAATAATAATTAAAAAAATAAAATAACAATAGATGGGTAAAACATTTTTTTTTAAATTTAAAAATTAAAGTAAACATTGGTTTGAAAGATGAAAAAAAAATTATTAGGTCTGTATGTAGCATTTTGAAAAAAAAATTCAAGATTCTGAAGTATTTTCCTTCAATTGGAGAAAAAACTAAAATGAAAAAATAAAAATAATAAATAGATAGAGAAGTAAAAAAAAAACAGGAAAAAACAAAAATCACAAAACCAAAAAAAAAATGTTGAAAATTGATATAATTATCGATAATATTATTGACGAAATGGTTCAAATACGAGTACAACATTTGGGATATTTTCTTACATTTTTTCTGATCTGGAAAAAAATTCAAAATTAGAGTGATTTGTGCTTCTTGAATAACTTGCAGAGCAAGTTGAATATTATTTGAACGAAAGGAGATATTTATGTCATCTGCAAATATTCTCAAGGAAATAGACCGTGAAATAACATTAGAACTGTCATCAATGATACGTATGAATAAAACTGTACGTACATTAGAACAAAACCTTGAGGTACTCAATTTTCTATTTCAAAATAGTCTGAGTAAGTGTTGTTTTGTCTCATTCTGAAAGTACGATTTGTGAAGAATTTCTGAACGAAGTAAGCTAGATGTCCTCTTACACCAATATTATGAAAATTTTGAAGAATTTATGCTTTATCAAATGCCTTCTCAAGATAAAAAAAACACTGAAGGTACATTTTCCTTATTTTGAAAAGCTAAGCTAATTTATTGTTGGAGACTTGAGAGTTGGTCTTAAGTTTTTTTTTTCAAAAAAAAGCTTCGAAAAATTTCGGATAGAGGCCAAATTTGAGTTCATATTGGCTAACCCATGTTCAAGATTCAAGAAAAAGTCGTTCAATGATACGTTGTTTTGTAATTTTTTTTGCTCAAAAATATTTTAAAAACAAACCCTGATTTTTTTAAAAAAACGGACACACTTGACAACGCAGTGGGAATTCTATATTGTGGGTACTTACTTAATAATTTACTTTGTACCTTATAATCATCAGACTCTTTGCTCTTCACAATACCTATTCGATTTTTTTACTCTCTTGAAAAAGTTGAGGAAAAATTTCAATTTTTTAATCACATAGCTACCTACAACAGATGAGTTAAACTTGTCTAATTCTGCTCAAAAAATAAATAAAAAAAAACATTCCACGTATTTTATGTTTTACCATTTTTATCCTGTTCATTTTTTTCGTTGGATTGTACCTCAGTTTTTTTTAATCCATTTTTCTACATAATTAAAAAATTTTCATTACCATAAGAAATCAGTTTTTGGAAAAAAACTTCGGATTCTGCGAAAAGAATGTAGAAAAAATGGTAGGTAGATAATAAGATTTGTTTTTTTTTTTCAAACTCAAGCTATATTTTGTAATGATTTTTTTGACACCTTATCATGAGGACTACAGTGCTGTATTTTGAGAGTAGTAGAAAATGTAAAAATGCATTGGAAGGGAGAAGGGGGTACGGTCTCATTGTCAAAAACGGATCAGCACTATCATTTACTTATATCAAAACAAAATCAAACCGGTGTTCATTTTTATTTTTTATTTTTTGGTTCGTGCAGGAAAATTTGTATTTGCATGATCAATGATCATCCTCTTATCTTTAATAGGGACGAATTATTTTCCAAAAATATATCAGTTCCTGAGTTCAAAAATTAACAAGAAATTATAGTCTGATACTTAAAATTGAGAAACATGATCGAGTTTTAGCATCATTTATTGAATTTTTTTCTTACTCTATTGATTATCAAACAATTTTTTCAGCGCTTTGAACTAGTAATATTAACCTTACAATAAAATAAAAAATTACTCTTCGTAAATTGATGGAATTTATAGATGAAATTTATTGAAAAATAGTAAAAATAAACTTGAAATTGAATAGAAATTAAGCAGGTAGGTATTTTATTTTAAAACTTCCAAAAAAACATTTACTGCGAAACATTTTTTTAAAAAAATAAAAAGTCGAAACAAACCTCAATAATTGCTTATATAAATACAAAAGGAGACAAAACAAATAAAACCTGTTCCAATTTTTTTCCTTTTTTTTATTTCAAAATTTTTCAGTCTCACAATGCCTCTTCTCTCTTCGATGAATTTTTGCAACAAATTCTCAGCTTCCAAAAAACTATATGATTTCATCTTGAACTACGCAGGCCACATCCTCTTCTCCTTCCCTTCGGCCTCCAAAAAACGCTACATCATTCAAGAGACAGCCACTAATATTATTAAGCTGGGAACCTGAATTTGCCAAAATTTGAAAATAAATAAAGCAAAATAAAACTACCTGCACTTTGTGGTCAGCTTACATCTAGTACCAAGAAAAAATTTTCTGCATACTTGAGACACGCGTATGCGATTACGTGATATTGCCTGTACGAAACAATGTTCTCATATCCGCATAAAATATCGATACGTGGGTGTTTATCGATACCGTATTGATAATTCTTATCGATAAAATATGTCAGAAGACGAACTAGTAGCGCAATTACCGGGAAACCCGCGTAAAATTCACCAGATTTGTTTCTCCGTGATATAAATTACCTACGCGTCTGTTATAATTTCGAAATAATCGAAAAGTCGTAAAATGACAATTAACCTTCGATAAAACAGAAAACGAAATTACTAATTGCAGTATTGCAGCTACATTCAACAGTAAAGTGGTAGGTACGTGTGTTGTTGGTGAAAAAAATAAAATAATAATAATAATAATATGCGGAAAGTTCCTAAGGAAGCAATAAGAAGACAGCTGATAACTTTATTTCCAGGTTAGTTCACTTTTTTTCAATTTTTGCACGTTAGTAAGTGTCAATTTGGTCTAAATTTTGAAAGGAAACGTGATATTAAGCGCCAGGTAATTAATATTTTTGTGTTTGAAAAATACGTAAGTTGTCAGAATTGAATAAATACCTATTGTAAATAATCAATATTTCAATCAATGTTGACAATTTTTTTCTCCAACGCGAGAACTTTTCACAATGGAGTAAAATGTATTCGATTTTTTCCATGCACCCTGTAGAAACATTATTTTATACAACCAAAGTTGCTTCAACTTTAAGAAAAATTCTATAGAGTTGAAAAGAGAATCAGACTCGCGAATACATACTATAAATAAATTTTTAATGTAATCCCCTAACGCCATTTACTTTCGAATTTGCAGTTAATATGAACGTGCTGATGATGGGTTGTGCCATCGGATGGCTCCCGAATGCTATTTATTTTCTAATGCACGGAGACGAAGTACACGCTACATTTTCCCAATGTGACCTGATTGCGTCCCTCAGCCAACTCGGAAAACTTGTATTTGCAATTCCAGGAGGATTAGTTGTGGACAAATATGGAAGAAAGAAAGTTATAATTGGGGTCGCGTTTCTGAATTTCTTTTCCTGGTTGGGACTTTCGTCAAGTACTTCGCTAATTGCGATTTACGTGGGACAGTAAGCATCAGTATTCAGTAAGGTAGAAGCAAGTTGGATTTTGATTTAGGAAAATTCCTGGAGTCTTGAAAATGACTTTTAAATTTTTTTTCGAATTTACATACATAAACATGTAGGTATTTTAACCTCAGATTTGTTTTTTAGAGATGGAAAATTCTTATCTAATTTAAGTGGCTCGAGAAAAGATAAAATTTGAGAAATAAAATCAAAATAATTTTGCCATGTTGTAGAATATCTATACTTGATTGACTTTGAACCCATCAGAAATTTCATTTAGGTAACCCCTTTTTATGAGATTTTTTTTGGAAATTTTGAAATCAAAGAGTTTACAAGAAAATTCAAAATTATTCGAAACCACAAATCTCAACTTTCTGCTTGATTTGATGAAATTTTGATGTTTTCAAAATGAAAAATAAACCAAAATAAAAAAATAGTATCCAACTTTTGAAATTTTGTCATGTGGTTTATCTTTTTCTTTGCGGGTTTTTAGATTTTTTTTTTTGACCAACCCATTATCTAATAATGCATTGTTTTGATTCTTTCCATGAGCACTTACATGTATTTAAATTCGTTTTTTGTAACTCGGTGTGGATTAATTTAATCACCATTGCAATCATTTAATGAGACAACACTTTTAAACCACGCCAAAATTAATTCATCGGCAAGAAGAATAAATAAAAATCACACAATGAGACTAATGAAACAGTCATGTTATGACTATGCCCTATTAAGTGCCTACCTATTCGTGGTAATAAATACCTAGACGACAGACGTGCTTTATCAATACTTGGGAAAGAAATCTCCACCAAAGCATTTTTGATTCTCATTGAAGGTGACAATGAATAGGATAAGGTCAAGGCACTCGAGATATTGCATTGTTTTTCATTCAGATAATTATGAATGAGCACCTAACTATATTTATGCTGATTCTTGATCTTGTGACACTAACCATTGGATCCTTTCATTAGTTTATTTTATTTTTTCAAACTTAGTATCGATGGCTCATTGCTCCAAAATTGCTATTTAAATGCCTTGAAAAGCCACAAATTTAAGACAAACAGTTTTCCGAAATTGTATTAAGTTTTAAAAAATGGTTTACCAAAAATTTACAAAAAAAAATCCTTTGCAGTTTTCAATTTTTCTCAATTTTTCCAACATTTTTTTATTTTTCAAAAAATTAAAAATTGGAAATTTTTTAGATTATATTCAAAAAATATCCAAAAAGGCTTGAGCAGGAATGTCGTAGGGAAGGACTATTTGAGGAGGGGGGATGTAGAAATCATAAAAGTTACAACTAGTTTGTCCACCAATTTCCCATGCTAAAAAAATCAACGAATGAAAAAAAATTCCTCTGAAATTGACCAGTAACGTCTACTACTTTTTAAAAAGTGTTGAATTTTTCAAATTATTTTTCCTTAGTGGTATTCAAATTGGTCTGCGCGAAACGAGATCAAAAACTTCGGAAAATTTATGGTCCCTGATGTAAAAAAAAAAAACATTGTTTAATTCAAAAAATTTACTTTTTAATCAATTTCTGCTAGACATCTCAATGGTTGAATTTTTTTATTATAATTTGGACTTCAAAAATGGAGGAAAGCAATAAAACCTAGGGGAATTGAAGAGGAAGATTGACTTTGTATCTTTCGCAAAAATATTTAAAAGACCACGCATAGACATCCTTTTCATCAAACCATCTAACTCCAGGCATTATCCCAAAACAATAAATTTGCCTTCGTAATCTCGAATTAAAATAAATACCTATTATCAAAACATCTCAGCACTCAAATAATACATTCGATTTCAGATTCGCACTCGGAGCAGGCCAGGCATTGACCCAAGAAGCATATTCGATCGCCATAGGTGAGACTGCCTCTCCAGCCATACGAGGCCAGCTAAGCAGCGTATCCCAAATATTCTTAACGATCGGAGTAATATTACCAGCCGTAATCAGCGTGATTTTTTCCTCTTACAAAATACTCGCTTGGATCGTAACACTGTTATCGTTTCTAAGCCTTCTTTCGATGGTCATGGTATCAGAAACGCCTAATTTTTTGATCTCGACATCGAAATTCGATCAAGCCAGAGAAAAATTGGAAATATTACGACGAGGATGCCCAGTCGATGAAATAGATTCCGAATTTGAAGATCTGAAAAAATACATCGAGAATGAAAACGCACGCCGAGATCAACTCAACTGGCTGACTTTCCTCAAACTGAAAAGCACCCGAGGACCGATACTCACAGCCATCTTGATAAAGTTTTTTACCACTGGAACTGGTAGAAGTTTAATTACCACTTACGTCACTACCATATATCCAGCTAATGAATTCGTACCGAAGAAATATTACCCTTTAATTATGCAAATTATCATACTTCTAATCAACGTATTCACCGCGTTCTACATAGAAAAGTTTCCTCGCCGAGCCATCATCATTTTTGGAGCAATCGCTATAACTTATTCGAACTCGTTTTCCGCGTTGGTCAACTACATCCATAGTAAAAATCAAAGCGAGATTTTCAATGGGTTATTCTTGCTAGGAAACGTTTTGTATTTGATTTTTTTCAACGGTATGGTACAGCCGATCAACAGCACTATTAAAACCGAGCTTTTTCCTCAAGCTGTCAAAGGATTCGGAGGATCTGTCACTATTGTAAGTCAAGCTGTTTCTACTTTAATTTCCTACCAAACGTATTATTTCATCACCAAGTATTTTTATCTTTACGATATGTACGTGGTGTTGGCGATAAATTCGCTCGTTCTAGCCGCGATAGTGTATTTCCTTTTACCCGAGAGTCGTGGATCAACTCTTGTTGATGTGCAAATGAACTTTCAACCAAATCGAGAACCTTGCAATAATGGTTCAAAAGAGGTACGAACAAGAGAAACGTGAAATACTAGATCAGTTATTTAATTGCACTAAAAGGCTGTTTGGATAAAAATGTATAGTAAAAAAGTATTTTGTAAATAGGTAAATGTCTTTTTTAGTTAAAAAATATATGTATTTGTACAATAGATTTGTGTTTTTAATTAATCCATGAAGAAAACGAGATCAAATAAATAAATCGTAAGGCTTTGAAAGTGGACTGTCATTAGGGGCATTTCTCCCCAACTCCGTGGGGACCCATTTTTGACCATTTTTTTGTGATAAGTTCATTTCATCGAGTGAAAGGGGTTTTCCAAGTTTTTCAACGGATACGTAAAAATAGGAGGTCAAATGGGTTAACTTCGCCAGTCAAAACTTTTTTTCACGTTTTAAATCAAAAAATCGCATTTGTTTTCACCAACTTTCAATTTTTTAAAACGACTTTACGACATAATGCCATCCCAATTTTTTAATATGTTGTTCAGCATGAAAAGTTGTTCATAATATATTTTTTTCAGAATTTCTGAGAGTCGAAACGAAATGAAAACTACGTTTTGAAACTTTTCAAGCCAATTTTTCATACGAAAAAAAGTGGCAACACTGATTTTTATGATATCACCAAAATGCCTTTCAAACCCCCTAACTATGGGAAAAAGTTCCATTATTTTAGGTTCACTGAAAACTTTGACAACCCCTGGCTGCCGTTAAAAATGGGCTAGAGGGCTGCGATTAGCGTCATTGGTCATCCCTTCGAAAGGTCTTTCCACGGGAAAAATTTCAAAAAAATCGCCAAACCCACCTACCACTTTTTGGTGGAATTGACGTGGAATGACCCTGGGGCAAGTTAGCAGCCTATTGAAAAAAAGTAGAATCAGTCGCAGAAAGCTAAATATAAAAAAATAAGTTAAAATTGGAAATCAGCGCCACATTATTTTTGATTTTTTTTTCAAAAGGGCTAAATTAAGTGAGTAGGGCACCAGCACGCAGTGTAACGCGGCGTCTCAAGGCAACTGATCTACCTGTCTGACCTCTCATGATTCTCCTTCTCCCTATCTGACCTCTAGAATTTGCCCGAGTGCCTGTCTGGCAAGTTAAGGTCATTGACCCGTGTGTTTGGCCTTTAAAGGTCTATATGTGTAGCTGTCAGATTTCTTAAGGTTATTGACTCATCAGTAGAAATGGCTTCCAGAGGCTGTCTGTCTGCTTATCTGACTTCATAAGGTCATTGACCCACCTGTCTGGCCTCTCAAGGTCGTCAGTATTGGCCTTTCAAGGTTGTCTCTCTGTCTGTCTGTCTACCTGTCTAATACCCCAAAGTCATCTACTTGCTTAAAAAAATTATTGAGGTCATTGACCCATCTGACAGGCTTCTTAAGGTCATTGACCCGCCAGTATGACTTCCTAAAGTCATCTGTCTGCAGACGTTTTCGGGTTTTCAAGGTCATTGACCTGTCTGACATCTCAAGGTCATTGGCCAGACTGCCTAACGTATCAAAATCGTTAGTATTCCTGTCTGGCCTCTTGGGGCCATTGACCGGTCTGTCCTGCTTATCATGGTCATCTATCAGTTCACATGTCTGACCTATTAAGGTCATTGACCCATCTGACTGGCATTTCAAGGTCACTGACCTACCTGTCTAGCCTTTCATGGTCGTCTCAAGTTGCTCGAGTGCCTGTCTGGTTGTCCAAGGTCGTCCATCTTCTAATCTGTCCAACATTTCAAGGTTGTATGCCTGCCCATCCGACTTATTAAGATCATTGACCCGTATGTTTGCCTGTCTAAATCCTGAAGGTCATTGACCTATCAGTGTGGCTTCTCGAAGTTGTCTGTCTGTCTGGCTTCTTAAGGTCATTGACCCGCTTGTCTGCTCTCCTGACGCCTTAAAATCATTGACCCACCTGTCTGGCCTCTCATTGACCCATCAGTGTGGCTTCTTGAAGTCGTCGTCGATCTGCTTGTCTGCCTGTCTGACTTCTGAAGGTCATTGGCTCGCCTGTCTAGCCTCTCAAAGTCGTCTGTCTACCTGTCTGAATTCTAAAGGTCATTGACCCATCAGAGTTTTCTGGCGTCTCATAATCGTCTGCGTGTCTTTCTGGTCTCTCAAAGTCGATCTGACTTCGTGAACACACAGACCCGTCTGACTAGCTTTTTAAGGTCATTGACCCGTCTGTCCAAATTCTCATGATCGTTTGTCTGCCTGTCTGGTCTCTTGAGGTCATTAACCCTCAGTATAGCTTCCAGAGAGCGTCTGCCTGCCTTTTTGGCCGTGAAATTTGGTTCAGGAGGTATATACTAGGTAAATCATCAAAAAAGCTCAATTCTGGATTTTCAAAAATTCACCAAAAATCGAAAAATGAATTTAGGCAGCCAAAATTTTGATTATTATGAACGTTTCGAATCATGTGCTCTTTCCAAAATTTTTTGTGTTGTTCAAATTGGAGGTGAATACTTACCTCAAGACGTTTTTTTGTTGATAGGTAAGTTAAGTACTTACATACTATTAAGTATACGTACATTGTATTTTTTTTTTTTTAAACTGAATGATTATTGGAACAGATAAGAAATTACTGCACTTTTTACCCCTCAACCTTTTTCATAATAATGGTAAAAATTAATTTTTTTTCTCACACGAGCAAGATTTTCGATACTCAATAACTGATAATTTGACAACGAACAAAGCAGGAAGAAATGCTTCATTAAATAAGTTTTCTTCCTCCTTCGTACGAGATTTCCACCACGCAAAATTCGTTTATTTCCGAATTCTGTATGCTTTTCAATTTTGCAGCTTATACTCACGTAGGTTACCGTTTTTTCACCCTACTAAACGAACACTGGGCGAGAAGGAGAGTGTTACGCAGCGATGTTGAGATGTTTTGTGATCCAAAGGCTGGAAAATGTTAAAGCTTTTCGAAAACTTTCTCACAAGCTCCGTGTACTTTATCCGAAAACACACAAAGTCGTCAAATTGTTTTCAAGATCGGATTATCGGAGTTTACGTCGTCTTGTCTTCTCTCGATGCAGGGTAATTCGTAGGTCGCTTTTGCAACCTTAGCTTCGTCGTTCGACTAATTGCGTAATTTTTCTTACTTTTTCCCCCATTTCATAATTCTCTTTTCGTTGAGAAATTTTTTATTCCAATTCTCGTTGTAAGTTTTTCAAATGTTTAGTGTGGAAGTAAACTTGATTTGTCTTTTTCTTTCCGCATGTTTTGTTTTTGTTTTTTTTTTTTAAACAAATCTTTCCAGCGATAAGTTGTCGAGTACTGAGCTAGTCTGTTCGGAATTAAAATTTGATTCCGGAATACGCCATTGCGGTATTTTTCTAGACTCGTGTAACGAAGCTATGAATTTTTTTGGCTATTTAAACAACAATGTTTATTTACCAGGGTAACATATTATTCTATACGAGAAAATTCGCCAAAATACCTCGAGCTATGGCGAGAATTTGGTTCGATATTGTACACAATGTAGTTTACATACGTGGTACTTTATATAAACTTACGCATTATAGCGAGAGAAAAAAAAATTACACAGTTTTGTATTCGGGCTATATTATACGAGATATAGAATAGAATGGCGAACATGGTGTGCGGATATTTGATGGCGTGAAATTACCAACAGCGAAATGGCGCGTATAAATTAAGCAATTTTCCTATTGCTGCGAGTTATAAGGATTAAAAAAATGGCACGTCGTCGTCGTAGTCGTAGTCGTGATGTTAAGTACGATGTGTACGGTACATGGTTTTGCAGCCATGCTTGGCTCTGCTCTGTGTGTATCTCTGTGTATTTTTCTAAACAATGGGTCGTTGCGGTGTATATACAATGTAGGTATCTATGATGCTGTACTCTCGTATAACGATGCGAAACGAAAGGATCTCATATCTTGTAGAATGATCTTTCGCATATTAATGGAAATCGGTATCAACGTGAAGTCCTTTTATCGTTCTCAATAACGTCGCATTCGTTTCATAAATTAACTAGGTAATTCGTTTAATTTTTGATAAAAGAAAATGCGCACCGAACACATATTCGATGCGGTGTTTTCTCTCCGTTTTTCTTTCCTCTATCTAACTCTCAACTTTCATACCTATTACCTACCTATATTATTGTATCGGTTTCGCAGACGATTAAAAAGGCCCTGACAGTGGCAAAAAAATATTGTTTCACCTTTTGTTCGAAACATGTGTGGTGCAATTTTCTAAAAATATGAGATACGAGTATTTTCTCCAATTTTTTTCTGCTCTGATATTTTTTTCGAAGCGTAAGGGGTATTTTTTTGAAAAAATTTGGACTCAAAAATAGTTATTCTCTCATTTATGTCGAAAGTCACCTGAAACTGCCTCATGGGTCTTCGTGCTCCGATAAAAAAAAATAATAACAAAACGGATGACTAAAAGGTTTCCTTGTTAGTAGGAAATTTTGGGCATTTTCAGTTGGGATTGCAACCAATTTCATCCCTTCTCCCTCAAAATTACTTTTGGTACCTCTCTGTTTTCAGTATACGTCTTTTTACCCACCATAAATCATCTATAATTTACACCTAATTTACGACCACACAATAAACCTTCACTGCTGGATTTTCTAAGAATATTAGAAATTTTCAATAAAGTTCCCAGTTGAATCAAATCTTTTAGTCCACTTACGGTTAAACTTTGATATAGGTAACTTTGAAAATAGAAATTGGAACAGTTGGCTTCATTAAGGCGCAATTTTACAAAACGCCAAGACCAATTAAACCTAGCCAAAGATTACAAAGCGAATATCGAAACGACCACGACCTTTCAGCATAAAATACATATTACAAAATCCATGTTAGGTAGGCAGGTATAATGTAGGTAGAATTCGACCCTCTCGTCCTGACGCGACGTACGAGTAAAACCCCTATACACAGATTCCTCGCGCGCGAAATCGTGATTCAAAAGAGAGGTTTTAAAAAAAAAACAATAATTTCGACAAATTAATATTTTTCATTAATGAAACACCCGCGCGAAGCTCGGTTCGAAATACACACGCTGAACTGAAATTAATTAATTCATTTTGAAAACAAATCCTCCGGCACCGCTTTGTTATTCGGTAACAAAACAACAATGGCATTAATACGCTTCGCGACCCTAAGGGACGGGAATCGAAATTTATGACGGCCTCCGGTAAACCCCATTAATCTGCGCAGGAAACGCATAAATTGTAATTTATGGTTCGAATATGTAATATACGCCGGAAATACAGTAAATTATATGTATTACCGTATGCTAGCGTATATCAAAGTACAATTAAGAAGCGCCGAAAACGAATTAATTATCGCGATATTTTTCTATAAGTATGCAAATACACCAGTAGCAGATCATAAGCATGAATCGGTGTCCTTTCTCGTAGAGCAAGCGACGACGTTTAGTATGAACTTCGATAAAAAGTTCATACTTACCTACATAAGTGAAAATCAATTGATACAATTTCAATTCCAATGTCTCAAAAAAAATTCCATCTTCATTATTGGTTCAAAAATGACACGAAATGTAACTTTGGAAAATTTGAAAGCCTCAACACAAGATTTATTTTTAAAATTGCAATTTCATTTTTCAAAGTTTTCGTTTCATATATTTTTTTTGGAATGTTGATGGTTATCAACCCCCCCCCCCCCACGACTGTTAATAGTACACTGCAAATAGTATTGTAATATTTTGGACCACTGAAATATGGAAATTGATGTGAGAACCCGTCTCAACGGTGGGCAGATTACATAAAATTGCACGAGATAATGTAAAATATAATTCGAACCAAAATTAATAGATAAATACGTGACATTTTTTGGGTACCCCCTCAAAATGGACGGAACAATGAAAATTCATGTAGACGATTTATTTGAGCTTAAATAAGAATATTTTGGCCTTCTCAATTATTATTTGTTTTTCAAAATTATATTTCTATGCATTATTTCAAATAAGAAGTGATGAACATGAAAGGGGTGAAAATCTGACAGTCGACTGCTGGTGGGTCTGCGTCATTTTGTGGCCACCAGCGACTTTTTGAAAATTCTTGGAGCCTCCAGTAGATTTTTGAAACTTGAAATTTCTACAAAATTTGATCAAATGGAGTTGGCAAGGTGAAAGTCATTTTGTAAACTAATTTTAATACGCTATGAAGTCGATTGCAAGTAGATTGCAAGTTGTTTCGTAGACATCAGCGAGTTTTTGGAAATAACTAGAGCCTCCAGTAAATTTTTGGAACTTGCAATTTCTACAAAATTTCATCAAATGGATTTGGAAAGCCGAAAGTTGATTGGGATGGATTTTGTGACATTTTTGAAAAACAGAAGTTTCTAAAAATTTGCTGGAGGCTCCAAAACGGATTGAAACTGCCTGGGATCCACTTCGGAAAAATTTTATGGAAATTTTTAGCACTGAAAAATCTACTGGAGGCTCCGGTAATTTCCAAAAAGTCGCTGGAGGCTCCAAAACGACTTGAAATCTACCGGTAGTCGACATCATAGTTTATTAAAATTAGTTTACAGAGTGAATTTAAGCTTTCCAACTGCTTTTTATGAAATTTCAAGTTTCTAAGATCTGTTGGAGGCTCTAGGAATTTTTGAAAAGTCGCTGGAGGCTCCAAAATGACTTGAACCAACCTGCAGTCGACTTGATAGCGCATTAAAATTGGAGTAAGTACAGAGTGAATTTTGGATTTCCAACTCTGATTTGGTAAATTTTTATGGAAATTTCGAGCATTGAAATATCTGCTGGAGGCTTCAGTAATTTCCAAAAAAGTCACCGGAAGCTCCAAAATGACTTGAAATCTACTTGCAGTCGACTCCCTAGCGTGTTGAAATTTATAGTTTACGGAATGAATTTTAGCTTTCCAACTGCTTTTGATGAAATTTTGTGGAAATTTCAAGTTTCAAAAATCTGCTGGAGGCTCCAGAACTGCCCAAATGGTTTGAAACAGTTTCTAATCGATTTGCGAGGTTGAAAATAGGATATATCCCAAATTGCATCCTTCTATGTAGGTCAAATTTTAGTTGAATCACTTATCTCCGACCCTTAATTTCGGCGAGATAGCCGAAAAACGTAGATTGACAAAGGTTAATGACCTCTTGCGGGAGTGGCAGACAAGTGGCAGTGTGCAAAATATTTTCGGGTCTACCGTGAATCAAGTTCACGTTTTAAATCGTTGATTTTCTTTTTTAAAAACAATTTTCATAAAATTGACAACTTTACCCCCTCCTCAGTAAAGGTAAAATCGCCATTTTGGGAAAAACTGAACTGGTCATGCTGGTAGTAAATTTAGCGTAAAACAATTTTTGTTCGAACATTTTTCCTGTCGGACCCTTCATGTCGGCGATTCAGCCGAAAAACATGTATCGACAAAGGTTAATGACCTCTTGTGGGGGTGTGGCGGTCAGGTTGCGAGGTGCAACTTTTGATGGGTTGTTTTAGAGACCAATCTGAACAAATAATGTGAACTTCAGCTTTCCCCTAATTTTTCCGAGGTTCGACTGAAAATTTTGCTAAAATGACGTACTACGTATTTTATCATTTTCGAGTTTTTACTCTCGGAAACAAAGAAAGAAAAATCATAAATTTTATGCATTTTTAATTCAAAAGAGTATTTTCTTGAAATTGAAACAAATACACACGTACTCTCTACTCTATAAGAATCAACAAATTTAGAAGTTGAAACTAGATTTTAAAATTTTTTAAAATTCGATTCAACATTTTTATACAAACTCGAAAGCACAACAAATTATAATATAGGTAGAATAAGATTCGCTCCTTGAAAATATTACGTACTTGATTAAACTTCAATTTCCAGTTCAATTTCCGAGCAAAAAAATCTTAAAATTTAAAAAAAATAAAAATTAGCAGAAAAACTGATTTTAGAAACATTTTGTTCAAAAATCAGGGAGAAAAAATAATGTAAGTAAAATCAAAATCAAGTTACTGCCTCAGGGCCGTGCAAGTGCAGTTCTCCGTTCTAGTCAACTTTTTTTACCGCCCCTTCCCACCACACCCCATAAAAAAGTTCCCCAGCCAGCAAAAATACATCGTAATTCGTAAGTCTAAATTTTATAGGTGCTGAATTTCATTTTCAAATTTTTTGTGAATTTTTATTTTGTCCATTTTATTTTTTCAAAATTAAATTTGGCTCAATTTTAAGGGGAAATTGAAATTTGATAGAATTGAGAAGGAAAGCTCAAATTGTGTTTGCATTTCATTTTTAACTTCTCAAATCGATTAAAGACGGATTTGAGCACTTCTGAAGCCTCCAGCAGATTTGTGGATTTTATTGCTGTGTTGAAAAAAATGCAGAAATCATTTTTGGTCATGACAATTTTTTTCCAACACCGGAAAATCTAAAAAAAAAATGGGAGACTCTAAAAGGGCACAAAACCATTCCAATCGATTTGAATGATTTAAAAATGGATTACGAATTAAATTTCAGCTTTCTACTTCAATTTTAATAAATTTTGATCTTTTTCATGAAAAATAATTTCAAGTTTCCAAAAATTCACAAAAAATCGGAAAATGAAATTCAACTTCTGAAAGTTGGCACAGCATTCACAATTGAATGTAGATACCTAATTAAAAAAAGAAACCAATACTTGCATGTGAAAAAGAGTTTTTTTTTTTTTAAATCATACGTTTTCCATTTTCACTCATTAATTGGAAAATACTCTATCTGAAGAATTTTCAAATCGTTCAAACAAACGTGATGGTGAGTCAACCACATTGAAAAAAAAAATCAATATGTGAATCGCAGATATTCAAATTAATGATGCAGTTTATAGAGAAGTGCAATAAATTACGTATAAAATTTTATAATTTTCTCAGAAGATATAAAAATTAATTATTCATGGTAATTAGGTACCTACTCACAAGATTGGATAATAGTTTTGAGACCGTTCATAGAAATAATTCGCGACAATTTAACAGAAGCTGTTATTCTTATCAAACTCGTGATTTTATGACATTTTATTTACACGTCATTATAGCACGTATCTATCCTCATATTAACTGATAGAAAAGAAAGCGATCCATTTTGAAGATTAAGATACTGAAATCAAGAATTCTCCAAGATTAACGACGAAGTTTGCCAATTACGTAGCAATTTTATGGTCAAGTCGATTGTAATAACAGCCCCCGAAAATTTTCTTTAAAAATACCACCCACTCGCGAAAATTGATTATAAAAATTATCAAAACTCAGCACTTCGGAAAATCCAGCCAAAACTCCACGAACAAATCCTATTTTTTGAATACGCAGTTACTTACGAAACCCACTCGATCCCTTCAAACCCCAAAAGGTAGGGTGTAAATCCGTCTCGTACAGTATAAAACGCAACGAATTTCTAAACGAACCGACCTGTGAAAAGGTTTCACACCGATGCGATTAAAATTCACAAATATTTAATGACGTTTGGCCCTCGGTTGAAACCATTGGCAATTAAATCAGCCGCGAAAAACGTCTTAGGAATGTTCTCTAATGGGTTACTTTTGCGATAATCCGACACGAGAGGTGGAATTTACTCGTAGTACACGCGAAGGAAAGCGAAACATCACAGCCAGAGAGGTATAAGATTTTTAATTCGCTGGCAAGTAAGTAATCCGAGTTCATAGAATGGTATTTCTTTCGTATAATCCTGCGGTATCCTTCTGTACAGTACGTACCTAGTTCAGAAGTAATTCTCTAAGGTTGGAAATAATCTTGGAAAAAACTTAATACGTCGAAGATACGAGTACACAAAGCGACCAAGAGACGGCTGTGGGGGTAATCGTATCCATATTTAATATTCGCCGGCGATACAACTACGACTACGACTACGACGACTACGACGACGACGACGACGTTCGAGTACACCTATACATATATTCCTTTGACATTTTTTTTCTTTTGGTTACCCACCTATTCTGCCATACTCCCTTTACTTTTTGAAAGTCCATATTCGAAGAAATGGTTCCGATGAAAGGCAACTTTTTAAATATTAAATTCGACGCGTTGCGTTGAAATTTTCTCTACCGCATTTTTGCGCTCGCTCTCTTTCTCCCTCGTGCAGCTCCAGGACGTTTATAAAAATTTCACTCTCGTAGTTTTCTAATTCCAGCCGACACGAGTGACGTGTTTGCGGTCGCCCGAGTCTTCTACAGGGATTCGCTTCGGGGAGTACAACGGCCTGCGTTCTGTACCTCGAATTGTTAAATTAACCGACACGACTGGATTATGCCCCGGTAAAACTTATGCCATGCTACGAGGATATAAACTCTACTACAGTTTATGGCCCGTTTTTCCCTAAAAGGTACATCTACATACGTTACTTTTATGACACATTGACAAAGGTAAGTGTTTCGCTGAGGTATGTGTATTGCGGTTTGTGGAGGCGTTCGAAATGTCGTCGTGCCTCTACAGTAGTAGGATAATATGGTACTCGTATACGTCTCACACAAGTCTCAAGTACAAATCGACATCAAAAGCCTTAGAACTTGCGAAATGATTGACACTTTTCTACGCTCTGTTTTTTTACAACGTTTTGCATCATCTATATCTGCGTATAACTTAATGCATTCGAATCCTCGAACAAAAGAAAAACATCGAAATAGATTTGACTATACCTATTGTCGAATGTAAATGGCAGCAAAAAATTTTCTCCAGGAGTATTTTTCAACGAGTAGGAAAAAATTGCGTTGTTCGGAAAGATGCTTCGTGATGTGAGAATAGGATTATACCCGCATTTTCGTACAATTTTGAATTCGAAATTTCATTCGTGAGAGAGATTTTATCGGTAGGCTCAATTTCGTTCAAGGCCGTATTTTTTGAACGAAAATTTATACCTACTGTTGCTGCGTCTTTTCGTTCTTTTGGAGTTTTTTGTGAGAGAAATATTATGGTGATTTTTGCCATTTGTTTTACATTTCGACCATATTTTCAGGGATAACTTTTTTTTTGAAAATGACCATGGTTTATTTCATACCAAGACAAACCGTTCCCCAAAGGTGTTTTTTGCCCAGCTTTTTTCATAATAAAATGAAAATCACACTGGAGTCTCCAGAATGGCTGGTAATGGCGAAATTCGCCCACGGGGGAGGGGGTGTCCGTTCTGGACAAAATACAGCGAATCGCACACATTTCAAAAATTTCCTCGCAAAGGGGAAACTTTTGATTTTTTGGATATTTTTATTACGAAAAAAGCTGGTCAAAAAACCACTCTTGAGGTGTCACTCCTAAAATCGGCTCAAATGTGGATAAACTCGTTAAACAGGTCGAATATAACACACAACTCAAATTTTAGCTGCCCAACTTCATATTCAAGCCTTCTGCAGCATCGTTCAAAATTCTGGAGAAATTGAAATTCGCACTGGAGGCTCCAGAATGGCTGGAAATGGTGAAATTTGGATTTGGGGAATTAATATCAGTTTTAGGACTTATTTTGATCATTTTTACTGATCAAGTACGTACTTTTTTTCAAAAAAATGATAAATCACCAAAAACAGTCAATTTTGAATTTTCAAACGATCGTCAAAAATCGAAAAATGAAGTTGGGCGGCTGAAAATTTGGTTTTGGGGGTTTTAGACCATGCCCTATTCAAAAATCGTGGTCCCGTTTAAATCGGAGGGTGACACCTCAAGAGGTTCCCTTGTCTGGTCTTTCGATTTTCCATACCTACATTTTTTAATGGGCTCCTTCAGATTAATAGGTACCCATTATTCGCCCTTTGAACACCCCCCCCCCCACATTCAAGTTGGCATTTTGATAGTGCAATTTGAAAAACATTGAAAAGAGATTCAAAATTAATTTTTTTTCTCATTTTAAAAATACTTAATCGAATTTTTTTGCATAAGCTGAATTTTTGAGTGTGGGTTGAAAATTTTGAAGAATTTTTTTTTGTTTGGTATCTTTAGTACATCGAAGAAACTATTACAGAATGAAAATCTTCTCCTCTAGAGGTCTATATTTTGACATCTACTCGTATTTGGTGATTTATGGAGTGGGGGAGGAGAGGAGTGAACAAATTTTACACCATCGAAAAGTGATACGTATATTAAATATTACCGTTTTTTACAGCATTGATCGTGATTTTTAAAACTACATATTTGTATTTGACACCAGAATTAAATCTGGGCACCCTAGAGAGGCAACATTTTGGCACATTATTGTGTTTTACCAACTTTTAAAAATGTTTGGGTTGCAGATCTCCTCTGGTGGACTCAGGTATATGTACCTAGTTCTAAGGACAAACGGGCAACAAAATGATCAAATCCTTGATTTTGACCCCAATTGCACTTTTTCAAAATTTGGGCTTCACCTCTTCCCCTCTGAAGAACCTTGTTTTGATTTTAAGATCAAATGAGTTTATGAATTCGAATCAGTGCATTTGGAAACCTATACCTAATTCGACTTCCATACACACTTTTTCTATGGGGAAATTTTTTTTCACCCCCCCCCCCTTCTTCAAGACCGAACTTTTAAAATTACTCCAAAAAATGTGAAATATGAAGAAATACCCAAAATGTAAATTAGGATGTATTGTGAAAAAAATGTTAATTCAGTAGACCTTCATTTTGAGTTGAAAGTCACTCAGAAAAAATTCACGCTCCAGACGTGCCCCTGGAGAGGAGATATGAGTCGCCAAAGAGGGGAAATTTTGGGGGAAATTGTGTTTTTTTCGCTCTAGCCTGAATACAACCTGTTTTGAAAGAAATGGTCAGTTACCAAAAAAAAGTATTGGAGATTCTGCGACGACCCAGGTCATTTTCATCAAAATTCAGGACCATTTCCACGATTTTACTGAGCAGTTAAAGATCTGCAAATCGTTTATTTTTGGGTAAATTTGTTTCTTTAATATTTTTGTTCTGAAATATGTCGCATTAATTACTCCGAAACATCGAAAGATATAATTTTTGAAATTGGAGAAATATTTTGGAACGCAGTGGTGTCAATTTTTTGGTCGTCCGCCAATTTCGAAAAACCGAAATAAATTGATGTTTTTGATTATTTTCTCGATTTTTTGAAATTGGAAATAATGATCAAAAAACTGGCACTACATCATTCCAAAATATTTCCTCAGTTTTAGAGAGAGAAAAAAATAAAAACCACGATTTTTTCAAAAATGTCCTCTTTTTGAAGGTCTATAGGTCCCCCCTCCCCTCCAGGTTCACGTGCGGAGCTTAAATTATTTTCTAGGTAACTTTCAAGCACGAGTAATCTATGGGTATGGCACACTCTTTCCTTAGCATTCATCTCTCGATTTTAAATCCAACACATTGCGCACCTCCCTCCACCTCAATTTCGGTAAAATTTTGAAAAAATGAAAATCATGTGACATATATCGTTTGTTAAGTTTTCGATAGCGTTGATTTCGAATTTCAATCTACTTTTTTAACACGAGCCTTCTGGACCTTGCAAAAGGCTCCCCAATTTCAAAAAATTTAAAACGTGAGGTGACCGGTGGTTTATAGATGTTTCAAAGGTGCTGTTTCGAATTTCTACCAACTTTTTCGAAACGAGCCCCCAATCTTCAGAATAAGCCCTCAAATCTCAATAAAAATAAACAAGAATTGGTTTTGAATTTTAGCCTACTTTTTTGATATATCTAAGTCCACTAATAGCCTCACAATTAGCCCTCAATTTCAAAAAAATAGAAAACCTGTAAGTACGACCTATGATTCTTTTGGAGTTTTATAGGTGCTGATTTCGAATTGTGACTCAATTCTTGGATACAAGACTCCTTGTTTTTAACAGGCTCTTTCGATCTATCATAATTTAATAACCGAAACGACGAAGTGAAGAGGTACCCTATACTTAACACAGTTGAACAATTTCATTATTTCTATTTTTTCTTCGATTAATCGCCCACCTGAAAGTATGTACATTTATGTCAAAACACTTCGAAATTAATATTTCATAGTCACACAATCGTCATTTCAAAAAAAAAACACCAATTTTGTGAAATGTACCTACCTACTCGCCTCATTCTTCCTATTTTACCAAGGTTCGTAGGCGATCAGCGATTAAATGAAAAGAAAACAGAGAAAATGGGTCAATTCGAAACGAACATTTACTTTAAAAATTTATCGAATTCACTCCCACATTTATTCATTTATTTTACCAAATTTTCATAAATTCTTGACACTCTGTTTATTTATAGATTTCTGTACTTTTCTTCCTTTTTTCTGTAGGTAGAAAGAGGGAAGTTATTATCGACATGATGCTTTTGAGAATTCCTCAAATTAGGACTCAAATGAGAAATCGATTCAATCAATGACAGGTGAAAAAATTCCACGTCAATTTTTCAATTTACGTTATTAAATTTGTAGGTATGCATTCATTGATTTCCTTTCAAAATGTCAGAATATCTGATGCAAATTGTAAGTAAGGAGAAATTATTCATCCCTATCAAGATTTTTTCTCTTCCGGCATTTTAAAAATGAAATTCAAGACGAGCATCAGTG
Source organism: Planococcus citri (assembly GCF_950023065.1). Classification (NCBI taxonomy): domain Eukaryota; kingdom Metazoa; phylum Arthropoda; class Insecta; order Hemiptera; family Pseudococcidae; genus Planococcus; species Planococcus citri. The sequence continues at coordinate 41,843,916 of NC_088680.1, read as the reverse complement.
ATGATGACCAATAACTCAAATTTCAACAAATTCTGTAAATTACAAACACGAATTTTTTAATCATAATTTTTTAAAATAAAATGTCTACTGAAGTTATTGATGTTCAAGAAAATACCCCCAAGCTCCAATTAATTTCTAATCCTCTCAATCACAATTTTCTCCAATAACGCAGAAAACAACTCCCTCCTCAATCCAATTTCACATTCCTAATTTCCAGAAAATTCCGATCACATATTCCAATCAAAAATTCCAATTCAGATCACGACCATGCAAATCTTCGAGCTCATTTTCGCAATAATGAAATTTGAAATTTTTTCATCTCGTTGACGTAAAAAAAATTTTCCTATCGCCAATTTTTCGAAACGAATACGAAACACAGGCGTAAAATATACAAGATGAAACACAAGGAACAAAGAATATACCTTTACTAGAGATAGACGTGAAAAAAAGAGAAAAAAATAACCTTGAATAACCCCTCAGTGTTCTTCACCTTCGTATTCGAAATCCCAATCCTTTGTCTGCTTTCTTCATCTCAACGAACGTTAATACGTTTTGAAACAATCTGTAGTCTTTTACCTTGTCAAATTGATTTTGGCAAAAAAATTTTGGTGTAAAAAATTCCAAATCCCGATCCACGTGCAACAAGAGATTCACGTAGGCACGTAAAAAAAATCACCAGGATCATGTATAAAGCCTTTTTTTGATTAGCAAACGAAAAACAACAATACGTATCCAATTATTTTTGTAATCGAATTCTACGTATGTGTAGGGAAAGAATAAAGCACCCCTACCCTTTTTAGCTTCGAACTGAAATTTTTTCAATTTCGGTATCACTTTAACTGCAAAACTAATCATACCAGATAGAGAGGAGGAAAAACGATCAATTAGTATTTACAATGGTAGAAAATTATAATACGGTGAAACACGAGTACGACGAATTATCTCATTTAGTAGCTCTCGTAGCTATTGAATTGAAATGTAAACAAAAGTTGTAAAACTTTCGTCGAATATAAACGCCAAGTTCGGTTCATTTATCACTTAATCATCTGCCATTACCCCGGAGACGTTTAATTAATCCGGTAATCCGGTCAAATTGGCGATTAAAAATTTAATTTCAAAGGCTGCAATGTACAAAGAATCGGCCACAGTTTCTTATCAGTACTGGTTGGCCACCGAGCGTCTATTATCACTGGAAACTAACTAGATCATAGAGTATCGTGACCTATAAGCGAAATTATTTGAAAATTAACACTCACCGGATCGTTGTACTCCCCGGACTGGACCGCTGATTAGTCGTACTCCGAATTCGAGAAACCTACGGCAGAAAAAAACCACCTCGTAATAGTATAAAAAAAAAAAAAGATCACGCTATGATAACGGCGTTATCTGGTTTTTTTCTCTTTCTCGAACACCACTATAATCTTAAGGGTACGTACTTAGAGCAGCGCCGGGGTACGCATGTAACCGCGACGATGAGTATTTTCAAACTGCCCCTTCGAGCTTTACGCCATTTACGCGCGCACGTTTACTTTACGTTGCCTTTAGAATCGATCAGCGTGTGCCGTGCTCGAGGAATTATGACGTAGTCGAAGGATCAAGGCGCTTGCGCTGACCGCCAAAATTTTCATAATCGGTATAAAATTAAAAATTAACCTCGTACTATGATATATACGCTCGGTTCCCACCTCGTACCCCTTCGTTTATTTGGTACCTATGTAGATAGTAAGTATATATAGGTACAGGTACATATAGACAGATATACGCACACATTGACAAAATACTACATACAAGCAACTAGGTATATACCTTTACATTGTACATCGAGGCCGAATGCACACATTTATAGGGTAGTATTTTCAGAGGGTACAATGGGGGGTCGACTTGGAGTAAGTACACTGCACGTAGAAGAGTGTAAGAGAAGAAGGGAAGTCCGCGGGTGAATCCTAGTATTCGGGCGTATTGGTTGGTGGTCGTACACGACGTATTTTCTTCTCAATGAGCCAGCCAAACGTGAACGTGGAAATGCGGAGGCGATGTGAGTAAAAAGCGTAACGTACTAGATGTGGGGCTTTTCAAGTACCCAACACGTAGAAAAGCCAGCCACGCTGTCGTGTTGTGACGTTTCTCATCAATGAGCCCTCATATATGTACAAGAATTTATTCCTTTCTAGTATAGTAAATTTATAGATACAAGACGAAGAGATATAATATTCGTGGATAGGTCTGATGGAAGAATAGGAAAAATCTTGTTTGGATGTTGTTCTCAATGATGGAGTCGGATTTAGGATTTTTCAACTTGAAACAAAAAAAATGAAGCCCTTGTCCCCCTTTTCTATTTCAAAAAAACACCTAACTGAGTATCTGGCCAATTTGCAAACATGGTACTTTACATGAATATGAGTAAATTTCGCTTTTTCCTGAAATTAATAAGCCATTGATAGGATAGAATCGAAAAAAATTGAAGTTCGATCAAAATTAGGACACTTTCACACTCCCCCTTCCACTCAGAAATGTTATGATACAACTTTGAAAATTAGTTCGTTGAAAACAGTGAAAAGTTGAAATACTCAAAGCGGTAATTTTACGATACAGCTCAACTTTCCATGATCAGTACAAAAGTTTGAAGTTGGCATTTAAAGATTTGAAAAAAATTATACAAAGTGGGCCTATTATTGCGTTTCTTTAACGAATTGATTTTTAAAATTAGATAACAATTCCTGAGAGGTTGGTATGATGGGGAAGCGGGGGAGGTAAAATTCAAATGTTCATGAGAGGTATATCAATTTTTAATAGACACAATTCAAAGATTGTGAAGTCGAATATCGACTAGTTTTTTCGATTTAGCCACTCTGAACCCCCCCCCCCCCACAAAATATCAAAAATGACAAACGCAAGCACGTTATTTGACATGTAGATTCTCAAGAGTGCTGAGTACAGTTTCCGTACCTCTCCAACCTCCTTGCCTACCATCTAATCGTGTTTTTCAAAATTGAGAAATCAAAAAGATAGCAAAACAACAAGTTTAGAAAAGTTTTCATGATAAAATACATTTTATCGTATAGTGATCGAAAACAAGCTAAAATATTGAAATGTACCTACCCAATTTTTTCAAGTTTTTTTTTTCAAATTCGGATCCTCCCCCCTTCACCATATGTGATTCCAACTTTCAAAAATGAATTTCAATATCGTATTTAGTCAAGATTTTAATTTGAAAACTTCCGGATCGTTGCTTTCGAGTTTTTAATTAATCAGTGAAAACAGCCTCGGATAGCATAAAAGGTTTAAAAATCACAACATAGCTGACTCGTTGTCAGTTTCTATTCAAAAAAAAAAAAAATAACTTTGGTAACCAAAAAGTAACCAAAAAATTTACAAGTCATGAGCAAAACATTTCAACGTATCATGAAGAGAAAAAAAATCACAAAAAAATCCAGAACATTTCAATTGATTAAAAATGTAAAAAAATTACGAAACCAGAAACATTTCAATTGAAAAATGAAGAAACTATACCTAGATTAAAACTTTGATAACTGGCAAAGCAATACATTTTTTTTCAGATGGAAAAGTGAAACTATTTCGCAACCTTTTAGAAAATATGAAACAGGACTTTTTGACAGTTTTTGGCATATAAAAGTGAGAATTTTTGGTAACAAGATTTTGGCAACTTAGCAAAAAGCAGAGCTTTATTTTTGGCAATTTTTGACAAAACGAGACTATTAAGCAATTTTTGAAAAAAATATGACACTTCGGGATTTTTTGTAAATAGCAAAAATTTTTAGTTATTTTTGACAAAAAAGTGAAAATTATTAGCTGTAGAAAAAAGTGAGACTTTAGGAAATTTATGACTTTTTAGGTTTAAAAAATGGACAAGAATTTGGCAAAAAGCATGAATTTTTGATGAAAATCAAGACCTTTTGGAAAATTATAAGCTGTCAAAAAAGTGATACATTTTTGCAACTTTTTTGTAAAGAATTGACTTGAAAATGTTGGCAAAAAGCAAGACTTTGAAAATTCTAGAAAAAGGTAATAACGTTTCTTGACAATTTTTGTCAACAATGCGAGACTTCTGAAAAAAAATTGTGATATTTCAGAACTCGTAACTTCGAACTCAGTTTTTTCCCAAAAAAAAAGAAAATGACTTTAGTAACCAAAAAAAGCTAGGAAAAGTGTACAAAAAAAAGACAAAACATGGATAAAACGTCATTTTAATGCAAAAAAATTACTGAAAAAAACAGAAATTTTATCTAAAAATGGAACAAGATAAAAACTTGCAGATACAATTTTAGCAAAAAGTGAGGATTTTTGGCGATTAGTGCCAATCAAGTGATTCTTTTTCGTAATCATTGTCAAAAAAAAGTGGATTTCGCAACCTTTTGATAAATAGGTATAGCGAGATTTTTTGGCAATTTTGAGCAGCAACGTGAGAATTTTGCAATTCTTGGTAAAAAAAAAAAAAAAAAAACAATATTTAGAAAAGAGTGAAACTTCTTGGAATTTTTGTCAAGAAACGAGATTTTTTTGGAAATTCAGACAAACGCGAAACTTTTTTCTACTTTTAGCAGAGAACGAGAATTCGACTATAATTTTAGCAAAAGGCAAGGCTTTTCAGCAATTTTTGGCAAAAAGGAGAAACCTTTTGCCAAGTTGTCTGAAAAGCGAGAATTTTTGACTTTTTCAAAAAAAAAACTGGACTTTAGGAAATGGGAATTATTGGCAAAAAATCATACTTTTTGCCAATATTTGACAAAAAAGCTCAAATTTTGAGTATTTTCATTTTAAGGGGAGGAAAGAGATTTTTTTAGCAATTTTGCTAAAAAGCAAAATGTTTTGTCAAATTTCTGCAAAAAGCAAGACTTTTGAGCAATTGTTGGCTTCAATTTCCTAGAAAAAACGATACTATGAATGTATGAATGAAAATATTTTTTTCATCTAGGCCTTTAGAACGTCAGCTGTACAAATTACAATTAAATAACAAATTACTGCCAAAAATTGAGACTTTTGGGTAAGTATTTTTTGAGGAAAAATGAGAATGAGACTCTGAAATTTTTTTGCAATAAACCACAATTTTATGCAATTTTTAGCAAGAAAAGAGAGAGTCAAATCCAAAAGAAAATATTAGGTATACACCAGTGTGCTATTTTTTGAATAACAAAAATGAAATTAATTTTTGAAAATAAAAATTTTAATTTTAAAAATTGTAAATTATTCTGAGGGGAGGAAGGAGGGTTCATGCTTAGCTGAAAAATACCCTTTAAGTAACCATAGCTCCGATCTTCCAGTTTTCAAATCCATTGAAAAATATAATTTTTACACTTGAAAATTTATACTCCTTCAAGTCTGGTATCGCAATCTTTCCTCGACCTCTTCCAGAAAGGTGTGCTCTCAAAATACATGTTATTTTCACTCTTTTGCCTAAGATGTTGGACATTTTTTAGCAAAGGCTTCCAGTATAAGCACCATCAATTTTTTGAAATCCCACTTTTCACTTCTTGATTTGAAAATATTTTTTGGCACACTTCTGCTAATTTTCAGAATTTTCAAATGGTACGAGTAGCAATGTAGGTAACACATGCCGAAATCATCAACGAGAAAAAATTATTTCCCAACACTTTTTTCATCCTTGAAATGAATTATTATCACCAGATTTAAATTCACGAAGTCAAAGAACCCAGATTTTCACACTTTTTAAGTTGATTTACATAAATTTTAATTATTCTTTTCAAGCAAAATAATTGCGAGCGCAATTTTCCTTTTTCAAAGAAAACAAGCGATGAAGTCAACTACGAAAAAATACCTCGTATGTTAATGCGTTCCACCTCTTTTCTTTTTTTTCCTCGAACAAGCAAGAATATAACGCAGGTAAAAGGAAGTAAAATCTACGCGATCGTAAATAAGAAACCGATAATTCAGATTGTAAACGTGTTTCCGGTTGTAAATGGGGTACTTTTGGTATGTTTTTTCTGCCTACAACAAAGGTCCGGACAGGCGCGCGAATCAAAGTTATACGCGAAAATGTAAACGTAGGTATAAACGTCGTATTTAGTTTAGAAAAATTTTCGCTGGGGCGGAACCGGAGTTTGTTTTTTTTTATCGCGAGAAAATAGACGGAGAAAGAGTAGGAGGAATTTAACAATATTGCGTGAAGTTAGGAGTCATAAATTTAAAAGTTTTTAGAAAGTGTTAACTTTTTTGAATGATATTACTTTAAGACGAAAAAAGTTTTTTATTTGGTGGCTTAAATGGATAGAAAATATGGTTATAAAAGAAGGCGAAAATTTTCTGATTATGTAATCGTTTTAGAAGGATATATACGTAAGTATATTTTTCCTTCGAGTCGTCGTTCGTTGTCGACGTCGACGTCGTCATCGTCGTGTACCAGATACCAGAAGAGTTGAATGCACCGGCCTCCCTTATTCCTATTTCCTATTCCTATCCACTCTCTGAGTACGCTGACGAAGAATAGTAATGAATATATTAGAAATTCTGTCTGTTTTTAAAACTTTTATATACTTTAGCGATGAGCAGCTCGTACATGAAACTTATTATAATGTAAATCATATCGCGAGCAGGATATAAGTTTCGTGGAATTGCGCGCCATTGGTGGGAATTTAAAGCGACTAAGATGTCTTAAATCGTATTGTGTGTTCTGGGTACTTATTCGAGGAGTCGAATTTCTGAGTCAAATTAATATTAAGTGATCCTAAGTAGAATTTGAGAGCATATGGTGAAGATGTTCGTCAAAATTCAGGAAGCTGACAGCAGGATCCTTCGGGACTTTAGATGCATTTTATGCCAAAAATGAGTAAATTTTCCATTTCTGCGTTATCAAACATTTTAAATGATACGTCACTCGATTTTTTACATTTTTGGATTTTTATGGTAACTCAAGGGGTCATACGCAGAGTTGGGAAGGATTGAACCCAAAAATAAATTAGCCATTTTAGCTCAAGGCATTTCAACAAAATTCGCTCAAATTTGGTATTGAGGCTTGGTTTGGCGTTGGATTGAAGGTGGTTTAGTTCCTTAAATTCTCAAGGTCTGCAGACTGATACATCAGGTCATTGAACCCTCAGAATTGCTGGGTTACTGGTTAATAATTCTGAACAAATGACTTAAATTTTTTCCTTTTTTAAACATGAACATGATTAAATAATATCCAAATAAATATAAGAATTTTATTAAAAAGCTAAACGAAGAAGAAAAAAGATAATACTGATTTAAGAATACGCGCAATAAAATGGAATGTGTATCTTTAAAAATTCACAAAACAGTCTAGACTAAAAATTTTATCACAGCGATGATAATTAAGCGAGTATCCTGACTCCTTAAGTAGTATCCGTCAATTCTGTAATATTAAGTCAATTACACAGAACTAAAAAAGGCTAGAAATGGCCTCAAGTTTGTGTCACAGAATAGATTAGGAAGGTAGAGTCCAAAAACGCAATAAAATCACTATCTGAATTTTCAAGGATCTTAAAATTGCACTATCAAAATACTCGCAATTACTCAACCTGACTCACAGGTTTATTATTTCAATTCAAATACTACCACGTTATTGTTTATCGCAATCGACAAAAGTTGCTACAATTCGAGCGTATGTGTGAAACAATTTGAAACCACCTTTGAAACAATAATTTCGAAACAGTAATATGGATTTCAAATTCTACCTCTATCATTTTTTTAAAAATTAATTCATCTAAGTACTTTTTTTTTCAATTAATGATTCGTCAATGTTTCCTTTCATAAACTTTCGATTCTCGAAAAAAAAAATACATCATCAAAAATAGAATATCAAAAATCAAACAAACCTACCTCGTAAAACGTCGATTCTTATTTTACAAGTACAATTAAACGAAGACTAGCAACCGTTCGCGATTATTCCTGGAGACAATATCAAAGTGCAAAATTAGTATCATAAAATAAACCAAAAATCCGCGAAAACGCCAGAAATGAAAGAAGTAAATCAAACATAGAACAAAATAGAATACTAATATCAAAAAACAGGTTCTCGAATATTGGCTATTTCGATTACAGAAAAATACCTTACAAACTTCAACAACTGTTTTTCGACATAGATTTACTAAATACAAACACGACTAACCAATTTTGCAGATTTTGATTCGACTTATAAGATACCATCGAGTACCACGAATTTGTACACCGACGTCTCGACGCCAAGAAAGAAATTCGACGATCACGAATCTGAAAATCAAACACAATTTTTCAACCACTGAAGTCAGTCTGGATACTCGCATTATCATTTTACAAAGGCTTTTCGAAGCAACAGCAAACAATAATCCGTTAGAATGGTACTCAATAAATTAAGGAAACGAAACTGCGATCAGAATCACACGCGGAACAATAGTTCAACGATACTTTTCTCAGGAACTGTTGACTTTTCAGCGTATAAATTGACTAATTAAATATTCAACATGGCTGAAATTTTCGAATCTTCGACGAAATGTAGAAATAAATTTATACACGTTACATGGTAATTGTTTCCCGCGTACCGAACGCAATTAACATCGCACTTGGTTTCGCAGAGTTTACAAAGCGATCCGTCGATATCGTCTTCGGTGGGAATCTGAAATTTTGGACATTTATTACATCGAGAATAATTTGTTGGAGAGATTTACATGAATAGTAATCTTACTTCGTCTAAAAGCTCATCACTTGGAATGTATTTAGTGTAGGAGGTGAGTTTACCCCAAAGTATTTGCAAAGCATCGTTCACATGCTGATTACTGAATTGACGTTGAAATCGCTGACTAGTTTCGTAGACGATTTTAAGTTCTAAAGTAACAAAAAAAAAAAAAAATTGGTACAGTTGGAATTTAAAATAGAAATTCGTGGAATTAATAATGAAGAAGAATATTTACGATTGAAGTATCTGTAGCCTCTTTCATCTGAGAGCACTTCGGATAAGGTTTGTTCATTTGAAATACTAGAAAATACACGTAATCCTTCTTGAAGTAAACGTAAACAAGCATCTAAACACTTTTCCTACAACATAAAAAACAATTTGAAATTAGAAACAATTTTTAAAAAATGAAAATTACAAAATAATACGAATATGCCGCTTACTCTGATGGATAACTCTTTAGCATCTTTAGCTGGTTCGACATTAACGCCAAAAAAATCTCCGAAATTATCTTCATCTTCTTCTTCCTCATCTTCACCAAAATCCTCCACTTCTTCCTCTTTTTTTGGGACCTCTTTATTCTTCGGATGTTCCATTAATGATCTGAATACATCATATTTATCAGCGTCAATTCCAGTTTTAACATCGTTTTGTTCGTCATTGCTCAATGATACAGGATCCGGGGTAATATTCGGTATACTCTGATCACATATCAAGTCGGTGGTGGTATCAGTGGTAAAATTGTTCAGTTCGTATTTTACAAGAGGTGACGCCGATTGGAAATCCGCATATTCGTCATTAGTGGTAACTACGGTTGCGCTTTGAAACTCGGTGAATTCATCATCATCGAAACCATTCGATTGGGCTGTTTCAAAAATAGGTAAATCTAACGACTTTGGTTCTAAATTGGAGGAAACATCGGATAAACCTAAATAATCGTAGTTTTTAATATTATTCGGTTTGGCAGGTTTAAGAATATTGTTCGAACAACTATTGGAGATATCAAATTTTAAAGGTTGAGGAAACGTATCGTTCACTGATAAGTTTTTCAGTTCGGAGGTAATATTAATTTTTGGCATTTCCTTTGGTTTGAAATCCGATGCGATTAAATCTATCGGTTTTGAAAAATCTTTAGGTGGTTTGGAAAAACTAGGAATATTCTCGTAATGTTTTGGCGTCGCGATAGGTCCGGAAAATTGTACGGTCGGAATGCTCTGCGTCGCTGGAGTGTTGTTCAGTACTCTGGAATCGTTTGTTGAATTTTTAATAACGCTTCTGTTGATAGCTGGGTTCGCGACGGTAATGTTGAGGAAACTGTAGTCTAATTGAGGCAGTATTGGATGGTTGATACCTTTCAGTATCGATATATCTTTAACAGGATACCCAGTCTGAAAATAACACAGTAATGAGCAACTTTAAACGATATTTAATTACTTGATGGAGATAAATGATCAATATTACCTGAACCAAAGCTATTAGAACGAGCATAACGTAGAGTTCTTGTTGAGTCAAGAATCCAGGAGTAGCTACGTTGGTGATAGACCATAAATAACCGAGTTTTTCCAACGGTAATCCACTAGTGGTAAATAATTGAGTAATAATTTGGGTATCACAGAATTGATTCATCGGTGCTAATTTGACAGCTTGCCAGACTTGTTCGTAAACTTTCGGCACTAAGCCATTCTCCAACTTCAGCCATTTTGGTAGCACCTGATCCATATTACAAATATATAAAAATATGATTTCAATAAGTATAAAATCGAGTCATCGAATGGCGATCACGAAACACTATACTGATAATTGCGAAAGAGTAAAAATTAAACCATAATGAACTACTGCATTCGTACATATGTGGACTCCGATTTAACGTTGAACTTGAAGGTTTCTTTATCAGAGATTAACTGCTTTATCATGATATCGGGATCTAAGACCTATAATTAAGCAAAAGTGGTATTACAAGTTTGAAAGAGAAGTGGTTCGAATACGATTAGTCGTTATGAATCCGTACAAGTGGACAAGCACTTCGGGTACTTACTTTCTTAGTAACATTGTTGGGCGAGATGAATTTCAGTTTTTCTCGTTGTTTGAAGTATTCTTGCTGTTTATTTTGCATTAAGAATCGATTAAATGTTCACTAATATTCAAAAAATCAACGAAAACTTCAAAAATTCGTCAAAAAGTTTGATAACTTGATGAATGAATGATTGAAAAATGAAAATCAAGAAAGAATTCGCTCAAGGTTACCAACGCGAAAAAATTAAAAAACAAAAAAAACAAACCAGTAGTTGGCAAAACTGGTAGATTTTTAGGTGTTTTTTCTTCGTATCAAAGTCAATCAACAATCGATAAACAAAGATAGAAAATTTTTTTTCTTTTTCTTCCCAAGTTTTTACGAATTTTCAAGAAAAGAATATCGAAAAACTTTCTAAAAACAATTCATTGCCGTTGTATTTCGATAAATTATTGTTCGGCGTAAGTGGAAGATTCAATATTATATATTCCAACACCAGAAAACCTATATAATTAGTCGTAAATGGCCAAGCATCATCCAGATTTGATCTTCTGCAGAAAGCAACCCGGCGTTGGTAAGTTTCCTGTTTCTTGGCAAATTTCTTTATATTATCATTTATGCTTATGAAATACTCTTACTCAAATGTCTCTTCGACTTCTGTTCATCAGCTATTGGCAGGCTGTGTGAGAAATGTGATGGAAAATGTGTGATATGTGATTCGTACGTCAGACCGTGTACCTTAGTCAGAATTTGTGATGAATGTAACTACGGATCTTATCAGGGACGTTGTGTTATTTGCGGTGGTCCTGGAGTATCGGATGCTTATTATTGTAAAGAATGCACTATTCAGGAAAAAGACGTAAGTATTTTGATAATCTAGCATCATTATTTGAATAGATGAATCACTAAATCGTGGGTATGTGTTTCAGCGCGATGGATGCCCGAAAATTGTAAATCTTGGAAGTTCAAAAACAGATCTGTTTTACGAGCGAAAGAAGTATGGTTTCAAGAAGCGATAGTCTTCGGGTTTCATTTCCAATCGATTGTATGTTGTTTGTAATTTTAATTCGATATCTTTCCGTGTAAATTTTCTAAATTTATTCATTAATATATAGCATTGTTTTTACTCATCTCTTTTTCTTGATTCGTTTTAAAAATTACTTCATTAATTTTTCACATTTCAATTCGTCCATTCGATTCGTCTAATTTGCATGTTAGAAAAAAACTGTCAATCATTCTTGCAATTGAAAGCAGTGGAAATTAATCGAAAGCTTTCTCAGTTCAACATGAAATACTGTTCGAGTTTTTCTGTAGTTTTCGTTTTGTGTGTGATTTTGCCTAGTTTTACATGGTGAGTTGTAAAATTCTATGGAGAGAAGGATCAGTTTTTATGTTTTAAATATTTGTGTTGCAGTGTGAACTTTATTTTAGTCGAAAGATACAATGAAATTTTATACAATATTGATATTAAATGGATGACCATCGATTTATTACAAGAAGTTATGAGCTCAACGAGTTGTTTCGTGATGATCTTGGATGAATATTACCAGCACATTGTAGGAAGTGGGATCAACAAAACTATGGTGTCAAAACCGTATTTTAAAGTAATTTCTATTTTAAATTCACGAATCAAAAGGGGAGGATTTTAATTAATTTTTATGGTACAGATTTTAGTAAACGAATCTGAAGACTTACTTTCACCAAATTATGAAACCGTCAAAGTAATTCTCCAAGCCAAAAAAAATAGCTGCAATTTGTATCTAATTTTCTTAGCGAATGGCGAACAGGTGGCTCGTTTTCTCACTTTTGGCGACAGGTAAACTTTTTACTTGAGCAGTTTATTTGAAAATTAATATCTTATGTCTTATTTATATTCTTCATACAGACATCGAACCATGGACTCTCGAGCCAAATTCGTGTTGATGAAAGACCGACGAATGTTTTACCAAAAATATAACGTTCTGTGGAAAAGAATCGTTAACGTGTTGTTCGTCAAACAGTACAGAAATACTCCACGTTTTGAACTCTCGACTGTACCATTTCCTCCACCCTTGAATGGACCCATAATACCATACAAAATAAGCACATGGGACAGAGGATTTCCAGTACCTACCTATAAAATTTCTTATAAAAATATCTTCCAGAATTTTCTAACTACCTATTTTAAAATATTGATTATTTAGAAAAACAAAATCCTATTTCAAGATAAAACATCCAACTTGAAAGGACAAACTCTAAAAGTGGTGACTTTCGAACATATGCCCACTACAGCATTAATTACTGCTAGAAATAGTTCACAACTCGAAGATCAAGCTCCACAATACACCGGATTAGAAATCGAGGTACCTACCTATGCATCTATACACAGATTTCTTAAATTTTTAGATCATAATTTCATGAAGTAGGATCATTTCAGGTCTTAAAAACTCTATCGAGTGCAATGAATTTCCATTACGCGATTTACGAGCCTCCAAATGCCGAACAAGAGCAATGGGGTCGTAAACAAATTAATGGATCTTTTTCTGGATTATTGGGCGAAATGTGCGAAGGAAATGCTGACATAGCATTGGGTAACTTGTACTATACTCCTTATCATTTACAAATGTTGGATTTAAGTGTACCTTATAACACCGAATGCCTCACTTTTCTCACTCCGGAATCGTTGACAGATAATTCTCGACAAACTTTGACACTTCCTTTTCAGTAAGACGAATATTTGAGTAGGCCTAATATATTTTAACACTGGCTCGATTACAATATTGAATTATTTCTAGGGGTAATATGTGGATAGCTGTTATAATAACCCTCTTTTTGGGTGGATTTGTCTTCAACTTTTTTGCATTGTATCATCGATACATCGAAAACAAAGATTTCAATTTAATGGATTCGGATAGTGAAATATCTGACACCGAAGAGCCAAATAAACTAAAAAGTTTTCTCAAAAGTAAATGGAAATTATTCCGTTCGAAGTTACGTAATCAATGGAGAAAATTAAACAAGAAAAACGAATTTTTGAAAAGAAATAAAGCAGAATTCGCTCGTAAAAAATTAATGATGAGATACGATTGGCAAAGACGACTAACGCGGACCTTTTCCAGCAACGATGATGACGTTATTCATGTAGGTTTATACATTTTTGAACGACTTGATAATAGTATTCTGTACACTTATGGCATGTTTATGAACGTATCATTGCCCAAAGTACCTACTGGTTGGACCATTCGTATGTTTACTGGATGGTGGTGGTTGTATTGCATATTAGTTTCAGTAGCCTATAAAGCTAGTATGACTGCAATCTTAGCTAATCCTGTTCCAAGGTAAAACCTTATAGTAATGAAAAGTAGGTTAGTAAGATGGATAAATTTTACAATTTGATCACGTTTCAGAGTAACAATCGATACTCTGGAACAACTAGCAGAAAGCAATATCGGTTGCGGTGGTTGGGGCGAACAATCCAAAGAATTTTTTGTCACGTCCTTGGACATTACCAGTCAGAAAATAGGTAGAAAGTTTGAAATCACGTACGATATTGATTCAGCTGTTGAACGAGTTGCCTCTGGAGAATTCGCTTACTACGAAAATATACATTTCTTGCATTATCTAACGGTCAAACATAAAGATGAAAATCTTCTGAATAGATTGAACGACACAGGTATGTATGTCCTACCCAATTTTTTCAAGAACTGTAATAGTAATACCAACAAGAAGACACTCATTTCGTTTTCACTTCTACAGAAGATGAAAAATCCATCGATAAAACCAAAGGGAAAATTCTACACGTGATGTTCAACTGCGTAATAAATATGCCGGTATCTGTAGGTTTACAAAAAAATTCACCCCTTAAACCTAAAATTGACAGTTACCTATCTCGAGTAGTCGAAGCGGGTCTTGTTATTAAATGGTTAAACGACGTTATGTTCAAAATCAGAGCTACAGAAGCTAAACAAGATAAACAGGAGATCAAAGCATTGATGAATTTGAGTAAATTATACGGAGCTGTAGTTGTTTTAATAGCCGGATATGCTGTAAGTATCGTTATACTGATTTGGGAAGTTTTCATGTGGTACTGCGTGGAAAAAAGGAGTCCAGATTTCGATAAATATAATTTACGAGAATACTACGCTAAAAAGAAATAGCAAATGTGAAATTTGTACTAATTTATTTACCTAAATACGTAATAAAACGATACAAAACACCAATATAAAAATAAATAAAATGGTAACAAGTATTAATGATATTTATAACACTCACAAATGATGTTTTCAGCGTATCACATATTGTAATAATCCTACACAAGGTAACATGAATAATCACGTATCCATATCACACAAATAAATCATATGGAAGACATAAATACAAATGTCAAGCCCCATTCGTTACTTTTTTTACATCAAGATTCTTATTCCAGATGAATAAAAAATTGATTTTTGTCATTTAAAGTACATGTCAAACTCATCGAAAAAATTCCAATTTGAATTTACAGTTTGGAATTTATTGTATAAATTTCATTCCACCATTCAGGTACTTTGAACGTTTGAGGATCACTGAATATAGATTCTTCTAAATGCTTGTACACCTGTAATTAAAATTTCAGATTATGAAAAATCAATAGCTAAAAAGTATTTTGTTTTGAGTAAAATACAAACCTCTCCATCCGCATTTCCAAGAACAGAATTCAGAATAAAATCAGGAGGAGCGATACCATCAGCCAAAGAAATAGCTTCGGGTTTCAAACGAGCGCATAAACTTATTATAGCTTCTTTAAAAAGATACGAAGTGCATCCTTGAGTTAAGTATCCACCTTGGTATAAGTAAGATAAGTGTTTCTCCAGAGACCAAATTCCATAAAGTGATGTTAACAACATAATGATATTTTGAACTCCAGGTTCACCTTCAGCTTTCTCTAGAGCGAAATTGTAGCACGATGAGAGGATGCTATGCTGTAATTATAGAATTTAATTAATTATACTTCAAAAAATAAGGAAATGGTATGAAAATCTTTGCAATTAATAATTCCTACCTCGCCATAAGCTAAGGATAGAGTTTTAGCGAAATAAACTTGCGTATCGTTTTTCGCAGTAAATGAGTCTTTTCCTTGATCCTTCAACATATTCAATTTATCAGTCGTAATTTCGAGTAGATAACAAATTAGCCATTTATACGCATCGAGCAAAGCTGTAAAAAAATACATTAGATAAATATTAAACTGAAAACAAACCGAAGAATTCAAAAAACAAACACGAACTTATTGGATTAGTCAGTTCATCGATAGTGATGGCTTTAAATTTAGATGAAAGAATCCTATCCGAATCTAGAAGAAATTCGACTGTTTTCATGGGTGTGCTATACATCGGCCTGGCTTCAGGAGATCTTCGTTTAGACCACAGCTGTACTAGCCAGTTACTGGTTTGTTGCAGTAATACGTTATTGTCACCTTCGTAAGTACAATTGGCATCGTTACCGTTGCGCAGATCGATAATTCCAGCAGCTGAAAAATCACGATCAATTAATATTACAGAATAAATAAAATGGAATGAGGAGAGGAGGTGGTAATGATCACCTTTCAAATATCCATGACCTCCACATGCTTCACGAGACTCTTGAATACCATCTCTGGCTAGCCACGAAGCTAATGGTTTTATAGCGCTAGAAAGACCGTGTGTTTCTGGACCGAAATTATCCTAAATAAGAGCATAATAAGTACGACAGTTTTTTTAAATCAAAGTAATTACAATTTTTTCAAGTTAGATACTCACAGGAGCACGACCACCGGTGAACGTATTAATAATATTTTCCGTATAAAATCTTCCGAACAAATTACCGAATATTTTCACACAATAAACTCCAGCCAAATAGGGGAATAATCTACATTGCTGAACGATAAACAGAAAAATCATCAAACCCATCGTCATTTGAACGATGAAATAATCACAAAATACTCACAATTAACTGATATTCTATAATAGGCAATTCTTCATCTTTCTCACTGGGTCCGAACTGTTTCCGTACTCCAGCATATCGCACAGCAATAGCCAAAGCTTTAGTCACATATGCCAGACAAATTTGAATAATCATTACTCTACCACCGGATAATGCAGCGAATGCAGTGCCTGAAACATTTTCTCAGAATTATGACATCGTTAGAAATAGAATAAGTATAATCAATCGAATCCAGCATACCAGATCGACTTTCGTTGCTTTTATGTCGAACGACGTATTTTCCTTCGGGTGTCACGTCTCCAGTTTTCGTCAATATGCATTTTTTAGGAATACGATAGCTCTTAAATAGTACAAATCTGAAATTTATCGAAAACTTTCAGAATTTCGTTCAAATTTTACAATACTCGTATTTCCATAAATGAACAAAATTTACCCATTATCTACGCCATTGAGACCAGCTTTTTTACCCATATCACCAACTATAACTCCTGGGAACGCGACTCCATTCGCAGGGTCTCGAACTGGTACGGTAAATGCATGTAAGCCTTCGTCCGTGCCGTCAGGTAAGATTAATCTGGCCCAAATTATCGAGTGAGTGGCACATTTTCCTACATAAAGCCATAAGTTAATTTCACAATGATTTTGATAAAGATTTCTCTCAAAGAATTTATTCTCACCTAAGCTGCCAGACCAACATTTAGCTGCAGCGAAGTTGGGAGTATTTAAAATAAATTCTTGGGTTTTGGGATCGAATGTAGCAGTAGTTCGCATCCCTTTGGTATTCGTACCGTGAGCGATTTCAGTCAAAGCGAAAGATCCGGCGACCTGAAACAAACATCAGTTCAAAATATATTTCTGATAAATAATCTACATCAAAGCATATCGAAAGTGTGAAACATTCTTTAGTTAATTTACCTCTCCATTTTCACAAGCAAAATACGTATCGAGATGATCTTCGTTTCCTAATGTAATCAATACATTTCTAAACATAACAAAAGTTAATCCAAATTTGACAGCTACCGAAGGACAGTAATGGAACTCAGCTGTAATTCTGCTAATAAGCTAATAAAGAATTTCTACATAAGAATTTTTATCACACGAACAAGTTTGCAAAATATGGAACATTACTCACAGAATAAGGATTCGTTAACAATTCCTCATCGGAAAGGATTTTCAATTTTAAAATTCTATAAATACGTAAGGTCGTTATTCTTCGCTCTTCATCCAAACTATCAAAATCTCGTTGTTTAAATATAGGATCATTGGTGAATAAATTGTAATACTTCATCTGTAACAACAAATCGACCTTTAACTTTTGTTCTACATATTAAACGAGTTACGAGAGTATTCTGTACGGTGTAATGCATACCTTTACTTCAATTCCTTCTTCTCCGTCGATCAAGGTGATTAATTTTTTCCACGAGAAGGAAGCATGTTTCCGATATACGTCCAGAGGCCCACCACTGGGCATATCCGGTAAAAGAGGCGATTCTTTGAGCATCTTCGTGCAATATGAAGCTCTTTGGTACTTATTTGCACACCCTGTAAAATAATATCATCACAAAAATCACATACTACTCTAGTATACCATAGTACAGGGTAACGGTTCATCTGTCGTGTGCTTCCCGTACAAGGATTCGAATTACGAGCACTGTACTGAATAATTAATCAGGTCCATTAATTCACTTACTGCTTATTACCATACGATGGGTTTGAACGATAGTATTGAGCAAACTTCTCGACATAAAGTGCTTCGAATATGTACGAGTACGACTTTCAATTTTATTACAGCATTTACAGTTTTACACTTATGCACAGCTTACCTGTTGGATTTCAAAATCAAAAATTACTGATAACAAACGAATACACTTCGTAAGGTCTAGACAGCCAGACTCGTTGATCAAATGTTTTCAACTGATAAAGAGAATAGGAAATTGGACTTTCAATCTGTAATAAACTTTTAAAACTTTCACACCGTGACGACCATTACTTATTTGCTTACCAAGAGAGAAAATGTTAATCGTCCAAGCGTAAGTATGTAATAAACAGCTGATAACAAGACAATAAATATAAAACAAAAGGAAGCCACCGAATACTAATTCTTAGTTCAAAAATATATAATAATGAAAGGTAATTTGGTCTCACTGATTACTGGTAAATGAACTATTGAGCATCGTCAAGTATTTTAGCTTACATGCACATTCAAAAATAATTAATTCTATATAGAGAATTGTACAGTCAAGCAGTCAAGCACCTGACAACTCTCCACTTGCCACTGCCAGCCACTACTACTTTTATTACGTAATGAACTAGTTGTTATTCATGGATGTCTTCTGAGAAACAAAGTTATCTAGAATTGACGAATCAACTCATTTCGATCAAATAAAGTACCTCTACTTACCTATGTTGTAACATGTTGCTGCAGAAAATTCAGAATTTGATATAAAATGTTCCCCCTGCCCTCTTTGAGAGCATTTGAGAGTCCCAAAAAAGGGAAATGATGGGTCTCGAATGAAAAAAAATAAATAAATAAATAAAAAGAAAGGCTCAGAACTTGAATAAAAAAATAAAACGAGTGAAGTTTTTTCTTCAATAAGGATGGAGGTATGCAAATTTTTGAGGACGATAAATTTTTAGAGAAATGAATGATAAATAATAATGTTTTAAAATAAATAGTAGGTACCTATAGACCCACACAGAATGAAAAATGAGCGGCCTTTTAGAAAAGCGTAGCACTTCGGTTATTTCATTTTATTTATTTTTAACTAGATGAAGTGAGGAATGCACTCCATTTTGAATAAAATTTCTCCATAAATATTTATTCCGTTGAATAAAGATTATTTTTCAAAAAAATAATGCTTCATCAGATCGCAGAAAATAATTAATAAGTAGGGACATAATCAAGCATGCATCATTAATTTTCTTCAATTGAATAAAAAGCATCTCTAATATCTTCCTACTGTGAGTGGAAAGTATAAGTAGGTAAGTACCAAATGTTTCGATTTTTTGATTTCGACGGCAAGATCGTGAGGTGTACGGCAATTTTGATTTAAAGAGGACTTAATTTTGTATAAATTTGACAAAAATTCCATGAATATGCAAACACATAAAAAAAAAATAAAATCAATAGAAATTACCGAAATCAGAAGAAAAATTTTGTTTAAATTAAGCAAAATGTAAGAAAAAAAGCATGAAACTTTGCTGAAATAGCTCAAAAGCATGAATAAGTACAGGATTAAAATCAAAAAAAGATGAAATTTGAGTAAAATTTGAAAAAAATCAGCTAATTTGCATAAAACATTGTTGTAAATTAGAATTAAAATTAACAAAAAATGACAGAACTCAAGTAGGAAAAATTTGCGAAAAATGCATGAAATTGTGTCAAAAATGCGTTAAAATAAAAATGAATATAATAAATTAATATTAAAACACTAAGTAGCATTGAAATCGTGGAAAATTATAAAAAATGTATAATGAAAGTTCAGAGAAAATTGTCGTACTGGATGAAGATGAAAAAGTAGTAAAAACGCATTAAAATGGTCTAAAAATAATTTTAAAAAATAGGTTGCAAAATATTGTGTCAAAAGTGCCAAAAGTACTGAACTGAATATGTGCTAAAATTATGTAAAATCGCGAAAAAATCAATTTTTACATCCCCCAAGCTGAAATTAAAATGGAAATTTAATTGATGTAATTGAAAAAAATGCAATAAACTGAATTAATTTTTTTCTTGAAATGAATAAATTTTTTGTAAAAGTAAGTAGGTACCTGGTGGTGGTGGTAGAAGGATTTTCCATTCTTTGTCCTTTTTACGGCGATTATAAAAACTAAAAAGGTCTTTACTCTTCAAAATTTTGTTCATTCGTTAATGGGTAACTGCAAATTTTATTTCAAATTTCAATGTACCTACCTATTAAACTTTTCTATGTGACTGAATTTTTTTATTCAGTTTCGTTTTTTTAATTATTAATTTAATTTATCTACCTATTACATATTCAACTACGTATTTGTTGTATTGATATGTAAGGACCAATTTTGAATTTTGAATTTTTTCAATGTTTCCCTTATTCGTTTTTTCGAGAAAAAAATGCACCCCATCCACCTGCGAGCTGCAAAATAGACTCTGGCGATAAGAATGTTTATTTACTTTGTGTTTGTACTGATAATCGTAATAATTTGGAATGTGAAATTGAAGTAGGAGGTAGACCTACGACATAAGAGTACCTCTAGTACGGTTATTGACCGGATGCGGACGTTAATAACCACGAGGAGGATACACTGATTTGTTCAACGGATAATACTTTTATAACAAATTAAAACCCATGTACAGAATAATACGTTTATTATAATTAATATCTGTACAATTACATAAACATACATGTATTATTCTCTTCAGCGTTACTCAATAAGACCGACACCAATTATTCTCATTACCGTTCTCGGCTCGAAGCACTGGACGGGTTTAGGAATAGTAGCATCAGATCACAAGAGCCAACACTGGGCAACTTTTGGTAGCCCAGCTTCTTCTATATATATTGATCGGATACGTAACTCATCTGCGAGAAGCGTTCCGGCGCAGTACGTAGCGGTTCCCTGCACGCCCCCTACCCACTACATTGCCCCCCGAGCCGTCCAAGGGGTCACCTTGAATCGGCGCGGAAACCACGCAGCGGGGGAAGGGGGGTGCCACCGATCCTACTTTTCAATCAGAGGCCGGATAGCCAAAGATTTACAAGTAGGGCGTACTTTCCCTAGACCAATTTTGGAAACAAATATCGAAAGATGGAGAGACTCGGTTCAAAGAACCCCCTACTTTAACTCTAATTCCATTAAAACAATAAAAAATTCTTAATACTAAGTATAAAATAACAAAAAATTGGCAAAAACGCCGGTCAATTAAAAAAATAAAAAAAATAAAAAACATTACAACATAGTTAAAACTATCGACTGTACACAGCGCTATAGTAGCGTCACGATTACAAAAAAAATAGAAGTTGGCAGCAGTGGCCGAAAATCAAACAACAACAGCATCGTGTTTGTAAACACGACGATAAAAAATGGTTGACAATTCCAAAATTTACAATTTTTTATTAAATTTTGAGTTTTTTACCCTACAAATTCTCGTTTAAATGCGGTAACTGCAAAGGACGATGTTGTCGACGATGTTTTTCGACGCTGGATACGATGACCGGTAAGTCTTCTCTTCGTAGCAACTGCTACTTTATACACACTTTTTTAGATGGATTTTCAAGATCTCATCTTTCTTACTCTGGTTTGTTTTTCAATTTTTTAGGCCACTCAACCGCATATTTCAGGATGACTCATCTCACTACTCATTGCTGCTGGTAAGTACTACATCTCACACTTACTATTGTTTTACTATTTTTTACTAAGATTATTTCATTTTACTTTACAGGTATTTTTATCAATGGTGATAATTTCCATAGTTCAATATGGAACCGAAGACTTTTCTTAATTTATTTGGTAAGTTAACTCTTTCCCTCTCATGCTATCTCTATTTCTTTCGATACCAGAGTTTTTTGAGTGTTTTTATTTTTTGTTACAGAATTGAATTTTGGTTTTTGCTCGGTATCTACGATTACTTTGGTCGAACGTTACGATGAAATGATTTTGGACTTTGCCTTTTTCTTCTTCGAGCGTTTTTGCGAGGTGTTTTTTACGCATGAATAACAGGTACAATACTATTTATCGTTTTTTGTCGTTTTTTATTTGGTACGAGTTCTTATAATTAATATCACAGTTATTTCTTGTTTTTTAATCATCTTCCAGGAGTTTTTCTAGCACGAAATCCGCCGGAAATACTTCGACCTTGTGCCTTGCTGGAATTGTTCGCTGCGATAATACCGTGAAAGAACGGTTAATTATTGTCACCACATTCACCGTCACCGGAGGTGTAATGACGTGCACCCGTACCATTTCTTGTTCTGAAACAGAAAACACATTCATCGTGAGTTGATTTTACTTTTTAATTATTTTGCACAATTTAAAATGAACTTTGTGTATAATTTTTCTAATCAAATTAGCATTAGGCGAGATGAGTTTATTTTCTTTTTTAGTGTGTAGTGTAATTATTGGTTAATTATGAATAAATGAGATGTGATTATTACTATTGATTCGTGCATTAATTATTTGTTTGTAATATGGTAATGAGATGAGTATTTTGCAAGCAAATGAGTAGGTTACTTTTTTCGATGTTTTTCGTGCTTATTACTTTTTTCTTTCTTTTACCTATTTACTTCTTTTTGTTTAATAGGTTCTGCGAGGTCTTCTTGACCTGCGTGATACACGATTTGGGTAGCTCGACCCCCGAAGGTACTCGGCATAGTTTTGTGGCGGTTGATTGTACGATTCGCAATATTGGTCAGGTGGATACCGATTGCCTGCATTTTGCTGATAGGTTTGATGGTTGGTTTGTTGGCGATTGGGCTGTCTGAACCTGTTGCCCATGTTCGGCTTGAACTTTCGCTTCAGTGGTCGTTGACCTTGCCCCCTGGGCATTTGGTGCCTTTGTTTTGGCTTTGGGTGATCGTATTTCGGTGGCTGTCGCTAGGTAAATATAAGATTTTTAATTAGAACATTTTTCGTCGTATTTTTCGCATGTTAGTAGGTACCTATTTGTTAGATTTTTTTCTTAATTAATTTTTTACCAATTTACCCGAGATGTTAGGTTTAGGTAGGTACCTATCTTGTTTTAATGGTTACTTTTTTGATACTAATTTTGAATTTTATTTTTACCGTTTTTTCAGCCGAGTTATTTTCCGAAGATTCTGACGATGGAGCCAACTTTTTTCCGGTAGCCAATTCGAGCTCTCGAAATAAATATTCGACTAAGTCGTTGGAAGGTACGTAATAGCCACTTTTTGTACGGTGCCATCTTCCTCCTCTAAAATCCTCGGTCGCAATTTTAATTCTTTCGCAACATTCTACCCTTTCGGCGGATTTTCCCCAATCGATTAGAATTGAATTGTATTTTTTGATCTTAGCATCAATTTCAAAATCACCCACATAGGGTACCAGAGAAATACGCGTAAGTTCGACGTTCGGTTTTAATCCGTCGACAAATCTTTTCACTTCTTCGGCTACTTCTTCGGGTAACCGGTTTCGATTTTGAAAATCTTCAAAACCACACTCAATATAGTAATGTTTCTCGGTCGTAGGTGGGCAGTTATCAAGGAAACTTTCCAACGTTGATTTTGGCGCCACATATCCGGCCATATCGTGCTTTACGTAATTTGCTACTGCACCTAACACTCCGTTGCCCAGTACTAGCCTGTGTCTCCAATACAATTTGTTTTCTTCGAAATTGTAGGTCCAGTTTCGAGTTGGCAAACGAATTTTCTTATCCGTTGGAACTAGAGTTTTTTTCAGTTCCTCATTTCGGTCTTTGAGGTCGTTGTTTTTCCTCTTTAATGATTCAAATTTCTCTTTTAATGAATCATACTTCGTTTTGAATTCGAGTGCTTTTAATCTTAATGACCGTTCATTTCTTTCTGTTTCAGATGACGCGAAACTTGGTGGCGAATACGCTGACGACGATTTCACCGGTCGCTGTTGTATTTTATCATCGTCCGAGTCGAACAATGATTCGACGTGTTTGTTCTGGTTTGCAGTTAACGACGGCGAGACATTTTTGGCAGATACCTTCGGCAATGGTGCTGGTGACTTCGGAAGTTTAGCAGTTTTGGCGGTTGCTTTTGTCGTTGGTTCGGATTTTTTCTCGGTGGCTTTCGATTGTTTCTCGTTGCGCTTCGCTTTTTTAGTGCGCTTAGACTTCTTCTTAATTGATTTGGGTGAGTTTGGTTTTGTTTTCTTTGAAGATTTTTTCCCTTTCTTAGATATTTTACGTTTTTTCAGAGGAGAGGTACCGATGATTTTAGGTATTTTAAACTCAGAAATCTTACCTTCGTTCTCGACGACGGGTGTCTCTTCGAAAGAAGCACCAGCGATTTGCGTCGAATGGCGGCGGATCGGCGGCGAATTTTAGGGCGAATCGTCGGTCTCGGATTTCAAAAGCTTGTCTTCGAGTTGCTTGGCTGCTATCTCGTCGGTTTCATCTGGCTCGGATAATGATGTCGAGCTTGGAGATTTCGACGGTGACGACGACGATCGGTTCGACGAAGAGGACGACGACGATGACGACGACGACGAACTCGACGAAGAAGAAGAAGAAGAGGACGACGATTCTGAGTCAGCTTTTTCAGACTCTTGATACGGTGACGGTGATTTTTCCCGTTCATTTACCGGCGATACATTTAACGATTGGTTATTATTCGATTCGTCGTCCATACTAGCAACAGAAAATTACAAGCCACGTTTTATCGATCACGTTTTATTTGGTAAGTTTTTTATTTTTAATTGAATTATTTTTTAAATAAATAGCCATTTACCTTGTAGAGTTATTCGATGACATGAAATTAACCAGGAATTAACTGACTTTTCCCAGGTTTGAACGAGCCCTTCGAGTTGGATTGAGCGAGCACGTTTTTACGATGATGAGCGAATTTTCACACTTTCTATGGAAAAAATTCCGGCTTAAATTACACGTAGGTAATTATAACAAGTTTTATTCGCGATGCGAGCACTTTTTTAATTGATTTGAGCACTTTTTTGCAATAATTGACTAACGCAAAAAATTCTTTCCACTTTGAACTTGCGTGTAACGAATGCGTACGTATACGTGCTTAGGTAGGTACCTATCGTTCAACATATAAGACACAATTGCAACGTTGTTGCGTTCTGCGTTCGGTTCGTGGTGGTTTGCGTTATCATTGGGACTTGGGAGGTGGTTTTTTCCCATTGTTTGAGTTTTTCATGGTTTATTCCCAATAACAAAAGATAGATTTAGCTTGCTCCATACTGAGTACATTTTGGATGAGGTGGGATTTTACGGTATTGGTAGCGTCTGTTGTTTTACACGTTGATAGGCACATAACACTAAGTTCGTGTAACCTATCTTGTGTAATCTGATCGCTTACTTTTTGCAACCAGACTAAATCTTTCTCATCTTGACTTCTCAGTATGGTATGAATTTCTTTGACTTTTTTAGCAATTTTTATTTTTTGATCTTGTTCTCTTTTTTCTCTAATTTGTTTTTGGCGTTCTTGGATCAAAAGTTTTCGAGCTTTTTTCAAATTTTTCAGATGTTCGTGCAGTACAGGGTCAAGCTCCCTATTTGGTAATTTAAATAACCATTTACCAGTTGCTTTGTAATGGTTATGTGCTAGTTCTTCTTCTTTTAATTTTTGTTCAGCTCTTTCTTGTAATTCTTTCATCCTTCTTTCTTCTTTCAAAAGCATATCAAAAAATGCATGCTCATCATCAATTTTTTCCTCAATTTTTTTCTGTTCTTTTCTTTCGGTTAATCTGGTCCTGTCATAAATTCTTTCTTGGAAGGGACGTTCGTCAAAGATGGATTTATAACGAACTTCATCCTCCAACATTCTTAATTGTTTTTTATTTACAAATGGGGTCATTTGGCGTACGTTGGCGATAGGCCTATCTTCTTGTTGAGTTGATTTATAATTTTGGACTCTATAACAGTTGGTATGTATTTTATATAGGATAACGTAGGGTCCCTTTCTTTTAGGATAAAGTTTACCGGATACCATTTTATTGCTGTCACTTTGGCAATGGGTATCTAGCATCACAAGGTCACCGACCTCTACTCTTTTTGCTACGTCATCGTTTTTGTTGAATTCTTGTTCATCTTTAATAATTTTTTCGTGATTTTTGAGTCTGATGTAGGTACCTATCTTTTCCATTTTGGTATTCGGATTTTCGCGTAGAATTACTTCTAGCTCATCCTCATACACAGCAGCCTTAGCCAAACGGTCTGCAATGGCATTTCCATAGTCGTACTTGTGCCCCTCTACATACTTGATCTCGATATGCTCAAATTGTTTTTTCAATTTATCAATTTTTTCTAAAATTTCTCTGTTTAAAATTTCTTTTCCATTGCTTTTCCAATTTTTTGCAATGTACTGCTCGGTTCTTTTTATAGTATCGATTGCATATCGAGAATCAGTATTAATTTGCAATTTTTTATGATCAGTTTTTCTCAAAATTAATTCCATGGCCAATTCAATCGCCGTCAATTCAGCTACATTGTTGGTATTTTTTTCTACATTTAATTTATGGCTTACATTCTTTTTACCATAAGGTTTGAAACAAATTCCAATGCCAGCAACCGCATCATCGTTACCATTTCGAGTACATGCCCCATCAGTATATATATGAACGACCCCTTTTTCAATTAGAAGGTCATCGTCCTCTATATATCGATCATTTTGAATGTTGTCGAACGGTATGTAATCCAGCATCTTGGTCAATTTTTCTCTTAATTTGGAATATTCGCCATCTAAATCATATTCTTGCATTTCAAATACTTGGGGGTCGGGTTGTTCATTAAATGCCCCAATAATCTCATTTGGGGTCAGACCAAACTCAGTTGGCCGAAGGTTCATGACCTTCTCTGCATCACGGATATATTTATCCCAATTTTCATGGGTGTAGTGGTGTTCTTCTTCAAATTGCTCATTTATTGCAATTCTGAGCAATGTTCCCAATTCTCTCATCGTACGCTCACAGGAATTAGCTGGAGCATTGTACGGTGCAATGTGTGTACATTTTATTTTATTCTTTTCACAGGTGTCTTTCCATTCTTGGGAGATAAATTGGGGTCCATTGTCAGTAGTAATAGTTTGCAATTTATGCCCCAATGCTGCCAATTCGTCGCGAATTCTGAGTAATAAATCAGTGCAGCGTTCAGTTGTCATGTCGGGGGCATCATAGAACCAAGTGTAATGGCTAAATATATCCTTGCCAACAATGACTGCTTTAGAGCCACCTTCTTTATTTGGCAATGGACCAAAAATGTCCATTGTTACGAGTTCGCCGACCTCTTTGGCTACAATTTTAGAATATTGAGGATATTTTTTAAATCCATAAACTTTATTTGTTTTGCAAGTTCTGCATACATTTAATAATATTTGTATGTGTTTTTTAGCATTGGGGAAATAATATGTTCGTTCGAAGATGGTGGCTAGCCTGGCACTGCCAAGATGACCATACCAGTGATGCAGATAGTTCACCACTTCAGCAAACAAATTTTCAGGTAAGACCACCATGTCCTGCCTTTTTACTTTTCGATATAAAACACCATTTTTAATTATGTATTTATCTTTCAAATTTTTAATTTTGCTGTTTACTGCCTTTTGTCCGCGTACCTCTACTTTTAACTCCACTTTCCCGCTCCTCAGGACTTCTTTAATTTTACTCAGGTTATCGTCTAGGTCCTGACGGACTTCAATCATTTCTAGAGCATTTCTAAGGTTAGGGGGAAGTTTTTGTCGCGTAAAAGAATACTGGATCAAATTGCATTTTAAGGTCACTTCAGGGGGCATAGGGTCAAAATACCTTTTATGGTCTTTTTTGATCGAAAAATCGATATTAAAACTATTCAAAATTGTTATCCAGTATGCTGCTTTGATATGCATTTGCCCCACTGAACGTATTTTGTTTACCATTGTTTGCATACTGTGAGGTACATTGACCTTTCGGCCTATTAGCCAAATTTGACATTTTTTTAATACAGTAATTAGGGCCAAAATTCTTTTTTCAATTAGAGAGTAATTTTTTTGGTGTTTTTTCAGGCATGAACTGACGAACATGACGATGTTGTCTCGGTTTTCATCGTCCTTTTGGTAGATGACCGCATTCACCGTGTCATTGTCGTGGGCCACTTCAATGAAGAATTCGCGATCTGGATCTGGAGCAGTAAGTTCAAACTGTTGGCAAAATGCCTCGTACAATTGGTCAAACGCCCGCATATGTTTTTCTCCCCATTCCCACTTGGTATCTTTTTCAAGTAGGTCAGTCATTGGTCTTAAGATTGTTTGGTAATTTTTTATAAATTTGGAGTATAGCATAGTTAAGCCAGTTAGCTGTTGGATATGTTTTTTCTCTTTTAAAACTACTCCATTTTTCCTTTTTGAAAAAAATTTATTTCTAAATTTTTCTAATTTTTCCAATTTAATCTGCTGCTTTCCAATTTTATTTTTGTCAAGTACATAGCCCAAATGATCGATTTTTTCTTTAAATAATTTTGTTTTATCGGCATTGAGTGTTAAGCCAGCCGCTTGTAGACGTTTTAAAAATTCAACAATTGCTGCAATATGTTCTTCAAAATTTTTCGATTTGATTCTGGCATCGTCTACGTATAGGTCTAGGTCTTTTAAACCATACAAAATTTTTCTGAGCATTTTAATAAAATAGGCAGCAGCAATTTTAACTCCAAAAGGCATTCTCATATATTCATAGGTCTGGCCATCGACCTTAAATGCCAAAAATTTCCAAAAAGCTGGGTGTATTCTCATTTGCCAGTACCCATAGTTGAAATCAAAGGTGGACTGGTATTTTACTCCATGTCCACTATGTACAATTTTGTCCAAATTTGATGCCTCGTTAGGGTCATCTTCGAGCAACATATTTAAAATTGGGGGGTCTATACATATGCGAACTCTACCATCAGATTTTTCTCTGACTAATGTACTGCTAACATATTTTGAATCAGAAGGTCGAGCAATTTCATTTATTAACATTCGATTTAATTCTTCAAAAACTTTATGCTCGTTGTGTTTACTAGGTATAAAATTGCGGTGTTTCCAATTGACAGAATCTGGATCGACTTTCCAATTTAATTTGTACTCTTCGGTTTTATCATACCCCACCTCATCTCGCCAAACTCCAGCGTAAGGAGAAATTTGCTCGATGGCATACATTTTTCGGTCGTACGTGAGGTTTGAATTTCGAATTTGTCGAATAATTTGGTCGAATCTGTTTTTTGGAGTTTCCACCGTTTCTTCGTACCTCTCTTCAACTTCGCATACGTGGACTTTTACTTTTTTAACTCCATGTATTGCGTGTAAACTGTCTGCTACGAATTTTCTGTACCTTTTTTCTGGTAATTTTTTACATTTTGCACGACCTTTTTCCGTCGACGCTCCAATTTTTTCTAATTTCATGGTATCTCTACCAATTAGGAATCCACAAGGAAGGGTTTTTACGATGTAAAATGGAATTACACATTCGATATCTTTAAAATACATTTTAATATTTACAGAAAATGGGAATGTATTTTCTTTTTCCCCATTTGCCACAGTAATTACTACCCTATGCTTTGGGATTGCATATTCGATCGATTCTTTTTGTCTTTTCTCAATAACTTGCATCATTCTTTCGCTGATTAAATTTACTTCTGCCCCTGTATCTAACAAACCGCAGAATTTTTCACTTCCAATTTTCCATTTGATTACACACGTATTAGGTGGTTCATTTTCTTCTTTATTTTTTTCAGATTCCGCAGAATTTGCTGATTTTTGGTCAGCTGGAAGATCGCTGCTGGTATTGCTGTCAACTTGGGTTTTTTCACCTTCAGCTACTAGTACTTGTTGAAGTGACTCGGATATATTATCGGTCTGTACTGCCTTATTCGATGTTTTGTTATTGGTTTGCTTCTTTTTTTCTTTTTCAGCTGCTTCGAACTCTTGCATGCATTTTGTGAATGAAAACGGTTCGTTTGTTTGCTGCCGGGTGGAATTTGCCACTCCTGAATTGGCCACTGGAATTGAAGACGTCGGCTGTTCAAATGAATCGATCGGTGGTGTTATTACTATTTTAGGTGTATTTGATACGCTCGTTTGAGTTGCAATATTATTTTGTGCATTTTTATCGACGTGTTTTTCGCTTGATTTTGCATTTTGTTGTTGTTGTCTTTCCATGTATTCCCCTCCTTGGTCCTTGTATTTTGAATTTTCGAAAATTTGCGTCTTGGAGTTTAGGGTCGTAGCATTTTTTGGAACTACTTTTTTCGAATTTTTAAATTTTTTATTTTTATTCTTTTTTCTTCGATTTTGGGAGTCTAACTTCGCGAGTAAAATTTCATAATCGATTTGTTCGATCTCTCGACCCTCGATAATTTGTTCTACTTCGCGAACCATTGCTACGTGGCATGGTTTTAACATGTATTTTTTCATAGGTGGTTTATTTGATCGATGATTTTTCTCAAATAGGTGCCTATTAATTTTTACGTTTCCAAATTCGGTTTTTTCGATCGCGTTAGCTTGATTTTTACGAAGGAAAATGTCAGCTTGAGATGTTAGGAGGTGGGTTTTTGTAATTTGAGTGATTTTTTGAAACAATCTGCGCAAAGCAAGATATCTTTTCAACGTTTTCGCGTTTTTTCTCTCTTTTACATAGGGTAACAGTATAGGAAAATTAACATAGATGTTTTCACCGCCATTTTCGCGTATATGGTCGATAATATCGACCATATATTCTTCAATGTAGGCGAAGGGGGCGAAGAGATCGTTGACTTCGTCCTCCCCAATCGATAAAATTACATTTTTGTTGAAATTTTTCATTTTCTTAATATGCAGCCAATGCTGCTCAATTGTTCGGTTGTTTGAAATTCGATTTGCCACTGCGCCTTCTCCTATTCGGTCGTATATTTCATTTTTTATTTTATACGTCCTACCCCCACCTCTCGTTGCAGTCTTTTTGACCACATACATCGTCAATTTCCGTTTTTTGAGCCCCCAGGCTTAGAATTTTGATAAAACAGTTGCTCTGGGGTTGGTTGGGGAATTGATTGGGAGTTTGGTGCTTGAGGTGGTTGATTTTGGGGGGTACCATTTTGTATATTTTGAATGCTTAAATCGCCTCTAACACCTTGACCGGTTGAATTGAATTTTGGAGGGGGTTTTCTCCATTGTGTATCCGGTACATACGATCCATAATTTCCTCTTCCTCGATAGTTAAAATTTCTAACTCGTACCTCGTGGAAATTGGGTATAAAATTTTTACCTTTGTAATTTGAAACTCTTGGTTTCTCTTGTTGAATTTCTCTGGCTTCTTCTGTTACTTGGGGGTCAGTTTTTTGATGGAAATTTGTATGTACGTACTTCGTAGAATGAACGTACATAGCTAGATATTCATCAGTCACTGATTTCTTTGCCACAGTAAGTTTCTTCACGAGGTCTTCCTTAGTATTCAACTCTTCGAGGTTCATTTTATTTTGGATTGCATGGGGGATTTTTTCGAGAATTTTATCAATGATTTGCTCGGCTGTTAGTTTGGTAGCCGCTAACGTATCATACCACATAGAAAAATATTCGATATAGTCGGCCATTGTTTTTATTTTTTCGACATTATCGGTTCTAAAGTACTCAATGGCGGATTGTTTCGCCGTTTGGTCCCAATATAGATTTAAAAATTGCGGTATTAATTTTTCTAATTCTTCCCCTTCTTGAATTTTGGTTTCCCAAGCTTGTGTTTTATACTCTACACAAGAAATAAATAACATGCGACGATTTACAGGGCTTAGGTTTTGCTCAATCTCTTTTGTTTGAAATTGTTTAACAAATCTGACCGGATGGTGTATCATTTTCTGAGTGAACATCGTAGCACTTTTTCTGAAAAGTTCAATAAAGACCAATTCAGATGAAGATTTCTCTCCTCCTGCCTGTGCCACTCTCGCTTCAGCACCTTTCAACAAGATATCTACGGTCTTTTTCATTTCTTGTTCATTGTTTTGCCACATAGTAGTACTTTCAGTTTTTAATTCGTCGATGATAGAATTTTTAAAAGATACTATTGCTTCGCCTACGTCTTTATTCGTTTCAGTACACCATTTTCCCATTAATTCGTTGACAGATTTATCAACCGAAGATTCCAACTCTTTCACTTTTTCATTGTGTTTTGCTAGATAGGTAGCTTCGATTTCTTTTACCTTCTCATCTAATTTGGTCTTGTAATTAGTCTCTAGCTCAGTTGCTTTATCTTCGAATTGCTTCTTAATCTGGTCTTCGATTAATGTTTTAAAATCACTAAACTCCTGTTGAGAAACCATTTTGATTTTATTTTTTCTGGTTTTTCTATGTATAGGTAGCGATTTATCAATCAAAAGATTACTACGGTGCCTACGAATTTGTGGTGGAGTGATTCTAGCAGGACTTGAATCTTCCACTAAAAAACGACGCGGGGTATTATTTTTATCCGTTTTTGATTAATTTTTTAATTGTTCAATTTCAAGAATAAATTCTTGTTCGGATATTCTTGCGTTTTTATTGCAAAGAAATAATACTTTATCAAATATACTTTGATTTTTTAAGCCTCACGTTGTTGGATTAATTTTTTATTAATCGTGGGCGATTTTCTCAATAAATTCATTAATTTGTAAAAAAATAAATCCGTGCCTTTGTCGAGCGCCAATGAAGTAGGAGGTAGACCTACGACATAAGAGTACCTCTAGTACGGTTATTGACCGGATGCGGACGTTAATAACCACGAGGAGGATACACTGATTTGTTCAACGGATAATACTTTTATAACAAATTAAAACCCATGTACAGAATAATACGTTTATTATAATTAATATCTGTACAATTACATAAACATACATGTATTATTCTCTTCAGCGTTACTCAATAAGACCGACACCAATTATTCTCATTACCGTTCTCGGCTCGAAGCACTGGACGGGTTTAGGAATAGTAGCATCAGATCACAAGAGCCAACACTGGGCAACTTTTGGTAGCCCAGCTTCTTCTATATATATTGATCGGATACGTAACTCATCTGCGAGAAGCGTTCCGGCGCAGTACGTAGCGGTTCCCTGCACGCCCCCTACCCACTACAAAATCATGGAATGGAATATTAACTTGGACTAATTAATTTGATTTTGTGCGTGAATATGAATATTAAATTGTGCATGGCCAACGCAAAGCAAAATATAAGAGGAGCGGAATGATTATAAATTAAGCTTGGGCTCTGGCTTCGAAAGTTCGAAAAATTCCGACGACTTCGATCAATTTTATTAAGGTATGATTGTATCCAGTTTATTGACATTTCAAATAGAAAATCGAAACGTCGCTACAAAAGTACGTGCCTCAGCGTCGGTTTGGTACCTACTTCATTCCATTCAATGAGTCATTTTTGTTCCAGGTTTCCATTCGCACTTACAAAAATCTCAAAATGTGCCAAAAATTGTCAAATGTTTACGATCTTATTTATCCTAGTCCGGTAACTCTGAAAGAGATTGCATCCACCGCAGTAGCAATGAAATTATTACGCCAGAGAGTCAAAGAATACTTGTCGAGTAATACTATGAGTGACCTGTATCTTGAACATTTTGACATTTTTGACTCACGTCTCCCGAAAAATTCATTGCGGAACGTATTTCCTCATCTGCCATCTACAGTTCTTCGCATGGTTGAAAAGTGTTACGGTAAACTTCAATACTCATTAGGTAGTTGGACTGGGGACAGGGCCATCGTGGACGTTTGGCTTGAAATGGATTATATTGCTTGCACATTTAACGGTAATATTCATCATGATAAAATTGCGAAACGAGTGGTCCTCTGCGAAGAAGTTAGTAATGAAATCAAGTTTAAGACTGCTTGCAGATTCTGTTTCGAAGATGATATAGTACGAATTTGGCCATCTGTATCGGAACACTTCAACTTGAGTGATATTGATTTTAATGAACAACCTTTATTGTATTACTGGATTTGTCGCATGAAGAATGAATTACATAAAATACCCTTATCAGGTCACGATTACGCTGATTTCGATGAAAGACTCCTTCAAATTCTTGGTTGTAGAATTAAAAATTGGCCCTCTGTCGAGTATTTCTGGAATCGTTTGAAGCTTAAGGAAAGTCGAATAGAAAACGCAGTTCATTTACTTGTATTCAACGCGCATGTATTCTGTAGATATATACTTGCAAGGTTGAGTAAAGAAGAATTTGATGCATTGATGGCTCTGAAAGGTAATGAAATAATGTTCTTATTATTGAGAGATACGTATAATATCGATGATGAACCAGGTGCTAGACGTAGTACTGAAAGACTTTGTATTTTAGCAGCATGGAAATTTATCAGACATAATATAAGCGATGTAGATTTTATTCGCTTTGCTAAGCAGATATTCCGGTTCCAAACTGAAAACTCTCGTCAAATTCTAAATGGCCAGTCTTTCTCTTATGAGTTTTGGAATAATACCCCTGATCATTTGAAACAGTTGGTAATCCGAGATTGTCTAGTTGATCGTTCTTTGTTTGTGAAGCAACCCGCTGATCCATCTGATAGATATGTCTGGTTATTATTGTGTGTGCTAAAGGAAATTCCCTTCGAAGCCAGAAGCACTTTTTGGCGTGAAAATTGGGATATTTTGTTTCGTGGAATAAGAAAAGAAGATTTACAAGAATTACTCACACTTTGCTGTAAGGATAACGACGAAATTATTCTGTTCAAAGAAAATCATTTGTCTGGATACGAAAACGTTAGATCACATGGCTTGATGTACATGGAAGATACGCGTTTGCAGGAGTTAGATGAATTTCTCAATTTCTGTTGCCGGGAAAAGGAAACCATTTCAGCGTTCAAAGTGAAATTATTGAATGAGTACATGAATTCTCTTCATGATCGTTATCTTGTAGATAGGGAAATTTTTTCATTTCATGATTTTATTATCAAAGC
This sequence comes from Planococcus citri, assembly GCF_950023065.1. Lineage (NCBI taxonomy): Eukaryota > Metazoa > Arthropoda > Insecta > Hemiptera > Pseudococcidae > Planococcus > Planococcus citri. The sequence goes on along the minus strand of NC_088680.1, from coordinate 41,808,767 downwards.
TCATTCGCTGAGTTTATTCATCAATGAAGTCTTTAATGACGTCCATCTCGCTGCTGATTTCAAACATAAAATTCTGTTGGCACCCAGAACGACCAGAACGTTGTGTAATTGGGTAGTTAGCAACTTTAAACTGGAGGACCTAATGCAATTTGTCGATATGTTTGTAATACCTGAGCAAGCGGTTGATTTCAAAGAACATCACTTTTTGCCTGCCCTTGTGAATTATCTTTCAAACGGATCTGATTTCAGTTTCGCATTCGAAAATGCTGGATTTCAAAGGTTTATGGAGTGGTGTTTAGGCAGTGAGGAAAAAATTGCGGAATTCAAAGGAGCGTTGCCTTTATATGAAATTATTCACCACGTAACCGAAAATGAAGAAGAAATAAATCTTTACTCGTATGAATTAAAGGATGAGAGGAGTTGGGGACGAAAGCGATTAAAATGTTTATATCCTGACCTCATTAAATTTTTGGAATGGTGTTTATCTTCTCCCGAAGAAGTTGAAGAGTTTAAAAAAAGAGTTGTTTGGTTTGAAACATACGCCCCATATTTATAAAATTGTCGTTCGTTTCTTTTATAAATAACAAGCAAAATTACCTGCCCTTCGGGCAGGGAATAGAATTTGATAATGTACACCGTATTGAAGTAACCTTAAAATTTTGTTGAAGATATGTAGTACATATATAATAATGGAAGAAAATCTCGCAAAATATCATACAGTTAATACTGAGAAATTATAAAAAATTGATATTTTTTGACATTTTTGTCAGTTTTTGGCTACATTTTAAAATTTGTGATTTCATCGTAAGGTCCATTTCTCCTGGACGAATCCCAAATTTGGATGGCATTTTTGAAAATCCAAAGTCCATTGGACCATATCTACCTTCCAACTTCAGTCTATAGTCAAAATTAAAAATTGTGCAATTCGAATCGCAGAAATGAATCGCGAATTAATTTTGAATCGGATTCAGAATCAGACTCTAAATCGTATTTAGAACGAAAGTGAATCGTTGTAGTTAAATCGCAGCATCACAATCAACTTTTTCTTATAAGTTTACCCATCTTTCCAATCGCTAAGTGCAAGTCATTTTGTAGCCTCCATCGATTTTTAAAAAAATTTCAGATCCTTCAGCAGATTTTTGACATTTTAAATTCCCACAAAATTTCATCAAATGGATTTAGAAAGCTAAAATTCAATATGCAAACTAATTTCAATACCCTACGTAAATCTAGTGCAAGTGCTTCCAACTCGTTTTGAAGCTAGTTAATTTTTGATCCTTCAAGGTCAACATACACGAAACTATAGGGGATAAACTTTGATCAGACCTCCCTCCCCTTGAAAATGTTTTGCCAGACTCGACGAAATCATTAAGTTTTGTGAATTTTAAAGGGATTTTTATTTACCAGAAAAGAAATGTTTTTTTTACTTCTCGAAATACAAAATTTTGAGAGCTTTTGCCCTGGTTGGGTCTTTTAGCTTATGGTTTTTAAAACTGAAATTTCTACAAAAAATCACTCAAATTTTTAAATTTTCAAGCCAAAAAATTGAATTTTTCCCAAATTTATTATTTATTCAAATTCAAAAAAATAGATAAATAAATTTCTCACATAGAAATTTTTTTTACAATTCTGAGATCTCACATAGACATTTTTTTTACAATTCTGAGAGCATTTACCCTCACTTTGTTTGGGTCTTTTTGCTTTCGTTTTTTAGAACTGAAATTTCTATTTTCAAGCCAAAAAAATGAAATTCTTCCCATAACAAAAACATTGTTCTTTTCATTATCAAAATTAGAATGTTCAAATTCAATATTGCATCTTTTCTGCCATGCATAGTGGTGCATCTATTCATGAGATTAGGGCAAGATTAGCATTTTACCTACATAAAGGCAACTTGGCAATTTTTATCAAGTTTCTTGTAGGTATTGAAATTGGTTTTATGCAAGGTGTAAAAATTTTAAGTTGACAATCAAAAAAAAAATCTAACCATTTTGGATAGGTATACTTATTACATTTCCCTTTTTTAAACTGATTTTTATGCAAGGTGTAAAAATTCCAAATTGACTAAGTAAAAAAAAAAATTGAAGTTGAAGAGATATGATTGGCCAATGAGCTCACCCATACTTTTCGAGTTTCTTCAGGAATAGATTCACCTTCGATCTCCTTTTCTCTAAGTACCTATGTTAAAAATTGAAGCTTTGATGATTTTGCAAAATGCTTAGCAAATCGGAAATATTCGGCAGCGAAATGAAAGCTCAAAGATATTCGTGACGTCATCAAAACTTTTAAGCTTAATTACAGCTTTTTAAGGCCTCTAATCGCGAAAAAAATTCCAGTACAACCATCTACGCATCACGCTGAACATTTTGAGTATTTTTTCAAAATTTTCCGTCCAGCCGTTTTGCAGTGATTGCGTTACAAAGAAAACACCACTTCAATTTATTAAGTAGATACAATTTTTTTACTTTTTTTTTTAAAGATGTAACCTCATAGTAAGTTCCTTTTTATTTTGTATTTTGAATCTTCTTTGTTTTTTGTGAATAAAAAAAATAAAATGAATTTTAAAATGCGCCAGGTACAGCTAAAAGAATTAATAATAATATTGAACCTAGTAGTAGGTATACCTAGCATATTTCAAATGTAACCACAAAATTTAATTCAACACATGCATGGTATTCACGTATTTCTTTCATTAACGTTGAATTAAACCTGCTTTGTGCTTATCGTCTTCCATTAAAAATCATATTTTAACCAACAATGATTTCATTACTTATACAAATTTTTAATAAGGTTTCTTCGCTGAAAATAATTAAAAATAACGAAATCAAAATGAAATTAGGATTTTATAAAATTTTACTAAATATCAAAATCTTAAACATGAAGTAAACAATATAACATCGTATTATTAACAAAATTATAATACACCAATTTTATTTTTAACTAGATGAAGTGAGGGATGCATTCCATTTTGAATAAAATTCTCCATAAATATTTATTTCATTGAATAAAGATTTTTTGAAACTATATAGGTACATTTTTCAAAAAAAGCTTCATGAGATCGCAGAAAATAATTAATGAATGGGGACATTAACATTATCTATATACGTACTATCTGCTCTTGAAAAATTCATACAATGGGTGGAAAGTAGGTAGGTACGTACCAAATGTTTCGATTTTTTGATTTCGATGGCACGATCATGAGGTGAACAGCAATTTTGATTTGAAGAGGACTTAATTTTGTATACATTTGACAGAAATTGCATGAAAAGTGTTTAAAACGTGTTGTTAAAACTACCAATAGAAATTTCCGAAATCACTAATCAGAACAAAAATGTTGTCTAAATTAAGCTAAATGTAAGAAAAGTAGCATAAAACTTGACTGAAATGGCCTAAAAAACATGAATAAAGGTTTAAAATTTTAAAAAAGATGAAATTCGAGTAAAATTTGAAAAAAATGAGGTACCTGATTTGTATAAAACATTGTTGTAAATTACCAAAAAAATAACGGAACTCAATGTAGGAAAAATTTGCAAAAAAAATGCATGAAACTGTGTCAAAAATGCGTTAAATTAAAATAAAGATGATATTAAAACACTAAAAGTAGCATTGAAATCTTGGGAAATTATTTTTAAAAATATGTAGCTATGCGATGAAAGTTCAGAGAATTTTTTTTTTTTGGGGGGGGGGGTTTGTAATTACTTGATTATTACACCCGTCGTGTGAGATTTAGATCGAGTTGGTAAGGTCAAGTTTTTCGATTGGACAGATATAAGTTCTGACATGCAGAACTGGCATGTGGGTTTTGGGGCCTTTTCATGGAGGTGATTGTGTGTGATTTTTGTGTTGCCAATTCTCAATCTGGTTATAATGATTTCTTCAAGTCTGTTTAAGTGGGGGAGGTTTTTCCAAGGATGGACTGATTTTTTATGTTGAAAGAGCTTGTTTGTGGTGTGGAGGGACCAAAAGTTTTGCCATTTCTTAAGTGTGCTTTGGGTGAAGATAGACTTGAGGTCGTCAGCTGTGATAAATGTAAGGGGAGAAAGGGTGGTGGCAGATTTTGCATTAATATCTACAATTTCATTTCCCAAGATTCCAACGTGGCTGGGTTAATATGAGGAGCTCATTGCAAAAATAGCCCTTGTCAGTTGTCACTTTGAAAAAAAAACCGGGAAGGTTCTTTTCTTCACTGCATTGTATGGATGCATCAGTAACTAGTAAGAGGAATTACTCAAGTTGATAAAAAAATCAATTTGAATTGAATACACTATACCTATTCATCAAGACTTTACAGTGGTTCTTTGTCTTGCATGTTTTTTATTTTCATTTTGGACAAGGGCTATTTTTCCAATGAGCTCCTCATAAACTGTATAAAGAAGTTTGAATTTTGTAAGTCAAGTAGAGTTTTATTGTATCAATGGTGCCTGAAGAGTACTGGACTGAATGTGTGTTAGAATGACATAAAATCGCGAAAAACCAGTTTTTACACCCCCCCCCCCCCCCCCGAAGCTGAAATTGAAATGGAAATTTATTTTATAATTAATTATTCATTTTTTTTTAATGGAAATTATTTCTTATTTTTTTCTTGAAAGTTGAACTTGAAATGAATAAATTTTTTGTATGAATAAGTACCTGGTGGTAGACGTTTTATGGTCATTATAAAAATTACAAAGGGCTTTACTCTTCAAAATTTTGTTCATTCATTGATGGGTAACTCATAATTGGAATTTTCTTATTCAGTTTCGTTTTTTTATTTTTATTATCAATGTCCATGTATTATTCGACTACGTACTTGTTCATTAGTATGTGGTACAGTATTTATGTATTGATATTATGTAAGGATCAATTTTGAATTTTGTTTCAAATTTCCTTATTCGTTTTTTTATATTTTTATTTATTCACTCCCTTACTTACGTCGTCGTGGTCAATCGCCCCGTCGCCGCGGAGAAAAATAAATGCACCCCATCCACCTGCAAGCTGCAAAATAACTCTGGTCGAGTAAATGGCGATAAGAATGTTTACTTATACTTTGTACCAGGTTACTGATAATCGCTAAATAATCGCCAAATCGGAATTCAGAATAATCTCCGACTTCAGTTGAGTTGAGGAATAATAAAATAATAATATGGTGTCATTTTGTTTGAGAGTATGAATATTGAATATTAAATGGTGCATGTCCAACGCAAAGCAAAATATAGAAGGAGCGGAAGCGGAATGATTACGAATTAGGCTTGGGCTCTGGCTTCGAAAAATTCCGACGACTTCGATCAATTTTATTAAGGTATGATTGTATCCAGTTTATTGATATTTTATATAGAAAATCGAAACGTCGCTATTAAAGTACATACATTAGCGTCGTTTTGGTACCTATGTACTTCATTTAAATCAACGAATAATTTTTGTTCCAGGTCTCCATCACACTTACAAAAATCTCAAAATGTGCAAAAAGTTGTCAAATGTTTACGATCTTATTTATCCTAGTCCGGTAACTCTGAAAGAGATTGCATCCGCCGCAGTAGCAATGAAATTATTACGTGACAGAATCAAAGAACATTTCTCGAGTAATGCTCCGAAAGAGGTCTATCTTGAATATTTTGACATACGTTACCGGACAATTTCATTGCGGAGCGTATTTCCTAATCTGCTACCATTGCCCTCAACAGTTCATCCCATGGTTGAAAAGAGTTTTAATAAAATTCGACTCACATTATGTTGTTGGACTTGGGCCACGGAGCTTTTTCAACCTTGGCTTGAAATGGATTATATTGCTTGCACATTTAACGGTAATATTCATCATGATAAAATTGCGAAACGAGTGGTCCTCAGCGAAGAAGTTAGCAATGAAATCAAGTTTGAGACTGCTTGCCACTTTTGTTTCGAGGATGATATTGTTCGAATTTGGCCATCTGTATCAGAACACTTCAACTTGAGTGATATTGATTTTGATGAACAACCTTTATTGTATTACTGGATTTGCCGCATGAAAAATGAATTACACAAAATACCCTTATCTGGTTACAATTACGCTGATTTCGATGAAAAACTCCTTCAAATTCTTGGTTGTAGAATTAAGAATTGGCGTTCTGTCGAATATTTCTGGAATCGTTTGAAGCTTAAGGAAAGTAGAATAGAAACTGCAGTTCATTTACTTGTATTCAACGCGCATGTATTCTGTAGATATATACTTGCAAGGTTGAGTAAAGAAGAATTTGATGCATTGATGGCTCTTAAAGGCAGTGAAATAATGTTCTTATTACTGAGGCAAACGTACAATATAGATGACGACGGATGTCCTGTTATAAAGGATATTAAAAGGCATTGCATTTTAGCTGCATGGAAATTTATCAGACATAAAATAAGCGATGTAGATTTTATTCCCTTTGCTAAGAAGGTATTCAAATGTCAAACTGAAAACTCTGGTCAAATTCCAAATGACCAGTTTTTTTCTTACGAGTTTTGGAATAATACTCCTGATCATTTGAAACAGTTGGTAATCCGAGATTGTTTAGATGACCGTTCTTTGTATGTGAAGCAAGCCGGTAATCCATCTGATAGAAATGTCTGGTTTTTATTGTGTGTGCTAAAGGAAATTCCCTTCGAGGCCAGAAGCACTTTTTGGCGTGAAAATTGGCATATTTTGTTTTGTAAAGTAAGAGCAGAAGATTTACAAGAAATACTCACACTTTGCTGTAAGGATAACGACGAAATTATTCTGTTCAAAGAAAATCATTTGTCTGGATACGAAAACGTTAGATCACATGGCTTGATGTACATGGAAGATACGCGTTTGCAGGAGTTAGATGAATTTCTCAATTTCTGTTGCCGGGAAAAGGAATCCATTTCAGCGTTCAAAGTGAAATTATTGAACGAATACATGAATTCTCTTCATGATATTTATCTTGTAGATAGGGACATTTTTTCATTTCACGATTTTATTATCAAAGCTCATTCGCTGAGTTTATTCATCAATGAAGCCTTTAATGACGTCCATCTCGCTGCTGATTTCAAACATAAAATTCTGTTGGCACCCAGAACGATCAGAACGTTGTGTAAGTGGGTAGTTCGCAACTTCAAACTGGAGGACCTAATGCAATTTGTCGATATGTTTGTAATACCTGAGCAAGCGGTTGATTTCAAAGAACATCACTTTTTGCCTGCCCTTGTGAATTATCTTTCAAACGGATCTGATTTCAGTTTCGCATTCGAAAATGCTGGATTTCAAAGGTTTATGGAGTGGTGTTTAGGCAGTGAGGAAAAAATTGCGGAATTCAAACGAACGTTGCCTTTATATGAAATTATTAACCACGTAACCCTAGACGAAGAAGAAATAAATCTTTATGATATGGATGAGGGGTGTTATGGACGAATACGATTAACAAGTTTATATCCTGACCTCATTAAATTTTTGGAATGGTATTTTTCTTCACCCGAAGAAGTAGCAGAGTTTAAAAAGAGAGTTGTTTGGTTTGAAAAATACGCCCCATTTTTATAAAATTGTTGTTCGTTTCTTTTATAAATAATTACGAATTTTTTTATTTTCTCATTTTTTTAAGATGTAACCTTACAGTAAGTTCCTTCTTATTTTGTATTTTGAATACTCTGTGTTTTTGTGAATAAAAAATGAAATAATTTTTAAAGTGCGCAGGTACAGCTAAAAAAAAAAAAAAATTGAACCTAGTATACCTAGCGTATTCCGAATGTAACCGCAAAATTTAATTTAACACAAGTAGGTCTTCGCGTATTTCTTTCATTAACGGTGAATTAAACTGCTTTTTGCTTATCGCCCCCTTTAAAAATCATATTTTTAACCAACAACGATTTCATTACTTATGCAAATTTTTTAATAAGGTTTCTTCGCTGAAAATAATTATTAAAAACGACAAACTCAAAATGAAATTAGGATTTATTAAAATTTTACTAAATAACAAAATCTTAAACATGAAGTAAACAATATAACATCATATTATGAACAAAAGTATAATACACAAAATTCTTCCAGCTTCTTTTCTCGCAGGTATGTATTTTATAATTTGAAAAAAAAAAAAAATCAAAATTTTGTCAATACCAATAACGAAAACCAGTTTCGTAAGCATTCCAACACAGATAACAAACCCTCGAACTTTTTATCCAGCAATATAGTAAGTAAAACTTACATTAGAATAATAGATAATTGAAAAATAAAACAGCCTTTTGCATTAAGTTTAAAAGGAAAAAAAATAAACGTAATAACAACTTTACATACAAACTTAAGTAAGCACCATAATCGTATACGTGATTTCAACACGAATGAAAGTTTCACTTACACTGTTGAGCAATTTAGCGTGTAAGAAAGCTTTTTATACAAAATTCCAGCTCATTGCCAGTACGAGAAAAAATGGCTTAGGTATCAGTCTTTCTCATAACGATTTTCAATTTTTTTTTTTGTACAAAAAGAGTACCGTAATAAAAAGAGGGGTAAGTATAGAAATTTATAAAAATATTCCAAACGAGGATTTTTAACAAAATAAAAAAATATACGCCGAATGTAAACAATACTGTTAGATAAAAAATAAATAAAAACTGTGTTTAATAAAAATAATAGAAAAAAAATAAGTTCGCGTTAAACATAGAAAAAAAAACGAAAAAAAAGAACAACTGCATATACAAATATAAAAATACATACGATAAAAGAAAGAAAAAGAGGGAAAGAAGAATAAAAATAAAAAATTCACATGACTAACGTTATCGTATGGTTGAATTTGATCATCATGTATAAAAATATTACAAAATATCATTACTTTTCTAATGACTAGCAACCGAGTCCTTGGAAATAAGGCTTTCGAAAGTATCCTTAGCACTTTTGAAACCGTACAGTGGTAGTGGTTAATTGAGTAGTCTCAGCTCGAGGCGGAGGAGGCGGTGGTGGTCTTTTCTTTATAGGGGTACCGTTGACCGACGGAGATGTCGGTACCACTGGCACTTTAGCTGGGGTAACTCCGACCGGCGAAGGCTGAGGACCACTCCGGTACACATTTTCGTATAAATTTTGACCACCTCCGTAGTGTTCGGCAACCCAATTACTCACATTGGTTTCCTTATAGTCTGGAGGGTCGCGAAAACCGAGTACCTCGTGAGGTGTAGTGTTGAGATCTTGTTTACATTTCTGGGCGACTTGCCATTTTCGTCGCATTACGCGTTGTAAGTCTTGTAAAAAAGTCGCGCTAGGCGAAGGTAACATTTTAGGTGGAGGTGGTGGTGGAGGTAAGTCTTCGACTTCTTCGTTCAGTGTCAAAGTGCTAGCTAGAAGTTCCGGTGGCGGAGGAGGTAACGAACCGAAACTTGGTGTTCTTTCTAACATGGCTGCGTTCGAAGCTCGAGTATCTAGCGAAGCCAATTGACGAGTTGTCGCCGTTAAAGGAAGCTTTGGTGGTTTTCTTTTGATCGTGCCGCATGGAAAGTCTGATTCGAAAGCCACATCGCAGCCGGACGAACCCGAGTCGGATAGTTCGCATTCGTCGGCCGTCATCAGCGATTGGTAGTTTTCCAATAGTTGACGTCCGTACTGTAAATTGAAAATAAAAACGTAATTAGAAATACAAGTCCAGTTTCAAGAATTATTTAAAAATGAAAAAATACCAGCGAAAGGCAAATTGATCAAAGTGAAAAATTTACGATTACTTAATGCAATTTTGATCCCTTTCCGTCTACCCCCCCCCCCCCCATGAATATTAGGAGATCTGAGATCCAATTATTTTTTCACATTTTTAATTTTGTTTTTTTGGTCCAGATAAGGAAAGATTCATTTATGACAACTTTTTGATTTCGTTTTTTCGGCTGAGTAAAATTTGAAGATGGATCAACTTTTTCATTCAATTGCTCTTCATCCCCCAGCCCCCCCAAAAAAAGATATAAATCAGCAGAACATTCCCAATGAAGTGAGTCAGCACATCATATTTTTTCAGTGATCACAAAAAATTATAATTTCTACAAACTGTAAAATTAAAACTCAAATTTCACAAATAAAATTCAATTTTCAAGATTCAAAAAAAAACATTTAGAATATAATAACTCTCTCCCCCCTCCCCCTCCCTTTCTAGTTCCACATTTGGAAAAATCAGTACAAAAATTTTCCTTATTTTTTAGCAACCATCCTTCCCTCCTCTCCCTCGCAAAAATAACAGAATTATTACGAATGGAAATTTTCTGGTTTTAAATTTTGAAAAGTTGAACAATTTGAAATTTTTTGATGACGAATCGTAACTTTCAAACAATTTTTGTACTACAAAGTAAGGATTTTGGAAATTTCTGACAAAAAAGCGAGACTTTGGGATAAATTTTTAAAAAAAGTGAAACTTAGGAATTTTTGCAAAAAAAATCATTTTTAAAAATTCTTTTGAAACACGAGTATTTTTTACAATTTTTAGCAAAAAACAAAACTTCGGTAATTTTTGTTAAATACCAAAACAAAAACATTTTAAAACAGAAATTTTATAATTTTAGCAAAAATCCGCAATTTTTGGGAATAAAAAAAATACATTTTTCCGCGACTTTTCAACCTGAGATTTTTTACTTTGTATCTAAGTCGTGGCAATTTTGAAAGCAAAAACTTTTCAATTGCAAAAAAGCTAAAATTTTTGGAAATTTTGAAAAAAGTAACTTTTTGAAATTTTTGACAAAAAAAAACAAGAATTCTTGACAATTTTTTAGCAAAAAAAAAAGACTGACAATTTTAGCACGAATTTTTGGTAATTATCGGAGAAAAATTGTACTTTTTTTCGCAATCTTTTAATGGAAGACATTTTTTTAAAGCAAAAAATGAAGGTTTTTGAGTAAGTATGTACTTTTTAGGAAAAAAAATGAATACTTATTGAGTTATTGTCATTTTTTGCAAAAAATTACAATTTTCAACAAAACCCTAAAAAAACATACTATTTGAAAATTTTTATAAAATTTTAGATTTTTAGTTATTTTTGGCAGAAAAGTAGACTGACAATTTTACCGAAAAGTTGGACTTTATGACCGTGACGCTGAAAATGCGCCGTAGCCATTTGGGAAAAGAATGAAAAAGTGTATACTTTCGCGAAATAAGCACTAATTTTTTTCCATAATCGATGCAAAAATAATTTTTTTTTTTTTTTTTGAAAAAAGTAACTTTATTAGAGTACGAGCAAGCAATACAAAATTAATCAAATCAAATCGAAATTTTATGCAATAATATTGTAATCAAACAACCCCTACCCCCCCCCCCCCCACAAAAAATTAATTTGAAAAGAATTGAAAAAAATGCAATTTTTGAATACGTTTTGATATACAAAAATTTTTTGGTCTCGATTATGGTGTTGAAAAAAAATGTTGGCTGATTCATTTTAAAAAAAAATTGAATTGTGTTCAAGAAAATAAAACAAGCTAACTCTAGAAATTTAAAAAATATTTTTCAATCATGATTCCATACCGAAGATTTACTAAATATCCACTTAGGACTTTCTGAAATTTCTCCTTTTCTCTTGCAAAAAATGCACACTTTGAAAATATTTTCAAAAATTTTCCCCTCTTTATTCTAAAAATTCAACATTTTACAAACTGTTCCTCAAAATAAGAGCGATAATATTTTTCAAATCGTAATTATTAATTAGTTTCCTCTAAGCTGAGCCTTTTTACACGTTTCCAAACTCCAAATCTGAATTTTTTCAATTTTAAATAAAAAATTGAAGGGAAAACGATTTTTTAGGGGATTTTTAATGAAAAATGCCGAATTTCGTGATGACTTAAGGAATTTTCCGATCTTATTAAACACCCTGTCAATCTATCCATTTTTCTTACGTAACTTTATTTTTATAAAATAAAGAATGGAAATGGACCAAATTGCAATTTTTACAATGTTAAAAAATATTTAAAACCTTCTAAGGAAGAATTTCAGTTCGAATAATTTTTCGATAAATGCTTCACTTCGCGTAAAAAGATAGAATTGGAAATATTTTGAATTTATCGTAAATTTGATTTTAATTAAATAATTGACCCAAATTTCTCCTTTCCATCTAGTATAATCAATTTGATTAATAAAATTAAAAAATAATCACCTTGATGATTCTAATAGCGGTAACCCATTTATGAAGTGTCAACGCATCTTCGGCGCATAAATATTTGATATATTTTGTGGACTTTGGTTGTTGTAAACACGGGTGCTTGATAGCGAAACAATGCTCAGTTGGCGCTTTAAACTTCTTTTTCCAACCAAATCCGTAATAAACCTAGAAAAACAAAAGAAAACAAATTATCATCTCTGCGATAACCAAACTAATCATTGGACTTCGTCTCGTTCAGAAGGGGGAAAAAATAACCAACCTGATTGACATCGAAAGTAGCCAAACACGCTAAATCTTTAGTCGACTTGAGTGTTTTTTCTTTGTAATAGTATAGTCCAGAGGCTCGTAAAACAGCGTTGTATTTTTTCCATCCTTTTTTCGAATCCAATTTGATATATAATGGACCTTCTACGTTAGGTAATGTGCCACTGCTTAAATATTCCTGCGAATGAAAATACATATGAAAATTTATAATAAACGAAAATAAAAAAAAGCTTCTCGTAATTAGAAATAATGTGAACGTACCTCGACGAGCGCATTTTGAGTGAGTTCATCATCCAGAGTAGGAATAGAATTACAATCGGTATGAAATATCTCGGGTCTTTGGAACAACAACAGACGTTCGGGTCTTTCGACGAAGAAGAGTTTATTTTTCGAATCCCTAGTCCACAGCATTAAATTATCCACCAAAGGTTCGTGTTCTTCGTAAACCCTTTCTGCGAAGGAGAAACTCATTTTAGTGGAAATTTTTAAAACCAGCACGATCCCTAACGGGATAAAAATATACCCTCGACTTACCCATATGCAATTCGGGTAAATATTCGACAATACCCCATCTGGGAGAGACCGGCATATGGTGCTTATCGGCCAACAATCTCATTACGAAACCGCATTTCATATTTTCATCAACTAGCAACGATTTAGCGCTTCCATCTTTACCGAAAACTTTGACGAATAATTTTTTCACTTCGGCCTCTTTCATTTTTTGTAACGCTAATTTGATTTTTTCCGCTTTGCTGTCGTCGCTACTCGATGTCTAAAACAGCAAAAAAAAAAAACCAAAAATCAAACGTGAGTCGTGAATTATTCATGGTGTGTGCAAAAAAAAGAAAAAAAAACATATCGTAAAGTCTTACAAAGACCCAGTCAGTGTTTTCAATTAGGGTGGTAAGTTTTCTAATTATAAACTACATATAAGGGTTTCTTCTTCATTCCTCACTTTCCTATGTACTTCTAGCTCGGGTATTTATAATCGTGCTAGGTTTTTCTCATTCTGTCTCTGTTCGTTGTCTTCTACGTGTACGTAGCCTACATCGAACCATACAACTATCTAGTTCGATCATCGACCCTTTTGTGTCGTAATTCCAACTCGTAGCATCCCCTTGTTTAATCCTATACTATCTTAATCCTCTATTCTACGAAGGTACATACTTCTTTTCAATCATATCGCATAAAATACCCTTCATTCCGATATCCTACGAGTACCCTATAACTATGTCTCGACAATACAAAGTCCAATATCAATACCTGATTACTACTCGTATTAGTCGAAGGAGTCGTACTGCTCGAGGTGGAACTTTCGCTCGAGAATAACGAAACGCTATCCGAAAAAGCTGAGTCATTGTCTGGACTTTCGGTTCTCATAACTGCGTTAACAAACAATAAAACAATCGTATTATTTCATCGCATCCTTTGAAAAAGGGGCACGATTCGTAGATTACGAACTCGAATTCGCTATATTTACCTGCTCCTGTCTGAGGAGATGTACTCGACGTTGTTCTCCTGTAGCAAGAAGAGATATCTGAACCTGTTGGGAAAACACTTGGATTAATTTCACTCAAAACTAACACCATAATATTGTGTACCCAGAGAGGTGAAATTTCAACTCACCAGTACTCGATTGACGAGGAGATGCAATCGCAGCCTCTTTGTATTGCGATTCCAAAGCGCATAATTCTCCCAATATGGCGTCCAAATCGACATCTTGTGTATCTGTAAGAAAACAGAACGGAAAAAATATATTACGTGTGTTTTATCAGTTCACGAATAAATTAAGTAATATTTATGCTAATTTCGGGGTAACCGGAGAGGAGATCAGGGGACTTTTGGCACTTGTTTTTTTTAGTATGGTCATAATTCGTATGCATAGGTAAATGAAGCCAAATACAAACATGAACTCATTATAGTAAATGAGTCATTGATTTAATGCTGTATTTTCGAGTCGTGTGACTCGAGTACACAGGTTTTAGGTGCATAATGCTTATTGAAAGATGTAAAATAATCGAAGTATTAAATCCGGCTTGTTTAGTAACTGACCATGGGCCATAGAATGGACACGAACGTTCATCAATATTTAACAGCTGTGTTGTCGGCAGAAAAGAGCAGGACAAATTTCTCATTTAAATAATTAATTTCAATTTGAGCCGAAATATTTTTTCTCGCAATAAGTAATGAAAGATGCCCAATTACACCATCAACCCGAATAGGACCGAATTTGTCAATATTTTCTATGTCAAGTAATTTTTACTAGATAAAAAATTGAATTTCGCGATTTTTAGAACCACTGAACCCCCTTGCGGATCACCCAAGAGGCCAAAATTCATGTCTAGACCAATACCACCTCGAAATACATCATATATTACAATTATTTCAGAGAAATTAAAAATATTTGAATTTCTTTCACCTGAGATGAGTGCATTTTTCGGGTTTTTCAAATTGAAAAAAACTCGACTTTGATAAAAATTAGTGAAAAAAGATAAAAAATTAAGTAGGAAAGATTTGTTAATTATTTTGATAAAAATTTGATTCTCTTGAAAATTTTACAAAAAACAACAACAAATTTTTGGCCAAAAAAATGCAAGATTCCTTTAAAAATTTGACCAAAAAAGATTATTTCAAAATTTTGGCAAAAAAACAAGACTTTTTGAAAATTTTGATTTTTAATTTGACAACTTTGGAAAAAAATATGTTTATTCTACGGTCAAATTTGGAATTTTTCAAATTTTTCAAAAAAAGGTAATAAGTAACACTCTTTATAATTTTGAAATAAAAACTGATTTCTTTTTGTAATTTTGATTTTTTTAAAAGAATATCTCGCGAAAAAAAAGCAAGACAGTCTGAAAATTTTTTTTCAAAAAAAAGATTTACCCTGCAATTTTGGCAAAAAACCAAAAGTTTCTGGAAATTCTGATTTTTAGAAGAAAATTAACTGAAAATGGTTTAACAATTTCTACAAAAAATTAGGGTTTTTGGCAATTTTTTGCGAAAAAAAGTAAGTTTTTTTTTGGTAATTTGATAAACACTGATTTTTTTGTTATTCCGACACAAAAAGCGAAGTTTTTGAAGCAAAAAACAAAGACTAAATTTCATCTTGAAAAATTTTTTTTTCAATTTTGGTAAAAAACAAGACTTTTTGGTAAACATCAATGAAAATTTGTTTGAAATTTTTGACAAAAAATGGGTCCTCAGTTGACCGATTTTTTTTTTGAAATTTTGACACAAAAACAGGCTTTTGGGACAAAAAAGCAAGGTTTCCTGGAATGCACTGATCTTTTTCACTATTTGGTCTCAAAAAATTTTTTGGCATAAAAAAGCAAAACTTTCTGGAAATTTTGACCAAAAAATCGTGTTTTCTATAATTTTGAGAAAAAACAAGACCTTCTGGCAATTTTGATTGAAAAAAGAAACAGTCATTTTTCGCGATTATTTTGATTTCACAAAAAATTGTTTTATAATTTTTACAACAAAAATGACAATTTTTGCACAAAAAATAAAGAGTTTTTTGTTAATTTTGCTGAACACTGTTTTTTTTTTGCAATTTCGACACAGAAAACAAATATTCTGAAAATCAAAATCAAGGCTAAAATAATATTGTCTGAAAAAAAGTTTTTTTTTATTCAATATTTGTGGCAATTTCAATTTTAAAAAAAAAAATTCCGTTTTTGGAAAACTTTTTTTGAAATTTTATATATATATTTTTGTAAGTAATTTTATTTTTAGGGACACTCAATTATTTTCTTCAATTTTACCACTTATAGGTAATTTTATATCATTGTAATACGTTTTTTGAGTGTTTTTGCACCATTTTGATGTATTTTAACCCTTTTTTTCCAAGTAATTGGACAATTTTCATTGAAATCTTAGCAGTTTTCGATTATTTTTTTTTCAGCGATTGTAATGCTTTTCTTAAGTGTTTTCAGATAATTTCAATACTTTTTAAACGCACGTATTTTTCGTGCATTTTGCGAGAGTCCATTTTACCAAGAAAGCCCATTATTCACTGGGCCCATCTGGCTACTGCCCTTTTTACCGTCTGTTAAGTCATCCTCTGTCCACCTCAATGAAACTTTCATAATCCAATCAAACCATTTTTTCTCCAATACTTCCAAACCTCTTCCTACACAAACCTTATCCCAACGTACGTTCCACATCCACAATACACAATCATTTACACAACATCGCAACAATACCCTGTAAAAAAAGGACCCCTTCGGAAATGCGCACTACATACTCGTATTTTAAAACCATCTGTGAAGTTTTTTTCACTCGAGTATTTCAAAAAAAAAAAAAACTCGTCAATACCGCCATCTTTACAGCTTCTGTACGGTCCATTACGCGTACGATGGTGTTCGCAGAGCCCATAGCCTGAGGCAGCATGTTGCTGTCAATTTGTGTGAATGTTACTACATAGATTAGGCGTCTTTGTATATTTCATAGAGTTATTTAAGGAATGTATACTCTGTGTAGTTTCGCTGTCTTGCCTCCGCTCTCACTCTCTGTATAGTACACAAGAGATCTCAGATCTTTGTTGACGAGTACGTATATACGAGTCGTGTATCAAACGTGTATTGAACTGGCCCTGTTAATGGCATGTAGGCGTTGAATTAAGTCGCGCTCGTTTTAACATGTCAAGATCGAGAGTTTAATTTGGGTAACGCGCTGGAGACGAGGAGTACTATGTACATACAACAGAGCTGGTAATTAGGGAAATGCAACTCTAATGTACGCTAACGCGTAAGTGTAATAGACGCGACCAGATCCACATATTGATATCAATGAGGAGGAGATGTCCTTCCGGTTTCCACACTATATTATGTATTATGATAATAGGCTGACTGGGTAAGTATTAGTAGTCTGTACGCCTTCGCAATTGCGAAATTTTTCCGAGGGTCGTACAAATGCGATGAAAATTGCGGTATTGTGGTTAGAGATGAAGAAATTACACTAGCTGGAGGCGTACGTGGTACGAGAAAAGTACTCGTGTACACAGGATGTTCCAAAAATAATCGCGTATGTGTAGGTTGTTTTGTTTATACTATACGAGTATGGTGCAAGGAATGCTCTGATTTGAGATTTCTGCGAAAGTGAATCATTATAAGGCGTTCGTTTGTTGTGTAAAACTCGTCAGAAATTAAAGAAAACATTGGGTACAAATTTAGAACGAGTACATTAGCTTTTTTTTGAAGAAGAAGAAGAAGACGAGGCCATGAATTTCAAACAGTGTTTATGGCATTGATAAGAGTGGTGAAGACGCGGAGAGGTGGAGGTTAAGCGAGAGACATTTGAAAAGAAGGTTGAAAATTGAAACTATTTTCTCTTTTATTAATGATTTTAAAACGCATTATTTTTTTCACTCTTGAGGGCAACTCTCAGCTCAGATTGAAATCTCAACAAAATGTCAAAAAAACGATACAATCATACTCCAAATTTTTTAACATGTTTGCAAAATATCAAAATAATTTATCAATTTTTTGAAATCTTTTTTTATCGTAATTTTAAAAATGCCACATTTTTAACGAATATTAAAAAATGCTCAATGCTTACTCATTTTATATTATTTTAATCCACTTTTGAAAATCTTTTTCAATTCTTTTCAATTTTTGCTCTTTTATTTTATTATTCATTTTTTTCCAAATTTAGCAGATTATCAATTTTTTGTTTTTTTTGGGGGGGGGGGGGGGTGTTTTTAATTACTAGATTATTACGCCCCTCGTAAGGAGGTTTACATGGAATTCGCTAAGTTATGTTTTTTGATTAAGGTGATGAATTTTTCTATTTCGGAGGGGTTGTCAGGTGTTTTTTAGCGTTTCTAAAAAAATGAATTCTTAATGTTTACAATTTTTTATTTTCAATAATTTTTTTTACATGCATTTTTTCAAATTTTCCGTTTTTATTTATTTAATAAAATTTTTTAGTCCTTTTCTTATTAATAGTACCAACGAAAAAAGGTATTGAATATCTTCAACTGTTAGTCTGACGAATGACGATTCATCATTAATTTTTTAACATTTTGTGAGATATATTAAGATTTTTTTTGTTTTTTTCTCTGAACTTGTTTCAAAAATATTTTTTTCAATGTTTTTACAAATTTTTCAAAAAATATCATTGATCCTTTTCAAATTATTATTTTCATATACTTAAAAAAAACACTGCGACTTTTTGTTTTCGAATTTGATTTTTTTTAAATCTTTTAAGATATTTGTTGTGATTTTTTCATGTTTTTGGGCTTTCTACTGTTTTTTGTGTGTGTTTTTTGGTAGATATTCATAGGGGGAGGGGGAGGTGAAATACTTGATATCCAGATTTTCAACTTTAGGTTTCTTGAATTTGAAAATTATTCTAAGAATGAAAACAATGAACTCTTCTTCACATAATGAGAATTTCAAGATTTCCTTAAGCTGTTTTTAGTTAGATAAATAACACAAAAATTGAACGAAAAAAACGAAAAAAGAGGTAAAAAAAGCCTAACATTATATTTATCGAAGAAGGGGGGGGGGTGAAATACTTGATTGCAGGTAACTTAGTTTTCAAATTTTGAAAATTGACTATTTTAGAAACAGGAAATTTGAAAAATATTTAAAAAAATTATTGTTTGATTTTGAAAATAATTTTTCTTGTTTATTTTATCAATGCATTGACCCCGAATAAATCGATCCAGGCATTCCCCGGATCCAAAGAAATCTGAGCAGATCCAACCAGATCAGTTTTAATCGGATTAGATCGATTCAGACTTGATGAGATCCAATAATTTTTCTCCGGTTGGGTAAAATATTTCATCAAAATATACCAAAATTTATTCAGTTGGATCAACAATTTAACGTAAGTAATTCTAAGAGTGAATAAATTTTCCCAATTTCACGAAAAAATAAAAATGAAAAATGTACATACCTTCTAAATTAGCCATTGAAAATCTGTAAGTATCCGTACGAGGTAAATTCAATCCAGAAGCTTCTATTCTGTTTTTATCGAAGCTTTCTAAATCCTGCAACAAAGAACAAAAAATGCAAAAAATGTATTAGATTTTTCATCACATTATAAATTTAATATTGCACATAAAAATTTTTCATTCAAACAGTCGAGTCGACATTTATTTATCGACGATAGTAAGTTTATCAGTCTAATAAGCAATACACATTGTATAACTTTCGACATTCGCAAAATCAACACACCCAAAAAAATAGGTCGCCAATTTGTACACAAATTTGAGACTCTACACACACACGCATCACATCTAATAAACATTTTTGCGAATTTACGAGCACATATCGTGATTCATTCATGCTCTAAATCTGAAAAAAAAAGATCATGGCAAAGTAAACTCCTACTCGTCGACTCTTTAGTCTCTATGCACCAGTTAATTGATACAGAATGGTAATAAAACCTACAGGGAATGTGTAATAAATTAGCACGTACGTAATAATTGATTTCCTCGTCGTCGATAATTTCATAAGTACGGATACGAAACCATAAAGATAGGTAAACGATCGTGTAGAATTATCTAGGTCAGTTTATTGAAAAAAAAAGAACACCAACACATGTACATGTAGTATACAATTTGATATAACTAATTCAACTTGACGTTAACTCTGCGAAAAGGTGGTTTTTCAAATTGCTCGTAATGCCGATCAAAATGCGTACTGGTAACCGGTTCATTGATGGCGTATGCTTTTCTCAACTCGAAAGCTCTGTTTAATTTTGTATCAATAGCTTGAGGATTACCTACAGCCAAGGGTTTGCCTCTGAAAGGGGTTGAAATGCCGAAATTCTTGTACTTATCCTTAATATAAACTCTACGTAAGTAACTGGTATTCGTTCCGATCCACATAAGCACAGGAGGTTCGTTCAAATAAGTCGGATTCGTCGATCTCCTCGGTATCTTCTTGAATCTACGACATCTTTGGTACGCTTGAGCCAATTTCACGTATTTCTCGATTCTAATGATTTTCTCGTAGTCATCAGCAGAGTTCGGTTTCAGTTTACGAGTCGTGCTTTCGGAAGGATCGGATAAGGCGGACATATCCGAAGGTTCGGTTATGGCGTTATCTTCTGGGTCGAGATCTGCTTCTGGTTCGGATGCAGGACCCGATCCTCTTTCGATTGTGATCTCCGATGCTCCGCCAGCACCTTCTGACTGGTCCATGTCGATCGTGGTGTGGTCATTTGATACGTTCAGGTTGCTTAATTGATTGGTTATCTGCGTGATTTCGGCTTGAGGTGACGTGCACATTGGTTCTGGAGGAGTTTTTGATTTCCACTCGAATCGGATACTGTGTGATTGCGATTTAGAGGCTTGGGCCGGGTCAGAGGAGACTGGGGGTTTCATGAAGTTTAATACTTTTCTCATTTTAGCTTTCCTTTTCGAAGAAGAAACGATGGTTTCGTAATCGAATGTAATTGAAGACTCGATGAATTAAGTCATCGTTAGGGGTACAAGTGATAAAAAAAATTTCATAGCAATGGTGGAAAAATGGCATTTCAGGCGATTAGCAGAAGAGGAAATGGAAAATTCATCTCTCAAAATCAAAAATACAGCTTTTATGATTGATGCTTTGCTCTCCACTTTTCCAACTTGAAAAAAAAATCATCAATTAATGGGGCAAAAAGGCCAAAAAATTTAGACGAAATTTTCGAAAATGTGATCTTTTTGTTCGTGAATTAAGTAATCATCCAAAGATGAGATAATTCGTTTGCATGAAAAAATTTTACCAACCCAAAAGCACAATCAATTCTGCCTTTCCGTAAGCCTTTTATTAACGGAAACACGTTCTTGTCAAGTAATAATTATACACCTATTCGTCGACCAACAGAAAGAAAAATACGACTCGTACGCTATTACATATGTATATTGTATAGTCGACTAAGTACATCAAAGTCCTCTCATCCGTATTATATATTTTTGAAGTACCCTCTGGCGGAAAACGTGTGCCGAAAAATGCGCCATAACCTTTGAGAATTTTCTCATTACACGAGCATTCATTTGGCGTGAATTTTTTAAAGCTAGCGCATTTTCAATTCCATTAAGCAAGACGAGAGAATACTACGACGAATACGAGCAAGTGTAATTTCAACAGCTTCCAAGTACGCGTATTCCATTTGCACGACGACAACGGACGGACGGACGGCGGATCCGGTGCGGCGTTTCATTATCTTGGTCGCTTTTCAGTTTTCACGCCTCACATCGAGTCTGTCGAGTCGACTCGAGCAGTAAAAACAATAGAGAGACGAAAGTTTATCGTCGTCAAATTGTATAAAACGATATTAAGTACAGAAACTTTAGAAAACTTGGTCGCCTTTGGCGTGAAGTGATTGAACGAGTTTTTTTTTTCATCCTGCTGTATTATTCTTCCTCCATTAGAGCCATAGAAACGAATATTTTGCGGATAAAATGACATCCTCGAAATTAAGTAACCTAGATTTTGGCCAAAGTGAACGAAAAAATACTCGAATATCGAATCTGCGTCGAAAAATTATGTAATTTGATCCGTATCTCGGCAGTAGAATTATTTCTGGACTTGGAGAAGGCGAAGGAGGGGTACAAAAATAACGAGAGATGTTGCGGATTAGCTTTGGGAATTGATATTTTAGCGGTATTTGCCCTTTTGTCGTTGTTATTTTGGCAGCCATCGCGTATCATAGGTGGATTTTTTCAGACACGGTGCAGGTATCCAACACTGTATTGTCTCCTCCACACATCTTGTCGCGTCTTCGACTCCTCATCCCGTTTGATTTATTATCCTTGTTTAGTCGAGCAGAGTATAATGGCTCGTAGGACCAAAGGTGTCTGGATACGACTACGAGAGGTATTTCTACGCGTTTTATCTTCTTTTTAACACCAAACCGTACGATTGATCAAAGGAGAAAGCTATTCTTTTACACGTTTGGCAACGCTGCCAAAAAATAAGAAAAAGATGCAGCTTATTCGTAGGCTATGTACAGGTCGAGAATCCCTTACGCGTTCTCCGTTTTGGTTTGGCGTCATTATCCCAAAGCAGACTGTTTAACGGGCTCATATTATTATTATACTCGAATGACTAATGATCGAATTCACATTTGCGTACGATTCGCAGCGTCCCGTCCGTTCCGTTACTTACGTCGCCAGCCATCGAGCACGTTGTTGAGCTAATTTTGACCAGTCACAGCGCCAGAGTGCCAGACCCGATGATTCGCGGAAATCGCTATTGTGACGTAGATTTGAACGCGAATGAAATAACTTATACATTAGAAATTTCTAAATGGTAACTGATACGCGTGATTGGAAAGATGACCAGCTATCGATGAGATGGAGGCCATAGATGAGGTGATTTGAGCCATATTTGATGAGTATTTTTCAAAATTTGGTACGGAGTTGTTGAAATAAATAATGGGAAGGAGCAGATGGGGGAGAGGGGGTATAGACTCCTGAACCGTTAAAAAGAGACTTCTGTAGTTGAAATTTCAAGATGAAAAAGTTCACAGCCACTTTACAGGGCAGCCATTGAACGAAAATCAAAAAAATTCAAGTTGAGCTCTCTAAGTTTGCTCAAAATACCTCAAAAACAAAGCTCCCTTTAAAAAAGATTATCAAAATTTTGATTTTCTTTCAATTTTTTCGTAAGACCTTCAATTTTTTCCAAAGTTCATTTTTCATCACGAATAATTTTTATTTCTCCCAAAAATACGTTTTCAGGTGATTCGACTTTCGTTCAAAATATCTCAAAAAGAGAGCTCTCCGAGAAAAAAAATAATTACACTGAAATTATGGAAAAATTTATGCTCTAAAATTTTGATTTAATTCATTTTTAACGGAGGTAAAACGCCCAGTTTTTCCAAAAAAAAAAACAATTTTTCAAGAAGAAAAAATTTTAATAATTTTTTGAAGACCTGATAGCTTAAACAAATCACTTTTTTAAACTCAGTCATAAATGTCGAAAATTTAGATGCAATTTTGCAATTTTTTTGACAATTATACTGATTTTGTAAAAATATGTAATTATTGTTTTCTTCAAAAATGTGACCAAAATAATGTTTTCTATTACAAAATATTACCAAAATTACCTCGTTACCCCCCCCCCCTCCAATTATAATGAGAATCATTCGAACATATTTTCCTTCATATTAAATTATTCGTGAGTTGTCACGAAAAAAATCAGAATTTTTTTGAGTCATCCTGTATAACTTTTCGGTGAAATTTTCTTAAATGAGGCACTTGAAAAAGTTGAATTGAAAATTCAATTTCATATTTTGTCTTAATGAGATTTGATTGCTGCAAAAACTACTGCAACATTTTCCACGAAAGCACATCTAAATCCTGAGGAAATGAGGAGGGAGGGGAAGGGTTCTATGATCCAAAACCAAATTTGCTTCCAGTCAGTGATTCTCTCCTAATTTTGAAAAAAAAAACAAATTCAAGAAAAATTCACTTTTTTCACACAAAAAAATTTAAGACCAAAAATAAGAATAATATTTATGTACTTCGGCTTTCGCCACCCCAAAATTGTCCAAAATAAAATACCAAAAAAAAACACACAATTTACAATTTTTTAGACAAGTTTGAGAAGTGACTCGAATTTGAATGAAATATCTGCAAGAGCAGTAAAAGAATTTGAGACAATATTTGTGTCAGTACGAGAATGATTATGAGTTTGAAATAAAATTATTTTTTTTTTTGGCGTTTATAATTACAAGATTATTACACCCGTAAGGGGGGGGGGTTAGATTTGGTTTGTGAGGTTGATGTTTTTTATTAGGGAGGTGCATTTTTGTATTTCTGAATTATGGTTCTCAAAAACTCAAATTTTTGAAATTTCAAATCATACTACATCTCACTTTTGAGCCCATTTTAATTTCTGGGAATCGAAATTCTTTGTAGAATGATCGTAAAAATCAGAAAAGATTCAATTTTTATGCAGGAATTACCAGTGTGTTTCGAACTGATTGCCCTCCCCCCTCCGCTTCTAATCCTATCTCACCCCATCCTTCATGTTGAAACTTATGCTGCAAATTTGAAAAAAAAAAAAAAGGGTGACAAAATCATACTTAGAAAACTCCAATTCAATCATCAATATCAATCAACTTCAAAATTTTGAAACTTTTAGAATACTGAATGTTGATTAAACCCCTCCTTCCCCTCTCTTCTAATTTTATTAAATCTCATTTTGGAATTTGAAGCTAAATTATTTCAAAATTCAAACTCTTTGACAAACTCGAATTTCAAAAAATGAGATACTCCATCTTTTTTGTGATTACTTATTGCAAATTGTCGAGTTTCATTCGTTGATCAGAAAAAAAAACTAAAAATTTCTCAAAATAGAATTTTTTTGATTTTTGATAATTTTTGACTTTTGGCTTACTCGACTTTTTGTGAACTTTTTAATACAAAAATGGAAATCATTTCTTCAATTTCTCTTCGAAATCCTCGACCAGAAAACATCCCTTGTAAAAAATAAAAATCACCATTTTGGTCATTCGATGTTTCAAGTACCATCGTATTTCGAGGGCCTTTTTCAACACCAACGAAAATCATGCGAATTTTTCAGGACCCAATTCTGCTAAAAAATGACATAGAATATCGAAACATGCAATTTGGAAGCTGCAACTCATCATAAGTCATAACATAGCAATTGGGCAGCTGAAACTGTGGGAATTTTTCATGTGGTAATTTTCCAGGTACCATCCCGTTATAAGGCTCTTTTTTTCGACACACGTGAGCTTTATGAGGCTCAATTTTTCAAAAAAGTCGCATAAAAATTTAAAAAAATGCAATTTGGAAGCTGCAACTCATTAGAATGTAAATAATTAAAACACCACGCGAGACCTCCAAACCGGTGAATATGGAAAGGGGACAGTAATTAAAAGATCTAAAAAAAAAAGGGCGGAACCATCATATCGCACCATCTTGCCAATAAACCTCCACGTGGATCAGCCAGAGCAGAACCTTAAAAAACGTGATGATATCGAGATCAGCCCTATAGTACCCTTGACTCTGATACCGGTATCCCATAAACCGCAAGGCAAGGCAACTCGACTATGGTACGCAAAAACCTCATTAAATTAATTGAAAATTTGTCACGCTAAAAAAAAAGTAGTAGAAAAAGAAGAAGAAAGGTTTTACAAAGTTCAAGGTGAGTATAGTATCGTACTATGTACCACGTTATTACTTAATTTCATCGCACACTACGTTATGGTGGCGGAGACCGGACGTGGACAGGACACGCGAGGGGCTAAATGGAGGACGGAGGCGAATAATAGATATATGTAAATTAATCTAACGACTATATACGCGGGATCAGGCAACTAGCAAGCCAGGCACAGGCTTCCTAAACAATAGAAAATGCTAGAACGTCAATAACCACCAGTTTTAATTACTTACCGAGTCATTAATAAAACAGAGCTCCATTATGTTTAAAATACACCACCGAGTAGTATCCGATCATCTCGAACTAGACTATCTAAAATGTACACAAAACACAGTCGGACGATTCCGATTCGCGCTAAAATTCACAACCAACTACACAACACGTCTCTGGTACCAAACCGAGCAACTAAATAAGAAAACAATGTACTCGGATGGCGAGAGCAAACACTCGATTCGAACAGTACATCTAAACCGTACACGAGTTTCTTTCAAGACAATCGTCAGCAATCAAGTCACCCGTCTTGAAGAATAGAAAGAAGACAAACCATCACATCAACCCCCTACAATGCGATGCCCGAATCGAAACTAACAAATGTACAATAAAAACTAGCACCGGCCAACACGTGACAACGTTTCAAGAGACACTGGAAACCAAGACGATGACGACGGACACACCATTGAAAAAGAAACTTCTCAAATGATTTTTTTCCCTCCTCGAAATCCAGTTATGTACTCCAAAATCTTGAGAAATGGATGAGAGAGACGAAGATGGACGCAGGTTTCGAATATTTCTCCGTAAGAAAAACCCAACAGTGCTTACGTGTATTTTGAAAGGTGAACGCCCTAGTTGGATAATTTATTCTTAAAATGTGTATAAATTTTCCGCATTGAACAAGGTAAGCAAGGAAAATCGTTTAAATCATTTTCGAGAAGGTACGTCTCGCAGAAACGAGATGGAGGTTTTACGTATAAAACGAACACCGAACGAGGGTTGGACTCGCGAATCTCGAGAATTCGAGATGATTGAGCTGTCAAGATTTGTAAAATGAATTAAATGAGTTCGCCGTTTGAATTTGCAATAAGTAAGCATTTCCTTCCGGTATACGAATATATAGGTAAGTAGATATAATATTTTTCCATTTCTTGGTCAAAATATTTATACAAGCTTGAAGCAGGTAAATGGTTTTTTATTTTCATTTTAAATTGATTTATGAATTACAGGCCCTATTTTCATTATTTCATTTGAATACGAAGTAGCTCCACGGCCGAAGGAGGAAATATTCGAGAGGAAAACGAGCTCGCTTCAAAGTCTATAAAGAATTAGGCTATATTTTCATTTTCGAAATTAGTTCGAAGGTACGACTTTTCCTTATGAATAAAAGTATGATTCAGAGATTAATATTTATCTAAGTAATATTCAGTGGGAAATTTTCTATATAAAAACGTCCGATTAAAATTCATTTTAGCTTGATTATTGCGATGATGCGAGGTCGTAAAAAAAACAATATTATAAAATGAACTAATTAACGAACTAATTTTCGATACTCCACTATTCGGGAATGATCTGATTTCTTTGCTTCGTCATAGGTATAGTCATAATTTCATCAACACTAATCATCTTCTTTAGGTTATCGTGCTTCATGTTTTTAGAATGCTCACAGTCAGAACACAATGAACAAACACATCATCGGTAAGAAAGGTTGTAACTTTAACCTCTCCCCTCTTCCTTTCCTTCCAAATAAAAAACCCAACATTTTGACTGAACTTTGGTATTGATTATATAAAATAACAGCTTGGTTAATAATCTAGAGATCTAATCCAAAAAATAAACACATATTCGGACTCAGCGACCTTAAATTGTGTGAAACGACATGTCACGTTATATTTTTATCACTTTTAGAATTTTTTCCAGAATGGAGGGGAGGGGGTGTGAGCTGGAGCTGCATTGAGGAATCGTAGGCAAAAATTAAGTAAAAATTTGAACTGAGCGTCCTTGAAAACCTAACAAACCATATATCACAAGCAATTTTCAATTTTTCGGTATTCTGGTCATGTTGAAAGGCAGGGAACTGAGGGGAGGGGGGTTAGAGAGACCGGATCGAAAAAGTAAGCCAATATTTGACCTCAGCACCTTCAAATTAGTAACAATCGATATGTCACATCATTTTTGAATTTTTTTCGAATGTTGACCATTGGGGGGGGGGGGAGGTGCGCCCTCCAGAGGTGTTGAGATCTCATTTAAAGAATTAATTTTTTGCAAAGAAGATGAAAATGTGTCTTAATATGAATTTTTCAAAGGATAACATTCAACTATTGCATCTGCCAAAAAAGCTGAACTTTCACCCTAAAGTTCAAATTTGAGCTTTTCAAACTTTAATGACGTCTTCGAAGTTTTACAAGAAATTGCTACCTACTGTGTAAAATGAAAATTACGATGATCACCCCCCCCCCTTTCTCTCTCACTCCAGCACCCTGGAGGATTAGGGCGGAAATCATTAAAGAGGACTCCATTTAGCAACATAAGAGGATCGAATAATAAAGCTTTTACAAAACATAGAAATTGCGCATGCTAGAAAAAATACAACTTGGGTGGTCTTTCGCCTTTGAGTCGAAAACACGACTTGAGTGACCTTTAGAAAAGAGATTTTGAGACATAATTTTCATCAAAATAATATGACTATTTACGAGACATAGAAATTAAGCAAGCTGAAAACATGACTTGGGTAACCTTTAAACGAGACTTTGTGACAAGATTTTGACCCAAATATGACTTTTTTATACGTGACATAGAAATTAAGCAATCTGAAAAAACGACTTGAGTGACTTTTAAAGGAGATTCCTTGACAAAAAAATCGATCAAAATGTCACTTTCAGAAAACACGACTTGAGTGACCTTCAAACAGTTTAAATGAGATTTTGTGACAGAATTTTGACCCGAATATGACTTCTTACATGACATAGAAATTAAGCAAGCCGAAAATACGACTAGAGTGACTTTTAAAGGAGACTTCGTGATAAAATTTTGATCCAAACATGACTTCACACATGACATATGAAATTAGAAAGCTGGAAAAACGACTCAAGTGGCCTCTAATGGGATTCCTCGGCAACATTTTCATCAAAATATGACTTTTTATGACGTTATAGAGTGAACGAAACTTCATGACAAAATTTCGATCAAAATCTCTCCGTAAAAGGATTTTGATCAAAATGAAGCAAGCTGAAAAAACGACTTTGAGTGATTTTAAAACACGACTTGGCTGGTGACCTTTCAGGTCAAGGTGATTTCCTGACAAAATTTCAATCAAAATGCACTTTTTTACACAACAATATTGATGTAGAGACATTTTGACCAAAATATGACCTTCAAGACTTTTTGCCAATATTTTGACAGAAATATGATCTTCGGTAACCCTATTGCACATGTTTCTACGACAATAATATGTAATTGATAGAATGTTGGCACTTTTCTAAGTACATTTTTGAGACTTTAGGATCATTCAAACTGCAACAACTGGGTAATTTTCGATGAGAATTTTTTTAAAGGAAAATTTAAAAATATATACGTAAATACATTCTGACAGTCATTTTCCTCATTCTCCGTTCTCCGTTCTTTTAATATGAAAAAATTGCAATATTTTTTTTTTCAACTTCGCACCTAACAACTTTAATGAGAAATTCAACAAAATTACGAAGGTAACCGCGGAGATTTCTTCACCACAAAAAAAAAACATACAGTTCATTCCATGCAAAAAATCACCCATTAAATCCTTCACTCGACCACTCCATGTCCATACACACATATACCCTCCAGCCATTAACAAAAAAACCACAACAACAAAAAACTTTGGACATACCGGCGGCACATAAATAAGCGGTCCGATGCTGTCATCTTCAGCATTACCGTCGCATCTGAAACTCTTCCTATTGGTTTGTTTATCGCTAACGCTGACATAATCTCCAGGTCCAATTTTACGATACACGGTCGCTTCGGATATCGAAGACGTCGAACTCGCAGCCGATAAAATTTCCCTACTCTGGGCTCGTTTCAGCGAAAAACTATCCACATAAAGATCGGACGTAGAACTGGAATGTATCTGGTGTATTGGCGGCATCGGCAACAACTTTGGCATTTCCGGACCGCCAGATGCGGCTGTGAAAGGCTGCAGAGGTCTTCTGGGCATTGGGAATCCTCTATTGACTCCTCTGCTGGCCGAGAAGCTGGCCGCTCTTCGGATAGCCACATTGTAAGACGGAGGCGGCGGTCTATCTTGCATTTGATGTTGTTGTTGCGGATGAAGAGGCGGTAGTGGTAACGGTCTGCGATGATAATGGGCGCAAGGTTCGACGAAACTTGTTGATCTTTTGATGGCTGGAGGATACGAAGGGGTTCGATTACTACCGGGGTATGCTCGAGAAGACCTTACAGACGAGGATGAAGGTTGATAGTTGCGAAAATTTTCAGCGCACGAGTGTCTTCGTTGGATTATTCGGACTTGGTGCGGTTCGTTTTTGAAAGTGACCACTTTGGCGGGTTTTCTCGTCTCGTAGATGTTCTGCACTCGGCCGGTACGTTCGATTAGAGATGATCTAGCGATGTTAGGTTTGTTCTTGGGTAAAAATCCGTACATGTCTTCGCCTTCGCTTTCGTTACCGCCATCGGTCATCATGGCGTTTTTGGATTTATTGCCGCAGATCGGTTTACCGTGGCACAACATTTTTCACTTTCTTGTAGGTACGACACACACACGACAGCGAAAATATTTATATCTCGGGTACTTTGAAAGTTTTATAAACAGATAATACGACACATAGTACACATAAAGTATTGGTATATTCGATCACGACATCGACAATATATACGATATACGATCATCACACGATAACGCAATGTTCCATCTTGCACATCTCGAGAGAGAACAACTCCTCAACGATCGCGAGTAGGTACAGATGCAAACTGAAACATGTTGCTTTCGAATCATCCTTCGTTGATAATATTTGACCGAAAAATCTCTGATCACCGCCAAAAAAAAAAGGTGGAAGGGAGATTAAAAACACATTCCCGTCTACAGGATATACTTTATAATCGAACCTGAACCAGGCAGAAGCAGGGTAGAGGTACAGCTCAAGGAGCATCTGTGGCAGATGTCCGAAAAAAAGCAGCGCCAGGTGTAACGTGGTGTGCACCGAACACCGAACTTCCAAAACATAGACACACGTGCCTGAACACCGGTTCTTTTTCGTGTATTATGTTGCCATCTCTGTCTAACTCTCGTTTGATCGAATCACGTCGTCTTTTTTCATCTACAGCAGCTATCTTTTTTCATATCGTAAACCACCGCCTATAGCATACATAAAGCCTACCTAAATGTACTTTGGGTCGTATGTACTCTGGAAGGCGACCAGAATGGCAGCATCCCGATCACCACGACCACCATCTGTTGCTTCTACGGTACAATCTTTCTCTCTATCTGTGTATTGAGAGGTGGCTGCGGCGCGATGCCTCTGCCTCTGTACCTATACCTCTTCTTCTTCGTTCACCGGTGACAGCTACCTAGTCATTATACCCTCGCTTACAAAATACATCATCCGAAAGATTTAAGACCCTATTATATTTTTCCTTAAGCCAACCCACGCGCACAGTCTCGCTAAACCTAGCTAGGCCCTATGCCATACAATCCTCCAACTCCAAAGCCAGTCGATTGCTTTCTTTTGTGCTTTTTCAAACCTAAAGCCAAAGAATATTATGTAGTATAAGATACACGAAATCGATTTTAGTATACTACATCAACCATGTAGATATATTCCTTCTGGTCTATTTCGGATGCAACACTCTTCAAAGTGTCAAATCAATCACCACACACACACACACACACTCCACTTTTCCATTAGAAAGCATCATCGTTAACACTTCGAAGGCCTATAAAATAAAGTGTCCCGAAACCTGGAACATCTACGTACACAGAAAATGACCATCCAACTCACATAAGCCAATAACCTGTCTTTGCAGACGACATTTACATATCTACTCGAGACTCGAGTACCTTAGACCTTAATCTCTTCAATGTAGGTAATGTTTGTACCGGTACTATTTTTAATTTGCTAATTAAAACTCCATCGAGCCACCTGATCATCGAGCCGGTTTTTTCGCCACGAATTAGTAAATTTCCCTACGAGCCTACGTTATTGCAGTAGCAACAGCAACAGCCACAGCCAAGTAAGTCGGCATTTCTCCGCATACACTAATCGATATAATTTACCTTCAGAAGGTCGATCGTCGTTGGAGCAACGGTATAAGATGATAGTGATTACTCGTATTTATGACGCGCGAATACACTTCGCGATGCACATACCTCTTCCCTGTCCCTTCCTTCGTGTTTCCAATGTATAAAAATACAGATCCATAAAACCCGGCTAATGTAACCTAGGTAGGGTTTTCCTTTTCTTATCTATTAAACCGTGTACTATTTTTACCTGTCAAGTCATCCGCTATGTATATGTATACGTATAGCTTTGGCTTGGCTTATCCGATCCAAGAATCGACCATACCAGTTGATGCAGTTGATTTTATGACTCATTAGAACAACATACAGAGTTATAGGTGCTTGGTACTTCTATGTATTTATACACTTATACGTTAAAATTCATAGAAAGACGTATAGACGACTTCCCTGCTCCCTTCCTCAGTGTGTTTTATTACATTGTTAACACGTGCGACGAGTAAATTGGTCAAATACTGACTTTGTTGCGAATTTCTTCTCATCAAATGAACGTACGTGAGGTACCTATTTTAAATTATCCAAGTTTTTAATCACTATTTCATTTTGGTTTCATTTTAGAAATGACTTCTCTTATCATTTTCAAGGTTTCTAACACAATTTTTTCAAATTTTCTGAACCTTTTCTGAAAATGTAAGTATAATTGAAAAGGAAAGGGGAATGCAGAACAAGAATGCACATATGACTACATTTTTTTTCCAATGAGAAAAAGAAATAAAAGAATTCTTCTAACATCATTTTTTTTCAAGAAATGCAATAAAATTTGTTAAAAATTACCTACTGCAGTAGACAGAAACACATAGAACTTTAACTTTGAAAATTCTCCGATTTTCTTGAGGTAATGTACGTATTAAAAAAAAACTACAAACACTATCAATAATTTTTACGATGTTAAGCAAGAAAAAATATGTAATGATAAGGGTATAGGTAAACAATTTGGTACTTTCATTCCACTTCCTATTCCCCCATAAATTTTATACAGTTTCCTGCACATTTCATTACCGAGAAAAATACCCAGGAAATGGATATCGCGATGTTTTACAACTTGATAACACTAATTACGATAACACTGAAAATAAAATTGAAGATTAATAAATTTCATCTGTCTTTAATGAGATTTCTTTCAATTGGACAGTTCATTGATGAATGAAAAAAAAAGATGAATGCACCAGGGAGGGTGAGGAGAGGGGGCAAAACTTTTCATCACATTTGGTAATAAGATCATAGAAAATTACTGACGAAATATACCTACAGTTTCATGGGAGGAAATGAGCAAAAATTGCATAAAACAACATCTGTTAAAATAATACACATAAACAATAAAAAAAAAATGATCAAAGATCTCAGAATTTATGAGGAAAATGGAAAATTTTATGAAAATTGCATAGAAGATAAGGCCTACTAAACACATGATGTCAGAAAAACAAAATTTCGTATTTTTTTCATACATCCTTATTTTGAATGGTATCAACAATTCAATTCACCCCCCCCCCCAGTAAGAAAAAATTTTTCAACAAAAAAAAACCGGCCACAAAATTTTCTTTTTTTTTAATGTATTTTTTCACGCTGTTTTTCGATTTTTCTTTCACTTTTGAAAATTAAATTCAAGAAAGAGAACATTTTGTTGCTTCGAAAGCGTTTGAAAATTTACAATTTTTTCAATTTATTCTAATTTCAATCTTCCTTCAAAAATATTCTTCAAAATATTTTTTAAAAAAGGTTATTTCTTTCAAAATTTCACACAAATTTCATAAAAGTAAATTTTATTGGATTTCGGTGGTTTTTTCGTACTTTTTAAGCCCATTTTTGAATTTCATATTTTTTTCGGCCGGTAGAAAAATGGAAACATTATAAATAAAATTGATCAAGTATCATCAAAATGGAATAAAATTTGATAAAAGATTCACAAAGTATCATAAAAACTATAAAATGGGTGTAAAAAAAAACCTGAATGTCAAAAATTGATGATTCACGAATCACGCTTTGAAAAAAATGATTCTAATCACAATCACATCACGAAATTTTGATCTGAATCATGATTCCAATCATTCTCCACTCTGCAAAGCTAACCCAACAGAAGAGAGGGACAGGAGGGGGGAGGTAGCTTCGTTATTTTTATGTACACTCGATCTCTTGCGGAACAGCCAAACTTTGAATACTCCTGTCTCAAGACAAGTTCGGCAAGTTCAATTTGGAACAAATCTGTTTTGGGGGCTCCGTAGAAAATATACATAGAAAATGCAAAATCAGTGATTGAAATGTCAAAAGCTCAAATTCACACTTTCCAGATGAAAGCTCAACTTTTCACGATAATACAAAAATATGAGCAATGCTATTTGAAAATATCAAAAAATTATAACGAAGATTCTGTTTTAGCTTCTTTTTTTTTAACAAACCAATTTTTAAATTGGAATCTCAACAATCCTAGGAGCACAAAAACCCTTTAATTTTGAGAAAAATTCTCCAAAAAAAGTTGAAAGATGACTGGCATTGACGCATCCCTTGATATCTATACATACTACTTTTAGTTATTAAATTTTTCAAAAAAATGATGGGGAGTCATTAATTTTTCAAATAATTTTCTTCTTTTTTTTGAAATGCAATAATCGAACATTTTGAGTCCTTCGTCACGTTGAGGAAACATTAAACAGGAGTAGTCCATAATTGCTCATTTTCATGACAAATTCGATAATTTTTCAAATTTGATTACATTTTCTGAATGTTTGGCAAAACAGGGAAACGACATTACAATATCTCTGACACCCCCCCCCGCCCACTTCACGAGTGTAATGATCTTGTAATTATAAACACCTCCCCCCCAATATCCTCTCCCCTTTTTCGAAAAAACAAATCTTTACACTATTCAAGTTTCTTATCTTCTATTTTTGGACCGTTGAATTCAGCTAATGAAACTCATTCTCAAACTTTCAGTCCCGAAACATAACTTTTAGTTTGGCTGAGAACGTGAAAGGAAGAAAATAATTCTGATATTACAAACCTCCGGTTTGCAGAAAAAATTGACAAATTTCCAAGTTTTGATGATTAGGTAGGCAATAAATCATCGTTGATTCTAAAACTGAATACTTCGCTGAAGACTTTGTCAGCAAGACGATGCACATGGTAATTTAGTAGATACTCATTCAGCAGTATTTTTAGTACACGTGGATCAATGCATTATGATCTAATGATTTTCAGTTGATTTATTAAATTTAAAACCATCTCTCAACGTTTGCGAACGATTCATTTTCAATACACCGAATTTAACCTATCTGAGGATGAATTGAAATGTACCTACGCATGTTGATCGTTTTATTGATTTATTTTTCGTATTAACGATCGGTCAACAACGCACTTCGTTGCGTATTCAAATGATTTGTTCATTGCTAAATGATTCATATAATGCAATGATACAGTTACTTCATTGATTCAAGTAATTACTCACAGTCACATATCACATATATACGTACAACACCATTTATAAAAATCCAAACCGTTATTAAATGGAATTATGCGCAGAATTTGATTCATTTCTTGAAAATAGGTAACTAATTCTCGTTCGATTGAAGAT
This sequence comes from Planococcus citri, assembly GCF_950023065.1. Taxonomy (NCBI): domain Eukaryota; kingdom Metazoa; phylum Arthropoda; class Insecta; order Hemiptera; family Pseudococcidae; genus Planococcus; species Planococcus citri. The sequence goes on along the minus strand of NC_088680.1, from coordinate 41,773,469 downwards.
GTTTTGAAACACATAATTTTAAGATTTCAGGAGATCAAATTTACGAGAAGTTCGGTGATTGAAAAAATTTGCTCTTGTTTCAGAAAAAGAGATCCATTTCGGTCTCGATTTGGAGATGAATTCATACGATAATAGACAAAGTGCGTATGATAATGCAATAACAGGATATTTATAAATTAAAATAATCTCCGAGGTTTTAGCTGAGAGATTGCAACTCTTGAACGATAAAACACAAAGTATAGATTAAATAGGAAAACTTCATTCGTAATATTTTCCCAACTTCTAGTATTAGTCATCATAGAAAACAATGAATCATTCCAAAAGAAATATAAAAAAAAACATTTCAAGAATATTAGCCCTATGTGCAAGACATCACGTCCTTTTCCAATACCTTCAATAACCATAACAAAAAATCCACTTCAAAAATTACCGTCTCCAAAGACTTCCTCAAACCTTCGCAATCAAAGATCAAATTGATCAATAGCTGGTAAATTATCACCAAAATACACCCCACAATGCCATAGAAAAACTCCACCATGCCTTTTATCGGCCACAAAAACAGGCCAATTTCAATCCCAAACACGATCACTTGAAAACCACCACTCGCCATTCATTGAATCCACCTCGTACTCGTATATTATCCACCAATTGACCAAAGGTGCAAAGCTATCATTTTTGGTAGGACATTACGTAAAGTAAAACCTCTATAGTCAGACCAGCTCCAGCTCGTTAGTAAGTAATTCAGGAACCACGTCGAGCCAATTCTTCTCTCGACACACAAAACTCCTGCACTCCAGCCAGCCCAAAAACCAAGCTATACGATTGCCTCGCCTTTTAATACGATGCACGTCCCAAATATTCAACTCGAACTCGAACTCGAGTCGAGAAGAAAAAACATAACATCTCTAGCCTTACATCGAAACATTATTTATTGGGATAGGGCAGCTGCACACACGACTCCAGACAGGTGGCACACGTCACGACTATGTCTTCGCTGGGCCAGGGCTTGCCAGTTGCCAGGTGTTGTTGGCCATTAATTGTTTTTTGAAGACGGTATAGCAATTCGTTTCGACTAATATTTGGTAGAAGAAGGAGCAAGGCGAGGTGGCGGCGCGACCTTTTAAATCTTTTAAAATCTCTAGTTTCCACTCGAAAAAATCGTACCAGCTTTTTTTTGATTTTTAATGAACAACACGTGCGCGCCTGACTAGATTCGGTTTCTCTCGAATTAAAATTAGCCTCTCATATCGGTTAGATACCTACATTTCGAATGGAAAATTTTTATTTCACCTTTCAGGTTTTTTTTCACTCGTGTACAGTGGCCAAAAATCATCCAACTAGTTCACCCCCCTGCCTGCCTGCGTTCATTTTATTCGATTAGTTCAATGATTCATCTCTCCCTCCGGCTGCTGAGCACGATGAACGGGAATAATACTACGATGTGCAACGAGTGAGTAATTAGGCGCGTGATTTTTCACCAATAAGTATTCAATCAGTTCATGTATGTAATGTACACTTTGACGGTCGTCTATCTTCCTTCACGCTTTGTGAATCTGATCAATTGAAGAGCTATAGGAGAGGCTTACGTTTGGGTGGTATGAACGTATATGAAGTATGAACCATACCATACAATCACTTTACGTCTATACAACCAACTGAATGACGAACGCGTATAAACGTACCTACATACCTTATCAAATCATAGTTCGCCAAATGGCGTAATTTTTTCTCGGTATTTTTGCCATCGACACTCTCGTTCAAATGAACCAGCGTACAAATATGCGCAAATGTAGACGTTCCGGTGAATTCATCTTAGGCACCTATTCTGTGCTGTATCATCAGTCGCGGCCGCGACCTCTACGATCGCCGACAGGCGCGGTATATAGTCTTGGATCGAATTTTCCAAGGAAAATGTAATAAGATCCGCGATCAGGCCGATGAAGAATAGGGAATACCTTAATGGAACGTTTTTATACGCTCGATACACTAATCGGAAAGGTGATCGAGTAGGGTGACGAAGTGAAGAGAGGTATTTTTTTTCAACAATTATAAAATTTTATCAGCAAACAAATAATTCCTATTAATTGCTACAACAATATTGGATTGGCGTCGTCGCAGTCGTCACTAATTACCAAGGTGATAGATAACAAAGGTTGTGAAGATAATTACGAGTAAGTGCAGAGACGTAATACAAATCGGAATTTGGTACGACCAGCACAATTAGTGATATTGCGTGATAAAAGGCATAGCTTAGCTAAAACGAGGGGGGGTTGAGCCCCTAGAAAATGTGAGGTGGTGCACCCTGATTTTTTTATTTATAAAATTTGACAAATTTTGTGCGCCATTTTCCAATTTTTAGGCCATTATTACCAATTTCAAAAAATTGAAAAACAAAGGCAAAAATTTTTGGAGTTTTTGAGGGTGGCAACAGTGGTTCAAAAATTGGTATTACTGCATAAGAGGATTTAAAATTGAATTCTAATTTTCCGTTACAACAAACAAGAAAATTTTCAACTGAACAAAACATTTCTGAAACTTTAAATTAGCATTGAAAAAATTTAGTACGGTTAAATTGATGAATGAGTTAGATTTTTTGTAATAAAAAAAGAGAATCGATTAACAATTTTTTTTTCAAAAAACAACAATAAAATGAATTTTGAAAAGAAATACTTGAAAAAATTTACATGATATATTCTAACGAATTTTTTGGTAAGAAAATTACCACTATTTTGCCACATTTTTCAACAATATAAATATTTTTGATTATTTTAAAAAATTTTCAAAAATCTTTTCAACCCTCTCCCTCTCTACTTCGACCAAAAATATTTCAAATGTTTGAAAAACCTGTACCTGACTAATCCGTCTAATTTAAATCAAAATGATAAAAAAAAAGAAAACGCAATCAAAGGTTCAAACACTAACTTTTTTTTTTAAATAGACAATTTTTCGTAATTTTTTCAACAAAATTTCGCACTTTTCTTTTTTAAAAAAAAATTACAACTTTTTCAAAACATTTTTTCTGGATTCATTATTTCACAACTTTTACAACTTGCACTATCTGCTTCATGACTGAAAATAGGTAAAATCTTTTTCTAATTTTTCCTAAAAAATGAAAGATTTTAAAACTGTTCCCCCTTTTCATCCATGTTATGAAGTTATGATTTACCTATTTAAAAAAATATTTTTTTTCGACGTGCAATTGGAAATTATTTTTATTATTTTTGGGCATTTTTGATCAGAATTATCCCTACATTTTTCAAGATCTGTGTAACTCTAGATGTGATTTTAAAATTTGTACTCACAATTTTTAGGACTTTTACGATACATTTAGTGGACTATAATTGATCTCAGACTTTTCTGAAAACATTTCATTACTCAAGTATGTATTTTACATAAGAAAAAAAAGGAAAAGAGGTTAGGTATTAGGGAGTTTTTTAAAACAAAAATATCTAAATCTTTTGCTATTTTTTTTTTCATTTTTTTTATTCAGAAAATCATCGCATCGAAATAATTGCTGGGCTAGAGTTTAAGAACAGTGGCTTCCCAATAACCACCTTCCCTCTCTCATCCCATTCTATTTTAGAATTTTTCACATTTTCTATAAAACCAAGAAGAATATAGCACCACCCTCTTCCCCCTCTCGGAAAATACCACCAATATTATTCTTCAGTTTTGAGCGATTTTTAACAAATCAAAGGGCCAAACAAAATTTATATAAATCAAAATACAGAACTTCTTGTAGAACATTTTTGAAATAACTTCAATGAGATATTTTTCTTTTCTACTCCACCACTCAAAACAATGTTGTTGGTAACATTCTTCAATTTCAATTTTATTTTCAATTGGAATTTTCAATATTTTTTTCAAAATTTAAATGCTAAATTTTGCAGAACCTTTCCAGAATTTGTGATGATCCATTTCACGAGAGATTTTCTTCCTCCTACGTACTTTCTCAAAAATTTGAAGAGTCTTGACTAATTTTCTGGGCTAAAACGCAGAACTTTTATTTTTCCCTTCCAAGAATACGATTGGAGGCGGCTTGAAACTACCTCCTATGGACTCAGAACGTTGAAATTGGAGAACAAAGTAAATTTTAGCTTTCCAACTGCATTTTGTTAAAATTTTGGGAATTTCAACTTTCAAAAATGTGCTAGAGGCTCCAGAACTACTCAGATTGATTCGAAATCCTTCCTAATCAGTTTGGGGTGTCGAAAATAGGATGCGTGCCATATTTCAGATTTTAAGGTAAATTAAGTAAAAATTTGATTTTTTTTACATTTTTGGTCCAAATTTAATTTTTAAAAATTCATCAAAAATCGAAAAATGCGTTTTAGCTTTTGAAATTTTGATTTTTGAAATATTTTAGTATAATATTTTTTTACTGGTTAGGACATCTCCTTTCTAAGTAAATATGTTTTTCTGTATACTGTATTTCAAAATTCTTTTTCCAGAAAAATTCGTACATTTTTTCATAGAATGTGATGATACGATTATTGGCTCTTACGCGACCCCTTCCCTCTCCCTTTTTGATAATTTTACGAGGTTTCAAAAATGAACCAACTTTCTTATTTTTTTAAAATTCACTTAGATATTTAAAAAGAATACTTACAATTAGGTAGATTAGAAAAGAACGTTGAATTTTCAACGATAAATAAAATGAACGAACTTTTCAGCAATTTGAAATTTTTTTTATTCACCTTCGTAAACACACGTAAGTTACTGTTTTTTTAAACGATGATTTCACAACAGATAATTGATGAATAAAATGATGCGATAATCGAAAGACGACTCAAGTCTCAAACCTCTTCAAACAACATCAAATTCATGGGTAGGAAATGGCACGAAAATTTATGAAAATTGACGTCATACCCAATAATTCTCTTCTCACACCACCCTGAGAACAAAATAAAAACAAAAAGCGAATATTCCACTTGAAAAGAAAAAAAAACTCGACACTACGACTGGAAATACCACCTACCACCTACTGCAAAATTCACTTTTTTTTATTACAGCAAGTACATCCACAGCAACATACTATCCAACGCTGGAAGGTTTACACCAACAAGACTATAATCACCTAGTTAAATTCGCACTTCCCTTACATTATCGCCCTTCGAACGATAATCGCGATTACACTTCAATTAATAGTTTCTTTACCTTTGAATTAACGCTGTAAAAACAAAATTAACACGTAAAAAATGCCCCCGAAAACACATGTCGATTATTTACCTCGTAAATTGCCGCCATAGGTACATACCGGGACCGGTTTTATTTTTACTCTTGCTTATACCTTATAGCTATAGCATAGCTACGACCTATTGAAAAATTTAATTACCTAACCAGTTCAATTTCGAAGATAACACCGGGTGAGAAAAAACATCTGCTCGATTAAAAAATGAAAATAAACCTTCAATCTTACCATCATCGTTTTCATCATTCAATTCACGTGGGTTGGGATATCGGACCAGGTAAAGATGTAAAAATCTTAAATTACAAGCTTCCGGAAAATCCGCGATACGAAAATTTTCTACATGAGCCCGCATCTATCAAACATCAATTTTTTTTCCACGAGAGCATAACCGACGTTTAAGTTATGTAAAATTTAACACAGTTCACTGGCACAACAACAACAACAACAACAACCACGACAATACGAACAACTGCTACGACGACGAGTACATTTGTAAATTGTTCGGAATAATAAAGATGGACACCGCGTACGTGTCGTGAAATACGTATATAAAAATTCCAAATGAACGAAAATTTGTAATACGTTTCGACGTCGTAGTATTACGTTAGTATAGAGTTGAATAAATCAAATGAATAATCGCGCATTCCATAGCACCGAGAAATGTTCCATTAATGAAATGGAATTTTATTTAAACACGCCAACAACAGCTCTTCTCTTCGGGACTTCGGTGGAGAAAAAAAGCACACACAAAATGAATACACCTAAGAGAGTGAAAAAAAACCACGTCGCATAAAAAATATAAATTACGTTACACGTTGTCCTCGTTTACAAAATTCAATATACCGTATTTACACATTAAATACGGGTATTCTTCAACGAGAACCCTTTTTTTTTAAATTTTCAAACACATACACGACACGTCAAAATACACTCTTTAAAAGAATCCGTAGGTATCTTCGTACGGTATTGTCTTAAACGCTGATAGATTTCAAACCGGCGTTAATTTTTGAATATATTTTCTTAATAGGAAACAAAAACATACTACAGTTGAAACGAAACGATTCGAAAAACTCACATAGACGGTGACGAAGACGAGACGTCTCTTCTGAATTTGTACATAAATGAGAAACCCATCTCGAAATCGTGAAGCTGGAGTAAAAATTTTGTTGACGTCGTCGTTGTCGAGTCGAGTGGAGAAAAGAAAAACCCCATGGAAAAAGGTGTACCTCCCTTCAGAATAATGATACCGTTTGCATACCTAATGTTATTCGAGTGGGAGAGGAGAGAAGGGTGGTTGTCGTCATACAAATTCAACTTTTCGCTCGGTAGTTGGTTATATTATTTAACGCGATTTATAGGTAAATATTCCAAGTATTTTTTGCCACGCTTCGAGCATCTCTCGTTTGGTAAATTACCACTTTTTATATTCAATGGCAAACGTATCAAGATGTTGATGTCACCCGAATTCTTCGAATAGGAAATCGTTATTCGCTAATGGTATCAACGTAATCAAGGTTTCTTTCTACAGCGAACGCAAACTTCTCAAACTGATCATCAATTTATTGGCGGTGATTTGAACGCATTTGAAGTTGAACTGAAAGCTCGATTGATGCTAAAATTTTCAAGTTGTGCTTATCTTTTGGTAAACAAATAAGTAGAGTTTTATCGTGATAGGAATGCGAATTCTTTCAAGTTGATATTTTTTTTATCTACTTAGGTAAGATAATTGGTAGAATATCAAAGTAAAAATGGGGAAAAATTGCCAACGTTGATGAAATTTTACCGAGTACTAAATTGAGTTGAATTTCATAACAATATTGGAAATTTCATTATGACTGAAAAATTCAGAAAGTCTCCATATTTTCAAGAATATTGCAAAGAATTGCAACATTTTCTACGAATGATGCACATTTTGGGAAAATTGCCAGGATTTTGGGTGATAGCAGAAAAAGAAATCGACGGATTTTGACCAAATTCGGCAGAGACCTTCATTTTGAGTTGAAAGTTACTCAGAAAAAATTTTAGTTTTAGAGATTCCCCTCTCCCGGGGGGATGAGCTCTCAAAGAGGGGACATTTTTGAAAAAATCGTGGTTTTTTCACCTGTCATTACACCCAACATATTTTGGGAAAAATGACCTTGTCCCAAATGAAAATATTTTGGAACGCAGTGGTGCCAATTGTTTGGTCAGTGTTTTCAATTTCAAAAAAAAAAACAAAAAAATTCATAAGTTTTTGTCTATTTTTGCCTGCACCCCAATTTTCCTCGCTCATCCCCCCTCCTCCCTCTTCCATGAGAGCATATCTGTTCAACAAAATAAACAAAGTTCTTGATACATTTGAGAAAATTGGATAATAGAAGACGTTTTAACTTTTCAGCTTTACTTCTCAAATCACCTCCCCCATTATAAAATATGAACTGGAATCATACGAATGTAAAAATTCACATCATACGAATTCCAAAACCGCCCCTTCATCTTCTTAATATATTTTCTCTCAATTAAGCATCTCACACCATGTTACAATAATATATTAATATCAGGTTATTCATATCGTACTTGTATACACTATACGTATACAAGGCTACTTCAGCTCATACCCTAGGGCTAAACTACCGCGTACAAATACAAAATAACAATTTAATCAGGAAAGAGGCACGAGTGGAAAAAATCTTATACAAGTTCTCAAACTCAAACAATGCCTTCGAGTGATTCGGTACCTATAGATAAGTATATAAATAAATAGATTCTTTTCTGTGTGAAGGAAAAAAACACTGCAACTTACGTGTACCGGGTTAGAAACTTCACATTACGATAGCTATACGTGTATTTCGACTCGTATGTAGTACGTAGGGCATAGAATAGGTTAGAATTTTTTCGCCTTCGTGAAAAAAAAATTCTTCACGTAAAACCACTTCGACGCGACGCACGATGGCACGATGATTTAAATTCACAAGATGCACCAAGTTTACAGAACATTGGCGTCATCAATCACGCACGTAAACAGCGTTAAGTTATTATATTATTATGTCTGAAGCTCCGAAGAACAGAGGCAGGCAGGACGCTTTGTACGTACGGTGGCGATGACGATGATGGTGGATGATGGCGGTATGGTGTTAATTTACACAATAATTATAACATTTGTGGAATCACTTTCATAATAATAAGTATAAGATCGTACTCGACTCGCGACTGCATAACTTCTTTCGTGTACGTACGAGGCAATAATAAATGAAATTTTCTAGTTTATTTTTATCGTGAACGTATTTTACTCTTGTGAAATTCTATCGTATTTTTAGTATACTTATGCCTACGGTTTCTATGTACAACAAAAATGACATTATATACGTCACATGAGCCTATCTATATTTCGTTTCAACAAATACCTACCAACGTATTTTAGCTAGGTATAGCATGTTATGTCAAGCTGTACGTAGAATGGCAAAGAATCGACATTTTTAGAAGCCATTGTAGTAAGTACGAGTAAAATATTCCAAGGGTAGAAAAGTTAAACAAGATCAATGATCCATTCCTAAAAACCCTTAAAAAAAAAAAAAAAATTTTGAACTGAACTTAGGCTTATCAAAAACAATTTTTCAAATTGTCAGTATTCAGACCCCTCCAAAGTTGTAAAAATGACCAACAGTCAATCCCATCCCTTCTCTTCCCTTCTCTTCCCCATTCCCTTCTACCTCATGAAAAACATGAGGTTCATAACAGAAAAGTTAACACATGAAGAATCTTTTAGTCAAGTTTTAAAAAGTTTTCAGAAAAATGTATCTGAACCACCATGTACATTTTTATCTTGACAATTTATTAATGCAGGAGAACATTAGTCAAGTACATGCAGAAAAATTCAAAGAGATGATATTCCCTAACTTTTCAGTTTTCTGAACCAATTCTTCCAACTGTACTTTTCTTAATGAGCATTCTGAGGTTGAGGATTTGCTCTTTTGTGCCTCTTCCTTTGATAAATGCAGTCTGTTCTTGGGGGATTTGAGACTGCATGAGTGGATATAAACGATAATAGATGATCTTCAGAAGCACTTTGCTTGCATGTGAGATCAGCGATATAATGCAATATTTTTTTCATAGTTATCTGGTGAGCCTTTTTTTGTACAAAGTGATGTAAGATCTTTCAAATTTCAACTAGACACAAAATAGCGGAAGGGAAACTGGAGGATTTTTTCTAAACATCACACACTAGGTGTTTGTGAAACTAAAAACAGGAGAGAGAAGTTGAGGTTGCTCCCATTTGAAAGTCCATCCATGAGCCAATAATAGCTAAAGCATTCCATTTCAATATTTTGGGTATCTGCTAAACATGAGGAAATGTTGAGAATCCTAAAGAAATACAATGCTGATGACAAAGACCTACAAATAATCAAAAACTTATACTGGAATCAAAGCACAAATATGAAGATTGGATTGCAGTAAGTATTCCAAAAATAAGTGCAGCATAAAGAGGAAAGTGAGGCTGAGGTTTCAACGAAGTAAAATCTCAAAATTTGTCCCAAAAAGGCTCAATTGTGAAAGTTACACGTAAAATCGAATGAAAAATTATTGAGCTCTTACTAGTGTTTTTCAAACGCAAATTCTTCAATTTATTTGAAAAAATATGCATAAACACCTTTTTTAGGGGTGCCTAAAGTGGGGCCCTCTAAAAAAGGGGTTCAAAGTTACAAATATAGAGAGAGCTCAATTAGACTTTTTCATCTAGATAATTGATTATATACCTCAAAACGTTACGTTTGGCGCAAATCGCAGATTTTCAGCTTTCCAGGGGTTCCCAAAATACTATTGAAATTACAAAAAATTGGAAAATTGGATTTTTGAGTACCAGCGCAAAATTTTATTGAGCTCAAAATTTAGTAGAATGAAGGTATTGAAGGTCTTTCGGATACTAATAAACTGTAAAAAGTTTTTTAGCGGGGTTCAAAGGGGTAACGTCAAAATGGCGATTCCAAAATTTTCCAAAAATGGAACCCCCCTCCCCCCCATTTCTGCCCCTGAGGGTCGAAAATGGGAAAATCACCTCGCATAACCTTTATCGTGTTCAAACTGATATTTTATGCTTAAAAAGTTTTTGAAAATAATACTCAGTGGTTCATAAAATTCTTTTTTTATTCACAACTTTGGAACACATGGAGCCCAAAAAATGATAATTTTGAGTCAACTAACCACCGATTCGTATTTGGGACATTTATTACAACATTGTAAGAGTAGTCGAGTCGATAACTGTGCGGGGCCCAAAAGATGGCCTTATCGAGACTCCTCCTTTTATATAATTTTTCAAGATCAAACAATCGTCTTCATTTTTGTAATGTCAGAATAAACTACAAATTTAGTAATTGGGAGCAATAAAATTCTAAAAAAAATTTTCATCGAGGACAAATTAGAGCATTGGGGAGAATTATTTTGACTTTCCGCCGTTTTCCAAAGACTTGACCCTCTGTCCTAATTTTTGGAAAGTTTCAAAAAGCCAAAATCGATAATTTGAACATTCAGGCTGTGATTAGAACGAAAGAAAGGTTTGAATCAAAATTTCTTCAGCATGAATAGGTACCTACCCAACTGAAATCGTTCACAATTCCGGCTCTTCAATCATAGATTTTGCTAGAAGAATTGTATGAAATTATTAAGAAAAAAAAAACTCCTTAAAAAAGTATGAAGTTTCGCCAATTCCAATGATCTCATTCGTGAGCCCACATTAAGCCTTCTCATCACACAGAATCCTTTCATCAAACACTCTGCTAATTGAATTGATTAGTTATACGTAACACACGTTAAATATTTAAATAGGTAACAACTTACATTTTACATCGACTTCGGACACGATCACTTTACCGTTCGTATCGATCAGCACGTAATAAAAATGTACTCGACGACGAGATTTAAGGTAAGAGTAAATAGACTCGCAAGGAACAGGAAATGTAGAATACACATCCAGTTCGGTGTTGGTATAGGAAACGCGACTTCCTTTCATACCCAAGATTTACGTGTATGGGCCAAAGTGTAGTATAGAGTATAGAATGAAACCGTCACAGGAAATAAACCCCCGAATAACGCGAGAGCAAAAACACACACGTACATACAAAATATACGAGATGGTAAAGCGTAAAACTACGAGAACCTCTCCTAAGGCTCCGAACCAGATGCTGTAGAACGATAATAATATATGTATTTCAGCAAAACGAATTTACCACCCAATACTGGTTAATTAGCCTTCTCCAAAATGGGGAGAATATATGGGATTTGGCACACATAGGCTTAAACACCCCCTTCATCCCTCGCACGTCAAACTCCATCGTGTAAGTACCTACGTAGTATGGTTTCAAATGAACCAGAAAAAACCGCCATGTGTTGAAAATACTGCGAAATAATATACGTCAGCGTCGTCGTCTATAACCCCTTCATTTTGGAGAATAAAATAAATTAACGAATAGATACAATTACACGAACGCATATTTTTAATAATCGACGACAACCTTGCAAAATAATCGATTACGATAGCATATCGCACACACGCAAGCCATATCCATCGTCGACTCGTCGTCGTATTTATCACTTATCCCCTTATCAATTATCATAACTCATCAACATTTCCGCCAAATTGTCCACCAATTGTATAACAACATAGTCGATATTATTTACCAACGTGTAATAATTCTACATTTCCGCGTTTTCCGTCACAGTCAGCAAATCGCAAAAGTTTGTATAATTTTTACATTTCTACAACTTGGCTCTCTAAGTATACACAATTGTAATGCATCGCACATCCCGCATTTCCTCACCTCGTCCATTTCTGTGGAAATCTACAGGTACACGAATGTGACACAGACCTTCGAAGCAATTAGGAAAATTAACCAGGCGCACCTGCGACTCGCTAAGTAATTCTCGCTGATCGACAAAAGTCGCACAACACCTGCTATCAGAATTTTCCATCGATACTTTTTTGTCTACCTCAAAATTTACCACAGATTACACGTAAAAGTATGGTACTTTGGTACTTTACATATACGGTGTCAATTATAGGCGTTTAAAATTATATAACTTACCGCTGTGAGCGTGTCGAGTTCGCCCAGCCAAGCGTTAAGGAGCAACTCGGGATCTTCTGGGCCATCCGGACTGGGTAGATCTTGCTCCGCTTGGGTATCGTAGATGTTTTCATTCTGGTGCGCGTAGCTGGCCATCATTATGATGAGTTTTCACTATTTGTCACCTGTTGAAATTAATTTCAAATTAGAACAAATAGGGGTTCGCTTAAAGCTCTGGTAACTTTAAATTAAGATTTAATAACACAATATTCGTCAATAAGGATTGGGAATGGAGGCTGAAACAGCATGAAAAATTGCTGAAAATAGCGTGAAAATTGATTGAATTGGGAATAAAACGCGTTCAAGTGGCGTGAAAATCGTATAAAGTTGTGCAAAATATCACTAAAAATACAATCTTTACGAATATTTACTGAGAAATTTGTTTGAAATTCGAAAAAAATATTTTCAAAAACAAAAAATTTTGATACTTGTATTTTTGAGCCGAAGTCTGTCCAAATTTTCAATTTCATAATTCGCGTCACACTGACTTTTGAAAACTTGGAAAAAATTGGATCATATCAATATTTTAGAGTAAACAAATTTGGTCAATTTACAACATTTAGAGTACCTACGTCTGATATCAAGTGAAGCATGTGTTTCCAAAACGCACTAAGTCCAAAAAAATATTGATAAGAAATTCATGGTACTTGGTACAATTTGGAAACGTAGAAGTGGACCAAATTGGCTGATTTTTTGATATGTTCTAACCAAGACCGGAGACACAACATATCAAAAAATTAGCCATTTTGGGCCGTAACTTTATGCTAGATGGCCTTGCAACCTCAGAATCTTTGAAAATGGACTTAGTGCGTTTTGGAAACACATGCTTCAAGTATTTATCTGGTGTTACGAAATTAATGGTAATTTTTTGTAAATTACTGGTATTTTTTGAAACCTACCGGACCGTTTCCGTAAAATACTGGTAAATTTTTCGAAATAAAAATTACACATAATTTTTGTTGATAACTACCTAATAGACAATTTTTGGTACATAGATTACTGCAATTTTTTGGTAAACTACTGGTAATTCTAGTAAAAGAATTGGAATTTTCTAGTGAATTACTGGTAATTTTTGGTTTACTGGTAATTACAAGTAAAATACTGGTATTTTCTAGTAAATTACTGGTACCTAGCGGTAATTTTTTTGATAAAATACGGGTAATTTTTTGGTAAATTAGAGTGATTTTTTGGTAAATTACGGCTAATAATTTTTTGGTAAATTACGGGTGAGTTTTTGATAAATTACAGGTGAATTTTTTTTGGTAAATTACGGGTAATTTTTTTTGGTAAATTACGGCCAATTTACAGGCAATTTTTAGGTAAATTGTAAGTTACGGGTAATTTGTTGGTAAATTACGGGTAATTTTTTGGTAAATTACGGGTAATTTTTTGGTAAATTACGGGTAATTTTTTGGTAAATTACGGGTAATTTTTTGGTAAAATACGGGTAATTTTTATTTTTGGTAAAATACGGGTAATTATTTTGGTAATTTACGGGTAATTTTTTTGGTAAATTATGGGTAATTTTTTTTTGGTAAATTACGGGTAATTTTTTTTAGTAAATTACGGGTAATTTTTTGGTAAATTACGGGTAATTGTTGATAAATTACTGGTATTTTGACAAATTACCAATCATTTTTGGTAAAAACTGGTATTTTTTTGGCAAATTACTGATTGCTGGACATATTTTGAGAGTGCATCTGTATATGATTTCATAATCAGCATTTTGTCCAATTTTTGAAAGTTTTGAAAAAATTGATCAATTTTTTTTCAACATTTCGAGTTACTTTGAAGTGAATTTTTGAAAACCAAGTCTAATTTTTGAGTTGCTAAGAATATGTCAAACTTTGAAAATTGACTTTTCATATTTTACTAAATGTTCACTTTATTCCTAATAACTTCAGTGCAAATTTAGCCACTTTTTGATTTTCAGGAAACTTTAGTACAATTTTCACCTCATTTTATCAACTTTTCCTTGATTTTAAATTACTTTTTATTGTCCCACTCAACGTTCTTACGTCAGATTTGTAATTTAAAAATTTATTCAATTCCATCAACTTTTTCTTGACTTCCCACAATACTTTGGTAATTTTAGAAAATAATTTTCAATAATTTGTAAGCAATTTATGATATCCTCTCAACTTTTTCCTGATTTTCAACCTATTTTTAGTCAATTCAACTGATTTTTCGAGCATTTCAGTTTTTTTTTTTTTCGATGGAGGAAACTAATTACTTGTAGATAAAGGAATCTGCGCAGAAATCATGAAAAAAGTTACTAGGTACTTTTCAAAACAATCTCTAGTAAATTTACACGCGCAAATCACGACGTTATCACATTAAATGTGCATAAATCACCGGTAAATTGCCTTCTTTGGTGACAACTCGACTAAATGATGCATCAATTTTCAGCTGGCTATGTCTGCAAATCGAAATCGGTCACCAGATGTTTAGTCATACGAATTTGGCTTTTCGATACTTCATTAATGAGCAAATGGCAAATTTTATCAATCTATAAAATAATATTATCTTTAATAATGACTCCAAGTCCAATTAGTAGGAAATTGAATCATCAAATTATCAATTCTATATTATTGATAATTTTGAGATTTGAAATTAGCAGAAGAAAGAGAGGTAGGTATTCGATTTAATGGGAATATACAGGGTGGCCCATTTATGTAAGGTTATTCGAAGTTTCAGAAAAATTTTCAATGAAATTGAGCTTGCATGATTATTATTTAAAAATCTCAAAACAAAGCTTCTAAGAAAACAAATAATCACACACCAAAAGTAAGTATGAAGTACTCGTATTATACTGCAAAGTTCAATTTACCTTGATTTTATTTGTAAAACACGTGGTTTTTTCTCAGAATTGACTTTTTCAAGATGAAAAATTATTCATTACGAACAAATTGAATAAGTTTTTTTTCAGGAACCTTACATATTCCACACCACTTCTCAATAGCGAAAATCCATTCGCCACCGGTGTCATTCAGAAAATTACCCATCCATATACCATACGAATACAACCAAAAACACACCGAACAAACGACCCAATGGCGATTCCAAATCCGTTTTCAACACCACATAACACGGATTTGGCATCTGTACGACTTGATTAAACCCATCTTCAGCTCATAAAACCCTTGTCCACGCGATCCCCACATCGGCCACATCCCAAAAACTTCATGTCGCATTAACTCCTTATCAGAGGTTGGCCACAGCAACGCGTGTACCTCGCTTACACATACGGAATACAAGATACCAGCTCCGAATTACCAATTACATGGACGTAGTAAATTGAAAAGGGAAAGAGCAATTAAAACATTAGGCTCGTATATGGTGCGTAGAAACGCTTACATTGCATATTAATACCACACCATTAGTATTCATTAACGGTACCGTGGTCGTCGAATACGAATCTACACTTTATAGCCAATACGAGCATGGTATCTGGCGATTTCGTAACGTGCATTTCCGCTCAAGAGATACCATAAACCGTACCATACATCCCACTGGAGCAACCGAACGTCCGTTGTCTGGCTAAGTGGGTTGAAAATATACCTTATATCGTTCTGCAGCAAGTTCAAAAACTACCTAACGCCTTCGTGATGACAAATACCTTATCTACCCACCACACCTTGAAAATATCAGCAACCTCAACCACCGAAGCAAAAGCCATCGATTAAATACGCCACTCCAAGTACCTATAGATCGTCCTCAAACAATGATGCTACCGCATTTGTCCTTATTGTAGAGTAAAAAATTATGAGCCAGAAAATAACGACATATGGTTTTGAAAAGAGACAGGAAAAAAATCTCGCTAGACTACATTCAAATAGATTCGCAGCATCGACGCAGGTGCGGCTAAATTAAAATTTCTTGAGGTAGACGTACTCTATATTCTATTCAAATTTCATATACTCGTAGTACGCGTGTATGTATAATGCGGTTAATTACGTAAAACTAATAGGAAAAAAAAATAAACGAAATGTCTGTCTCTTGGCTAAAACAGCGTATTTACATGTTTTCAATTTAACCTACATAAAGTTCTCTCGGTCCGAGCCGAGTTAACAAATTCAATATATTACGTTGACGTATACAGAGTTTAACGTCGCTCTAGTACAAGCAGCTTGTCTATTTTATTAAATTAATTCGTCTACAATGTACTCGAACTCGACGTAGAATTTAATTTATTTCGAGTAACCTCGTTCATTAAATATGACTCCGATGATTCCAGAGAGAATGAAGGTAGATAGAAATGGATGCAACTCAGCTCGACAATGACACAACAGTATGTTGTAATAAAAATGTACCTGTACCAAAAATCTTCAAATCATCATCCCTATTAAGATGTTCCGAAAGGGCGGAAAATTTTGAAACGAACTTCATTTTTCAATTTTTGGTGAATTTTCAGAAATTCAAAGGCCCATTTTTTATCAAAATTTTATAAAATTGAGGTAGAAAGTTGAGATTTGATTTATACCCCATTTTCGACATCCCTAATCAAACGGTGGCAATTTTGAGCAGTTCTGGAACTTCCAGGAACCTATAAAATTTCTAAATTCTGAAAAAATTGAGGTAAAATTGGCCAAAATGCTAGATCGAAGGAGTATGTCTCAAAACTCACATGACAAAGATTTCAAGTCCTAAAGTTTATTTTTGGATTTTTGGCGAATTTTTTAAAATTTTGAAATTTTTAATAAGGTGTTTCAAGGGAATTTTTTAAAATCAACAACCACTAGTTTTGATCCATTTTGGAGCCTACAGAGATTTTTCCATTTTTTCCAAGACTTTCAAACCAACCAGGAAAGGCCAAAAATGAACTTTATAAATTTGATTGGATGCCTGTTGTGCATCCTCTCAACCATTTTAGGCGGTGGCTGCAAAATTCCAGGCAAAAGTTTTGTCATTTTTTTTTTTACTTTTTCTGGAATTTGCCAAAAGGTTAAAAATTCTTTTTCAATTTAGCACTCCTGGAATTTTGCGGAATCAGTTAGAACGATCGACAAGGTTCCAAATAAGCACCGCCCAAAATTATAGGTCCTATAGAGTTCATTTTTGGCACCTTCAGAACGATTTGAAATTTCTGGAGAAATTTGAAAACTTGCTGGGGGTTCCAGAATGGTCCAAAACTAGTAATTCTTGATGTGTAGGAGTTGAAAAAATTATTCACATAGGTCCACTTTTCTCAAAATAGTTGATGTTTCATGAAAAAGTTTGAAAATTAAATTACACTTGAAACAGAATTTTTCTATTTCTTTTTTCAGAAAATCGACAAACATCCAAAAATGAACTTCAGAACCGGATTTTTTATTTTGTTACAAAAATTTTGTGACATACTCTACCGATACAGCTTGGTTTCGTTCAAATTGAAGAATTCCAGTTAAAAAGGCTCCCTAGTTAGAAAAAATTACCTAGCCTATGCTCTATGTTGCCTTTCTGTTATCACGTCAGATTTTCAAAAGGTAGAAAAAATTGATCAGTTTTCGAAATTGACATTTTTTATAACCAACTTTCAAACAAAAAATAAATCAACGATTTGAAACATTCCTTCCAGAGAAGATTTTACTACATACACCCATTTCCCAAATGGAAAAATTGCACATAAAGTTTGATAAGAGGCGGATTTGATTTTATCAAATTACATAAAAGTAGATAAATTCGTTTATCTGTTTGGCATTGAAAAATGATTAAAAATGCGGATGTAATTTAACATACGCAATTTGATAAAATTCAATGCAATTAAATCGAATTCTATACAAATTGTCCAGATGTAATTACGTCTATTATCTTTTTCACAACAAAATTTTTGTAAATCGCCCAACTTACATAAAAGTTATTATAATTATTCTTGGAAATTTTCGGTCAAATAAAAAGCTTTGCTGAAAAATTATTTTCAAGTTCACTCGTACATGTGTTTTGAGAACCATTTCTGTGCCAAGATAAAAAAAATGAAGCGCTGCGCTTTTATGCACGCCCAGTAGCAGCATAATGCTGTATCAATCATGTCCTAGAGGAAAAAAGTTAAATGGTTGATGAGATCGATTTTTTTTCGGGGGGGGGGGGAGGTTCATGGTTAAAATCACGTTTACCTTGTAAAAATGACCAAAAATAGATACTTAAAATATAGAAAAAATTATTCAAAAATAACTCAAGTGGCTAAAGTATCCAAAAAATGATTTTAAAAATTGTTAAAATTATTCAAAAATAACTCAAGTGGCTAAAGTATCCAAAAAATGATTTTAAAAATTGTTAAAGTTGCTTAAAATACCAAAAAATAATTTTCATAACTGACAAACTAGTAAGTAGGTAGGTTTTAAAAAACAAACGTTAATTTAAAATGACAAAAATAAAAAAATGACGAAAAATTTTTTTTTAAAATAGTTTAAAAATAGACTCTCATTTTTGAAAAAAATTTAATTTTTTAATAATTTTGAAAAGTTGACACTTTTTACCTTGCTTACCTAGGGTTTTCAAATGTCGAAAAAACATGAAAATTTGAACCAAATATTTTTTTAAAAATTCTGTAAGGAAATATGCCACATGAAAAATTAAAATTTTTCTTCATTTTTATTGAAATGAAATTTTTTTAAAATAACGCCATAAAATGGTTGAAAATACAGGAAAAGATAAGGGTATGGGGTCAAAAATTTCTGGTGGATTTTCGCTCATCGCAGGACATTTTGAGACAAGGTGATTTCACCTCCTTTTCGGCAAAATCCTTTCGCCAAAAGAAACCCTTCAATCTCAATTTTCAATGTTTCAATCCAAACAAATTAATAGGAAGAGGATAATAAAACATTTTGGACTACCTTTATTTCTTTTTCAATGACAAAATTACACCACAAATTTTCTTCCAAATTTCATCAAATCGGATACTTCCAGGAAATTCAAAGTAGGTTAATTTGGTGGGATCCTATTTCCTGTTTGAAATTTCAATTTTCTACGAGAAAAAACTAATTTTATCTTGCGATTACATGGAACCTACAAAGAGTGATAAAAATGATCAAATTTCATCCGTTAGATTTCTCTAGGGCACTAAAGAATTAAGGCCATTCGAACTCCCGGTTTATTTTTGCGTTGATTTAATTTTTCTTGCTCGTGATATTTTTCAAATTTCCATGTTTTAATTGGCAATATGATGGGTCATTTAGTTGGAAATAAATATTATACGTTGTTCATTGGATACCAATTTACATGGATGAAAAAATCCCTCCGACACCTATTACAGCATTTTCTTTCTAAACAACATCCTTTATGTAGGTACCTACAATACAAACACACATAATTTTCCACCATCCCTTACCCAACGAACCTATAAGCTTAGTCAGCGTATATTTTTACAAATACTCGTACATTGGAAAAGGAAACTCGATCGAGCGAAAAATCACGCATCCACCAATCAATTATCGACTGACTCGACGCGACGTCCTCATGTGACAGGACCCAGCCAAGCCATTAATCGCGAGCAAACCGCGATGAAGCTACGTCGCCGGCGTGGCATTTTAATTACGCGCTATTTTTCTTTGTTTCAGCGTTCGTATCTCTTCTCGTGATAAATGTACCAGGCTTTATAGTACATACGTTGAAAAGTTACACTACACTCACACGTCGATTTCGATACAGCAGTCGGAAGATGGCTAAAAAAACTCGGGAGTTTTCACGAAGCCCATTAATAAAAGCCCGTCATCCAAAAACTCTCTTCTCTCTGGCACTAAGTATAGAGTATATTTCGGTAGCCTGAACCATATGGCACTGGCTATGGCGCTTTTTTTTATCCCCTACCTCATACTCACACCTTAGTATACTGTGTACGATCCCAAGGAGACGTTTTCATTGAACTATACGCGTGACATCCGGCTGTGAAATATATTAAATACGAATTTACATACACCACCAATTACTTCCACTCTAAAACAAACTCCTCGTTGTAAATAATAAATTAAAATAAAATAAAAATTATTCGTTCGTATCGGCCAAAAAAAAAAAAAATACATGTTAACGTGAAAACGTGCTTCGTAGCTAATTTTTTAGCAGGAAACTCCTTGGTTTCGATTTTGTGAGGAAAAAAGTCATCGAGTTCGATATTCCTTATACATTTACGTGACATTTTGGGTGGATCCTGACGTCAAAGCTACTACTATAGATGAAGAGAAAATGAGGCCAAGTTTGATGTCAACATCGCTGTCGCCGTTGTTTCGACGACCAAGCCACGCTACGTAATTACTACGAGCTTGCCATATCAATCAGATATCGCAAGGGAACCGGGGGTCGGTTTTTAAAACTGTCGTAGTCGTCTTCGTCGCCCATATCGCGACGAACTATATTTTTTAACGAATTGACAAAATATCCGTTGAGCCTATATATTTTCATACGATGACAATGACAATTAAAGAAGGCGACACACGACTCCGGCGACAGATATCGTACGGTCAAGTACATCGAGCCCTCGATTTGGAATTCACGTGATAGATGTACTAATAATAAAATGTAACAAATGTACTTCCAAAAAAAAAACAGCAGGAACAACAATCCGACCGATGGGAATGTCAATGCCTTGACCCGTCATTCTGGAATTTGTTTCACAACTTCTACATACAATTTATAGGGTGATTTGACAAAAATACGTACGCATATATGTAAAGCAGCGTAACGCACGTGGATTCGTTATTTTGCTGAACAAGCGTTTACTTATTGTAATTTCCAGAAACGCGTCAACGCAGATAGATTTTGCCAACGGTGTTGAAACAATCGAAAAACAAAATGAACGAAAATGACCGTACAAATAATTGGCGAATTGTGCAAAATTCATCGAGTTCTGTGTGAAAAATGCTTGTCCACATTCAACAGGAAAAGCATCCTTCCTTCATAACTGGACATAACCATTCTTCGCAGTACTTCTAAAACCTGGCCGGATAGGGGGGGGGGAGTTCGGATATCATTCAGATCAATTTTGATATTCCCTTCAGATCTTTCAAAATATCAACTGCATAGGTATCGCAGGGGGAGGGGGATTTTCCCAGATTTTATCAACAGCAAGTTTTATCAATCAATTAATCTGAAAACTTTTTCTAAATGTTTATAAAGGTAGGATCGAGGGAGAGGAGAGAGATGAGTTTGGAATGGCTCTTCTTTTAAAAAGTTTTCAATTTTATCACCCCCAATGGCCAAATAGCTATTTTGTTGCGCTTTCGAATTGTTTACCTCTAAAAAAGACCATAAGAAACCTTCAAAATGTTGAAAAAACAACAAAACTTTTTTCTTCAGCACCTCAGCCCATTAATTCTAAGTTTGTTGTGTTCCGAATCACACTTTATTTCATCCAATACATAAATCAAAGACTCTCGAATTAGATGAATTTCCGTAGATTTCAAAAATTTTGAGGCATTCAACTTTGCCTCCTCGTAGCATTTTTAATCCTGAAATCGTCGCAGAAATGACAGATTTTGGAAAAATGGAACACAATCGATCAAATGATTCTCTAACTTCAATCGCGTTTATAAACTCTCAAGTATAATAATTTGGAAATTTTTATGGCACTTTTTGAAAACCTAGAGTTTCCAAAATATAAGGTGTCCAACTGTCCACTATTTTTAGCAAGTCATTTTCCATGATTTTTCCAGATTTTCCAGACCATTTTTTCAAATTTTCTATACATAGATACCCCCTACTTTAATTTAAAAAAAAGAAGTTTCAAGGGGGGGGTAATTTTTTTCAAAAGTTCCTTTTCGAATTTGATACTTTTTCAGATATAAAAAACAGGTAAACTTTAATTATCAGTTTTTTTTATTAAAAAAAAAATCAAACATGCAAGCAGTGACATCGTGCTCCAATCTTTTTTTGGGGGGGGGGGGGGGTTAATTGGGTACAGAAATGCCGAATGAAAATTCTAAAAGGCCGCGTCGAGAACTGATGAGGACTCGGGACAGATATCATATTGGGCCCCATTTCTAAAATAGAAGCTATTTTTAGGTTTTTGAGAGGGGGTGGTGTCAAATAAAAATTTGTACATATTGATTTGATGTGGTAGAAAAACATCAATTTTGCCAATTGATAAAATACTTACCTAAGTATATAACTTATGAAAATTTTTCTTTTCTTTATTGGATTTTTGGAGGCCTCAAATGTGAAATTTGTTTACTCTAAAATGAGAAACGAATTAGCAGAGCGAAGCTAGGGCGAGAGCTTTTGAAAATCTTTATTTCCAGATGTATAAAAACGAGGATTTTTTAAATTTTCGAATTATTTTTTTTTGAAGGAATTTACTTTTGAAAAATAAAAAGAGAATAAGCTCGAGGGAAGCGAGGGCAAAAGCTTCTGAAAATGTGTGTTTCGAGAAGCATAAAAACGATTGGTTTTTTTAATGTGAAGACAAGTAGTTCATTTTTTGACTTTTAAAATTTTAGAATTTGAATGATGGTTTTTTTGAAAAAAGTTAAACAAAACAGATCCAAGTGAGGGTGAAAGCTCTTGTACATTATATTTTGAGAGGCATAAAAACGATGTTTTTTTTTGTGAGGAGTTCATTTTTTGACTTGAAAACTTAATTTTTACTATCTAGAAATTTTCATTGTGTTTTCCAAAAAGAAAAGAAAACAAGCTCGAGCAAAGCGAGGGCAAAAACTTCTGAAAATTTGTGCTGCGAGAAGTAAAAAATAATGTTTTCCATTCATTTTAGACACTCATCAGAAATTTGCAAAATGCAATTGGTCGTTTTTTTTCAAATTCCGGGGATTTTGCGTGAAAATTACGAAATTTCCTGACTTCTCCTTGACTTTTCCAGATCAACCAAATTCCGTGACTTTTCAGGTTTTCCAGGAGAGTGGACATTCTGAAAATATATATGGACGCTCCAGAACTGCTTGAAACCACTTCCAATCACCTCAGAATGTTGAAATTCGGGAATAAAGTGAATTTCCGCTTTCAAGTTCACTGGGTAAAATTTTGTGGAAGTCAAATTTCGAAAATCTGCTGGAGACAAGAGACTCCAGGAGTACTCAAAATGGTTTGAGGCCATTTCCGATTAATTTGGGTGGTCAAAAATAGGGTACACATCAAATTTCAGCTTCATAGATCAATTTTGTAAAATTTCGACTTTTTTAACGCGGAAACTGATTACCAAAAATTCACTAAAAATAGAAAAATGCACTTGAGCGTCTGAAATTCTGGGTGGTGATGTACTACCTATTTGTACTTACGGTCTTTGGATTTAGCTTTATCTCTGGTTCAAAAATTTTCTGCTAGAGGGATATCTTTCTAAAAATAGACCCATTCGCCTATCTAATGCCTTATCCTGTTATATTCTTACAAATTTTTTTTAGTAGATATAAAAAACTACATTTTTGAAGTCATTTTCATTTTTTTTTTCGTCAAGATTATCTAGTCAGTAGTCACATTTTCCCTCAAACGTCAAACGTTCGGAAAAAAACTTGCCTGTGCCTGTAGGGTTCCATCACATTGGATTTTTCGTGAGAAATATTCCCAGTGACCTTCCCGGTCATAACGAGAAAAAAAAACACACAAAACTTGAAACAAGAAAAATCCAGCTAACTACTAAGCTGTCTATTCAAACACACGCTTCGCTATGGCATCACACTTGGAACCTCCAAAGGCAAATCGGGACCACCTTCGTTCCACAGATTTTATAAAAATTACATACCGCAGGCCTCAATTAGCAAACCCCTTCAAGCCTTCGTCTCCCCGTTACATAAGATGTAAATAATATAGCATATTCTTGAAACAAATATACATACATACAAACAAACCAAAAGATTCAAATCGACACACACACACATTGTACTTACGGTACTTTGCAAAAGATTAAAAATAGTATCTGGAAAACGGCATCTTTGAGAACCGGGATCGAATTAGCAAATCAAAATAGATTCGCTTGTTCGTGGTGCACGAAATAAATACGAATGTACTGTACATTTAAGTATGTATATTTATGGTACATGTTGGAGGAGAGAACCAGCTGTTGCATACGAAGAAGAGGAGGACAATACACCAATGCATCGAGACTTCTAGAGTCGAAAGATGGGATGGAGAATAGGGGGGGGGGGGGTGGGGAACGAACTATATACCGACAGCTGTGATGGCGTTTTTGTAATGCGGGGGTACAAAAAATAGTATACAATGAAATAAACCATATACCAGCACTGTGCACTGTACTTCGACATCGACATCGACATACACAGACAGAGACAGAATATGTAACACGAAGCCCGGAAATACATATCAGCCAGTTAATTCCAATACCCAGAGTACCCTGAGTACCGTAGAACGTGGCGTATGCCGTTTATCGTCAGCGAAATAAAATATAAAATAAAATAAAAAACAGTAAACAGTGCACAGTGGCTGCATAAAAGTATAGGTAGGTAACTAGGTAGAGGTACCTAAACTAAACCTATGTGGATTTCAAACACGCGTGCTTTTCTAGTCATAGGATACATAAATGGTATATCTGATTACCTTGGCGGGTATCGAGTTAAAATGCTCGAATTCGTATGCCTCTGCTATGCTTTTACATACTACTATGCAGAATGATAAGAGGGTACAAATTCCCCAACAGTTTACAAAGCGAAAACAGAGACAGAAAGGGAGACAAAGTGCAGGGGAATTGCGGTCGCTTGCATCGATTTTACGCAAAACACACGTACCGTTCATCGATGAAAATCGCCAACTCGTAATGCGGTTTTTTTGCAGGGTTGTTACCTTTCGTACCTACTTGCAATCGTATTCGTGCAAAAAATAACTGATTATTACGTTAAAAAATTTCCATCCGGAGTGAAAAGCGTTGCAGAAACGTGCTTTTTGTACTAATCGTATTTTGCCCGCTGCTAACTTTATGGGTAATTTCGAACCGCAACTTTCACACGTTTTTGGCAATAAAAAGTTTCAAATAAAAATAAAACCTTGACGGTTACCTAAAGTCAACCGATCGTTTTCTCGTATCCTTATAGCATACTGTAATACCAGGGGTTAAAATAAATCAAAACTATTGCCCCCTCCTTCTCCCATCACCACAACTCTGTTACGTCTTATACTCCTAAGTCAAAGGGTTATTACGATGAATTTTGGCCCCAGTTCCAACCTCCCCTCGGCAGCAATGGCGATACACGTAATCTCACTTGATACGAAGCATTTTCACAGTTATACGCCGCCCAACAAAAGGATTTTCGTGTCATTGCTATACTATTCTGCATTCATTATTACGAATTTACATTCGTTTTCGAGTGCATCTTCCACCCCTCTTCTACCCTATCTGCATAAATATCGGGATCTGTTGTGATCTCACCGGCGTCGCGTCGTCACCCACACCCACATAGCGACTTTATTGCGTGTTTCATAAACGATATAATAATTTTCAAAGGGGAATTTTCCTAAGGGAGGAAATTGCATTAAACATACCGGGTGCTTTTCAAAACACACGCTTCGCGATGACTACGAAGATGGGTAATGGTACCTTCGTGGAGCTTTGAGGTGCATTTTTTCCTCTCTTCTGATTCCCCATTCGTTTAGGTACATAGATGGAAAATTAAAATTATAAACGGTGAGTTGAGCCACGTACCTACATGCTATAATGGTACTCTCGAGTCGTCGTCAAACAACGCACGAGTACGTTAAAGTGGTAACACTGTTGCTTTATTAAAATATATTAAATTTTACTCGTACTTAGGATTGTTTTACGATGCTCTAAACGTTGTCTAGAGGGTTAATTTCGCACTTGAATAAATGAATTGAGCTTAATTATTGCCATTTTCTCCCTACAGGGTGTCTAGTAGGATTTTGAAATCGAAAATTTTCCATATTTACAAACTCACAGGGAATCTTAAAAGCATCAGCAGAATTTTTTGAAAAAATGTGATACAAATTACCTTATTGGCAAATAAAGGAGGGGAAAAAATTGGGGTTGATCCTGTCAAAAGTTCAACATTCCGAAACAGTTAGAGCAGGTTAATCGAAAAGAGCATGCAAAAATGCTACCAGCAAAATTTCAGGAGCATTAATTCACTTTTTTTTACAAATTCTTAAAAATCAAAATTTTGCAAAACGTATGTATGTATCCTGTTTTCGATCGCCCTCTCCCGAATTAATTATTGGAAGCGTTTTTGAACCGAGTCGAAGAGGAAAATGCTTAGAACTAAAATTGTAGAACATAGTAAAAAGCATAAAATTTTAAATCCTTTTCCCTCTTCTTTAAAAATATCAATTCAACTATAAATTTTAAAACTTCACAATCAAGAAATCGAGAAAGATCGATTTTCATTATGATAGGAGGAAAAGCATTTGAAGCATGGTGTAAAGGCTCTTTTATAATGGTAATAGAAATTCACAAAAAAAATAAATGAAAAAGTTGAATCTATGGTTTTTAATAGGAGAATTTCAATTACCATTATAAATGGTATTATTGAAAACCACAGATTCAACTTTTTCATTTATTTTTTTGATGAATTTCTATTACCATTATAAATGAGCCTTAAATAATATGACAAAAGATTATTTTCTTTTTTGCATAATTTTTTCAAAATTACATAAAAATTGGGACCGGGCGAATACTTGCAGGATTATTATGAATTAAAAATAAAATTTCTAGCTTAAATACAACTGACTTACTCATCACCACATTTTCTTACTCTTGGGAGAAAAAAATTATGCTCACCTGAAACAGTAAAACAAAATTAAACTCGATTAGCAGATTGACAATCATCTCAAAATATATGCACATAATTGTTGCAAGACATTTCAAAATAAGTAAGTAGACAAAATTCTTGAATGTAAGCTTATTTGATGACTATTGAACTCAGTGAAGATGTTCAGTAAATGGAATCCTCACTTCTTCTCCTTTCACTATTAATGTGAAAAAATATTCAATGAAAATACAGTAAGTCCCTCTTATTGGAATTACGGATAATAGAATAATTCGGTTAATAGAATGGAATTCGCTGGGACATAACATTTGTATCTTCTTACATGCAAATTTTTTCGCTTATTGGAATATAACAGAGACACAGAGCATATTTTCTTTCAGTTAATAGAATTGACTAATCCTCAAAAATTGTAAAAAAAAATCACAAATCTAAGAAAAATTGAATGAAAATGTGTTGAAAATATGTAAAAATGGCATAAAAACACGAAATAAAGAAAACTGAAAAAGTATCAGAATTAACTTCAAAAACATCAAAAATTGATGAAATCTCAACAAAATTTGGAATTTCACATTTTTTTATCCTAAGGCTTTACAGAATTCAACACACCGGGTCCTGACTTGATTCTAATAAGCACAATTTCTTGTACTTGGGACAATAGTATACTATTGACTGGCATTTCCATCAAAGAATTTTTATAATTGATGAAAATTGAGTTTCAATCACTTTTTTTATACCTATAGCAAACTTTGCTTAATAATCCACCTAATAAAGTTATCATTTGTTTAATATTATCGAAATATCTCAGTCCTGATTCCTTACATTTAACCCAATGTTAAAATTATTCATCGTAAAATGAAATCAAGACAATTGTTATCAAAACATCGGTCTATTTCTTCATTGAATAGCAAGTTTTGTTCACTTTTTCATTTAATTCAAAAATGTGTGTTCTCGCCTCAGGAAGATATGGTCAGATGCAGCAGTATGGAAGACTCTGAAGATAAGGCTTGTAAATGCTCTGGTTTTCTCAGTTTTTCTCTATGCATCAGAAATCTGGATGGTATGCGAGGGAGACGGAATAAAAATTGATGCGCTTGAGATGTGATGCTGGGGGAAAATGCTTAAGATCCCATGGACGGAGAAAAGGACTAATGTGTCCATCTATCCTGGGAGAAATTGGTGTCCAGAAAAGGTTGTTGACAGTGGTACTCAACCAAATCCTCAAATGCTTTGGGCATGTCACAAGGGCAGATGGGATGGAGTCCCTATTCATTCAAGGCAAGGTAGAGGGAACAAGAGTGGTAAGGATGCTCTCCCACGAGATGTACAGACTCCATCTGGAAGGTCGTTGGACGCAGTGTCGGGGGGGGGGGGGTAGGTGTATCATGTCACAGAAACTGCACCAAGAAGAAGCAGAAGTTCTTCCTCAAAGCTGTAAAGATTGAAACTGAATGTGACATTTTCCCACCAAGTGATTTAACAGAAGAACAATTTAATGAATGGATGTCCCTGGATGAAAACATTACAACTTCAACCTCTTCTACTGACAAAGACATTTGCAAGAAAGTCATAAATTCTGAAAATCAAGAATGTTCATCATCTGATGAAGAACAAGATCCAAAATTATTGCCCCAACTGATGAAGAAATGTTAGATGCTCTTGCAGTTCTCTGAAGAATATTGTACAGTGCAAAGGGAACAAAGGAGATTTTGATAGTTTTACCATAAATTGGAAAAATTTGATTATAAATTTAGCAAACAGCAACATGAAACAAAGTTCCATCACAGAATATTTATGCAATATGGAAGTAAAATAATGTATGATGTAAGGATGTGACTAGCAATATGATTTGTAAATACTGTAACTATTCTAATTAGTAATTACATACACACTTCTTTGAAGGAACATTTTAAGTCATTTAATAAAAATCAAAATTTTGAGGTGAAATTCAATTTTTTCAGTTCTTTGCTTTTTGTTATCATTTTTGCTTTCGACAAACGTGATCACATCAAGTGAATTCTATTGTACATATTATCTCACATTGAGTATTATATATATATTTTTTTCATTTTGAAAACCTTTATTTAGTAATGGAACGTGTCTCTGTCTCTTCAAACCCCCCCCCCCCCCCCAACAAACAAGATGTGTTTTTACAAAATTTCAGCCCAAGCATCAAAAGGCTGTCAACAATTACTAAACGGTAATGAAAACGTCCAATCAATCACCAATAGTCAGACCAGTTCAATGCCAATGCCATACCATAAAAGCTTTTTTTTTAGTAGACAAATTTGTAACAAACTTGACGAAAATTTGTCATTCTCTTCTCATCACTTTCATCATCCGTTTTGAAAAATTGTTCAATAGACAACAGTAGGTAAAAATTTGAAATGATTTCCACTTCATGGTTCAAAGTTTCAATTTTTTATTTAGCTGCTGCATTTTCGTAGAAGTTTGCATATATTTTGTGATATGTAAGTACTTATTTTGATATGTTTTTTTGGGAACCATGAAAACTACACCTAATAATTCAATTCAAGTTTATGATATTACATACATACTTACATTCTACAGAATTTATTTCATTTCACCTTTTCCAAGAAAAATGTTACATTGTTTTCAGTAAAAAATTATCTACTCGAATAAAATACATTTAAGCTCGCGAACACTTCATTTGATAACTTCTTCGAAATATTTTACCCTGATAAAGTGATAAATACATTTAAAAAACGCCATACTCGTAGGAAAACACGTGAAACTAGGAAAAATATCGCAACAAAAGATAAACCACATTCAACCATAATATTTATCTTCATCCATAAGCCAAAATGCATTCGCAAACACCTTTTTTCCAGCACAAAAAAAACATCATACATTACACTATCCCTTCAAATCCACGCTTTCAACGACAGAGACGGAATTTGAACTTATAGTTAGGCGCACGATAAAAGCGTATACATTAATGCGTTTTCACAAGATTTTTATCAATATGATGTTAAACATAGGCATCCCATGCTTTGTTAAAAGAACTAGCTATTGTACACGGTACACATTATGTATGTAATGTATGTAGGAGCAAAGGTAACCCGAAAAAACTTTTCCACTAAAAATTCGCTCGCCTCACGATCAAAACTGCAGAGTGCAGGTATAGGAAAGTATAGTAGACATTATTTATTCAACGCCTCTAATAGAATATTACACTCTGATATATCTCACGAGAAGAAAGTTACAAATGTAAAAGGGGTTCTTTGGTGGAACTACCAGGAGGTTCGAGAGGGGAGGGGCTCCATTGAGAAAGATCAATTTCAATAAATTTCCCATCATTTGTAATAGTTTACGATTAATCTACGCCAGGCTCCTTATCACTTAGCTAATGCTTCCTTGTTTGGCTTCTATTGCTGTAAACTGTAAAGTTATATAATCGAAGAAGAAGAAGAAGAAGGTGCATGAAAAGCTGCACACTGTACACCCCTCGCCTCTGGCTCTGGTTTCATTTCATCATCGATACAAATGCAAGAGCGTGAAAGCACGAGTAGCCAAATTAGGTGCCTGATTAGTTCGATCTTATATCGCAGAAATTAATTCGTTCTTGGTCATTAGGGAAAATGACAGCATATCTAAATATAATGGAAGCGCACATCAAAAGGACAATTTTATCATTTTCGTTATCTAGTTCAATAACGCAAGTATTTAGGTTGGACTCGTAAACCACATAGCGCATTTAACTTTTATAATGTGCTCGTAAGTTACACGCGTGCAATGTTGCTTTTTATCTTATCATCGCGTATTGTTTACCATATCGAATATATCACATTATTACGAAAGTACTCCATAGAAGTACGCGAAACTCCTTGAAAAAAAGAGAATTTACGAAAGGGAATAGAGGTGTGAATGTGAATATCTTTGATAGAGATGATACCTCGTGTGAATTTTCGTCCTTTCCAACTTTCAAAAAATTCCATAAAAAAGCACCCAAATGAAGTTCAGCATCTGCTAACTCGAATTTAACAGTTCACGTGGCCCTTTCGATTTACACAATTTCTTCATAATTCATTATCCGGTTCAAATCCATATTTTAACGATACATTTCTCAAAAACTGCAAGAGGCATCGAAATGACTCAAAATCATCTTCACTCGATTCTAGAGGTCAGAAATTGAGCACCAAGCATTTTGATTTTTTCATGGGACTTGGGAAGTAATGTAAATTAAAATTGAATCGTAAAAAATTTACCAAACATCGAAAAATAAAATTTTGAAAATTCTGCTCTTTGGAATTTGTAGCAAAAAACAAAAATTTTCAGCCATTTTGCTGAAAAGCAAACAATTGGTGATTTTTGAAAAATCAAGAATTTTCAACAATTTTTGGCAAAAATCAAGATTTGAAAATTTTACAAGAGGCAGCCGAGAAAGGATTTTTTGGTAGGTAATTATTTTTGGAAAATGTGAGACTTTTAAGAATTTTCAGCAAAAAATCGGTCCACTTTTTAGACATTTTGCAAAAAAGCAAAACTTTTAATTATTTTTAAAAAATGAAAAAGCGAAAATTTTTGACAATTCTTGGCAAAAAGCAAGACTCTAACATACGGAAGGGTTTTTAGTTAATTTTTGTCAAAAAAAGGTAAACTTTTGTACAATTTTTGGAAAAAAGTAGAACTTTCTGGAATTTCGGAAAAAAAAGATTTTTTGTCAATTTTTTGTAAAAAGCAAGACTCTGGCAATTTTAGCAAAAAGCAGGACTTTTTGGCAATTATTGGCAAAAAATGATACTGTTTCGCAATTTTGGTCAAAAAAGTGACACTTAGGGACAATTTTGGGAAAAAGAGGGACTTTTACAGAAATTTTTACCATAAAAAGACAATGTTTAGCCATTATTCTGAAAAGCGAAAATTTTTGTCAATTTTTATCACAAGTTTCTGAAATGGAAAAGTTGAAAGGTGTTGAAAATTTTCATTTTTCGTTATGTTGCGTTTCGAACTCGGAAGATGAATTTTTCAAATAAGTTCTAGTTTTAATTTTAAAAAATCATTTCTATTGATCAATTTTTCATGCAAGAGAAATTTCTCCATTTTTTGTTGATGGGAGTGAAATTCCTATTGGAATATGTAATTTAATATACTTGATCATCAGTTGTATTTGTTTTGCTTTTTTTGTGAGTTATTTACCAAGTATGTATTTAAATTGTACAATGAAATTTTTCCTCACCCAGGTAATTGAAGAAAATGTGATCGAATTGAGTGATAAGAAAAAACATTTTCATTTTCCAACCTCACCTTCTCCCAAAAAATTGATTTTTCAAAGTTAAAATCTCTTTCATCAAAATTATTCACCTGCACTTCAATTACATCGAATACCTATTTTTCTTTAATGAAACGTAAAAACACGACGCATACATCACAACCTTGGCAATAAATTGCGGAAAAATCTATGTATAGCACCTATATCTATAAGAATGAGCAATTGCTAGGTACATAATACACTTGAAGGGCGGTTTTCCAAAAAGCGATAAGTCAAAAATCACGATTTCGAGATAAATGACGTTTTTAGTGCCCATTTGAAGCCATGATGCACTTGGAGTCTGCAACCTGTCCTGCATGTTGCATTAGGTCTACCTCAACACGTACGTGTGGGTTTTGCGATGTAACTCGAGCTCGCAGCGCTTCTGCGGCAGAAAAAGTAAACTGACTTATCGCCTTTTGGAAAAACGATTTTTCAGATTTTCATTTATATGATAAAACCAGTGGTGCAAATCGATGTAAGTCAACTGTAAATCACGATACAAAAGAACAAGACCAAAAAAAATCGATTACAAAAAAATTAACCTGTATTTTTAACAAAAATGATCCATTTTGGCAATCAAATAAAAACAAAAAGTATCTATATTACGGTACTATCTGAGTATTGAAAAAAAACAATTTTCACAGCTCTACTTCAACGAACACGAAGTATTACAGTAGGTACAAAAAATTTAACCCATATTTTTGACACCGAATTCAAAGTTTCACTGGATAAATTGTGACTTATCGCGTTTTGGAAAAACGATTGCGATCTGCAACCTACGGAAAAGCTGAATTGCAAGTAAATAAATAGGTATTTTGGGTAGGGTAAGCATTAAATAGGCGAGATACGACCTATAGAACACAATGGCGTGAAAAACTCAATTTTCAAAAAAATTGACTTATCCACTTTTGGAAAACCGCCCTTCACTTGGTTATCGCGAAAACAATTCCAAGAAGACGATAACATCGACACTTTTGAGTTAAATTGAGATAAAAAATAATAGTCTACTTTTATAAAGCAGGCGCCGGTCGCCATATCCATGCTTGTAATTATAATCGGTCGACGAACGCTTCAGGGTGCGGCTAAACTGGTAAGGTATACAAGGTATAGACATAGAGCTGTTAAAAGTGTTGGAATAAAAAAAAAACCACATACATATAAGTTCGATATGGCAATACCGAGCGATAATTTTACATTTCCGGGCTAAATATTTATTATGTAAATAAGTGAGCATAGTATAATCGTTTAACCATATCAAAAATTAACGTCGATTTTCAACTTAGGAGTTCTCGAATAAAACCGCAGCCGCCGAGCATCGTGTATCTAATCCAATTAAGAAAGAGAAAAATGATATTTATTTTATGCTAAAAAAATGTCGGTCTGTGTAGGTGTAGGTAGCTGGTTATATCTGCGGATATGTCTCAATTGAGCTCCGTTATAATGCACAATATAACGAATTTACCTACATACCTAATGAATACAAGAAGCTGAAAATAAGCTCATCTAGTTTATCGCCTTTAAAAGATTGTATATGTATAAAGGTGGTTTATTTGGTATTATACTGACAAAGATTTAAATCCTGAATTATAGTATATGGCGCCTTTTTTTATGTCTAGGCATAAAGGTGGGATTTTTCTTAATACAATATTGTGTACACGTACGACTACGATCGCATCCACAGCCACAGCCGTAGCCGGCGTCGCGGTATCTTCATTCGAGGTGCTAAATTAATAAAAATCTTTATCGTATATCTTTCTTAGATTTATGAGAATGTGATGTACCTACAGTAGATATACATATAATAGTAAATTGAATTTTAACAAGGTGTTTTTGTTTGGGAGCTTTCTCTCTCTCACTCTCGCTGTCCACAAACATAACGTAATCTCTGAATTAAAAAAATCCTAACGTCGGATTTGGCGCCGTAATTACCATATGGTTGGGTTTTCTTCTTCTTCTTGTTTTTTATTGTATGACCTGAATTAAATATTTATACACATTTCGAGAAATAAATCCTTTTATGGGTTTACATTATACAGAAATAAATAAGATTTAGGTCTAATGTTTCCGAGAAATCAAAACATACGTATATGTTAAGTCCACGTTCATTCTATCTTTATAGCAGAAGATTTTTAAAAAAACTGAGTTATTTTAGTAGAAGTAAATTAGAACTGAGAGTAGGGACGAGATCATTTGAAAATAAAGTTCATTTGATCCAAACAAATTCAGTTTCTTTTCTCGTCCCATTTGATTTGTCTATCGCTTTTCGACGTCAAAAATTTTGAAAATTATTTCAAAAATGAAAAACATTTGTTGGCGGCGTTTCAAAAGTAAATTATTGATGGACTTTCCAAAAATATTTTCCAAAAGTTTCAAAAGTTCGAAGTTGAGCTTTGTTGAAAGCTCAGTTTTCAAAAGCATGCCATAAAATATAAGTAATTTGAAAATTTAAAAAAAAAACTGATAGTTATTTGTATTCAGCACTCCCAAAAAAAAGAGCTGATAAAGCTTAATCTGTCACACGATTTTTCCAATTTTCAGGAGGCTTGGGGACAATAAGAGGAGTTGGAGGGATGTAATTGAAAAAATAAGTTGATATTCGTATTCAGTGTACCCAAAAACCTACTAAAGCATACGTCACTCGAATTTTTAAATTTTGGGCGAATCTGGGGGCAAACGGGGGAAGGGAGTGTTGGAAAAGTCAAATCAAAAAAACGCTCTCAAAAACGCATAAAACGATATGCCATAATTATGATATTTGACATTTTTTGCAGGGCTTGTACTACATTTTTTCCAAAAAAAAACAACTTAAGCAACCAAAAAAGCTTGAAAAATTGAAATTGACCAAACGTAACCGAAAAAGTGACAAAACGGTTGCTAAAAAATAGAACATTACGAACAGAATGAAATAAAAAGTTGAATTATTTTACAACTTTTCGATAAAAAAGCGATACTTTTTGGAAATTTTTGGCAACAAAATAAGAGACATTTTGAACTTTTTTTCAAAAAACGACATTTTTCAAAATTTTGCTACAAAACGAACATTTTTGTAAAAGTTTGAATAAACGAGAATTTTTGATATTTTTTTTGCAAAAGCAAGACTTGCCTATTTGACAATTTTAACAAAAAGCAGGACTTTTTGAAAATTATTGGCAAAAAAGTGACACTTTTTGACAATTTCAAGCAAAACAGCTAGACTTTTTGAGTTATTTTCGCGGGAAAAAAGTGACAAAAAAACTATATTTCTTTGGTAACCTCTAGAGTAAAGAAGCAAGACTTTACAGTTTTGCTAGTGAGCGAGAATTTTCATCAATTTTTGGCAGAAAGCAAGACTTTGAATATTGCGCAACAAAAAACAGAAAGTATTTTTTTTGCAATTATGAACAAAAAAAATGATTTGATCTTTTTTGCAATTTTTTTCTAAAAAGCAAGACTTTTTTTCAATTTACTGCTAATAATGGAAGACTTTGAGCATTTTTTGGCAATGTAATTTTTGAAAAAGAAATTGAGACTTTTGGAATTTTTGACAGAAAACGAGATTTTTTTACAATTTTTGGCTAAAAGCAATTCTCGAATAAAAAATGAGAATTTTGTATATTTTTTAGCAACTTTTGACTTTTGGGTAATTTTTGGGGAAAAAATCAAAAATTTGAAATTTTTTGTTTGAAAGCACCATTTTTTTTTTTTTTTTTTTGTGAAGAACGAGTCCACTATTTCGTAATTTTGACAGAAAGCGAATTTTCGACAATTCTAGTATTGTCTCTTCCACCACCTTTTCCCTACCATACCCACCCAAAAAAACGTGTGATGCATGATTTAAGGGGGTTTCAGGGGAAACGAATAATTTTCACGATCTGATTCCTCCAATCTTTACTTCAACCCAAATTTTTTGAAGAGAAATCAGAAAAATCGCATTGTTGATATTCATTCTAACACGTTCCATCACAAATACCTTTCGACTCGTCTATTCAAACTATACGACATTCTATCCTTTTGTTCATCATACCTGATCAAACATTTGGAAAAGAAATCAAAAAACGATCCAATTACACGACTATCTCTTCTCACTTATACTTTTACATAACCACACACTCGAAAACACCATCCGGGAACCAGCAGATCGCTTGATCGTCGTGTAGGTAGTAGGTACATCACACTCTCAAGTCTCAATTCGACATATCAAACACTACAAATGACCAATACGTGCTTTCCACGCAACAAAGAAGCCTCTCAACGTCTCAACAAATATTCCTCATACATAGCGAAATGAAACCGTTACATTAGCAAATATTACATAATAAACGTTCACTTTAAACATTTCGTATTCTCCGGGGCAATTTTTATGCATTTGCGTATATAGCGGGCATAAAAAATAAAATACAGCGTAATTTAGCTTGAAAAATTCGTTTTTCTTATTCAAGATACAGCACGAAGTACTAATTTAACAAAAACACCATTTTCGAGCGTATAGAGATGATAGAAACGCGAGCCAGAAAACATGGGGCGAAGAATGAAAAAAAAATGAGGAAAAAAAGCGTGAGCAGCGAGTACGACGACGACAGTTACAACATTTTATACAAATCTGGCATGGTATGGTATTCGATATAAAAAAGTTAAATTACACCGAAGTTGAAATAAATCTAATCCGCCTTCCCCTCTTATATTTA
This sequence comes from Planococcus citri, assembly GCF_950023065.1. Taxonomy (NCBI): domain Eukaryota; kingdom Metazoa; phylum Arthropoda; class Insecta; order Hemiptera; family Pseudococcidae; genus Planococcus; species Planococcus citri. The sequence goes on along the minus strand of NC_088680.1, from coordinate 41,736,597 downwards.
TAATTTAATTAAAAGATACAGACTGCAGTTACGATAACGTTGATAACGCGAAATGAACTAAAGAAAAAGACGCAAGAAGAGAAAAAAACAATCCAGAGTAGCGTACACGAATCTCAGCTATATGATATCGTAGGATCTTTATAAAGTGAGCTTTGTACTACGGTGCAACAGCTTGGTATATAAAATCGCGATATAAAATCTGCATTTGATTACAACCCAGTATAAAATGGAATAAAAAACAAAGCCAAGTATTTTATAAGCGTGATCTGAGCTACGTAACACGACAAACCGTAATTACCTGTACGATCAAGCTGGCGTTTCGTGATCTTGAAAGATGGGGGGAAAAATACAGCACATCAAACTATACAAGTGCACGGTTATAAGTTTACAAAAAATGTCTAAAATTTCCGAAACTTTTACTACACGACAAGCGTACCTCAGACAGAAGGTTCTTATTTCGTCACAGAGCAAAAAAACTACGGTTATTTAATCGAATTTCAAATACTACACGAACCATATAGAAACATCCATCACTAGTGAGCACGATGATCGAATATGTAAATGAAATGTACGAGTACAAGTACGAGATAAGATGCGAAGTTTTATCAATTCATTAATGATAGGCCATCGTCCGTATCTGGTGATAATTTCACGCAGTCCGAATAGAGAATTACTCTATCGTATTGCAATAGTGAGATTAAAGGGTGAAAAGCTCTGTTTCATGGGCAAGCATTCGCAGGTTTTCTTATATTGTTAGGCTCAAATTCAAGGCATCACGTGACCAAGCAGTGAAAAACATGGTAATTTGTCAAAATGGTTTGCAAATTTTGAGGTGGAGGGGGGGGGATTTTCATTTACTTATACAAGTGTATAGAACAATATTATTATTTGGACTTTTGAATATGGATTTCATGAGGGAAAATTATTAAATTCTTGTTCGGTAATTCGTCTCAAACATGGAGCTGAAGTGGACGAAATCGTCTACCTCCTCAAATTTTCCAACGCAAATTCTATGAACATTTTTTTGAAGTGAAAATGAGATTTTTGGAGCAAGAGTTTTAGATATTCTCATGAAAGTAATTTTTGAAAGTTTGACATAATTTTAGCAATTCAATGATTTTTTTCCAAGTTCCTTAAAAGTCAAGACTTTATATCTATGTAAAAGCCTAAATTAATGTGAGTATAGAAATTTAAAAAATTGGTAATTTTTTCAAGCTTTCAAAAGTCTAATAGTCTGACATAATGTCAAAAATTCACCGTAATTCATTTCAAATTCTTGAAAGTCAGATTAGAGATCCAAAAGTCCGGTTCAATGTACCTAATCTTAAATGTTGAAAATTGAAGATTTTTTTCAAAGTTTTAAAAAAGCTGACATAACGTTAAAAAATCAACAAACAATTTTTTCGCTTTCAAAAGTCCAATGTCTCTGAAATTTGACCGATTTTCATCAAGTTTTTAAAAGTGCAAAATGCAGTGGTTTTTTCGGCTTCGTTATTAAGCTCCAAAAAAGTGTTCTTTTCGAGTAGAAGGCAGCTTCGTCGAGGCAATTGGACACCGGAAATGAATTCCCCGTTTCAAAAAACCTCCGGAACCGAAAATTCAATTCGTTTTTGCCTAAATTTCGATGAGTCATTTCTTGATTAATTAGAATGCTGCATTTTGAGCCAAAAAATGACCCATCGAAATTTGAGCTTCTTTCTGCTGAAAATTTGCCATTTTTTGGACTCAAAATGAGCTAGAAAAAAGTAGTCAAATTTTGCATTTTTAATTACGTTTTCTGACTAATTTGAGGTCGCTGAATCCAAAAATGACGTTTGTTTTTGCGATCGGACTCGTATTCTACGAAATAGACGCAATTTCTCACCGAATCAGCGTCCCACGACATAAATGGACACCAGATTCGGACTCGGCGACCTCTAATTAGTCGAAAACGACATTTTACTCGATTTTTTTGGAATTCAAAAAAATCCAAAAAATGTAAAGGGGTCATGCATTTTTTTGGGGAAAACATTTTTGGTCTCGAATCGAGTTGAAAATTGGGCTATGGGGTTTTTTTGGGATGGCGAATTCATTTCCGAAGTCAGATTGTCTCAAGAACGCTTCCTTCTGATGAAAAGTTGTCATTTTCTGACAAAAAAATGAGCTAGGAAAAAGTTGTCAAATTTCGCATTTTTAATGACTTTTTTTGACTGATTTCAGGTCGCTGAACCCAGAAATGACGTTCATTTTTCAATCCAGCCCCGAATCTGTCACTATCAGAAATCGTCATTTATTGTTGACATAATGTCAGAAAGTCGACCAATTTTTCTCTAATTTTTTAAATGTCAGAATCAATTTTGGCAAAAAGCAGGACGTTCTCGGCCATTTTTGGACAATATTGACAAAAAACACAACGTTTGTAAAATTTTGGCTGAAAATCAACTTTTTTAAAATGTCGGCAAAAAACGGAATTTCTAATGCAGTTTTGGGAACAAACAGGATTTTTCACAATTTGATGGGGGAACAGACTTTTTTTTGCAATGTTACAAACAAGAACTGCTTCATATTCTTGGCAACAGCCAAGGTCTTTTTTCAATTTGGGTTTCAAGTAATTGGACTTTTTTTCAGTTTTAGCAAAAAACAGAGCATTTTTTAAAAATTTTGATAAAAAATCTTTTCAAAATTTCAGCAAAAACGAGACTTTTTTGCAATTTTGGTGAAAAATGGATCTTTTTTCAGTACAGACAAAAAACAGGACTTCTTCATCATTTTAGCAAAAAATGAAACATTTTTGGTCAAAATTGCAAAAAAGTTCTCATTTTTAAGTTGCGACTTTTTTTTCGCAATTCAGCAAAAAGGAAACTTCTCAAATTTTCAAGAAAAATTAAAATTTTTGCAGCATTAGAACAAAACATATTTTTTCTTTACAAAAAACAGGTTTTTTCAAATTTTGAAAAAAAATAGGGCTTCTTTGCATTTTTGGCCAAAAGTAGGACATTTTTGCTATTTTGGTAAAACGCATGACACTTTTTTCTGTTTTTACAAACAACAGAATTTTTTCACAAATTCAGCAAAAAGAGACCTTTTTTGAAGTTTTGCCAAAAAAAAAGCATAGAACTTTTTAAGCAATTTATACAAAAGTTGTAGCTTTTTTAAAATTTTGAAGAAAAATGATTTTTCAGTGGTGGCGAAAAAAAATTCCAATCAAATCAAAATACTCGTAGAGCGAAAAACATTAACAAGAAATTAGAACTAAAGAAACTATTTGTAATCAGCCAAATTAACCTCACAAAAACCACAATGTTGATAAAGTTCAATTCATTCGATTATCTCTTCAAACTCACATTAAAAATTGAATTCTTCTTTCGAAAAGTTGCCTACAATTAGATTCAGACTAATTTTTTCCCATCGCGACTTTACATTATTTTGGAGCAACTCGCGACACAGCAGCGGCTCATTTCGTATGCATAATTTTACCAACTTCTAATAACATCAAGGCCGGATTATTTGAACAATTTAAAAGCACCAGCTTTGTTGAGACCGCCGGCGAGGCGCAGCGGAATTGGCGGCATGGATGGCATTCATCGTGTACGTGTGTAAAGTGTGACGACAATAAAATTCCACAGATTTCTCGCAGCTTTTAAGCGCCGCCATCGTCGTCGGTTTATTAGCATTACTCTACATAGTAGTCTCAAGTTGGTTTCAAGAATGTGTTCAGATATAATGGCGGCATGTTGAAAATGTATTAGCGAATATACGCTACTGCACTTTACAAGGTAAAGGCAGCACCGACGACGAGGTACCTACTCGTATGATGATGGATTATAAGGATTATGGTGCCTTATGTGTGTGTTTATTTTTAACGTGATAGTGCAACTCGTCCAAAAACCATCCAACTTTGTTTTGAAATTTCTACCAAGATTCTCGAATCTCGAAACATCGTAACAATGTTTTGTTTCATTTTTTATTTGGAATTAGAAATGTGGAAATTTTTTTTTAGTAGATGAATCAATTTTCATATCCTTGGTGGGATTTTGACAATTTTTGAAAAAAATTTAAATCATACCAAGACTCTAGATTGGCTATTATATGGAAGGGACTAAAAGAAGGTCCGACAATATGAAATCATTTTCTTCTAAAATCAACAGAATTAGGTTCTTTTCTTATTATACGTTTATTGATGATACTGATTCATTCGATTTCATACCTCTAAATTCATTGAAATTTCAATCATCAATTTAGAAAAGGTAGGTATTTTCGATGGGAACATCAGATTTTTTCTTCTAATTTTCTTACTTATCATACGAGTATTATCTTATTGACGTGTTATCTCACGTATTATCGCTTTCTTAGGCCATTCTGAAAACCCAATAAGTATAATGAGTAACTCTTTAACAAATTGAATGAAATTTTCAGAATTTTCATCTCCTTTCCACAGGCTTATTCTTTCTCGAAATCGATAATTCAACGCTCATCTCATTTTTTGACAATTTCAATTCATACCTTTGTTACCCTTTGCCTTCCTACTTTCTAATTCTCTGTTCTTACTACTTTTTTTTAAATCTTAGCTTCAATTTTTTTCGCTTCAAAAATGATCACACAAACAATCGAAACCGGTTTCCATAAATTTCCTCTTTGAAGAAAATAAAATCGTAAATATCTCCGCAGAATATATGAACCAACGTCATAGCCAATTTTACAGAAGGAAATGCCGATCGGTTACCTTTCATCAAACCGATCCAAACGTCAAGGTAGATTATTTCCTTAGAATAAAAACTTCATTGTGTTCGGTTAAATATGACTCAAGATTAGGTAATGAAAATTTCGAGTATTTTAACATTCTTCCACAAACATTGTTTGGTAATTTACAACTTGTAAAATGCTTCTTCAATATTCCATTTCAAACACCTATGCCTCTTCTAGACGATTTCACGACTTCACAGTCACACACGAAGATGTGTGAGGCACTTTCAAAAGTATAACCTCAGAGCACTGCGTTCATTTATCGACCATCATTTACCATTATAGTATCGTTTTTCGTTGTTCCGACGATCATTTCACGTTTTCTAAAATAGCCATAAAACACAACACGGTGTCGAGGTGCGGAAAATCATCACGAATAAACTTGTCATATAAGGTCATAAAAGTTATCACTATCAGCGCCAAAGCAAAGCAAAGCGCCCAGCCGCATCTTCCAGGTGTGTAAATATCGAACTCGTCTTCGAACCTTATTGACTCCACTGTACACAATAAACATAGGTACCTAAACCTATATCTGCCTACCTTGGCAACCAAACACAGGTACTATATATGAGAACACACATACCCTATCGGATTTATGGAACGGAGGAGAAAAAAACACAAAAAAACAAGAAGAAAAAAATAATTTCAAATCCACCCATTGTCCACTTCACATTTTATGTAAATTGGATTTCGTCGAAAAGACACAACAACTGCGCGCCATTTGAATAAGTATGTACAGTACACGAACCATATATGGAATACTGGAGATGTACGAGACCAGGACAGAAACATTGGAAAAAAGGTATAAAAAATTAATTCAGTCGGGGAATTTCACGTAGTATGCTAAGTACATACTACGTACGTAAGGAGTACATCCGTTCAAGAGGTGAAAAATTCGTAAATTTTTGCCAAACCAAAAGGAAAAAACATCGATTCGCTATTATGTACATTTATCTTTTGATAAGATAACCAGCACGGGTGAAGATAGAATATGGTATTATAAATTACCATAATTACTCGAAAATAAACGATGCGAGTACCTACACAACTTGTACCTTGAATTTTTCTCGTTCGTCGAACAAATTACAACCAAAAGGTTTCGACTTCGAGCTTATCTTAATTTCATTCACCTTCCTTCTATAAGCATGGATACAGATTATAAAATCTCGAATCATTTTTTCGAGTCTTTTTTCGCACCTCGATTCAAATTTTATTCCATTATGGATCTATTTTTGATCACTTCCCCCCTCCCCCTCTTCACTCTTTTTTCCATGAGGAAAATATTTGAACACGTAAAAATCATACCTCAGCGAGAAATGTATACTTCAAAAAGCTCAATACCAAGATAATGAAGTTGCTGATAAAATTTAAAGACTGCTGAAAGTGGGGGGGAGGTCATTTGAAATTTCAACTACAGAAATTAGAATTTTCAGGTTCGAAACAAATGCAAATGACTTGGAGGTCAAAGTGTTTATAAAATTTTCGAAATACGAGTATTCAGGAATTATAGAATGATGATTAATGCATTGCGATTTCCGGGAAGACGGAGGGGAGGGGGTAGTAAAATGTCAACTCCAAGAATTCAAATTTTAAGGTTTAAAAATAACTGAAAATGATTGGGTGGTTAAGCTGTTCAAAGATGATAAAATTTTCATCTGCAGAAATTATATATGTAGATATTTACTTTCCTGCGTTTTCCGGAAAGGAGGAGTAGGAGGAGAAGGAGCAATGAAAATCCAACTTCGAAAATTCAAACAAAGTGTTCAAGTAGGTATACAATTTTCTAAAATAGCAGAATTCAATTTTTCTCTTCGTTTTGAAGAGGAGGAGAAGGGGTGGGTAGCTTGGAAAGTATTGCTCCAAAAATTCGAATTTCTGATTGATCAGAGATTTCATGATTTTGTCAGAATATGTATTGAATTTGGGATGAGGATGGCAATTAAAATGACCATCAAGAATTATTTAGCAAGTGGTGTTTCACTAATCATGTTGTAATAGTTGTAACAACAAAATAATAATTTTAAAAAGTTGTTATTAACAGGAAATATTTGAAAAATTATACTGAATGTTGTTTTGTCTGATTTGTAGGGTAAAAAAATCACAGGAAATCATTCTTCAGATGTTTTTTCAACACGGATTTTGACAAATCCAGATTGATGAATTTTGAAAATCTGTTCTCTTTACAATTTCAAAATCGAATTCTGTAAAACTGTGTGTTCTTTTCACCATGACGATAAAAACAACTCTGAAATTCTCTAAATTCGAATCATGAACTCCCTCATTTTTGGTCCTTTTAGGATAATCGAGAAAAATGAACTTGAAGAGAATGGTCGTTTTGAATATTCAAAGACTTGTTTTTTATTACCTTTTACCTACCTACCTCGACTTCTTTCAGAAAACATTGAAATGGAATTGAACAAAAAAAGGTTGAAATTTTTTTATAAACAATTTAATGTTCACAATAGAGGAGAAAATCTCTGAAAATAGATTTTTGAAAGAAATCACAACTCTTCAGCGACCAAAGATGAGTTGAAATTTAGGGTGTGCTGCCTTCAAGTTTTTTTTTTTTAAATTAGTAGAAAATTTGAAAAAAATTGAAGGAAAATGTTAAGAAAATGTGGAGAAGAGTTTGGATACTCAGAATCGAATAATCCCCACATTCTACCAAACTTTAAAGCAGTAAAACTTCCAAAAAAAGACAAATTTTATTTGTTTTGGTGATAAATGATTGTACTGTTCACATGTATTCAAAATTGATTTTTTTTGTTAGTGATTTTCCACTTTTTTCAACGGTTTTGAACCATTCATAAACTATTATAACACTGTTCAAAATTGTTTCATTTTCATTATTGGTGTAAACCTCTGAAAAAAAGCAGAAAAATTACTGAAAGCTGTTTTAAAATTGAATGCACATATATCGCACCTCGGGAGTTATAAGGTCACATCTCAAAAAAGTGAAATTTTACAGGAGAGTGATTTTCTTTTTTTTAAAAACTTGATTCATTATTTTTATCAACTTATAATTAATTGTGAGGAATGAATAGCACCTCATTTTAAAGATCTGGTATCCTACCTTCATTTAGCATAAGAACACTTTGAAAAATAAAATCTTAAAGAGGAAATATTTCAATATTTGGAAAACATTTTGAGTTATAACCTTTCATTAAAGTTGATGTGGAGGCGAAAGGAAGCGTCCAAAAAAAATTTCATGACAACAAAGTTGTAGAGAATTAAATTTCCAATCGACAGAATGTCGTTAGTTTTTTTCTAAAGTGCTTAGTTTTTGAGTTTTTCTCAAAAAACTAAAATTTCATGATATGTGCAAATTCATTTTTCTGAAAAGTGATCAATTTAAAAAAAAATTTCTATTTGGTACAAACCAATGAAAAATGCACTCCTTGTGACTATTTCTAACTGACAAACATTCAAAACAATCAAAACTATTTGTTAACACTTTGTATGTACGAAATTTGCTCAAAAAAGGTGGAGTTTTTTGAGATGTGCCCTTATAACTCCAAACAACTTGCAATGTTGTTGAGATTTTGAGTTAGGCCATTTGCGTTTTTTACAAGATCTAGATGATGTACCCAACTGAAAGTGTAATTTTTGGTTGAGGGGGGGTCATACAAACCCCAAAAATGCAAAAACATCAAAATCAATTTTTTTTGAGATGTGACCTTATTACTCCCGAGGTGCGATATGTACTTGAAACATCTTTTTTTCGACTTTTTTTGGAAGGTATCAAAATTTTGAACCTTAGTAAAAAGAAAATAGGGCTTCAAGTTCAACAATTAAAATTTCATCTCCCCTCCCCTGCCTTTTGACTCACCCTGAAACTCTTCATCCAACTTTTCTAAAGCAAAGAAATCAAAAACAACCTACCAGTTTACGGTTGAAATTTTCTCTTCCGTTTTTACAATAATTTTCTTTCAGGGCTCAAATTGACATTTTTCGAAATATTCTATTCCGAGAGGGAGACAAATGATGGAAAAATTTGTTACGACAATCCAATGAAATGGTTGGAAAAGTTACAGGAATGGTGATTTTTTTTTATTACAAAAATGATAAATTTTGATACACGAGGTTTCAAATAGTAAGTATGAGTCATAACTGATTATCGCGTATGATTAATTTATCGTCGAAACTTTAGAAGAATAATGGAAAGGTAACGTCAATTCGTGATTTAGTAGATTGATTGGGGAATTTATCAATTTATTTTTTCAAAATATAAAATATTATTAGATTTTAATACAGATTAATACGTTTGAAATTACGAAAAAATGATGAAAAAGATGGAATGATATTAAATTTCAATTTATTTCAACTCAAGAACCTTTTGAAAAAATTTTCATTACATTTCATAAACCCCCCTCCCTCCTTACCCTCTCATTACCTCTTCTTGCGAATGGGAATGCATACGATCTTCCTTTTTCCACATTATTGAGAAAACAAAGAAGTAATTTTTTCTCGATCTGCAAGTTAGCAGCTGTAGAGAAATTCTGGTGGTTATATTAGTAATTTGATAGGTTTAGGTACTCAGCATTTTTCAAAACAAAATTTCCCACCAATTTTTGGATTTCAAAAGTATTTTTTCATAATTTTTCAACTTTATTTTATTTTTTGGTACCTCATCATCACATCCTGAAATATTAAATTTCATTTCCAAATCACTTTATAACCAGCAAATCGAGTAGAAATTACACAAGGGGTAGGAGTGGGGGGAGGGGATGTAAAATACTATTTTCAAGGCATGCTACTAAACATGCCAGTGAGGTAAGTTGAAACACGTGATATCGTGTACACTCAGGTTGAAAATTCACTCGTCGCTTGATTCTGTCCAAAATACCCAAACAGAACATCTCCTGTCGTGTTACACGCTATCCTATGGCACCTAACTTGCAACATATAAGCAAACTTTCATCCAAGTTTAATCGTTAAATATTAAGAATAACCTATACGATAGTTAGTTAGGGTACAAACGAAGGAAATCCAACTCACCAAAGATCGATGATACACCAGACAATCGTCCAAACGTAGCAAAACACCTTAGGAATACCACATATGTACGATAAATCGTAAAAATGGGCGCGAAAAATCACACTTCGAAGAGATATTCACTCGATCACCAATTTTCACCTTCGAATCTGCTCGAAATTTGAAAAAAATCGTCGCGAATCTAATGAGCGGCTCGAGATCGCGTCGTGATCAATCACCATATGCTCGACGAGGGGGAACACAATGCGAGTCGGTAGTAAAAAGTCAAAATAACACGGAACGGGTTAAACTCATACGCAAATTGCGAACGAACGAGTAATAACAATAAACGAATCCGAGTGCCGAGTTAGGTTAAGTTAGACCGCCGCTGAGTCATTACGACGCGAAACAGTGTTGCCCAGACGCCGGTATCAAGTTTTCTCTCGACGAGCTTTCGCAGCATACGAGTATAACCTTCGCGACTTGGACTCTGCGCTTGGCTTCGGCGGTTCTTTACCCTCGACCGGGCTGTAAGAGCAACACGTATCCGGGTTCTTTAACCTCTCAAATGCCGGCCACTTCACCCAAAAAGCCTCCTCAACCACAACCCAATACAGCTCTCATGTAGAAGACGTCGTGATGCTGCGAAAAAATTTCCAGGGTAAAAAATTTGGGAGGTTTTCACTCGTTTGTTTGGCGGGGTTAATTTGACGACCTTTTTTTTTATCGAAAGTGAAAATACGAGCAGTAAATCGATACCCTTAACTTTCCCATGGTTTCCCTTATAGTCGCATTGACAGACACACGTTTGTATGTAATTTATTAACATAAATCGAAAACGACGAATAGCGCATATACGACAAGGTAGGTAAGGTACTGGGTAGGTACACCAACAATATATACGAGTACACGGACAATCGAATCGATTTTAATCTGAATTTCATTCGTAGACTTTTTTCACACGCAACCGTTTCGACATTGAAGCCCGCCGACGCTCAATCCTTTTTCGTTACCAGGTAATGAGGCCGAAGGGTATGGTTCGACTTGTACCTGAAATTTATTGCTTAAATTTTCATACTTCTGTCGACTCCAATAGGTACCGAATAACAGCTGATTGTGAGAAAAAGGTGGCCTACCATTTGCTATTCTGCATTAAGTGTACTAGAAAGAAAGGTGTAGGTGGTGATGGCGTGTGAAAATAGATGGTCGAAAAGGTTTCAAAAGTACATAATGCATAATGTCTGATGCATGAGATTGGGAAATTTACGAGTTGAGGTGGGAATTTATTTTTTTAATTGCTGGTTTTTTTCTCAAAGGTAAATGCTTATTTTGCAGGCTTCGGGCGAAAGCTTACTTAACATTCTGAATAGATACGCGAAGCTTTTGCCTGAAATAAGCATAAATATTTATCGTAAATTTTTATTGCAAACAGGATGAAAATTGCCGAAAATTAAATACGAGGTCACATGTGATCAAAAAACAGGGCTTTTTCAGAACAGGAACTTGGCTTCTAGCTGAACTAAAAAACCAAAAACGAACAAAGAAGGTAACCCAATAACTCGCAAAAAAATTTAAGGCTAGAGAGAGAAATTGGAAGAACACATGAAAATATACCACAAAGTAAAATTTTTAGGAGCTGAATTTCATTTTTTGATTTTTGGTGAATTTTTGAGAATTCAAAGGCCTTCTGAATTGAAAAAAAATCAAAATTTGATCAAATTGTGGGATATTGCTGAATTATAATTAATGAGCTTTGTTCGACCTCCCAAATACATCGGTCTTAGTTTCTAGCCATTCTGGCAGAGGCATGCCAAACGGAAGAGGGGAGGCAAAAAGTTGGGATAATCAAAGAATTACCAAAAACTATGGGTTTTTACTTCTTGAATCATAAATTTTCAAAAGCTTTCGCCCTTGCTTCGCTCGGGCCAGATTATTTTCTTTCTCCTTTCTCTGACTGAAGTTCGAGAGCAGAAAAATTAACTTCTCACATCAAAAACAATGTTTTTTTACGAAACCCTCCCCTTCCCCCAAACCAGTCCCACCATTCTAGTCAAAACAGCCAGATATCTCAACTTTACAAAAATATCAAAAAAGTCCTTTTCTAATAATTTTTGTATAAATTGGTTCTTTTTGAAAAAAATATAAAAATTGCTTTTTGCATCAGTTATTTTACTTTTTAAACTATCAATTTTTTCAATTCTATACTGCATCATTTTTCAAAAGTTTCAAGAATGAAAAATGAATTCAGAAATTCCAGAAACAAAATTCTAGAATATTCAACCAACTCGAACCTTTCTTTAGCAATTTGCTGGAAGAGTTATATTTTTCGACTAAACAACTCGAAGTACCTATATGAATCAAAATTTTACCAATACAAGTCAATATCCAACTACTCTGAGATATCTGAAATTCCTCAAGAAAACTGATTTTGCACTGGAAGCTCCAGAATGCTTGGAATTTGTTAAAAATATATTCGAGGAGGAGGGTAAGGGGTTACATTACCCAAAAATGGAAATTCTAATTTTTCAACTTAATTATGCTGCAATTTGAAAAAATATGATTTCTTCATCACTCATCAATTTTTGGAGTATTTTTAGATTTTTAAAATGAATTTGGTTAGCTGAAATTTTGGACTTGAGGGCTTTTTCATAATGCTTTTTCCAAGTATCCAAGAATTTTTCGGAATTTGAGGCGGAAAATTGGAGTGTTTTTTTTTGTAAACTTGTATGTAAATGCTGAATTTCATTTGGGTCTTTTTTTAAAATTTCTAAAAAATTCAAAAATTTGGAGTGGCCTTAGAACGGGTTGAAACTGCTACGAATCGATGAAGATGTTGATGAAGAGAAGACAAATAAAATTTTAGCTTTGACTTGAGCCTCAATTTTATTTTTTTTAAAAATGAAAATGAGACTAGTTTGAATTTTTTTAAATTAAAGAAATGAAATTTACGTTGGGTTTAATCATCACTTTGAACTTCTCTACTGATTAGGATACCCTCTTCCCGGTCACAAGTTCCTTATAAGGGATGAACTCAAAAAAATTGCTTTCCAGAAGAAAAACAAATTATTAGATTCACGATTTTAAACCTCGATTTTCTGGCAAATATTGAATGTTATCAACGTAATTGTGAAATCTTTAGATTCAAACGTCATGGAGACAATTTTTCTTCTTCAATATCAATTTTATGAACTTTGGAGGGGGACAAGACCAGATGCATCTCAAGTCAACGTACTCTTCCTCTTGGCCAACCATGTTGCAGATTAAATTGAAAAAATCACAATAGATAATATCATAAAAGATGCTGTTCCGATCCGAATAGATATTCTGTGACTAGAATTGTCATTTTCCAAAACTAAAACCTTTTTGAAATCGAGAGAGCATAAAAGTCTTCTCCTTCTTACTCCCTCGATGACCTGACATCTGCTTGTAATCTCGAAGTGTTCTAATAAGGAAACGTTATGAACTCAATCACATTGATGATTTTTAAAAACTTGAAACCAAAAAGTTGCTCCTTAGCTCAAAATTTCATTTAACGATACAGAATTGCTTCAAAAAATTCCATAAAATGTAAAATTTTTGGAATGCGACACTTTTTACCGATAATTGTTGAAAACATGTGAACACAAATTCTTGGTTTATTTTAACTATTTTTGAATCTATTTATGACCGTTTTAAGCAGTTATGGAGACTTCGGATGGATATTAATTTTCTATAATTTTTGAGATTCACGTTCAAAATTAATGAAAATTCAATGTATTTGATTGATCAGTTCTCAGCTGAAAAAAGTGAAAATTTTAAAACCGAATCGTCGCTCCTCTTTCTGGTCTATTTCAAAGCATTTATAAGCTACCTAGGTATATTGCAAAATTTTCCAAATTTATTTTATGACGGTGGGAGGAGGAGATGGAAGAGATCGAATCAAATTCTGAAAAGTATACTCAATTTTCATTTTCAAGTCTTGTCCAAAAAATTTCAAATATCAATAGAACATGGGTTTTTGTTTTTCGTATTTTTTTTGCGATTAACTTTTTGAAAATTTTGAGAAAAAAAATACATTCCTTTTTAGCTATTTTTCGTAATACTCAAAAATAAGTAGGTTTACCTATAAAATTTACAACACAAAAAATTATCAATTTTAATAATTTTATTCGAGAAGTTGACTTTTTTTTCTCAAGTAGGTATTGTAAAATACTGTGGTTGAAAATGTCTTAATCCCATTTATCTCAATCTTGGAATTTCTGAATTTTGCCCTCAATTAATATTATTTTCTTCAAAAAGTCGTATCAACCAACTTCTTTTCCACCATGAAAAATTTTTAAACCTAATTGTGAGCGAAATTTTTCTTAGAAAATTTTACTATCGTCTAATACTTTTACAGAAATTTCCACGAAAACTCCTAAATATAGGTAACTCTAATGACGATAATTCTGAAAAATGTAAGTAATGCAAATAACCTCTCTTCCCTTCTTTTCCTTCTCAAACAATCAGCATAATAAAATAGGTTAATTTTTACTACATCGGTACCAATCACCAGCAAATGAAAACTATTACTCCAGGAAATTTCATATCAGTACCTATTTTGAGAATTTTCGATTCAAAAATCACAAAATCCAAACATCACGTCGTTTCGTAGGTAAGTCGAGTCGTAACCATAACAATAATTTTCTATCTCGAGAGGTAATTCGACTATAGTGAAATTTTCGGCGAAGAAATACGCAGGTTGTTTTAAATTATAATATTTGATTTAAAATTAATGAATTAAATTTTGAGCATGTACGCGAGTAAATTGGATATGAATTTTTTATAACTCAGGCTTCAGAGTTGCTATTTGTTCAACGTTGAGTTAAATTTTAATATTACATATACACGTAAAGTTGAAGATGAGGAGCGAGTTGTATCAACTACAGAAAAGGAAAACAATTTAGAGGAAAGTTTCGCATTTCGGATTGCACGGGAGAAAGTGTTGGAAGTTTTGAAAAATTCAATCCCTCTTTTTTTGAAAATATAAGGGCTGCGTGAGTTAGACGGTATAGTCGTTACCCTCAACGATTTCTACCCTTTTTTGTACGCTTCTAAGAGTGAAATAAAACAAAACGATGCAAAAAGTGGTATTTCCCTCTATAAAATATACGAAGAAAAGGTCGATCGGGGTACAATTGAGTAACTTTTACATCCGAGTTGAAGTTTATTGACAGGTGTCTATCGATAAATCAAAGTCTGTAAAGTTTTAAAGTTTTTCTTTTCTGTGTTGAGATTTTTATGATGTCGTCGTTTCGCGAGGAGGAATTTAGAACCGACGACTTTAACGCTGTAATGTTTCGTGATGCTGGTTATATATAAGAATGAATATGAATCTGAGTAAGTACATTATAAAAAATATGGAGGAAGTGTACAAAAATAGCTGCTCGGTATCTTTACGACACGATCGGCAATTAAGCATCAACACCTAGAGATCAAATTAATCACCATTGAAACGTCGAGATCATTTTTCAAAGTCCCATAAAAGGAGACCAAAACACGACGCCAAGGGTAGTAAACTCGCGTAGTTGTACTATTTTAACAGTTATAAGGCGAGTTTTTCTGCCAAGTTGTTGAAACAATTCGAGAGAATATATTTATATACTTACGGTTACAACAACAACAATTCGAAAATAATGGTTCGGCAGCTTCGACGAGAATTTATAGTAAGTCGATTCGCACTGCAGGATATCATCATCTCGACCACAATAAAAAAAAAGAGAGAAAAAAAACGATTCGAAAAACATCTGCATCTTTGTAATTGGCTGCTGTCGAGGTAGAGTAATAACATCGCAGGTAAGTACCCGACTTAATTAAAAAGGCTTTTTTATTTTTCTCCAACCTTGACGATGAGTACCTACGTGGACATAGAAGATTTTATTTTTTCAAAGCTTAAGACCCATTTGCGAACCCTCTGGCTTTTAACGAAGATAAACTTACGCAGTTATCCGCAAATGCACCAACAGGACCGACACGCTAAACGTACATAATTTATTACAAGAGGTAGGTATTTTCGTAGATAAGTACTTTAGTCCCTGTGTACATATTATGAAGTATGAAAAGTTTTTCGCTCGATTTCTGAATAGGAAAATGCCCTTTGAAATGATACAAACATCTCGTTACTCGCATGTAATAGTTGATTAGAAAAATTAACTCAATTTTTCATCGTAAATGGAGGTAATTTCGAAGGAGAAAAAAGGTCATTACGGTAGCTGGACGTCGTTAAAAGGTAAATACTCCAACCAGACTCTAATTCGATGTTTAATTCCGAAGCAATTACCAAAGAAATCACGAGATCGTTAAAAAATATGTTTATTTTCTCATACTCCGGAATCGAGAAACGAATTTCTGCCCGATAAGTTGGTAACCATGTTTAGGAGAGAGGAAAAATGAGAAAAGACGCGACATGAAAGGAACCTGTCAGGGAGAAGTAAACAGACATGACCGGAAAACAGGGGCGTCTGTAGCTGCGAAAGATATGGCTATTTTGGAGAGCGTCGGTGGTCGAGGGCAAGAGGGACTCGGTGCCTTCGTTCAATGCTACCAGAGAGCGTCTATGTTTTGTTAATAAGACTATTTCTGATTCAATTAGTCTCATTAGAGGCAGTTTCAATTCGAAAAGCCACTTAAGATGGGTATTATAGGGGTATGCTTTCTTCACCTCGACAACCTATAAGGCTCAAGTTCAATTGACTTTTGAAAACGACGATTCGATTACAAGGATGAATAAAACGCTAATTATAGGATTATACGTCTTCTTTATCGAGACAAGAATGGATTCAGTTTTCGAACTGAATGATTCATTCGAGATGAATACACTTGAAAAAATACTTCGAAAATAAACGAGGACAAATGAAGACGAAATAGACCCTCCAAATTGCCTAATTTTGCTCAAAATCTTATCCAGATTGTAGCCCATCTAATCTGCATAACACCAACGTTAGACAACAACGATACAGACGACTCGATGCGTAATAGTTTTTCGTAGAAATACAATCACCGCAGCAATTCCGATTCCAAACTTCCGCATTCTTCCTCGACCTCGAGCACGTTGCATTTGCACGTAAAAAAATTCGAACTATATAAATTCAAGTAAAAGGTTGGTAACCCTGAAAGTTCACTTGCGCAGCGAACGACACAACATTCAAAATACCGTCGACAAAATGTCCCCATTGCCCCTGCCCTGAGAGGAGAGGAGAGAATGCGACTTAGGAAAGATGAATCATCCGACGATGTCTTAACGGCGCCAAATAGACGCCCCTGCGAATAGTCCAACTCCAATTCCACTTCCAAGTCTAGCGAAGTACGATGAGTCGCTGGCATTTAAAAGTTGGAAAAAATCGACGATAGAATGTATTTTATTAGGGTGATGAAATACGATTCGGAGCCATTTATCAGCGTATGTGCAGTACTGATGAAGTGGGAATAAATTTTCTAAAAATGTTCCCTCAGCGATGAACATTCACATTGTGCGACGAATGAGTGGAAATTCAAAACACATTCGAGATAATTCCGATAAGGAAACGTTTTCGGTTTATCTATCCGGCTGATATGGCATGAAAATGCAATTTCGAGGCAATTTGAACAATGAACATGCATTGATATCCATACATGGATAATATTCATGTTCCTTGATAGTGCAAGCTGAGCAGATTGCAGACAAAGTGAATGGAAAATATGGAAATTTTTGCCCAAGTGAATTCCAAATTATTGGCTTTTTTCTATGCAGTGGAATTCGTATTGAAAAATAAAATGCACTATGCAGCATGAATGGTGCACAAAATCATTTCAAGGTGTGTAATTCTACAAAATGCGGTACAGATGTTTGTAAATATCTTAATGCTAAGTGAAATTAGCGTTCAGCATCCTGCATCCTGAAAATACCATTACTTAAATAATTGTAAGGAAATTATTGAAATCTTACCTCCAAATCCAATCATGCATACCGAATGTTGATTTCATCAAAGTTTACCTACCACTAAAAAACAATGAAATGTAAATTCTCACAAAACTAAACTAAACTTACATATAACCGGCGAAGCTTTCATTCCTTTGTTAAAAGTTTCAAAAGTTCCGATACTTTTCAAGTTCAAAACACGATACAACTTACACGAAAAAGAAAGGAAAAGATTTAGAAAAATGTTTATAATAATATGTAAATAAAATAAATAAATTTTTATAAACATAAACAAATAATAGTTTCCGGAAAACCGAATGTTCCACGACGAAGGAACTCCTTTGTGTTTACTGTGTTAGGGATAAAGTGTACAACCAGGATCGCTTGCATCGTAAATGGTGGAAACTGGAAAAGTGGAAAGAAATAATCAAATCATCGACCTTGCAGCTTATTCAGTTCGCTTTATGTTCCAACAAGATTATTTACAAGGTCGATGAATCAAATCAAAGGATGAAATGAAACCGATGAAAGGATTTATTTTTATTTTTATTATTGTTTGATACTTATTCAAAAATTAATTTCAAATCTCGAATAATTAATTCTATTTCGAAGTTCAAACATCGCTCGTGTAAAGCTAAGATAAAGATTGAAGAGTAAAAACTTTGGCATAGAGACGAATGAATCAGACCGAAATGCGAAAGGGTTGCAATGCTTACTCATCATTATTTTATTGCAAAGAGACTAGACTGTGAGAAGAGGATCGTCCAATTCTGCAAAACAGAAATGAAATAATTTTCAATTGGATGAAATTACTACGAGTACAAGGTGTTTGAGACTTTGTTTGAGAAAAAGAAAACTAAGTAATCAGTAATCACAACGAGCAGCTCGTACTCGTAAGTGGTAACTTGAAATTTTCAATTAAATTGCATTCAAACTTCGTTAAATGATCTTTAGAAGTTATTTATTAGAACTCAATTATTGTGACTTTTAGTTGAAATTACAGCTTAATAATAAATTGCTCTTCTGTTTATTTTCATTTTTCACACGTTCAAGTTCTGATTTTTTCGTTGTTGTGAAGTGTGAACTGTGATCGGTGATCGATTCACTCATTAATTTTGATTTGATAGGTGATATGTAGGTCCGATCATTTCAAGTCAACTCCTACCTATGATCGAAGTTCATTCAAGTTACGTATCCAAATTAAATAATTATCTCTATACATTAATTGGGCTTGATTGAGCATGAAGGAGTTAACTGTTGAGCAAATAATTAACTATAAGTACCTAGTACCTACCTAATTACTCGTCCTGCGATTCAGCGATATGACTATGGAATTTGCTAATCATGATTACCTATATGAAATCAAAGAGATGATGCCGATTCTAAGTGTGATTTGTGAATAAATTAGTAATTCGTTCCGCGATTGATCATCTATGGAATTTCCTAATTATTGTAATGAAATCAAAGAAATAATGCCGATTTTAGGTGTGAGTTTATTAGTTGATCGTTGATTAGCATTGCTTACCTATGTGTTTTTAATTTTAATATAACTTTTTTAAAAGTTTTCTATCACCATGTTGATATCAATCAAATGATGTAGATGTAGAAGATATGTAGACGCACCTATTACATAACTTTGTTGATACTTGATTCGCTAATGCAGTGCATGAAACTTCGTTGTGTTAGGTGAGGTAATCATGGAGGATGGGGAAGTAATTAAGTATGATCGATGAGATGATTTTAAAAAATTATTTAAAACAATAACCAGGATTGGTGTTTGATGTTTGGTTTGTTTGAAAGTTTGATATGACGGGAGAATTAATGGTGTTGAGTGAGATGAGATGATTTTCAAAAATTAGAAATAATAATAACGATGAAACAGGGAACACATTGTAAAACTGAATTAAAATTTATAATTGCAAACATTAGTAACATTATTTATTTTTTTCAACGAATTTTTCATTTTTCTTTTATATTATACCTAATTGGTCAAAATTCAAGAATCAGAAATACCTAATTATTGTACTTTGTAGTCTTTGTAGACAAATAAATTTATTTCAATTCAAGTTAGCGGTATCGACTATCGTCTCTATCGTATTCGTATTTAAAAATCTTTTATAGTTTCATCAGTTTCATGTTATTAAAAAATTAAAAATTAAAAATATAAATTTTTTAAAAAAATTTTAATTTTTGAAATCTAATACTATTTTACACCACTGGAAGCGTTAGCGTCGCTAATTTTGTTTTCATTTTTTTCGAACACATCATTTGGCAGCCCTGATTTTCTAATCTCAACAAACTGCAAAATGAGTTTATTGTTGTGTTGTGTGTGTGTTTGTTCTATTTTAAACTATTGTTTAATTAATTAATTAATTAATCGTTTAATCCTTATCTAATTTCTTTTAATTATACTAATTAATCAATACACATCCAGTAATTTCAACAAATTTCCTTCAATGTTTTTATTTAATCGTGCAATTGTAAAGTGATGTTCAACTGGTGGTAGATTTCGGATAACATCTACGTTTAGCAACGTATTCCAAAATGTTGAGATTTTTGAGCAAGAAAAGAGGACGACATGGACATAAGACCATCAACCATGTAAAAAATGATTCCCGCAGTCAACCTCAAAATAAGCATAGCATACATTGTAAAGTTATTCTACTAGATGGTACTGACTTATCAGTAAATCTATCTGTAAGTATAATTTTGACCAACCCTATTACCAAGTCACCTATTTAGCTGTAAATGCTTCGTATTTTCATCTTATTATTTGGGTGTTTCAGAAAAAAGCTGTTGGTAGTGATTTATACGAACAGGTATTTTATTCGTTGGATTTAATCGAAAAGGATTATTTCGGTTTACAGTATACTGATGCCAATAACGTACAGGTATGATTCATGTACCCAGTATTAGAAAATAAGTATCGTTATCGTGTTTTTAATCAAACTTTTCATCGTAGCATTGGTTGGATCCAACTAAACCTATCAAGAAACAAGTTAAAAGTAAGCGAAAATTCTTATTAAATGTATGACTCGAATATGTATACTAGGTAGATGAAGATGTTTACTAATATTAATTTTTCATATAGTCGGACCGCCTTACACATTACGACTCAAAGTAAAATTTTATTCATCCGAGCCAAATCTCTTGCGAGAGGAACTTACCCGTTACCAGTTTTTCTTACAATTGAAACAAGATATCTTGGAAGGAAGATTAGAATGCCCTGAGAATGTTACCGTTGAATTATCCGCTCTTGCCTTACAATGTAAGTAAAACAAATATTATTTTAAACAAAATCTAGTCTTTTATACCCATTCACTGATCTTTTTAAATAAAAACAACACTCCCATTTTCAGCTAGTTGACATACGATGTTTTAAGGATGGATTGGGGATCTTGAAAATACGGTATTTTGGTCTTTTGTTTGTTTCTTCTTTTATTGTTTTGCTCAGCTAGTGCTAATGATTGTTTTGCTTGACAGTCTCTTCAATAAGAGTGAGTGAAATAGTGGGAGAGCAACTTGCTTGCTGTGCTATTCTTTTTTTTGGGGATTTCTTTAATGATTTTGTTTTTGTTTTGTTTATGTTGAAATTTGTTTAGTATTTTAAAATGTACTTGATGTATTAATTGAGCTGATTTATTTTTTAGCTGAACTTGGTGATTATGAGGACCATCATACTCCAGCAGTTATTTCGGAATTTCGATTTGTACCCAATCAAACGGAAGAAATAGAGATACAAATTTTAGATGAATACAAAAAGTGCAGGTAAAATGGATTCAATTACGAGTATAACTATGTGAAAAATTATGTGCTGATTTGTTTTTCAATTTTTTTTTTCAGAGGATTGACTCCAGCTCAAGCTGAAATGAATTATCTTAATAAAGCCAAATGGCTAGAAATGTACGGAGTTGATAATCACATTGTATTGGTGAGTAATAATGAATTTAAACGTACACGGTGTTACTCGTTGGTAAAACCATTAAGAGATTAAACATTAACAGAAACCTGTCAAGTATTGTGGGAATTACTCACGTTCACAATTACATTTTTAAAACAATGTAAAACGTTACGTCAAAGTTACGCGAGCGTATTTGAATTAACTATTAAATAATTTCTACTCTTTTTTTTTTCAATAAGCGACTAATACGTATTTTTTTCTCGCAGGGTAAAGATGGCTGCGAATATTCCCTCGGCTTGACGCCTACTGGTATTTTAGTTTTTGAAGGAAATCAAAAAATTGGATTATTTTTCTGGTTGGTAAAAAAAACGAGTAATTTGCTATATGTATGTATGAATGAAATAATGATTAAATACTTCTTCTTTCAAGGCCGAAAATTAGTAAGCTGGATTTTAAGAAAAAGAAACTCACTCTTATAGTTGTCGAAGACGATGACCAAGGAAGGGAACAAGAACATACTTTTGTTTTCAGGTACGCTAGACAGTAATTATTCGCTTAGTTGAATTAAGCCATGGGTAATTTTCATTTTAATGATTTTTTTTTGCGAATAGATTGCATAATGAGAAAGCATGCAAACATTTATGGAAATGTGCAGTCGAACATCACGCTTTCTTCAGACTCAGAGCCCCCATAAAAGGTCCTTCAGCTAAGCAGAACTTTTTCCGAATGGGTTCTCGGTTTAGATATAGGTACGATTTAATTATCTGGAAAAATGATTATTATTTTGATGGTAGAGGATTTTTGAAATCTTGACAAAATTTCCATAACAAATATTCATTAATTTTAGTGGTAAAACCGAATTCCAAACAACGCAACAGAATCGAGCCAGAAGAACTGTTCAATTTGAAAGGAGGCCTAGTCAAAGATACGCCCGAAGACAATCACACGTTTTACGAGAAAGACAAAGGTTCATTTGCAAACTTTACTTCTTCAAAACTTATGAAATTAAATTTTTTCAACTATTTAATTTTTTTTATCATCACAGAACCGTTGTTAATACCGAAAATGCCGAAAGCAGCAATTCAAAAAAATCCGAAAGTGCTGAAAAAGCTCAACCTTCTGAAACGACAAACGTCTCCAGTCCTTCGGGTCAGTGTTGAGATTTATTTGCTTCGAATTATTCGCACTTGAATTTAATTTCAATCATTTCATGTTTTTAGGAGTGGCTGAAAAACGACTGGATTCGTTGCTAAAAAGCCTCGCGAAGGAGACGCCGTTGACGAATGAGGATAAAAATGATACTAATTCGGCCAAGTCTACTTTGACGAAGAAAAGTGAAGGTAATATGATCATAAAGTTCGAAATCGAATCGATTATTTACTGACGTATAATTTTTTTTTAAAAAGAAATTATTGATCTCGACCATCTTTCATCGGTTGATCCATCAACGGCGAATATAAATTCATCCGGTGTAAACTCTGGTACGAAATCAATCTCGAAGGGGCAATTGAAGTGCAATATATTGAAAGGTTAATTATCTTGTTATTCATCATTATTCCTATTTTTAATTTTTATCGCATAAAATTTATAGTTTATTTGCATTTTATGGAATTTTAACGTTCGATTTTCTTGGTTTATAGCCAAAGTAGAAGAAGAATTGCGTAAAGTATTTACCACCGAAGACAAAAATGAGACTAATACCACCAAATCAACTTTCAACAGTAAAACTGATGGTAATCTGGTTTTTAAATTACAAAAAATTGAACATTTTTCTCGGAAAATCAGGATTTAAAGCTGATGGTTGATTTTTATCGTATTACAAGTTTTTAATTTTTTTTTTTTTTTGTTTCTGTAGATTCCGGATTTGATCGTCTTTCTTCGGTAAGTTCTGTTTCACCAATTCCGAACAATAGGCAAATCAGCAACAGCCTTGGTCCTAAGCCTATACCCAAAGATCAACTAAAATGTAACATTTTGAAAGGTGAGGAAGTGAATTCTTGTATTAAAATTCCGAAGGAACTTCTCAAATTCTATTTAACATTATATTTCACAGCTAAAGTTGAAGAAGAAATGAATAAAACATCGTTGATATCGTTTGATCCGCTTTATGATCCTAACCCGAAGAAAAATACCAGCAGCGTTGACGTTTCTTTATTATTTGCTGAGTATGTGTGGTTCAATGACCTTGTGTGTTTATGTTCTGTACAAATTATCCTCAGAATAACGTTTGCCTTTTTTTTTTTTTTTACAGAAATTTGAAATCTCCTCGGTGTGAAAATGAACAAGCTACCATTGTTTCTGTGGTAAGTAAAAAAAAAAACTTGTAAACTCGATGTAAATATTGTATCATTTATTTGTGTACATTCCACGATTCATTCCGATCGTTGCACGTATAAATTGTACAATATGCCAATGCCAATATCCACCTTATGAATAAAACACACCTCAATAAAATAGCTTTGAGCTTAGCCAATCCCCTCGCTTTAATTCGTATCTGTATGTAATTAGGGTGGCGACAAATTAACCTTATCTTTAAACGGCAACACTCCGTCGAAAGACCACTCAAACGGTAGCTTAGACGCTTCATCGCCAATCGACAGTCCTCCGGTCAGTTTAATCGACTTGGAAGTAAAAAGATGCGCTACTCCGGTCACAGTAACACATTTTTCATGGAGCGAAGCCGGTAAATTGGAGCAGCGTATCGTTACACGAAGCACATCACCAACGCAACCGCTTTCACTGCCTTTGACCATTACTTCAGACGAGACATTCAACTCGAACAATCCATTTACCAGTTTGCTGTCGGTGCCCAATACTTCGAGCCAAATCGGAAATACCTCGTTGACTTCTACCAATCCGTTCTTAACTCCTTCAAATCCTTTCGCTAGTGTTAATGAAAAGGAAACCGAAAAGGTGAGAAGTACACCTTGTGTTGAGGTCAATGTTACAGAAGATTCGGTCAGGATACCTGAGAAAGTTGACAAAACTGCCAAGGTAGTTGAGAAAATTGACAAAACTGCCAAGATAACCGAGAAAGCTGACAAAACTGCTAATAAAAATAAGGTAAAGCTAGAGCTTGTGCTTTTTAGTATCGCTTGTAGCTTAGAATATTATTCGTAATTTCGTATCTTAGTTTGTGTTTTATTGTTTGATGTAAATTGTAGTACATTTTGAAATTTCGAATCCTTTCCTTCACCATGTGACATTTCTATTTGTAATTTTCAGGCCGAAGTTGTACCAAGTTTGAATCAAATCTCACCTTGGCTAGTTTCAGCTGAAGGAAACTCATCTGTTCCGACCAAGTCGAAAGAAACAGTGCCTGTGGTGAGAAAAACAGTGATCACGACGCAGTTGTAATCTATACAGATTTTTATTATAAGATAACAATTTATTGATGTATTCGTTAATCTCGTTTATTTATTTTTTTCCAATCTCAACGTATAAAATGCTTGAATTCAAAGACTAAAAAAAAAATATTGTGATATTTGAAAGTATTATGTCGATGTTTTTGAGTATATGAAATTTTTTCTCATTTATTTAAGCTAATCTCTACGAAAACTGCCATCGTAGATGAAAAATTACGAATTTTTTTTCTAAATTTTAAGATCGATCCGTACTTCCCACTGATTTTTTTATACCTAGGTTAAGCTTCATTTAGATAAAAATTGCAAATTTTGATACTAGATTTAAACAGTAGTGTAAAATGTTAGATCTTATAGATATTATTACATAGCTGGCCGGTGATTTTAGGAAAGTAAATACGAGTGCGTGCCATGGAAAAGCATTTTTATATGAATCAGTATTTATTTTTATGAGAAGATTTTTTTTTTGTTTAGATTCAATCTAAATTGTAACGAAATTTTGTATTTATTTTCTGTGATTTATTTTAGCTACCTAAGCAAAGTAACTGGTGGAATGAAAGTTATGTACTTAATTTTACAATTCTTCCGTCCTTATAGATTTTGTATCACTAGTTTTAATTCTTATACTTACGTTAGTAAAATTATTTAAAAATACGATCAGAGTTGTCATTTTGTGTGCTCGATGGGTTTTAAAATGAAAAATACAGCGTGAATATTGGAGATAGACAGATCGAAAATGAGTTTGTACTTTGTAGATTTAATCGAACGGAATGTAAATTGAATCCTATATCGACAATGTGACATCATAAAAATAATATTGATTATCAATCGGTATTCAGATTCACGTGTATTGTATTGTTACCCGTTTTAAACTCATTTGATAACAGATTATCGACATTATCAGCTCGTGGATGTTTGAACGATTGAATATGATACTGAATACGATGCTGCTGAAACTTTCATCAAGTTTAAAAGAATCTCTCTTTTATTCATCGTACTTTTTGCATACAGAAATGAAAAGTATTTATCGAAGAGCATTAATCTTACTCTTCAAATAATATATACGAGGATACGACAATTTTATTTAACATTGAAAATTATACTGCAGCGCTTCAATATTCTTTATGATAATCATCACGCTCGAATTCGACTTCTGATGTAATCTGGAAAGAAAACACTCTCAATAAGTGTAATTCATTCGTCGGTAGTTGGTCGTAGCATCATTAATTTTACTACCCTTGTTCGTACAGTAGGAAATAGGAACGTTACAATAACTTGGTAACACTGCTCATCGTTTAACCTATTACCCATGTTGGAGAAAATCAATCTTTTTTAGCGCAATGGTTGTAAAATCCGTAGGTTCGTCTTCTTCCCCACCAGTTATAGTAAATCAGGTACCCCAAGTTTTCAGATGACCCCCATTCAGTAAGTTGAGAGATTGCGCCCTATTTGTTTTGTTGACTACTTGCGCTTCGGCTTCGCGTAGTTCACAGAATTGACGGCTGATTACGTTGGAAAAATGCCATAACGCAAAGACTTGACATTTAAAGTACTTCCGCGAATAAGTATATACCATTAAATGGACAACGTACATACTAAAAATATAAAACGACGTAGTTTATGGATTTTTTATTTACAAAATAGGGTTCGAAAGAAAGTAATTTTCAAAGGAATCTATGATGCAATATTTCATTTGCATGAATTATGTTCCTCAATGAAGTACATATTTTTGAATTTTAATGCATAAAGTCATTGCACTTCCTTCGTAAATTTACTTATAGCAAACGCGAACGATAGACAGATATGCGTTAACTGTACTTTTTTTTCTCATTTCATTTTCCACTTCCGGAGATACGGAAAACTTATATGGATATACGTTTCATATCACGCACTAATTAAAATGTGTAATGTGTAACTTTGCTCCAGAGCAATTAACTAGTTGTAATAATGTAGAAGAAATCTGAGCCTTATTGACGTGTTTACTCTAGAAATAGAATGATTATCGTAGATTACTTCGAAGAGATATTGCTCGTATATTTTCATTTATAAATTAAAAAACCATATTAACGAGCTGTATCTATTTCCCAATATAATTTCGGTTAAATCGAAAGATTATTGCCTACGAATTCTTGTACTAAAATAACTCTGGGAATTAAATAAATACCTATACCTAAATGTAGGATCAAAAACAGGAGCAGTGATAAAGAGAGAAGGGAGTTACATAATTTTGAAATCCAAAAAGCGAGGTGCTTTCATATATCCCCAAGTCCTCAACAGTCAACTGTCACCATATCAAACCACCACTCCTCTGAATGAATTTTTCCCAAAAAATTAATTTCCAAATAAACTTGAGAATTCCTTGCAATTTTAGCTGTAAAACAAAACTTTTTAGGCAATTTTGACATAAATCGAATCGTCTGTGCAATTTTGGTAAAGAAGTAGGACTTTTTTACCATTTCGGAGTAGTAATACTTTTAGGTAGGTAGGTAGGCAAATTATGACAAGAGAATAAAAACAGCAGCTTGGGATTTTGGCAAACAAAATTACACATTTTAGCAAATTTTTCAAATGAATAGTCCTCTTTTAGCAAAAAATGTCTCTTTTTTTACAATTTTTATTAAAAGTAGAATTTCTGAAATTTTGGCAAAAAAGTAAAATTTATTATAATTTGAAAAACAAAAAAACTGATATTTTGTTAGCAATAATTTTGATGATTTAAGATTTTTTGAGACAAAAAACAAGACTTTTTGGAAAATTTGACCAAAAAAAAAAGATTTTCTGCAATTTTAGCAAAAACAAGACCTTTTGACAATTTTGGTGAAAAACAGTTTTTTTTAGCAATTTTTATAAAAAACACTCTTTTTTACAAATTTTTACAAAAAAGTACGATTTTTATTTTATTTTTGCAATTTTGGGAGAAAAAGAAGTTGTTGCTGTTGGAAATGTTGATAAAAAATTGATTTCATTTTTGGAATCACTACAAAAAAAAGTAAATTTTTTGCGACAAAAAAGCAACACTCCCGGAAATTATGACCTGGTGAAAAGAGACTATTTCCCCAAGTTTTTTGACACTTTTGACCAAAAATGGATCTTTTTTGCAATAAGACGTAGGATTTTTCCGTTTTTTGCAAATTTTTCAAAAAATGTAGACCTATTGCATTCTCAATAGTTTTGATAAGAACTGATTTTTTTTTGTAAAGCCAAAAAAAAACAAGATTTTTTGCGACAACAAAACAAGATTTTCTGGAAGTTTTGGATTAAAAAAACAGTAATTTTTCGCAATTTTGACGAAAAATGGTTTCACAATTTCTACAAAAATTAAGAGTTTTTGGCAACTTTTACACCAAAAAAGTAAGATTTTTTGGTAATTTTTGATGAAACACCCATTTTTTTGGCAACTACAAAATTTTTGGAGACAAAAGGCAAAGGTGTCCAAAAATAGGGGGGCGGGGGTCTTTAATTTAGGGCAAAACACAAGACTTTCTGGAAATTTCAATGAGAAAAAAAAACACTTTCTTGATATTTTTGATAAAAAAAATTGGTCCTTTCTGGTTTCTTGCAATTTTGATACAAAAAACAGATTTTTGAGACAAAATAGAAAGACGTGCTAGAAAATGACATTCTTATCCAAAAAGAAGGCAGGTACACTGATTTTGGCAATTTCGACTCACAAAGCACATTTTTTGAGACAAAAAAGCAAGATTCCTGGATAGCCAAAAAATATATTTATTCTGCAATTTAAGCAAAAAAATGCAACTTTCTGCAATTTTGTTTTTGTTTTAAATAGGCATTTTAATTTTGACTAGAATTGGTTGTACAATTTCTATTTAACAAAAGTAGGATTTTTGGAAATTTTTAAACAAAAAAAAGAATTTTTTGGTAATTTTGATGAAAAACTGCTTTTTTTCCGCAAATTTGACACAAAAAGCAAATTTTTTGGAGACAGAAAGCAAGACTAAATTTTTTTTTAAAAAAGTGTTTCTTCAATTTTGGCAAAAAAAGCCAAACTTTTTGAGTTTACGGAAAATTCAATTGAAAAAAATTTTGTTGGTAGTGTTGGCAAAAAATGGTAAGTGTTGGTCATTTTAACGCGTTTGTGTTTTTTACATCATTCTGATGTATTTCAACCTTTGTTTATGCATTTTGAGCAACTTTCGTTAAAATCTTCGCATTTAGATAATTTAATATATTTCAAATTTAAACACTTTTCCACACATTTTGCGAAAATTTTACCGAAATTTCATAAGTTCTCAATACCTTTTTCAGTTATCTACTTCATGTAATAATTGTAAAAAAAAAGTGATCTACTTCTGCAATACTTAATTGATAAAAAAAAATCAAATACACATGCCACCTCTAGCAATGAAGGTTTT
Source organism: Planococcus citri (assembly GCF_950023065.1). Lineage (NCBI taxonomy): Eukaryota > Metazoa > Arthropoda > Insecta > Hemiptera > Pseudococcidae > Planococcus > Planococcus citri. The sequence continues at coordinate 41,707,350 of NC_088680.1, read as the reverse complement.
AGAATAAATTTTTAAAAAATGAGTTTTTTTTTGGAAAACATTAAAGAAATTTGTTTTGAAATGCATAAAAATTAAATGTTAATTATTAGTAACATTAATGAATCTTTTCCAAAAAAAAAATTCTTCAATTCCTCCAATTTGTCAATTTAAACTAATCGAGATCCTTCGTCGATAGACGTACCGATCAGTGACCTTTACCTTACTTACACCAAGAAACTATGTAACAATTACCTTCAGAAAATTCTAATTAGAAAACTAATTCGATAAGATAATATTTATTAATTTGATTTAATTCATAATTTCGGCGAACATAAAAAAGAAAACTCATCCTCATCGTATCGTATAACAATAACAATTCGAAACTCGATGCATGTCCTATGATGTACCTATTTCGTTGCTCCTTACGAGCAATAATTTATCACGACCTGACAAATATCGTGTCTTCAATCAAGAAAATTACTTTACAAATTAAATTATAGTATCGCAGAAAATGAACGATTGATATCTAAAAATATCTTGTTGTTTTTTTTGACATTAAATGGCCTTCGTTATTGCTCTTGCTCGTGTAAATAAAGCAAAATGATATCGTGTTGGTATTTTATCAATGAATTCTTCATCACTAATGTCTGAGAGATTTGATCGTCGATCGGAATCGGAATTATAAACAAAACTGATTTCACTCGTATCGGACAGAATGTCAGTAATGAAACCAATCTCGGGTGTGAGGTATGAATGAAAAAAATTATTAAAAATTTTTACTAGCATAACAAAATTCTAGTGTTCGCAGGGCCACACCTTATGCCCCAGTTATTACGTCATTGTAAACAAAACCACGTTGTTATAGCAGGTAATACAAACAACGGGGATACGCCTTGACTTCATGCATGGCAAAGTGTTGTCGTCGCCGGAGACGTAAATTTCTCCCATGTTTTTTTTTCTTTTTGTTGTTGATGAAATGATGATGTACTTCGATGCGGTTGAAAGAATTAAAATTCCATAACGAAGAATGTTTAAAAAAAGAAACTTATCTGACTCAATTTTTAATTTCTTTTTACTCAGATAAAATGGCCTAGTTACTAATTTAAAGTCCTATAAATCGCAGACTGGTTTTTAACACATGGGAAAGATCAGTGCAAATGTGGAACGTTTATCTCACAAAGATGATGATTTTGAAATATTCACTAAAAACTAGAAAATATCTGTTGAAAGATTAAAAGGATTACCGTAAATGATGGAAGAAGATAACTATACAGTGGATTTTATAACATTTTAAGCTTGTTTTTCACGCATCGTAGCTAATGTTTACCTCATACATATTGTGTCTAATGATCTGGTTTCTATTTTATCATTTATTTTGTTACTCGATAACGTTTCCTTGGGGGTTTTTTATTTTTAAATATCGGTATGTGCTGTACAATGTACGGTTCGATTTGAGCAGTGAAGCATTTACAGTTTATTGTAAACATATTTAGTAATCGTTACAATATGTTTCGTTTCATTTTATTACATTTCATCGTTGTAAAATAATGATACCTACTTCAATTTTTGTCAAGTAAATGACTGCGACTGAATTATTGCAGTATTCCTGCGTAGGTAGTTGTTCGATTAATGAACTTTTTTGATGATCGAGTACATTACGAAGGTAATGAATAAACAATTTCGATTTCCAATTCAACTTATCATATAAAAGTCGATCGACGTTACGAGATTCAATTTTTAAAATGACGAGTATCCTGATAGGTACGTGAACTCGATCATAAATTATACATAGAAATCGTATATTCTTCCGAAGCCTACGTAATTTGTAATGTAATTCACTGGGTCGAATATAGGTATTATAAAGGAAACGATGAAATTTATGCGACGGAAATAATCATAAAGTTTACACAACGGTGTAACGTTAACAAGCATCAGATGCTTTTCATTTACCATAAATTCTCGTTAAAAAATTTTTTATACCAATTCAGCAGCATTTTGAAAAGAACGTGATACTAAAGAATGCAAAAGATAATTAGAAATATGCCGGTAATGATCATTCAAATAGAAGGAAATTGCCAAAAAAAAAAAGTCATTAAATTGCACATTTCGTTTAAAATTACACCCTCACATCTCATAAAGGTTTTGATAAAAGAAGAAAACGCTAACGACGTAATATTACTTCCTGGAAAAAAAAAATAATACGCAGCCCTCTTCTTCGTTCGGTTAGTCCTGGTCGTGGTTGTTTACAACGAGGAATAATTTCGCGTTACAACGAGACGGTAACACTGCGCCAGTTTTGCTACGCTTTCTCTCCCTTTCAATCGTTACATCGACCTCATCCCCACTTTTTGAACCTTGTTTACTATACTACGATGTTGGTCGTTTTCTTTCAAGAGTTTGGTAGCGTGGTTTTGTTACGTTTGTAAAAACGTGGTTTCGTTCGTTCGAGTGCTCGTGAATTTTATACAATTTTTTAATGTATCACTCTGTGCGGCGCGATTAATTGTGCAAATTTAGTGCGGTTTTTTCATCATATTCGTGTATCTGTGGTTAGTTAACGTAATGGCCGTGCGATCGTTTGGTTTTTCGTGTAATTTTTCTCGTTGTTTACTACAGTTTCGATAGTCACGCCCATTTCCCCGATTCAAATAACTGCCGCGTTAGTCATATGTTATTTTACTAATTGTTAGCCGTTTTTTCTCGCAAATAGCTAATTAATTTACCGTTAACATATCGCAGCGAAGAATTATTCGCGTGTTCGTCTAATTCGGTGGTGTTTATTCATGTGTTTTATAACGTTAGACGCATTTCCCGCGCTATTTTACTCCTCCTCGTAGTGGCGAGGTTTCTCTCGGTAAAAGCCCATTTTTACCAGGGATTGTGTTGCGAATAAAAAGAGTAAGTTTGTAATTTGAAATTTCAATTAGATTATCGACCACGTGTTCGTCTAATCCGTATTACTACGTACGATTTAAAAATGCCTTCGTAACATGCAGAGCTACTATCGCCAGTAGTGTTTGTTTACAAACAAACTCAGCTGTTGGAACGTTATAACCGGAGTTTGTTATTTTCGCATTTAAATTAGATCACAGTTTAATCGAAATACGTTCCTGGATTTATGTAATTCTGTAACCATTTCTAAAATGTAATGATTATTCTTTTCGATGGGTATTTTTGTACGTATCTTTGGTTCGGTCAAAGGTTCGGTAACTGGCTCGTTTACAGGCAGATGTCTATGCTGGCAGGATGGCACGGTTTCTTTTCTATTCACCTTATTTCTACCTTTTGATAAAAGTAAAAATTGTTGCATAGCCTGTAATTTTCTTTACCTCGCATGAGGATTTTTATACCTGCGTGAAAGGTGTCTTTTGTTGTCGTTTTGTATTGAAAAAGTCTCCTACGCAGATGTTGCTAACGTTTTGGTTACATAAATCATCGTATAGTTCCACTTCCCAAGTTCTAGTACCTATTTTTTTTTCACCCAACTAAAGAAATAACTCGAAGGATTTTCAGGGAAATGATTAACAATACACGATGGAATGGCAGATGTTGAATGGAGTTGGCGCACATTGCATCTTGAATAATATTCTTGAAACATGTATCAAAGGTATAAACAACACGAGACTGTGTATTACGTGTATCTGTTCTGTTCGTATTTCAACGTGTGTTACTCGTAGAACGCACGTTCTTCTCGTAATAATTGTAGAGCCAAAAAAACGAAGGAAAAAAATCACATTCACATACCTACAGAGAAATAGCCGAAGAAAAACCGAACGAACGTAATGGTTGTCTGATGAAATTTCAGTACATTTTACGTACATAGTATGCACGCTGGGTGTGCGCGCATTTTGAGAATCACCGTTTTACGCGTTAATAAAACCCAAATGAGGATACGGAGCTCTCCGGGGCTCCCGTTACCCTCGTAACAGCGACGGAATGCGGCCAACGACCCGTCTGTGAGTGGCTTTGAGGTTGTTGTTGTTTACATTTTCTACGCTTTGCGTTTTTTCGTTGGTGACTTCCATATTCGTCGTTCCCTTTGCGTCGCCGCATCGCTCGTGGCGCTCTCCCCGTCTCGTTGCACCTTCCTTCTTCTTCTCCTCGTTAACCCTGCGTATAGTGTTTTTCTTCGTCTTAGCCCCGTTCCTTCCGCTCCGCGCCGCGCCGGTGCGTACTATGGTGCGGTGTGGTGGCGACGCATCCATGCCCGTGTGCCCGTACTCTCCGCATAATCCGTACAGTCAGGTTGTGTTTTCTCTTTGTTTTTATTACTCTTTATCGGATACGAAGTGCGTGTAATCGTTGGTAATTTTGTTTTGTCGATGCGATGGGCCACTTCGTCAAGGTGAAACGACCGACGCGACGTGTAATTGAAGCGTGCGCGCCGCCCCAACCCTTCCTCCATGCCCCCTCTGATGTCTACTGATACTCCTCGAGTCGATCGCGCTCCTAGAGGTAATAATACCATTTTCAATTATACAACGATCAAGGTGATATGTGCAGGGGTTGGGATTTTATGGCTCGCCTCGAGGGTTGAATTGTTTTTGCAGCGAACATCGAGTGGATTTTTTTCGCCCTTGCCTTCCATGTACGTACGTGGTTTGTTCTCGGCGGCGGGGGCGTACTTTATCGAGATTATGTAATTACAGGAAGACGTGATGTCGAAATTTTCAAATGCAGCCTTGAAAGTTGGGTTGAAAGTACCTACTTGTTAACGAAATTAAGGTCGAGACGGTAGTCGAGTTTAGTTTTCAGGTGAATAGCCTCTGAATCGATGGTATTTTGTTCAAGTACGAAACTAATTTGAAAATTTTTCGAAAAATTAGTTCGAGGAATAGAAGGGTTGAAGGATGGTACGGCACGAATATCAAATCTGTCAGTTCATTTTATCGGAATGGATGAAATTGGGTCAAGTTTCGGCGGATATCATCAGTGAAATGTATTTTCATTGAAAATCATCGATCACGAATGAAATTTTTATCGATTTTCTCGAGAAGTCGAGATTTTTGGTGAATTTTCATGGTTTTGCAGGATTTAGAATTTTTCAGAATTTGAACTCGAAAATTTTTACGATCCGGATTAAGATTTGGAATTTGGGCTCAATTTTTTTTGAAAATTTTGGGTAATTTGTAGACCTAACAAGGGAGGTGCCCCAGGTGACATGCAACGATTTCAATGATTCTTGCACCATTGGATAGAGGACATCGAACATAGTCTACCAGAAAATTTTCAGCTGCTGAAGTTAATATTTCGATTTTTCAGAGCGATTTTTCGATTTTTACATTGCAATTTTGAAAAAATCGAAAAATCGCCATGGACAGCTGAAATATCAACCTCAGCAGCTGAAAATTTCACCGTGGACTAGTCTCATCATATGTATTAGAATGCCCAAAGAATATGAGAGGTTTCAGTACGCGACCTCCGCCGACTATTTTTACCCAATTTTTCAAAATTTCTATGAGAAAATCGAAAAATCGCCCTGGACAGCTGAAATATCAACTTCAGCAGCTGAAAATTTCACCGTGGGCTAGTCTTATCATATATGTTAAAATGCCCAAATAATATGGAAGGTTTCGGTATGCGACCTGCGCCGACTATTTTTGGCCAATTTTTCAAAATTGCTATGTGAAAATCGAAAAATCGCAATATCGCTGAAAATTTTGTGGTAGACTATGTTCGATGTCCTCTATTCAATGGTGGAAGAATCATTGAAATCGGTCCATGTCACCTGGGGCACCTCCCTTGTAATTTTTGTATAGATCTTGAAGTTTTAATCAATTATCAAATGCACTGGGTTTGAAATCTTGAAGATGTGACAGAAAAATTCGATTCGAATTTTCTTAAATTAAGGCCTTTTTATAATGACCGTAGAAAGCTACGGAAAAAACGTAAGACAGTTGTACACAAAATTTCAAGCTGTTTTTTTTTACGGCAAAGTAAAATCTTTATTGAAAAAAATCAGAGAAGTCTTTTGAAAAGTTAATTTTTACTAAAAATTGGTTTTGAAAACATTTTTCATATTTTGAGCGCTTGTAAATTGGGGATTTATACTCCATGAATCCTTTCGATCATTTCACTGATATATCTCATCAGGAAATTTAATTTATCAACATTTCATTTATTTTATCTAAATTACATTGTATTAAGGTTTCGCTTCCTTCTTCATTTTACTGCTTTCGAAATAAGCTATTAAATCATGATTAATAATTCCTTTCCATTTCATCGTTCATTTAGCATACAACTTTAAAATTTAGCTTTCACCATCAAAATCAACTTCTTAATCACATATGAAAAATAATCTTGTTTTGTATTGGAAGTGGCAAATTTTCAAAAGCTTTTGCCCTCGAATTTTTGCAGCTAAATACATAGTTTTTTTTCGTTAAATTACCTACTAACTTGATAAAATCAAATTTTGAAAATATTTTTTCAAACTTTTGAAAAATGAACTTCTTGCATCAAAAACTGGATGGGTTAATTTATTTGAATGGTAAAATTTCAAAGGTAGACAACACCCCATGCAGAAAAAAAAGCTCTGGAAGGTGATTGTGCTGTTATTTTTTTATAGAAAGCAAAAAAATTCGTCATTAAACCCTTTTAAAATCGACATCACCAAAATGGACACTGTCAAGATTGAAAAATCGATTCCTAGAAAAATTCCAATTTTCAATTTGAGAGCTGAAAGTGGGGATCGAAATCAAATTTTGAAATGGACCTTTCTGAAACGTTTTGTCTAGCAGATCTTTTTCTCGAGACCCTCTCCTATACTTACTTGTTATTCAAGTGTATTGTATAAGTTTTATGTTTTTGGAGGAAAATCGTATGCATCGACTTTTTATTTTCAACAAGATTGTGTTATTATTTTCAAATTCTAAGAAATTCCTCGAATTTGAAAATAGCATATTTTCATTTGTCAAACTTTGCTCTGGTGAGAAAGTCATATGTATATGTATATGTATTCGCTTTATATGGTCCCCCTTTTTTTAGAGGACGAAGATTGTTTTTTTTTTGGTTATTTTTAAAAATTTCAATAATGTAAAAGTGTTCTTGCCATATTTTGGAATGCATCACGAAGAAAATTACACGACTGAAAAACAAAACGAAACTAACATTAAACCGGAAATGAAATCGAAAACGAAATCTTTATTTTCAACTTGAAAAACTCGAATTAAACTTCTAAAATGTAAAGAGGGTTTATTTTCTTTTATATATTCGTCACTGCTCAGCTCTGTAAACAATTTTCTTTTTTTCTTCTGTTGAAATTCTTACAAATTTTTCCTCTCTGAAAACTCGGAAAAACTTGATTCTCGTATAAATTTTTTTTTTCGGTATTTAATGTTTCAAAAACTTTACTTTCGCTTCTCTCAGGTCAAAGTACTTGAAAGTTGAATGGATTTTCTACAACGTTTTTTATTGAAAAGGTGGGCTTTCATGCACAGTTGTTTGAATTCGCCATTACCTAGCTCCCCCTTCTTCTCCTCCCAATCGCAGGGTTCATACTCGATTACGTTTCATAAGTAACTAACTACTAACCAAGTTACTAAAAGTAACTTTTGGTTACTAAGGTTTCTTTTTTTGAAAAAAATGTCCAAAAATTCAAATTGACTTGTCCAAGTCTCGCTTTCTTCCAAAAATTGAAAAAAGTTTCGCCTTTCTTCAAATTTGCCAAAATGTGTTGTTTTTGACAAAAAGAAAAGTCTCGATATTTACTTGAAATTACGAAAAATTTTCATTTTCTTCCATAAATTGCTAAATGTCGCACTTTTTTGCTAGTTTCGCTATTTTTCCAAAACCTGTTGAGAAGCATTGCCTTTTGCTAAAATTGTTATTGTCTCGCGTTGTGCCAAAAATATCGCCATTTATCCCAATTGTCAATTGCCATAGAGTTTTGTTCAACTCGATTAAGTTTCATCATCATAATTTAATCGAAACATTTTGTTTTGTAATTTTTTTTACATTGACTTTAATTATAAAGTTTTGTTTTTTTTTTCGTGATTTTTTTTCTGCTTTGAATGTTTAGCACTTATTTTATAAGTTTTTAGGTCATTTTTAGTTACTTTTTTGGCATGTCAAGAAATCAAATTAAGTTTCTCAATCAGTTTTCCACCTAAAATTTTGAATGAAAAATCAGTTTTGGGCCCCTGGAGTTGATCTGGGTAACTTTAGATGTCCCAAAATTGTGCCATGAAGACCAACTTTCAGTGGTTATGTTTGGAATCTGAGCTGGAAGCCAATTCACTCCCTTCGCCAGCTGGCGAAGCTTTTCTTTTCAACATTTACTGTGAACTTCAAAATTTATTGGATCTGGAGTATCATTAGTTCATTACGAGGGAAGTCCTTGACTCAGGAATCTTTGATGGGAATAGAACTTGAACGGAGATAGAAAAAAGACCTCAAAAATTTAAATTCTTCATCTTTCAATTTTCAGCTGCTGAAGTTTGTTTTTCAATTTTTGGCGAATTTTTGAAATTTCTGCTTTACAGGTACCTACTACCTACCCAATAGTTGAATTGAAAAAAATCTCCATAACTATCTTCCAACCGTGAACTTCGGTAGCTCAAATTTCGGCCGAAGTGTGACTGTTTTTATTACCTGATCGACCGATATCATCATTGGCCAGATCTGGGATTCCAGTTTTAAAAAATTTGCCAAAAATCTACCAGTCAACTTCAGCTGCTGGAAATTGAAGTGTGAGGGATTTTTGACGATCTCTTTCAAGTTTCAACGTAACCTAGTTTCATTCCAATCGGAGATTCCAGAGTCAAAGGGTCTTCTTATCAGCTTAAAACATCTAAATTTCAAACCATTCAAATCGTAAAGCTGTGTCCGTATTCGTAAGCATGCAAGATGACAAAACAGCATGATGCTAACCTTGTCCCGAGGAAATTGAACCTATTAGGCTGTAGCGAAGGGGTACGGAGGGCGGTGCAGTTTTCAAAATATAGGCTTTTTAATGAGTGTGTATTTTTAGTACCTCTATACGTGAATAGGTGATAGGTATATTGGGCTTAGTCGTTCCGTGGGAACAGGTTCATGCTCATTTTATTTGGCGCGCTCTTCGACAAGAAGAATATATTAACCGCATTCGTAGGATAAGGTCAACGATTGGATGGATAGCGTGGCGTGGTTGAAATGTTTTTGTAACTTGACTATACGTACTCATACGATGGCTCTGGCTGTACTTCGGCCTCTGCCCCTGCCTCTGTTCGAGTACGATTCGCATATACGCACGCACATACCTCTATACCTCGTACTACGTAGTTCACGTACGTAGACGTACATCATACCGCATACAATCTTATAAATTAATGTAATTACACTCGTGCCGCTTGCGTGTAGTTGTAATACGCGCGGCATGACGCGTTTCTGTTGTAGAATATACGATGATTTTATGAATGCGAGTCCAGTTTATGAATGGGAAGCGGCGATAGCGGTAGCGGCGCTCATCGTGTTGTAATATAACCGAGAGTGCAGCATTCTTGCTTGTTTGTTGCCATAGGAAGGAAAAAAAGTGTACGTTGAGTGGATCTGGATGTAAAAATGTACGAGAGTACTCGCCGTACTCTAGTCGTAGCTTGTTCCTCTACCTACCCGTTTGCCCACTTACCTACCTACACTTGCACGTATTTTTCTATACCATAGGTACGCGGAACGAATGTACTCAAGAGACGGCCTCGTGTGTATGGTGTGACGTTAATTGATTCGCGGTGAAATTTACTATCATGTGACAGTTATTGCGATGGTTTTTTTCGCTGTCGTCGTTATCGTCGACGACGTGGTTTTTTTCCTTTTCGAGTTTTATTTATTTCTAAATAGGTCGTATCAAGACTCAGGTGATAGGGTTGACGTAAAAGAAGAAAAAAACACGCTGTGATTGAAGTGCGCGTGTGTATGGTTTATTATGATGTATGCTTATTTGATTGGTGTTAACGTTAATACTTCGTTGGTGGTGACTGCTGATGTTTATGATTCCATGTGAATAGCTAGAGAAGATAGGGAAAGGTTCGAGTTGAAGGGTAAAAAAAGTCTCCAGATCAATGATCTTGTTTGAAGTGTTTCTGATCTTGAAAGATGAGAAATTTCAAAGGCTTCTAAGAATATTTTTCTGAAATTGAGATTTTCAAAGCCCTTTGGCGTATTTATTCCTCTGCCTTGAGATTTTCACGAGGTATTGCGTAGTATCAAGAAAAAATCGAAAATGTTATTATTCGAAAATATTGTTGGCGTCCTGATTCAGAAGGATTAATAATTATCATTTTCTTTGTTAACTTACTCAACACTTCTATCCTTTGGAAAAATTTAATCATTTTCTTACATTTTTTTTTTTTTTGAAAATTATTTTCGAATCATTATTTTGGAACAAAAACATCAAATTGAACGAGGTTAAAACATAAAATGCGAAATTCAGCCCGGTGTATTCTGCGCAGTTCAGCGGTTGCGCCTCGATTGCCAAGATCATCACCGGTCATCAGACGACTAATGAGCTCGTCATCTTTCATAATAAGTAAAGCGCTCACAACAGGATATGGATGGATACCTAAATGGAGTACGAGCGAAACTTTACGTACACGTACATATTCGATGCCAATTAGAGAGACGAGAAATGAAAAATTCGGAAGGCCGTTGAATTTTGTTTAGGTGCCAGTTGGAAGACAAATTCGCGTCTCGATGTCGCATTTTTACGACGGCTACGATAGAAGGCGGGTTTCTTTTGATTTTTTTTTTTCAGCGACGAACTAAATCGTCGTCTCGGCGAAATTAGAACGGCATTGGTCGTATATAGACTTTATAGTCGACTCGGAGCTAGGTGCACGGTACATAAAAAGGTAGCCAATTAGAATTTCTTGGTATTTTGAATGTGTTCAAAAGATAAGTTGTGATTTTCTGTTTGATGTGGCGGTGGATTCGATTCGTTGTCCTTCGAATTAGATAAATGTGGTAGTTGAAATAATTTGAATCACAAAAAAAGTTACTTTTACCCATTTTTTTTTTTTTTTTTTTTGGTGAATTTTTACTCTCCCATCTCCACTACTTTTTTCCTTGAAAAGGCGTTATCGTTCTATATATTTTAGTTCTAAAAAATGACAATCCAGTTCAATTTGTAATTGGGATGGGGCAAACTTGATCCATGGGAAGAGGAGGGAAAGAGGTATGAAAAAGAGAAAAATACGAGCTGACGATCCATATTTAAATGCTACCTGTGCTATTTTTTTTTTAAACCACAAGAGTTAAATTGGGGTGTGAACAATTCATCCATAAATTTCGTGATCTGACATTCCAGTGAGTGACATAGCCGTTCAAAAACTGATAAAATTTGTGAGTTTTGAATTTTTTTGAAATTATAAATGATTTAAAAGGCGAACATTTTTTAAAGAATCACATTGATTCGGGGAAAGTGAGAAATTGCTTATTTTTTCTTGAGAAAACTCGACAATCCCAAAAAAAAGTCAAGTCAATAACAAAATTGTGGTGAGAAAATCCTAAAATTTTATTATATGTATTGCAAAAATTAGAGAAAAATGTGTATTAGATTACTTAGAATATCAGGAAATCAGTAAAATTGATGCAGAGACACGTACGAGTAGATGCAAATTGAGAATTACAGAATATCATAGTCAAGTTGCATGAAGTAAAATTTTTCAAAAGTTACGAAGAATTGGAATAAATGGTTTGCTTTTTTACAAAAAAATGACTAGAACTCTCATTTTCCAACAAAATATGTAGCTAAAAAATTTCACTTTTTTCCAAAAATCCCAAAAATTTTCTTATTTTTGCTGTTTTAAAAATGACCAAAATTTTCGCTGCTTTATTGGCTGTAGTTGTTTTTTTGCTAAAAATTTCAAAAAGTCTCACAATTTTTCAAAAACTGTCCAAAAATCTCGTTTTCAAAAGTAATTGCGAAAAAATCTCTTTTTTTGTCAATTGCCTTCCAAAAGGTCCTGCTTTTTGCTGAAATTGCCAACGTCTTGCTTTTTGATAAAAATTCTAGCTTTTCAGCAAAATTGCTAAAAAGTTCAACTTATTTTCAAAAGTTAACTAAAAGTTTCGTTTTTTCCAGAATTTCTAAATAATTCTGCTTCTTTTTAAAATTATTGTGTAAGATTTTTTGCAAAAATTCTTGCTTTTTCAAAAATTGACAAAAAATGTTGCTTTTTTGAAAAGTGGCTAAGAATACTTAGTTGTTTTTTTTGCAAAAAATTCCAAATATAATTTCTTCAAAAATTGTCCAGAAACTCGTTTTTTTGACAGGAATTTTCAGAAAACCCCTTCCTTTCGCTAAAATTGTCAAAAATATAGGATTTTTCACCAGAAATTGTGAAATTTCTCTCTTTTTTGCCAAAAATTTCCCAAAAGTCTGGATTTTTTATCAAAAACTGTCAAAATGCACAGTTCAACTTTTGAATAAAAAACATAACATTCAATTTGTATTGTTTTTTCTGGTGATTTTTTTCTGCATTAGGATGTTTTGCTCACAATTTGTCACTTTTTTGTTTACTGAAGTCTTTTTGGAAAAAATCGAGTACGAGCCTTAGAAAACCAGTGAAATATACGCGAAATTAATTAAAAATCGAGAAGAAATTGATGAAATCCCATCAAAATCTAATTCCAAAAAAATCTACAAAATCTAATTTGAAGTGGCAAACCTGGAATTTTATAACCAACGGTTTGAAATGATCAAGAAGATCTTCAATAAGTACCGACTAAAGTTATAGTACGAGTAGTCAAAAGTTCACTTCTAAATCCTCTAAAGTGACTCAAAAATTCAGGAGAAATTCGAAAACTTGCTGAAGGCTCTGGAACAGCTAAAAGCCTGAAAATTGGGGTTTTTGAATTTTCAAAATTTTTAAATCTTGACGTAGGTATAAATTGATGCAATCAATTGCTATGCCAAAAACATTTTTCGGACAAAATTTTTTTGGTCATTTTTTTTTTGTAAATTTTGAAGTATGAAACACCGGCTGAGGATTGGAGTCAAGAGCACCAAAATCTTTCCCATGGTCTTTCGACACCATCCCACATTTTTTTTTCGAATCCATCAACTTGAAAAAAAAAATTGATGAAGACCTACTCAGTACCCACCTACCCACCCTATTTCAGATCTTAATTGTATTTTCATGCTTGGTGGTCTGCGAAAGGAAAAACAGTGAAAATCAAAATTGCCTCCAAAATTATTCATCAAGTCGTGAATGGGTCAAGACTGATGATTCATACGTTCACCTATTCGTTATGTATGAATGAATTTTGAAGCTTAAGGGAAAAAATTGCAACATGCTCGTGTGTTATTAGCACAACACTGCGTGAACGCACGGTAATTTACCTATGTACATAGCTCATTACAAGACGATTAACAGATAATTGATGTAGTAGTCATGCAAATACGATGAGATACCGAGGAAATAATAATTGTTTGGTCGGTATTCGTGTTGTATTTACATTTTTCGACATGTGTAAAAATGGCAGAAAGACAGGCGATGCGCGCAGGTTTAGGCATATGAAGCGTACACCACCACCGTCCTCCCTTTCAACGAGCCAATGAAAGGAGGAGGAGGAGAAGGTGGCGTTTGTCGTCGTCTTGTCCGCATACTACGTACATGTACTTACTCTCGTAATACGTACTACATACCTCTACTTACCTGTCTATCAACATCTATACAAGAAGTATAGTACACAAATACATGGTGCTTGCATTCTGTAGTGTAAAATATGCAGTGCATCGATGCTTCGGCGTGTTGTGTTTACGATGTGTACCTACGTCGTGTATGGTCGTGTCGAGGTCATTATCCTCACCGGCGGTGGCTGCGGCAACCGCCGCCGTAATAGTTCTCGGAACTGGCGAACACAACGTTACAATAAAACGTAACGAATTCCGAAGATTTTTATACGTTTTTCAAGCGAGTAGAGTAGAGAATATCGCATAGCGAGGTATTTAGTGTACTCGAAGACGTGTGTGAGTGTGTACGTGTGTAGCTGTAGTTATAGGTAAGTCTGGGTATGTGATATGCATTGGGAAAAGAAGAACAAGGTAAAAGAGTAGTGACCGGATGGCAAAACAGTGAGATCAAAATTCGTTGGAGCGTCATCATCCTCGTAGTCGTTGATGCATTCGGTTGAGGAATTTAATGAGCAGAGTGTAGGGTAAGCGATGCGAGTGGAAGTTGAATTCGGGCGAAAGAACTGCATACACGTATCTCCTATCGGTATCGTCAATTGGCGATAAAGAATTTTTCATGTGGTTTTCTTTCTCCTTCGCTTGTTTTAGCGGCGCACGTTTGGTTATCGGCCAATTTGTCCGGCCTATTACATCGGCTAGTTTGTTGTTGTAGGACAGTTCGTCGTCGATGGTGGTACGAGTATTTTTAACGAGACGAAGTGGCCAACATGACGAGCGAATCTTGATAAGTGACGGCTCTATTGTGAGCTTGTGTACTTGCGGATGCTGCTATAGTGCATTCTGTACTGTGTACCTTCCTACGTCTTGTGCGATACATTCCTGGAATTTACGACCAATAATAGGATGCATTTTACGAGTCATACCAGTCTTGAGTGTACCAAGAATAGAGAAGATTAAACGTAGGTACATTGATGCTACATCTTTGCGTATGCGAATTGCGAATACATGAGATTTTTCGATGTCGCCGTCGGCTACTCCGGAATCTGCTGAATGCGATTCGCGCCTACTCGCGGGATGATTTCGCTGCTATGGAATGCTCGAGATAATCGATGTTGAGGGAAAACCGAGAGTTCGGCGAGGAAATCGAACAGAAATAAAATTGCGAATCATGATGATTTATTTTGTTGAGAAGTTTTGATTTTGAGATATTTTGAGCAAAAGTTGGCTAAAATAGATCGTCTCTGATTTGTTTAATTTGAAAAAAAAATGTCATCAACAAAAGATTAGTTTCTTCGGAAATAACGAGAAGTTTACAAAAAAATTGACGAAGAATTTGTGTTTATGTTTTTTAATGAAACTTGTTTCTACAAAATGTTGATCAAATTGATCCATTTACTTCTTAAAGCTCACCTTCGACAGAATTTTTTCGAACTACTCGTAGATATGTACCAAAAATCGATTGGAGTGTTCGAAATGACCTAGTTAGGTAAAATTTCAGGTTCTGAATTTGGGAACCTTTCGAACTGGCACTCTCCAATTTAAATGAAACCAACATAGATCGAAATAGCATGTCCTAAAACTCCCATAACCCCAATTTCAGATCCGTAAAGTTCATTTTTGGAGAATTTTTGAAAATGTAAACAAATTTAAAAAGTTGTTTTAAGGGGTGATTTTCAAATTTTCTCATGAAGCATATTTTTTTATTTTTAGCAAATTGAACCAGTGTATTCCTTCAATACAACACCGATACGTCAACACTTGCTAGTTTTGAGCCATTCTGGAGCCTCCAGCGATGTTTCAATTTTCTCCAGAAACTTCAAATCACTCTAGACAGGCACAAAATGAACTTCAACACCTATAACTTTGGTCTGCGCTTATTAGGCACCTTCTCAACCGTTCAAACTGTTATCATGACGTTCCAAAGGTGTCAGTCCAGATGTGAATTTTTGATCAATTTGTAAATCTAAAAAAAAAAGTGAAAAAAATCAAAACTTTCAAAAAAGGTGATCATTTAGCTAAAAATAGAAAGAGAAATTTATTGCTATACATGCAACAATGACCATTCCATGCAGTTGAATTACAAATTAGAAAATACCACATGCTCTGCTACCATGATTTATTTTGAATTACCCTGGGGCTTTTTTCACGGACATGCATTATGATCGAAAATTTCATTTTTGTGAATTTGTCCCACATTAGAAGTGAAAAGGTTTCACGAATCACATACCACGTAGGATATGTTCGTGCTGGATTGACCGATGACACGATTCAATAGTTTGGTAAAAATTAGCCAGATAAATTAAAATTCATCAATTTTTCATTCGAAAACCTATTTGCATAGGTCCAAGTTCATAAGGTACAAGGTAGGGTGCATGGCAAAGGCGTTGATAAAATAACGACCACGTCGGATCGATGGGAGGGTACAGGAGTAGGACGCAAGGTACGATGATGGCGAATAATAATGAAAATGTTGCGTAGGTGTAAAAGTGAAATTGTTTTTGCAGGGTGTTTTTCTAAGTAAAAACGAGCTCGCTCGTAAAAAAGTATCTACGTAACGCTCGCACAAAGAGGAGGAAAAAACGTCGCTGCGTGTTTGTGTTTTTATGGCTTTGTTCAACGCACAACGTCGAGTTGTTTATGTTTTTTCAACGACGTTGTGGTAGTTTCTCGGCGGAACTCGAGAAAAAAGAGATTTTTTTTTCAAATGGTTTGTCGATAACGAAATACGACGCGCGTAAAGGTTCCTAAATCGTGGAAATACGTACATATTTTGAAGGTTAAAAACCTTTTCGACCTTGTTAAAGAAAGATTTTCGGTGTCTTAAATTTTGTCGTGCTGCCTTTGATTTTTATCGTTTGAAAGATAGAATGAAGTGGAAGTGTAGCGTGGGAGGTATTTGACTATATTTGAACAATTTTTTTTGGTATTTTAGGTAAAGATTATTTTTTTAAAGGATATTCCAATGGGAATGAGATTGAAAAATCAGTCTGTATCGTATTTCATTATTTGCCTCTTCCTACGTGATTGCTTGAAAAATTCTCTTGAACGCTCGTCGATGTATTTTGTCTGTACCTTTGCTCTCCTCACAAAAAGAGAACGTATTTATTGGGACATGTAAGTGATTTTGAAGATCTTCCTTTAGGTTTTGTCAATTTCATTTTCCTGCTTCTTCTTGGTCAAGTTTTGAATTCGGTACAACCTTTTAAAATGATGAGAGGGGGGGGAGAAGGGTTCAAAAACTGTATTTCAAAAATACAGAATAAACAGTACTTTGTGAAGTACGATCTTTCGTAATATCTGTTCGATGAAAAATAGTATTTGAAACGAATACTTATACTGTCATTTGTCGCGTCTCTGTTTTACAAACTATGAAAGAAGGTGAACGACTGTTAAGGATTCGGTCTTAATAAGTCGTCGAACGTATACCCGTACTTAGGTTTTCTAATTAATTCTTCTACACTTTGAATCGATATGGATACGGGTAAAAAGGTGACGAGAAGAGAGAGGTGAACGACGAGTAAATTTGCGATATTTTGTTTCAGAAACACCATATAAGGTGTGCAGGGAGATTAAAATGAAACGAAAGGTGTATTACGCGAGTATCTTGTGTATATATATAGAGAGTATAGGTGCAAGGGTATTACAGACACACGAGAAACGGTATTACGAAACGATAGCGAAGAATTTGTTTTGACGGATGAATTTCCGGGTCGTCGTCGTCGTCGTAGTCGTATAACCTTATCGAACACATACGCAAATATTCGGTATGTAAATATACAGACGGCGCTGCACACACGAATACGTTGGCGTGGGAAAAATGCGAAGGCGAAGGCGGGCGGACAAACGATTCATTTAAATTTCCAAGTATGTAGAGGTACACTAAATAGAGTGCGACCGAGGACCGACGTCGCGTCGCTCATTGTCTGTGACCCAATATAGTAAACACGTCAGTGTGGCCAAAGCCTAAATTTATGTAGATGTGCATGATTGAAAAGATAGAGATACATCGGATTGGTTAGCGTTTTTATGAGACGAGAAAATACAGGAAAGTATAAGATTGAACTTTCCAAATAGAGCTTTCCTCCTTGTGCTTGCGTTTGGTATGTGTACCTTTGAAAGTTATAAGGAAAAGGGAAATGACGTTAAATGTCGCGAAAAACATGTTTTCAGCAAAGTAACCTATGTTTTTTAACGAAATGTATTTTTTTATATTTATATTTTTTTTTACCTACGCATATGTTTGATCTCACGATATCAATTTGCAAAAGATGTGAGAGTTTCCTTCTCTGTTTCCTTTGCAGGTATGAAGTTGTTTGATTAAACTTGACAATTGACATGTAAAAATGAAAATTGATGAATGAAAATGTGCGTATTTTGGTGCGTCAAGGGTGATGTGATGCTTCAAAATGTTTGGAATGTGATAGCATGGATTGATATTGGATGTGGGGTAATTTTTGTGACGAGTGTAGGAGAGATCAAATTTTCATTTAAAATTCCAAGTTTGGATCAGGGTAGCCTTTATGAGCGAAAGATTTGAAAAAATTATTATTATGAATGTCAAGGTTTGAAAATCCATTCTTTCTAGGTTTTCTGTTGCCTTTATTTCTACAAAATTAGAAAATTCGTTCACTGAACATAGGAATTCCATCTTCGTGGCAACCCAAAGTAACGAATTTCGAAAATTTTCTTAAATGCAAGAGTGATTTTCGAAGTATGAGGTCTTGAGGTCATCTTGATGCTCACTCAAGATCTGTATTGCATTTTAATAAAGTCTTACTGAGAATGGTGGGTGGGGGGGGGTCTAAAAAAATCAATAAATTCGTTTTTTCAAAAATTCAATTTCCTCCAAACTATGTACTACCTATTGAAAGAAAAAATATTTTCTGTAAAAAAAATTGTGAATTGATAAAACAACACGATTTTTGATGTTCTGATTTCCCCTGTTTTGATTTTGGATAAATATGTTTTTGATGTTGCAAGTACATATTTTAAATGGATTTTTGAAATAACTTTAGATGGATTTTCGTGTAGGTACTTTTTATTTCTCTTGTCGTCGTCGTAGGAGACTACGCACATCATAAGTTTCTCTCAAGAGACTTAAATTAATGGTATGATTTCCTCGCCTGAAGTAACAAGTTTAGGGCATGGGAGTGAGAAAAATCGAAAAAAAATTCCATCAAGTATAACACGTGAGGTTACATTCTTGAGCGTGTAGTAGAAGGATGGGTTGTTTTTCAACTTGATTAAAATTTGATGGAGCCCAGCAAAAAATCATGGTCAAATGACCTCAATAAGGCTTAGGAAAAATTCCAAAATTTTTGGCCAACGTTTGACCCCTTCCCCCTGTTTTGAAAATTTTCAATTTCTGTTCAGGTGGTCTCATGATGTTGCTTGGTGCCCTTCGTATTGACAATAAGTTGATTTTTGTCAAGTTTGGGAGTTCTCTTTTTCCTTTAATATGAGATATTTCGTAATTACCTCTTTAAGATGACAAAATTAAAATTAAACTACTGATTGACTCATTCACATGTGAGCAAAAAAATCAATCTTTTTGAAATATGTGCAATGTGCATGAACAATTTTCAAATTTTCAAAACTTTAGACTCCGATCCAGAGGGTTAAACATTGAGCAAAAATTTGAATTTTTTACTACACTTTATTGAGGTTGTTTGGCCATGTTTTTTGCTAGGCTCCATCAAAAGTCGAAAAAAGTTTATAACGACTCACCCTCCATGAAAAATATTTCGATTTTATTTTAATATGCACATTGATGAAATTTTTGCAAAAATAAAAATAATTTTGTGCGAAGCTTTGAAGTAATTTGTCTTTTTACTGAGCGAAGCTGAAAGAAGGTTTCGTGAAATTCCGTTATGCGATTATGATATAAATAAAGGTACGATTCATATTCTATGTTTATCTATGTTGATGCTGTAATGTAGAGATACATGTATATGAGATATACATATGTGTGCAAATATGACTCGCTGCATACCTTTTTGTGGTACGTCGTTTCCGGTCAATGTCGTTCTTGACTTGTATTTTCCCTCTAGTGAATGATTTGAAGAATTTCGCAACCAGCTTAGCTATTTCCTTTTCTTTCTTTCCTCTCAAGTTTGAGACTGTATTGATTTACATTATGAAAGCAGTTGTCTGCGGTTCCATGTGTTCGCATATATGGTATCCGAGTATACGTATGGTGGTGTATTTTTCTTGCGCGTATTGTAATTAGTATCGTTTCGGGTCATTGTAAGTATTAAATTAAATGTAAAGAGTCAGCGAATTCTTTCAAGTGAAGTTCTTCAAACCTGGTTACATGTAATGCGTTTAAAAGGACTCGTAAGTTACGCAGAATTCACGTAACGATATCCTTCGTTAATTGCAAAAAACTCCATTTTGTTTGAGAGGTATTATGAGAAGGGTTTGAAAAAATATTATAAAAGATTGAGGCCAATTTTTGGTTAGTTAGAATTCAAAATCAAATTTTTCATTAAAAAACAAAAAAAAGATTTTTGGGGAAATGAAGTTTTTATGAAAACATTAAAATTCATTTTTTTCTAGAGGGTGGGCGTAAGTTGTTTTTGAGATAATTTGAGCGAAAGTTGTCAATTATTAAATTAATTTAAATGCATTGGATTATTTTGATGATACATTATTTTTTCTATTTTTTTAGTTTTTTAATCGCTTAAAAACGATTTTTGGCTAAGACAAAAATGAATGGGAGAAAAACTGCGAAACATAAAATTATTTTGGTAGCGGTAAAATGTTGTTAATTTTAAAATTTATTTTCTAGAAGGCTTCGTTTTCTAAAGTACTTCGAGAAGAATTTATGAAATTCAATAACAGAACAATTTTTAAAATAAAATCTTACCGAGCCACTTTGTGTAATATGATTTCTTTTACAAATACTAGTTAAGTAGCTTATTTGAGAATTCCGTCAATTTTCATTTTGTTATACGAGGGAAATTTTTTCCTGTGCGCAAGAATTTTTCGATTGTGTTTAGTAATAATAATTTTTATGAGCTAAGGTTTCATGCAAATCATCTTCAAACTAATCACATTTACGCATGCAATATTTTTTCCAATTAATTTCAAGGTTTATAATGACCTATTCGTGGTTGCCATATACCATATCTGAAACAAATTAGGTTGAACGAGGGGGCTTTGTTGAACCCCTTATTAATTTAGTTTTGCTATTTTTATAAGGACACCCTATTCATTAATAATGAAATCGGAGCACTTTTCTCAGTCCCAGTAGAGAGAATGGGATTAGATTGGCGACTAATTGAAATCTGTGTATTTTGACGCCAATGGGGTTCAAATTTTGAATGATTTTTAGCTGTAGAATATTCAGAATGATAATTTTTTTTTACATAGGTAGAGGTACTGATGAATGTTCAAAATGACCTTTCAATTTAGATTTTGAGAGGGTACATTTTTGTGCATTTTCAAATGGTCCAGTAAGTTTGAGCGAGCAATGATCAATAGCAGGTCATTTTGTTCTTGAAAAATGACACGACTTCAAGATTCATTCTATGGGCGTTCACTTTACCCTGATAAAAATTAGTCCACTACTCGATGGGCAAAAATAGAAATTGGTAACACTGGAGAAATAGAGAGAAAACTTGCGTGTGAGAGAGAGAGAGATAAAGAGAAAGACAGGCCGACGAAGAGAGAGAAATGCGATGATGACGAGGTCGTCGTCGTCATCTATGGGCCAAAAATATGAGCAGAGGGAAGACGTCGCGACGCGTCGTCCGCGTAACGTATTATGTACCATTTCTATATAGGTATACCGATGTATATTACGTACGAGCGCAGTCGATGCGGCAATGGAGGACGCAATAGGCCTCCGAAACACGACTTTAGGGGGACAGAGTGAAGGGGGACGCGATTTGAACGTAATCGCGGCGGCGCGGCGCTTGTTCTGTTTTGCCGATGATGGTGTACTAGTATATAGTGTAATACTTACGTATATACGTACGAGCGACGCTGCTGAGTAAACGCGTCCCTATATTAACAGAGGCTCAGGTGGCGGACGTACAGAGGGGAAGGTTCGCATCGCGACGTCAAAACAAAAATACAACGCAGTAACCTACATAAATGAAATCGTCGAGACGGCGTATTGAGGATCGCGGGCGAGGGAGCAGGTCGTCAACGTGGAGCGGTTCGGTGCTCGGTACCGTAAGCAGGTAAAAAAAAAACAACAACAATATGAAAAACAAAACGAAACGAACGTGTAGATTACACGGTGAGGATGAGAAAGCGGTGGCTTTCAAGACGACACTTCCAGACTGAGAAGGGAAACCGTACATATGATAACAAATTCATGCCAGGTTTCGAATTTTGCTGCGATGTAGATAATATTGAAGTACGAAGCAAAAAAATGTTAATAAACGACATACCTATATCTTGATATGTGAAGGAGTGGTGGTTTTGAAAATTTCAAAGAATGGCTCAAAAAAATGTTTTTTATGAGAAGTGGCAACTTGGTGTGATGAGAAATTCTGATAAAAGGCACACAGAATCGAAGATAATGCGAATTTATGAGAAAAGAACCTACTTACAATATTTTTATGATGAAAATTGAAAAATCTCAGTAATCGACGTAATGTCGATGTATCCTCTGTTCAATTTCTTCGAAACGAGTGATATTCCAAAAGTTTCAGTGGTTTTTTTTGCAAATTGATCCATTTGAAATTTTCGGAACTGACGTCTATTCAAATTTCAAAATAGATATCAGCTCATACAGTGACCCAGTTTAGGATAGTAAACTCATAATTCCAATAATTGAATTTTTTCGTTCATTTTCCTTTGCATTGTCATCCTTGCATTTAAAAATCAATATTCGCAGAGATTGGCGTTTTTCAACTCTGAATACGAATGATGCAGATTTTTTTAATGTATAGATTGCGGATGATCTGAGAAAAAGAGGGTTAAGTGGAGTTTGTCTAGTATCTGTAGATGCCAAAGAAATCAGCTTTAAAAAGTTTTCGAAAGTTGATCAATTTTTTAGTCTTGATAATTCGTAATGATGTACCCTACTTTTAATTTCGACTCATCCATTAATCAATATCGTCTTGATATGTACAATAATTGAATTAATAAACTAAGACACTATTGTATTTTTTGTTTCAGGTGAGTACGAATTTTCGCTTTGACTCTAATAGGATATCTAGTATATTGTGCCCACCGATTGGTATGAGTAAGTGATTTTATAATTTATGGGAGAATCTCGTGTTATAATAATTGATAGAGAGAAGAAATTACTATTCCTACATCATTCCTCAAGCATAATATCTAGATTATTTTGATATTTCATAGGAATTTACATATCAAGTTATTGAACGTATGGAATGATGAGTGATGAGAAATCGTACCGTTTTCCCAGCATTTTATCGCTCATGTTTCGGTTAAATTTGAGATGAATGAGAGGGGTTAAAATAATAACAGGGTGTTTTTTTCTCTGATTTTTCATCCTAGAATTTTTCTAATAATAGCTCCAACCTTTTAATGTAGTTTTGATTCTGATTCCAATGTTTATTATTATTACTTACAATTTGAAAAGATGACACGCGAAAAAGCCGGGGGAGGGGGGTTCTCGCTAAAAATAAGTATCTAAAAATTATAGCTTTTCGCAAAAAATTTTTAAAAGTTTCATTTTTCCAAAAAAAAATTCCGTAAGTTTGGCTTTTTTGACAGGAATTGTCAAAAATTGCCGTAAAAAAATACAAAAAATATCACCTTTTTGCCAATACCTAATTGCCAAAAAGTCTTACTTTTTGCAAAAAATTAGCAAAATTTCTGTGAAATTACACCCTCCTCCATTTTCGCATCACAAAGTTGAAATTGTTTTCACAAAAATTACCAAAACGCGCTAGTTTTTTACCAAATAATTATTGCAATATAGCCCAACTTTTTGAACAAAAATTGCGAAAAAATATCACTTTTTGCCAATAATTGTCAATAAGTTTTGTCTTTTTGGTAAAATGTTAGTTTTTATTTTCTACAAAAATTCTCGCTTTCTAGAAAAATTTTGCTACCAATTCTCGCTCTTTTTCAAAAATTACCCAAAAGTCTCGCTTTTTTGACAAAAATTTTCAAAACGGATCCACTTTTGTCAATAATTTCCAAAAGTCCAGCTTTTTTCAAATGTCAAAGTTTTGCATAAATTGATGGTCAAAAATTTTCGCTTTTTAGCCAAATTGCCGAAAATTGCTAAGAAGCCCTGTCTTTTGCTATTATAGTCTTGTTTTCAGCCAAAAGTAGCAAAAAGTCTTGTTTTTTACCTAAATTGCCAAGAAGTCTCTTATTTGCCAAACAAAACTTTCAAAAAATCTCACTCTTTTAAATTTGTCCTGGTGTGTCACTTTTTTATCAGAAGTTGCTAAAAAAAAAACCTTTATTTTGCTGAAATTGTTAAAAGTTTCGCTTTTTTCCAGCCAAATTACTAAAAAAAATTTAATTTTTTTCAATCAAAAAGTTGCAGAATCAACATCAGTAATGGCCAAAAAGTTATGATTTTTGCAAAAATTGCATGAGTTTCCATCGAGTTCTATTTTTCAGTTTTTGATTAAAAACAAAAATTTTTTTGTTTTTTTCGATGATTTTTTTTTTGTTTTTTCACGAAAAAAGGAGAGCAAAAATGGCGTTCGTAAACATTATGAATTTGCCAGAATGTCGAGAATTTAGCTTTTTGAAATTCCGTAAGCACGCTGTAAAATGTGAAGAACGTTTCATGAGTCATAATTTCATAAGACACCCTGTATAATGAGTTACTTAACGAGTAAACATACACCACACAACAATTATGGCATGACTAATGCTCGTATGCGTTCCTCGTGATACTGCCTGCGTTTCTAACAATTTTACGTACCTCTACCTACATAATAAGTGGTAAACATACGTTTTAATAGCGTTGGCGGAGGGTAATGCACATTTTCCCGCTTTTTTTTCTCCTATTTTTTGAATATATTTTTGCCAACTGCTCGTATTTCACGATGACGACGACGACGCCGACTGGGGTGTTTACGAGTGGTATGGTTTACGAATTTGTTCCCACACGTAGATCTATAATATAGTAGGCAGTACGTACAGTACAGAGGAGCAAATTCGCGTAGTAAACAAGCAGCGGCAGCAAAATGAAGAGAACGGCTGCCGCAGCCCCTCTGTGTTGATGTTTACACTGCGGAGAGACGTAGCAGCCGCAGCCGGAGCACGGTAGCAGCTCGTTCATATACGAAAGTAGGGTTTTTACGTCGTAGCAAAACGAAAACGACGCGACGCGCATCGTACGCCTCGCAGGGGGGAGGGTGGAATTGAAATTTTGAGTGTTAATGTAGTGGTATCGTAGCCATACTATACTACGATGACTACGACTACGACTACAGCATATTGAGGTCGTGAAATTGGATAGCCCGAGTAATTGCGTAATTCTACGTAAACCTTAAGGTGATGGGTGTAGGTGTATGGAGAGTTCGTACGTGTATGGTTGTATTTTTTTAACGCTTTTTTTACTCCGAGTATAGTATTTAATACGAGAAAATTTCGCCCAACGATGACGTAGGTATTTATAGGGAATTTCATCCACGCGGATACGAGTAGTGAAGAGAAGGGATTGATGCGGATAATATAGACATTTGTCGATGACGCTAACGACGGTTGTGTTTAGGTGGTGGTGGTCTCAAAACAAAAGCTTAGTTTGAGACCCGGAATTAATGGATAACCGCTCGAGGGATGTTTTTTTCTGCGTCGTAGTATTTTACTCGGTTTTTGCGAAATAAACGTTGTAAAGGTGTTTGTTGCGATGGAATTTTCGTACTAAGGGGTTCATCTTGTGATGGGAGGGTGAAACGAAGGGTATAGGATTTGTAATATGCGTAAATTTTACCTAAAGGTGGCGAATACGTGTAATGCGGAAGTTTAGATGTTGATTTGCGATTTTCTGATTTTTTGAAGGATTCAATATGGTATGCTTTTTTTTTTGTAAGGGATTTTGTTTACGTTTACGATAGTTCAAGAGAAGATTTCGAAGTGGATTTTTTTTACACTTGTATACTGCCTTACATGTACATATGTATTCAGTTTTTTTTTTTTTTTTTTTGGTATGTACAGGTTATATTATACCTATTACTATTTTATTGCATAATTTGTTCATTTTTGTTATCGGGAAAGTTGATTTCGATATGAGTATTTTCCAAAAGTTATTACTGCCTTCCATGTTTGACCTACTTTTGTAAGGACATTCAAGCAGTTTGGTTAGCGAATTGGCAATTTTTTATTTTTTTTCATTTCGCGCAAATTGACTCAAAAATTTTTTATGCCAGTGATAAATCTATTTTATGTCGTCGTATAACAAAACAATATTTTCTACCTTTGGAAGGACGATTGTGTAGATACATATGCGAGTACATTTTCAATTGTTTACGAAGTCTCGTAGGTACCTGTTTATCTGTGTAATTTTTTTTGAAATGCGTATTGCCGAACGCAGATGTTGGGATGTGTTTTTAATCAACATATGATAATGTATGTATAGTGTCGTGATGGAAGAAGAAGTCGGGGGAAAGTTAGGGAAATCGAGAGCGTGTTTTCAAGTTTTGGTTTCGCTTAAATTATTTTATTGCGGGTGAGGAAGAATTTTTTGATTTTTTTTCGTGTTTTAGGAGCATTTCTGTTCTTTTTATAAATGTATTTGTAGAACTTTTTTGAGCTGAATGAATGAGCTTTTCCCATTTGTACTTATTCAATTTTTCTAGTATACTTTTTTCCCAAGATAATCGACGTATCAACTTACACGTATGTACTTTTTAAAACAACGTCTCTCTAGGTACAATGATATCTATACTACATAGAAAGATGAAATTAATTTGATAACGAATCCTAGGTGTGGCTTGGCACAGCGACGATGACGAGAAATGAAAAGAAGTGAAATTATCACGTAGAAGTGAGATGAGCTCGAAAAGAGAGATGCTTACTTGAGAAAAAATGAAATGTGCATTGTGCATTGTGCATTTATGTACCATCCATCTGAACGAATTGATTGATATACCTAAACAGATACCATCCTCGTCTACATTGTACATGTTTATGTACTATTATCATCGTACTATTGGGAAACCATGTCGATACGTGCGATGATGTTTGCGATGTACTACGAGTACTGGTACTAGATAGATATGTATTTATTATAATACGCAATAAATTATCGATTTACCTACTCCTATCGTCGACGATAGATACGTTTGTAAAGTATTCGTATTATTATGCATTATGTACGAGCATGGGTATGTAGTAAGTAAGTATACCGTACCCGTTTAAGGTAAACGGGAAAAAGAAAAGGCAAGAACTTCTCGCTGGAATACACAATGTTTTTCAGGTTTATTTACTCGGATATTCGCCAAATAAATGTATTTCGGCGAGGCATGGAAGGAATAACGGCAATATGTGCTCTTACATACGTAGAATTGTAGGTACGCGAAAGAAGCTCTGAAAAGTTCATCGAGTCGCGTCGTATTTCGTTGATTTATTGTTTGTTATTTACATTGATACGAGAAGCGACGATTAGAATAGAGCACAAGCATCGTGGTTATAAATGATATTAGGTGTGTCAAAAAAACACCAAAATTTAAGCTAAATTTGTCCTTTTTTTGAGGTGTGAAACTGAATTATCTGTTCTCCTTCAGGACGTCCTTTTTGTCAAGATTTATAATCTTTGAATTGGATAACTCCTCGTCGGACCGCACACCATTTTCAGTTTCTTGAAATTTTGGCAATGTTTAGGGCATCAGGGAAGAGAGAGAAGTTCAGAATGTAAGAATTGAATCGGAAATTCAAGTTGATAATATTCGAACTCAGGGCTTTCGAATTAGTGATAGTCGATTTTGGGGTATTCCTTAAACTTGTGAACATTTTCAAAAATTTCTCTTGTTCTCACCACCTATTGTTGGTTTTCAACCTTTCTCCCTAATGAAAATGAAGTGATGCTGAAAGCCCATCAAAGTTTGAAAAATTCATAATGAAAAGTAACATCATTCTATTTTTATTGAAAAATCTCAATTTATGCGTCAAAATTCTTCTGAATAATCCCTTTTTAAGAAAACACTCCACTATCCCAATTGATTAATGTAATCACTTTTTCAAGAAAACCCCTTTTCTCGATATCCCAAGAATTTGAGCAAAAGTTGAAAAATCGATTATGTCGATTTTTTGTCATGAATTTTTTTTTTTTTTTTTTGAAAATGACAAATTTATTTTGGGAAAAGCTTGAAACCTAACGAAAAAAAAATGAAAAGAAAATTAAAACGAATAGAAATAAAATTTCCTATGCATAGGTAAAAATCAAATTCAATGAAATTTTTTTTGATAGCCTGTGTTTTGTGAGATGTTTTGAGCAGAAATCAGAAACCTTAGTTTTATCGGACCTTTTTTCATTAGAACTTTTCTTCATAAACTATGCTGTACTGTTTCAAGCGTGCAGAAAAAAATTCACCCTACATCTCGTAAAATGGCTGAATTGGAATCCGATGTACAGCTTTTTATTATGCATTCCTATCCACACTTAGTACCGCTACACGTACCTCTCTCTCTCTGTCTATACTGCTGCTCGACAAAAGAACGAGTCGACAGTCGAGAACTCGAGATCATTAATGGGAGGATGTGTACGCGACCTCGGCCTTGCGAATGGAATGGCTGGTTATTCGCGGTAAAACGTACACAACCAGCGAGCTGAATGAGTGAAAGAGAGCAAGAGAGCAAGAGCGAGAGCTGCTGGGCGGGTTATTTATGTCGCGAATATGGGCGACGGTCGCGCGAATCGTATCCAATGTACAAGTGATTACGTGTTGATGAATGGAACGCGCACGAGCTTTCAGCGAGATAAATTAAAATTAATATCAGAGGTGGAAAAAAATTTCGTCTCGAAGTCAGCTTTAATACACTTTGCAAGGTGGCGCAACGAGCGTTGAAAATTGAGATTCTGCACACTTCAGCTCCACGCGCCAGCCATCGTCTTAGAATTATTCATCAAAAAGCTTCGAGGCGTATTTACAAAGTCGTCTGTGTTGAGAATGTTGAAAATATCGATACGGTTGGCGCAGCAACGCGACGACGACGAGACACTTATTCGAGAAATATTGTACTCGAAAGCCATTTTGGAATTTTCAATTAAAACTAAACCGTACACTTGAAATTAATAATTCGCGATATTAAAATGGATGTCATAGAGGCGTGCGTAAATAACAAATAGAAAATAATAAGACGCGAAGGTGGCTCTATTACTGCGTGGAAAAGTCACCCAGTCTTACTCCCCCGCATTTCGGTGTTTTTCTCCAACTCGACGAATGAAAAAACAGACGAGTAGGCTGGTTGGTGTAGAAAATTGAAACAAGAGATTTACAGCGTTTCTGTTACGTATAGCTCTGAATAGTTCTTTTTTTTAAAGCCAGCATCGATACAACAAGTTGCCAAACGAAAGATTTTTTTAGAATTTTTATCATTTTGCGGTCGTTCTTCGAAAGAGTGAAAAATTCGACGATTTGTAATCGAAGCCC
This sequence comes from Planococcus citri, assembly GCF_950023065.1. Classification (NCBI taxonomy): domain Eukaryota; kingdom Metazoa; phylum Arthropoda; class Insecta; order Hemiptera; family Pseudococcidae; genus Planococcus; species Planococcus citri. Next base: position 41,678,217 of record NC_088680.1, on the reverse strand, counting down.
AGTCCTGCCGCGCGATTCTTCGAATTCGCAGTGTATAATAAAAACGCGTATATTAATTATTCCAGTTCGTGCTAATTGCGTATGCGAACATGTACTCATATTATACACCTTGAAAGATTCGGAGAAAAAGAATTAAAAAGTTACCAGAAAATTTCCCTGATAAATATAACTTCAACACTACAGAAGGTGAAAAGAAGAACGTAATTTCCACATCGTCGTGATAAATGTTAGCTAATACGTGCTCTATTGAGATATTTATATTTTGTGATGTCACAAAATCATCTTTCTTTTTTTTTACTTTAATCGAAATACATATGGAAAAATTTTCGCGGTAAAATTATATCGAAGTTTTGTTTGTCTTTCCGTCCATTTTGATGTGTATGGGGAAGAAGACGAGGGAACTAAAAAGGGCATTGCCTTGTTATCTTAGTTCACTACTTCAGCGAAAGGCTATAGGTAACTCAATTCCTCAATTTTTTTCCCCAAGTCCAAATGCGAAATAGATGAAATTTTCCATCTCAACTTGTCAAGAAAACAAGGGAAATGATGGAAATATACTTGAATTTTTTCCCTATTCATTTTCTAAAAATAGTAGGTACATATTTACGTACCTTAAAATGATGTTAAAAAGTTTGAATATTTTGGAATTTTACGTCTCGTGCAATCTTTGATTTAATTCGGGTTTGATGTGTTTTGCTTCCCCTCCTAGATTAGAAAAAAATCAAAGTTTGATTAAATTGACCTAGAAAGCTGAAATTTTATAAATACCGTATTTTTGACTGCTCGAAACGATTGGAAACGGTTTCAAACCTTCTGGAGCAGTTTTATCTAGAGCTCCTAGCAAACTTTTGAAAATAGAAGTTCCCATACAATTTTACCCAATGAAGTTGAAAACCTAAAAGCTTTATATGTACTTGTGACTTGTTCTGACAATAGGGCCATAAGTCGGATTTTTCATTTTCAATTTTTTGGCCATTTTGAAAACTAGACATCATATCGAGTCGAATGAGACCAATCCCAGCCTCCTAGCTCATTTTTTTCACCTTTTTTCATTTCTTGAAGTTGAAGGATTGAAAAACAAAATTTTGAGAAAAACGCATTTAAAGAAAAAAATTTATGAAAACTGATAATGTGATGTTTTCCGAGAAAAGGTACATAATGTTTCAAAAAATGGATTCTGGTACTTGAAAGTGCGTAGAATAACATGGAATAAGTTAAATTTACGATAAGAACACGTTTGCATTATAAAAACGTAAAAAAATAAGATAAAATGAGAAAATTTTTTTAAAAAAAATTGAAGTTTTTTCTGATTTTTACTTTCTTTTGCAAATATATCGAAAACTAAGCCCCCTAGAAAAAAAACTAATGACATTATGTCGATTGGAAATTTAATTCTCTACAATTTTCCTCGACGTAATTTTTCCGTAGAATGCTTTGTTCCGCCTCCAGATAGCTTTGAAAGTTTTGAGCGCTCAAATTTTCGACTGACACTTACTTCAAAATGCGTTTTCAACACATTTTTCGGCCAAATTACGTGTTATGGCTGTGTCACATGACAGTTCACATGTCAAACAACCAAAATCCGCGAAAAAACAATTTTTCAAAATTTTGACTTATTTTTACATTTTTGCCTCTACTGTAAAAAAAACGTTTTCCGACTTATGGTACCTTTTGTCAGACCAGGTCACACTTGCATTTTAACATGCTGAGCCAATTAAAAGTGGTTGTTTTGGTATTTCCAGATTTTTAAAAACTGGCAATCTAATCATTGGTGGATCACTAACATGCGCGCTTAACGCGTTTATATCGATGCTGAAATTCATTTCGATAAATTTTATGACTTTTTTGGGAAAATAGGAATTTCCAAAGAATTGTTGGAAGCTTCAGAATAGCTTTAAACCACATCCAATCGACTCAGAGTATTGAAGTTGATGTAGAAAGTAAATCTTGGAATTACAAATTCATTGGATAAAAATTTGTGGAAATTTTGGACCGCGATTTTTGGAAAGAGCATAGTCTGAAACCTTCATAACCAAAATTTCAGCTGCCCAAATTCATTTTTTTCGATTTTTGGCGAACTTTTGAAAACCCAAAAAAGACCATTTTTCAGTGATTTTATGCTTTTAAAAAAATAAAATAAAAAAATACGTACTGTACCTACTTAATCAGTAAAAATAATATGAAAATCAGTCCTGAAACTTATATTAAAATATTAAACCCTCCCCTCGCCCTCCAGCTTCTGGAGCCTCTAGCGCGATTTTTAATTTTTCCAGAGTGGCTCGAAACGGTGAAATTCGAACTTGGGGGTTGATTTCAGACAAGATATAACAGCGATTCGTGCGAATTTCAAAAATTTCCTCGTGAATAGAAAACTTTTGAATTTTTTTATTTACGTAGAGTGATTGTACAAATGCTAATTAATCATTTTCCCTGCTATAAATTTTCCTAAAATCAAAATGGTGCATTAAAATACTGAAAAAATACTGCATTTTGAGTAGGAGGGTGTGTGAGGGGTATGAAGGGGAAAGGAAGTAAAAATCCGAAAAATGTTCTCAAATGCTGAGAGCATTAATTCGAGAGACTGTGGGGGAAAACTTTCAAAAATAATTTGAAATTTTGATAGCATATTTTTCGAAAGGGAAGGGGACCGAAAATTTGGAAAAAAACTGTCCCCCAACCTTTATAGAAAATTTGTGTGGGTTCTGCAAAAAGCCTGCAATTCGAGTTGGATATTTTGATAAACCCCTTATGTTCATTCATTTTTCAATCCGTTTTTGAAACTATGTTTTTGATGATTTTTTTACTACATAATTTGTTATTTTGAGTAGAAACAAATCTTTCTAAAATGTCGAGTTTTTTTTTCAAATTTACTCAAAATACACTACATCCGCCCCTGTAGGTTATCAATTATCAACCAAGCCACAAAACCGTTCCTCATATCATGTATTCGAATTATTACCAGATTCGGTGTATATATCCTTAGTCGTTCACAGCTCTTCACATGTTGTACGTATTATCTGAAAATCGTGAAATCTCGAATGTCACCATCGTACACATCGTCCTTATATGTACACGAGGGGTCAACGATCTTTCACATTTTCATTGGTCACTTGGGAGGAGACTCGCACACGTGCACTCATTTTTACGATTTCTCGCCCCTTGTGGATTCGTTCGTTCACGCTTCGTATATGCAGTACAATGTTGCAAATTCATACTCGTTTCAGTGGAAAAACATCGGCTGGGTTGATGGCGAATAATTACAACCCCTTTTTTTGGACAAATAAGGTCAGCACTACATACGAGCTTTTCATTAATTTCACTTGGCTAAAGTACATTAGAAAAATGTCACCGATATCGGCGACGACGATCTATTCCAGCCTGTAGAATGGTCGCGTTATTATCACCCGAAATGCAACGACGAAGGGAATAAAAAATCAGACGTCTCAAATCATAACGTCCTCTAAAATACGCGTCGCGTCTCTATTCGGCGTTCGCGTCGCTGCCGCCGCCGTCGGCATCGTGGTCGCGCAAACAAACAAATTAAATACGTGAAAACAGCTGCGAGAAAAGATCCTTGAATGATTGAAAGATGAAAATAACACGGCGCGGCCGAGGTTAAATTTATCTAAACGTGGTCAGCCCAGCGATGACAAACGTCGTATCAGCGACGTTTTATTGTTGCGGTAATTGAAGACCAAGTCGACTTGGGCATTTTCGCCCCGATCCCCCTTTTTTCCCCCGCCGACCAGTACGTTTACCTTTGGTCAAACATATAACAGTATCGATGTCTATGAAGACATTACCTCGTGCCTGTTTTATATCCACACGTGTGTCTTGTCTCAACCTTTTCTCATCAACCCTGCCTATTTGCATGTCCTGGGATGGGACGAACGTCGTCAGCGGTTTCGACAAGGATCAGAAACGGTGACCGCGAGACGACGCGGTGTGTATTTTTGGAAATGATGGTGTCGTCGGTCGTATCAAATATCTATATTTAAATATCGCCCTCGTCGTTATATATTCGTCGTCGCGCCTTTGTAGTCGTCTTTTTACCTCAAAATCCACCGTATAAATACATATTATATTGGCATGGAACCCCTTCAGGTGATATCCTCTTTCTAAGGGATGGTTTGCTTCAAACGAAACGTCCAAGTACACCTTTCAATATTATTTTGGTTCTACGGTGTACAATCTACTCACCTCAGACCTTTGTAGTTTTTGGGCCTTTGTAAAGTGAACGTTGTCGACTGTCGTATCAAAATTCCCTCTTGTGCTATTGCAATGTAAAGGTGAAAGCGAAATCTGACCGTGTAGTCTATGTGTGGTGATCAAATACATACGTAGTACTATGCCTTATACGCAGTTAAATTGAATTACACGTATACGTCGTCGTGTGATTCCTTCTATCGGCAGTGGTTCCTCCCGAAAATGACGCGTATATTACGCCTACGCGAACGTGACGAATATCGTCGCATGATGCAATAATTCGCTACTTTTTAGCTGATTAATTATTCTTTTGTAGTCGAGCAGCTTTTGTAGTCATCGTTGATGTTGTTACCGCTTTCATTTTTCTTTTTTGTGCGTCGTTTTTCGGTTAGAACTTTTTCAGAAGGTTGATTTTTGCTTTTGAGTTGCAAGCTGTTTAATGTTTTCTGTTTACAGGCATTTCGAAAATAATGCAAAACTCTTATTGATTTTAAATTTTAGAAAATGATTTTTTTTATTGGTATAAATTCGATGTTTTCATCATTTTTTTACCAGAGGTTTATAGGGGGCCTTTCAAAAAAATCTATCATGATTCTCAAAGCCCACTTTTAGTACGATAAAGTTCCTCTTTACTGTTTTCAAAAAGTCGATCACCTTGGCTCTGGAGCTTATTTCTCTAGAGAGCAGAATGAGTCCACAATTTCAGTTTTTCTGCAAACTGTGCCAAAACTACGACACCTTCGATAAAAATAGTCAAGATCAAAAGTGATCACCATCAAACCTCAGCCCCATTATGTAGAATGTTTGATTACGTAACTTGAAAAAAATTGAAATCGAAAAATTCAGCTTTGAGAACCCTTGAAAAGGTCGCCGAATGAGAGTGGTTGCAGTTTGATATTTCAAGAGTGGTCCAATACGAGTCATTTCAGAGCATCAGCTTCCCCTCTCCCAACTCCCTTCACCGGAGGTGCTGAATTTTCAGAGCTTTGGAAAACCTTTGATTGCGGTTTTGTGGATTTGATCTCAAAAATGCGAATATGAGGGTGATTTAGGGGGTCGGGAAAAGGTCCTCTTTTCACGATAGATTACGACAATTTTATACTCTTCCAGTTCCACTGTTTTTGTGATAGAATTTGAAAAACTGACTGTTTTTTTTTTCAAGAGGAAATGAATTTCACTCCGCAAAAAAATGTTTTGTCGTTTCCGAAAACATTGTGTGATGCAATTTAAAAAAGTTGCGGGTGCACTTTTGACCTACTCTCAACTTTTAAGGAATTCATTGCAAATTTAAATTGCTATCGAAAAATTTTAACCGACGACGTTATACGAATTTGTTTGCTTATTCAGCCTCTTCAAAATTAGAAGTAGGTCGAAAGTGCATATTATTTTTGTATATATCATTATATGACCTTGCCTTCGGTCACGTCTAATTTTTCGTCTTATGAAATTTTGTCAGGAAATGTTCGATGTGTTCCATGCGAAATTCGTGTTGTTCGACTCCTTCAATTTAAAATCTCTTGAATTTTTTTCGTAGAATACTGTTTCTTTCTTTAGAGTACTTATCAGTGGTTTGTGGATCTTGTTTTTTTTCATCGTGGTTTTTTAAAATTTTTTAAGCAGAATGTCCCATCAAATTTCTGCGCATACATCTTTTTACATATTCCTCAATTTTTGGCATAATTTTCTTGCTGAATTGGCCCTAACTTAATTATTTTTTTTTTTGTTTTTTCCTGGGGATTTTGGATTTAAAAAAAATAAAAACATCTTAAAATAGAAAATCCCTCAAAGATATGAAAATATAAATTTTTGATTATTTTTCCCCATAAAATTTTTTTGTAAATATTTATAATTCAGAATTTTCAATGATTCAGTGTTGTGTAGGGTACAATGAATGAAGTACCATTTGTTTGTAATTGAAAAATTTGGTGTTTTTTTTCATTACTTATTTTGGCTTCATCTGGTCAAAAAAAATGAATTCAACAAAAACCTCACATACTTACTTATGCCATTTTTTTTTTAAATTCAACATTCCTGTGACAAAATAATTTTCCTGCTCTCTTTCCATTCCGAATTGGAAAAAAATCAATTTACCTGTAAAGCGAAGTAAAACGAAAAACACATCTCCCCATCTCTCTAAAAATTCTAGAAGTAAAAAAAATCGTATAAGAAATCATTGCCAAAAAATAAAAATCAAGGAGGTCGATCGAGAAAGTATGGAAAAGATGTACTAAAGATTGAAAAATTAAAAGTCGACGATTGTCAATGAAACATCACTTCGATAATCGTTCATGTTAATTATTCAACCGATGATTTAGCAATCAATACTCTGAGAATATTTTACAATCCTGTTTTTAACTGTACTTAAATTTACGACGTTCATTTGAATGCTGATTGAATAACAATACAAGGTATCTACAAATAATATATAATGTAGTGAGATGCCACAGATGAGAATGGAGGACAACCTAGTCAAGCATAGCAAGTCATACATTAGGCCTATTTTAGGTATTTCGTGGTTTTGGATTTTGATAAGGATTAATGGATTTATAAATATGATTTATTGTTGGATTAAAACTAGTAAAAACTTTCATAACTTGATGATTATTACCGAGTATTCGCTTCTAGATGTAGACAGATTACTTATTGAAATTTAATCACGTCCTGGGTTCAATTTTTTCCAGCAATTTCATTTTGTTGTATTCTATCGAAAATCGTTGTGTAAGTGCAAATTGCGCTTTTTGGCGAAAAATAGTCGAATTTTCGGAGTGCTTTAATGCCTTTAGTTTTCAAATTGGATAAGAATCAATAATTCTGCGTAAGTAATTTGAAAATGTTTTCATGCAGCACAAAAAAGGATATGATTATATTTTAGTTCTATTGAATTCAATCATTGTTCTTTCAATTTTGGAATTAGCCTTTGATAGGAACTTTTTTTCTATACGACGTTATGCAATTACGTTCGATCGATCTGCAATATTAAATCTCAAAAAATCAACAGTAAGTTGCTTACTTCATAACTGTGCTCCTTCAATTTCCTATGTTGGCAAATTAATATTGACACTTGTGTAGTTGTAAGTTGCTGTGTAATCAGGTGAATTATTCGACACCTGTTACTGAACACTCAGTATAGGAGCATGGTCTCTCTTATGTATTTGATTGTAATCCTTAAATGTTATCTCATTACAAATTTTTGTTCTGAAATTTTCATTTTCATCCAAAAGTGTGCTCATGAATGGTTTTTTTCGACGAATTTTGAATTTCTTCCTTTGAATTACGAGAACCTCGTTTTTATAATTTTGTACAGTCGAATTAAATTAATCCTTCTCGAGTGATTAGAAAAAAGTAACGTTTCTGCAAAAAATTTGAGCTCGCATTGTCAAAATTTCCAGTGCATAGGACAGGTAAAAATCCTCCAACGGACCAACCTCATCCAATTCATTGTAAAATACATACAAGTTAATAGACATCATTTGAATCTAATAAACAAACAATGTAACATACTATATTACCTACGTTCTGTGAACCTACCATTTTGTTCATTAAATCTGGCACAAGGCACACTAATGAGTACTGATTCGACATGATCGCAGGGTATATTTATTAAAAATTATATTTTTCAACTCCTAATTGTTTGTTTTATACGTCGAGTTAATATGTAGGTATATGTACGCGGCAATATTGCGTTCATATATGTACGAAGACGCGAATCGAAGCATATAGGTAGGTACCTTAACATAGGTATATACGTTTTTAACGCCGTGTATTATCGAAATGAAATTTTACGCGATATAACTCGCGGGGGAATTTGTAATATGGAGAAAAAGCTCGTAAAGGTCGTGGCGGCGCGGCGCAATTTATAGTTTGGCGAGCCTAAGCGAGATGGTGTTTTCGATTCGGTATGTTGTATGCGCGTGTAAGTGTGAGCGAAACAGATAATAAATGTAAAGCCGCGTGTTTGTAAATTTTTACCTCGACGGTATTTTATTTTGCTGGCTGGCTGGAGGTAACCAACACTGCACAAGTCGGATAAATTTTCGAATAAACAACGCGCCAACAACACGCGTGTACGTACGAAAAAAGAAATTTAACGCGGCGGAAGAAACTCCTATATAAAGAAGGAAAAAGGGACTGGAGAAAAAATGGAGCTGGAGGCGGCCAGTTTTCTACCACGTATAGTGTGGGTTTATTTTTTTCTTTTTCGATTTTCGCGCGTTTATGATTTCGAGCTTTGCTGGGCATGCCAGCGAAGAGGCAAAATGGGTTTAAATTTTCTCGACCGTGAACGCAAGCAAATACGTCTTGTGAAATTTATATAACCGTGTCGTTGGTCAGTTCTTATTACACGAACGATACGATGCTTGTGTGTGTACTATTTTGTTGTATTGATTTCAGTCTTGTCAACTTTGCCGCAGACGACGGTGTCCTTATTTAAGTTGTCGACCTGAAAATAGAGTTATTTTTGGTAGTTCGCGAAACGAAAATACGTCATGGTTTGTGGCTCGATAAAGACAACCAATCTGGTTTCAGCGATTCATGGAATGAAAAATAATCGCGTGGGGACGTAGGTGAAATAGTTAGGTTCGGTTTTGGCACATCTATTTTTTTGTGTTTCCTAAAAATTTGAAAAGTGGACTTACTATAGTTAGTTCCTTTCTATTCTCACCCGTTCAATTGAAAAATGAGGATTTTCTTTGAAGGAGGCATTTCCAAGACTTCCCTATATTCTTTAATAGTTCACAAAATGTTTTTTAAAAAATGCATTTTTGATCTCGTTTTAAGCCAAGACCCCCCCCCCCCCCGCCACGTGAAGCTTTACGAGTTTTTATTCTGTTGCCGGGGGAGGGGATCTCAGAAGTCACTTTGGGGAATTCGATTTGTACGTTTTTTTCATAAAGCTCATAGAGAATTATGTCTGTAAAAATTATTGAATTTTGTAGTAAAATACGTATCTCGAAAATATGTTTTTCAAATTTGAAAAAAAATGCATAAGTTGCCTGCAAATTGAAAAAATCCTAGTAGCTTTCTCAACAAATTACTTACAATTATAGCTTCAAAACTTTCATAAAAATTGAAAAATAAAATTGAACGAACAATTTCAATCAAAATTTAAATTACCTTGAAAATAATTTTGTCTTTTCACTCAAAGAACTCCTCTGTGACGTTGCATTTTTGAAATATTTTACCTAGAGATGTGCACTTTTCAGAAAAGTAATTTTGGTGAAATGAAAAGTGAAAAGTTCATTGAAAAGTGTGAAAAGTAAGTCGTGTGAGTCTCATTTTAAAGGTCTCTGCAAGAGCTTCAAATTGATATATTTTTTGCCTATCTAGAACACACAAAATAAAAAATCATTTTTGTCCACCTAATTAATCGAATAGTGGTAGTTTTAAGCCTTTCTAGAGCCTCTAACATTTTTGGGTTTTTCAGTTTTGAAAGAAATGTACTGAAAAATATCAAAAATGGGTGCTGAATTGCGAAGGTGGAGGAGTGGAGAGAGTGAAACTTGATATTTGACTTCATCAATGAGGTCAGTGACCTCTGATGAGTAAATTGATTGGTCACTCGCTTTTTTTTGGGGAAATATTTTTTGCACGACGAAATAGGGCGTCATCACGACAAGCATTTTTTCGTTCATAAAGTATGAATGAACGACGAAAAATGATGAGGTTTCACGCCAGATGAAGCCCGACAAAAAAGTATTTTTGAACGACTACAATTTAAAAACGAAATAAGCAGTATTCACGCCAAAATAATTTCATACACGACAGGACATTATCAGTTCGATTATGGTTAAATTAACGACTTTACAGTTATAATTTTGTACAAATTTTGACAAATAATCAACAGAGGGTTTCTTTCAAAAAAATTTGAGTGAAATTGTAACTCAGTAGAAGAGAACCAAACTGGCCTAAGCGAAGCGAGGATGAAAGCTTAGGGGAAAAAATGTGAATTTTGAGGATAAGATCGGTGATTTTGTCGGCAAATGAAAGATAATTTAATACATGATTGTAAAAAATTTGAATTTTTGAAAACTGAAACTAAAATATTGTTGGAATTTTTGTATTTTCCAAACTTTCTGGAATTTCTTACAATTCCCTAAGTTTTTCCTACTTTTGCGGAACCGGAGGGGTGCTTACTGTCACCCCTTAGCCCCCTTTCGCTTCCTCCCTGAGGTCAAAAGAGGAAGAGGAGTCGCCCATCAAAATCCACAAAACATTACTTCTATAAACAGCAATTTTCTACATACCTACTTCGTTTCTTTGTATATTTTTCAATGTAATTTTTATATTTTTCAAAAATTAATTTTTGTCGGTGAAATGCCTGTTTTTGATAGAAAAATTTTGTCGTGCATTGCTTTATATAGCAGTTGAAAGTAATAAAATGTCGTGAATTTTTTAATTCGTCGTTTGATACATTATTTTGTCGTTGGAGTACCTTTTATGTCGGGGTAAGCTCTTTATTGTCGGGAATTTCCGATTTAGTCGTGGTAATGATTTTTCTGACGTGAAAGTGCTCATGCTTGTCGTGCTGACGCCCTTTTTTGTCGTGGTATTAAATCACACCCCCTTTTTTTTAGTAAAAATTGAAAAGTGAAGTAAAAAGTAGGAACTTTTCTTTTCAACAATTTCTCTCTTAAAATAAAATTATAGCACGAAAAATGGTATTTCTTGTCAATTCGTTGAAAAATTGGGGGAGGATTTTTATCACATATTCATCTACACATTGGTAAAATATTTCAAAAATGCAAAAATTTCATTGTTTAAGTTTCCGATGGTACTTTTGCAATAAAAATTAAACTTGTAATTTTTTTTTCTCGAAAATGAAAAAAAATGCCAGTCCAATTTTTTGATATGTTCTACATAAAGAGGACTAGAACTGAGAATTTTTCAGAATTTTTACAGGAGGACATCGTGGGTATATTTAAATTAAAAGTTTTTAAATCGACTTTTTTAGGTTTTAGAAAGTGGCAACACTGATTTTGACATCATTCGTCGATTACCCTCTCAAAGTACTACAATTTGAAAAAAAGTTGAAAATTCTATACCACGTACAACCGGAGCAATTTGCAACTGAAATATTTAATTTTCGGCCATTTTGGAGAACTTTGAAGCGCCACAGCTCCGTCAAAAAAAAATCGAAAAAATGTCCGGTTTGCGTCATTCGTCATCGTTCGATGACCTCCGCACATGATCTGATTTTGGAAAAAATGGAAGAACCCTCGTGCAAAAATCTGCCGATTTGGCATGGAATGACCCTATAGATACTGTAATTTTTTGATGCTGAAATTTTTATCCCTCCCCTCCTCTGGTCTGCATGTCTCGTACAACCATTTCTTGAAATGAAATTGGTTGTTGACGCGCATTTGCGACGATTACGTAAAAAGAAAGCAATAGGTACTCGTAATTTTAGGAACTGAAGGATTCTGAATTCTGCTACGAAAAAAATAGGTACAGGATTTTGTTTTCGAATGTTTCAGCACACGCCCTCAAAAAATATAAAAGCGGTGACTTACATTGGATGTAAAATTATTGAAAATTCAAACTACGTTCGTATGTACGTAAATATGAGCGAATCTACGTGATCAGTGTCGCGACGCTGAAATCATACGTACGTAAAATTCGTATGCGTATGAACATTTTTTACATTGAGAGAAAAAAAATAGGCGTTGATGATGACGGCGACGACGCGTTCTAATACAAACAAAATCGCGCTCGCGTAATTGGCAGGTGTTGAAACGTGATACGCGCGTAATTTGTTTGCGCTAAATATGTGGATTGTGGGCTCACCCTGTGTGTGCTTTTTTTTCGTTTTACGTACGTATTTTTTTTAGCCATATGTGGGACAATGACTGAAAAATTATTACACGTGATCGGTTTAACGCTTCGGTAGATTTTTTAAGGTAGAATCTACTCGATAATTCTCGTATTGTGTAGTTCTTGAAAGAAAAATTTTGTGAATGAGAGGTGTAGTGTAGGCGAATGAGCGTATTTTTTTGAAAAATGAAATCATTTTCTGCCACCAAAAATTGCCTAATGTGTGTAACTGTGTATACTAGTGTAGTAGTTTGTAAAATTTGTCGATCGAATGGGAAACCAGTGACTTTGATTGAATTTTCTGAACTCTTGGATTGATTTTTCGCAAGATTTTGAGAATTCGGGATAGCATTACTGTACCTACAAAAAGAATTCCCAACTTTCTAATATCGTAATTTCAGTTTTGAAAACTGAAATTTGAGTCGATTTGTAATTTTGGTTTTGAAAATCAATTCTCAAAATTTTCCACTCGTGATAAAGAAATCGAGAATTCTGTCGAAAAATTACTACAACTGGAGAAAACTCATCTTCAAATACGCTGTTCAACTTTTTTGTCATTCCCAGTAGGAATCATTATTTTCAGCGTAGCTAAAGGCACTTGCTACGCTTTGCATTTTCGAAAATCAAATTAGGCATTCTGTCTGTATTTTTTCAAGTCAAAATACGAAAACGTGGCATATTTCACAAAAGTTTTCAAAAATATACGCGATATTCTCGAATTGTTTTCTAATCTTGGATGGAGAGGGATATACAGAGAATAGAGATACCTGCACAAAAACGTAAATAATTGAGTGGAAAAAAACCGAAATTTCACTGAATGTCTTTCTTATTCATTTGAACATCTATGACGTCATTGACGTCAGACGTTGGTATTTAGTCAATTTGATCTAGTTGTCAATTTCAGAGTAATTTGAAGACTGACATATTGAGGGGAAAATACTTACTTACCATTTTTTTTTTTTTACCAAATTCTCGTAAGTGGAAACTAATTCCGAATTCAATAACAAAATTTGAATGGTTTTGAGAAAAGAACCTTTGACCCAAATCGTACCCATTAAGTATAAAGAAATTACATTTCACAATTAGGGATGCGACTGCATTATTTTTGCTAGTAGCTTTTGTGTGAACTGTAGAATAAGGGAAGGTCAAACGGAAATGAATGTCATCTGGATCTCATACCCAGTGATGGAAAATATTGGTAATATGTCGTCATTGATAAGTTGATTGACGTCGTAAGTTGTAAACATCCGATGAATGAGTGAGTTATGATTTTACGATTATACGTGCGTAGGTTTTTTAAAAATATTGTAGGAGGATTGAAGGGTAGATATTTATCCCAGGATTTGGAGGAGGACACGTTGTTTTCATGCGATGAATTGTCTTTGGCATTCTTACTTTTCCTATCCTCTCGAAAAAGAACAGCTGAGACAGTACACCAATTCCGAATATTGAGAAATTTGTCATTTTTTTCATCTTGAAAAATTCTATCATTTTGTTAATTCGTATTAAAACTTCCTTCTTGAATTTGGATTTCAAAAATTACACTGTGGGTTGAAAAATTGGTGACCTGAGTTTGAGAAATGGGCTAAATTGTGGGCTGGGGGTAGCTTCCCTTACCCTTCATATCTGATTTGGACAAAACTGATATAGTGATATTCAAGTCAAACAAACATCGTTTTATGGAAAATTCCATCAAATTGTTTTATTTCAACCTTCCCCGCTCTGTCCTCCCACTTCAAAATTTTTCTCAATCTATGCCTGGAAAATTGAATAAAACGATTTTTTAACCAAACAATAAAGCAAATTTGTTGATGATACTACTTCATCCCTCCTCCCTTTCCCCCTACAGTTATATGAATTGAATTAATTATTATTTCGAAATAAAAATCGACGCATTTTTAAAATTTTTTCATCTTGACCATTCTTTTTTCGACCTTCCTAAACAAATTTTGGAATAAAAAATTTAGTCAAAGTAGCGTATGTAGAAGTAAATGGGCTCTACACTTTGAAAAAAAAAAGTCAAATGCCCAAAATATGTAGTGAGAAATATTCGTTTTGAATGCCTAAAATATGCAAAATGATATGGGATTCAATTCACTATAGGAATTTCATGAATTGTAAACATATCGCAAAATATGTCAATTACCTTGACCACATGCGAATGTATAATTTCGTCAAGTTCCAGTCTCTACGAATTGTAATTTGCCTAAAGGAATAATTTTTCCAATTTATCTTGGATTTTTTCTGTATTCATTTTTTTTTCATAATTATACTTACTCGTATGAATTTTTTGTGCAAGCAGAAGAGAAGAGTCGATCCCCAATTTCATCTTTTCTCTTCCTTTTTGATTCTTTTCTCCTCTCTTTTATAATTAGAGATATCAGTTCACTAATTCACCTTGAGCATTCTGCATGTTTCAAAATGGTTCAACGCTTGCCCCTTGACCTGGAAATTTGGAAATAAATGGTGATTTATTCAAGCAGGTTGAGAAGTGTGGTTTTTTTATTCTAGGGATGATTTTTCTCATATTTTTCGATGCTTCAAATTGAAAATCAGTTTCAGTGCGGTACCCCTTTTACCCCCACCCATCATATTTTCAACTTTTCCGCTGACCTTTATCTTGGTTATAAATCCTCCTTTCATTTGGGGAGCTTTTCGTTTTGCTCAGCTTTTCAAGTTGTCAATTTGGAACCAGTATTGTTTACGATTTCGTTGGCATATCAATTATTATTAATCGTTTCTCGTAATCGTCTGTTGATTTTGACTGAAAAAATAGCGCCATGTCGATTATTCTCGCACATAATTGGTATAACGGAAAATTTTTCCAGCTGGTTTTCTCGCCACGCTTATCGACGTAAAGGCAACTTACAAGTACATGAAATAAATATTCATACACGAGGTAATTTTTATCGACGCACAAAAAGAAGAAAAAAAATTGCCACATCATAAATCGCCGTCTATTGTAAAACGATTGGTAGTTTTATTTTATGTGTATTTTTTTTTTATCACGTATATGGTATTCGTACACTCGAGTGTAAGGTTATATGTTCGGGTCTCGAGTTAAGAAGCACGACAGAGGTACAAGGGGAGACCCCCTTGCCGTATGTACATGTGGGAACCTGTTTCGTCATACTGATTCGGTGACGTACGAAGATAATTTTTGAGAATTATTACGAATGTCGCCGGAAAGCTGATTAAAAAAATGAAAAACGAGTTTGGAAAATTTCGCGTGCGTGTGTTGTGTGTATTGAAGCAGTAAGTGAAAGCAGAGGGGGAATGTGATAAAGTACCGCCGATTCCAACGTTGTCGCCAATTCGCCATTCCGTAGCCTATTTTTCGTAGAATGGGATTAATTTTTTAGAATTTTTCGACTATCTAATGGCGACTCCTCTAGGGTCGTAACCTGCCGATTACGTGTATATACTTACATTGTATGTACCTACGTGTAACGTAAAAGTCAATTCTTAGTACACTGGCGCTTACTTCTACGAATGGTACGCTACTTGGAATGTTGTTTACTTCTAGATTTCATTGTTGTTTACAATAAGGCTACGTTATATGTGGCGCTATTTTAGTGTAGTGGTGAGGTAAAGTACATGTAATGTATGCCACGTCTTCGTAAGTGTATGTGTGTGCACACTGCACATTTATCAATAAATTACGCGTCTGCGAATCACAATGTACAGTCTTGGGTCTCAGAAAGTATTGCCAGTGATAATCTTGGTTCTAGGAGGGCGAGGACCTAAATTAATTCATTTCTGAGAGTTACTCCAACGCGATTATAGTTTTTATGATTATGGGGGAATCGAGAAGAGTTTGGAGTTTGGATGAGACTCTTTACCTTTGCCAAAATTTGGCATCATTATGCCACAATTCATTGTAGGATTGTATTATTTGGTCCAACATTCGAGGGGGCAGGCAACTCAAAAATTTTAATATTTTTCAAAATGAATCAATTTTTGGAAAATGTCGATAAAAATGAAAAAATTGGTTGAAACTTGAAAAAAAATGTTGATGAAGAATTTTATTAAAAAATTTGAAAAAAAATGTCGATGAAAATTTTTTTCATTATTTTGATTCATTATGTGTCCTTTTGTGAAACATTCTCCATTTTGAAGGACCAGAAAAACACGAATAATTTTGGAGAAAAAGTTGAAAAAAACCGAGTCTATAAAATTATAAAAAATTCGAAAAAATAAAAAAAATGATCATTTTGATTCATTATTGTCTTTTTGTGAAATTATTTCATTTGTTTACGAATATTTTATTGAAATTGAAAAAAATTTGAAGCATTTCTCTAATAATAAAAAGGACTAGAAAAACGCAAATAATTTTGGAGAAAAAGTCGGAAAAAAACGAGTTTGTGGGGAATTTTTTTTCAATTTTGGCATTTTATTGTGCTCAGTATGTGTTAAATATTTATTTTTCGTGACATTTTTGAAATTTTTACGTGATTTTAATGTTTTTAAGGTACTTTTGACCGATCGTAATCATAAACTAATTTATTTGAAACAATGTTCAATTTTTTTCCAGGAAAATTGAAAAGAATAGCTCTCTTTAGATTAGAAAACTGAAAAGAATTTGCATTTTTAATTTGCGAAAATCTAGGTCAATAGTTGATACGATTTTCTCTTTTTCGCTCTTGTAACAATTTCCCTTGAATTTTTCCCTATTAACGACTGCTGATCGAATTACCTGACGCACGATGCACGTGGAGGTGTTGCTTTGATAGGTGGGGCGTGGACTACGATTCAATATAATATGCTCATAATATCACGTCATTGCTTGTCGTCTGCCACATAGTAACCTGCTATACGTATACACGTCTACGTAACGTATACTCGTTTATTTAAGAATATAAACAAACGAGAGAAAAATAACAGCTGATTTACGTCAAATCTGGTGCGCTGTAAACGGTGTGCGGTCTCAATTTTCGCTTTCGGTCCCCCGATGCGATGTCGACGTCGTTGTTGAGTTCGTTATAAGGTACGGTTACGGTTGACGGTCGTTGGATGCCCTTCTGTGCAATCCCGCTCCGCTCCCTTTGCTTCCTAATATGCATTCAGTGTGCGGCGCGATCTAAGGTGGCGCAAATTTCGTCGCTAATTAGTTGAAGTAGCAAGTACTACCTGTGTTAGTGTAGACGAGGTGAAGATTTATGTAGTTGCATGAGGTAAGTTTGTTGCTCGGTTCATGCTTCGGTATGAATGCGAGTTTGTGTATCATTTTTTTCTCATTCTTATTCCCTCGTTTGGTATTTTTATTACTTATTTTTAGTGCTCGTGGTCTTTTGATCTCGTTCCGCAAACAAACGCCTGCAATGGGTGTTTTTCCACTTGGAACTTTTTTTTTTCAATTTAATAATCCGTGGTGTTGTTAAGAATCACCTGCGTAATGCAGCCTTGGATATTGGATCGTCCCCGAGTGGTATGAATGAGTTTTGAGATGTTGTGAAGTCCATTTTAATATTTTTGACTTTTTGAATTTAGATTCTTAAAAAAAGTGATCAACTGATCATCATAGCGAATTTTTAATTTTTTTCGTGCATGATTGCCAAGTCTTTGTGCCACCCTCCAATTCAAAAACAAACACTTTTGGAACATTCAGTACTTGATGAGCTATTGGTGAAGCTGTCACCAAGAAGTCACCACATGAGTTTGTGTAATTCTCATGGCGATTATTGATGAAGTAATTGCCAGAGTATCCCCCTTGCACTTGAAAAAAATTTTCCACAGCTTGTATATTTTCTTGTTGACTTCTTGGTGACCTATTCACCTATAGCAATAACCATGTGTAAAGATTTTCTACTTCAAGGAAGTTGTAGCTATTTGGGGGGGGGGGGTGAGGGCATGGCGTTTCGAGATCAAAAAATACGAAAAAAACGTACCAACTGTTTTCTCCTCTTTCGTTTCTGTATTTTTTGAAAATTTCCAAATTCATTCTCTCTCCAATCTGTTTCTAAAATTGATTTTGTTTGTGCAAATTGAGTTGTTTAAGGTCCATTTTTCGGTTTCTGCTGATTCATTCGCTGATTTCACTCCTTTTTTTCACTTGAACGTGAAAATCTTGATAAACGATTTGAAAAAATATTTCAGATGCCCAAAAGGAGAAATAAGGGCCCCTCGAGGATTTAAATTGTCCTAAATAGCCAAAAAATTTCAAAAAGAAATTGATGTAAGAAAAATCAAATGGCCAGATGTTATCCTGAAAAACACAGTTTTGATCAGTTTTGAATTGCAACAATCACAGAGGCTCAATTTTGAAATAAGTTGGTAAAATGGAATTTTTGTTCTCAGATTTAAAAAAAAATTCGGGTTTAAGAAAAGTCTCATCTGCAAGGAAAGTTTTAAATCATGGATATGTTTTTTGCTTGAGTTACTTCGATATTTAAGAATTCCAGATTTGAAAAAAGTCTGACAACATACCAAAGAGTCATTTTTAAGAGTTCGATAGGTATAATTTTAGTAATTCGTTGATTTTTTTCCAAAAATCTGACATAATGTCAGAAATCAATAAGACTTTTCTCCCCAAGTTTCTAAAAGTCTGATATTTATGATGTCAAAATGTCAATCGTTTTTTTTTCGTTTTCAAAAGTCAACGTCACGTTCGATTGATTGGTTTTCTACCAAGTTTTTCAAAATCTGGAATAATGTTGGAAAGTAATCAATTTTTTTTTTTCAATTTTTAAAAAAGTCAGCGTCATTTTTTACATTTTTAGAAATCTGGCACAATTAGGAAGTTGGTATGATTTTTCCGAGTTTTCAAATGTCAGCGTCTTTATCAAATTTTCGGAGCCTGGTTTCTAATTGTCCCCTTTGTCCCTTCCATTATGAGAGGGGAGAGAAATAAATTTGATTTCTTCGTTTTGGCATGTTAAAAATCGAAAAATTTGTACATTTTTTTGTCAATTTCGAAATATTTTTGTTAGTTTGGTATTTTTTAATGTTTTGATTTTTAAAATGCCGAAAGATTTTTTTGGAGGGGTGAGAGAGAGATAAATAACAGAGTTTCAAATCTATCGTCAATTTGTAAACTGATCCCGAACACGATGGCGAGATGAAAATTTCAAGAAATCGTGTATAGAGTAGATACCTACCTTTTTTAAATATTCAAACATTCGAATTTTGAAACCTCAAATCTCAATAATTCAAATCAGTTCTTTGAAAAATTCACTTCTGAACTCGTAGAATTGGAACTTTCTTAATGGTTCATTTTTTTCTTGAATGTTTTTTTTGCATTTAAGTATCCGGAGATGAAATGTTTTTTCAACAAAAAATGCAATGTTGCACGATCAGAAAAAAGTTCGAAAAATGAACCGTATTCGACTCGAAGAAATTTTAATCGTTATTTGATGGGAGAGCAGGGGGGGGGGGGGATTTCGTCATAATATTTTAATTTCAAAACAACTTTCAACAAATCACCGTTGTCGAATGAGCCAAATTATTTCATCATGACACTTCTTCGACATCATTCACCACTGTTTTTCACTCACGTAGCTTTTGAAAAAATTCAATTCAGGCGAATTTTTTTCTTTTTAAATTCTCCATTCTCTACGTTTCTTATTATTAATTTATTTCAGTCCGAAATTGTGTCGTGTTATTTGATTCGTGTGCTCTGTTTCGCTTCCTCGCCCTTTTCCCTTTTGTCTGCTAGATATTTTAGTCGATGAGAAAATTTTAAGATGTAGGCGGTCGACTTGTGGTTTCAGCGAGTGAAATTCTACCTTGTGCAGGCAGAATTCAAACAGCATACCTGTCTGACTGAATTGCAAGTACACAGTCTCGAGATTGTAGTTTATACAAGACAGACAGACGATGAGAAGAAAAAATCGATCAATATTCTACCATAATCTCGTGCTCGACTAAACGTGTAGGCTATACCACCGCATATTTAGGACAGATGAAGGAATTGCTGGAGACGTAGCCGCGGGCTCGGCAAACGAGAGAAAACAATTTCGAAGAATGCGTCTGATGTTGATTTGAAATGAAGGAATATACTCGCATCGCGTAGAAAATAAAGAAGCGCAGAAAAAGAACACCAGACCAGGCCAGACGGTTTGAAATGAAACGAATGAGAACGAAATACGAATCTGACGATTTGGAAAATACTCGTACTACAAATACTATTCGTCGAGAGAGTAATGCATATTTCTGATTGTCGAAATACGAGAACGAATGCGAATATTGACGGTGAATTGCGTATTATTGTGAACGTTTATTGCGTAGTATGGCGAAGGTGATGCTGATGATGTTGCATATTGTGAAATATAATATATATTTTAAAATGGAATTATTTATTTTGAGCATTTTTTTACCTATTAGTTCTCTGAAGGCGAAGGTTTAATTTTAGTTGATAATTTGGTATTAATTTCATCGCTCGAATAACATTTGTATTATTTTGTGTGTTTTTACAGACGGGAGATTTGAAATGAAAATGAAATGTGGTTGTGTCAACAATAACAGCCAGCAACGCTCGATGATCAAATATGAAAGGTTTCATAATTTACCAACGTTGGCGGAGTTGGGCGTCGATGTGGAGGATAAATACGAAGGCAGCGAAAACGAAGTAATTTTTTTTATAATTTTATTCTGCATGGGGGTAGGAGGGTGAAACGTATCGTAGCATGCACTATGGGATCTAAGACGATTCTTCCCATCTACGAATATTCTAATGGAGGGAGGGGAGGGGAGGGGGACTTCGGCATTAAAAAAGTACCTATACTAATAAAGAGAAGAATGGAACGTGTGTGTAATATTTACTATAGTACGTAGTTTTCACATTACGATAATGTGGCGTCTTTTATATCTACGGCAGTCGGCAAAGTTTTACGATTATCTAGCTTTATGATAATTATGACGACGAGGACGAACAACGTCGCACCCCGAACCTCTGGCGACGAAAAAATATGTACCTCTAACTACCTTGTGAAATTAGAACGCTGCATGTCCGGAGTAAAATAATTTTTACGAGTTTTTTTTTTGATGTTTGGTGTAATATGCCAATAACCTAAATCGTAGTGATGGTCACCTGGCACGAACACCTGATTTTTATGTGAGAGTAAGTGCTTTTAAGAAACATTTTCGTCAAGATGCAAGTTGAAAGAGACGACAAGTTGGCTATAAAATGTAGATGCAGCTGAACGCGCTATGTATTTAAAGATGGCAGATGCGAGTGAATGGAAATACTTGTTTGAGCCCTTATGGAAGAGATGCCAATCGAACATATCGATTCAAAGGTGCAAAATTATTGATGTAATTGTTTGGCTAGAATAAAAAATAATTATTTTCATTTTTCGGTCCTTCAAAATGTGTTTTTTGTGTTTATATCCCAAAACACTGCTCTACGAAAATAAAAAACTAAAAAGTTATCATTTTCTCTACTTTTTCTGTGTTTTTTTTTCGAGAAAATTGGCTAAAAAAAGTCTCAAGTCATGATTCTTACTAAAATTTCTAAAAAAATTCTACCTTTTCATTTGCCAAAATGGCCATAATTTCTGCCAAAATTGTCTGATGGTCTTACTTTTTTGTCTAAATTGCTAAATAATCCTATTTTTGACCGAATAATACTTCATGGCAAAATTGCATGGGAAGTCCAGCTTTTTACCATTTTTTCAATCAAATTTTGGAATTTTTTATTTATTCTCGTCTTTTTTGCGATTTATTTTTTTTTCATATTTTTTCAAGCTCTCTTCAAAAATGAAAAAAAAAATTGATCATTGCTGGTATATTTCTTCCCATGTTTGATAACAATTAATTTTCATAATTATTTTTAAAATTTTAACGTTTTTTCATAATTTTCTTCACTTTTTCCTTTTTTATCATTTTTTTCTTGATCAATTACCTAATATGTCCATTAACTATTTTTTGTGATCTACATTTGTTCAAGTTCCGGTTTTCTGTGTTCAAATTTTTGGATAAAACATAAATTTAACCCCTTTTTGGGGGGGGGGGGAGTTCATCTTTGTATTGAACTGATTGGAATGTACTGTTTTTTTTTCAATTTTTGCTACCATTTTCCAGTAGATTTTTTCCAAAGATGCTTGCGAATAAATTTCATAATTTTTTACTCCCTCGTCTCTCATTCGCCTTCGGCTTCAATTGAAATGGCCGTCACGTCGAAAGTATGAATCATTATTGATACGATCGTTAGAAGGTAAACGTTTACGTCTCAGATATCTTTGGTTTTTACGATATATACCTACTTGACTAAAAAGAAACGTCGAAGTTAATAGAGTAAACAGTTGATTTTGATATGAATGCGAGCGATTGACACTCCGCTCCCCTCCCCCCACCGGGTCCTCAACGGATTTCATGCAACAAAATGAAGAAGAAAATTTGTAAAATCATTAAAGAAAAATTGAGGAACATTTCTCAAAATGTGGATTGCTTTTTTCTTTTTTCTACAAACGATTATATTATTATGCAGTTTTGCGGTGACGATTTTTGTACGAGCGCCCACCAGTGCGAAGTGTTGCGTGGCGTTATTTCACGGAGATGTTATTTTGTTTATGCGGTAATTCTATCTATCGTATGGTTCAATTTAGTAGTTATTTTTGTCAAGATGCGAACAAGGAATTTATGCGCGAGCAACACGAAATACAAAATTAGATGGTAACTCGAATGAACAGGGCTGTATAAGGGTGGAAAACGTTTATGTGATATAAGAGAGAAGAGTTGTACTCGACGTAGGTGGATGAAAGATCAGGGAAAAAGTGTCCGATGTCTGGTAATAAAAAAGAATTTACGTAGGCGATTAAAGTAGCTTAATTGAAACGAAACGATTTAACAGTGGTTGGATTTCTTACACCCTGTTGTCGGTATTTGTATTGTGTATTTATTAGATAGAAGCTGTAGATTTTAGATTGTGTGGGTTCCTGTCGGCATCTTTGTACTTGAAGTAATTGAATGGTTTGATGATTTTAGGAGGAATTGGTGTTCTGCAATGAAGATAACTCGTATCAGACCGTAGTGGTTGTGCATAAATTAAGAGCCAGCGATCTCTGTCAAATATTGGCGATGAAGAATCGGGTCCGGAAGGATTGCAATTGGTCCATCGTCGAACATTGGATTGATATTGGTTTAGGTTAGTCTAATTGCAATTATTCGTGTATTTTTTTTCTTCAAATAGGTGAAATATTTGTATACTGGATGATCCACTTAAAATTGTTTTCACGATTCCCATCGTTCATTCAACTTTTTAGCGGTTAAAAATTAACTTCACTAAGCTTTATGCACCTTACTTTAGCAACTCTTCATCTGTGAACCGCGGGCATGTTATAAAAAAGCATCGTTCTTGATTACTATAAGACGATACAAAATGGCACGCGCGGCGATTGTTTCATCTTACACGCGTAAATTTTTAACTGCGAATAAAATTCGAAATTCTTATTCGAGAAGATATAAAATATAAAGTAAGAAAATTAATTAAAATATCGTACAGGTGGTTCTGCATGTGGCCTTTTCGCAATTCAATTCGCGCTTCGTTAAGTTTTCCACCTTTTTTTTTTTTGCTTTTTCGAATTATCACCTATTCTATAGTATGTATTTTTTTCCCACATTCGACAAACGTTAGAGATTATTTTATATTACAGTATTCGCAATTCTGATTTAAAATTTTTATCGACGAATTATACCTATGGGTTGTTTTATGACATATCGCAAGGTTTTTTATTTTTGTGTGTCCAGTTCGATAAATATAAATTTATGTAGGTATTGTGAAAAAAAATGTTGAAATTTTACATATAATGGAAAAATTATCATATAGACGCGAATGTATGGTTATTTTCCTGTAGTCGAGTGTTTTTTAAATTCACATCGTAATACAATCTGGAAATAATTTAAATCGATACGTACGAAATTTTACGATTTTTGCTAAATTTTCAGTACATAATCTTAATAGGTAGGTACGTTTTGTTTACGCACCAATTACGCTGAAATAAATTTTTTATGTATTGAAATTCGCCATCGTGTCTCGGAAGAAACGACGAATAATGTACTCGTACCTGCGTCGTACGTAGTATTTCTGTGCTTCATTATCGAAGCTATTGGTCGTATTGTTTTTAAAATGCTATTTCATTGTTGAAAATTATTATTATAACCGTTTGTGTTGGTATGTTTATGCCGACGATAGGCATTAATATATACTCGTAAAATCAATAATTTTTATTTGTTTACATTTTTCGTCGTTTCTATAATTGAAACGTAACAATTTATCAACGTTTGTGTGATGTAGGTATATAACTTTTTACGAGCTATATAATATATACCTACTACGCTGCGTTCGATGGTATTGGTATTGCGATAATAATTATTATTTTTCCGTATTCTTTCAAGAAGTAGGTATTGGATTTTTCTTAGCGTGCTGAATCAATTCACCATTCTCATATGTTGTGTTTTGTATTTCAGAAAGAACTATCGAAGATCATGAAGATATTTTGCAAGTGTATAAACACATGGAAAGCTATCCGAAACCAATATCGAAGAAATTTATATTCAGAAAAGATTTCAGAAAATACGAAATGTTCATCAATCCTCAGGTGATTATTTATATGGCGTATTTGCAATATTTTTATTATTATTTTTTGTCATGTGTGTTGTTTTCGTCGTCGTTGTTGTGTATTTGTGGTTATGTCATAATTGACGGGATTGTAATTTTAACGCTGTATAATGATCATTATTTTGAACAATGTTTTGATGTAATTGTCCGTAATCTACTATAATCATTCATAATGCGCTGTAATTACCCTTGATTTACCTTAATTACCTTTGGTTTACCGTAATTACCCGTAATTTACTGTATTTCCCCGTAATTTACTGTAATTACCCTTCATATACTGTATTTACCCGTGATTTACTGTAATCACTCTCAATTTACTTAATTACCTGTAATTTACTGTAATTACCTGTAATTTACTGTAATTACCTGCAATTTACTGTAATTACCTGCAATTTACTGTAATTACCCGTAATTTACTGTAATTACCCAATTCATTGTAATTGCTCTAATTTATTGTATTTACCCGTAATTTACTCTATTCCTCTATAATTTAATGTAATTACTCATGTTACTCAGTAATTACCGTAAGTTACCTAATTATTACCGTTATTTACCCAGCAGTCACCTTAAATTACCCGATTATAACCGTTTACGTTTTTGTTCCCAAGAATTTATTCAAAATTTCAAATTAACAACTTGTTGTGATTACGTCCAACTAAGATTAATTACGATTTCAGGTAAATTACATGAAAATTACCAGTCAACTTCCATGTAGTAAAAATTAATTCGAAGGGTTTTCATTTCAATGTTTTAAAACTCATCTCAACGATTTGTAACTTTTCAAAATTTTTGTCAAGCCACTATTTTATGTTAATTATAAATTAACCTAAAAAAACAAGAAACAATGTTGCTCAAGAAATTGAAAAAACTTCATGGAAAGTTTGCAAAAAAAAATTTAACTTGCTGGTTAATTAAATTCTGGTAACTACCAACTGGTAATTATTGGTAATTTATCTAATTTATCTGAAATTTACTGAAGTTACCGGTGATTTACCGTAATTTAGCTTAATTACTGGGTAAATTACGGTATTTACTGGGTAATGTACACAGCAATTCTCAGTAAGTACGAGTACCAAGTACTAAATATTTTGTGGTAATAATTCGCGGTAATTACGGTATAAATTGTAGTAATTATCAGATAATTAGTAGTAATTACGGTAATTTACAGTAATTTGCGAGAATTGACGTAAATTTATGAGAAAAATTGAAATTCAATTTCCAAATAGCTCGGCGTGAAGATTTTCCCCTCACGATGGTGGTAATCGAAGCACTCGTGTATAACTGTATATTCTGGATTATTTAATCGATAATCTAAAATGCTCCAGAGAACGAAAAAACTTGAAAAGTAATAACACGAGAAAGCAAAAGGGCACTTCTAGCAACCTTTCATTAATTTCGTTAAAGAATCCTTTATTTACTTGTTATATTATTACGATGAGGGTAGGGTAGAATTTAAGAAAAATCGTCTCGCAAACGTCGACACGCGGAGACTAATAAAAATGACGAAAAAATTACGTTTTTTGAGACTCGTGTCGAGTGAAAAGTTGCAAAATTAAATGAAGTTGGGATATTCGGGAATTTAATAAAAGTACAAAGGTCGTCGTCGTTTCTTCGATGTTCATATTTCGGCGAATTACGACTCGAACGTATTAGGTATATACGTGGGATATATTGGAGGTATTTACTATAAAAATTCGGCGAAGCGAAAAAGTTATTTTGGAACAGCTGCGTGTGTACGTTGATACTCTCGGTAGCTACGATATTGTGTATAGAAAGACGAGAAAAAGAGAGAGATGAAATTCGTATAACTGACAGATTTACGTTTAAATATTTTATGTACTCTAATTACACGTGGTAGGTAAAATACTCGTACTTGCTTGAGAGAAAAAAAGGGGTACGTGTGCACTTTACCTTACTCGTCTGTCGTAATTCGTGTTGCGCGCGTATCGTACACATAGAAGACGTTAATGTTATTTCAAAGATTACAAGTCGAGTGTTACGGGTTTCGGTCTTTATTTATTCCTCGGTGAAATTGTTTTCGCCCTCGTGTTACCAGTGTTATAGTCGAATCGTGCTTCATCTCGCGAAGGTATTTGAAAATTACACGACGACCAACGACGACGACGGTTAAAATGGTGAAAAGTAAACGAGCTTATTGGGTGTATTTTTGACGAAGATAAAAACGCTGGCGTTATCGATTCGTCTAGTACACGAAGCGGGAGAAGATTTTGTGAATGAGAGGGAAACGTTCGCTATGGTCTTGGCGCGTATAAGTACATCGAAAGAAGAAATTTTACGCGCCGGAGAAAAAAAAAATTTCCTGCTTTCTCGTACGTAAACGCGAAGGACGACCAAGACGACAACGGTGAAATGTAGAAATTGTAGAGGCAGCCGAAATGGAAATGAAATTGCGTCGTTTTGATATGAGACGGAAACTTTGGGCTGGTAACGACGCGCTATGTAATCTGTTTTATAAATAAATGAAATAATAAAATAGATTACAAAATAAAAACCTATCTCGACAAAGTTTCCATGGTAACGTTTACCGCGCACAAAATGGTACATAGTCTGTGTGTGAATGAATTTCTACAACTACGATGACGATGGTTATACGAGACGAAGAAAATGTATACTCACTATTTGTATTGTTAGCTCTGTGTATAGAGATATTCCATTGCACTGGTCGAAAATTTCCAGACGATGTTAACGATGGAGTTTGTTTTTATTTTACAGAAATTCTTTCCTTCCGAGATGGTCGACTTGAGCGGGTTCCCTGGCGCGACTGCAGAAGACGTTACCTCTCCCGAATCGTTACAAGTAAGTGACGATGGATGGATTTTTGTACAAGATTGGAGTTCGTCGGGATTTTGCAGGGTGTGTGATGTGAATGACCTGAGCTTTAGAGATGGACGTCTTGTTTTTGCATTCTACTAATTTTGTTGTGTGAAGTGATAATGAGGCTGAGAGGGAAATATTGGGTGTGTTTTGAGTGAATCCGTTTTCAACTTTATGTCTAGTGGACTTTTTTCTGAATTCATTTTTGCATTTTTCTTCGCGATTTTAGAAATAGATCAGAAAATGATTTACCTAGTTTTTTTTTTCAATGTGTAATTTATGTAAGTATTGGCAGATTTTTTTTAAACTTTGAAAATGCTCTGATTTCTTTTACATGTTTTTTTAAAACGCGATTTTGTCACAATTTTTTCATCATTATGATTTATTGTTTGACTAGAATATCTGAAATTGCTTAATTTCTGTGATATTTTGACATGGATTTTTATTGATTCAATTTTTTTAAATTTTTGCAATTTTTTCGAAAAATTATTTTTTGTTCCAACTTTTTTTTTCGAAGAATTATTTTTCAATTATTTTTTTAAAAATACCAATTGATGTTTTTAGATACGAATTTCTTCAATCTTATTAGAAAGATTTGTCACTTATTTGATTTTTTAAAAAAATTTCAAGTCTTGAATAATTTCTTGAAGAACAAAATTGCTATTTAAGTAACAGATTTTGAATGTTGAAAATTCGAAAAACAAATGAAGACATAAAATTTAAGCTTTATAGTTTCTCGAGCTTGGCGATGATTTCGCAAATTTTGAAAAAATGTGAAAATATTATTTTAATAGTGATTTTTTTAAAAATACCTACCTATTGGAACATTTCAAAGAGCATTCTCTTGGATTTTTTTCATTTCCAAATTACAAAATGGCTCAATTCTTGAAATGTTAAGTGGTGTCTTTTTTGTTTTAATTTAAAATGATTTCATTTTTCCATGATTATGCCATTTTTTTGAAATAATCATCTAAAAAAAATACCAAATTGTTATCAATTTTTTAAAAAATTCTTCCAGTTTTTCGATGTTCGAGAATAATTATTTTTTATTCATATATTTCTTTTTTTTGTTTCTAGGTAACGGTTTTTTTCATTTTTTTCATTTTTTAAATATTTCATTCAAATTTTTCTATTTTACTTTAAAAACATATTTTTTCAAATTTTTGGAAACTCAAATTTTTTTTTTGATAAATAAAACTGATGAACTTTCAATTTTTGTCCCAAATTATGAAAATATTAGTTTTAATTCTCAAACTTTCCATTGATTAAATGTCGACTTTAAACATTTTTGGAAAATTATTTTCCTTTCATATTTGTTAGGTATTAATTTTTCAATTCAAATATCTGATCGAATTTTGTAAATACAGGTAATTTGACTCACCCCTTCCTCCCTCTCAAAATGAAAAACATTCTCAACTTATCTATACTTGAAAAATAGATTTTATGTTGATCAAAAACAGACACAAATATTGAAAGAATGTTAGGTTATTTTTTCTAGCCGTGCCAATTTTTTATAATGAAAAATCACAAATCTACATAAGAAAGAGAACTTACAATTAGTTGATGTTTTGAAATTTTCAAGATTTTTTTGAGAAATTTTTCTTTAAAAATGCCAAAATTGTACAAAATTTGATATTTATTTTCGATGACCATTGAAAAAATAATTTTTGATTAATTTTATGACTATGGAAATTGATAATTTATACTGTATTGTACAGGAAACGTTAAAAAAATTGAAAGATATTTCTGAAATGGGAATTTCCTGTCTTCTCCCTCCTTCCTCGCAAAATATGAAATGTCTTGCTAATTTTATGAGCGATTTGTTTCACGTAAATTCCTGTTTTCGAAAGTAAACAAATTTTCAAAATCATTGCGTTTTTTAAACAGAAACTTCGGATTTCTTGTTCTATTTTTCTAAACAATTATTCGTGGTTTTTTGATCAAATGTTTCTGGAATTTTTTTCATTGAAAAATTCCGATTTATTAATCGAGAAAAGAATCATTGGATATCTACATATTTTTGCAAATTACTTATGAAAATTCAGTTCTTCATTTTCAATCAACGTCTTCGTCTAATGTGCATTTTAAAATTGTATTTTTATCGTTTCGATGTTCATTTATTCGCTTAAAGTCAAAAATCGCGGCTTGTCTGCCTGTTAGCTTCGCAGTTGGTACCGGATTTCAGGCGTTTTGAGTATGCAATTTAATTAACATCTGTAGTTCCATTCGTAGACAAGGGTGTTGGAGCAGGGAATGCGATTCTTTCGCTCGACTCGGCGACTTGAAAACGGAATGACAAATTCGAAGAAACGAATATTTTTTTAAGTAGCGAGCATTTTGTTTGTTGTTTGTTTGGTTGTGGAATGTAATCAGAAGAGAATTATTTTACGCTCTAGATAACTCGGAAATTTTTTAATCTTCTGTTCGGTTATAAATTTAATTTCTACTCTGTATGATTTTACGAGCTCGTTCGAAGGTAGAGACTGTGCTGACATCTAATGCAACCTTATATGAAGCTTTACTAGTGTTGAAATTACGAACAAAGATATAGAGTGCGTTGGCTGTGCTTGGTTTGTTGATTGAATCGAATATAGAGAGCGTTGTAATGCAAGTTTCTAGAAAAGAAGTTTGTTCAGAATTTTTGTGTGTAACAGATTTGAGGAAGGAGGAAGAAATTGAAGAAAATAAGGAGTATTATACGATTTTCAAAAAATATTCATTATTGACTAACTTACCTAATAATGACGAGATTTTAATGGGTGTTTTAAATTATTGTAAATATGAAAATAATTGGAATATTTCTTTCATTTTTTTCCTTCTATAAAAGAGGTGTAAACCTGAAACGAGTAAAAAATGACGTTAGTGCATGTATCATGCGACCAGAAGCTAAGAACGTATATTACATTACCTACATAAAAATGAGGAAAAAAATGACCTAAGCATAAAAAATGACTTAATTGCATGCGGAACGCAAATCATTAAAAAGTAATTAGGTGTAAATAACTTAGTAATAATTTCGCGTACGACAATTTTTTTTCATTTTTTGAAATTATTCAGTAATTGAAGGTACACACCTGGTTGGTTAATTTTAGTACCGAAAGAATGATTTTTTTTTTACATTTCTACTTTTGAGATCAACGTTGGGAATTTTTCTTCGTGTGTGTGTTTTTTTTTTATATTTTTCGATGTCGTTTAATTGGTAAAATTACGATTTACATGCGGTTAATTGTTTTTTAATTCGTATGTTAGATTTTATTACGGGTCTAAGTGAAATCAAGGTTTTGTAATTTTATGTCTTAAGTATTCAAATTTCGTTTACCGGTGACAGGAATTTTGACAATGAATTTTTTTTACGATAATGTACGCGTTTTTTTAAAATATCATTATCTCGACGTTATTTTTATGGATGGAAAATTAATTTTTTCTGCAGGCGTTTATTTTTAACCGGAAAAAAGTTCGGTTTTAATCGCAACGTGAGAATTTCAACAAACTTTTTCTAAATAACGTTAATTCAATATTTAAACGATATTTTTGGCAGATTAACTCAGTTTGGCACTAGAGTGTGATTTTCTTATTTTTCTGTAGAAATTGAAAAATTCCATTCGAAAAAAGGATACTCAGTGGAAAAATATATACTTTTGAATGCGATGAGAAATTAGCGAAGTTGTTCTAATTGTACTCGTTGATCATCTAACCTAATTCTTATACTCGCGGAATAAATGTGCTCGGTCTGGTTTCATTATTGAAACAATAAGACAGCTAGGACGTTTCTGCTTGCAAATTTATTACACGCAAGTTTTCCATTATTTACCGGAATGCTTAACGGAATATCTGTAGGATTTTAATTTGACGAATTGACGCCGCTATTTGCAACTTGGTACTATTCAGAGATAGGATATACCAGGCGCCAGAGCTTTTGTTAATTTGGATAGACATGTACATACAAAAAGACTAAAGCTGAAAGAAAATGAAAGATGTGTTCAAAAAATAACGATGAAAGAAGAAGCGATCTTAGGAGTACATACGAAGCGAGCTTAATGGAAATGTGTTTTGGGGGAAACAGAACGTATACATGCTCAGAGTCGAATGGTACAATAAGAAAATATAGAAATTTAGCTAATGCACCATGTGACGTGAATTCGCTAGCGTTTAATGATTTAATACGCGTTTTAGCAAAGTAATTTGTCGAAGAAAACGTCAACTGGGGTATTTATGTAGTAATTATAGAGATAGACTAAAGGCTAAAGCAACCAACCTAAAATAGAGATGGTGTAGATCTACGTTAGACCTATGCTTTTACTGGATGATTTTCATATTGTGTTTCGAATAGGATTTTAAAAAGTTATTTTGATTTATTCATTATTTTTTCAAAGCTGGAGGGGATGTATTAAGTAATTGTTTTTGTATAGGATTATAATTCGTTCGGTTATTATTATTATTATTTTTTGGAACAGTTGTGCCAAGTACGAGCGGAAAAATTGATTTTACGACCTTGCTCTTATTCACGGTTCGCAGATTACTGATTATAAATACTCGATTCAGCTGGCGTGAGCTTTGAAATTACTTGAAATTTAATCAATTTTTGTAACTATCGGAATCTTATTCGGTCAAGTTGAAAAATTTTTTATGTACATATTGGGTTTGGGTTTTCATAAAGATTATAGTAATCTGTATCTGCATTTCGTTGAATT
This sequence comes from Planococcus citri, assembly GCF_950023065.1. NCBI lineage: Eukaryota > Metazoa > Arthropoda > Insecta > Hemiptera > Pseudococcidae > Planococcus > Planococcus citri. Next base: position 41,646,117 of record NC_088680.1, on the reverse strand, counting down.
ACTATAAATTTGCTAAATTACTGCAGCTTGAAGAGCAAAAAGGAAAAAAGTCTGCTTCGCATATTTAATAATTCTCGATGTCAGATTTTTTGAGAGTAAAATTTATTCATCCGCCTGGCAAACATTTCACGTGATGTGGCCGTTCCTCTTTAAATAAAGTGAGAGATTTTGATAAAATTGAATTTTTAAAGAATCAGTGATACGTATTTTGATATTACAACATTCATTTTTAAGCAGAAAATATAGAAATGATATTTTTGTACATTTTTTTCAATTTGTTGAGAAATGGGGGTGGGGGAGGGGAGAGGAGTTCCTAACTTGTTAAAACCTTGGGAAAAACTAAAGATGTTTCATTTTTTTTTGTTTTTTGATCGACGTAAAGTCTTGAAAAAATGGTCAGATTCCCTTTAGTGGTATTAAATGAAAAATATATATTATGTACTTTTTTATCAAGTATCTCTAGAAAAAACTAAGAAGGATTTTCACTAAAATGGGCAAATTGTTCGCTTGAGCCAGTTTACTTTCTTATTGGACTTTGAAATTTCTGTAAAAAAAGAAACAATATTAACGCTTAAGAAAATTCAAAAAGGAAAATCTGACTTTGAAAGTGAAAATTTGTGAGTTAATCTCTTAATTAACTTTCAATCTCCAACTTTTTATTAGATGAACATCTGTATTTTTACCACTTCGCCTCCCCCCTCCCTCCAAAAAAAAGCACATAAGAACTTTTTTTAGTCAAGTAGGAGCCATTTGGGAAATTCGGGCGATACTCAGTTGGGAATTTTTTATTCTTTATCTCCCTTCCCCCCCCCCCCCAATAAGGAACCATTCGTTACGGCTCTTCTTGATCACCTATATCTAAACATGTTGTTCAGTTCATCTTAGTGATGCACTTGCTCGATTACACATCAATTTTACAAAATCATCCCACATTTTTCAAATTTTGAAGTCATGAAATCGCTGGAGAAGCATATGGTCATGGAAAAATGGTGTTTAATTAGTCAACAGGGTGTCTATAGGTACCTTAGTGAAAGTAAGTAGTTAAAAGGTAGTGATTTTGAAAGTCGGTACTGAAAGTAGTAAAAAGTTGTGATTTTCAGCAAATTTGCCTGAAAGGTAATAAAAAATGAAAAAAGTAGAAAATCCGATTTTCCACACATGAAAAATATAAAAATTACCCCCCCCCCCCAAAAAAAAACTGCTAAAAATTAAAAAAAATCCTTCATTTTTCGTATTTAAAAAAATTCGATTTCGTATTTTTAATACGTCCGAATAAATGTAGCGATGGTTTTATAATCAGTGAATTGATTTAAAATTTGATGAAAATGTATACTTCAATGTATGTAATAATTACAAAGTCCAGGCCAAAAAAAATGAAAAAAATCGATCTGTGGGTAGGGGGGGGGAGGGTAAAAATATTTCAGTAGAAGGTAGTGAAAAAGTAATGAATAGAATGTGATTTTCGGTCAACAAATTCTTGCAGACTCCTTGGTCAAACCTTATCACCATCAAGCACCAATTGCGTTTATAGATAGGTGCTAAAGTTCTTTTGGCCAGTTTTTATGACAAATTGTGAAAATCTGGAATTTTCAAAATATTAGGTAGAAGCTGCAGAATAGCTTGAATTGAAAGTAGGGTTTAAAGTAGATTTCAGCTTTCAATAATTTTCTGGAGGGCCTAGAATTACCTACTCAAAATGGGTCGAAATCGTTTCCAATCGATTTGGGTGGTAGAAAATTGGGTATCAAGATAGCTACCTACCAAATTGCAGCTTTCTAGGGAAATTTAGTGAAAATTTGACCTTTTTTTTTGTATTTCTGCCTGGCTCTAATTTTATTATAAAAATCTAAAAATGCACCTCAGCACCTGAAATTTTCACTGGATGTAAAGTAGAATTTTTTTTTGAAGAAAGGAACCAGGTAGTCGCATTTTTTTGGGCGAAGAAGGAAAGGATCGGTTGAAGTTGATTTTTTTCAAATTTTCTTTCAGTCCCCTATTTTCTGATCTGAAAAATAATTTTAGAGCCCATCATCACAAATCACCACCTTTCAAAGAAAATTGACTTCAAAGTACAGGATCTCCTCTCTCAACACTTTTTTTGCCATTTTTAAAGGAAAATGGTACGAATTCTAAATCGATTTTGAAATTTTGAAAATTGCTCTGCAAGTGGCCACGTGGCTATAAGTTGACTCCAGTTTTTTTTTGTTTGCAAATGAATTGTGTGCTTCTTTGTGTTTTTGTCACCCTCATGCTTTCATACTTTAAAAAAAAAAAAAAAAATACTATTTTCAGGTGGTAAAATTTGCTTTTGAGAAGTAGGATGATAGGTAGAGATACCTTACTTATTTGAATAAAATCTCAAAAAATTAGGCAGCTTTTTTGAGTCTGTAATAAACACCTCATTAACCAGTCATCGGTTTATATGACTTTCTCATTTCAATAGTCAATATACAATATACATAGACTCTTTCGCTCTGAAAATGGCTCGTCATAAGACGTACGTTATCATAATCATTACCCATTACATACTGAACGTACACATGCATAGAGTACTTGTATGTACGTATCCATATTATACTATACCAAAAGATGTACTCGCTGCTCCGCACCACCAACCAACACCCGACACTTGACTTGAATTTTCTATCAAATGATTGATTATCTTTACGGTGTGGCGCGTTCATTACAGCGAGACGAGAAGTCTGCCATCATAAATTGGCGATTTCTATCGGCTACGTCGAGTACTCTATACGCCTTCGCGTCTCTTTTATCTCATTTACTAATCAACTCGAATCCTCTCCATCTTTTCAGCGCCCAAGTAATTACCGCGCCCATCCAAGGTTATGACATACTGAAAGGAGCAGCACACTTCTCCATGCACATCCATCTATGCACAGGCAGGCACACAGAGCACACAGCGCAAACCACATCTCTCGTCTATACGTGGTATTATATCACCCCGACAAATTCAAATCTCTCGACCTTATAAATTATGACGATTCATGTTCCCTTACTCGGATTCCCTGCCCTCGCATACCAACCCGTCACTATCCGTGCAGACGAATTAAAATGTCGTAATTATACCAAGCTCGATAAATAATTCACGAATTAATTATTCGCCCATCAATCAAGTAACGAGAGAAGAAGAAAAAATGCGCCTTATTGTAGATTAATGTATTTAGTGATAGTGATACACGTGCTGAGTCTAATGTCTGTGCATACCTCTTCGCCTACCTCTGCCCAGCATATTCTTTTTACCTGCTGCTGCGCCAACGCCAATTTTTTTTTGTTAAGAAGAAAAAAAACAGTAGGTATGTCTCGAATTTAACCACATGTCCAATTTCCTAGTTCTTTGTTATGACGCAGAAGAGTCTACGCGGACGTATTTGTATATCTTGAATCATTTAACTTATACATATATGTATCTTACAATAGGAAAGAATACGAAATTAGCCAACCATATTAATATGAGTAGGTATGCACAATACTACTTACTGCAGAAGAAAAAAATATCAGCATAAATCATCAAAATTGAAATTCTTTTTTCATCTGTCATTCTTGGAACTATTTTCTCGAAGCATTTTACGTTCTTTATTATTATGGCTTATGGCATGACCTGAGAAATGGAAAAGTGAACAAGTTCGGATCAACGTAGAGGGAACTTATTGCTCGTTATTTATTTACACTAAAGTCGAGCCAGAAGGTTTTACGAACGACGATAATATAATTATGTAACTTTTTAAGGTATCATTTTTTTCATTTCTTTTTTAATCCAAAATTTATGTTTTCTATAAAACTTATAAGGTAGGTAGATTCCTACGACTTTGAAGCCTGGTAAGAGAAAATGCCACAATATTCGGTTGGAGAAGTATACGTCTTTCGTACAAATACGAGTAAAATGAGCCAATTATTATTCCTTTTGAAGCTTCTCGTGCTATAAAATAGATCATTGAGTGTGTCTTCTTCCTTGGCTCCTGCAGTTTCGAGATTAGGCAAACACGTACACTTGAACTTGCGATGAGTTGCCTACTGCTTGGAGTGAAAGATGTCATCGCCTGCCAAACACTCAGTATGTGTTTTATTCGTTTGAAAAGTTGTCGGATTTTGAAGTGTGCGTCATTTTTGGGACCCCTTGTCTATAAATTTTCATTATGCATCTTGTTTCCGCTGAAGTCGACCCATCTTCCTATAGTTTAGGAAGCATTGAAAATGGTTAATAATTTTCGAACGTTTTCATTTATTTATTCTCTCTTCATCCCTATAGAAGAGTCAAGTCTAATCTGTTCCATCGGTGTTTGAGTACCTATTTCTGAAGAATTGTTGGCATATGCTCCGCTCAAATCATATATCAAGTAACAGTGATCATTTTGCGGTCGGATATAGCTTTCTTGCTACAGATTTCGTTGTCTAAACTCGTTAAGATATTTTAATTTTACTTTTGCCAGTAGATAGAAAAAGCGAGCGAGCGAGGCAGAAAAAAAAATGGAAAATCGAGAATGAAAAAAAAAACACGTTTTAAATGATTATTTGACCGAGTGCCCTTTCAAGGTTTTGACATCAACGAAAGAAAAACACGTATATTAAGTTTAAAAGTCGAAATAGAAGAAAAAAAATTGAAGCGAGTTTTTTTTTTTTTATTACGAACCTGTCAGTTTGTGTATTAATGATTGATGGTAATGTTGTACCGTTTCGACGGTTACACTCGAACGATAGAGCAGTGCTTCCTCGTTTTTGTTTTAATGATGAATTTCTGGCCGGTTGGAAATCGCACGTGCGTTTGTTCCAAATACGCGTAGACTAAGAATAAGCGCAAAGCGCAACCGAGCAGATTCTAAATTGACGGTTAAAATTGTATTAACGTTTTGAGTCACGAAAAATGAAAAATTGTATCGGGAAACGAACGTCGAGAATGAAATTCTCTCACTCGTTGTTTCCAGCGACGACGATGCGATGACTGGGCTGGGTTTTTTCGTTTCCAAAATCGTATTAGGAAGAACGTGAGTGGTGTTTTGATGATTACCAACGTCGTGATAAAGGGTTAAAGTAGTGATTTGAAGAAATATTACCTAATGCAGGGTTAACAGATTGAATCGAATTTGTCATTTTATTCTATACGTCTTAGCTATGTTGTGTGTGTGTGCGAGTCGAAAATTCTCGATTGATGTAAATTTTTTTCGTGATGTGAGATTTGATGTACATATTTTATTTTTCGAATGTATCGGTAAAGAGGAATTTTTTTCGTGTGATTATTTAGTACTTAAACGTATTTTGACGATGTGGCGTAAAATTGGCTCGATAGGGTGACCGTAATTTTACACGGTGCTTGTAAGCGAAAAAAAACTCGTAGGACGTGAAATTAGGCTGAATTTTTTGGCGTACGAACGATAAAATTTCGCAACGAAGTATACGAGCTTGCAAAAAATCATATCTACGTACTTGGTATAAATAATTAATGTTGAGAAAAATTGGTCAAAAATGAAAAAAAAAAGTACGTTTGTAATGAGATTCCGATATTTTGGATTAGCTTCCAAATTTTTTCTTTTGATTTTTGGTAAATTTTTGAACATTGAATTTTTGCCCATTTCTCAGTTAATAAAATCAAAATTTGATCAAATTAAGGTATGTACATGTTTGAAATTGTATTGGTACCCGATTTTGACTTCCCTTTTTTTCTGTGTATCAAATTGATGATAACTTTGAGTCGTTCTGAAGGTTCCAGCAGATTTTTGCGTTAACCAATTGTCTAAAAATGCCATTAAAAAGTTCATAGGATTCGTAGTGGCGAAATTAGTGCACTTTTTAAAGCAATTTTCCAATACTGGGAAATCCAAATATTTTCGATTGGGGGGGGGGGGAGCTCTAGAACGGTTCAAAGCTGCTACCAAAAGATTCGAAAAATCGAAAAAAGTAAATTTAGTTTAGCTTTCTACTGAAATTTTAATTTATGAAAATTTTCAAAAATCAGAAAATGAAATTCAGTTTCTAAAATTTGTCGAAGTTACGAGTACATATTTTTAGAATTTCTTGTCCGGTCTAAATTGTTTTTGCTAGTACTTGATGTTATTTATTGAAATCTGGTTTTGGTTGGGAGGGGAGGGGGGATGAGAGGGATGTTGGAAAGAATCTGTGTGATCTGGGTATACTTCAAGGCTGGTGAAAATTTTAATTATTCGTCTCAAATTTTCAAATTTCCCTATTTCCCTTCAAATAACGTAGAAAAAGTGAAGTTTACGTCGCGTCGTTGATTTTTTGGTGTGTGTGGAGGGGGGGAGAGGGGTTGCAGCTGTGAGATTTCTGAAAATCTTGTGAAACGCAGTGAAAAAACTATGATTTTTCTGAAATTCAGGGGATATCCTGTTATGAAAATTTTGTAGAGGTTCCCACATATTTTCATTCGAAGCCAACACCACCCAGTTCCGGGATAATTAGCAGTTTCCCTTGAAAAAACAAAAAAAAACATCACTTCCATTTTTTTGAGCATGTATATCGGTTCGGTACGTGTATTTTTTGTGTTACCGCGAATGGGCAGGAAGAAGCCTTCCTAGTCATGATAAAAATTGATGTATTTTTAATTTCTTACACAATTTTTGAAATTTTTTCCAGATGTTTAAATTTTTTTTTCTTATTGAATTTCGGAAAAATAAAATTGACTATAGAAATGGTATGAAGAGCATCTCAGGTGTATCGAATATTGGGAATTTCTAAAAAATCCTCTTCCATCTTGTTCAATGCACAGTATTACGTTGTTATCGAATATTCAAAAGGTTACGAACCAATAAAATATGAAAATCAATTGGCACGCGATGGTTTTCTATAAAAATTTCAAATTGATGTTCTCGTAGTACATTTCGTTTGAAAATTTTTTACCATTTCGAATACACTATTTCGTGAATGACCTTGGCCAAGTTCAGTTTCGTTTCATGTGCGAGCATCTACATACGAGTATGCGAGAAAAGATGAAATTTTCTTACACTCGATCCATTTGGTTTTTAATTCATCTTTCAACTTTGCCAACTTATACGTACGTACACCTCTACCTACATGTAAATGTATAAAGCTTTGCGATATTACATAATTCGGAATGCGTGAAAAATATCCCAAGACGACTAATTGCATTTTGAATGTCATCCAAAGCGATATGCTCGCTATTGTACGTACATACATGTATGAAAAGAATATAAGGGTGGCTGGTGAAGACGCGGGGAAAAGAGGGGAGTTAAAGTAGATGAAAAATTAGTCATCTTTTATGAATCGACTTCAATTCTGTGTGGCCTGTGGCGGTTCTTCGTTTATCTTTTTGATGGTCGAGTTTGTTTTTTTTTTAATTTTTAATTAATTCGGCAATTAGCGAAAATGGTCGAGCAGTGACACGATACAAATGTACGTGTAACTGCGGCGACGACCATCATTGTGATCCAGGATACACGTAATATGTTGTATACCCTACCTGCTCTAACTTTACCGATATACCTACCTATGGTTAATGTATTTTTACATACATTATAAGAGAACTTTAATTTAGCATTGTATGCGTGTGTGTAAACTAAATTCTATGCATACAATATACATACATGATTATATACATATTGAAACATTGGCGCGCGCGTGTTTTAAATTGCTTTTCATTTAAATTTTAGCACGTGTTTTATAGCATAGTACGAATGTACATCGAAACCTTAGGGCTTCATATCGTCGTTTAATTTGAGCTTGCAAACAAATGAGTAATTCATGGTTATATTATAATGTAGATAAATCAGCATATTTTCTGAAAAACTAGAAAAATTTTCTGCCACTGAAAATTTTATTGCAAAAAGTTAACGAGAGTGGTCCCCTGAATAACGCCCAAGAGTTACCTACTCTCAGACCACTTGCTAATTTTTTTTATTGTAGAGGGTCCACCCACTCCCCCTAAAAACCAGTTTTCCGCGTTTTCTTCGTTGGGTTTGCTTTTACGATCGAAATACCTCATCAGTACTTTTGATACTTATCGCGTACGAAATCACCACAAACCTTGACATTTTCAACTAAAAAATGATGAAATATAATTTCTAAATTGAAAAAAAAAGATACTTAATTCTCCGCGAAAATGAAAAAATAATGACTATTCCCTTCCTCACCCTCCCCCCCCCCCGATTTTCATTTGTAGGTAATATTATCATCGTTTTGTAACCGGCCTTGGAGCTCCTGCGAATTCTGAAATTTATTTGATAATTTCTTAGTTTGTATGTAGGTCTTGTAAACGTCAAAATTTACTAAAAACTTTGCAGTTTGTAGCGCTGGCGTCGTAATTTTGAGGTCACGCGATCTCATAAATTATTTTTCAACTTTGTAGTTTGAAGCTCCTGCAAATTTCAAAATTTATTTGAGAAAATCATCTTTCAATTTTGTATTTTAGAGTTTCTGTGAATTTCGAAATTTTGTAGGTTAGAGTTCGCGAGAACTCCAAAATTTATTGACAAAATTTGCAGTTTGAAGGTGTGGCGAACATCAAAGTCTATTTAAAAATTTCACAGTTTGGAGCGCCTACGAACTCCGAAAATAGCTTTCAATTATTGTGTAATTTTTTGGAGCCTCAGTGAATTTTGAAATTCATTTGATAATTTCGTAATTCGAGAGCATGAAAAATCTACTTAATATTTAATAACTCTGCAGTTTTGAGTACCCGCAAACTGAAATTATTTTTCTAATTCTGTAATTTAGAGCTCTTATCTCGCGAATTCTAAAATTTATTTAATACGTAATTACTAATTTAGTAGTTTGGAGGTCTTGCGAATTCCAAAAACTTTATCTTTTTGAAACAGTTGGAATTGACTAGTCATTTGTTAGCTTTCTGGCTGAACCAGCCACTTTTTCATTTCAGTTTTAGTTTTCAGTTTTCAGTTCCTGTTTTCATACATTGAGGTCCAAAAAAAAAATGAAAAAAATGAATTCCATTTCTTTCAGGAGTTTTCAAACACTGATTTGCCACTTGGCAGCAAAAACTTAAAATTTCAAATGCAAATTATGAAGTAATTCTGATAAAGTTACATTTATACTTTTTTGAAATAGATGATTAAATTCAAAGCACTGCTCGCTGAAACAAACTTAATATTTTTTTTTTTTTTTTTTTTTTAATTTATTTAACCACGCCGTGTACAGCCGTTTGGCTAGAGACGTGGAGACAATTTGGAGTTAGATTTTGTTGTACAGATCGATTTCTTTCAGGAAGGTAAGGAGTCTAAGGTTTTGAGTATTACTGTCAGACAGTAGAGATTCAAGAGTGGGGTTTGGGATTAGACGATTTCTTTCAGATTGGAATTTTGGGCATTCGGTTATTAGGTGGTTAATTGAGATAGGGATATTACAGATTTCGCATAGTGGTTTGGGTAATTTATTTAGGATATGGCCATGAGAAAGTAAGGAGTGACCTGTTCGAAGTCTGAACAAAATGACTTCATCTTTTCGAGATGTTTGAAAGGAGGTTTTCCAGGAATCGATTGTTTTCTTTATAGGCTTGAGTTTGTTGGTACTTGGGACCAGATCCCACGATCTCTGAAAAGAACGATGAACGAAAATCTTGCAGTCTCGTTTTATGTCTGAGAGCGGAATTGGAATATTTGGTATTGGGAACATATTTAGCGATAGTTTTGCTGTTTCATCTGCCTTTTCGTTCTGAGGGATCTTGGAGTGGGAAGGGATCCAGCATAAGATGATATCTTTATTTGATGAATATAGGATTTGGACTACTTGTTGGGAGATTGGATGTTGTTTCTTTTTGCGGAAATTTTGGATTGAATGTAGGGCTGATAGGGAGTCTGATAGTATTAGAATTTTGTTAGAGATAAGATTTTGACTATACTCGATCGCTAGTTTGATTGCATAAAGATCAGTTGAGAGTACTGAAAAGTGGCGAGGCAATGAGAAAGGTATTGCTTGGTTGTCATGGATAATTGAGCAGCCCGCTCTGTCTGCTGATTTTGAGCCATCTGTATAGATTTGAACGAAGTCTGGGTATTTGGCAAGGAGAGTGTTATAGTTTTGGATATGATTTGCAGAGTGTCTTTGGGATTTTTCTGTTAGTGTGAGTTCAATTTTTGGGCTGAAAGAAAGCCATGGTGGGTTGGGGTTTATTGGAAAATGAAGTAGTTGAGTGTTTTTTGAAGTGATAGAATTTAGGAGATCATCGTTGTTGTAGGGAAGTATGTTGGAAGGAATCAAAAAGTGCAGAGGGGTCTGAAAGTGTGGATTTGCTAGAATATTAAGAGTAGCATTTGTAGAGATAAGATGTCGTCGTATGTTCAGGGGTGGTTCAGAGGATTCACAGAGGAGGCTATCAATAGGGGTGGTACGAAAGGCACCAGTAACTAGTCTTAGGCACGTGTTTTGAATAGTATTGAGCAAATTGAGGTGGTTTTGGGGTGCAAAACCATAGAGAGGTGCGCCATAATCTATAATTGGTCGAATGAGAGAATGATATAATTTTAGAAGAGTAAAGCGATCTGAGCCATAAGAGGTATGAGATAATTTCTTCAAGAGGTTGATTTTTTTGTAGCATTTATTTTTCAGACTCAGAATTTGTGGGGTCCAGGAAGATGAGTTATCAAAGATTATGCCAAGGTAAGTGACATTACTTGAGATAGGGATAGGTGTATTGTTGATTTGGACATTAAGGTTCTTAGAACATTTATAGTGTTTGCAAAAATGAATTGCTGTGGACTTTGATAGGGAAATTTTGAGTCCGTTGGTTTGAGTCCATGTGTGGATTTGATTGACAGCTTGTTGAAGTAGATTTTCTCCAAGGTTAGGATGTTTACAGCTTATGAAAATGCAGAAATCATCTGCGAAGAGAGCTTTAGAAATTAATGGTGGAACTGAGTTGGCAAGATCGTTGAAGCCAATTAGAAATAAAGTTGGACTAATGACTGAGCCCTGAGGAACTCCATTAAAGTGTACATGTGTATCAGAGTAAGAATTACCAATGCGAACTTCAAATTCTCGAATACGTAGGAAATTATATATGAAGTATAACATATTGCCTCTGATGTTCCAAGAATCTAGGGTGGAAAGGATTTTAGTTCTTTTAATAGTATCAAAAGCCTTGCTGATATCGAAGAAAATCGCCATAAGGTGATTTTTGTTGTGATAAGCTTCATTAATTTTGCTATTGATGTGGATTAGCTGGTGCAATGTTGATCTACTTGGCCAGAATCCACATTGAGCTTGAGAAAGCCTGCCATCACGTTCTAATAACCATAGGAGTCGTTTATTTACAATTCTTTCGAAAATTTTGCACAGGTTGGATGTGAGGGAGATTGGTCTATAACTGTCAATTTGGAATGGATTTTTATCTGGTTTGAGGAAGGGAATGATGATGGCTTTTCTCCAGCTGGTAGGAAATGTATGGAAATTCCAGATATTGTTGAATATTTTTAAGAGCAGTTCTAGTAAGCTGTCTGGAGCATTTTGTAGAAATTGGATGTGAAAATTGTCTGGTCCCGGTGCAGATGTTTTTGATGAAGAAATGGCATCTTTGAGTTCTTGAAATGTAATATTCTGATTATAATCTTGGTGTGATGGATTGTTGGAAAAAGTAAAGTCATCTTGATGTATATCCGAGGTAGTTGTATTTGAGAAGCTACTTAAATGAGCAGCAAAGGCATTGGCAATTTCTGCTGGATTGGTATTAATTTCATTGTTGATGAAGATGCTCTTAGGAGATGAATTACATTTTTTTGCTTCAATTCTGCGAATAGCTGACCATATTTGAGAACTGGAAGCAGTGGAGTTGATATTTGAAATATAGTTTCTCCATGAGTTACATTTAGCTTGCTTGATGGTACGTTGAGCAATGGCGCGTAGTTTACGATAGTTCAGAAGGTTGTGGTGGTTTGGATTCGTTTTTAGGGCTTTTAAAGCCCTTCTTCGATTTCGGATAGCAATACAGCACTCGTCTGTCCACCATGGAACGGATTTTTTGCGTTGTGCACTTTGTTTTGGGATTGAGAGCGTTGCACAGTGTAAGATGTGATTGGTGAAGCAGTTAATCTGGTCATCAATGTTATGATCGAAATCTAGTTCAGGAAGATTTGTACATAAATGTTGAAAGAGATCCCATTTTGCTGTTTTGAAGTTCCATCTGTCAGGAGGAGGTTCTATAGGAGAACTGATGTTGAGATTTATAAGCTGAGGAATGTGATCACTTCCTGACATGTCGAAATGGTGATAAGCTTGAATAATATGGTTCAAGTTAGCTGAGCCAAAGAGTAGATCGATTGTAGACCATGAGTTGTGTGAAGGACTAAAGTGCGTGTGCTCATTGGGGTTGAAAATAGACAAGTTATTCTCATCCAGGATCTCTTGAATTAATTTACCTTTGGGGTTTGTGTATGTGCCGCCCCATGACGGATTGTGACTATTCAAATCACCTAGTACGATGAATGGAGTTGGTAGTTGGTCTAATATAGCTTGCACATCTGGTTTTGAAATAGTCAGGCTTGGTGGTAGGTATACACAGCAAATAGAGATTTTAAAGCCAGATCCGAAGTCACATGTAACTGCTAGAGCTTGAAGGTGGGTGTTTAATTGGATTTCTGTATGGTAGATTGAATTTTTTATTGCTAGCAGAACACCACCATGAGCACGAATAGCATTGTCTACTTCTTTGCGGTAAATGCTATAATGTTTCAGGTTGACAGGGTTCGATGAGCGTAGGTTTGTTTCTTGAAGTGTAACTATTATAGGGTTGTAAGTATTGAGGAGAAGTTGAAAATCTTCATAATGAGCAAAGAGCCCATTGCAGTTCCAGTTCAGAATTGTGTTGAAAGCCATTATCTCAAACTTAATATTTAGGGACGAAGCTAACCAATTTTACTTTTGGGTAGGGGGGGGGGGGTGGGGGAAATTGAAAATTCCAACTACAAAATCGCACATTTTCCACAATTAGCTACATGTAGTTACTACTTTTATAAGATGAACCTTTCATTTCTTCATGCCCTTTCAACGTGATACTTTAAAGGTGTGAAAAAGTCGCGTTTAATTTATACTTATGTATGTACTTTGAAATTGTGTTGTGTTGCATTCAACTTATATTATATCAAAAAGTTGTAAAAATTGATAGATATAGATGAAAAATGATTAAATATAACGTGATTTTGATGAGTTTTTCGAAATTCAGAAGTATGAAAAGAAGATCAAAATATTGTCCGAGTGGAGCGAGGGCGAAAATTCAGAGGAATTTTGTTTGAAAAATAGTGGTTACTTTACATTACTTACATTAGGTACCGAGAATTTCAATTGCAGTTCGGAGGTCTCGCAAACTCCAAAATTCATTTAGAGGTCCTGAGAACCCCAACATTTGTTTAAAAATTTTGCGGTTTGGAGCACCTACGAATTCTGAAATTATTTTTCAATTTTGTTATTTGGACTCAGTGTTTTCCTTTCTGGTGGAGGTGTCAGACCATCAAATAGATCTTGAAAGTCTTGAACGTACTGAACAGAAAAAGTCCTGCATTTGGCAAAAATATAAGCCTATTGAAAATCGAAAAAGTACTGAAAAAAATTTGACATTTGGATCAAAAGTCCTGTATTTTTTATTGAAAATTTGTCAAGACTTCTTTTCTCCTAAATTAATTATTCATAGTGAGAAAATTCGGATTTCGGAATAAAAGTGTTGAAACTGTAGAAAGCTCAGTATGGTGGGCGTAATTTTTTGCTAGGTAACAACAAAAAAAAAATAAAAATAAAAAAAATGGAAAAGACCCACCATAAGGCTTAGCCATCTTTCCCCCTCCCCCTCATTCATAAAATTACATATTCAATAGGTAATTGACTTCGTATGATTTGAGCAAATTTCTACTCATGCTGTGATTCGAGAATTTGAATGAGAGTCTGTAGAGATCACATATGAGGTTCCACAACGTTCTTTCATTGAACGATTTTTTAAAATGTCACCATGTTCAATTTTTGACTCGTTACCTAATTATTGTACCTATTTTTTTGTTTCAGGTGAGTACGAATTTTGACTCTTTAGTACAATTCTCGTTGGTACGCTGCAGGTATGAAAATAACCAAGTTGTTTTTTAATTTACCTATAAGGACTGAAAGAATCACCATCAAGTTTGTGCGTTATTCTAGCTTTGAAGCTCCCTGCGAGATATGCGAAAAAACGCATTTTCATCAAAAAATTCTCGCATTGATTGCTTTTGTTTCAAAACAATACACAAATAATCCAATTTTTGATCAAATTGGGATCCAAAGAAATCCATTTCAATTAATATGCGAGCTTCCTGATTTAAATTCACAAAAAGATTGATAGATCTAGGCAAATGATGAATTACGTACACAGACACACTCATAGCATGGCAAAAGAGTGTGCGACGACGAGTCGTACGATTTCAACACCATTTTAGCCCAAACGTTAACAAATTTGTTCACTGTAGGCTCTACACAATAACTACACATGTATGCATATAAATAAGTATTACTCATTGAAATATTAATTATCTTTCATTGATTAATGATTATCCATCATTTTTAAGTACACTAAAATAATATCGTGTATAATAGCTGTCGATTATCGGCGAATTAGGATAGAAAGGAGAAAGAGGGGAGATAAATCTGAATTTGAAACCGGTACCCATGACACAACGTACGAAATACACGGTAGCGCCAAGTATGTACCTTGTAAGTGGTACACGGTATGTACTCGTATGTACGATAGCGGAAGTGAAATGTTGAAATTTCGGATGTAGATTGTAGTTCGTACGGTATGTCGCTATTATCGATGGCGAGGAGAGGGCGTGCATTCGAGTTAATTATAATTTTCCTCTTAGGTTGATTTTTTTTCCACCTCCCCCATCATCGCAACACTTGGAATCGTATCCGCGTACATATAAAATGAAATGATAGCATCGTTTTTATAACAGGTTGTTTGGTGGAAAAAAAATCGAATCGATTGTTAAAAACCATCATTAAAAGGGCAAAATTCTAATACGGTTTAAACGACGCCGCGTACACGGTTGCAGGAAAATAAATTTAAATGAGGTGTTTGCTGCGTTTTCGATGCAGTTAACGATAACGCGTTTTATTTTTAGTAATTACCGGTAATTTTTATATCGTACGTGGTACCATATCGTGTAATGATTATTTTACCTTAAGTTACGAGGCAATTTTTTTCTCTTTTTTTTGTGCCTATGTTGCTTTGTACTTATGTATTTAGTGCGATAATATGTTAAGATTCAATTTTTTTTTTTCGAAAGTTCGGTGCAAATTTAATGCGCGGTTATGGAAAATTAATTTTTATCACGAATATAGAGTAGAACTGTGTACTAATTTCTGGCTGGGGTGAGGGAGGGGGCCAGCTTCAGAAGCGTGTTTTTTTAGTGGCGTTTTTCAGCCTTTTGTATGTTTCATATTTTCTTAAATTGGTGGTTGGATTTCATATTATGTCTATTTAAGCAACTTTTGAGCTGTTTTGGATAATTCAAAATTCTATAAAACCATGGGCTAGCTGAAATATTTTTTGTGAGAATAAAATCAGTGATTGAGTGACCGCGAGAGGTTCCCTGTAAGAAGTATTCCCTTCAAAAAAATCACGAATTTTAATTTATAATATCATTTTTGTTTGTTTTAAGCAAACATTCGGGCTCAGCAATAAAATGAAATTCGATATCTGCTTTCCATCTCATCAATGTCGATACAAAAACCATTCGAAATATTCTTTCTTCAATCAGTTTGTTCAGTATCAAGATTAATAATTCGGCGAGATAGAAAAAATGATGGAAAAATGCTAAACATGCCCAGAAAAATTCGGTACGAGAAGAAAAATTACAAAATGTGTTGAAAATATCAGTCGAAACGTTGGTGAAAACGCAAAAGCAAGCGATTTACCATTAAAATATTCACAAATATGCAAAACTATACCGAACACAGCGGGATTCGAGAAGATATTGTCGATTCGCCTTTTCAACTGTTCTGCAAAAAAAAAAAAGGGAAAAAAAGGAAACTTGCAAATGCATAATGATTTCTCTTTTCTAATCGATTCTCGTGTATAAAAGTAGCCTTATTGTTTGAATTTTTTTGAGGTTGCGATTTCGAGTGAAAAAATGATGAAAATCACGAAGTTAATTGAACCGTGTTAGAGGTGAAGAGAAGGTGAGTGAAAAACCCCTGGTTGTACTAGAATTAGGATATCTTCCGGCGGGTAATTTCAATAATTAATATTCCTTTTGATTTGTATCATTTTGGAGAACAATAACCGGCGAATGAAACGGTTACAAAGCTCGAACCGCGACATACGCGATAAGCTACCTTGTATGAGGGCTTTCATTAAAAATTTATTCGTCTGGGTGGTTCCATTCGTCTTTGCTCTCCTTCCACGTACTATTTTCCGCTTTTCATAACCGTACTACCTTTCATACGGCTGTAATTTAAATTCTAAGAAAAGTACCGAGCCATGCTTGATCATTAGACACCAAATGACAAGCCTTTTACGAGCATCTTTTTTTTTCCTCGCGTACTTTGTATGTATAATAGAACGAGCCAAGCGTGTACTTTGATGTTGGGTGCTAGAAACTCATGTGGTCGAACTTGCGGTATCTTTTAGCGAGTGAAGAAATTTCCTCGTGTTCTAGATAGGTAGACTGGTAGAGGTACCAGATTTCAGTTTTGTATGTGTTGGGTTGCTATCTAGGTACTTGAGAAAGTACCTATAGGTACCTTTTTTTAACATAAATAGTATCTGTTTATAATTTGAGAAAACATTTCGCGTATTTTTCGCAAACTCCGGTAAAATATTGAATGGAAAACATTACCGTCCTCGTCGCCGCTCTTCACTCTTGGTGCCATAATATGTACGTATACGCGGACAACTAAAAATATCAAACAACCGTAGACAAAGCAGCATTATAAAAGCATTCGCTCTCTTCATTTAGCCAGAATTTACTTCTACAATAAAGGCAAATATACGACATGGTGAAACTGAAAGGTAAACAACGTTGGGTATATAGAATCGCCGACTATTGCGGAGAAGTTTACCCCGCGGATTGGCCCTGTTTGTTATTATGAACCGTATATAGGGTGTTTCATAAGTGATAACTTTCGTTCAACGTTGTAAGCTGGCAACTTATTCTGTGAGTCGAGGTATGTACTCGTATGTTTGCCCAAAACTTCAAACAGTAAGGGCCTAGGGTTGATTCGTTTGAAATTATACTGGGTGTTGAATAAAACGTTGGAGATATTTCCACCCCTTAGATAGGGATCGAGTAGACGTACTGAAACATTATTATGATGAGTTGGGTTGCCTATCATGTGAATTGCAGGAGTTATGTACTCTGCAAAACTAAAATTTTCCAATTTTTGGATAATTTTAAATGATGGCTCTAATCGATAATATTCGAGTGGAAGAACGAAAAAAGTTGTTACTCGTATTATAAATTGCCTATCATCAAAGTTGAAGAAACAAACTTGATCCAAAATTGTCAAATTCTGCGGTGAATAGAACTTCGTTTTTCGACTTTTGAAGCAAATTTTTAAAACTCAAATCTGGTCAATATTTTAATGTATGTATTTGGAAAATCAAAATTTGATCTCATGGAGGGTACAAAGCTGAAAATTAATTTGTACTCTATTTTTGACAACCCTAATGGAATTTTAATGGTTGGGTTATTCGACGTCAATTCGATCAAAAAATTCGATTTTTGACCGAACGTCTTTCGACTCGTTCAATTTTTCTCGCGTAATCTACCCGCCCAACAACTCACAAAAAACAACACTAGTTCGCTCCCAGTCCCCTCGGGGGGGGGGGGATGGCGCTACTTTGTTGGAGGCTTCTCATTCTGTCGCTATGAAACTTGGCTCACAACTGATTTCACAGCTGGAAAAGGCATCCGAATTTGATTCAAAAACGTTCATTTAAGTTTTCAAAAATTGAAAGTTGAACTTTAAAATTGTAAGTTCAAATTTCAAATGGCGCTATAACAGCGAGCTATAATTTAAAATTACGCAAAAATTACCGTTTCAGGTTACACTATTTTCAAAATGGGCATTTTCGATGGAGAGAGCTATGCCCCCCCCCTTCAAATTTGGGCCGAAATTTTTAAAAGAAAGTATGACCGTGTGATATATCAACTGGTATGTTTTCGGAGGTGCTGAACACGAATATTACCTCAGTTTTTTGATTGAGCTTCATCCAAAGCCCCGAACACCGCTACATTTTCTTTCTCAGGGTCGAATTCCAAAAAAATTGTTTGGGTAACGTGATTCATGAAATGGTATGTTTTCAGAGATTCTGAACACGAATATGACGTATATTTTTTGATTGGGTATCATCTAAGGCCCAACTTCCCCTCCCCAGTCAAATTCCAAAAAAAAACTTTTTCAATATTGGAAATAAAAATTGTTTGGGAGACTTAGATGACGTTCAATTTGAAAAAAAATGTCATATTCATATTACCCAAACAATTTTTCTTGGAATTTGGCCCTTTTGAGGGGTCTGGGGGCTTTGGGTGAAACTCAATCGAAAAACTGAGGTCATATTCGTGTTTAGCACCTCCTAAAACATTCCAGTTGATATGCCACACGGTCATACTTTTCTTTAAAAATTTCGGCTCAAATTTGAGGGGGCATTGATCCCCGTAACGCTGAAATGAACAGCGTTACGCTGGCTTCTGAAAACTTGGGGAAAAAATAATTTCACTTTCTGACATTACCCTAGACTTTTGAAAACTTGCGAAAAATGTTGCTGATTTTCTGAAATTATGTCAGACTTGGTGAGGGGGGAGGGTCAATAAGTAAGTGCTCAAATTATACCTATTAAACTTTCAAAAATGATTTTCTGATATTTTTTCAGACTTTTTTTAAATTTGAAATTCTAAACATTGAGTTAACTCGAGCAAAAAACATATCCATGATTTAAAACTTCCTTAAAAAAAGGAAACTTTTTACACCATTTTTAAAAAAATTTTTAAATTGAAAAAAATATACCAAAAAACCAAAAATGAACGAGTTTGAAAGTTTTGTTCAAAAAAGTTTTGAAATAGGTAACCTTATGCTCTTTGATTTAGTTCAAGCATAGTTTCTTTCAATTAGGACAGTGTAAGTTCCTCATTAGTTTGATATTTTGTTGAAATTTTGAAGAGTTGAAGCAATTTCTAACATTTCAAAGTGAATTGAAATTTTTTTTAGAAACATTAACCTAACCTAACGTAATTTCTCATCATCATCATCATTCATCATTCATCATTCATCATTCATCATTCATCATTCATATATATTAAAAGAATTTGTTAAATCTGGTGACAATCCGCCAGCCTCTCCTACTGAACCGATTTTGCTCAATTTTTTTTTTAAATGTTCCTTATCACATGTAGATGTGTTATGAAGCATTTAGAATCCAAAATTATTCATTTTGAGCCCAAAAAATTAAAAATGCATTTTTTTGAACAATTTTATCTTTCATTCATATATATTAAAAGAATTTGTTAAATCTGGTGACAATCCGCCAGCCTCTCCTACTGAACCGATTTTGCTCAATTTTTTTTTTAAATGTTCCTTATCACATGTAGATGTGTTATGAAGCATTTAGAATCCAAAATTATTCATTTTGAGCCCAAAAAATTAAAAATGCATTTTTTTGAACAATTTTATCTTCGATTTGCGGCCGAATATTTTCATTTGCTAGGCATTTTCTTTATCATCGAATAGTAAACAAAAACTTAAGGCTTCGCAGCCATGTATTTATCGAATAGTAAATCCTTCTAACTATTGGACATTTTTTTAAAAAAAATGAAAAATTCGAAATAGCATTCATATTCACTTTAACCTCGAAATGAACCATCCAAAGAGATATTAAAAGAATTTGTGAAATCTGGTGACAATCCGCCAGCCTCTCCTACTGAACCGATTTTGCTAAATTTTTTTTTTAAATGTTCCTTATCACATGTAGATGTGTTATGAAGCATTTAGAATTCAAAATTATTCATTTTGAGCCCAAAAAATTAAAAATGCATTTTTTTGAACAATTTTATTATCTTTGATCTTTGGCCGAATATTCTAATTTCCTAGGCATTTTCTTTATCATCGAATAGTAAACAAAAACTTAAGGCTTCACAGCCAAGTATTTATCAAAGTAGTAAATCCTTCTAACTATCAAAAAAAAAAAAAATACTGGCAGTTTTCAACTTATCAATTGACCAGATTCAAATAATATCATAAATCAATCTGAGAAGTCAAAATTTTGGTTGAGTATGGGGATTTTAGGCCATGTTTTTTCTAAAAATTGAGATCCATGCAGAGGCAGACATCTCGATTTAATGATTTATCATGTGTAATTAGGAGATTTGATCAAAATTTGTGACTCATTGTGCCCGTTGGGGTGGGGGGGGGATGTTGAGAGTCAAATTTGAAAATTAGTTCGCCAAAAAGAGACTAGAAAAGGGTCTTAATTTTTTAAAATTTTCAAATTGTAGGTTTCAGTCTTCTGTTAATCATGACGAGAAGTTACATTTTTAAAATTTTAGCCAATTATCAATCTTGAGCCTCATAATCACCTACTCCATAGAAAACTTCAGAGACAGATTTAGGTACTTAAAGTTGGATCAGTCTCGAGATATGCGCCTTCGACTTTGACCCCCCCGCGATTATTTCTGACATTGCAATTTTGAATAAAGTGCAGATGTGGCCTTTTTATTTGATTTTGTGTACCTACCTATTTAAATAATTGTTTGAAATATTTTATCATCGGTTCTCTATATAACCTTTAGCTAATTACGAGCATGTATTTCAAAACTTTTTGATGAAAAATAGAGACTTTTTGACAATTTTTTGGCAGCAAAGTAGGAAAGGATTTTTGCAATTTCTGATGAAAAAGGCAATTCTAGGAAAAATAAAACGAGACTGACAATTTTAATAAAATGGGGTTTCTGCATGAGAGTTTCTGGCAGAAAAGCGAGACATTTGGACAATTTTTTTAAAAAACAATTTTTTGAAAAAACAACTAGGTAGGTAAGTATGTAGGTACAGTAGGTACATATGATTTTTACAATTTTTGGCGAACAGCAGAATTTTGACAATTTCGGCAGCAAGAAGAATTTTGTGAAAATTATTGGCAAAAAAAAAAAGATACTTGGCAAGTTATTTCTTGCAAATACTTACCTAAGCTGAGCTCTTAGATAGGTAATTTTGGAGAAAAAATTTTAAAGCAAAAATTAGTTAATTTTAGTAAAAATGAGAAATTTTGAGAATACCTAATAAATTAAGTAGGTATCTACACCTTTTCTCAATTTTTTTTCCAAAAAGTGAGATTTTTCACTTTGAAACATAATTATGGGAATTTTACGTTGTAAATAGAGTTTTCAACAACAACTGAGAATTTTTACAAATTTAAGGAAAAAGCAAAACTGGCTATTTCTGGAGGAAATCGCGAATTTTTCAATTAGACAAAAAATGATACTTTTTCGCAATCTTCGTTGAAAATGGTATGCATTTTTTAGTCATTGATATTTTTTCATGCAAAAAATGGGATTTTTAGGTAATTTTTAGGAATAGGAATGAATACTTCTTGATTTTTTTTGGCGAAAATTTTTTTCAGGTGAAAAGTGCGTTTTTTGGATAAACATTTTTTTTTAAAATTTCATGTTGATTATTCAAGGGGGGTTGGGCCGCGAAGCGGCCAGGGGGCGGAGCCCCCTAGTATCATTTGATTGAAATTTCAAAAAATTCAGCCAATTTTTTTATATCTCAACAAAAATAAGTAGGTATTTTTTGTTTGGTAATTTGAGGACTTGAAAAAAAGGTAGGTAGGTATAGGTACTAGGTATAGGTGTATAATCGGAGCTGGAAAAAATATTGATGATTTATCCACTCGGAAATTTTTTTTTGAAATTCTGAAAACTAGAAAAAAGTAGAGCGGAATTTTAATTATTTTTTTAGGGGTCTTATCACGAAACTTTTCCCTGCAGTTGGCCAATAAAAACGATTGCCAAAACCACTGTTTTTCGTACTCCGGCGTCTATAAGGCTCTAAATTATGTTAAATTAAGTCCAAAAATCACGATCGATAAAATTTGATTACATTCGAGTATATAATCGATTTCTTCATCGATTACAAATTGTCGATCGATCAATTTCAAGATGATTTTCACAAAATTTTTCGCAAACATATGATCGATGAACCGATTAATCAATAAACATAATGGATGGGTCTAAACCAAACTTTTTTTCAATAACGTATCGTTTAACGAATTAATTGATTTCACCATTATCGAGAATACATAACACGACTTTTTTTTCATAAGCCGACTCGACTTTGCAAGTTGTTACCCAGCAACAACGGCAATGCGCGTTTGAATGTGAACGAAACCCATTAAATAAATTTAATTACCGTCAACTGTCAGTTCGCATTTTATATTCAAATTAATTACTCGAAAGATGATTATCTTTCGTTAGCGAACTTACACGTACATGTGTGAGCAAATATATGTAATACTTATCACGGAACAATGATGATTACAAATGCGCATTCGTTAAGGGAGCTAGAGCATGATCGTAAATCTCATTCATTTGTTTAAAATGAAAAAAAAACCTCGAATAATAATAATAAAATAAAAATAACACAACGCTCGTTTGTATAAATCTACAAAAAATATGTTCACGCACAATATAATACCTAGAATACATTAAACTTACCTCTAGGTAACGTGTACGGCGCGTTTTACGTATAGGAAATTTCTAAACAATGAAAAAAAAATGTTGTTGGTAATTTTTTCCGAGCTGCAGCTGAGTCGGTCGACGGCCCGCGCAGCCGACCCGTCGAGCTTTATCAAATTATCTGAGAATTTTAAAAAGCTCTTCGCATGCTGTATTTTGAAATTTCACGCACCACTACATTTTTCTTTTATTTCGAAATCACGTAACATCCCACTCAACTTATTTTCCTACTCCCTTTCTCCCTCCCGCTTCTCTGGATTTTTTTCTTTAATCCTTTAAGACCCATTTATACGCTGCATGTGCATACGATTATACCTTAGGTAAATAAATACGTAATTAATCTGAATATTAATTTTACACTGCGTCAATTTTCTCATTATCAACTCGTTAGTGAAATTTTCAGGTCATTGTGAAGCTCGCGAGAAACCATACTCGTTCATACCTATTTACGAGTATTTTTCTCTCCCTTCGATTTATAATTTATAAAACACGTGCGCCCGTGAATCATGGAAAATTTCCAAACTATTATAATAGAATAAGAGAGGCACTATACTCGATTGTTGGCGATCGGAAATCTTACAATCAAGATAAAGACAGACGTGGGCTGTTCGTTTTAATTCAATCGTCGTGTATTCGACATTAATTTTAAATGAGTTTCGAATCGACCGATGAAAAAAATTCTCATGGTATTTCTATAGTGGAACTTTACCACGTTTGTAGAATTTTGCTTTCGTTTTAAAATAGACCGAACACAGTGACCAAACCGAAGGGTCGAAAAAGGATACAAGGATTAGGCGCAGGTATGCCTGGACTTCGAGTATGTCAAGTGAGACCATTCAAATTCTCCAATACCGACATTAATTATTCATGTGAAAAAATTCAGTACCGAGAAAATGTGAAGGTAGTAGAAGTTTACCGAAAGAAAACCCGTTCGATTGACAGTCCCTTCATTTATTTTCTTGGAAATGATTGAAATTGACGTTTTCAAATTCTACAATAAGATAAATGAACCTAATAAACACATTATTGCTACGTATTTCGTAATTCGGCATGAATTGAACAAGTAGAGCGAAAGATGAGAAGCGAAAGGGGGGATCCGGGTATTTCGCCATATTTTTATTCGAAAGATAAGTTTATTTAAATCGCGACTTTTTTATTCGATGATTTTTTTAAATGAATTTCGATTTTAAACATGTTCCACAAATTGTCTTTTTTCCTTAAATGTCTGATGAAAAATATAAAAATTCATGTTGACAAAATTTTTCTGCATATTTTTTTCCACTCTCCTCCCTCTTCCCCATTACCTACCTATCGATTTTATCCATAAATTTTCAAAATTCTATCAAAGTTGTGAAAATGAGATGAGTCGAAACAAATTTCTCAGCACCTCATAATGTTTTTGTTCTCTGTAAAAATGTTGAAAACGCATACAGATAATCAGAAGGACCCTCGAGCTTCCAGATCAGTCGGAAAATATGAAAATTGGTTTTATGAGATTCATATCATATTACTGGGAGTGGGGGTGGGAGGATTACCAATAGAGAAATTACTCTGCTTCAAAAGTGATTATTTTTTTCAGGAAGGACTATTTTAATTTTAAATGAAAAGTGACTATTTGAAGGCTACAACAGTTGAAACTCCCCAATTCATTACGTCAAATTTCAGGGAAATTTCAATTTTCAAAAATCTGCTGGAGGCTCCAGAACTGCTCAAAACGAGTCGAAACCGTTTCCGATCGATTGAAAAGGGGTCGAAAATGAGGCACTTCAACTTTTTAGGTCAAATTCGTAAATTTTTGATTTTATTCCATTTTTGGCTCAAATTCGGTTTTCAAAAAATCACCAAACGTCGAAATATCGTATGCACTTCAGAACCTGAAATTTTGTCTAGCAGGATATTTTGGTAATTTTGTGCTAAAAAAAAATCAATATTTTTCCGAAATTTTTCATTCTGTACATAACACAAATTCGCCAATAAATTCTCCCTCCCCCTGTTTGCTATCTCTCTTTCATATACAATAAATTACAATTTTATTTCGATTCCCTCTCCCTCTACGTGTATTCCCAAAGCGAAGCTTTCACGCCTGTAACCCTCGTGCACATAGGTAGGCACCAGGTAGATCTAGATAGGCATTGCGTAGGCACGATGACGAGGTTCGATGGTGATGTTAGCAAATACGCCAGCTTTTGGCACCTGCTCGGTAAAATCTATTGAAATTTCAAATCGATCAGCGCTTGTCAAAAAGGAAACTGCCACCTTTGAATAGGTGTGTGCTTAACTGCTTATACGTAGGTTACGTTAATGGTACGTGGCTGGTGGTAGTGTTCGGGGGGGGGAGTAGCACAGGGCATAGCGGCGTTATCACAATATATATTATTGTACTCGATGGTTGAATACGCCAAGTGCTATCGAACGAATCAACACTGTCCGTCGTTGGTTCCTCCACTGTGTTGTGCCCTGTTTGCGCTCTCTTCTCTCGTCTCGTAACTCTTTTCCATACCTTGGGCTATCATTAAAGCCGACAATTTTTTAATAATAGCTCGTCCGATCGCCTATCGATACCGCACGCTCTACGTGCCACGTACAATTGCACGGCTAACCTCGCGCCTATTATGCATATGTATTATAGGTAGGACACGTCAAAAGCGATAACCATCGTTTTAAATGAGATTAAAATTCTGAATAGCTCGAAAATTAATTAAATTTAACGATTGTTTAATTGCACGCTTCGATAAGTACCCAGCGCGTAGTTACGCGTATCTAGCAATACGGGACACACCAGCATCAGGCAAGAGAGCGTAGGTAAGCGTAATTTTTTACAAAAAAAAAAAAAAAAAAAAAAAAAATGCAGAGGAAAGAAACCACAACCGGACGACACGGACGTTTGTGCTGGTGCGAGATTATGTACACGCGGTACACCTCGCGTGACCAACTCAAATAAACCTCAACATTTGTCCGACACCGTAAACACTGGAACAGGAAAATTTCTGAAAAAATCTGCTCCTTTTTGTCCAGCCATAATGGTCGACGACGTAGGTACCCATTTAAATAAAACTCGCCACTTTCTACGAAAACAACGACCGCAATGCCAACAATAGGCATACGCAATCGTTAAAGAAATTAGCTGCATGAACCCCCCCCCCCTTCCCACCATTCTCTCGTTCAATCTCGTTTTCCATTTGAGCGATGAAAAAGATGAAAGCTGAGAAGGAAACGTTCCAAAAGAAGGACATGGTGAGGAGGGGTTCCGTTGCTGTTATTTTGAGCTGTAAAGTTCGAAGTACTTCGACTTGATATCCTTGTATTGTTTTTCCTCTTCATTCGCTTTCCGTGTACCTATTTCTACAGGGTGTTTCGCAAGTGATGATGATCAACATTATTTATTAATTTAGTACCGTAAGCAACGTATTCTTGCTTGGAGTCTTCGAGCTAAAAAGCCCTTTGAATTTTAATTTCACAATTTTTTGAAACATAATTTCATCACATTTGAAAGAATAACTAAAGAAGTAAGGTTACATAATTAAAAAATTTGTGTTCGAAAAAATTTCAAAAAAGTATTTTTTTAGCTCTTATCGAATTTTTATAAATGAAAGTGAAATTTTGACAAATGGGGGGGGGGCGATGGAAATTGTTGCACATTATAGCTACAGAAAGTAACTAACGACGACAAAAAAGACTAAAAAGTAACCAATTACTATGTCCGAAAATGTCCACTGGAGGAGTGGGTTGGGGGGAGCTGCATACTAAATTTTAGCTTCTAGTTTAATTTGATTCCATTTTTTCATTTTTTTTTTTTAATTTCACTCCAAATTTTATTTCTAAAATTGCCCAAAATTCAAGAAATGGGCACTGAGACCTGAAAGTCCGGCTAGTTGGATGTTTTTGTATGTTCTTTACATTTAGCTATGTTCGGATTCACAGTACTTCTATGTATTGTTAGGTAGGTGTCTAGTATAGTGCTTGTCAAAAAATTAGAACTGGGGAAAAACACATTTTTCGGACTCGTTTCTCAAGTTTTTGATCAAGTCATAAATTAGATATCAATTCAGAAGAAATTCGTCTAGCTATTTCCTATTTCATTTGAAACGAGAGGAGGGGGAGGAGGAAGTGCCAAATTTTCTCAGATTTTTTCATCGCTCGAGAGAATTCAGAATTTTCAAATTTTCAGATTTTTTCCACAATTATTATTTACCTATCATCATTTATGAAAAAATATTCAGAAATTTGAGTTTCCAAAAGAAGGAAAGAATCAATGAAAAATTTTCAAGTTTGATGGAAAATCGTGGAATTTTTCAAAATGAAGGGTGGGAGGAGGTTAAAATTTTTGTTGATTGTTTTCTTTGAATTTTACATCAAACGGACAAAAAAAACTCAAAATTCTAAAAATAAAAAATTACAAAGTTTAATTTGAAAAATGGAAAACCAAGAATATTTCTTCAAAAATATTTATTTCAATTTTTGGGAGGGCGATGGTTAAAATTTCCCAGATTTCTTTCCTTCAATTCTACTTATTCTCAAGAAATACTGGTAGGGCAACATGAAAAAGTGAGGAAAAGGCAACATATTCAGTGCGATCCTCTTGAAATACAAATTTCAATTTTTGAGGAGTGGGGAGAGGGTTCATAATTTTTTCGTTCAAAAGATTTTATGCTGAAAATTTTCAATTTCCAAGAAGGAGAGAATAAATTAAAATTTCAAACATTTATAAATTATGATAATAAGCAAGAACGTATTGGCAAATTTTGCAAAAAAAACAAACCAGACTGTTGGACATCTTGAGATATTATTTTAACCCTAGTGTTGAGCTTCTAAAAAAACTTTCACCCGAGTTTTCCAATTTCCAAAAATTTTTCATCGAAAAAAGCTGCATATTCTGGAGTAGAATTGACTTTAAAAAAACCAGACTGTTGGACGTCCTGAGATATCATTTTTACCCCAATGTTGAGCTTCTAAAAAAATTTCTCCCTAGTTTTCCAATTTCCAAACATTTTTCATCGAAAAAAGCTGCATATCCTGGAGTAGAATTGACTTTTTTGTTGAAATTTTAGGAAACGGTGCCATTGTTCCGACTTCCAAATTTCATTTTTCCAGAGTAACTACAAACTACATAATAAGTAGTCACTTGAAGTTTCGAATGGCTTGATTTTCATGTGCCCAATTTGCATCTTGCAGTAGACCGTAGGACTATCCGAACCAAAAAAAATTAACACATTTGAAAAATTTGAAAATGTTTCAAACTTTGAGCTTTCATTTAGGAAGGGTGGAAGCATTTTCCTAGAAATTTTGAATATGTCCTCTTACATCATTCTTGTTGGAGTTTATGGCCATGGTTTTTTGCGAGGCTACATCAGATTACTAAAAACGACCCTTCGTAGTACTCATTTTTTTTTGAATTTGTTCTATTTTTTTCTCTTAATAAGTAGGTAGGTATTCATGATTCCTATATTTTTCTTCGACCATTTTCTTCGCCTACTTTTTAATTCTAGGTAATCGTGCTTTCCTATAGTTCCATATTTCCATTTTTTTTAAAAATTCCATTTCACAATTGACAACTTTTCTACAACAGAGGATCAAAAAGCATAATTTTGGGAACTCTATCGTATTGCCAGGTCTTCTGGGTGTTCAGAACCAAATTTGAAAGTTGCTTTTGTATCACTTTTGATGGGATTTTTGATTGTAAACAAATTTAGTCCATAAGAAAATCTTTTTCGTGCGATTTTCACTTATAATCGAATATTTATCATGTTTTCAATACCTAATCGTAATCACTAATAAATAGTTCTAGTTTACACAGTGTGGAATTTTTTTTTAAAATCTCGTATGATGTCGTTTTATGTACGTACCTAGTACCTACTACCTAGCTATAGGTCTTTAATTCTTTATACAATTACAATGATTTTTATGAGTACGGTATGAGCCATAAGGTGCTTATTAGTTATTATCTCTGCGCCTAGTCCTACCAACTTGAGAATTCGATTATGACGAAAGAGTACATATTAAAGAGCTACGTTCAGAAATGAAAAAGGAGAAAAAGACGCGATAAAGAATGACGAGACTGAATTGGAAACCGTTGCAAAGCTCTATTATTCGATTAAAAGTTGGATTACGTCGAGATCACGATGACTTGCCGATTTTATATGTTGGTAGAGGTACATTCGTAGACATTTACCAGAGAGTCGATGGATTGGATTTATATTTGTACATGCGATTCTTTCTCGTCTGCTCTCCCAGCAATGTTACGTCGTTGTGGGATTTTTTTTTAATTCGACGTTATAGCGATTGAATGACACAAGAGGTGTGCCCGTTGCTCGAGCTCGTGTTTCGGTATTAATTTATCAACCAAAGAACCGAGTGTCTTTTGCATTTCAAGCCGTGGCAAGGACAATGAAATCGAAATGTACCTCGGGCCAGGACGCGCAGCGCGGCGCGAATGGGCGCAGATTGTGTGACCTCGATGCTGCTGTGCCTGTACTCTATAATATTGTCGACGTGAGAAGGATTTTTCCAAATGGATAATTACGCCGCCGAAGACCGAAGAAACGGTGAAAAATGAAACTGGGGTGTCATTAACATTCGTATTGCAAAGCCTGGTAGGATTTGAAAATTCTACGGTGTGAAATGCGGCGAATATCTTTGAGAGGTTCTTGTATTCGGAATGATGGCACGAATTTGAAAATATCCTCTTTTTGAGAGAAGTTTAAAATACGGATTTGGGTAATTTTGTGAAAAATAGTCTTGAAAATTGAAACTAAAGAAGGAATTTAAAAAAAAACTGGATGTGTAATCGTTTCAAGTACGTATATCATCGTTAATACATATTTGATGGATATTTGCAGACGTTTTTGCATGCGCCTTGAAGTGAAATGAAATAATTTTTTAGTTGTACTCTCCTAATCCCATCGTGATTAATATTTTAACGATATAGCCAGACACTGCAGACATTTTTTTCATCTTGTCCATAATCGAAATTATAATCTAATACAAGTACGCTCGAAAGTCTTCTTTACACGTAATTTTTTTCCAATTGCAAGTGTATTTTATAACCGGTCACAAAAACTAGTTAATTTTTAATGGGCAAATAAAAAATGAGAAGAGTATTAAAACAAATATTAAGTATGACACCTGTGAAATTTCCAAACATAATACTCTAACAAGTCTCTACCCTACGCGGAGAATACAATTCAACGATAAATGATGCACAGACATGAGCGAAACAGCTGTGCTGCAAATGTGAGATCCAGTCCAGACACTGAAATATTTAGAATCTCGATATATGTACATGTAATCTGAATACAACCATTTGTATATTTTTTAAATTGATTTCTCAAATGGAGAAAAACATGTAAAAAATTATTAATCGAATTTCAACCTACTATAAACTAGATGACTTTTTTTCTCCACTCGTTGTTAAAAGTTGGATCAATTTACCCGTAACTGACGAGTTTTTTTTGTTCATTTCACTTTACGGTTGTGTGCCGGTTATAAACAATTATTTGTCGGTAGATTCTAAAAATAAGTGTTATTCTAACGGTGCACATATGCGCGAATCGTAAAAAAGATAATTAAAAAATTGACGACAGATAAGTTATAAATACCTTCTGGTGGAGAAAAAATCGAGTACTGAAAAAAGTTGAATATGAACTCTGCAAAGGTGAACTCCAAAAAAAGTTGAGTGTTTGAACGAATTGTTTTGTAGGTTCGAAAGTAAGAAACTGAAGGAAGGTTTCTTCTGAATTCGTCGCTAAAAATTTTTCTGGGGGGAATACGATTTTTGCGTATAAGTTGAAATTTAGGATAATTCTATGAAAATTCTTCGTCTTTTTATAAAAATCAAGATGATAGAAAATTTTCGAAAATATTTGTTTTAAAAGCAAAAAAAAAATCATTGAAGAAAAATTTGTTGAATTCTTCTGAATTTTGAAAAAAAATCAGCAATTTCTGTCACTTTGAGTTGCATTGATTCAAAGGTATACTTTTTGGATATCAAGTCTGAATTTTGGGAATCTGAAAAAAAAATCAATGAATTGCCCAAATTATGTTCTTTCAAAAATGACTTTCCAACATTTTGTCTGGCTTTCAAAAACTTAAACATTTTTTTTTGAGAATTTGGAAAAAATCCTGTAAAGTTTTCATCAATCACATTTTATAATCAAGTTTCAAGCAAAAAACATCCCATGATTTGAAACTTCCCTTGGAGAGCAGACTTTACCCCAATTGTTTTATTTTTTGGAACATTTTTTGAAATTTTAAAATCCTCGAGGAAAACGGTAAATTTTGACATTTTTATCTAAAATCATATTTAGGTACTTAAGTATTTGATTTTTTTTTTCAGTTCAAAAATGCATCATTTTTTATTTTTCCAATCGAGTTTTGAAAAATGAAAAAAACAGGTTGAACAATAATTTTCAATGAATTGAAAGTCTGCATAGAGTAGACTCCAATCCAAATACTTACATATCTATTTTAAAAATTACCCCCAATTTTCAAATGAAAAAATAGAAACCAGTTATAAAAATAACCCTATAATGAATAATGCCTACACTTCGAAGCAAGCCATCTTATTATATATCTACGTGAAGTTGAAATCAATTGTTTTCCTGTTTCGTTGATTATCGTTGTATAATTTATTTGAATTAAAAAACGATGAAAACGAACGACGTTGGAATCGAGTACAGTGAAAAGGGTTCACGTTAAATGTCAGCTTATAACATTTAAGGCGTGTATATTATTACGACGCTGTAGGCAGCGAAATTAGAGGGACTGAGGAAGGTGGCGGAATGACAGAATGTAGCTGAATTGAAAATGGTGATAATCGATGGAAATTTTTTCACAAAATAAACACCAACAGGCGGTGAAATTTTGTGAAAACATTCCTCGTCACCAATTTATATAGTAAAAGCGGTTGATTATAGAGTAGGCTATCGCACAAGTGGCAAACGAGGGGGTTGCAAATGAAGGGTTATGATTATAAAATTGCGTGAAATACGTATTATACAGAAGCGAGTTAACGATTTGTTTCAACTGAAACGGAAACAGAATACGATTGACGAGCATGTAGGCTTATTTGGATTGGAATGACGTAAACAGATGGAAAAATACTTCCATATGTATAAACAACGTGACATTTTAACACAAGAATTACTTCTCGAATGGGTTTAAAAATTAATTTTCATACGAGTCGATTAACATTATGAAAAAAGAGATAGCGAAAAAAAAAAAGGTTGTACGACGAATGTATCGATATCGAATAGCGGTAATTTCCAATCGAATGATTTCATTGCTCGAATGACACGACGTGTAAAATTTATGCGGTGGTTTGGATACTAGAGAGGTGGTTATCGAAAGTATAATATAAAGCTCGAGAGTTTCTGAAGGGTTTTTCTTTTTGGTGAAAACGACAGAAGCAGAGAAAATTAGGCGTTCAGTATTGCAAATAATATCTTTGGATTTTATAGCACGTGTATTTGTATTTTGTAGCTCTATACGAGGATATAAGTTTTGTAAAACAGGGTATTTGTAGTATTGTACAATATACATACTTAGGTAGGTAGATGTACGTACGTGAGTCTCTATAGGATGTTATGGGTTTCATATAGGCTTACACGTAGGAGGTTTACATGCAGATAGAAACCGAGTATTCCTGCGGCGATGTTCCCCCGCTGTCACGACGACCGAAGAGTTTTTAACCCTTTTGACCAATGTGTACAGTTTCTAAAGATAGTCCTATAGTTGCTTGTTGAGTGATTTAAAGCTTGGTTTCCTCTTACAAGCTCACGATTCAATCGTATATTAATTTCAGTTTTTGTTTGTTTTGGGTTTTTTTTTTGCCTTGTTCCGAAGGTAGGTTTTTAGGTAGGTACACTGCTCGTGTACTGTGTGTGCAGGGGTTTAACTGGTGTTACAGTCTGAGTCTACAGGTCGATAATGCGTTGGATGTAAATTGTTGTTCTCAAATGCTTTCTAATGTACCTTCAGGAAACTCGCTATTTTTATTATGAGGGTTATTACACGATGTGTAGCATAATGTTGTAGAAACATGGAAATATTTTTTTTTCTCCGGTAGCCCTATAAGGTAGGTAGGTAGTCAAGAGGCCTAAGCGTGTGAAACAGTAACATCGGAAGCCGAATTGATTTTTTCGCGTGATTGTTACAGATTTTAGAAATGAACAAGGGTCAGGTGGATTTGAGTGTGGTAATAAATGAAGTTTTGGTAGTTTTTTGTATGCAAATCGAAGTAATATAGGTTTTTTGTAATTTTGTTTTGAAATTCGAGCTACATAGCTACCTCAGGTGTCCTTATAATTTGTTTTGAAAAATCGCTGAAAGCAATACCTGAGTGACTAAAGAGACTCTCCGTAAAAAAAAAAATGCCTGTAGAAAATAATATTTTTGTTGAAAAAAAAACAACAAAAGTGAAAATAATAAGTTGAATTTTCCTGCAGTTTTGAAAAACAAGAATTATTTCAGTCAGAATAGAAAAATTGAATAAACGAAATCTAAATTTGTTTCAATGAGTTTGAAAAATTGATTTTTCGTAAAATTGCGAAAAATCATCGAAAAATTTTCATTTTTGAAGCTTAAAATTTCAGTTTTGGGACCAGGAATTTCTATTTTGAGGCCAAATTGAAAAACATCGTAATTTTTGAGTTACATAAAGACAAAATTATTGCTCATTTCAATAGATTTATTTTTTTTAATAAATATAAAAGTTCTCACAAAATATCTAATTTTGAATTTTTTTAGCGGGGGGGGGGGCGGGGTGCAAAAATTTTAAGATTGAATTTGAAATGAAAATCGTGGTTTTTTTTTCGAGTTCACCACAAAATAGTGCATTTCGATGCATCAAAAGGATATGTGTTCGCATAAATCTTGAAAATTTCCATTTTTTGGGGCCAAAGTAAAAATCATCGTTATTGTCCAGTTCAATGCGAAATTTCACTCCATTTTATAGCAGAATCGCGCAAATTGGTCAGAATAGTTCTACTTCTGGAAATGAAAACTCACTTTTGGGGTTAAAGTAACTAAAAGTTATAATTATTTTCAAATTTTCAGCAATAAATTTCATTTATTCCATTTAAATTGAAACCGCAAAAATTTCCGAGAAAATTGCAATTTTTGATGCTACAAAATTCAAGTTTTGGGATAGAAGTAAAAATCATAATCATGTTTGAGTTCAGCACCAAATTTTATTCTTGAAAAAATTTCAATTTTAAGGGCTAAAAATTTCAGTTTTGGCTTCAATATAGGAAGAAATTATCGTTTTGAATTTTAATTCATTTCGATGAACCGTCAAGACATCTTCGGCGAGATCGCAAAAATTTACAAAAAATTCTTATTTTTAGTGCTAAGACCGGGCCAGTTTTTAAGTCAAAGTAAAAACCATAGGTATTTTTGATTCAGGTGCGAGGAGCTTTTGCGCCAAAATTCAGCACCTTGCATACCCCTCCTCCTTTTTTTAAAGCTTGATTTCTTTTTTTCAATTTATTTTTAAATGTTTGATTATCCTATGCTTAGATTTGGATCTTTTTTTTTTTTTTGAGAGGACTACTCAGAAACTGGACAAAACATTCCTCAATCAAAATTTTGATGCTCAATATTTTGAATCTGGCATTGTGATAACGATTTCAGATTCAAGTTCCAATGTTGTAATAATGATTGTCGATAATATTAATTATGAACGACTCGGGAACTAACACCAAGATTCAAATTTCGAGTAATTTCAGTGATACTTTCGTGCAACGTGGTACACGCATTTTAGCAAAATTATCGTGAAATTAGCAACCGCAACAACTCCGCTAATTACATAATTTTGATTTCTGTTAACGTTTCGTATAGCGTTGTTTGCTAATGAGCGTGTTGTTGCCTACTGTACTAAAAATATCAAAACGAACGCTGCAAGTTGAAATTTTACGCCGGTAGCGTTTCACTTAGGTATTCTTTGTGGTACACCGGTGACTCTTAATTACGGTTTTTCGGGGATAATGGGAAGGGTGTCGAGTAGAGAGGGTCCTCCAGAGACGCTAAGATAAAAGTAAGAGAGCGTCAAAACACGACTGTGGGATACCTAATTCGCGTGAAAGGAATTTTCATTGTCGTGCGTCGAGCTGAAAGAAAAACCAAACGGATGATTTACTTATGGAAAATGCGAGTCTGGGATTGTATGAACTTTGAATTAGAATTTTTTCTGGTTGTTGATGGAAAACAACTACGAGTATATAAGGATGATAGCGAATGAGCCGTGAGGGAAATTTAAATTGAGCTGAGGGTTTCTGATTGTATTGTGCACGTACTCAAGTATCAAGTACGAGTACCGATGTATTGTTGTATTGTATTATAGACGTGTAAGGTGTTTCTGTTTTCTTCATCTTTAGATAGTGCTCGTGTCTTGTCGTTTTTAACATATAGTTACCTAAGACGAGCATCTCAAAATGATATTTTTAGAAACGATCGTGATTGGTCATAAATTATCAGCACTTTCGAAGCGTTCTAAATGGTACCATCATCGTCCCCGTCGACGACGTCGAAAAGGGAGAAAGGAATACGCGCGAAAATACGTCGGTAATCCTTTTTGAAATAGTAAAGTTGTACGGAAAATGATGTCGTTCCAGATAAATGCTAAATCGAGGCTTTTTTGCGTCAGCACGATTTCTAAAAAGCAAGACAGACGACATTGTTGTATAGTATATGTATTTTGTAACGAGTAGTATCGCGTAAAGAAATACTGCCATATAGACCTCTATTCATATATAGCAGTAAAGGCGAATTTCTGGTTTATTGTAAGCGTGTAAAAGGCCTGTTTGTTGTCGCTGTAGGCGCTGAAACTATACTAAATGTACGTATAGGCCTATACGTTATACGTACAAAATGTCGGTCTTTACAAGGCACAGATTTATGTTTCCGCGTGTGGTCTACGCAAAAAACACGAATGAAATGCGACCTTTGGGAGTTGGAGGGTTATTTTTGAATCTAATGCACGCACCATACGAGTATATTGCAGTTGTACTATGTGTATGTATGTGTACAAAATGTAGCTAGATTTTAACGATGCGGAATAAAATTTTATACTATGTTTTGTGTTTTTTGCTTGCTTTCAGGCTGTGGTAATCGAAGGCGATAGCTGCCCGCCAATGTTTGGCCAAGTTTGGGTTCGTGATCCGAATAGCCTGCTGTGGGCCAAAGCGTACTTATTATTAAAAGAGAAAAAACTGTATTTATCGTATAAGGTTAGTATGATATCTGTTCATTTTAGAGTGGTTTTATTTTGTTTTATTCCTGTAAAACTGAACATAGTGCAGGAAAGTGGGAGAGGAGAAGACTGAATAGGATGGCACTTATTTTCAAGTTTTGACAAAAATTTTGCAATTAGATAAATCGATTTTTTTCAAGTATTATGACTTATGAGTACCGATCCCACATGAATTTTTTTTTAAATTCAAAATTTGTTTCAAGAAGGGGGACATCTTCAACCAACAAAAATATTTTTGGGCCTTTTTTGGCAATTTTTTGGAAAATTCAGATTTTAGAAGTTCAGTTCCTGAGAAAAATTCAAAATTTTGATAAAATTTAAGCATAAAGTTGAAATTTGGTTCGTTATACATATGTATATAGGTATCCTAATTTTGACCTTTTTGAATCAAATTACGGGGGGGAGGGGTGTTTAGCTGTTTTAGAGCCGCCAGCAGATTGTTGGATTTTTCAATTTGGGAAAAGCTCTCGAATTCCTTCACGTCCATGCGAGAAAAGAGCAAGAGAGGGAATGCCTTACTCCTCTCGATATGAGAGATATCTCAATTGACCAAACATTTTTTGATCAAGCAAAAAAACATCGAACCAGCTTCTGGAAATATCTCCATCGTCAATCCAAATTTCAAGTGCTGAATGTCATTTTTCAATTCATGGCTAATTTTTTGAAAATTCAATTTTGACTCTTTTTCTATGAAAAATTCGAAATTTGATAAAATTCAAGTAAAAAGTTGGAATTTGGTTCATTTTTATCTTATTTTTTTAGCCAATAATTAATTGATTGTGGTTTAGAGCTGTTGTGGAGCCTGAAGTGGATTTTGGGATTACTAATTAAAAATTGAAAAATTGACATAAAAAATCCGATTTACATTCTACAGGGTGCCCAGAAATATCGAGCACCCCAAAGAAAGTTTTTCATTAAAAATATAGGCTGGCAACGTGAAATAGATGCATATGATTGCGGTGGAATGTTATCTCTCCAGTCCAACAACCAATCATGTGCTATCATTATTATTATTCACTGTGACCAACCAAAGTATTTTAGTAGAAAACTTTTTTAGAGGTGCTCGATATTTCTGGGCACCCTGTATTTAGACCTTTTCGATTGATTTTGCCTTGAATTTTCGAAAATCGTTTCTGCTGATTCAAATCCATGTTTGGACCATTTTTCTTCTGAACTGAAAATTTCGAAAACCTGTTGGAGATTTCAGAATAGCTCTAAAGGACCACCAAATAAGTTTAGTGTTCTAATACTTGATGTAAACTGAATTCCAGCTTATGAAGAATTTTTTCATTTTTCCTGAAAAAAAAATTGCTGGGAAAAATTTTAAAGAAAGAAATCGTGCAATATTTTAACGAGATATTCTTCCTGTTTGTTTTTTTTTTTAAAGTGATTTGGGCAGTTCTAACGAGAGAACCGTTTGAACTGGTACCTCTGATTTGACAATACCAAGCTTCGTAAATCGAAAGATCATCCAAGCGTCTAGCAGGTCGTCAAAGTCATCAAAAGTCATCCTTTTGGGCTGTAGGTCATCAAAGTCATTCTTTTGGCCAAAAATTTAACGCAAATTCTCAAAATTAAATGATACTTAATTTGTCAAAATTGCCAAAATTACTTATTACAAAAATTATTGTTGAATTAACCTTCCAATTACTGGAAATTACCCAAAATTGGTAGAAAAAATTAGCATTAGCAAAATTGAGCAAAATTTTGCGAAAATTGCTTCTGTTGAAATGCCATAACAATAAGGCTTTTGACGTATTGCGGGTTGCATATCGGTTTGCCTGAACTTTATTGGTTTGGTGGGCATCTTATCAGTGAGTATCAAAATTTTTGATACTCACTGATAAGAATGCCCACCAAACCGATAAAGTTCAGGGAAACCGATATGCAACCCGCAATACGTCAAAAGCCTTATTGTTCAAATTGATCCAAAATTGATCAAATTTTGTAAAAAATTGGACAAAATATCGCAAAAGTGCTCTGTTATGAAAAAAAGTGCAAAATTACAAAAAATAGATCAACTATTGAATTGAAAATGAAACTAAGAAAAATCAATTATTATTAAATCGAGAAACCGAAAAAGTTGGAGGGGAAGAGAAAAAGGATAAAAAAATGGACGTATTTGAAACTTGTTCCAATTTTTTTTTTTTTTGAATATTGTGCGTTTTGATTCCCTTTTCCTCCCCTCCCCTCATCCCTCCCCCAATTAAGCTTCAAAATTTTAATCTAACAAAATGATAGGTTTGAAAAAAAATGTCAGAACGTACATACCCTGGATGAAATGACAATAAGTAGGTATTTAATGTGAAATTGTGATTTTTGGGACGACTTGAATTATAGGAGTCATCTAAAGCAGACATCAATCTGCACCTCCTTTTCCTTCCATAAAAAATGAATCCGTGGAAAAATGACTCAGGTTATACTTGTAGTTTGATCTCTCTGGCACTCCGAAAAATTAGATCTCTGGAAAAATCGCCCTCTTTACCCCTTCTCTCTCTTTTCTTGTTTTGCAGTTCTGAATCAGGGAAAAAATTGCTTCAAAGTTGCTATTGAATTTTCGTTTTTTTCTCGCAAGTAATCTGTAGCAATTATCAAAGTTTTAAAGCAAATTACCCTCCTAATCTTGATTTTTTTTTTTCAAAAAAATTGTTCACCTGTAATTGAAATGGAAAATTAAGACAAATTTTCAATAAAATTGTCAAAGTAGGTACTCGATGTTGAAAAGAACTAATTTTTTCAATGTTTTTCCCCATTTCCTAATCAACTTTCACAAACCAACGTTGGAAATTGAATTCATTTTTCAAGGGTCGTTTTTTAAATCCAAAACTTATTTAAACGGTTCATTTAAAAAAAAAAAAAATCGAGAATCACCTTAGTAAGCAAATTTAGGGGGGAAGGGAAACAGTAGGGTGTTTGATAAAAAATGGACAATTATTTAACGCGTTATTTTTTGTTTTCATTGCAGGTTCAAAGTTTAGCAAATTTTATTAGAAATTGGAATAACTCCGGTATCGAACCATTGACCTACGAGAACGATGCTCAGCTCAGAGTAAGTACCTATTATAGATCCTAGATACATAACCTTCCTGTACAGTACAAACATTTAACTTGTACCAGATTTGATTTTGGCTTGATGGATATTGGGTACCCAGACGGTAATCAGTTATAAGACTTTTCATCGATAGTTTACAAATCGAGCGACATTATGACTCTGCCACGCCGGTGGCACCATTACTTTAGTAAAAGGTTACTGTCACGATTCGCTCATCAATCATCAAAGCGTTATAAGGTTTTTTTTCTCTTTTACGTTAGTCGTTCTTCTTCATCGAAGGGAGGTTCCATCTTGGGAGAATTTTTAGCGAAGAAAATACTATCTAGAGGGTTTTTTTTTCTTCTCATCGTCTAGTTTCGCGTGGCAGTTTTCTCATTTTCTTCGATTTTCCTCCGTTTGTGTGTGTATGGTTTTTTTCTTTCTTTCTTACTTCACTCGACGCCGAAATTGAACCGCTCTAGAGTATTTTTTTTTTTACTAGTAGACTGGCGGTAAGATAAATTACGCTGAATTTGAACGAGTCGAGATGGGAATTGGTTAGACGGTTAATTGCAGGTTGTTCGGTTTCTTTCTCTATCAGCGCCGTGCCGCACCGCACCGCGTCCATTTAGTCAAGTACTACTTTATTTTGAGTCATGCAGATGAAGAAAATTTGCGCGTGTAACGAGCGTTCTCCTCTTCGCCTTTGAAGGTTTTCCCGGCCAGTGTCTCGACATGACGTTCATTTGTCAAGATCTTGACAGGTGTGAATCTATGCGAAACGATGCAATAATAGCGAATGCAAAATAACACGCTTCCGATCGTCATTATGGCTCTAGAGAGACTACGGTTGTAAAATTTTTCAGACCAAAGACGCAGACGTGCATTCGCAAACACGACCGAAAAATATACGTACGCTAATTAAACGCCATTGAATTTTTATGTACGCGACACGTGTACGAGTAGATTAGCGGTTTTACTAATGATAATGGAATTTTAGTTCGGCGTTGAAAAAAAAAATAGATAAATAAATGCGGTACGTTTGTGATGAATAACGTTTAACGTGTGTGGTATTCGGGATTTTTTCCCCTCTAATGCCATCATCTAAAGAGATGTACGTACGAAGCATGGTGGTTGAATCGCGTGGGAATCGTTAATGAGAAATTAAAAGCATAGACGGTTTAATTAACATTTTAAAGCGGATATAAGAAGAAGAAGAAGGTGATGAATTGGGAATACGTGTAGATTGTAGAATATGGTGGTTTGTGGTCGTGAAGATTATTGGTGTCTCGGTGTGTTTGGGAAAATCCTTGGAGTGTTTGAATTTTATCAATTTTTGATTTCAATTTTTCATCGCCATTGGAAATAAATCTGAATTTACTGTGTGAAAAATTTCACTTTTGTTATAAAACCATTCTAGAAAAACTACTCGAGGTCGAGAGCATCAAGTTGTAAGATTCGAGCTGGTAAAATACTTTCAATTTTTCAAATACAGTGTACCCTAGAAAGAAGGACAGAATATCGTGTATCTCGTACTCGTATTACATACCTACATGCGAAGTACATTATGAGGAAAAAGTGTACGTACGAAGTTCGGAGGGGCGTGGAGGGGGGGGGGGTGAGCAGCATCGAACTGAGCTGCTGTACAGAAAAGAGGATCAAGCGAAATTAGAAAACACGTGCGGGAATTAGGAAGGAAGAAAAGTTTCTCGTTTAATTTTTCGGCGCTTAGGAAAAGTACGAGTATAGTATACGTGCGGTATATATGTATATAGCACGCTGATAAAGGAAACACGCGGAAGGGAGAGAAAGAAAAAGTACAGAAATGGGACGATGATAAGAAAGTCCCTAGGCTCCGGTGGCGACGACGGCTACGGCGACAGCAACTTCGGTTGGCGGCTCGATTCGGCGTTGAAATTAAAAACACGGAGGCTGCGGATAGATATTCTATAGTGTATAAATTGCTACAGCAGCGATGGAAATCTCAACATTGTAATGGAAATTCGTTTTCCTATGTATACGATGGTGAAGCATGGCACTGTAAGGAAAGGGAAAAGAAGTGAAAAAAAAACCAGGAATTTTCTTCTTCCATCAACGAAGAAAGATTACGAGATGAAGAAAATATAGCAGTAGGAGGACGATATTGTCTATCGCGCTGTCGTGTAATATTGACATAGCGAACCGCACACCACCCGGGCGCCCGCACCCCCGGCTTGCCCCCGATCATCATGTCGTTCGTCGTCGTAGTCGTGGTAATTATACTGCTGCGAAAGTGTTGTCGGCTCACGAAGAGCCCATCGACGAAGCCGAAGCAAACAAGGGCGTCGTGTCGTGTAATCGAATTTTAAAATCATTTAACGATTCGAAACTAATTTCAACGGCGATGCGAAGCTGAAATACGTTCGTAAGAGATGAACGAAAAGGGGGGCTGGCTGAGAGGGGTTTACGGAGGCGGCTGCAATCCGAGCGTAATAACGAAATT
Organism: Planococcus citri; assembly: GCF_950023065.1. Lineage (NCBI taxonomy): Eukaryota > Metazoa > Arthropoda > Insecta > Hemiptera > Pseudococcidae > Planococcus > Planococcus citri. Next base: position 41,604,676 of record NC_088680.1, on the reverse strand, counting down.
AGACGGAAATAATCTCGCGTCATTTCCTGCATATTTTGAACACCCTGTATACTCTTATGGGCTGTATGCTGTTGTAGATGGATGAATAGATAGATTAGGAGGTAGGTACCTACCTATTTCTGTATACTTGTATTTGTGTATAGTTGGGAAGGTATGCATTCGATAACAAAAATATGTAATTTTACCAGCCAGCATATGATAAGGTTGTTTAATATAGGGCAATTTCTGTATTACACCCTCGATTAGAATTTTTTCTCGAAATTTAGTTTTCTAAGCGCTGTATGAGGTGAAATTTATGGAAGAAGGTAACAATCTAGCGTTCTGAGTTACATCTTGAAATTTTTTCACGCAGAAATCTTTTTAGGTACTCATTTTTTTTCTTCAATATTTTACTGGTTTCTGCAGATAATGGTTACTTTTTCGCCTCTAATTGAAGAAAATTTGATATTTTTCGAAATTTATAGGTTATTAAAATTGGTTTTCAAGAAAAAAACGAAGTGAAACCTAAAACTTTCATCTTCAAAATGACTCGATTACAAAATTGTTTTCACATGTTAAAGAGCTGACTCTCCCCTCTTCAGCTTGCCAGTTGAACAAAACGATGCCAGTGCCCCTTCAAAAAGTGACCTTGGACAAATTTAGCTTGAAAGTGGAGATGCAGGCTCTGCAAAGTCAGAGGCGCAAACAATTCATATCCATAGCTTCGAGTTCATTCGACGCTCATGGAACCAAAATTCCTTTGAAAAAATGGTTTGCACAATTACCTAAATAGAGCTTTGACGAATTTCAAAATCTAGATCCTACAATTTTGAGTAAAAATGAAGTGTTGGTAGAATTATTCAAAAGTAACCTTGCGATCTGTCAAAATAGGTTGAAATTTCGCGAGGAATTCAAATATTTGTGCAAAAATGTTTTTTGAGAATTTTTATAAGAATTTTGAGCGTAAAATTGAGCCACGATTTTCGGCATTTCTAAAAAAGTGTACTACGATACATCGAAGTGGGTTAAAATTTTGCGAGGAATTCAAATTTTGCAACGAAAATATTTTTCGAGCGATTCTGAAAAATTTTATTGGGTCGAGATTTTTGGGGTTTTCGAAAAACTTGTCATGCTACCTATCAAAATAAGTTAAAGTGTCTATGTCAACTTTTTTGAGCACTCAAGAATTTTGTGTTCAAAATTTGGTCTATGTTCCGGATTATAGTTATAATAATTTTTTTAATTAACCAATTTTCAAGCTGAAATTCTCAATTTGAGGCAGTTAGGCTCAAATATCTATTTTTTTGGTATTCGATTCCTCGGTTCTCCTGACCATATCATTTTTTTCCAAGTGAACATAGGAGACACCGAGGGATCTAATTCAAAAAATACTCACTAGTTCATAGTCCAACTGTAGAGGAATTATTTAAAAATGACCTTAAGACCCATCAAAATGGGCACAACTTTTCGCGAAAAATTCAATTTTGAGCCTGAAATTGAGTTCCTAAAACTTTTGAAAAAGGTCTCATGTGACCTATCAAAGTAAGGTGAAATTTTACGAGAAATCCAAAAATTTCAACTAAAACATTTTTTGAGCAATTTTGAAGAATTTTGAGCCCAAAATGGGATTATGACTTTCGAGAGTTTTGAAAAAAGTGCCACGTGACCTATTTAAAATTTGACAATAAATTCAAATATTTCAAAGAAAATTTTTTTCCGAATTTTCATAGAATTTTGAGTGCAAAATTGAGTCATGATTTTTGAAATTGTTGAAAAAGTGTAATGCAAGGTATCGAAGTGGGTTAAATTTTTACGAGAAATTCAAATTTTGCCACGAAAATATTTTTCAAGCGATTTTAAAGAATTTTGAGCCCAAAATTGGATCAATGTTTACTGTGTTTTTGAGAAAATGCTCATGGTTTCTATCAAAATGGGTTAAAGTTTCTATCTAAACTTTTTTGAACATTTTTTGAATCCAAAATTGAGTGAATGTTTCGGGTAGTTATGATAATTTCTAAAAGTTAACCTTCGAACTGAAACCTTCCAAAAATTCTCAAAATCAGTTTTGATAGGAAATCATCAATAATTTCTATCAACACTTTTTTGAACATTTTTGAAGAATTTTGAGCCCAAAATTTAGTCAATTTTTTTGGAAGTTATGAAAAAGTGTCATGAAAACTTTGCATTAATGGAAGATCTGTGTTGAGGAAAATTATCTTTGTATAGAGTAGATTAAAGGTTGAAGGGGTTGCAGCAGAGGTTCCTTGAAAAGTTATCAAAAAAAATCATACCTATTATTAAGATAGTCATATTTTGGATAAATGCGATGGATAACAGGTGGATTATATTTTGGTAAACGATCACAATAGGTGAAATTTTTGTCACCCTGGTTGATACAGTTGGTGTTGGTACTCATGTAGTGAATGACGAACATATGATTTATGGAAAATATAAACGAATAGGTATAAGGGCGATGAATTCACGATGCGATGAAATCTTGCCAGTTGATTTTTGCCAACACGTCAATTACCTTTTGACCGTTGTTCTCGACTCGAACACGATGACGAGAAATACACTCTCAAGTTGACGAACGAAAGCGAAAAGATTATATTTTCGTAGGTGTTCGACATTGGCACCTGTCGCACGGTGTGTGCCATACCAATGGCCGCAGAATACATTTATATACTTATACATATTTGCCATTCGAAAATTTTAACGGTAATTGCGAACGTATTATTAAAATGTTGACCGTTACAAATCGCAGCAAAGCAGATGATGGTTAACGAGCGACGACTGGGTTTTTGGCAGAAATATATATAATAATGTACCTACCTCTTTACTACAAGTACACGGTTGGACGAAGTTTTATTTGGCCCAGGAATTTGGTCAGCTGGACAAGAGAGGAATTTTTGGCAGTCGAATACGTCATCGATGTTGAAATTGTGCTGGTCGCACACACCGTTGTACAATAATGTCGTTAGTCGTTAACCGAGATAGTAAATTACATTTGAAAAATTAACTCAACGACGTGTCCCAGCTAAAAGGTGAATAGACCCTAAGATGTATTTTTCAAGGTTATAATTCACGTCTATATCTACCTGACGAAGTGACGATTGATTGAGACCTTCTGGAAGCTGTTAAGGACGCAATTTTGATACTTGAAAAGTACACTCAAGAGTTAAAGAAGCTGCATACGTATCCTGGATGCACATGCTGTACAAGAGGTGTGGTTTTTCAAGCACCCAGAAGACCATTTTCCGATACGTGTTCCTTGTTCCTATATTCTGCAAGTGCCAAAGTTTAGATTTCCAATATGTACCAACCTACTGACTAGTCTTACCCAGTAGATATGCTCTGTGTTGTCTTGGCCAGAATTTAAGTATACTTTTTTGTAGTAAGGAGAGGTTTATATTCCAAGTTGACACCGGTGCAGCGTTCACGCAGACAAACCTATTATATTCTAGATGACGATAAATTACCTACTAATGGCCGTCCGCAGCACCCCTTTACTGTTATATATCTTATTTCGTTGACAGCTCCGAGTACTCGAGAGACGTAAGATGTGCACGTATACCATTTTATGGTGTGTCTGTGTGCAAAATTCGAGTGCTGTGCATTACACCGACCGTCCGAAATAGTGCTGGAAGTATGTAATGTTCGAGTACTCTGTGTATTGTATATGCAGCGAAATTTTTCCTCTGAAGGAACTAAATGCCCTGGGATGGTTGTGAATGGTAACGATACTTCCTTCTTATCCGGTCCTTTCTTGAGTTTCCTTTTTCGAGAATCTTGATGTATGTTGGAATATTTTAAAATTTGCGTAGGTATCCTTTAGGGTTACCTAATGGTATAGCTGGTGGTGGTTTCACTGGAAGAATTTCATCTCGCAATGAAAAAAGTCGGTTTGATGTTTCAATATTTTTCTAATTTTTTACGGTCCCAAATAAGTGCTTCTTGAAAAGGAGGGATGGGATGGGAGGGGAGTGAAATGAAATAACTCGCCAAAAATTGGTCTATATTATTCACAATTGTGTGTATCAATTTTTCTCTTCATTTTACTGGAACCGAAAAAATCATTCGTAAGTCGTGCACCTCACTTCTTCCCCCTTAAAGTGAAAACGGTTCAAAGTTTTTTGTTCAAAATATCAACGGTTACAAATTTGGATTTGAAATCGAGGTTTTTCAAAAAGTTCGCCCGATTTATTTCTTTTTGACCAAGTGTAAGTATGAAGTTGTTGAGGTAGGTAGTGGAATGAAGGCTAGGGGAGGTTTTCACACCTCCTCTCATTAACGAAAAAACTTCAAATGAAGCAAAAAATAGACGATAAAATTTTAAAACACATAAAATGTTGGAAAAAAATTCGCGAAGTTCTTTTTTTTTCAAGTTCAAAGGGCATGATGAAAGGAAAAAATTTACAATTGACGTCATATGGCATCATCATTCATTTCTACTGCGAGTGAAAATTTGACGTGAAAGCAATAAAAAAACGTCGTTTACATTGACGAATTTACTTCTTTTTTAGAATTTCATCGTTACATTTATGTTACTCCCTTCCCCTGCCCTCTGCATTTCCATCACCACCGGCCGTTAAAAGGATATTCATTACTTTATCTGAGTTCAAATAAATTATCTTTAATTTTAAGCCAAGTTTGTGGGGAAGAAAGTATTTATAGGTACCACGAAACTTCGACAACTAAAAACAAAAATATGTACTTACTAAAAAAATGAAATTTTGAAATTGAATATTGTTCAAATAAGTGCAAAAATACGATTCTAATCATCAGATTTGTAAAAATTTCAAAGTTTGTAAAAATAAAATTGCAAATTTACTTTGTTGTATAGGTATGTCCCTCTTGATCAAAATTCAAAATTTCCTCCTTATAATTTTAAAGCCTCCAGCAAATTTTTGAATTTTTCAGTTTTCGAAAAAAAAACTACAGGAATAATTTTTAGATTTGTGACCTAAATCGATCGAAAAGATCACAAGAACGATATATTCGAGCTCATATAGGCGCTGATTTTCGTATTTATTCTTACCGATTTTTTTATCGCTATTTTCCCACAAGTGGAAAATCAAATAATCTCCTGAAGGCTTCAAAATTGTACGACATCATCAATGATCGATCCAGAAGGTCATTTTTAGGTATAGCTTATTTTTAACCTCAGCTTTCTACATCAATTCAATCAATTTTTGAGTTCTTCGTGTAAAATGAGCCTTTAATTTTTCAAACAATAATCGAAAACCGCGAAAATTTTAATCCAGTTTTCGAAGTGTGGCCTAATAATGGTGTAGTTTTGGGCACTCGTTAACGTGGGAAAAAACATTCAAGCCTGATTTTTCAGGACACATCAGTAATAGCACAAAATCAAAAATGTTCAAAAAAGACGCGAAAATTGGATTTTCAAATTTCTAAAAAGCGATGGGGAATGGTTGAAAAGTCGAAACCCCTGAAAAGGCACATTTAAGATGCCCTCCAAATGTGTATGCCAAATTTTAGCCTCCCAAGTCAATTTGGAGGGGGTGAAAGGCGTGACAAAAGGGTTTTCAAGGACAGGTCAAAAAAACACTTCCCTAGAAATGTGGACATACGTGAATTTTGAGCCAGGGCCATCTCACACAACTTCTTCGAATACCTCAAACCAAGTCTGAATACCAAATGTTAGGGGAAGTTCGTTGAGATGCTTTCGGTTGAGATAAGCTTATGCTTCGGTGAAAAAAATTATGAATAAAAAATGAGTAAAAAAATATGTATTAGACGTTCATTTAAATTTTTTTCATCATTCAAGTTTTGAATTTTTAGTTGGAATCTGACTGGAAGTTTTTAGGGTTGAATGTAAGTCACTTTCGTGTGCTAAAGGTATAGGTTCCAGAAATTTGATAAAAATCAACAGAAATATTTGTTCTAAAATAATAATGACTTTTCAAATGTACATGATTCAAATTATTTCATCTATGTACATCTACGAATTTACGTCTCCCTTCTATGATGAGTATGGTTTATGATTCAGACTTAATTTATAGTTAGAATTATTTATTTTTCGTAAAGGAATCATCGCATTAAGAACGTCAGCCTTTCAATATACAAATTTTAGTTTTTGTTTTCTCGGTTCACAACACAATACTATCGTAATTTGCACAGAATAGCTCGTAGAATAATTGAAACGGTAGTACCTCCCTGGAGTGTCGTTCCATATCGTCGCTTATAGTGCCTACAAGTAGAATCGCTGCTGCAGCAGCAGCAGCAAGAGCAAGAGCATGGCAACCGCCGCGTAGGAGGAAAGATGAACCACAGAGTATCTCCGGTGAAAAAAGCACTGTACCAGCGATCCGGAGAGTAGATAGATACACTAGGTGAAAAGGAAGAGGAAAAAATCAACTATAGGAAACAGTGAGATAGACAGAGATGAAAAATCTGAGGTGGGCTTGAGCAGATACGAAGGAGCGGAGGCAAACTGAGTATAGGCAGGTAATAGGTAAAGGTATACACAACTGAGTACACCACACACAGAGAGAAGGCGAAAGAAAACCATAGAGCGAACGACGCATCGATAGAATGAGAAAGAGGAAAAGGGTATATGAAAAACCGCCAGAATGGAAATCACGCACGAACGTTTTAGTACAATCTAACGCATTGTTTGAATGCGTCTCGCGTTAACCGTGTACAAATTACGTTACAGTAGATTAAGCCTACTGCTGGTATAGGCGTATATACAAGCCAAGCCGGCATATACTACACTGGAGAGAGTATCAATTTAAAAGCAAATTTCCCTCGACCTTTTACCACAGCAGGGTGGTAGCAGCATCGGTATTCTGCAAAAAGAACGACGTGCAACGGGGTTGCCACGCCGCAGCCCTAAAAAAAAAGCGACACAGACGCCAGCCAAAGAATACGAAAACGAAAAACCAGGAAGAGGAGATGCCCTGATGCCGGTGCGCGCAACAGTATAGCAATTTTCGGCTCGTCTGAAAAATAAATAAATCAAGAAGCCAAAAACTCGACTCGCACCGAGCAGAAGATGGAGATGTATGATACACGACGATTTACGTGCTGTGGTAGTTTTTTGTTACGGCGACGTCGTTTTAGTAAAAAGGGTTAAAATGAGTGTACACTTTACAAGGGTGGTTGGCGTAGTGGCGGTGGTCGTCGCCAACACCGTAAAGAAGCATGGCAGCAGGGTCTTTATGATGGGATGTGGGGTTCACTTATAAATGACTTTCAAAACGTTGAACATACGATTTTGTGAAAAGGGATAAACCACACAATTAAGACGAGAAATGTCTGCGTACTTGTAAAATTAAACGCGTATACTGGCGATGTCCTTATACTATAATACTTGATAGAGGTACAGAGTACAGGCTATGGAGATTGGAGACACAACGATGGAGAGAAACGAAGGTACAAAATGACTACGATAATTTTAATTTGCTTTCGGTGGTCGACGACTACGACGACGACGATGTTAGGTAGAGGTTGGTTGAAAATTAGCCCATTTCTACGATACGGGTACCTTTAAGTAATATGTATATCAAGACTGGGTAGAGAAAGTTTATAGTCGGTATTTAATTACGAAATTAACGCACCGAGCCTATTATACCCAATTAGAAGGGAGTATAAGCCGGGGGTAACTATAGAAGAACTTACTCGTAGCGAGGGACGAGTCTCATATCTAACCCTACGTAAGTTTATTCGAAGCTGTTATGGTATGGTCGTCTCGTGAAAGGGAAGCTTTACCCAACGTCGAACAATTGTTTTCGTTTTGGTATTCGAAATAACCTACGCAATGCCATCGTATCGTCTGAAATTAGTTGCTGGGTTTCAACTTGTACAATGTACATATAGTCGAGAGGGTTGACTAAAAGTGATGGATTAGGGTGGATCGCGAATAAGATTTTGGCCAATTTCGTGGAAACCTTTATTTTTGAGATGAAAGTCGCTCAGAAAAACAGAAGGATGTTGTTCTTGGAAGGGAAGTGTTTTCTTGCAAATTGGATGAAAATAAAGCAGTTGTAACCTTTGAGCGATCTACTGTAACCTTTTCTTCCAAAAATGTTAATAATTTTAATGGTGTTTTATGTTCATGTGGTAATTTATTAAAATTAACTAATCCATTTTTTATTTTTATTTGTTTCAGGTGAGTACAAATTTCAACCTTAAGAGTAATAGAAATATCGCGCTTATTGGAGTGAGTAAATAGGTTTATAATTTTATGAAATAGTCTCGTGCACCAATCGTTGATGAAAAAGAAAAAAGTACCTTAGCACAATTCAAATACATAATGTATGTAGTTGACCTAGCTGTTTCCTATCAACTGAAACTAAACGGTTTTTTTTTCAACTACATACCTTGTTGAATTTCAAAACCTTGAATTTTCATAATTTTTCAAAATATATTTTTTTTTTTGAAATTAGGAGACTGGGACAGCTTTAAAATGTTGTTAAAAAATAAACCTAAATTTGAACTCTTCAATTTTTTTGAATTTTGATGAAATTGGAGAAGGGAATGGACAGGGGGACAGACTCATATCCAAAATATGAGCAGTCATTTGAACTCATAATCTTCAGAAAAACTGTTGAACGACATATTATCGTACGTCAATTTGAATTTTCTGGTATTTTGACCTTTGCGGAGGGGTCAGATTGAAAAAATAAGCCTATATTCGGTGCTACTTTACTTTGAAAATTTAATCTTAATCAAAATTTGGAAACTTCATTCTAATTTTTTCAAATTGTTAAATAGTAGATTTTTCAACTTTTCAATTCGCCAGGAAAGGTTGAGCTTTTATTGTGAAAGTTCTTGTCTTGAGCTTTTTAAAATTTTAATTATTGATTTTGAATCTTCTATTTTTTTAATTTCTTCATTTTCATAGCCTCGAGAATAGATTTGCTTCAATTCAATCAATGTTTGGTTATAAATCTAGTCAAAATTTGGCACTCTTGTAAAAAAAATCGAAAATTTGTGACAAATATGACCCCCTATTCCCCCTTTTTTTTTTGACACCAGAATGTCAATTATCTATGTAATTGCGGCATTTATGTACTTAAGGATTTTAATTTGCCATTGAAGAAAATTTGTAAAAAAATGAGTGAAATGAGAGGATCCGCTGAGATTATTATCGGCTCAATCTGAAGCTATCATCAAGAATATAGGTATTTTTCTCCAGCGCCCCGAATCTGCTCTAGTAAAGGTGGGGTATTTTTTTTTTTTTTTTTTTTTGAAAAAAAATGGGTTCCCTAGTAATATTTTACAATTAGCCTCATTAGGGTGGTCCTTATTTATTTTATATTACTGAAATTTTTTCACAATTTTGCTTGCTACCGCGGGCTCAAAGTTGTTAGATTTTATAAAAACAAAACCTTAAAATTTTTACTTCCTTTTTACTGATAATTAAATGCTACTAGGAACTTCTTCAAATTGAATTTTTTTTACAATTTATTCGACCAGTTCCAAAGTTGTTGGTTTTTGTAAAAAAAAATCGAAATTTTAGCCCCTTTTTATTTACTTACTTACTGAAAATTGAATGGTACAAAAAAAGTTTCCAAGTTGAAAAATATCAAAAAAAAAAAAAAAAAAAAATTGAAATACTCAAATCTTGAAAAGGGAATTATTCAGAGTGATGTTGGCAAAAAATAATAATATAATCATGTCCTGGATTTTTAATAATTTTTTCAACTTTTTGTTTAAAAAATCGTCACAAAATTTTGTTGTATTTCATTTTTAAAAAAACTTTCATCATGCTATTTTTCAATCTCATGAATTTTTTTCAATTTTGAGAGGCTTCTGACTGAACCTGGCAGAAAATTTAATATAGAAAGTGATTTTCTTATAAAATCCATCAACTTCGTTTGCCAAAAAAGGAACTTTCTGAGTATTTTGAAAAATACAAGGACATTTTACTGATTTTGGCAAAAAATAGGGCTCTATTGGCTTAGACAGAAAGCAGAACTATTTATGACATTTTTGGTAGAAAACTCGACTTTCTGAGAATTTTGAAGAAAAAAAAAGGAAATTTCTGACAATTTTCAAAAAGTTTTTTTTGACAATATTGACAAGAAAAAAGAAATGCAGTTTTCTGGAAAAATAACTGGTCATGTGATCTGTTCATAAATTTGTGCAAGTTTTGGACTTCTTTGGGAAATTCAAAAATGTCGTAAGATTTAGAATTTTTTGTTTGAGCTGGCAGCTGATTTTTTCAGAGTTGTACCCTGTGGGCTTCTACGTTTTGGTGAAAAAAAAGACTAAAATCGGTGACTGAATGATCAAGAGATGGAATGTAGACGAACTGTTGCCAAAATTGCACTGAATGATCGTCTTCTCAACGAAAAAACGTCCCCTGGCCCCTCATTTCTGTGATTAATCTCAAAAACCACGTTTCAATAAATTTCTGTCCAAATACCTACGTATCCCAAGTGTGATTATTTGAGCTGATTTTAAATTTCGAAAAATTTGAAATGATGGTCAACTCAAATGATTGTCAACATCGTCGACTTCAAGTCGATGGAACAAATTGTAATTCATTCGGACCAAAACTTTGCCATTTTCAGTATTTTGATTTCTGAAACCTGCATGATCATCTTACAATGAACAATGGACACTTTTATGAAAAAGTCACAAAATGGAAATTTTTATTGAACTTGGAATTTAATCTGGATACATTGAACCTATCGTACTACATTCAATCCGATATAATGTAGCTGCCGTTTACGTTCATATTTGAACAAATTTCGATATTATTCGTTTACATTTTCCATCATGTTAAATTTGTAGTACTTTACTTACATATTCAATTTCCAACTCAAGGGGCAAAGAAATGTTTCGGTAAATAAAACGCGTTAAACTCAATTACATAAATGAACCAAAAAAAAAGGTCAAGTGGATAGAAAACCACCCGATGGGGATACACGACGACCAAGACCACGTTACGTTGTAGATTTTACATACGTATACGACGTATCTAGGTACTATCTACCCATATGAATTTTCATAATCGAATTTCACTTCGAGGGGTAAAAAAAAAATACCAACACGAGTTACCATATACAAGTACATAATATTATACAATACAATCGTCGAGGTAAAAATGTATACGTTTAACGTCAAGGACACCCGTAGCGTGTACGTGGGATTTTTTTTTCGAATATTCTATCATTCGCACGAGCAAGGATAAAAAATTATGTTTTACGGCGAGAGTTGGCTGTTACACGAATGCGAACGATTCACGATTGCGCGCCCACGTTGGTTGTGATGCTTCAGATGGACGGTTTCGTTCCGAAAGGGCCTTTTTTTTGACAGCGAGATTAAAAGGTTCAGCGGAATAGTAGCCTTTTTTTGGTCGAATCAAAACGCGCACAGCGAACCGAAGCGAAACGTGAGACGACGCGACGCGCTTTTCAAAAGCGGCGTGAAATTTAACCCATTTAGGTGATATTTTCATTGCACCGACGAACGTGTTCTGGACAATTACGAGCTAAGGCGTGGTCGCACCTAGATGGACCACCCGGTGCCCGAAATTATGTTAATTGCGCGAAGTACTAAAAGAATTATTGAAGTTGAGTACCATACGAATGCGACAATGGTGCGGCACACTTGGATATGTGACGTGAATCTTACAAGGTGGATAAGAAGATGAGGAAATCGTCATCGAAAAGACCATTCTATGAGTTACAATGGCGCACGTGTTGATTTTAGGGCGAGGATGAAGATGATACAGACCATTTTTGTGAGTCGTTCTTGGGCAGTCTGTCAATTTTTATTCATTTACCAAAAATTTGAGCGATTTTCAAAAATTAAAAATTGTAAATTGAGCAAGAAGTTGAACATTATGTATTTCTGTTGCTCAATTTCAAGTTCCCGAATCAAATTTGAATACTCGTAGATCATTTTTGAACCATTTTGGAGCTTCTAGTCAATTTTCATTTTTCTCCAGTGAATGAAAATATTTTTTGAAAACCGAAAAATTGTGAAAAAAGAGAAATAAAGTTTAAATATTGTTTGATTGTCAATTAAAATTTCAAAAAAATTGTCAAAAAAACCAAGTCGAAAAATGCATTTTTCAACATTATGGAAATGAATGATGAAGTTCTGCAGGTGCTAAAGTTGGCCTTATGCGTGTAGTAGAGGTATATCGATTTTGTGGGAAAAACACTGTATAGGTACAGCGAGAAGATTTGCGATTAAAAATGAAAAATCGCGGAATACGGGTCTACCGTAGGTACGCGCGTCGAGGGTTGAAAAATTAGTGGCGCGCAATTTCGCTCGCTTGTCTAATTTTACGGATGATAAATGGTGGTTTTGCGCGGCCTGCCGAGCCTGAGTAGATTTTTGGAATTTTTCACCGAACACGAGCTTGAGAGAGAGAACCCCATCGAGTCGAGTACGCTTACAAAATTGTATTTGTTATATGGGAAGGCGAGGAGATACGTAGACCACCTCATACGTACACGTGTCAAGAATTCTTGAAATTTTTGCAGCATTTTCCAAGTAGGTAGTAGGTACGTAGGATGTATCGTATACGATACGTAATAAGATGTATTCGAATATACACATGGTTTTTGTTAACGTATTCCAAGAACTAGGTTAATTGGGTAGGCTTTTGGTGAACAGCTGTGATGCCTCTCGGTATAGTACATGAATTTCGTATGCGTTTGAATAAACGATAACAGATGACGGTAGCGGGCCAGATGGGTTGCGAATTTTTTTTCCTTTTTCAAATACGAGGAAACTGCTGCCATTCATCGATGGGTCGATAACATAACGAATAGACTACGCGTTTAGGTATTATGAATGGTACGAGGATATTTGAAATATTGTTTGATAGCGAAGAAGGGGTGTGAAGGGTGGAAAAACTTCCATGAATGATTCGTGCACGAGTTGTCAGCAGTGCTATTTGAAAGAATGAAAGACAGATGATTATGCAGGGTGTCATATCGAACGTCTGCCGTATTTAGGATTTAGGTACAATCAAGTACGAAAAACAAACAAAAAAAACTGCACGCGTTCGAGGAATAACCTAAACCTATTATGTATTTTGGCATTTTTGGCTTTTGTAAAGGCAATAGGTAGTTTAAAAGGGTATTGGCGGATGTGATAGATGAATGCACGTCCCGAAGTTGAAATTTGAAACTGATAGGAAGAATTTGGTTCTTGCAGTCTGAAATTTTACGGTTAAAATTTTAGCCCTTTACTCTCTTTTTTATTGTCTCCAAAGAGGAAACTTGTTTTTTTAATTTTTTGATCTGAATTTAATTTAATTTTCAGATTATTAACGAATTCTGAAAGTTCAGAGATTATTTCATTTCCATGAAAAAAATCAATGAGTGCTGAAATCTGGTTGCTAGCCTATATTATATGATCTCTCAGGACGCAGTCGAATTTTAAAGCGTTTCCTTCAATTTTGGGTGAAAATGAGCTGCTTTCAGAATTATTCAAAATAGACCTTGTGACCTATCAAAATGGGTCAAAATTTCACGAAAAATTCAAATATTCCGATGAAAATGTTTTTTGGGCATTTTTGAAGAATTTTGACCCCAAAATAGAGGTATAATTTCGAGGCTTTTTGGAAAAAGTGTCGTGAGACTAATCAAAATAAGTTAAAATTTTGCGAGAAATTCCATTATTTTCGATGAAAATGTTTTTAAAGCAATTTTAAAGAATTTTGGGTCCAAAATTCTGCCGATTTTCGGATTTTTAAAGAAATGTCATGTAATCTATCAAAAAGTGTTGAAACTTTGCAAAAAACTCAAAGTTGCTGACTAAACTTTTTTTGGAGGCATTTTTGAAAGATGGCAGTTTGAAATGTGATTGATTTTCAAAAACTATTACAACATATCTGGAAAGTTGATTCAATATTGAGTTGAAAATTTTCCAAAAGTGCTCAAAAAAAGTAACTATAAGAATTTTTGTTATTTCCTCTCGAAATTTTAACTTATTTTTACAAGTTAAAATTCTTCAAAATTGTTATGAAATTTAAAAAAAAATATATGCTTGAATTTTCGTGAAAGAAGGAGGGTCATTATGGGCATTTTCGTGCCCCTCGCTACTTCGAGACTTGAATGGCCTTTTCTTATAGGGGATGGTCCCTAGTATTAATATTAGGCGATATTTTCCCAGAAAAGCCCATAGGGGGGCTGTGGGGTGGCCCCAAAGTCGAAAATTTCAAAAATTTTTAGAACCACTGCTCGAAAATGTAAAAAATTAAAAGTAGCGAATATATGTTGCTTTAAGGGTAAGCAATGCAGCACGTAACGCTTTTTTCATTTTTGACCTTTTTGGGGGTTGTGGTGGGGGTATTTCTATTTTTGAAAATTTTGAAACCCCCTTTTTTGACCCTTCCCGTCGAGCCACCCTAATGCCCTTTTCATGGTTTATTGCTACTAGTAGTAAGTTCAATTGATATCATTTGCAACCCCCTCACCAACTTGGCTCATATCGAAAAATTCAATTTTTGACTTTTTTTTGAGGTCCATATTTTGGGAAACCATGAAAAGCTATCGAGATCCGGTTTGCGGCAAATATGTTGAATTTTACTTCTTAATCGACTGGCATGCTTGAATTTTTATTTCAAGTCAATTTTTGACCTCATTGTTGCAGATCACTTTTGGGGGTGGCGAACTTTGAGAACCCCTGAAAAAAGTTCTAAAGTGAATTTTTTCAAACTTTGAGCTAAAATGGTCTTAAATACATGTGTTTAACCAAGATAATATGCGAATGCGATATTTTAATACAATTTAGTCATTTTGGGTGATTTTATCAAAAAAAGTAGTGTTTTAACAACAGGCATAGCTTTCCGGCAAAAGTTAAGCTACGTGTATTCGTGGTGTAGTCCAGTCATTAAAGACATTTTTGCAGGAAAAATTAATATCAAACCGATCTTTCGCAGATATTGTTCACAAAGGTCCCCTCAACAACCTACTAAAAGTCCTGGCCCCTACGGGGTCCGGAACCCCCTCAAAGGGAGTGGAACCTCCCCCGAAATCAGTTTTTCGCTATTTTCTCCCCCGCATTGCATTTTAGCGAAAAATATGTGGCTAGATAAAAGAATCTATGTCAAATTTCCGATGTAATGATGTATCAACTTCCCTTGTATGTTCAAGAGGGGCGAAACTGCAACCATTCAAATGAAGGGGTTCTCTGAAAAATACATAAAGGCTATAGGCGCCTAAGGTGGGTGAAATGGTCACCGAAATCGTTCGAGTTGATATTAGCATGGGAGGTAGGTACCATTGAGAAACTTCCGCGTGGAAAGTTTCAGATCCACACCCCCTCCCCTTTTTGGAGAGCCCCCTTTTTCTGAAACTTCAATAACACTTTTCTCAGCCCCATTCCAACCGATTTTGAAAATTTTTCAGTACGTTATGTATATCCTTATTAGGTATCCCCACAAAAATTTTTAACCCCCTCCCCTCATATTTACCATTCAAAATGGTGTAAAAATGTGTCATAGGGAGGGTTGGGGGTAAAATGGGAATTTTAGGGAAAATAACTAAGAATTAATGAGTAGGGTATAGTTTTCTTATGATTCGATACCGCTGAGCACGAATATGACGTCAGATTTTTTGCTACACTCATCTAGCCCTCTACAGAACACTAGACCGCCTCAATTTTTATTTTTATTATTGTTAAAAAGCATAATATTAGTTGAAATACGCCATTTTGAAGGGTAAATATAAGGGGAAGGAGTTGAAAATTTTTGTGAGGATACCTAATAAGGATATACATAACATAAGTACTGAAAAATTTTCAAAATCGGTTGGAATGGGGCTGAGAGAAGTGTTATTGAAGTTTCAGAACTTTTGCCGGAAATGCTATGCCTGTTGTTAAAACACTACTTTTTTTTGATAAAATCACCCAAAATGACTAAATTGTATTAAAATATCGCATTCGTATATTATCTTGGTTAAACACATGTATTTAAGACCATTTCAGCTCAAAGTTTGAAAAAATTCACTTTAGAACTTTCTTCAGGGGTTCTCAAAGTTCGCCACCCCCAAAAGTGATCTGCAACAATGAGGTCAAAAATTGACTTGAAATAAAAATTCAAGCATGCCAGTCGATTAAGAAGTAAAATTCAACATATTTGCCGCAAACCGGATCTCGATAGCTTTTCATGGTTTCCCAAAATATGGACCTCAAAAAAAAGTCAAAAATTGAATTTTTCGATATGAGCCAAGTTGGTGAGGGGGTTGCAAATGATATCAATTGAACTTACTACTAGTAGCAATAAACCATGAAAAGGGCATTAGGGTGGCTCGACGGGAAGGGTCAAAAAAGGGGGTTTCAAAATTTTCAAAAATAGAAATACCCCCACCACAACCCCCAAAAAGGTCAAAAATGAAAAAAGCGTTACGTGCTGCATTGCTTACCCTTAAAGCAACATATATTCGCTACTTTTAATTTTTTACATTTTCGAGCAGTGGTTCTAAAAATTTTTGAAATTTTCGACTTTGGGGCCACCCCACAGCCCCCCTATGGGCTTTTCTGGGAAAATATCGCCTAATATTAATACTAGGGACCATCCCCTATAAGAAAAGGCCATTCAAGTCTCGAAGTAGCGAGGGGCACGAAAATGCCCATAATGACCCTCCTTCTTTCAACTAATTTTCATAGGACGACGCATGCCACTTCTTAGAACGTCTCGAAAATTATGATGATCCATCTTATATGTTTGAGCTCAAAATTCTTCAAAATTGCCTAAAAACAGTTGCAGGCAATGTGAAATTTTTTAATGGTCCGGATGAAAAGAAAACTATGGAAATGACATTTTAAGCTTGATTTTTTGGTATAAATTTTGAAATCGTTTTTGCTGAAATTTTGTTGTAATTTTTTCCAACTAGGCAATTATCGTGATTTAGTAGAAATTTTAACGTTTCGATGATCTAGTTTCATGATAGACCTATTAGTATTACATGTTACCTACCTAAGTATTTTTTGGTGTTAATTTTAATTTTTTCAAAATTCAGCTCTAAACTGAAAATTGAGTTTTGATGGGAGCTTTACCTGCCACAATTGAAAAAAAAGAAAGAATGAATTTTAGAAATTCTCAATTTCCGGATGTGAATTTTTTAAACCCCTTTTCAAGAAAAAAATTTCTAGTCCCCTTAAGCAATGTTCTCCCCCGCTCACAAAGGCCCCAATTTCGAAAAAAAATTGAAAATCCAAAAATCCAAAAGAGAAAAGTCTAAGGAAAATTTTAAATTATTGGCCAGAATTTCTGTGATAAATAACTTTATTATTTTTTAAGGAAGGTTCTCGTATTCTGTTCTCATATATAATTGGCCTCCCGAGTGAAACTTCTAAAGTTGAAAAAAATGTTCACACAGAAGGAAATGTTTGAAAATTTCCTACTTCTGTGTCAGAAGTTCTCTAAGGCGGTTATTAGAGGACTCATGCAGAACTTGGCTTTCTTTTAAAAAAAGGTATTTTGGAGGAATTTTGACGCAGAAACTTTGACTGGGCGAAAAATTGGGGTGGTTTAAGGTAAAATCTGTGGACGTAAAAAATATCAAATTATGCATTTCTCGCCCATACGAGTATGTTGTTTTGAAGGAGCTGGCGCAAAAAATCGATGTCCTTGTAATTGAAATTTTCCTCCAAAAATTTCATTCAAGTAATTCTACGAAGTATAGGAGATGTTTTATGAGACACCGAGGTTTTCACTCGAAAGGCACACCGTCTAGAAAAACCGTTCAAAGTGAAGAACAGCTGATTGCGAGGTTGCCAGTTGTTAATGTGAGACGTCGAATGACGATGCCGAATTTCGCATATATCCAAACCCTCACACGTTAGAGCACCTTCACTGAACGAACGTTCAGAAACGTGATTCAAGTCTCCAAGTTCTTATCATAACTTCATAACACAAGTAAATGTTAAAGACATATTATTTTTACTACACTTACAGCAACTTGCGTGCGAAATCTTATTATTTAATTTATTTTATAGACTCGAAATTTTTCAATGATATACACGTAATTATTCATTATTGCCATGAAACAGCGAAGTTATCATTCTTTTTTACATTCAAAAATACTCAGCCAAACATACGGAAAGTGTGTTATGTATTTAGTATTTTCCATTTTATTTTACACTACACAATCAATGAATCAAAATTATCGAAATATTAGATTATTAAATGAAGTTTACAAGGAAAAGGTACTCAGCTAGTTGCACTTGACCATTTTATGAACTATTGAAATTATGGAGTACTGTACTCGTAGTTGGCGTAATGTTTCCGCTAAATTCGTTCGATACATCAGCTGAAAGAAGCAGTACTGTTTGCCATTGCCATTTGTGATGCTAATTTATTGTGAGTAATTGCTAAATATTTGTACTTTGATCGAAGTGAAAGACATGGGGTGATGTACGTAAAGAACTTGGAAGTTGAAAAAAACCCACTTTCTGACCATTCGCTCTCTATTTGGAGGAGTATTATTCTTTTCGAAGGAAGAACACCACGAAATGATATTATCATCCACAGTTTTAATGTTACTGCGGAAGTGCGGATATCATAATAATATGTATTAGTAATAATTTCCTTCTATCAAAAATCGAAATTAATTGAGTAAATTCCATTGCAGGTGACTTAATTTGTATACTGGTAAACTGGTAAAGTAAAACGCAGCATCGGACATCAGATAAGTGATAAAAATGCTCAAGGGTGGTCGCATTCAGTGAAGAACGAGATTTTCCATACTTTTCGCTAGGAGGTGCTCTAATGTGTGAGGGTTTGGATACATGCCCGAATTTCGGCGGTACGCGTATGAAAGATGGCGAATTGACGATGGTGTGATACCGGTTGTGTAAATATTTTCATTTAATCGACCAAAGTCTCCCTTTTTCTCACTGTGGGTGAGCAATAAAGCACGAAATTTCGATTACCAAGGTGCCTATGTGTGTAATATTTGAGCTACAGCTTACGTGGTGGGTTTGAGTAGATAGATAGGTGCTCGTAAAATAATGTAGATGTATAGAGTGTATACTGTATAGTGTACCGAAGAAGAGAATTGATTTTAGAGGAAAATCGAGTACGACAGGTCATGTTCAAGGATTTTCCTCCTTGTTCTGCTGCATATGGAACGCCTGAACTGAAAGTAAAAGTTGGCAGGCCTTTTTCAGAACAGAACAGAGTGTACGCCAGCCAAAGTGTACTTTAGACTGGTACAGCTCGCTTTATACTCGTACTGCAGCCTATACATGTATCGATTCACTGTCTCTTTTTTGTCTGGGTGTGTGTTGTGCACGCGTGTACGTATTTGTAGGTTCTATGTACGCGTATGGCAGACATACGTGGCACAGAACAGAAGATAATGCCGGTAATAAAATGCTTAGGTAAATTTTCCAGTAGCTGGAGTTGAATATTGATGTAATATTGTGTACATATGTGCGCCTTGTGTACGAGTAGGTAATAAATTTGTATAGTCTTCGGCTATTCGTCTTTGTTATACGAGTAAAAGACCCGCACTAAGCATTTACATCTGTTTGTGACCTACAGTTACAAAGTACAGACTGGGGCGATGAAGGCAGTCGATCAGCTGATGAACATGGCTATGACGATGCCAGGCAACGCTTCCGCCCCTCCTTTGGAAACAGCCGCTGCCACCGCCGCCGCTTTCACAAAGCCATCCGCTTTTATAGTTTTTATTACTCTTGGTTGTGACTAAATTATTGTTCTTATGATGAAATGAAATGGGCTTGGGAAATTGAAATTGACGTGGAGATGCTTTTGAAAATACAGAACTTACCTATCTGTTTGTTTGTTTTACGAGTATTTTAGGTATGTTCCTACTCCTAGCTGTCTATGTACATATTTGGATCCACTAAAACGATATCGTGTCGTGGAGGTGGAATCGAAATTGAAACCAAAATATTCTCAAATTTTAGTCAAATTTAATTATTGCATGATTGTTTACAGTCTGTGCAGATGAATAGAGACCTATTGAAAAGCATCAATAATTTGATGATTGAGATGAAATCATCTGGTCCGGGTTATGGACGATAATTATTTTATGAATGATGCTCTCTGTTATGGAATTTTTTCTAGACGTCTATAAATTAATTAATATTTGCCATCATGAAAAATAAAAAGGGTTTCTTATATGCAAAAAATAGTTGCCTTTATGCGTTTGGGATTTTTCCTATGAAAAGGTTATCGTCTTGGAATTTTATTCCCACAGTAAATTACTCGGAGTAAAAAAATACCACATCGAGTACAATGAAAAATCTATATCGCGAAGATAGCGAATTTCTCGTTGCTGGGTATTTTGACCGGTGCCTCTTCTTCTTCTTTGCTTCGGATTTATGGCCAATTTCGTATCGACTAAGGGTTTTGTTTTTCTTTTTTAACCGAGTTGAAGCAAATGCAAAAGATAGAACAGTGAGTAGGTAGGTATATTGGATGTTTTATCCTATTTGGGCGAATCTGAAGTTTTTTTTTCATATGGGATTTGGAGTATGGTTTTGAAGTATCGAGGATTTTTCTTCTCCGGTGATTGGATTTTGAGAAAGATTTAAGATGAAAGAAGATTGACGAGGGAAGTTTGTTGAACCTTTTGGTTATAGGTACGAGTGTTAGGACTTGGGATTTATTAAAAATATGGTAATTTTCGGGTGGTTGTTTTTCCATACTAAGTTTGAGGGGGAAAGGGGTGGTTTTGCATTTTGTTTTTTTTTTAAATGAATCCAAGTTTAAACAAAGAATTTTACACTATAGTCTGTCCTACGTACATGAATTATTTTCATTTCTTTAGAATTGTTTTTGGTGGAAAAAATTGGCAACATTGTTTCTGAAGAGTATCTAGACGAATTTACACCACATCGATTTAATTGTTTGCGTAGAAAATTTTCCATCGGTTTTTTCCCAAACCGTCGACTGATAAGAAAATACGATACTTATCCATAATTATCTTAAATATATTTAATCCGGTCAGAATTTTCCATAGATCGATGACTGGTTTAACTCATTCAGGACGATGATATTCGTATTTAAATTAGGAAGCTCATCAGGGGAAGCCATAAAATCATAACCCAATTACATTACGATTACTCGCGAATATATTAGTCGCGTAGAAAGAGAGGTAGAAAAAAAGATTATGTTGCGTTATCTTAGTAAAATCGAACCGACTCGAATATGAAAGAAAAGAAGGGGTCGAGGATGAGGAAGTCTGAGTATGAAAGAGATTTAATCGTATTTTTATTCAGCTAAAATGTGTTTTTCATGGCTTCATCTGGTTTTACGTCTTATTTCAGCCACTACGGCTACACCGCGTCATTGTACGGTGCATCATGAACTCCCTGCGTGCTTCGGTAGCTCGTTAAATGTAGAAATTTCTTATCGGTATGATCGCATTTATGGAGCAAATAGGCAAATAGAACCAAAAATAGAGATGAATATAGTCTGGCCTGATGTGGATTCACCGTTCATATAGCTTTTCCAAAAGTATAGAAAAAAAACAGGCACGAGTCGTTGCGAGTTTTACGGTATATTTTTGATCGATTGCTCGATGCTCGGTGGCTAAAATAGAAGACCAATTGGCTGAGACGATGTTTTGAATAATTTTGGTACTCTGTGTTTATTCAATTTCTTGAATATATTATTTCGTTAATTGTTACCACGTCTGTTTGAGAAATTCAATGGAATCGTGTGTTTTGGTAAGATGGTAGTTGAAGACCAGATGAGATGCTGAAAATACAATAAATTCATCGTACAACAGACTGACGTTTTTGTTTCCATATTTTTTTTTTTGTTCTCCGGTAGGCTTAAAATATTCATAATTTCGAAACAAAAATAATTAGAATTGCAAATAGACCCAAGTTTGTGGTTTTTTCAAGCGCCTTGCAACGATTTAAAGATGTCGAACGAGTTGCCCCTTCTGCTATTATTTTACTCGGTGCTTTGTTGCAACATTTGTAATATTGTTGAAGATATCTACGCTAATTGTGTTACAGGGTAGCCCAAATATGTATACCTTTCGAATTTTCTTCTTCTGTTCTGAAAATGAAAGACGGATAAAATTTCGAAATTTGATGGTTGCCATCTGGAAATCAGCTGAATTACGACTTGAAAATCGGTGTTTATCAAAAATATCACTCCAAATTAGCAGACATTTTGCGAAATTTTTTAAAGATAACAAAAAATGTTGAAATAAGTTCTTTAGAAAAGAGGAGGTCGAATAAAAACATGAATTATAAATTTTAAATCAGTGCCTCTGAATTCGCAACAAATCATGTGTTACGCGTATTTTTCAAAATTTTCAAAATGTTCAAAATTTGGAAATCTATGTATTTTAAGGCTTATGGGGCTTATATAAAAAAAATTGAGTCAAAATTTGAAATCAACGCTATTGAAAACATAACAAACGATATGTCACATGATTTTACATTTTTTCTACCCCCCCCCCCCCCCAAATTTTGGTGAAATTTGAGAGGGGGATGAAATATCATGTGACATATCGTTTGTTATGTTTTGGATAGCGCTGATTTCGAATTTCAACTCACTTTTTCGATATGAGCCCCCTAAGCTCCAAAACTGGCCCCCAAATTCCAAAAATTTGTTTGTTGTAAAATTCGAGGTATGTCAGTTTGAAAATGAGTTTACAGACTTTCCAAAACTGCTGAAAATTTCTGAGAAAAATAAAATTGAGAACTCCCTAGAAGTACTAGAATGTCCATAAGGCGATTGTTAATTTTGTTCCAATTGAAATATTTGCACTGTTCTATGTGGAATTCGTATACATTACATAACTATGAAATATTTTTCAATTGGATCATCAGGTGTCAAGATGAGAAATATGCACGCAGGCGAGAAAGGGGACCCCAAGGAAAATATTTCGCCATAAGCTTTTCCTCTAAATACAAATGACTGCGAATGACTTTGAAAAATATGACAAATATTTCATTCTGCGTTTCAAAGCTTTCATTTTTCGAGGTAAAGTGAATAATCGAGAAAGTATTTGAACCACCCTGTAGGTATTATTCCATGAGCAATGCGCATTGAACATTTGTGTGCGTTTGTATATCTGTATTTCTAACGTAATAAAAGAGGAAATTAAAACGGTTAAAATTTCACCCTTTTTTGTCGCTAATCGTATCGAAAGAGGAAGTCAGACTAGTAAGAATATGGCTAGGAAAAGTGGAGAGTAAAAGCTTATGTCGTATTTTTGGATTTTTACGGGTAAATTTAATTTACTACTGGAGAAAGGATTCAGAAGCTTTCGCAGAAAAAGAGCAAAAAATGGTAAAAAAAAAAGAAATCAGAAATAGGAACGAAGAAAAATTGAATTTTCGCCGCTTTTGCAGTTAGTTAATTAATAAAGCAAAAATGCTAAAATGTCTCGATAATTTCGAGTTTGGAAATTCTCGTCGTAGCGTGTTTGTATTAATTTCCCTGCCGAGATACGTGCTTGGTGGGGGATGGGGAGGGGGAGATTCCGAATTGATGAGCCACGTTGCGCCGCCCTTTGGAAAATCTAATCTGGCGAAGAATATTCGATTACGCGAAAGAATACGAAAGACTCGAAGAAAGAACGGAAAACGCGAGAAAATGTATACGAGAATGAATGGTGTATTGATAACGCGAGAAAAAAAGCAGCGAGAAAGAGAAGAAGAAAAAAAAGGTCAGCGAGAAATGAAAAAGCGTATATTAAATGATGAATTCGCTATACGAGAACGAGCAACGTGCGCAGGGTGTAAGGAAAAGATAAGGAGTCGAAAAAGAGTAAAAGATACGATAAAAAAAGGAAACGCCATCGGCGACGACGTTACGGAAAATACACGGTATTTTTATCGTGTACCGAGGAGGAAATTTCCTGCTCCTCTCGACACGCGATAAATTTAAGGCGATGAATGAAAGAATCCGAATACAATAGGATGTGCTGTATTGGTGGAAATTTTACGAGCAAAGCGAATCGACAAAAGAGAGGTTACTCGAGGACACGACGATTTATTGGGATGCGATTTGGCGGAATGATTTTCGCCAAAGTGTTAAATGAGCAGGAAGGGTTGGTTTGGTTGCTGCTTTTGGTAAAGAAATGCTAACCAGAACAACAACATAAATAGAAAGAAGTTTCTTCCAGTGCGATTTGCTAAATGGAAGAGGAAGGAGCCGGATTGTAAATTTTTCAACGTATTGGAGCGTTGTTGACTCTATCGTGGTTGTTTATTTCTTGGGTGTGAGTTTTTCTTGAAAAATTGTTGAATAATTTAATGAAACGAAAATGATGAATTTATTGTGGAAACTGAGATGGTATGAATTTGTGATTTTTTCCCCTGGAAAAATCATTCAAAATGTCAACTTGGTGTTAAATTCTGTATTGAACTGTCAGCTAATCCATGTTGTTTTTTTTCTGTTTCAGGTGAGTACAATTTTTTGCCTTGAGAGTAATAGAATAAATCGCAATTATGAAGTAAGTCATTTTAAAATTTATGAAAAAACCTCGGTTTTCCAATTTTGTCCTTCAGAATACGATATGAGCCCTCAGTTCATTTTGGCGAAGTTGAAAGCCATTGAGAGGAGGCATTTCTTTGAAAAATTGTATCCCATTCAAGTGTAGTTTTATTTTCTTCAACTTTGGGAACTCCTAAATTGTCTAAAAATGAGCCCATTTATTACACAGGAAAAATTTCCGAACCCATTAGCCCCTCTTTTGAAAGAAATTTCAAACCACCATGCCTGCTTAGCTTATAATCAGCAATATGAAGAAATTCGTATGCTCATCGTGGCGTTAAATTCGTCGAGTAAAAATTCCTCTACTCTGCTCAACTCCTCCATTATCTCGACGTCTGCTGTCTCACTCAGCCGCACAACACACGGGTCGAAAAACCCCTACGACTCGACGCTGCGCTCCACAGTGGTCCGAAATGAAGAAGTAGCGGCCAAAATTCAAAAAATCCTCAGATTGAACAAGTCTCAAAAGTTGATTACGAATATGTAGCGGTTTTCTACATTATATTCCACGTCCCTTTCTGTGATTTCAAACACTTTTCCATTATTTTGCTTGCCTACAGAAATGAATGAATTGAAGTACCTCAAAATAGTCAAAAAAACTGCTAACTTCAAAATGCTGTAAAGCATGTCAATTTTAATTTTTTTCAAAACTTTATGGGTTTATATCAAAATATGGACATTTTTGAGTATAAAAATCGTTGATTCCATTTTTTCAAAAATATTTTGGTTTCTAGCATGCTCGTCACAAAAAAACTCATTTTTTTTGCCATTTTCAAGGTAAAAGTTTTTTTTAAAAAAAACCCAAGCTGACTCAAGGTGAAATATCACATCCCTAGGGTACTATGGCATGTAAAGAAAAACATCCCTGAAAAATTGGCTGCCCCAACCTGCCCCATTTGAAAAAATTGCTATGTAAAGTTGCATAAATGCTGTTTTTCTTATTTTTTTAAAAACATTTTCAAGTAAAAAATTACTACAGGAATATGAATACTAAAATTGACTTTAGTGACCCAAAAAAAACATATTTCGATACCCTCACGAATTTTTCAAAATTTCATGTTTTGGACCACCCTCTCCCTCCTTTGAGGGCTCGTTTTGAGGTTGGGGGTAAAATAAATGCCAAAATCGACTTCAGCGACCTAAAAAACCCCCATATCCTATAGCGATCTAAAAAATACATTATTTCGATTGCCCACCTCGAATTAATCGAAATTTCATGTTTTGCACTGCCCCCTTCCACCTTTGAGGGTTCATTTTGAGGTTAGGGGTAAAATAAATGCCAAAATCGACTTCAGCGACCTAAAAAACCCCCATATCCAAAATTTTACGAATTTTGCTCTGAAATTCGATTTTGTACTACCCCTGCCCCCTTTTGAGGGCTCATTTTGAGATTAGGGGTAAAATAAATGCCAAAATCGACTTCAGCGACCAAAAAAAACCCCATATCCGAAATTTTGCGGATTTTGCTTTAAAATTTGATTTTTGGCCGCTACTTCTTCATTTCGGACCACTGTGCGCTCCGGGGGAAATCCTGCGAGTCTAAATTTAATTGCAAATCAACGCCGCGTCGACCAATTTGCAAAACTGTTCGCCTACGCAAATGAAAACCAAGTCGTCGTCTTCGTCCTCGCATACATATACCCTACGGCAGCGAATGTTCAAAACGGCGCTATAAATTTCCATCTGCGATCTCCTAACCAACAGCTTATCTGCCTCGTTCTTGTAAATTTCCAGCAGCGTCGCCGCCGCCATAAACTCAGTCACACAGTAATTTTGTTCGCAGTAGTAAACTTTGCACCAGTGAGCCGAAGCCATTCGAGAGCTGTGCTCGTCCAAAAAATAAAATAAAAAGTAGAGAGGAACATAGACAGCCTAGGAGACAGGGGGCTAAAGACGCACACAAGACCCCTATGTACCCCTATCTCTAGAGAAAAGGTCGATACCGAGATACATGGTATACACCTAAAACACCGTTCAAGGATTATAGTCGCCTTGAAGCGATCGTCTTTACTAAATCCTTTTCCCCAACTTGTCTCGCAATTTCTTCGTCTTCTTCTTCTTCTTAACGTTACAAGCAATACTTAAAGCAACAAAATTTTCCACTTGCACGATGTTGTTGGCTTAATTTGATACATACGGTGGACTTACTCTCTTTCTATACCCTTTGCTGCTTTTGCCTTCGTTTAAAGCGTGTCCAGTGATAAAATACAAACAAGCGTCAAAGTCTTAAGCTATAGCTCGAAGTTTTCTCAATCTTTTTCACGTTTCAAAAAAACCTGCTGCAGAGCGTAGAAAAATCTCAGAGTTGAAATAAATCTGTTCGCTTTAGTTTAATACGTATCTGTATTGACAAGAAGGTAATTTTTGATCGACTTTTTTTCTTTTAGAAATGGAACAACAGACAGGTTGTCTAATAAAATGGAGAACCCGAAGCGAAGCTTTGAACAATACTTTTCATTCGACTAACTTCTCTACAGTGTCTTCGATGAGGGAGGGGGACTGAATGAGTTACATTTTAAAAAATGGGTTTTCGAACTCGATGACCTCCTACTAGTAAAAATCAACCTATCGCCCCACATTTTCATGATTTTTTGACTTTTTTTTCGTAAAGCAGGAAAAGATGGAATCTTACAAATAATGATGTATCACATACAATTTTCAATTTTTGGTGATGTTGTGACCATTGTTTAGGGGCTTTGATGGTGGAAGGAGCAGGGGGAGGTGGAGGTGGAGGAGGAGAGGGGTCAGAAGGGTTGGATGATTAAAACAAGACGATATCAATTCAATAACAACGACGCATCTGACATTATTTTAAATTTTTTTAAAGTGTTCATTTGACGAATAATCCTGCTTATCCTCTTATCTTGATTTTTTCCTTCATTTTGTTCAGAACTACAATTTCAAAAAATCATTCTTTTTTGTCCACATTGATTCTTTTGTGACAACTCTGCTTTTTCAACAAAAATGCAAAAAAATTCTTCTTTTATGGAAACATTTCAAAAAAACCTTGCATGTTGTAATAAAATTGCAAAAACTGTTTTTTTTCGAACAAACGTGAAAAATTTTTTGCTTGGGAATAAAACGGAATGTTTGTTTTTAAATTTTCTCACAAAAGCGAGATTTTCTGCAATCAAAAAATCCTTTATTTTTAAACTTGCAAAAAATGTTGCTTTTTTTGCTGAAACTACAAAAAAACTAATTTTTTGTCAAAATTGAAAATTTAAAAAAAACACTTTTTTTTCCAAAATTGAAAAAAAAATCATTTTTTATGACAAAATTGAAAAAAACCTCTAAAATTTTCTGCCCCCCATTGCATTACTTAAATTTTGCTTTTGCGACAAAATTGCAGAGAATATTTCTATTCTTTATCAGAAATGGGAAAAACCTGTTGCTCCAGAACTGCAAAGAACCTGATTTTGTGACGGAAATCCAAAAAATCATGATTGTTTGACATAACGTAAAAAGTTCTGCTTTCAACTGCTAAAAAATCCAGCCCGTTTTCAAAAAACCTCGTATGTTTTGATAAAATTTCCAAAAATCCAGCTTTTCTATCAAAATTTCCAAAAATCCTGCTTTTTTCCTAAATTGCACAAAATCTTGGGTACTTTTCTTTTGCCAAAAATGCGAAAAATGTTGCTTCCTAATTAGTCAAAATCTCAAAAAACGTTGCTTTTGTAACAAAGTTGAAAAAAAATCTTGCTGTTTTATAGTGCAAAAAATCTTGATTTCTTGCAAAAAAAAACTTTGCTTTTGTGGCAAATTTACAAAAAATCTTGCTTCTGTTATCAAATTGTCAGAAATTTTGCTTTTTAGACAAACTTTCAAAAAATCTTACCTGCTCAATTTGATACAAAATTGTAGTAGGTATATATTTTGTAGTTGCTAATAAATTTCGCTTTTTGTAACAAAGTAGCAAATAATCTTGCTTTTTTACCAAAAATGCAAAAAATTTTGCTTTTTTGCCAAAAATTCAAAAAATATTGCTTTTTTTGACAAAACTTCAAAAAAATTTGCTTTTTTGCATAAAATTGCAAAAAAATGTTGCTTTTGTGCCGAATTTTAAATTTTTGCCCCAGGTGAATATGTATTAATCCCTCTCCCCTCCTCCCACCAAATTGAAAAAAAAAATTGGGAAAATTTTCTGTCAGAAGACGTGTTTGTTGGTCTATTCGTTAGATGCATTGTTTTTAGTAGTTTGAACAGTTTAGCACTGTTCGGTTGGGTGGGAGGAGGGAGGTTGGTCAGAGGAGTTGGATCTGGAAAATGAGCTGATAGGTATTCGAACTTGACGCCTTCAAATTAACAAAAATCGATAAGCCACTTCGATTTTGATTTTTTTTTTGGATTTAGACCAACATTGAGGGCTTTTGTGCCTCCTAGCAATGTGCAATGTGAGATCCCACTTTGAAAATTAGTTTGTTGATATTTTTCAAATTTTTTCAAGTTGTACTTTCATCTTGGAAGTTTTTCCATAAGAGATATTGAATTTTTTTGCAAACATAGCGAAAATAACGAGACTCAGGCTGCTCAACCCTCCTCCTGACCTTCCCAAAATAATGGTTATATTTTTATTTGATCAGCTAAGCAAATCAAACTTGTGATAAGTTGATCAAAATAGGGGGAAGGTTGATTTCATTTTTGGTTTTCGATACCTATTTGGAATAGGTGTGGAATAGGTCTATACAAGTAATTATACGTATGTACCTACTTCTTTCTATGAATGTGCAACCTGCGATTATTTTTATTTTTGAAAAAATTGACCTATTTTAGGTAATTTACTTTGAACGGGACCTTTTTTGATCGTTTCATAATACCTATGTACAAACGTATTAATTTTGAAAATTTTCAATTTTGTCTGCCTGTGCTTCTTCAATTTTTGAAATGAGAAAATTAAATAATGAGTTCCATCGATGGAAAATTTTCGAAAATGATGTTTTCAAATTGTAAAATTTTAAATACCTACGAAAAATGTAAAACCCTGAATTATTCACATGTTATTATGTAGGCATTTATTTTTCATGGAATTTGCAAATTTTTAATGTCTACCTTTCTAGTCCAGCAGCCTTATTGCTTTCCTTGAAATACGCACGTCTCCGTTTCAAAAAGGATAAAAAGGTATTTCAGGGGTAAAACAGGTGGAGGGAGTATTCGAGACTTCACGTAGTGGTGGATCGTCGACAGTATGTAACATATATTCGAATTTCGTCGTCGTCGTCGTAGGGGAATAAATTTTCGATAATTTAGTTATATCCAATGCACACGTACGTCTAGTTGGCGGATTCGAAGGTGTGTGCCTGACCTGAAAGCCAGAGAGACAAGCCTTGGACAATTGATCACCGGCGAAATGAGGAAGGGTAGGGGTAACATACCTCGTATGGAATCACCGGTGGGGGAAAATTTACCACCAAAAAAGGGGGGTTTTTGGTGGTATTCGGTATTTCTCGGTGCTATGTTCGATGTACCTACACTTTGGGAAAAAGCTTGATCGCTGCGGCTGCGGCTGCCGATGCCGCCAAGTCGCAAGTTATAGTATACATAATTTTTGCGCGAATGCGTGAGGAAAATTGTAGGGTACGAAGGGGGCTAGTGGGGGGCCCACGGCCGCGATGACAGTGGTGGCGGCGGCGCGCGCGTAGCTCCTAAAACGAATGTGTCAATGTGTGAGTGCGTACGTGCGTGTGTTTTTGAGGCCGAGTACGGAGCACCCCACCAATTGGGAAACGACTTACGGTCACCGTTTCCTTACCCCACCATCGTCGCTGTGGCCTTGGTCGATAATCAGCTGTTTGGTGTATACCGGCCGGCGAAAAGCCTCTGAAAGTATTGCCAGTTTATGTTTCGAACTCGTTGCCGTCATTAGGTTTTTGTAGTTTATATGCACGTAATTTTCGCGATTGTTTCAGTTTTTCTTTTGTTTTAAAAAATCGACCGGTACGTTGAATTTTGTCGAAGTTCTTTTTTTTTTCATTTCAATTTTTTTTATTCGTTGTATTTTTTCGAAAAAGTTTATTCGTGCTTTTTTTGTTATTATTGTAAAGAGGTGGTTTTTCCGAGGGCCCGAAACGACCCCCTGCAATAAACGAGGTAAGATTTCGCTTTCAGTTTTTTCCTCCATTATCCTAAGTGTGTGGTTTGTTTGGGGATTACAGAGTACTTATAGGATCACTTATCGACGATTTAAAATTTCTTACCTCGATACGCAGATTAAGTAGAGGTTTTAGATAATTTTTATCAATTTTTTCCTCCGCTACGTTGAATTTATGGGAAAAGCCTTTGTAGTAAAGTACCCATTTTTCGGGTGCGCGAAATTTAACGATTGTGTTGTGCAGAGAATATTCGACGATGGCGTTCGTGTCCGATATTACCTTTTGTAAAACCGAATTAGTGTATTATAGTCGAGCGAAAATTTAATTAATTAATTTTTTCTTCGTTGAAATTTTTTCCCAAAGAAAGCCTAAAAACTGGTACGATTTTATTGAGTGGAGGATCCGAAGATCCGAGTTGTAGACTGAAGACGAGCAGGAGCAATTTATCGTGATGGGAATGTTGAGAGAGAATTAATTTTTTTTCCGTGTGCATGTCGAGCTATTGTATGGTTATTGAAGATGACGACGTAATGATAGCGAATGCAAGTAAACTATTAGCCTAGTTGATGGCCCAGATGGAATGAGAAATTTTTACGTATTTTATGCTGAGAATAAAGGAAATTGTGAAATTGCATGGACGAGAAAGTGTACCGGTTGAGAGAATTTTTTTTGAGAAAAATTGATCTTTATCGAGGCTTTGGGAATATGTAGGCGTAAATTAGCTGTTCTGTATGGTGTTAAATTGGGTGATGGTAGATGGGGCTGGATGAGTTTATGATGAAATTGTGATCCAGGTTGCCGAAATTTGTCGATGAATCGGGCAAAAATGACGAAATTGACGTTCTTAGAATTTATTCAAGGACTTTTGTTAAATTGAGTAGATTTTGAGAGGAAGTTGCTCAAGAGGTGAAAATTTTCAGCTGAATTTTGGAAAAGGTTTTGGTATTTTGACGTAATCGTTTTCTGCATAATTGGTGTCAATTTTTTGAAATTTTGCTTTTTTTTACATAAGGAGCGAATATTTATGAGGCCTAAAATATTGTACGATGTTCTTGACCGTTTTCATCGTGGTTTTTGGTTTTTCGAAAAATCATGAAAAAATTACAAAATTAGATTGAAATTAGCTTGAAATTGACTTTACAAAAAAAAAAGTTTAAAACGTGGTAAAAATTCATCAGTGTTTTTTTTAGGATGTTGAAATTTTTTTCACTGTCTAAGTAAAAAAAATTATTTTTATAATAATTGTCCTATATTAGTCATATTTTTATAAAATGAAGTGTTCTCCATTATTTTAGTTGATTTGAACTATGAAAAAAGTGGGGGGGGGGCAGAGTTGCGAATGAGAACAGGAGAGGTGAGTCAAAATCTGGAAAACTTCTACAGAAAAAAATCACGAAGTAAATTTATGAAATAGCGGAAGAACATTTTTTGGACACCCTGTATGCGTTGAAAACAGAAAAAAAGTTTGATGCGGACGCGTTGGATTGCTGTTTGATGGAGTAGGTAATATTTTGTCCCCCAAAAATCTGAATTAGAGTAAGTCCTAGGAACAAAACTTCTGGACACCCTGTATGTGTGAAATACTAGAAAAAATGATTTATTTTATGTTTCAAGGGTCATTTTTTATGCTAAAAAATCACAAAGAAATTAAATAGTAAGACGAGACGTCCTGGAGTAGATGTGTTGTTGCTGATTTTTTTTTTTTTTTTGAAATTGGGAGGTGGAGCTAAAAATATATTTATGAATTGATGTCAAACGATTATTTTAGACCCTTCACTTGGACCCACATCACTTGAATAAAGATTTTTTTGTTCCCCAAATTTTCAAAAAATGTCTGCAATTTAGGAAGAAGTTAAATTTTTGCGATGAAAATTGTTTGATTATTTATTGATGAATATTTTTTCAATCATGAAATTTCATTAGGGATGATTTTTCATTCTTAGTGTTTCTCAAGAAGTCAAGATTGTGTAAAAATATCACAAAAAATTAGTGAATGTTGTTAGTCCTTTTCCTTTTTGGCTTTTTCTCTAAAATTTGATTTTTATGTCTCAAAAAAGTTGACGAGGAATGAATGAAAAATAGAACTTCCCACTACAAACAATTTTCATTTAAACATATTCAAAAATGTTTTTTAAAAAATTTGTCTTTGTCTTCAGGATCTGCTTCTATGTACGTAATCGTTGATTTAAAAAAAAAAAATGAAACTCACGAAGGTGACCTACTCGACGTCTAAATAATCCACGAAATTTTCGAAACTCGAGTGAGACGTGGATAGAACATCTAATGCCTCAAGTTCAAATTTTTCACCTTTTGTTCATTATTTTTTCGTCTTGATGTAAATTTTTAAAAGTCTCGAGAGTGTTTGCACACCTGGTTATTGAAATATCCTTATTAATTTACAGCTGTCGTAGGAAAATTAGGAAAGAAGCATGCTAAAAAGAATTCGTAATATTTCAATTGCTGGTGGGAAAGTTAGATATTTGTTATTTTTGAGAAAGTTCGTTGAAATTTTGAACATTTTCCAAAAATGAAATTCTCATTTTCCCTCAAATTTGAGAATTTGAGTTTTGAACGTGTGGAGAATTTCTTCAGAAAAAAGGTAAAAATTGACAAAATTTCAAAAATAATCTACTTATATTGAATTTTTGAAAATATTTTTTCGAGCAAAAAATATCACGAGATAGAAAATTTAATTTTGAAAGAGACGGCGTCCCCTTCCTCTTTTTTTCCTTATTCAATTTTTTTCCTAGTTTTAATCTACGTTCCATTCAACTACATATTTAATGGTTGAGAAAATCAGACGATATTTTATTCTAAATTTACTATAATTAACCTCGTTGAATTGATTTAATCAACCGACAACGACGAAGTTACACGAACGAATAAAATGCCATACCATGATGTAGCTTAGTTTTTCGCGATATTAAAGCCCGTGAACTCGAAGAACAAATTACTATTTTAGCGAGAGATGCTTTCCAAGTCGTCGAACAGTGAAATGGAAACGCTATAAAAAAATATCAATCTTAATCCAACGACTGGTTCGACTTGAAATACGTATACTGACTTACAAAGTCGAACTCATATGAAGTTGTAATACGTAAAGTATATACGCTAAAGCTAAAAAGAAGCAGGCGTCGACTCGTATATACGTTTTGAGGCTTATCCTTCATGTCGAAGGAAAATCGTCGTAAAATAGCTGGCTCGAATTAAATAGGTTTTATGGTGACGGTGTCAGATGTATTTAAACAGTATAACAGTATAAGTATAAGCTGGCGAAATCGAAATAACTCCGCCTCGGTAAGCTTTCAACTTCGAACACCATATATATATACGATGAAAAAAAAAAGAGAAAAATCAATAAGTCGTAAAATTTTTTATGTATTTTTTTCTTTACTTTTCGACGAAACAGAAGCTTTCCCTTCGTCTATGTCTGCGTTCGACCATTTTCAACCCAAGTATTGGAAATTGGCATCGTCTCATGGGCGGCGGATTTTCGTCATTGCGCGTCTTTATTGGTCTCATTTTTAAAGAAGTGAGAAGGTTTTTAAAAAGGGCACATGTAGTAGTAATAGTAGACTTTCAAGCTGTATTAGATAAGATACCGTAGCTAAACCAGGGAAGAAAATTTCAGCTTATTTGCCGACCGAATTAGCTCGAAAAAGCACGAAAAATAGAATTTAATGCTAATCGAGGCGTAAATTTAAACGCAGCTATGTACTAAAGGCTCTGCCTTTATATACCAAGTCCCAGAAAATCTCACTCAACTTATCTACTCCTCCATTAATGGGTTTTAACCCTCGATGCGGTTTTTATCTCATATCTTCCCTCTCTGTACTCTCTATATGGATTCTCGTAACTAATAAATAGCTCTATTAAATTCTAATCTAGGTTACATTTTCTTTTAGATGAGTTATTTAGCATTTTCTCGATTTCGAAAAAGGTCGAGCGGTGACTCATGTCCTAATAGTGGGGATAAGTAGTCGGGTTTTAAGAGTGTTCTGTGTGCCTTGGTTAGTTTTTCTTTATGGACTCGAAGAATAGCGACTGTTTACTGCGTATTCCAGCCAGTAAGTAGGTAAGAGGTTTCTTGATGAAAGAGTTGAAATGGGTGATTTAGAGAAACTCCAGGGAAAAATTTGCTTAAATAGGTAGGCGTATACTGCGTAGGCTTATACAAATTCCATATTATGGTAAACTTTTTTATGTTAAATGAGGTGGGGAAGGATTGGAAATTTAGGGATATTACAATTTGTCCTGTTATCCAATTTATCAAAGCGTTTTTTTTGTTTTTTTTCCATAATTCATATTTGAAGAGCTTGAAGTAAAAACGAGTAAGCTGTCAGATTTCGACTTTTTTTGGTAAATTTTTTTCAATTTATTGTGACTGAAATTTGAAGGTACAAAAGGCTGCAGGGTTTGAGGTTCGTTTCAAAAATTGGGAAAATTATTGCTATTACTTAATACCTATTCAAAAATTTAACAAATGCGCGATTATCATTTTTTGTGGGGGGGGGGCGTTCTCCCTCTCATTTAATCCCTTAGCGAGATGTCCTGAAATTTGTGCCAATTATGTGCAATTTAGAAATTTAATAAAATTTTTAAAAAATTTAAAAAAATTGATGAAAGTGAAATTCACGTAAGTAAAACTTTTAATAAACTGCTCAAAAATTAGACATCCTTTTAACAAATGTTGGCCTAAATGTAATAGGTATTTAATCAAACTATAATGATTCCAAAAAAAAAACGCCCTGTTTCCTCCAATTCGGGGATGATTTTTTTCAGAATAACAATGAAATATTTTTGAAAAAAAATTGTAAGTATGATAGATATTGTGTGTCTTTTTCGTCCTTATCCCTTTATTTTAATTTTTCTGATTACTTTTGGTTTTTGGTTATGTTTTTGAATTGTTTTATTTTTTTCCATTTTTGTGCCATAAATTTAAAATTTTTTGTTGGATAGCATGTTGTTTAAAACTTTTTTTCATTGATATCTTTTCAAGTTGAGTTTTTAACTTGTAGATTTGTGATTTTTGATCATACAATTTTTAGAATAAAAAAAATCCATTTTTTTCCAAATTGAGCTTTTAGTAGGTACAATGATTTTTGTAATTTTTGAGTTTTATCCACCTTACCTCCTCTTTCTTCTTTATCTTAAAAAAATCAGTTTTTTCATTTTTTTTAATTAATTAATTTTTTTTAAAAGAAATAAGTTTATTTATTTATTTATTTTATTTATTAGTTTTATTAGTTTGAGATTCTTTTTGTTTTGAAAAAATAATTATTATCGATCAAGAAATGAAAGTTATTTCAAGTTTTTATTATCATTTTTGAATAACTTTTTCAGTGTTTGACCTTTTTCAACTTTTTATTTTCTTCCAATTTGTTATATTTCTAATTAAGAATCATTTTTTTGTTTTTTGGTCTTTTCAAAACACTTTTTGTAGTCTTTTTTCTTCTATTTTTCATCTGTTGTTTTCTTTTTGATTCGTATTTTTAAAATCTCCTATTATAAGTTATATTAATATAATTTTATTTTATTGCTGTTTTTTAATTTTTCAATGCATTTTTCCGAATTTTTCGTTTTTTTTCTTCAGTTTTTGTGCCTGTTTTTAAAATATTGAAAAAAAAATGCTTCAACATTTTGAAGTTTAATCAAAATGTACCCCCCCCCCATTTTTATTAATAATTTTTTGAGGTTGAATCTTGAGGTCTAGTTTCGTGTTTTAGTTAGGGGATGATAGTATTACTAACTTCAACTTTTCGAAGTCAAGTTATTCATTTGTTTTTTTGGTCCATTTTCATTCTTATCTCTAATGTAACTAATAATTGTCCTGGCAACCGAACCTGTGCAAAAATTTGATAAGAAGAAATTATGGAAGAAAGAGAATATCAAAGCGAATGAGCAAGAGAGAAAGATGGAGAAGTACTGCGAGAAAAATCTCCATGATTTTTGTAAATCACTGATCTGATGATTTCCGTTTGTTCGATCAGCCTAAAAATCATAAATTAATACGAAGAATTGAATAAGAAAGGAAGTATGTTAAACTTGTATACATATTACTTTTATCGAGTCATTGAAAAAATTCTGAGAAATTATGAAGTTCAATTTCTGGTTTGAAGACGAAACGAGCGTTAGGTAGGCATTCTGCACGAACGGAAAATTACCAAAATGGGATATTTGGCATCATATTGTTTAAAACCATATGCCATCGAACATGTACTACCAATAACTCGAACAATGACTCCCAGGTTTTGAATGCACGCGTGTTATTCATAATGCTGCTGGTTCTAATGAGAGAGTAAATTTGGGGTGATGGGGCGACGCTGACGATGGCGATCGTTCGCGTATATGTACGTATTTTATGGTCGCATTATACATTATTATGCTGCATCAGAATACGTATATATCGTAGATTTAGCAGCATTTTATACGAATGTGTTGCGATATAATGTAGGTTTAGAGGTACGTAGTGCATACGTATATTAGGTACACCTACACACACCTGCGTTAAATTGAAGACAAAATTAGCATATTTAAACATATCTAATGTGTGAAGTTTTCTCGCGAGTTGGGTCGCTCGCTCGTGTTGTCATCGTCGTCGTCGTCGTCACCGTACATACTCGTTGCAAGAGTTGTAGGTATACGAGTAGTTGTGAAAATGTTAATCAAAATCAAATTTAACACGTAATAGCGTAGCAATTAGGCAGCACAGCGGAATAATTTAGTTTAAATTTCGAGCACGCTTTTTCCCAAAACCGCAAGAAAATCTGGATGGATTTCAAGTTAGGTACCCAGCAGCGTAATAGAAAACGAAACGAGGTAGGGGAGCGAGTAATTGCTGAAATTTTCCAAGGTGTAATTTTATTCTGCATCTTGGGTGTCGAGAGTCGAGGAGGGTGAAAGTAAATTATACGCTGTGATAGTCGTAAAAAAAAAGGCAGGAGTGAAAATTTTGCGTGAGATAGGCCAGTTTGGGCGTATGAACGATTTGCCAACTCGATATGGAATTTTGACCTCGGTTCGGTGGTGAGCTTTTTCTTCACAGGTGAAGGAAACCGCAAGGAGTTGAATTTTCCTAGAAATGGATCTTGTAGGGTGTAATTTATGGCCTAAATTTGTACCTGTGGAGAATGAGAATTTAGTTGGTGAATTTTTTTCTGAATTGTGGGGTTATTGTAGCTTGGCATATACAGGGTGTCCAATTTATACGTTGGATATGGTTTGAATTTGGAATAGGAATTACAAGTTCAATTCCTTGATCATGGCCCACTCAATTTGAAAGGTAAAAGCAATTTTATTGTACCAGCTGTTTTGAAACTTGAATCCATCCAAAAAATCGTCCTTTTTCTGGACCGTTGCCCCTTCAAATGACAAAATAGGCAGCTTCTCTCGTATCTTTTGCAGTTTTTCGTTTCTTATAACTACCCAGTTGTTCTGAAAATTCGAAATCTGATAAATGTTTGATGGGACACCCTGTATACATCAACGTTTTTTAAATACCGTTTGCTGTACTTCTTGGTTCATATACAGTACACATTGCTGTATTCGAATGAACAAGAACACAGCGCACAAAGACTCCGGCAAGGTTGGCCGAACTGTAGCGGTATATACAAGACAAGCACAAGCACAGCGCTGCTGTTCAAGTGAACCGCTTCTTCGTGATAAGGTCATTTACTAATAGAGAGTCGGCATGAGGTCAACGCGAATAAAGAATACCGAGTAAAGGTACATATCTACTTTTATATGCCATTTGAATATCGTCGTCGCTCGTCGTCTTATTCTCTTCTTTTTTTTTCCTACTTACGATGTACCATCACCGTCTCTCTTTGAGCAACCAGTTGCGCTTATAGTTTTATCGTTCTGCTACCGTCCAAATTTACGACAAAGAAGTTCACATAAATATTTTCCAACGATCGACGATTGTTGTCGTTATTGTGTAGAGAATGGTCGTCGGGTCGTTCGGCGCGATTTTCATGCAGTTTTATGGTCGCGAAAGTATAAAAAATGAGTCGTTTCGTGGTCGCGAGATTAAATAAGGTTGAATAGATGGCACAATGGGAAAGATGAAGTGATGTGGACGGACGAACATGTGTGAACTGTGCGGAAAATGGAAGGTTGGGGTGAAGAGTCGAAACGTAAAATGAACATAGTGAAGAAAGGAAAGTTAGGTGGAGAGTAAAACTTGTCGGTTGAAATTGAATTGAAATTTTTTGAAAAATGCTCGTCGATTTTTCTTTAGGTGCTTCTGTTTTGATTTTTTCTATTTTGGGGGCTCGTGTACAGGGTAGATGTTGGAATTTTCATCCTCACATCTCCCCAAAGTTGTTACCTCGAGTGAAAAAATAATGTTATATTTTTGTTTTTCCTCTATCTGAAAAAAGTCGAAAAAGAAGTCCCCTCCCCCTCAAATTGAAAAAAACTTCAAAAATGTAAAAAATCAAAAATTATGATTTTTGTGCTAGAATTTGTCCGAATACATAATCCTTTTTTATGGAAAAAATCTTCCCCAGTCCTCCGAGCTATGTTGCCCTTCTGGTATGGAGCCACACACAAAGTTGAAAAAATGAAAAAAATAAATAAATAAAATAAGTAAATGAAATTTTTTTTTGATAATTTGATACAATTTTTGTCAGAATCTTCCAAATAACCCCCTTTTCAAGAAAAATATTTCTCTCGGTCCCTCAAACGATGTTGCTTGCCTTGAAAAAAATTTAAGTTTTTACAAATTTTTGAAAATTGTTCATCTCTGGCCAAAATCTTTCTAAATAACTTCCCTGCAACAAATGTTTACTCCAACTCATCAGGTCTAATTATTTTGCAAAAATTTTGAGACACCCCCGTGTTCCACTTATTCATCATTCAGGGAAGATGAGGTGTCGAAAAAATGCTTTTCCGATTAACATGGATCGAATTCAAGGATTAGAATTGAAAAATGTAAACATTAAAATTTTTTGATAATGTTTTGAGGTGGGTTCAAAAGTTTAATTTTTTCCATCATGTTGGAGGGTCAAAACGGTGCTTTTTTATGAAAAAAGGTCAGACCAGATGTAAGAATTTAAAAACGTAAAAATTTTGATTATTTTGTTGAATATAATTTCAATTTGAGGAGAATTGGGAGAGGGGAAGGGAGGGGGTCCTCGATACGACTTGATTTTACTAAAATTTTCATGGAATTTTTTTCTGATTGAAAACTGACAACTTCAAGGAACGGAAATAGAAAAATTCGCTCAACAATTTTTTCAAGTAAAGCATAGATCCCTATAAATAAAATCCCACCTATTCCACATGTTGGTCATGGGGGGGGGGGGATAAGGAGGCTAAAATTGGAATATGAGTTGATTTTATCCAAGTAGGGACCAAAATGAAGTGTTGGATCGAAAAAGTTTTCAATTTTAAAAATTTTCTTCAATATTTTGATTTTTTCTTTAAAAAAAGATTGTTTGGAAAAATTTTTACGTGAAAATCGAGAAGCCTTAAAAAATTTCCACCATTTCTTTTTTGGTTTCATTTTTTGATGTTTTCGATTTTGAGGAGCTTTGTACGAGAAGACCAACATTTTTGGGAGACCGAGGGTGGTTTTTCTTGGAAAATGAGGCACGTAGAAAATCAAAATTCATTACTTTTTTTTTTGACATTTTTATTAAATTGTTGGAGTCTTCCAGCACCATTTTTTGAGAGCCTTAAAGTAAGATTGAAAAGAAAAGCCACATAAAATCCAACAAATTTGGAACAATGGGGTAAAATTTGAAATTTTTCCGACTTCTACACCACACTCTTCATTCAAATACCTGAATAAGCTTATCATGTTTCTACAATAAGGTTCTGCCTTTTCGTATACTCGTAGAGAAGAAATTATTAAAATGATGTTATGTTTAAAGTTATAGTTAATATGGGGTAATCCATCATACTCCCATCAATATCGAAATATGATGCAAAAAATTCGCATGTTTCTTTATTTTTCAATTTGACACGTCCAATGCATAAATATGAATAATTTTTGAGAAAAAAAAAGTCTTCGAGGAAATTGATAGAACTATCTATACGAGATTCGATTTCGAAAGATTTCAGTTCGGTTCGTTCGTCTCTCTCTCTTCTTCCTTCTTGCTGCTAAATTTTACCTTACTTGGCGATTAATTTTTTCTAATTTTGACCAAGATGAGTCGTGTCTAATGGTCCATTAATTAGGCAACGTATCATTAAAATCGCTTTCCGGTAACTTCCTACAGCACGAAGTTCTTAATCGTGATAAAAATCCTGCCCTCTTCCTCCTCTCTCACCCTTTGGTTGAAACACCTTTTTATAATGAGTTCAATCGATGCAAAATCACTGGCGAATACTTTTAAAAATTTTATAACCCAATTTAACATATTAATTTTTGACGAATTAATATTTCGGAGTGTTATATTTGACGTAAGTGCAAATAGTAGGTAGGTATAATGATCATATAAATACCTTATCGAATGATTTTTATCTTTCGAATGTCATTATCAGCTCGTTTAATATACGTACGTATATCGATGATACTTCGATATTTATAAGTATCATTAGTAGAGCACTCTGAAGAAGTGAAAGTATCTGCGATGAGTTTCAATCAAACATATAATATGAGAAAATTTTCATTAGCGAACTAATCTACCATCGAGAGTTCTTCGAAGTGGCCGCAAAAAAACAGGCCAAAAAATATCGCCGAAGCAGCCAACTTTCACGTGAATATCATTCATCCCTTATAATTATTCGTTTTGGTGTATTAAAATCAGAATATTTGGCTTATCTGGGTTCTCTCTCTCTCTCTGGTTTCCTATTGCTATCTCATCACGTATATACGAGTAGGTATGATTTTTCTAGAAAAATCTCGACCTGAAATTCACGTACTCGGGGTATGATTCTGATACTGTACCTGTGATTGGCACGTAGGTTCAAGTAATACGAGTCTAATAGGTACGTTCGTTTACAATGAAAATGTCGCCAACAATGCTTTCGAGCGGTGGGCTGAGTTCGCGAATCATTAACTGCTCGTTATAACGACTCGCTTCGGGCGATTTGAAAATAATTATCGATATTTGATGTAATCCTCGTAACCTTGATTTTTACGACCATCTCACGAGCCGGCAGCAATTGTAAATTATACAAGCACCTACAATCTGGTACTTGATTTGGAAATTTCCCACAAAACTCATAAAGTGTACTTTTCTGCCCGTTACTATGGGACAGACAGGCGAGAGGTGAGTATGAATCACTCTCGGTCTGGTACATTACACTGAATCGATGTCCCTCGGGTTCATCTATCTTTCTGCATACCTTTTTGTAAAAATATCTTTTAAATTTACCCAATTTACTCGCGGAAAGTTGTTTATTTTTTTCTTTTTTGAAAAAAAAGCTAAAAAAAAACCTTCTAATAAAAAGAAAGGAGTAAAAACCTCCGGCACGATAAAGTTTTTCACTTGATTGATCACTCTGGTACAATGGCACGAGTCTCTCTGTGTGTTTGTTATAATACGTATACCAGAGAGAAGAAAAACTTGCACGCGCAGATTTTTCTTTCTCTCGTGCTGGATTCTTTGTCGAGTGTAAAACTCTGCAGTATCGTCAAACAGGCAAATACTTTATCAAGTGTCACTTAACTCCGGCTAACATTTATCACTCGAGAGGGGTAGAATGAGACTGCGAGCGACGCGATAGTCAGTCAGCTTCAAATGGTAAATAACTTTTTACAAAATTACTACAACGCTTATTTTAATTTTTAAAAAGTTTTCCAACACAGAGTCGAGTACGAGAGTACGAAATACGCGAAAGGTGATTATTTAAAATGGCCGATTATTCTATTCCATTACAGATGGTTTTCGACGATAAGAACTCGGCTCCGTGGACTCTCTTCCGTCTTCCGCTTTCACACCGTTGGCAATTTTCCCTACCTGCTTGGTCGACCTATCGATTATACTACTATACGTGTTTAAATCGCTCTCTTCTCTGCTCCCATCGTACGTATATATACCGGGGTAATAAATTTACGGTTAGTGAAGTTACTGCAGAATCAATTAAAAATTTATCACGCGTCCTAATTTTCGATACATATTCGTTGCATCGAAGGCGATGTACGAGCTCTTAGTCGAGTATTTCGTATGCGCTTTACCTATTACCATTTTACCACTGCTACTGTAATCGCCCCCTTGGCCTCTTCTGCTGCTGCTGTTGTAATTCTGATATCGTAATTAAGCGATTTTTAACAACGTGTTTAATATATCATGATTCTGCTACCGTCCGTCCTCGCGCTGCCTTCACACCAGGGTGAATATAATCGTGAAAAAAATTCTACCGATAAGATAAAGAGTGTGAAAAAAAAGCTCGCGTAGCGCTTGTTCGATATTCTCTGCTCCCTGTCCCCGTCTTCTCTATGTACCGCTTTCGGCACGCTCGCATATAAATTTACTTGATAATGCACTATTATCGACTTTCATAATACGTAATACCTAAGTGTTAGTCTAAGTACATACAGTACATACCCATCCTACGTACTATATAACAAACCTATTAACCGAATAACTACTGATAAGCGGCACAAAGAACGAAACAGCGAATTGATAAACGATTTTTACTCTTTTCTTCGCGTTTTGTTTTCGAGTACTTTCGTGGAATACTCGGATAGCAAATTTGTTTGACAATTTTTACAACTTTTCAGCGGATTTTAAAGGTTTTTATTGGAAAATTCCGATAATTTTGACTCATAATCGATAAGATTCCGTATGACTGCAAATTGTTCTTATCACGTCCATTTCACGATGCATTTGGTCATTTTTATGGCATTAGAATGAAAATTTTCGAAGTCATAAGGTCAAGGAAACGTCTACCTTCCAAGTCTTTTCTCCCTGCAGGGGGAGGGGGGGTCCTTATTTTGAAACTTCACTGTTTTGTGCTACCTCTTGAAGTTGTTGGATTTTATGAAAATATAATTCTTGATTTTTTGAAAATTTTTTTCAAGTGCAAAAAAAGTGGTACTGTGAGCCTCTCAAAGTTGAAAAAATGAATAAAATTTTTTGATTTTTGCATCAGAATTCTTCTAAATAGCTCCCTTGTTGAGAAAAAAATCTCCCCTGTCTCCTGAGCCTTATTGATATTCTAGCGCAGAGCTTAACACCGAGTTGAGAAACTCGAAAAAAATGAAATAAAATAGCAGTCGAAGAAAATGTTTTTAAATTTTGATTTCATGCATCATAATTTCTCTGAATAACCATGGACCATTTTTTTACAATTAATTGCCAAGACATACCCAATTTTGATATTTAAAAAAAAATCCTTGAAGCTTCCTCTTTCACTTCAAGGTGTTCAGTTTTGAAAAAAAGTAATTTTAATTTCCCTAATTCCTATTTGAAATAAGGTCTAAAAAAAGGCAGTTTTTGAAGAAGTACCAATTACGGATCATGCAAATACATATGAACGAAAGCATTCAAGTTTTTTTCTCTCTGAGACCTGTTATAGTACCCTGAGAACCACATTAAAAAATTTTCATCATCAAAGTTCACAAATATTGAAGTTGAAAAACTACCAGTTGTGGACCAGTCCAATTGGTACCTGACAACCCTTTTGAAATTGAAAAATTCATTGAAAAAAAATATAGCTACCAATTGCGGATCAAACCAATTGTGGACCAAAACTGAATTTCACAATTTGAATGAGAAACTGAATCATTTTTTAAAAAATTTCTATTGACTACATCACTTTTTTTGGACGTTTTTCAACTTTGTGGGGCTTTACTGCATGAACGTTTTTTTTTTTAAGGAACTAATTTTCTCATATTTTGAATTTGTTTTTTAAATTTATCCGAATAATTTTTTAGCTTTTTTCCAAGTTGAGAAATATTTTTGAATTTATTTTTCTAGAAGTACTCAGAATACCTAGGTTAAGACTCAATTTTTCAATATTTTCAGGAAGTATCACTGTTTTTCCATCATTTTAAAAAAGTCACCAATCTATTCGGTTTTGTAGTTGTTATTTTTCGTTTTCGCCCATTTTTGTGCTTTAAACTTGGGAATTTCAAGTTTTTTTAATATTTTTTGTTCAATTTGTAATGTTTTAATGGCTCATCAAAACATCATAATTTTTCTAATTTTTAACTAAAATAATGTTTTTTTTTTTTTGAATCGAGCAACTTTGCCAGAATAATGTTGAATTTTCTTAAATCTCGAAAAAAATATTTTCTCCTATTCTCACACAAATCTATTTTTAGCGCCATACTAGGTAAGAAAAAATTCCGTCTCGGTTACACTATGAGAACTTTCATTCATTCTGTCACTAATTTTTGGCTCCACAAACACGCGCACGTGCGTAAAATCACATAGCCTGATTGACGTTGAAATAAAATTGATCCCATGCACATGGAAAGAAAAAAATATCATGTTGAGAAAAAGCAAATATTTACAATCGATATCGACGATATACTTGTACTCGTTTATCTCTTTGTTGAGCAAATAGTGCCATC
Organism: Planococcus citri; assembly: GCF_950023065.1. Taxonomy (NCBI): domain Eukaryota; kingdom Metazoa; phylum Arthropoda; class Insecta; order Hemiptera; family Pseudococcidae; genus Planococcus; species Planococcus citri. The sequence goes on along the minus strand of NC_088680.1, from coordinate 41,559,702 downwards.
GGCAGGAAAAGCGATATTCCCCTCGGCGTTTTTAACAGCACGCGGTATATATCGTACGCGTCAAAATGCGGTGAAAAATCGCGCAGGATTAATTAGAGATAAGATTACCGAACGACGAGCGACGTAGAAACGAGGATAATGAGCGCAGTTGAAGTTGATGAAGTTGATTTAATGAAGCTTTTTTTCAATCCTCGCTCGTTCGTGGTGCGTACCAAGCCGAAAGCTCTCTACTCCGTGTATTTTTTCTACCCTTTTTTCTCCTTCTTTATCTTTTTCTGGTTCTTGTTGTGCTCGTGTACTGTACACCTACCAACCTACCTACTCTTGTTACGTGCATTTTGAAACGAGAAAATAAATGACTTAGAAAGTTCGCTTGGTCGGAATTTTGAATACCAATTGATGAGGGATCCGGTACACGGTGATTTGTCTACATGTACGAAAAGCTACGCCATCGTCGCTCGTCTCGTGCTTTCGTATACTCGAGCAACTTGCCCATCGAGATAGTTAAAGAAGAAAAAGTACCTTTTGGAATACCTACGTATAGAGTTGCAGTGCAACCAGAGGGGCCGGTGGAACAATTTACGCGAAATTTCTGGTAAACAAAAGGTGTGCGATGGGGATGGGGACGACGAGGTGGTACGAGTACCTCCTCAGCTAGCTCCAGATCTCATCTCATCGTCGCGTGGTCGAGCATGGTATATATATTCTCGTATGTGTAGTATTAGCCACGATTAATCTCCGCGGTTAGGCAGCTTTCAAGTTGGTACATACCGCACACCCTGCTGCCTCCTGACTCAACAGACACCAGCATCACGAAGTTCATGACTAATGTATTCGTGTTGAAGATGTCGGACGTTTCTTGGTCGCGTCGAACCGCACTTCTCTCTCTGTCTCGCTCTGTTCAACGTGCTACGAGTTCATCATTTTCAAAGACCAGGTAAATGAACAAGGAACAGCCAGCATGGCAATGGAGATAGCGTAGGCGGCGTTTTAGTGATTTTTATAGGTGAACGCGTTAAGGGATTTTTCAAATTCTACTTTTAACGAATGCTGATGCCCGTGTATCGGTACCTGTACCCTTCGAGCCACCTAATCTCGACGTGGAGATGAATTGACCGGTGTTAAATTGAGGAAAGTTAGCGTGTTACGATGATGAGATTTGCTGCTGATTCTAACTCTTCAGCTACATATAAGGGGTCAAAGCACGTGTGTGTTGGGAAGGAAGCTGTTTGGGAATTGTATGAGGAGCGTTAGCTTGAAACATCAGATCGAGATCGACAAAAATATTGTTAATCGAAGGGGTTTCGAAGAATTTTATCATATTTTGTCCCTAGAATTTCATCAACATTTTTTATGCAACTCTAAAACTGTATAGATTTTGTGCACCAAAGGCAAAAAAAAGTCCCCCAGCAGTCTCAATGTACATAATCTCTTTTAGCCTGCCAGCTCCTTCTTATTCGCTTTACTTACTTACTTTACAAATGGTTAAAAATTCACTCGAGTTAGGTTACTTGAAGATTAATAATTTCCATGCACTTTGCTCACGAATTCAATTCCCATTTTCCCCCTATAAATACTTCATTTTACTTCACGTTGTATACTTAAATACCCTCCCGACTGGCAACTCGGCCTAATTGCAGACGAAGCGAAGGTTTTGTTCGAGTAATGGATTTGTAGTAATTTGGGAAGTTTTGCCAAGAAAATACGCTTTATTACATAGGCATTGGTTGGTGTTTTTTTTTTTCATTTGCCCCCTTGTGCTTGGTTTATGAACTGACTCAGCATGTGTTTTTTGGCCAGATCCCATTAATACGATACGCGTTAAGGCCGTGTACTTTTAATGAGTTTTTAAATGATTTTTTTCCTTCTTTCTTTCTTTTTTTTTACCGCGTGGTACGAGTTATATGCGTTGACGTATTAGGAAAAAATAGCAGTACATGAGTCGACGCATGTACAATACAAGTACATACGAGTACTATACCGACGTATTACATAATTGACGAATAATTTGCATTAAGCGTACTATGCTTCACATTGCCATGTTCATACAGTTGAAAACGAGGTACATACTACGTAAAAGTGCGTTTTTTTATGTTTTGTTTTTTACTAGTTTTTTCCCTTTCTTTCTTTCTTTCTTTTTTTTTTTTTTTTTTTTTAGCAGCACGTATGTGTATACGAAACACCAATTAAAATGCACCATCGTGTGAAGGGATTACCTTATACGTACGATGTGTGACATTTACTTTGAACGTGTGTCGCATAGATACCTTTGATTTCAAATATCGCAATTCTGATTTCCTATACGTATATGTGAACTTAGCATCGTATCGTTTCTTTCGTACTACAAATAGTGCTATTTCATAGTTTGTTCGATGTGCTAGGTGCCATGCCATCCTTATGTGCACATATGTTTGTAAATATTTGTACTTGACACGTACGTTTCGCACCACGCGTTCGTTGTATAATATCGAGTGCACGGGAGCTCGAGCGATTGCTAAATACCTTGCTGGGAGGATAAGGTCTGCCTATTCTGGGGCGCTCGAAGTTTTCAGTGTACAGGTACTACATGGAGATCGAAAACTCTATTGTGTTGTTCTGAGGTTAGTATTTTGATCGAGGAAACAAAAGGTTACAATTTCAGTCCACCTGTTCCATGTAGGAACCAAAAATATGAAAAGTTTTTGATCTACGAACAATGACAGAATTTCAGCAAAAATGTTGCAAAATTCGATGCGAATTTGTAAAATACATTTTTGAAAAATTTGAAAATGTCAAAAAAAAAGTTGAATGAATTCATTTTTAAACATCAAAAACTGATGAAATTCCGATAATTATAATTTGTGAACATTTGGAAAAAATTGTGAGAAACACAGCAAAAAAAAAACTGATGACATTTCAGGGAAATTTGGAAAAAGTTCGTCGAAAATTACATAAAAAATCGTTAAAACATTTTAAAATGACATCAAAAAATTGAAGAAAAAAAAAACAAAATCATCAAAAATTTTCAAAAGTGTGAAATTTTGACAAAATTGAGCAAAATTTGCGAGAGTAGGGACATTATGAAAACATGTTGAACAAGACATGAAGATCTTGAAAAAAAAAATGTCATGAAAATGGTTGATAATTGTAAAGTAGGTACATACTAATGAAATTTAGTAAAGTGCATGAAATGTTATCAAAATTCATGTAAAATAATGAAAAAAACACGTAACAGCCCTGAAATCATTTTAAAAAGAAAAAAACAATAATTGATGAAGTTGAGAAAAAATCGTCAAAATTCAGCAAAATTTGTGTAAAAAATTGTCATCGTAAAACCTAGTTCATATTCAAAGACAGAAAAACATGAAAAAATTATTTAAACTATCTATAATTTCTAAAAAGTGACGAGGATTTAGCAAAATTTGGGTAGAAACAACGTGAAAACATGTTAAAAATGACATGAAAATTTTTTTTTCAAGTTTATCAATTTTATGAAAATTATGTAAAAGTGATAAAATTTGTACAAATCAATAATTTGCATAAAATATTGTTGAATTATTATTTATATTTTTGGAAATTATCAAATGTCGATGAAGTTTCAGTAAAATTGAACAAAATTTGGCTAAAAATTGCATAAGACGTAGCTTTAAGAAAACGATTGAAAATTAATAAAAATCTCATAATTTGATTAAAATTTCATGAAAATTGCGTACATTAATAAACATTATGTTGATAGCGATAAAATTGATCAGATGTCATCAAGGTGGAGTAAATTTTTAAATGCCAATTTTTTGCCAAAAACTTCCTAAACATCTTATTTGCTCGTAATGTTCACAAAAAATTGTGGAAAAGTCTGACTTTTATGTCAATAATTGCTGAAAAGTCCTGCTTTTCGCCAAAAATTGAAAAAATTATCGTTTTTACCAGAATTTCTGTAAAGTTTCGCTTTACTTGAGATTGTGAAAATTTTTCATTTTCTTGATCTGATGTCTCACTTTTTTGCCAATACTTGCTAAAAATCCTCTCTTTTTGCTAAAATTGTCATAATCTCGCATTCAGCTAAAAATAACAAAAATTCCCGCCATTTAAGTATCGCAATTGCCATCAGTCTCGTTTGACAAGTTTTCAGTTTTTTGAAAAAAATTCCGAAAAGTTTGAATGTTTCCAATAATTTTCCAAAAAGTTGCGAAATAATTTCACTTTTTTGATGAAAATTGTTGAAATCAAAATGTCTTTTGTTTTGATAGGGAGAGGGGAGGGGAGGGGGGATGAAATCGAAAACTTTATTGTGATCTTGTGAGTTCAACATTTTCACCTATAGGAATCGAAAGATTACAATTTCAGTTCTCGTGTTCAATAGGTACCAGAGTGTGTATTTGTATTTACCTCGTATGAAATTTCAAGGGTTTGCTATGTATGGTATATAGATATGTATAATGTACCCTGCCACGAGGATATGGCCAGCCTATCTGCCGACGCCGAAAATTGAAAATGTGTAGAGAAGCGGTCGAAAACTTGATTTTTTAAGTTTTGTATTTTGATATTCGAGCCAAAACAGCTAAGAGGTTACAATATTTCAATCTAATTTCTCGTTATGTTTTCAATTTTTTGACTGGTTGATACGTAGGTACTGAAGAAATGAATTCTCATCATTACTTCGCTCTCATTTCTCTTACTCGTTGCATTTGAACATACAGTCAATAGATTTTTCCACAGAACGAAGTCAATATCGTATTGCCAATATCACCTCTATGCCCTAACTCATGCTTGTGCCAGAGAACACGTCTATGTAGGACGAACACACCGCCACGCTAAGCACGTCCAGTTTCATCTTTCTCTCTATAGGTACCTTTACACTGACGATGGTCGGTCACACTCTCAGTCAGTTCGCACAAGCACACAACAATCGTACGATAGCTCGCCGAACAACCAGTTTTCATCTTCGTACGAGGCGGTATACAGTAGCGATCTACTCGATCGTGTGCACTTTTTCAAAATGCTCCCTCGCTTCTGCACTTTATCTACACCGCCAACTCGATGATATCGAAACCATGCTACCGCACAGCACACATTTATAACCTCTTCTTAGCTCGATACGCCATATTCTCTTGTAGTTCTTCTGCTGCTGTGTCTAAAAATACACATTTTATTTTCCAAAAGCATGTTTTTTTAAGCACTCGATTTGTAGGAGAAAAATCAATCATGTGCGAGACTACGCGTGCTCACTGCTCAGTGTACGAGTATTTTTATTTGAAACCATCACAGGGGGTAACTGAGAACTTCAGCCACAAATTATTAATGATTTCGATGAACCATCGATCGTATCTCTATATAGTATCTTGTATACTCGAGTACACTTTTTTTCGAATCCAGATACGTGCACCTTTGGTCGTATAATAATTACCGTGCCCAACGCCCAGCCTAGGAAAACGATGCCAAGCCCATTCCTCTGTTTACTAATTATTCGTGTTTTAAACTAACGCTGTCAGCGTTGCGTCGTCCTTATCATCATCAATATGAAAATGCACCTATAGCTTCGTTATGTCTTTTCTACATACGAGTACTCAGTACAGTCATATGTAGTGCATTTTACAAGTTTTATGCATTAAAGTTGGTCTTTCTCTCCTTTCTCCTTCTCACTGACTATTATGCACAAGTACCTACCTACCATATTTCCACATTATAATCTGCTGCAATGTGTTACTCGGTTTTTTTTTTTTTTTTTTTTTTGCAAGTATACAATTATACATGTAGGTATCTGTGCAATTAAATTCGGGTGCGCGATGTACACACAACGCTACTAAAACCGATAAATGACGTCTGTACTGTGTACACGTAAAATTTGCCCTTCAACTTCAGATATGCAATGTACTCCACCTAGGCTATGTTTTGTGCTTGGTGTATCTAATCATTACGTATCCAACTTATAACAAGTTGCGCACATTTTTCTGATTTAAAATGAACTTCCATTACTCTGTACCCAGCAAATTAGTTGGAATGATTTAGGCAAACTGGTATTTCCAGAAATGTACTAATATGGGATCGAAATTCTGGCACCTTTACCAAATTTCAGCTTGAAAGCTTTGGTATACCTATTGTTCAAAATATTTAAAATTTTTCCCAATCGGTTGAGTTTGGGGGGGGGGTCAATTTTTATCACCTGTGACCTGTGTCCCAAATTTGATTTTGTAAAATTTTCCAAAATTGAAAAAAATGGATTTTAGCATCTAAAATGTTGACTCATAAGCCATATTTGTTCACTCTTTCGATCTGGCTTTGTTCGGAGCCAGAATTATTTGATGATTCCAACTTCTGCCAAGCGTCGATAGTCCTTGAAAATGTGGAAGAAGAGAGAGGATGAGTTTTTCAAAACACTGATTGAAAATCGTACCATTTTTGTGCTTTCAGTAGGCACTCGTAAGTCGTATAAATTTTATTCAATCGATGGTGTTCGCGACGGCCGGCACACGTGAACGGTGTATTCTGAAATGATGCGTCGCTACACAGCCTCGCACTGGCGCAGATAACCGGTTTATCGAGTTGGGATACAACGCGTAGAGCGCGAGCGTCGCGTCGCACCGGTACGGACCAGGGCCGGGGCCGACACCGACACCGGCGCACAACGTACGAGTATAACGTCGGTTAATTTATTATCCGCCCGAAGTGGTGAATTATCGTCGAACTTTCGTCGTGTATAAAAAAAAACGCTGGCTCTGGCATGGCACACCGGCGCATATACTCGTAGTAGAACAGCGTACATTAGGTCGCGCGTCGAAAACTAGCAATTAAACCGGTTTGGCTGTAGATCTTCCTCGATGTGATTTTTTTTTTCACCGTATGTGCCCTGGTGCCGTTGTTTCGCTCTTACGCTATATATCCTTTCTCTGGTTTGGTGAGGCGCCAACAGTGCAATGCAACGTGCGCCCGATCAGCCCATTTTATTTCATATGTACTTGTACGAGTATGTGTAAGTGTAATGTACTTACCATTGCAACTTTCTTCGCTATCGCCACCGCGTACCGCACTCGTGGCGATGGCTGGAAAGGAAAATTGATTTGTGTCCGGATTTTCAAACGCCTCCAGAGATTAATCGGTTTTTTTCCGTTCTGTTTTGTTGTGTTGCAGTATCGAGAAGAACCGCACGAGTGGAATCAGCTGAGATTATTCGCGCGTATAGCCGATAGCTCGGTGTATACGACGTTGAACGCTAAAAAAGAATTAAGAGCGCCCACCGAATACGGGTTTTGTATTCGAACCTCGGAAATCGAATCTGAACCTAGTTACATCGGTGACGTTACATCCGAACTCAGGTGTATCGCTTGCGAAACCGAAAGATCTCGACAGTGTTGGTTGGCAGCTATGCGTCTCGCAAAGGTAAGATGAGCTTAAAATCACTGATTTGTAATACGAGTAGATTTATGTGCTTTGCACGATGTAGGTACCCAAAATTGACCCTTTAGAAACGGAAGTGGGTAAGGTAATGTTTCAAAATACTCGAAAATGAAAATTTTTCGTGTTAGTTTTGAAGATGGAGAAAAAATGTTTTTTATCAATGTGATCATCTCCAAAATTAAAAGAGTTGCAGACTGTTAAAAATCAATTACCTAAATTTTTCGAAGAAATTTGAATGGTTTCTGATTTTGACTAAAAATCACAGTGTTGCTACCAAAGGCTGAGATGTCCACTGAAATCCATGAAGCCAATTACGTGCATTTTTTGTAATTTAAAAACGAAATTTGGTGACACGTCCACTCTATCCACATTCTACAGTCCCCCCCCCTCAAAATCCATCAAGTCTTCAGTAAGGTTTTCAAATTTTTAAAATTTTGTGAGAGTTCTTTGAGATATTTTTCATCGTTTACCTGTAGATTCATAAGATTCACCCTTCCCCTCTCCTTCAAAACGACAAAAAAGAACGAGAAAATCTTTTTAAAATTTCACACATTTTTCTCCTTTTGTCAACATTTTCAAAAAAAGTCACTTTTTTGCAAAGAAAAATCGCAAAAAAGTCAAATTAAAAAAAATTCTTGCTTTTCAAGTTTTTACCGAAATTTTTGCTTTTTTTACCGAATTTGTCAAAAGGTTTCGATTTCTTACCGAAATAAGCAAAACATTGTCCAAGTCTCATTTTTTGCCAAAAATTAGTAAAAATTGTCGTTTTTTTTTTGCAAATACATTCTACAGAAATATCATTTTTTTCTAAAAATGACCCTGAAGTTTTGCTTTTTTCCCAAAAATTTCCAAAAAAAAAATTTACCAAAAAGTTGCAAAAGAAGTCCATTTTTTACCTAAAATAAACGAAAATTCTCGCTTTTCAAGTTTTTACCAAATTGCTACTGAATCTTTACTTTTTTACTTAGAAATGCCAAAAAGTCTAATTTTTTTATTTGCTAAAAATTGCTTAAAAAACGAGTCACTTTTTTGCCAAAAATGACTAAGAATTGTCGTTTTTTCGCAAGAACGTACGAGTATCGTTTTATAAAAATTTTAATTCATTCCAAAAATTGTCTAGAAATTTCGCTTTTGTGTCAAAAAATTGTCAAAAAAAGCTCTGCTTTTTGCTAATACAACTTTTTTGCTCGTTATTGCCAAAAAGTTCATGTTCCTGGTTTTTTGTGATTTTTCTTCCACACCAAAATGTTTTGCTCACATCTTGCATCATTTTTGGATACTTTTTGGTTACCTTCTTGAATCTTTTAGTTACTTACTAAAGTTATTATTTTTTTTTGTTGAAAAAATCGAGCACATGCCCTGTTTAACTGCATTACTTACTAATTCTATATAGAATAAATTTTATTCTTTAGAAGGAAAGGTGTTTTGGCCTGAACGAAACAAGGGCAAAAGCTTATGAAAATTCTTGATAATTCGAGAAAAGAAAACATAATTTTCGAGCCACGAAATTTTTCAATTTGAACAATAATTTTCCAGAGAATACAATTGTGACCTGTTCTGACAATAGAGGCCAAAGTCGGATTTTTCATTTTCAATTTTTTGGCCATTTTGAAAACTAGACATCATATCGAGTCGAATGAGACCAATCCCAGCCTCCTAGCTCATTTTTTCCCACCTTTTTTCATTTCTTGAAGTTGAAAAATTGAAAAACAAAATTTTGAGACAAACGCATTTTAAAGAAAAAAATTTATGAAAACTGATAATGTGATGTTTTCCGCGAAAAGGTACATTATGTTTAAAAAAATGGATTCTGGTACTTGAAAGTGCGTAGAATAACATGGAATAAGTTAAATTTGCAATAAGAACACGTTTGCATTATAAAAACGTAAAAAAATAATAGGTATAAAATGAGAAATTTTTTTTTGACATTATGTCGATAGGAAATTTAATTCTCTACAATTTTCCTCGACATAATTTTTCCGTAGAATGCTTTGTTCCGCCTCCAGATAGCTTTAAAAGTTTTGAGCGCTCAAATTTTCGACTGACACTAACTTCAAAATCCGCTTTCAACACATTTTTCGGCCAAATTACGTGTTGTGGCTGTGTCACATGACAGTTCACATGTCAAACAATCAAAATCCGCGAAAAAACAATTTTTCAAAATTTCGACTTATTTTTAAATTTTTGCCTCTACTGTAAAAAAACGTTTTCCGACTTATGGTACCTTTTGTCAGAACAGGTCACAATTTATTAAAAAAAGAAAAATAGTTTAAAAATTTGTGATTCAAGAATTTTCATTATTTTTTTTAATGAAAAAAAAAGGCGAGGAAATCGAGAGAAAATTACGATTTTGGATTCTTAAAAAATTTGCTAAAAATTCGAAATCAATTTTGTCGAATCCTTCTAAAATTTTTAATTTTTTTCAATTTATTCAAATTTTTAAGCTCTTGATGTTTTTGTTAGTAAGGAATTGATTTTTTTTAGGTTGAGAATTTTTTAGATTTTGCTAATGAGTTTTTAGAAAATCCAATTTGAAAAAAAAAACAAACTGGTGTGAGCTAAACAATTTTTCCTTTTTACAAATACGTTAGATCAAAGTTCAGAAATGGCCCCAAATTTTTTTTCAAGGTGTCTCATCCAACATCTACCAGAATTTTATTTGTTTCATTTTTGAATTAATAATTCATCCCCCCACTCGCCAACCTCATTCTCCAAGGTTCGAAGCCTTGAATTGAAGTTTTTCCTCACAGAATGTGTTTCCTTGTTATTTTTGAACTGATTTAAAAAAAAAACACCCATGAAAAAATGGCATTTTTCAATATGAGTGTAGGTAAATTTTCTTATTTGAGGAATCAAAATATCGTACAATTTTATCTCGTATTACCTGCCAGAAAGGTAATAATAGTATTTCATTGTGAGTATTTGGCAACGTTGCATGATCCAGAGTTGATGTACCGACTGCGAAATGTACTGTAGTTGTACTCGAATAAGTACGCGTACTCGTACATGCGATACCGAACATTGGCGTTTCTTGGGCTATCAAAATTAAAATTGAAACCGGTTCAAGAAGTTTGAAAACGACGGGGTATCCGATGATCGCGAATTTTGAAGTTTTACGAGTGGGAAGGATAAGTGGCTCGAAGTTGAACGTAATTAAAAAATTTCGTTTAAGTGGTACTAAAAATTCTTGAAATTGTCTCAGATACTTGGTTGAAATTTTTAAAATAACGTGAAAATGTGTTACAAAATCTCATTAATTATTTTTTTAAAAATAGCTGTACCTTTTAACAGTCGTAATACGATAAATTTTTTGTTCAAAAGGAAGCCCAAAATGCACCCTAACATAACTCGTGAGTAGAAAATCTCATTTCTATGCATATTGAAATTCTTTCATCCGTCAACGTTAATAAAAAATTGTCGAAGAATTGTCATTGAGAATGAGTTTCCCATTGTATGAAAAAATTAAAACCAGTAACAGTCGTGATTTAATTTCATTCTTGAAATTTGCTTGTCCTTTCTCGCCCTTTTCTCGTTTCATTTGCTTTAATATTAACGAGCAGATGGATATGATGAATGTGTAAGTGTATGTGCAAATAATACGCTGCGTTACTCTACCCTTATTTTTTCGTCCTTGAATTCAGCATGCTTTCATTGAATTTAACCTTAACGATAACGTTGTCTTTGAGTTTAGTTTCGCAATATCCGAACCCGAGCAGCATAGAAGGGCAGACGTTAAAAGGAAAATTTTCGTTTTACGTCATATTAAAGCCCCTGTGCCTACACTGCCTAGTGCCTACTTCTGTAGATATTCGTCTGTTCGAGCAGTCGATACTGTTAACGCAGACGTCATCGTAGTTATTCAATTGTGGAAACCATCCGACGACGCGACCTATCTCGACGACCATGATGATTTGCTGTAGAAGTAATTTACACGTGTGTAGTATCATTAGAAAGATGTATATAGTACAAAGTGTCCTATCGAACGTCTGTAGGGTGATTTTTTTGACACAATCCATGTTAAGGAATACTTTTGGTTGCTCCAAAATTGTGCTGAATTCAATTTGGGCAATTTTTATAGAATTTTTTGGAAGCTTGGAAAATCCAAAAATTCGCTGGAGGCTCCAGAATGGCTCAAAACCACCATCAATCGATTCGAAAGGTCGAAAATAGATCGAAAATTTGTGTAATTTCAGCTTTTTATGTGAATTTGATCATATTATTTTGATTTTTTTAGAAGAATGAATCTTATTTGAATTTCCAAAAATTTTTCAAAAAACGAAAAATATGAATTGGACGATCTTTCAATTATTTGTTTGTACAGTCTGAAAATTATTCTATCATTTGTGATACCTTCCTTGCTAGAATACATTCTGCAGACGTTGTTAGGATTAGGACACCCTGTATGACTTGAAGAAATCGAATTTGATCTTGGTGTTACACCAAGAGTATACTATGTACAACTACAATACTCAAGTTAACCATTATCACCGTTGAGATGCTTTAATTCGACGCCTCGACGGATATCGCGTTGATTAACGTTAACCGATTTCCCTTCATCGACGATTACGTTCGACGTCGCTGCTCACTGGTCGCGCCGCTGAGCAGACGAAAAGGAAGGTAATACGGTTTTAGGGGTCCGAAATGAAGGAAATGAGGGTGTGTGCTGTGTGTCGATATGGAACGTATAGTACGTATATATTCGACTGGAAACTCTTTAATTTAGTCATCATCGTCGTAACCTTGGGGCGCGAAACGAGATATATATTTTCATTTCCGGGTATTACCGCACGACAGCGTGTGATTCGTTTTTGGCTGCAATGTGAAGTGGAAGGAGAGGAAACGGGCGAATGATAAATTAAGGTGTAATAAGTATCTACTTGCGAAGGTTTATAGAAGAAAATTTTGTTGCGTTAATATGGTTGAGCTAGGGACAAGACTAGAGAGGTGATAAAAATGACAGAGTACGCGTGTAAAATGGTGTGTACTTACTTACCTATACTATATAAACGATACGAGCGAGATACCTACCTGTACGGAAATTCGACCTATATTATTGGTTTCGTGTTACACAGTAGTGAAGCCAAAGCAATACTCAAAAGCGGTTAGTTTTAAAATGCAATATTGGTAATGCGATTTCTTTGCGAAAACACAGGAAATTAGCCAGTTATGATGAAGTGCTCGATGAGGTGTTGTTGGAACGATTAAAGGTACACCTGTACGAACGCTGTCAATTTGAGAAGAGAGAAGTGGAGGCAATTTTTTGGTTTTTGAATCGTTCGTCGATGAAGTTAGGAGGAAGGAGAGAGGGCCTGGGGTCAATTTGTGCTTGTCTTCTTTCAGTATTATCAAAATTCAGACAATAACATGAATATTGTGGGAACGACTAAGGCTGAGTCAAATTTTTGAACGAATCCATCGCAAACAAACTAAAAATATAAATCACATTTCAATATAAATTTTAGAAAATTTCGTTTAAAATTTTTTCAAAAAAATCATAATCGTTCGCGAACGACTGAATAATTTTTCGGACGAATCTTTTGTGACCGAGTGAATCATTTGTCATGAAATAAATTTCAAACGAACAAAATCATGCAGACTTCAAGACGTAGGAAGTTTTTAATTACATACATATATTTTTTTGCGAATAAATTTTCCAGATTGCTTAACAACGAATGAATCATTTTTTAAAATACGAATCATTCGCGAACGACTGATTTATTTTTCGAAGGGAACTGTTCTCACTGAGTGTACATTTCTTTCATGAATGAAATCGTTCGCTAACAAACAAATTCATATTATACTTTGGCCGAAGTGTTTAACAATTTTTCTGTTGTGAATGAATTCAAGAAATCGTTCACGAACGAAAGAGCCGTTTCCAAAGAAAGTTGTTCGTGAATAAATGTATCATTTCTGAAGATTTAGTCGTATTTCAAATTGTACGTGAATGTGTTCCATGAAAAAATTTTGTTTCGATCCCAATGAATAAGTATGCGAAAAGGTATTTTTAATTTTAGTCGCTCGTGAACGATTCAGTAGATATTGGTTTGAAAATGGTTGTTTTCCAGAGAAATTATTTTTTTCCTTCGATTACTTGGAAATAATTCTTCTCAATGCTCTTTTTTTTTGGGGTGTTTATAATTACAAGATTATTACACCCGTAAAAAAACTAAAAAGGGGGGGGGGTTAGATTTGGTTTGTCAGGTTGATGTTTTTTATTAAGGAGATGAAGTACCTAATTGTGGTTATTTCACAAAAAATCTTTTGCGAACGATTGAATCATTTTTTTGACGAATCGTTAGTAAACGACTCAATTACGTTTTTAGCTTAATTTTTGCATATTTTTGCATCATAGATGAACTTTTGGAATAATTTTTTGAAGAAAACCGCAAATAAATGATCTTTATCTTGAACGAAAAGAGTTTAAATTCTTCGTGAATTAAAAAGTCAATTTTTTTGAGAAAATCATTCATTATCAAGCAAATTATTCAAAAAGATTTTTCGTTGGCAGATCTTTCAGATCGTTCACGAACGACTGAGTCGTTCTTCGAATAATAAGGTCGCGAAAAATTGAATCATGTATTCGTGCGTATGCGTAAAGTATTTGAATTTTTTTCTTGGTTCGTGAAATTAAAATTGTTTTATTCAAATCGAATCATCTTCTGGGAAAGTAGTTCGCGAACGTCTGAATCGTTTTTGAGTCATATTATGGATTTAAAAAAAAAATTCAAGTGTTTGCGGACGATTTTTAGTTTTTATACTTCTCTCAGTGAGTTGACTGTGAACGGTTGAATCACTTTGCCAGAAAATCGTTCGAATTCTGTCAAGTAAATCACTTTTTGAACGAAAGAATAATTTGAGTCCTTTGCAAATGACTAAAGAATTATTCTTGAGAAAAATCATTCAGATGGGTGATTTTCTTGCAAATTATCTTGCGAGAAAAAATTTTCATGATCAAATCTTTTCGGTCGTTCACGAACAAATGTTTGTTTTTTACTTTTTTTCAGAACAAAAGAGATTTAAATGACTAGATCATGTTCAGAGTTCATCACCCACGGGTTCTTGGGAGGGGGGTGAGGGGGGTAATTGTTCACAATGAATCATCTTGAAAGTGATTCGTTTGCGAACGACTGAATCAATTTCAAGCCATTTTACGGAATACTTTTTCGCAGTTTGGCAGTTGTTGAAAACCACTTGGTCATGTTTTGATCGAGTTTTTGTGAACGATTCGATCATTGAGGAATTTGTATGAGTTGAAGTGAATCGTTCTTTTGAACGAAAAAATTTCGGTCCTTTTATTTCGAATGAACAGTATATCATTTTTGAAGAAATGCTATCTCGAATGGATGATTCAATTGTGAACAAATCATATTTTTTAAAAACGCGAACAAATCGTTTCGGTCGTTCACAAACGACTTTTTTTTCTTCTTTGGTGGGTTGCCTTTTGACTTTTTTTTTTGAGGTTCCCTCGGATTTTTTTCGAATACCGTCTCCAATTATCAGGAAAAAAATGAATAAAAAGTCACCTTAGTCGCCAATGGTTGAATAATATTCAGAGTAATTTTTCATTTTTTTTATTCCTCAAATTTAATTTTTTCAAACGTTCATGAAATAAAGAATAATTTTGAAAGTGAATCGTTCACGAACGACTGAATCATTTTCGAGCTGTCATACACAGAAATCTTATTCTGCAATTTCATTTCACAGTCGTTTTTGTGTGAATTTTTCCTGAACGACTGAATCATTTTTTGAACAATTCGTTCGCCACTAACTGAATTAGAGACCAAACGTGCTATTCATGAAAATCACTTTTTTCACATATTTTCCAACTCGTTCACGAACGTCTTATTAGTTTAGACTTCGAATGAAATACACCTTTAGGTACACGTAAGTGGCTCTTTGCAAATTTCTGATAACCCAGATTCAATTTAGATTTTGATTACAGCAATACTTAGGAAACCGAAGTAAAAGGTAACGAAATAGGGCACATATTCTTTTTCCGCTATCTATTAGCTTTTATGGAATAAATTAAAATGTTGAGAATTCACGTCGTAATGTGAGATAATATATCGCAGAGTCCTTCGGAGAATCGGTAGCGGAAAAGCTTGCTGTAGATAATGATATTGTCGATGTCGGTCGGTCGCCTCGTGTATACGAGTATTTCACTTCTTCATAAACGCGAACGTTTATTATCTACTCGCGTATGTATGTATATTTCATACTATAGTGTGGTAGTACAGGGTCAAAAAAATTAATTTATAGTTAAACGTGCGATATCGTATACGTAAAACCATCATCGGCGATAGATACCTACTCTTGCACGTAGGACGTAGGAGGAGCGAGAGCAAGAGTATGCAACGAAATAAAGATAAAGAGTCAATATCGCCATAATTACTGTAACCCGACCGTGGCATCGCATATCATCATCGGACAACCTATTCGATATTGTGCATTCGCCTGTCTGAGTGCGTGAGCTTTGAGCAATGTATACGAGTATACGAGTACAGCGGTATTTCGCGAAATCACTGATAAATAGGAGAAAAAAGTACGATAACGTACGCGGAAATAGTGATCTCTGACACTATTGTTTATCGATGATGATTAACTCCCCGTTTTCCTCCTCTTCCCTTGGGCTTGGGCAAAGACATGAAGGATATTTTCGTGCATTGGTCGGTGTTCGTACCCATAAATGCACGAACGGTACATGTGGCCTGGATAGGTAAATGCCATCGATAGGAGTGCTTAAAAGTTGAGTGAGTTTGTTTCGACCCCACTTGCTTGATCGAAGAAACATTTCTGGCATTATTTTGTACAAGAAATTGAGATACCTTATAAAAGTGTTGTACAGATAAATTTATGGCGAAAAAAAAAATTAATCGTAATGCGGTATGAAATGGTGACTAAGCTGTACATAAGGTCGATATGTCTGGTGCACGACACGACACGATTTAGACAATGCTAGTTCACGTATTCTGTGCAGTGAAAGAAATAAACTAGGAAAAAAGAAATAAGAAAATAAAAGAAAGAAAAAGAACCGGTCACGATTATTCAATTTGGCCAGATCCATTTTGGAAAAAAAGGTAAGAGTTAATTAACGTTGGGACCTTGACGAGTACGAAGACGTTCATTTATTCTCTTTTTTTTTTTTTTTTGCCAAATACGAGTACATCGCGACGCGCCGCCTGTAATTGGTTTCGTAGAAATAAAATAACGCCGCTTCGGGTACACCCGTGAAAGGATTTGACGTGAAATTTCAATTTATGTACATTGTACGTACACATAAGGCTGAAATTAAGCTAATATAGATTATAGGTTGGTTGAATTAAGGGGTACGGCTGCCTCGCCTGCTAACGTTATTTTGGGTACAATATTAACGATGTGTACGCCGTAATTTAAATCTAGTTACGAGGATGAGTCGTATACGTATTTGTATATACAGGGTGTCCCATTTGCATATTTTTGAATTTATATCCAGTTAATCAGGTTTGAGAAGTAGTCTTCGAATGAATTTGGTGTCTATTTTAGGATTAATGAAAGTGAGCTTCGGTGCAGGAACCAAAATTACGATTTTTAAAAATTTTCATATTTGTCGATTTTCAACCGCATTTGCTCAAAATTCGAAAAATAGGTAACTAACATAATATGCAAGATTCATTCCACAGAATTTCTGCACAAATGTTCTCGTTGAAATACGTACATATTTCAAGCTTTTGACGTTCAATAAGGCACTTGTAACTTGAATCCATTTTTTTTCCAATTGAAAAACTTCATTTTGGGAATCCCTGACAATTTTTTCAAAGTCCCTTAAATTCAAATTGGAGTTGTTTTGATTCTTAGAAGACGCATGTAAAAATTTGACCGTAATCGAAGAATTAAATAAAAATGTTTAAATCTGAAAATTCTATTTTGGGAAACCCTGGTAACCTTCCGGGATACTTTTATGCTTCAGAATTACCATACGGCCGAATCTAGACTTTTTCAAGTCTCATTTAACTTCAAATAAAATTTTAAAAAATTGGTAAAATTTCTTAAATTTGGAAATTCTATTTTGGGAAACCCTGAAACCCCTCTCGAGTGTCTTTGGGCCCTAAAATTGAAGTATATGAGTGAATCTCAACTGTTTCATGTCTCATATTAATATTTGAGCAAAATTGAAGAATTTATTCAAGTATTTTTTCTCTCGAAAAAGACAGTTTTGGGAAACCCTGTAAACTACCCAAAGTGACTTTTAGCACCTAAAATTCAAATATTTTCGAGCTTCAACTCTATGAAGTTTCATAACAAAATTTTGCACGAAATTAAAAAAAAAAGTCGAAGAATGCAAATGACTATTAATGGGACACCCTGTATACGTTTGCGATTTTTTTTTAGCGACGAACACGTGTGTGTATGTAGTTGCCTAAGTAACCAGCTAATTAAATTTTTTTGGTAGCAAATTTCGCGTGTTTTGTAAATTAATTAGATAGATGTCGTCGTTTCGGAATATACGAATGCACGTGCAATGATTATTATGTATTTTTTTTTTTTTTTTTTTTTGCGAATGTTCGTTACTATATTATAGATTTTAGTCGGCGAATGGCTGACGAAAGGGCGGAGTACCAGGAGTAGAATCGTTTTGGCGGAAAAAATTAGATATCGGGTTTAAAAAGCGAAACGTTTAGATTAGCTTTTCAATCTGACGTGATGCGATTGCTAATGTAGTGATTTTTAGGGTTATAGGATAGCTACGGATGTTGTGGGGGGTAAGGGCGGGGGGTAAAGAAGAAGGGTTGATTACGTGATGGTATCTGGAAACTCGGTGAAATTGTTTCGACTGTTGGTTGGTTGGAAGATATCGAACATTGAAGAATTTTGACGGAGAGAGTGAGTGAGTGAGGATTTTATTTTGGAGAATAATCGTATTAGAGGTGAAAATTTTGTACCCCTACCGACTACTCTATGTTGGTTTTGGTTGATAAAATTTGAATAAAATGAATTACATACTCAAAATGAATTATTTTAAGCGTTCAATTTTTAATCCTTGATCAACTTTTAATCAGTTGATCGCAGTTTTAATTGATTAATCGGATTTTGATCAGATGGTTGGTTGGTTGATTAGGCTATACTTTTGACCAGTGACGTTTTAATCAGTTAACTGATTAATTAATTTTAATAGTTTACGTGTTGAACGCTGTCATTATTGATTATTTTAAATTTCGAATTATGATGCAGGTATAAAGATGATTTATGTACGATCAAGATAATTATCATTTTGTTGATCATGATTCATAGTTGTAAAACTTTACCGTACCTACGTGAATTCCCTGAGAACAATTTTCTTAAATCTAATAATATTATAAGTAATTGTGACTTGAGTATTTTATTATTTTTTTAATATTTATTGACGCGTTAATGGAATTAAAAGGTATTGTGTTGGTAAACGGATTACATTCATTTAAGCTTACTTACGTTTTTTTCTTTCTTTTTTGTAATGTTTCAGTATGGAAAACAATTACGTGAAAACTATCGCGCCTTCAAAAATAAGCAAAATGTTGACAATAATTCTCCTGTACTATCCGGTTACACTTCGAGTGAATATTCAAGGCAATCAGTACCTAGCGTAAGTATTTTTTTTTTCATTATTTAACAAATATGGTTTCAAAAGAACTGTTTACGAATGGTTTATCGATCTGGTACATAAATTATTTTGGAATAGAATTAATGAATCGTTTCGACCATCTAAACACACGATTTTCGATAAAATTTTGAATCGAAGAAGTTCTGAATTTTTTTTGAATATGCAGAAAAATCGAATTCAGTCGAAAATCTTTAAAACCAACACACCCAGATCAGCAAATATATCTTGGAAATCTAGCCCAAAAATATTCAGTATTTTTTTTTTCTGGCTTGTTTTCTCCTCCATTTGGCAGGGTGAGAAGCCCATCGATTTTTTTTTCATTCGCTTCTTTATAGGATCACAAACAAAGAAAGAGGAAGGGGAAGCTGAATATTCCAAAAAACAAAAATATCATTTTCGTTTACTCAATGCTCAATTTTGAACTTAATAAAATAACAATTTGGTTATATTTTTTCAATTTTTTTTTAAGATTATAAAAATCGTATCAAAAGATTATAATATGTAATTAACAAAATTTGAAAGTAGATCGGTTCCCAAAATGGTGCCAATGAAAACAATAAAAATTCAGAATGAGAATATCTCAAAAATTTCTACAATTTTTTTGGAAAAATTTCAACAATTATTTGTAATATACTTGTCTAGAAATTAATTTAAAAGGCATCAAAATAACTTGAGAATGCAAGCTATTAATTTTGAAAGGTCAAAAACAGAGTAATAACTAATTTATCTTCACATTTCACCTCTATCATCTTCAACTAAATTTGAAGTCTCAAAAATTCTTGAGATTCTCTAAATGAAATTGAAATTTATGTTGCCCTACGTGGGAATTTGCTCAGTGAAAAATTGTCTGTAATTCCTCGCTGGAATCGTAATTTTTCTAAAAATTTTCTATTTTGATCTGGGCTGGAAGCTAGAATAGTTGGTAAGCAATTAATTTTCTTTGGGGGGGGGGGGGTTGAAAGAAATGGTGTCTGATTTAGACAAATTGGATGCTCGTTTGAAACACCCATATTTACTGGTTTGATTTCGGGAGGGATGGTGGAGGAGGGGGGTCAAATTCATATTAAGATTGAAAAAAATTGAATCCCATTTCGAGAAGAGGAATTTTCTCATTTATGCCTATTGAAAAATTTACCGAACAACGTGGTTTTCTAACGCATTAAATATCACACGAACGAGTAAAAAATTGATAACGATGAAAACGCAAATTTTGCGGTCATGGTGTTAGCAGTTGGTAAATTTATTTTATCATAAATGAACGATAAAATCTCTTCGTCACTAATACGAGTTTTTCGTTATTCGAAATCGACACTATAATCATTTTAAAATCGTAGACCGAAGATCATGAATTTTTAACACAGGTGTTCATGTAAAAAATGTAACTGCAAATAGCGAACAAAAAAAGAAACGACACAGGTGGTCGATATATTAATATACCTACTTATGACCTACCGTAAGTATATGAGAATGGAATATTTTCAAAATCCATTAAAAAATTATGAAGTTAAAAATGTAATTGTACGAAGTACGAACTCATTGTGATGAGGATTCAATTTTTATTTTATTTTCCAAGGTCGGTTTTTTTCCTACGTCGACTTGTGGTGTGTTGCAAGGGTTACGAACATTGCACCGTCGATTAGAGTCGTACACGTTGCAGGAAAAAATTGCATTTTTTTCGCGATGACGTTTGTGATTATGTATGACCTATTTTAATAGGAGTGCGACGACGACGACGCTTCCATGCAAATGGTGCTATTTTTGTAAAAATGATGTGCAAAAATTGCGTATGTGTGAATGCGAATGTGTCAGATATAGATATATTTACACTTCTGTATAGTATAGAAAACGAGAGAAACGAGCTAGAGCAATAAAAACGCCTTGGTTGTCGTAAGCTAATTTCTCTTTCGGCGACGACGTCGTCGTCGAGATGGGTTCTTTTCTGTCGATGGCTTATAGAAATGAGGAAAAAAATTGCATATACGAGTACACCAAGTATACCTATGAACCGATCATGCTATTCAAAAGCGAGCTCAGAATTATATAAGTATAACGTGATGTGTATTTTGTCGCGTACTTACATACGAGTGTATCTATAGTATTATTCGAGTATAGAGAAAAAATAGGTAGTATTCGAGGCTATTGACGAAAGATTGCATGTGCTGAAAGGTATAATATAGAGATAGATACTGTTCGATGTAGTACTCTTGTTCGATCTTCGTACAAAGGTTATTGAAGCGAAGTCGAGCACCGAGCCCGATTTTAATGCTGGTGAATGGTGAATGGTGAATGGTAAGAGACGATGAACCGAGAACGCGTTCTCTCGATCGCGACTCTCGACGACGACCTGCTAACAATGGTAAATGAGGCTGGACGTACGAGTAGTATACGAGTAAGATTTGGCTGTCGCTGGGATCGCGTCGTCGTGGTGATGATGATGACGACGACGACGACTAGAGAGACGAACACAGCGAGCGATGAAATTAAGGTCGATTTATTAGACCAGTCTTTTCAACCGGTGTAAACAAAGTGTGTCTCTTTGGCGAATAGTTGGCCAGGTTTTGTCCTACACGTGGAGTGCGAATTGAACTGAACTGATTACTATAGACTGTGAGATTTGGATGGTTGGCTGTGTGGTGTGATCTGATAGAATTGGTGATTTGAGTTCTGCTCGCGGAGATTGTTGGGTTTTTTGTGAAGAGGAGGAATAGGAGAATTTGAAAGAGCATGGCTGGTTAAGAACAGAAAACAGCGAATCGGCCCCTGGCTGAAATTTTGAAATTTATTACGAGAAGTTGGTCCTATAGTGGTCCAAAATTCTCTCGAGAAAATTTTCTAATCGCTAGATTGCTCCTAATCGTTCCAAAAGGGACGGTATTGACATTTCTGTTGATATTTTGATCCTTGGACATTTTCAGCCGAATTTTTTCGAACTTGTGGAGATGCTACGTTGTGCAAAAGTTCATTCGTGGACATTTTTAAAAATTTCAGTGACTTGCGACTTTTTTTAAAAATTTTTATTAGTAAAAAACATTTGAAAATGCCAAAAATTGATTTTTTCCGTCCAAAGTACTGGTCAATTTTGGTCGAAGTTTTCCCCCTCAGAAATATAATGAAAGACAATTTTGGGAACCTCTGACACCCCCTTCTTTTCGGGCGATCCACCGAACTAAAATTAATCTCAGCTCAAAATAGGTCATTAAAATTGTAATTTCAACAAAATTTGAAATTATTCAATTTTTTCCTTACTCAATTTTCTTCACATGTGACTCGTATTCTCCAATTTGAACAAATCTCCCCCCCCCCCGCCCTTTTAGTAGAAAAAATTTAGACTGGAATTTTCAAACTGTCTATGGGTATGAGTGCCTGGGTTTTGGAAAATCGCTGGAGAAAATTTTGACTCTTCAGTCTTCTCTCATCGAGCACAATGTTGTCAAAGATATTTTTTTGTTAATCAGCCAAATTTTTTCAAACTTGTAGAAATAGTAGATCATACCGACTGTCCCATTCCCCCACTCGCTTCCAAAAAATACTCCAACTAGCCTCTGTCTTAATTTTGAAATGAATCAACACGAAAAATGTATATTCCTGTTTCGACTTTTGCTTTCAATGTTCGCACCCCTCCCTCCTCCCCTCCCATAAACCATTCATCAAGAAACGTGCGAGTTTTCAAAAGCATTTCCCCAAAATGTTCGGTATTTTCACATTGGTTTTAAATTTACTCAGCCCAGCCATTCTCTTCCCCTCACCAGACCCAATTCGACGTATATAAAAATATTTTTTTCCAACAAACAATTTTTTTAGTTGGAAAAAAATTGAAATTATTGTGATTTCTGGTGATTTGCGACTGCTGAACTTCATTATCATTACAACAGCGCACTGCCTGCTAATTGCCCTCGGCTGGGTAAGGCAGAAAATCAAAGTAGAAATGGGTGGGAAGAGATTAGAATCAGCAAAATGTTCATTTAGGGTACGTGTCAAATGGCAGACTTCCAAGTCAATGTGTATGGGCTCCAGTGATTTGAAAAGCACCAAAATGTGACGAAAATCATTTCTTTTGAGCTGAAAGGGGTGATTAGGGGGTGGGGGGGGTTCGAAATTCAAAATTATCGAAAAGTCCATCTAAAGTGCTCCTCAAATTTATATGCAAAGTAAATTTACATTTAGGCTTACTAGGTCAAATCAGTGATGCTGGGAGCGTGACATAAGATTTTTCAGGATCAGAAAAAAGTGAAAATTCAGTTTGTTTTCTTCTAATTAAGCCATCCCTCCCCCTTCCCCCCTTCGAGTACTGGGGCCATAAAATGGATTTCGGCCATTATCGTGCCAAAATCTCAACGAACTTTATCAGTTGTTGAGAAAAAATTCAGCCGAAAAATGAAAATTGCTTCCATAAATAATGTGAATTTTTCGATAAGATAATTCAACAATCTACTGTTAATGTGGAAGAAGAAAATTTTGTACGAATTTTTAACATTTTCTTTGAATTTTTACAGGAAAGCATAAGATCTAGAGTAGCAATGGATTTCACCGGCAACGTTGGCCGAATAGTCGAAGATCCAGCTGAAGCTCAAGCAATAGCCGAATCAGAGGGTAAGATATTTCATCGAAAGATGCGACCAAATGTGAACATTATACCAGAAGGCATAGACACTAGCGGCGGTATACACACCATACAACCTTGGTTCCATAGTAAATTAACCAGAGATCAAGCCACCATGTTGATTAATAAACACGGATGTGTTGACGGGTAAGAAGATTCATCTGTCTTATTATCAATTCATTATTTAGTTTCATATTCGTAGTCTTCTGCTGCGAAGAATTTTTCCTCTTTGGTGTTTTTTTTTTGGTTTTGGGTAATATTAAGGCTCAATAGGTATGGGCTTTCCAAATTACCTAATACGAGTACGCACTCGTACATAAAAATCTGATCGCACAGAGAAGGAAATTTTCTTCGTTATAGCGTGTAAAATAATGCTGATATGAGCTTATACGAGGTTGTAAAATTATAATACCTATATTATTAGAAACAGAATAAGATAATATGTAATTGTATACTAAAATGGTTTCTTTTTTGAATTTTCTGTTCGGCTGTAGCGTGTTCCTGGTGCGTGAAAGTCGCAGTAATCCGGGAATTTATGTTTTAACTTTCAAATGTAGCGGAAAAGTTGTACATAGTCAAATACAGCCGGTAAGTTGAACGGAAAAATGTAAATAGGATTGAATTTAAAGTTTTATTTGCTTTCGAAGTAAAGGTTTTATGCAATTATGTTATATGTATTAAAGCGAATTTCGGCTTAAAGAAAAGACCAAAGAGGGGGCGAAAGAATAGGCGCTTAGCATGTGTAAATATGATTCATTGTCACGTGATATTTTACGCCTGTGTGCCGGTATTCGCTATTTACCTTTTGGAAATTATTCTCTCGTGCGATAGAGAATGTAGTAGCTAGGTGTAGGTACCCAGCGTATTCCTGGTTTCTATAGTCGATGGTGGTCGTTGCCTTTTGCTTTTGCTTCGAAAAAATCGATCAAGGAGTTAGGCAGTTGGAATGTTTCGGAGATGGGGTAGGTAGAAGCGAGATTGAGAAGTTTATAAAGTGAAGGAGAAATTGGATTGGAAATTGAATGATTTAAAAATTAATTGCGAAGACGGAAAGGAAAAATAGGTGAATTTTTTTCGAATGTTTTTCGATGATTTTAGAGTACCATGTCTGAGGCCATTCTGTTGTACATTTTTAAGTTGTGTTGAAATTTTAAAACTAAGTCGTTCCCTAAAAAATTGAAAAATAATATTTAAAATTGAGTTATGAATCGCAACCAAAAAAAAAATGAAACATTTTTGAAAAATTGATATGTGCCTATTTGTACTTGAAATCTTCTAAAGGTATCAAAGACCAAAATAAGTAATTTTGTAGAGTTGACTATACTTTTTTGAAACTTTTGAACTTTACTATCGAAAATTGACCAATTTTGACCTCGAATTTGAAGAATAAAAGTATTATTTTTGATAATATTCAACTACCTCGTGTAAAAAAAAGATATATTTTGAAAGAATTGATTTTTTACGCGACAATTTTATTCGTTTTCTACGCATATCGCTTGGTCACCTACGATGATTCATAGGATGATGACCCTGTATATTAACGATTTGGAAAAAAAAGAAAAATATCACTTAATGGCACTAAAAAAATGAATAAGTACTTATTTTCCATGTGGTCGACGACTCTTTGTTCTGGTTTTTTTCCTTTTGGAATTTAAAAAAATGTATGTAAAGTATATAAAATTTATCAAAGTATAAAAAAAAACAACGTCGGGCTGTCATGGTCGTAAAAAAATTGAACTAAATTTTTCTTCGGCGGTCTGCTTTATGTAGATTTTTTATTGTAGTCGAGTATGGGTAGAGGCTCATTGTCTGTAATTTGAATGAGGTTTGGTGGGGGGGGGGGGGGCTGAAAAGGAAAATAAATTCCTGAGCGTTTTCTGTATCAAATTATTTATGTATGTGTACAATATTATTGATGAATTAAAAAACGATGAAAAAAATTGACAAGATTTGTATTTTTACAGTATTAGAAAATTCCCAGTTTTCTCCTCTTGGTTTACAGCATGTGCCAAAAATCCCCGTAATTTCTTAAAAGTTGTCACTGAAAGGTTCGACTACTCAACTTTTTTTTACCCAAAAAACAATTTCAGAGTTTTTGCAAAAGCTTAAATATTTAGAAAACATTTTCATTTTTTTTTTTTTTTGAAAAATATCCTCCCCCATTTTTTCGAATTAGGAATTTCCAAACAACGCATGTGCCACATTACTTTTAGAATTTTTTTTTCAATTTTGATCAAATTTAGAGGTTTTGTACGCTTCTGAGGTATTGAGATCCTATTTTGGAAATCAGCGTGTTAAAATGAGCATAAAAAAATACCTTGAATATACATAATTTTTTCAAATTTTTAAACTTTGGAATTTGGAAAGCATTCTGAAAATCAGTTTTCAAAAAAAGCTCAACTTTAAACTTATGATGTTTTCGACGAATGATTTGAAATCATTTTCAAGCAATAAAAATGAAGAAAACTGATTTCCTCCAAGTTTCAGTGTCTCAATCAATTCTACCAATTTTAAAAAATTAAGAAAAAGACCCAAAAACTCATCAAATTTTTTCTTTTTTTTTCAAATTGGCTGTAATGGCTGGAAAATTAGCACCGTTGTATTTTAAAATGAAAAATTTTCCCAGTTTTAGAAATAATACAATTTAAAATAATTTTTGATTGTCAGTTTCAGCATTCTCGAGCAATTTTGTCAATTTCAAAAAATCAAGAAAAGTACCCAAAAACTTGTCAATTTTCTTCTGTTTTTTGAAAATTGACAATAATGACCGAAAAATGAGCACCATTGTATTTCAAAATATTTCCCCAGTTTCAAAATACAAAATGCATAATTTATACATTTATTTAAAAATAATATTTTTTCATCATTCCTGTAAATTTTTTCTAAAAAAATTTTTTTGCAAGAGGCTCTCAACTCAGAATGAAAGTTTCCTCTGAATTTAGTCAAAATTCTCCCACATTCCTCCCCCCCTCCTGCAATCCTCCTCATGATTATGTGTAACCAAAAAAAGAAAAATATCGATATTCACTTGAAAAAAATCGACCAATGTTATTCGGTTTCGATATCTGAAGAATCCGAAAAATATCGATATTTTTGTATCGATCTAGTATCGGAAACACAAAGGACCATTCAAAATTTCATCATTCATTAGGTATGTGAACTGAAAAATAACAAACTGATCTCCAATTAGATTTTTGGCGAATTTTTGAAAATCTAGATTTTGTTATATTTTCCATGAAAAATCAAAATTTGATCAGATTGAAGTAAAACGTTGAAATCTCGTTTCTACTGTGTTTTCTATCTCTAAAATGGATT
The DNA here is from genome assembly GCF_950023065.1 of Planococcus citri. Lineage (NCBI taxonomy): Eukaryota > Metazoa > Arthropoda > Insecta > Hemiptera > Pseudococcidae > Planococcus > Planococcus citri. The sequence continues at coordinate 41,532,802 of NC_088680.1, read as the reverse complement.
TATAATGGTTTCAAGCTGGTTATGAAAACCTCTTATCAATTTTTGATTAATCCAGTTTTCTAAAAAATTTATTGAAACCATTCAAATTCAATTCATCTTTATCAAAAATTTGAATTTACACTCCTCTCATGACTCTTTTAATCAATGTGGATACTTCTGTAGGCTTCAAAACAGCTCAAAACTGCAATTCAATAATATTAGGAAGGTTGAAAATAAAACAGAGATCGAAAATTGCCGAATAATGAAACTCAGCTCCTGAAATTTTGCCTGACAATAAATTTTAGAATATTTATTTCAAGCCCAGTCTAAAAAAATTCTGCTGGTTGAGGTATTTCCCTTCGTTAGAACTTGTGAGTCATACTGTATTTTAGACCCATTGCATTGTAATCTCACAGACGACGACATGTCTGATAAAAAGTAAAATTGTATGGATTTTTCAAACTCTACGAAGGAGGGGAAAACGAAGAAAAAGTAACAAGCAGATAGTGTATTTGAATTTGGAAAAAAAGAAATGAAGTGAAATATACGAACGTGTACGAATAGTACAAAAGTTGGTATGTACTCGTACATACACACGTATGTAAATGCGATAGTGGCAAAAGTAAGCTCCAAGGGAGTGGAGGTGGAGTGGAGAGTACCGATAGGCATAGTTGATATTGGATAAGCGGATTTACTTTATTGATAGGTGTAGCTGTCTATCTCTCTGGCTCTACCTAAACCTACCTATGCGATGTACTATGTACGCCATACGGTAGTCGTATATATAGAATGAATAAATGACTGACTGAATCATTGAAAAAAAAAACTAATTTGTATTTCTTTTTTTCTGTTTGTTCGGGCTTATTGGCAGATAATGGATTCGGTTCGAGACACGTTGTGCTATTCGCTGGACAGCGGCGTGACCAAATTTTACGATTTATTGCAGTTAATAGAATTTTACCAATTGAACGCCGGCTGTTTGCCTACCAGATTGACGCATTACCTCGTTTATAATGGTCCTCGTACGATGACGACTACTTCGACGCTCATGACTACCACCACTACCACCGCTAATAATATCACATCGTCAGCTAATACAAATCATCATCAGCAGCATCATCACGGATCATCTCAGACTAACGGAAGCGTTGTGCAGAATAATTGCAGAAGTCCTATATCGGCTGCTCATTAATACAGCCTACCTACAGCCTGCAAAATGTAGAATGTGTGTCGTAACCACTGATTTTATTTTTAATTTCTTTCTTTCGTTTTCGTGTATCGATACGCTCCTCCTATATCCCATTACCCTCGTTCATGTGTGTCGTTTTTTTTCCTTTTTCTTTTTTTTTTGTTTTTGTTGCGTATGTCTTATATTTTTTTCTTTCTTTCTTTTTCGTTCTCATCTTTATTCTTGCTTGAGTATATATAATCGTATGTGACATTCCTCCGTATTTAAACAATTTTTTCGTACTATAAAGTCGTCCTATCGTGTATGCTCGTTTCGAAATAATCGCACATTCGGATGAAGGTTGAAATAATTCACGAATATGTATACTATATACATTTATTACTAATAATATCGTAACAATCGTTAAGCGCATCGTTCAATAAGACTGTACACGTGTGGTTATTTAAGCATAATATTCTATAATTTGTCTAATATACCAAAAAATAGCGAAAAATCGCCTTCATCAAACTGTTAAGTTACGTGTATTTTTTTTTTTTTAGAATTAAGTCGTAAATCGTTCAAGTTTTTTTTCTTCGAATTTTTACATACTATGTCGTTTTCCCTTTTTTTTCTCTCTCGAACGGAGATGTCTTCGTTGATAATTATTATTGTTGTATTCGTCATCGTCAAAATTTATTTTATTTATTATTTAGATAACGTGAAAAAAATTAATTTGTGTGAATTTAACTCGGGGACCAATTCCGAAATGAGAAATTTTCGAATACTATTTTATCACATTGCGACGTAATCTGCGATGTGATTTTTTTTTCTTCGTAATTAATTTAAAACTTATTTAATTGTATTTTTTTTTTTTTTTTTTTTTTTTTTTTAAGATCCGAGTGTATCGAAATTTTAAGCGTTGATTTAGGTAGATGGTTTTGAAAGGGTTGATTTTTTCGGGAATGAAAGTTTGATTTTAGTTTATTTGAGGATATTAGTCAATTGGTAGTTGAAGGAATGAATGGATAATGAAGAGAGTTGAATTATTATTTAATTTTATGATCTCAATTTTTTTTAGTAAGCTAATTTAGTCAAAACACCTTTATTTTTATTGCATTGATTCAAATGGTGAATTGTAAAGATTATGTGATTTAAACAAAAATTAGGTAAAATGTTGGTAACATTGTCGGGTTATTTTTAAGAATTTTTTTTCGGTTTTGTGTTTCGTATGATTTTTTTTCTTCAAATTTCGAGTTGAAAAAATTGATAAAAAGCTTTGTAAAATAGATGAATAGATTTTCTTCTTCTTTTTCATGAGAATCATGAGGTTTTCTGATGACTACCTAAGTCATAAAAAAATTGAGCAATTTTTCTGTACTTGATTGGATTTTTTTGGTGATTTGTAAATGATTTTTCAAATGATTGAATCTTTCGAGTACGTTCGAGCTGATTTTTTGAATTTTAGTAAAATAATTTGGCTAGTTTTTTTTAAATTGAAATGAACATTTTTTTGTGATTTTTTTCTTATGAAAGGTAAATAATTGGCAACACTGTTGACTTTAAATTTTTTTAAATTGTGTATTTTGTATGAATTTTTACTTCGGTGATGGAGAAATTGAACTTGTTGAAGCTTTTAAAAATGTGTGGTGTAGGGGAGGATGGGGGGGGGGGTAATGATTTTGTCCTCCTTTTTTTCGTGGGATTTTTCTTGTGGAATTTTTGATTTATTAAATGGCTGCAATTTTTCTAGTGCTATAAAAATATCTCAAAATTGAAATTGGAAAAATTATTTTTTCTATTTTTTTTAATGAATCAAAATTATAAATTTTTTTGTTTATTTAGAATGCATTACTTACTTGAGGTACAAGTTTATGTAAAAAAATAATTTTGACTATCTTTTTGTCAATCTGTCGAATCATCTTTAAAAGAAAACAGTCTGGATACTTGAAAATTGACAGTTTTCTACTTTTATTTTCAGTTTCGTGACCAGATTAATTTTCTGAATATTTTAAAAATTTGATTTAAGTAGTTGGATTTGTGAAAGTTTATCCACAAAGTTGAAAAAAAAAAGTTCACCAAAATTCAAAAACAGATTTTTTAAAAATTCGTTTAAAAAACTTGTTTTGTACTGGCAAAAGTAAATTTGAATTTTTAAAAAATATATAAAAATTATGAATCACTTTTTTTTTTTTAAATTGAAGTGCAAAAAGGGTAATCATTTTTGCTGTATTTCATTTCAAAATTTACCAAAAATGAGAGATTTTTTGTAACAAAATTGAGCAAATCTTCATTTTTCAAAATCGAATCAAAAAAAAAAAAATCATGCAGCTAATCGTTGGTAAAAACTTAGGTGTCTTTGGAAAAATTCAAAAATTTGCTTCCAATTTGCAGAAATTATGATACAATTATGTTTTTTGAATTGAAAACGCAGTGTTGCCAATTTCATTGATATTTTCTGAAGTGAAAAATTTTGCAGCTTGAACGCTAAAGTAAATTACATGTTGCCCCCTCCACCTCCCCCTCCCTGAAATACTCGTGGAAAAATTATCTAATGAATTATTAAAAATTTAAGTACATAATTACTTCAAGTTTTTGAATTTATGAACCAGCTCGAGGAAGGTTTTTTCAGCTCCTTATCAGGAATATATTTTTTTCAACTTTGAAATTGAATTTGGATTTGAACTGATCGTCGTGTCTTTCGAGAATTTTTTCCAAACTGCCATAATTTTTACGTTACACTCCAAAACCTAGCTAATTTTTACTCGACTCGTAGTATAAGAAAATTTAAAAATATCCAAACTACTATTACAATCACCTTTCCAATAAAACACTGTCTGCATTTTTTTTTAAATCGCTTAAAAAGCAATATTCAACAATCGGTTTAGATTTATTAATTCTATTTTTAAATATCGATTGGTCAGCGCTTAAAATAAAGTTACACTTTGGACAATTAAAAAAATATTATATTCGAAGGGGGAAAAATAAAGATCATTAGCTAATACCTATTCGAATCGTTAACGCTTTAGTAGTAATTTCGCTTACGAAGTAATTTAATTTTACGATGACTTAATACGGTTCGATGAAATATCGATATTTATGTAGACATTATTAAGAATACGCGAATTAATCCGTCCTCTTGTACCTACTACATATATTCGCATTTAGCAATATTCTAACACTCGAGCGAATATAGTTGTCGTAGTAATAATGATGAAAAAAAATCAAAAAACCTTATTAGAGTTTTTCAAATCAACATATTACATTTAGTCGAAATTTCCGCAATATTATAGAAAATCATCTCGTATTATTCGGTTACCGATAATTAATCCCCCCTTGCCCGCTTTATGTAAATAAACCACCGAAAAATTCGACTGTTTGAAGTGAAATCTTCTCTGTTCGTGTAAATACGAGTAAAGTGGTTGAAAATGTAAACGACTGTAAATATTCGCCGTGTAAAATTTTTTTTGCGTTTTGTAGAAAACGCGGAGCACAGATATTTTTCATTTTTTATATGAAGTTTTACTGATCTCATTAGTTGAAAAAATGTTTTTATTTCTATGTATTTGTTTGTAATAATATTACGATGATTGAGAGTACTGATCTACGTGCAATAGCCTAGTACAAATTTGGTCACTGATCTGGTCTATTTAATTACATAGGTACATACATTATACATATCGAACGACTATTTAAAACAGTAGATGATTTATTTTTTTGTTTTTTTTTCTAGATTTTTTTTTCTGTTCATATTTATTCTCCCCTCCGGAATTTATATTCTATTTATAATAATTCTTAGTCGAAAATTTAAAGCAAAAAAACTACGAAATGTTCTCATTATTGTATATTTATTGTATGTATTTAACTACGTTATACTGTTTTTTTTTTCTTCAAGCGGTTAACCCGTCATGTGAAACTATATATTCGCTGTTTGCGATAAATTGGCTTTAATCAAATATTGTATATTTTGCTGTGCGAAGAACGGTTCAAGCGAAGGTAGCCAAATCACCAGAGTAGTATGTAAAAAGTTCCTGGAATATTATTTTCTTTCTTTCTTCTTCTTTTTTTCATTTATTTATTTTTAACATTTTTAAGTCTTTCGTAATGTTATTCATTTGAATAAATACATTGATATTTATTTTGAACTTTTTCTCATTTCTTTTCAACCGAATCTTTCTACTCAGCTTAGATGCTTCGTTCCCGTCGAATTATCCAAAGGTTTCTGATTTCCTGCATTGTGAGTTGGAATAATTCGAGTCCATTTTTTCGATTCGAATTTTACTCCGCTATATTCCAATTCATTCTCAATATCTAATTTAATTTCATAATTCGGTATCACGAATAAATGATCGTTATTCATCATCGGAGTCAAGTATCCTCGATCGAACAAAAAAGTCAGCATTAGATCATCTTTTCTATTTTCACAATACCTCCTGTAATCCGATTCGGAGTAAACATCGGTAACATTAAACGATACTGGAATATCTCGAGTCAAATTAATAAGAACGTTTTTGAACTTCTCGTCCGCCACGAATGATTCCAAAATTCTCTCTTCTTCTTTCCAGTAACGTCTGAAAGATGTTTTATTGCCATGTTTATGGGAAAAATACTGTATCACCGATCGAGGATTAAATATAGTCTCGTGCGAGTCGAAAATCTTGTATCCGTTGTAATATTCCCTCAAACCATGTATCTCGTCTGAAGAACACTTAAACGTGCTGTGTAATTTTTTCATCTCGTGAGCCGAAAATCCGAAAAACCTATCGAAAATATGTTCGCTTAAAAAAGGATAATGCCTGATTCGATTCAAAATAATATGACTTTCACGAAACGGCAACATCGTATTTGTGCCAAAAATCAAAGCTCGGTCCACTTTTTCATGGCCTTCGAGAGCATGAGCGATCATAGCGTTGATTATATTATAAACGTATTTCGCCGTCTCGTCCCATTCTATGGGCGATGAACCTAAAACCTGATCGTATTGATCGATCAATATGATGGTCCTTTTACCGAAATACACGGTTAGAATTTTACTCAGTGTTTGTAATCCTCTCACAGCATCGGCTAAGTTTAATCTCTGCCAGTATATGTTTTTCAAAAAGTCTATCTCTTGTAATCCTATGCGAAATTTTTGAAGTTTTTTATTCATTATTTTGTCATCATTCAGGAGCGGAATTAACCATTCGTAATCTTCGAAACAGGCTCGTAAACGTTCGTTTAAGTATCCTAAGATGAATTCGTCCGAGATGTTTTTCATTTTCACGAACGACAAGTGCAGTACTGGATGTTGAGCTAGATGGTTTTTAATCACGTCGTGGTGTTTGAAAATTTTCAAACCTTGGAATATATGGTAAGTTTGGGTGTATTGGTAATTCACCGGGTGTCCGTGCTCGTCAACGACGATGTTTGCGAATAATTTCAGCATTTGTAAGTTGATCGATTTGCCGAATCCGTTCGGGTATGTGATGTAGTGATAAGGGAGTAATTCGTCGTCGAAGAAAGTTGCTATCAGTTCGGTTTTATCGACGAAGTATTTGGTTAATCGGAGTTTTTCGAAATCTGCTTCTCCATTCACCCGGAAAAGGTGTAGATGGGTCAATGCGACGAAAATGAAGGCCTTAGGTAGCATTTTTACCTATAAATTAATGAGTAAAATTATTAGAGGATAGGTGAAGGCAGGAGTTGGGTTTCCAGAGGTTAGGTAAATTCAAAAAAAAAAAAATGATTTGAAATTAAATTTGAATTACTCGAATTTACAAAATACCTAATTAAACGTCTTTAATGAAAGAACAACATCAAAATAATGAAGTAGGTACTAATTACTGTAACATTTTGTCTTTTGTTTGTTTTTTTCATCTTCAATTTTTTTTTCAATTTTTCAATATTTCATTTGTTTTGGTTTTAAATGAAAAAAAAAATCAAAAATGCACGCACGTATAACAAAATGAACTATTTAAAGTTATTTTTAAAAGATCACCCAACTAAAAATTTATTATTTACACACAAATAAATGAGTTTTTTTTTTGTTTTTTTTAAATCCAAAAAAATAAAAAAAAACAAATATTGTTTAGTTTTAGAATTTTCATTTCAACAAATGTATTTTCCAAATTTTTAATTATTAAAAAAAATTCTTCATTAGGACCTGGACTATTTGAAGACACGAGCAGGGTTTTCAGAGGTTGAGTGAAGAATAAATTTCAAAAAAAAATGTATTTGAAATTAAATTTGAAGTGTCAGAAACCTTACTCGAATTTATAAAATAATTAAATGTCTTTCGTGAAAGAACAAGATAGGTACTGTGAAATTTGGTGTTTTGTTTGTTTTTTTCATCTTCAAATTTTTTCAATTCTTCAATCTTTCAATTTTTTTGGGGGGTTTTTAAATGGAAATAGTATCAAAAATGTACGCACGTAAGTATAACAAAATAAACTTTTTAAAGCTATTTTTAAAATATTACCCAAGTAAGTAAAAAATATTTACTTACACACAAATCTGATTGAGTTTTTTTTTTTTTTTTTTTTTTAATTAAAATTGTTTAGTTTCTAACATATTAAAATTTTCACATTTTCAACATTCATGTATTTTTCAAATTTTTCATTCTTTTTTAAATTTCTTTATTATGATCCAATTTTCAATCCAATATTATTCAAACAAAATTTGAAAAAAAAATCCAAATCGGAAAATAAAAAAATAGGTATGTAGATTTATTCAAGATATTTTGTAGTTGATCTGGATGCTTTAATTTTTTGACATTATTCAAACTATTCAAACAAAATATTGAATTCAAAAAATAATACTTAATTGATTTTAGATAAGTACACAATTCTAATTTTTTCATTGTTTTTTTTTATCAAATAAACCAATTTTTTTCACTTTTGTGGTCATTTGTTTTTGATAGATAACTTTCCAGTTTTCATGATGTTTTTCCACGATTTTTTTCAAATTTTCCATGTTTTCTAAAAGTATCTGTGCAGTGTGTAGGTATTTGGTAAAAAAAAAAAAAAAAAATTGAAAAAATCACAATCTTGTTTTCCCTTTGCTTGGAAGAAGTTATTTTATTTCTCCTTCAAATCACAGAATTAATACACTTACTAGCAATGTGTTGTTTGGGTCATCGTATGTCTCGAGAAAAGGCAACGTTCGAGCGACGCCAAATCAAGTTTGTAGAAGTTTTTAGATAACGTTCATTGTGAAAATTTGAGAATAAATATCGAAAAATTGCTATAAAAACCGAAAAAAAAAATGAAAAAATTTAGGGGAAAAAATGAAATGCAACAGGCAAGACAAAAATCAATGCTTTTTGGACATGTTGGCAAAAAAACACAAATTTTTCATCAATTTTGACAAAAATTACCATCATTTGACTATATTATCAAAAAACCACTTCCTAAGAATTTTGACGAAAAAACAGTACAATCTTGGCAAAAACAGGACAATCTTGGCTAAAATTGGTCATCAATTTTGATAAAAATGGACACTTTTTGTTAAGTGAGCCAAAAATGGACGCTTTTTGAGTATTTTGCCAAGAATTTACTTTTTTAGATTTTTTTTTTGCAAAAATTAACATTTTTTGACAACTTTTTTCAAAAATTGACACTTTTTGACTTGAACAAATTTGGCAAAAAAAAAAAAAGGCAAACCCTTCTAAAATTAAAAAATTCATCAATGTAACCAACTTGATATAAACTCTCACACGACCGGTGTAATAATCATGCAATTTACAAACACCAAAAAAAAAAAAAAAAAAAACAACGAGAGGACTAAATAGATTGAGTGGAAATAAATTCTTTTTGGATGTTTGGGATTTGGAGAGAGTACAAAAAATTATGGACTTACAACTTTTGAAAATTAATGGAGTATTTGTCATTAAAAAATATGATTATTTTGTAAAATTAAAAATTTTTTTTTTATTTTTTTTTAAATTGAGGAATAAACTTTTGATCTGATAAATTAGTTACATACCTATTTGGCACTTATTAGGATAATAAAATAAACTAGAGAAACAAGTGTAAAAAAAGTCTGTACTTACAATATTCTAGAAATACATATATTTTTTTAACACATAACACTAGACCATTTTTGCAAAAGATTTGTTTTAAACAAAATGGTACAACTAAAATATCGAAAAAAAATTTCCAATCTTCAATGTACCTACATTTTGAGTAGGTATTTACTTTGCAATCTAATCAAACGCTTCCAAGTACCAGTAGGTGGTCATTTTCGCGTATCGATTAAAATCACGATAGAAATCAAATTGCTGGTTTTATCAAAAATTTAATTTGATTATATTTTCTCAAAGCATAAATAAAGTTATCAAATTACATATAGGTATATGATAAAGTTCATTTGCATGCGGAAATATGAACAATTTTAAGCTCTAAGTTCATAGGTACTTATGTTTCAAAAACATATAAGTAAGTATCTACATAGTTGACAAATAAAAAATACTCAATGTATTGATAGGAGATTAATTTCAATTTTTAAAATTTTAATTCCGTTGCTTAATTCATTTTAATATTTTGATCTCAAGTTTTTCTATTAAAAAATACTGTTTCGCTCAATAATAATAAATAATTAAATAGGTAATAAGGTAATAATTTCAAATTGATGGCTACAATATTTTGAAAATCTTCTTTCTACTCAGCAACCAGTATTCGGCCCACTTAAACAAAATTTGCGCGACATATTCAGGCTTAAAAACTCATTGTATAATTCATTAACTGCTCCTTGATGACTTTTCTGCTCTAAAGTAGAATCATCATCTTCGTAGAGCGATAAATCAGGCAAAGAATAATCCAACCCTATACTCGTTTTGGATTTTTTCGCTTTAAATTCTTCCAACACAGCATCCAATTCGATAGCGATTTCATTATTTGGCACTTTATAATCGTTAACTCGTTCTCCTACCAATAAACTCGGAACCAGGTAACCGTGTTCGAATAAAAAGCTCATCGCCAAGTTGTAGTGCTTTATGTAGAAATGCTTATTGGTGATATTCAAGTCGCGAAATACCCTGAGATCTTTTTTGAAAAAATTCTTAGTTAATTTAAAGCTGATAGAATCGCGTGATATGAGTTTCTTTAGATCGGTTTTAAAACCAGGTAGATTTTTCAGTAGCCTTAGCAAGAATTCTTTTTCGTCTCGAGTACTCCAGTAGCTCTTGAGTGCCGAAGACATGTGCTTTCTCCCTACGCTAATTCTGGTTGAGAAATACTTCGTTACAGAAGCGGGATTATACATGGGTGTTTTCGTACCTCGAGTTACATAACCGTTGTAATATTCTTGGATATCGATTTTCTCTTCCATCGAGCATTTGAATTTTCTGAATAGTTGTCTCATCTCGAGTTCGGTGAATCCGAAGTAAGGTGTGAAGAGATGCTCGTTGAGGAAAGAATGATGATTGAAATCGCTGAAAGTCAAGTAGCTGCCTCGAAAAGGCATACTGCTCGTGCCTAGGAGCATCCAATTCTGCACAAATCGTTGATCACCCAGAGCCAACGCTAACATTGTGTTTATCGCCGAATAAATCTTGCTCACTGTTCGATTCGAAGTCCAAATTGCGTAACTATTAATCATATGATCGTATTGATCGACCAAAACGATAACTTTTCTATCGAAGTATAAAGATACGATTCTACATAAACTGTATAGGCCATCAACAGCATCGGTTTTACTTAAATTTCGATCGCGTAATTTCTCCAAAAATGAAATCTCCTGTAATCCCATCTTTTTTTTATTGCGAATAAATTGTTCTCGAGGAATCTCTAAAAGCCACTCGTAGTCTTTGAAACACGACGCCAATCGTTCATTTAAATAAGATACGATATCGTATTCGCTGCTAATCTCCAAGATGCTTTTATTAGTCGCTAGCTCTAAATGAACGATGGGATACTGAGTCATGTGTCGTTCGATAAAATCACCGGATTCGTGTAATTTTACGATTCTTAAATTTCCAAATACTTGAAAAGCCTGAGTTTTGGTGTAACTCACCTCGGATCCATTTTTATCCACCACGATATTGGCGAATAACTTGAGCATTTGCAGATTAGTCGATTTACCGAATCCTGGTGGGCAGGTGATGAAGTGATAAGACGCTTTGGATGGATTGAAGAACACCTTTATCATATCGCTCTTGTCGATGAAGTACTCGGATCTGGCGAGTTGGGCGAAATCTTCGTCGCTTTTGACCGCAATTTTTTGCCATTGGATGATGAAAATGCTGAAGAATATCGTTCGGGGGACCATTCCACGTGACCTTGAAAAAATTACCGCAGGTGTAAGTTTTATCTTGGTGATTATATTGGTGAATCTTGGTGAGTTTTGGTTAATCTGTCACCAAGAAGTCATCAAAACATTTTATGTAGAAAATTCAAATGTCTGTCGAGTGACTTCTTGGTGACAAATTCACCCAAGAGCGATCATTTGTGATCGATTTTGAGCTTGGTGACTTTTGGTGAATCTGTCACCAAGCGGTGACCATATGTGATTGACTTTTTTTAATTAGTGAGTTTTGGTGAATCTTGGCGACTTTTGGCGAATCTTCGTGACATTTGTTGAATCATTCACCAAGAAGTCGCCAAAACGTAGACAATTCAAATTTGACTGTCTGGTGAGTGGTGACTTCTTGTTGAATCCTGGTGACTTCTGGTGACAAATTCACCAGAAGTCACCAGATAAGTTTTGGACTTTTATTCAGCTGAATTTTCGGTGAAAAAATCACCAGAATGCCCTAACGACCTTGGAAATTTATTTCTAATATCTGGTGACTCTGGTGAATCCTGGTGACTTCTGGTGACTGATCCACCAGAACTCACCAAGTCCATTTTTGTGGTGAAAAAATCACCAGAATGCTCTTACGACCCTGATTTCTAATTCCTGGTGGCTCTTTGGCGAATCCTGGTGACTTCTGGTGATTGATTCACCAGAATTCACCAAGTCCATTTTTGTGGAGAAAAAAAATCACCAGAATGACCTTATGACCCTAGAGATTGATTTCTAGTATCTGGCGACTCTTTGGTGAATCCTGGTGACTTCTAGTGACTGATCCACCAGAACTCACCAAGTCCATTTTTGTGGTGAACAAATCACCAAAATGCCCTTATGACCCTAGAAATCGATTTCTAATATCTGGTGACTCTTTGGTGAATTCTGGACTCTGGAGACTTTTGGTGACTGATCCACCAGAACTCTCCAAGTCCATTTTTGTGGTGGAAAAAAATCACCAGATGACCAGAATGCTCTTATGACCCCAGAAATTGATTTCTAATATCTGGCGACTCTTTGGTGAATCCTGGTGACTTCTGGTGACTGATTCACCAGAATTCACCTAGTACATTTTTGTGGAGAAAAAAATTACCAGAATGACCTTATGACCCTAGAAATTGATTTCTAGTATCTGGTGACTCTTTGGCGAATCCTGGTGACTTTTGGTGACTGATCCACCAGAACTCTCCAAGTCCATTTTTGTGGTGAAAAAAAAATCACCAGATGACCAGAATGCTCTTATGTCACCAGAAATTGATTTCTAATATCTGGTGACTCTTTGGTGAATCCTGGTGACTTCTGGTGACTGATTCACCAGAATTCACCAAGTACATTTTTGTGGAGAAAAAAATCACCAGAATGACCTTATGACCCTAGAAATTGATTTCTAGTATCTGGTGATTCTTTGGTGAATCCTGGTGGCTTCTAGTGACTAATCCACCAGAACTCACCAAGTCCATTTCTGTGGTGAAAAAATAACAAAAAACCCTTATGAGACCCTACAAATCGATTTCTAATATCTGGTGACTCTTTTTGGTGACTTCTGGTGACTTATTCACCAGAACTCACCAAGGCCATTTTTGTGGTGAAAAAATCACCAGAACGACCTTATGACCCTAGAAATTGATTTCTAGTATCTGGTGACTCTTTGGTGAATCCTGGTGACTTCTAGTGACTGATCCACCAGAACTCACCAAGTCCATTTTTGTGGTGAAAAAATCACCAAAATGCTCTTATGACCCTAGAAATTGATTTCTAATACCTAGTGACTATTTGGTGAATTCTGGTGACTTGTGGTGACTGATTCACGAGAAGTCACCAAGTGAGTTTTTTACTTTTATAAGGTGAATTCATGATGCAGAAATCACGAAAATGTGCTCAGAACCTTTGAAAAAATTTTTTAATGCTTGGTGACTCTTTGGTGAATCCTGGTGACTTCTGGTGACAGATTCACCAGAAGTCATCATGTGAGTTTTCGACTTTTTTCCAGCGGAATTTAGCTGCAGGTTCCAGATTGGCCAAAAATGTTGAAATTTGGTTCAGGAGAGTTGATATTAGTTCCACGACTAATTTTCATCGCTTTTACTGAATGAAAGTATCTACCTACCTACCTATTTCTTTTTTTCACAATAGAGCACGAATCGCTGAAGGAGCACGTCAATTTTGGATTTTCTAAAATTAGCCAATAATCAAAAAATCACTTTGGGCTGCTGAAATGCTGGTTATGGGGATTTCAGGCCATGTTCTTTTCAATGATCGTGGTCCCGTTCAAATTGGGGGTGGACACTTCGAGTGGTTCCCTCGTCAGATCAAGTTCAAAATTCAAAAACTGAAATTAAAATCGTAATGATCTTCAAGTAATCTGAGCAGCGTAAAATTTAATTTCTACAAAAATCTACTGTTCCAAGAAATTCCAGTTTGAAGATACACGTACAAGTTACAGTGCCTAAATAAAATTTTGCAGTAACCAGATAAAAGTCTAATGTACCAAATCTTTCATTAGATAAACTACGAAGCCAACTTCCCCATCTTTTATTGCATAGGTACAATACTCGTGCACCTGATGACCGCGAAGAAATAAGGGGAATATTAGCAAGTCATCCCTTATATCTAACAGGTAAGTTACCATTATAGTTACAAAACCTCGATCTTTTATATAGGTAGGTATATTTCTTTTCTTCTATGCCCTATGCACCTGATGGCGCGTTTTTATTACTTGTTGCAGGTCTTCGTTAAGTACATAAAAGCCCGAAGGGGAGTTTTTTTTTATTCAGAAACAGGTCTTTCAATACACTTTTGGAACGTTACAAGGTATCAAAACGCTGCGCCTACCTTTGTGCAATAGTCTAGACGAACAATGATAAGATTCTCGAATGAGTCATGGCGCGAAATATTCGAAAATTTCCCCCCGTGTACAGCATCCTTGGCTCCTCGATCTTGATGCAACGGTGCACCTGTCTAGAAGGTAGAACGTATAGAAGCGTACAAAATCGCGCCAAAAAAAAGAAGGGTTGATAACCTTAAAATTATTAGTGCTGCGAGAGAGATGTTTGGGTAATAGAAATTTTTATTGTAGGTTAATATTCGTTTTTAACGATCGGTTCCGTCTGTTTATGGGTGTGAACTGCGACCATACGTGTAATATTTGCGGGCTGAAGAGTGTGCCTTGTTAGTTGTTATTGGTGCTGTAGAGCTAGAGATGTCATTACTATAGCTACGCATATACGAGTATATAGTACCTAATACCTTCCTATAGTTAGGTGTGTAGTATTGTGTATTATTGTCGTACTGAAAAACACAATCAGCTAATTTATTGGATTCGCTATTCGCTTATGCGGTTGTGCGAGAGTAATTTACGATTTTGCATCATTTATGTGCCTATTTATATGCTACACAGAGGTACTGATACCACGAAGAGGTGCCATGCTGCTACACATAGCACAATAGTACCTCTACCTCATATATAGATGAGAAAAAAAAAGTCAGTCTGGTTATAATATAGGAATACGTGTGTTTGGTTACAAGTACACGAAGCGTGAAGATTTGAAAAAAGTTCAAATCAAAATCCCAGTCGGTGGCTCGTTACGCTTTACAGTTTGTTAATATTTGTTGTTAAGGTAACGCGAGTTGTGGGGAGGCCTCGACGCATACAGATTCGAATAAAAAGAAGTAAAAAAACGTTTTTCAGCCAGGTAACGTATAGAAAAGAGGGACAACGAGGGGATTAGTAACTCGTTCATCGTGTTGTTTGGTAGGTTTTGTTACAATAATAACTTTACGGTGATGTCAGGTGTACCCAAACAACGGTATAGTTATGGAACTGGTTTCAGCTCCATCCTTCGAGGTGGATTAAATGAGTTTGTCGTACGTAATGGAAGATTTTACGAGATGAAGATGAAAGTGCAAGAAGGAAAGGTTTTGATTTAGAAATTTTAGAGAGGTTGCTTTTTAAAATTTTTAATGCATTTTTGAAGGTTCATTTCGACGACGAATTTGTGATTTTATGTGGTTTTTTGATCTTTTAGTAAGAGGCTTAAATGTTGCATCATTATTTTTTCGAAAATCGTAGGTTTCAAGTACCTATACGGTTATTTAGCTTTCAAATCACGTACTATAGCTGTAAAAGAAACAGGAATTTGATGCCTTCAAATAGTTAGGTAGGTACCTAACCTACCTATGTTCTTACTTTCAGGCAGAATCAGTCCAAAAAACAAGGTATTTGTTTTTCCTCTTTAAAACTTTAACTGAGCCATCCTAATTTTTAATATAGGTAATTAAAAATTTTTCCTTGGTCTCTTATTTCTTGGGCATACCTATTTCCTGATATTTCAAAAGAGAAAAAAGAGAAGAATTTCCCTAAACACAATTAGGTACCTGGAGATTTTCAGTTCCCAACTCTTGAACCCCTAAAAATAATTCTCCGAGACTCAAATTACCATGTTTGAATTATTTGTTTTCAAATAAGACCCCTTCCCCTTCCACCACAAAGAACCTAAATTCTTATATTTCACAGAAATATGTATCTTTTCGCACTAGAAAATTTTTGGATACCTACTGATATTTTTAGAAGAAAAATTGAGTTTGCAATCTGGTAAGTAAATTGCATAATATGTTAAGTATGTATTGCAAAATGATAAGAAAAAAATGGGGAGTCAGCTCGTTGTTTAAATCTATTGACAATACATAATGATTTTTAAACAAATTAGGTAGGATTCAGATGAGAAGTCTCGAGGCTCCAGCTTTCTAATTTTCAATTTACCGATTCATCCTTTCTATTTCAATGGTTGAAAATTGAAATTGGCACTTCTTCTTAACAAATTCGTCGTGATTTTAATAATTTCAGCATAGGTGGAGGAACATCAAGATAGAATTTGAAAGAATATTGATTTTATACGCAATTTTCCAAATCCAACGGAATGAAAATAAGATCAAGAATATTCGAAACGTATCTTTTCGAATATTGAGTATGAAAAATGTTCTAGGCTCATGACTTGAGCTGGAATTTTTAGTGCATAGAATATCTTACAGATTTTTTTTTTCAAGTCGCTCCTTTTTCATAAGGAAAAAATCTGTACGTTGGTATCTTTATTTAGAATTTTAAAAATAAACCTTTTTTTGTCAGTGCTGCCAAGACATAAAAATTTGACTTTTTTTTTTTATCAAAAGTGAACAATTTTGCTATTCTTTAAAAAATGAACGATGTTTGTAATTTTTTTTAACGATTGGAAATTTTTGTAATTTTTTTAAAAAATGCATATCTTTTTCAATTTTTTTAAAGGATAATTTTTCAGTGTTGCTTATTTTTTGTCAATTTTTTCAAATAAATTATTCTTACATTTTCGTGAATTTTTCATTATTTAAATAGGTACATAGGTACTTATTTTTTTCTCATATTTTTAGAATCCACTGAAAAAACAATGTTCTGATAATTTACCATTGCTACAAAATATTGAAACTAATTTCAAAATGAATTCATTAAAGATGATTTTCGGATTTTTTCCCCAAGTAGGTACCTACTTAGTAAGCAAAGTAAATTGTGATTTGTGTTGTTCGTTTTTCATTACCATTCGACTTCGAGTGTTTGTCATATTTTCCAATTAATGGGTGTTTTTATGTGGTACTGAAGGAAATGTTTTGAATTTTCTAGGTTGGTACACATTTTCATAATAATTATTATCAAGCGAATTTTTGTTAAATTGAATTTTCAACATGTTTTTTTTTTCTAAAAGTAGTTCCTTAATTTTTTATTTTTTATTTTCAGTTTTTTGTAAGGTTTTTCAAGTAGGTAAGTGAATCGATTATATATTTTTTTCGTCTTTTCTCATTTTAGAACATTTTTGTATTAAAAACACCCAAAAAAACATGTTTTTTTTCTAAAAGTAGTTCTTTAATTTTTTATTTTTTATTTTCAGTTTTTTGTAAATTTTTTCAAGTAAGTGAATCGATTTTATATTTTTTTTGTCTTTTCTCATTATAGAACATTTTTTTATTGACGTTTCAACAACATTTTTCTGGAGTCAGTTTTTTTTTATTCCTTCAAAAGAAGTTTTTTTTATCTCTTCAAAAATTTGTATTTTTGTGTCTTTCCTATAATATAATATTGAAAAGAAAAATTCCAATACTCATCAATATTATTCGTTTAATTAAGAGAAGAAAATGTTTTCAATTTTCAAACTTTAAAATTTTTTACATCGACTGATATTTAAGTAAGTATTTCAAAAAATTTTGTTTTTATTTTTCCCATTTTCAAAATGTTTTTCACGATTTTCTTTATCGCACCCAACTTATTTTTTTTTAGGTCTTTTTGTCTTTTGGACAACTCTCCCCAGCCCCCCCACCAGTTCTCTTCTCAGCATGAGGATACTTGGTGAAAGGGGAGGAGGATAGAATGAATGAGGATTTGAAAAAAATTATTTAAGCTGCAAGACTTTTGATTTAAAACTGATTTGAAACAATTAGAAAGGCATTCACTTTAAACATCATTTTTGAATTATGCTTCAGTGTTTCTGACATTTTTTCTCGTAAGGAGAGGTGGGGGAGGGGGTTCAGATTCATTTTCAAAGTGGGGTTTTTCATCTGAGAGTTGAAAACCCCATTGAAATTCCTCCTCCAACTAACTGAGATCCTCTCCTTTCATATTTTAGTCAGTTGACCTTAAAAAAATCGTGTGAAACTAAACAAGCAGAATTTCAAATGCAAGGTTCGGCATTATATTTTTATTATTAAGGAATGATGGAAACTTATAGAAGACATTTTGACAACTGGTTGCTTGTACAAGTATAGGTAAGTGCAAACACCTTATTAAATAAGAAAATATGATCTCAAAAATCTACAATTTGACTCTAATCTCTTGATTTTTTCGCTTTCTTAGGTAAAAATTTTCATTAGATTAGATGACTTTCCAAATTCAAAGGCATGTGTTGGAGGGGCAGAGATTCAAATTCCATTCTATTTTACGCACGCATATATCCGTTTTCATGTTCTCGAAAATAAATGTCTCCAAGTATACAGCCCAACATGATAAATTCCCCTTCACGTCTTCTCCAATCATCGTCACCGTATTCTAAACCATTTCCCCAAGACCTAAATTTCATTCCAAGAAATTTTCAAAAGAAAAACACTCGAATTCTCAGAAAACCGGAATAAATCTCGAGGTCGAAATAACCCTTAAACCTCACGAAATGTCAACTTCCATCGTTAAAATATCGATTAAACACTCTAATAAAAAATTCCGCCACTGAATCGAATTTCATTTCTACTTTAACCTAACCTAACCTAAACGATAAGGAAAATATTGCTTTAAAAAAAATTGCCCAACTTTAGGTATAGGTATATACCCATAACTCTACGCTATATGCATCGATACCGTAGTAGAAAATTCATTTTTGAAAACACTCGTAAACACATTAGTAAAAAATAGTATAACGACTGCGGTATGTTATTAAATTCCCCACCCACGATGAACGTTACCGAGCGCCAATTTGGTTACCCCTGGGTACACATTTGTATCTACCTGTTTCACTTCTCCCACTATTATACCTTGCCTACCTGAAGCTATCAGCGCCAGCTCTGCCAATTGCCGTGAAATACAATGGAATGTACCCATACCATTACCATCGAGGTCTCCATACCAGAGACTTGGAAGTCGTTTCGTGAGTCATAACCACGTTCGAATTGTGTTCGTTTTTTTCCAACATCGAAAATACTCGATTAAAAATATTTAAATATTAAAAATGTAGTCGTTCGGGTGTTTTTGTGATTCGACGAACATGGAAGGCGTGAAAATCAAAAATTGGTAAGTACCAGAGAGTTTTCTATGCGGAAAAATTCGATCAACAGGTGAAAAGAATGGAGGATTGGAGGGAAAACAGTGATGATGTGTTGGATGCTTATTTGGCTTACTTAGATAACGCGTAGGTTGAGAATTTCATAGATATACTTGAAGTGAAATTTTTTTATGTTTTGAATTAGGTTTTATATTTTCAAAGTATAGGAATTAAATTGGGCATATTTTTCAATATTTTAGGCTAGAGAAATTATTTGATACGTTTGTTTTTTGAACAGATGTGTTTGGTATGTAGTGCAGGTGATGGTTGACGGTCTTCGAATGCGCAAAAAAGTAATGGCGAATTTATTTTATTTACATATTAAAGTAACTAATTTGACGTCGAACCTTGAGAATTTTTGACTTCGTTTTTCCAAGAAATTTAATACGTTGTTGTGGTTTGTTAGCGTTGTTAGTTATACTATGAAAGACATCGATGAAAACACGAACGAAATGCAGGAATGAAACAGAATCCTCGTCGTCGATGGTACCAAAAAAGTATTTCTTCGAATGGCACGATCTTCGATGTTTTGTTTTCCGGTGTAGTTTTGACTATTGCGAAGAATCTATTTAGAAAACACTACGTGATACAGAGGTATTGGGCTACTCTCAGCAGGTGTGATATTACCTACCTATTGTGAATGAATGAAATATTAGCCTCGAGTGAAAATTCTTCTTTTTTGAGGTTTTAGATAGGTATATAGGTATGTGACGAGATGAGGGTGAAGGTGATGAGTTAATTTTTGGTAGTGGTACATGGCCCAGCCATGAGTCAGTTCGAGCTCAGTATGAAATTTCGTTCGGTTGAATGTAAATGTATCTCTTTTTCAGAATGATTTTTACGAGATGAAGTATCAAGATCATAAAAAAAACACCGCCAAACCGCCATACTAACTCATAATCTGTATCTGTCTCTGTCTATCTAGATATAGTTGGTCAAGTTGGTTTCCATTTGTAGAATCGAGTAGATAGAAATGTTTTAACGACCTCTCTTTCTATATTCTTGTTTTCTTCCATTCAAAAAGATGTTTTAGTGCATGATGTAGCCCTCATCATCGAACTAGTAATGCGAATGAATACAATCTAGACCACGTGGGAAATTCCACCTACACATGGAGAGTTATATCGATGCAACCGTTCTTCTACCAAATATGGCGAAAGCAATAGAGATTTCGTTTCACAGGCCTTTTGCTTCACGACATAGAATCATCTGTCGAATGAATGACTCATCATCAGTGAGCTATTTTTTTAAAGGATTAAGATGTGACGCTAAATTTAATCACCTACCTATACTGGAAATTTTTAAATTTTCTCTGAGGTAAGGGGAAGGGGAACGTATCACTTACGTTTTGGGCATTTTCTGTTTTAAAATAATTTCGACAAACATGTGAAATGTCCTTTAATCAAAATTTCAGCTATATCGACATTGTTTTCAAAAAGTAGGTAGGTTTTGAAAATTGGACCCATATCTACTGAAATTGATCTCGCGAAACTGGAATTTCATTATTTTCAGTCATTTTGGAACCTCCTGTAAGATTTCAATTTCCTCCAAAACTTTCAAATTCCGGCACGAAGTTTTGAAAGTACGTACAAGTAAATCGAAAAATTCAGAATTTGATCCCTGGAAACTTTCGAATAGTTTAACCTGACGTTTTGACAATTCATTCACATTTCAGGTAATTGCAGTTCAACTGTTTCTTCTTGAACAGATTTCAAGTTTTCAAAAAACTGTATCATTTAAAGGAAGTTTTCCTCAAAATTCTGCCATCTTCAACACGATCCTGCCACCCTCTTCCGGAGGAAAATAGGATTGTAGCGATGAACATAAATTTTGATTAAAAAAATGGATCACATAAATTTTTCATAGAATTTGTCTACCTATCAAAGATTCAAAATTTGTAGAAATTGAAGCAGAGAGCTAAAATTTGGTCTAGGTAGACAGGTAGAGGTAATGACATATTTTGGATCTTCTGAATTGATTGGTGGTGATTTTGAGCTCTTTTGGGAGCCTTCATGTAGATTATTAATTCATCAGATTTTTCGGTTTTGGAAAAATTATCGTAAACAGAGGCTGAGACAAGATTAAATTTAAATCCAGCATCGTTTTAACGTAGGAAAATCCAGAAATCTACGATAGACTCTAAAAGCGCTGGGAACCATGAACCCAATTTTAGCTTTCTACTGCAATTTTATCAAATTTTGATTTTCCCTTGAAAATTGGCTCGAATTTGAATTTTTGAATATTCGTTGAAAATTCAAAAATAAAATTCAGCCCTTGAAATTTGGTAAGATTATGTATTGTTGAATGAGCTTTGAACTTTTTTGTGAGTAATCGAAACATTTTCTGCTGGTTGAGATTTTCCTTTTGTTTAGAGAGATAAGGAGAGGGGGAGATGGGCACTGCCCAAAGCGATTTGAAAGTATAAAATGTTTACAATTTTCGTCTCAATATTATGTATTTGTTTTTTTTTTCATGTTAAATAGCTTTAGATTTGACGTGTATGCGAAAGCTTCCACATTAAACAGAATAACATTTTTAATTTTCTGATTTTTTTTTGATAATTTTCGCTAATTTTTATAGAATTAAGATTTGAAAAGATTCCATTAAAAATTGTCATGGGAAGAGGGGTTAAGAGGGAGGGGAGTACTGCCATTGCATTTCAATGAACCAACAAAATCCAATTTTTCACTATTTCCTTTTTTCAAGGATTTCAGAATTTTTAATTTCACATTCTTTGATTTTCATGGAATTGAATTTATTCACAAATATTTTTTCCTCTCGAAAATTATGTTAAAAACTAGAAAACATACAATTTCTCTAAGCTAGGTACCTATTGGGAATTACTCGGAAAAAATTCAAGATTTCTTTGGCATTTTGCCCTCCCCTCCCCCTCCACTATTGAAAAAAAGTAAAAGTTGCTTAGTTGCATAATTATTTCAAGTACCTTCTTCATAAAAATTTATATTACCACTCAGGTGTTCAAAATAGGACAGACTTTGAGGAATTTTGATGTAGCTTGAATTCTCAGAATGTTCTAGAAGCTCCAGAACGACTCGGAGCTGCCTTCAGCCAGATTTACATAGGTAACTAAAAGTACGGAATTTATAAAATTTCACATTTCAAATTCAATTAATTGAAATTTTGTACGAATTTAAAGTATGAATAACCCAATGGATGTTTCGGAAAAACCTAGAACGACTCGAATCCGCTATCAATAATTTATTTGAAAGGTCAAAAATCTGGTCTATATCAAATTCAAATTTTCTAGCTCAATTGAAAAAATTATATATTTTCTTACTAATCCCAAATTAGGGGTTTTAAATATTTTTCAGCGTTTGAAAAATCAACTTTGGATCTGAAAGTTTGATTGATAAGGTATTTTTGTATGAATTTTATTTTTCCTTCTTTTCTTTCATCATGCCGTATAAATTCTTCAAAGTCGACCCATTTTGGGTGACAGATTTGAACGTAAAATAATTTTAGTATTTGCTATTGAAATTCAAGTTTGTTCAACATCGATTAGGTAAACTAGGTAGGTATTCCGAAGAAAAACATGTTTTCGATTGGTGGTCTGTTATTTCAATGAGCCTGCTCCAGTCCATTCAGTTTTGCACCATGTGATGAAATCTTCGATTAGAGGGATTCTTCGATCCTTTGAACAAATAATTCCAATCAAATATCAGATGTAAGATATGTAGGTACCTACATCTTGGAGATGAGGCATAACGATGTCTTGAAAAGGCAGATTGTAGGCATTCCTATCAATTTCCACTGCAAGTTTCCCTCGTGAAAATTTTCAAATGACCATTTCTCAGCCACTTGTTTTCTAGTACTTTTATATTTCGATCATTAAATCGTAAATTAGAAGAAAGTAGGGGTAGGGATTCTGTAGATACCTATCGATCACATCACATTTCAAAAAAAAAAATCTCCGTCGTTTGAAACCGCCGATGGAATGTGTTTGGTCACGTATGGAACACCCAAGGTCGTCAAAATAATAATTGATGATATGTTATTCATTAGCATCTCATTCTCTCATCCTTTTATCTTACTGGCCAATTGAAATGACGACGAATTTCGAGGATAACACGTTGTATATTTTTAAATATTCGCTCAGCTCCGGTCTCCCATCACCAGGTGCCTCTTGGAGTTTGAATTCTTGGCTTATTCCTCTATAACTACCCATAGTCTTACGACTTATTATCAGTACATATGTGCTATTTTATCGCTTTAAACAGTTAGTCGATCGGTTCTACGTGACCGATATTATACTTTATTGCAACGATCAACAATCAGCAGTAAGGTAGTACTCTTGATAAAGCACTGTATCTAACATCGAAAAAGTGAAACAAAACGAGTAAACATCGATAAGAAAGCATTGTAAAATTATTACAGGTGGATTAAAACGAGGCGGGGTCCGGCCTTGCGGCGATAAAATACGACCTCAAAATTATGTCGTTTTATACACTGTTTATCACACTTATCAGATTACTATAAGGTGGATGTAGCATTACACAGTCTATACGGTTGACACCGGTGTTTGAGATAGTTTTAACAATAGGTGCCTTAACTTCCTACGGGTTCCCCTAACAGAAGAGAGATAGAGAGAAAATTATTGATACAAGTGTACAAACATTTCATGCGGATATCAGGATATGTTTATCGTTGTTTTTAACTTTTACTTTTTTTTTCTACAGGAAAATGGCTCTCGATCTGAAGACTCTCGCGATATTCCTAGTTACTTTGTCAGCTCTGCATTTAGCATCGGCGCATTCGGTTTTCAAGACGATTAAATGCGGCGATACCCCTTGTAAAATATACGAATATTGTCGCTCTCAAGATGGCTCTTGTCATCCCTGCGAAGATCTTTGCGATGCGGAATCACATAATCATAACGCTGCAAGATGCCAAAAAGAATGCTCTGGTAGGTTTTCAAATTTGCCTTTATTTAGATTGATAAATTATGTGTCACATTACCTAGCCTATTGTCTTTTGACTTGGATATAATCAATGGCCATATTATGTACTTGTATTTTCTAAAGATACCTAAACGAAAAATGCATTTTTTTAATCGTCCTGTCCTTTTTACATTAAATATTCTATAAGTACCTACCTACCTAACACCTTTATTTTTTGGAATAAAACCATGTGATTTTATCAACTTTTATCGTGAATTCCTGCCTTCCTGTGGTTTTATTGGCTCTTATACAGTCACAAATATGTTTTAGATACATATTATCCTGAAGTTTACGTTTAGAGTTAATTTACCACAAAATTATTAAAAGGGATAGTCCAAGTGGAAGAAAGGAGAGAGACGAAGGTTAAAAAAATAAATAGATGACGTCTAGCTACCTGACTACGAATACCTGTGTTTTTTTGAGAGGGTGGAACGCTAAATTGATGACTTTTCATTTGGTCAGGGGAAAGAAATACCTATTTGAAAAGGGTTTTGTGAAAGCGTTGAACAAAGCAATCATGGAGTATTGTAATTGAGTACCAAAGAGATCTCTAAGGCTAAAGTAAGTGCCAAATATCGTGAAAAAAGTGGAATAAGAATTTGAAATATGAGACTTGAGAGACGTGAAGAATATTCATGGAA
Organism: Planococcus citri; assembly: GCF_950023065.1. Lineage (NCBI taxonomy): Eukaryota > Metazoa > Arthropoda > Insecta > Hemiptera > Pseudococcidae > Planococcus > Planococcus citri. The sequence goes on along the minus strand of NC_088680.1, from coordinate 41,507,970 downwards.
ATCTCAAAAAATTAGAAGAAATTAAGCTCGTCTTTTATTTTAATGCTTTTGAAAAGAAATACTTCAATCTTGTGAAAAAAAGTTTTTCCATCCCAAAGCTCGTCATTAATTAAGATTGTGCTTGTCTGTTTATTCTGTGGAAGTGATGACATGTGATTTTGAAAAATTCACATTATTTAAAAATTTCTTCAACCAAGGTTTAAATCTGGGCTTTGAATTTCCCAAAATTGAGGGCACCACTTTCCATAGAGGTAATAATCGTGTTGCGATTAAATCCGAGAATTAATTTGAAATTCCAAAAGAATTGACGCGATGATTGACGATTTGATCGCTACAATTGTCAAAAGGACGAAAAGCTCGAATTTTTTCAGTATGGAAACGACACCAACATTATGAAAATATCAAAACTTTTAAAATAGTATAAATTGAAGTGGGGGCAGAGGCATTGGAGGGGTGTGGATGAGAGTAGGGCTAAATTGGACATCATATCGTGTTCGGGGTGTTTGATTCATATGAGAACGACGCCAATATTATTAAAATAGCTCATACTTTTAATACAGTAAAAATTGAGGGGGCAGAGGCACCGGAGGGGTGTGGATGAGAGTAGCATAAAATTTGGCTTCATATTTGTGTTCGAGGTGTTTGATTCATATGAGAACGACGCCAATATTATTATATAGCTCAACTTTTAATAAAATAGTAAAAATTGCGGTGGGGGCAGAGGCACTGGAGGGGTGTGGTTGAGGGTAGCATAAAATTGGGCGTCATATTCGTGTTCGGGGGGTTCGATTCATGTGGAAACGACACCTCGTTTACCAAAAACCATAATTTATACCAGAATCCATTTTTACCCCCTCTGTAAGTTTTTTCAATTTTTGACCACGACCCACCAACATTTTTTTTTTGAAAAAAATGTTTTTTAGAGGTCAAAACACACTTAAAAATGCTATTCGCATTTTTGTGCCGAATCATGGTCATCGCTAAAACAGGCAAACAAAGCTAAAAAACGCCATTTTGAGGGGAAAATATGGGGGGGAGGGGGTGAAAATTTTTGTGGGGATACCTCTTGTGGATGTTCACAACATACCAAAAAATTTAAAAAATCGGTTCACATGGGGCTGAGAAAAAAATTTCTATTGTAATTTCAGAAGGGGGGGTTCTCAAAAACGGGGGGGGTCTGGGGGTCTGAAACTTTCGTGACGGAAGGTGCTCAAGAGTACCCACCTCCCATGCAAATATCAACCCTGAAGCTCTCGGGGGCAAATTCGCCATACTTATCCACCTATAGCCTTTTTAAAATTGAAATCGGTGGGTGCAGAAAGGGGCTAAGTCCATTTTCGCATTTTTCAGGAATAACAAAAAACTGATTTATTTGAAAATCAAAAATTTTTGGTAAACATGCTTAAGGTCATTGAAAGAGGACCCCAAGACACAATTTTTAGCACTGTTTAGAAAAAAAAATATTCAAGTGCGCCGGCGCTGTTGCTGCCTAAACAAATGGGACTTAGACCCTTTCTGCACCCAATCGACAAAATTTCTATTGAAATTGCTCGGGCACGAATGGGGCTTGATTCTACATCTAACAAGGGAACCCTCCCACATGATAATCTCCAATTTGAATGAAACTTGGACTGGTGGAAAGAGGACCTCAAAAAAACCCCATCCCCCAATTTTCAGCTGCTGAAGTTGATTTTTCGATTTTTGACGAGCGTTTGAAGCGTTGTGTACACAGGTAAAGTTGTTCTGTAAATTCGAAAAATGTCCGTTTCTCCCCACCGCATGAACTTCAGCAGCTGAAATTTTGGTCAAAAGGTCTATGCTTGATACCTAATTGACTAATACTACCGCCGGCCGGATCTGGAATTATCATCAGAAATCGAACTTTTTGCCCAATTGCTGGTTTTTAAATGCCATTGAAAAATTTGAAAAATGAGTCAATTAAGCTCTTCTAATGAACTTCAAGGGCTCAAATTTTGGTCCAACAGTCTCTGCCGAATACCAAATCGACTCATGCCATCATTGGCCGGATCCGGCCACCCGTTCAGGAAACAAGATTTTTTACTGTTTTTTTCCATGTTATGAATGAATTCAAAAAATGACCGTTTCTCCCCACCACATGAACTTCAGCAGCTGAAATTTTGGCCAAAGGGTCTCTGCTTGATACCTAATCGATAAGTACTACCGTCGGTCAAATCTGGAATTATCATCAGAAATCGAATTTTTTGACACATAACATGAGAAAAAGTATAAAAAATACACAAAACGCCAAAAATAGAAAAATCAACTTCAGCAGCTGAAAATTTAGGGATGGGGTTTTTTTGAGGTCCTCTTTCCACCTGTCCAAGTTTCATTCAAATGGGAGATTATCATGTGGGAGGGTTCCCTTGTAAGTACATAATTTAGACTGCTATCTCGTTTAAATTGACCCAAAATCCCTCGAGTTCTAAGACTTTTTGCCGAAGTTGTTAATTTTTTCATCATTTTTCAGTTCAGAGATTAACTTAAATTTCAAAAAATGGTCTTCTCAAAAATGTTAGTTATTTTTCAAGGAATTTGAAAAATTTTACAAAAAAGTCATAAATGCGGATCCGCCCTTTTTCTGCGCCCAAATACCACTTTCCCGGCAGTTTTGCGGAAATCTGACATCACCAGTCGATCCACCGTACTTTGAAACCCCTATATCCGTGAAAAAAAAATTTCCAAAAATGTGACTTGGTCCCTTTCTGCACCCACCGATTCAATTGTAAAGCAGTTGTCTCATATGTATCAAAAAAAATTCAAACATTTGGTTGTTTTTTTTTTTTTGAAATATTGCAATTAATCTTTAATTTAAAAATTGATTAATTTTCAGACTAATTTAAAAAATTCAAAAAAAAGGCTGACAAAAAAAAATGAAAAATATTTTGGAACTTTTAAAATAACAAATTGAAAAAGCCACGTTGGAATCTTAGGAAATGAAATTGTAGATATTAATGCAAAATCTGCCACCACCCTTTCTCCCCTTATATTTATCACAGCTGACGACCTCAAATCTATCTTCACCCAAAGCACACTTAAGAAATGGCAAAACTTTTGGTCCCTCCAAACCACAAACAAGCTCTTTCAACATAAAAAATCACTCCATCCTTGGAAAACCTCTCCCACTTGAACAGACTTGAAGAAGTCATTATAACCAGATTGAGAATTGGCCACTCAAAAATCACACACAATCACCTCTATGAAAAGGCCCCAAAACCCACATATCAGTTCTGCCTGTCAGAACTTATATCTGTCCAACACTTACTATTTCACTGTCCCTTCTTACATCAGCACAGACTATCCCTACAAATGGATGAAAGATCCCTATTCATACCAGACGACCCTCCCGAAATTAAAAAATTCTTAGACCTAATTAAAAAACTTGACCTTACCAACTCGATTTAAATCTCACACGACGACGGGTGTAATAATCAAGTACATAATTACAAACACCCCAAAAAAAAAATATAATATATATTTTTAGAAATCTAAAAATTTGTTGAATAAATTACTATCAAAAAAATTTTGTTGAAATATCCCAAAATTAAATACTTGGCATTTTAGATCCTAAAAAAAAATATGAAATAAATTCGATTTTGGGGCAGAGAGGGGGGTTGAATTTGTAGTAGTTCGGCTTTTTATTTATTTTTTTTAAGGGTACCCAACCACTTTTTAGGTCAGTGAACAGATGAAAGAAAAAAATACGTCGAAATAATGGAACAAAAATATAATTTAAAAATTGCCCAGAAGAAAAATTCAAAAAATAGAAATCCAAAAAATGCAGAACATTCAAAAAAAACTTTCAAGTACCTCTTATATCATTCATGAATGCCAAAAAAATAGTAAAAATGGAAAATATTATGTTTGACTGGAAGGGGAGAAATTGAGGAAGAAGTACCTACCTAAGTACCTATGCTGAGGATTAGATGATTTTTTAAATTCAGATTTTCAAGATGAATTTGTTTTCGAGTTTGGTGGTGGTGGGAGGGAAGGGGTCAGGTTAATTCCGAAGACAAAAATCTCGAAAATATATTAAAATACTTAGATAGGTACCTAATAAAAACAACAGAAAGATTTGGTTTTGAGTGTTTGAGAAGGGGAGGGGGAGAGAATTAAGATCATTAAAAACTGTGAAAAAATCAATGTTGGAAAGTGGAAAAAATTTTTAAAATGAGCGAATGTATCAGAGAATTTGTAGCATTTTCAAATTTTTAAATTGAAAATTGTAAATGTTTTTTCATGTATGAGCAATATTTTAAAACTTTAAAACACAGCATCGTCACTGATTTCTATTGCTGATCAACGTGAAAGCATGACGTTCAATTTCTATAAAGCTAAACCGCCTTAACTTCATTGTTTATAATCTTACATAAGTAGGTACATCTAATCCTCAAACATCGAGCCCCATTATCAGGAACCAACGTAATTTCTAAAGATAAATCATGAAATCATCCGTCATTAATTCATCAATACAAAATCACGTCTTGAAAAAAAGCACCGGTAATACCAGCATAAAATTAACATTTTCTGTACTAAATCCTCCTTTTACCATGATGTCATTGAATTTGCAAGCTGTGCTCAATGCGCATTTATATACTCATAAGTACTCATTCAAATATGGTACCTACCTAATTGTAAGGTACATACTGAGAATTTTTTCTTATCAAAATGGGAATAGATGGGTATAACCCAACGCTGCTTCGATCTTGTCACGTTTATGAGTGTGATATGGTTTTGAAGAATGTATGTATTCGTATTTGTCACGATTTTCGACATCGATACTACGTATTACGTTTATCGCTGCCAGCGGTGTTTACTTAAACGAAGCATACTTGAAATGGCCAAAAATAGAAGTAGAGCACTAGTGATTAGTGAAAGGACACCTATTAGGCGCGTATTTTGATTTAAAATTAAAGATCCACGCTGTTCATCGTATAGAACCGAATCGTTTATTAATTGGTTCTAATAGACTTTCGGTATGTAGAGGCATTTTTCCATAACAAGGAACGAATATTTTTCATAGCAGGATGTTCTCATACTCTCGTACCTATGCCTACCCGTACGGAAAAATACTATGGCGAACTATAGTATTTTCGCGAACTATAGTTAACTATAGTAACCATGAATTTTTTTTTCAATATTTTGGGCAATTTATTGGCTTACAATGCCTGAAAACACACAATTTATCAGTGCAATGATAAATTGTGTGTTTTCAGGAATTATAAGCCAATAAATTGTCCAAAATATTGAAAAAAAAATTCATGGTTACTATAGTTAACTATAGTTCGCGAAAATACTATAGTTCGCCATAGTATTTTTCCGTACGGGATATACTTATACCTTACCACGGTTCAGGGAAACAGGTGCAGAAAACCTACCGAAGGGTAACGTTTAAATTGCTTTACCTATATGGCATGAATAATTTACTAGAAAAACAAAAAATGTTACCGGTCGCTAGGTTACGATGGTGAAACAACATATTACAAATTGTTAGGCACTGACCCCGAGTTACCCAAACCCATACCCAGTACCCACTTGCAGTGTGCTCGTATTTTGGATTGCCGATCCAAGTCGACGATTCGGCAACTTGACGAAGGTGGTTGGTGCGTGCCTATCTGAATTTTTAATCGAAAATTTTTCACTCATGAGTCATCGTCGTCTACAAAGTGGTACGAAAAGCAAAAGCTGATTTTTGTCGCGCGACCCAAAGACATCTCTCTTTTGTATAAAAGAACTACTTATGTATATTACTCCTAATCAAGGTACCTAGATCTGTTCTATACTTCACACTTGTATTTCATATTTATGAATTATGCATGATGGGAAACGTATTCTCTCCAGAAATTAGTCTCTAATTAACCTCTCGACTTTATCTATTCAAATTTGCTAATAGGACTTTCATCATTTTTGCAGAATTCGTCCACGATGTTCAAATCGGATATGCTAGAAAAACTGACATACAATGTAAGTACATTGAACTACTTTTTTTAACGAATTTTTGCTTATTTTTCATTTTGCATATTTGGTGCGTCGAATAATGACATAATGAACAATGAACCTACTTAATGTTTTGCTTAGTTGGTAATTTATTTTATTATTTTCGCAGCACTTATCGACGAAGTTGACAGAATGTACGCGTTGTTGGTCGTTATTCTGATTTTGGTCGTCGTTCTAGTTACAATTGTCGGTGCGATGTTGGTTAAATTACTTTATCAGTATCGAAAACGAGTCAACCTGAGGAAATTAGAGCAGAAGAAATTTCAGCAGAAGTTGACTGCAGTTCAGGTAAATATCAAGTTGTTTAATTCATTTTTTGTTAAATAGTATTTTACACTTTTTCAGCCAAAAGTTTTTTCCCTACCTATCTCTAAAGCAAGATCCCCAGACTTACTTCAAAAATTCGCCAATTCTAAAAAGTGCCTAATTAATTTTTTTTTTTAAATTTCAGTACACAATTGCCAACAACAACCCAAAAAGAGACGATTCCATCAACGGTACGATGACCCAGTCAATGAGAACAACGTTGCCATCGACAATGACTCTGACAACCCAAACCGAAGAATCACCGAATTGTACGAATAAATCCACCAGTACAACTAAAACTTTACCATTATCAGTTGAAGAACCATGCGAAGATACCACTTTGGACTACGCAGCTTATGTCAATCAGGCTCTATCACATTCGCCTGCCAATGAAGGCCATCTATGTCCAACTAAACTGGACATGTCCTAAGAGGTATCTTGCACATAGTGATAATGTAAATGTTAATTTTTTGTGATTGTTTTTACCAAAGTTTCATTTTGTTATGTTTCTCTCTACCTACAACACGTTTACTTGTAACTCATCCTATTTCCATACTGATCGAATACTCGGTGCACAAAAAATTAAACATCACAAAAAATTATTTATCCCTGTCTTTCATCTTCTGCAACCATTTTTTTTTCGATTTTATAAGTTTACGTTTATGTATTAATAGGTATTATTGTTTCTCGTAGGTTGTGTTTGTGTGTCTGTGTATAGTGTTTTTCTTGTTCCCTTAAGTTTAAGTATAACAGTGGTATACTTAAGTATATATTTTAGGATTAGGAGTATGCGAGTTGAGCATTATGTTTTTCAAATATTTTCGACTGGTGCTTTTCTGGAATAGTATTACTAGGTTTAAATAGGATATAATACGTTACGTTAAGCATTTAAATACGTATAACTGACGAGCGATCGCGGAGATAATTAGCATTTTTTTAAAATCTTACCTTTACGGATAAAATAGGTAAATAGGTGTACTTAAGTAGTATTATTAAGCGTATTTTTGACGATGGTCCGTACCGAACATTCCATTTATATTTAAGTAGAGTATTATTTTACTCATTTGTCTTCTCCTTATTACGAGTATTTGTGTAAAGACAATCAAAATTTTAATTCGTAAATTAGAATAGGTTTATCAAGAACAGCGTTCAATTTTTTAAAATAATTTTCCAGGGGTTGTTGCATTTTTTTAAAATTAATTTTTATTCAGTTTTTTAATTCTCGAACTCGATGATACGATATAGGTAGTTGATATTTTTATGAAACATTAAAATAAGTGCTATCTTATTTTATACTTTACATCACTGCCATTACAATATAGTAAAATACATTTAGCTAACGCTGTTCTGAGATTTAAATCAAAATTAGAACTTGGAAAAGTAAAGTACAATTATTGAATATTCAAAGAACTCTTGATTTTATTTTCATTTCAAGAATAATTAATAATCTTTATTTTTATTAATTATTTTGTTCGATTTCTAGAAAATTTTATTTCCACCATACTTGCTTTTCGTTTTTAATTTCGTGGATGTTCTTAAAAAGGATTAATCTCGTCCACCAACAGCTTTAGTTTCAATTTCAATTCAATATTCTGAGAAAACCAACCAGGTTTATCAAAATATTATCATCGATACAGTTTTATTCTAAAAATTCTCTAAGTAAATTCTGATCTTCTTCAATTAGATCAAGTACTTGTATGAATTCTATATCCTTGACTTCTTTGAATATTCTTTAATTCTAGATCTAAGCGTTCTTTACTTCCATTTCATTTTCTAATCGTGATTTATTAAAAATTGATTTATGTTAAGAAACGTCAGGATAAGATTTTATTTTCTAGGCAAACTGCTGCATAGGCCGGGTACTGTAATATCCCGTTATTGATAAGTACAACGTACGTTAAGAATTAGTCGTAAATCGTTATTGCAATTCGAATTATTATTTCTTTAAGTCGTTAAGATGTCGTCAAGTTGGAGGAATTTTCTATTCTAAAGAAATCGTAACTGTATTCTTCTCATGTTGCTTCTCGTTTTGAAACATGTTTTACTAATTGAAAAATAATTTACACGAAAGCTTCTGAATGAGAACAACGAAAACTAGAGAACTTTCTGATAAAATACTTGAATAGGTATATTTGGAATTACCAATCAAAAGTCGATTTAATCAGCAATAAAGAATATCTTTTCTGTAGTATGTATTACTAACGTAGAGTCACTCAAAGAAAGACATACCTACTTACTAAATTACTCAATTCTAAATTTTCAAAATGAAACCGAACGAACAAGAATATCGAATACTCTATTTCGCCAATACAGCATAGTCAGTCTTGGGAGACATTATTTATAAACATACAGAGTGTCACCGATGTCTTTTGTATTATTAATAATAAAATTACGTCTTTCATATTTTACGTACCTTTCGGAATAATATTGACGATGGATAAATCAATGATCAACGTTCAAATTTGCACATCGTAGAAGTAAACCACTTTGACAATTGATTAAAAAATCAAATCCATCGCTATAAAAATAAACTAAATTGTGTATGGAACCGATGAAGAAATTGAGGAATTAATTAAATCATAGATAATAAATTTGATAAGTAAGCCTACCCAACAAAAAGTTCAAAGTTTCTGATAACTACCGACTCAAATTCAACGTAACAAACTACATAGTAAAATTCGCCCAACTTTTCGATACATATTATTTATAGGTAATTTACCGAAGGATGATATACAGAATGAATTTGTTCTTGGAGAATGACAATACCACGGAATGAGTGAATAATAAGTAAGGATTAATTTTAATAAATACGGATAATTTATAAGTATTAGTCGTAAGTTATTAGTCTTTTGACTGATCGTCTACAGAAGGAATTCCGTCCATTCCCTAATTTTAGTATTATTTTCTTAGCATCCTTTTTTTAAGTATTTGAGTGAGTGTTATTTTTAATTCTTTTAGCCATAATTGTTTTTTATTTGTGAGAATGAACATGTATAATAGCAATAATAATCTTTAAGGAAGATTTATCGAAATATCGAAGTATCTTTACGCGACAATACGTTGCTCTATATTAACTAGTTGTAATTATTATGTAACATACGTGATTGAATTAGTTTTAATGTTACATAGGTTTTAAATGTGTTACTGTGTTGTGTTGTTCTACAAAAACAATTCTCGTTTCAAAATAAGTTGTATTATTATATTTTACTTGAAATATACCGTTACATATCTTCGTAAAAATTACACTAATTTGATTAATATTTTACTCGCTATCCTACATTCGTACGTAATCTTTCATCGAGCAACGAATGAGCTTTTAATTCATGTTTCTGCAGGGTGGTATCTTTGTAAAACCTCTTATCACACATTTTACAAGTGAATTTACCCTTAGTGGCCTTGGTCCTTTTTTTCTCACCACAAAATCGATTTACATGTTGTTTTAAATGACCTTTGCTAGCGTAAATTTTACCGCAAGTCTCGCAAAGATGCTCAGCTGTACCAGGATGAACAGTACGTTGATGTTGATTGAGTGCTGACCAGGAAACATACGATTTATCACATTCTTTACACGAATGCAATCTCAAGATGTATTTGATGAAAGGTACCGAGTCTTTCTTCTTTCGGTTACGTATCATTCGAAAATGAATACGTGTATGATACACCAAACTCGAGTTAGACTTGAATACAGTCCCACAAATGTTACATATAAACGACCGATCAGTCATGTGAGTACGACAATGCTCCACTAAAGATATCTGCGACTCGAAGCATTCCTCGCAATACGCACAAGCTAAATTAACTTTTTCGGGATCGGTATCGGTGATCAGTTTTATTAAAGATGAATGAACCGTGCTACTGTTGCATTTCAGCTTCTGCTCTAAGTAGTTGAAACTTTCGTGATCATCTTTACCAAGGTCTAAAAATTTGGCAATATCTAGCTCAGGTTCGCATTTGATTGAAATATCGGGTTTGGTTTGCTGTATGGGAAAAAGATAACCGTAGATTAGTATGGTTAAAATACAACATTGTACGGAATTATGTTCAAGAACTTACATCTGTGATCACGTCTGCGTCTAAATTATTATCGTCGAAATGCTCTTTAAGATGGGCGTTTAGAACTGTTTTCCATTGAAATCGTTTGTCACAAAGGTTACACGTAAAACGAGGTTTAACGCGTTTACATTTTCTCAAATGAGTTTTAACCATCCTCAAGTCATTTAGCTGGATTTCGCACAAAGAACAAAAGTATGCACCGAGCCCGTTCATTGGTATTATTTTCGAAGCGTGAAAATCGTCTCGTTTTTTTCTTCCTTTCACCGAACTTTTCACTTTATTCAACTTGGGCTTTTTTTCTTTGATGTCCGTTTCAGTTTCTTTTATAATATCGTTCATCTAGAAAAAGAATCGAATTAAATCTGTTCCAATTAAATGGGAAATTATAAATTGAAAAGCAGCTCCTTACCATGCCATCACTACAGCTAATGATCTCAGCTCCATGACTTCCTCGAGGTAACAATGATAAATCGACATCATCGCAAATGGACTATAATACCGAATACAGATAATTTAAATTGTTCTTTTTTTTCGAACGCAGAACATTTCAAATGTAATTTCAATACCTGTTTAAGCATCGTAACATCGTTTTTAAACTCATCAAATTGTTTTTCAACCAACTGAAAAAATGTTCATGTACGTGTAGTAAGATTTCCACCATGATATTATCCGTGATCAGCTCCGAATTCCTTACCATGTTTTCGACGGATATCGAATTATCTACTAATTGTTCATTTTTTAATGATATTGTTCCAAAGAGATCATCTTCCGATATTTTTTCAGTTTTTGTGATAGTTCCGGAGCTGGAAGAGTGGTCGGTGCTGGAACCATCGTTTATTTCAAGGGGATCTACTTCCCATTGCAAGAAAATCTTCGATGTTTTTTTAGATTCGTCGAGAATATGTATTTCGATCGGGACTAACGAAGTGGTTTTTTCCGTCGTCAAGTCGATAATTTCTGGCGCAGTTTTAGGCTTAGCTGATTCAATCCGTTGACGTTTTGGTTTTGATTCAATGAAAGGAATCTATGGCATCAGCAGAACAATGAAGATTGAGTTATCGTACTGATAGTAGTGGTCATTTGTGAGGTAATAATTTACTTACGTTAGTGGAGGTGAGAATGTCGTGATTTCTATCAGATTTAGTCTTCCGGGCAGGAGCTGCTTTTTTCACTGGTTTCCCTTTCTGGTCGTTTGTAAAGAAGCAGGCCATTGCACTAAAAAACTTGGAGCGTTTACCACCCATGATTGAAATGATGATTGTTTTTGCACAAATTTATTAGAAGTGCAATGTCTTGATAGAAATTTGAAACGTAGGCTAATTAAATTAATATCGCGATTACTACAGAAAGTATCAGAACTTCAGAAGCAATAGAAACTTCACGTAGAAAAGGCACGTCAATGAAAGTGATAGTAACTATCACTAATAAGTCAGTTTTTCAACTCATAATGTTTGATTTCCATAATTTTCGTATTATCGTATTTCACTTATTTTTACTATAGACAGTAGAGGGAAGACTTCGCACTCAAAGCGGGACTAAATCAAAACCAGTCGCGTTTCGGACGCCAGGTTTTGAAGAATTTGTAGAGGGCGCCGCGCATGTAACTTCGCGATTCTATAGCGATGCTCTTGAATCTACGTAGTTCGTACATTTCTCGCGCTGTGAATAATAGAGAGCGCTCGCGCATGCAACTTCGCGATTACGAAAACCTTGCGCACGGAAAATGTACATTTTTATAACGATAGTGCGAAGTCTTCCCTCTACTGTCTATAATTTTTACATTTTTACGTCCATTTTTTTCTTATCAAATTTTATCACGTTATCGACGTCAAATCGATCAAAATTAAAGTCGATGTCGACAAAGTTTCTGCTTTCTGGAGGTTGGTCCGTTCCATGATGGTCCACATGACGAAACGAAACGTGGTTTGTGACGTCATTGAAGTACTTTCGCATTAAATTTGAATTTTTTTAAACAAAAAATTATTCATTCTTATTACTTTACATTACACTTACAGTTTACATTATTAAATTACGATTTCCAATAATCATTATTAATAATTTTAAAAAACATTTTCAGCTCGATAATACAGATGATTTTGCAAATTAAATCCAATTCAATAATTTAACAGACTGAAAATTGTAAAAATGAGGCACTTCCACTTTTTGAGTTATATTTTAATTTTATTAGAAGTTGATTTAAAAATGAAATTACACGACTAAACCGAAGTCGAAAGTTCCAAATTTTAATCAAAATTCAAATCTAACCTAAAATTTTTGATTCAGATTGTTATTGTTTAGGTATAGGGTATAGATGGCAAAAACAGCCTACAATGTTTCCCTGATACGATACGTAGGTAGATCAGCCTATTCCCTAATCCCAAAAGTTAAACCGATTCATTACAATATTTTGTTTTCTTGACTAGAAAAAGGTTCTTCTATAAAATTTTTGCATGCATTCACGTACCTATCTACATGTGTGCATAAATAAATAGGTACCTGTTTCTGCTAATCGTAATCAATTTTTAAATAATTAAATTGATCGTGAACCTGAACTAAGTTTCTGAAATCATCAAACTTATTCAATATTAAAATGTAGACCAAATCTGATCTAAAATCTCTACATTAGGCAGACCTCACCCCTGTTTCAACCAAATACCTGCGAAATTTGTTGGTATACGACATCGACCAATTAAATTCATTCTCAAACCCAATCAGCTGGTATTAACAACCCCGAACGAAATAAATAACTCACAACACGATTTTTACTACGTATATAATTTTCATAATCATTAAACATCTAGGAACAACATTTATTACAAGGATAAAATAGTGCAATAACAACTACACAAAACTTAAAAGTGCCCATAAATGGAAAAGTCTTAAACGTTTATAGAAGTTATATAAATTATCTTACATCGTATATTATTTTGATTCGTTCAATTTTTTTTAACTTAATTCTTTTTTATTATCACAACTAAATACATAATAATCATTTCCAAAACGAAAACCTAACTGTTAAAATTTTATAATAATCGACAGTGGTGTTATTGTATCCATATAACGTTATATAATAATCGTAGCCAGGAAAAAAAAACACCCAATATTCGGCTAAAAAAAGAAATATTATATAGGTATTATATATTATCTAAACGTACTCGGACGTAGTAATAAAGTAAGTAGGCACGAGAGCTTAATCCAGATACATAGGTATAGGTAAATTGGTTAACTGAGAGTTTCATATGTGTGTTTTTTCCATATTTTTGGTAACTAACGTTTATCACGTAAGTTGTACGTACAGGAGTTTTATCATTATATTTCATAAATCCTCCGGTGGGTAAAAAAAAAAAAAATTAAAGAAAAATAAGTCAACAATTAAGTAAGATTTACAGAAAAAAATCAGGAAATAAACGACGAAGAAATAAAAAGCAATAATTTGGCAATTAGGTACATAGGTATACGAAGAAAGGAATAAATGGTAGGTAATTGTAAAGGGGGAAAACGTTAAAAATAATAAAAAAAATTATTGATGGAAGTTTCGAAAATCGATAATTGATTATACGTCAAAAAGGAACTTCTAAAACGAATTAAACTATTTCAAAAAGAAACGAAAATAAAGACGAAGAAAAAAAAAATAAAAACCAACAGTTTCGTTATTAAAATTATAGAATCATTTACATAGGTAGGTAGGTAATTTGTACGTATTTAAAAACTAAATAAAGAGAAAAAATTTTACAGCTGGATTGAAAATTAACCCATCATATTCCACTACGAGGTAATTTAAAAATGAAACAAATCCTGACTTTATAGAACGAAATGCCTATTTGTTCGTAAAATGTATATGTATACTGGGGCTAGGTAATCTAAACTGGTATCCTTCAATAGCATAATTTAAGCGTATCGTAATGAAATTTCTTTTCAGATAATTTTATTAAAGCTGTCATACATTATAATGAGATCATTGTAAAGATAAATCAAGTTTAGTGCGAATACTTCGAAAAATTTATCGTAAAAATAACATATAACGCACAGAAAACAAAGAATATAACAGAGAAATAAAAAGAAAAAAAACACGATTACAATAAAACAGAAAATGAGCAGTTTTTAAAATAACAATCACCTCCTCCTACTAGGCCATATTTTTTTCTATATTACACAAGAATATAAAATCTTTATAAGATAACCACTTATCGTATAGAAGTAATTATGTAACAGAAACAAAAATGACACGTCCCGAGATGTGCAGGAGGTGTATTTTTTATTCGTAGAGGTAAATTTTACGCCTTAGCGCAGTATAACGTTTAAGCATAAATTAAGTGGAGGGGGTTGAGGTATTCAAAATATTAAGGAGTTAAGTCGTATTTTTGAAAGCAGATAGAAAGATAATTTTTTCTTTATATTAAGTACATGAATTTAATTATTACTTATTTGTCTATCAGGAACGAGGCTTTTATTCTTTCTCAAGTCCTTTAAAATAATAACAAGGTAACAAGAAGTAGGTAACAGTTGAATAATTATCGTTATGAATTTTTATCATTTAATAGGTACACGTACAAGTCAATGTCTAAATGACAATTCAATTCTCAAATGAGGCATCAAACATCTTGATGCAGACAAATTTGGTAACACTGCTTCAAAATTCACTTTGTTCTGTTATTATCTTCGATCGAAGATATTTTCTTCAAACATAAGATGTCCCAAAAGTATTGTCATTAATTTAGGTATAATTTCAGAGAGATAAAGCGTTACGAACGATTCAAAAATATTGCTAGTCAAAAAAATCGAATGTCTTGAAAAAGAAAAAAATTCAAATCAATCTTCAGCAAACAATTCTTGAATTTTAAATGTTGAATTTTTCTGCTCGACTTGAATGAATAAGGTATTGAGCCAGTTGTTCGCGAAATATTTCATACGACGACTTACGAGTAAATCGTTCAAGAATGATTTAGATATCACTTCAGTAAAGAAATAAAATGAAACGATACTTTGATTTTAAATCAGTCGTTCGCGAACGATTACCAAAAAATTAAAATTTAAAACAAAGTTAGCTTAGTAGGTATACGATTTCTATACATTTCTAGTCATTCGTTCAAAATTATTCCAAAATATGGCGCATCCTAATTCAATCAACGGTATCAGAATCTCAGAAAATATCGTAAATGCCACAATATAGTTTATTAGATCGATCCTTTAATTTTCAAATCGTTCCTGAACGATTTCAACCCTTCTACGAGTAGGTAATCACTCAACGTGAGAACAAAACGTTCGCGAACAACAGAAACTTTTTTCAAATTCTTTTCTCCCTTAACGTTCCCAGCTCAGAAAATCAATACCGATAAAATAACGCGCAAGAATTTCCAAAATAACTTTCATTTCTCAATTCATCAGTGTTACCAACTACTTGAAAAAATAAATATTCAAAATCCAGAGTGACGCTCCTCAATATTTTTCATAAAATGAGTAAAAAAAACTCTTCGTATTCGTAAACAGGGTTCAATTCTTCGTGAATTTACTCCACTTTTCGGCATTTTAGTTCAAATATTAAAAATAATACGACACAATTTTGTAAATCAACCTACGAGAAATCCCTTCAAGGACCATCAATAACCCAACAATATCACCGCCAATAAAATCAATGGTGTTAAAAATAATTAAAAAGTAACGAACGATGTGTGTTGCAATCCTTACTCGAGTGAGTAATTATAATTCGAACTTTATCAGTCCCTTTAAAAAACACCACACCGTATCGTATTCATATCCTTTGGCTCGTTTATCAATATTAATACATTATCTAGTCTCATTTAGGCCTATACATCTCTTAACTCTACCAACGTGAAGCCAAAATTCTCATCACTCGAAATCAATAACAATATCAACTTTCTATGAACACATTTACACGTAACATATAATAACATTACATACTATTTATACACATAAATGTACAAAATACAACAATCTAATGCCTTCGACATTCGCCAGATACCGAAATACCATAAATTTCACCCAACTCTCATTTCGCATCATTCAATTATCGATTTCTGGCTCGAATAGGTACATAGGTACGTGTTACGTTATTTTATAGTATATTGTATATTATGGTAACCATTCATCGCGGAAGGTAAGGAATTCTATCCTTTTCCTTCCCCCTCCAATAACGAGAAAAAAAGAAACAAAAGGAGAAAAAAAGTAACTACACAACACCGAAGCCGAATACTTATAAAAATATAGTAATTGACGACTAAGTCGCAATCGCGTTATTTTTTCTTTCGACTAACAAATCGCATGCGTTTTTTTTCTTCTCTTCTCTAGCAACGCGAATGTTACGATAGAGTAAATTTATTTCAATAAGAAAATAATCAGGAATAAAAATCACATTAGGTCGTTCGTAACGACTGCGATAACATTCTCAAAAAGTAGGAGAAAAGGGCCAATTGGAATGTACACGTAGAGCGTATTACGTACATAAGGTATTCGGGTCACACAGATCGACTCCTTACTGCGACCATCAGACGATAACAAGAATAAAATGATTCGACTAAAACGAATTAAAAATGAAAGAAAATAGAAGAACGTAAACAAAAACAAACAAAAATACGATAAAATCGTCTAACAATTAACATCGTTAAAATTCTAAATAGGTAGGTAATTTTCAAAAAAAAAAAAAAAAAAAAAAAAATGAAACTTGACAATTAAAAATAATGAAAGTATTACAAATAGATGTAAAACTTCTATACCCAATATAATGATTCGTCGAATAATCTACTATATAGAAAATATGCGTAAAGTAATCGTGATTATAATAATAGTATAAAACAAGAAAAAAAAATAGAGAGAGAGGGAGAGAGATAGAGAGAAAAATATACGAAGAAAACAAAAACAAATTCAAAAGTTAACAGCGTAAACACACCAAAAACAAAAACAAAAATGCTAAAAAATCACCCGATCAATTTTGTATTACGAGATGTAGTAATATTATTATTTTTTTTTGAGACGCGAAGATGAAAGGAGGCGTAGTAGACAAAAAGATAGAAGATAGGTAATGTAAAAATTATTAATCTATGAAGTACATGTAGTATTTTATTAAGTAGGTAGGTATAAAAGCAAACCAGATTTTCTGCAGTCTTCGTTCGATGTATTTTCCTTCCGCGTTTGAAGTTTTTGTTTTTTATTTCGTCTTCGTCTTCGTCTTCGTCTTCGTCTCCATAATGTTGTACTTTGGTTTCGAATTAGAATTATTACGACAGTGACGACGATGACGAGATGAAAATACTTTTACAAGTCGGTTTAATTAAGAATAAATGGTTATCACTTCGCGTCCGCTGCCACGTACCATTAGCACGCAGTCTAATCCTTCGGTAAGCACTTCTAAAAATTCCATATCTGAGAAATCGAAAGAATTAAGGAAAATAATTTGGGTAAGTGAATGATCCTGGCTATACAGAATAGTATCGTGTGGGCAGGTTATGAGGTTACGTTAAAAATATGTTAATAGATTTGCATAACTAGTTCGCCGTAAATTCAGTAAGATTCGTGAATCATTATGTTAACTCGAACGGAAAATGAAGTAGGGCCCTCTAATTAAGCTTAAAGGTTAAATTTAGAGAAAATCTGAAGGGGGGGGGGGTTAAAAAGAGCAAATGGAAGATTTATTGTTGGTAATTAGAATTTGAAAAAGTCAAAATTCAATTTTCAAGGAGAAGATTCAACTTATCCCAATCAATAAAAATATTGATAAGTACTACTTTATGGTTTGAAAAAATCACAGTAGGCAGCTTAAAACTTCTACATTTTTACAATAAAAATTGCCAAGAAAAATCTGCTAGTTGCCAAAATTATCAAAATGCATAGGTAACTTCCTTTTTTTTTTTTTTTTTTTTTTTTTTCAAATCAAAATTGCTAAAAGTTTTGTATTTGTTCCGTTTCCATTCTAGTCAAAATTTCCAGAAGGTTTGGTTTTTTGACTTTTTTGTCTCAAAAAAAATCTACTACCTATTTCTGTCAACATTTCAAATCCTACTTTTTTGTAAAAATTGTAAAAAAGACCCATTTTTTTAGTCAAAATTAGTAAAAAAAAACATATTTTTCCCCAATTAAAATTGAAGAAATCCATACTTTTTTTGGTCACAGAAATCTGCTTTCTTCATCAAAAATTCAAAATAAAAAAAAAATAAAAAAAATGTACTTTTTTGGTCAAAATTTCAAAAAATCCTACTTTCTTGCAAAATTTGTAAAAAAAACTTACTTTTTTGTCACAATTTGCCAAAAAAAATTTCATTAAAATAAAATTCCTTTACAATAATTTTTTTTAAAAATCCTACATCGAAATTTTTTAAACAAATTACACCGTTGTTATTGGAACTTGAAGCAAGTTGAAGAATTACACTTTTTATTAAGCTTATAAAGTAAAAGTTATTTCAAAAAAATGTTGCAAAAAAACGAATAAATAAAATAAAAAAATAAACCCTTTTGAAATTTCACAAAAATATAAAACTAATTCAAAGGTAAGCTCTTAGTTTTTTCTCTCTTTTTGTCTGAGTCAATGCATCTTTAATTTTCGAAAACTAGGAAAAAAATCATTGAACAATCCTGATAATTTGAAAAACAGCGCGTTTCTGAAGCATTGAACGCATTCGATTTTTTTTTTGCTAATGGAGTTCAGTCATAATCAATTCATGCAGCCTAATTTTGATTATTGAAAAAAATAAAAAGGATACAGTTTGATTCCTTCTCTATTGCGGGGTCTTTCGGTGGTCCTGGTAAATTGAATATGACCAATTTGGCATCTGACGATTTACTTCGAATAACTTCGTTTAATTTTACTGCCGTGTGCATTCTTCGAACGTTACCTTCGTCACTGAAACAGATATAAAATCATATTAATATCACAGAAGAACAATTTTTTTCGCAGTTGCACGGTAATGAATCAATATAATACTCACGGTGTGAGTAATTTTTGCGGTGAGCTTCTTGTTTTATTGTCGTTTTTCGATAATATTGATTTTTTGGCTTCGGGGTCGTTGTCTGAAATACAATTCTGTTCCTTTTCACAGTCAGGGTTATTTTTATTCTCCTACGAATCGATAATAATGTTTTAATCCAGAATTCGTCTAATATAGTAATACGAGTAATATAAATGCTATTCGCTTACAGATTTGTTAGATTCGTGAACGGGTGTTTCTTGGAAACGAACTTTTGTTGGTGTTTTTGTTTCGTAGTGATGCTGATCGACGATATTCTGAACCTAAGTAACAGAAAACAAAATTCTTCATTAGGAAACTTCATTCTTGTAATTTAATTCTAAAAAAGGTACAAGCCAGCACAAACAATACATATGAAATATGATGATGGAAGGTCAGAGAGGGGTATATGTACCATGAGAATATAATAAATACAAAATGATGAAGCTTCAAAATAGCATTAGTTCTCATAATGAAACTACTTCAACTCTTCGGAAGCCAGTTCACTGTAAATTAAATTACAACTAAACACAGAATTTCTACCTACTCGAGAGCAATACACGTACTTGTACGTAGGTACATACAACAGTTTCGAAATTAAATGATGCCAAAATTGATTAAACTAGCTTCCATCGAGTCGAAATAGTTACTTCGCTAATGAATATTTAATTAAAATCAGTTATTCGTACGTCCCACTATATGAAATAATAATATAGGTATGATAATAATAAAAAAAAATCTACTGAAATTACAATCGAAGCGTACTTCAATATTAAGTAAGATATTCGCACTAAAAAAGAATGCTATGTATTCAGTATAGAGATCTCTGTCAATAAATGCAGAGCAACAAGCGCCATTTTCATTATTAATTAGGCTAATACAATATGAATGAGCTTCACACAGAGTTATACAGCTTCTCAGATATTGGATTGGTAAATAAAGTTTAGCTGCAAACATCTCAACAAGTATTGAAATTGTTTTGATAAAATGTTCACCAAAACTACAAACACCTAAGTCTACTATACCAGCAATTCACATGCTTAATAAAGAATAACATTACGTATGTTAATTTGAAAGTAAATTAGCATTACAAATGTCTACGTTGCTCATATTATTATGAAATTCAGGCCCAAGTCATGCAATGAGTAGGTAAGTACGCTAAATATTCCAATATCTGAATTTGATAAATATTTCGCCATATCATTAATGCGCATTTTTACTACTTTGTTTTACGTTTTTAAATGTAAAAAAAGCTATTTAAAAGGCCGTCAGCTGGTAAAAACAAAAAAAAAATCACTACGCTAAGATTACGACAAACCAGAGGAGTGTTCTCTTCCATCGGTGTTTCAGCATTGAAATCAACTAAACTGGGCATCTTTGAATGCATTAACAAACAAACCGCGATTTTAGAACACAAATTATGTACCGTACAAATTCGAAACTACCTACCTACGTTAACAATTAGATATTAACATTTTTAATAATTGACACGATTGAAAAGATAGATCAGTAAGTGGTAAGTACGTGTTAAGAAGACAGAAAGTGTAGAAGATGAGAAACATCGTATCAGTTACAGAACATCCAACACAAAAAATTGCTGGTGGAATTAGATCAACTACGGTTAAAAGACATACCTGTATTGTTATCATCTACTATTTTACAATTTTAACGATGGAAATTTTCAAAATTTAAATTTCAGATTTTAACAGAAGGGAGAAAGTGATTGCAAAACAGCTGAAGTTTGTATGATGAAAATTTTCAAAATTACATGCAAGTAAACGAAGAAAAAAACAGGTCATAGCCAGGAAGTATCATATCATCGTGAAATACAAGTCCTTGAGATGCCCCCCTCCCCTCTTGAGGGTTGGAACAGAAATTTTGGCAGGCTCATCGAAGGAAGCTCATGAAAAAATCTGGCGATGAGTGAAATCGGAGAACTGAATGAACTGATTTCATTCTTGGTTTCAATTCTTTTGCAATCTAGGTTTTTAAACAAATCAAGATGTTAATAAAATTGCATATTCAGTTCGCCGTAAATATGTACAACGAATTACTCGTATTTACGGCAAACTAAGTAGGCAATTCATTTGACATCTACGCGATTCCTTGCTGAACAGTGAACAGCTGTACTACGAAGGCGCATCTCAAGATTGGATAAACTTGGAGAGAATATTTTTGTTTGCATGGTTTCAAAAATAAATGGAAGCTCAAAATTGAACTTTCAAATGAGTTCATTTTTCTCAAAATCGACGGAGGATATGACTTTAGGATTTGACTCCACTCCAAATGAATACTTTTTAATTGTACAGTGACACATTAAAAAGAAGTCCCTGATCTTTTCCAGATTCCCAGGTTTTTTTTCACAAAGCCTTCTTAATAAAAAAAAAAAAAAAAAAAAAAAAAAAAAAAAAGGAAATTATAGGCACTTAATTTCTAGCAAGTATGTAATTTCGTCAACTTTTTTTTATGCACCTACCTAGTGTTTTCATTAAATACGGTAATTGTATTAAAAAAAAAAATCAATTTACTAATTAAACAAACAAAAACCCCATCGTAAATGTTCATCTTCCAAAATGATAACATTCGTTTTACGTGCAAAAATATCAAAACTACGCCTAAATACCGTTCTCATCGGCCATAAAAAACGAATAAAATATCGTTTGGGGAAACAGTCATAAAATTCATCGTCTCAAGTATTCTAAAAACTTATCGAACAATTTAAATATGTACGTCTTAAACGAAATGAAACGAATACTCCACGAAAATAATATAGAATATAAAATACTATTCCACACGCAACAACAACAAACAATGTAAAATACACGCCGATCAACTTTAAAAGCTTTTCTTGCACATTGAATTGATTTCGAACATATTGGAATACGAATCTGCTATTTAAAACTTTCATTTTGTATAGAACGAGCGAGAGAGGCTCAAGTATACGCGAATGTAAGGAATTAATCGCATCTCAAGGTTCGTTGTAGTATCTTAGTATTGGTCGTATTGTGTATATACCGAGTATATAAGCATTTTCATTCAATACACTTCTTATAATAAAATAAGCGGTAACCTATCTTTTACAGCATCTTTATACATAACTTGAATCCTCCGCATTCCGATACTTAAAACTTGTATAAGCGTTTTCATACCTTTTTAAATAAAAAAAAAAAACTTGGCAGTAAAAATCAATACGAAAATACCTACAACATCACACAATTTAATACTCTAATAAATGATATCGTACGTATAGGAATATCGCATTTATGGCAAATTTCATTCTCGCTTTCGCAGCCGCAAGTATTGTTATAGGGTACTTGGATAAGTACATATACCTAGCAATAACTTAGAATAAGTAGGTAGGGAATATATAGGTAGGTAGAGGTACTAACCACGCCGAAGGTTTCTTTTTTCTTCAACTGTAGTTCTCTTAGCATTTGATTTCTTTGTTCCATCACCAATGTTCTTTCGTAAGTATAGGCTGAAATATCTTTATCCATCTGTCAAAATCAAACATATAAGTAAATATGAGAGATGATAAGAATGGAACACTCGAACACACTCGTTTCTTTTTCCAACTCGACGGGCTTATAACGATACCTACCATTTCGATAACTTCGACGTCAGCTTCGATACGTAAATTATATAAGAACACTTTGAGATCTTTTTTCATTTGTATGGAGTTATCTTCCATTTGAGCAACGGTGAAAATACGTAATTTACAATTCTTCCACGTTCGATGTTGTTTTAGTAAAAATGGTATCAGCATTAGAATACCACCGTCGTGGACGATCCACCAAATATCGATGTGACCAGCAACCTGAAAGTCAGAATTTCACGTCAGTCAAGAACAAACAATGTACGAGTACCTACCTAAAATTACAAGTAGGTAGGTATAAATATAGGGTTTCCTAGTTTGGTTCAGCAACCTAATGGATTGATTGGATTTTCAAAAAAATCACGTCCTAGTAGAATACTTTCACAAAATACTTTTTAAAAAACATTTACAAGACAATTCAATAATTCATAAAATAGCCCACTTGTATTATTTATTAACTATAGTATACTTTGAAGAGGCTGAAGAGCAAAAAAATGTCATTCGAGTGACCTCGGAAAGACGAAATGCAAATTTGAGATTTTTGGTGAAATTCAACCTCCTTTTTTTCACCTCTAAACTAAAAAAGTAGATCCCTACGAAAATATCAAAATTTACAACTGAAAAAAAGGAGAAAAATTCTTTTGGGAAATTCAAGGAGTCTCACAAATCTTCAAAGTAAAAAAGCAAGATTTCAGCAGGATTTTTAGAAGGACCCTTTTCAAACACTTTACAATTTTTTTGATGGCGAAGGGGTCGAAATTTTACACCCAATTCATTTGCATTTCCAATGCCCACGAATATTTCAAGATTTTTTGGATGGGAGGGGAGAGAAAATGCCTAAATTATCTCAATTTTTTATTTTCCATTTTTTTTTCAAATACCTAAGTACCTTAAAAAAAGGAAAGAAAACATGCTTCTATTCAAGCGAAGCGAGAAAGTCATTTTTTTAAAATTTTGTGTAATGTTCCAGTTGCTAAAATCAAATGTTTTCAAAAAATCAACAGGCCGAGAATTTTTCAATAAAATTTTTTCAAAATTGCACAAAAAAGGATTTAAAATGAAAACTTTAAAGTCTAATGAACAATATCATACCTATATTTGCCCACAGATAACCTACCAGGGCAAAATTTTGCCTCATAAAATGTTTTTAATTCATTTTTTCTTACTTTAAATTAATTTTTTTCAATAATAAGAAAGATTCATTTTTTTTGTAGTATTGACGAGAAGCATTTTTTTAGCCGATTTCGCCCAGGGAGAAATTCCCTGAAAATAGACTTATTGAATTTTTTCAACTCCAAAAAGTGGAGCTTTTTAAGTTGATAATTTTCATGGAACCTCTCCTACTATTGATAGTAAAATACGTAAAATTGGCCATATTAGTCAATTTCACGATTTTTTTGAATTTTGTTTCTTTGAATTTTTGAAACATTGTCGAGCTTTTGTCGGAAGAAAAACATTTTTTTTAACCAATTTTTTAATATTGTTAAATACATTTTTGATTATGCTTGGCAGAGTTTTGATCTGCTTTTTAAAATTTTTTTAGAAAGTCACCAAATTTCTCAAACTTGGCCATCTTTTCTCATGGAAAATTCAAGGAAAATTTAGTCTGAGTAAGAAAATTACCACCTAAACAAGAGCAAAATTTATGAAAAAAAGAGACACTTTTGTAAAAAAAATCCTCTCCTCTGCCTCCCCCCCATTTCATCCCATACACAAGCTAAATAACTAATCACACTTAACATTCTACGATTCTAATGAGATTTTTGAAAAAACTGGGGAATTTCAAGCTCTTCCACACTCTGTAAGATAATAATTCTCAATCTTAGATGAATTTTGGACAAAGCTTTTGCATTTTTTGTCTCAGTTAGCAACTGTGAAAATTTCAAAATAAAATTATAAACACTTTACAAAAAAAATCATTTTATCCATATCCCCTTCAATTTTTAAAATGGGCAACCTCTTTTGCACCAAAATATGTATTTCAAAAACTGATTCAACATTTTTTTCAAACGGTACAATATTTTGCACATCTTAATGAGCTATGTGATTTCTGAAGCTAGCCAGCCGAACAACATTGGATCACCCTGTATTTATTAAAAGAATAGATATTGGTCAATACAATATTACTTTGGTATTCGAATCTGGAAATGCTTTAATTCCTTTGGGTATCAGCAGCGCCATTTTGGATGCCGATATGTTACGTATCGTTTGCAAGAATACTTTCCACGTGTTTTGATTTCCTGGCTTGTTCCATCCTTCGGGCCAAGCTAAAATAACCGTGTTTGGTTTCATGCCTCCAAGACCAGTGGTTTGTATCCTGCAGAAAAAAAGGACGATTTTACACATATCTTCAAAAAAAAAGTGTTTTTCAGGAGGAGGGAGGCAGGGCAGGGAAGTTGTAATTCAAATTGAATTGAATGAAAAAAACATTTAACAACTTTTAAAAATAATCGAGCAAAAAGATACAATATTTCACACCAGTTCTTCAATTTGGTTGAGAAAATATTTCTTCTATTTCAAAATGATTATTAATGGTACAGGGTTCATTGAACTCTTAAAAAATCAACCCCATCGTTTTTAAAAATTTATTTTAATTCTTTCAAACTCGAAGACAACATATTCTTCAATTTTTTCATGATATTTTTTAATCTAAAAAAAAACTTGATAATTTTTATTTTTTTTTATTTTTTTTGTTTTAATTGAATACAGATCTGAATAATTTCTGGGCTTAATGATTTACTTACACGAGGCAGAGTAGAACATCAAATAGGTATGTACTTACAAATGACTTAATCCTTCAGTGGTATCTTTGGAAATCAAAACATCAGCAAAACCTTTGACTTTTTCATCTTCCATGACTTTTTTGATGGATTGTTTGGCAACAACAGCATCTCCGCTGCATTTAGTGTAATCACCGGATATCACGGACACGCACACAGTCAAACCTTTACCTGTTCGTAAAGCATTTAAAAATTAATAAAAAATTGATTGAATCATTTTAAAGTTGATCCTATTACGTACCAGCTTTTAATTGAGCAGCAAATGAAAACAATTTCGGGTATTTTGGTTTGTACGAGTCGTCCAATTTGGCCAACAGCAAAAGTTGAGGTCTCCAGTTCTTCGTGTGAGGTGGTCCCTCTTCCAAACGTAGTAAACTGTATCGAGCTGCCGATAAAGGTAATCCTCGCATACCGTCTCCCCATTCTTTTTCAGCTCTGTAAGGAGAAAACACATCAAATTTAATAATTTATTCAAAATAAAAATATAAACTAAAATTCAAAGAAGATTTTCAAGGGGGAATGAGGGGCGTTTGATTGAATTATATCAGCAGTAGATTAAAAATATGTAGGTACTTTAATAGATGGTATTTATCTGGATCAAAATCGAGTTAATCCGACTGAATTCATAATTTTTTTTGAGAAATATTTTCATCAGTAAATTAAATACAATCTCTTCATTTTATTTTATTTTTTTCCTCCTGCTAAACACATCAACGAAAACACTCCCTTTAAGTATATTATATTTTCACCTTCATCGTGAGAAAATATTCAACTCGCACGAGGCGAAATATTTCCACTATCCACCTTTCATATACGTAGCATCTTCAACTCGCCTTTAGCCATCAAAATAAGAGGCAATATGCCTTCTTTATTCTCTCGAACAAAGACGCGTTTATAAAATGTAAATTAGCGTCGTCGTATCGCGAAAAATACGAGGCACTGTGGGCAAAGTGAAACGAGGCGAGGCGTCTGCCTCGTGTTTCGAGATTCGTAAAATTCATGACCCAACAGCCGAATGAAGCCCAGCAGTCGAAAGCAGATATAAGTAACGTATTGTTGTAGGTATATTCGAAAGTGGCACGGCAGGCAGCGGCAGTCAGACGCTGATTTCGCGATTGCGCCCTTTCTCCGTTCTCTTTCTCCTTTTCACTCTATCTACTCATCCATCTATCTACTTATGCCGCCGATTTCGTATCAAACACGTGTAACGTTTCCTTTCGATTGCCACCAGCACCCACCATTCCCTAAAAAGATAGGTTTTCGTACCTTATATAGTACCCACACCTTGTGCTGATATGGTTTGACTATATACCGACGAGTTATTGTAGCAAATTTCACCCATACTCACCCTCTGTATTCGATGTATTTGTAAATAATAACAGCCATGCCCATAGCGAGCAACGCATACAACCAATTCGACATGAACATCACCGAAATACACAACGATAATCCAACAAATGACAGCGACCTATAAAATACCGTATTTCATTAATTTATTTTCCGCTCGTAGGTAATTTCCAATCCCTTTCTCCAGCACTGTTTGGATTTTCTCCTTACCAATGGTAATATTTAAATCTAGGCCTCCAATTGGGCGTTTTGAGCAATGTTTGAAAACCACACGCAAGGTTAACGAAAGCGTAACACATTAGGAAAAACATAGCCAATAAAGGTGCCAGAAAATCCACGTTTCCGAGTAAAATTCCACCTTGGCAGATGATCAACGTAGCTATCAAAGCTCGCGTCGGTTCTCCTCGCGACGAAGATACCGCAAATGGAGCTAAACAAGGCACAATTCCGTCTTTGGCAATTGCCTGTTGGTTCAGACAAATAATCGTATCAAGCATTAGGAATTTTTACGCGGTTCTCAGAATCTTCTCACAGAGTGAAATTATAATAAGCTCTTACTTGTAGCAGTCGAGGAGCACCGGTTAAACTCTGTAGTCCAGCACCTAATGACGATAGACACGATCCGACTAGAATTACCCATTCGTTGGGCCATGCGATATTCGCCACAACTAATCGTCCTCCGATACTTTGGCCAAATCTGCACAAAAAAATGAACAAAATTATTTATTTATGTACCTATTAAAAATCACGTTTTTTTTCAAAGGCGAAGTGATTGAGAATTTTTGCTGTTTTTTCAACAAAAATAAGATGATTACAAAAATCATCAAAATGAAAATATTTCGAGGCATAAATGGAATTTTTAGAAATATTTTTGGCCTTGAATACATGCTTGCTTTATCTTACTCACGTCGAAATTTGGTCTGAAAATTTGAGGGGGAGAGGGGATGTGATATAAAATCTGCAGTAGACTAAGCCTATAATTTTGGTATTTCATAATTTTTCGAGAAATTGGGGCTTCCTATTTTTTCATCAATTGTTTCGCGTATTTTAGATTGTACTTCAAAATCCTGTAGTGCTGAAATCTTCAAATTTTTCAGTAAGTAACCCAATTTTTTTCTGGCATCCTGTTCTACAGATTCCAATGCTTCATCAGCAAAAATTGAAGATCAATGACTGAGTGCTTGAGAAGTTTGTTTGAAAATGATACGAATTTTTCCAAGTACCTACACTTACCTCTCTAGCAAATTTTTGAGAATCCAACTTAATTGAGACAATTTTCACATGAAATCACCATTTCAATTTTTCAACATTATTTGGTCTTTTTTTTCAATTTTTCTTCCTCTTTAATTGATTTTCTAATATCTTAAAACAATATCAAAATGTTGAAAAGTACCTAATACCACATGATACCAAAAAAGGTAGGTTTTCCAAATTGAAACAAAGTGTCTGAGCTGGACAATCAAAACATCATGCAACATTTTAGGAGCTAATTTTTCTCAGTTTTTGGTGAGTTTTTTAAAATTAAATTTGAGTTGAAAATGGGGAAAAATAAAAATTTTACAAAATTATTTACAATAGCTCAAATTTGGTGTGTCCTATTTTGGAACCACTTCCAAATCGATTAGAAACGGGTTTGAATCTTTTTGAGCAGTTCTGAAGCCTTCGCCAAATTTTTGAAAGTAGAAAATTCCCATATTTTATTTAATAAAGTTGAAGAGCTAAAATTTACTTCATATATTAATTTCAACATGATGAGTCGATCGGTCAAATTGGTCACTAACGAGCATCAATCGCGTAAGTTGAGTTGGACAATTTTTATAGCATTTTTTGAAAAATATAGAATTTCTAAAATACGTCTGGAGACTCCAGAATGACTAAAAATCACTCCCAATCAACTCAGCATGTTGAAATTGAGGTGTATTGTGAATTTCAGCATTTCAACATTATTGGGTAAAATTTTGTAGAAATTTCATTTTTCTGTTGTGAACTCCAAAACTGCTCAAAATGATTCGAACTCGTTTCCAATTAATCCCGGAGCTCCAAATTTAAACTTTCTAGGTTAATTTTCTAAAATTTTCAATTTTCGCATTGTTTGGCACAAATTCGATTTTTTTCGGCTGGTAATGAACTTTTGTATGCTCTTTTGATTTAGCTTCGATCAGTTCAAAAAAATCTCGACCAGTAGAGATATTTACTTTCCCTGTAAGTATTTTATCAATACTTATAAATTTTTAAAAATTTTATATTTGAAAATGTTTCCAACTTCATTCGATACACCAAGAAGTATTTTTCAACTTTATTAAAAGCTGATAGGTAAATTTTCTTTCAGTCTTCCAACATTTCCACAAAATTATACAGTTCTGTCCAAAATTGCAAATTCATTCAGTTAAATTTTTTTGAAATAATTTTATACCTACTTACTCAACTCTTTGATTTTCTCACATCATAACATGAATATTGGAGAATTTTTTTATTTAGAAATTGAAACGAATTGAGTGTGATCAGAGAACAGAAGGGAGAGCTAGAATTCCTCAAAATTCAAAAAAATCATTCGTTTCACGCTGATGCGCAGACTCCCCCCCGTACCTCCTCAATCCTTCAAATGGGTCCCAATGAGGTAAAAATTATTCTCCAATGTTCATCTCACATGAATATTTAAAGAGGATCAAATAATTATGTGAACGTTAACAGAACTAAAACTGATTCATAAATGTTTTTTTTTGTTTTGTTTTTTTTTTACATTTAGGTCTCAATTTTTGGTGATGAGGGAGGGGGAATGGGAGGGAGGGTTTCCTGATATTTGAAAAAAGTGAAAATTACTTTCAACAAGTTCAATATCTACTTCAATTCTATACCTAGAAATTTTTTCAAAATAAAAAGAAATCTATCCACTTACTGACATTTCAATTACCTATTAGATTACACATTAGGGTATTATCGTGAAATGAAAATGAAAAAAATGTCGAATAAATTTTACCAAATTCAGCAAAAACCTTCTCCTTTTGAGTTGAAAATCATATAGAAAAAAATTTTAGCTCAGGAAGTGCCCTTGAAGGAGAGATATGGACCCATAAAGACGAGACTTTTCGAAAAAAACGTAGTTTTTTGATCTGGTCTACCAAACATATTAAGGGGAAAACGGCTCAAGCTCAACAATAAACCGATGAAACGTTTGAGCCGGATAATAAACTCAACATTCACGCTCCATAATCGACGTCCTTTGGCTGATAGAGAATTGAAAAATGATAAAAACGAGACTAATGATTCGTCAATCAACATCGAGGATCCGTCAACTTTATCTGAGACTCTGCCGTTCGATTCTGGCACCTTTTCTGATGAGTCCAATAATGAATCTAAGGACGATGTAAACGAGTAATCGTATTGTTTTTTATGTAGGTACTCAGTTTAAGACCATTCTTAAAGTTCTACTGAGTGGTTGAAAAATTGAAAATTGCTCAAGTATTTCTGGGAGAATTCGAAATTCATGTTTCGAAATTTTTTTTTCAAATTATTTCGCATTATAATTACCTATAACAAAACATTGAAAGATAATATCATTTCTTGAACTGGAAAAATAATATGTATTATGGAACGTAGTGGTGTCATTATTTGGTCATAATTGCCAATTTCATACTTTAAAAAATTTGATATTTTTGGCTTTGGTATTTCTCGTTTTTTTGAAATCGGTAATACTTAGAGGCCAAAAAATTGCACCACTGCGTTTTAAAATATTTCTCTATTTTTAGAAATGATATCATTCGATGTTTTGGCATAATTAATCCGAAATACCCGAGAAAAAATCCGATTTCCGAATCTTCAAACTCTCTATAGAGCTCTAAAAATGGTCTTGGATTTTGATAGAAATAGCCTAGGTCTACGCAGAATCGCAAATAATATCTTTTGAAACTGGGTCATTTCCTCCGAAGTAGGTTGGGTAGGGATTAGAATGAAAAAACCAAGATTTTTTCGAAGATGTTCCCTCTTTGAAGACACACGTCATCTCCTCTCCAGAAGCACCTCCGGAGATGAGAAAAATTTCTGAGCCACTTTCAACTCAAAATGAACGTCTTCATTGAATTTGGTAAAAACCTTCGACATCCCGTCCCTCCCCCCTCCTAGAAAAAATCCTCCATCACACATTTTCTTGTTAAGTAGCCCTATTAATTAAATTTTTATTCCCTAAATAAGAATTTTCGTTGTATACACGTAAAATTTTATGCCATGGATCTATAAAATAAGGTTTAGCTTTGGGTAATTCTCGAATCTCAAAAAACCAAAATTGTCAGCAAGTTCATAAAAGATTCTCAAAGGAGCCCCACAGTGTCCCTGAACTGGTTGTACATAAATTAATTTAAACCATTAAATACAAGACTGCATCTAAATTTCTGCCTAGAAATGGCCAACTTGGGTTTGCATTGCTCTCAATATCATAATGATTCACAAATTCCTCGGTGTATTCTTTTTTTTCCAAACATAAGTACCGAAATACTGGTTGGATGTGCTACTAGCTCCCAATTCACCCATATTGCATTATTCTATAGACAGCATCATTGACACTTACTTATCACGTAACAATAAATTATCTACTGTGCCGGCGAAAAGTATCACAGCAGATAGGTACACAAAAGAGGTAGTTAAAATTGCGCAAATCGTCCCAATCGGAATTGACCTTTGAGCATTCGCTAAATCTCCAGAGCGATTCGAACCAGCCATAATTCCTGCGAACAACAGAACACATCAAATACCTAATACACGTTAATTCAAAGTACATATCGATGGGTTTGCACAGTTGGATTATTTTTTCGCAGAATTCACAAGTAATTTAGATTCGTTGCTTTGTGATCACCTACAACCCCCTTCTTCTCATACCAAACGTAGTAGTTTGTCTTTTAATTACCTACATATACGATTAGATAAGTATACAGTCCATACATTTGCCATCATAGATATCTCGATCTATACCTACAATTTAACTACGTAGGTAAAATATACGTAGGTACCAGTGCAATAAATTTACATATCAGAGAAAATAAATCATCTTTCGCTTACCGGTAACCGAAGGGAAGAATATTCCAATTAGCAATGTAAATGAGGTCGTTATATCAACGTAGATCTGTCTATTGTTTCTTTCTTTTTTCGCTTCCCAATCAGCCGGGTCCTTTGATAATGCTAATATGTCGCCGTTTGATCGAAAATTGTTCCATAAATTCTCTGCCACACACATAATTAATCGAAATTGAATCTATGTTCTCTTTGAGCTCATAAAAATAAACTAAAGAATAAACTCGATTGAATTTTTCAACATTTTCCGCCAAAAAATGGGCAAAATTACTAATAAAACCGAGTAAATAATGAATCGATATCCGACTTGGAGCTATTTGGGAAATGCGAGCAGCAAGGAGCCATATCACATTATACTCTGGCAATTAGAATAAATCTTCTCAATATTTCAAGAAAACATACGGTCTTGAAATTGATAAATATAAACCAAGCACTGACAAACTACAAAAGCACACACACCAAGATGAAAAATCCCTTTAGGCTCCGGAAAACCTTCGCACGAGCACATTAATTACCAATGTAGGTAGTAAGTACTTCATTCAGTTTGTCCAGTGCTGCCATCATCGTGTTCAAATTTACCTCATAATGTGAAAGGCTTAGTCTAATATTTCTCAAACTACCGTAAACAGCGAGAGCGACGAGACCGAGGAGCTTTTTAAAAAATCGACTTCGATAAAATAATAACGTTCCATTTTGAAGGTTAACAACATCTAAAAATTCAATTTACAGTACCGCGTTCTATTTTCGCAACTCGAATCGTATACGTACATAGCTTGTAAACACGAGTAAGTAATGTACAATGGCAAAAAAGCGAAAACCAACCATCGTACGATTCGAAAGTACCTACTTTTTTTCCAATTTACAATTTTTTATTTAATTTCTTGTTTTTTCCTCGCTCCGACATTACGTACCTATACGTATATAAAAGAATCCCATCCAATTTATTGTTTCGTTCACGTACTAAAAAATCTATTTCGACGAACGAAATTCTCCTCGGAGAACTGGCAACATTACGAATCTCTCAGCCGGTAAATTTTACTCTGACGTTAGGTAATCTTCTCGTAATACGGCCAAAGTTGTTCGTCGAATAAAAGCTCGTTTTTTATTCACGTGCAACCGCAATAAAATACAATTTAGTCGAACTCTCGGCGCGATTAACGAATCCGAATAAGTACATCAGGATACGAACCTTTTATAACGCCGCTGGCGAGTCCTTGAATTCCTTTTCGAATACTGGTTTGGTGGTTGAGGAAATACGGATCGCAAGATGATTGCGAGTGATTTGTGCAGAAAAATGGTCTCAAGAATTCCTTCGTGCAATTTCTCGTGTCATTCATTTGCATTAGTCGTGTTCCAAATACGCACATGCTGCGAAACACATACACGAAGAGGATGAAGACAGCCGAAATTAACTTACGTGAATTATTAGTCAACTTATTAAGTAAAATTTACTCGTATAAGTTAGATAGGTAAAGTTATATGTACAGAGTGTTTCATAAAGTGATGATCCTCCTTCAGATTAACGAAGTAGGCAATTATTTCGACGAACAATTTGAACATATTGCCTATGCTGAAAATTAAAGGGATGAACGCAATTCAAAAAAAAAATACTGAAATCAATAAAATTAGTGATTACATATTGATGAGGTAAGTATTGAAAATTTTTGCTCAACACTTACTAGTTTCATACATTTTAAAAAAATGAATACAATTTTTGAGAAGTGATTAAAGAAAAGATACATTATAGTACATTAAAACATGATCAAAATTAAAAATGACCACTTCACAACTTTTTGGCAAGGACTGGAATGAAAAAAAGTACCTATTGGAGCTTGAAGATTGTGAAAAAACAGTAAACTGGTGAAGTTGTACATAGGTAACTTTCAAAATTTTAGTCGTGGCCAAAAATTTGACATCTCAAAATTTGTTCACTTATCCATGCAAAATCCACTTTCCTCTCCAGTCTATTCCTGAGGTTGAATTTGATTCCTCATTTCGAAAATAACCGCTCATGTGGAATCGAAAATGGCGAATAAATCGATAATTGAAGTTTGATCAATCGATTTTCAATCATGATCAAATTTTGATCGAGCAAATTGAGGCAAAAATTGATTTTCAATTTTAAAAATGATCGATTATTAGGAATCGAAAATCATGAATAAATCGATTTTCGGATTTCGATTGATCGATTTTAAATCATGATCAATTTTTGATCGAGGGTTCATTCTTGAGACTAAAATTGATTTTTCATTTCAAAAATGATCGATCATACGTGGAATTGAAAATCACGAATAAATCGATTTTTAGAGTTTGATTTTTAATTACGAATTTATGATCAATTATTTCTGATCGAGGGTCTGTTCTGGAGGCTGAAATTTGTTTTTTATTTTCCGCCCTAATGCTCGATCATTCGGAATCAAAAATGGCGAATAAATCGATTTTTGGATTTCGATTAATCGATTTTCAGATTTCGATTAATCGATTTTCAATCATGCTCAAATTTTGATCGAGGGTCTATTCTTGGACCTTAAAATCGATTTTTCATTAGAAAAATGATCGATCATACGAAATCGAGAATCGTAAATAAATCGATTTTTGAATCTCGATTATTTGATTTTTTTCGATGACATGGAATCAAAAATCGAGAACAATCGATTTTTTGGAATTCGATTAAACGTTTTTCAATCATGATAAATTTTTGATCAAGAGTTTATTTTGAGGATGAAATTGATTTTCATTTTGAAAATGACTAATCATATAGGATCGAAAATTGCGAATAAATCGATTTTTGAATTTCGATTAATCGATTTTCAATCATAATCAAATTTTGATCGAGAATCTATTCTTGGAGCTAAAAATTGATTTTCATAAGGAAAATGATCAATCATACGAAATCGAGAATCGCAAATAAATCGATATTTGAATCTCGATTATTCGTTTTTTTTCCCGATCATCATGGAATCAATTAAACGATTTTCAACGATGATAAATTTTTGTTCGAGGTCTGTTATTGCAAGCATGAAATAAATCTATACATAGAATTCGATAAATCGATTTTCAATTACGATCAATTTTTGATCAAGAGTTTATTTTGAAGATGAAATTGATTTTTCGCTTTGAAAATGATTGATCAGGTAGGATCAGAAATCGCGAATAAATCGATTTTCAATCATGACCAATTTTTAATCGAATAGTCTATTCTAGAGGCTAAAATTAATTCTTCATTTAAAAAATGATAGATCATATTATGGAATCGAAAATCGCAAATAAACCGATTTTCTGAGTTTAATTAATCGATGTTCGATTATGATCGATTTTTGATTGTAACGTCTAGTAACATGTGTTTTTTAAAAATTTTCCTCCAAAGTCACTCATTTTCAAACTGATCGCACATTTTATGGACACCCTGTAGGTACATAGTTATTGTTCTCACAATGAGCATTCTCTTAATTTGCCTTGAGTAATTGAAATGAATCCATCCTGGTCTTTAAATTCAAGATTAAGAAAACATATTCATCATAGTTATATGTATCTATGTACTTAAGTAGTTGAAATAAGTTGCCTAATTACATCGTCGAAGGAGTCATCACCAATACATTAACATTAGATACTTCGTGAAACACCCAGTGATTTACACCAACTTTTATTACCCATCTAATGCGATAATAAACCGAATAATTATATGAACGTGGCATATTTACTGTAATTTCTCGCTCCCGTAGGCATTTTGAAAGATTCCAATGTATACGGCGAGGATAGACAATAAAACCATTGCCAACGCCACAGCCCCGAATTTATTCACTAGCTTGACGCCGACGAATACGATCAAACCCAGTATCCACAGCATGAACGTACCATAGACGCGAAAATTATTGTACATGATACTCGGATCTTTGGTGAAATCACCGAATATCGATAGTCCAGGAGCCATGTACGTCTACGAAGAGGAAGTGTAAAAATCAATTGATCGAAAGGTGCAGAGTAGACAATATGATATGGTTGAAATACTCACGATTAATATCTCGATGGCTCCTATGATGTACATAGACGCTGCCAGCGTGGTACCAGTGTAGAAGAGGAGGCCTACAGCACCCCCACATTCTGGACCCAGCGATCGACCGATCATGAAGTATGATCCGCCCGCTGGGACAACTCCGTTTGTGGCGATGGCACTCATGGAAATGGCAGTTAACATAGTCTGCGGATAAAAAATATTCATTATGTTGGGTTGTTTGCTCTTGAAATGATTACATAAATTACAGTGATAGGTATATCCCTAGAACTTTTCAGTATTTTGTTAATGTAGAATAATTCATTCCTTTTTATCAATGAATTCTAATGGTTGTTAGAAATACAATTAGACATTCAACCAGCTAATCATGCAGCTGTTCACTGATTGCAAGAGGGATTTTGCCTTTGTAGCAGCAGTTTTACATTTCAAAATTTTTTAAACATTCATCAAAAATCCAAAAATGAATTTCAGCATTTAAAATTTTCATCACGGAGATTACGAGTATTTTAGGATATGTACAATTGAACTAACTTGCCTAAAAAATAATAAGAGCGTTCATTCAAACTTGATTTTTTCCCCCATGCTATAACAAAATTCTAACCATTTGCAGGGAACCTACATACATATTTCTCATAAAATAAATACAAACTCAAACATCAGGTACCTACAAAAAAAATGTGTCCTTAAGTACTCGTATTCTATTTCTTTCTGTAAACAGCTAGAAAAAATTTCAAGTTTTCTTTTTTACTTCAAGAGGAATTCCTATAAAGTAAAGGCAACAACAATCCACACACACCACGTCGAAAAAACACACACAGGTATTTGAAATATTCTAAAAAGGTATAGAAAAGATGTTACCTACTTGAAGAGAATTATTTCGTCAAAGCAAACGCCTCTTTTCACCAGTCAGCCTACGAATCACTAAATTTTACTCTCGTAGAAAACCACCCTAGCAAAGACAATTTTTTTTTAAAAACCCAGAGATAAAATTCAGCCATTAAAAAAAATCTCCGACATTCCTTGTTTTATATTTTTAAAACAACGACGCAAAAGAATGGCGAAAGGCGAAAAAAAAGTGAAACGAGTGCAATTGAAAATAGAAAACTTTTCTCGTATTCGTGGTTAAAATACAACCTAGAAATGAAATTTAAATATTCCCTTCGTTTTTTTTCCATCTCTCACTCTGAAAATCTCACGTCACTGTGAAATTTATTAACGTGCGAATATTAAGCCTGGGAATTTTTAATCGACGTCATTTGACAAACTTGGAGTAAAATGAAAAAAATATCATTAGATATTGCGAATTATTACACTACCCGGACTTTTACATTGTTCACTAGGTCATTTATAACGCTAATCAAGGACGATGAAAAATTTCATTACATTTTTGAAACAATAAAACAACAGCAGAATTTCTAAGCCTGGCTAAATTTTGACTGAAAAAATGTACGAGTAATAGTCTGCCGCGCCCGTCAGAATGACAGAAGTCTCGTTTGTTCCGAACCTAGGTATTTCATACTTTATATTCACTGATTACAAGAGGGTTTTTGATATTTGCTTACGCTTACTGGGCAGGTTTAGATATTTTTCTTCTTCAAACTTTCAAATTTTCAGTTTTGTGCCATTTTTCATTTCCTGATTAGATCGTTTAATGAAAGATATTTATTTCTGCCGCACGGAGAGATTAGGAAAATTTACAAAATTGCCAATTACTATGATAATTTTGCAGGTCAATACTTTTTGTTGATATGCTGTAGTTTTTTACTTATAAAGTACACATTTACATAAGCTGAAGGATGGATAATGAAAGCTTAGGTAGATTTGTTGACGACCATCTTTGAAAATTTAATCAATCCTCACAAAATCGAAATTGGAAATCAGAAATCACTTGATCGAAAACATCGATTTTTGAATAGGTACAAACGTAATTTTGGACAATTTTTTCCCGGCAAAAACAAAGATGAATTTGAAATGATTAACAACACTTTTTAATATGATCGAAATGGAAAATCGAAAAATTGGTTGATTGAAAAAATTGATTTTCAAAACATTGCTTTTTGAAAGGAAAAACATGATTGGTCCATTTTTTAGGCTAAAATTGATTTTTCATTTCGGGCATGATCAATTGTACGAGATCAAAAATCGCAGATAAATCGATTTTTTTTAGAAATAGATTTTTCGATTTTTTAAAAAAATTAATCGAAAAATCGATTGATTGATTTTTTGAAATCAATTATTCGATTTGTTTGAAATCGATTATTCGATTTGTTTGAAATCGATTATTCGATTTGTTTGAAATCGATTATTCGATTTGTTTGAAATCGATTATTGGATTCATTTGAAATCGACTATTCGATTCATTTGAAATCGACTATTCGATTTTTTTTGAAATAGATTATTCGACTTTTTGGAAATCGATTATTCGATTTTCAATCATGATCGATATTTGCAATTTCTGAGCAGGAAATCGACTTAGGAGACTAAAATTGATTTTTAATTTCGAACAAGATCGATTATATGGGGCTGAAAATTGCTAGTAAATCGATTTTCTGAGTTCAATAAATCGATTTTTATAGCTCAATAAGCCTATTTCCGACAATGACCGATCTTTGCGATTACAAATGCGGAAGTCTATTTTTGATGCTAAAGTTGATTTTTCACATCGGACATGATCGAAAATTGCAAACGAATCGACTTTGTGGCTCGATTACTCGATTTTTACTCATAGTTAATTTTTGTGATTTCTGATCTGGAAATCTTTTTTACAGGGCTGAAACTGATT
Organism: Planococcus citri; assembly: GCF_950023065.1. Taxonomy (NCBI): domain Eukaryota; kingdom Metazoa; phylum Arthropoda; class Insecta; order Hemiptera; family Pseudococcidae; genus Planococcus; species Planococcus citri. The sequence goes on along the minus strand of NC_088680.1, from coordinate 41,469,065 downwards.
TTTCATTTCGAGCATGACAAATTGTATTATGTACATCAAAAATCGCAAACGAATCGATTTTTGGGGTTCGAATTATTCTGACCTTTTCTCAAAATACACACAGACTGCAGGTCTAAAACTAATAGGAACAATATCCTAAATCTCCAAGAGTAGATATCTTGCATAATCATTTCAATTCGATCAGTTCGGGTTTTCATAACACTTAAACTAATTATTCAGGTAGTTTTAATCGAGGTACAAAACGATTTGCCTGATAATACAGCAACCCAAACTACCCAATATACAAATTGGTTTGCTGATTCTGAAAGTTGATTGAGAAAAATTATGAAGCGTTTGAGGCGAGATATTTTTTTCAAGTTTGAAAAAAGTCTGAATCGTCTCAAAAATTGAAAATAATATAAAACTTTGGTCCTGGCTAAACACAGTAAAATTTTAATGTTCAATTGCTCAGAAGTGAATGAAAATAATAACTTTTTTTTTTGCAGAAATAACATAATGAGTAAGTGGCATGGCAGTGACTAAGTAGGTAGAGGTACGAGTATATGAAATTTTATAAATTCTGTTTTGTTGCCAATAGTTCTCCTTTTTATCTTTAGGAACATAATTGGGCATTTAAGCCATAAATACACACTATAACAAAATTTTCAGCCAACTCACCACACAGCAACATAATAAAACGATGAGGAATCCAAACACAGCTCCGGCTGTACCCACAACCCATGTCAATCGAATAAACAAAATTACGCCGAATATATTCTGTATGCAAGGTAAATAAACGCCGACCAATGTGCCCATACGGGCTCCACCTCTTTGAGGCTTCGCATCCGGATCTCCGGGACTTGGAATGGTATTCGAATAATTGGCGATCGAATTAAGGAACGTTGATGCCCTCGGTCTAGCATCCAATTCTTCCTGTAAAAATAATCGTCCAAATTATAACCTCATCGTTAGACGTTAAGGCATATCTTCATAAGGCGAAAACACACAATACAATCGAATGAAAAATCGATTAATTCGACGCAACGCAGAGCAAATTTCTTTACTGCAGCTGGATATTTATTATGGGCTACGTTTAGGTATAAATTCGAGGGCTTAATTGGTACAATAAAGCGTTAGACCGCGTTCGCATTTATATTTATTCGTTTCACCGGAACCGTTTGGTACGTTTGTAGTAATTCAAATCGTACTAGAATTATTATACCGTAAGAGTGGAGCGAAATTATACAAAATCCAAATACATTTCACGAATACGAATACGAGCGCAGGTATAGGACACCATTTTAACCTAAAGCTGGAAAGACGATAAGTCCACCACGTGATATGCTTTACTCATACAATTTAGCATTATGAACGTACATTTTACATGTAGAAGAAGACCATTATGGTTTTATTGGCATTATTTTGAATAAGAAAATGAAACAATATTTTCACTCAACCTGCTTCAGAGTATGTAGGTCTACTTTTTTTACCCCTAAAAATTTCAATCTATATTTTCAAAAATGTTTCCAGGGTCTTCAATTTATTTTCCCAAAAAGTGGATCAAAATCGTGTAATAAATATCCCTTAATTCCATTAAACTCAACCAACGAGTAAAAATTTTGAACACTAACAAATTTTAGAACACAAAACCTCCATCTACCCATTAAAAAATGAAATTATTCGAATTCCAGCCACCGCAGAGTCACGCAAATCGCATAAAAATATATCTGTATCGTTTATTGCAAGCCCGATAGATATAATGTAGTACACTAGACATGACCCAACGCGTAGAAACAGGGGTTAAAATGTGATACGTACATAAAAACAAAATCGTGTTCCGGGACGAGTTTCGCTATACCTAACGTAATCCTTTCAGCCTCGCAGATGTGCCTTCGTATTTGGCTTAAATGGCTGTTTTGTACCTTTTCACGAGTCTCTTGTTCGCACAATTGCTATCTTTTAAAGCTATTTTCAAAATACTTGGTTTACACAGCCAACGTGTTAGCATAATTCGATCGCTAACGCGCGTATAAATATCGTCGACTTTGTCATCGTTGTCGGTGCGCTGTACTGTGTATTATGTTGATTAGGATTAAAATAACGCGTTAAAAGATTCCCATATGTTGAACAAAGCTACATAGGCTATGTGTTTGTGTACACATAATTATACCTACGTAGGTGGAACAGAGATTCTGTTAGCGAAATCATTTTCACGAAACAAAATTACACCGTGTAACAGGTTAAGTATGCGAGTAGGGTTTCTCAAAATTTCTATCCGTTTTGGAAGTATTCATTTTTATTTCTAAGCATAAAAAATTGATAATTTTTCAAGTCGAAAGGCTGAAAATAAGGTACATAATATAAACAAAATTTTGGCGTAATTCATGGAAGTATAACCCTGCTAAAATTCATGTCTCCATTTTTGACAAATTTTTTAAATTTTAAAATTTGACCGATTTTCTATGAAAAAAATATCAAAACAATCAAATTGATGTAAAAGGCTGAAATTTGGTGTAGATTCTACTTTTGACCTTCCGAATCGATTATCAAAGATTTTGATCCATTTTTGAGCTTAAGCGGATTTTTGCACACTCCAGTGTTCGAAAAAATGCCATTGATAGGATCGAAATGAAATTCCAAACCATTGTTAAATTTGGATTTGAATCAGTACAAACTGATTTTGAAAATACGTACCAAAATTGATCGAAAGGGTCACGCAGACAGTAAATCCAAGTTTATTTGCTCATAGAATTCCGTTTTCACCCTATTAATCGAATGTTTTCGAAAACCGGAGAACCCGAAAATCCGCTGGAAGCCCCATAACGGATCAAAACTAGCACCAGTCAACTCAAAAGATTGAAAATAAGGTGCGAACTAAATTTCAGCATTTTACGCCAATTTGATATCTAAATTTTTGATTTTTTTTTTCATTTAAAATAAGTAACTTAACGATAATTTGAAATGTCAAAACTTTGCCAAAAATCGAGAAATGAATTTCAGAAGCTGTTTGCGCATTTGGTGTATTTTTGGATCCTTTTTGATTCCTTCTTGTTCAATTCAAAAATTTTTTCTAAAAAAGGTGTAAAATCTGAGATTTTGTGTCTCTTTTTACAAACTACATACTTACCTAGAATATTTTTACTATCAATTTTTGGAAATTATTACCAGAGCTCAAATATTCTTTCCCTAAAAAATCCCATACATATACGTTTAAATATTCCCTAAAACATGCCAAAATGGGCTCTGAAACTAAAAAATATTCCCAAATGATAGGTAGGTAGGTAGAGTCATTGATTTTAAATCAATGGGTAGAGTGTTGTTTTACAGGAAAAATCAATTCCTCGACAATCAATTCCCAGATGATTTTGCTAGCGCATATTGTTGTGTGATACCAACAATTCACAAACGAAAAATAAATGCAAAACTGGGCGCTTCATTTCATAATAAAATTAAGGGCCAAATTTATAAACAATAAAATTCTCAAGTAAGCAATTAGTAATACAAGATACTAATGCTTAGCTAAGTAACTTAGCTGAGATACTCAGCAACATTGAAATTCATCCCTTTTGAGAAGTTGGTGGTGCGGTGTTGCCAAATATTTTTTCAAGTACACATTTGTTGTGAAAATAGCATGATCATAAGAAAAGTAAGTAAACACAGTTTTGAATGAAGTTTTCCAATTGTAATGTCCAGTTTCCCTCCAACAGTTGAACTTGAAGTTTTGATTTGAATTTATTGTAATTATTTCAATTTAAAATTTCTAAAGTACCATTTTCACCTATTGAGTTATCCATACTATGAGGTTTAATGAAAAAGTATGGAGGTATTCTCCATAATTCAAAAATGGTTCTACAAAAATTCATCCCGCGAAATTCATCCTGTGAAAATTAATATTGGGGAAAATTCTTAGTGGGGAAAATTAATATCACGAAATTAATACCTAGGAACCCAGGTGTCAAGACACATTCATAGCATTTATATTCTACACATAAATGAAGAGAATATCTACGCTAACATGTAGTTTTGCAGCGATAGGTAGGATCTCATTCAGGGCCGACTCTAGTTAACAGGCTGGTATGTAACGTTTGGCAACTACGCTGTTTTTGCAAAAATCACACCAAATCCAAAAAATTTTGAACTAATGGAAAGCATTTTTTATTTCCTACAAAAAAGGTTTACTGCACTTTTTCCATAAAAATGATATTTTTTGACTTACTGCGATGAACATCAACATTACATCTTATGCAGAAATCAAAAAGTCAGCCCACAATGCCGAAAATCAACATTTTTTCCAAAAATGATACCAAGCTCAGAAATTATTGCATGAATAGAATGCTTTTTTGATTTCCTGCAGAAAAGGGCTATTGCAATTTTTATGTAAAAATGATATTTTCTGAGTAATTGCGATTTATATTAACGTACATCTTATGGAAAAATCAAAAAGTCAGCCCCCAGCACGTATTGCCAAGTTTCGGCCCTGTCTCATTCCAATTCATTCATGATTTTTGTGCAATTCATTCATGATTTTTGTGCAATGTGTTCTTATCAGAGAGCAATACCATAAGATTTCTGAATTCTGATAAAGTACACAGTTACACATACTTCATTGAAGGTAAATGCATGCTTTTATCTGTACCTACTGTCAGTAGGCGAGTACGTTTTGCTGTGCAAACAAATATTGCCTACTAAGGAACCTGTGTACCTACCTACCTATCTACCTAAAATTTTATTGATTTTGTGATATTTGTAATAAATGCTTAAGTTTTGTACAATATGAATTTCACAATATTAATTTTCCCCACTATATTGTGTGATGAATTTTGCGAGATGAATTTTGCAGAATGAATTTTCCCATCACCTTCAAAAACTGATGTAAAAAGTAATGTAGCCAAAAATGAAGCATAGGAAAGTCTGTATTACAACAGAATTTAATTGTAACAGCAACATTATAAAGGTATCATATCATTTTCATTGATATTTATTATTACTTGGGTATTTTATTCAAAATGCAATGTACATTTCTGTATGATTGTATTGTGTACTTAAATATGCATTCTATAGAAATATTCATTATTGAAAATATGTTTATTATGTTTTCAGTGCACTTGCCAGCAATTAAAAAAGAAGTATGCTAACAAGAAATGTAAATGAAAGGAAAAATTGTCCGCGCAAAAAAGACATCTCATTGGTACCAGAGGCAGACCACACACTCCAAGCCCCACTCAAAATCCAGAATTACACAGCAACGCCACCAACACATCAGTGGTAACTGAGATAACAACAGCAATTCCGGATTCAGACTCTCTCCATTTGGCTAGAGGTAATCTGGCAACATATTTTCATATTCAAAATAATAGGTTAGTGTTTTACAACAATGATCGAGATGAAGGTGATGAAGATGCCAAAAGTGATGATTACAATAATGAAATGATGGTTCATAAACCAGAACCAGCCAATATCATTCCTCCTGATCCCAATCTGCTGGTTAACAGATTGCTGAACAGTCCAGAGTTCCTACTGCAGCTTCATCAACATCAACCTGTTATATCTACACCAGTAAAAAGGTCTAAAAAACATCCTTGAATGGTGTGTGAGTTCACACTCAATTCATGTACTCTATTTTCAATAGGGTTGAAAACTATTTGAATTTGAATTGATTGTGATGGTGGTGGATCATAGAATCTTTGAATATTAGTGGTTCCCAGTTTTGGTTCCAAAAGGTACCTTTCACACAGTTCTTCCAAAATGGTTCTCAATTTTTTTCAAACTCAAATGGTTCTGGTGGGTAAGCCACGCAGCACTGAGGTTATCAAAGGTGAAGACTATGTTGAAGCTGAAGCTACAGAACAGAAAAGTGAAAACCATGTTGACACTATAGAACAGCAACAGCCATCACAACCAACCACAAAGGATGTATTGAACAGCATATAGTTGTTGTATCCAGGTAAAAACTAGCATTATCCTAAGTCAAAATGAAATAAACCAGAAAATCAAATAACCCATGATAAGTGGATGGAGCCTATGAATTCTAGTGTAAACCCTGATACACTAAAACAAAAAGGAAACAAGCCATTAGCAAATCACTGATTACAAGAGAGTTTTTGCAGTTTTAAAATTGATTTACAAAGTACTAAAACCTCCTTTTTTTGAATAATACTTAATATACAATGGTTGTCCGGAAACAACGGAGACTAGTGCTCGCGTTTGAACACCCTTTGACCTAGCGACTTTGTTAGTATCTCATTCGAAAGCTCATTAAATTCTCTACAAAATGGTACACATGATAAATTTTTTCTGTGACGCATGAAAAAAATTATGGCGTTTCCCGCGCGACCACTTAGTAGCTACCCTCCAACTTTTGTCAATCAGCTGTGATTCATGAAGCACGTGGTCTATCGATGAAATTGAAAAACAGATCTATAGAGGATTCTTTCCTCCATAACAAACTTACAAGGTTCTAGCTGCATTATTCAGGGAGCAATGGCGGAGCACGTTTGGTGTAGTGATAAAAATTCATCAGTTTTTTCAGTGCTTTATTCAGTTTTGTTAACGCTTGACCGCATACTACTATTCTCACCCCAAATTTCTTGGGAAAGTTCAAAATAACCGTTATGCCACATCCGCAATATTCACAGGGTTCATCCCCCTGCAAGTGCAATTATTTGTTGTTTCCAATGCTGAAACATTTCCTTTGAGGTAAACAGTTCAATGAAGATGATAAAGTTGTCAGCGCATGCCAAAAGTTTTTCAAAACGCTCAAACTAACAGATTTTCAATTTTTTTTTGATAAATGGATTACTTGATGAATGTTGTATATCGATAATAACTGCAACTATTTTGAAAAGTTATAAATTATGCGAATAATAAACTTTTTTGAGCATTGTTTTTTTTACTGATAAAATTTGGAGGGTGCGCCCAACTGCTCGCGCACAAAATGCAGTAATTTTTTTCACGCAACCCTGGAAAAAAATTTATTATACCATTTTGTAGAGAATTGAATGAGCGTTTGAATGAGATGCTAACAAAGTTGCTTGGTCAAAGGGTATAGTTACCAAAGAGCCTAAAACATCTTAATAATGTGGTAGATGCTTTGAAAAAATGTGAGTCAAAACTGACCTACACAGTGTGCAGAAATACCCTGTACCCCTAAAAAAGCTTTCTACTAAACATTTCGGCTGGTCATAGTGAATGATAATAAAGATAGCATATGATTGGTAGTTGGACTGAGGTGATAATATTCCACCAATCATATGCATCCAAGTATTTCACGTTGTAAACCCATATTTTTAATAAAAAACTTTCTTCGGGGTCCACGATATTTTTGCACATCCTGAAATTAAAGGCCAAATTAATTCATTTCAAAATGCACCATCTTCATCATCAACGATTGACTGCTCCCTGCTTCACACTTTTCCACAAAATAGGATTCCCATAAACACTAGGTAGTAATATACCCTGATGTTGATTTTTGATCATCAACAATTTGAAATTTGTATGAATTGCTAACTACGAGTATGTTACATTTTTACTCACTAATTTATTTTTCAACTTTGGTATGTGATATCATTGTCAATTTCTTGTTTTTTCATTTATTCAAAACTTTGGTATCTCAGGTATCTGTAATATTGTTGCTGATTTTCCCAAGTGCAAAATTCAGAAGGAGCAATATCAATTTTTTAAAAAGTAATTACACGTTTATTTAGACTGTCTGTCATTTTTGAAATTTGTGTGAATGTGCTATGTTGGTATTGTTGGTTTTTACCTTATTTTTATTATTATTTTTTCAATGTCAAGTTCCTAGACTTATAATTTAGGCTGTTATTCTTGAAATTCATGCGGATGTTCCGTGTTACTTTTTATTAATTATTTATTGTAAAACTTCAGTATCGGATACCATTGGCGATTTTCCCAATGCTTTTTTTAAAAAGCAAAGATTTTTTTTGCTCATTTACCCTGTGATTTTTTAAATTTGTGTGTGAATGTACTATGTTTGATTTTTTGTTTCTTTATGTGGAATTTAAAGAGGGAATATAATTTTTTGTTTTCAAGATTCAAGTTTCTATTTTGTTTATTAAAAATACATGACAAAATGCAAAGCTCCAATAAATTTTTTTCATCAAAAAATCGCTCAACAAGCTTCATGACAAATAATTCATCGCATATCCCAAGCAAATAAATCATTTCAATATCACGTAGATTACGAAATAAATCATTCAAATATCATTTCAATAATATTCACTCTTGAAAAATCGCCACATAAAATTCTCATCGATAAAATTTCAAATTCTAAAAATAAATTTGAAACACGACGAAAAAAAAATCATCCATTTTGTCTAGCATACTTCATTAGTAAATTCCGATACGATAGTCTGGCCATTGAAATTTAACCGAGTTCGACACAGAATCGCAAATTAAGAGATGAGATGCCGAAACGTGAATAATTTAAATGCCAGTACTGCCACAACAGATTACCATATAACCCATTAAAATTCTTCATGTACGCGATAATAAACCAAAAACTGCGCTAAAGCCGCGAACACCAGCTTTTCTAATTTCATTCTCGTAAATAATTAAAGCCGAAAATTCGAATTCGACGCTGAGCTACGTTGTCGTTCAACGTGGAACGTACCAACATGATGTACCCTCCACATTACCTAGTCCATATTACCATTATGCATAGATGAATGGCCACAAATACACGGCAAACTGGTTAGGCAAATTTATTAACATCTGCGATAAAATCAGCCCGCCTGATTCTCGTAGGCGAATTCCCTCGTCGCTCGATCAGCCGATTATTTGGCTAACGTAACAGAGGAATTTAATACTCGTGTACAGATTTTTCTGCAACGATATTCACATTTCGGTGGTAGAAATAATTTGATTTGTTGTGGATTCGACGAGTAGAATACCTGGTTCATAATGTACATAGAAGATGGAAGGAAATAGTTAGTTTTTGAATTACACGTAATGTAAAATATTATTTTATCGAACAGTTTTACCCAACGAATCAGATAAACACATATTTGGAATTCATGTAACTAAACTGAAATTTTCCCATTTCCAGTCGAAATGCAACGAAGAGATGTAAACATGTTGGGCCACATCAAAGCGTTCGGAGCATCGTTTAATGTGTACACTCGAAGAATGTTTATAAACACACGTTGGCCAAGATCAACGAACCGTTCAATATTAACCGCTTTCGGTGCACTTTGATGTTTGTAAATTGACCGACATCAGAAGATATTTTAATTCGAATATGATTAGAATGTAGGCAAATAGAAAAACACGTCTCGTACTCGTAGTAATAATATCGCCAAAATAGAGCACGCTTTAATTCATATTTTTACGCATACTAGGTTGATGTAGTCGGTACCCGTAATAAATTAAAAATAAACACCGATTCGATTAAGTCTCACGTATCCGTAGACTGCATAATATCGTTTGGCAAAGCTTCGTTTCGAGTAAGCAGACGATGAAGATGGAAGTTTTTCATTTTTTAGCGTCGACGTTGTCAAACTACGAGTACATACAATCTAGCTATAGCGGGAATATTGCGTAAATCCTTATGGAAATGTGATACGAATGAAGAAGATCTGGCCATTTTCATAAAATAAACATTATAACTGCCTGTAAGGAATACTCTAGCGACATAGGATGGTATTTTCGCCGACTACATTATACGAGTACGCGTATATACACGATGAAGAATATGTATTCTCTCTTTACCTGAGCCAACAAATTGGATTTTACTCTCGTAAATTTCGTATGCCTATTTATGTACCTTGAGCGATGATGAAAAACCTCCCACGTCAATATTTTAACCTTGTTGGGGATTATTTGTCGAGCGTGTAAATGTATTAGATGCGAGGAAAAGACCGTCATTTTTTTTCAACTTGTTGAGTTTTTGTTTGATCGTCGTAATGGGAAAAAATTATAATCTCGAAAGCTACACTACACGCATTCAATCACGATGGCTAAAAAACTTACCAAACTTTCCGGAATGCTACACTCAGATTTTGACTCGACTATGACAGAACGAACGAGCTTTTCCAAAAACCCATAAAACCACATTTTCAGCTCATTTAGTCGATTTTTTTATGTTTATAGAATTTTTGTTTTTTTTTCAATCTTGGACATGAAATACTGGATAAAAAATATGTTTTCAAATATGTAATTTACTCAATTTTGAGGAAAATACTCAGGTAGTTAGATACTGTGATGCTAACCATCAGTACGCGTCACAATATCTAACTACCTTTTTTTTTCGCTGTAAATCGCGGGAGGATGTGTGCGGTGGTTCTCCACTAGGACGAGGAACATTCTCGTGATGTTAAGAATGCCAAATCAACAAATCAACCGCGATTTACAGCGAAAAAAAAAGGTAGTTAGATATTGTGACGCGTAATGATGGTTAGCATCACAGTGTCTAACCACCTGAGTATTTTCCTCAAAATTGAGTAAATCACCAAAATTCTTATTTGTGTAATCATTTAGTGGTATTTCCAGGTGGTTTTGAAAAAAAAAACATTAAATTACAAGGTATTTAAATTTTATTTTAGGGAATATTCGAGCAGAGTGTCAACACTAGATTTGGAGCAATTTATTGCATTTATTACTAGTTTTTTGATGTAAACTAGTAGAAAATGAGGAACAGAGACAAATATAATGTGAAAAGCTGTTACCTGTGATCAATGAAATAAAAAATTGAGGTAGTTAGTTACATACTGTTCTGTGCACCATGGGAATGTATCATAATATCTAACTACCTTAATTCATACGTGAATAATTCAGTATATTTACTGGAAAAATGAATCTAATTACGCTGTATTTCAGCATTACACGATTAATTATCTACCTTGTAATTTAATGTTTTTTTTTTCAAAACCACCTGGAAATACCACTAAATGATTACACAAATAAGAATTTTTGTGATTTACTCAATTTTGAGGAAAATACTCAGGTAGTTAGATACTGTGATGCTTTTTGCTTCGCCATCTTGCAGAATGGGAGGAATATGGATTTTAATTATTTCTAGTTATTGTGTAGTTACCTGTTTTTTTGTAACCTGCAAATTTTTTCATAATTTTCGAAAATAAAAAAAATGTAGGGGAAACGTTTTACTTTTTGCTTCGCCATCTTGCAGAATGGGAGGAATATGGATTCTAATTATTTCTAGTTATTGTGTAGTTACCTGTTTTTTTGTAAAATGGATCGATTCGTTGATTTGGCATTCTTAACATCACGAGAATGTTCCTCATCGTAGTGGAGAAGCACCGCACACATTCTCCCGCAATTTACAGCGAAAAAAAAAGGTAGTTAGATATTGTGACGTGTACTGATGGTTAGCATCACAGTATCTAACTACCTGAGTATTTTCCTCAAAATTGAGTAAATCACCAAAATTCTTATTTGTGTAATCATTTAGTGGTATTTCCAGGTGGTTTTGAAAAAAAAACCATTAAATACAGCGAAAAAAAAGGTAGTTAGATATTGTGACGCATACTGATGGTTAGCATCACAGTATCTAACTACCTGAGTATTTTCCTCAAAATTGAATAAATCACCAAAATTCTTATTTGTGTAATCATTTAGTGGTATTTCCAGGTGGTTTTGAAAAAAGAAACATTAAATTACAAGGTAGTTAGATTTTGTGTCGCTACCTATCGAAAATAATTTTTAAACAAGCCATCAGCTAATCGCTGATTGCAAGAGAGTTTTTGAATTTCCTGTTTACTCCTCTTCTCCTCGAATCCAAACATCACCATTTCGAATCACTTCGAGCCTCTAGGAAAAATTTTCAATTCCCTCTTCCCTCAAAATTACAAAATTTCTCTAAAAGACGTGAAAATTATCATTTTGAGTAATTAAAAATTGAGTTTTAGCTAATTCCGGGTCTATTTTATAAGTTTATTCGCATTTGAGTCGATTCCCAAGCAGACACTTTCAAGTGCTTTTAATTTTTTGACCATTGTAAGGGAAAAAACCCAAAATTCCAAAAATCAAAAATCCTCAGTTCGCAGGTAAATTTTCAATATTTGCACGAATAACCGCATCAGTCTAAAACCACCCCCTCCCCTTCGAATCTGAATATCGCCATTTCGAGCCATTCTGGGCCACTAGGGCAATTTTCGAATTCTCAGTATTTAAAAATTTCTCCTGAAGAGGCGGAAATTTATTTGAGCTGCTACAAATCAAGTGGCAGCAGATTCTTGACCTGCTTAACGAGTTTATTTACGTTTGAGTCGATTTACAGGCGGACACCTCGAGTATGTTTTCTAACTGGAATAGGTAATTTTTTAAATTAAAAAAGACACTCGATATGCTTGTTTGAAAATCGACTCAAATATGGATAAATTCGTTATACAGGTCGGGAATAACCCATAACTCGATTTTCAACTTCCCAGATTAAATTTTGCACCTTCTGGAGAACTTCAAAAACATTTGGAGAAACCAAAAATCGAACTAGAGGCTTCAGAATAGCCAGAGATGGCAAAATTCGTTTTCAGCACTAATTTTAATCATTTTTACTGAATAAATCATCATTTTTTTTTTTTTGAAAAAAAAAGCATAAATCTCCGAAAATGGTGGATTTTAGATTTCCAAAAATTCGTCAAAAATCCAAACAACGATTTGATCGAGTAAAATTTCGATCGTAGGGGTCTCAGATCATCCTCTTTCGAAAAATTGCGGTTCCGTTTGAATCGAAAGACATTCCTAGAAGAGATTCGAGAAATTTTCCTAATTTTCTTTAAATTCTAAGAATTGTAGATGGGAAGGAATGGGTTTATTTAAGAATTCATTCTAAAATTCTAAATTTGAACTCAGCACCATCAAAAAGTAACTGAACTACTTTACATACGATTGTTAAATATTCGGAAGGGGGTGGATCATTATACTTGAAGTTTTTCAAGGTCGTTGAAGGCATTCTGTTCCAAAAATTAATGGGAGTTGACTCCAGTTGAACTGATTTGAAACGGCTCCTTCCCCGTTCTCCCATAAGTTCACAAATTCTTGTCAATATAGCTCAAACAGTGTTTGAAGAAACCAAAAAAAAAAAAAAAATTCAAACCAAACAATTTAGTGAGATATTTTAGTTTTCAAAAAGGTTCTGCTTCAACTATTCCTCCTCTTGTTCTCAAAAATGGGTAGAATTTTCAATAAATTGGAAAAATAAGAATACTCTTCAATAAGTTGTGTGCTTCCAGCATGTTTTTTGGTGAGTAATTTTTTTTCTTTGTATACTCGATGTTCATGCCAATTGACTTGGAAAAATCCACGTATTTACATCGCAAAAATGACGAAAAAACGCAAGAAACAAAACCACGAATAAATTTGATGGAAACAAAGCCGTTCAAAACTTTCATAGGTTGTACCTATTTGTATACAATATTATTGAGAATAAAATTTAGCATGCGGTCAGAATGGTTCTGGTGGAGGGGGCCGAGGTACGAGGGTTGCTGCTGTAAGAAATTGCAGGAAAATACGTAAGTACATACCTACATCAGTTGGGTGATTAGGTCATTGAAAAAAGGAGAACGAGCGTAGAGCATAAAAAATGGTATGCTTTTCAATAAAATTTTTCAAAACACATATGAGTGTTTGGCCTTGAAAAATAATCTCATTTTTCGTAAGTTTCAATGAAAATAACAGTAATCACATTAAAAGTGACTATTAAAATTCCAACAGCTAGAAGTAATTTTCCTCAATTTTTCGTATCATTCGCAATCTAAATAAAATGAATCCGGCTTCAAATGCATCGAATTGAATCGAACTGAACTAAAATTAGGGCTACTAACAAAAATCTATTCTTAAGCACACGAGTAAAAATGTGACAACTCACCGAGTATAAATACAAATTAATATCATAGTCTGGTTTCTTCTTTTCATCGACCACAAATGGTTGATCATCGTTGCCTTCTGAAACAAGCACAACACATCGTCGATTAAAGTAAAAGCTCTAGCGAAATAAAATCTTCCATAAACTATATGGGGGGGGGGCGATAGGCAATCCCTAAAAGGTCTAATCCGTATCACCGGAGCTTTACATTAACGGTCAGGAAAAGAGAAAATCCGACATCGTGACTAAAGAGAAAAAGGGCCGAAATCACGTTCCTCAATATAAAATCTTCCGTAACAGATATTTATACAAAGTAAACTTCGGTTTCACATTAAACGCGATAACCCAATTACCAGCAGTTCGCGTTATGTACCAACAATAAAACGAAATAAACCTCAACATGGCGCGGCAGGCAGATTTCCTTTTCCTTCCTCAATAATAACGCAGCAGACATCTGAGAAACATTAAACGTTCTCGAAAATTCGCCTTCGTAAATTAATACATAGCAAGTAGAACAGTAATTTCCAAAAACATCGACACGAAGCTCGATTGAATGATAAAAATTCACACTTTTTTCTCGTCCATCGCTTTTAACGAAATCATTTCCATAGCCATGAATATTCAAATATCACCCGTCGACGATTTTTCACACTCGTTGGTCCATACAAATGGAGAAAAAAAAAGAGGAAAAATAGACTTGAAAAATCACCCGAGCAAGGGTACATTATCGGACAACACTTCCGGTGTTGGGATTTAGTAAGGTCGAGAAACAACCTGCCCTCAAAATAAATGTACCGTGCAACTCGACTATTTGACCATTTCTCCTCCCCTTTCCCTTCCCCCCTCTGTACTGAAGGCTCTCTTCAGCATCATCCCTCATTTCTGCTGCTTTATACTTCGGTTAACTTGTACTGTAGTGAGCGAATATATAGAAAGGCTTATAAATTTCATAACCCGAAGCACACACATGCTGCCTACATTCTGCCTGCTGTCTACGTCACTCTTCACTTCACTTTAGACCGCGTAACATTTTTTATCTTTGGCGCGTTTTTTTTTCTCCTTTCCGCTTCATTTTACTCGCGTTTCAGAAAGAAAAAAAATTACACCTAAGTGAATTCCTAATAAAGCGTGCAATTTTACATTTATGGTCAAGTTTATGTGGAGAAAAAAAAGGCCTTAGCAGAGGCCTTGAGAATCGATTTGATGAAATAAAGGGAATGAATGGAGTATAGAAGAATTTCTAGTTCCATTGTAGTTTTCAGCAGATCACTTATTTTATAAACTGCGGAATCTCAAGTTGAGGGAGTGTAATAATTGCATAAGGAGGGCTCAATTTCGCATATTGGGCCAGTAGATTCCATTTGATAGGATCTCTAAATGCACAAGTCGACAAAATTTGCTCATACAAGTAGGTATTTGGTATTGTGGTGCAGATTCCGACCATTTTGCCTAGTAATACTGTAACCCCAAACCATGTAAGTGTAAGTTGAGGGATGAAGGGTATTTTATATTGATTCCTCAAGTTGACATAGTCCTTTGAACGATGCAGATAAATTGAATCGGATTACGCCATGTTTCATAATTGAAGACGTCATAGCAAAAAGGACATATGTGTGAAAGTTGTATTTTGAGAAAAAACTGTTTGAAAGTTAGAGTGCTTGTGAAGTTTAGGAATGTGCATATTTGAACATGGTGACGATTTTATCTTATTTTCTTACTATCTAACTATATGAAATGCTATGCACCATCAGTCTGGAGGAAACTGTGTGTTAGCGGTAAGCGCTCAAACATTTCGAATTATATGTCCTTTTTGAAGCGAAAAATTGGCCAATTTTTTTTGTGATTTAAAAATGTTTTTGAGCAAATTTTTGGATTTAAACTATTTAAACCTGGTAAATAATGGTTGATAACACAAAATCGACCATGAGCAACCCATTATCTCTGAAAAAAGATCGCTATGTTGAGTAAAAAAAACAAACAAAAAAGACAAGTTTTTTTGGCCAATTTTTTTTTAAATTTTTTTATTGATTTAAAAATGTTTTTGAGCAAATTTTTGGATTTAAACCAGGTAAATAATGGTTGACAACACAAAATCGACCATGAGTAACCCATTATCTCTGAAAAAGTAAAATTTTAATCGACTTCACAGTTTTAAAATGGCGATATCTCACTGGTTTTTCGACTTTGTGAAGTGGGGTTGGTCTCATATGATAGAGGAAGGTCTGAAGAATAACAATATGGATTCGTCTCAAAAAGGACATATGCGTCATATATACCCCTTTTTGTTATGACGTCTTCAATTTTCAAAGGAGCACGAGAAAGGTTTTTTTTTAAAATTTTAGTCAATTTTTGAAATTTTCATAAGTCGGTACTACTTATTGTTTGAAACTCAAAATTTGAAGTATGTACTACTGAACAACTTTAAAAATTAAAAATCGCAACAAAACATTTGAGTCCCATATAGGATTTCTACAATAATTTGTTAGAGTGAGTTGTTTTATATTTTTTCCAGCATGGAAACCAACTGCCCTCAAACACTTGACGGTGGACAGAAGATTTGGAATTACTGAATTAATCAGTCAGAAATGAAGAATTTACTGCATCGACCAGTCAAAAACTACTGTGGTCAGCAGTAAAAAATTTAAAATAACTGATTTCAGCAGCAACCTTTTTCACTGTTTATCCCAGTCACGACATTTTACCTTTTTTACAATGAAATTTGACTGTTTCAGATTTAGAGAGTAGAAAATCCTGATTAGAAATAATGAAAGTTTGTAGTTCTCTTCGTACAAAACAATTTAATTTTTTCAAAAAATTTTTGCATGCAGATATTAGTTTCTCTTTCAATTTTACGCAATCAATTGTCAACGTTGTAGTTTCTACTTGCAAGTGAGGTTTCTCAACTGTCAAAAAAAATTTGAACTAGACCACAGAAAAACTGAAATAGCATCGAAAGTTCACCATCTAGCCAAATTTCAAATGCTTGATTCAATTTTCCGAATTTTTGAAAATTTATGTGGTCCGGGTGTACACTCCCTCACCCCCTCACTTACTCTCTAAATTTAAAGCAGTCAAATTTCACTGCTTAGCAGTCACGACATTTTGCCTTTTTAAAGCAGTAGTTTTTTTTACTGCAAAACAGTGACAAATTACTGAATTGGTCAGTCAAAATGATTTTTTACTGACCAATTCAGTAATTTTTCACTGTTTTGCAGTAAAAAAAACTACTGCTTTAAAAAGGCAAAATGTCGTGACTGCTAAGCAGTGAAATTGACTGTTTCAAATTTAGAGAGTATGATATTATTGATGAAATTATCAAGATTATTGCATCATCTGTCAATTCGTGAAAACGTTGATGAGCTACACTGACCCGAACGAAGCGAGGGAGAAAATTTTTCGAAAATTACGCGCAATTACCAATTTTCTCCACTTAAATTTTATATTTTTTCTCACTTGGGGTGTTTTGGAGGGGAAGGGGAAAAATGAAAAATTCTCCACTTTCCTCAACAATTTATTTGACGAACAGTGCAGAATCCGAGGTATGTGACTTCAGTTCACAAACCATCTGATTTACAAGAGAGTTTTTGCTTTATGGGTATGTTCACTGGTTGCTTTTGACTTTTGATTTTGTTTTCTTCAAATGATAAAAATTTAAACTATGATTGAAATGAAAAAAAAATCAATTAATTTAAAAAATCGATTTTTGAAGGGGAAACATTTGATTTCAATCAACTTTTCACACTAACACACCGATGAGAAAAATATATCTATCCCACTTCTTAGGATCAAAATCGAAAATGAAAAAATCAAATTGATCAAAAAGTTTTGCACTTTTTAATTTTCCAAAAACACGAGCGCCTTTAGTTTTGAGTTTAGGCAAAATGAATACAACTGAACTTAAACACCATTGAATGATCTTCAAACAAAAGGACATTTGATATACGTAATTGCATACAATTAAGTGAAAAATATTGAAGCTGACTTAAATCAATGATAGCTTCGTTATTTTTGACGGTAGGTAGGCAAAAGATGAAAATATGTAACATGTTTTGTTAAGTTGAATTGTATGTGGGTATTTGTATTTACTCATTTTACCCAAACTTGAAATTAAAAGCACTCAAATTCTTGAAAAATATATAAAAATTGTGAATTTGAAATGCTTTAATTTTTTTAAAATGCTGCAATGCCTTCAATTTTGACTTCAGACAAAAAATAAACACGATCTAGCGTGTAGAACTCTCAATGCCCCACAAAAAATGTCAGCACTTTGAAAATTTTAAATATTATGTAGGTCTTTTCGAACGACATTCCGAAGTACCTCCGTATTTAAAGTACCACAAATTGGGTATAGATTTCAGTAGGCAATCTTGATTTTTTTCTACTTCCGAGTACAAAGGAGGCATCATTATACTGACACATAATTTCTTCAACCGGACGAAATTAAATCGAAAGATCCGGTAAAAATATAGGTATTAGCAGCCCAAAATTTAGGTCAAAATGTGAAAAATTCAAAATTTCACCAAATTGACCTGGAAAGCTGAATTTTGATAAGTAGCCTATTTTCTAGCCCTCTTCCGCACCCCCTCCCCCCAAAATTGCGAACGGTTTCAAACCGTCTTGGGCAGTTCTGGTGCTCACAGCAAATTTTTGAAAGTTGAAATTTTTACAAAATTTCACCCAATTAAATTAAAAAGCTAAAATTTGTTTTATGCCCTAATTTTTCAAAACGCCAAGTTAATTGAATGTGGTTGAACGCCGCTCTGGAACCTCCAGCCACATTTTAAAATTCCAAATTTTCAGAAAGTGCCATAATAACTTTTTCCTTGCCACAGGTAACAAGAAACAACCCAATTCTTGGAGATAACACTTGTCCCTTGCACACAAACGTCCTGGCTCCGTTCAAAGCCAATGATTAATCAAAGTGTCCACAAAGATAAGTAGTAGGTACTCGTAGTTATATTTGCAACTCAGTAAATGATGAATCTGTCGCAATCTTGAGACAGACGAAGGTGCTTTGGTGGTGATCAACGTACGTGGACGATTACACATTATTTTCCTAAAATCAAATTTCTATCGGTTTTAAACCGTACAAGTGTCAAGTTTTCAATAATAAAATCCCTGAAGAAATGATGCATAATCGGTCGAATAGACCACCTACAAACACCAATCACGTTCATATGTACACGCTAAAATTAATTAATACAGTTTCTATGGCACTTTTTGAAGATCCAGAATTTCAAAAACATAGCTGGAGGCTCCAGAACAGCTTGAAACCACCTTCAATCGACTCAGAATGTTGAAATTGAGTATAAAGTGAATTTTAGCTTTCCAACTTCATTGTATGTCAAGTTTTGAGGCAATTTCATTTTCCAAGAATCTGCTGGAGGCTCCAGAGTTACTCAAAATGGCTCGAATCCGTCCTCAGTCAATTTGGAGGGTCAAAAATGGAGCACACACCAAATTTCAGCTTTTTAGTTCAATTTGTTAAAATTTAGAAATATTTGCATTTTCAGATTCAAAGTTTAAAAATTCATCAAAAATTGAAGAAAGCACTTCAGGTCCTGAAATATTGTCTGATGATGTTATATTTCATCTGCTCTATTGATATACCTATGCCCGGTGGAAAAATAATTCCAACAGTTGAGAACGTCAGATATATCATTCGAATAAAATTTCGAGAGTTCTCATTAATGTGAGCATTGATCGGAGTGAATCTGGAAAGAATTTGAAAACAGAAACATTTCGACCCATCTACAAATTAGAGAAGTTGATTTTAACTGATCAGTCTCAAAGGTACTCTTGTGAAGGTCCCAAGCATTTAAATCAGCACTACTTGATCAACTCCACAGTTTCGATTGTTTTATGGTTTATTTTAAAAACTGAAGAAATCTTACAGTAAAAATTGCAGGGTGTCTACCAAAATTTAATTTTCAAAAATAGCGACTTTTTTTACGCGACTTTTAGCGACTTTTTTTCAGTTAAAAGTACCTCCCCCCCCCCCAAAAAAAATAATTTCCAAATCGCCATTAACTAAAAATAAGAAAAGTTTTTAAAATTTGAAGTTTGGACAATTTATAGCGACTTTTTGGTATTTTTGGCGAAAATCGCGACCTTTTCGCGACTTCAGCGCCCTATTTTCAAAATCGCGACTTTTCGCGACTTTTAACGCTATAGCGACCTGGTAGACACCCTGAATTGTTCTTTTCTGCAACAAATCTGAAATTTTTCAAACACTAGACAGGACACCCTGTACTATTTCTTATAATGTAGATTAGTCAAATATTGAATCCGAACAAGAGGAAAGGAACAAACGAGACGATAAATTTACACCTTCTTATCTCGACAAGTTTCAAAATTCTCGCGACTGTCAACAAAATTACAAATTCTTACCGCAAAGCCTTTGGCAACTCATCATACGAGAAATTCTCTCACGAAGAAAGCCCTGACATTGCTTGGTTGGCTTGGCTCCCAATACACTTGGCTCGCAGCCAAACCCCCCTTAACGTTTACACAGGCATCCCACCACCCTTTAACCGAGTCGTATAATTAAATCACCACCTTCTATACAAATTCTATGTATTCGGTATTCGATAAAATTTCAAACATTCTTGGGTTTTTCGATTCAATCAGAGTGTATTGGGTAAACTGGGCAAGTTCTAGGTTTTTTTTTTCAGTCACGTTCCTATAGTCTCGGATACTATACGAAGAAGAGAAAAGGTTACCAGGGAATATAAAATTTTCCAATACCCTACTCTGAAAAAAGGACCTACTAACTTCGGTATTAACTTTCGACCAGCATCGATAACGCCATAAACAACTCTGCCCTGTTTGTGAAGTTTTATTGGAAAATTTACCCAACCAATGATATCGCAGCTCTACCCAAAAAATAATGCTCATTTTTCTCTCTATGACTAATATTTTTTAAAGGTAAAGGTCACACAAAACGTACTCGGAGTTTTTTCTCTCAAGAAAAAAGCCAGAAAAAAAATAGAAGGGTAGTTTCTCATTTCGTCGTTTTAATATCCTTAACTCGAGCAACCTACAGAGTATCGGTTCGTTGGCAGAATTTTAAAAACTCTCGCTCCGAAGTTACGCCACGTCTGCTCGAATTTTCTTTAAAATCCTATCCCCGCACCCCCGTCTTATTCCTGGAGCACGCCGACTCCATCGGGAAATTTCTCACCTTTCCAATTCTCCGAGCTCGGTTAGATTTATTGTATGAAAACGAAACGAAAAGCGCGCCGTGAAATTTATTACACCGCCATTTCGTGTAAACAACGTTACACTACCCGGTGTGTCGTTTCCCCGCCCTATCAACCGTCTTCGCGGACTCCTCGTTTATATCAATTTTCCTATATAAAGTACGAGTATATAGCTCTACTATAGCTATATTATAGTCGTACTATTAATTCGCGCTCTACTGCAGCAGTATACTCGTATAGTGTTGTAGTAGTAACCGAAAATCTTGGTCCGCTTTTACCCTGCCTGGCTCGCCATCTCTTTATCTAAATTAAATCTCCGACACTGTGGAAGCATTTTCTGCCATTGTCAGACTTGCTTTTTAATTGGCTGTTAATCGCGTATCCTGCTCGTATACTTCATTGAGCTCGTTCATTTGCCACTCTCTCTCTTTCTTTCGCCCGCTGCCTCGTCCTGCCATATCTCTTACCCCTTAAGCGAAACGTTTCGACTCCAAATTATACGCATACTGAAATAAAGCTCTCGAAATCGTTTCTTTATTTTCTCATCCTTTTGCAAACGCCTCTGCCAGAAAGAGTGAGAGAGATTTAGCAGGCTGTGGTGGGGAAAAAAGGAGAAAAAAACTGCGCTACTTGAAAAACTAGGTTATCGCGTTCTCTCCTGTTGTTTTATGAGCTAAAACAGAGAGCAATTCGAGCGAGCATAATTTTCATAATTTTTTTGCCGCAAAGGTATCTACTAAATATACGTGTGTAATGAACGAATATAGAAGTAGGTACGGGTATTATAATACATATTTATCTAAACCTGTACAGTCTACATACACAGAGATAAGGTAGATAGAGTATCAGAACTTTTATCATATAATTTTGGACAATTTCGATTAAAATCACGCCGTTTTTTGTAGTAAGTAAATCAATGGATTCTATGACGTTTTCTCTAACGCATTTTCTCTATAATAATACGTTTTTCTAATGCCATTTTTTCGAAAACTGTATTCACTAATGATGAATTTCCAATGCAATTTCTACTAAAAGACAAAATTTGCAATATAATTTTTTTATTGCCCAGCAGAGAGGAATTGAAGTTAAAGGCGTCTATAGTCGTACAATAAACACGACATCATGAAATTATGCATAAGTGCCTGGAGGGCCTGAATAGCAGCTACGTTCAATTTTCAACTTCCTGCGGACCTCTGGAGGGGAGGGGAGTCCACATTTAACGTTAACATTTCGTAATAAAAATTCAAATTTTCATGCTTTGAAATATATGTTTTAGAGAAAAAATAATGTTAGCAAAATTTTTAGTAGAAAATACGTGTTTCAAAGAAATTGACATTAGATAAATTTTCCAATAGAAAAAATTGTTTGAGAGTGAAAATGTAAATCATAAAAATTGAAAATCTCAACAGTTGTAGGTAAGATGAACTTTCATTTTTCAAATTAGCACTAGAAGTGCAAGCTATAATTGAAAATCATTCAATAGCACGTTTTTGAAGATGTAGAATTCGATTATGGCTTCAGTTTCTTGATTGGATCCATCTAAGGCTTTTGAAGATGTAGAATACGATTATGGCTTCAGTTTCTTGATTGGATCCATCTAAGGCTCTTAAGACACCACAGGATCCTCACTTCATCATCTATTATGGCCTGTAATTGAGAAACAGAGTATCTGGAAGGCAGTAATTTTTTAAAAAGACGTCGTGAAATCTCAAAAAATGGAATTGGGTGGCTGCAGCTCTGGTAATATTTCATTATGGTTTTGTTTTAACGGCCATTGCATTATGAAATCCACTTTCAACAGCAGTTATGGTCTCAGATGCGCAGTAAACTGTGCCTAGTGTAAGTTGTGATGAATTCGTTTGTCTAATTAACTGATATTTTTGAGTTTAAGTACCTTCGTCCTGGTTCGATTACGATCGCAGATGTTAGCCGTTGAAATTTCACCCTCTATGGTCATGGATTTCATCAAAGGTATCAAACCCTTATGCAGAGCTCAAGATTGACCATCTTGGAAAGATTAGGTTCCCAATATACCTACTCACATTGTACAATTGGGTGGGTTGTTTTTCAACTTTTTTTCAATTTTTATGAAACCGAGCAAAAAATTATGACCAAATGACCTCAATAAAGCGAATGAAAAATTTCAAATTTTTCGGTCGAGTGTTAGAACTTTCTTCAGTTGATAGTACCTTTCGAATAGGTAGCTTCTGATTTGAACAAAACCAAGCAAAATTGAAAACGTATGTTCCGGAAACCCCACTCCCCCAACCAGAATTTTATGAAAGGAAGTTCATTTTTGGATTTTTAAAGTATTTTTCAAAGCTTTAAAAATTCAAAGAAGCTATTTCAATGGCAATTTTCGAACTTTTTCATATGCATTTTTTTTCAAATAAAATGAACCAGTGAAAATGAATTGCTTTATTTCAATCTCTTTTCCCACAGACGAAAACTGTCAATTTCAAGTTCTTTCTACAGCTTTCAGTTGGTTTTCAATTTTCTCAAGAAACAAGTTCAGCATCTTTGACTTTGGTTGGTGCTTATTGGGTAACCTCTCGACCTTTTTAGATAGTTATCGCGAAGTACCAGGACTCCTTGTCTGAAGGTTAACTTTTAATCATTTCATAAATTCCAGAAAAAAATATTTAAAAATTCAAATTTTTAAAAATGGCATATCTACCCTAATCACGAGCAGTTTTTTTTTGCCAAGATATGGTCTAACGTGTTCACGTCTACATGACCACCCGACTCGAAAAAAAAATAAAAAATACAACTGGACCATTTTACAGCCTCCAACAAGTTTCTCCAATTTTTGATAGAAATTTAAAATCCTTATGGAAAGGCTAAAAATGTTTCAAAAGCAGTTGTTTTCAAGTTATGAGGGGTTATTCAAGCACATAAAACGATATCTTGAAAAAAAAACGCTGGGTGTACAGTTTTGGAAAATTTGAATCATTATTTCTGGAACTGAAAAGTTTGTTTTGAAGATGCAAGATTTGAGCTGGCATTTCTGGAACGTCAAAATGGTGCCCAACAATAAACACCAATCAAATCACAAATGTCAAAGTTTATTTTTCAGTCTTCCAGTGCAATTTAAAATTCTTGGAGAAAATTGGAGAACACAGCTGGGTGCTCCAAAGTGAACTATAATCGGTAGTTTTTGTATGTATCTACATATTACAAAAAAATTGAAAAATCGCTATAAAAATGGCTTTTTGGAATTTTTAAATTTTCAAAAATTCCAAAAAATCTAAAATCAACTTGATTTAGTGTTCAAAATTTTGGTTATGAGAGTTTCATAGCAGGCTCTTCTGTATGAGTGCTAGTTCAAAAAATTCCCTAGCTGGCTTGAATGTGTGTTTTTTAAAATGTAAGTTACCAACGTCGTTCCATCGGTAAAATCGTAAGTATTAATGAAAATCATATCTACTTTTCTTATTTCATTTATCAGAAATAAAATTATAAGTTGTCATTGTGGGTATATTTATAGCTGTTCTGAAACGTAAGATTTCTTCGCCTGTTGTTTACCATAGAAATTTAAAATGACCTAATTTGTTGTTCAGAATTTCTTAGTAAAATGATCTTTTATTCTTCACAAGTAGTCATTAGATTTAAATTTTTCTTCTACTAGTTGAATGAAATATAATATGATTATGTTTTTATTACTTAAAATGTTTTTTTTTTGTTTTCAATTTTAGAATTACTTGATAAATTTTTTTTCAAATACTTAGTTGTTACGATTTACCTACGAGTATATTAATTGCATCAGGCAAGTCAAAGGTCATGTTTTCAATTATTGTAGGTACCCTCTCCCCCGGGTGATTGAATTGCGACCAACACAAGAAAAGTGATCAGGGGCACCAATAAAAATACAAATGATTCTCACCGAAACTTTCCAAAAATATGATTTTTGTTTTTCAAAATAATGCATTTCAAAATTTGTCTTTCTTTTGAGAACTACCCTGAGAAGTGAAATTGACTGTTTATGAATTTGAGGAGCAAAGCTATGAAAAACATTCGATTTGCTCAATAAATACGGTTTTAACCTTGTATTTTGGTTTGTTCAGGGCAAGAAGTCATTGTTTGTTAAAATTCTAAAAAATCACTCCAGAAAAAATTCTGAATAATTGTGAAGAATTAATAAAATGGGAAAATATGAGCATGCAGTATGCTTAATCTAGCATACGATGGCATCATTCGATGCACTGGTCGACTTCAAAATCCTGAATTAAAATGGGAAGCTATTGACCTTGACCCCAAAGAAGTCTAATTCTCGATACTCAGTACCTGGGTAAGTTTATTTTTTTCAACATTTTAGATCCATACACCCGCTTTATTTTAAGCACTTGGAGAAAATTCAAATCTTGTAGTAGGTATTAATTTCTCTAGTTAAACTCATCTATTCCACTAAGATAGGATAAACAATTTTTTCTCAAGCTCAAATCGAGGCAGAGAATATGAAAGTTATTGGATGGTGATTGCAGCATGTTATTTTTGCTGACTCTAAAACATCGATTGCAATCCCTTGATTTCGGGCGATTTTAGGACATTGAGAAAAACGAGTAGGTAATTTCTACCTATCTTTGAAGATGTTCACTGCGTTCAAATGAAAAATTATATTTTTTTAAAAACCAATTTGGCAATCACTGCATCGGTTCTCCGTATTAATAAATTGCGAGAGATGGGAAATCAAAAATAAAGTACTTAAACTCTAAACAAAGAAAAATAGTACTGCTCATACCCTCTATAGTTTCAATGGCCTCAATCGAAGCTCTAATCCAAAATTCGCCGAAGTACCCCGTTAATGAGGCCGATCCTGCACAAAAAATTCAAAATACTCAATTACTACACCCTTCGCAGTAATACATACAACTCAGCGGAATGAAATGAAATTTTTAAATGAGCAAATAGCAAAAAAAATATCCAACACAAAATTGTACTTTGTAACGTTCGTATTGGATTTTTTTTTTTTTTGATTAAAATCATTTTTGCACAGAATTATAATTTTAATTGAAAAGAGAAAAACTAGGATGAGAAAAGGGTTCAAAAAGTTTTGAGTAAATAGGAATCACTTAATGTTGAAGAGATTCTTTGGAAAATGCAGAAGTTTTGAAATTCCTACAGTCAAAACTTTTTAAAAACTCTTGTTTTTCATTAATATCTAATTAGAAAGTTTCTTCACTAGCATTTTTTAAAAAGAACCTTCTTGAACACCTCCTTAACATCACCTCCTGAAAAAATTATGCACTTTGAGCAGTTGGGAATGGTTCGTTTTCTCGAAAAATTATTTTTTACAATTAGTATGGGTTTCAAAAATTAACTGACAATTGTGAACACGATATAAATTTTTTTCCAACAAATTCAAACCTCAAAATAACTTTAAAATAGTAATTTTTGGACAGTTTTCCACTTGAGAATGAGAACCTATTTAGTATTTACCGCACTAAAAACCAGCTGTTTTCTGATAATAAGTAAGTAGTAAGTAAACTAATTCATTTATTCATCAGTTCAAAACACCTTTCCTTCATAAATGATCAGATTTTGAAAAAAAAATCAAATCATGGCACTTAATTTTCCAAAAAGAAAATCTCCTAAACTGCCATTCAATTTCACAGCAACTATAAACTTCCAAAGCCTGATTCATTTGTCTATACCATCCTCTAAAACCAACTCCTCCAAATTAAAACAATCAAGTCCCAAAGCACTTCACATAACGCATCAAATACCCCATCAATTTATCCCCATCTCAAGAAAAACGAACTAAGTATATAGAGGCACATTACACTCGTTACGTCACAACTTAATAAATTGCACATCACTGCAGCCCTCACGCCAAAAAATTCCTCGTAAAAGTTGGCGGAAAAAACAGACACAGACGCAAAAAAAGGAATACTTTTTAATCACGTATAATGGAAAAAAGAAATCCAATCAAGCAACCATCGATTGATTTATCTTGGTCAAGAGTTCAAACAAATTAAGTAGTAACAGCGCTATTCGAAGCATCTCGACAATGTGATCAATTTCTTACCAATTTGCCAGCCTGTTTTCCCTATCTTTTCGCCACGAAGTTATTTTCGAATAACGAAACATCTCTCGAACATTATTATATTATATATAAGGAGAGTAACTAACAAGAATGCCAATTTCGTAGTTGCTTTTCCTTTTGTATGGTATGGTTATCGAACGGGGCAACTCGAGAAAAACTCTTATTAATTGTGAAACTTTGAAAACGTTTCCTTTATTTGTGGAACATACTATAGCAGTAAAGGCTCAGTATCTGGAATCGTTTCGTTTATAACGAACATTAAAAAAATCTTTCGATTGGCAATTTTTTTTTTTCATCTGACAAAAAATAAGAAAAAAAAAGTCAATAACGTTTCACAATCGATACAACCTCTACCACCTTTCTATAGTACAGATGAATACTCGAAACATTGTCGTCATCGGCACTCTGTAGAGTGCTGAGAGAGTGAGAGAAAAACGAGACGTTAAAATTGAACGTTCGCTACTTTCTAAAGGCTTTTTTTTTTTTGTTACTAGCCGAGTACTCTACTCGTATTCCACATCGAAAACACTCATTTTACACGCCAAATTGAAGACTAGTTGGACGATTTTCCCATCATATAGTCACACCCTTACGATGTAGTAGGTTTTGTAGGTATAACAACCTATACAACCATCGTCATCGCAGAAAGCTCAAATTGTAGTAGATGGTGTCGAGTCTCGTACTACATTTCGTAATGTAATAGAGGTATTCACAGGATGAGAGGGAGACAGAGAGAGCAAAGGTCATCAATACTTCACACACGAACGCTCGTTAAAAAACCATTTTCCAAATAAAGAATAGAGAAATTCTTCCTCATGTTCCCGTTCTCTTTCTCTGTCCAGTCAACGTCAAGTCTATATACATTTCTCCGTCTCATTTCTTCCGCTATTTCTTTCCTCGTTTTTCTTTTTCGCTACCCTCTCGTCGGAACACGATATCGCAGGCTATACGATAAGAGAAAGGTCGTTGCTAGTGTGCTAGGCTATGTTTTTAATGAAATCGTCAATCCGAAATATTTGCTTTCTACGTGTGCACGCTTCTCATCTGACAGCTTTTTACACACAGTTCTAATAAGATCCCTGTTCCTTGTCCTATATAGCGCGACGAATAAAGCCTTTATTAACGAATTATTCGACGTAGAAAATAAATAAGAAAAAGATCACGTGGAATTGGAGCCTGGGCATTGCAGACAATCACATTCGTACCGTTAGAAATTGTGACAACTGTACGTTCGATAAAAGGTGTGATTTTTAATTGAATTTCTCTACGGTTCTGTGTAGGTACTTGTGAAAGAAAAATTGAAAGTAGATCGAAAACCTGAAGTACAAATTATCTACAATAAACCGACGCAGAAAAACGCTAATTTTCTCTCAGTACCTAAGTAAGCGATCTTTTACTTTTCAAACAAACCCAACAGGAAAAAAAATTATTTACTTAATCAACCTCTCAATTCTTGATTCAAAAAATCAACGATTGTAAAATAGGCAATGAAAAATGATCAATTGAACAAAATTTTAAGATTAACGCTGAGAAGTGAAAGAAGTCTGAATCAATTGAATATTTTTCAAGAAACAAATACCTACCTTATGGTTCATGCTGAATCTGAGTATTTTTAAACATTCACTTTAAAATTAAATCCGGGCATAAATTTATTAATGATGAAATATGTTCGAATTTAGGAAAACATTTTCACTCGTAATATTTATGAGCCTCTAGCCGATAAGTTGCTGTATATGGCTCATTAAATAAAATAAATAAATTCGTTAATGGAATTTCTAGGATTTAATGATCATATGTATTAAGATGAATTGGGTGCTCAATTTATGAAGTTAAGAAAAAAAAAACTGAAAAAAGCTCAAAAACAGGTAACATAAGATTTAAGATACGAGTATTCTTTGCAAAGACATTTTTCTCCCAAAATAAAGCATCAGAGCAAGATGTGCTGAAGTTCTTCCCTGACTTCCCTCCCCTCCTCAGTTTTCCATCCCAGTTTTTTAATCTGACGAATCTTTCAAATAACAATTACTCACAAAATATTGTAAGGGAGGGAGATTTCTTGAAACGTCATCAGCGGTTATAAAGCTAGGAATCAAGGTGAGAGTTTGGAAAATTCCAGTAATTCTTATTAAATTTTAGAATAGAATTGATTAAAAGTAGAATTGAAATTGAAATCAAATTTTGAACGGAGTTGATTCAAAAGTAAGCCATGTTCAAATTTAAAATTGGATTAATTTATATATGTACATATCATGTTCGTTGAATTTTACATTATACAGTTGTTTGCTTCAGAACTATTTTTCTGAAATAATTGGGTTTGAAGTTATAGAGTAGGAACCCCTTGAGGGTAAAGTCTTTTTGCGAGGAAAATTTTAAATCATGGATATGTTTTTTGCTCCTAACTCTATATAATGAGATATCATTAACATGTTTTTCAAGTTTTCAAACGTCCGACTAAATGTCAAAAGATCGCTTTCAAAAATTTGACACTGCTATTCATTAACTTTCTGAAAGGTACTCGCACGTACCAGTAATTAGCCAAATGTTACCTACTAACTTTATGACGTCAAAGATATCAAATTACCAAAAATTTGCCTCCAATTGCCAAATTATTATACCAGTGATTTACTCAAAACTACGAAACTATTACTGATTTGGTAAATTTTATTGATCATTTTTTCAGAAATTACCAGTGCTGTGAGAACGAACGAAAACGGGAACGGGAACGCCTAAAGAACGCTACTTTTTAAATTTCCTTCAAAGAACGAACGGACTAACCCACAAATCTTCTTGAAGAACGTTCTTACTCAAGAACGGGGACAATAAAATTCCGAGAACGGAACGGGAACGGGAACGGAGTGCTAATTTGGCGTTCTCAGATGTTCTTTCAGGGTCCTTTAATTACCTCCCAAAATTCTGAAAAATAGGGAAAAATAAGCTTTTTCCACAAACTTTCAGTTGTTTTTTGGTACAATTGAAGAAAATGAAAAAATTTCCACCAAAAATTGCTTGGATTATACCACAGAACACTATTGAGAACGGGAACGGGAACACAGGAACGTGAATTCTGGAAATTTTTTTGAGAACGAGAACGGGAACGGGAACGCTTCTGCTTATGGAGCAGAAGAACTAGGAACAGGATCGAGGTGTTGCATTTGGGAACAATAAGGAACAAAGAACGGCGTTCTTTATAGTGAGAACGAAGAACGGGAACGGGAACGAGCACTTCCGCGTTCTCACAGCACTGGAAATTACTGGTCATTTATTGTAAAAAAAATCATAAGATCCATCAAAAAATTACCAAAATTACTTGTTATTTACCAAAAATACACGTAATTTACCAAAACTCACTCGTAATTTACCAGAAATTATTGGCAATTTACCAGAAATCACTAGTAATTCACCAGAAATTACCAGTAATTTAATCAGAAATTTACCAAAAATCACCAGAAATTGACCAGAAATTACCAAAAATCATCAGTAATTTACCAAAATTACCAGTAATTTACCAGAAATTACCAGTAATTTACCAGAAATTACCAGTAAATTACCAGAAATTACCAGTAAATTACCAGAAATTACCAGTAATTTACCAGAAATTACCAGTAATTTACCAGAAATTACCAGTAATTTACCAGAAATTACCAGTAATTTACCAGAAATTACCAGTAATTTAATCAGTAATTCACCAGAAATCACCAGTAATTTACCAGAAATTACCAGAAATTTAATCAGACATTTACCAGAAATTTACCAAAAATCACCAGAAATTGACCAGAAATTGCCAAAAATCATCAGTAATTTACCAGAAATTACCAGTAGACAGTGATTTACATATTAAGAAATTACCAGTAATTAGGTACCAAAAGTTACTATGTTACACCTAATTTACTACAAATGACAAAATTACATTCGAGTAATTACTGGTGATTTATCAAAAGCCACACAGTCAGCTGTTCGCATTGCAAGAAAAGTTTCAAATTTTTGCTAATTGGTTGCTTTTAAATAATTATTTTTTTTAACTTGGAAAACAGATTTTTGATTTTTCACCACAAGTGAATGCAATCGTTTTTTTTGTGAAATTAAATTAAAATGATTTTATTAAAATATTCTTGCAAGCTCCACAGTTCTTGACTTCAAACGTAAGTTAGCTAAGAATCGTGAGAATGATTGTAAGTTGGAAAGAACTTGACTTGAGCTACGATGAACAGGTTAGATCGGCGAAAATCAAACTTCAACATCAAGTACTAGGTATATACTCGTACATACTACTCGCGTATTTCGACCCATCAAAAAATATTGTACGTTTATATAAGTACCCCTGGTACCCTTACAAATTGTTATTATTTTCCTAAAGGCATGTCAAATACCTATATGCTTAAAGAAATTTCTTTGAATTAGACAAGCTAAATCGAAAGATCATGTAAAAATACGTCACCAATCAAATTTGGTCTAAACGATGAGAGAAAAAAATCAAATTTCACAAAATCAAACTAGGGTGCTGTAATTTACCATTTACCATATTTCAACCCTCCCAAATCGATTAAGAACGGTTTCGAACTATTTTGAGCAATTCTGGAGCCTCCAGCAGACGTTTGACGATTGAAATTATCACAGCCTCCAGCCATATTTTGAAAACACGATTTAATAGTTAAAAATTTGAGAAATATAGTTTCGAATGGGCAGAAACAGATTTTGGAAAAATTGTGTGCACCTAATTGGATAGTTATTGCTCAAGTGGGTGACTACCAAACATCAATCGCGTTAGCTATACCTGATTTTGACAGTTTTTGTAGCACTTATTGAAAATCTAGAATTTCCACAAAATTCATGAAGGCTCCAAGACGACTTGAAACTAGCTCTAATTGACTCAGCATGCAGAAATCAGAGTGGGTACTAGGTAAATCTTTTATAAGAATGAGCTGGCTCCAGAACTGCTCAAAACGGTTCTACAAATAAATTGTTGCCAATTCTTCAAAAATCGAAAAAATGCACTTCAGCACTCAAAATTTTGACTGCAAATGAAGAGTGCTATTCCAAAACTCGCTTTGTCCATTTTTGTCGAAGTGCGTTTTTCAGCGGTATCTGGTAGATGAAGTATTAACTCACATTCCTACATCATCAACTTACCATAATGAGGTGTTAAACTCACCTAAATAGCCAATTCGCTAAAAATTAAAAAAAAAATAATGTTCCAAAACGCGCTTTGTCCATTTTTATTGAAATTTTTTTCAGCAGTATTTAGTGGATGAAGTGTATACCTACACTCCTACTTCATAAATCCATCCAAATAAAGTGCTAAACTCGCCTAAAAAGCCAATTTACCCGTTTGAAGGAAAACTGTTTTTCCTCTTTCCTGAAAAGTTGTGAAAATGGACAAAGCGAGTTTTGGAATAGCACTCTTCAAATGTATTTTTGCACGTTCTTTTGATTTAACCTATTCAGGTTCAAACATTTTTCTGCCAGTTGGGAAACCTCATTCTTTGTTTTTTCCTATTCCTATGTTTGGTAGGTAGTCCTCATGTGGGCTTTGATCGGAGTGAATCAGGAAAGAATTTGAAAACGTAAAAATTTTGGAAAACCTGAGTAATACGGTATAAAACTGAAAGACTCGAAATAATATTTCGAACGACCACTGAATTTTTCACGTACAAACAATTTACTCGTATTCGTAAAATGTACTAAAATCCAAAAATTCAAAAATTCCAAAAAATGACAACTACACACATTTTTAGACTTTACTTTTTCTCTTACAACTAAAAGCTAATCCTAAACTTCTCTCATGACCCAGCGCCAAACCGACGTCTGCGTTTTTGATACGTACGTAGCACGTACTAAAAAAATTGAAATGAAAAGTGGGGTACAGCTGAGGTAAAACCACATTTGTATTCGTTGGTACAAAACTTAATATCGCTTTATACGTAATACCTCTTAGTATTGAACTAATATCGTGGCCATAATTCAATTTTATTAGCCATTTACGTTCACCAACATGATGAAGGTAAAGCTGCGGGGTACTTTGGAGATTACAAACTCGCAAACATAAATACTTACCATGTATCTCGCTCGAGTTTCTCGAAATTGGGCGATGTAGAATTGTAAAGAGGTACGAGGGGTCCGAGGGTCACGGGGGAACTAAGAATGATGTTCGAAGCAGCCAAAACAACTACGATACCTACATCGTACATACCTCTACTACTCTTTTTATCCACTACGCTCTCTCGTTGAAAATCAAAACCAATGTTTTTGAAACTAGAGTTGTTGGGAAAATACACCGAATAAGAATTCCGAAGCTAATGGAGCGGCATGTCCATTAAATTATTCGTAGCTCGGTACAGATAGCGACAAGACGATGACGTCAGATTTTGTACTACGTTGAAATTGACGTCTTCGTTGCGGTTTCGGGTTTACCTAGTAGGTATATAACTCGTACCTGTCGATGACACCGATTATAGGGGGTGAACTTTTTTTTTTGGAGGAATTTCAAAAAGAAGAAAAGTTTTGAAATTAATCAAAATGACAAAACACGCAAGCGAGAGAAACTCACCGAGCTGAGTGTTAATAGCGTAGTCATTCTCGCGACTCGGCTGTAAAAACCGAGAACGTGTATTAATTGTTACCTTTACGTCAACTCGCGGTACCTAGATGGAGTTTTGAAGGTGAAAACTCAAACAAATTTCA
The DNA here is from genome assembly GCF_950023065.1 of Planococcus citri. Lineage (NCBI taxonomy): Eukaryota > Metazoa > Arthropoda > Insecta > Hemiptera > Pseudococcidae > Planococcus > Planococcus citri. The sequence goes on along the minus strand of NC_088680.1, from coordinate 41,435,326 downwards.
CAAAGTTGACATTTTTACGTAATTGAAAAATAGTCCACGTACAGGGTGTTCCGTAACGAATTTCAAATAATTTGCCTGAAAGTACCGCAACCAAAACCGCACAAATGTTGATTGGGCTGCCTTCATAGAAAACCGAAGGGGCAAAGTAAAGACTTGTGGAGTGTTTAGTGTGTGTTCCTCAAGACATCGTCGTGTTTTGTTTGTTGCAGATAGAAGAACGATGAAAGGAGCACACAAAAGTTATTTTTAATAATTTTAATCCAATTTCACGGCAGAAGAACTCCTGAAGAACCTACCTATGAGGGTTACACCTTCTTTTGAAGTACATGTAAGACTGTACTACGCTTATCTACTAAATAAGTATCTATGTACAGAGCTCATTGCATTTTCTACCCAGAAAATATTAATTCTGCAAAAGCTAGAAACGCCCGCTTGTCAAATAGAATATTGGATGAGAGGCGCTATTTAATAATTCAGTTCAATGAATTACTTACTCAAGAACGTAGGGTTGCCTACCAATAACAAAATCAATCAACTTGATCAAGTCTTGATACATACCTGTAAAACAAAAATAACAAAAAATCGATGAGTACATGATGAATTATTTTAAAATCGTAGCAAGATTTAACAAGAAATTATTTTTTGCAATTATTAATTAAAATGCAATCTACACAGCTAAAATGAAGGATAGGTAATCACATTTTGAGTTTTACAAAGAATCATTACAGGGTGGCCAGAAATATCGGGTACCCCTAAAAAAGTTTTATAACTAAATACTTTGGTTGGTCACAGTGAATGATAATAATGATAACACATGATTGGTTGTTGGACTGGAGAGATAACATTCCACCAATCATATGCATCTATTTCACGTTACCAACCTATATTTTTAATGAAAAACATTCTTAGGGGTACCCGATATTTCTGGCCACCCTGTACAAGTAAATAGGTGACGAGCAGCTAAGTTCAAGAAATTCAACACTGATCTTTTTAATTTAGAAAAGGCCACACACGACATGAATTTGAGACAAAAAGTAGGAGGGGCTCAAAAATCAGATATAATCCCATTCCCAACTCTTGAAATTGAAAAAAAAATCATCTTGGAGTGGGAAAATACATTCTAGGGAGAAAATTATAACTTACCTATCTATTTATACGTGATGATCTTTTCATAGAAATGTTTAAAAATATCAACACAAAAATCCTACTTGACCAGAAATTCAAGTTTAAATTTTGCATACAGCCTCAACAGCAGGGTTGCAATATCTAGAACTAAGTAGATCACAGATCTCAAGGATCATGGAGAATTTTTAAACAGATCTGAGATCACGAATCACGGATTACATTCGGGGAAAATGATCCGGATCACATTTTCGGTTCCATTTCCAAAAAGAGAAAAAGATTTGTCTACCTATTATTCATCTGTCTACCATCCTTAACCGTAACATGCCCCATCAGTGACTGGTTATGCACATAGAGAGTTGAAACTTTGATTACAGGGTTCTTCAGGGACTCACTTTTGTTTTTAATGACAGAGTGACGCCAAAACCCCTCAAAAAAAAGCTTTAAAAAGAAAGTGCAAAATTGTAATTTCAAAAATTTCAATTACGAATATTAAAATCTGGGTTTTTAAAAGCACCGAATTCATTTTTAAAGACTATTTCCTCATCATAGTAGCTACTACGAGCGAAGAAAGCTATTCACTGATTACAAGAGAGTATCTGTTTATTTATTATTTCAACATATCTCAATACTCAGAAATTAATAGTTTTGAATCGTCAATTTCAAAAATAGCAATTTTTAGATTTCAATGATCTGAAACGAGATATTGCAAGGATAATGAGTTATGTAATTAATCCTTTGGAGGTTCTCTAGGTTTCCTTATAGGGATACAAATTGCTTTGAAGAGTGTAATAAAGTACCCTGTCCACTGTCCAGTTGCCCAAATCATTAAAAAGTAGAGGTTTCGAAGAAAAATCATTTTAGAAAATTAAAGTGTTGAAAAAGCAACCTTTTTTTCAAAAATAATTCAACAACAGAAGTAGGGAACATTAGTCAAAAGAACTTTTTGAAAACGTTTTTAAAAAATGACTAAGAAAAAGAAAATCATAAAAGGTCATCAGGCATTTTGCAAGTTGAGCAAAAATAAAAACTTGGTGAAAGAAATATGTACCTGTGTCCAAAAAATGAAGAAAACAAAAATCTAGGCTGCAGAGAGGATTTTTTATAAAGTTATGAAATCTTGTTCGAAATCGGACTGAAATATGATACAAAACTTGGCGATATTGAAAGCTTTGTGGTGGTGGTGGTGGGGGGAAGGTAACTTTAGATTGAAACGTTTTTGCTTGGAAGCTGATAATGTACTTAACATGCAATTTCCTTTCATTTTAGAAAGACATGATTATTTTGTCACTGAATCATAATACATTGAGCATTAGAAAAAAATGGCAAACAAAAACATAAATCTATATGCGAGATCAGTCAGTTATTTTGGTAACTTTTTCCATGAAACGAATTTGTGGTTTTGTCGAGTATTTTAATATTCTGACATCTAATTCAGTGGTAAAATAATTCGTTTTTTAAAACTGAAAAAAAATTCTATGCCACATTTTCCGCTTCAAAGCAAACACGTTTCTATGATTATTCACCTCTAGTCCTCTACTACATACAAAGCTTTCGATTTCGCTAAATCTTGAGTGATATTTCGTTGAGATTTCCGACAAGATTTTAAGAGTTGATGAAAAATCCTATCTTTGCGACTCGACTTGGATTTTTGTTTTCTGGCTCAACTTGGGAACTAGATGACCTTTTTATACTATCTAGGTAGGTAGGTACCATTATTGTGATTATATTTTGGTTATTCATTTTTTTAAAAATGTGTTTTCAAAAAGTGCTTTTGACTAATGTTCTCTACTTACGTTGTTGAATTATTTTTGAAAAAATTTTCAAACTTATAATCATTTATTTTGTTAGAAATGAAAGATTGGAGCTTTTTCAAAACTTTCATTTTCCAAAATGATTTCTCTTTGAAACCTAAACTTTTTTATGATTTGCACAATTGGACAAGTTACTTTATTACACTCTTCGAAGCAATTTGTTTCTCCAACACGGAAAGTTTCTTATTCTTTAAAAAAATGTCTGCTGTTTTACAGCAAAAACCCTGAAAAATAATTTTCAGGTTATTTTTTCTAAATCGCTATTTACTTTTCACCAATTGGAAGGGACAAGGGAGAGGGACGAAAGACGTTACTTCAACTACAGAACTCTATTCTTCCATTTTTCAAGTCAAAATGATTAGGTGGATTTCATTTTTTGATTTTTCGCAAATTTTTGAAGAAATGCCAGCCTATTTTCTACAAAAAAAAAAAATCGAAATTTGATAAAATTTAGGTAGAAAGCTAAAATTTATTTTATATCTTATTTTCGATCAAGGGAGTCGATGGGAGATGGTTTCGAGCTGTTCTGCAGTCTCCAGAAGATTTTTGAATTTTCCAATTTTGGAAAAACTCGCAATTAAAATGCATAAAAATGAAATTAGGCACCAAAAAATCCAGGTATGTAAGATGTACCTATATAATGCAATTAAGGCACCAATTTGAAAAAAATTGTCTCCATAAAATTGAAATCCAATCTTTTTTTTTGGCAGAAATAAAAGAAAAATTTGTCGCTTACGAATGGTCTCAACTTGAAAAGTTTAAATTTGGTTTGTAGGCTATCCCATTCAGCTCATCAAATTCAATGATAGAGGTTTCCAGTCATTCTGGAGTCACCAGGGATTTTTAGGTTCTCCGGGTTCGAAAAAATTATCATCAAAATGGACCAAAATGAAATTCAACACCTAAGTGTCCTGAGTATCAATTTGAATCAACCATTTTCACTCGTAATTGCTAAATTTGAAAATCCACTGGAGACTCTAGAACGGCTCGAAACTGCCACCAATTTATTCGTAAGGTCAAAAATAGGCCGTAAACTAAATTTTATCCTTATATTTCAATTCTATAAAATTTTGGTTCTTTAATTAAGAAAAATGAACGAAATTAATTTTTATAAATTACCTAAAAATTGAAAAATGGAATTCAGCATTTTAAATTTGTGGCAATGGAAAAGTACCATATTCGTTATAATTATTATGTTGTTCTATCAGAGATTACGAATTGGTACTGACAATGAGAATATCGTAGATACGATGTACCTAGGTACATACGTTCGTTCGCATTCTTGTGTTGTATGTTCAAGAATAAATACCTATTACCTACGTAAGTAAATTTAGATATTATTTTATCGAATTGGTGTATATTTGGTTTTTTTAATTTTTTATTTCCTGGTCTAGAAATTTTCAGTTGATTGGGATACTTCTGTTGCATTTTCAAAAATTCGTCAAAAAGTAAAAATTTCCTTATAAGATGGAAAATGAATTTTCAGTCGAGCACTTCGTAGCTCATCATAGTTGAGTAATTTATACTCACTCGCTTCTCGAATAATTTTCCTCCAATCACGACTCTTACACATCAACGAAATTCTTTCCTCCGATATCAAACTCATTACAAAATAATGTCAAGCGAGTAAAAATTCTTTTTTGAAAAAAATCATCTCTACTTATTTCATTTTTCAAATTCGATATCACGTTTTTCATTTAAAAATTGTTTCACCCTTCGATAAGCATGATCCGCGGCGCACATGGAACTCCTTCAGCGCAACTGAAACCCAGCTGGAAAGGCACCATAATACACGAGCGTACAGCTCTCTCAAAGGTCAACGTCGCGTTTTTCCAATCCCAGCGCACGTTTCCGATAAATAATAAAAAAACCCAGCGAGATGGAAAATTCATAAAAATCATTTCCATTCGGGTTATCGCAGGATGTTTCAGCGGCGGCTGCGGCTACGTAGTCGCATGCAGCGCACAATCTAGCATCGTATCTTGCCGGGCCGCACCGCGCCATTTTCGATGAATCCCGAGGGGGGAGGAGAGATGAGAGCGAAAAAAAAATCGTTTATAATTTTTCATCTACTAGGTACATACAAGGACGAGCGACGAAGAGCGAGAGATATTCAAACGTTAAACGTTCGCAGAAAAACCTGCTACGATATAATTTTTGCCAGCTTTGATGAAATTTCCATCCAAACGTGTGGGTGCCGAGGGCAGGCAACGCTCAGAAGAGCACCTACGTATCCTACAGACCCTACAGATCTCTCTCTCTCCGGGTCTCTCTTCCTCCGGCGTTGAAAATTATCAAGAGTACTCAATGCTCAGCGTGCCGTGCCGTGTTGTAAAAGGTCGTCAGCGGTATACGGCGCGCTATAATTCATTAATAATTTCAAAATGTTTCCTACATAACAATATAGGTGCCGAGTCGCTACTGAGCTCAGCCTCGGCTAAAACAATGGTATCTTTCTCGCGGGCTCGTAACGATGAGATAGTGTAAGGCTGTGTGTGGCGAATTTTTTTTTACGCTTCGTTCGACTAATGAAGATGACGTGAAGAGTGCGTGGTACAGGGTCGCGAATCACGTAAAGAGGTAGGCTCGCAGAGGTTGATCTTTCTGTGCTGTGACAATTAAGCGTACAAAAGAAGGAACGAAGTATAGATCGAATCAGGTTACGAAAAAAGCTCCAGTGATTTACACTACATAAATAAAAAAAAACAATGATGGTTGAACTACGTAATAACAGATAAACAATTTTTATTGAAAAAGTAAGGAAGTAAAGATGTCTATTTCAGATCAGCACATCGCTCCACTCGAAAGATGATACGACTATGCAAGTATAGATACCTATAACAAAGATAAGACAGGTAAAATCCGTTTTTTAAAAAGTTGGAAATTGGTATTCTCTCATCCAAGTGTCAAATATTATAAACTCTTTAAAACACCAAGAATCTGTGAAAGATGCTACCTACATTTTTTTCCACTTGTTGGAGGTACATTTTTTCAAATTGTAAGTACCATACAAGTACATACAATATAATACAATGTGATGAAAATGAACAAGAAAAAAAATCGATGATTTCTTTAATTTTGTTGAAATCGCAAGTTCAATGTTTTCGAGTTGATATTAGTATAGATATGAATTTTAGCTCGAAGTGTAACCCAAAAAGGAAATCAGGGGTTCTAAAAATAGTTTGATGCAACGTCGTAAATAAAAGTTATAAAATATGGAAAAATCGACGAATTTGATTCAAATGCAGGTTGATGACGTGGTTGGGCAGCTTTTGTGGTATTTTTCGAGAAAAAAATTGTTCGACCAAAAGTTGATGACGTTGGACCGAAAAAATTGTGAAAATAAATTTTGTTGCATTTTTGAAGATCAAGGATCAACTTCAAGTAAGTATAAACAATTCTGAAAAAAATATGCTGAACATGTAGGTAAATGAGGTATACATAATATGGCCCTTAATTTTTTAGGTGAAAGCACCCCTAAAGAAAGCTACTAAAAGTGCCATTGAATAATTAAACACCTATTTCATCAAGAAAAATTCGAAACAAATTCTAAAAATGTCCATAAATGACTTTTGGTATTTCTTGCCTAAATAGAGAATAAATTTAGCCTATAAGAATACGTGTTTTTGAGCATAATTTCAACATAATTAGGTACATTTGAAAATCAAAAAAAAAAATGTCAACGACATATCGACTAAAAATTTACAACCATTTATAAGAATAAGAGCTCTGGAGCTCTGAGAAAAATATTCGAGAGCTATCTAAATATCTGAAAGATTACCAATTGTCGAAAATTCAAAATTTCATCAAACATTTTTCAAATTAATGGTAGCTAAATGTAGCCATTTAATATTTCATACTACCATAATGAAAAGGTAAGCAGAGATTAATTTTTCGTCATTTCGATCGCATTTATTTTCTAGTCGACATGACGTTGAAAATTTATTTTCAGACTTTCGAGTGAAATTAATAGATCCCAAAATCATGTTCAAAATTACATTTTTTTTTTTGTAAATTTGTTCTCTATAAAGACGAAAAAGAAAAAGGCTATTTTTGAGAATTTTTCCAGAATTTTCAATTCGTGCTATCACACTTTTATTTCAATTGCAAGTTTTCAAACTGATTTTTTTTACATCATCTAAAATGGTCACACAGCGAATAGGTAGTCTTTGGAACGTGGAATAAAATGAAAAGAAGTTTGAACCGCCAAATTGATTAAAACTTCCGCTACAGAAATTTGAAATTTACATTTGGCAGCTATTTTAAAAATTTTCAAATGCCCCTCCCGTCCGTAAAAAATCGTAAGGACGTTTGGTTTGCGCCATTTTTTGTCATTTGATAACTTCTCTTCCGGCCTACAAAATGACGTATATGAAGAAAGAGAAGTTCCATCACTGAGAACGCAGTAAGCTTGAAGAATTAGGTAAGGATTTATTTTCGTTTTTCAGGCGATTTGTTATCCAGAGTCCAGGTACAAATATGAGTAGGTACAACTCACGTGTCACTCATCAACTCATTCAAAAAAAAAAAAAAAAAAAAAAAAGGTGCAAAATGATCGCTTTTATTAGCCACTCCTTAGGTTATTTGCACAATTCAGTACACGAGCAGAAAAAATTATGACTATCTAGCAACAACAACACTACAGTGGGCTCTTATAGAAAGCTATTAATTTTCGAAAAAAAGCATGGTTTTATCGCTCTAATCCCTACCTAACCTGTTCAAAGAAAAACGGCCCAATTCCAAAAAATATAGCATTTGAGATTCTGCGTTGATCTAGGTACGAGTAATTTCCATAAATATCCAAGACCTTTTTTAGGGTTCTACTGATTGATTGAAAATGTGCAAATCGCTTGTTTTTGAGAAAATTGGTGTTTTGAAAATTTTTTCTTCTCAAATATTTCGCATTAATCGAGCCAAAATATTGAAAAATATAAAATTCCTGGAATTGGGGAAATATTCGAGAACACATGGGTACCTAATTTTTTGGTGAGGACTACCAATTTGAAAAAAATTCAAAATATTTATACCTACAAGTAGGTACCTAAGTTTTTGATCATTTTTTTAATTTTTTGAAATTAGCAGTAATGCCTAAAAAGTTAGCTTCATTTCGTTTTAAAATATTTCCCAAGTTCCTGGAGTAATGTAAGTATTTCAATTTGGAAAAATTATTGAGAAACATTTCCGAAGTAAAAATTTTCAAAACACGAATTTATCCAAAAATAAGCGATTGGCAAATTTTCAATCGCTCAGCAGAATCCTAAAAGTGGTCTTGGATTTTGACGGCAATAGCATAGATCGACGCAGAATTTTCAATGCGCATATTTAGCACTCGGCCATTTTATCCAAAACCGGGTGGGTGGCGACAGGAGCAAAAAACACAATTTTTTCGAAAATGCTCGCTCATTGGGAACCTATTTCTCCCCTCCAGGGGCACGTCCGGAGGTGAACATTTTACTGAATAAATTTCAACTCGAAATGGAGGTCTCTGCTGAATCCAGTCGAAATCCGACATCTTTTTTTTGACTGATCTACCCTACTGTAACCGTAATAAAATTAAAAATCTACCGTATAATTTGAACAATTCACATACCTATTCCTATATCATTAGAAAAAAATCACAAAATAATATACGAGTATGTAGGTATCATTGGGTCAGGATTAATTTTTAATCCTAAAGCGATTTGTTTTCCAAGATCCAGATACCACTTACATTCCACTCATCAATTCTTTCAGGAAAAAACAATGCAAAATGATAGCTTTTTTAGGCTATTTGCACACTTTTCAGCACACAAACAGGAAAAAATCATCACCAGCAACAACAATACCACAACAATTAAAAAATTATTTTCACAAATTCAACAATTCAAACATTGGATTCAGAAAATCATTCATGGAAACCGAAAGCTGAGCACTGAGTGTACAAATACGGATGATATAGATAAGGATTTATTTTTGTTTTTTAAGCGATTTGTTACCTAGAGTAGGCACAGATACAACTTTCTTTCCGCTCATCAACCTTTTCAAAAAAAAAGTGCAAAGAGATCACATTGACTATTTACTCCTTATTTGCACACTTCGGCACATAAGCAATAAAAATTCAAAACTAGTGAAAACACTATTATACCTACAATATGTAAATTAAGGTGGATCGCGAAAAAAAAGTCGGTGGATTTTGACTAAATTCAGCTAAGACTTTCATTTTGAGTTGAAAGTAACTGAGAAAAAATTTCAGCTCCGAAGGTGCTTCTGCAGGGGAAATATGGGCTCCCAAAGAGAGCGAATTTTCAAAAAAATTGTGATTTTTTCGCTCCTGTCGCTACCCATCCTGTTTTGGACATTGCACTTATTTCTGTTCAATGAACTACGTTATTTTTTCATCGTTGTTACATATAGGTATGTATATGATGTGAAGTGAGTCGAACCCGGAACAGTTAAGTGATTTGAACACCAGACTTATGGAGTAAGTAATTCAATTTGTGTTTTTTTCCAAAGACTCGCAAAGTAGGTACCATACCTCAGTAGAACGCTAAAAAAGTAGACTTGGATTTTGAAGGGAATAGCTACAGATCGACGCAAAATTTCAAATACATATTTTCAATTGGGGTTGGCTCTTTTTTTCAAAACAGGTTGGATAGCGACGACAGGAGCAAAAAACCATTATTTTTCGAAAATGTCTCCTCTTTGAGGCCTCATATCTCCCTCTCAGGGGGATTTTGGAGACCAACATTTTTTCTGAGTAACTTTCAACTCTAAATCAAGGTATTAGCTGAATTTGGTCAAAATCTGTTAACTTTTGTTTGGGAATTTCAACTACCTATGTATGTACTTACTTCAACAATTTTGCCAATTTATACGAAGCAAAATTCAGGAGTACAGTCATGAATAGACAAATTATACAAAGAAAAATTCGCTAACAGTAGATAAGGATTTATTTTTGTTTTTCGAGTAATTTGTTACCAAGAATCCATACACAACTTTCGTTCCACTCCTCTGCTCTTTCCAAAAAAAAAATCAAAATTATCACTATCACTACCCACCTCTTATTCGCACACTTCAGAACATAAGCAGTAAAAAATTCATAACTACACACTATGCAGTGTACAATATGTAAATTGTAAATACTTTAAAATTATAATAGCAGTTTGCAAAATTACTATCTAAATAGAGAACCCTTCTCTCGCTCACAAACAACGAATCAAGCTCGCTAGTCGTTCCATAACGACCTACCCTTTGTGGGACCTTTTTCCGTACACGTAGTGTGTTCTTTTCCTTTTGCCATCAGCATCACATCCTCATCAGCAAGCAAAAGTCTCTCTGCAGCTATACATAACGAGCGTTTATGGCATCCCGCCTTCTAGTTCGAGTTTAATTAAAAATTACTTAATGGCCAAGGTAGCCGAATAAATGGCCATTGTTTCAACAACACGGGCTATTCGCTTGCTTATATCCACAAGTACGTATCTTAATACGTATGTACCAGTATCACAATCGTTCGTATATATTCGTAGAGCAGTAAAACCTTTGCGCAGTTAAAGGCTTTAGCATTTGTAGCTGTTTTACTAGTAAGTACATGTGTAGGTTGTACATAGGTGAAGATATGTAAATAGTCGTGTGCAAATTTGTATATCTACGAGTATGTTTAATAGGGTGGGTCGAAAATGATGAAAATGGGTTTCGCAAGCTCCAATACCGCGGAAAACTTGCCCCTCGGGTAGCATATTAAAATACAATGAAAAAAAATCGATTCGATTAATATCTTCCAATCGCTCAAAAGCCACCAATTTTTCAAAAATCGCGAAAATGACCAAAAATTGTTCAATTAAAATTTCAATTCAATACTTTTTTCTACACTATGTACACCAGAAGTGATAATTGTTTTGGATTTTTTTTTCAATTTTAAAAAATAGACAATTGTAGGACTGCCTGATATTTTGAAGTGGGAAGTCTCAAAAATATTCCAAAACAGGGACTTTTGGACTTTTTCCTGAAAAATCGTTATTTTTTCTGGTCTAAATGATAATATAAAAAATGATTGAGACCGTTTTCAGCGTTTTTACAACTTTTGAAAAAAGTCGACTTTTTCATTTTTTGAAAAATTGATAGAAGATATTATTCAATTCGATTTTTTTTTTTTCATTTTAATATGCTCCTCGAGGCACAAGTTTTCTGTGGTATTGGAATTTTCAAAACCCAATTTCGTCATTTTCGGCCCACCCTATGTTCAATGAATTCTATTTCGCTTGTTGGCAAACGATGGCTGGATTTTCAAAATGAATTCTTATTTTGTTTCTGTTCATCGCTACAACAGTACTTATAGGCTACGTACGTACATACGTACGAGTAAGCAAATTCTTTTTTTTTCTTTCTTTACAAATAAACCGCGGCTTGGGCCGCTTTTTCGCAAAAGCCTTAGTATATTACACAACGATGCTTTGAAAAGTAAATAATACTTTGCAAACGTCCGATGTTTTTTTTCTCCATCGGCTTATTTCTACACAGAAAGGTCGGTACTCACTTCCATACCTTTCAAATGGTAATGGATTGAGTAAATGTATAAGTACCACCACCTTGACGTACCCACAAAGATTTCTCGAATCTCGATCCTCTCCTCCCACCTTCACATTTTCCCAGAACAGAGCTTAAATCCACCTCTACCTATGCACACATTTGCATACAATATTGTGCACATATTCCTCTAAATGTAGGCTATACATACATACAATGTGTGCAGTCTATTCGTATCTGTTTTCAGGTCACAAGGTATATGGTAGAGGATTTTGTTCTCTCGTAAACGCTCGTGTGTGACGAGGACGAGAGAACATCCCGCGATATGATATACGAGCAAAGGCTTTCTCTCTCGCAAAATGCTGTAAATTTATTCGTTGTTTTTGTGTTGTATATTTCGGTCCGCGTTATGCGACTGGGCTGGCTTTCGGGCATATCGTACACTATACGAATATTTATCGTATAATGGTCCCCTTTCCGCTACTTTATATGCCATGATGGCATGATACGTCGATCCGGTCATAACGTCCGATGGGCCAGGATAAAATAAAAAAAAAAAACAACAAAAATATCGACGAATTCTGCCACCAACGCATTATGAAGGGTATACTAATACACATGCAGCGTGGCCTGTTCACAGTGTTCACTGCTCTGCCATGGATATGGTATTAGTAGCCCTCTGTGTCCTTCTTCCTCTGGTTGCTTTGATAGTATTATGTATGTAGTATGAACGAGCGATAGATGTGGAGTGCTGTATATTTAGCATGTGATTTGAATTATAACGTCGTGTATCATTTTTTATTGCATATTTTACCAGGGTCTATGCCCTTGGATGATTTTAACCCTAAATCTGGCAACGGCTAGCTATTTGCTTTGCTCGAAGTTTGAATGGATTGTTTATAAAGACGCCTACTGGGGTTGCAAAGTATGAGAAACTTAATCCTGGATTGCAACTCTACCGGAATCCATTGTTACCTGGTAAAGCACTTGGCTTAAAACAGCGAAGTATACTGAGAACAATTTCAGAAAAAATCAAGCCTGTTATTTTCCAAAAGAGAAGCGTAATTTAGACCCCTAAAAACCCCCAATATTTGCTAATCGCGAGAAAGTTTTTACTTGTTTATTAGTAAATGGTTGTCTTCAATTTAAAAAAAAAATACTTATTCAACGTTCCATTTTTCGTATTTTGACGTAAATACCTATATTAAGCAATATTTCTTACTTTTTGATTGAATCATTGAATAAAAAAATGTTTATAAATATTATCCCCTCAGAAAATTAACACAAAAATCGCGAATCACAATAATTTTGGGAGTACAACTTCCCTGTAGTTTGCGAATCCAATTTCCCATTGTAAAAATGCTATTTTTATCTTTGCGTATAGAAAAATCAGAGCGAGGGAGGTTCTGGCTGTAAAGAGCCTATTATTTCGAATTAAAACTTCAGTCGTTGAAGCTTGCTCAATTCTGGCGACTTTCAACCATAAACACGCAAATACATTTTCCCAACCACTTTGATTTTTCACCCTGAAAAATAAGAGGGGAAGGTGTTCAAAAAAATTCAAACGAAAAAAATTCTGTACATAGTTTGATCGAAATGATCATGAAACGTGGGGCAATCGAGGTGTTGTAATCGGCAGAGCATGAATCCATGCATTCATTTTGCCTCAATGGAATTTTCAGTGGTTATAATAAAAGCTATAAGATGTAAGACTAATGAAAAGTCTTGATTTTCGTCATCTATCGTTGGTTAAATTCTCAAAAATAATATCCAATTTCAAAATTAACAGATGGGGGGGGGATCGAAATGCTGCATAGATCGGAGTCACCCAAGAGTAGCAAAACTTGTACGGCTTGAAAAGCAAGCTAGACATTTTTCTGAGTGTCTTCCAATACTAGAAATGAATTTCGCCAATTTTCGTCAAAATCCAGGATTTTTCTCCTTCATTTTGATCCCATTTGAAATCAAATTTCCAACAAACAAATAATTCTATTAAAAAATTGAATTTTTAAAACTTTCAACCACGAGCAGCTCATTTGATCGTCTGCTAGGTCAATTTACATGTCACCAATTCGATGACAACAATTTTTAGATCTTCTTGGAGCCTGCAGCAGAGAGTTTTAAATTTTCTTCATGAATTTTTATTTTGTCTATAAAGCTTAAAAAATGAACGTTGGGATCTATTAAACATCTGTTTTGTGAAATGGAGACACTTTTGGCCATTACAAGTCACATTATTACGAAATTTCAGAATAGTTAATACATACCTACGTAATGATTTTCAGCAAGTTGCAGTTTTTTCGAAAGTAGAAAAGGTTGTTAATAAGTTACTATCATCCAACAGTGATGATGACGAATCAGAAAATTCCTAAATGTACGGTAGAAATTGAAAAGACGATGAAGTAAATATCTACAATATCATCTTTATAGTTACTCTTCTTAAAGTATTCGAATACTTATTTCATGTTGTGTTCACAGATGATGGACATCGGCAATGGAGTTTTCGCAAATAAAGATTGGTACAAATTGCGATAAATGGTGCCAAAAAACCCACTCACCCGTTAAGAAGATTAGTAGAAGCAGTATTCGATCCTGCTAAGTTGAGTAATGTAGCACTAACCGGAATACCACCCAGGACCCAGGGACCTAAAAAAAAAAGTCGTGTAAATGTGAGCCACTGGGCATGAGAGGAAAAACTGCGATTATAAATTTTGTCAATTCAGTATCTAAAACGAAAGGGTGGCCTTTGGCTACAAAAAAAGAAATAAACACGAACTCAACTCAGTGGTTGGGGGAATTAAAGAGAGAAGAAAAGTAATATCATGAGTTTTTTGTCGTTTTTTCTTGAATAACGCAAGAAGAAGTTAATGTGTACGGTTTTCGTTGTTTGTTTGAATGTAAATTTTAATATGTATTTTTTTACAATTACATTATGTTTTTATGAATTGATGTGTTCAATATGTAATTTGATAGAATTTGATAGAAAACATCAACATGACGATCTAATTTGATTTAAAAAATGTCTCTATCAAAATGAATCAAATTGTATATAAATTTATATTATAAACTCACAATCAGTTGTAAGTAGATCTATTTACACCTATCTACATAAATAGATTAAATTGGATTCAAATGGATAAACTTGAGTAAAAGCAGATCAAATTGGATCAAATTTGACCAATTTAGATGTAAATATATCTACTTACATCTGAGTTCATAAAATGTACCTATAATTTGATCCATTTTGATAGAGACATTTTTTTGATCAAATTAGATCGCCATTTTTTTTAAATCAAATTTGATCTTAACATTTTTTTTCCTATTTCAATGCTAAAATATGACTGGTGTTGATCTGTTTTAAACAGAAACACCCGAAATTTTGATGTTATGACTTGAAATATGTAGTGGAGAAGGTCATCAATAAGCACTGAAAGGTAGACCTGCAGCTAATGTTCATCTCTGGCCCTTCATGGCCCTTCAAAAGCAGTTTGAAGTTGCTGGAAAAAAGTTGAAACTTTCTAAAGGCTACAGCATGGCTCAGAAGTAGTTGTTATGAGTTAAGAGGCTTGAAATGAAGTATCAATTTGTGCTGGGCTGCTTTGTCTCAAAAAAATATATTTTTGTACATTTTATAGAGAAATTTAAAAGGCAGGACGAAAATTTTTTTATTGTACAAGTATAGGTAAGTTAGTAGCTTTGCTTTTTTCATCGAATGTTTTTACTGCGTGTTACTCGAGTGTACCAGTGTTCTCTGGTGTAGGTACTCACACTTTGTTGACATTTTAGAAGAAATTAAATCACGATTTGGAAAAATATCGACAAAAATTCAACGTTTTGTTAGTGGTTGGATTGCTGGAAGATACTCTCCGGAGAAAAGGAATTTCCAAACCGAAATTTATCCAATTTCGCAAGGGTATTTTGCAGAAAGACAAGGTTCAATTCAAACATTTGAAGATTGATTTAAGAAATGCATTTGCGCACCCGAAAATAACCTGTTTGAGCGAGTAGGAACGCGTTTATTTATTCTTATTCATTTTGAGGGTAGAATTATCGATTAAAGTCAAAGTGAAAATCAGCATTACTGTTTATTTGAGCCGAGTGTAACACTTTAAACCCTTTCTACAAGTCGTGAAAGTACATTATATTTCATTAAAGTCATGTTAATGCCCTGAAAACCTCATATTTTTAGGATAAACGGAATCATCGTTGATAAATGTTAACCCATTTTGATAGGTCACAAGTAAGTAAGTACATTTCATTTTCAAATGGTCAAAATGCATATTTTTCCTGCGCAGTTGTGAACTTCTGCCACTGCGGATTTCTCCAACTTAGAAATTACAGTCTCACAAGGAAAGTATACCTATTCCAACTGACACAAAAGTTTTAGAACCGAAAAACAAGGAATCAAAAGAGGCCCATAAATTTAATAACAGTGAAAATTTCAGATGCTGAGAAATTTCTTTTTTTTGATTTTTAGCAAATTTTTACGAATTCAAATTCGACCAATTTTTTATGAAAAAAAATCAAAATTTGATCAAATCGAAATGAAAAATAGAAATTTGTTTTGTACCTTATTTTAGATTTCCCAAGTCGATAGGTGATGGTTTCAAACCGTTCTGGAGCCTCGAGCTGATTTTCGGGTTCTCCGTTTTCAAAAAATAATGTAAGTAGTAGGTAAATAGAGTGAAAATGAAATTAAATACGTGTAACCTTGGATTTACCCTTTGTGACCTTTTTGATCGATTTGGGCACATATTTTCGAAATCATTTTGTGGTGGTTAAAATCTAAGATTTTCTTAACAGATTAAATTGGGGAAACAAAGTTTAAAATTTTGTGTTTGAACCAGCACAAAATGATTTAGCATGTGCCTGAATCAATCGAACGGGTCACAAAGGTGGTAAATCCGAGTTTATACGGGCTAAATTTAATTTTTTTTTATTTCCCCTACAGCGTTTTTTCAAAAACTGAAGGATTTAAAAATCCGCTGAAGGCTCTGGAATAGTTCAAAACCATCACCAATCGACCAGGAAGGTCAAAAATAGGGTACTAACCAAATTTCAGCCTTTCACGTCAATTTGAGAAAATTTTGATTTTTTTTCAAAAGCAAAGGGCCAAATTTGAATTTTAAAAAAATCGCCAAGAATCGAAAAATGAATCTCATCCCTTGAAATTTTCACTGGTGGTGTATTTTAGAGTTCTCTTCGATTCCTGTTCCTTCGGTTCAGAAATTTTTGTGTCAGTTGGGATACATCTCTTGTTAAGTATGTTGATGGTTTTTTTTCTTTCCCTGTGGTCTTGATTGTGGATCTATTAATTTGGGGTCAGGGGACCACTCTTGACCACATTTTTAATCGCTATAAAAATTCCAAAAATTTTTGCCAAATTGGTACCTGGTACAATTTTTATCAAATGGGTACTTGACTGATTTTCTTTGTTGTTACATATTTTTCGAATTTTCCTTCGTTCATACGACTATTTTGACGGAAAAACACCGCATTCTTGTCTTCCGTTTCCAACAAACAGGACCAGCGTCGACTTGCGGTCCAAAAATTTCAGTTTACCAAACCATTTAGCGCAATATATCATGAACACGACATGATAATTTTGAGCACAACTTTTCAAAAGCAAGTAATTTTTTCCTTTCCATCAATTCAGTGGTTAAAATGAAGACCATAGACGTCAGTCGCAAAACATTACATTCACGTCACGCTCACTCTCTAAGGCAAATGGCACAATTTTTCAACCTACGTTCGCCTGCAACACCTGAAAGAACTCATATTCCAAAAAAAAAAAAAAAAAAACAGCGCTTGCGTTCTGATAAATTCGACAGTAGAGCTTAGCTCGGGCTACATTTTGCACGTAGACGATAAAAAATTCACGAGATTTTTCTCACTTTGTTATTCACGTAGGTAGGTAGGTAGGTAAAGCATAGAGGCGAAGCTAGGTGCTGGGATTCTGTGTTGCTTCGCGACGCAGGTATAAAGAAAGAGAGCTGTCTTGTGTATCTAATTCAGTAACTGGATGTAAATTGCGATTCGCTATAAACGGCAAACAGCTTAAATTTCTATCGAAATGCCTTTTCCCCGAGGATATAAAATACACATGTTGAAAAATGAGAGCTTTTCTCCCAACGAATAGTACTCGCCGCTCTCGCGTTTTCCACCGATGACGTCGTCGAAGCCAGCGTCTTTTAAATGAAATTTCACCTTTTTTTTTATTCGCGCGATAAACGACACACATACGAAAATATAAAACCTTATATTATGGTGTTCTTTAAAAGGTTATATATCGGTTTTGTATGTGTATATTTTATACGTAGATATTTCGTATGTACCTCGTGCTTGTATTTATTTGCCACACTTTGCGGTTTTGTACACGGTTACGTGGGTACATTTTGCCTTTTTTCATATCCCTTGTAAGGTTACGTACCTTTAATTTAAATATTTACGTGGCTTGTAGTCGCCTACTACAACTACATAAATCCTAAAGCAGCAGCCGGAAAAAAAACAGTACAGCGGAAAATTCCTATTTTAAATAGTGCAGCGAGTTTTACGAATTTATAATCCTTTCCCATCTACTTTCCTTTTCATCTTATTTATTTTAGGGTTCACTATACGATGACGAATTGCTCCAAAAGAAATTTGGGCACAAAAAAATCTTGGCCAGGATAATACAAAAAAGTATACGCCAGTTTTTTTGGCATTCGCTTCGCAACGAGTCAGCCGGATTCTGTTTCGGTGTCTATAAATTTCAGTGCATTTGTAACTAAAAACCTTTGTCTACCTGTGTATTGTTATTTTTGGCACCTAGGATGTGTAAAAAAAGGTCTGGTATTTCATCCTCTGCCACGACGACGAGAGGGTATCGTAGGATACTATAATTAATGCTACCTATTCGGTGGAATGCTTTTGTAAACTTTGGTTTCCTATTCAAACAAGCTAAGGGGACCCTAAAGGTGATTTTTACATTCAGGTGTGTATGTATAGTATGTGTAAACATACGCAAGGTGATGGTATACTCGCAATAACGCTTACGTAGTAGGTACGTATTAATGAAGAATCCCTTTAGATATTCCTTCATCACACTATGCAAGGTAGGTATTCTTGGTGTAATAGAGACATGCTATGGTATTGTTCTTGTAGCCTGTAGTGTAACGACGACGTCAAAGGGATGAAAACTTTACAGGCGTTTTGGATGATTGATACGATTTCGTGGGTCTGGCTTTATACTTATGTAAAGGTAAACGTACCTTGCGTCTTACCTATACGTAGACAAAATAAGCTTATGTAAGCTAAATAATGTTTTGTATACATTTCACGTTTAACGCGTCGAAGAATCAGAGTCATTGAGACTTGGAATGTTACTTTAGAAGAACAGCGTTGTAAAGGATGCCATTATGTAGGTCTTTTTTTACGAGTGACGTATTATTTCACGTATCAAGGGATTAATCCATCTGATAAACTTTGTGGGACGAGTTTTCTTCGAGAGGGGGAAAGAGTAACGTGATGAAAATTCGTCATCTACGATTTGAACAAATATATAATCACGAATGATATAGGGTGTTCCGGAACATGAGGCGAATATTTTGCCTGAAGGTGCTGCAACCTAAACTACAAAAGTATAAGTTGAGTTGCCAGTCATGAAAACTGCAGGAGTAAAGTTATGGGATATTTTGCCTGAAGATACAGCAACCCAGACTATTAAAATTATCAAGAGCACTTTCAACTATAGGAAACATAAGCATAATGAAAATCGCGAAAAAATAATGCTGGGAGATTTTGACCAAACTTAGAAGAGATACTTACGTATTTATTTTGAGCTGAAAATCACTCAGAAAATAATTCTTCCGGGGACAATTCTGAAAACGTCGTGGAAAATTTTTTCTACTGAAATATTTCACATTAATTAAGCCAAAACATTAAAAGATATACGTAATTTCTGAAACTGGGGAAATATTTTGAAATGCAGTGGTTCCAATTTTTTCGTCATTATTGCGAATTTCAAAAAATGTAGAAAAATACCCAAGACCTTATCAAATTTTCATAGGTTTGAAACGCGCCATAATGACCAAAAAATTGGCACCGCAACATTCCAAAATATTTTCCAAGTTTCAGGAATGATATCTTTCGATGTTTTAGCTCATTTAATGCAAAATATTCGAGAAGAAAAAATTTTAAAGACACGAATTCACCTAAAAATAAGCAATTTTCAAATTTTCAACTGCTCATTAGAACCCTAAAAGTGGTCTTGGATTTTGATATCATTGATTTCAGTCGGCACAGAGTCTAAAATACTATCTCTTGGGATTGGCCCATTTTTTCCGAGACAGATTAGGCAAAAGCTAGAGCGAAAAACCCATGATTTCTTTTCCTCTTTGGGGACCCACATCTTCGCTCCAGTAGCACTTTCGGAGCTGAAAATTTTTTAGAGCGATTTCTGGCTCAAAATAAAAGTCACTACTGAATTCGATCAAAATCCTTCCAACATTTTGTTTTGATTGGCCCTAATAAATATCACTCTTTATCTATTCATTGTTAAGATAAACTCAAAATTTAAGGTACTGGATCATTTTACAACTACTACTACTAGATTTAATGGTTTGTGCTTCTAAAAATTTTCAGCGAGTTGTTTTATATTTTTTTCAGCATGGAAAACCAACTATTTACCAACACTCAATGATGGTCTAACGAGTTGCAATAAATGTGAAGCTCGCATTCACTTTTAGTGCCTATAGCAGATTTTTGGATTTTCCAGCATTAATAAAATAGATACTTTTAATTTTCACTTGTTTTATGACAATTTTTCCAAAACTGGAAAATCTGAACTGAATATCTTTTGAAGGCTACAGAGAAACTCAAAACCATCACCAATCGATTCAAGAGATCAAAAATAGGACACTTGGACCAAATATCATCTTTCTGCTTCAATCTTGACAAATTTTTCACGTAAATTATCAAAAAATCGAAAATTGAAATTCAATTTCTGCAATTTGATTCGATAGTGTATTTTCAAAGAAGTGGAATAACGAGAACGTGGGAAACCATAAACTTATAATGATTGTTGAGCAGAAAAAGAAAGGTTCTTTTTTCGTTTTGATAGCTCTACGCATCAATCAAGAAATTCTGTACACAATTTTGAAAATTGTTTCAATTCCTGATTACAAGAGCGTTTTTGCTCTTCGTTTAAACTCAACAGTCGATTTTGAATTTTTAGTTTTGAATAATTCTAGAGCCTCCAACAGATTTTTTAAAAGTTTAATTTGCACAAAATTTTACCTACTAAACGCAGTTGAAAAGTTTGAATTTACTTTGTACGTGCGTACCTTAATTTCAACATGTACTTGAGTCAATTAGAGGTGATTTCAAGCCTTTCTGGAGCCTCCAGCCAATCTATGAAATTACAGGGAATCACAACTGCTCGCAAAGGGTTCAAAATGATCTCTAATCAATTGAAAGGGTGAGAGGATCAACAACGAATTTCGGCGTTCCAAGTCAATTCATTAAAAAATTGATTTTTTTGCATTTTCCCAAATTCAATTTACGAAAAATCGCCAAAAATCGATAACTTCACTTCGGTGTACGTAAGTACCTGAAATTTTGGATGACAGTGTAAGTATTTTTATGTTCTCTTTTGATTTAGTTTGCTCATGGTCAAAAATTTTTCCGTCAGTATTAGGGGTAACTACGTAGTAACTACCTCTCTTGTCAATAGTTTTATAATTTTTTGTCCGAATTTATCCACATTAATTAGGTGACAATTTGTGGAAATTTCAATTTTTAAAAATCTCCCAGAACAGTTCTTAATTGATTCAGAGAGGGGGGGATGCGGTCGAAAATAAAGTACATGTCAAACTTCAGCTTTCTACATCAATTTGGTAAATTTTAAAATTCTAAAAATTACTTCAGCACCTGAAATTTTGATTGGTGTTATATTTTTGCGAGCTCATTTTGGTAGATCTCTCGATCATTTTCAAACAGATCGATTAATCCTTATGATCAAAATCGAGAAACAAAATCAATCGACCGCAGAATACACAGATACATAATTTTGATGAATTGCTTTTTTCAAACAAAGACGAAGTTGAAAACCTCGATCACACTCTTCTTCTGATTAAATCGAAAATCAGAAATATCAATCGAAAAAATTGATTTTCAGAAGGTAGTTTTTTGAGGAGTGGAATGAAGTTTTCGTGAAATAACAGAAACAAAATGAAACAAAACAATAATTCAATCAAACAGGCATCTATTTTTGGTGCCTGTTAGATCAATCGATTATCGATCAAAACTGATTTTTTATGTAGAATTGATTTTTCATTTTGGGCACAGGTAATGGATTACAACAGATCAAAAATAGAAAAGGAATTGATTTTCGGGATTCGATTATTCGATCATGAATGATTTTTGCGATTTCTGACGTAAAAGACTGTTTTACTGACAAAAATTCATTTTTAATTTTAAACGTGATCGACTATATGTAGGTACATACATATGAAATGGAAAATCGCAAAGTTCATTTTTAAAAGTAAATTGATAGTCCATTTCGAAAATTATTGATTAAAGTGGGATCAACAAATTTCAAACAAATCGATTTCTGGGATTCCATTTATCGATTTCCAGTTATATCGACCTTTTTACGATTTCTTATCACAAAGGAAATTGTTTTTCATTTCGAACATTATCGATTTTACGGAATCTTTCATTTTTTTTACGTAGGTAGGTATTTGGAAATCGTAAATGAATCGACTCTTCGGGGATTCGATTAATCATGATCGATTTTTGCGATTTTGGATCTAGAAATCTACTTTTGTTAAACTGAATTTTCATCACGAACAAGATCAATTAGGTATGCAGGATCAAAAATCACAAATAAATCGCTTTTTGGGCTTGATTATAATTGATTTTTAATCATGATCGATATTGTTACACAAAAAGCATAATTTAGAAAGTTTGAATTTTTATTCATCATTTGAGGCATGGATTCTTTCATACCATACCTAATTATACTAGAATGACTTACTTACTCATTATTGTATGAGGGCACACATTCTGTTAAGTACCCTTCAAGTGAAATTGGTACTCACCTGAAACAAACAAAAGTACGTACAATAGTAAATTACTTCATAATTAATTTTCAATCTCACAATTCAAATTCATAAGAAAAAACCTAAAAAAAGACGCCCCTCTACATATTAGGGGTAAACTGTCCTATTATGAGACCCTGCCTAATATGAGGCCCTTCAATATCTCAGCTGTTTATTAGCGCACTGTACCGTTGATTGCATGTACTGGTAGGTATTTGTCAATAACTAGGCTGCACCTTTCAACTGGCGAGTTTCTGCGAAGTGTTTTCATTACATTGCCATTTTTAGAGGTGTATTTGGGGTCGCATTATTTCGGAACTAGGCACGGTAATTTCAATATCTTTACATAAATGTGCATGCCAAGAGTTATATTTTATGATTCTGGCATGTTTGGTGATTTATTTTATGATTTTATGGATTTAGAGGAAATAAAAAAAAACCACTGATTTCCTAATATGAGACCCCACGAGTTGCCTAATATGAGACCCCACGAGTTGCCTAATATGAGACCCCGTCTCATAGTACAAATCACATTGAGCTTTTTTGGAACAGGTTGAAAATGGCCATAAAACACTTCAAAACACAATAAAATAATTTCAAAATAAATTAAAATTGGATGAAATTTGAATAATGGGCCTATGAACTATGTACAGCTGAAGATTTAGACTTTATGTGCTCAATGCGCACCAAAACTGATAAAAATGACATTTATATACCCTATAAAAACGATTTGTATTGTTTATTTACCAAAATACAATGTTTTCCAATCCTATTTCCATTTTTTCCCTATATTAAAAAAAAACATAGGGTCTCTTACTTAGGACCACTTTTTTTTGGTCAAAATTTCAATTTTTTTGTTTTTTAAATCAACACAAGGGGGTTGTACATTGGAGTTTTGAGTACGTTTTAGTGCAATCAGAACTTGAAAATATGCAGTAGGTCCTGAGAAATAGACGATTTAGCTCAAGGGTCTCATAATAGGGTAGTTTACCTGTTTTTTCAGCATTTAAGCTATGTTGAAGAGCATTAGTTATAGAAAGAGATTCATAGAGGTGGGATCGCAAAAGAAACACAATATTATAAACTCGAAACTCAACGCTTTCAAATTTATGACAATCAATCCTTATTTATGCCACTTTATTTTTTGATTTTCTTTTGGAGGGGGGAGGGGTTGATAAAAATGAGATATCCTTATATCCTCGAAGTCACAGATATATCAACATCCCTAGAAGCAAACACACATAGTGTCATATCATTGCACAATAGGTAAGTAATTTTTTTTGTTAGTTTTTAAACGGTCTTATTCAATCTTTGAAGTTCTATTCTGAAAGTTCAAATACAAGTTTTTCAAATCCTAATTATAGATTTCAATTGTAAATTCAGATCCTTAAACATAAAAACAAAATTCCTGCATTATTTTCTTTAAAATCTAGCAAACAGATCTGCTACAGGTTCAATCAGTCTTGAGAGCAACTTCGCAAGAAATCGCGAAATAGGACACACTTTTTAGAAGATTCGGACGGAAATGATAGTAACTCCAAAGAAAAATTTTGAAATGAATTTCAGCGATATCAGAGCACTAGACTTCATTTTCAATTCAAATCAATACGGAATAAGCCAGTTCCATTTTTCAGTACGAGTAAACTTACAGAAAAAAATAAGCCAAATCCCACACTGACCCATTTCAGATGGGAATAATTTGGATGAAAGCTACTTCAAAGCACGTTTGCGCATCACTTCATCAGATCCTATTAAGTAGGTATAAGAAGTAACTACGATGAATGCGCAGCAGGTAAAAAAAAATATATACCGAGCCTTTGCAGAGGAAAGAATCTATATCACAATTTAAAAGGAGAAATAAATAAAGGCATAAAATCCAAAAGAGGAAAAAATCCACACTTGTATACACAGCGAAACTACAATAACCCAGACTATGCTTACTTTTCACGTTTCATAATCTTAAGTACCTACTGGGAAGTTTTAAGCTTCACGGGTATACACATACAATAGACATTTATTGCTCTTTATTACGTTAACTCGGCTAAAATAACGTTTTCCACTTCATGTACCGTGAAAAAGAAAAGAAAATTTACTCAGTATTAAAATAAAAATTAGCCCAGTTTCCAGCTCGTAACTCGCTCCACGTGCTATAGACGCATTGAAATAACGACTCTGCGTATACATTCGGCAGTATAACTCACTCTTAGCTACCTGCCTACTGCCTGTAGTGCCTACTTCACCTAGCTATACAGCTATCTACGTCACAGACGTAATGGGTTTTCCCACATTTTGGGCCAAATTACCTCATAAACTGGCACCGTTTTCGAATCATTCTTTTATTTCGTTCGCAAAAAAAAAGCACCAATATACACGAGACGAGCGAAAAGCGAACCTTTCAAGAGCCAAGAAAAAAAATACAACTCAATACAACGTTCTACCACTTACTACTCGTGCATTCCATTCTAGTGAAATTTTTTTCTTTGCTCTCGTGCAATGTCGAAGAAAAATTACATCCGAATATACGCGAAGAGCATCGTACCAACGACCACGACCAATTTCCAAGCGAAATAAATTGAAAACTCGAATCTTTGGCGCCAGTTGCCGCTTATCACGTTTTTGCAGCGAATATTTCTCTCTCGTTTGCCGTCGTTGTAAACAGCACAACAACGCGAACGCCCGGCAAATACACAGAATACGAATGAAAGGTGCGACGTGTATTTGGTTGGTTCGCCTCTCTGCTTTCTTATAATATACAGATCAGCTCACCTCGTACTCATCGCGCAATTTCCATTTACTATTACGAATTTTCGCCGAATGAAAAATCTACTTGCAATAAAACAGTCTATATAACTCGCGTACATAATTTTGAAATAACACTTTTCATCTTGTATGTATTTACCATACTAGGGGGTTTCTTTTTTCAACGCTGAGCCGGGCTCGTTTTCCTTCTCATGTACCGGGGTTGTCGACGACCTAGCTCGAGGTTTTTTCCACACTTTTTTCTCACTTCGTTACGCAAGCTCTTTGTCAACGGGCTTCTTTCACTTTTTTATGCTCTTTCTGCCTTGCTCACTGTGTAGCCTTCTTTCGACAAATAAATTAACTTCGACGATGAAATTTGCTACGTTGGCGGAAAATTGTTACTGCTTCGAGGTACGAGGGGTAAGGGAATGGTGACGGAATTTACCTCTTGTCAGCGTAGGGACGGCGTAGCCATCCTAATTCAATTTTTTATCTCTTCACCATTTAAATGGGTAGGTAAAGGTATTGCAGTGAGAATTCCAACAAAAGTAACTATTCAAAGAGCATTGCATAATTTGGTAAGTAATTTAGAATTTTTTGACCTTTGAGTAAGTACACTCTATGTTACTATTTTATAGGCGTTATATTGTGTGTTCAATGTCCTCTACTATCAAGTTATGAAAATGACCTTATGTACAGTGACCTACAGGGTGTTGCCGATCTTGAGAAGTGAAGGGGCGAAGTTCTGAGGTATTCGGTGTACTGAACAGTCATCAGAATTACGCAGAAATCCAAACTACGCAGGTGTAAATTTGTTTGCCAATTCGGGATACTGAAGGGGCAGAATTGTTGAGTATTCAGGGGTCGATTCTTCAGAGTTGCATAATTCACTGAACATTTCAGGTAAGTTGAATATGATTTCGACCTTGATGCAGAACATGAAAGGAGCACAAAAAAATGGTATTTCTCAACCTTGATCTAATTTCAAAATTGAAATGGCCACGGTTCATTGAGATTTTTCAAGTAATCTAGTGCCCTCAAGTGATTTTGGGACCTGGGCCAAATACATTATATGATCATGAACTTTTTAAAATAGAAATAAAGTTCTCGTTTAATCATATGCATGTTTTGCTTAGGTTCTAAGCTCAAAATTAAAGGTGCTAAAGCAGTTTGAAAATTCAAATTGATCATAACTTGTTCAATTTTCAAGTTGGACTAACATCATAGAAGACCTTTTTCATTTTTCTTACAGTGTTCTGCATGATTCAATAATCATTACATTCAACCTATCTGCAATATCCAAGAGATGTTCAACTTTGATACACTATAACTCTGTTCCTTATTCCTCAGCAGTTGGAAAACCGACTCACAATTGTACAATTGTGTTGCTATATTGGCATATGAATTACTGGATGCCTTTCATAGAACACCCAGTATGGTATGTACTTAGACAATGAAGTTATTGACAACCCAATTAGTTTCTAGTGTATTCTTATCAACTTTATGGTACGTCTACCTTCGTTTTTTAATATTTTTTTTTATTGGCACTATACCTTACCTAGATGTATTACTTATCAATTATCTAGTCAAGTATTTGAATCGGGATTTTCAATCATGCGATACTAAAATTTTGTACCTATGTACCTACAGCATATTTTCCATTTGGTAAAGTTCAAAGAAATCATAGGCAACAAATGCAAAGACTGCAAATGTAAATTCAAACATGTGTCTTTAGAAAATAATTTTCTGATTAATGACGACTTGTCATTAGGTAATAATTGATGGGATTTCACAGCTGAAATGTTATGAATCGTTTTATTATACGTACGAATTGAACACATCAGAGCTACTAGAATTAAGTACATATAATCATCAGTAGATAGGTAAGGCAATAAGTATATTTATTGACGGAGTACAAAAGTGGAAAACAAGAAAATTGGTTCCTTACTAAAAACTGACATTCCCGGGGTTCAATTGGACTTGATTTGATCTGATCAGATTCAGATGTGGTCGGATTAAAATTATGATCGGATCAAATCTCTTTAGACCTGATCAGATTGAATCTTATCAGTGATTCACTTATTACAGCGAATGACTTTTTCACCTACCTAAGAAAAATCATAATTATACATAAGTAAGTATTTAAGAAAAAAAATCATCTTGAGTTATTCTTGTAGATGGATTTCAAAAAAATCAAATTTTGCCAATACTTTTTCGCGGGATTCAATTCAGAAGTGATTCAGTCGTTCTCGAACAATTGGGAGATTATGAGAAAATCGTTCGCAAACTACTTGAGAGCAGTTTATCATTACAGCATTAAAAGAGCCACGCTTAGCATTTGAATTCGGCAACACTGCAAGGTATGATGATTTTTTATTTGACCGAATTAGTTCGTGATTCGTTCATTCGCGATCAATCTTTCGCTTTTGATCTAACCGTTCGCGAACGAATCACTGGATTTGGAAAAAAAATCCCACGTTCTCTTCCACTGGGTTCGATTTAGATGTGAATCAGTCGTTCTCGAATGATTTATTGGTTCGGAGCAAATCGTTCGTGAACGAATCATTTTCGATTTTTGTTGATGAAGATTTCTCATGTTAAATTTTAGAATATGATCCTTTCATTTGGTCTGATTGATTGGCGAATCATTCATTCGTGATCGATTTTCTACCCCTGATCAAATCGTTCGCGAACGAATCGTCATCAATTTATTCTTACTAATGAATTTGAAAATGTGAAATTCTGCCACGTCCTCTTTCACTGGGCTTGGTTTGTAACGATTTAGTCGTTCTTGAATGATTTGTTGATTCCGAATAAATCGTTCGCGAACGAATTAAAATCAATTTTTGATAATAGAATTCAAACTGTCAAGTTCCATCACATCATACGCCTGATTCATTTTTCAGCGATTTACCTATTCGTTCGCAAACAATTTTTCTCCTCTGAGCAAATTATTCGCGAACGATTGATTCACAATTCTCATTGATAGAATAAATGAGAATGTTTCGTTTTGTATCACTTTGCACTATCAGATTCCATTTCCCAGTGACTCAGTCGTTCTCAAATGATTGACGTCGCATTGTTAGCATATAAATCATACGTTCTCGTGGAATAACTTGTATTTTCATAATCTAAAAAATTGAAAATTTTTCTAAAAATTTGCTACGTTTGTCTTTTCAGCACTACTCTTTACAAAAACCCGTAAAACCCAACTCAACACCCAAAACAAGATCCACCAAAAAAAAAACACGATTTTACGTTGAAAAATACCGTCAATTCACTCCCTACCTATAGCTACAGGACGACGAGCGAGTACCCTACCAACGCCATAATATATACACCAAAAGTTTGGTGAAAGCGTGAAAATGAAAGGTTATTCGTACATAATTCAACAGAAGTATTCGTTTTACGAAGACAAACCCGTGCACTCATACCACAACCTACCTTTATGTACAAGGGATGGGTATCTGAGGGGTGAAATTTTCCACGCTTCTTCCGGCTGCACGTTATGGGGGAAGGGTGCTAAAAGAAGAAGGCGCTGAAAAGGTATCCGGCTTGGAATTTTTATTCCTTCACTCGATGGCTATTGATATAGGCGAATAATAAATTACGTTTATGTGCCGAAATAGCGCTATCTAGCGTTTTATAAAGTCGTAAATTAGTCTGACTACGTAGAAATGGCCTTTTTTAGGCAAGGCGCCGCGGTGCGTTGTTTTTGCCGCAGCGAAGTGGGAAGGAGAAGGTGTTATATGACGGTGAGATGGTACTCAGGTAGCTATTAGCTACCTTGCGCTCTAGAAATCTTTGTTGCTGGTGGCCCTTAAGCCTTTATCGAGAAACACCTTCTTCGTTCTGGGTTTGCTGTGTTATATGAGGAAATTTCAGGTGTGTTTTTGCCTTTTTGGAGATTGTGTTAATAGGGTCAAGCATACGTATCTGAAAAAATAACTTTTTTATACATTAAAAGCCCGAAGTTATATAGACACCGTGTACTTGCTTCAAGTATTTGTATAATGAGATGAATTTTGAACACTGAAGGATTTTTAGTGAGAAGCTGGACATCCCTTCGAAATTGGTGAGAGGAACGGAGCTTTCTCTTCTAATCTTGAGATGCCAGCTTTCCAAATTTCAGCCTTTGATACGATGAAATTTGCAAAACAGTAAACACATTGTTTTTTGGCATTTTAGCATCAGTTAAAATCTAAATGTAAAAAAATTCCAAAATTTTGAAAATTGACCCATGCACCCTACCTTTTTGGAGCCAAAAACTTTTCAAAATTGTCCCAAAATATCAAAAAGCACTTCTGCAGCACAAACTTGATATTCTTGCTAAAATTGTAATTTTTAGCTCAATCGCTTGAGAAAATGACGAGTGCATTAATGTAAGGTAAAGTATAAACAAAAGTTGAGATAAGTGTATACGTCCAACGACAAAAAAGAACCAAGAGGTACTGGAAAAAAGTAAGAATCTACAAAATACGAGAACCTTAAAAAATTGCCAAGATAATACGGGAAAGAAAATCGGATCAGCTAATCACTGCACTGATTGCAAGATAGTTTTTGCATTTTTTGCTTTCACCATATTGGTTGATGGTTCTGAGATTTTGTTGAAAAATTATATCAATTTGAAAAAAATCTGAATTGAAACTATTTATTTAGGTAATTTTTTATGTATTAATAAAAAGTCTCGTTTATCCTTCCTCTAAATAATTGCAAACAAAAGCAACAAAATAAAATTCGAAATTTCATTTCCACTCACCTTCACAGAATCGTATTTCCTACACTTATAAACCATACAAATACCCAGATCGTGCATTCTCGGTACACATCGTATGTAGTACTACAGCCTACGAGTACGTATACGTCATACACTAAAAGGCAAACTTTATCACATGACGCAGCAAGCAGCATGTATCGGAATGTTCGCAGAATATTAACAAGCAGTTTATATAAAACTTGCTTCCAATATATCGTACATTTTCTCGTGGAAAAACCAACAAGAAAAAAAAATAAGGGAAAAACAAAAACTTTATAACTTGTCGTTAACTTCAGGTGACACGTTTTGTCGTTCTTTGTTTTTATACTCATACGAGTACGTACATTACTTGGTTTAACTTTTCACGCTCTCATTTTTTCCCAGTTTCCTTCATTCGCATATGTAACGCTATTTCTTTCGTAATAGTAAGAAATATTGCATGATTAGGTATGTATAAAGAAGTCGTTGTTGAATCAAAATTGATTCAAATGTTCGCAAAGCAGAAGCTTATAAGTGAAAGAGAAGACGTTATTTCATCAACTTCACCAAATCAAAAAATCGTTATTTTAACAAAATTTTCGAAGTACATCAAAAAAACAGGTGAAGATTTTCAAAAAATGATTACAGTTAATCTGTATCTTGATTTACAGAATGCAAAACAGAGAACTGAGATAAATTAGAGAAAATTGGGTCGCACCTGATCAGATTTATCTTCCTTTAATAGTTCTACAGGGTGTTCTGAGCCATGCATTCAATAATTTGCCTGATCACACATGAATACTTCAACCCTAAGTACACAAGTGTGAATTTGTCTGCCTACCTTGGAAATTAAAGGAACAAAATATCTATCAAAAAATAACGTAATAAGTAGATAGATTGAATGCGGTTTCGCTCAGTTGCAGAGCTTTAAAAAAGGGTACAAAAACTATGCTGTTCAATTACAATCATGTCATACATTCATGTTTTCCCAAAATCCAAAATTGAAGGCCCCAGAGTACTTCAAAGATTTTAATCAAAAATCAAAATTCTTGGAATTTGTCCAGTTTTTGAACGAAGCCAAA
Organism: Planococcus citri; assembly: GCF_950023065.1. Taxonomy (NCBI): domain Eukaryota; kingdom Metazoa; phylum Arthropoda; class Insecta; order Hemiptera; family Pseudococcidae; genus Planococcus; species Planococcus citri. The sequence continues at coordinate 41,404,245 of NC_088680.1, read as the reverse complement.
CTAGATCAAAAGAGCATGTCCTAAATTCTCAGTAAGCAGAATTTCAGGTGCTTTAGTTCACTTTGATAGAGTGAGATCTGACAAGATTGATATAGATGGTTATTATCATAATTCCTACCTACGTGATTGAGTCAAGAAATATTCCCTAAGGTAGTGAATTTATGCCTCGCCAGGTTAGCTCAATATATCGGAGAGGTTTCAGTCATGCAGCTCATTCTTCACAGAAATAATCTCTAATTACCAATAAAGCTCATATTAATTACACTAAAGTGATAATATGTTTATTGTTAATTAAAGATAATAAGATAAAATACACATTACAGAGGAGTACAAAGGTCAAAAAGTATAGGATAACTATAGGGTTATCCTATAATAGGTACATGCACAAGCTTATACCTTACGACGCGTGTTAGTTAATTACGAAGATGGGTAATTAAGTACCCTAGAAATTGCATACAATTTCGGAAATAGTGGTGAAGTTACTCACCAAGGCTCACATAATGTCCGCTTCTACTGTCTCTTTCAAGGTGGCTCACTAATACTAGGCCGGTCGACAGCAATGTAATACACGAGGTACCTATTCTTCTAGGACTATCTCCGATGGCCAGCATAATCGGATGATATCCGGTGTGAACGCGATTAATTACGTATACGATAATTTAAATCACGAAGCGAGAAACATTTTAACCACTAAAAGTGGGCGAAGACTGAATAAAAGGAGATGAGCATCCCCGTAGAGGGATCTCATCTTACTCGTATCAACATAAATGCACTTTCTGACCAAGAACCAGCTTCGCGCGATCGCCGAGTCCAAGATCTTTTGGAAGCTCAACTTATTTAGAAGTTTAGCCCATTTTAAATACAACTAGTTTGGCTCGTGTCCGTGTTGCTCTATTTATACTATTTTTGGGTGCATCGGATGCGTTCTATGCGTTTGCTGCGCGCGATTACGTTATAGCTACGTAGTAGGAGTAGCACAGTAGTAGGAGTTAACACATTACCGAACTTGCAGTTTAAGGGAGTTATTTTATTCATCATCTCTATGGTGATGATTAATTTAATCATCGCTTAGGCGATGAAGGCAGATTTCCTCATATCATATGCCCTTCCGGGGGTTGACCCCTACAGCAGGTCACGGGGGGAAGCACGGATCACGAAAAATAAGAGGAAAAATATGCCGTAACCCCGCTTTCCCCTCCCTTCCAAGACAAGGGAGGCGCCACCACCCTGCCCCTCCGTACTTTGCTGCGTTGATCTGCAGACTATTTTGAGGTGACAGGTTTTCAAGAGATGGGTCGGAGGGTGGGATTTTTGAAGTGGAAAAGTTGTTAATATGCTCCTGACTACTAAAGGTGTCTATAATTTTTGAAGTCAATAATGAGGGATCGTTTACTCAAATTTATAACCAATCAACAGGATCGAAAAATGGTAATGTGTTTTACAGAAAATTCTAAAATTTTTGAGTTCCGAAATGGCCCTTCTCTTTTTTGTTATATAGCCAAATGTATCCTAAATGTCTTAATGGGTATGAACTGAAGGTTTTCCTTATAACTGGATAGAATAAATACGCGAAGTATGTGCTCTGCTAACGTGAGTGGTTCTTGGTCATTAAGTGTCATTATGGTAATTTGACCTATAAATTTCTGAAGATTTCCTATTTCTTGCAAATATGACGGAGACGAAAAGCTAGCTTCTTTTATGGAGAGTTTTACTATTGTCATATTGCAGATTTTAAATTTTTGTTCCCTAATTTTTGTTCAGATGTGACGACCAAAAGTATAAAGTTAAAAAAGTTCGAAAGCTAAGAAAATTTGATTAACGTCACTGTGTGTTCTAATTTGTACATTATGCGGCCCTATCTTTCCGAAAGTGCATGCAGTTTCAAAAATTTTGCTTAATTCTACCGTTTTGCGTAATTCTAAGATTAATTTTAAAGGCATACTATATGTACATGGCATGGAAATAAATGCGTAAAAACACGAATCTAACATTGTAGAGAACAGAGAATGAATGTAAAAAGTTGTATGAAAAAATTGCGTAAAGTTTCATGGAGAAAAGAAAAAATTTTGCTTAACTCTAGGATTTTGCTTAATTCTATTGTTTTGCGTAATTCTAAGATATTCGTCTAATTCTACAGGGATAATATATGTGCATGGCATAAAACTATATGTATAAAAGTAGACACATGATGCAGGATTTGAATATGAATGCATATAAAAGACAAATATTGTAAAGAATGCAAAAATATGAACTATTGAATAATGTTGGTTTGTGAAAATTTCTGTTGAAGAAGTAGTGGTATTGTATGATGAGAAGTTGTAGTTGTTTAGTCACCGACAGTATCATTATCAATGAATCTCAGCTTTTTTCGAGTCAAACATCTCTCAAAGTCGTCAATTAGCATAGGATCATTACTCTGGACTGCGTTGTTTTTGAGTCATAATAATTCTGTGGGGAAGCAAACTATTAGTATGTTTTTCAAAAAATACTTACTTGTTGGAGTTTGTCTATAGATGAGAGTCTGAAACGTTAGTAATGTTCTACTTTTATATTTAAATCTAGGGTTAAATATAGTTAATTAATAAGTATATAGAAAATACAATTTTACAACAGCGATCCAATCCCAGAGGTCCAGAGCTCTACTGGTTTTGGCCTGACAAATTGGTCTCTTTCTCAGCCTCCTCCTTCTTTATCTCATCATCTCGTGATGGTGTTCGATGATCATTTAGAGATGACCTGGAATCAGAAGCAAACATACGAGCCGCGCGGTCGCGTGGCACATTAACTGGCGGCATGCTGGTTTTTTCCACCTGCTCTATAGCTTCTTCTACCATACGCACGATGGGATCGGTGCGTCGTCTTACATTTCGAACTAAGCTTTCCTCCTCCTCGCGTTTACGACGTTCTACACGACGTGGTTTACCTTTCTTTCCGAGATTATTTGCATTCTTTTCGGTGGAAATTTGTACACTTTGCACCACTAGATCTGTTCTGCTTGAACAAGAAGAGGTAGAGGGGGTGGAAAGGGTTGTAGTTTGGGATAATTTAGTAGATGAAGTCGTGGTAGGAGGAGGATCTATTTTAACAGGGGTCAAGCAAATTCTGGGAATTCGGAGGTCCAATGGTAGTAGTGGAAGAATATTATTTGGAGGGATTTCAACATCAGGTGTAGGGGGTCTGGGAGATTGGCTTGTAGAGTGTCTGGGAAGTACGTCTGGGATAAGCTCATTTCTGAGGGCTAGAAGTACGTTGGCATATTGGTTGGAGGGGTAGAATGGGCCATATTGGTCGATTCCTGCCCTATCTGTATGAAATTCTTCGAAAATATGTGGAATTCTAGTTATTCTAGCTCCAAGAGTTCTTTCCCAATCGTAATTTAAGGCTCTGTTAATTTCTGAAAATTGTTCCTGGTTGACTTTCTTGTGCGGGATGAGTGGAAGGATTATGAGTTCTTGCACTTTTAGTTTTTTGAATAATAGAATAATAGCTTGGAATATATTGAAGAATTGTCCATATGACGTACCTCTTTGTACGTCAAAATTGCCAATTGACATCATAATTCGTTTTGGGAGTTTTAAGAACGTTTCGAGATATAAGAGTAATTCAGAAGCTAGAAGGTCTCTACGGTACATTTCTATGTCAACCAGGTTGTCATAGGGTTTAGATACACTTAAGTATCTTGCGATACCATCAGCGTGTCCATCCCCCATAATTAGGATATTATAGGCCAAAAATACGATGATATAAGCATCGTCCAAAATTTCGTATCCTGCTGCCGTAAAGCCATGCGGGTACGAATTAATGGGATAGAAAGGTTCTATTTCAGCTGAATCGGAGCCGAACCGGGCTCTATAATTTTTATGAAAAAGGCGCTTGTCAGCAGAAGTGCCCTTTTTTGGCTTTGGGGGGAAAATTTTGGATCGTAGTGTCGTAGGAGCTATGCGATCCGAAGTCGTACTAATGCCGGAACCTGAGGCTCTAGAGCTGTCTGACGAAGTGGAAGGTGTTCCAACTACGTCTACATATTTGAGCTGAGAGATTATGGGTTGGGTTAATGAACCAGCGTGGACAGTTTGTTGTCGAGGAGTGACAATCGTTGGAATTGGGGTCTCTACAGGCTCTGGTCTTTGAATCAGTGCAGAATCACAAGAAGCTTGTGGTTTTGCGAAGAGAGGTTGTGCTGAACTTTGAAATTTTCGCCACAGTGGTGGGGGGGGATGTAAACTGCGGTACATCGGAATTTGAAGTCGAAGATTGTGGCATGACGGATGCAGTTTGAGAAGAAGAGGGTTGAGGATTGTTTGACGAATTTATTCTCGGGCGTATGTTCGAAAATAGGTTGCCTATTTGATGATCTAGGAGCAAGTTGTATCGAGTCATTAAATTGAAGTGTTCTCGTCGATACTCCTCTAGCTGATTTTTTAGTTCAATATTCTCGTTAATCATCACCATCTCGATACGTGTGATGTAATCTCGTTGTAATGCGAGTTGATTCACGAGAGACTGGACTCTAGAGTCAGTGTTGAGTACTTGGAATATTCGTAAGGATTGGTCCACAAAGAAAGAATCAGATCCTAAGATCATTTGCTTACATGACGGATGAGGACAGGGGACACATTGTGCACCTTGTTCTGTTCTAGTAGTGGAATTTATAAAGAAGCGATATAGGCATCCAAAATGGAAAAGGTGTCTACATGCTGTTATGTAAATATCGTCATGAATTGCCCTTGCAAATGGTCCAGGCAGTGCTAAAGATAGCTTGCACTGGTCGCAAATAATCTCGCAATACGACATGATTTCTAGGAAATCAAACTGCGATGATTAAAGATTTGAAAATTGTTCGGGAAAATATTCGAATAATCGAATAAATTTTTTGGAAAAATGGTCGAAAAAAATCTGATCAAAATTGGTCGAAAAATTCAAAGATTAGTTGAAGTGGTTCGATACAAAATTAATCTGAATAATTCGATTGAAACAAGAGATTGTCAACAAGGAAATTTTTAAAAAATTTGATCGAAAATTGATCGGGTGGAATTGTATTCAAAATCTAGATTTTTGAGGAAAAAATTGGAGAAAATAACAAAACTGAATATTTTGGTGCAAAGGTACAAATAATCACTCGCGAATTCGATGCAAAAGATCCAACTAACCTACTCAAATATAAGCCAGTCAGATCAAGTTGAACTGTAAAGCAAACTCGGATCGAATAGGTAGAGTAAAGTCAAAACTTACCACAGCTACGTCGAGAGGTGTCCTATGGATCTCGGCACTACATATAATGAGGTGAGATTTGAAAAAAGGTAGCACCTTTATTTCAGTTTTCTATCTTTTTGGATGGTACAGATAGATGAAAAAATCGTCCCCACCTCTAAGTCCATAAAATTTTGGTGCGTATATGATCGTAAGAACACTTGTGCGTGAGAAATAGATAAGAAGGCGAGGTAATTATCAAAAAATAAAATAATCGAATATAAGAGAGAAAAATATGAGTGACAAGTATCGCCGTCTGTTGAAGTTTTTATGGCTCTTGACTATTTTATCGAATGGTCTCTCTGGATGTGGTAGCGCTTCGTCTGGACTTCATTCTAAGTTTCTATGAACTGAATTTTCCGAAAAAAGCTGACTATACAAAAAAAATCAAGATCGCCAGACGAATAAAATGCATGGAATTTTGCACATAGTTCAATTTTTCAAAGTAGCGAATTCGTAGAGATCGCTATGAATCGTCGAAGTAATGCAGGCTTATCGCTTGCACTGTAGACGATTATTTCATCTGTAATGCTGCCGGTGTTGTTTGAATTTTGTACCTTACTTGATATCTTAACGAGGTACTAACTTATTTGACGTTTTTATGAGCAGCTAGCAATCCTATTTACTCGCGCCGTTGACCAAAATTGTCTTCTGTGCTGCGCTGGGAACCATGCGGTTATCAATTTTTAGAGAAGATCGTTTTGGTTTTATTAGGGGACATGGTACAGTATCCTATAGTGGCATAATATTTACATATCGTGGCGTATACTGAAACAATAAACACACTGTGTAGAATATTACGTAAGGGCATTTACTGTTGTTGGGCAGTAAATGCTGTGTTCGAGAGATTTTTAATTAAGGTTACATATATGTACAGCTTATATTATACCTACGATTACGAGTCGAAGATTTTAATAGGAAAAGAAAAGAAAATGATTTCTGGGTTGAGTGGAAGTAGGTATGTTGTAAGGTGTGTTTGAACAAGGGTGTACTATATGGATAAGTTTAGGAGAAATATCATTCTATAACATACCAGGACCTAGATCTAGGTATGTTTGCGAGTATTTGAATTCGTATTTTATGAAAAGAAGATAGGTATATGGGCTATTGAGAAGATAATTATTTCATGGAATACTCGCAAATCGTATTTAATTTACTTGATAAGCGTATTCTTTTCCCAAGTCATCGGGTAGCAAATCTCGGACCAATCTGTGTACATGTTTATTTGGGTTCGTTTGCGTATTCTTCTCCAGCTGTCATATGCGGGTGTTTGCGCTCTGTGTTGACGAGATGTAGTAGGGTCAATGTCACACTCGCTTACCGTTTTGGAGTAACAAACTCGGGGTGTGAAGATGCGTTGTTGATGTTTGTGTACGTAAACGACACAGTTGGGTTCCGGGTTCGTCTACCTGCTATGTATCCGTGGTGTATTTTACCAAGGGCTAGAACTACGATTAACATAAAAAGGAATCGGTTATTGTGTGTATTTGTGATAATGAAATCGAGTGATTTTTACATTTACGTTAAAGGAGCATTATTACTTGGAAGTATGCAAGGATATAGGGTAGAGTATTTAGCATATCTCCAAGTGATGTAGGATTGTATTTTACTCAGGGTCGGAATTACGAGTTAAAAACATCGTTCTTGGTAAGTGTCTTAGAATACTTACTTATAGACAAAGTACTGAGGACGAAAATGAATTAATGATCGAATATAATTTTGAATTTAGAGGAAAAGAAAATGTTTTCACTTGGAAATGCACGAGGACATATGATAAGGTATTTTTTGGTGTACTTCCAAGCAATTTTAGATTGTAATTTTCTATCTGTAAAAGTATACATGCCATAATAGGATAGTAGAATGGGTTATAAGACTCAAAAAAAAATATTTACACTGACTTATCCTGAATGCTTTGCTTGTTGGGTGTGTGTTGTGATTAAAACAAACAAAAAAAAATATGGGTGATTAAGAAATGTAACAAGACCTAGATCTTGTGATTTTGCGAATTTTTAATTGCGATGATTAGCTATTGGTGAGATTATTTTTCATCTTTTGAATTTTTGTTATGGCTGAAAAGTGTATCAGGACATATGATCTTGGGGTTTTTGTACACTTTTCAGTCTTAATGAGTGGTTGTTGTTGAGGTGGAAAGATGTAGCAGGACATATGATAGGGGAAATTTTGTACATCTTTCAATTCACAACGATAAAAGTGGTGGATTTTCTGCAAAGCATTAGGTTTTCCATGGTTAGTTTCCTTCATCGTCTGATTTTTCATCAGGAACCATCTCATAAAAACGAGCAATAGGCTCTTGGTCGCTATCAGATACGTAATTTAGGAATTTTGTCTCAAGCTGTTTTTTCCAGTGTGTCGTTGGTTTTGTTCGTAATCTAGCGAGAACTCGTTCAGATCGTGTCCTAGTTGGTAATGAGGTAGGCCTTTGAGCACTTGCCCCTGCCCTAGGAACGTTTGAAGTTTCGCTGGGTTGCGATTCTGGAATTACAGAGGCAGGTGGGGTGTCCAATGGGTTTTGCGCATTGGAGAGGTCATTATCGGGTAATCTTTGGAGTGTCATAGGCGCATCCAAAAATATTTCATCGTCAGAATCTTGGCTATCCTGGCTGTCTTGGCTGTCATCAATTGTCGAAATAGTCTCTTGAGACGAAAATTCAATTGCCCTATTCTTACGTGGACGACCTCTTGCTCTATTTATTACGCTAGGGGGTTCGTCCTGTGCCCCTGAAGTAGAGGGTTGGGATTGCGAAAGAATTGAGTCTTGAGACGCATGTGTTGTAGCTTGCGCTTTTTCAGGTCGTTTATTTCGTGCTTCAGCACGTTTTTCACGAGCTGTTTTTGCTACTTCTTGTAGGATCACTTGAGACGCTTTTCGAAAATCTTTCTTACTGATTACAATTTCAGTGTCATCTTCCTGATCTGAATCGAGGTATAGTTCATCATCTTCGCTGTCGATTTCAGATTCATTTCGATAGTCAGTAAGAAATTCTTTGATTCTTTGCTCTAATGAGCGAGAGTCAATGCTAGATTTAAGGCAAACTTCGCTTCTCAACTTTTCTAAGTTCTCTTTTGTAATAAAAAGAGTCAATTGGCGAATGTTTGCTACTCTGTTAATTTCATCGTCATCAGTTGGTTCCAAAAGATAGCAGTTATGGCCATTTCTTTGGACAACGATGTATGGTCCAGTTTTCTTTTCATATAATTTGCCGGAGGTCTGTTTGGCAAAAGATGATTGCTTGTGATTGGCCATTAAGACCCAATCTCCTTTTTTGAAAAATGTTGGGTCGGGGTGACTTTTATTGAAGGCGTACTCTTCTTCTATTTTCTTCAGCCTTCTTTTCTCTCGAATAAAAGTCTCAACTAATTGACGGGGGGTCATTTCATTTATCTTTTGGTTGTCTTGCTCGATAGTATAGACAGCCTTTTTAGCTAATGAATCAGCGATGATGTTGGTAAACTCATGTTTTCTTGCAAAAACATGGATGAATTCGACTTTTTCAAACTCTTTACGAAGTTCGAGAATTTCCTTGAATAGATGTTCATGGTGAACTGGTTTATTCCGGGAATTTTTCCAGTTGTTGGTTTGCCATAATGAGCAGGTATTGTTGAGCGCTTTTATTGCGTAATTCGAGTCACTCAATAATTTTACTTTTTGGATATCATTTTCTTTAAGTACTTGCAAAGCGGTATGGATTGCAATTAATTCAGCAAGATTATTCGAAATTGGGTATTGAGTGCTCGTTATACGTTCTGAAATATTTAAAATTGAGTCTGGCGCAAAACAAATACCTATTCCAGCAATTGCATTCGCGTCACCGTTTTTTGAACAGGCTCCATCCGCTGTAACACGGACGTAACCATCTGTGTCAAATATCAAGTCAATATCGGGATTTAACGTTTCCTCGAGACATTTTTCAGTCGAGACAGATGGAATTTCGCGTTTGATCATTTTCTCATGAATTTTGATGAGTTCTTTCCTGAAGTTGAACTTTACACACGTCTGGGGTATTTGTAATCCAATAACATCTGCGATGCCCCAGGCTTCATTGGGTTTAAATCCAAATGAAGTTGGTGTATTGTTCAATTCATCCTCAATTTCAGAGATAATATCTTGCCATCCAAGATGTGAACGGTAAGGATTGTGGTTCTTATTAATTTTTACTCGTAGTTTGTCTCCAATCCAGCGCATCGTCCTTTCCACGGATGAAGATTGTGGATTGTATGTACTGGTGTGAGCCGCTTGAATTTGGTGTTCTTCAAGTAAATTGTACCAAGAACTGGATATGAATTGTGAGCCATTGTCTGTTATTATTTTCTTGATGTTCACCTTGTGGCTTTCAATCTCAAAAATCACCGTAGCCATTTGTTGACAGATTGACTTTTTCTTGATATTGTAGAGTGTTCGTAGCCATGTTCGATTTGTGAAAACATCTTTTGTAACCATGAGGTATTTTGGGTCATTTTTCATTGCAGGTAAAGGTCCAAGCAAATCGACTGATAGAACATCTCCGAGTGCGTATGCTTCAATGTGTGCATATTCAATAGTCTTATGATTTGCGTAGTTCTTATTGACCTTACAGACAATACATACGTTGCAAATTTCGCGAATATACGCCAATGAATTGTTGTGATAAAATATCCTGCGAAATATTACGTCAAGTTTGGTAGATCCTACATGGCCATATATGCAATGTAGGTAATCAACAGTGTCATAGAAAAGCTCATTAGGCAAGCAGGGCACTTTTGAACCGTTTTCTAATTTTTTCATGAGAATTTTCTCCCCTTTGATGTTTTTGAATATTTCAAATTTCGAAAGTTTGTTTTTCTGAGCATCTCTTTGCTTTTTATTATTCGCCGGGATACTTTCCTCAAGAATTTCAATAAGTTTCTTACACGTCGTGTCTGTCTGCTGATATGATGAGATGTTTCTGAGACGTTTATGAAGTTCAGGAATGTTTTCAGCAAGAAATTTGACTTCCAGGGGTGAGATTCCTGTCTCAAATTCTTGTAATTGAGGTTCAGATGGCTCAGTTTGAGGTTCAAATGGTTCCAATTCTGTTGGATCTGAGTCATCCGGAATTTCAACATTGTGAACTTCTAACTCAGGTGCCTTTATTTTGTAAAGGGCCTTGTTTGAAAAATTCATATCATAAATAATATCGTAACAATTTAGAACGGTTACCCAGTGAGCCGCCTTTCGGTGGGTCTGAGCAATTTCTCGAAATCGGTTGATGATTGGTAAAAGGTTCGATCTCACATGGACTCGTCGTCCATGTAACCACATTTGAAGTTTCTGAACACATTTCACCAAACACATAATTTCTCGGTCAAACAAGGTAAAGTTTTTCTGATGATCTTTGAATGCTATCGAGATGAACATGATGATTCGTTTGTCATTCTCGACCATATAAAATAGTACTCCGTTCATCGAGTCATCAGAGAGTTGCGTGTCTAAGAACAGATCACCTTCCTTTGGAGCTTGTTGTAGTTTGAAGTCCTTCTTGAATTCAGCTTTCAAGGTCTCAAAGGCTTCATGTTGTTTTTCTGTCCATTCGACAGGTACATCACCTTTTGTAAGATGGTAGATAGGGTTTACAATTTGGGAATATTCAGGAATGAAATCCCTGTAGAGGCCGGTATTGCCAACTAAAGCCAAAATGTCGTTCTTTTTGGATAGAGAGAATTTTCCTCGTTTAGTGTGTTTCTTTTCAAATTCCTCTAATTTTCTAATTTTTTCACTTTGTTTTCCAATCCCTTTATCCGAAATTACGAAACCAAGATGATCAGCGCAATTTTTGAAGAATTGAGTTTTTGTTGGATTTAGCTTCAGACCGTGCTCTCTTATGAGGTGAAAGACTTTTTCAAGTCTTTTGATAGTTTCCTCAAAAGTTGTTCCTGATATTTTTATGTCGTCGACGTATTTTGTAATTCCGTCCTCATTTTCAATGACTTGATTAATCATGTGTACGAACTCACCTGATGAGATTTTGAGCCCATAAGGTAGCCTGGTGAATTCGTACACCTGCCCTTCAACTTGAAAAGCAGTGAATTTACGTGATTCCAAATCAAGTTCAAGTTGCCAAAACCCTGCGGTGAAGTCGAGGGTGCAGAAGAACTTGTCGCCAGCATTGTCATAGAGCATGCTTGCGATTGTATTTGGCTCAGTTAAGACATTGACTAGAAATTTATTGAGTTCATCAGCGTCTAGACATAAACGAATATCTCCATTTTTCTTAACTACAGGTGCTAAGGTGTTAATGTAGCATGAGTGTGAATATTTAATGATGCCGAGAGCGAGCATTTTAGTTATTGCTTTGCGTAAGGCAGGCAATAATTTTTTGCTAGGTCGAAATTTTTCTCCTCTCCATGGTTGTAGGTGTGTGTTTCCTTCTTGAAACGTGAATTTAACCTGCTCTCCGGTGTATTTACCAGGGTTGAGGTCAAAAATATCGGCAAAATGTTGTAGTCTATCAAACCCTCGGATCGCTTGTTGAAATGTAATTGATCCATTTTCAAGAGCCATATTTAGATCAGCTCGTAAATTCTCTTTAAAAGTACGTTGAGCCAATCTACGCTCTTCAAAGATTTCTTGTTCTGTGATAGTATAGTAGGTGTCAGATATATCTTCGGAAAATGTTTCATATTCTTGTTCGTTAGTAACCAACGCGAATACCATCAATGCACTTTGAAATTCATCAGTGTGCATGAACGGTATTGTGAATTTTTCGCAAAATTCTGGTCTACATTTTACGAGTCGTTTGGGGACATTCAATTTCATTTTTAAGTAATTCATTGTAATTCTGCCCAAAATAAATGTCTGACCTGGTGCGTCAATGATGTAAAATGGCACCTTTATCATTTCGTTCCCAAGTATCATTTGAAGTTCAATGATATGTGGCGCAGATGGAATTAACGAATTATTAGCCAATCTGAGTTGGACTTGTTTTTTGAGTTTGATGAACTTCACCCAATTTGGAGCCTCTTCAAGGAATGTTTTGACCATTAAACGAGAGAGCACATTCGGAAGTGCCCCTGTATCGAGTTGTAACGCAACCTTTCTTGCACCGATTGTGACTGGTATGACACACGCAGGGTCATTAGTTTTCTGAGTCACAAGTTGTGAAGAGGTTACTGGGTCAGGCTCATTATTATTAAATGAAGTGTTGTCTATCGCATCAATGAACTCGATATTTTGTTTTTTCTTTTTATTGCTCTTTTTATGGAATCGTTGTTCATTGATTTTTGCGACTAGTATTTCACCCAGACTCATAGCTGTTGGTGAATCTGATAGAATTGCAGGGTCGTTATAGAGATTGCGAATCGCGTTCTTAATTTTTCTTTCTGGTTTGAGTCTATTGCCTAAATCTGAGTTTTTGAGCGTTAAAATTTGATAAATTGGAGCTTCTGTTGTGTTTTCATTGGTGTCGCTTCCCAAGTATTCTACTTCTGCTTGAATGGGAAGTGTCGCCATTCTTTCTTTGAATGATTCGATTCGTGCTATCTCTGAGATGAGTAAATTGCGGACATCACGGTATTCCGTGATGGAGGGAAAATATCGTTTTATTGCAGAGACATAGTGGAATTTTTGTTCTATTGGCAATAATTCTTTGCGTGCACCAACTCTGGGTCTGGTGTATTGTTTACCCTGACTATGAATAATTTCTGTTTCCAAAAAGCTCATAGCTGGTATACGTAAGAATTTTATCTTAGGATTGTTAGCTACACGTACATATATGTTCTTAAAGTCGACATAACGAGACAATTTTATATCAAATTCATCTGGTGCGCGTGGTTTTGCCAGAGGGAATAATAGGATTATGCTCTGTGCACCCTTGTTGAATAATAAGTCGGTTATGTTGTGTAGCTGTTTTTCAATGATGTGATATGGTTTGCGCGAAAAATTGAATTCTAACTGACCTGCAGAGACTATAAAGTGAGATTTTTTCGGGAAATTAGCCCTCTGTAACCTACGGTGTAATTCTTCGAGGGCTAATTGATCGCGTAAATAGTCAGGTAAATGGTTTGATAACGTTACTTCGCCGCGCGCTATGTAATGGCTCAACCCATCACCAACCCAAATATATTTTTCCAAAATTGAATCTGAGGGGGCTATGAAAGCACTAGGAGTTGCCCCTCGGCTACCTAGTGGCTTTCGTTTCCCGAAGCAGAGCTTTCATCATCGTCGGAGGGAGTGGTTGTCATTAATTGCAAGGCAGCGGTGATCGTTTGTAAATCTAACTCTTCCGGCGCATCTGCGAAGATTGTGTTCAACATGTTGCATGTCGCCACCTGATCATTTAAATCTTCTGGGGGTGGTTGGTTTACAACATATTCATCCAAATCTTGATCAAATTCTACTGCTTGTACGGCAGCCGCGGGTGTGTTAGATTGAGTTTTTGGTCTAAATCTGTTAATTGTCAAATTGCCATTTTTATCGATACCAAATGGCTTGGGTGTTGGATTTGAAGTAGTCGTATTTGGGTTTTTTACTTGATTGGGGTTTTGAAGTATCGTTTTCTGTTCTGGCTTATCCTTCGGAGGATAAGTCGTTGCAGGAAGATTCGACGAAGTTGGTGGTGAGAACGTAAATGGTTTTTCATTTTGAACTGGCTGGTGATTGTTGGTGAAATTTTCATTAAAATTTTTCGGAATCCCCTTCTGCGAGATGAGATTATAAATTGCCAGTAACTGCTCATTTGAAGGTGTGCCCTTATTAGTGTATCGCGAATTATTTACAGGCGCGGGTACGGGAGGGTCATCAAATTTACGTCTATAATTTCGTTGAAACCTAACAGGTACTTCATTTTCAGGATCGTATTGAATTCTAGCCAAATTGGACAATTTTTCAAGAAAATCATCCATAGACTGTCCCTCTTCCATTAGTCTAGTCTGGTAATTTTCTGGAGCTTTCCCTATCAGGATGTCGATAATTTCATCCTCACTTCTATGGCGATGATTTCGAAGTGATTTCGCCCATCTGGCCATTTTATTCGCCATATCTTTGAGGTCTTCCGCAGAGTTGAACTCATATCTGCAAGCTTTCATTGCTTCATTTTGAGCTCTGCGATCCCAGTAGAAGTCCAGAAATTTATTTTTCAATTCGCGGTAATTTCGTACGTTTCGTACAGTCTCAAGAAATGATTTACGAGTTTTTGTATTAATCACCCCTTTAAATGCCAGAATCTTATGTCTTTCAGCTACATTTGTTTCCGAAAAATACGCATCAAATTCGTCTAAGAATTCATGCGGAAAGTGCAGTTGGTCGTCTGTGAAAGTAATACCTGCACTTTTTATAGATCCTGCATCAATCGCGAGAGATTTAACTTTTGAGCCACTTGCCGAGGGAGTATATTGGATTTTCTCTTTGATGTTATTAATTTCTTTGACAATTTGAGCACAACCTTCGTCACGCTTTTTAGTTTCTTGACAAATTTTGTCAATTGTCTCAGAAATTCGTTGCAAATCCAAAGTATTTCCTTTTGTGGCATTATTTGTTTCGATCAGTGCAACACGAGTAGATTTTAATTTTTCTTTCAATTCATCAACCCAGGTTCCTGCTTCTTTCAGGTTGTTATGAGCTTGGGTTGCAAGATCAGCAAGTTTAGAGTTGACATAAATTCCAATTCCCTTTGCCTCGCATGCTACCTTTGTGGCATTTTGAATTTTATCTTTTTGATTTTCAAAATTCTTTTTTACTTCGGCATCAATTTTTTCATTCCAGTCCCAAGTTTTTTGAAAAATTGCAAATACTTGCTCATTGGTAGTATCTTTAAAAAGTTCTGGTTCAAAGGGGCGAGAGTACTGTTGGGTACCTATCCCTTCGTCACTTGGGGTTTGTAAGTCACTCATATCCTCATATACATGCTCTTTAGCATATGCCTGAGAATGATCACTAAAGACGGAGTGAGTGGAATTTTGGCTATTTTCCTGTTCCATTTCACTGATGTTATTAAAAACCGATTTCCGATCACGTTTACGAAATTCGAAAAATTTACAAGGTTTTCTACTCACCCTACTGCGTGTGTTCAAAGCTGGAGGAGTGTTCATAGAATCACGAAAATATGAAGTGCGAACGAAAGTCCAACGCGAAAGTCCAACTTGAGCAAAAGTCACACAAAAAATAATCGAACTGTTTGGATAGTCTGAGCTTATATAGTGATTTTGGATGCCTATTTTGACAAAAAAGAGAAGTGGAAATCTGGAGGTTTGGTGGGAACTTCATTGTAGTCCTTTTCCCACAAAAGATCGTGAGAATTAAGCTTTATGTGCTTTCTCACGCTAAATTTCTTCGCTTTGAGTAATAAAAGTCTCATTTTTAGCTCAAATTTATAGCTCTGATTATTTAGCTACTTGATTTCTATTGAATCATCCCTATTTTGAGTCAATAAATCCGTCAAGATGTCATATTTTTGTCAGAAATAGTAGCAATTAATGTCTGGTTTCTGTAATTTACTGGTACAGAAATATTGTAAATATGTAAGTTGGCTGAATTGTAAGAAACATAAATCTGTCAGAAAACAATCAAAAATATGAATTGATTACACAAAAAATGGATCGGACTATTTAACTATTGTTAGTATGTGATTTCTATTTGGTTCTATTTGTAAGTATAGAAAAATAAAAACTGACAGAATCAATAAATTTGAGAAATTAATTGGATTATTTTAGGGGTTGTTAGTGTATGTATCGGCATAGAACAATGAGGCTGACAGATTAATGGCTAGATTTATTGAATTTTGGAAAAATTAATCGGAGTATTTGACTATTGTTAGTATGTACATATGCATAGAACAATCAGGCTGACAGATTAATGATTGAATTAATAGATTTTGAAAAATGAATCGGAGTATTTAGCTACTGTATTTATGTCTGTTTTCGTTTTCTTATACTTGTAGGTATAAGAATAATAAAAAAATGTCAGAAAAATATTGAATGGTAATAAATTGTAAAAAACTGTCAAAATGTCAAGCAGAATATTTGAATTATTGCATGTTAATATTCTCCAGTTTCCCATGTGGCCACCACAGAAAAGCAAAAAATATTAAAATGTTAAATCAATTAATTGTATAGCTATTGGTATTTGTTAGTTTTTACATGCGACGAAAATAAAGGCAGCCTTTATGTATCTATGCTGTATTCAGTAGTCGTTTACGTATTCGTTGCCGAGCATCTATATACTCCAGCAAGTAGGTGTAATAAAGTAGTCGCATCTAGACGTTTTTATTATGTCCAAAAAATAGGTAAGAAAAAATGTAATCAAATGATGACGTTTTTATTATACCAAAAAAAGGTGTTCTCAGGTATCCGAGAAGATTCTGTATGTTTTGGTTAAATAGGTGTAATAAAGTGGCCAAATAGTGACAGTTTTTATTGCTAAAGCAATAAGTGTCAACGCCTTGAACGAAAGATGTTCGAGTCTCTTGTTTATTAATTTTTATAACTATCTACTGGCGCTATGACTTCGTGAGAATATTTCGGCTCGGAGTTTTTAAACAAAGAATCCTATTCAAAAGTAAAGGCTCTGTAAGGCCATGGCACGTGTATGTAGCTATATGAGCTGGATACAAAGAAAATTCTTTATAGGTATGGTACCTATGTATTTTATATGGAAAAAGATCGCGCTCTTTTCTACTGAGAACTTAGATATTTTTTGTCTTGTAATTTTAAAAGGTTTCCTCGGAGATTTCGAGTCTTTGAAACGATCTTTTTAGGCTAGATTTTTGAAATTTTGAACTTACACAGATTCAAAATAGAGTGAGCAGATAGATACATTTTTACAGAAAATGTAGCCAGTGTGGAATTCGATCAAATGACCCAAATCATGCAGGCTATTTGATCATTTTCTCACTGGTAACTTGAGAAAATTTTTTTATATAAAGAAAATCAATGAACTATTTATAGGCTGAATTTATTCCATTTTTCTACAGATTTTCGTCTGTAAAAAGCAAGAAATAAATTCGTTTCTAGGTACCTACTTGAATAAAATGAGCTGAACTGCTTATTTTACCCATACACCAAGCTGTTAAAATATTACTAGGTACATAAAAAATAACTAAATTAGAGTGGCCAAGAAATTTTCATCAAAATTATGACATTTTGATGATTTTAAAACTGGGTGGCCTCACCCAAGTTATCATTGCACTCCATAAGGGAGGAATGAGCTTGAGTGAATTTTTTCTTAACCTAACTATACAGACGTTTTCGGAATTTTGAACACTTTAGTTATGAGCATAAAAAGATCAAAGTTTTATGCTTTGCCTTTTTTGTAGGTAATTTTGCACTTTTCTGCCAAGTTGTCAGATTTTCATCTTCGAACTTGGCAAAAAATAGCAATTTTGCCCTGATTTTAGGTCCGAATTCGTCAGATGGGTAATCTGTTCCATTTGGAACAAAATTAACCTCGGAAGAATTTTTTCCTTATTTGTGTTGTATTTTCAGATTTTCGTCTTCGTAATTTTCATAGAAATGTCCGAAAATACACCACAAAGGGGTTAGTTAGGTCAAGAAGCAATTAAATTGAATTCAAAAATATTTAAACTATTTCGATTCGGACTTGTACTGTTACGAATCGCGAGTCTAATGGTCTTGGTTAGAATTTTTTCCTAGTCCCTATTCTAAATTTTTGCATTTTGAGAGTGTTTGAAAAAATTTGTTCTATTGCTGTTTTAATTATATAGACGTTTTTCAAGTTTTTATGCTATTTTATGTGAATTTTTGGTTGCTATTTTCTCAAAGATAGACTCACATGATGGTAGAGTACTCACTTTAGGAGACAAACTTACCAATCGCTCATGGGGAGTACCATGATTCTCTGTGAGTAAAATATCCTTCATGAGAGTCTTATGAGAATGGCAATGTTTTGAATTTTTTGAATTTTTAAAAATTTTCAAAAGTGCATAATGAATGAGGTATCACAATTCTACTGTGATTCTCAAGATGACTATCGCCCATGAGGCTAGTCAGATTTTACATCTTGCTCATTGGGGGAAGCCCTCTTGATTGGCACAATATAGCTGCGATCCTTTATCCATTATGTGAGACAAAGACTAGTAATTTTTATGATGTCAAAATTTTGCTTAGATGAAATTTTGGTAATTATTTTAAGATTAATGTTCTCTGAAAATACACAGCAACCAGGGTACCGCAATTCTACCGTGATTCTTGAGATAATTGTCTCCCTTGAGGCTAGTCAGGTTTTACACCTTGCTCATGAGGAGTTTTTTTCTCAATTGGCACAATATAGCTGCGATCCCCTATCCACCATGTAAGTCAGAGATTAATTTTTTACGAAGCCAGAGTTTTACGTAGATGAAATTTTGGTTGTTATTTTATGAATGATATTCTCTGTAAATACACAGTGACCAGGGCATCACGATTCTACCATGGTCCTCGAGATGATTATCTCCCTCGAGACTAGTCAGGTTTTACACCTTGCTCAGCAGGGAGTTTTTTCTCGATTAGTATGATATAGCCGCAGCTACCTACCCACCATGTAGGTCACAGAGTAATAACCACTTTCGTTTTTTAAAAGAATTTATTATTTTGACTCGGACCTGTATTTTTACGAATCATGAATCGAATAGTATTTTAGAATCTTTCCCTGCCCCTATTCGCAATTTATGCACGAAAGAGTGTTTGGAAAAATTCATTTTATGTACATACAAATATACTACATTATTTTAGCATAGTGTTAGTAAGCATTATGTACTGAAACTTTTCTCACTAAAATATGAGCTATCGTTTTAACTAGAAGACCTATCTACGAGACTTCGAGGCAAAAAACGCAATTTTAGTGGGGTATAAGAAATTTAAAAAAAATCAAAACGAGAAAAAAAAAAATCAAAAAAAATCAAAAATTTTGGAAGGTTATAATTTAGATTAATCCGGAACGTAATTTTTAGCTTGAATAATGCTCATTTTTTCGAGCCTTTTGAATTCAAGAAAGTTTAAAAATTAATTTTTTAAGATACAGTGGCCTTTGAGTTCAAAGGTCAAAGGCTTACCATTGAAACGTAATGTTTAGCTTGAATTATGCTCGTTTTTCGAGCTTTTTGGATTCAAGAAAGTTCAAAATGTAATTTTTTAAGACATTTTGGCCTTTGAGATTCAAAGGTCAAAAGCTTACTATTGCAACGTAATTTTTATCTTGAATTATGCTCGTTTTTCGAGCTTTTTGGATTCAAGAAAGTTCAAAAATTAATTTTTGGTAAATTTAAATTTTTTAGTTTATGAGTTTTCGAAGATACATGGCATGTATGAATTTTTTCTAGAGAGGTTCATCCACGTCAGGCGCCAGACTAAGTGATTTAGTCAATTTTGACATGCAACATATCTTGGAAAATCATGTTTTTTCACTCGAATTGTGTTCTTTAAGAGAACCACTTGAAATTCGAGTTTGACAGAACTTGAAAAAAAAATCGAAAAGTTTGAAAATTTTGAAACATTTAAATTTTTAAGGGTGGGTATTTTAGTAAGTCGGACTGAAAATTTTGCAATTTTCGGAAGAATTACGCGGAAGTTAGGCGCCAATATGATAGAGTGAGATCTGACAAGATTGATATAGATGGTTATTATCATAATTCCTACCTACGTGATTGAGTCAAGAAATATTCCCTAAGGTAGTGAATTTATGCCTCGCCAGGTTAGCTCAATATATCGGAGAGGTTTCAGTCATGCAGCTCATTCTTCACAGAAATAATCTCTAATTACCAATAAAGCTCATATTAATTACACTAAAGTGATAATATGTTTATTGTTAATTAAAGATAATAAGATAAAATACACATTACAGAGGAGTACAAAGGTCAAAAAGTATAGGATAACTATAGGGTTATCCTATAATAGGTACATGCACAAGCTTATACCTTACGACGCGTGTTAGTTAATTACGAAGATGGGTAATTAAGTACCCTAGAAATTGCATACAATTTCGGAAATAGTGGTGAAGTTACTCACCAAGGCTCACATAATGTCCGCTTCTACTGTCTCTTTCAAGGTGGCTCACTAATACTAGGCCGGTC
Organism: Planococcus citri; assembly: GCF_950023065.1. Lineage (NCBI taxonomy): Eukaryota > Metazoa > Arthropoda > Insecta > Hemiptera > Pseudococcidae > Planococcus > Planococcus citri. Next base: position 41,383,960 of record NC_088680.1, on the reverse strand, counting down.
GACAGCAATGTAATACACGAGGTACCTATTCTTCTAGGACTATCTCCGATGGCCAGCATAATCGGATGATATCCGGTGTGAACGCGATTAATTACGTATACGATAATTTAAATCACGAAGCGAGAAACATTTTAACCACTAAAAGTGGGCGAAGACTGAATAAAAGGAGATGAGCATCCCCGTAGAGGGATCTCATCTTACTCGTATCAACATAAATGCACTTTCTGACCAAGAACCAGCTTCGCGCGATCGCCGAGTCCAAGATCTTTTGGAAGCTCAACTTATTTAGAAGTTTAGCCCATTTTAAATACAACTAGTTTGGCTCGTGTCCGTGTTGCTCTATTTATACTATTTTTGGGTGCATCGGATGCGTTCTATGCGTTTGCTGCGCGCGATTACGTTATAGCTACGTAGTAGGAGTAGCACAGTAGTAGGAGTTAACACATTACCGAACTTGCAGTTTAAGGTAGTTATTTTATTCATCATCTCTATGGTGATGATTAATTTAATCATCGCTTAGGCGATGAAGGCATATTTCCTCATATCAACTTTTGAATTTTTGACAAATTTTTGAAAATACAAAAAAATCAAAAAACCTGTTTCGAGGGTAATTTTCAAAAAACATGAATTTTTTCGAGAAAGGTGAACAATGTGAATAATCCCTCAATTTAACTTCAACACATCAATAGGGCCATTCTGGAGTGTCCAGCAATTTTTAATTTTCTTCAGAAACTTCAAATCACTCTAGAGAGGCCAAAAATGCACTTTAGGACCTTTAATTTTGGTCGGTGGCTTATTGGGAATCTTCTCGACTGATTTAGGGGGTTACAGCGAAATTCCAGGAGTGCCAGTTCAAAAGTAAATTCTTGACTAATTCGCAAATTCCAGAAAAAATGAAAAAAAATTAATAAATGGAATTTTGTGGTAACCACCTAAAACGGTTGATGTGGTGTCCAATAAGCACCGCCTCAAGTTATGACTTATGAGTGTTCATAATTTCATATGTTTAAATTCATTTTTGACCTTTTCAGAAAGATTTAAAATTTGTCAAAAAATTGAAAAATCGCTGAAGGCTCCAGCATGATCGACCCAAAATTTAGAGTTGAATTGAAAAAATTATCCATTTTGGCTCACTTTGCTCAAAAAATTTATATCTCATTAAAAATTTCAAAATCGCCTTTAAAATGGCATTTTCAAATTTTTTCTAATTTCAAAAATTCGCTAAAAATCCAATAATAAATACATAATAAGTAAATCAAGATATTTTTTACCATTACATTCCTACTTAGTGTGTGAAATGCATACGTTTCATAATTTAGACAACTTGGATGAGATTCATTTCTAAAAATTCTGAGGCCCTTTTTGCAAAGAAATCCAAACTTATTTCAAAATAATAAATTGGAATTTTTTTTAAAAATCTCCAACAATCACCGACCATAACCAATAGCATTAAACACACCCTCCGTACTCACCATCACATCAAACCGACAACCACGAGTATAGTACCTACCTACAAACGCACAGAAAATTTTCCATCGAAAATATTATCTAGATAACCTTACCATTGAGAATCTATTCAAATCATCTTTCTCCCGAATCCAATACCTACTTCTTCACTTTTTCATCACTTCACCCGCACTACGAAAACACGTCTACAGTGCGTACAGACGCTCTTTCAACAAATACCCTAATCAATCATTACGCCGCATTTTGTACATGACAGATGGAAAGAGTTTTAAATTATAATCACCTCCCCCTGCCTCATCATCCACTTAGCATACTCGTACATAGCGTTCATCTCGTGCCGAGATTTTGCCACAAAATTCACGTACACACACACAGACCAAGCATTACGTACAATACACAGAGATGACAATCTACACTAATCGAACACGGCGACGACGACGGAGAGTAAATCGACGAGCTCTATTAGCGCCGATATTAATTCACAATTAATTCGTCCCAATCAATTGAAGTCAAACTGGATGGTATAAATTTTACATATTGTCGAGTCATTCGCCAAATATGTACTATAGCCAAGGTCACGGTCTAGGACGGTCATTTCTTCTTATCTAGATATATTTTTAATTTGAGTGTTTTTTCCCCTCTGTTTCTCGCAGGTGATAGATTTATTCACCTCTCTATGGTGTTTGGTGTTGCATACTTGAGGCTTGATACGTTGCAAATCAGACAGAAGAGAACACGTTTTTAAGTAGATACTTATTGTACTTTCATAATATGACTAAACCGGTACGCATTTTTTTGCAGCGGAGGTAAAATTAGAAAGAGGAATTTATTTTCTTCGATAAGCTGGTCTTCGTCGTAAGAAATATTTCATTATTTAGATTCCTATACATGTTCCTTCCTTGTCTTAATGAAATATCAAGCATAATAGCTACTTTTCTATAATGCTTTGCAATTATTATTACATGAAATCGAAAAGAAGGAGATATACGTACAAGCGAAAGAGAAGACGTAAATTTTCTTTCACAACACAACACCTATCCCCAAAACTTGACAAAAATGACAAGTTGGTGATTATCCAAAAATTTCCAATAATTCACGTAAAATTGGAAAAGAATCAAAGATTATCAGTAGTTTATCAGAAGATGATTTATCAAAAATCACAATTTATCAAACATTACTAGTAAGTTACCAAAATCTACCTGTAATTTACCAAAAATTACCAGCAATTTACCAAAAAATACCAGTACACAGTTTACCAAACAAAACAGTAATTTTCCAAAAATCAACAGTAATTTACCCAAAATTAATTTACCAAGAAAAAAATCAGTAATTTTCGAAACATTGCTAGTAATTTACCAAAAAATTTACCAGTAATTTACCAAAAATTGTCAGTAGATACCTAATTTACCAAAAAAAAAAAAAATCAGTAATTTTCCAAACATTGCCAGTAATTTACCAAAAATTACCAGTAATTTACCAAAAATTTACCAGTAACTTATCAAAAAATTACCAATAATTGTCCAAAAATTACCAGTAAATTTACCAAAAGTTACCAGTAATTTACCAAAAATGACCGATAATTTCCATAAATTACCAGTAAGTAATTCACCAAAAATTACTCTCAATACAAATTGGATCAGTTTTGATTTTTTTGGCATTGTGCTCTTTTCCCACTCAAATCTGATTAGATAGAATTGTATTTGATTTCAGATCCAGTCTACAAAAATCTGATGCAAAAATTCCAAAAGATGTGTAAGTATCTACCCAAGAATACAATTTTAGGAGCAGACTATGTTTCAATTTTTAACTAAATTTTGAATATTCAAAAAGCCTACACAGCATTGAAATTTTATCCAATTGAGGTAGAAAGCTGAAATCAGGATTTGTATCTTGTTTTTGGACCTTTTAAATAGGTTTGTTGAAGTTTTGAGTCACTCTGTAGTTTCCAGCAGATTTTGTGATTTTTCAGTTTTCGAACGATTGCATAAAAAAAAACATAATTTTCACACTTTAAATTCTGATCAATTTTCTTTTTAACCACTTCATTTAGATACAGGAAGTTATTCAAAATCAGTTTTTGTAAGTTCAACCCTACATTTTTTTCAGATTTTACTCGTCAACTTGAAATATGAAATTAAAAAATTGCCAGCGCACAAGAGCAAACTTCTTACAATGCTTTGGACGATCTGCCTAGATTGGTGTTGGTTTTGGGTCATTCTGGAGTCTCCAGCACCGAACAAATACATACTTCATTTTTCTTCAATAACGAATCTCTGGAGAAAGGCGATTCAAAGCTGCCAAAAATCAATTGAAGGAGTTACAAGAATGTTTGATCGGGAAAATTGAACTTCGATATAGCTTTTTTTACACACATTTCGAAAACAAGAAAATTTAAAAATTAGTTAAAAACTGTAGAACGATTCAAAATTTTCTTCATTTATTCAGTAGGTTGAAATTTCAAGTCATTGGGAATGAAAAAAAAACCTCGAATATCAATTTTTTATAGGTATCTCAATGAGATTAAATTTCAATACTTTCATTCGCCCTTTAAATTTTCAAAAACACGAAATTAGCACTTGAAATCTGAAGCAACAAACAAAGTAATTAGGTATATTAGGTATATTCACTATTGAAAAAGGACGATCATAAATTGATTGCAAAAGGGATTTTGCTCTATACTTAATAGGAGTAAAAAACATTAGATAAAATTCGACTTCCTGATAAGGCACGAACGTCAAATTAACTTAACCCCATGAATGATATTTCAACCCCATACTTCTAAAAACGCATGAACAGAAATACCCTCCTCCTTTTCTCTTTTTTCAACCGACATTTAAATTAAGAAATATTTTAACTACCTATCTCATTTTATGAATATAATTCTCATCTCGAGATGCTGCAAATATCGAACAATTCTATCTTCGGAAACATAACCAAACTATACGATCATAAATTCACCCTTTCAGAAAAAAAATATACATCGATTCATTCGACAAAAAAAAAGAAAAACGACATCTACGATTTCCTCGCAACATTCTAAAAAAAAGAAAAATACCACATCCAATCCAGCCAAGTACGATGAAAGTAAAAAAAATCAAACTTTCTTTCAAAAGGAAAAGGTCGTTGAAATTGATTTTTATCCAGCTTTTGCTTTTCTCTATCGTACGAGTATCTCGAAAATTTTAACAAATTTCCCAAAGTTTTGTGACAACCGGAGTATTTGTGGCGGTATCATGAGAGTGGATGGAAGTGAGATGAAGGAGGTAGGATTTCGTTCTCTTCTGCACTTCATCTGTATGGTTGGTTTTTTATTTTTTGGAGTGCGTAGAAGTTCATGCAGTACGCGTATAAATACGATATGAATATGCGTAGATGAATCTACCACTCGTTTAGATGTTTTCGTTTTCCCACATTGTGAAAACATTTTGGATGTGATGAATTTTCATCATCTTTATTTTGTGCACATTTCTAATTGGTAAAATTTTTCCAAAAGCACACAACTAAATATGGCAAAAAATACTGGTCCCTTCCTATCATAAATTTCAGCAATTATAAAATTTTTATCGAAAGCCAATATTCTGAAAAAAAATTATACCAAACCAATGACTAAATTTTTAAAAAGCATTTTCAATAAATTCGATTAAGTCTTTATTGCCGCGAAGAACTTGACACATTCAAAAAAAAAAAAAAATTCTCAAAGTCGAAAACTGTACTTCTTATAGCTCCTGAAGTGAAATTATGACTCTTCGTAAACTTTTTCTTTTCATAAAATTAATGGCTTTTAGTTTCACATCGGTTTGAAAGTTCTTCCCAAATCTTCTCGTGTACGTATTTTCGATAAGCAACATTTTTCAAAACCGCTGTCCCTTCGGGGACGTGATTCTCCAACCCATCTATGTTGCTAAAAAAAAAAACGCAAATGATTCGACGCGGGTCGATGAGCATAAATACTCACAAGTATTACCGAAAGTAGACCTCATTTTGACTCGTTGAAAACTCTTGTAACAATTTTTAGACGGATTTGGCAAAAGTTCGTATGTGTTTCGGTTACAATTTTAATCAATAATTTCACTCCGAAGTGTAGCAGAATGATTGTTCTTGGCAGGGCAACATGGAGAGAAACACAGAATGAGTTGAAGGAACATTCGTTTCCTCCTTCTTACTTCCCTCATTTCAATTTCTCGGAGCTGAAGCAAATTTCTAAATGCATCAATTTTCAAAGTAAATACCTATTATAAACAAAATCAAATCAGCAAATAAAATACCACCATTCAAAATTTCAGGCGCTAATTGTCATTTTCAGAATTCTGACAAATTGTTGAAAATCTTTGGGTCAATTTGAAAAAAAAATTAGATTTTACCAAATCGACTTAGAAAGCTAAAATTGGGAACTCATCCTATTTTCGATATAACAAATCGATTGGAAACGGGTTCGATCTGTTTTGAGGGGTTCTGGAACCTTCGGCAGATTTTTGTAGATTGAATATTTCCACAAAATTTTATCAAATAAAGTTGGAAATCTAAAATTTACAGTACCTACACCCTAATTTCAACATGCTGAGTCGATTGAATGAGGTTTCAAGCAAGTTCTGGAATCTCTAACCATGTTTTGGAAATTTCTGATTTTCAAACAGCGCTGCAAAGAACTGCCTAAATCAACTTCAGCACTCATAAAGAGATTCAGTACATGTTCGTGACCCACTTGGTAGATTACACACCAATTTTCCAAAACTAGTTCCTCTTAGTTCAGTACCTCAAATATATTTTTCAAGTTTTCAAACATACATAAAATCACTTGAAAAATATGCGATGGAGATCTGATTCGTCGGTCAAATGGGTCACCAAAAAACACCAATCACGTTTATACGAGCTGATTAGTCAATGTGAACACTTTTTATAGCAAATATTGAAAATCTGAAATATCCAAAATGTGTCTGGAGGCTTCAGAATTGTTGAAACGTCCTGTAATTGACTCAGAATGTTGGAATAAGGGTGAAAAATTACTTTCAGCTTTTCAACCGCAAAAGGCAAAATTTCGTGAGAATACCCAACTTTCAAAAATTTTTTGGAAGCTCCAGAACTGCCCACAATGGTTTGCAAGTGCTTCCAATCCATTCAGGGATCGAAAATAGAGTAACCTTACATACTTTTCATAGTCAATTCGGTAAAATTCCGATTTTTTCCAATTTTTACCAAAACTTGGTTTTTAAAAAATTAAAAAACCCGAAAAATGCACTTTAGCACCCAAAAATTTTGACTGATTTGTAAATTTGCATACTCTATCGATTTAGCTTCGTCCAATTCAAAAAATTTTCTACTCGAGATACACATCCCCAATGAGAGAAATAAACGGCGACCTACAAAAAATGATATTCCAAAAAAAAAAAAACTCAAAAAAGCGATATAAGGAAGTAAGAGAAAATATTCGATGCGGATCAGCACGTTTCTTTGCAAATAAAATAAAATTAGGTAGCTCAATTAAACATATTCTGCAAAAAACTGAATATCTAAAAACGGGAAAAAATTATTAAAATTTTAACGCAAAAATAATTTTTGATAATATTGAGAAAAAATGTTTCAACTTGAAAAAATGCTTGTTTAAACTTTGAAAATACCTAATTCTAATTTTAAAAAAACTGAAAATAAATTCATTGGACAAAAGTAATGCTCCAATTACCATTTTTGTCATTTCACGATTTTATCGCCCCCCCCCCTCCCTCCATCTATCATAATCTCTTCCACGACAAAAAAATTAATTTTGCCAGAATAATTTTCAAGAGAAAGATACTACAGACAGAAACTGATGTGAATAATCTCGAAATTATCAAGTGAAGTTTTACAATTGTCAACTTTTTTTCTTCAAAATTCATCATTGTGATGATAAAGTTCGAATGAACTATACTTCAATGGTAGTGGGATTGAAACATGGAGGATTTAAACTCAAACCTGATACTTTATGCAATGAAATCAAAACAAATCACTTGACAACGAATCATATTCACTCAGATCTAGTTCAATTACATTTCAAATAGTTACCTACTCTGTTAGTCTTTTCAAATGATCTGAATTTCATTAATGAAACAACGTCCAACCGATTTCTGCACCATTTTCTCACATCTTGAAACCTCCTATTCTTCGATCAAATGACCAATCTCTGTTTCAAATTACCCACAGTCAGTCATCCAGTGTTCTAAAAATAAACAGCGATATGGCGGTAATAACTTCGTTATCGATATCAGCACAAAAATCCCCAGCAAGACGTTATAGCAAAATGCACCTTAGGTGCGAATAGATTAATCCATTTGTACGAATTGTTTACAAACTCCAACTTGAATTATGGTTAGAAAAAAAAGCACGTTCTCGATATAGTGTAAGTGTTCCGTAGTGCATACAACGTCATTCGTTTACCACCATCATCGCATATAATTTAATCGATAGAGCCGCCAAAACATACTAAATTAAACCACGAACAATTAGGTACACACTACAATATCGGCATATAGGACCGACGATACACAAATATGGAATAACAAAACGTATGTAATATTTGTGTAGGTACTTATTTGTCGACATATGTGTATTATACAAAGAGGAAAAACTCACTTTTTGACATCTTAATAGGCCAATAGTTCATCGAAATCAGAATACCGTACTCTGTTCGTCTTCGTACATTGTACAAGGGTAAGTAAATAAACTCGCCAAGCTCAATACCTCATCCATGGTCTCATGTAGGTATATAAGAATACGCCCAGAGTTCAATGGCAATATAAAGAGCAATATTGATCACCTTCAGTCGCGAAACACAACACACACACGTAGAGAAAAAGACAACAACGCTGTCGCCAATGCAGCCTTTCTACTTCTTATAAAAGCTTTTTTTCTATCTTTTTCTCTCACTTGGAACAAACCATCGCACATCGTGTACACATATGTATCGATATGAACTGAAGAAGAAATGTCTTAAAATGCGAACGTGAACTTGAGAAAAGATATACTCAAGTATGACGAAAGGATTGAAAGCAGGCAGGGAACAACGTTCGTTTACAGCTCGTCGCCTTTTATAATACCCACGCTTCATCAACTCTTCAATGGCTTCAAAAATCGAGTTTAATTTCGTCGCGCGCGTACTTCTACTTACCTACGACTTGCGAGTATAGTTTACTGTATTATTTCGAAAAAAAGAAGAGAAAAAAAAGAGAAAACATTTTTACAGAAAAACTTTCAACACGTTAACCTTGAATAAATACTTCGACCAAAGCAAAGTTGCTAAAGAACGGGGCAAAAAAAGGGGAAAAGAAAGTAAGTACTTATTGAAACCGACACTGAAACTGAAATAGAAATCATTTCAGTTTTTCAAAAGCACGATTTTTCATTTTAATTCGAAGAGTTACTTAATGAAATATGAACTGAGGCTTCGATTATTCTGACACAGTATTGAATTGATTAAATAATTTAATTCAATTTGACACATAAAAACTATAAATTCAAATTTTAAGAATGAAATGAGATACCAGAAGACGTTAGAAAAATTCAAATCAACAATTCGCTGATTGCAAAGCAGAATAGCGAAATCGGACGTTTACAGAAAAATTCAAATGTAAACTATTTGCTGATTGCAAAAAAGATTCTGAGTTCAGCTTACAAAAGTACAAAAAAATGCAACATATTTTTGCAGATATTGAAGACAAAAATTACCGCAGAATGCGCAGTTCATTCCCTTTATTTATACGAAGAGAACAAAATATAGAAACAGACAAGAAGATGAATAGAATAATTATTTCATCAAAGAAGATTGGGGCACAAATATGCTCATATTTTGAAAATGTTGGCAAACTGAAGCGACCCGAAAATGGTAACACGAACAATTTATAGGTACCTATTATTTTTAAATGGGTCAACAGTTTTCTAATATTTTTCGAGTATGTAATGGAGGACATCAAACGATAACGAATGGCACAAACTGGAGATCTCTGAAATTTCGCCAAGAGATATAAGAACTTGAAAATTTTCAAAACGAGTTCTGAGGAAGTTTTAGATGCAAATACTCAGCTTCAGTTCTAATTTGCTGTAGCTTTGAAAATCAAGTATTCAAAATTTCATTCTACAGTATCAATATCAGGTTTGCCAATATTATTAAATTAGTTTTTTTTTTTCGAGAAAATTTTTTCAAAAATTTCTATTTTTGGCTAAAATGTTTATACTTACGCATTTTTAAGAAATTATCTAAATATGCGTTGACAAGAATGTGAAAAATCTCCTTTCACCCTTCCACTCCGTGAAGCACGAATTGATAAAAAATTTCATGTATTTTGCGAATTATTATTACTTACATATAATCATAAGGGTCGAAAATCATGAATTTTCGTTACATTTGTGCTTCACTGAGGGGGAGGGAGTAAGGGGAAATGTTTCACATTTCTGTCAGCATACGAGAAAAACACGTTGAAAGTGTGCAAAAGTAAAACCTTTTACATCTTAGTTTTTAAAAAATATTTGTGATCAAATTGATTTTTATACTTAGGTTTTCCAAAATATTAACAGTGATTTTGTCATCACGCGTGAAATGAGATGAAAATTTTTTTTCATGTCTGCTACATTTAGAACCGAAGTGATTCGCGTTTGAAATTTTCAAACCACTTCATTATTTAAATTTTTAAATGCTCATTACTGCTAAAAAAAAAAAATCGTAGAGACTACCCGTTTGTCGCCACTCTCCATCGTACGCGTACAAAATCCTCCAGGTACGCATTTGAAAAATATAAAAAAATATTTTAAAAAATCGGCGATCCATCGTCCAATTTTTATAACAAGATGTCTCGTGAGAAACATACGTGATATGGAATTAATTAGACCTCAAAAAATCCATGCAGCAAAAGCATAACGGTTAGAAACGTGCTTGTATACAATAAACTCTCGTTTTCCAGTAGGTAAGTAATTTTTTTTTCAATTTTTCAACATTATTTGCTCATTATTTAAAATAAATAAGAGCTAAGGCGCATTTTAAGGAAATGCATCCGAATTTTGAAATCATTTTAAAGTCTGAATTGATGATACGTAGATTGTGCTGCTCCTTGATCATAAGTTTCAGTCTCAGCGGGTTTCAAAAATGTGCAAATAATGATCTGATTTTGCATAAAGCGATGCCATTCAATTCGTAAATTTTTCAAACTGCTCTCATTTCTGGGTAGATAACGCGGTGGGGCCTTCATCTCCACCTCCCACCAAAAAATTAGATCACTCTCCTCCATTTTACACAAATCTTCAACATTTCCGGAATTTGTAAAAAATTTAAGGACTGCACTTTTTCCAAAAGTAGACCACTCTCTTCCATTTTACACGAAGTTACATTTTCAGAATTTTTGAAAATTTCAAAAATAAGTTTTCTTAAGAAATTTGACCACTCTCTTCCATTTTACACGAAGTTACAACATTTTCAGAATTTTTGAAAATTTCAAAAACAAGTTTTCTTAAGAAATTTTTAATCTGAATTGATCAATTTAACGAATGAATCTTCACAGCCAGTCAACGGGTCTAAAATTTGGTTCACCAGAAGAGTATGTCACCTAAACCTCAAAACTATTTTTTTTTCGGTTTTCGGAGAATTTTTAAAAATGGTAGAAATAACTTATTGGTACATTCATATGTATTTAGGTATGTAGATGAACGCACCAAAAAAATGTTTTATTTGAATTAATGAAGGAAAATTAAACTTTGGCTGTAGGTCAACTACCTACATCAAAATTTCACATATCAAACGCAGCAGAGGATGTGGGATCAGATCAGGTGGCAGCAAAACTGAATACTTTATTAACAATAAAATATGTATAGAGATAAAAATCTGAAAATCGATGTCTGTACCAAAGTCGATCCTCCCAAATTGATTGTCACCATTTTTGAGTTGATCTGGAGTCCTCAACCAAAGTTGATTTTTCTCCGGCAACTTTAAATCACTTCAAAGGTATTGTAACTAATAGCTTAGCATCGTCAGCTGAAAATCCAATCCTGTCATCAAGTTCGACATTATCCGAATCGATTAGGGCAGGTAAATCAGGAACAATCAATTAACGAATTAAAAAGTATACACATTTTTACAAGTTAGATACTCGTATCTCAAATTGAAAAAAATATAATATTATATAAACAAAATTGTCAATTTTTACAACGAATAACTCAAAATTTTTCAACATCGGCCCAATTTTCGATTCCATCTGAAGCGTCCAGCAAAAGTGAACGATTTTTTTTTCAAAACTTGATATTGTCGACTTGTAAAAAATTACAGTACTTCCAACCAGTCACTTCTGATCGCATATGGCCGGTTGCAATGTGTAAGTACGAGTACTTTTTCACAAGTTGGAAATCTCAAATTAAAAAAAAAATCCGAAATCGATTTACATAGATATAAAATTTCCAGCAGTCGAAGTTAATTTAATCACAACATAGAGCCATTTTTTTCTGGAAGCTCCCTTGAGCCGAACATAACCGATACTAGAATCAATTATGACTGACTGATTCCAAATAAATTTACAATGGATTTATTCATCCATAGCTAGTTTACTCAGTTTCAGTAAGTAATTTTTTTCTCTCAATTTTTGCACATTTTTCGCAAATTTCTCGAAACAAACGTTGATATTAAGGCACTACAGCTTCACTCAGGTGAAATCGCTCGGTCATCTTTGGTGCAAAATAACAATAGAATTTTTATGAAACGTCACAGTGACGTCACTTGCCGAACAGCTGTAGCCTGCTGTACTGTGCTGTGATTATGGCTGAAATCATAATTTTGCACCAAAGATGGCCGACCGATTTCACCTGAGTGAAGCTATAGTGCCTTAGTTGATATGGTACAATTTCAAAAAATGCATCCTACTCTGACATCATTCTAAATTCTGAATCTATAGCAAATTAGGTACATATGCTAGTCCTTGGTTAAGTTTTACTCCTAATGGGTCTGAAAAACAGTGAAAATAACGAGCCAATTGCTTACAAAGATGCCTGAGTAGAAAACGCAATTTCCAATTCAGCAAATCTTAAAATTTTCGTCGTTTCCGTGAGGGCAATCCAGCAGGGAGTATTTTTTTCAAAATTTGACAACTAACCTCCATTTTGTGCTTCAAAATTTTCACAATTTAAAAAAAAATTGAGAACACGTTTCTTGAAGAATTTAAAAAATAGAATAAAATTCCATAAAAACGTTTCATCTCAAAAACTACAGGTCCAGATGAACTTGTGAACTCAAAGTAAGGATACCTCGAAAACGAAAACACAAATTTAGTCTCCATTTGTTTCTTGAACGATGCAATTACACCATAAAAAAACACAGTTGATGAAAAAATTTCAAAAGTATAAAAATTGTTCGGAACTGAAAATATTATCCAATGAAAGGTGCACTAGAATCTAACCATCTTCGCTTGAAAAAAATACTGATGTTACCAGCATAGATCCTTTTATTAATAACTTACTAACTTTTTTTCTGAAAAAGTGATTGAAAATTGGCCCACAAAAACATAAGCCAATTCGTCTAAGAACATAAATTAAATAGACATTTTTACAACTACACCTCACCTTGATTTTTTTTCACATGGAGCTTATAAATGACAAAAAAAGATTAACATATGCACTAGGGGGGGGGGGGGGTCGTTTTTCTTTTTTTTTTTGAAATTTAATGGAATCTGACAAAAAATTATGGCCAAATGACTTCAACAAGACGAAAGAAAAATTACAAACTTTTAGGTGAATGTTTTATCCCCTCCCGTCCGATCTCAACAGCAGTACGTTTGAAATTTTTTTTCATTTTTTTCAATTTTTTTTTTAGTTGAGGTGGTTTGTTGATGTTTTTAGTGCCTTGTTTTGGGTTGTAACAAAAAACTCCTAAATTCATTTTTGTCGAGTTCTGCTTAAAATATGATAATTTTGAAATTATCTCTTGAAGATGGTAAAATTAGAATTAAGAAACTGATTTATATTTACACGTAGTGGATATTAAGAAATCACTTGAACTGAAAAAAAAAGTAATAATGAAGCAATTTTTCAAACTTTAAACTCTTGTTTAAAAAAAGGGAAGGGATGTAAAATTTCAAATATAATATACGTCTAGTGGAAGTCATAGCCATAATTTTTAGCAATGCTTCGAAAAAAATGAAAAAGACTCGTGCTCGTACCTTACCTACGTACCTATAACTGTCTTCTTTCCTATTCGAAATAATGTTTTCAAAAAATAAAGATATGAATGAAAATATGTATTATGAATAAAAATGCTCAGTTTATGTCTACTTTGACTGAAATTTAACTCAATTTTTTCAAAAGGTTTACGTATAGCGTAAAAACGAGAGTGGCAAGGGGCGAAATAGTCCAGCTCCAGCATGGGATTCGAGTAATTTTCTTGTCGTATTTTTACGCAAATCGATACATTTTTTCGATGAACGTTTTCAAGTTTTTAGAAATGGCATTATTTAATCGAAAAAAAAAACCACACACACGATTACTCAATTATTTCAATGAAAAATCATATAAATTTCCCAGTTTAATATTTTAAGCACTTCCAAATTATAATTTCGTACTTTCCAAATGCCCCAAAGGGAGGGTTTTCAAAATTTATTTCATTTTTTGGCAAAAGTATTACAACAAAATCGAATCACTGTGCAATTATACAAAATTGTCCAGGATTAGTAAACGCATCGCTCTCCAAACCCTTTAAACCAACAACAATAAAAGAAGCAGCATCCAAAAAGACATTTTGTTTCAATCCTGCTCGAGTGTTCGACCTACTCACTTAACGAAATACTAGGTCAATTTGAAATCTTTCTGACGCGTTGCTCTTCCTTTCTTTCACTATTTGTAGCAAAAATGCTTCAAAATTCACTCACAGGACCCCTGTATCATAAACAGATACGAATCCCAGCCGAATAAGGTGCACATGGAATAAATGAATTACGTAATAAGCGTTTTTTTTTCTTTATCCGACTATAGGTACACTCGGTGAGACACGTGCACGTCGACCAATCGTATTCAAAACATACACGTGTCAACGACACCCGAGATGTTACTACGGTGCACTGATTCGCGAACCAAAACAACAACATTTTCACGTGCTCCATCATCATTTATCTTTGATTTGGACTTCGATCATCGTACCGAAGGATCGCAGATTTGGGTAGAGGAGGATTTCTCCTTGTCAGATCGAGACCAGGGGTTCTAGATACCCTGCCTTAAATAAGGTCCATCGCGATTGGCGGTATTAGCTCAACGATCTCGATCGATACAAGAGACATGGAGTAGAGGAGTGGGGCAGACAGGCAGATATAATCTGACACTTGACGTACCTTTATCGAGGCTAATATTCGGTGCGCTGCTATTGGTGGTATCTTCGGGGGGCGCCGTGGCGGCCGGGCCTTTCGCAGGTGACGGACTCGGACTAGCGGTCGAGACGTTGGTGGTGGCGGCGGCTGCGGCGGTGGCCTGCGGTTTATTAGCGATTGGCGGCGGTGGCTGAGGCTGCTGCTGCGTCGGGCCACTTTGACCGACCGCCGATCCGTTGCCGATCAGGCAATTATTATTTAGCGACATTTCGGCCGATGTTAGCGGCGGCGGCGGTGGCGGCAGTGGCGGCGACGATGACATTTTTTGTACCGTTCCGGTTGCCCGCTGGTGCTGGTTGTTGATGTCCGCGCGAACCAACCAGACTCACACGACCGAGGACCGATCCACGAAAGACGCGCGAGACGCACTTTTAATCCGCACACAACACACACACGCACGGCGTCTTCGATTCGCGAACCAGGCGAGAATACCAACCACAGCTGCAAAGAGCCGCGCAAAAACTCGCCGCCGCCACCACCACCCTCGCCGCCGTCGTCGTCGTTGCCTTCGTGGCCGCCGCCGTCGCTGCTTTTTCGCTCGTTCGCTCGCTCGGTACTCCCGAGATGCTCGAGATTGCGCATTACGACCACATGGACACACGTACAGCCAGAGTAACAGAGGACAGAGCCCCCGTACGTACCACTACGAGCCACCTCGTCTAAGGCTCTCGCTCTCGCGTACGTATCTATGACGTTCTCGTCGCGCAGGCTCCCACCGCCACCTACTTCTTCATCTTGGTCGCCAAATGCACGCTCTTACTCGCTCCGTCTCTCTCACTCGTACTCTGTTTGACTCCGGCTCTCTTCATCTTATATACTATATTTTTTCGCACTAACAAACGTACCCAGCATCCCACCGCCGCGTACGTTCGTCGTCGTACACGTTAAGGGCGAAATCGTTCGTATTCGTCGAGCTTTTTACCTCTCTCGCTCGTGCTGCAAAAGCTGTCTCGTTCCTTTGCGTCTCTATATACCCGAGTACACTACGTGTCGATCTCGATCTCGCTCTCGCTCTCTTATACTATAACCGTGTACTTTAAAGAACTTATATACACCTTACCGCACATTTCAACCCCTTCATCGCCCAGCCACCCTCTTATACATAATCCAACCCCAACCAACTCGCGCTCCGATACACACTGTACGTAGGTACTAAAATCGCCGCCACACTCCAAGCTACCTATACTATAATTCAGCCTGTGTCTTTTGACGTCGTTGTTGTTGTTGTTGTCTTCGCCATCACCTCCTTTCCTCACCCAATCCCCTAATCAAAGGCATCGCGCTATTTCCAAAAGATCCTCGATGTCCTTAAAGTATCGGCCACGTGAACTAGCAGCTAGTACGTTGACCAAATTAACGCGTGCGTACGTCCGCGTAGCATTCCTAAAAGTGCCCATTTATCTAATACATACGCGAGAAATGTATACAGGTGAAATGTTTGTTGTGTGTATACTGTACAGTTGGTCGTAAATGATGAATGATAATTTTACTCGCGGTGACCAACGTCGACGACAGTTATAGACGACGTCGTAACAGTCGTATAGCTCTTTTTTGCTCCCCGTCCCTCTTGTACTCCTCTGGCACCTTTCTACGTTACCATTTATCTCTTCGAAAGACTTGTTTTTTTTTCCTTCCTTTTCTTATGTTTACATATACGCTCGTTCACCACTTCTCTTAATATATCTAATATTATCCCTGCGTAAGATATATGCGCGTGCAGTACGTCAAGTGGACGTAAAACGACTATACGAGTACGTTTAATACTTGTGCCAAAAAATTGAGTAATTTTTTTTCAAAATTGCATACTCATACTCACGGGGTGTCCATGTTTGTAGATACGAGTATATGCTAGTGGCGAAACGTACAGAATGCGATTAAAAATAGTTCGGAGTTACGAGAAACACTCTTTATGTGTGTTTTAATCTTGACCGAGGAAAGTGGGTTAAGTGATAGAATGTGTAGAGGAAATAATTAACGAGCATTGATTACGTTCATTGCGATATTTTGATTAGTGACTTATTTCGAAATTGAAAAATGTTTTTGAAGTAATTTTTCATGTCCCGCTCCGATTTAATTCTCATAGGAGAGAGTTTCCTAGTTCTTTATTCTGCACGGTGGAGTGGGGGTATGAGGGTGGTCTCCCTTCCCCCCAAGGTAACAGAAAAAAATCGAAAAAATAACAACCCCCCCCCCAAATTATTTAAAAATTATTAATTTTCAAGTCACAATTTTTCTAAATAACCATTTTTTCCACAAAAACCTTTCCTTGATCCCCTAATTCATGTTGGTTCGTGGCTCTCTACCCAATTTGCACAGCTTCGATTTTTCGTTTTTTGTGAATTTTTTCAACTCTCTAAAGGCTCCATACGAGGGAGCCTACACTATTCTGGAGTGGGGGGGGAGTCCAAGGAAGGTTTTTTTTTGAAAGTTATCAATTTAAAATAATTCGGACACAGTATGAGAAATTTTCAAGGATTTTAATGTAGTTATTTGTATTTTATTGTTTTTTCAACTCAGGCTCTACCTATATATGAGCAGAATCCGTCAAAATAACTCCGTTACTAAGAAAAACTTTCCTGTAATGCCCTAAACAATTTTGGGTCTTTAGTATAGAAGCCCTGAAGTTAGAAAAGGGCCATTACATGTCTAATCTCTGACTCTCTGAGCTTTTTGTGCTTGGGGTCAGCAACTTTTAAAAATATCAAAATCAAACTTACTGATTTTCTTCTTTTTTTTGTGGCAAAACTGGCGAGTAATTTGTCATTGTACTCACGTAAGTGCATGATTGTTTTTAAGAGGAAGACCTGAGGGAACTCGCCAAAAAAACGTTACCATATACCATGTTGGTAGGTAAGTACGTAGGTAAGTTTACTTTTTTTGTAGAGGGTGTTAAACTGGACCAAACATAAAACAGTTTTAATTACATGATTTTGGTGAGTTTCCTCCTCTCTAGCCTCAAACACATCCTTGTTAGTTCACGTGGACCAGATTTAGTGCCAGTTGAAACTCGCGACAGAAAGAACATGCCATCTAGGAACTAGGATTGAAGTGCTTTTGGTGATCCGATATCATAAGGGATGAAACCAAAATAATTTTTTTGGAAATGACCTCAGTGTATGGGTAAGTGAATGCTTCCAAGCATGTTTCTGATATGAAGTGACACTTTTGAACACTTTTGTTGATTTTCAGAAGTACCTACCGGCATGGATTCTTTGCTAAATGTTCTGAAAAATTATAATAACAGGTAGGTACTGCTGTTCGTTATACATCTTCATCATTATGGCAATTTAATCAAAAATGTATACTCTATTTTCGATTTACTCTTATTAACATTTAATCTTAATAAAATGAAACAACACTACACCAGACTTTGATAATTTAGCTAATTTGACGTCAGTCACTGAAATTCCAAGAAGATAATAAGGAAAAAAGCAAGATTCTAGCTCCAATTCCAGCAATTGCACACAATAACTATTAGTATCCCAGCTTCCAACTTATGCCCCAGACTTCAAAGTTGATTCTACTTCAACTTTTATTAAAACATTTTTGCTTTGAAACACGAGATGTGGCAAAGATTTTTTTTTCCTTTTGGAAAAAAAGAAGTATTTTACCGCTTATAACCAGATGTTGGAATATGAAGATGAACATAAAAGGAAATACATCGTAGAAATATTGAACAAAAATACAAATTCATGTGTGACTTCAGTCTATCATTTTGTTTACACTATGGATTTGTGATTTTTTTTACTACTTCTCTCCATGTTCACCTTCATATTCCAATACCTGAATAAGTAGTAAGGGGACAGAACTTTTGTATCTTCTTATGCACATGAAAATTTTATAGCTTATTAGAGTGGGTACAAAAGAGCATTTTATTCCGTTAATAGGTAAAATTGACTCATCTTCCAAAGTGAGTGAAAAAGTGTTGAAAATATAAATAAAAATAATCAGAAAAAACAACGTGGTTTAATACAAGTAGCGGCATCAGCTATTCACTGATTACAAGATAGTTTTTGCATTTGCATTCACCATATTGGTTTGATGGTTGCATTGGTTGCTAAGTTTGCTTTTAATATCAACTTTTAAGCTGATTTCTCATTTCTTGATCTTTTTTATAACTTATGAAGTATAATGTGCCTACTACTTTTATTAAAATGAAGTCAAATAAATTTCTAGTAAATTAGAACATTCAACTAAACAACTTTTGATGGCATGATCAGCATGATCTCACCTTGGACATTTTAGCATCAATTTAAAAATTTGATGAAAAGATGTCTGATTATTATGAAATTGAATTCAAAAAATAATTTATTGTGCCAGTTGAAAATATTATTGCTTGGCATTATAAAAATACAGATCCTTAAAGTACTCCTGTCTACTCTGTAAATGTATGTATTTTGAGAACTGCAGTTTGCACCATTTATCATCTTTCATCAAGGTCTAACCATATATAAAATATTTTAATTAATCGTCGATCTCAGGTGCAAAAAGCTTGGTGATCTGGTATGGAATGACCAAAAAATTATATAAAAAGTAGAAGTCTGTGGGAGTTTTTAAAAAATTATTTCATTTCTGGTGAAAACCAGCGTAAATAATCCCTTTTACAAGAAAACACCACCCTGAGGTTTCCAAATGTTGGTTGTTTTGTACATATATGAGAGGCTTCCAAACTAACAAACTGGACAAATCCCGGGAAGTACAACTAGAAAAATGAAGATATATAACCATAATTATGTAAGTAATTATTGATCTTTCAGCACATTTCAATTAAGTATTTCTAGAAAGTTGAGGAGACAGAGAGACACAGGTTCCACTTTTTCAGTATTCAAGGAAAAAGGAAAAATTGAAACTACTGAATGCTTTCTTGATGAAAATTGGAAATGTACTGGCTTTAACATAAAATTATAAAATTTTGATTATTGGGATTTCCAAATTGCAGTCGGACTACAGTGATTGTGTACACACTTTGGAAATTCAATTTTCATGATGTCTACCTTAATATAGATCAACAGCTCTGCAGATTTTCCAGATGACAGGATTTAATGAAGAGTAATAGGCATCTCAAGAGACTGCAGAAAAATTTTGAATCTGTGACTTGAATTCATCATTACTATTTTGCACCAAGGTTTCAAATTCTAAGATTTACATTAAAAATAAGTACCCAAGAAAAAAAGTTTTTTAGAACAAAATTTTTTTGGTGATGAATGATCTCAAGTAAGAGGATAAGATTAAGATCATTCATCACCAAAGAAATTTGTCAAAATATACTAAGTAGTCGATTTAGGTATAGATAGGGCAATGTTGCGTTCTGTTGAAGCCTTCGAAGACAATACTGTTCAGAATGGTAATTTTACCAAGAGATCAAAGCACATTCACTTAGCTTATCATTTTGTGCACAATCTCGTTCAAAAAAAAGGAGTATTCAGTGGTGCAGGTGGCTAGTGACAGAAATTTAGCCAATATCTTCACTAAGTCACTTGGAAGGGTAAAATTCGAAAAATTCCGATTATTTATAAGAGTGTATTCGTCATAATCAATTTTTGTAATTAATTTATTACACTCGTTATTTATTGTATATCAATTATGTACATATTTTGTTATTGATGTATTCGTTTTCATTATTTGTGTACCTATTCGTGTAATAATTTATACTGGTTCGATATGGCATACTGGGAAATAGATTAATACTGGAGGTTAATCTTTTTCATGATCAGCTAATTAGTAAGTAACTAGCCAACCCGTTAATCGCGCATACTGCGCGATTCTTCAAAACCTAAATGTACGTTTTAAAAATTCAGTAGCTGATATGTAGAATAATCATGATTTTTTCACTGTTAGTTATTGGAAAATTCAAAAAAATGAGCTTCGCTTTTTCAAAAAGAATTGCAAAAAGGTATAATTTTTTTGACAATTATTGTCAAGAAGCCTTGTTTTTTTCCTTTAAGGGGATATTCTCAATACATAGTAGTAGTATAACCAAAATGCCTTATTTTACATTGGTGTTATGGGACAAACTTTAATGTTATAATTTAGAGCCGCGGATGCATGGAATGGGCTCAAATTTGAAATACTTCCATGTTTTTCAAGACATTTTGAACAATCTTGTGCATGCATTTGTCAATACGTTGAATAGTTTTTCAATAAATACAGTTTTAAGAAACGTTGGATTTTTTCTCAAAAAGTTCAACACTTCATCAAATCGAATTTTTTCGAAAACTACTCAACGTATTGACAAATGCATGCACAGGATTGTTCAAAATGTTTTGAAAAACGTATTATACGCAATTTGAAGCTATTCCATGCACAAATGGCTCTGAATTATGTGTTTGAAGTTTGACAGGCGGACAGATATACTACCATGTATTGAGAATATCCCCTTAAGTACATATCAAAATTTTACTTTTTGGCAAAAATTGATAAAAAATTTTGCTTTTAATGAAATTTGTAAAAAATCTGCGGCCTACCTTTTTTCCAAAAAATTGTTCAAAAATCTACCTGTTTTGCCAGAAACTGTTAATTGATAATTAGGTACTAAAAAGTTCTACTTTTTTCGCAATACATAATTATTGAAAAGTTTTGAAAGGGTCTTTCTTTGTTTATATCTTATTCTCAAAAAGTTCTGTTCTTGGCTAACATTGTAATTCTTGATGAGGCTTTTTTAAAAATTAACAGAAAAAAAATATTGTTTTATCGCAAAAAATTCCAATATGTCACCAAAAGTCGAAAATTTACCCCAAAGCGCCGCTTTCTCCCCAAATGTATTCTAAAAACACTCAATCACTCTCATCAAAAATCAAAATAATGTCCAGTTTTTCAATAAAAGTTGCGAAAAAGTATTATCACTCTTTCCAACAATTGGCGAAAAGTCTTGGTTTCATTTCTTGAAAAGTCTAAAAAAATGATAACTTTTTGGCAACATTGCAAACTCTTACCAAAAATATCAAAAAAAAACTTGTTTTTTACCCTATAGTTTTACCTAATAAAAGCAACAAAAATAATTGCAAAAAATGTAAACGTCATATTTTACCGGCTTTTCGAAGAAAAGTCAGGTACTGTATTTGTCTCAACTGTGACAGTTTCGGTCCGGAGTAAATTTTCTTTGCGTTTTGGGGTGTTGGGATCATTGTGGGACCATTAGTTTTTTTTCAGGTTTCCTTAAAGTTTATATATATATATATATGAATACACGTACCTAGTACCTTGTGGTGCCCGGGTCTTTTATGGTAATTGTGGTGCCCGTGTACATAGAGGATCATATATATATGTATGATAAAGGTGTTTTGGAGCAGTTTATTTTTTTTTTGGTTTTTAGTCATAGTGGAGTGGTGCCCGTTATATAAACTTGGTACTTGTGGTGCCTGCCTCAAAAATTTTTTTTTCACCTTAGAGTGCATTTCATCAAATTCTACATCGTTTTATATAAAAAGACCTTGTGGTGCCCGATTTGGGCGCCACAAGCCCAAAACCGGGCACCACAATGACTACGTATACTTAAAACGGGCACCACAATGACTAAGTTTAAATCTATATATATATAGGTATTAGTATCCAGACATGTCAACTATTGAATGGGTTAATTTTACTATACAAGTGGACTGACCAACTTGTCAACTATAGTTGACAAGTCATGGGTTAATTTTACTATACAAGTCAACTATGAGTTTTCAGAAACTTCCACCAGAGCGCGCATGGCTTAGAAATCAAGGCGCGAGGACGAACGCAGGGTCTACAGTCAATTTGTAGTGAGTAGAATGTGATGTGCTGGTGGAGATGTATGCAAATACATCGATCCTGAGTGTACATGACAACAAATTTGACTTGAAATTTTTCAGTATTTTATTGGCCTATGAAAAATTTAAAAACATCAAAATTTTTTATGCTGTTTAAGCTTTCTTTTGGTGTCTTAACTTTCTCAAAATTCAAATTACTTAGACTCCATTTTCAAAAATTTTCTTCAAAATTTAGCCTAAAAATCTGATTACTTTTTTCAAAACATAGATTTTTTTAATATTAGACTGAATCTGCAAATAAAATTTTAATAAGTGATTTAGAACAGAAATTATACCAATTTTTAAATTTTGTTCACTTTTCTGCATATATGCCAAGCATAGTTGACATGTCTGGTCACAAGCAAATATATATATATAGCCGCATACAGGTAAACTCATAACGTTTTGTATAAACAGCAATCTCAAGACCCCTCTGTAACTTCGTTGCTGTGCATACGCTCGACGCGTCACCCCATAGGCCTGATAGTACTCGATGTTAGGCCGCGTTATATTCGTTAACTTGATTTTTAGGTCACCTGTGGAAAGATATTTCATTGCCAAAACATCAATTTTTCAGAAAAGCTTTTTTTTAAGTCTCATACGTCTCTGTTTTTCGCAAATGCTTTTTTAACAAAGCATCCTACAGAAAAATAACCAGCTCTGAGCAGAAAGGAAATTTAATTCTCTACAATTTCCTTCATTGCATTTTTTCCCTAGGATGCATACTTTTCCCATAAAATCAATGTTTAGATTGAAAAACACGAAAATTTGGACCTGTATAATCAACTTAAAATTAAAATTCAGCAGTCAAAAATTTATTTTAGACGATTTTTGACCACGCCATGTGAAAGAGGACATCTTCAACCACCAAAATCACCAAAAAGAACGTAAAAAACGTAAAAAATGATTCTTGGCAATAAAAACCTTTTCCTCATATCCTCATACCTGTTAATTAGGCTATGTACTCATTTGAAAATTGAGTCAAAAGTGAAATTGTATAAACAGCAATCTCACGTCCCTGCTCAAACTTTGCCAGTAGACTCCCCACACCTTGTAGATTCATATGGCACCTCATCGAAAAGTCACGTCCTAAAAAGGTTACGAGTTTGTCAAAACGTTATGAGTTTGCTGGTTAATCTATAAAAAAGTTACGAGTTTACCCCCTAGAATATTTATATATATGTGTTTATGTACCAATTTTGTGGCAGAGTCAACTCGAAACCTATGAAATTTTGAACAAAGTGCTTTATCCCTCCCGACTGGTGTATTGCCGAAATTTTGAGATTTCGAGTTTTATTAAAATCGGTCCAGGCGTTCCCTCGATATTTCAGATTAAGTGATATTTTTTGTCATTTTTGCGTCCTTTTGCAGACTTCCTCATCAGTTTTGTTTTTGGTATACCTATTTTTTTCTAAGAATAAATATTTTGCTTAGCAATAATCAGTAACATCTGTCTTAATATACCCAAACGATTTCTCAGTTTATTTCTTGTTAGGAACTCGATGGAAAGTCGGTTCACGTGTTCCTCTGACAGTTCAGCTTAGGTAGGCCTAATTTATTTTTGGTGGCATTTTTGCAGACTTTTGCAGACTTCCTCATCAGTTTTGTTTTTGGTACACCTATTTTTTTTTAAAGCATAAATGTTTTGCTTAGCAAACACCAATGTCTGTCTTAATACCCAAACGATTTCTCAGTTTATTTCTTGTTTCGAAATATTTAGGTTTCGAGATGGGACTCTTTGACGAAGGGGGAGCACCCCCACCCACAATTTTGGGTGAAACTTTCAAAAGAAAATCTGGGGCATGTGATATATCGAATTGTATGTTTTCGGTGACGCTGAACACGAATATGACGTCAGATTTTTGATTGGACCCCATCCATGGCCCCCGGCACCTCCCCAAAGGGGGTAAAAATTAAATAAAGTGTTTTGTTCGTGCGACACATGAAATAGTACGTTTCTTGTAACGCTGAATACGAATATGACGTCAGATTTTCTATCTATTAAATTCTAAAAGCAATTTAATACTAAAATTTGCATATTGAAAGACATTGTTATGAATTCTATTTGAAAAGAACAATATGAAATCTCAAAATTTGCTTTATTGAGATTTTATTTGTTTTTTAAATTTATTTCAATGAATTGAAATATTATGCAAATTTAAAATTAATTACGCTATTGTAATACTTGAGAAACTAGTGAATAAATAACTGACCCGAAGTTGATTACGACGTGGTAATGTTTAAAATCACAATCAAAAATTAACCCAAGAAATTTTAAAATTTTCCAGTCATAATTGAATTATGAACACCCTCGAAAAAAAGAACAATATGAAATATCCAAATATGCTTTATTGAGATTTTATTTGTTTTTTAAATTTATTTCAATGAATTGAAATATTATGCAAATTTAAAATTAATTACGCTATTGTAATACTTGAGAAACTAGTGAATAAATAACTGACCCGAAGTTGATTACGATGTAGATATTTTTTTTATATTTATAAAACTGTTATACTGATATAAATATAATTAATATGTTTTTAATACGTTTTTCAATTCTGAAAAGCCGGTTATCTCACGCTTTTTTGCGTGAGTGTTTTTTTTTTTTGTAGATAACTACCAAACTTGCTACTTTTTGCTAAAATTGAGAATTTCTTTTTTTTTTTACCAAATCAACAATCTTGTTTCTTTTTAATTTACAAAAATGTTTTGTTTTTTAGTTAAAAAAAAATCATTTATTATCAGAAATTACCAAAAATTTCAGTAGTTCTTTTTCTGTTTGCTAAGATTATCAAAGTCTCGACTCAAATGACTCAATCTGCTGCACCCTCTGCATAAATTGGTGAATACATTCAACCTTGCATATACGTATATGACTTGATCTGGTCAAATATCTCATGTCAAAAAATTTTGAGGTTTCGCTTAACTTTTACCATCAACTTTTGAAAATTTCTGAAAAAAAGCTAAGCGAAAGCTCAAAACTTCTTGACATGTGGTATTTGACCTAAAATAACAACCTCTCAGTAAAAAGGCTTTGAAGTGTAGATGTGCAAGCTTATGTTGAAAGTACAAAAAATTTTGTAGTAAGCTGAAAAAACATTTGATGGGCAGACAAAAATACTTATGTTGTACTCTGAAAGATCTAAGTTGAAAAACAATTTTTAACAGAAAAAAACTCTCATGTTTATTGTAAAAGTTCAGCGAAAGCTTTAAAGTTCATGACATGAGGTAATGTTGACGATGCACCCTGAATGTTTTTTTATTATAAAATCAACTTTTTGTCGTAACTTCGTTTCACATTTCAAAATTTAGTAAATGGTTTTCAAGCTTTTTTTAGCTCATGGAGAAAATTGTTGAACTTTCAACATAAACCTGCATATCTATGTACTATTCAAAACCTTTCTATCAAGCGGCTGTTTATCAAAATCGGTTCAGCTGTTGCAGAGATCTTGCTGTGACAAAAAACCAACTCATAATGAACTTTTAAACTTTCTCTGAACTTTTGCCAACAATTTTTAAAAGCTTTTTACAGTCTAGAATGGTTTTTTCACTGTGCTTTTTCAAGGTACAATCTGTATAATTTTTTTACACATCAAATAAGATCAAATAGGTACTGCATGACCACAACTTTCAACTTTTGAAAGTTTTTTTTTGTCATAAGTTTTTTTCCGCGGAGACTTTTTGAGGTACAATGTAGGTACTTTGTGTACCCACCGAATATGGCATAATCGATTATTGAGCTTTTTTGAGCTTTTTTGAGCTTTTAGTGTAACTGTTTATAAACCTGCACATTTACACTTCAAAACCTTTCTCGATATGTCATTTATCAAAATTGGTTCAGCAGTTGCTAAGATCTCACAGACAAAAGAATCAGGTCATAATTCAAAACTTTAAAGCATTCACTTAGCTTTGACCTGGAACTTTTTGAAACTTTTTTTCTTCAAGATTTGTCTTTTTGTGATGCTCTTTCAAAGTATATAATATAGTACGTACTTCTTTATATACGTTGAAGGCTTTGAGTATAGAGTTAACATCAATGATTGAGCTTTTTTGAGCTTGAGGCGCAACTTTTTTGTGAACTTTTTTCTTAAACATTTCACTTCTTTTGATGCTCTTTCAAGGTATAATATACGTATTACTGTGTATACATTGAATGCACTACGTATAGGCTAAAATCAATTATTGAGCTTTTTTGAGCTTTACGGCGCAACTTTTTGAACTTTTAATTAAAACCTGCACATCTATTGGTCAAAAGCTGTTTTTTGAGACATCGTAGAGCAAAATCGGTTCAGCCGTTGCTGAGATTTTAGAGTCAAAAGAATCTGGTCATAATTGAGCTTTTTTTTTGAGCTTTTTACAGCACAGCTTTTTTTGTAAACATTTTTCTTCAACATTCGACTTCTTTCGATGCTCTTTCAAGATATAATATACATACTTCTCTACATACGTCAAATACGCTAAATATAGGCTAAAATCAATTTATTGAGCTTTTTTGAGCTTTAAGGCGCAACTTTTTTGTAAACTTTTTTCTTCGACATTAGACTTCTTGCGATGCTCTTTCAAGGTATAATATACGTACTTCTCTGTATACATTAACTGCGCTACGTATAGGCTAAATTCAATTATTGAGCTTTTTTGAGCTTTAAGGCGCAACTTTTTTGGAAACTTTTTTCTTCAACATTACACTTCTTGCGATGCTCTTTCAAGGTATAATATACGTACTTCTCTGTATACGTTGAATGCGCTACGTATAGGCTAAAATCAATTATTGAGCTTTTTTGAGCTTTACGGCGCAACTTTTTGAACTTTTGATAAAAACCTGCACATCTACGGGTCAAAAGCTTTTTTTTGAGACTTTGTCGATCAAAATCGGTTCAGCCGTTCCTGAGATCTCAGTATTACAAAAATCCGGTCATAATTTTAATATATAGATTCAAAAATTTTCAGAAGTTTTTGGATAATTTTCTAGATTTTTTAGAATTGGCTATAATGAGCAAAAAATTTGCACCACTGCGCTCAATATTTCTTCATTTTTAAAAATGATATCTTTCAATAAATATTTGCAAGAAAACACAAAGCAAAAATTTATCCAAAAATATGCGATTTGCAGATTTTCAACGCTAAGTAGAACCCTAAAGGCTGAAAAGAGTCTTGCATGTTTACGGTAATAATAGTAAGTAGGTATCTAGATCAATGTAAAATCTCAAATACATACCTAATTTTATTTGGAACTAAGCCATTTTTCCCAAAACAGGTTGGGTAGCGACAGGAGCAAAAAACATAATTTTTTTTGAAAATTACCTCTCTTTGAGTGCTCATTTCTCCTTTTTAGGGTCACCTCCGCTCCAGAGCTAAAATTTTTTCTGAGTAAATTTCATCAAGATTTCAGCTGAATTTGCACAAAATCCATCGACTTTTTTTTTTTGGTGCGATCCACATTAATGTGATAGTGTAGTAGGTACAGATAGTGGAAACGCATGAAAATGAATATCTCTCCAGACTTGACGATTCATTTTGGCGATCACTTTAATTGACATGACAATAATTCGTTCCACTACTTCATCTGAAAAATTAGAATTGAGCAAATCTGCGTACAAAAACGAAAACGCTTATAAGGAAAAAAATCAAGCCATCAGATATTCGCTGATTGCAAGATAGTTTTTGCATTTGCTTTCATTTTACTTATTGGTTGATGGTTGCACTGGTTGCTAAGTTCGCTTTTGAATATCAACTTGAAGCTGATTCCTCATTTCTTGATCTTTTTCGCCTTATTTATAAATTATAATGTAGGTAGAATGT
The DNA here is from genome assembly GCF_950023065.1 of Planococcus citri. Classification (NCBI taxonomy): domain Eukaryota; kingdom Metazoa; phylum Arthropoda; class Insecta; order Hemiptera; family Pseudococcidae; genus Planococcus; species Planococcus citri. The sequence continues at coordinate 41,355,570 of NC_088680.1, read as the reverse complement.
ACCAACTACTTTTATTAAAATGAAGTTGAAACAATTTCTTATAAATTAGGACATTCAACTAAACAACTTTTGATGGAATAATCAACGTAATCTCACCTTAGACATGTAGCATTAATTTGAAAAAAATTTCCGATTTTTCAGTTCCACTTCTTGTTGACTGAAAATGTATGATTTTTATTGAATTAAAAAATAATTCATTGTATCAATCAAAAATTGTTTGGCAATTTTTTATGAATCCCGTTCCAAAATTTCAAATCATCATTAACGAGAAAACAACTGCCAGTAACTTTTTCGAATTTGGCGCCAAAATGTTATTGCTTAGCATTATAAAAATACCGTATCTATGTACTACTCGTCAATTGGATCTTTGAATATAGTACTCGCTGATTGGCTATGTACTGACAATGATGAAAAAGCAATCACAATAGATTTTTTTCGCGCTTTGCGTAATAAATATCTAAAAATTCATCACACTTTCAAAACGATTGATTTCTGTAATTCCCAGACGCTGAAAATACCAGTGACCGTCGACAGTTGACCATGTCGTATTTCTCTCCTCCTTTGACCTCTTAACCACATTAATTAAAAATTCCTCAAAATAGACATATTTTTTCACTACATTCTCGCAAATTGACTAACCTAACCCTTAAGCTTTCGCGAATTAAAATAATTAAAATAACTTCGAGTGGAGTATTCGAGTGTTCTCGAAAGAAACCCCCTCGAGACTACTTACACCTACTTAAACTCATTTCCAGCCACCAGTGTAATTATCTCACTAGGAGCCCTTCAAATAAACACCCCTTCGATACACATAAGTAAGCGAAACAATTCTAAAAATGTCAACTTCTCTACATACTACAACATACAAAACACAAACACACACATACACAGGTGTAGGTATTAACTTTAAAGTCTCGCTTCGCGTCGCTCGTCGCACCAGGACATACCACACACAAGCGACATGCTCCTCAACCGTGGAATTTGACACTACAGACACACTATAGGTAGGTATGGGGAAAAGGAATAGAAAGCGACGAGCTAGGCGTTCGTATTCACGCAATTTTGACGCGAGAATTCCACCGTGCGAAAACGAAATTCCTAAGCTCGATAACAGCATTAAGTCGTCGAGAGGCTTTCATAGACGTACTATGACTATGGGATAGGTATGCACGACGAGAAACACATCATCACACACCTCTACCTTTTCTCTACACTATTGTTTCCACGTATACTGTGCATAATACGGTTATACACCTTTCTCTATACACAAAATGAAAGGCGAAGCAAAATGAAAACAGAAGCGACGAATGCTTGAGAAACCTTAGGTACAAGAAAACTAAAAGCTCGGTGCTTATAGTGAATAGCTGATCCGCAAGTCCGCACCTTATCGTCGATTAATAACCGGGTAGGCAAAGGTATCTAGTTATAAATGCTACGAAGATGACACACGCACTCTCGCCATCTTTCTCTTTGTCTTTGCCACTCTTTATTCCTCGTATTAATTGGTTTTTAATTACCTTTGCTTTTCACAATTAATCGTTTTGTAGAGGCAAATCTACGTCTTGAGCGCCAACCAGAGGTAAAATTTTATACGAGATAATTTGCCGCAAAAAGGATGAAAAAAAGCTCATCGTGGTGGTCTCTGCTCCAGTTTGATGTTGTTTGTATCCTGCTCGTTTGTGAAGATATATACTTTACACGTAAATGAGTATATTATCGCCACAAAGGTACAAGTGTCTCGTGCGGTGAAGTAATTAATGAGGTAGGTAATTATACGCAGAAAGTTTAAATAGAGGAGGAGTTCAAAAGGCTCTACGTACATGTACTATAAATACGTATAATGAGTCGAATGACTCTTCAGCGCGATGAATCTATAGGTCATTCTACGTCAAATCACCGAACTTTTTGTACTCGGGATCGACGATTTTGAAAATATTTTTTATGTGATTGGACCTCGATGAGAGATGACGAATGGTGCATGTTTTGAGGAAAACAACGATATGGTAAAGTTTAAGTGGGCTCAACTTGAAAACTACAAATGATACACTTTTGAAACTTTTGCCATTTTGTGGGTCCATAGACGGGCTTTTTGAAGATGAGGCAAAAATCAGTGTTCCCACCTTTTTGAGTACCTAACATCACATGTAAGTAAGCAGGGATGAAAAGCCTTAAAATAAAACTTCAGCTTTTGGCTTTTAGCTTGAAATTTCAAAATTAAAACTTTTGGCTTTAGCTTTCAGCTATCTCGATTTTTACGGCTTGCTTAAGCCAAACTTTCGGCTTCCAATGGCTTTCCCTTATATTTTCAATTTAATAGCTTTCAGTTATATTTCATTAAGCTTTTAGCTTTAAACTTTCGGCTTTAAACTTTTAGCTGAAACACCATCAATTTACAAAAATTTCATAATTAGTCATAGTGTAAAACATTCATTGCTGGAATTATTTACTTTTTTTTCATTTCATTAAATCACATTAAAATAAAATTGAATAACATTTTTTTCATTTTTTTGTTTCTTCTGAATGTAGAGAATTTAATTATGCAAAAAATCCTTTGAAAAAGCCCCAAAAAAAAATGAAACTTGCCAAATAAGTCATCGACCTTTTAGTTAACCTAGACGACTACTCTAATGCTAACTAAGGCCACTGGTTATGTCGCCAACTCTGTGGATTTCAAATTAGAAACAAACGCATCTGCGCATGTCTCAGGAATTGATGCTTGTGAACAGTAAACGGAAACACCACCAGCACCCCCACTTCCACCACTAATCCACTGACAACAAAATACACACACACGTTTCCTGAGACATGCGCAGATGCGTTTGTTTCTAATTTGAAATCCACAGAGTTGGCGACATAACCAGTGGGATAATTTTGCGTATGAGTAGCCGTCAGGGTAAATTAAAAGGTCGATGATATGAGCGCCAAAACTTATTCAACTCCGCTTAAATTCTAGATAGGTAAGACATTAAAGTTGATTTTTGGAAGATTTCTCGTGTTTTTTCACCATTTTTAAAAAAATAAGTACTAAACAAGAACTACATAAGTTGAAGAGTGTATAAAATGCTTTGATAGGTACCTACCTACCAACTTTTTTGTGAAATAAGCGGTGTAAAATTGATGAAAATAGGTATGTCCATTTGCGCAATTTTAAACTTTCAAGGGAAAAAATTATGGTACTCGATATGCTTATAGAAAATTTACAATATTTTTGTTTTTGTTTGTTGAAAAAACACAACGAAAAATATTGTTTGTATGATAAAAATTGAAGATTTTTCATGAATTTTACAGTCTCACTTCACTGAGCCAAAAAACAACGAGGGAACAAAATGAAAAATAATAGAAGAAATTGTACAGCGGAAATTTCCATATTCTGTCCGGACTCCGGAGAGTGTGACGAGAACAGCTCATAGACCACAAATCTGATTAATTCGAAATCTTATTGGTTTGATATGCAAGGGAGAATGTGTCAAGGTATTGAGTATCTTCATACCCACTTTCTATGTACTCTTCAAGCATACAAACTGCTGACCACTATTCAGTGCTCCTGAATAACATGGCATATCGTTGCGCGAGGCAATGATTCAGCCAGTTCTCGATCTATTATGGTTGATGAACCATCTCATTATTTTTTACTAACGTTAACATCTTGACTTACTAATCATAATTTTGTAAGTGTTTTTTTTGTTCCAATGGGTAGGAAATTAAACGTTTGAAGTTCGTACAAAAAATTGAAAACTACTAAGGCTCAAAAACATCCCGACGGGTTAATTCAAAAAACTGCAATGGTAAGAAATTAAAATTTTGAAGCTCTAGAAAAAAATTAGAAACTATCAAGGCTCAAAAACAGCCCGACAAATTACGCCATTCGATTTGTCATCTCAATTTACACCTCTGAGTATACTACCTGTTTTCAGATAAAATGGAGACTGATGCTTTTTAATTCGAAAACATAATATTATATGTAGTTTTCCCCAAAATGACCTTATTTTGGTGGGGCACTATTTCACCAAAGAGGACGATGGAGGGCTGAACATTTTAGGGGGTCGTTTCAACTGAAAATCTACAACATATGTACTTCAATTTCAACAAAATCAAAGACAATAAATTTTATCTAATCCACAATAAGCTCATATTATGTAATAAAAACAACACTGATTCTTTTTTTTTTGTTTCATCTCAGATGCTAGCGAAAATATGAACTCCGAATAAGGAATTGGAATACGCCAGGAAGATGACAAAAAAGATAATCGCCGATTTCGATGCGCCGAAGCTGAACTGAATTATCGAGATTTCAAAAATCACGACATTACTGACAACATTTCATACTCTCCAAATGGTTTGAATAAATGGCGAGAAAAAATAAGCTCTGATGAGACGACTATGAACGAAGAAGCAAATATTTCGACTGCTACCGATCGTGAAGATTGAAGATACGCTGGTATTTATGAGCAATGAAACTAACCTATGTAAGTAGGTACTAAATTGCAACAGCTTTTCAATGTAGATATTATTGAATCTTTCTTCAAAAACATCATTCAAATTCTAAAATTAATTTTATAATCCAAAAAATAAACTATTCGTCCTCCCATAAGAAAAAACCATTGTTTTTATGCCTCTCGAAATATGTACACACAAATTTTCAAAAGTTTTCACTCAAACCTGTCATCGAAATTAACTTCCTAAAAAAAAATAATTCAGATTCTAAAATTTTAAAAACTAAGAAACAAACTACTCGCATTAAAAAAAACTCGTTTTTAGGCATCTCAAAATAAAAAGTTTCAAAAGTTTTCGCCTTTTCACATTTGAGGCTTTCAAAAATCCCCCAAAAAATAATCAATTGGCAGAATTGATATTTTTTTCCTGCATCAATCGACAAATTTTCAGTTGACACCACCATCCCCCCTCCCTCTAAAACCTAAATTTTGTACTGATGAAACTATAATAACATGGAAGTTTCTAGAGAGAGTGAAGGGGAGGGAGTTTTGACTGAAAATCTGCCGATTGAGTTAGGGGAAAAAATACCAAATTGGCCGATCATTTCATACCTATTTATATGGCTAATAAAAATTTGCATTTTCTGTTTTGAATTTTTGGGACCGTAAATGTGATTTTTTTTTACTCCAAAACCAAAAACAAATTAGTCACAGCCAGGCAATGGGTGAAAATTTTTGAAACTTTGCTTTTGAGAAGCTCTAAGACGATGTATTTTTAAGGAAGTTGATTGAAAAAATAGAGGACAGACTCGAGTGAAGCGTGGGCGAAAACCTTTGAAAATTTGTACATATTTTGAGAGAACCAAAAAAACGATGTTTTTTGTGCAAGGGGTTGTTTTTTGGCTTATAAAATTTTAGAATTTGAATGAGTTTTTTTTAGGACGTCAATTTTGTAAAAGAAAAGAGAACAACCCTAATTGTTTTTGAACAATCACTTTGCAGAAAATCTGAAAAGAAGCCAAGTGGCCCAAGCGAAGCGAGGACAAAAGAAAACTTGTCATTTGATAGTTTTTTTTTTTGTATTTTATTGAACCATCATAGCAAAAAATTTGAGAAAGCCAGGAAGAGAATTCGCAATTTCAGATGAATTGCGCATTTTTTTACAACTTTAGCTACCAATTGTTGAATTTGCGAAACAAATTTGAATTTCTTAAGTTGGCAGCTAAAATGGTAAAAAAATGAACAATAATCGCGAATTTTCCCACATTTTGTATTATAATTGTAAAAGAAAGTTCAATTTTTAAAAAAGCATCGCGCATCGTCTGATTTTGATTCCATTCTCAGCAAATTTCCAAGTTTCGAAGTAACAAAATACGTGTGTAGTGTGTACGTTTCTTACTCAATTGCATAATTTTTTCCTCCACACGAAAGAAAATAGGTTTCAGGATTCATTCTTCAAGTTTTTGTCGCTTCAAGTTTCAGCTTATACGGTACACTGGTCGAAAAATAATTCTAAAAAACATTATTTTTGACATGAGAATCGGTTTTTTAGACTTGAATTTTTCAGATTTAGAAGGATGTAGTTTTCTAGAAAATTTAATTTGGAAGGAAAGAGAGAAGTAGCCTGAGCGAAACGAGAAAGCTTTTGAAAATTTATAAGTAATTCGAGAAGACTTGCTGATATTAAAAGTTCTCCATAAATTGAGAAGTAAACGATTTTACATGGAGCTCAACACTTGGCCAGAAAATTTTATTACGATAAACTTTGATTTAGTGCAAAACCAATCGTTACCGAAGACTGCTATTTCAGAAGCGTTTTATGCTAGATAAATATCGTATCACACCTTTGGAATTGAAAACATATTACATAGAAAAAGTTGATTCACTCATCTGTGTACTATTATAGGTAAGAGAATGCTTCTGACTTGTGTACTGGCCAAAATAAAAACAACAGCGTTGTCTTGGCCTTAATGAACTTCTGTAATCAGCAAAATGTACACTAAGAGTGGTTTTTCCCTGTAAAAGGGCATAGCTATAGCTACTCGTACAAGCCTTGCCGAAAGGGAAATGAAGAAACGACAAACTATTTTACAACCTGAAGAATATTATGATGAAATTCTAGCGTCATGTGGAAATTTAGTAAAAGTAGGCGAAGAATGTCAAATTAAGGATTATGCATCGGTGGCAATTGTATATTTTTTTTTCTACGTCGAGTATCTATTTTAATTTCATAAGTTTCCTTCTCTTGTGTGTTTTGCAGACCCAAAAAGGATTTTTTATTTTGGCGGACGAGGAACATCTCATAAACTACTTATTCTGAGGAGTACACGTCCTATGATATGATGAAAAAAAAACAAGAAATTTCCCGTTATAGTACACCTCCAATCATTTCACCATCGAAACACTTCAAGTATGGAACAGAGAAAATTGAATAAAAATGGAAAACAACGACAGTTTTGATAATGACGCCCATTTTTTGAGAAATTTTACTTACAGTACATACGTATATCTACTATTTTCGGGCTTCGCCTTTCGTACCTTTTTCGTGCCGGTAGACATTCTGGGTAAGTGATTTCTTTCCATAACTACAAGAATTTTGGTTTCCACATTAATAAGACACACATTTGCCATGACCTTTCTCACACACCTTTACAAAAACCAACCCCCAACAAACCAAAGTGTATCAAGCAACACGGTTAATTTGGCGGTAAGCTGCAGATGATATGCAGATGTGGCACACTGCTACAAATACCACAAGTTCCAAGTAGGTACCTCAAGTACCCTCTATGTTAAGCTCAGTAGCCCGCAACACTTTCGATGGCAGCCTGAAGCGTGTCAACCAAACGATGTTTTAGTTCGACAGAACGCCTTCTGGAACGAATCAGAAGCACTCTGTCGTGTTCGACGAAACGTGTACGATAAAACCCAACTTCACCATCATCTTCCCTCCCTCATACCCTCTCATTCGTCGGCTACAGGTATACTATAGAGATGGGCGAAATCTCGAGTGCGAAATTCCGACGTGAAAAACCACCGGTACACATTTTCGAAGATTTTAGCGCAGTCGTGCTTCGAAAGACGAAAGCTCGAAAATATACCTCACAACTTCTGCGAATTGGCCCGGGAACACGGTACCATAGACGGGGAGAATGAGAGCAGGGGAAATGACAGTTTTGCAACGTACGAGGATTTCGAGTAAACACATTGTAAACGTGGTGGAAGTTTTTCCATTAACCTCAATCTGTTTTTAATCAAAGCTCTCCGACGAGTTTGTTTTTCTTACCACGAAAGAACCCCTTAAAAAAACCCACAACCGATGAGAAAATACAAAACAAAAAAATAAACCAAGCTGTCCCATCGCGTCGGTATTTAAAAAATACATAATTCCAACATTTTACTCCGAAATAAAGTTATTTTTTTTTTCAAAATTCAGAGGATTCCATCATCTCGCATAAATTCCCCAGCTACGTGTAGTATGTATAAGCTCGAGAATGAAGCAGAAAAACAGAATGGAACGCGACAAAACGAGAGGTAAAGGGAAAATGACGTCATAGTTAGGGTGTCGAAGAAAATTACATCAGTTTTTATTGTAACTCGATTTGCATAATGTAGCAATACCTCGAAACACAAGGATAGCGAATAATGTCGGAGGGGAAAAAAACATCCAACTCAAATTGCCCGGATATTCCTGGCCACGTTTTATTATTCCGAATTATCGTGCTGCATCGTACCGCGAATACGAAGCGCGAAATCGCCGAGAAAATAGCTCGTTAGGTTTCTGACAGCTTTGCAAGAGCATGGTGTTCGATAATCGTACTAGTGGAGATGTAGCAGTGTTGGTTAATTCGAGCCCATGAATTAAATTACATGCGAAAAGACTTACGTTTCTTTTTTCTTCGTTTCTTTCTGCGAATTGAAAAATTTTTCGCAATACAAATGATAACGGGAAAGCTTACCTGGAAACAGAAAAGCATCAAACAATTCAATTTTCGTTTTAAAAATATTACGCAAAACAAAAACTAAAGGAATACGTGTCAGCTGATTCAGAAGTTCTAACACCTGAGTAAGTAAGTAAAGTTAATTATATACTCGTAGGTATGTATTTCTGTATTTTCCCATCAACTTGTTTATTGGGAAATGATCGAATCTGATCAGAACTGACCATATCCTGACATATTACATAGATCCAATTTGGCTTGAACAGATCCAATTGCATGAGATCAGATGACATTTGTGATAGAATTTTGAATCTACTCAGATCTGATCAGATCTAATGGTGGAATTTAATGGAATCTGGCAAGATCTAAAATAGAAGATGTGATCAATTCTGATTGATCGGGCCAGATGAGACACTCAATTCAATTATACCAGACTACATCTGATAAGATCAGAGTTTTCATCCCATTAGATCTGTTCAAATCGGATCAAATTCTATCATTATTCATTGGGAAGACAATGCCATGTTGTGAAAGAAGGGTTGAATCTGGTTCTAATCTGAGAGTCTTTCACTCAAAATTTAAATCTTCAATTCTTAAAGATATTTGAAATCTCAGATCCAAAATAGCCTGATCCAAATCCAAGAGATACAGAAAATTCTATAGCTGGATTCCAATTGATGGAGTATTACACGCAGTGATTCACTCAGAGAGCCTAAATATGTACCAAAAAGAGTATTTCAAAAAAAGATATTTCAAAACAATATAGATCAAGCTACAATTATTCAATCAATAAGTAAGCAATAGAACTGAGAATTTTCGCCTCTCTTCTACCCCCAAAAATCCTAATTTGAATCACATGAAAACGGTCACATTGTACCTCAAGAATACTCAGCAAAATTTCGAGCCTTCCAGCGGCACAGGAGTCTGAGCCAGGGGTCAACAAAGTAGGGCAGTCGTTGAAAAATTTGTGTTTTTTTTGCCATTTCAAGGTACTGTCACCTTTACAGAACCTTAGTCACCCCCCTCGCCCCTTACAAAAAAAGGGCTCTACAAGTGACTTGAAGATTAGTGGATCTAAACTACTGATTTGTCATCAGTTTTTATGGCACTTCTCAACCACTAAGTAGCAGAAAATCTGAGGTCATATTCGTGCTCAGCGGTATCGAATCATATGAAAACGATACCCTACTCATTGATAGTCATTTTTTTCAAAATTGCCATTTCACCCCCCACCCCCCTACGATACATTATTCCAAGTTTTCACCACGGCGCACCAAAGCAAAAATTTCTAATATGTATAGTATGATGTTTGGGGGCCAAAAATACATCCAAAAAGCGTGTTTACAAAATTGTACTTCGCAATCTTGATTGATAATAGGCATAAAAAAATGAAAAAAACGCCATTTTGAGGGGTAAATATGAGGGGAGGGGGTTGAAAATTTTTGTGGGGATACCTATCAAGGATATACATGACCTCCAGAAAAATTTTCGAACTCGGTTGAAATGGGGCTGAGAAAAGTGTTACTGAAATTTCAAAAAAGGGGTGTTCCGCGAAAAAGGGAGGTGGTGTGGATCTGAAATTTTTCACGGGGTAGTTTCTCGATGGTACCCACTTTCAATGCTGATATCAACCCGAACGCTCTCGGGGCACATTTCACCCCTCTTATGCGCCGATAGCCCTTTTGTGTTTTTTAGAAAACCCCTCACATTTGAATGGTTCTTGCTCCACCCCCCTTGGGGGTAGAAGGAAAGTTAATATATCATTAGATCGGAAATTTGACGTAGATTCTTTTATCTAACCACATACTTTTCGCTAAAATGTAATGCGGGGGAGAAAATTGCAAAAAACTGGTTTTGGGGGGCTTAGATCCACAATAGGGGAGAACGCTCACCAGGGACGACCGGGGACTCATCGGATTCGTGTTCAGCACAAAAAAATGGACCAGTATACCAAAATTCAGCTTTCTACCTCACTTTTCCCAATGACCCTTTTTTTTGTGTTAATTTTTCAAAAATAGATTTTAATGGTAGAACGGTGACGTAAAATTGACGAGAAATCACTTGCGATCCACCCACTTGTGTATATAAGTGAATGGTAAAAAACTAAAATTTGCATTGAAATTTCAGAGTCGATGGTCAGGGGAGATTCAGAAACTCAAATTGCACTTGTTTTTTTTAGAAAGGAAGGCGTGACTGGGCTTTTGCGTAAACGATTACCCAAAAATGGCAAAAATTACATTTTATTTAAAAATAACTCTTCTTTGAGGACTTCTATAGCGCAACCCACTGAATTGTAGGAGGCTCAAAATTTTTTCTGCGGATAGACAGCCTGCTAATTAATTTACTAAAATCTATAAAATACATAGTAAGTAGTCTTTTATTCATATCAACAATAATGCTGTTTCATAATTTTTTTAAAATAATTTATAAATGAAAGAGAAAATTGGTATTTTTTAGGTGCAGTTTTGTAGAATTTGAATAAGCATAACTCCTCAACTAATTATTGAAGACAAAGAAATGGACGCTGAGTCACTAGAAAGGCTGAACTTTCTCCCTCAAAGTACATATATGCGAAAAGAAGAAGTCTTTAAAATTTTCAAGGAAAATGTTGGAAATGTCCAACTTTTAAAGAAGCTTTTCTCAAGTATTTCATATGGTAGAAGGTAGATTCGGTCTTTCTTGATCAATTACAAAACTATCATTTACAGTTACATAAAAAATTCTAAAAGCCGGTAAGTAGGTAAGTAATTTTCAATTCAGTATACCTATTGCAAAGCACAATTCTCCATCTTTCACAGTTCTTAAGTGACACAGCCTAAAGTTCAAATCACAGGGCAACATCGAGGAAATTTTCAGCGTGAGCAAATGACAATATTTCAGTCCCTTTGCTTGTAGGACTATGCAATCATGCATGCATCAACTCGAGATGAATTGCCTATGCCTATGTAAATTACAATAGGAGATTATTCTGCAATGGGACACCGTGTACTTCACTTTTGCCCATATCAGTTCTATAATGAGGTGAAAATACGATGATAATAAGTAATATTGCGATACATGTGAAATTTTTATTTCCATTTCTCGAGACATTTCATTGATGTGTGTCACTGTTTTTTTTTTAAAGTCTCATCAGCTTGAATGATTTTTTTTCTTGATCAATCGAAAATTAGTTTCTAGATTTTTTATTCACGTAGGTAAGTAAGAGTAAGATAAACTGACCAGTTGTTGGAACTCAAACCATTTGCGAGTACTTGATATATGTATATGTATCTTAACAAACATAAAAATTCCAATGAGTGAAATTGGTTACAACGATTCTGCAGATCAGGTATGGAATCAGTGTGGCTAAGTTCTTTCAACCGAGTTTTGACATTGGCCAAGAAATGCAAGAAGTTTGCAACCGGATAATTTGCCTTGCCTTCAGAATTCTTCCCGCTTTCCTTGAATGATAAGGAGCATTATCGGCTAGAATCACACTAATCGATTCTCACAAAGAAAAAATATCTGCTGGAGATTATTTTCATAAGGCTAAACATTCTTGTCATCATTGTAGAGCGATTCCAACAATCGCTACCGATAAATTCAATGTCACCACCAATGTGGTTGATGTAAAGCTGGATCTTTGAGCCCAGATAGGTTTCAACTCTTCTCACCCCCCTCTCCAAAGTATTAAAATGAAAACATCTTAACGTAGTCACTATCTAGTTCTTCATCAGAAAGTAAATATTCGAACCAATAACCAATAATTACATACACGACATGACATTACTAGGTACTTGTAAGTACAGGGGCTAGACATTTTTTTTTAATTGAGAAAAACGTGTTTTTGACCTTGGGAATGGGCAGTAGACCTTTTGTCGTTGTGAATTTTTGTCTAACTTTGAAATTAAAAGAGTCAGAAATACCTTGAAGGTGAATATTTTAAAAGAAACAAATATTTCTGGCCCCTTCCATTTCAAAGTTTGACAAAAATTCATTATGACAAAATTTGTTTATTTTCCAACGTAGACCCTACTACCCATTTCCAAGGTCAAAAATACGCTTTTCTCGATTTTTTTTAAAAACTCGGTTGCCCCTTAAATTTCAAAGATGGACAATTAGGCAACTGTCCATTATAAATTTTTTTTCAAGTCGTACCTGGTTATATCCAAATATGAAGGTTTGACATCCACTCACCAGACACTCTGGCAAAATAATGTTTGAGCATGGTTTAATTGAAATGATCTCGACACTGAAAACAGTTGAACAGTTGCAAATTCCCATAACATCCTCAACATAAGAATTTTCTTGTTCTCTCACCCGCCCTTTCCCTCCTCATAGCAAAACTTACACCCTTAAAAACTCCGATTAACATTTACCTAACCGTTGCCATACACTAATAACCTTCTTTTTCTTCTTTTTTCTTCATCGCCGGTTCTTATCTACTGCACTACACTTTCTCAAACGCTAATTACATTTTAATAAGCAAACTTTCGCACGCCCGGAGAGAAAAAAAATAGGGAAAGGAAAAAGAAGCGTGGTTTCTCGAGATACTACGTAACGTAGTTCGAAAACTTTCCCATACAACTCATTCGTCGTAGCTTGGCTCCGTCCCACGTCCTCCGTCCAACATGAAGTTGAAAAAATGCGCTTACACGCGGTAAATAGTCGAACTCGGTACTCGGCGGCGTGGCGAACCCTTATCGAGAAGAAAATCTAATAAACGTTGTTAATTTAAACAGGTCTCGTCGATTGGCAAATGCAATAAATTATCCTTTTTAATGACTCCATTCGCGAAACGTAGCGCAGTATTTCGTACGCATAATGAAATAAAAATCGACTCTATAGGTATACAGGGTGTCCTGTAAGTCATTCTGAATGATTTGCCTGGTTATAGAGTATGCAACCAAGCTTACGTGTGCGTGGAATTGTTTGCCAATTTTGAGAGCATAAAGGATAACCCAGCAAAGACGATGATGACGTTCTTGTTCTTATGTTTCTGACACAAGTTCTTGGACACTCCACTGTAGTCTACGCAATTTCATAAAATAACGGTACCTAGAGTAAGTCATTTGTTCATTTTTCTGCAGAATTTTATCTATATACATACTATAACTCTAAGCACACTATGCAAGTAGGCAAATAAGACGCAGCTGTGAAAACCCGAGATAATATATGCAAACACATAAAGCTTAACAAATTACTCTTTTAGTTCCTTGTGCCTTCATGAATGCAATTAATTTGTTTCTCAATCGCGTAGTCGAGTTCAATCTACAGAAATCGTCTGATGTGATCACTATAATATTATTATACTTTCTTTGTGGTATCTCCTATCATAAGTTCAATTGTTTGAATACAAATGGGTATTCCAGGGTAAAATAGGTAAAATGCCCCTGTCCTCAAATTTTTAAAATTTTGATTAAACATTATTGGACACTCCTAAAAAAAATTGTGAACCCAAAAGTTTTTCACCTGTCCCATCTCCTTGTCTATAATGGCGGAAAAAGTGTTTTTTGGAGAAAAAAAATCACACTTCAACGAGTTTTGAATAAAAAATTTTTGATTTTACCTAAAATATGTATAGGAAGCATAAGTCCATCCATACGGATTTTTTCGAAATTTGTTGCACCCCCCCCCCCCCGGTTGGAGAGGAGATATTAACAAAAGAAAGCTAGAAACCTTCTATCATCGAACCTAATTCAAGCACACAAAATTTTTTTTCCTTCTGAAAATGTACATAGGTGAGTAGGTAGGTATTATTTTTTTCAAATTGGGTTATCTTTAAAAAATCAAAAACCTCTTTAAAATGTGTTTTCGCGTAATAGCACTGCGAAAAATGAAGTACTAAAATTTTGCACATGAACCTTGAAAAAGAGTGGAAAAGCAACAATTTCTCAAAAAGCTCATTTTGGGCCCATAGGCACTTCCCCATTCAATTATTGGTATGAAAAAGGTTGACAATAAGGGTCTCGCTTTCATATGGATCGGACTCCCTGAACACGAATATAAAGTTTGGCCCTTCTGAAGGCTCCATTTGAGTGGTAGATTGACCTAAAATTGAGTTTAACCCAAAAAATGTTTTATTATAGCTCTACCTTAGCCCTTCAACTTCCTTGATCAAAATTGATCAATGGCCCTTGTAAAGAACATGTATGTATTATCACACACCTCCCTCCTAATCCTTGATCATATCTTTGAAGACTTGTAAGCTTTATGGCATTGTTAGCAAAGTAGTACACATTGCTCAAAACTATCTGACTATTCCATTTAGTGTGTTCTTGAGGACAGAGTTGACAAGATATTATGGAAAATTTTCTAAAAATGAAGAACCAGTCAACACACAGCAATGAGATGGTCAAATATTTTTTCATCACTTGCGATGGTGCTTTTTTGGGCAGTTCTACTCGTACAATTATAATTTAAAAAACACATTTTAGAGAGTTTTTTGCGTTTTTGAAGATGAATCACCTGCAGAAAAAATTTGAAAAAATGTCCAGAAATATCATTCACCTTAATACATATATTTTTAAAAGAAAAAAAATTCTATGTACTTGAATTAGGTTCGGAGATAAAGCGCGAGGCGTTTCAAGTTTTCCTCTGTCAATATCTCTTCATTTCTGGGGGAGGGTGCAAAAACATTTTGAAAAAATTCGTGTGGACACACTCATGCTTCCTGTACATATTTTGGGTAAAATCAGAATTCTTTATTCAAAACTTGTCGAAGTGATATTTAATGTTTTCCCCAAAAAAATATGTCATGCTTCATTGTAGACAAAGAAAATGGGGGTGGAGCAGAGGAAAAACTTTCGGGTCTACAATTTCTTTAGACGTGTCCAACAACGTTCAATAAAAATGTAAAAATCCGAGGATAAGGACATTTCACCTATTTAAACCGGGAATACCCGTTACAAAATTTCAAACCTTGGGAGTTTTTTTAATTTTCAGCCCGCAGCTCAGCCTTATGAGGGGACAATGCAAATGCCAAAAATGAAATAGACCAGTAGAAACCATCGAGAAGTGCTAATTTGTTCAATCTGTGTAGAAAGTAAGCAATTTCATTTCATAATTAATTTAATCCTAAAAAAAATTATTCTAGTGCTAATTTATTCCATCTGCAGACAGACAGAACATTGACTGAGTACTACGAGTAATTTATTCCATTTGTGCAGAAAGTAAGCAATTTCATTTCATAATTAATTTAATCCTAAAAAAAATTATTCTAGTGCTAATTTATTCCATCTGCAGACAGACAGAACATTGACTGAGTACTAATTTATTCCATTTGTGCAGAAAGTAAGCAATTTCATTTCATAATTAATTCAACTCTAAAAAAAATTATTCTAGTGCTAGTTTATTCCATCTACAGGCCTGGCAAACGGGGGTGGGGTGCAGAGGGTGCAGCTGCACTAGTCCCGCAAATATTCAAAAGGCCCGTAAATGAAGTTGGCAAAACTTGGCAATTTTGAGTGACAAGTTTACATTTTCGAATATTCAATGATGAACTGACATTTTTAAAAGTCTTAACTGTGAAGAACCAGAAGAACACAAGCCCGAGCATTCCATTTGTGCAGAAAGTAAGCAATTTCATTTCATAATTAATTCAATTCTAAAAAAAATTATTCTAGTGCTAGTTTATTGCATCTACAGGCCTGGCAAAAGGGGGTGGGGTGCAGAGGGTGCACCTGCACTAGTCCCGCAAATATTCAAAAGGCCCGCAAATGAAGTTGGCAAAACTTGGCAATTTTGAGTGACAAGTTTACAATTTCGAATATTCAATGATGAACTGACATTTTTAAAAGTCTTAACTGTGAAGAACCAGAAGAACACAAGCCCGAGCGGAGCGAGGGGAAAAGCTTTCGAAAATTTGAGTTGGAAAAGTGACGGTAGCACTACCATTGAATAATAATACGAGAAGTTTTTAAAATTTTAAATCGGGACGATTTTTTGCAACTTTCAATTCATTTCTTATATAAGAACCCTTCGTGAATTTGCAGAAAGTAAGCAATTTCATTTCATAATTAATTTAATCCTAAAAAAATTATCCTAGTGCTAGTTCATTCCATCTGTGCAGAAAGTAAGGAATTTCATTTAATAATCAATTTAATCCTAAAAAAATTATTCCAGTGCTAATTTATTGCATCTGTGCAGAAAGTAAACAATTTCATTTCATAACTAGGTAATTTAACTTTTCTGTGCATTTTTTAGACGTTTCTTTCTTTTTTAAATAAAAGAACTTCTTCCGATAATGATTTTTTTTTTATCAAAAAAATAATCGATGGGTGGGTCACTTTGGTGCTTTTGATTTGGGGCCCCAAAATGCCTCGCCTATTACTTACACGCACTCTTACAAAAAATGCTCTATCACTCTAATGGTCCCTTTTACAACTTAAAAAAAAAAATCATCCGTAATCAGGCTGATTCAATCGATCAAAATTCCAAAAACGAAAAAAAATCGCAGTATTCAACATTGAGTTTAGTATTGTTGACAATAGAGAAATTTTTGCAGCACACTACATCTTGTCTCGTGTACATACTTCTCATACTCGTACACTTGTGTACCTATACACGTACCATTTTCCGGCCAAATCTGTCCTGCCTTTTCCCCCGACATATTAAATTATTCGTCGCGTAAACAAGGTGAAAAATACGACCATATCTATCAAAAACGAGAGAGAGAAAAAATGTTTACTCGACGATAAAATTAATTCGACTACTTCGTTACACTGATACCGAGTAGGTACTCGTATACTGAGGGGGGAAAACCTGCATACGTAAGCACACGCAATTACCAACACGACGACGACGACTCAATTCCTACGAGAGCTTTTTATTTTAATTCGAATTCGTATACATATAGCTTGTTGTTGTACAACACACGACGCCGGCGGGCGCGACGACCACCAACACTATTTGATTACCGCCCATCAACAAACTATGGGTTTATTTTTAATTTTTTTAATACCGCTGTTTGGGCCTATCGTAGGTACGTCGTTAGTTTAATTTGGAAAATGACATAAAAAAGAAACTAATACGCGGCTAACACGCGAAAAATCTTCTGCCTTTTGAACGATACGAAGCTTCCTTTCGTAAGGCCATTTCCTGCTAATTTTTCGATAGTCACGCGAGCTTCATTTACGATGCATTAATTTCTCGAGTCAATGTTTTCTTATCACAGTCTACGTATTTTCCTGGTTGTTTTTTTTTGGACATAGACGGGGTGAAGATGATAGGCGATTTTCTTGTAGGTCCCAAGTAACTATGTCAGAAGGAAAGAAAGGGCCAGCATGTTTTGTTGTACTTTATCTATGTACTTTTTTTTACCTCGAAATTAAGGCGAAATAGGACAATCGACGAGTAAGTGAAGCGACACCACCGTCGTCGAAGAAAACGAACAAAACGAAGCCTAAATACGTCATTTTAAAAGTAAACGAGACGATAAAGCAGAGCGATTTTTTGATTCATTAAATATTGCTGACAAACGCTGCCTTGTTCATTGTGCAAAAAAAAATATGACAAAGGATGCAACTTTTCCAAAAACGAATATTTCAGCGAAAAATTTCCCATCCCAAAAAATTGTAACCGTATGAATACCTCAAACGTAAAATGGTATTAGGTACAACCATCACAACGAGTAAGTAATTTTCAATACAAACTTCTTCGACGAGAGAAAATTTTCACTTTGGAAAATGGTCCACCACGTTGAAAATTAACCCAAACAATATATCAATACAAAACTTAGCAATCCTTCTCGAGAAGAAACTCAATCTCAAATTGAAGTCGACTGCATGAATTTCAAGACTTTCTCACCGTTGTCAAAGAAAATGAGTCTCCATTTCAGACAACCTTGCACCAGAAACTAGATAAAACTATGCAGAAAACTTGGAACTCTAATTTCAACACATTATTCGTACGTGATCCACTCAAGTAGGTACCTAGGTAGGTATGTACCATTGTACCTCTCTTCTGAAAAGACAAATTTGAGTTAAATTTCAAAATAGACCAAAAAATAAAGTAAGTAATTCTCTCAAAAAAATCACCATTTTTAATTATTTTGTATTTAATTTAAGATGCTGACGATAAATTAAAATAATCTGTTGAGTCGGATTTGGCCGATTTTCATACCTTAAAGAAGATACTTACATACAAATATAAATCTCTGAGGAGCTGAAAAAACAGCAAAACGTGATAATTACTTTTTTTCAACTTTTGGGAAACATCCAAAAACAGTATTGAAGAGCGTCGGAGGCCGCATAGGTGAAGATGTGAAGAATGGTTAGAAAAATGGACTTCTGTGTTTTGCTATTTAGCTCCTCACTTTACTAGCCCTCTGAAAACTGATTTTCAAAATTGTAAAATGGGGTATGGATTATTGCATAAGCAAACCAAGGCCACAGAGAGGATAAGGAAGAACAGAGGGGACAATTTCCCACGAGTCTCGAGTATTCTGAAGGCCCTAGAAATGACGGACCAAACGAACAATGAACTAAGAGTATAAAACATTCACCAAGTGTTGAATTTTCAAAATTTATAAAATAATTTCATATTAATTTTTTGAAAACTTGATTAAAAATAAACGTAATAGATTGGTACCTATAATCATTTCTCACAAATAAAGGAGAGGAGTCAACAATTCAACATAGCATTGCTTTGAACCCATTTAGGCTCTCGACAACTTTAGAATTATTTATGTACCTACTTTCAATTTGCTCCTCCTCACAAAGCTATTTTAAACAGTGCCAGTTTATATGTATGTACTTGGCAAGCTGAAATTTCCAAAAATATGTTTGATGGAAGCTGCTCCAGAACGACTCAAAACCATCTCAAATCAATCTGCGTAGGCTGAAAGTCTTGAGATCTCTCAGTAGGTGATATTTTAGAAATGAAATTTTGAAATTGAAATTTTTTTCTCCAAGATTCAAATTGGTAATGTATTTAGGTACTTACTCTCTTCGGAAAGCAAGCATTTGCTGATTGCAACATTTTTGAAATTAAAGGTATTATTTGATTGGTGAAATCTCTTTTTTTTTATAAAACAACGTTAAGTTACTCTCCCTGGAAAGCAAGCATTTGCTGATTGCAAGAGAGTTTTTGCAATTACCTATGGGTTGCTTTTGAATAAATTCAATTTTTACGATACCTATTATTTTGTCCTTATTCAAAAATGTTTGAAAAAAGAAAAGAATTACCTACTAGAGATGAGCTACGTTTGTGTCGCAATTCTAATACTCGTGTGAGTGGAAATTAAATATTATTTGATTGGTGAAATTATTCTTTTTATAAAACAACGTTGTCTGTGGTAAAACAAGCACGGCTAATGACATTTTGTTCAGACTTGTCGACCAATAAAAAAATCCGGTTTAAGGTCATGGTTGAAAATTTAACAAGAAATTCAAAATTCAGGTTAACGGTTACAGTTACGGTTATCCATTTTATAAAATTATGGTTTTCAGTTAATGGTTAAGGTTAAGGTTACAGTTTTCGCTGGTAATTTCTCCAGTTGAGGTTAAAATTTCCGTAAATGTTTAAAATTATAAAATTACAGTTGAAAATCTGAAAATTTCTAAAACTTTTCTCTGAGTTTGAAATTTTACAATTTTTTATTATATTCTGAAATGATACCAAATAAGTAGGTACATTCAACTTCCACTTGAAGTTTGAAAATTGAAACATTAGTATCTAAAATTTAAATTCAAAATTTAACAATATTTTTAAGAAACAATTCTTTTTTACCTCTCACCACTAAAACATCATTTTAAGATCGAGCTTCAATAGTTTTTTTGAAGTATGATGCAACCAGTTTCAATTTTTTCAAACTTTTTATTCACGTTTTTTCATTTAATCTTTTAATCATTTTTTTAAATTAAAATTTCAAATCACTACAAGTCACATGGCAAAAACCTGCAGCAGATAAAACGAAATGAAAAAACAGCTTTTTAAAATTTTTTCAAATATCTAACCAGTTTTTTCTAAAAAAATTGTTGGTTATGGTTACAGTTACGGTTCATTTTGACCTCAGAAAATAATTACGATTACGGTTAATGATATTATCAAAAAAAAAATATGTTTTGGTTGAGGTTAATTTTTTTGGTCAATTTATCTGTTAATTTGCGATTACGGTTAATGTATAAAACGCCTAGTTTTGTTTTCGTTGATACTAAAAGAAACGTAATTGGTTGACAAATACTCGTATTTAAGAAACGCTACATCGTCAATATTTTCAACAGTAATAAAATGTCATTCGCTGATTGCAAGAGAATTTTTGCAGTTACTTACCCATGGGCCACTTTTGAATAAATTCAATTTTTACATTATAATTTTCTCCTGATTCAAAAATGTGTGAAAAAAGAAAAGAATTGCCTCAAAATTCCTGATTTCAGTTGCAATTTCATGTTGGTATAAAAATCGGTGCTCTAGAAATTACACTCGCAACAAAATTTCACCTTATTTCATCAAAGTACTTACTGAAAGTTAGGGCGTCCAACATCCCCGATTACATAATTTCCAAAATTTTGAATTTTTTATTACTCACACCTATCCACAATATAATCCCTCCAAAGGCAACATTTTATCTCCTTAGCTTCTCATTTCAACACACAAGAAACCCTCGGAAATACCTTTGATAACACTTACACAATAATCCATCGCTTTTACACGAGGTCTAGCTAGGTTAAAACAAGATACACACAACAGTGGCTTAATTCATCTGAAACACCTAACGAGTCGAAACACAACTTCAAACAATACTCGATACTTTAATCTAATAATAATTACAAAGCCAAGGCACAGGAACACCGGCAGGAGCAGCGGTCTCAGCTGCAGCAAGAAACCAACACGCACATCTCTTGTTTTGCGCTATAAGTATACACAACAATTTTTCAAACACTACGATGATGACGACGACGACGACGACGATACCCTTCATGACACCGCACTGCGTCGGCACGTCATAAGAAATTTGATTAAAAGTGTAAATACGCCTTTAAATGAGCCGAAGTTTAATTTATACTCCGACCTGGAAGGTTTTAATTAAAAGCATTACCGAGGTAAACGATGCTCTTTAATTTAACCCGTGCCTCTGCCATCACCTGTACCTGCTGTATAAAATTATACATACGGCAGCGTGGAAAAAAAGGGACCAAAATACCACGTACGTGTACGAGAGAGAAACACCGGAGTGAAAATATTATCAACGAGTTTAATAACACGTCGAATATTATTTCCAGCCCGAGCTGGTTCGCGTTTCGCGAACATTTGCATCGTTTATTTTCCGCCATTCGAGCTCGTAAATGTGGAAAAAAAGGGGTAGAAAGAAATGCTCTTTGAAATCAACAGTTTATCGAATTTTCTTCGCAGATAAATGGTCAAAGATTTAAAAGACTAAATCAATACGGATTACTGACAGCGAAAGATAGATTACAGTTGAAAAATTACCATAAATGTAACGAATGAAAAGAAGAAATGAAATAAACATTAGCACGCTTGGAACAACAATAGTGCTCGAATCACTACTTCATCTATACAGGGTGTTCCGAAACAGTAGTAGAATGTTTTGCATGGTAATGCAGCAACTCACACTAAGTAAATGCAAGTTGGGTTGCCGACCCTGAAAGCTGAAGGAGCACTGTTAGGTTCAACTTTCAAAATGTCAAAATGGAGCTATAAATGGGAGCTACCATTCAATATTCTGAAAAAATTTCCATAGCTGTACCTTCTGATGCTTTATTGAAAAATTCAATTTTCGAGATAGGATCTTTCAATGGAGCGAGAGCACGCCCCGCACTGCCCTCCCCAAAATTGGGCAAAACTTTCAAAAAAAATCTGGGGCATGTGATATATCAAATAGTAGGTTTTTGATGACACTGAACACGAATATGACGTCAGATTTTTGATTGGACCCATCCACGGCCCCCAGAACCTCCCCAAATGGGATAAAAGTCAAAAAAATGGTTCCATTCGTGTGACACATAAAATATGTAGTACGTTTTCGATATCGCTGAACACGAATATTGCCTTATTTTTTCATATTGACCTCACCCATGGCCCCCAGAACCTCCCCAAATAGGTAAAAGTCCAACAAATGGATAATTATTTTCATATTATGGTATCCAATTAAAAATCTGACGGTATATTCGTGTTCAGCGTCACCAAAAACATACTATTTCATGGGTCGCACGAACAAAACACTTTTTTGAACTTTTACCCCATTTGGGGAGGTGCTGGGTGCTGTGGATGAGGTCCGATCAAAAATCTGACGTCATATTCGTGTTCAGCGTCACCAAAAACATACAATTTGATATATCACATGCCCCAGATTGATTTCGAAAGTTTGCCCAAATTTGGAAGGGGGAATGCTTCCCCCTCCATTGAAAGATCCCATCTCGGAAATTGAATTTTTCGAAAAAGCGTTAAAAGGTACATTTAAGAAAATTTTTCAAAATTTTAAATGGTAGCTCCCACTTACAGCGCCATTTTGAAATTTGAACTTTCAATTCGAAAGTTCAACTTTCAACTTTTGAAAATTTCAAAATACTTAAAAAGTTCAAAATTCAAATATGTCCTGTCGAACTGTGAAATCAGGTTTGATCAAAGTATCATAGCTTTGGAGCCATGTGCTGCTGAAGTTGAGTACTTCGAGACAATGTGAAAATAATTGAAGCACCTCCCCCCACCTGCCCCCTGGGAGGGCTTGGACCAAACTGATTGCGGGTTTCTTACTTATTGGGTGGGTAGACATTGTAGAAAAAATTTGAGCAAAATCGAAAGACTTTCAAAATTGCATTTTTTTGGCCAAATTCACATGGAATGACCAAGCGCAAATAGCACATGAGGGCAAAAGCTGTCAAAAATGTGTAATTCAAGTATGTATGTACTATGTACTAAAAAAGTCGACAAATGAGCCCTTTTCTACGAATTTTTTACAAAATTCTAGAAAAAGTAGATCTTAATTTAGGTAATTTGAGTCTGATTGAAAAAAGCGAGACTTTTTGATGAAAAGTGAAAAAAGCAGGACAACTGATGGACTTGCAGGATTTTTGCCAATTTTCAAAATTAAATGAGCGATGATTGATTTAAAATTTTTGAAAAGCTTTGACACTTTCAATT
The DNA here is from genome assembly GCF_950023065.1 of Planococcus citri. Classification (NCBI taxonomy): domain Eukaryota; kingdom Metazoa; phylum Arthropoda; class Insecta; order Hemiptera; family Pseudococcidae; genus Planococcus; species Planococcus citri. The sequence goes on along the minus strand of NC_088680.1, from coordinate 41,332,118 downwards.
TCAAATACAGGCATAAACATGAATATGATATCGAAGTTCTATAAGTGGAGTTATGTTCATTTTTTGCTTCAACTCGAAATTGAAGGTGCCAGAGCATTTTAAAGATTCCGGTCGCAGCTTCTTCAATTTCAAAGTTGAATACCAAGTTTTTTTTGACTATTCAGTATTCTACAAGTTGCATAAGAATCAATCATTTTACTTAAACTCAAAAGTGAAGGTGCTTATGTACTTGAATTTAAAAAATTGAAAGACCCAAAATTTTTAAAACAAAGGGTTTTTCAATGATATGGACAATGCAATCAGTACGAGTGGATCCGAATACGAGTAAGTAATTTTCAATACAAACTTCTTCAACGAGAGAAAATTTTCACTTTAGAAATGGTTCTAGCTACTTTTGTATTTCCCCATCTCTTTAGGCTTTTTCACCATGCTTTTAGTCTTTCCACAATAATGGAAAAAAATTACCAACTCGCTAGAGAGCAAACGGCGTACGTGGCTCGACGCGACGCCCAGCGAAACCTCTTTGAAGTGTTTAGGAAAAATCTCAAGGGTACGAGGGGAAGGGCGGAAACGTGATTTAATTAGGGCTCTTGTGTATATACCTACCTATACACATGGCCGGGCGCTCGTTATATGTAGCCTATATGTGTAGGTATTCCATATAGTAGACATACATATTGCATATATAATCTCACCCTCTCCTGAAACGGCTCACATAGCACCCTCGAGCTATCTATGTACCGGGTAGGTATATGCGCACTATGACGTCAGCAAAATATGAATGTATGTATAGAGCACAGCATGCTGAGCGAATTTGTATACAGAAGAGAGTTGGGAAAAAGGCTATTTCTTTCTCTGTGTTGTAATACTCGATATTAGCCTAACTCGTAAACGAGATACTAGAACAGCGTTTCCGTGTTTTTCCTGTATGGATATTTTTTTATGGTTTACAAGAGCGAGAGTCTGTTTTTTGGATAAATATTTCGAATTGACTTATTGTAAAAATACTGTTTGCAATAGTTGATTTATTGTTGAGTTGTCAAAATTGGATGAAAATTTGGTGCTCGGGTCTATTCGGTTGTGTACGTTGATATACGAGTAGTAAGATTATGATTATGTAAACGCACTGCCACCCAACCAGAATTTCCACAATTTTTTTCAAATAGTGTTGATCTCATGTAATTTAAACCATAAACGAGGTTGACGAGATGTAAAAGTATCTCAAGTTGACGTTAACATAAAATGATCCAAAAGACCATTTTCCCATCTCAAGACGTATAAAGCATGTGAAATATGCAGAATAGGTAGAAAAAAACATCTTGCGCAGCAGGCAAGATTAACCGACTTTGCTCTGTTATTCAGGAAAATAAACACATTTACCAAAAGTTACGGATTTACCAAAATTTACCAATTTACCAAAATTTATCAATTTACCGAAATTCACCAATTTACCAAAATTTACTAATTTACCGAAATTTAACAATTTACTGAAATTTACCAAAATTTACCAATTTACCAAAATTTACCAATTTACCAAAATTTACCAATTTACCAAAATTTATGAATTTACCAAAAATAACCCCAGCAATTTACTAACATTTACCGCAGTAATTTACCAGACATTACCCACTAATTTACCAATTTTCCATTTTACCAAGAATTACCCCAGCAATTTACCAACATTCACCTCAGTAATTTACCAGACATTTCCTAACTAATTTACCAATTTTTTACCGAATTTTAATCACCCCAGTAATTTACTGCCAAAGGTTTTTACCAATTTACCAAACTTTACCAATTTACCAAAAATTACCCAAGCAATTTACCAAAATTTTCGACCAACTTTAATTACGAGTAATTCACCAAAAATAACTAATCATTTTATTTACTAAAAATGACTATTAATTCGCCAAAAAAAAAATTATCAAAATTTACTGGCTATTTACCAAAAACTTGACGTTTTTTGTTAAAACAAAAATTACACTGGAAATTTTTGAAAAATTTTGATTTTTTTATGGCAAAAAAATTTTGGACGGATAAAATTAACAAAAAAATCAATAAAAAATTTTCTCCTCTTGACTCGCGCGGGATTCGAACACTCGACCTCCGGCGCACCAATCTGCAACCTACACACCCTAACCACCACATCTGTTTGTGGGGGGTGAGCCGTTTGCGAGATATAAGGGTTTACACAAATTTCTGCTTATCCATAACGTTGAAACACACTTAAACGTTCATATCTCATAAACGGCTGAACCGATTTCGACCAAATTAAAAATTTCTCTAGTTCAGTATCAAAGCAATATTTTGCCATCATCAGTTTCGACTGAAAGTTCGGAGCTTTTGAGTTCAGCGTGACACAAATTTATACATAAATTGATAAATATATAAATATAGATTTAAACTTAGTCATTGTGGTGCCCGTTTTAAGTATACGTAGTCATTGTGGTGCCCGGTTTTGGGCTTGTGGCACCCAAATCGGGCACCACAAGGTCTTTTTATATAAAACTATGTAGAATTTGATGAAATGCACTCTAAGGTGAAAAAAAATTTTTTGAGGCAGGCACCACAAGTACCAAGTTTATATAACGGGCACCACTATGACTAAAAAACCAAAAAAAAAATAAACTGCTCCAAAACACCTTTATCATACATTATATATAAGATCCTCTATGTACGCGGGCACCACAATTACCATAAAAGACCCGGGCACCACAAGGTACTAGGTACGTGTATTCATACATGTAAAAACCATACATTACGAGATCCGTTTTATATAAAATCGGGCATTGCGAGATCCTGAGATCCTTTTGCCGGATCTCGCAAGTTCTTTCATATGCCACGGTACTCACGAGATCCGGGGGACCCTGTATACCCATTTTCAGCCGGATCTCGTTTTACCTACTATTTATATACTTATATACAATTTTTGAAAATAGATAAACGACGCATCTTGCGAGATCCACCCCCAAATCACGTTCGGGCCGTTAGTGGATCTCGGTTTATGCGGATCGCGAAATTGATGGCGGCAATGCATAGAAAGGCACTGATTACACACTGGAACGTGCGTTCGAACGAAGTTGTAGGGTTATTATTTGAGTTTTTAGCATTTTTCGAAATTTTTTGGGGTGGATCTCGTAATGCCTGTGTATATGTCGGATCTCGCAATGTACTCTAAGACAGTATATATATATATATATAGATTTAAACTTAGTCATTGTGGTGCCCGTTTTAAGTATACGTAGTCATTGTGGTGCCCGGTTTTGGGCTTGTGGCGCCCAAATCGGGCACCACAAGGTCTTTTTATATAAAACGATGTAGAATTTGATGAAATGCACTCTAAGGTGAAAAAAAAATTTTTGAGGCAGGCACCACAAGTACCAAGTTTATATAACGGGCACCACTATGACTAAAAACCACAAAAAAAATAAACTGCTCCAAAACACCTTTATCATACATATATATATGATCCTCTATGTACGCGGGCACCACAATTACCATAAAAGACCCGGGCACCACAAGGTACTAGGTACGTGTATTCATAAATATATATACATGAAACGTGGTATTACGCAGCCCATACTAGATAAACCTCAGACTTTTTGCGGCCCATCTGGACTTTTTGCAGCCCAGTGCCGGGCTGCAAAAAGTCTATTCTGTTTTCACTCACTACAGACATTCAAAAACAAGCCAACCCATTGTGTATATGAGGCACAATACCACTAAAGACCTGCTTTATCCGATTTTATGAACTTGGCGTTACATGCACGAGCTATTCGAGTTCCTCGCCTCTCTGGAAGTGAATAAAAACATTTTTTTGATGGTGGAAAAAGTCTGGGGAATATCTACAAAACATACACTTGAGTGGGGAGCCCTCCTTAAAAATTGAAAATTGAATTACAAGCCTAAATATAAGTCTTTCTCCAACCTGATGGAGTATATACCTTCTTTTCGTGGCCCAGCAGTGAGCTGCTTTGAGAACACATGGGAAAAATCAAGCGCGCCTCTGCTAGTGCAAACCAAACGTCGGTCCGCAAAAAGTCAGTGAAATGTCATGGGCTGCGTAATGTATGGGGGCAATCTATACATATATAAACTTATCTCGTTTTGCGCCATATGTCTTATCGTGATCAGCACACTCCGAAACGTCAAGAAAACCCACCCCCACCCAAATCCTCAACCATCATGACAAATACAATACCTTGACTTTCCGTTTCACGGCAAAGTCGGTAAAAAGTTCTGATCGGCTGACCTAAGGAGTTGATTTCCGGATGATGATTGGCTGTTGATATTTTATTTACAAATGGCACAAGGGAAAGTATCCCAACCCGCAAAAAAATTTTCGAATTGAAGAAAGCAAAATCTGAAAAGCATGCAAGCATACATCATTAATCAAAATTTCAGGTGCTGAAGTAAATTTTTCAATTTTTGAAAATCTTCGGACCAAAAATATGACAAAACCAATATTTTGTGGAATGAACCTAGAAAGTTGAAATTTGGTATGTACCCTTTGAAAATGATTCCGAGCCGTTTAAACACTGCTGTGAAGACTCCAGTAGATTTTTGAAAGTTGAAATTTCCACAAAATTTGACCCTAGGAAGTTGAAAAGTTGAAATTTACGTCAGACCTTGATTTCAACATGTGGGAGTCGATTGCAAATGGTTTCATTTAAAAATTCCATATTTTCAAAAAGTACCATTAAAACCATTTAAAATGACACCATTTGATATAAACGCGATTAAAAATTGGTGAGTAGGTAAGGCATTTTATTTTAAATTGATTTTTTGAAAAATAATAAATTAGTTGATTCTAATAAATAAATTGTAAATTTATCAAAAAGAATTAAAATTCTTTATTTAAAGAAAAAAAATGACATATTTGAATTAAGAGCTGAAAAACTTTTTTAGCTTATTTTTATTTCATTTTTTTTCATTTAAAAAAAATTTTAAAGTAAAATTTATATTTCTATAATATTTGTTTTTAATAAAAACAGTTTTTAAATATGAAGAGTGATATTCCAAAACTCGCTTTGTCCATTTTCACAACTTTTCAGGAGAGAGGAAAAACAGTTTCCCTTTAAACGGGTAAATTGGCTTTTTAGGCGAGTTTAGCACTTTATTTGGGTGGATTATGATGTAGGAGTGTAGGTATACATTTCATCCACTAAATACTGCTGAAAAAAATTTCAATAAAAATGGACAAAACGCGTTTTGGAACGTTATTTTTAAAAAATTTTTTAGTGAATTGGCTATTTAGGTGAGTTTAACACCTCATTTTGGTAGGTTGATGATGTAGGAATGTGAGTTAATACTTCATCAACCAGGTACCACTGAAAACCCAACTTTGATAAAAATGGACAAAGCGAGTTTTGGAATATCACTCTTCATATGTAATTACATAGATAGAATTTTATTTTCAAAAAAACATATTAGGTATATTAAAACACTTGAATTTTTATTTTTTTAGAATACGTATTTAATTTTATACAAGCACAAAATGGCGTTTATTACGTACGCCAAAGTCAATATTGACGGTTTTTATAGAACTACGCATTTAAAAATCCAAAATTCTCAAAACACAGTCGGAAGTTCCAAAACGGATTGAAATCACCTCCATTCGACTCAGCATGATGAAATCAAGGCACTAACTCATGACCTTGTATTAGATTTCCAGCTTCATTTGATAGAATTTTGTGGAACTCTCAACTCTCAAAATCTGCTGGAGGCCCCTCAACTGATCAAACAGTTCAAAATTATTTCCAGACGATTCGAGAGGTCGAATACACAGAACATACTGAATTTGAACGTTTCAGGTTAATTTGATAAAATTTTGATTTTTTTCTCCATTTTGATCCAAAAGTTGACAAAAAAAACGAATTAGGTATATGCACTTCAGCATCAGAAATCGTGGCAGATAATCCGTCCACTTCAATTCATAAATTTTAAACTGTATGAATTTGTTTACGAACAATATCATTTCAAAGACGATTAAATCATTTTGAAGTATTTGAGAGGAGACATGCCTCATGTTGTGGCTAGGTATAGAGAAGAAAAATGCCCTCTGGTATGTTGTAGTGCATACCTTATCTACTTTTAGCAAAGACAAAAATCTTGCTTTTCTTTTACAAGAATTTGAACAAAATATCCAATTTTGTGGTGAATAGTGCGATGTACTCGCATAGGAAGGAAACAACCTATTCAATCGTGGTTAGTTAATGGTTTTGTATTTGTAATTTGTATTAGTAAGTACGTTAAAGTTCATTTACTTTGCCGAATTAAACAACAATTGAATATTGTACTTGTTATTTTGTTTTAATATGGATGTATGTATACCTATGTGAATTGTTAATGAGAGTTCTTCTTGGTAAAGTCATCTTTAATTAATCTGTTTCTTATCGAATATGGAAGAATAGGGATTGATAAAGATTCTCACATCTGGCAATGTTGGCAATAGCTTAAGCATTTTGAAAATTTCCTGAAAAATCACTCTAATAAAATCGAAAAAAAATCAACTGACCAGAATTCATAAGACAACATAAATGAGTAAAAAATTTACTTTAACAGTTTTTATGAATTTTAGCGAATCTTTGAGGATGCGAACTCACGCAGAGAAGCGTCGATATATTGTTTTCTTTAATACATAAACGAAAATTTCTTGAAAACTGGAGTCTACGTCGTCGAAAGCATCGCCAACCTAAAAAAAAGTAGACACATAATATAGGGTGGGTTGTCTTTGATTTTTTTTTTAAATTGGAGGGGGGATTTGAAAAAAGTAGTGGAATAACCTGAAAAGACTGGGAAAAATTTTGGGTTCACAAGTTTCACTTTAACTTTTTGATTGAGGTTTCAAAATTTAAATATTTTTATACTATTGAAAAAAAGTTTTTTTTGAAAGATTTATCATTACCTTGCGATAATCCACTTGGAAGTATGAAAACCGTTTTTGACTTTTTCTTCAAATTTTCATCGGTTTTGCACAACTTACAAAAATTACACGATTTTGGACCTATTCCAAACTTGTGTAAAGCAACCCAAAAATGTGAAAAAATTTCAGAAACAGATTTTTACTTCAAAGTTAACAGTACATAACCTAATACGATCAATTATTACCAAAAAAGAAAAAAAATTGAAAAACTTTTTCAATTTTCAATTTAAGTTTTGAAAATTGAAATCCCGGTAGAAAAATAATGGTACAAGTAGAAGACCCAACATTTTCGCAGCAGTCTTTTAAAGCCCCCGCAGGTTTTTTTTCAAATCTCCTCTCCAATTCTGCAAAGAATTTATAATCAAATAATCGTAGGCAATCTTAGTATTTCGACAAAAATCTTGCCTTTCTTTTACAAGAATTTGAATAAAATATCCAATTTTGTGGTGAATAGTGCAATGTACTCGCATAGGAAGGAAACAACCTATTCTTTTCTCGAATAGTCTGGCTGTCATTTGCGGAATTGAAAAAAAAAACAAAGTCTTTTCTTTCGAGGAGCTAAAATAATAACAGCTCGTGATGTCAAGTTTTTGAAATAAATGATGAAAATCAAAAGTTTTTGAATAAGTTTCTTTCTACATTTTTTCAACTGCATGCTTCCCCCCAAACAAATCCATACAAAATGCACTTTCTTCTTGAAAAATTTTTCCAAATGAATCCATCATTTAAATTTCCAATTCCAGATGCAAAGACAGACGAAGCGAGAAAAACATGATACGACATAAACCACAACAGGATTTATTACAATGAGCCTTTTTCTATCCAGTTATGAAGATTACCTGTGGTTGTTGTCACCTTTATTGTTATTGCAACCATTCAATGTACATATACACATGCATCTCTCAAAAATAACTACAGTACGTAATTTTTTTTCCTCGTTTCATTCTCAACCAGATGGTAAGTTCAAAAATATAAACGAAAATACCTAAAAAAAATTGATCTGATCTGACCAATGGAAGGAAGGTTTATACACCTAGCAGATGCAGGATTACACTGGCAACATTATTACTCCACCGTTTAGGCAATAAATTTTCACTATTAGAAACAAACCGTAATATTATTTACGATGGAGGAAAAATGATAAAAATGTATTTTGGAAAAACGTGCACTTGCTACACGATGCTGTATTGCGCGGTTTTCAGAAACAATAATATCGTTATACGAGAAAATATATGGTTAAAGGCTGTCTTATAGATTATACATTTGTTTTATTTACGAGCCGTGGGGTATTATACTTTTGACCAATACTGCTCATACCATTGGTATAGCCGTTTTTCCGCTACGTTAAATATAAAATGTACGGAATTTTTTCAGCTTTTACGTACACTATTTTAAAGCTATCCTCTCTCTCTTCTCCTTTACTTTTTTTCACCCGTAGGATGTATGGTTTTTGCGAATTTTCTAAGTACTTGTTTTATCGCGTACATATTTATGTCTATTGGTTTGTTTCTTGAATGTTTTTGAAACATTTTCCCACAGAGGTTGGTTTATGTAAAAAAAATTTCAATTTCTTCAGCAGTTTTATTAAAGAATGTAAATTTTTAATCTAAGTAAGTAAGTAACTAATAATACTAGGAGTTCGAGTTTGTAATGAAAATTCGACTGGGATGAGGCATTTCTGTAAAATTTACATTATTGGCCTGAGTTTGACCTCGACCATACAAACAAACTTTTCTGCAACATCTTTTTCAAAATCAAAATAAAATATGATGAAAAAACAAAATCAATTGATCATTATGAAAAGAAAAAACAGGGATCTGAGCGGAATTCAAGATCTGCAATCGAAGAAAAGGATCAAGAAATGGAAGACATTTTCTGATGAGACTGCTGATGGTGATCAAAATATGTGCTTACACAAAAACAGTGGAAAGTTCTTCTTTCTTATGAGTCAACTTTCCAACCTTGAATAACAATGTACGAGTACGAGTAATTGAAGAAAAAGCTGAAATACTGATCAAAACTTACAAAACTCAGAGAAGCATTTATTGTAGGTACCTAAAAGTGGCAATTTTAAAGAACCATTTGAAATCACACTACGATTTGGTTTCAACGAACAAACCCCTGTATCCAAATACAGAAATCATTCTGCGTACATTTCTATCAACATCTGCAACAAACTGCAGTGCGAAAAGATCATTTTCAGCGATGAATCGGATAAATATTTTCGAAGCAAAAATCTTGCAAAAAATGTTCTACTTTTGTGTGCATCTTTAACTCACTTAGTTATATTAGTGAATAGCCTAATAGGCTATAAACATTCTCAACTTTTTTGAAGATGGAAGTTTTCATTCTAGTTTTGTTTCTTGCGAGAAGGATGAGACACTCAATGCCCCCCCCCTCATCCTCATCACTGAATGATGACAGGATGGACGGCTTTTTCCGATGGCTTCAAGCGGCCAAATTGTGTTTCTAGTCAAAATTCCCCTCTTTAGCTGTTTTCAACCGAATTTTTTCAAACTTGCAGGAGGCTAGATGCTACAAAGGTTCATTCATGCAAATTTTTTGGATTTTAAACGCCATTTATATCTTTTAAGTGAAATATGCATTTTTACTTCAAGAGTCAAGACACTTTTGGTAACTTCCTTCAGGGGTGCACGGTGCAATCACAAAAGAAATACGTACATTGTGCATCTCTTCGGGATATACTACATGAATTTTTTTCAGAATTTTTTAAGCTGTTGAAAGACCTTTAGACATGCAAAAAACAAATTTTTTTCATGATTTTTCCCACCTGAAGTGGCTAATTTTGGCCGAATTATTTGTACTTTGGGAACCTCTGACATCCCGACATGGCTAAAATTTATATCAAGACTAATATAAACTCGAAACGCACAATTTATTGCAATTTCACCAAAATCAAAAATCTTCAACTGTTTCCTACATACTTATAATGGGTACATTTTTCTAAAAATAAAATATGTAATCCTAGTTATTTAACAATGGTGAAATTGAAATAAACAATGTATTTGGAGTTGGTATTAGTCTAAACATGAATTTTAGCTGCGTAGTACAGTCCATAGTACAGAAATTCGATTAAAATTGGCCACTCAAGGCGAGAAATACCGTAAAAAATCATTTTTCTGCATTTTTAAAAATCTTCCATCCACATGGAAAATTCTGAAAAACAAAAAAAAAAATCGTGCATCCAGAAGAGCTACACATATGTTTTTTGTAATTGCACCTTGTCTATGATTGACCCCTGATAGAGTATTAACATCTTTGCAAGTTTGAAAAAATTGTGTTGAAAATCGTCCGTGATGGAAATTTTTAACAGAAATGTTAATTTTATCCGTTTTGGAGACATTAGGCGTGAACTAACAAGCTGACAATTTAATTACGAAGGTTTTAGATTCCATGAATCAGCTATACCTATCATTAGTCAATTGCAAAATCTCAACCAGGGGCCGATTCGTCCATCTAAACGGACTATACTTGCTCTTCGCCCACAATCAAAAAACCCATTTATGAATTTTGAGTCGAGGAGTTTCTAGTACAATGTACATACATATATTGTGTATTAATTCAAAGGTCTCTGAGATCAGCCACCAGGAAAACCCTCAAATCAAAGTAGATTCAGCGCACCCACACGTAAAAGTGAGTAATTTTTTTCTTCATCTGAATTAAAATAGGCGAGTACCTACGAGTACTATAGAGCTAGAGCATTATTATAGGCATGTAATAAATGATTTTCAATAATTCTGAGTCATCTCCTTTGCTTTTTTTCGGGGGAAACACAGCGTTTATGACGATTTCACCAAAATTAAAAATCATTGAGTGCTCCCCACTCATAATGGATATATTTTTCTAAAAATTAAAGATTCCCAATTATTTACCTAGGGTGAAATTAAAATACATGATGCATTTTGAAATTGATAGGTATTATGTAGTCTAGACATGAATTTTAGCTGTATAAGTCATTTGAAAAAATGCCAACGTTTCTCAAAAACACGAAAAAAATTGACGAATTTGGTTGAAATTCACGTCCATGATAACAGATTGCTATCTTTCATGATAGCAGTGAGCAAAAAAAAAAAAATGTCGACCAAAATAATTGGCCACTCAAAGTGGGAAAAATCGTAAAAAATCAGTTTTTTTGCCTTTTTAAAGATCTTCCACGTGCGTGGAAAATTCTGAAAAAAATGTTGTGCATCCAGAAGAGCTACGCCGCGCCGTATGTTTCTTGTGATCGAACCTGTGAAGGAAATTACCAAAAGTGCATACTTTCGGGAAAAAAGTCGAAAAATGTTCACGACCTTTCGGTGAAGTATGTAGCATTCCTGCAAGTTTGAAAAAATTGTGCTGAAAATCGTGTAAGATAGAAATTTACAACAGAAATGTTAATTTCATCCATTTAGGAAAGGTTAGGGGTGGAATAACGATCTGAATATTTTTTATCACGAAAGTTTTGGACCCGAAGAATCAATTTCTATGAATTCAGCGTATCTATACACGTAAAAGTAAGTGATTTTTTTTCATCTGAATTAAAATAGGTGGGTACTAAAAAGCATTATTAGGCATGTTCTATCTGACTGGTAAAATATATAGTACATTACTACACATCAAGGGAGGTAAAATAAAGAATGTCTCAGAGCGCATGTAATTAACGCCCTCGCCAAATTTTCAATAATCCTGAGTCATATCCTGTGCTTCATCTGGAGGGAAGGGGGGGGGGTCGTCTACTATTGTTTTAAATATTTTCATAATTAGTCGTCGACTTTCTTTTTGTGATCACTTATATTTCAAAGCACTTTTGATAACTTCTTTCAGGGGTGGAATCACAAAAGAAATACGTACATTGAGTATCTCTTCGGGATATACAACATGAATTTTTTCAGAATTAATTAAGCTGATAAAAGACCTTCAAAAATGCAAAAAACCACTTTTTTCATGATTTTTCTAGCCTGAAGTGGATAATTTGGGTTAAATTATTTGTATTTTGGGAACCTCTGACATCACTTACAGGTAATCTATACACGGTTAAAATTCATGTCCAGACTAATATCAACTCAAAACACATCATTTATGACAATTTCAGCAAAATTGAACATTTTTGACTGCTTTCTAATCATAATGAGTATATTGTTCTAAAAATAAAAGATTTCCAATTATTTACTAAGGGTGAAATTAAATGTACATACATGATGTACTTTGGAGTTGACATTAGTCACTACATGAATTTTAACTGTGTGAATCATTTGAAAGAAATTCCAAGGGTTCCCAAAACGGCCAAATTCAATTTTTTCAATAAAAAATTACAATACATGGTAAAAACTTGAGGTAACAGATAACTATATTTGATGATAATAGTGAGCAAAAAAAATGTCGACCAAAATTGGCCACTTAAGCTGTGGGAAAAGTAGTAAAAAATCAGTTTTTTTGCATTTTTAAAGATCTTTCACTGCGTGGAAAATTCTGAAAAAAATGTCGTGCATCCAAAAGAGCTACACCATATGTTTTTAGTGATCGAACCTGTGAGGGAAATTACCGAAAGTACATACTTTCGGGGGGAAAAGTCAAAAAATGTTCACGACCCGTTGGTGAAGTATTTAGCATTCTTTCCAGTTTGAAAAAATTGTGTTGAAAATCATTCAAGATAGAAATTTTAAACAGAAAGGTTAATTCTGTCAATTTTGGAGAGGTCAGGGGTGAACTAGCGATCTGATTATTTTATCACGGAGGTTTTGGACCCCTAGAAACAATTTCCATTGGTCAATTTTAAAAGCTAAAGGGGTTTGGAACGTGTTTCTTCCCATAGATTCAACATTTGTAGAAATCAGATACACCTATAACATCAAAAGAGGCGTATATGAATCTCGATTCAACCTACAGTAAGTAATTTTTTTTATCTGAATTGAAATGAGTGGCACTATTAGGCATATTAAACTTATTATTTAATGGGTAAAATTTAACAATTTTCAATAGTTCCGAGTCATTTCCTTTGCTTTTTTTCGGGATAAAAAAATTCAAAATTTAGCGACATTGTTCCAAATGTTTTCATAATTAGTCATCGACTTTCTTTCTGTGATCCAATTTAGAAAAAACAAGAGGAAAAAGTAAAAAAAACCCATCAAGTAGCCCAGTTTCACTCACTAGTCAGTATCCAAATTTTTCTTCGTAATAAAAACGCTCAAATACTCGAGCTAACATTCCATCAAACCATATTGCACACAGGAATTGGAATTTAAAGAACCTACATACGATAAACTCGGTTCGCAAATAAAAAAAAAAACGGGAAAAAATCATCGGAGCGTATTTCACCAGCATGAAAACACAATATAACAACAGACTACAAAGGAACGTCTTCTCTATGGTGGAAAAGAAAGGCAATTTTTCAGGCTGATTTCCTTACGTAGCTATTACCTCACAGTTATGTAGCGAGATTTTCGAAATTCTTACGGAGCGATGGACTTCTTTTGACACTAGTCGTCGGTAGCTTTCGCTTTGTACCTCGTTCGGTGCATAAGTCGCAATCGTAGCAAAATTTACAGAATAAATGCGCTTTATAATACCCCTTTTTTCTGGGTATGTGTAAATATAGTACACATAGAGTACGCGAAGAGGCGCAGCAAATCGAGTTAGTTATAAGATGAGCTGGAGACGTAGAACGCATTGTTATATAAGGGTGCAAAATGCGAGACACCAGAGTAAGAAAACTTTTTATTATTTAGTTGTTTAGTTTTAATCGACTTGTAAATGTTTATAAAAGTTGGGAAACTTTTTAAATAGATGCTCGGGCGTGTAATAAAAATGGCTGCTTTGTATTTTGTGTAAAACGTGTGTGAGAGAGAGACGATGGAGAAAAATACACATTTACGCTATTCTCGAAAAGGAAAAAAATCCCAATCCCATAGCGTCACAAATCGCGTACAGTTTTCTCTACCCTTCTTTCCCTATCACAAATCGCTCTAAACAATATATTTTTATACTTTATACATACAGACGTGTTTCTTTCTGTACACGCAATACTATAGCATAGCAATTCATACGCGAACGAGAATAAGAAATCTGTGCAGAAAGCTAAATGGGGGGGGAGAGGAAGGGAGGGTAAGTACGTATTTCAAAAGCGTAGAAAAATATCGCTTTTTGCTCTCTTTTCACTCGTCGTTATTCAACTTTTCCAGTATTATAAGAATGTTGCATTTCACGCGTCGTAAATCGACCAAAAGAAAAAAAGAATATTATTAGAGGGAAACCAGGTCGACTCGACGAAGGTGTGAGTGCGAGTGTGAGGTGAAGAAAATCGTCGGTAAAAAATACACAATCGGTGTTTCGCGGATTAACAATAGTATAATACAATGTAGCGTGTAATACAATAGCCGAAAAACGATGTGGCGATGGCAGGTGGATGACGAGAGGAAGACAGCTGAAGGGGAACTTGATTGTTTCCGCGAGGTGAAATTTGCCACCGAATAAATTCTCGGTCTCGTCTTAAGTCTACTAAAATAATGAATACACAAGCGATTGTTTTGCATTCGGTATTCAAGATGATCAACACGAAAGAAACAAACGCCAGCGCCACACCAGACCAAGCAACGATGAAATTCATTACAAAGTGCAGAGTAAATTCTGCGCGTAAATGGAATTTTATTCGACATAATGCTGCCATTATTTTCTATACAGCTGTGGATATCCATCTCCCTTCCTCGTGTACCGCGTGTTGTCGATTTGCGACTGGCGAATATAAAGAGAAAAGGTTTTCCAGCGAGATGATGAAACAAGTGGTGCGATATCGTGCTGTGTGGCGCAAAATTTGCCCTTTCAACAAGTTCCAAAGATGCTGGCATTATTGTCGTTGGAATTCTCGACGAAATGGTGGCAAATTTGATGGTGGGGTAGAGAGAGGGTGCCTTAAATTCCTACGAGGAGTTATTCTTTCTTTTTTTCTTGATACATTGCGCAAAACAAGTTCTCATTTTCAAATACGAGAAATCAGGATTTTTCAAAACAACTTATGAACTGAATACCAAATTTCAAAATGTGATTCTCAATCTTTTTTTATTAGTTAGAAAAAAATTCAAAAATCTGTTAGAAGCTCCAGAATGACTCAAAACTGCTAGTAATGGATTCAGGAGGTCAAAAATAGGCTACAAACTGAATTTCAGCTTTTCAGCTCAATTTGATCAGACTTCAGTTTCGTTTTTGAAATTGGGCTGAATTGAAACTTTCATAAATTTATCAAAAGTCAAGAAACGAAATTCAGAACCGAAAACTTGGCCAGAAGCTGTATTTCTGGATGCCCTTTTCACTTCATCTCTGCTCATTCTATGCAAAAAAATCGTCTCGTGGTTGGGATCCCTTTCTCTTCAGAAAGCTGTAGATCTGAAAAAAAATTTGGAGCAGAAAAAACAATATGATGAGTCACTGCCTGTTCTGGTAAAATAGATTTTAGGTTGGGCGGAGTATAAAATCGAAAGAGTATCCAGAAATGGAGTTAAATTTCATTTTTCGATTTTTAGTGAAAATTTAAGAGCCAATTATTTATCCACGATTAAATCAAAATCTGATAAAATTAAGATAAAAACCTGAAACTCAATATTTTTGACTTCTGAAAATTGATTGGCGATGCATTCGAGCGTTTGGGAGTCACTAGTGGATTTTTCCATTCTCTATATTTGATGGTTCAGACATTTTTTCACACTCGAGAGAACTTGAAAAAATCCAGTCCCCATCAATGACATAATTTTGCGAGAAATTCAAACTATTTCAACAAAAAATGTTTTTGAACGATTTTGAAGAATTTTGAGCCCAAAATGGATTTATTAATTCGTGATTTTTGAGTCATGTGACCGATGAAAGGAATTAGATTTTCGCGGGAAATGTAAATTTATGAAATCCAACAATATTGCGTTTTGACTTTTGAGAAATTTTAAAGAATTTTGAGCCCAGAATTCAAGCATGATTTTTGAAAAAGTGTCATGCAAGGTATCAAAATGAGTTGAAATTTTACGATAAATTCAAATATTTCAACAAAAATGTTTTCAGAGCAATTATGAAGAATTTTGAATCGAAAATTGGGTCGCGATTTTCAGGATTTTTGAAAAAGTTGCGATGAAACCTATAAAAATACGAGTAGATTAAAATTTTGGTAGAAAATCAAAATTTTCTATCTAACTTTTTTTAGAGCATTTTATAGGAATTTTGAGGCCGAAATTGAGGCAATGTATGTACTTAGTTACATTACTAAAAACTTTCTTTGGAGAGGCAACTTCACCCAAATCTTTTTTTTTTGAAAAATTTCCATTCAAAATGTTGAAATTAAATTCAGGTAAATCGTCATCGATCGTGACTATTTTGATCAATTTCGGCTCGAATATTCAAAGTCAGTTTCGGCCGGTTCGAATTCAAAAATTTCGCCAATAATTGCTAATCACCATTAAAAAAAAAAAAAAAAAAAAAAAAATTGAGACAACTTCTTAATTATTATTTTTTATTCTTTTATTACAAAATTGTCAGGCTTCGCTTAATCAACTCACCCTGCATCTCTTCCTAAAAATATTGATGAGACATTGATTTCAGAAAAAAATTGAGGGTTAGCACTTCAAAATTATAAAACTTAAAAAACGATTCTGCAAAATCAAATTTGGGTTAACAAGCCTCAGTTATTCGCTGATTGCAAGATAGTTTTTGCATTTACATTCACTATTAGTTGATGGTTGCATTGGTTGCTACGTTTCATGTTTGCTTTCAAATATCAACATGAAGCTGATTTTTCATTTCTTAATCTTTTTTATGATTTATAAAGTAAAATGTACCTAGACCCACTACTTTTATTATAAGTGAAGTCGAATAAACTTCTCGTAAATTAGAACATTCAACCACCTAAATAAAATTATTCGTACATGAATAAAAAAACATTAAAAATTAAATTCCAAATCATTCTCAAATTTGGTTCTGATAAACAGTAACATTGCTGATTGCCTTTATGTCGAAATACCTACTGTTTGTTGATTGGCTATATAAACTGAAAATTCATAAATTTATTGCCATTTAAAAATTTTGTAGAAATTTCTGATGAAACAAGTGCAAAAATTTCTGATCATCACGGACGCAAACAACTGCTGGTTACTTTTTAGAATTTGGCGCCAAAATAGTGCTAAGCATTACAATAAATTCCCAATAAATCTAATTGGTTTTATTGAAATACTAATCACTGATTGGCTATAAGTAGAAACGACGTTTATGAAAAAGTGAAAACAATATAGTTTTTTCGCGCACTGCGCAAAAACTATACAAATGAGAAAAAAATTACCTAATAGATCTAAAAAGCCTAAATTTGAGATACCCCCTTTTTCCGACTCATCAAATCGATTGGAAACGATGTCTAATCGTTTTGATCAGCTCAGAAGCCTTCAACAGATTTTTGAAATTTGAAATTTCCACCAAATTTCAAAAAATGAAGTTGGAAAGCCGAAATTTAATACTCTGCACCTTCATTTCAACATGCTGAGTCAACTGGAAGTGGTTTTCAGCCGTTTTAACACCTCAAGCGGGTTTGTAGGAATTTCAGTTTTCCAAAAAATGCCATAAAAATTGTCCAAATCAACTTTACTGCGCATGCTCGCGAATTGGTACTCGTTGTTAGCCCACTTGATCGATTACACATATTTTTTTTCAAAATCGATGGGTTCCTGAAAATTCGAATTATTTATTACTAATATTTAAACTGATCGTAATGTTGCATTTGTGCAATGAAAGCTTGAGAATATTAATTTTTCAATTTACGTTATTAAATTTGTAGGTATGCATTCATTGATTTTTTTTCAAAATGTCAGAATATCTGATGCAAATTGTAAGTAGGTAAGTAGAAATTATTCCCTATAAAAATTTTTTCACTTCCGGCATTTTAAAAATGAAATTCAAGGCGAGCATCAGATGACCAAGAACTCAAATTTCAACACAAATTCTGTAAATTACAAACACGAACTTCTAATCATACTTTTTAAAAATAAAATGCCAACCGAAGTTCCAAATTTCAACACGAATTCTGTAAATTACAAACACGAACTTTTAATCATAATTTTTAAAAATAAAATGCCAACCGAAGTTCCAAAAATCGAGCGTTTCCAAACGAGTAAATAGCTAACTTCATCTCAAGTTTTACTCCTTTTGCAAAAAGACAAAATGGCCAATTCGCCAAAAACCAAAAATCAATTTCGATGGCTCAAAATTTTGATCTGAAGTTCAAGTGATACGTTCTTTCACTAAGCCAAATTGAAACACAATTGCAGTTGATGGAATTTCGAAATTTCCTCTTGAAATGAAACAGGTATGGACAAAATCTAGTCAACGGAACAATTCAATGACTTCTTCATACTTTCACTACAGATTCGTACCCAAAGGTATTTTTTCATCTTATCCCATTTCTTAGTCAAAGCCCATCTTCGTCCTGCACCTCCTCACTCGTATTCAGTTAAAAAATTGGTCAGATTTTTACTCAAAACTCACAGCCTCGTTTAGGTAATCTTCGAAAGTCTCTTTAATTGGGCATTTAGACGACTCGAGTCGTGCGACTCATTTGTCTAAGTCGCCAGATTGGTCCCATTCATTCTGGCATTATAAAGACGAAACGTAAAACCGTATAGCCATTCGTTGTAAAATACGAGAAAAAGACGCTCGGCGGCTTAAAACAGAGTTTACTATTTTTTGACCTTTTTTTCCCCACAAACCCGAATTTGCAGCCTTTTTGGTTTCAGGCGACGACGGACGGCGGCGTGAGAGGATTTTTATCCGAGCTGAGACGTTTTAGCGTCGTGATTTATGATATTATAGTCGCGTTTCTATGGTATAGATGAAGAGGGTGGGCAGGATGGAGAGGGGGAGTGGGAGTTCGTGCTGTCTGCAGATGTATACGAGAGTATATGGCATAGTGGCGTGTACTCCGTTAGCATTCTACTTCCTTGCTCTCGTGTATAGTCGCCAGCAAATCAGAGATTTTTTTCACTCTCGTTTCGGTTTGTTCCTTTTCCTCGATGACACGCGTTTAATTGAAAATCTGCGGCTTTTGTTGGCGCTCGACAGCCATGAGATATTTATGCGATCATGTCCGTGCTATACATACGAGTACCATAAATGTCCGGATACCATTTTTTTCCCCCTTCAAAATCGTGTACAGTACACGCGAATACCCACACTGAGCGTAGAAACTAGAAAGAGAGAGTGGAATTTCTCGTTTGTTCGATTATGATATCTTTTTTCACTATTTTTAGATTTATTTGTAAAAAATTTTTTCATACGAAAGGACATTTTGACATACAAATTGTCTTCATGTTTTTTTTTCTATCCTTTTTCACATAGCATGAAACGTACTCACTCGGGCACATGTAAATTTAGTAAGCACGCGAAGAACGCGACTCTATTTTTCGAGATGTTCCTTCTGTAAAACAGGCTCACGTGTGTGAGCGTCGATTTTTTTTCTGGTCGGTATTTTTCCAATACTGAGCTCGCGTGTTCGTGACATATTTCATCGTAATTTTACCAAACGTATACGTATCTGAATTTAATTTCAATATTCCGAGCGTCTCATCTCATCACAGATTTTCTATTTGTTTTTTGCTCTTTTTATAGCTAACAAAATGTAATATAGTAATTTTTATAGACGTCGAATTGAAAAGTTGTGAAATGAGAGCACGATTTTAGGCTTCGTTAACGAAAATAACACGTATTGAACTGACTGTTCTAATTTCCAAAGGATGGTTTTTTTCTCTTTGTGTTTCTTACTACAGAGCAGTGGTTTTCAAGCTGAATCAACGCCATGTTTCTGTACAGAGACAATGTGGACCCGGGGGCCAAAAATTAGGGCCTCTTTAAATTTTCTTACACCCCTCCTCCTTTAAAACAATTTTTCAAAAATTGAGAACGATTATAAGTTGTTTATAAAACATCGTTTTCCCTCAATAGAAAAATGTTACCCCCCCCCCAACAAAAAATTGATGATTTCGTTTTCAAAAAACAAGTTTATTGGAGACGAAGGTATTTTTGAAAACTGAAGTCCAGAATAAATAATTTTTCGCAGCAAACAATTTTTGGAGAGAGTTTTTCTCTCTTGCAGAAATTTTTCACAGTGGAGACTTTTTTTTCAAAAGCATAGTTTACTAGCTTCTGTTCCGTGAAGTTTTCAGATTTTCGACAAAAATTATATAAATATATTTTTTTCTTTAAAAATGAAAATTGCATTCTCTTTTTAAAATGAAGTTTTTCTTTTCTCTTCAAAAACGAATATGTTTTCATTTGACCATTGCATTTTTCTTCTAAAAATGAAGTTCACAAACTTTTTTAAAGAAAACGAGCCCTCTGGAAAACGCGGGTTCGGGGCAAATTGCCCCACTCCCCTCTTCCTCCTTGTCGGTGGCACTGAGCTTGATGAGTTTGCATAAATTTTACGTGTCGACGTGTGCTACATGACTGTACGCCGGAGTCCTTAATTTTCGTTTTTCAATAAACTGAATGCATAACTGGAACGTGTCTTGGTTCATTTTAGTACCTACTTGAATGTTTTTAGGCGTAATTTATTGTCAGTTTTTCTAATTTGATAAATACACAATGATCAAAATTAGTTAAATAGTGACGACGAATTCCACCATTTCGTTGAGCAACAAATGATATTTTTTCAGGAAATCACGATATACTCGTTAGGAAGTGTTTTTTGATACAAAAATTTATCAGCGTCAAAAGCTGATTAAGTATTTCCTCCTCGAAAAATTTGATAAATTGATGATTTAAAGCGGTATGAATAGCGAATTTTGCACAAACATAATGTGTTATTATTGATCTCGCAGTGATGAAGTTTATTTAAATGTTATACCATTTTCATAATTTAATAACATGATACAGAAGGACTGATAGCGAAAAAAGGACTTTACTGCTTCGTGTAATATAAATTCCAACGGCGAATCAGAATATTCCGTACCGTACACACCACACAGGTAAAAACGATAACCAATAACCATAATTTTTTGGTATCAACTAATTTCTGGCTATAACCGTTTATACACTTACAGGCTTTGAAATTTTTCACACGAAGGACGTACCTATATCGTCTACTTGCTGCTCATGAAAAATTGTGAATTTAATAACAAATTACACCATGAATATCAACGAAATATTGACACTCATGCACAAAATCATAATCATACCGTCACTGATCTGCTTAACCATTCATTTTTATAAATTTTTCCGAAATGGTGGATTGTCAACGCAAAGCTTGGCAACCAAAAATCTTACTTTTTACTGTTTACTTCTGTTAATACGAGTTATTACTTCTTTCTTGAATATTTTTCCTTCTTTGGTAGATATACTATATGAAGTAACTTTCATATCTAAATATAATGTATTTTATTATGAGGACATTTATACGGAGTTATCATTAGCAATTTTCAAACTAATCATCGCTTTAGATATATGCTTGTGTTTTCGAAAAATTGCTTTATACTTGCAACGTCCTTCTCCAGGTAATCAAAACAAAAGATTTTATGTTTATTGCATTTTAGGAACAATAATTCCTCTATGCTTTGTTTTACTGTCAGAGGAGACAGAGTACTACAGCTACACTAATGTACATTACGCATTAATGTGCATCATTCGCGTTTCCCGTTTGATTCCAATTATCGGCGCATTTTGGTACATACGTTGGGCCAGCATTGATAAAGCAGAATTATGGTCAAAGTTCTCTCTACATATACGTCTTCTCATAATGCTTGGTGGTTTAGCCGCTTTACTCAGTTTATTACAACTATGTGTAGGTAATTATCAAGTTTCGTAAAATGTACTTCACGTTACAGTACGAAGAAAACGAAGAGGAAATCTTTGATCACCTTTCATACGCGCAAGATATTTATTTACAAATACAATTGATCGGCACCGTACTTGAAGGTATCGCGATCGGAATACTTTTTACATTCAAGAAAGATACGTTTAAACCTACCCGTAGTACAGTATACACATAATAAATTAATACAGATAACTACGAGTTGCGAACACAATAAATGTCCATTATGTGACCATCCAATTTGATTTTAAGTTTTGTAATTTTATCAAAATAAATTTATGAATCGTGGTAATCTTGCTCATTTCATCGAATGTGATTCTTCCATCAAAATAAAAACGCTGATAGCACTATAGGCAATTGCAAATTTGAGTTCGAGTTGAAAATGTGCTTAATCGATACTTTGGACTCTACTACGAGTACAACAAAAAACAGACAGGGTTTTTTCAATTGGAGTTGGTTTTGCGGTCAGGAGAGATGATTTAAGTTGCAAAAATAGCCGTTTTTGCCCTACTTGAGGAGTTTGTATAGGGAAGTGACATTAGTATTCTTTTGCGAAAAAACCAAGGTCATTTTCGGATTCTACAAACTTTTTCAAGTAAACAACTTTCCCCGATTTTTGATTTTGAAGTTTCATGCGCATACAGTAGATTTTCATTTGTATAATATTTTAAAACTCAGAGCGCGCGACGCTGGCGTTACTCCACCACGTAATCGTGGCGCGGAACTGTGTTCACCCGAAGTTCAAATTTGATTTTTTCGTATTTAGAAAAATTACGTTTTATGCGCTTGAAACTTCGAAAATCAAAAATCGGGAAAAGTAGTTTACTTAAAAAATTACGCAGAATCCGAAAATGACCTCGGGTTTTTTCGCAAAACAATACGAATGTCGCTAGAAACTCTTGAAGTAGGGCAAAAACGGTCATTTTTGCAACTTTATTGACTATCTCTCCTGACCACAAAAACAACTCAAATTTTAAAAAACCCAAACACTAAAAAGAAGTTTAAAATAGTTGCCTAGTGTAATTTTCCAACGTTTTCCCAGGTAGAAAAGTTGTCTCCCCTTCCAAAAAATGAATGATCTCGTTTTCGAAAAAAAATAAAATTATTGGAAACGAAGGTATTTTTGAAAGTTGAAGTCAAGAACAAATTTTGTCTCGCGGCAAACAGTTTTTGGAGAGACGAGAGAGGATGTTTCTCTTGTAGAAGTTTTCCTCTATAGAGACTTTTTTTCAAAAACAAAGTTTAATATGTAGCTGTTCCATGAATTTTTCGTTTCCCCTTCAAAAATGAAGTTTTCAGATTTTCGACAAGAATGAAGATTTTGTCTACCTACTTTCAGTTGAAAATCATGTTTTATTTTTCTATTCAAAAACAAAGTTTGCATTCTCTCTTCAAAAACGCATAATAGTTTTCATTTTCTATTTAAAAATTAAGTTCTCATTTGATTTTCAAAAATGAATGATGGCAGCATTTCTCTTCTAAAAATGAAGTTTACAAACGTTTTCAAAAAGCGGACCCGAGACAAATGCCCAACTTTCCTTCCCCTTCCTTATCGGTGGAACATGAGCTTTCAATTGAACTGAATAAATAAACTGGAACTTCTTGGTTCATTTTAGTACCTACTTGGGTGTTTCACCAACAATAAAGATGTACCTTCCAGTTTCTCTGATTTGATTTGATTCGATACACAATGATCAAAATTAGTTGAATAGTGACGACGAATTCCTCCACTTTGTCGAGCAACAAACAATATTTTTTCAAAAAACATATAATAATTGTTGGGAAGCGTTTTTGATACAGAAATTTATCAGCGTTAAAAGCAGATTAAGTATTTCCTCTCAGAAAAATTTGATAAATAGAGGATTTCGCGCTTGCATATATTATTTAATCTCGGAGTGATGAAGTTCATTTAAATATGTATTATACAATTTTCATAATTTAATAACATGGTACAGAAGGACTGATAGTGAAAAAAGGACTCTACTGCTTTGTTATAACATTGATTCCAACAGCAAACTGAAATATTCCCCACCGTCCGCACCACACAGGTAAAAACGATAATCATTAATTTTTTGGTATTAAACTAATTTTCTTTAATCTACAACAGTTTATACACTTACAGGGTTTGAAATTTCTCACGCGCAGAACGTATATCGTCTACTTGCTGCTCACGAGTCACGAAAAACTGTGAATTCAATTGCAAATTACGCAATGGATTTGGACGAAATATTGTCAATCGTACACAAAATCGTAATCGTACCGTCATTGATCTACTTAACCATTCATTTTTATAAATTTTTTCGAAGTGGTGGATTGTCAAATCAAAGCTTGGCAACGAAAAATCTTACTTTTTACTGTTTTCTTCTATTAATACGCGATATTTATTCTATCTCGGATATTTTTCCTCCATTTAAAGGTACATTATATAAAGTATCTTTCATTTGGAAATATGATGTAACATACAATCTGGGCCTTTACACGCAGTTATCATTAGCAATTTTCAAACTGATTATCGCTTCAGATATATACTTGTGTTTTCGAAAAATTGCTTTATACTTACAACGTCCTTCTCCAAGTAATCAAAATAAAAGATTTTATGTTTATTGCAGTTTAGGAACAATAATTCCTCTGCTCTTGGTTCTACTCTCAGGGTGGATAGATTATTACGCTACTCTAGATGAAGCATTATTATGCATCATTCGCGTTTCCCGTTTGACTCCAATTACTGGCGCATTTTGGTACATACGTTTAGCCAGCATTGATAAAGCAGAATTATGGTCTAAGTTCTCTCTACATATACGTCTTCTCATAATGCTTGGTGGTTTAGCCGCTTTTCTCAGTTTATTACAACTGTGTATAATTATCAAGTTTCATAAAATGTACTTCACGTTTGACTACGAAGAAACCGAAAATGAATTCCATAATCGCCTTCGCCTATTACACGCGCAAGATACTTATTCACACATACAATCGATCGGCACCGTACTTGAAGGTATTGCGATCGGAATACTTTTTACATTCAAGAAAGATACGTTTAGACCTAACCGTAGTACAGTATCCACTTAATAAATGAATACAGATAACTACGAGTTGCGTACACGAAATGTCCACCATGTAATTATCCAATTTGATTTTAAGTTTTGTGATTTTATCAAAATAAATTTATGAACCTTGGTAACTTGATCATTTTGTCAATAATGTGATTCTTCCATCAAGATAAAAACACTGATAGTATGTAGGTACTAAGTACTAGGCAACGGCAAATTTGTGTTCGAGCTGAAAATAGGCTCAATCGATACTTTAAACCCTAAACAAAAAACAAGAGTTGGGTTTTTTAATTTGAGTTGGTTTTGTGGTCAGGAGAGATGATTTGCCCTACTTCAGGAGTTTGTAGAGACGCGACATCAGTATTCTTTTGCCAAAAAAAGGTCATTTTCGGATTCTACGCACTTTTTCAAGTAAACTACTTTTCCCGATTTTTGATTTTTGAAGTTTCAAGCGCATACGGAAGATTTTCAATTTTTCGTGTTTAGAAAAATTACGTTTTATGCGCTTAAAACTTCGAAAATCAAAAATTGGGGAAAGTAGTTTACTTGAAAAAGTGCGTAGAATCCGAAAATGACCTCGGTTTTTTTCGCAACACAATACGAATGTCGTTAGAAACTCTTGAAGTAGGGCAAAAACGGTCATTTTTGCAACTTTGACTATCTCTCCTGACCACAAAAGCAACTCAACTTTTAAAAAACCCAAACGCTACAAAAAAGTTCAAAATAGTTGCCTCGTGTAATTTTTCCAAGTTTTCCCAGGTAGAAAATTTGTCGTCCCTTCCAAAAAAATGAATGATCTCGTTTTCGAAAAAAAATAAAATTATTGGAAACGAAGGTAGATATTTTCGAAAGTTGAAGTCAAGAACAAATTTTGTCTCGCGGCAAACAGTTCTTGGGGAAAGGATGTTTCTCTTGTAGAAGTTTTCCTCTATAAAGACTTTTTCAAAAACAAAGTTTAATAGCTGTTCCATGAATTTTTCGTTTCCCCTTCAAAAACGAAGTTTTCAGATTTTCTACAAGAATTAAGATTTTGTGCACCTATCTATGTACATTCAGTTGAAAATCGAGTTTTTTTTTTCTTCAAAAACAAAGCTTGCATTCTCTCTTCAAAAACGAATTATGTTTTCATTTGCTGTTTAAAAATGACGACAGTATTTCTCTTCGAAAAATGAGGTTAACTAACGTTTTCAGAAACCGCGGGCCCGAGGCAAAAGCCCAACTTCCCTTCCCCCTCCTTATCGGTGGCACATGAGCTTTCAATTGAACTGAATGAATAAACTGGAACTTCTTGGTTCATTTTGGAACCTACTTGGGCGTTTCACCAACAAAAAAGATTTACATTCTCGGATTCTCTGATTTGATTTGATTTGATTTGATACACAACGATCAAAATTAGTTAAATAGTGACGACGAATTCCTCTATTTTTTCGAGCAACAAACGATATTTTTTTTAAAACCATGAAATATGTGATTGTTGGGAAGTGTTTTTGATACAAAAATTTATCAGCGTTAAAAGCTGATTACGCATTTCCTCTCTGAAAAATTTGATAAATAGAGGATTTCGCGCTTGGATATATTATTTAATCTCGTAGTGACGAAGTTTACTTATTTAAATGTGACATTTCATAATTTAATTACACGACACAGAAGATCTGAAAGTGAAAAAAACACTCTGCTGCTTCGAATAAAATAAGTTTCAACGGCAAACCAAAATTTTCTGCACCATCTATACCAAACAGGTAAAAACGATGACTACCTATTATTAATTTTTGATATTGAACTAATTTCCGTTAAGCTACAACAGTTTATACCTACACTTACAGGCTTTGAAATTTCTCACACGCAGGACGTACGAGTATATCGTCTATTTGCTGCTTACGAAAAATTGCGAATTTCACAACAAATTAAACAATGGATTTGGACGAAATATTGTTACTCATACACAAAATCGTAATCATACCGTCACTGATCTGCTTATCCATTCATTTTTATAAATTTTTCCGAAGTGGTGGATTGTCAACACAAAGCTTGGCAACGAAAAATCTTACTTTTTACTGTTTCCTTCTGTTAATACGCGATGTTAGTACTATCTTGGATATTTTTCCTTCATTGCAATATATGTTAGATGACATAACTTTCATTTCGGAACATTATGTAATATATTATGTAAGCGTTCACACGCAGTTATCATTAGCCATTTTCAAACTAATCATCGCTTTAGATATATGCTTGTGTTTTCGAAAAATTGCTTTATACTTGCAACGTCCCTCTCCAGGTAATAAAAACAAACGATTTTTTGTTTATTGCATTTTAGGAACAATCATTCCTCTGTTCTTTGTTTTACTGTCAGAGTGGATAGATTACAACGATACTCTAGACGAAGCATTATTATGCATTATTCGCGTTTCCCGTTTGATTCCAATTATCGGCGCATTTTGGTACATACGACTAGCCAGTATTGATAAAGCAGAATTATGGTCCAAGTTCTCTCTACATATACGTCTTCTCATAATGCTTGGTGGTTTAGCCGCTATTCTCAGTTTATTACAACTGTGTGTAATTATCAAGTTCTATAAAATGTACTTCAGCTGGATAGACTACGAAGGAAACGAAAGGGCAATCCATTCTCACCTTTTAGACGCGCGAATTATTTATTCACAAATACAATCGATCGGCGCCGTACTTGAAGGCATTGCAATCGGAATACTTTTTACATTCAAGAAAGATACGTTTAGACCTACACATAGTACAGTATCCACATAATAAATGAAAACAGATAACTACGAGTTGCGGACACCAAATGTCCATCATGTAATTAGGTATTTCAATTTAATTTTAAGTAGGTAAGTACCTGTTGTAATTTTTTCAAAATAAATTTATGAATCGTGATAGCTTGATCATTTTGTCGAATGTGAATCTTCCATCATCATAAAAACACTAATATATATGTACATACGTGTATCGTGATCCGAAATATTTTGCTACTATCAATATTTCATCAATTTTCAGATGAAATACGTAACAAATGTATAAAGGGGTACATCATTTTTCTCTTGAATAAAAAAAAGTAGGTAGGTAGGTACTTTTTGACTTTTTATTAATGACAAGGATGCTCTTGTACTGGAAGAAAAAAGGGTAATTAAAGATGAAGTAATTACAGATTCTGAAACCATTTAGTAAACATACGTATAATTGCATTACAAAATCCTCAAACATACGATAAGATTAATTTCACTTTAAACTCCGAAAACGATTAAGAGGATGTGCAATGAGCACCAACCAAAGCTATAGAAGTTGAAATTCATTATTGGGTCTTTTCCTTCCTGTTCAGAATTAAAAATTGTTTGGAGAAAATTTAAAACTCTTTGAAGGATCCAGAATGACCTAAAACTGAAAGATTTCGAACAGGAGGAGGAATCGATTGAAGTAAATTATTCATACCGCCTCATTCAATTCCAAAAAAATATACCCCATAAAAAAGTTGAAAAATTGACATTGAAACAGATTTTTCCCTCTTAAAAATTCACCAAAAAAATCTCAAAACGAACGTGGCAACTGAAATGGTGGTTACTTTGGTTGTAGAACATGTGATGCTGATAAGGTAGGTGGCCCTAATATGGCCACCATTCGGTTTCTCTACAGCTACGCGCTAACAAGGATGAAAATTCAAAAATGATGACTTTTCAGCAAAGCATTAGTTGAAAAGTTGGAGTTCTTGACTCACAAAGTCAGATATTACAATTAAAGCTACTCGTAATTTACCAACTGAGAACTTGAGAACTCACAATTGTCAACCTAATTTTCTACGTACCTATTTAGTTGAAAAGTTGACAATTTTGAATTGTCAACATTGAATTCGATTTGTCAACTAATCTCCAATGTACGAGTAGGTATACATTATATTGTAGGTACATTCTTGATTTGCCAACTGACATGAGTACTTGAGAGTTGGAAACTCAAAGTCGCCAAGTTTTTAAGGAAATTATTTGCTTTATTCAAAAATCGGCAATTCTCAATAATTAAAATTAAAGTCGATTTGTCAACGAATTTCATAATTATGTACATATTATATTGTAGGTATGTATATTCTTGATTTGGCAACATAGTAGATAGGTACCTACTTGAGATTTGGAAACTCAAAATTGCCAATTTTTCAAGGAAATTATTCATTTTGTTAAAAATTAGGCAATTTTTTAACGAACTGATTCGTTTAATTTAGTTTAAAAGTTGGATGAGTGAAGGTACTTCGATTGATGAGATTTTTGAAAATCTTCTGTTCGATTAAAACAACGGCACCTCTGGCTTTCAAGATTGGTACAAGTAAGTATGTCAATTTATGGCCACTGCAGGGTATTCTGTTGTCAGTAATGAAAGATACTTCAGTGATCTTAAATAGGTAAGTACAGGTACTACTCAGAATGTTTAGAAATCAAGTTGAAGAAAATGTTGTGAACTCACATTCATTGAAACCGACTTGTGAGAATGGGTATAGTACATAGCAACAGCCGCAACAGGCCAGATACCAGTTTTCTAGTGGCATTACAAATAAGCACAACTACTCTGGCAAGAAATTTTTTTTGTTTTTTTTTTCTATTTTAAATTTATGTTTTCAATATGATTGTGTTTTAGCACCAAGTGCATCAAACGCAGTCAAATTTGACCCAAAAATCCACTCCACATTACAAGATGGGTCGGAGGAGACTAACTGGACATTTGATTACACCAAGGATGCAAACAAAATGGATAACTACTCAGTATAGTAAAAACAATTTTTTGTTTTTTTTCTATTTTAAATTTATTTTTTTAATTTAGCACCAAGTGCATCAAATGCAGTCAAATTTGGCCCAAAGATCCACTCCACATTACAAGATGGATTGGAAGAGACTAACTGGACATTCGATTACACCAAGGATGCAAACAAAATGGATAACTAGGTACTATAGTAAAAAAATTGTTTTGTTTTTTTTCTATTTTAAATTTATTTTTTTAATTTGTGTTTTAGCACCAAGTGCATCAAACACAGTCAAATTTCGCCCAAAGATCCACTCCACATTACAAGATGGGTTAGAGGAGACTAACAGGACATACAGGAGGCTCTCGATTATCCAACTCCGAATTATCCGACTTTTGGGTTATCCGGTACAAATTTATCCGACTTCCATTTCGCATTATGCGACTCAACAAGGTCGGATAATCCAAAATTTTAAATAAACACCCCAATTTTTGATTTTGAAATGTGTAAAAATATGCAGTATGCAACGTTTTGTATTCTAACGGTATTATTTTCCTTGAAATCGACTCAATTTACCTATAAAAATTATAATTTGAGTCTGTATTTAATTTTCAGTCATGTACAAAATTATATTATTTTTGCTTATTCAGTTATTCGTGGTTTTTTCAATTCATTGTTCCTATTTTGAGCCAAAACTTGATTTTTTGGAGAAAAATTGTCTTCTCAAGCTTATGCACTTCATTTCTATGCAAAAAATTTCATTTTGGATTATCCGACTTTTTTGGTATCCGACCCCCACCTTACCCCCCCCCCCCCCCCATTAGGTCGCATAATCGAGAGACACCAGTACATCAAGAAAGAAACAATACATACTCATAACTACTCTAGTAAGAAATTTTTTTTGCCTTTTTTCAATTTTCAATTTATTTCTCCAATTTGTGTTTTAGCACAAAGTGCATCGAACACAGTCAAATTTGACCCAAATATCTACTCCGCATTACAAGATGGGTTGGAGGAAAGTAACTGGACATGCAAATGAAACGGATAACTACTCTAGTAAGAAGTTTTCTTTTTGTTTTTTTTCCTATTTTAAATTTATTTTTTCAATATATGTGACGCGACGCGACAAAATCGACCTTCGAGCCGAAAACAAGTTTTTGAGTTATGGGGGGTTAAAGTTTTCAGTCCAGTTCTGCTCGTTTAGCGGAAGCGCATGCGTTCTAATCAGGTTCTCCGGCTAAACTGAGCTAAACATAGTCTTGGATATCGTTTCTTGCCTGTTTTGTGTGAATATCACTGGGTAAAATGGTTATTTACATTGATACAGGGGGCTCAGTCATGATTGCGCTCATTTTTTCAATTTTTTATTTTATTTTTTCATTATTTCAATTTTGAAATCGATCTGGAGGCGAAACAAAGCGTTCTACGAGAAAAATACATTGAGCAAAGTTGTAGAGAATTAAATTTCCAAAAACCTAAAAGAGGTTTATTTTTCTCCTAAATGCATAGTTCTTCCGTTTTTCTCAAAAAACAGAAATTTTATGGTAATCATCATGAGGTTTTTGTTTTTTGAGAAAAACGGAAAAACTATGCATTTTGGAGAAAAATAAACCTCTTATAGGTTTTTGGAAATTTAATTCTCTACAACTTTGCTCAATGTATTTTTCTCGTAGAACGCTTTGTTTCGCCTCCAGGTCGATTTAAAAGTTGAAATGAAGAAAAAATCAAAAAAAATCAAAAAAATCAAAAAAATGAGCACACTTCTGACTGGATTACCATGTATATGCAGCTATGCAAATCATAGGGACTTCTGGGTGGTTTTAAATGATTTTTGAATGTCCGAGTACCAAAAATCCGTCAAAAAGTGAAAAATAATTTTTTAGGTACGAAGGTCGATTTTGTCCTGTCACGTCACATATGTGTTTTAGCACCAAGTGCATCAAACGCAGTCAACTTTGGCCCAAAGATGCACTGCACATTACAAGATGGGTTAGAGGAGACTAACTGGACATAACACCAAATAAGAAGCAAACAATATGGATAACTACTCTAGTAAGAAATTTTTTTTGCTTTTTTTCAATTTTCAATTTATTTTTCCAATATGTGTTTTAGCACCAAGTGCATCAAACGCAGTCAAATTTGACCCAAATATCCACTCCGCATTACAAGATGGGTTGGAGGAAAGTAACTGGACATGCAAACGAAACAGATAACTACTCTAGTAAGAAGTTTTCTTTTTGTTTTTTTTCCTATTTTAAATTTATTTTTTCAATATATGTGTTTTAGCACCAAGTGCATCAAACGCAGTCAACTTTGGCCCAAAGATCCACTGCACATTACAAGATGGGTTAGAGGAGACTAACTGGACATAACACCAAATAAGAAGCAAACAATATGGATAACTACTCTAGTAAGAATTTTTTTTTGCTTTTTTTCAATTTTCAATTTATTTTTCCAATATGTGTTTTAGCACCAAGTGCATCAAACGCAGTCAAATTTGACCCAAAGATCCACTCCGCATTACAAGATGGGTTGGAGGAAACTAACTGGACATTCCATTTGACTAAAGAAGCAAACAGTACGGATTGGAAGTTGAAGCATTTTTGATGGCCTTCCTTCTCCTCTTTAAGAATTACTGAGCAGTTACCATGAATAATTGTATATCTTGGAAAAAAAGTATTAAAAAAGTTGTTTGTTGACTTTATTCTTTCTTAGCTACTTGTATGTACTCGTACTATAAAGAAAGTTGTTTGTTATTAGTAAATACAAGGCGTTGTAATTTGCTCTTTATTTTTTGTTATTTTGTTGACAAATTTACTACTTTGAGGATTTTGGAGTCGGCATTTTCAACATGTATGAGTAGCTTGGTTTTGTTCAAATAAATAGGTACCTATAGGTATTTCATTAATTTTTGAACGATTTGTCCTTAAGTTAACTAGAGAAAAATTATAAACATCTTTATACGCTCATCGTTTTATCTGAAAATTGAAAAAATATTAATACATAGCAACAGAACAATATTTCGCATTCATTAGGTATCAGTGTTGTTATGATGATGGAAGATTCACATTCGACAAAATAATCAAGTTAAAAACATTCGTGAATTTATTTTGAAAAAATTACAATACTTAGTACTAAATTGGATAATTATTTGATGGACGATTTGAGTCCTAGACTATACATACTTAGTTATGTATTTTCATTTATCCTTAAGGGCATACGTCTAAAGGTATCTTTCTTGAATGTAAAAAATATTCCGATCGCAATACCTTCCAAGATGGCGCCGATCGATTGTATTCGTAAATAAGTATTTTGCGCATCGAAAGCCTGTAAAAAAATTTCCATCTCGTTTTTTTCGTTGCGATTCGGGAAGTAAAATTTCCAAAACCTAATAATTAGACACAGTTGTAATAAACTGAGGAAAGCTGCTAAACCACCAAGCATTATGAGAAGACGTATATGTAGAGAGAACTTGGACCATAATTCTGCCTTATCAATGCTGGCTAATCGTATGTACCAAAATGCGCCGAAAATTGGAATCAAACGGGAAACGCGAATAACGCATAATAATGAGTTATCCAGGGTAAAATAGAAACCCATCCACTCTGACAGTAAAACAATGAACAGAGGAATGATTGTTCCTAAAATGCAATAAACAAAAAATCGTTTGTTTTGATTACCTGGAGAAGGGCGTTGCAAGTATAAAGCAATTTTTCGAAAACACAAGCATACATCCAAAGCGATAATTAGTTTGAAAATTACTAATGATAACCGTGTGAAAAGGTCCAGATTATACATTACACGATATTTCGAAAAGAAAGTCACGTGATCAAATATACCTATCGATGAAGGAAAAATATCAAAGATAGAATAAATATCGCGTATTAACAGAAGAAAACAGTAAAAGGTAAGATTTTTTGTTGCCAAGTTTTGCGTTGACAATCCACCACTTTGGAAAAATTTATTTAAATGAATGGATAAACAGATCAGTGACGGTATGATTACGATTTTGTGTACGAGTGTCAATGTTTCGTCCAAATCCATGGTGTGTAATTTGTTTTTGAATTCACAATTTTTCTTGAGCAGCAAGTAAATTATAAATTATGTTCTGCGTGTGAGAAGCTTCAAAGCCTGTAATGTTAGTGAATCAACTGCTGTAGGTTAACAAAAATTAGTGTAATAGGTATCAAAGTAAATGGTCATCATTTTTACCTGTGTAGTTTGGACGGTGCAGAATCCTAACCCACTATAAATGTCTTATTCACAAACAAAAGCAAAAAAGTGGTTAGGAACCGTTCTATTTGAGTCTTACTTAGAACGATGAAAATAATACGACGCAATTAATTACGTACAGTTTACCTACTACTATCGTTAATCGCGGAAATCACAGAAAAATTGTCGCAAAATGTTTCCGATAATATGAAAGTTTATCTGCAGCATGTACTATTACTGACTGATTAGGATTTCCCCATCCGATAATTTGGTATATCAGTGATAAAAACAACATAAATACCATACCAAGTTTGCACCATGAAAATTTGTCGATCCTTATTTTTCTTTTGTTGTGCTTTATTCAGAGCCAATTTTGATTTCATGGGACATTAAGTTAAGTGAAACTGTAGAATATATTCAGAATTTGATACAATGAAGTCCTAAATTATCGTGAGCCAAAATCCAATATGGATACTTAGGTCATCCATCACTACACAGGTAATAAAGTGAACATTTCCTTTTCTCAGATTTTCTGATTCACATATCGAATCTAAAAATAACTATTTGTATATTTCAGCATCAGGTTCTGAAAGTTCCCACACAGCAAGATCAACGTAAATGTATAGCAACTGCAAAGTAGACTACTGAAAATTGTGAATATTCCAACGACGACAAACATGGAGGATTTGAACAGCATACTGGAATGCATAAAAAAAATCATAATCATTCCGTCGTTCATCTGTTTAATCACTCACTTTTACAAATTTTTTCAAAGTGGTAAGATATCAACGCAAAGCTTGGCTACAAAAAATCTCACTTTCGACTGTTTTCTTTTATTCCTGTACAACATAATTTCCACCTTGAGTTTACTCGATTGGTGGCCGGAAAAAATGCAACAAACACGTTTTATTGGTCAACCAATAACATTCCATGTGGAAAAATATTTCACGTTGTCAGCATCGATTTTTAAACTAATTATCGCTACAGATATATGCTTGTGTTTTCGAAAAATTGCCCTGTACTTGGAACGTCCCACCTCAGGTAATCAGAACAGAAAATTTTACGTTTACTGCTTTTTAGCAATTAGCATTCCTTTACTCGACCTTCCTCTGATGGATAAAATTTTTGATGAAGATCAGTTTATGGAATACTTGTATTATGCGAACGTGATATTATGCCTCATTCGTGTTTCTCGTTTGGTTCCAATTGTGGGCGCATTTTGGTACATACGACTAGCCAGCATTGATAAAGGCGAATTATGGTCTAGGTTCTCTTTACATATACGTCTTCTCATCATGCTTGGCGGTTTAGCTTCTGTTTACAGTGTTGTACAAATGTATACGTTGGTAAGATTTTTCAAAAATTATTATTTGGTTAGCAAATCAGAACGTAACTTTGCAGTAATTTGGGATCTTGCGTTCATGGTAGGTAATTCTACAAATATACAAGCGGTCGGCACTATTCTAGAAGGTATTGTTACAGTAGTATGTTTTACATTCAAAAAAGATACCTTCCGACATACCAGTACTTCTTGTTAATCATACTACATTTTGCACTATTCTGTATCTTCAGGCTACCTCCTGAAAACGAATTCTTTTTTTGAAGTAGGTACCTAGTATCTACTTATCTGTCTTATTTGTGCAATTTTTTTAATTTTATTGACCCGAGGGTTATACCAACTAATTGAAGATTTATTTTTGTTTTCATTTTTTGTTTTTATGAACGTGGTCTTCCATTTCGTTGTAGGGAATTTTTTTAAAAAATTATTTATATGTAGTAACTATGTAGTAAGAAAGCTTTTTTTTAAATTAATTTTTTTTCCCTCTTTTAATTTACTAGTTAAGAAGTTGTCAAGTAACAATATTTTGTAATGTACCAGTCAGTTGTTTATTTTGTGTAATATAATTATTCAGTATAGTTAAAAGTGATTTTTTGTGTATTTCAACATTTTCAAACCTTTCATTTACTAGGTACACCATGTCAGCAAATTTTTCCATCAATAGAGGAATTTTAGGTTGCAGAAGAAATCTGCAGCAATTCTGAATTCAAATAGGTGATTGAGGGAAGAGAGGGAGGAAAAAATTTGGGATCCATAAAATTCCAAAAAAATGTTGTTCATCAAGACTTTTATGCTAACTGCATAATGCACAGAACACTTGAATTAAAACAGACCAATTTACCCCTGAAACTCCCAAAAAAAAGTAAAAAGGCTAGGTAAGTACGTAATTGAGGATAGCCTGATCACTTTCATTCATTTACTAGCTCCCTTGAATCCTAAAATTCCTTCTAATCATCAACAAACATCTGCTACTAAATTTTTCAATGTATAACAAAATCGATTTAAGAAATTTGAAACTGGGAAATAAAATTGTTGAAGAAATTTTAGTGTTCCAGACACCTCATCCATTTACGTAAGACTACGATTTTTCATGTAATATGTACAAATTGTACTAAAATCTCATTAACTGTACATGTGAATATTGAAAATATGTACATTGGAAAAACGAAGTAGGTAAGGTAATATTTTTGATAGTTTTGTTCAGAGCTTTATAAATTCTCTCAGTCATTGATTAAGACTCATTTTTTTCACCGAAGTATGGCATGGCAATGTATACCTACGGCTACATTGTGGAAAACAAAAAGCCAAGTGCCAAGTCGAAAAATTGAGGGCCTACAAAGATAAAAAGTTTCCAAAATAGACCCCAAAAAAATAAGTGGCTAGGTTGATAAGTACCTAAATGAGTAAAAAAGAAGCAACTAATCAGACAAAAACATACTTTTTTCACATATTCTGAACGTTGACTAAATTTAATAAACACCTCCACTAACAAAATCAAATCTTCACTCAAAATTCAACTGTAGGGGTTTTCATACTTACTTTCTTACTTTAACGTATGTTTTTCCAATTGGGGGCAAACATGAGGAAAAAAATCAAAATTTTAGTAGTTTGATCTAGAAAACTGAAATTGGTTTATACCTTATTTTTAATCTCCCAAGTTGAATAGGTATGACGATCTCAAACCACTCTAGAGCCTCGCGTGGATTTAAATTTTTCCAATTCCTCAAAAATAATCACTTGAAAAAATTTTGGATTTGAACTGGCACAAAAAGATTCTGATAAATCGATCAGAAGAATCGCAATGATGATATAAATCCAAGTTTTTAGGTGATGAATTTAATTTACACCCTATTTACAGTGTTTTTTCAAAAGCTGGAGAAACAGAAAATCTGCTGGAGGCTCCAGAATAGTTCGAAATTCATCGTCAATCAACTCGGGAGATTGAAAATAAGGTGTAAACCAAATGTCAGCTTTCTAGGTCAATTAACTGACATTTTGATTTTTTTCTAATTTTTGCCCTTTAAATTTTTTAAAAGTTTTCCAAAAACTCAAAAAATGAATTGCAGCACCTGAAATTTTAGCTGGTGGTATACTTTGAGGTCTTCTTTCGATTCCCTTTTGCTCAGTTCAAAAATGTTTGTGCCGGTTGGGATACTTTCCTAGTCAGTCAATGTGATATTCATCTAATTTCGCAATTCAAAAAAATTGAACATATTTCCATTATCCATTTCTAAATTGTTCTGAGCCTGTGAAGAGTGACGAGTTTCTCCATTTCCGTCAAGCGTCAACAACATTTTTTCAAATCGTTTATTCCGGAAATCACGAAACGATTCGTATCTGAAAAATTTGATAAATTGGTGATAAAAACTGTAGGTATTAACACCATAGCAACGTAATATCCATTTCGTATAGAACCAGAGGCAAATTTGCGATTAGGTTATTTAATCTCGCGGCAGTCGATTTGAATGTTTCAATAAGTATGTTATTAAATCAGTGGACAGTGCACTTCCCTGCCTCGCATGGTAGTTCCAACGGCAGACCAGGATTTTCTCCATCACCCAGCTATACCACGTAGGTGATAATGATGGCTATTCCTTTTTTTAAAGCAGATTAATTTTTCTCTGAATTAGGTGATAATGATGGCCATTTCTTTTCTGTAAGTAGATACTTCGCTAATTTTTAATGTTCAGATATGAATTTTATTCATTTTCAGGCTTTGAACCTACTACCAGGAAGCGCATACTTGCTGTACACAAACAAGAGCCAATTCATTTTCATTAACCAATTAAATACTCCACAATACTCGCATGATGAATTTGATCAACGCATTAACGCTCGTACAGGAAATTGCCATCATACCGTCACTGATTTGCTTAAGTATTCATTTTTATAAATTTTTCCGAAATGGTGGATTATCAACGCAAAGCTTGGCAACAAAAAACCTCACTTTTTACTGCTTTCTTCTATTAATGCGCGATGTTATCATCATCTCAGATATACTCGTACTTGAATTACAACCCACATTTTTCCGCTCAGGTTTGGATGAAGTGTACGTTATCACACGTTATAATGCGAACTTGTATACAGAGTTGTCACTTACGATTTTCAAACTAATTATCGCTACGGATATATGCTTGTGTTTTCGAAAAATTGCTTTATACTTGCAACGTCCTTCTTTGGGTAATCAAAACAACAGATTTTATGTTTATTGCATTTTAGGAACAATCATTCCACTATCCTTTGTTTTACTGTCAAAATGGATTAATTATTTCCCTACTGTAAATGAAGGATTAATATGCATCACTCGTGTCTGCCGTTTGATTCCAATTGCTGGTGCATTTTGGTACATACGATCTGCTAGCATTGATAAAACGCTATTCCGGTCTAAGTTCTCCTTACATATACGTCTTCTCATTATGCTAGGTGGTTTGGCCGCTTTCCTCAGTTTCATACAATTGTGTATAATTCTGAGGTTCCATAAAGTGTACTTCGCACGCTACTTGGAAAGCGACGAAGAGAAAGTTTATAATGACCTATGGGAAGTGCAATTTATTTATTCAAAAATGCAGGTGATAGGCACTATTCTGGAGGGTATTGTTATTGCAATACTGTTTACTTTAAAAAAAGATAC
This sequence comes from Planococcus citri, assembly GCF_950023065.1. Classification (NCBI taxonomy): domain Eukaryota; kingdom Metazoa; phylum Arthropoda; class Insecta; order Hemiptera; family Pseudococcidae; genus Planococcus; species Planococcus citri. The sequence continues at coordinate 41,293,408 of NC_088680.1, read as the reverse complement.
GTTTAGACCTACTCATACGTCATCTTCTTGTTGATTATGCTTACTTTCTTCTCAGTATAGTTTCATGTACCTATGTTGAATTGTGAGTTTTTGATAATAAATGTTTGAACATCAGTAATTTGTTCATTTTATTAAAAAATGTGAATTTTCCATTGTCATAAAAACATTGATACTTGCAGCGAAATACAATTCAGCTGCAATCTTAATTCTTTCAATTTTAAAGAGATTCGATAAAAAGTTTGGGGTGGGACCTCTTGAAATTTTTTTCACCATTTGAAGTAATTTTACACAATTTTGAATAGGTCCAAAATCGTATCATTTTCTCAAGTCATACCAACCCTTCAAAACGTGAAAAAAATTCAAAAACTGTCTTCTTACTTCTAAATAGATATAATATGATAAATTAACACAGACCGAAACGTTTGCAATAATTAAATTGACTCAACGTAATGGCAAAGTTTTAAAAAAATCCATCAGATAAAAAAAAATAAACCAGGAAAACCTCCTGTTAAACGCAACAAAATATCGACAAGGAAAAAAAGAACAAGAAAAACGATGCGAAATTTCACCTTTTTAACAGATATTTCCACACTAGCTTAAACGTAGGTAAGGTACCAGTACGGTACGTGATATCCTATCGTTCGGTTTTTTTCCTCAGACATCGGTTTTTTCTCCTTTTCAATCTTCTGTCTAATTTTTTGCAACTTTACTCACCGCCTTTAAAATCCCATATACTCGTCGAGAGAGAGAGCTATTTACGCAGCACACGTTGCTTTGGTCTATATAATAGCTAAAGGTAAGTATATTTAAAGAAACGAGAGAAAATTTAATTTTCGTACCGAAGGAATTTATCTCATGCCTGAATGTTCGTCTTGAAGTCCGGCACCACATCTTTAGGGCCGGTTTCGGCTCAGGCCGATGCGAGATACATATATACCGTATCCGTCGAAGAAACAGTTTGTTTGACGTAAGTACGCCGCCGGAGATTTCAATTTATTTTCTAATTTTCGTCGAGAGCTTATTTATAGTGCGCGGAAATGTTTTCGCTCTTTTCTATCTTTTTTAAGACCAGATTTTACGTTGGCGTTGAACTGTTCGTATATGGTAGTGTAGTTCACCATAACGAGGTTAAACCATCATTCACCGATATTTCCAAGTTGGAAATGTTAGGTGCACGTTTATTGACCTAGGAAGGAAAGATGTTTACATTTTGATTATACTTTTCGATTTAGATTCGAGCAAAACATGTTTAACTCGCATTGTAATGATAAATACCTATAACATGGAAATAATTTTTTCTGGGAAACTTACAGAAAGTTGAACAAATTTGCTGAAAAAAATCAAAACAAAAAATTTGAATTATAGAAATCAAACCCAACGAGGCAACCAAGCTCGTAATAAGTTTTGTAAAACAATGGTACGTAAGTAGGTAATTTTATTTCATAAGATTTATATGTCTGCGCTGGTCAAGACAATAAAGTCATCAAAATAACTTCGAAGGTGTTCCCTGATGAGGAGATAGTGGGCTTTGAGAGGGAGCGTTCTTGAAAAAAATCATGATCTTGTCCATTGATTCCTACCGACTAGTTTTGAGGAAAATTGTCCACTTCCAAAAGATAGGGCTTGAGAAGAGTGTTGACTTTTAGGCCATTGCGGTCAAAATCCAAGGTTACTTTTAGGGTAAAATCATAATATTTTGATAATTCACTATTAGATGCCAATAATAAGCATGAAAAATCAAGGGGAATCGACAGATAAAGACAAGTAGTCAAGTACCCTATAAAAATCTTTAAAATTTGAAGTACAAATACATATCATGATTGCAAGAAAGCTTTTGGTTTTAGGTATATCCAAATTCAACGAACCAAAATTGAGTTTTTTCACATATGATGATTTATTAAAAATACTAAAGTATGATAAAAATTCTCAAATTTGATCTTCCAGTTATCTAAAACTCAGGTGAAAATGATTGTAGGTCCATTTAGATCTGGTCAAATCCAATTAGGTCACCCTTACTGGATTTTATCTGGTATGAAAATATTAATTCGTGTCCAGGGAATGTCCAGATCTAATCAGGCCTGATATGGTTCGATCACATAATTCAGATCATGGTTGAATCCACTCCCCTACTGCATTTGAATAAGTAAATATACCTAATCAGATCAAAATTTCGATCTGACCAGTCTACTCAGGTCAAATTGGATCCAGGAAATGTCCGGCCTGGTCGGATCTGACCGCGCCCAATCGTTTTCTGCTGGGAATCTTCATTTTGATATAAAAATTAGCATAATTCAGCAAAATTACATGGAAACTGCTCAGTAATTTGCTATCCAAACTGTCATAAAAATGGATAAAACTGACTAAAAATAGAAGAAACGTCGCGAAAATTGATCAAAATATCACAAAAATGCTCCAATAATTAGGTATACAAAACAGTTGTTAGAAATTATGAAAAACTTTCGGCAATAAGAGGTTGTTTTACAAATCGCAATTTCTTCAAAAAGAAAAAGAAGGTACTTGAAATTTTGCCAAAAATGATATTTTTTGGCAATTTTGACAAAATAATCCGACTTTTTGTCAATTTTTGCCAGATAAGAGAACAGATTTTTCTACGATTTTAACTAACTAAGCAAAAACATATTGAATTTTTTCAAAAATTCCTAAAAATTCTCGCTGTTTTTTTTTTAGTTTTGTTCTTTGCTGAATTGTCAGTGTTGCTTTTTTTATTGAAAATTGCCTGTTTGCCAAAAATATTGCCAAGTGATGAGATTTATCAATTTACAAGAAAAATCAATTATTTGGTTAAAATTCTGCTTTCGTTTTTTTAAGGTGATAGTATCATAACACAATTAGTAAAGAATGCGAAGCTGCTGAACTGAATTTTTGACAAACATGAAGCCCCGGAAATGTACCATAAACGCTGTATTGAGTACATATTTCCCTTCACGTTTTAGAGTAAGTAAAAATGGTAAAACTTGTAAAGGGAAAATTTTTCAAAGGTTTTATAATAAACTTTTTTCTAATGTTGTTTGTAGGATGATGAAAACCGATCGAAATTCTGTAATATGGTTCTTAATGAACAAGACGAGGAGTCATGTATTTTCTTGGAGAAATACGAAGATAAAACTTGTCGCTATAGGGTAATAAGAATAACTATAGAAGTATGTACGAGCTAGGAGAGTAAGTAAATTGGTAGAATTGGCCTAGAAAGGGTTTAACACTGTATGAAATAATTTTTTTTCAATTGTTTAGATGTGGAGCCTTCCAAATTAAGAATAACTGGGGGTTTTTACTGGAAATAATTATAACTCCAAAACCGATACCGATTACGAAGATAAGATGAAAGGTAAGTGAAAAGTCAGTTCTCTCACTCTACTTGCGTGAGTGTTTTTTCACTTGTTTCTTACTAAAAATATGTTTCATTTTTATTCAGAGTCGACACCATCTACGACGATAAATGAATCGTTGTCGCAATTGCAGATAACCATTATGGCAAATAAAACAGACTACAAACCCGGAAAATTCGATGAGGGAGAAATAATTGACCTCTCAAATGTTTCTGCCAGTCAGTATAGGCCTAATTTAAATTTAAATGTATCACCTACAATGAAGTCGAATTTTCTACATACTTGTATTTATCTTTACAGTTAAACTAAGTGATGATTCCACATTAGATTCGTCAATGAGCAATCCAATTGTGGTGAGTACTTAATACATAGTAGTAGTACGTTTATGAAGTTTTTCTTCTCCCAGTAATTATTACTGTACCTGTTTTCTGCATCAGGAAGTAAATTGTACACGAAAGATTCCAACTGTCATTGGACAGAAAAGGAATGATTGAGTATTGGCTGAGCTGGTAAATCAGCTCAAACAACATGCACTCGAAACAAGAAAGAAAGACCCAAAGTTGGATTATGTTCTTGAGAGAATTATCAAGTATATGGACGTAAGTACCTCCCTTCTCTCGAAATAAGTATTTCAAGTACATACCTATTACCTACATTTATATGACCCGCTCTATACCTTACTTAATTTTTCAGGATGAATTCTTTTCATTCCTGCTGGATTCACTCCCTGAAAGAAACAAACCGTCGTCGGAATCTGAATGCTTCAGCCAAAAACATACCTCTTGAAAGAGGTACCTACTATACAGTTTGCAAAATCAAAACCATGGAACAAATGTGTATGACATACCTTGGATTTTGCCTCTTAAAGAAAGTATTCCTAGTTGGTGATGACTGCGAAACCACAGAAGCAGTAGTGAAGAAGTCCTGTTGTGACGTGTACTGCCAGAACACTCGACACTTCATCGACAATAAGTATAAAAATAGTAATGTAAGTATACCAATTACCAACATCCATTTCCTGTAATCCAACATATTGTGATTAATTCCGCCAGACATGTTTTCAGTGATTAGATTGTCAGACAAAAACTTCATCGCCTGCCAAAATTTATTTTTAGATTTTATTTCTAAATTGGAATGATTTTTTTTTGGTCTAGAAATGTACGAGTATATTGTATTAATATTTTTGGTGTGAAAAACGGACCTTATTGGAATTTGTAATAACTAATTTCACGTGTTCTTATTTATTTTCTGTGTAAGTTTACTTTATTAATTTTTTTTCTTTGTTTCATTTTTTTTCTAAAACAGGAACTTGGAAAAATAATACCTATATCTACCTATTTTCAATTTTGGTATTATTTTTGTCAACTACCTACTGTTATGAATATTTTTAATATTATTCAATGGAACGACGTGATTATTATTAGTATTACTTTATTACCTTAATTTTAATTTTGCAACCTTAGCTTGATCACACTTGTTGAAAAGTCATACTCGTATTTGCCCAACTGACTGTTCTGAAAAACCGAATTACTTCGAAGAGTGCAATAGAGTACCCTACCCAATTAGCCAAATCAAAAAAAAATTAAACCTTTCAAGAAAAATTATGTTGGAAAATGAAAGATTTGAAAAAGCTCAAATCATTCATTTCCATCAAAACAAATTAGTATAAATCAGAAACTTTTTTCAAAAATGATTCAACATCACGAGTAGAAAACATTTCTCAAAAGCACTTTTTAATAACATTTTAAAAAAATTAATAAGAAAAAAACATTCATTTTTTGGTCAAAGGCATTATTTTCTTTCCCCAAGTTTTTATTTTTGCTCAACTTGGGAACTGCCAGATGACCTTTTTTACTAGTGTTGCTACGATTTTTTTCTTATTAATTTTTTTAAAACTCTTTCAAAAAGTGCTTTTGACAAATGTTTTTGACTAGTGTTGTTGAAGTATTTTTGAAAAAAATTTCCTATTTATAATTCATTTTTTGTTTTGTGGGAAATGAAGAATTTGAGCTCTTTCAAAACTTAGGCTTTCCAAAATGATTTTTCGTTGGAAGTTCAATTTTTTTTGTGATTTGGCCAATACGGCAGGTTGCTCTTCAAAACAATTTTTTCCCCTCACACGGAAACCTAGAAAGCTTCCAAAAGGTCAAGTTTTAACAACAGCTAAGAATTGTGCGAACCAAAGCTGAAATTTCTTAAAAGGACATAAAAACAACTAAGATGACCTACAATTGATGCAATGTCCCAGAATTTAAACAAAAGTTTGCAAAAGTTGTGTTTGTAGGATGACAAAGACAGAAACATGATACTATATGGGAAATAATAAACGCCAAAACCGATACTAATTACAAAGATAAGACAAAAGGTAAGTGAAAAGTCGGTTCTCTCACGCTACTTGCGTGAGTGTTTTTTCACTTGTTTCTTACTAAAATTCATTTTTATTCAGAGTTAACACCAATAGGTAAGTAAATTTCCTCAACACACCTCACAATTTTGTTCAACAATAAAAGTATTGACATAGAAAGCTTCGTTATTCATATTTCTTAACTGTTTGTTTCTTTTGTCAACAACTGACAAAACACCTCGAAATGAACCACAAGGCATTTTTCATTTCTCTTTGACCCAAGCAGAATTTTGCAGTTCATTGTAAACTTCACTCAGTAGGTACGATTTAAATTCTCAAGATTTAATTCAGATGGTATATGATTCAACCAAAGCAACATCATACACCACATAGTTAAGTATTTTGCCAATTAGGCAAACTACCAACCTACCAAGTTGAACTTTTGCAAAATTTCGATATTATAACTACACACTACAGATACTACCTGTACCTACCTAGATCTACCAAGACCCGGCTTGCTACACTCGAACGAGCACACAAATTATCTATGCGGAAAACCTCTCCTTCGGTCGACTATACGTTCACCAAGGAATACACAGATTTAAAATTTCCAATTATAAAACGACCTGAGCGAATTTCACAATATCGAGGTAGAACTGAAACTCACCTAGTTGTAGCCCGTTCACATTTCTTCGCTGAACGTGCTGCAACTAAATAAATTATATGTATAAAATACGAGTAGATAACGACGATAAAATGCTCGACCAGAAGCGTCAGTACCTTAGTTATTTGCTTGAGAAATGAGAAAGCCATCGTGTCATCTACGTACTTTGTCGTCGTGTACAGAGCACAAAACTTTGCTAGTTGGAAACTTTTCATAGCAAGGGCTATGTATAAGGTACAGCATGCTTGCAACTTGTTGTTGGTTCGCATATTTTACAAATTGCGCGTCCGAGCACACAAATCTCCAACTTATTTTACAAATGAGGATAATTAATCAACGATTAACGAGAGTTTGGTTTACGAAATACAGAAAATAAAAAGGTCTTGGGCAGAGTAGCCCACGTTGGTGGCACACTGTTTGAAATAATGTTGTGCGAGCGAATTAGCAGAAATCAAGCCATCACCTATGGAATATATTTGCTGATTGCAAGAGAATTGTTGCTGATTTGTAGCTTTATTAATTTTCTTCAACTTCCAACTTCCCAGTAGCTCTTTTTTTTACTGCTTCAACGTTATGAATTTAGCTCAACATAATATGAAATAAGATACCATTGTATTCCAATTCCTTGGTTTACTACATAGCTCATCTCCCAATTTGAAAGATGTACATAAGATTTTTCAACTCAACTTCGCAGCAGAGTAATGAAGTTGAAAAAAAATAAATAAAAGCAGAAATTAATAAAAAAGAACTATGAAATATTTGTGGGCATTAATTCCCCAACTTGTCATCCAAGAAGTCTCCTGCTAGAGCACAACTAAATAGTAAGTTCATATTATTTGACCATATACTATGGTGCTTCAATAAGTAACGTCCGTTTCGGGGCTAGCGCCAAAACTACCAAACCAATCAACTTGTGCTTCTAGTATGTTGTAGGCCAACTATTTCTCTTTCGTTTGCCGGGTCGCTGGTTATTCTAGCTTATTTGGTTGCTTCATAACATCAGTTCAAAGTAAATGCTTTTTATGAAGCTTGTGCCCAAGAAATGATGTGCAGAATTTCTCACTTTTTTAATGCAAAAAACACAACTGCGAAAAAAATTGTTAATAGAATTGTCCTCGGGTATGGTTTGGATGCAATGGATACCAGAAATCAGTGTTACTTGGTCAATATGCTCAGTGAAGGCCAAACAAGCCTCTTTGATGATGATTGCGCCGGACACCACGCAACAAGCGCCACTTCCATAACGCTGTCCTGCGCGAATTTCATCGAGAATTCAACCATGGAATGCACATTTCTAATATCCATTGCATTCAGACAATACCTCGAGGACAATTTCATCATGGATTTCTTTCACAGTTGTGTTTTTTGCCATAAAAAAACGAGCAATGCAGGGAAAAATTTCCCGGATTCGAATCTCAGAAGAAGCACTCACTTTGAACTGATGTTATGAAGCAACCAGTGAAGCTATAAAAATGAACGACCCGGCAAATGAAAGAGGAAGGGTTACTCTACATTCCACCAAAAGCACAACTTGATTGGTTGAACCTTCTTATTGTGGTGGTGCTTTTTGTATTGGTACTAAAAAACAAATAATTCCGAAAATCATTTCTTGGGCACAAGCTTCATAAAAAGCATTTACTTTGAACTGATGTTATGAAGCAACCAAATAAGCTAGAATAACCAGCGACCCGGCAAACGAAAGAGAAATAGTTGGCCTACAACATACTAGAAGCACAAGTTGATTGGTTTGGTAGTTTTGGCGCTAGCCCCGAAACGGACGTTACTTATTGAAGCACCATAGTAATTCCAACTCTATTAACTTCCATTCAAAATAAGTAGGTGCTTCAAACCGCGAAAAAATCCTATTTCTAAAAAATGACGCGGTACGAAAAATTAAAAATCAATATTCGAACTCATTCACCTTTTCCCCCGCTCCCCCCCGGTCTTCCCACGTACAAATTCTTCGTTCTTCGGCTTTTTTAGTACCCTTGCTCTTGAAAAATTAACGAAATTTCAACCAGATAAATTTTTTTCCTCCGCTTTACGACAACGAGGAAAAGCGAATATCGCGAAAGGACGAAGTATATAGGTACGAGTAATAGGTATAGAAATAAATACGCGTAATCGATGAAACATTTTATCATTTTGTATTAAATTTTTGCGAAATTCACGTGTATAAAAACTGCTCATCTATAAAAGCAGCGCTGCTGACCACCCTGTAAAAATACTAAATAGTAACCACTACCTAGAGACCTACCTACGCTTTTATCGCGATCGTAAAAACGTCTTCGTTTAGTTACGAGTTCTCATCAACTACCAACACTTTTTTTCCCTTCATCGTAACTCGGATCCCATTATCGTATAGTGAGGTTTTATATCAGAATTCACTCGTATAAAACGATCACATCTTAAAGGAAGAAGATGTTGTTCATGTTTTACTTTTTTTTTGGAGTAAATAAATTGTACGATAATTTTCATAGAAAGCAGTCCGTGATGAGTGACGAGGAATTTGGGAAAGAGTCGATAGAATTTTCGTTACTAGAAAAGTTCAAGTTATGAATTGGTACTTAAGAAAACGAAGTGTAAGAGCTATTTAAGCTAAAGTAGGAAATCAATTAGAATTTTCCAATTATTATTTTTTAATCTGAAAATTCATTGAATCACCAGAGGCCCTTGGAAATTTGTGTTACACGAAGGTTAGGACGATGACCCTGAATGAAAGCATCAGAGGAGATGGATTATACGTTGCCAAGCAAGATTCCAACCCTAACCAGCCATCTAAGTAAGTCAATGTCAACCAAATTAAAATAGTAGGTAATCTATTTTTTTTTGTACCTAAACAATCATTCTCAACTCATGCAACAAATCTTTGCTGAAATGATGGAATGTAATGTCAATGTCTGCTTAAATTCGAAATTATTGTCATTTTTTGATACAAAATTATTCATTATTGCTCCGTTACGTGGTATCTCATTCCGGTTCCTAAAAATACCCAGAAGTTACAGGATTATTGTTTTGAGGAAGGAATCGAACCTGGCAAAAATTATTCAAAATTATAGACGGCGAATCTGTGCCAGAGGTTCTCAAAGTAGGTCATTTTTTGAAAATTGTGTTTTTTTTGGCCAATTTTTGGAATTACCTGAGCAGGACTTCGAATGCAGTCTGAGTTCTTGAATCGTCAATGACTTATTGACTTTGAAATTCGATACGATACTACTCCTAGTCCTCTATCAAACAACTTAAAGATGACGGATCACGAATATGAACACTGCGATTTCCCATCAATTATACAGCAGTAAGTATATTCAACCATTACTTAAGAAACTAACGCTGGAATCGTTCTCAGTAGATTACAAAATACCCCAATGAAAGTTTTTTTGCGATCATTCTGATGAAATTTTCAAAATTCATATTTTTTCGCTTACTTATTTCAAAAATCAAACCAAAAAAACTTAATTTAGTCAATTTTATTGAAATGATCTTGTAAAGCGTGGCAATTAGTTTTCCCCCAAACGGCAGTTTCAATGGTTGAAAAATGCCATGTAATTCATAAGAAATCGAAATTTTTGGGATCCATCAATCGTCAATTTCCTTTGATCGTAGATGAGGATCGAAAATGCGATCAACTTTCTAGGTCAGTGAGTTAAGAAGGTTCAGAAATTCAAATCACGCCTGGGGGAGGTGACCGCGGTCCTGTACAAGTGGCACACTGTGCATTTTTCTTCGAAAATTACCTTACTTTGAGGATCCCTGCTTGAGGTACCCTCTGCAGCCAGAGAGCTTAAACTTTTTTAGAGCGATTTCCCACTTAAAGTAAAAATTCCTCGCCAATTCTAGTCAAAATCCATGTTATGTTTCTTTTTGTCTACACTTTCAGTGCTCAACTCAAAATTTTGTTCAATTTTTAATTTTTGAAAGAAACAATTCATTTTCTAGTAAGGTTGATTACAACTGCTGCAGAGAGATGATTGCAAGAGAATTTTCGCATTTGCTTTTTGCTTAATAGGGTTACTTTAATGTATTTGACTTTCAAAATTTTCTTAAACTAAATCTAGATACCTAACATGATTGAAATAACTTCGCACATTCAACATCAATTTGAAAATTGATTTTTCCATTTTTCAAATAAGATGACGAAGCTTCATGAAATTAAATTCAAAAAATATTTCTAAATATTTTCAAATGCATTCTTACATTACTGAAAAAAAAACATCAAATCTTGAATTCCAATTCAATCTTGTATTTTTGGTTTTAATAAAAATATCACATAATCGTAGATTGGCTTTACTGGAATGCTGCTTAATAGAAAAAAAGAGAAGGAATGAGGAAAAGTATCCACCAAAAAAAAGAACGAGCATAAAATACCTTTGGCAGGGAAGAAACCAAACATAGAAAAACGACAACTGTATAGGCAACGAACACAAATTCGTTGAAATTCAACGTTTCAGCGAATTCTGTCAGGATTCCCCAAATATGATTTTTATTACCGATTTTGAAATTTCGAAAAACCAAAAAAATACTCGAAAAAGATTGAACTTGCTAATATTATTTGGTTAAATAAAAAGCGCGGAATTCATACTGGAAAATTGAGAAATCCACCGTGTTTGATGGGATTTCGATTTTCTTCATAAATTTTCAAGGTTCTGTCAATGTCGCGATAATTAATGTGGACACTATGAGCAGTGAAATAAACTGAAATCGCGCTGAAAGCTTCACTTCAGTTGGAAATGATAAAATTGTAGCTCAACAAGTCGACAATAGACCTATTAATAATGAAGCCCAGAACGGCTGGAAATCATGAAACAATAAAGGTAAAAACGTACAAAACCCTGAACTACAATCATCAGCTATTTGCTGATTACAAAACAGTTTTCGCTTTTTTTAAGCTTACTGGGCGCTTTGGAATTTTTTTCTTCAAACGTTCAAAGTTCCAACTTTTGAATTTCGACAAAATGCGCGCCATTTTTCATTTCTCGATCGAATCATTAGGTGAAAAATATTCAACTCGGCCCCACAATGAAGCTAAATTCCAAAAATCATCCTTGAAAAGAGTGATGAGTTTCAATGATCGATATGAGGCTTTTTTGACGTCTCACCCACCCCCTCCTTAAAATACCGTTTTTGCGTTTATTTCGCAGAGATTCGACTTGATGACCAACTTTCGGTTTGGATCATAAAACGATTTCCTATCAATTTTATAGCACCTTTCGCCATTAAAAATTCCATTTTGGAAATTCTTACGCGATATTTGTTCTTTGCTGATTGAAATATCCTAATAAACAGTTTCTTTCGGAATTATTTTTCTCAAACGTTCAAAATCTACATTTTTTTTCACTCATTTTTTAATGGATGTTGTAAAAAAATCGAAAGAAAAATTGTAATTTCGACTTTTTGATTAAAAAGATCGCGAAAATAGCCTTTTAATCAGGGACTTTCAACCTGCTGAGCACACATCGAGCATAATTCTGTACTCCAGAGCAAAAATGATGTATGCCCATTTTTTTGGGACATTGAGATTTTTATACCTACCATTGAAACCCGCTTGCAAACTCTTTCCAATATGATGTGAAAATCGCAAAATCGAAAAAAATGGACTTCCATCCTTTTTACTCTAGAGGACAGAATTTTTTTCTTGAAATTTCTAATGATAAAAAAGTGTTATAAAATTGACAAGACATTATAATTTTTGGGATCGGAAAACTTTGAAAATTCAAATCACATCTTTTCGGAGGAGGTAGGGCGGATCAAGACATGAAATTTCTGAAAAGCAATCGCGGTCCATGGCAGTATTTTTTTCATGTGCATGAAATCGAAAAAAAATTATTTTTTTACAATAATTCGGAACTACTCAAATTCTTTGTAAAAAAAAACCACACACCATATTCAAATCAACATCCCATCATCCTGTTATTACAGCAAACGACGACCGTTCCAGTATGGCAAAAACCAGCCATCTTATCAGCTTCAGGGCACCAAAATTAAATTAAACTCGAACCAAAAAGGCAAAAATCTGCGTTAAAATAGTGAAAATTGACGCGTTTGTCGACTACCAACGCCACGCAATTCGTTCATAGAACGGTCAAGAGCCAACTCCGACCACGTATTCCTCTCCTCTTCTTCAATCCTTCCCAAACGTCTCCATAAAGTTGAATTTATTAACACGACAGCCATACAACCAACTTACTACAGCGAGAAATATCTCCCGATATGAAATGAAATATACGCGAATTAGAGAAGAGACATTTTGTCCGAGCACGATTTCCATCTCGACTCGACTATATAGGCTCGCACGCGAATAAAATTATTCAGTCTGGGTGAAGGCAAAGTCAGGCGAGAGGACCGTCGCTCGCTCGTATCGTATACCATTAAATAGAATATACGTACATTTTCGTATTCTCTTTCCTTCTCTGTAATACTGTAGAAAAGGAAAACTATACGCGTGCCATGCCAACGAAAAATAAGAAACTCGAGACGTATTCGCGAAATATTATAATTACAATTTAATTCTAGCAAAACGCCATCCCCAGCCCTAGCTGCCCTCGCTCGCCTCGCTAAAAAATCCTCGAATATTCGCGTATTTCGAAAATTACTTACTTACTCTAAACTAGAGGCCATAAAAGTGAACTGGAGGCGAAGAGCGCGATTCGCGAGAACTCTACTCTCTATGTTCATATTCGATTAAGGAGGCAGCTTCTGTGCTGTCGATAAATTTCTTTATCAAAACGCGCCGAGTAATTTAACGTTGTTTAAAATATTAATTAAAAAGTAAGAAGAGAGGTGCGGGCGGAGGTCTTTTGCAGAGGCAAGGATGCGTACGCGGTCGATTTGGGTACAGGAAGTTTCGTAAGTGATGACGGGTATTTTTCGTCACTTGCAGAAAGTAATTTTTTTTCAAAGAAAGAAAACGATTTACAAACACGGGTTAGATAAATCAATTTTCATGCGCTTTGAAGGTGGTAAGTTTTCTTTATTCGAACCATTTATGCGTTTTCAAAGCCAATTTCTTGATCATGATTAATCACTTATCATCAGTAATCAATAATTCTTCAGAAACAATTAATGACAAGGTGACGAAAAAATGAGCATTTGTGGCCTTTTGGATTTTTTTCTGATCCATCACTTCTGAGAAATAAAGAGTTGACCATAAATTCCAGGAACTAGCATTAAATTCACTTTCAGTGATCCCAATTCAAAGAAGAGACACATAAACCATTCCTTATTTTTAGAAAGTAGTATTTCAAATTATAAAATAAATAACAGGTACTACATAATTTGTTTCTCGCATCAATCAAAATCAACTAACTTACTTAGGCATTACCATGCTCTCTTACTCTTTTGATGAAAATATCAACTCACCTGAAACAAAAGAACAAAATCAACTATCAATTATTAGTGAATTGGCAATTACCTATAAATACATAATATAAGCTTAGAAGCATTTGCCAAATACATTATTTAGATACACATATCGTACAGTTGTGTGAGTAAGTCAGTGGCGCAGTTAAAGATTAGGGCCCAAGTAGTAAATCGGAGAAAAGGGCTCAAGATTGGGAAAAGGGGCTTTTAGTAAAATTGTTCATGTGACAGACACATTTTCTGAAGTGCCGTGTACAGAAATGCACTTGATTTTTACCAAAATTCCCCGGATTTAAATTTTTATATTTCAGATTTGAATCAAAACTTCTCAAAAATTTCAATTTCAAAAAGGAAAGCGAATTGACCCGAACAGAGCCGAGGTCGCAAGCTTTTAAAATTGTCCAACTTCAAAGGTAAAAACTATTGAAAAAAAATAAAGAAACTCGTTATTGTACATAATTATTTATTTTTCTACTTGTAAATTACCGTAGTTCACTTTTTTATTTGTAAATTACCGTAATTTATTTTTTTACTTGTAAATTACCGTAATTTATTGGACTGAACTGATGATTGCAATTGAGAGCATGGACTTCATCAAGGGAATAAAACTATATCCGGATCCAAATCCAATGATTGGCCGTCATGGAAGGACAAGGATTTAGATGTTCTCGCCCTTTATAATGCCATCAATATTATTGAAGGAAAATCCACCTACCCAGCGGCAGAAAAAAGTAAGTTGATATGTAGAAGATTGGAAGAAGTCATCTACCAAGCTAAAATCATCCTCAGTGCGTGTCACAAGACCTGCATAGTCGTATAGCTGGCAGGCTCTCTGATCATGAAGCATGACAAGAGCTTTCTAAAGAGTTTAATGATAAAGCTGAAGATCAGTTACTCGTATTTCGCGAATGTTTGAACTTCTTCAGTGCCGAGTGGCTTGATAATGAAGATGCGCCAATTATCACGAATTAAAAATCAACATCGAGATTTTTGCACCGGGTTAACAAATCGCAAGATTGAAACGGTTGATCAATAATTGTTGGAATTATTATTCGTCTCTATTGTTGCATATTTTGCCAAGTCGTTTTGAATCATTCAAATCCAGTTATCTTTTGCTGAAATCTGAAACTGATAAGAAGCTAAGTGATCTTTCAGATTCTCTTATCATGCATAAAAGAAACACCAGTCCAGTAACGAATGCTTCATCGTCTAGTGAAGCTATGTACGCTAAATCTGGTAAGAAAACTGGTTCAAGAAATTTTGCCTCAAAAATGTTTGGTAATAATGCTGTAAATCAACAGGGTAATACCAGTAATCACCAAAGAAGTGAAATATCGTGTAAATATTGCTCAGAGAAAGGACACTGGATGAAAAAGTGTTCAAGGTGGATCGCGGATGGAAAACCACCTTTCCCAGCTCTCGCAAATGATTCTGCCAGTAGTTCGCCATGTGAAGTGGCTCGAGCGGAGCGAGGACAGCAGTTATGGAAATTTTTCAATCCAAGAGGTTGAGGTTGAAAAAACGTTATTCATTCAAGAAGTACTCTTCTTCGACTAATCAAGCTTAGTAACTATGTAGTAAGTAATTTTTCATTTCTGGTTAAGAGACTGGCATCACTACGTGAGAAGATATTATCAACGCTATTTATGGATGGATTGTTCTGAAATATTTCCAGAAAAACGACACTTTGGACGTTGTCTCAGATATTTTGAAAATTTGATTTCCTTTATTTGGAAAATGTGAAATATTATGAGTGAATTTTGAACAAAGAACTCATCAACGTCAGGAAATTTTAGACTATTTATTCACCATTTTCACTTTTTTAAAATTAGGAATACATACTCGTAAATATATTTTTGAAATAAGTATCTCAAACAACGTTCAACGATGATGCTTCTTTGAGGCATGCATGAATATTTCAGAGCACTTCATTCATTAATGAGAAAATTATGACGATTCATAAAGTCTGCAGAGTTCGCGGTTATTTCCGAATACCGATGATGAGGCAGGCACAACAATTCATCATACTTACCAAAATTCACGCTTCATTCGTTAATTAATGCAGTTTTTTTCATTTGCCCCTACACTGTAGGTTGAGGGGCGGAAATTCCGCTCGAATTTTTTTTTGTGGAACCCAACAATAATCCATTATAATTTTCCAAATCTGAGAACAGGACTATTTCGCCTATTTTACCTGGGAATATCCTCTATGTGCCAATTTTTTTCTTTTCGGCTCATATTTTTAACGTCATTTTCCCGCTCTATTAGCTTGATTTTTGCCTAATTTTACAGGAATTTCATTACTTTTTGGTTCGCTAATTTGAATTAACTTTTGTAAAAGAAAAATGCACCGAACCAAAAATATCAAAATCAAACTTACAGATTTTCTTCTTTTTTATTTGGAAAAAGTGGCGAATAATTTGTCATTATATTCATGTAAGTGATTGTTTTTAGGAGGAAGATCTGACGGAATTTGCCAGAGTAATAGAAGAAGAGCAAGAAAGAACAATAGTATTACACAGACGATTCAAAGTAAGAAATTTTCTTCTTTTTTTTGACAAAACTAGCGAATAATTTGTAAATTTGATTTCAGCAACTATAGGTGAGATATTAGAAGCAAAAAAATGCGCAATTTTCATTATGCCGAATAATTCGCTGATCGTGCATCGAACACATGGCTCACTCTGGCATTCCTCTAGGAACTGTAGCAAATTCCCGAAGAACCAGCAACTGTTGAAACAGCGATCAATAAGTGGTCTTTTTTTGGTTTGCTGTCTTGAAAATCATCCAGCAGTCTAACTCGTACATTACACGTACATCGAGGCGCCACAAATTCGCAACCATCGGTACATTTGTCGACAAAAACGTATCTACACGATTTACGACCGATAAAAAAGATTGAATATGAATTCTGCATTTGTCTCAGTTGAAAATCGCGAAACCGCAATGAAAAAAATTCAAATTTCAAATCTCGCCGCAATTTTGTCGATAAAACCCTCTTTTCGAAGTACTCCAACAGCACTAAAAGATTTTACAATCGCGCGAACACGTTTATTGTATTTTCCTCTTTATCCCGAAAAGCCACTAAAAATCTTTCGAGAAATGGCCAAAAGGAGAAAAAAGGTGCTTAAGAGGAAACTCGAAGAGGAAGAGAGGACGGTGATTTTATGACGCTGACTTTTTAGAGCCGCTACATAAATGTTGTCTGTAATCAGCTCTCTGTTCGTTCTTTTGTCATTTATTTTTATTCTTTGAAAAGTTGGCTTTATTGCCAAATGAAACTCGGTCATTTGGTAAATACTTCTGTCGTAAAATAATTGCTGAACGAAAAAAGTGACAGGGAAAGGGAGTAAAAAGGTGTACGTTGGTTATGATTTTTTTTTAAAGATACGTGGTGGATTGACTCAGCCAAAGTCTATGAAAACAACACTCCTAGAACATGTTGTAGGCTATTTTGTGCTTAAAATTTCAGCCCATGTAGGTATCGTGTCAAATTAATGCTTTTTTAAAAAAGAAAAACAAAAATGTAAGTGGGTGTTCTTATTCAGTGAAAATGAGCGAAATTAGTCTTGGATGTTCTGTGACATCACCGATTCGGCCATTCTAGAGTAGATAATCTGAAGAAAACAGTTGAAAATCAAATGATCGAATGCAGGAATATCAAGAATTTGCAGAGTCAAGAAAAGTAGCGCAAATTACCTCGTAGAAAAATTTGTGAAAAATAAAGTGCAGTGAGTAATTTTGTATCTATTTAGGTAATTTTTCTTCATAGGTTGGTAGCATTTGTTCTCGAAATTTCTTTGAAAATTCGATCGTTTTATTTCCTACAATTTTCCAGCAGTTTCTACTAGTTTCATTATCTTGTAAATCATCTTTGTCCACGTTGATTTTGTACTGTTTAATTCTAACAAGGGAACTACCTGAACCGGTAGAAACGAAAATGAACGAATCAAACCTAGATCGAAAGGGGACCACCTCAGGACCCCAAATCCAAAATTTCAAGTGCTAAAGTTGATTTCTCGATTTTTGGTGAATTTTTGAAACTTGAAAAATCCGAAAAATTATATATCAATTAATACCAAAAACAGAAAATATTGATGAAAAATGGAATTTTCTCGGGAAGTGGTTCAGATGGCGTCCCTAACTCATTTACGACTATCGAAATTCGTAAAACTTCAATTCCAGTCATTCCGGAGCCTCCAGCGATTTTTCATCATTTCTCCAGAAACTTGAAATTGCTGCAGAATGGCTAAAAATCAACTTTAGCACAAATATCCGAAATCGAGCTCCGACTTATTTTCGATGTTCTAAATAGGTAAAACTCCAATTTCAACAATTCTGGAGGTCGAAATGGAGGTTATACTTGTTCGGAACGTCGAAAATAAGTTGGAGCTCGATTTCGGATAGTTAGCATCGCAAAAATGGAATATTTAACATTTTCAAATTTTGTCATTTTTTCCAGTGGCCAAAAAAATACACATCTGAACCGGCAGACGCCGATTTTCACGACAACCGCAAAAAATGATTAAAGTCAACCCACATAGGCCCCAAATGAAGTTATTTGTGCTAAAGTTGATTTTTAGCCATTCTGCAGCAATTTCAAGTTTCTGGAGAAATGATAAAAAATCGCTGGAGGCTACAGAATGGTCGAAATGGGAGGTTTACCTATTCAGAACGTCGAAAATAGGTCGGAGCTCGATTTTGGATAGGTAGCATCGCAAAAGATGGAATATTTAACATTTTCAAATTTTGTCATTTTTTCCAGTGGCCAAAAATACACATCTGAACCGGCAGTCACCGATTTTCGCGACAACCTCAAAAATTAGTTAAAGGCAACCCACATAGGCACCAAATGAAGTTATTTGTGCTAAAGTTGATTTTTAGCCGTATTTGAACATGGATAGTCCAACTTCATTCGTTGTCTGACCGATCGACAAGCTTGGGCGCTGGCATTGCTGGCAGTACATCTCCGCCTCCTCCTCCACCTCCTACACCTCCTACACCTGTGACTCCTTCATCACCAAGTACACTGACACCTTCTCCTCCATCATCCCTGACTACTTCCCCTCCATTGACAAGCTTGGGCGCTGGCATTGCTGGCAGTACATCTCCGCCTCCGCCTCCTCCTACTCCTGAAACTCCATCACCTCCTCCACCTGTAACTCCTACACCTCCTGTACCACCTCCTACACCTGTGACTCCTTCATCACCAAATACACTGACACCTTCTCCTCCATCATCCCTGACTACTTCCCCTCCATCATCCTTGACTCTTTCCTCTAGCCCTCTGACTCCTCGTACTTCTACACCAGCGTCTACATCTACTTCATTCAGTTCAATTACCACTACAACGGCCTTAATCACGACCTCTAAAACTGCGTCAACTACAACTGCGACTGCGTCGACTTCAACTTCGTCGTCGATGTCGTGGTCGTGGTCAGTGATGGCAGCGTTCGCAAAAATTTGAACGGCGTTCGCGTTCGCGTTCATTTGAAATGAACGGCGTTCGCGTTCACGTTCATTTAAAAAGAACGCGTTCGCGAACGCGATCGTGAACGTATGTCGTTCGCGAACGAGAACGCAAATGCATGATTCGGGAGACAATGATTAATGAATTGCAGCAAGTAACAGTGACATCCTAGGCCTATTCTAAACGCAATTTTTGCATTTTCATTGAAAAATAACTAAAAAGGGGTAAAAATTCTATACTTTACCACTTTTTTTCAATGAAAATGGCTCAAAATGCAAAATTTGCCTGAAAAATGTTTCAAACTTTGAAATTTGCGTTCAATCAAAACGAACGCCGTTCGCGTTCGCGTTCTTTTGAAAAGAACGCGTTCACGTTCGCGTTCTTTCAAAAAAGAACGCGTTCCGTTCGCGTTCGCGTTCACGTTCGCGAACTTGGCGTTCACGAACGCGAACGCTGCCATCACTGGTCGTGGTCGAAAACCCTTCACTTTTCGTCTTCGTCCCTCAACGTGAAAGTCAAAGTACCAAACATGAAATCGATCACTTCTGGAATGACCACCATGATCGCGAATGTTTCAAATATGGAGGCAATTGCAAATTTCACCGGCTATTCAACCTCAATGTGTGGTTGCCTAGGTGCAGCTACAGCAGGTGTTCAGTGTGGTGTTGCCATTTCTAAACACATTCATTGTAGTTGTGGCAATGATTATATTCAACCTCAGCATAACGATAATTCCAAAAGACCTACGAACACAAGACAACCAATGCCCGAGAGCGAGACACCAGCTATAGAGACGACGGCGACGACAATGACGACAACAGCTACCAAAAGGAAAGAAGACTCCTCTAGCCGAAAAAGAGATACCAAGCGTCGTAAGAAGTAGAAACAGAAATCGGTCAACAAATCTTATAGTTGTGCGTTTCCGTGTTCGTTCGTTGGCTGTGTAACGTGATTGATTATTGTGGTTCGTAACGTAGTATGTTCTCAACATGAACACTTTTGCGCATGATGGTAACACATACCAAGAAAAGGCCCCACTCAAAGATGGTACCTACTCCTATCGATGCTCAGTTGCTGGTTGCCCATCTTTAATTTACTTGAACCAGAGCAGATCATCTGTCATACAGACAAACTCACGTGACCATGTACACCACAACAAGACCAATGTGCTATCAATTAACCTACCCCACTCTCCCACCACCTCGTCTATAGATGAAAACGACTTCATCAGCTTAACAGACTCGCCTGGTGTAAATGTTATGGGTATGTTACCTAAAGAATTATCATTTTTAAGTCGGCTTGCAGAGTTGGAAAAGAAATTGGACGCAGCGTTACAACAGTTGCCCACCAACTCAGCAGCCACTTCAGCTTCAGACATGTCAAAACTAAAAGAGCAAGATCAAACAATACAAAACTTGACAGATAAAATCAAACTGTTGGAGAAATCTAATACATATCTCCGTAGCCTGTTACCAACAGTAAAAATCAGCGGAGAAACACCAGCCAGTTCTAACACACTGGCACCCACTACAATTCATCGTAAAATATTGCTCATTGGTGATAGTCATAAATACGTAATCTACAAAACATACTCAGTCATTATCTCAATGCCGACTTCACCGTAGAGTCCTACTTTGTGCCAGGGGAGCCGCTAGTACAATGTAGTACAGACATCGCTAACTGTGTACACGATTACAGCAACAACAATGTGGTTATCATACTTGGAGGTACGAATTCGCCTACAATTAGGAACATTAGCGAGCACCTGCAGAACGTCATATCCACAGCCAGTAAAACGCGTGTAGTGCAGTACGAAATACCTCCAGTAGGAAACGAGTTCCAAGATTCCAATATTCGAGCTGTTAATTCGCATAAAACGAGATCAATAATCTCAGTGATTAATAATCCAGACATTACTTTTCGCTGCTTCAAGCCACAGTATGGATATTACACAGGCAATAACATCCATTTTAACAAAACTGGTAAATTAGCATTATGTAATAACATGTATTCTTTCCTATGTAAATTATTTAATTTGGAATACTTACCTTTACGTACTAATAGTTCTGAAATGTACACTGTACCTACTGAATCCCCAAAAACTAGATTAATATATCGAAAATACTTACTTTTTAGCCATTGAAATGAGTAAGTAACGTTTTTTGATCTTCATTCGAGTTGACGAATAGGAGATTGACCTGGAGTTTTCTTTTCCAGCTCACTGATCAATTCGAACTGTATTACAATATCAAAGATCAAGATATAAAAATTCTGAGAATCATTGAGTTGAAATTTTGAACCCAGAGAGGAGCTCAAACTGTGTCCCATAAGTCAGGATTTGGATAATCGACATGATCGTGTTGAAATAAGTGTGACATTTCGATCATCGAGTTGATGATTTTTAGAATAACCTCAATTTTTCTTGGACACACTAAGCTGTTCAAATGGTTTTAGGGTGCAGATGTCAAAATTCAAACAATTATGTCGAAATAAAACTAATGTTTTGACATTGGGATTGTTGATTTCGAATACGACCTTTGTTTTCCGTTTCGAGTCACCGGTGCAGGTCATTTAGAAAAGAATGTTGTGTAATAGTTTACGAATTCATAATTTTCGATGATTAAATATCCAAAATTTTAAAAAAATTCACTTTTTTTCGTTTACAAGACAGGCTGGCAGATGATAGCAAGGAAGAAATTCAAAAAATCCAGAATTTGCTGTTCAAAGGGTCCATTTTGAAATTTCCGCAAATGGCCATATCTTATCCATAACTATCCCCCCTCCACTAAATCCGATTTTTATAATTTCGAATCATTCTGGAGTCTCTGAGCAAATTTCGATTTCTCCAGAATTTCAAAATTTCTCCAAAAAACATGAATAGTAATTTGGGCAGCTAAAAATTGAGTTTTGGCTTACCTATTTTCGATATATTCGACGATTTTATCCACATTTAGACCAATTTCCAGGCGGACACTTTGAGGACTTTTTTTTTGACCAACATATTATTTTTAATCATAAATGAAGACTGCTGGTGAAAAAAAAAACAACTCGAAGTGTCCATCGAGAAATCGTTTAAATATTGATAAATCCTTACAAACAGGTAGAAAATAAGGAACAACTCAATGTTCAGCTGTCTAAATTAATTTATACACTTTTTGGAGAAATTGTAAAATTTTGGAAAAATTCTGGAGAAATCGAAAATCGTGATGGAGGTTCCAGAAAGCTAAAAATAGTAATATTCGGTTTGAGGAAGTTGATATTATTTTTAAGATTATTTCCCATCATTTCAACGTATATTAATGTAAGTATGAATTTTTTGTGTAAAAAAAAACAAACAAACAAAAATTACCGGAAATGTTTAATTTTGAATTTTCAAAAATTCATCAAAAATCGAAAAATCGATTTGGGCGGTCTAAATTTTGGTGATTAAAGTTTCAGACCATGCTCTTACTAAAATCGTGGCTTCATTCAAATCGGAGGCGAAAACCTCGAGAGGTTCTTTCGCTAAAAGTGCTTTTTGAAGAAATTCGATCGAGTGTGTTGGAGAAACCGAAGAAACGCCAATTTCCACGAACCAACTTACACAACAGATACTTCGCTCCCTTATATAAGAGGTTGAAATTACACCAAAACTGGGTAAATTTATTTTCACTTTTCATGAATTTATTCAATTTTAAACTTTGTGTATGATATTATGACTGGAAGTCCTCACAAACAAGATGTCATTCCACTCACCTAATCAACCCCAGCTCGGTAAATAGTGAGCTTTTGAATACTGGAAAGATGAACGTATCATGGCTGTACTCCTGAAAGACACCCCCAAGAAGAATCCCAATATACTTTGAACCTACTCAGTACCTTTATATCTACACGATATTTTTTTTTCGTAGGTACTCTAAGAATATTAAATTTCAACGAAATTTCGCACGTTGTGTTTTACTAGAGCAAGTAATTCTATACCCTTAGTTTAATTTGATGTTTCACTCGGGTTCGAATATCACAAGACGAGAATGAATTTCGCATTCGTCGCTGACAAACTAACGATTCCTCCTTCTCTACAAGCTACACCCCTCTTATTACCTTCTTCCCTTCATCAATGCACAGAAGTCGAACCTTTGTCCCACGATTTTTTCCATATAATTTCATAACCATTATTATAGAGAAGTCTTTTCGAACCACGCTGTAGGAAACCTCGTCACTCGAGATTAATAGGCAAAAAAGGAAAAAAAAACACACAGAGAGAAAAATGCTCGAAACAAAAGACTCATCTCTCACGTCTCTTTTTTTTTAATTTCGCTAAATTCACGATCTAATTAAACAATGTAAATCTGACGCAAGATGACGACAAGAGGAGCAGACCGTTTTATCAAATTTTTCGTATCGCGAAAAAACAAACGGCAGCGTAACCGCCCAAAGGATAAAAGCCAATTAAAAAATCATTTCGTGCGTACACACCAGAAAAAAAGACAGTCGAGAGATGGCAAAGGGCGTATAGAAGTTACCAGCAGCTAAAAAGAGAGAGCGAGAGAAAAACTCAGGCTTTATCGTTTAACAAAACAAGCCAAGGCGGAAAATCTTATTACGCGGTGAAGTTGAGGTAACGAGCGGACCAATGTTGGTAGTCTCCAGAGAATAAGGCGGCCAAATAGAGCCACTTTCGAGCCTCGAATACCCGCGACGACGTTTAAAATGTACAAAATTTCACGTAAATAAATCGTCGAAAATCTACTATCCCCCACCCCCCACAGCCCCAAGCCCGACGCAGCGTTTTCTGTCTGTACGTCGTGTGTCGGATGGATCGATGCCAGTGAATTAACTCGTGCCAAAACACGTTATGGGAAAAAAATTAACGGCGAACCGCTTATGCAATTTTTTTTATCTGTTTTGCGTTTAGTGTATAGTGTTATCGACTATCAACATTATTATATTATAAAGACCACTAGCTCGGTAGAGGGCGAAAAGATAGCAACGATGAGTTTTGCGGGATGCTGCTGTTGGAGCAGCCTCCACACCAAAGTTACCGATAAAAAATACTCGTGTACCGCACGTTGCGTTGTGTTGTACGTGTACTGAGGATTTTAAAATTTAGTGGTGTTGTGGTGGGTAGAATAGATGATGAAATACGCAGGGTGTACCGAGAGGGTGAAAAAAACACCGCAAATGAGCCAGAGTGGTTTTATATTCTATCTACAGGGTGTTTCGAAATTCTTACCAGTATTAACTACATGCTTTGAATCAAATTCAATTTTCAACCATTCTGGAGCCTCCATCACGATTTTCGATTTCTCTGGAAGGCACGGGAATTAATTTGAGTAGATTCTCGACTAGTTTAACGAGTTCATCTATAGTTGGGCCGATTAACAGGCGGACACGAATGTGATTTTTGACCAACAATTTTCGATTACTTGTATTTTTCATCAAGAAAGTATGACCAAAAAACGCACTCAAGGTATCCGCCTAGAAATCGGATCAAATGTGGGTGAACTCGTTCAAAAGGTAGAGCATAAATGTATAACTTATTTTCAATAGTCCAAATTGATTTTAATACCTTCTAAAGAAATTTAAAACACAAAAACAGCAATATACGGATTTATAAACAACTGACCAATATTTGTGCCCACTGATTACAACAGAGTTTCTCATCTCGGACTTTTCTGATATCGAAACCAGATTAAAGTTAGTCGAAATCTGTCTAAATATTATGGCTCAGCATCAGAAAGCAGGCCTTAATTCCATAAGTCAACACCTAGATTCGATCACAATGAAATTAGAATTCGGAGGAGGAGGTGAGAGGGAAGGAGGCTGGTTTTAGAAAAAATATATTCAGCTGAGAGATGTTAAAAAATTTTCCCAAAAACTGAAAATTGTTTATTTTTTGAACGCTGTGAAATATACCGATTGGTAAAAAGAAACACACATTCGAGGTGTCCGCCTGGAAATCGATCCGAATGCAGATAAACTCGTTCAACAGGCTGAGAATAAACTACAATTCGATTTTCAATCGCCCAAATTGCGTTCCGTGCCTCCTGGAGAATTTTAAAACTTCTGGAGATGGGTATTCGAAAATTGCGCCATAGACTATACAATGGCTGAAGATGGTGACATTCGATTCGGGGTAGTTGATATTTGTTTTCAGACTTTTTTTTCTTGTATTTTCATCCCTCCAACTAACAATTCAGGCGCCGTAAGACGAAACTTACCACTCAAATTGCTTTCAACATTGACTGTAAGTTTTCTTTTTTTGCAATTCTATTTTTTTGAAGTGCTAAACGGACATGATTTTTCAAAGAGTTGCATTTCGATTGTTCAGATCATACGCAATTTTAAAAAATCATCATTCCTTTTTATCATCTACATCCATAAAAAATCGTAAACTTGATCATAAAAGTAGAGTTGGATTTTGACGATAACTGTCTAGATGCAGAAATCTCAGAAATCATCTTATGGATCCGAGGTATCTTGCCTAAGCCTCTTGGGGTAAAAGTTGAAGCGAAAAATTCACAATTTTTTTCGAAATGTCTCCTGTTTGACGATCCACATCATCCCTCCGGAATCGAAAAATTTGAGCAAATTCAACTGAAAATTAATGTCTTAATGAAACTTGCTCAGAATCTTGCAACTTTTTCAACGCAAATCACCGTCATCTACTTTGAATAACTTGAAATAAGTAGGGTGGGTCGTTTTTACCCTTTTTTCGAATTTTGATTGATCGTAGCAAAAAATCATAGCCAAATAACCTGAATAAGGCGTTGGAAAAATTTCAAATTTTTTGTTCAACGTTTGACCTTCCGGCTCCAGCTCAAAGTTTTGAAAGTTTTGAAAATTTGTGTCGAAAAACAAACTCGATTTTTTATTAGTGCTCGCTATCATGTTTAAATGTAAATTAGCAGTTACATTCTAATTTTATCATCTGAAGGGGATGATTACAAAATTATGTCATATTTTAAAGGAGAAAACAAAGATTTTGAGAACTCCTGCACTTGGAAAAAATTGACTTCGAACTTTTCTAATGACCTAAAAGCGATCACATAAAAAAAAAAATCGAGAAAAATGAAACAATTAAAAACTTATCAAATTTATGAAACTTCAAGTTCGAGCCAAAGGAGAAAGGTGAAATGTTGACCAACATTTTAAAAATTTTTCCTGCGTCTTATTGAGGTTATTTAGTCATAATTTTTTGCTAAGGTTCATCAAAATTCGAAAAAAGTTGGAAATCTACCCACCCTGGAGTTCGCGAATAAATTATGAAAAAAATGCGTTTCGTAATTTTGGGACACCATGTGTGTGGCTTTCAAAAATTTCATATTGTTGTAAAAGAGCCTCAACCTCAATCCAAAGCCAAATCGAATCTTCTCATTATTGTCAGTTCTCGTTACACTTTCCACTATGGATATTTTCAGGTTTTTGATAAAACATCTCGTGTGTTAATAGACTTGCATAATCAGTTCGCCGCAAATACGATGAGATTCATGTTCATGGGAGAGTGAATTCATTTCACTTAAAAATCACGTACCTATTTCAATCTCATGTTTTGCAATTTCGTTCAATTTGAATTTAGAAAAATCAAGAGAAGAGATTTCACTTGGTCCTTGATCACCTCAAAAAGGATTAAGGGAGGCGGTATTTTCTTCTTAACAATGACTAACGTACTTGTATTTTGAGGACTATCTGTGGTATTTCAATACTCTGAGCATGAATCTATCATTGGTTGTTTCAAAGTAGATACTCGTACTTCTCACAAGAATTTCAGTCAAATCCTCCAATTTATATTTTTTACTTCAATTTAATAGATTTCAACTTGACACTTTTTTTTTTTTACAAATTTTACGTAAGTAAATCAAATTTGTTTATTATCACATTGACCACAATTTATGTTCTTTGGAACATAGCTACATCTCCAAATTCAAGATATTTTTTCTCCATTTTTAATTCACATTTTCATACTTTTTTTTGTCATTTGAAATTTTTAAACGAAAAGTTTGACGTATACTTTGAACGATGACCTGGAGGGAATTCGATAAAAAGTGATGGTGGACCTCAAAAAACTGCAGGAAAAATTTTGGGCACCTGGCTTGATCCATCACTTTTATACGAAACATTTTTTTGTTGATAATGTATCATTATTAGGTACATTCACTTTGAAGTGAGAACACCGTTTTCGAAATTTTGTTCACTTTTTCACGTAATTTTACACAACTTTTGAATATGTGAAATTTGTACGTATCATTTTTGTAAGTCATGCAAAACCCTTGAAGGGAAAATTTCAAAAACGAGGTTTTCGTTACTAAAAAGATGCGATATGATCAATTATCACTGAAAATTTTTTTGTCAAAAAAACTTTTTGCTTTCAATGTGAATTTTAAATTTTGAAACTCCCGTAGAAAAATGATGATTCGAGTCAGAAATCAATTTTTCCTGTTGTTTTTTGAGGTCATTCACAACTTTTTATCGAATCCCCTCCTAAATTTTTCTAAAAAAAAAGTCAAAGACGATCCACGCTCTTTCCTACTTCTTACCCAACCAATTATGAAAAAATATTGCCAAGTTTCAAAAAATAATATTTTCTGAAACTTGGCAATTGAATTGATGCCGGATAATCGTACTCGTAAAAGAAAGAAAAATGAGAAGCAGTGGACTAAAAACATAAAAAAAAGTTAGGCAGTCGTATGAGGTGCAAGTAATTGTTCATGGAGATTGGAGAACCTAAAGTGACATGCAGACATGTTTAACCCTGACGTTTGCGTTGCCATGAAATTGACACAGGAAGATGTTACATGTTAGATAATTTTTGTTTTTGATCATGACGTGAATCAAAAATAAACTAATACTTTTTTTTTCATTATTAGAGTTTTGTAAATTGGTTTACAAAGCTGATGACTCAGGTCTCCAACATAATGAAATTTCAAAATACATCGTACCTTATATTCACCTGTTCGAAACAGGAGTAGAAAAGATGCTGGTAGAAACAATCGCGTCAACGTTCAATATTACGTTCGGAAAATGGATGGTACACCGATCACTGTTAGTGCACAAACATATTTTCGTAGCATTATACATTATTTAGTAAGTCAAACCATTCATTCAGGGGTATGTATTACTGATAATAATGCAATTTTTTTAACAATATGGTCATCATTTAAGCTCGAAGACGTTTAAATAGTATCTCTCAAAAGTTCTGGAACGGAGGTGGTCAAATCACTGATAATCGAGGTAGTAATCGACAAACAGATCGTGAAAAAGAAGTAAATGCATCGATAATAAATTTCATAATGAAGTTCAAAGTTACCTACTCACAGTCACTATATGGTGGGCGCAATAAAAGTCAGCGGCAATGCCTCCCTGCTAAACTCAGTGTTATGAAAATGTGGGAAATGTGGACGTATATACCCGTCGAGATCAAAAGAAACCAGTTGATTGCTATGAAACGTTCCGAACGCGGTTTTGTAAACGTTGAAAAATTTTTTGCAATTTTTTTTCCAAGTAGTTTAGTTAGATATTTATAACTTTTCGTTTGTTTTTTGTTACTTATTGTTAACATTAGGACTGATATTGATAATTTTTGGTTTGTACTAGTGAAAGTTACAATTTTTTGTAAAAGTTGTAAAAAAATTTCAATTAAAAAAAAATTGTACAATTTTTGTATTAAAATACAGACTACTTAATAACGTTTTCCTTTTTTAAAAATTTTTTGAATGTATAATTTTATGAAAAGAAATTCGTTTTACTCAACACTATTGAACCAACCTGCCACTTCAATAAGTGCTAAGTCCAACAGGGTGATATGTTCAATCATCTTACAAAATATCTGTATGCAGTTCCAAAAAGTGCTTACAATTAGTCCCATTCTTCGCGACTTCGTACACAGATAGAAGAAATAGGTGTCATTTTGAACAGTAAAAATTGTTGGGAAAATATTCGGAATGCACTCCACTTCACTTTCTGATATTGAAAAATTACATTAAAACGTCTTTGTGTGTTCAAGAAATTTTTTTTTGAATCCCCCCCCCCCCAAAATGGGACAAATCACATTTTGGAATTGAGCCCTTCATATGTAGTATTCAAGATTCTGCTTTGACCTAAGCCATTTCCATCAAAATTGAAAATCAAATACCATTTTCAAGGTTCTACCGAGCGGTTGAAAATTTTGCAAATCGCTCATACTTTGGCAAATTCAAGTTTCGAAACTATTTTCTTCTCGAATATTCTACATTTACTACGCCAAACATCGAAAGATGCCATTTCTGGAACTGGAGAATATTTTGAAAAGCAGTGGTGCCAATTTTTTGGTCATTTAATGAGAATAAAAATAAAAAAAACGAAAAAATTAGAAAAGGTTTCGATTATTTTTTCGTGACACCACTGCACCCCAAAATATGTTTCCAGTTTCAGAAATGATATTTTTCGATGTTTTGGCAAAACAAATTCAAAATATTTGAGAAGAAAATATTTTTAAAGTACGAATTTGTTCAAAAAATAAGCGTTTTGAAAATTTTCAACCGCTCAGTAGAACCCGTCGACGCAGAATCTCAGATACTATCTTTCGAAACCTGCCGTTTTTTCAAAAATGTCCTCTCTTTGAAGACCCATACCTGCCTTCTAGAAGTATCTCCGGAGCCAAAATTTTTTCTGAGTCACTTTCAACTCATATTGTGAGTTCTCACTGAATTTGGGCAAATCCTTCCCACATACTTTTTCGCCATCCACTCTGAAAGATATCCTCTTAAATTGAGAGGGTATAGAAATCAAAAGTTTGTAATTCATTGTACAAAGGTCAGTCAACAAATAAGTTTCCCTCGTTCAGAAAATTAGGAAGGGAAATACCTAGGAACTTGAAATTTTCAGGGAATCTTGATACAACCTTTGAGCACCACTCTGCAAAATTTTATTCGGATCCGTTCAGTTGTTCGTTTATAATGAGAGTTTGAAGATGTGGTAGGAGTTTTATAGCGGGTCCGAGTTGAAACTTGAATTGATTTCACGATGGGGATTGTGCCAAATTTGCGAGGCATAGTGATGCACTCAACCCTGTTTTTGGTTACCATTGTGTTAAGGAACTTGTTTTCATCATTCTTACACAAATTCTGACTATTCTTTTGACATGCAGCAACATGAACAGCGAAATTTTGTTTGTGATGCAGCACATTCAAATTTTGCTGTACTGAAAATGACTTTCGAAATTCAATAATGTTTTTTAGGCAGTCAGATATGAAGCATCATGCTCACATATGATGTTTTTGATACTGATATTAAGATTGTTGTGTATAATTTCATCAATTTTGGCTGTTGAGTTCGTTTTTGAAACACTAGTTGTGCAACCTACCCTGTAATCACTTACACGCTCGTGCGCTCACCGCTGGATTTTCGGCACCACTCACATATTGTTCAAATTAGGACAATTTTTTCTTCATGGAGGATCAGTAGGCATCTGTAAAAATCCATTGACGTATTTTTTTCGAAATAAAATTTTTTTTACTTCTCGTTGAGCCACTTGAACCTCGGACACGCTATAAAACTCCTATCACATCTTCAAACTCTCATTATAAACGAACTACTGAACGGATCCGAATAAAATTTTGCAGAGTGGTGCTCAAAGGTTGTATCAAGATTCCCTGAAAATTTCAAGTTCCTAGGTATTTCCCTTCCTAATTTTCTGAACGAGGGAAACTTATTTGTTGACTGACCTTTGTAGGAACATCAAAAACATACTATGCTTAACTAAAAGCATTGTCCACATTTTGTCCCAGTAAGCAGTTTCAATAGTCCATCTTCATCGACAGTAACCAATTCATCTCCTCAGAGGAAAATTTAGCTGGTTTTATGCCAAGACTTTCATCGTTTAACGAACGTGAAAAACCTTCTCATCAAAAAAAAATCTATTACCGATGGATACTTTTTACTTACACAAAAGGAAAAGGCGACAAACTGTTGAGCTATAAACAACGTTTTGCGAAATTTATCGCACCCATTTTAGTCCAATTAATGACCGTATAAAAGCGCCAGATATATAAATCGCGTCACCAAATAGATAAACGTATACGTTCCGTTGCAGTAGCCAACAAAAGACCATCATCAAGAAGGGGGTAAGTATACGCAAAACGAACATCACCCGAGATAGGCTGACAGACCCCCCTCCCCTCCCCCCTCACGTTTACGCAGGAAAAATGCGCCAAAAAAAGAAGCGACCTCGACGAAAAAGCAAAAATAACCTCGCAGGAAGCCGGGTATAAAATAAGAAAGTAGAAACACGATGTAATATACGCGCGGAAATGAGAAAACGGATGAAAAAAAAAACCATAGAAAGAGAGCGAGTGAGAGAAAAATATCCACGTATATAAAAGAAAAAAAAAGAGGAGGACAAGAACGAAAAGTACGTAAAAACATCTTTAAATTTATTACGTTATTGTTGTTGTTATATAAGAAAAATTCTTCTAGCTTAAAATCGAGAGCAGCGAAAAATTTCTCGCCGTGTGACTCTTACACACACACAACGTTTTATTCCCAAAGAATATTAAAGCGTGTAAAAGGCAAAAGACAACGTAAACGGTATCGCAGCTTAGAAAAAAAAGGGCAGGAGGAGAACCCTGAAAATGCTTTTTTCCCGGCTATACCAGCCCAGTCCATTCGCCAAAACTATAAGAGAAAATTTTTCTCGCCGCATAAACGACTTCTCGGCAAACAACGCGAGCGAAAAGAAAAAGAAGAAGCGAAATTCGCGAATAGAAAACGCGTCCGACGTCTCCCCGTCCCCGTCTGCGCAAAAATAGGTCAACAGTTGAAACAGACCGGGTAAAAAAGGATAAGAGAACTGAAAGAAACAAAGAGCTGCGCGAGAGATGTTCGCAATAGATAAGGCGAACAAGGCGGCAAAACAAGGGTACCCACCGAAAGGAATTCGTCGATGCAGAGAGGGCTTCAACAACAACCCAGAGAAACAGAAAGAGAAAGAACCATTCGGTCGTCCTAGTGACGCCACTACCTCCTCCTTCTCTTTCTCTTGCTCTGGCTGTTTTACCACACTGCCATACATATACACAGAGAATTGCAGGCACCAGTATTGATCATACCTGCTATAACTCTTTACGCTATATTATGAGATTATTTTCACATAGGCTTATATATAACCATCTGTGACTCTCCTATATACACGTATTATATATACTATAGTACGTAGGTTAGGTATATACTGAAAAATGAGAGCCGATTGTGCGCTGCCTTGTTGTACTACACTCGGTTAATACACCTCTGCTGCCGCCGTCGTCGCAGCCGCCGCCATCACCACGTTTGTGTATATAGAGCTTCGCTCTTTCGCAGCTTTTCTTCAAGGCCCCCTTATTCCATCTATCATCGTTACTCGTTCATAAACGGTCTTCTCCTCCTGCTTCTTTGATCCGCGTCTATTCGATTTTTCTCTTTTCATCGTGCTCCTGGCGCAGAACCCGCCTAGTCGACTACTCCATCTTTAGTATGCAAACTTGCCATTGTGCAGGTCTAGGGGTACTTGTTATGCACATACTAAATATTATCGATGCATTATATTAGTATTCGTACCTTTTCTACTTTCCTCCTGCTCACTTGACCATTTTTCAGCATGGTCTTTCAGATATGTTGCGATACATCTGGTGTTGGTCTTTCACAACACCTTATTCTAAAGAGATGATGCAACAAAAACCAAAGCTGACTGGCAAATCTAGTCGATTTTAACAGCGAAAACAACTAGGTATGCAGAGACAAACGTTAAACGAATTAAAAAACCATGTGCAGCTAATCACTGATTGCAAGACAGCTTTAGTTTTTTGCTAATTCCAAATGAAAATTTTTGTTTGTAATTTAATTTCAACCAGCACTACTGAAGAATTACGATAAGTAGAGCATACTAGAGAGTGGCGCTGTATGGCTCTTGATAGCAAATTTTGTACAGAATTTCTTCATGTGGATGATCATTCGGGTAGTTAATCATGATCAGTAAGAGCTATGCAACACTAAACACTAGAAAAAGTGTTCAAAAGTTGATCATTTTCACAATTTTTCTCGAAAATCTTTGGGGAAAATGGTCCTTTCTAGTGCTACACAAAAAAATTATTCAAAAAAACTGAAGTTTGTTTACTCATACATCCTACACTGTTTTATTAATTTTGAACGATTTATTAAACAATTTTTTTTTTTCAATTCTTTGAGTTCAATTTTTTTGTATATATCAGTTTTCACGATTCAAACCACCATCACATGTTCAACTTAATTGACCTGGAGGAATGAGCTTATCAGTATAAAAAGTTATGGCAGTTTGAATCATGAAATCTGATGCAAAAAAAAAAAATTCAAAACAATCGAAGAAAATATTTCTTCAATATACCTAGATTCATCAAAAATTGATAAAACAGTGTATACTAAATGAGTAAAAAAACAACTAAAACTTCCGTTTTTTCAAAGTTTGAATACCTACCTATTTCAAAGAAAACAATTTTTTTCCTTGTTTTTTCCCCAAATTTTAAATTGAATTAGCTAAATTTTATCTTCTCTTCTCTTCTCTTCAAGAATCATTAATAATTGTGACATGCAAAGAAGATATCATTTTATGGAGTGGATAAATTTTACAAGTATTTTTTTCGGTCGTCGTTTTACTCTTCAATCTGATCACCAATCCTTAGAGATAATTTTTGGTGAAAAATCGGAATTTCCACCGTTGGCGGCGTCGTGGTTAATCAGATGGGCCATGCAACTGTCCATTTTTCATTACACATTGTGATGAATGTACCTAGTATATACAGGGTGTCTGGTGAGTGGATGTAAAAACTACAGATTTGGATACAACCGAGTACGGCTTGAAAAAACGTTGTAGTAGGTATAGAAAGGTTGCCTATTTTCAAAATTTAAGGGACAACCAAGCCTTGA
The DNA here is from genome assembly GCF_950023065.1 of Planococcus citri. NCBI lineage: Eukaryota > Metazoa > Arthropoda > Insecta > Hemiptera > Pseudococcidae > Planococcus > Planococcus citri. The sequence continues at coordinate 41,259,338 of NC_088680.1, read as the reverse complement.
AAAAAAAATGGTGAAAAACGTATTTTGGACCATGAGAATAGGCGGTATGTACTTTGGAAAATTAACAAATTTTGTCCTTATGAATTTTTACTCAACTTTGAAATTGAAGGGGCTAGAAATATTTTGAAAGAAAAAATTGAGAAAACCATTTCTTTGATAATTTTTCTGACCCCTTCAATTTCAAAGTTGGACAAAAATTCATAATGACGAAATTTGTTTATTTTCCAATGTACCTACTGCCCATTCCCAAGATCCAAAATACGTTTTTCGCAATTTTTTTTCAAAGCTTTGTTGTCACTCGAATTTTGAAAATAGGCAACTTGTCCATACTACCTATAACTTTTTTTTCAAGCCATACTAGGTTATATCCAAATCTGAATAACCCTGTATAGAGTTGCCCATAAACTGATACAAGGCACTGAAGATGAAGTACCAAGCGACTCCGACTACACCAGTTCGGGCTGACAAGTTGAGCCACTGTTGTCTCTTCTGGAAACCCCCCTTTCCTACTTCCCTCGTGTTACCTTCACCATCTTTCTGCATCTCGGCGGAACTGATTAGCTATTGCCGACCGACTACGTGTGTGGGTCGATCCCATCAGCAATGCTGATTGCGATAGAGCTTTTGTTTTTTGCTTATCCCACATGAAAATTTTTGTTTGCAATTTTTCTGAGTTATTTCAACCTAGCACCACTGAAGAATCATGATACCTAGGTAGATGATTCTATGTACTAGAGAGTTGCGCTTTATGGCTCTTGATAGCAAATTTTGTACAACATTTCTTCATGTGGGTGATCATTCAGGTAGTTGATCATGATCATTGATCAGTAAGAGCTATGCAACACTAAATACTAGAAAAAGTGTTCAAAAGTTGATCATTTTCACAATTTTTCTTGGAAATCATGGGGGTAAATGGTCTTCTCTAGTGCTAGATTATTAATATTATTGTTGTTTTTCAAAGAGAAGAGGTTACAAATCGTGTCCTTCAAAATTATTACAAAATTCAAAAAAACGTAAACTGTTTTTACTCATACATCCTACACTGTTTTATAAATTTGGAAAATTTCAATCAAAAATATTTTTTCTTCAATTCTCTTGAATTTAATTTGTTTTGTACATATCAGTTTTAATGATTCAAACCACCATCACATGTTCAACTTAATTGACCTGGAGGAATGAGCTTATCAGTATAAAAACTTATGGCAGTTTGAATCATGAAATCTGTTGCGAAAAAAAAATCAAAACAATCAAAGAAAACACATTTCCTGTTATTCGACATGTGAATTGTGATGCATTTTACCATGTTTTTTTCAGATGCTGAAACGAAAGAAAGTTTCATACGATTTCTACAGGATAAAATTTGAAGAATGTGTGGATGGAACAATTTTTGAAATGATGCAAAAAAGAAATGCTCGATATCCTCATGAAACACACTTCTGAAAGTAATTCTGTATGATAATTAATAACCATTATAGCATAAAATTTATGCTATTGGCATTACGAATGCAACAACTCTAGTAAAAAGTTTTGACTTGTGTGGTTTTTTTTAATTTGCTTTTTCTATTTCAAATTTATTTTTTCACTAATGTGTTTCAGAACCAAAACCAAGTGCGTCAGCTAAGGTATTAAAATTTAAACCTCAAATCCACTCTACATTAGGAGACTAACAACTGGACATTTGATTATACTAAAGAAATGAAAAACACCAATCGTATGTAAGTTAAAGCATTTTAAGGTAAGTTCGCATCTCACTTCATTACGCTCTTCAGATCGAAATGTAATCCCATCTTTTTAGATGTGTCATATCTAATTTGCAATTTTTCACCAGGACGGGATACCTATTACTAGCTGATCCCAAAACGGATATAGGATTTAAGAACCTCTTCAAACAAAACAAATCAACATTGATCGAATTTTTGAAAGATGTACTAGAGGAAAAGATTGACGATATTCACATGAGACCCCGAGGTTCATGCAGTCCGATGTGACCTCCAAGCGCGGTTGCATGGACCTAGTAAGTGTGTAAGTTGAAACGTGCAAATGTATGCGATGAAATGAACTATTTGAATACGTCTTTATTATACGCGTCAAACATTCATTCAAGCCAACTAGTCAAGGGAGAATCCTACAATAACCACAAGTTTTCATAGTAAGTAAGCTAATATTTTTTATATTTTTGTTCGGAGCTGGATAAATTTGTAAAAATGACAGCATCTAATCATTCTATAACATGAATTTGGAGTGAAGTTATAAGTTGATAGTTATTTTGTTCATACAATGGTGCAACTATACCTAAGGTATAGTTGCACCATTCTGTGAAAAAACTCGAATCAAGTTAAACCAAGTTTAAGTGACATATCAATACAAATTTTGGTATGCTAAAAAATAGCCAACAGTTTTTATTCGCATTTAAACCGAGTTTAGCGTTAATCTGAGTTTAAACCATGATGGTGCAACTAGCCCTCAGTCATTGATTAAGACTAATTTTTTTCCCGAAGCATGGCATGGCAATGTACACTGTAAAGAACAAAAAATAACAGAAACCAAGTTGAAAAATTGAGGGCCCTAATAAGACAAAAAAGTTTCCAAAATAGACCCCAAAAAAATGAGTAGTTGAATACTTAAATTTTTCTACATTTTGTTGGGGTCCTTCAGCCATAATTTTTTGCTCGAAACGTTTGAGGAAAAAGTCAAATTTTTAGTGATTTCTGTACCCTACTGTTAGAGTAGTCTCTCATGAAGAATATTAAAATGAAAGAAACGTCATACCAATCGCACAAGAGTTTACAATTTTTCAAAAAATGGTAGGAATTAATTTTTTCAAAAATTGTAAGAAATTGTGAAACATAATTTTAAAGATTTTTTTTTCTCCTTCATTCAAACCAAAAATAAAACCGTCAATTATTATTCATTGTTTCGGATTTTTTCCCATTCTGAGCAATAAACTATGTTCAAACTGTACATAGTTACTTGGCAAAATTACGGAATTTTTCTCGGGAGTTGTTATTTTCCACGACTTGGAAGAGGATTGAATGATCAGTCCCAAAAAAATGAACGATATTGTCCTGCGCATTCAGATTATTACTTCGGTCAATCACTGATGACGGTGACGCGAAATTAATAATTTTTTTATAAAATGATAGAATAGAGAAGTGAAAAATGATGTTTTATCAATTTTAATATTTTTGATTATCAACGAGTCCGAAGAAGGAAGTGCTTTTTTACTTCAAAACTTCATAATTCAACTCAAAAAAATATGTGTTTCCGAGCTGATTATTGAAAATGAAAAAAAATGAAAATCAATAATTATTACTGAAATTCAAAATTCAAAATGAAGAAAAATCCACAGTTTTCCAAAAGTTTAGTTTCCAATAATTTTTTTTCTACTTAAAATTTATTAGGTAAGTTTTTTTTTAAAATTTGGTAACGATAATGTTCATTTGACTGCTTCTTTAATGACCTTTTCTTACTGGCTACCGATTTGAAGGCATATTGAATTTCGATGTTCAGAAGAACGATGATTTGTTTCCTTTGAATCTTTTGGCTTCGCATTTTTATGCCCTGCACCACGAAGTAAGAACCAGCGAAGGAAACATTCTGCACATTCACCCTACCTCTCCCCATGTAAAAATAATAGGGAATCGACCGTCCATGTAAAATTTAAAACCCTTGACAATTTATGCACTTATGTACAAATGATTTAATGCGGTATAAGTAAGTAAGATAATAGCAATATTCTTCATCTGAAATATCATAATGACTTCACATCGAACAATGAAGATTCATGTTTTACAGTACATTCAAACATGAAAATTCATCCATTTTAAAAACATACAGGACGCTCTATATCAAAACTCCAACTTGCATCATCTGATAGGAAAAATTGATACCATCGAATGAATAAGTTAGTAATAAAATTATATTATTTACACCAAACACAACAACACAACAAAAATCATTTCAGTCTATTGAATTTACCATGTAAGATGCTAATTCTACACACGCTGACTTCTCGACAAATTTTTAATCGCTCGACGATATTTTCAAAATGAATTACCTCGAAATTCAATTTCCTGCCTAATCAACCTCGTATAGTATTTGATTGATACAATTTGAAAGTGCAGGTATTTTGCCCTCTACCCCCAGTTCATTCGACTGGCTATACGAATCGCGCGAATCGTGGTTAATTTCAATTTGTTGGTTTGATTTTCCCTTCGTACGAGTATTTATGTTTCAGTTGCGCTCGTGTGTGTGTTTTTTTTTTCATTCATGCCAGATTGCTCGCGTCAATGATGATGATGACGACGACGACGATAGCTACGGGCATATTTTACCGGATACCTGAAAACGAAGTTCATTTCCGCGTTCGTTCGCTTCAAAAACTCGTCGACGAGGTATTATTTTGCTCGTTTGCGCGGAAAATTTCAGCTTTATTTATAGCCGAATACGTTTATATATAGCGACGAGATGGAAATATACCGCGTTACATATTATATTCGCCTACAATACAACAACGTTACAAAACTTTCAGTTGTTTTGGATCTCCCTAATTGACGGAGTCTTTGCAAGAGCCCTCTGCCTTCGAGCTATGGAGTTCACCTACCTACAAATAAATACCAAAACAACCAACTTGTACACGCCAAAGAGATTGCGTGTTTTGAAAATGTCTATAAAACGGTACAAATTGGAAGCTGATTGCGAGCAATTATTTTTAGCGTTTTGTGGTGATGTTTCTATAACTGGTGAGCGATTGTAGTTCCGATAGGTTTTCTATACAAACTGATACACGGAGACAGGAACCATAAAATGATGCACAGGAAGAAATCCAACGCTTATTTTATTTAGTAGGTAAGTAATTTTTTGAACTTTTTTAAATCGAAAATTCGAGTAAGTAATTGAAAAGGGGCCCTCGGGGCGAGGATCATAATTATCCAAAAAAAATTGACGAGTACCTGAACACAATGGTCAGTACGTTGGAAAACCCGACAGACAACGTTCCATATGTTATTTTCGATTTTTTGACTTTTTAACCACGTTCAAGATACTGTAAAAATGAAAAAAGGGAATCAATATGATCTAATCGAAAAAATGATCCAACATTTGAACTAGGTGCATTTGAATCATAATAATCGATACGCTGCTCTACTAAAATTCTATCAAAGGCGACCTTTGGAGCCCCCAGAGGTGTTTCAATCCCACTTTGAAAATATAACTTTGCTGTAAAGAACGCAAAAAAATCTTCACCAAATAATGTTTCGAATTTTCAAATGGTATTACTTACTATAAAATCTCGTAGACAGATTTAGGTACGTATTTCAAGTACAACCTGTCTCCGCTCGAGACATGAGCCTTCAAATTTCGATAGTTTAGTGAAAAATTGTGCATACCTGAGGACATGAAAATTAGAAGGTTCCTTCATAGAAACATCATAAACCAAAATTTCAGATGTCAAGAGCATTTTTTGATTTTTGGTGAATTTTTGGTAACCAAATTTTGGCCAGAAAAGCAGCGAAAAGAATCCAAATTTAGCTAAATTGACTCAAAAACTTGAAATTTAGGACGTACCCTATATTTTTAACGTCCTGAACCAATCGGAAAATTTTTCGAACCGTTTAAAGCGGTTTTGGAGCCTCCAGCAGACCATTGGGAGTTGAAATTTCCACAAGATTTTACCCGGTGACATTAATGGAAATCTGAACTTCAATTTATTATTCTAATTTTGACATTTTAAGTCGATTCGAGCTAATTTCAAGTTTTTTTTTGGAGCTTCCAGCTATATTTTGGAAATTCTAGATTTTCAAAAAGTGTCATAAAAACTGTCCAAATTGACTTTCTACACTTGTAAACACGGTTGACGCTTAATAGTGATCCATTTGATCGCCGATTACACAACATTTTTCCAAAATCGGTTTCTGCTGGCTCGGATCCGAAAAATTGCGTAAAAATTTGAAAGATGAACGGTTCTGACCAGACAGAGACAGATTCCAGAAAATCGGCGTATAATTGGTCAAACAGGTTACTAACATGCACTTGACCAGTTCATAAGTCCTGAAGTTTATTTGGACAATTTTTATGACATTTCAAGGGAAATACTAAAATTCATTCCATGGTAGAAATATGTGGCTTTCGTATCATTAGTAGGTCTATTTTTTTTTTTTGACTGATTTAATATTAAAAGATCTTAAGATAAGTACCTATGTAGGTATTTTATAAATAAGTAACACATTTAACTCATTCTACTCGTATTATAGAGTGGCATGTGCAAGTTGGTTCCAGTGAACCAAATTTGCTACATTATATAACAAGTTATAATATCACCAAGTCATGAGACTTTTGACGTTTAAGACGCCTAACCAGCACACTAGTATCTAACAGTTGAATTGCCTCTGGGTTGATGTGCACATGTAGTCGTTTCTCATGCTTTGTTGCAAACTATCTAACAACTTCATCTACCTGTTTTATCTCAAGATCCTTATTTAGTGTTTCATTTGTTTAAAATCATCTTGCATCAATAATTTGTTCTATGAGTTTTATTTTGAACAGTTTGGATGATTTTACAATTAGATGCTTTAGCACATCCTCATAACTGTATTCCATACATCCACACGAGTTCAATTACATATATCATTTGATAAATTAGCCATTACTCTCAGTCTATTAGACAAAAACATCATTTTTTCAAATTTTTGGCTCAAATCTGATTTTTAAAAATTTCTTCCTAAAAAATTCGAAAAATGCACTGAATGACGTAAATTTTGGCTGATGATCGTGTACTTTCCAGTTCAAAAAAAATTTCTGCCAGTTGAGAATTTCTCTTGTATAGCACATATTTTTTGAAGTAGGTGCGAGTTTTTACTTCGAACCAAAGAATTCGTTTACTCGTGTATTTTGTTTTCATACTTAGGTTGCAGGTAAGAAAAATTTACATTCACATTTTGTTCATTCAAATTTGAAGATGGCCGGGGCCAAGAGAAATGAATTCCTTAAATCGCGGTATGATAAACAAAACACGACCAATGCGTTATACCGCTTATACGTCATATTAAAAAATGAAACTTTAGGTAAGCTTATCTTCCTCTCATCAAGACATGTGTAGCTGATCTTACTCAGAGTGCGTTCGATTCGATGACGGTTCAAGCAACACGTCGGTACTCGAGTAAATCCATCGGAGAATCAACTCGCGTATTTACGGCAAACTGGTTATGCAACTCTATTAACATCTTTAAAATAGGTACTACAGTAACGGAGATTTGAAGGCGAAGCATAATCGCACTATTGACCTAGTACAATTTTGGTCAAAATCACCTGTTTTCATGTTTATAGGAGATGCTGTGCATACATTTCAAAATGAGCACTTCACAGAGGGGAGTAGGTAGCTCCTACCTTATTCTGAGGTAAGATGGGAAAGAAGTTGAAATTATGTAATACGTCGAATACTATTCTGCATTCAAGGGCGCTAAACACGAATTATAGCTTCAATGAAAAAATCAATCAAGTGCTTCTCATGATCACTTCACGACCCAAATAATATTAAAACATGAAAATTAGCATAATTGTGATCATTTCTTCACACAAAAAAATCAAACAGTTTCCATTAACTAATGTTAAAATTTTCTGACATCATCAATTCCCACTTTAAAAGTACAGGAATGACTCAAAATAAAATTTTCAATTTCCAAAGAAAAAATTCAAACGAATAATGAAAAATAATGTGACTTTATACACGATAAGTTGACATTATAACATTCCTGCTGAGTTCTCAACTTTTCAGAACTTTCGACATTCACCATGACGTGGAAGAGACAAGAAAAATATCGAACTTCCCTCTCCACTCTCTGAGCTCATCTAAACTCACGAACAGTTTCACAAACGTATAGAAAGGAAATACTAAACAGCTATCATGGAACACACTAGCAATCAGTAAAGTAAGTATTCTTTTTATGCAAATAATCTGTTTATTTTTCGTATCTGAATTCCATCAACTCCAACATGATGGAACCTAGAAAAAATTATGGCCGAATAACTTGGACAAGATGTAGAAAAAAATTTCAAATTTTCAAGTCAACGCCTTCTGGGCGGCGAGATCTCAAGGCTTGAAAAATGTTGAAATTTTCCAGTATGGAAATCACTTGAACAAAAATTTTCAAATTTTTGGAACTTTGAGCTGTTGCCAAGGAAGATGGAATTGACCGAAAAATTGAAACTTTTTTCTTACCTCGTTTTCTTGTTAAATTTTCGCTTGGATTCATAAAATTTGGAAAAAAATTTGAAAAACGACTCATCACAATGTCCTTTTTTGAAACCAATTTCTATTTCAATTTTCAATCACTCCAATCACAAAACCCACGTCGATTTTCCAAGGCGAAAATTCACTCGTACCGTTAATACACTCAAAATCACTTATCCCGCTTTTGCTCCTAGTTCGGCTCGTGTCATCTCACCCCTTCACCTCCCCTCACCATCCTATCACAGCATTTAGACAGCGAGAGGGCGGCACAGTGTATGTAACCGTATTAAAAGCATACCGAGCGACATATCGTTTGACATGTATTACCGAGTGCTGAATCGAATTACGAGGTCGTTTCCATGAATAAACGTTCGAAACGCGAGATACAAAGAGAAGGAACAGTCTATTAAACGGAATTCAAAAGCGATAGATAGATTCGATTTTAATGCATAGTTCGCTTCATGTAAAGCCTTTCAGTTCGAGTCTGATGTGAATTATAGGCGCAGTACATGTGAACCGAGTCGCGATGGAGGAAAACCGAGCACACAGGGAGGGCTACATAAGCGTTATTTTTCTCCTCTGGCGCGGCATTGTCGGAAATAAGGCCTGGAGTACGTACGACAAATAGTCAATTTAAACGAATTGAATTGGCGTATTGATCTTGGCTCAGCAGTGGGTTATATACTCTCGTATAGCGACGTGTACGCAAATTCGAGAAATATAACGCTATTTTCGGCAATGCAATTTGTAAATTTTTTGCCCGCTCAATTGCGTGTGAAATTTTTTATCGTGTAGAGTTTTTTTCCTATACGTAGTCTTACTTTCAGGTAGAAAAGCAGAAAGGTATGCACACATACATACACATCGTTGGAGGAAATTTCGTTTCGAAATTACATACCAACTTATCTATTATTTGGTATGTTGTTAGCTTTGGATTTCCCTAAGGCCGAGGAAATCGTTTTTAGGAGGATTTTCCAACCGTAAAAAAAGGCTAATGAGGTGAATTTTCTTGCGATTAAGAGATCTTAGATTTAAGATTATATATCACCGAAGTATTGTCGAGTGGTGTCACAATTCATATAATTCAATACAGGATGTTTCAGAGTAAAAGTAAGACTTTTCAGTCTCCGAATACGTTAAGCTTCAAAATGCAATTCGAACTAGAGCGATACGCAACTTCTTACATATTTTTACTGTAAGTTGATATACGCCTTATTCCTAAAAAAAAAAAAAAAAATGGGCACACAAGAATCGACCCACCATCTACGCACCCATTCATCCATTCATTATTTCTCATCCGATACCGACGTTTTTTCCTATCTGGCTAGTTTCGCCTCACTTCGCGCCCATTGTGAAAAAAAAAAATATCTGAAAGTTCGACTATCACGGTTGATTTAATTGAAAAGCAGCAAATAATCGCTCGAGTTTGCGGATGTTGTCAGCGTCATCGTCAAAGAGGATGAGTGTTGATGGCTTTGCAAAATTACAAGAGACGCGACGCGATGAGGCACCGAAACAAAACGTCAAAAGCATTTAAATGATCCTTCGTTATCTGCACTACAAACGTCGTCTACGTCATCGTTTCGTCGTCTCAGCTCATCTTCTCATCCCATCCCTTCGTCATTCGTCGTCAGCGACAGCCACACAGCCTTCGCCGTCATCGCTGCTATGTGGTGTAGCAGTTTGAAACGAGATGAAGCGTCGTTTTCATATGGTAGAGCTGACAAAGTGCGAATGTACCGAGAGGGATGAAAGGTGGAGCAGACGGGGTGGGAATAGAAACAGAAGTTTCCCACTGATGAAATCGAATAGGTAATTAGGCTGTTGACGGAGGCATTTGCATCGAGTTGTAAAATTATAGAGGTTGGAATTTCGATTGTTGACAGGCGATGATGAAGGGGGCGTACAAAGGTATACTCGCGAAAACCTATCTCTTTTCGAGCACCTCTTTAATTTCACCGATAAATATATCTGCGCAATGGTGCGATTAATTAATCGCGTATTTGCTACAGTTGAACTTGAGAGAGAAGAAATGAGAATTTTAGAAAGTTGTATGCTGGTATTTTTATAATATTAAAGTTGAACGTACCATTTGAAAATTGGAAAAAATTAGAAACCCTTTTTCATAGTCTTTTTAGAGCGTATATTATGTTCAAATTAGAATCTCAACACAGTATGGATCAGAATGCAACAAAAAAAAAATAAAAGAGGCAGTAAGTTTCTTGACTGAAGTAAAATCGCGATAAACCACAAAAAAACTGATCTAATTTCTTGAAAAGTTATGTAAAATTGCATAAAGCCTCGTTAAAAACTGATAACATGGCTTAAAAACATTTCAAAATGCGTAAAAGCAGTTTAAAAATGTGGCAAAATTTTCAAAACATTACTTAAAACATTGTATGAAACGAGTTATGTATAGAGCAATTCTTTCAGCCAGAATATGAGATATCAGATCAACCTGAGATAACTGTAACTGCAGATGTGTCGAACAGATTAGCTGAAGGAGCTTTGAAGGTTAATCTAGAAGATGAGGAAGCAAATGAAAAAATGATCTCGTCATATTAGACCAAAGTATGTATGATTTGGTAAATAAATTTCACGATAGAATTTGTTTCAGCACAGTAATTAATTAAATGCACTCAATAACTTTGTTCCTCCCTCCTGTAGATCATCTTCAAAAATGGACGACATAAGCTGTATTGACCTAAAAAAGATGACGATGGCAGCCATATGTTCGAAAGAGGAAATGGCTGTATCCTGCCTCACTGGTAAAGGTGCAAATTTTTATAAAAATTGCGAAAAAGAGGCTAAGAAAAAATTCTGCCTCCTCAAATTGGAAACTGTGAGAAGTAAGTAGACCAAAAGTAGCATTCAAATTGAAATTTATGTACATCGTACATATAAGTTTAAATGTGAGGTTTATAATGGTTCTGTTTTAAGACATGTAGCCAAGCGATTTCCTCCAAAAAAAAAAACAACACTAAAGTCACATCTGAATTCAAATCGTGCACCCAGCGCCCTGAAGAAAATGATTGATGATTGATAATTGATTTTTGTGTTTTTATTAATAATACATTTTGAATTTATTTCGTATGTGCCTAATTTATTAAGCATCCTATGTAGATTGAAGTCATTAGGTACCAACAAAAAAAAAAAAAACACTTTTGGTTTCACTTGGTGCATTTTCAGGATCCAGTAAAACCAAAACGGAAAAACGTAGTCGGTTCAACTTTTCCGGCAAGTAGGTAAATAAATGTTTCGCCCTCAAATGAGGAAAAAACAGTACACATCGGCTCAGTCGTAACCATGATTTTTCCAATTAGGGCACAAAACTAGATTTTTAGATATGAAAAATCGAAATTTGAGGTAATTTTTCGAAAAACCTAAATAATACGTTAGGATGAATCGTGAAAAAAAGTCAGCGGATTTTGACCAAATTTAGCAGATATCTTCATTTCGAGTTGAAATTTACTCAGAAAAAATTCTAGCTCCGGAGGTGCCCCTAGAAAAGGGATATAAAGGCATTTTCTACCCAACTCGCGACAATATGTGGAAGCAGACTAGCTGTATTGTCGAAAATTTGCCCCATTGTCCGCCAAAATAAAAATGAAAAACAAATTGTCGTGTTTTCCCCGAAAGTGAGTATAAATTTATTCTTCGCAGATATTTCGCATTAATTAATTATGCCAAAGTATTGAAAGATATACCGAATTTCTGAAACTAGGAAATATTTTGGAATGTAGAGGTGTCAATTTTTCAGTAGGTAATTATTGCCAACTTTAAAAAATTGGTAAAAATAGCCAAAAACTTGAGTATGAAATTTTGTTGATTTTTTGAAATCGGCATTAATGACCAAAAATTTGGCACCACTACGTTTTAGAAATATTTCCCCAGCTCCAGGAATAATGTCTTTCAATATTTTTGCATAGTTATGCGAAATACTTGCGAAGGAAAAATTTTCAAAAACACGGTATTTATCCAAAAATTAGCGATTTGCAAATTTTTAAACACTCAGTAGAACCTTGAAAGTGGTCTTTGATTTTGGCTACAATGACATAGATTGACGCAGAATCTTAGTTACTTTCATTTCGAACTGGGTAATTTTTCCCTCATATTTCTCCTCCAGGAGCACTCCTGGAGCTACCTACAATTTTATATGAGTAAATTCAAACTTAAAATTAAGATCTCAGGTGAATTTGTTTAGAAACCACCGACCTTTGTTTTGGACGACCCACCCTAATGATTATTATCGAGATTAAGGTAAAATAAGGGCTCGAGCTAAGCAAAAGCGAAAATATTTCAAGAAAGTAGGTCCGAAAAACGTATGTACAATTGGTTCAAAAAACGGAAATTGAGCGTACAAAAAATGGAAAATCGGATTAAAAAAAACTAAATTGCATTAAAAAACGAAAATTGTGCGGAAGTCATGAGTAAGTATTCTTCTTTTCCTCCTTCTTTCAACCGGGGGGGGGGGGGGGTAAAAATTCGGAACCCCTATAGAAGATGACCCGAAAGCAACTGAAAACTTCTTCTGCAGAAGTAAGCAACTTTTCAAATTTTCACTAAAAAAGCTTCAGTTAATTAATATTTGCCTAATAAGTTATGAATAAAATGAACCAAAAATTGTATGAGAACTTTCAAAATCTGCAAAATCCAATAGCGAAACTATTCGCAAAATAGCCTGTGTAGTGGGAGAAAATAATTCTCTTTCTACTACCTTACTGGGAGAAAATATTATGTCTATTGCACAAACTGCCAGTAGGTAAGTTCGAATACTTGTGTACGGATTTTATTCATTAATTGATTTACATTTTCATCTAATTATGTTTATTTATTTATTTATTTATTTATTTATTTATTTAGTTTAAAGTCACTATCGACAACATTAAGGTCATTAAGTGACATAATAACTTAAAGTAACGACACACTAAAGTAAGATTCGTGTTTCAGATATTTAAATATCGTTGAAGCTGTATCCGTGTTATTCAATGACTACTACAAAGAAAGATTCGAAGGTAAATCTTGCACACAATCAGACCAACCAACCCTTTGCAAATGTGAGAATTCATATTACTCTCAGTACTAATCACTGAATTCGACACTCTTCCTTATATTTCCTTAACCTTTTTCTTTTCTATTTGTTTTATAAAAACTTGCGGTAAGCTTCATGATAAACCTATGTCATTGTAACCATTACGTCCAAAGTATGTACTAATGTATTTAATTCACAGTGCATGCGGAAAATAATATTAGCCAAAGTTTGCGAAGTAAAAGATCCTCCATTCTGATAACCACCCAGCCAGAAACACAAGCACAGAAGGAAGGCGCCGAGAAATATATCAAAGAGCTGCAGCCTCATACGCTAAAATCAGATTACGAGGTATTCGACGATGTTTCCAACAATTAAGCAGCTCTGCGTTTAGGGCGAGATCCAGTAAGTAAGCACTAGTATATTTCTTATTCACCAATCGATTGGCCTCCAAAGTCTAGAATGACTGATCTACTTAATATTCAATTTTCAGACAATTTTATCAAACAGAAGCCAGCAGATTGTGATGGAGAGGTAGGGATCATAATTTTCTTGAATATATAGCAAATAGGGCGAGATCCAGTAAGTAAGCAAGTATATTTCTTATTCATCAATCGATTGGCCTCCAAAGTCTAGAATGACTGATCTACTTAATATTCAATTTTCAGACAATTTTATCAAACAGAAGCCAGCAGATTGTGATGGAGAGGTAGGGATCATAATTTTCTTGAATCTATAGCAAATGTTTCGTTCTCACATTAAGAAAAAACAGTACACATTAGATCAGTCATAACCATGATTTTCTAAGAAGGGTACAAAAACCAGATTTTTAGACATGAAAAATCGAATTCCCCCGCCCATTTATTCTTGTTTCTGAGGTAATTTGTTGAAAACCCTCAATAATACATTATTAGGATGGATCGTGAAAAAAAGTCAGCTGATTTTCACCTAATTTAGCGAAGACCTTCATACCAAGTTGAAACTTACTCAGAAAAAATTCTAGCTCCGGGGGTGCTCCTAGAGAAGAAATATGGGCCCTTAAAGATGTGAGTTTTCGAGAAAAAATCGCGGTTTTTTCGCTCTTGTCATTGCCCAATTTGTTTAGGGAAAAATGGCTCAGTCCCAAATGAAATTATTTGAGATTCTAGGTCGGTCTAATGCTACTGCTGTCAAAATCCAAGATCACTTTTAAGGATCTAGTAAGCGGTTGAAAATTAAAAGATATAATTTCTGAAACTAGGAAATATTTTGGAACGTAGGTGTCAATTTTTCAGTAGGTAATTATTGCCAATTTCAAAAAATTGGGAATAATTGCCAAAAACTTGAGTATGAAATTTTGTTGATTTTTTGAAATCGGCAATAATGACCAAAAACTTGGCACCACTACGTTTTAGAAATATTTCCTCAGTTCCAGGAATAATGTCTTTCAATGTTTTTGTACTTATAATAAATGCGAAATATTTGCGGAGGAAAAAATTTCAAAAACACGGAATTTATCAAAAATTAGCGATTTGCAAATTTTCAACCACTCAGTAGAACCCTAAAAGTGGTCTTTGATTTTGACTGCAATGGCATAGATTGACTCACAATCTCAAATAGGTATTTTTATTTCGAACAGGGTCATTTTTCTCAAGACAGGTTAGGTAGCGACAGAAGCGAAAAAGTCATAATTTTTTCAAAAATTCTTTTTTTGAGGGACCATATTTCTCCTCTAGGGGCACTTCCGGAGCTACCTACAATTTTTTCTGAGTAAATTCAAACTCAAAATTAAGATCTCTGATGAATTTGTTTAAAACCCGCTGACCTTTGCTTGAACGATCCGCCCTAATGATTATGTCAGGAAAATTAAGGTAAAATGAGTGCTCGAGCGAAGCAAGAGCGAAAATTTTTCAAAAAAATTAGTCCGAAAAATGTAAAATAGGTTCAAAAAACAAAAATGGAAACTTGGCAATGGATCAAGTAAACTCAAATTGTGCAGAAGTCATGAGTAAGTACTCTTCCTCTTTTTCTTCTTTTTTTATCGGGGAAGGGGAAGGAGTTAAATCCTGAAACCCTCATGATGAAGATAATACTAAAGCAACTGAAAACTTCTTTTGCGGAAGTAAGCAACTTTTCAAATTTTCGCTAAAAAAAACTCCAGTTATTTAATATTTTCCTAATAAGTTACGTATAAAATGAACCGAAAATTGTACGAGAACGTTCAAAATCTGTAAAATCCAGTAACGAATCTGAATTCAAAAATGAAAAAATACAAAATACATACAATAAAATGAACAAATTGAAAATGACATCAACCTAACGGAGGAAACTTTCGAGTAATTGTAACGATACTGGTTGAAAAACAATTACATATTACAATTCCCATCATTCATCTATCCTGAAAAAAATATATCTTGAAGACGTCTACTGTAGCAACTTTCTAACTCAACTTTCCTCCCTAAAATTACTTACCTAGGTACGTTATTTTATTCTCAGGAGATTGCATTTTCAGAAAACAAAACAAAATGATATCGGAACTGTCATCTAATAAGCAAGTATCATATTTTTAAATGTAGGTAATTTCAAAGCTTTCCTTTTTTAAAACATCAAAATGTAAGTATAGAAAATATTGATACCTACAAATGACTAATCGATTATTCAAGTAGAAGAAACGTACCGATAAGGAAAAAATTGTGTCACAAAGTTGACCTTTTCCAACTAAAATTACAATTTCAACAACTTGAAAAGAGGACAGAGTGTAAATTCCCCCTCATTTCAACTTTTTGCTTCACTGAAAACCAAAAATTTGAGAAGTATTACTTATCAACTTTTTCATTTCAGTCACTGCTAAAAAGTAAGTAAAAAGTCATTTTTTCTTGAAAATGCTCGAGCACGATGCCAGAACGAACCATCTTAAAATAGCAAACTCAAACATCAGAGCTCTTCTTATCAAAAATATGCACTTACTTGAAAATAAAAAAAAAACCTACTCTGCTGCAAACTCGAAACATCCTCCACACACTAACCCTACACAACACACATCGCAGATATCTAGGGGCGTTAACATAAATTGCCATAATTTACCACCTTGAAAATCCAGTTGCCGGAAGAAACACTGAATATTAAATTGTCTGCACAAGTAGGTACGCGCGTTATAATATAACGAAGATACCCTTACAAAGGTGTGTAAGTTATAGTATTTCGAAGCTTCAAAGGAAGAAGGATGCGGCGAACGGTGACGAACGTGGAAATCGACTCGTGAATTTACGAACAAATGTCTGCTAATGACGATATACTTTAATGGGGCGAATATACATATATCACACACGATGTGTTATGTACTCGTATAGCAGTTCTGTATCTGTACCCCGACCCTACCCCCATTAAGTACATAGAATACAGTCTGTTCTATACGCGATATATAGTTTCGTTAATCAAAATTGCATAACTTCACTTCAGCCAGCAAACTTATCAGCTCGCATCTCTATATTATAAACGACGACTACGACTACGAATGAACACACACACATTACATGGAATCATCCGACGAGTTAAACCCATTCAAAATCATTTTCATATTATCGACGAAAATGAACGAACGCACCCCAGAAAAGCAGGTACACAGAGGAGATGAGGGCACTTCCTTCATACTTTTTAGCAACTCTCGACGTACGTATCTGTATATTATTTACTCCTCGTCTTCATTCTCATCGTCGCATCTGTATAACTAAAATGGAAATCTAAACTCCAACTACGTCACACGCCGTTGTCTCATTACGAATAATAAATCCATTTACATGGAAAATTCTTTTCTCTTTCCTTTTCACAACGACGTACCTACTGTACATGAAGATAAAAACTGCAACAGTATGTAATTTTCTTCTCTCGCGTACATAATGTAACGAATACGCTATACCTCTTCCTCCTTGCTGCTACAGCTCAAGCCACCTTTCCAACCGAGATGGGAAAAGTTTTACGTACTTCTCGTGTGAAAACTCATCCCCCTCAGTACGTCTCTTTTCGTCGTTCGTTCACGACGAAAAAGTACCTTCGTAAAATTTGAAATTGTAATTTCGCTAATTTTCAATACACCGAGTCGGGTTTTTCTTTCTACACCTAGCTAAGTATGCCAGTAAAAAAGTGTAAATTTTCACATAAAAGTTGCTCCTTTTTCCGTGCTATAGGCAAAACTTATATTTATACGTACGTAAAATACATACACGTATTGCAGCGTATGGAATAGCGTAAAAATAATAGTAAAAAACTCGACTAGTTCGTATTTTTATTCCTTTTTTAAAAGCTTTCCAGATCTTCTAGAATCTAGCTCAGTAGATCACATCACAAAACGCCGAGTATGCTCTCCTCTCCCCCCTAAAAAAAAATTGGACGAAATCTAGCCTATGAAGCAGATTTCAGAACACCCGAAGAGTTGGTATTCGAAAACATTTATCACCTTCAAGAATTTAAAATGGGTACGTTGTTCTCTTTTTCCAAAATTTAAAATTTAGCACGAAGCATTTGAAGTGGGCAGAAGGGATGGATGAGTTGAGGAAAAAGGTCGAAATTCCAGTTGGATCAAAATTGACAATTTCGAGATTATTATCTATCGTTCCCAATAGAGAGAATTTTACTTTTTCAAATGCTCGTTGCTGAAAATTGATCAAGTCTTTCTTTGGGTTCCAACGGACAGATTCGATTTTTTTTCCTTTGCAAAAATACAAGGTGTTCCGAGAATCGTCTGCCAAAATTCAACTGTAGTTATACTCGAGGAGACGAACAAAAAAACGTAATCACATCACGACTGGTTGCCTATCAAGTGGATTAAAGGAGCCACGTGCTTCGTAGAACTCGAAATTTTTCTAATTACGAAAAAATCATCAAAAATAAAGAAATGTTTGAATCATTTAAATTATACCCATAACTCAAAGTACTCGAGTAGAAGAACAGAAAATGTTATCATGAAAAATTGCCTATCTTCGAAATTTAAGGGGCAAACACAATTTGAAAATTTGAAATCGTCAAAATTGAGAGCATCCTAAATTTGAAAATTTTGAATCAAGTTTTCCCCTTCAATTTTGAAGATAGGCAATTTCAATCGGTTATGGGCAACATTTGAACGATTCGAGCATTTCCTCATTTTTGATGATTTTTTTTCTTGTCAGTAGTAAACTTCGAGTTTTGCGAAGCACGTGTCTCTGTTAATTCACAAGATAGGTAACCAGTCGTGATAAAGTTTTTTGTTCGTCTCCTCGAGTACTATCTGATCTATATCTATAGTTGAATTTTAACAGATGATTTCCGGAACTCTCTGTATACCCAAGAAGGATCACTTTCTCACAAATATACTTAGTTGAAACGAAGCATCTCATGCAGAAAAATCAAGAGCTAGTAGAAAAATAAAATTTTATGCTCCACAATTTAGTTCTGAGCATTTTTTAAATAGAATGCTTAATTGTTTAGTTTTCTCACAAAATCAACATTTTGAAGAAAAAAAATTGAAGAAAATCGGATAAAATTGTTTTTGTGAAATAACTTAATTTTTAAACTAAGCAACCAGCAGAAATTTAAGAGCCACTGACAAATAAAAAATTTTGAGCTCTAAAATTCTCCATGCATAAATATAATACATACATGTGAGGAGCTGAGAATCAAAACTCACATTTGCCACCATAAACGATTTTGAGAAAAACGCGAAAAACTGAGTTAGTAGTGTTGCCAGTTGAAAAAACTTATAATACCAAAATGAATCATTAGATAGCGCTACTAGAACACGATTCCCTGTGTTGACTGATTTTCACCTAGCTCCCTTCTGCTTTAATATCCAGACAAAGAATGGCAAATGTGAGTTTTGACTCCAAGATTTGCAATCAAATTTTTTTTCACTGTTTTAATTACGACGATAGGGAAAAGTTTGATAACAAGCTGAATTTTGGTACACGGGGGTTTTTTGATACGCTGAACACGAATTTGGGGTGTCCAGGTGAATCCGGTGTACGCTTCCCCCTTTTTTGTGGACCTTAAGCCCCCAAATTTGTTTTTTTGCGTTTAAGTCCGAAAATATGCAATTTTATGCAAGATTTATGTTTTTTGGGTCGCAGAATACGAATTTGACAATATTTTTTTTGTAGGAGTGGGGGATGAGGGGGTTAGGGGGGGCGAGAAATTCAAAATTTGACTATAATGATGTGTGATATGTCGAAATGTATGTTTTCGAGGGTGTAGATCACGAATTTGACAATATTTTTTTTCGTAGGGGTCAATGGTGGGGGCTGAGGGGTGAAAATGGTTAAAAATTCAAAATTTGACTATAATGATGTGTGACATGTCGAAATGTATGTTTTCGTGGTTGTAGATCACGAATTTGACAATATTTTTTTCGTAAGGGTTGATGGTGGGGGATGAAAGGGGTGAAAAATTCAAAATTTGACCATAATGATGTGTGATATGTCGAAATGTATGTTTTTGAGGGTGTAGATCACTAATTTGACAATATTTTTTTCGTAGGGGTGAATTGTGGGGGATGAAGGGGGTGAAAACGGTGAACAATTCAAAATTTGACTATAATGATGTGTAATATGTCAAAATGTACTAAGTATGAATAATTCAACAGAAAGTGAGCAATTTTCATCAATTTACTCGATTTTAGTTTGTTATAAAGTCATTATAGAGGTTTAATTTACGTTAAAACTCCGTGTTTTGCCTATTCTGCTACATAAGTAGGAATAGAACAAATTTTTGCACGTAGATGGGCGGGAAATCCCAGGGGCTAGTACTTCAGATAGTGTATTTCAAGATGTCATTTGCCATTTTTGCCCCCGAATGCCCCGGCGACGACAACAGTCAATTATAGTGAAAAATCATGGTGAATTTTGCTTAAATGTTACAAATTTTTTCTTCCAGGGACTTTGACGGCTCTCCAATAGAAAATTCTCCATCCCCCACCCTTCACCTTTTCTACACGTTCAAAAACATACATTTTGACATATCACACATCATTATGGTCAAATTTTGAATTTTTCACCGTTTTCACCCCCTTCATCCCCCACAATTCACCCCTACGAAAAAAATATTGCCAAATTCGTGATCTACACCCTCAAAAACATACATTTCGACATATCACACATCATTATGGTCAAATTTTGAATTTTTCACCCCCTTCATCCCCCACCATCAACCCTTACGAAAAAAATATTGTCAAATTCGTGATCTACAACCACGAAAACATACATTTCGACATGTCACACATCATTATAGTCAAATTTTGAATTTTTAACCATTTTCACCCCTCAGCCCCCACCATTGACCCCTACGAAAAAAATATTGTCAAATTCGTGATCTACACCCTCAAAAACATACATTTCGACATATCACACATCATTATAGTCAAATTTTGAATTTCTCGGCCCCCTAACCCCCTCATCCCCCACCCCTACAAAAAAAATATTGTCAAATTCGTATTCTGCGACCCAAAAAACATAAATCTTGCATAAAATTGCATATTTTCGGACTTAAACGCAAAAAAACAAATTTGGGGGCTTAAGGTCCACAAAAAAGGGGGAAGCGTACACCGGATTCACCTGGACACCCCAAATTCGTGTTCAGCGTATCAAAAAACCCCCGTGTACCAAAATTCAGCTTGTTATCAAACTTTTCCCGATGGAATTTTGCAAACAAAACTAAGTTTTCATCAAAACTCACATTTGCCATTGGCAAATGTGAGTTTTGATTCTAACCCTTGGTTTTGAAGGTGAATTTCACACCAAAATGACTTTGATCCAAAAAAACCGAATATGTCACATTATAGAGTGTAAAACGGTATATCCAAATCTGCCATAAAACGGTATTTTTTTTTTGGCAAATGTGAGTTTTGATTCTCAGCTCCTCATGTATATATTTTTTTGCAGGGTACTTACTTAATTCAATCTAATTTTTAGTTTCACAGTTCATCACACGTACCTATACGAACTAATCGGAAAACTAATATAAACGAACACCAAAGCTAGATATTCACTGATTGCAAGAAGGTTCGTGTCTTTTTTTTCTTTCGTTGCTCAATAGCACAAAAATAAACTTCTCTAGGCTGCAAATTATCACAACTGGAAGACCAATATCACGTATCTAGAAGTAAACAATGTGATTACTTATTTTTAATTTTCGTTTTTTTTCAATTTTTTTCAGTTTTTCAACATGGATATGTTTTTTGAGTCTGAGATCATTACGAAATTTGTGTGACGCCGATCCGCGTCACGCTGACTTTTTAAAACTTTAAAGAAAATTCATTTTACTTTCTAACTTTATGGCAGAGTTTTGAGGAAGAAAATCGACCGACCTTTTTCAAAAGATCATACATTTTCTGATATTAGTCAGATTTTGTATTAAAAAAATCACGATTTTTGAAAACTTGGGAAAAAAATTCGGTTCACTTTACGACATTATCATGTCAGACCTTTAAAAACTTGAAAGAAAATCGATCGACTTTTACAGACGATAATATTTTGTTATTGATTTTCAAAAACTTGGGAAAAAATTCGATAAATTTCCAGTATTTTTTCTGACTTTTCAGAACTCGAAAAAAAGAACAAATTCTTAACTTTATTTCAGATTTTTAAATATTTGAAAAAAAATCACCAATTTCTGGAATTTCTATTCAAATTGAAGACAGCTTGATTACCTATTAGAAAAATAATGAATTGCTTATATCAAACTTTCAAAAATGATTTCATGATATTTTGTCAGACTTTTCTTTTTGAATGGAATTTCACACATACCAATGTTTCCTTTTATTATTGTTCAAAACATTTTCAACCCCTTCTCATTAGAAAAGTGATTTATTTATATTTTTCGAACACCTATAGTTGTCTAAAACTGTTTTGTTTTCTTTAACATTCTTGTTAATTTTTTTTTTTTTTGAACTTTGAACGTTATTATGTATTTACAAAATATCAAAAAATTTCCTCATTGGACGAACAATGCAAATGCAACAACATACGCCTCAATAATATGGGGAGGGGGATCTAAAAATAAGGAAGTTTCCTGGAGGGTGTATGAACGAAAAAATATTAAAAAAATATTTGTAAAACCTTACAACAAATCCTACAAAAATAAATTGTCTACAGTAGGTATCACTCGTTATTTTGTTATTTTGCAATGGGGAATTCAAAATCAAAACATTCCAGTTCCAGGCCAACATTATTTTGATAAGTGATAATGATTGCAAGATTTCTGCTTTCGCTTGGTAAGATTTTATTCGCATGAACAAGAAGTCGCAACTTCCCCGAATGTCTTCAAAAGGCACAGATGAGACCAGTGGCGCGAATAGGAGTGATACTCAAAATGATGAAATGATTCACGAAGAAATTCATTTTTATGTCTCCATAACTAGGTACAAAAAATGTCTCTCTCTCCTTTTCGGAAAATTTGTTTTTTCTGGTGCTGAAAGATTTTGTAGAATTTTTCTCTCAATTTTTCATTCTCTGTTTCACGCTTATGAATGGGGTTTCCCCCATTTTATCAAAGTTACTGAACAATAAATTACACACTCAATTTTTTTTTAAATCGTCTACCTTCCATGTGCCGTTTACTTTTTGAAATGGAAATTTTCATTTTTTTCCATTCGCTTTTTTACAGAATCCAAAAAACGTCAAACGAAGTGATTTTTCAAAAAAAAAAAGCAAACTCATGTAAGTAGATATCATTCTTCACATGTACTCAGTTAGTTAATCTGTACAAACATTAAAGTGGAAAAATGAAATAAAATAATATATTCCCGATTTTGATAGAAAAAAATTGTAAGGAGGTTTAACAAGTGGGAGACTATCTAGAAAAATGTTGAACCCCCTAGTCGTACAAGAAACGAATCCAGAAGTCCTCAAAGTAGTGTAATTTTTTTTAAAAACGTGGTTCTTGCTATTTTTCAACACTGTCGCCCTTGCAAAACTTCGTCCAACATCCCTCAAAATGAGCGATTCGAGTTTCTGAACCTCTCTGACCCTTCGAATTTTAAATTCAATTCCACCTTTGATCATTTACAGGGGGCTTAGGAATTGCTGTATCGCAAATCAATTTCATGGCACTTTTCAAGCATCAAAACTTCCTTCTGGAAACAACAAATGCTAGATTCGTGTCCAACAGGTCAAAATATCTTGATAATCACGCTTCATATGGCCATTTCGATCAAATTATCCAGATTCAATTTTTTTAGCTTAATTTCGTGAAACGTTCACTAAAATTGGTAAAAAAATATGAATTCTGAAATTTTCATCAGAATAAACGCACAGAAAACGTTTATCGAGGTATTTCAACCTGTTGAAAACGAGCTTCGGAACAGTTTTCGAAAAATATAATTTTCAACGATAGATATCAGCGTTGCGAAATTGATCAGAAATCACAATTTTCGCGATCCAATCAGTTTAAAGTTCACTGTAGAGGACTGAAAGTGGTATTGAATTTCAAAGTCAATGTCAAAAAGGTTCAGCATCTCAAATAGTGCCTACAAAACGGCAAAAAACGTACATTTTTTAAAAATAAATCGACCTACCTTGAGAACCTTGGCTCAACCTCCTGTACCGCTTCGAGTCTCAAAATTTTTTTAAACAATTTCCCACTCGAAAGTTGACTTTTTTTAAACCAACTTTTGTCAAAATCCAGGAGAGTTCAAGTCGAGAAAATATTCATAAAAATTGAATATAATATTTCAAAAGCTAATCAAAGACTTCAAAAGCAGCGTCTAAAATATCCCAATTTCACATCATAGAAAAAACCATCGCATCCGAGAAAATTTAATGACAATTTGAAAAGAATAAAATTAATGTAGGTATAGCAACGAGTCGAAAATTCAAAACAACTGCAACCATTTAGGTATACGTAATTCGAGAGATTACAATTTCGCATTCAATAGAGAGTAATTTGTACGTAAATAGGTACTTTCAATAAATCAAAACCTCACTTCGCGGCTTATCGCGTCATCTCAACCGTTAATTTCCCTCTTTATAATTAAACGTCGATACCTCGTATCTTCATAATTTCTCACATTACCAATGTAATCCAACACCATCGTATTTTCCTTACCTATACCTTAAACCCTGAAATCATCACTTTTCAAAACACACCACGATAACGCTGATAATGAGCGAAAGGGGGGGGGGGGACGGGGGATGGGAGAAAATCACAATTAAACTTTCTGGCACACTGTATCTACCCCACACAATTCGTCGAGTCGTCGAACACAGTGTTGTGGAGTAAAAGAGAGCGAGAGAAAGAAAATGAAATGTACACAATTGGCCCAACTCCAAGTGTGCTTATCACACCCAACAAAATTATCCGAGTACACTCGCCCTGGATATAGGTCAATACGAGAAACGGTCGGGTTAAACGTGAACTTTTTATTAACGAATTGGCGGAAATGTTTTTCGAGCAGACTGCGTAACATGGAAAAAAGAAGGTCGTAATTTACTACATACGTATGATTCGATTATGGACGAACGAGAGAGGTGTTTTAATTTGATTTTTTTTTTGCACCACCGCTCTAGAACAAGTCGACCCTTATTGTATGCGAGTATCTCTCGATTTCGAGTTGAGCCAAATTTATTTCAAACTGGTCTATAAACTGTGAAATTACACATTAAAAAATGTAAGTTGATAAAAATGTCAAGTTCTTTCTAAATTTTTATTTCCAGAAAATAATTTAAATTTTGGGAAATTCAGGTTCATGCTAATTCCACAGAACCAATTTTTAAAAACATAATCTAGTTGAAAAAGCTATTTAAAGCTGGACTCCACAAAAACAGTGATGGAAAGTGATGGGTCTTACGAAAAAATTGGATAGAAATAAAATTTTAGGTCATAAAATTTCCTTTCAGTAAAGCTCAGTTCATTTGTTTAAAAAAAGGTTTCGTTTTTGGGATACTTGCAAAGGAAGGTAAAAATTGAACTACTGACTCATTTCAATTTGACGAAATTCCATTCAAACTTTTCAAAACCTTTGAAGCCAAATCGCAAGAAAAAAATTTCTGAGTTTTGAAATGAGCTCATCACATCTCAATGTCCACATTCGTCATCTTCA
Source organism: Planococcus citri (assembly GCF_950023065.1). Lineage (NCBI taxonomy): Eukaryota > Metazoa > Arthropoda > Insecta > Hemiptera > Pseudococcidae > Planococcus > Planococcus citri. Next base: position 41,234,042 of record NC_088680.1, on the reverse strand, counting down.
ACATTGAATATTGAAAAAAAAACACCATTCAAAGCTTCCCTTCATTTTTCTATTGAGTGAAAATGAAAGAAACGTATCGAGGAATTGTCTCTATTTTTATTATAAGTACACAAACACATTATCGAGACTCATTCAGTCGTATAAAAGGTTTTTATCTTTTTTCTTTATAGATTTGAAACGTGACGTCACCGATACCAATCTTGGATTTTGTTTCTCTAATTTCTACACACAATTAAAAGAATACGATAAACAAAATCATAGATAGTACCTACTTCAATACAATCTTTATCACCTAATTAAGAAGGGGAATCGCCAGTTTCACAGTTTCATACTTAGATAATAACGAACATCACGAGAAATAAATTAAAAATACCATAATTCGAAATCAAAATTTCATTCAGTATTTTCGGTTAGTTTGACGATTTGTGCATTTCGTGTTATTTTTTTTAAACGTTTTCGTAAAAGTTTCTTGATTTTGTTACCTGTTGTTGTATTAGTAATAGGTGTTTTACTTTCTTTCGAGTATTTTCGTCGAGCCTTAAAATGGCTATATCGATACCGAAAAGGTTCATTATCACCGGCCTGGCCTTTCTCGGGTACATGTTCATAAACATAATACAGGAATCATTGACAAATGTTTTCATAGAAATGAGAAATCAGACTGTAAGTAATTTTGTGATATCTCACGTCAATTTAAACAGCACGAGGCTCCATTTTAGGAACTCGATGTTATGTAATGATAAGTTTACGATTCTTTATTCTCTACCATAAATGTTTTCATCTACTTACAATAACAGAACAATTATACGAGTAGCAAACGTGAGATTACCCAAATCGAGGAAGCAAATACTCTCGGATTTCTAGTCACTTTTATCGGTGGAGCCATCGCAACCACTTATGGAGGAGCTATCACATTCGGAATTGGGACTGGTTTGAGCGCCTGTTTAGCCATACTGAGTCCAGCGCTGCGTAATGTCCCACTCAATTGGGTCATACGAGTGAAATATCTGGATGGATTGTTACAAGTGAGTTTTTATCTAAGATGAATCTGATAAATTTTCCCGAACATATGTAGCTCCGGATACATTTTCAACGTAAAATATTAAAACGAACAAAGTCCAGAGTGTTCTAATTTGCAACGAAACAAAGTTGAAGATTTGATAATTTAGTAATGCAAAAAAATACATATCTAATTAATTCAATCAATGATACCGAAATGAAACTTTCATTGATGTTTCACCATACCGACATGGGTAATTTTCTTCTTCAATCGTACTGAAAGATAATATTGAGTAGGCGATGTTATTTTTCAATATTTTATTTACTTACCACCTTTGACAGGTGAATCGTTTTATTTCAAGATTTTTCAACTGAAAAATTGAAGTTAGTACCTATTTTAAACACGTTGAGAGAGAGTTGAACATCCCAACAATTCTTGTTCAAAATTTTTCAAAAACATAGCTTCTCAGAAAAATAACTTTTGACTTACACACTGCAATGATCTAAGATATGATGGAAAATTTCCCAAATCATGGGAAAAAGAGAAAACAGGGGAAAATTTCCACAATTGTCCAAATTTTGGGAGAAATGTGAGGAATCAAAAATATTATTCAACATTTTCAATTTTGAAATATTTTTTTTTTTAAATCACCATCATCATCTGTAACACTAGACTAACTAATTTGTAAGTACTGTTCATGAATATGTGAAGTTGTGATATGTAGGTATAAAGATAAACCTTCTATGGTTCACATTTTGTGTTGGCTTTGGCTAGTGAACCAGTTGGTGTAATCTTGATAATATTTCCTGTTCCTAGGGCACCTTAACAGGGGGAGGGGGTATACTGGTCTGCCATTTTCTTGCGAAAGCGTATTTTTCGTAGCTCAAAAACTATGACATTTACTAAAATTTTACATGAGCCCTTTTTTATAGAGAATTGAAATATATGACCAATTTTGCAAAAATCTTGAAATTTAATGCTGTAAAACCTGAGACACCTATCTGAAAAAATGTGAAAGCAAAAACTTTTTCATTAGGCCTATTTTTTCAATATCTCAGGTTCTACATACAGCATGAAATTTCAAAATTTTTACAAAATTTGTCATACATTTTCATTTTCTATAAAAAAAGAACTAAATTTTTTTTAAATGTCATAGTTTTCGAGTTATAAACAACTTTTTCAAATAATTCTAGGAAAGATTGGGAATTTTAGAGGTTGAAAAACGATTCCGATCATGCGATTGTCCTCCAGCACACAAGGCGTCAGCTAAATTTTTCTGATTACAAGACGATTTCTGCTTTCTGTTTTTACCATAATTTCGCTGCAGAGCTACTTGTTTCTCCGGCCAGGTTCAATTTTTAGGGTTGACTTTTCATTCTACTCGTATAATGATAACACAAATATCTGCCTGTAGGTACATTTTGAGACATATTTTTAAAAATTTTCATTATTTTTTAATCATTAATGAACAACACACAAACCAGAAAAGGGATGATGAAATTTTTCCTAATGTCAGTGGAGGCAAACTTCATCGTGTATTAATTCATAAACTTACGCCAAGTGTTCTCAGAATGAAATGCTTCAATCACTTCATCTTAAAAATTTCAGGGACCAAAACCTTGACTATAAAATGCTCCAACCATAGTTTACTAGGTACATTGCCTATATTAGAATGATTAAGGGTGAGAAGGAGTTATGTACATGCCCTGAAAAATGTCAAAAAAAACAGCATTTCAGTAACTTTCAGACATTTTGAAACCATCCACTTCTTCAACACAAAAATTGAAAAATTCATTGAAAATCAACCCTCAAGAGAGCAATTAAATTTGGAACACATAGAGGCCGTTTGAGGAGATTCAAACGCATAAAAATTTTCAATCTCGGCGAAAAGTTGCCCGATTTGAGAGTTTTTTTTTACAAAAAAAAAAAAAAAAAAAATGAAGAGTCCATCTACAAAATCTGTAAAAACCGCAATTGCAGAAATCCACTTCATTTCTCCGAACACGAGACAGAAACCGACATTTTAATTTTCTTGTCGAGATCGGATGATCGGTGAGTTTTTTTTTTTTTTTTGCGAATGAAATGGAAATAGTAGGGACATTTGAGACACACGTGGCGAGTTGAAAGGTGAGGTGAGAGATTTTAAACGTCCATAAAATTAAAAGAATCATACCTTCACCAACTTCATTCATTTTCAAACATTGCTAAAAGACGATGCTTCTCAACATTTTGGAATCGATATCGAGCAACGTATCTTTTAAAGATCAGCTAGTAGAATGTTGGAAATATGTACTAGTACAAAATGATAACTTATTTACCAACTGAATTCTCTGATATTGGAATGAGAATTGAAAAATACCTACACTTTTCTAGAAGAATAAGATTTTCTGATTTTTACTGCAGGTACCTTTGCCTAACCTTTCGGCAGAAGGAGTAGCAAAGCACCGATCATCACTTCATCAGTAAAGAATCATCAATAAAGGACTTTACTTCGATCACGGAAAATATTTTCAACCATATTTATTCCCTTTTTATTTGTTTTCAGGGCTTGGCATATTGCGGTGTAGCAGATCTTTGGGCACGCTGGTCGTTACTAGAAGAACGAGCCAGAGTGGTTTCAATCGCCATGTCCGGGGCACATTTTGGTGCGCTTCTCGAACACATCATTCCAGTATTGGGAGCGAACAACATAATACCGTATACTACAATTTTCAGTGTAATAGGTGAGTTGGTACATTATCGAAAGTTTTCGGTAGACAAATCAGATTTTCAGCTCAACGAATTACCAACATTTTTGACACAAATACTAAAATCTTAAATACGTATTTTTTCAAAATTCGTTTATACAGGAGGTTCAGCCGCAATTTGGTCAATCATATGGCTACTTTACGTTAGAAGTGATCCTTCCAAAGATGATAGCATATCAGAAAACGAAAAAACACGATTAGCGTACAGAATCAAATACGTCGGGACTCATAGAGTACTTCCAGTACGAATAATCATTTGAGTTCGCAATAATACAATTGTACAATCATACTTCATAATTTTTTTAATTTGAACATTTTTTCAAAAGGAAAATTATCCGTGGAAAGAAATCTTGACATCGAAGCCAGTCTGGGCTATATTCACAGTATCATTTTTGAACAGCTGCGGTTTCGGGTTTTACTATTATCACGTACCAAGTCACATGATAGGTAAAAACTCGCGAGTAAATAATAATTATCTATAACAATTTCATAAGTTGACATTTTCAAGAATTTATTTCTGTTCTACGAGTACAGATAAAGGCATGATCACCGAAGAAACTTATCACCGTATTAGATTTGCCGCAGAAATATGCACGGCCATATTTTGGTTTCCAGCCGGATATATTTGCGATCGGGCAAGAACGAAATATAATCCAACCCAGGTGCGTAACAAGAGAGTGAGAGATTTTTTTTTGCAAAATTTAGAACATGAACTGCTCTTGACGGTGGCCGAAATGATTCATGAGATGACATTCTTTGAAAAACAGTATAGTTTCAAAATTATGATACGTAACTGGATCATTACAATTTTAATAAGACCACGCTGTATTGAAGGAGAATGTTCCAAAAAACCTGTAAACAAAATTTCAAGCGTTGAAGTTCATTTTTAAATTTTTGGTGAATTATTGAAAATTTACAAAATCCCAAAAAAACATTCAAAAACATCAGTTTCCAACCGTTATAAGCCATCAGTGATTGCCTGATTGCAAGAGGATTTTTGCATTTTCTTTCAACATTAGGGGGGCTGTCCAAATGAACCTGGGGGCACCCCTCATTGACGTGGGGGGGGGGAGATCACCACATCCCTGTAACACAATACCTATCTCTCTGGGGGAAAAAGAAACCTATAAATGAATGATTCCTTGAATTCAACTTCCCACACATCAACTACCACTAGCTTCAGGCCATTCCGAAGCCTTCCATGATTTTTCAATTTCTTCTAGAAACGTTAAATTTCTCTGGAAAACCCAAAAATGAACGGAAGGCCTATAACTTTAGTCGATGCGAATTGAGAACCTTTCAGACCGTCCACAGTTCCACACCTGTTTATTTTTGAATTCTCCAGAGCAATTTGAGGTTTTTTGAGGAAATTTAAAAATCGTTGGAGGCTTCAGAATACTCCAAAACCGATAGTTGTTGATGTTCGAGAGCTGAATTTAAGGAATTGGTCACTTTGGTTCAATTTTAGAGATGTGCATTTTTTAGAACAGTACGAGTAATTTTGATAAAGTGAAAAGTGACAATTTCATTGAAATGCATAAAAAGGAAATTATGTGACGTCTCATTTTAAAGCTTTCTGTAAGAGCTTTTTTTGTTCATCTGAATTGCTTAAAAAATTTGTATTTCATGAAAAAGTTTGAAAATTGTCCTTGAAATAGTTTCCCCAAGTTTTTAAAATTTTCAAAAATTGGCCAAAAATTCTCAAAAAAAAATTATTAGAGTCCACTGTAGTGTACCTACTATCGACTATTATCTTGCACGAAATTCACTTATGATACTTTGTTACAGGTCAGCAAGCGGCTCATTTGCATTGGGTTCTTGTCAGTAGCTTCATTACTCGTCCTGTATGTAGTAATAGGATTCAACTCGTCATTCACGATACCCATGCTTATATTATTCTACATGATGTTTCCATTGGGGATGGTTTTATGCGATCTCGTATACATGTAAGTAAAAGTACTTAATCGTATTATACATAATGTATTATGAAGAAATTCAACAAGAAATAAGTACCTTTGTTATCATCATTATTTTGCCACAATTCTAGGGTAAATGTAATTGATCTATCTCCAAAATACGCCAGCCTCATAAGCGGAATCGAAATCACTTTTTTCACAATAGGCGAGCTGCTTAGCTCATACTTGCTTGTGAACCTCTATACGAGCACGACAAGAGTAAGTAGCATCTCTCATTATTATATTGATCAAGGTTCAAATTAAACTCCGTTCATGACTCATCGATCATAAAATTATACACTGACAGAACAATAACACATTCGAAATCATTTCAGGGTTACGATTTATATCTGCCATACGTTTTCGTCATATTCAGCATTTTTTATTGTTGTGGAGCAGCAGTATACTATTTTTGGGCGGATACGAAATTACAAACTTGGAATCAACATCCAAGACCCGAAAATGTCAAATACGATAAACGAGCCAGTGCACTTTCAGCACTTACAGTACAATGAAAAGTATTTGTCCTTATTCTATTTACGATTTTTTTTTTTAATCACTGTTTTGTTACTTTTACGTATTAATGAAATAATTTACCTGCATTGTTTTTGAATCATAAGTAGTAAGGACTTGAAACACTCACCTGAAACAAAAAATAAATCGAGTGCATTAGTCGATGGTACTGGTAGTGACTTTTCCTCAATCCATGAATCATTTCTTCGATCATACACAATGATAAAGAGATAACGTGGGAAACTACTGCACATTTTCTAGTAGATAGGTATTACATAATGACGGATTAAATCCCTAAAGCATCAAAATTCCACCTCACGCCAGTTTCAATCATCATACCGGATTGAAAAATTTATATTTTCAAAGTTCTCGATCATTTCATAATGAAACAATTTTTTTCTCAAGTCAATGAACCCGAAAAGCCAGGGGAAAAAATGAATTCCGTGAAAAAAAATCGTCTCATAAATTCTGCAAAAATACACTCTAAAAATCGAACACCCGACCAGACTAAATGATAAGTATTCATATTTCAAAGACGCGATTTTTGTCAAAATCTCTCCTCTCGACAACTCACCTTCCCATTCAAATTCGAAGTATCCCCAATACACGAGGAATTCCTTCAGGGAATCAGATAAGTAGGTAAATATACGGTACTGTGAGGCAAAAACGCATAGAATACGGATAAAGAACATAAATTTAAATATTCGAAAGCGAAAGCTTGAACGTCGTAACATTTCCGAGCAAAATACGTAAATTTAATATTCGTATATTTATCTACGCGACGATAAGACAACAAAAGCGTTCATTCTTCGTAATCTACAGAGAAAATGTCACCGAGATAATTACGACTTATTTTGATCCGAGCTAGGGAGTTGTAGTAGTAAGTAACTGATGCTGTTTTTACGTATATTATAGCTCAGCGTACCGCGCTCATTTTCAGCAGCACGATCTTTATAATCTTTTAAAAAACAGCGAAAAAAATAAAAGCTAAGAAGTCGACACGATGAAATGAGAGTTGATAGCGAATTCGTGATTCGAGCTGGCGCATCTCGAGTCTCGAGCGTAAATACAGATCTGGGTAATGTACTTTGTACATACATACGAGTACTTCCATGGCATCTTTTCATTTTTGGCAGGATCTGTGCGTGCTTTATTTGTTGGAGAATTGGATAGACGGGTGTCTCGAGTCAAAAAGCATCTAGATTCTAGATGGTGAGAATATTTACGCAGGTTCAAAAATATACGAGTACGGCGAACAACGAGATAAACTTGTCATGGTAAACACTCGTGCTTTCTCGTCAGGCTGTTAAATGTCAAAGTGTTTCTTGAGGTGTGTATTTGAGACGTAAACTTACGTTATGTGATATCCATCAAAAATACTTTTAAAAATCAAAATTATCGCTTTAACCGCCAACCGAAAAAAAAAAACAAGCCATCAGCTAATCGCTGATTACAAGAGAGTTTTTGCGGTTTTTAAATCGATTTTGCAAATCAATAAAAAATTTCTTCGCCATAAAATGAAACTCTCTTGTATTTATTTTGTATGGTCAAGATAATATATGATTCTTATAGAAACTTAGTTTATCAATCTACAAACTACTGTTTCCCGATCTTATGATTAACTATTTTCATAAATAAAAATTGTTGAAATTTTCATAAAACAAATTTTTCATTTAAAATTGCTAAAAAAACAACTTTTTGAAATCATGAAACAAAAAAAAAACATCACTACCAACCCATATAGTGGTACTTGGAGAAATGTGTTCGTGGGGAATTGCCCAATAAAAAGAACGAATCTTCCTGACCCTTGTTCAAACTGAAATTCAAAACTGTCTTCCAATCACCGATCCGCTAATGGCTTCTTAAATTGATTTTTTTTGCATATTGCTTAGCATTTCAAATATCTAGTCACTGATTGGATTATAGCTGAAATACTAATCACTGATTGGATAAATACGTACGTAGTCAACAGAAATCTGCTAAGAAATTTTAATAAAAAAATTCATGATATCGAAACTTTGCCAAGCAATGATCACTCAGCAGTTATGATCAGAAATTGATATGAAATTTCAAATGAAATTCATCGTTGTTATAATTTGAGGTATATTCAATTGGAGTGTAATTCATGTCATCTTTTAGACTAGGATCTGCAGTTGTCTCAGGAGTTTCTGTTGTGGAAGCTGAACAATATAGACTAAAATCGTCGCTGGTTGTTGTTTCTTGTTCATATTGGGGATCAACACGAGCAACAAGAGCATCAAAATTTAAGCTTAGTGATGGGTCAAAGCTGGATTCAGGAGGAAATCCAAGATCGTTGTTGCTAGGTTCTTGTTCTGGTGTTGTCTGGTCCAACCCTGGAAACGAATGATGAAATTCATCATTGTTATCATTCGAGAGATTTTCATTGTATTCTGGAAAACTTAACGGTGTACATGGTACTTCTGTCTACTCAGTAGAAATTTCACTATTAAAATCAGGAAATTCATCGGATGACTCTTCTAAGCGAATTGGACGATTCCTCGAAACAGGAACCAAATGAGCGTAGACTCTATCGTATTCATGATCAGAAACTGGCGTTTTGTATTCGTGAGGACGAAAATGTCCCCAAGTTTCGTAATTATCATACTCGCCAAATGAATTATAAGGATCATGATCGATACTTCGTCTCCTTCGAATTAGTCTAACCGCATCAGCATCGTCATTCTCATTAGATCTACGACAATTGGCCCCGGTGCAAATATTTTTCCTATCTACAGTCATGTTAAATTGTTCAACAGCGGTTGAAAAATCTTCACCAAAAGATGAGGATTTCGAGTACTCAGAAATTGAAGGCAAAGCTGAATCGTAATTGGGATAATTTGGTAAAGCTGGTAAAGCTCCATCGTCGTATTGTTTCTCATCGTAAATTGTGGTTTTTGGCCGAAGATTGATACGAGTTGGTGCAGATGTCCTGGCTTTGACCTCTTTTCCAAAATCGGAGGCTGGCATAACGCGATCATAGTTAGGTATGCCAATGGCCAGATAAGGGTTTTCAGTCTTCTGAGCACCAGCAGGAAGGAATAATTTTGGTAAAGGTGTATAAGATGGATTTACATCACCTGATCCGTAATTCAGTTTGGAAAACCGGTTACCATATGAATTTGAATAAGGATCCGAGAAAGGTACATCGTTTCCATTGGTGAAATCATGTCTTTGGACTCGATACACTCCGTTATTTTTTTCAAACGGTTGCTGGTAAGCTGCTGGGGATGGGAAATGCCATTGGTTGCAGAAAGTCCCAAAATTAGGCTAAAAACGTACAGACATTAAAGCCAAATTAAAACCAGAAAGAAGAACATTATTATAAACTTCCTCTTCTTTTACAATCATCAGGGCCACTGGGTAGTAAAGGAAGTAATTTTGAAACTCTCGAAGATGAAGTACTGAAAAGAAGTGATTTTTGAAAAATTTGACGGAAACGTATATGAAGATGCTGAAAACTTGGAAAAGGTAATTTGATGTAAGCAGACAAAACCCACCGATGCATCGTCATTTTTCCTCATTGATTGAAATCTCTGGGGAGGGGATCTGATTCATCCGCAGCAGGACAGCGATGGTGAGGAACTTCCAGCTTCAGACTGCTCTTCACACAACGTCCTCTACTACCTTCGCCCAGCAACAACACCAGCAGCACAATGTGATACTATAGATACTATAATACCCACACACCAGGAAATAAGTTTTTTTTGACATTTTTTTCGAACCTCCTCACACCCAAGTCATTCCTCAGGAATTCAACGCTCTCGTTCCCACCCAAAAATTAGAGAGAAAAATTAATGGCGACTCTGTTCACGGTGGCTCAAAATGACGCGACTTCGAGTGCCCTACTTCATTTGAAAAAATGGGAATCAGTTTTAGAAATTGTTTTGAAATGTTCTTCAGAATTATTGGCGAATTAGTGGAGTTTCCAAAAACTGGATTCATTATTTCAAACTTAGTATATCTAAGTGTCCATGAGATGTCTAATTGTGTTCCTAAATAAGTATTTAAAAAATGTACGCCATCTATTTCAAAACAAGTGAATATTCGATGAGGCATTTGTTATGAGGTAAAACTTTCAGGCTTGAAATTCAAATTTCAGAAAAGATCCCCTCAAATATATAATTAACAGTATAATACCCGAATTGCGCCATAACGTTATTTTAAGGCCACTTAAGGCCTAAAGAGTAAGTAAATTCATCTCATGATCTCTCGAGATGAAATTAATTCGCGTTAAGAGCGTTCAATCGATTAGGTATTATTTATTTTAATAACGTTAAAATGGAGAGTATCGTTCAGGAAGAGAGAGAGAGAGAGGGTGAGATCTTCCCAAAAATAGGTTTTTCTCGTTCTTCTCCAAAAGTATAATTCCTACGGGAAAAAAAAGGTTCGGAACAAAATAATTCTGAGTACCTACATTAAATTTGCGAGAAAAAAGTCATCATTTTTATGCAGGAAGAATGATAACGCAGATTGCAGAAATGGTAAACATACGTGAATGTAGAAGACTAATAAAATCGAATAAAGAAAAACACGAATTAGAGAAATGTGACCAAAAATTATCGTGGAAGGTGTAGAGTTCATCAGAATATTCAGACTATACCCGAGGCGCAAATTTAGCTATAATTTTTTTAAATATGATTTTTGATGGTCAAAAAGTGCAAGCAAACGGTAGAAATTGAATATTGGTTACTTTCTTGCAATACCTACCTGTTTGAGCGTAACACAATCAATTTTTATGATAATTCATCTAGTCGAATTTCTCAAATTCAACTTCTTTCATTTGAATTGAATAGTTCTATTTCAAGGATGTTCATCTGCTTTAAAAATTCATCTTACACGAACGTTGATAGAGACCTTTTTAATCATGAATTTCAAGCAGAACAATTATGTTCAGGGCTAGTTTTCTCCTAGGCAGTTTTTTCAGAGGAAACATGCGAAAATCCTATTTCGGAGGTAGTCTTAACCCCCCCCCCCCTCCCGAACGATACTCACAGACATTATCTAAGAGGAATGTGGACTTTTAGTATGTTATTCAAGGAAGTTGTATTCTCCACTTTTTTTGAAAAAAAGTCCGTGCTGTTGGGATTTTTTGAATGAAAATGTCTAGAATGACTGGACAAGATCTGGTTCCATAATAAGAGGCAGAAACGAAAAAGGCTGCGTCACCATCCGGCTAGTAACCAACCAAAGCAATTGAAAGAGGGGAACTCATTCGTAAGTAAACAAATTTCCTTAGTCATCCGATAAAGTTACGTAATATCCGTATTCAATTTTCAAAAATTGTGATGAATTTGAGAGTCATCCTTCATCAAGTAAATTTACTTTCCTGCTTATCCGTGAGCGTATTAAATTTAATCAGATTTCGTAAGAGAAATAAACTGTACCTACGAGTGTCGAGTATACTTATAATTTTTTAAGTAACTCCGAAAAACATGAGAAAGCCATGAAATTCGGAGTCGGCTGCTGTGATTTTGATCACTAAGAGTATAAACAAATTCTTTAATCGCATTGAACATTCGATAAAAATTAATTTTCACACCATCGTGAAAGCAGAAGAGACCAAAAAAAAATTACTGCGGAACATTTCATGAGTAAGCACCGCATTAACAAGCACTTAACAGAGTTATTTTTATGAATGTCGATTTTTAAAATAATAAATGAATATAAAATCTAGATAAATCTAAAATCGAGGGATTGTTGGCCCCAAATTCACGCCTTTTGAAGAACTGACACCGAAAATGCCAAAGAAAATCATGTTCAGCGAGTATCATGCACTTCATGAAACCAGCCATAGATATTTCATTACAATTCCAGGTCAAAGTTACCAAATGCACACAGCTCTCGCCACGCTACACTCTATTTTAATAAGATTACTCGATCGTTCAAATATTTTGACATTTTTGGCTTGTTACGCGAGACGAAACACGGTGTACGAGCGAAGAGTAAATACACAGTTCGGATTGACGGATGCGCGAGCTAATTGAAAAGTTGGCTGGAAACACCTGTCGATGAAATGTACTCGTATCGTGTATATATACACATACAGTGTGACACTCTACATTGATAAATGTGTTGCAGGTAGCGAAAGGTAGTGTATTGTAGGCGATTTAGCAGCGTATACTCGTGAAAGGCGGCCGAGCCGCAACACCGACAAAAACATTAAAGCCACAGCAAATAGAGAAAAGTTGAAAACGGTAACGTAATCCGACTTACCAAAGTGTCTAGTTTATTTAAAAATACAATAACTCAAAATGATGTAGTCTCTCCGAAGGGATTTAGTTCGGCTAAGCTTTTTTTTTCGCAGCCAGAATGAGCGACCGAGCGAGCGAGACGAAGAAGACAACGAGAGGAAAAAAATACACCATAACTGTGTATGAATTCTCAACTTAATACTTTACGACAATCTAATACACGACATTGGTATCCTTAGTGTACTTTTTCCTTCAACATTATTCCAAAATGGTGTTTATAAAGTTTTACCCGCCAAATTCACCAGATGGGGGTGAGTTGGGGTGGAATTTTCCTCATGCAAGGCTACCTATACATAGCTACTCGTAGTGTGTAATAAATTCGACGTCATTGTCAATTTTCGCGTATTTCAACGCGAATAGGTACATCGAGATACTGTATGTGCCATCTTACGTACATATATAGTATACGAGTACGAATACCAAGCCAAGCCGTTTTCTATTACACCCTTTAAAGTACCAATATATTAGGTTACAAGCGCAATTTACAATAAATGTGATTTTTCTTCGACGATATTTCCTCCAAAGTGTATTTTTCATTCGGCGGCGGAGTTCGGGGTTCGGGTTAGAGATTTTTATTTAATTTATAACGTCGTTTCGCCAGACGTGAATTCGATTTTTTTTCTACGACTGTTTCAGGTAAGTGGAAAATAACTACGCGAGATGTTAAAAATAGTACCGGAATGAAAATTGATGGCTTTTCAAGCAAAAGCGACGCGTGTCAAGCTAATGGATTAATATTCAACACGATGTCTTGAAATGATTGCTGTACGACTTTGACTTCGTCAGATTCGGCTGCTGCTTGAGCCACTTTAGACCTTAGAGGAATACGAAATCATTTTCATTTTCGCATTTCAAAAAGTGAGAAAATATTAGGTGGTTAGGTTGTGATGAATTTTTAACGTGTAAAAAGCCGAGTAGGTATAGGTACGAACGAGTGTTTTTCAAGGTGAGAAAAATTGTATCATTAGAGCAGCGAGAGTTGAAATATCTGGCATTCGAGTTATTATATTTTTCGGTTTTTTCAATTCAAACCTTGAAGTACCTAGCTTTTGACTTCTAGGAAACACATAATGAAAAAGCAAACACCAGTAACACCACAGACGTGTGAGGCTGATTAGTGAATAAATTTTCAATAGTAAGTAAGTATTCTTTCATGTTCCACTTTCGTCTTTCACTCATCAACAGCACACACGCGGCCGGCCGATATAAAGGCTATAATCTATTCAATGGTCACTTTGAGCCTTATTCTCCTGTCAAGAGGCACTGACCATGGATTTGGAATCACTGGAGAAAACCATACAGTCGTTAATAGTAGTACAAGCCATCGACCTCGATGACGTGGATGTAACTTTCACAAGTTCGTGGGTCCAACAAGGGCTTTTTGGAAATGTGGTGAAAATCAGTGTTGCACATTTCTTGAGCATCAAAAATTGTCTGAAAAGGTTGAAAGATGATATTTCACTATGGCGTACACGCTAAAAATTCAGGAAAAAATCACCCAAGAACCTCTTTTTATGCTGATTACCATATCAAAAATTGGACTGATGTTTTTTCGAATTTTAGATTTCAAAAATTTCAAAAATTATCAGAAAATACAATTTATTTCTTAAAATGACCGGAAATACGCAAATTGACAATTTATTTGTATCAACTTTACTGCATACGTTCAAAAAAGTTGGAATACTCGTAAAAGCATTTTATATTAATTTTTCACATTAGTTTTACAGCAACAAAATGACGAAAAAACATAAGAAGTCTTAGAAAATTAACATTCAACTGCGCATCAAGAGTGATAGGGGAGTTAAATTGGTTATACCAACTTTCCTCTAAACATGTCAACCTTCGCGATTTTGACTTTTCAAAGAAGAAAAATATTGTACTTTTTTTTTTAGTAATTTTTGAAATTTTAAAAATTTAGAATACGAAAAAATGTGCTACCTTAATTTTTTAGTTAATTAGCATAAAAAGTTGTATGTATTTCGGGGCATTTTTCAGAATTTCCGAGTTCGCACGCAATGGAGGAATATGTACCATTTTTCAATTTTTTCAACTAATTTTTAGTGCTCAAAAAAACGACAATACTGATTTTAAACACATCTCTAAAAAGAAGCACGATAATCTTGACAAAATCCTGAGTATGTAAAATTCTTTTCGGTTGATCTTGAAGAAGCGATTTGTATTGATTAATCAGTCAATGGTGGAATGAAAAAAATATATTTCTGAGAAGTAAATTTGAAAAGAAAGTGAACCATTATTGTAGTTTTCAAGTTGACCTCGCGCGAACTTTCCTTACCTTAGACAACATTTTCCTCAAAACCTTGAAAAATTTCCCTTCAGTAAGTAATTTATTTTTCATAAGCTTTTTCAATTTCGAATCAAAATATGAGACATTTTGCTTCTTCTGGTGCCACTGTTTACCTCCACTATCAGCTCTAATCAACGCGGAGAAAATGTATCCCCCTAACGTGAGTGTACGACGTACGTCCAGGGCCATATTTATGGGAAGGCAGCATAGGCACGTGCCATAGGCCATAGGGCGGCAAATTTTGCCAAAAAAATTACATTATGTATTTTTAAAAAATTGGAAAAAAATTTTAAAATTGTGTATTGTTTGAAAAAAATTAGGATAAATATTCGACACGTTTACCAAATACTTCTATCAACAGCTGTCGAATATTATTTATGTTCGAATTCAATCGTGTTTGGAGGGTTTCAGAAATTGTTGATTATTAATACAAATCCCTGATTTTGAATTTCAAAAATTGGTCATTTTTGGAGATTTATGCTCTTGAAAAATATATATTTAGTGATGAAAATTAGTTTTGAAATTAATTTCAATTCCTCCGAGTCGAATTTCTTCGTTTCGATACATTCTAGAGCCTCCAGCGCAATTTTCAACTCTCCAGGATTTGTGAATATTTCCAAAAGGATCGGAATTGATTTTGGTGGCTAAGAATGGAGCTGTGACTTCTTTTCAACTTGCGTTTAAAAAGTTAATCCACATTTTGACCGATTTCCAAGGCGGTGAATCTCGAGTGTTTTTTGAACGGCGTATTTAGGTGCGAGGAATAAAATTCATGAAATCAAAAATTTTGTGTTAGTAGGATGGCTGTGTTTTATGATAAAACCAACGTTCGCTGATCCAAAGTTTTCACTATTTTGAACCATTCTGGAGTCTCTAAAATTGAGTTGATGGCTAATTTTCTGAACCGACTAACGGGCTTATTCGTATTTGAGCTAATTTTCAGACGAAAGCCTTTTTTTGACCGGGCTCGGGCTATTTCTGATAATTCGTATTTCTCACGATTGAGTGAGTATTGTCACAAATACACCCTCAAGGTGTCTGCCTGGGAATCGGTCAAAATGTGGATAAACTCGCGGAACAGGTCGAAAATAAGGCACAACTCAATTTATAGTTTGCTGAACCAATTTCCGCGCCGTATGGAAAAATTTAAAAATTTTGGAGAAATCGGAAACTTTGTTGGGAGAATGACCAGGCCAAGTTTTTTCCATTTGTTAAAAAAAAAAAATGCATAAATTACCGAAAATGTGAATTTCGGGTTCCTAAAAATTTGCCAAAAATAGGAAAATCAATTTGGACAGTTGAAAGTTTGGTGATGGAGGTTTCAGATCATTTTCTTTCCAAAAATAATCCATTTTGATAGGATGCATAATACTTTTTTCAAAAATCAAAGCCGAATTTTGGCTCAAAATTCTTAAGAAATTCTCAAAGAATATTTTCATTGAGATATTTGAATTTCCAACAAAATTTTAACCAATTTTGATAGGTAGGTCACATGACACTTTTTCAAAAATTCTAAAATTATGGCCCAATTTTGGCCTCGGCTCAGAATTATTAAAAAAGGCTCAAAAACATTTTCTTCGAAATATTTGAATTTATCGCGAAATTTCAGCTTATTTCGATGGTTCACAGACACTTTTTCAAAAAAAAGTTTTAAAAAAATCGACTTTTTTGTAAAATAAATTAGTTATTTGACCAATTTTTAAAAATTGAAAATTTTATTTTTTTACGATTATTTTAACCAAAATGATTGAAAATCGCCCAAACTTCAATTCAACACTTCGTTAGGTACTTTTATGTAAAATGATAAATTCTGATGTATTTTTTTTACAGCACAAAATTCTCAACATTTTGGTTTATCAGAACACTTAAATTCTCGCCGAAACTTTCGAGGAATTTCAATTTAAATTATACCTACTTACACTCCTTGGTAAAAATTTGCAAATGAAAATTCTCGTAAGATCGTTATTATTCCACAAAATTCAAAAATTTTGGTACTAATCGATAGCAAAGACATCTTTAAATTAAATTCTATCAAAATTTTACCCAAACCCTTTCGTGTGTTGTGCAAAAAATCGAAAAAAATCATAAGATATTGGCTGTTATGGCTTTAGTATGGAGTTTGGCTTCTTCCAGTTTTGCAACCTCTGATAATGTAAAAAATTAAATTAGCCATTATTCATCGATATTATTAGAACCTATTTAAATCGATGATTAATTCTCATTCGACTACCATATCTTATCTCAGACTAGAGACTAGGTATTTTCTTCTACTGAATTTTCCCCGCAGACGTTGATAAAAACACTCGATACTGCAGTTTGAAAAAAAAAAGGTTCATTAGGTGCTGTTCTTCGCTGATTAGCACGTGATAAGAAGTGCAAATCGAGTGGCTTCTGTCGACAAATTTGTACCAAGATAACAATATTTCAAGAGAAAAAAAAACAACAACAAAAACAATGTTTCTTAGAAATAATATGCGTGGACTATTATCAGATCAATTATGAAATGAGAATGAGAATCATTGGTGTAAACATTTTTGACGCAGCAGTTGCTATAAGCATAGTTCGAGTTGAAGTTGAAAGGGCGATTATAATCATTATCGTGTAAAATTTCACGGCAAAAGTTTGTATTTTCTGTACTCTTATTAATTTATCAGTGTCGCGTTAGTGTGCCGAATAAAAAGTGTACTTAATCGTTTTAAAAACCAATAAAAATGCGTGTTTGGCTTGAATGCCTGTGCGTTTTCAGCGTAATTTTGGGACTTTCCGCAACCAATGGCGTTTACCGTGTGAGCCGTCAAGATTTCCCAGCCAATAAAAATCCATCGCCGGCAGCTTACCAGCAACCTTTTGAAAAAAATAACGGAGTGTATCGAGTCCAAAGACAAGATTTCACAAACGGAAACGATGTACCTTTCTCGGATCCTTATTCAAATTCATACGGTAACCGGTTTTCCAAACTGAATTACGGATCAGGTGATGTAAACCCATCTTATACACCTTTACCAAAATTATTCCTTCCTGCTGGTGCTCAGAAGACTGAAAACCCTTATCTGGCTATTGGCATACCTAACTATGATCGCGTTATGCCAGCCTCCGATTTTGGAAAAGAGGTCAAAGCCAGGACATCTGCACCAACTCGTATCAATCTTCGGCCAAAAACCACAATTTACGATGAGAAACAATACGACGATGGAGCTTTGCCAGCCTTACCAAATTATCCCAATTACGATTCAGCTTTGCCTTCAATTTCCGAGTACTCGAAATCCTCATCTTTTGGTGAAGATTTTTCAACGGCTGTTGAACAATTCAACATGACTGAAGATAGGAAAAATATCTGCACTGGGGCCAATTGTCGTAGATCTAATGAGAATGACGATGCTGATGCGGTTAGACCAATTCGAAGGAGACGAAGTATCGATCATGATCCTTATAATTCATTTGGCGAGTATGATAACTACGAAACTTGGGGACATTTTCGTCCTCACGAATACAGAACGCCAGTTTCTGATCATGAATACGACAGAGTCTACGCTCATTTGGTTCCTGTTTCGAGGAATCGTCCAATTCGCTTAGAAGAGTCATCCGATGAATTTCCTGATTTCAATAGTGAAATATCTACTGAGCAGACAGAAGTGCCATGTACACCGTTAAGTTTTCCAGAATACAATGAAAATGCCTCGAATGATAACAATGATGAATTTCATCCTTCGTTTCCAAGGTTGGACCAGACAACACCAGAACCAGAACCTAGCAACAACGATCTTGAATTTCCTCCTGAATCCAGCTTTGACCCATCACTAAGCTTAGATTTTGATGCTCTCATTGCTCGTGTTGATCCCCAATACGAACAAGAAACAACAACCAGCGATGATTTCAGTCTATATCATTCAGCTTCCACAACAGAAACTCCTGAGACAACTGCAGATCCTAGTCTAGAAGATGGCATGAATTATACTCCAATCGAATGTGAATTTCCGCCAGAGTCAATTGATTTGGCTGAAAATCCCACTGAAAATGCGCCTGATTCCGAATATAATTCCGAAGTAAGCACAAATTCAAATGAGATTTCAACTGATCCATCACCAAGACATGCAGATGTTGAAGCCTTCTTTCGTAGATACAATGAGTACCGTCATCTAAATGATTATGAAACAACCAACAACAATGATTTCAACTTTGATGATACCACTCCCACTACAGAATCTCCTGAGACGACTAATCCTAATCTCGATGATGGTACAAATAATTATCCTACTCCGATCGAATGTGATTTCATGTCAGAAACGACTGATTCTGAAAGCAATTTCAATTCAGCTGCAGATCATTCTACAACTGCATCTGATTCAGAATACACTTCTGAGGTAACTACAAATCCCAATGAGATTTCATCTGATTCAGAAAATAATTCTGAGGTGTCCACTACTCAAATACCAGAAGAGCAAACCGAAGAAGATATTCCTACAACAGACAAGAAACTGATACTGGAATATAAATTCAGAGTAACATTCGTCTGTATGATGTGGCCTGATGTGTATCAAAAATCAAGCTTTAATTTATACGATTCGAGAGATATCAAAATGTATCATTTGTGTAAATTTTTCAACGCTTTGAACGCATATCCCAGTGATACCTCGAATACAAAAGCCGATTGCGAAGATGAATCTGAAACACCTACCGATAGCGAATCCGTAAGTAGTGAATTGATTCGAAATTATTTGATGGAAATATTCCAAGGAAATGAACAAACTGCTGGGCTAAGTTCTGACAATAATGCTGATTATGCTGAAACTGGCCTTACAAATGAATCCGAAACTGATACTGGTAATATTGTACCTACTGAACCTTTGATAACTCAAGAAGAGTATCTTAACTTTTTGAACCAAGTACTGGGTGGAAATAAAAATACCAAAGGTGATGGCTCTAAAAATGACGATGGTGATACTGATTCGGTTTCGGTTTTATCACCAATACCAACGGTAATGGACGTTGATGATGTTTAAAATACGTAACTCTTTACTATTTTTTTTTTTTTTATTTTATATTAATTTTTTTCTATTTCAATATTTAGATGTGAATGTGTTCAATCTTAGGTTTTCTAATTTTTCAAATTGCCCATTCAGTTTGCTCACGTTCAAGTTTGATAATTTTTTTTTTTCGATTATGACGCATTGAGAGGTTATCATAACCTAAGTGACCTTCGCTAAAAGTCACATTTAATCTACGAGTACCTATTCTGTTTGAAAAAACCACCATAATACATATTAATCATACAAGTAATAAAATATTGCGAGCAGATATACCTACGTTTATATATTGGTGTTATCGTGATAATCGTAATTTGTACCTAATATTAGTGTTGTAAGTTTTTCCCAAGTTCTGTTCTTGACAGTTGAATATCTAAATACTAAACTTAGTTATTCTGATTAATTAGAAACATTTTCATTGCTGGCTTTTTCATGGTTATTTTCTACTCTATTTACCATATAGGACCTATCATGACTCATAGGTATTATTTCAAAATATTTTTGTGAAATTATGCTCATGTTAATTTTATTTTGAACCTAATCAACCTCTTGTACCCTACTATTGTATTATTATGGAACAATTTACAATACAACTATTTTTTTTTTAATCTTCTGTAAAATGTTGTTAATTCATTTTGATCTACAAATAGATAAATTCATAGGTAACTATTTGAAACTTGGTTACATTTCAACTGTAAAGACAACAACTGCTGCAAATTTTTCAAAAATACCTGTGTATTCAACCGCGTGATTTTTTCTTAGGTACAATAAAAATCGACCAATCAAACCCAAGAAAATTGATTCGAATTCGAAGTTAATTTTGCACCAATATTTCATACTCATTTGTAAATTTGAAACAAATTCACGTCTGTATGATTACAATTATTCATGTGACGAGATTAAAATCGTATGTAAAGGTAATTGGAGCAACGTTTAAAACCAAAAGAATCGAAATCAGTAGATAAGCATTTCGTTAAATACTTAAGGTAGCAGAAATTATCGAATACGATTTCAGAATATTCAACAAATTCATGTTCAGGTTATCACCTGAGATCAGAAAACCACTAACGAGTTTAATTAGAATGCAACGTAGCAAAATAAATATGAAACGAGACATAACACCGGCCATTTCCGATTGAATTATCGTTTTCGTGAGTACAAACATTTTCATCGTTTACTGTTTTAACGTACCTACCGACTTAATTACTATCGTTCGATTTTTTACAATTATTTTTATTCAACGACGTATTGAAGATACATTCCGCATTTCCGCATCATACAATTCTATCAAATTTGAAATTATTATGGTCAAAATTCGTTTATATATTTTTCATTTTCGCAATCAATTGAGATATAGGGACGCAGAATGATATTGTAAAACCTAAACTCATCATTTCTGGTCAATCACACTCGGATATGAATTTCTAATAAAAATGTATGTAGTTTAAAAAAATTCCTCGACTTTAAAACCACTCACTAGCACCCTCTCCCCCTCCGTCATTCTTCAACGAATAACTTCTAATAAACCATCCCATCCACCCATCCGTGTAGCATAATGATAGGATTTAACAAGCTGTACAAAGACGTTATACTAAGGAACTAAATACCAGGTATGGAAATACGCCATCTTTGGATATAGATTTCGTAGTTTTGACGGTGATGTGATTTTTTCATTTCAGTCATATAAAGAAATGAAATCAAAAAAATGGTGGGAAAATGTTTATTTTGTGTATTAAAATGAATATGAAGTAAAAAAATAATGTAAATTGGCGGTATTATTAATAAATTGAGTCCTTAAAATTTTTTTTCTATATCCAAAGATGGCGTATTTCCATACCTGGTATTTAGTTCCTTAGTTATACACATCATAAAATACACTTCTACATGTTATGGTAAATTTGCATAAGTGCAAACCGCTCACTAAATAGTTCAACTTTAAAAGGATACGGTATCGGACGCGGTAACCGGGCAGTGACGCAGACTGGCGAGGGTGCCGGTGGTGAAAAGTTAAAGCAGTTATTTTCAACGTTACAACGAACGGCAACGAGTAACTATTGAAAACTTTACTAGAACTTTGCCATCAGGTATATAAATTCTCGCGAGAAGAGAGATACGCCACCGTACACAGAAGAGCTAACGTCTTGTGATTTACACAAGTAATTTCCAACTTGCTAACCTTCATTACTTTTATCTACACGTTCTTATCCCTTACATTTCGCTCGGAAAGTACAGACTTCACAGCAGACCAACGAAAGAGTAAAAAAAAAACACCTCACACACATACGAGTAGGTATACACACTAGTTTTAAAAACTCCTCGAAAGATTTTTTTCGCTATACTATTCTCGCACGCCAAACAATTTAGTAAATTGCCTTCTTTTTCAAAGCGGTAATTTTCGTTCGTATAGTCGGCGAATTGACGTAGGAAAAATGATGAGGTTTTCTTTTTTACTTTCTAACGTCGTTTTTTTTCCTACTTGAGGAGTCCAGTTATCAAGTATAAGTATAAAGTCGAAACACAATTTTGAGAAAATATCAAAAAATTATTATGGTAGGTATAGGTATAGAAGAAATTTGCCATTTTTCATGGTCGAAATGGAAATTTTTTGGTTCAAGGTTGAAAAATGATCAGTCTTTAATTCAAGCCAAAAATTAGTGCAACGTGTAGAAAATTGTTGCGAATACTTAGATTTTTTGGCTCAATGTATTACAGAAAGTGTCCTAAAAAAAATATCCGAAATTC
This sequence comes from Planococcus citri, assembly GCF_950023065.1. Lineage (NCBI taxonomy): Eukaryota > Metazoa > Arthropoda > Insecta > Hemiptera > Pseudococcidae > Planococcus > Planococcus citri. Next base: position 41,211,484 of record NC_088680.1, on the reverse strand, counting down.
GCTAAAATCTGCGCATGCACCAGCACCTTTTTTTCAAAACTTTTTGATGCCCTCCCCTCCCCCCCCCCCAAAAAAAAAGAGTTGAAGTAAAATGTGCAAACAAAAATTTCCCGCTGAATACGAATAAATCTACTTTATTTTTTCATATTTCAATGTTGCGCTCTAATTTCAAGTCTTAAATGTTAAAAAAACAGTAATGTAGATTATTCCTTCAAAATTTTTGTTTTGCGGTTTCAAAGATTATAATAAGCTCGGTTTGCATTAATATACTCGTACCATTTTCGAAGTGATTGCCAGCCGACGACAGTTGGAATTGTATGGGACGTTAGTGTGTTAGTCTTCTTAAGATTCTAGTTCAAAAACGTATATTTTGCGTTTATGTTCAGGTGAAAATAGGAACCTCGACGTAGTACCCATATTATCTAAACTACATTTTCGGTGGTATGCACCTTCAGTCAGACAATCAACGAATGAATTCGGTGTCGTTTTAAAAAGTACTCGTAAGTAAGTAATTTTTTCATTATTATGAAAATTCTGAACTTTTTTTACGACTCAGTGCTGATTTTCAAGGTTACAAAACACTTAACTTAAATAAAATACTGCAAATAATATGTTGAACGCAAATAGGTACCTACGCCACGTTATAGAACTTACAAATTTTTTAATTTTTTAATACGTTTTTGCAATATTTGTTGGAAGAAAGTTATGAAAATAACAGATTTTATGTAATTTGCGTGTTTCTCATTGTCCAATTCTAATTCTAAATACATGATTAATTTAATTACAAATGAAAATATTTTTCAATTGATGAATGTTTTATTTTTTTGCAAAATGAAATATTGTACTTATCTGGATGCAACCAAAGGAATTTTCCAAAACGCAATGAACCAAGTTCCTTTGACATCAGATGTGACACACGCCATGATCACTTTATTGATGGAGAAAAACTACGATTTCAAGCTAACTTTGTTGAAAATATTTGCTGATAATCCGAATTATCTGGGTAAAACTTATTCCGATACTGTGTTCAAATTTATATTGAACACTTTCACACCGGAACAACAAGAAAAGTTGTTACACTTAATAATGTGTACAAACAACAACTCCACTACCAGCTTGAATGATATTTTTTTTTTTACAGATTATTGATTGTTAGTAAATATTTATCATTATTTTTAAGCATATTTTTTTTATACCTATTGATTATTCAAGTTGAATTTTTTATTATAATAATTTTAATTATTTTATATAAGTATAACTTTTTTTCAATTTATATCCTTTAAATTGTAGGAATTTTCGCAATACACTTTGAGAAAAATTACTATGTTTTACAGAAAAAATCAAAAATTAGGTACTATAATTTACAGTAAAAGTGGTCAAATTTTCAGAGCCCATCCAAAAATCTCATGATTTATAGTACTAGGTAGTATCTATAATTTCCAATAAAAATTTCTTTCAGTGCAACTAGTTAGGTACAGTAAAAATAGTTGAAAATAACCAATTCCTAGAGTGACATATCTTTAATTTTAACAAGATACCAAATTGACCATATTATGTTTATGTATGTAATATTACAAATAAACCAACAAACCAAAAACAAAAAAGGTATTTAATTACCTAGGTATGTTTTTTTTCAACAAAATTTTTATTCAAAATTATGAAAATTAGGAAATCATAAGACCGATATCAACAGTCCTGTATACCAAATTTTGTCATTTCAATCCATTCTAGAGACTTCATCGCTATTTCTGATTTTTCTAGAATTTTTGAGTTTCTCGAGAAGGAGCCGAAACCGAGTTCAGGCTTATTTTAGACCTATGTAGTCAACGAGTTCATCCACAATTGAGCATATTTCCAGGAGGACATCTTCGGTTCGTTTTTTTTTAAAATCCAGGTACACACAAGGGAAACAATTCTTTATTTGTACCTTCACCAGGGGAAATTTTTGTAACACCCTCCCTCCTGCAATCCACATTTCATGTGAGCAGAAAATTATTTGTGCTGATAAAAAAACGCACTTGAAGAGATCGCCTGGAAATCAGCCTATATGTGGATGAACTTGTTCACTGGGTCGAGACTGAGCGACAACTCGATTTTTAGGTGCCCAAATTAATAAACCGGCTTTCTAAAAAAAAAATCAAAAATTGTGTTTGAAGCTCCAGAATGGCTTAAAATTATGAAATTTGGTTCAGAGAAGTTGATAATAGTTTCAGGATCAGCTTTCATCATTTTGAATAAGGTAGGTAAATTTTGTTTTGAAAAAACATAAGTACATATGTATCTATGTAAATCAATGAAAATGGTCAACTTTTAATTTGTCGAACATTTGTCAAAAATCGAAAAATGGATTTGGTTAGTTGGAATTTTCATTATTGAATAATTTTGAAATGAAATAGCCTTGTAAAGTTGCTAATTGCTCGCTAGATTCATACTAAATTATGGTTTTATTTGCAGGAAACTGATAACTTTACACCCACTATAACGTTCGATATGAAACAAGCCTGTTATCGGATGATTCGACTTTATTTATACCATTGAGGCATTGAGTAATAATTGTTCAATGTTTTATGTAAAATACAGTCCACTTGTGTATGAATTTCGTATGGTCTTGATTCACTCGCTTGTTAGTTCCCATGTAACGAATGAAGATGTAAATGTAGACCCTCGAAATCCGTCACAAATGGACTCTATGTCTATGTACATGTATGTAGATGGTCTTATGTATTAGGTGAATGAGAAAATGATAAATTTTATGACTTTTCGAAAAAATTCTATGTTAATATTGTTCTACATCTGTTCCCGACGGTGCCACGCATTTGCCATAAATGTGCCATGCCACATGTCACATAATAGAGCATATAAATTTCGTTTATCATGCAACATTAATGTAACATGAGCAGAGGCCTTTTTCATTGGCATATCTATTATACATTTCTGCATCATGTTAAAATTTCATAAATGGCACATGAAAAACGAAATTTATAGGCTGTATTATGTGACATATGCCATGGCACTTTCTAAGTACAATTTCATGTTACATAAATTTTATCCCTCCCAAGTGACATAAATGTTGCATGAAAAACGAAATTTATATGCTCTATTATGTGCCATCAGCTATGGCACATTTCTAGCCTGATTTCATGTCACATAAATTGTGTTCTTTCCAGGTGACAAAAATGTTGCATGAAAAACGAAATTTATATGCTCTATTATGTGCCATCAGCTATGGCACTTTTCTGTTGTCATTTCAAGTAACTTGAATAGCATTTCATTCAAGTGACATAAGTGCTCCATGAAAAACGAAATTTATATGCTCTATTATGTGCCATACATCATGACACCTGTATGAGAAGTTTTTATGAACTCTAAATGTTGTCCTTTCAAAGTGACATAAGGGCTCCATGAAAAAACGAAATTTATATGCTCTATTATGTGCCATAATCTATGGTACTTTTCTGTTGCCATTTCAAGTTACTTAAATAGCATTTCATGCAAGTGACATAAGTGCTCCATGAAAAACGAAATTTATATGCTCTATTATGTGCCATACATTACGACACCTATATGACAAGATTTTTATGTACCCTAAATGTTGTCCTTTCAAAGTCACATAAATACCTCATGAAAAACGAAATTTATAGGCTCTATTATGTGCCATAAATTATGACACATTTAAGTCGCGTTTAAAAATATTTATTTCGCAGTAGTTGTTGAGTAATTAGTTTGCTTAGCGTGTAACGTAACATTCTCATGTCACAGATTTGTCACATTTATGTTACGTTATATCCATTTCTGAAACGCACTATGTTTCAGTTATTTATCACGCATTACTTACATTTATTATTTTATATTTATTTTTCCTCGATTTACCGTACATCAATTCCATTTTCATAATCCCATTCGTCGAGATGATCGAATAAATTTTTTGCCGGCGGCGGGATTCGAACCCGGGTCGTCTGGATCTCGGAGCGTGATTTAGTGCAAGCAGCTACCCTGTGAACATGTGGTACTAGGGCTATAGCGCGAATACTACGTGGCGTTCTATAAAAACTGGTGGTTCCAAATGTTCTAATAAATAGTATAATTTTGCACAAGCAACGAGAGTTCATTTAAATGAAACATCATTTAATGGTCTTTAGATATCTTTACATTATGTATTGAAGATTATAGAAGAAATAAATTTCATCATCGCTAAGAGTTCTATAAAATAAATACCTCCATTTGAGTTAAAACACAGGAGGTGTACTGTACGTATGAATAATTAAATAATATCGATAATGATTATAGAAACGCACGGCATTTAGACTTGTTGATAATTCATCGATGTTCAGTTTTCTCAGAAATTTGTTCACGATGTAATAATTAAATTGTTCCGAAAAATTGAGAAAAAACTGTATAAGAAGCTGCGTTCATTTTTCAACTGGATTTAGTTCACAATTCTATAAAATACCTCCATTTGAGTTGAATTACACGAGGTAGCGTATGAATATTAAATAATATCGATAATAAATGGGAATGCACAGCATTTAGACTTGACGATAATTTATCGATGTCCATTTTTCTCATAAATTTGTTCACAATGTAATAAATATATTGTTCCGAAAAATTAAGAAAAAACTATAAGAAGCTGGCGCGCGTTATTTTTCAACTGGATTTAATTCTCATCGAATAAAGAATCACAAAGAAAATGCTTAATCTCAATTTTGATTAATCATTCGAGTACCTCCAGCATATTTCTTACATCTTGAGTATCTTTCCTTTCTCGTTTTTAAATTGTAAATTTCCAAAAACATTTGCTCTGAAATTGCTATACCTAAACTACATAGTACTCGTACATGAAATGAATTACATTCAAATTTCAAAAGTGCGAGCGATGGGTTATTTAAAATACTCGTATATACAAAATATCAAGAAAATGAACTACTGACTCTATTAAAGATTGTGTGGTTTCTTTTAAAGAATTATAAATTTTCCAACAGGTACATAGGTAAGTACCTTAAGTATACTTAATAGTAGTTATATCTACTTGCTCTTTTATTCTAAGACTGAAATTTTGTTGTCAAAGCCCAAATACCGAAAAACTAACCTGAAGTATGTCATTCTATCTCTCTAATTGGAAATTTTCAAAAGCTTTTGCATTGCTAGATTATAATTTTTTGAAAATTATTGCTCAGAAGCAGACATGATTCAAAGCTTGCAAAAATCAAAACAAAACTAATGTCGTTTTATTTCTTGAGAACTATAAGTTACTGAAAGCTCTTGTCCTTGGCTTGCTCGAGCCAATCTTACCCTTCCCTTCAGATTCAAAATGAAACTTTTTGAAAATGATTTTTCGTATTTTAAACGTGTGAAAAGCGATGCTGGTTTGTTTTTTGATTCATAAATTTTCAAAAGCTTTTGCTCTCGCATTTTTTTTTGTTTCAAAACTGAATTTTTTTGAAAATTTTGTTCAAATTTTTCTAAATAATTCAACATAAAAAACAAAAACTCGTACGTCATCCGAAAATCATTGCGGTAAAATTCATTTTGAATTCCTCCCACAGAAAATTAATTTGTAACAATCAATCATAGCTTTCGATTTCAAAATGCAATTTTTTGAAAATGATTTTTTAAATTTTAAACGTGTGAAAACCAATAAAATTAAATCTTAAACGATGCTGGTTTGTTTTTTGATTTAAAAATTTTCCAAAGCTTTGCTCTCGTATTCATTTTTTTTTAATTAGGTACAAAACTGATTTTTTTTTATTACAATTCAAATTTTTCAAAAGAATTCAACATTAAAAACAAAAGCGCAAGTCATCCGAAATCAATGTGGGAAAGTTCATTTGGAATTGCTCCCACAGAAAATTAATTTGAAACAATCAATCATAGCTTTCGGTTTCAAAATGAAATTTCTTGAAAATGATTTTTCGATTTTGAAACGTGTGAAAACCAATAAAAAAAAATCTTAAACGATGCTGGTTTGTTTTTTGATTTATAAATTTTCAAAAGCTTTCGCTCTCGCAATTTTTTTTGTACCAAAACTCATTTTTTCTTGAAAGTTATTACTGTTCAAATTTTTTAAATGGATTCAAAATTAAAAACAAAAGCTTAATACGTCATCTCATCCGAAATCATTGTGGGAAAGTTCATTTGGAATTGCTCCCACAGAAAATTAATTTGAAACAATCAATCATAGCTTTCGGTTTCAAAATGAAATTTCTTGAAAATGATTTTTCGATTTTGAAACGTGTGAAAACCAATAAAAAAAAATCTTAAACGATGCTGGTTTGTTTTTTGATTTATAAATTTTCAAAAGCTTTCGCTCTCGCAATTTTTTTTGTACCAAAACTCATTTTTTCTTGAAAGTTATTACTGTTCAAATTTTTTAAATGGATTCAAAATTAAAAACAAAAGCTTAATACGTCATCTCATCCGAAATCAATGTGGGAAAATTCATTTGGAATTCCTCCCACAGAAAATTAATTTGAAACAATCGTATCATAGCTTATTACGGTTTCAAAATGAAATTTTTTGAAAATGATTTTTCGATTTTGAAACGTGTGAAAACCAATAAAATAAAATCTTAAACGATGCTGGTTTGTTTTTTGATTTATAAATTTTCAAAAGCTTTCGCTCTCGCAATTTTTTTTGTACCAAAACTCATTTTTTCTTGAAAGTTATTACTGTTCAAATTTTTTAAATGGATTCAACATTAAAAACAAAAGCTTAATACGTCATCCGAAATCATTGTGGGAAAGTTCATTTGGAATTCCTCCCACAGAAAATTACTTACTCTAATTTGAAACAATCACTAAAAATTCTTAGGTCTTACTGAATAAGGAAGTGAAATTCTGAATCTGAATTTTACATTTAATTGGGAGAGGCGAATTAAATGCGAAAATCGCACATAAAAAGTCTTGCAAAAAATTCCTCCAATTTCGTGTTCTAAACTATTCAAATGCGAACCGAATTTTTAAAAATTTCGAACACAGCAAAATAAAATTTTTGCATCTAAAATGATGTAGTTTCATTTTTTGAATCATAAATTTTCGAAAGTTTTTGCTTTCGTTTCATTTGGACCTATTGATAATATTATAGTTTTATGTTTTGAATTCTAGTTTTTCAAAAGCTTTTTCTCTCGCATGTATGTCGCATTTCTCGGATCAATTTTCTCCTCGTTCAGGGATAAAAAATTACTGTAGTCAACACATTACGTATTTTTTTTCATCCAAATACGTTTTTCACAATTTTTACCGTTAAATTATTGAAAAAAATCCCAAAGATGATCATGGTACGAGTAGGTTAGTTTGAACGCTACAATTATTTATGAATATGAAATTGATCGAAATTTTGAAGCATTGTTGATGGCATGTAATTAATATTAACTTATTATAGAATCGATATTAAAAATTTCTGGATTTTATTTTTTTAAAAATTCATAAATATTAAAGCACTTAAAACACAAACCACACTTTTTTTTTTAATACCTCGTACCTAAATGAATACATAATAATAAGACTCTCTGATTCAATGACCATAAGTACAGATACTACAAATTTTAAAGTATGGATACTGTTAGTCTGACAAAATAAAAAGAATCAATAAATTAAATTGAATAACTTTACAAATTAAGTCATCCTTTGAAATTTAAATAAATTTCAATTTGAATTGAAATATGGTAATGAGCGCCCTCACCGCTATTGTGTTGATCAATTGAAATGTGACGAACGTGACATATCGTTGGCTGTCTGTATGCTACTCAAAACGCGTGAAAAGGCCACCTACAGCGTGAATGATAAAAAATTGTCTTCGCAGAAGTACGGAAGCCAACAAAAATGGTTTTTTAATTTTAGATCGATATATTCGATTGAATTGAAGTGAATTTTTGCGGTTGTGCATATGGTGTTTAGGTGTTTAATGTGTGATTCCAGATTATCCAGAATTCCAGATTTTATCGGGTCAGACGTAATTAACATTGTTACGTAAGTACAGGTATCATTTTTTTTCAATATATAACTATGGCGAAAAATTACCGGATATCGGCCGGTAAAAAGAAAGTTAAATTTGAGGGTCGTTTCGTTTCGAAACGGCGTGCTCAACAAATTCGCAAGGAGAGGAAACTATTGTTGGGCACTTCTACGCATACTTCGAATGATGTTGTAATCTTAAATACTGCAACAACCTCTCCGACTATCTCTTCAGTGAATTCAACTTGTACTACGAATGTAATCTTGAATAATGCAACAACCTCTCCGGGTATCTCTTCAGTTAGCACAACGTGTACTCACACTACGTCGCATACTTCGAATGATGTTGTAATCTTAAATACTGCAACAACCTCTCCGACTATCTCTTCAGTGAACACAACTTGTACTACGAATGTAATCTTGAATAATGCAACAACCTCTCCGGGTATCTCTTCAGTTAGCACAACGTGTACTCACACTACGTCAAACAGTAAGAACGAAACCGATACGGTTCCAATTTATAACAATGCAACATCTTCAGTGATTGATGGTAACAATAGTTTCTCTGATTCAACGCCGATGACCACTGACAACGAAAGATTAAACGAGTTTCGGCGAATAATTTTGAAACACAACTTGACACGATCTGCTACAGACGACATATTACATTTTTTTAAACCTCAAGATATGCCGATTACTTACCGAACAATAATGGTACGCCAACGAACTAAACTCGGGATAGAAACTTTTTCGAATGGGGGGCAATATTATTATTTTGGCGTCGCGAGTGGGTTATTAAATTTTAAAAATTGTTACAAAATGCCAAACGACGGAATCATCAAGCTAAAAATAAACGTTGATGGGCTACCGTTGTTTGGCAGTTCTAAGAAAAGTTTGTGGCCAATATTGATGCAGGTCGACGGCGATCTGCGTAATGAAGTGATCATGGTGGCAGCGTATTGGGAAGGGGAAGGTACGGAATCAGTTACCAGCGACGAATTTCTCACCGACTTTGTTGACGAAGTTAATGGATTAATTAATAATGGCATTGTTATTGATGATAGAAAATTTGAGGTACGTGTTCAAAATTTTATCTGCGATGCGCCAGCGAAGGCGTTTATACTGGATATTAAAGGTCATACAGGGTACAGTAGTTGTCATCGTTGTTCGATTCGAGGCGAGCGAATTGGAAATCGAACATCGTTTAGAAAAAATCCAAAGGAAGAAACACCGGTGAATAGAACAGCTGCCGATTTTTTAAATGTAGTGGATCCGGATCATCATAGAAAGAGAAACAACGAAGAAACACTTTCACCTATCGCCAATATTATCGATTTTGATGTAATACTCGGATTCCCCTTCGATTACATGCATCTGATGTCATTGGGAATAACAAAAAAAGTGTTAGATTACTGGGTAAACGGACTGCCAAAAACTGCTGTAAATAAAGGTTCAAGTAAAGTTAAAATGACGAGCGATGACATAAAAACTGCGAATACCGTATTATTGAGAATCAAACCGTTTACTCCTGTCGAATTCCAGAGACGTTGTCGAAACATTGACGAATTCACGTTCTGGAAAGCCACCGAATTCAGACAATTTTTAATTTACACGGGTCCGATTGTTTTGAGTCAGATATTTTTTCCACATGATACCTTACGATGGAAGATGTATCAAAATTTTTTAAAGTTTCACAAAATAGGTCGTTTGTTGTTAGGTTGTGAAAATGTCGAAACAAATGCAGTTGAAGCACAGAAGATGATCTCAAAATTTTTGAAGGAGTTTGAAAAAATTTATGGTGGTGATCTGATCAGTCACAATTTTCATTCTTTAACGCATTTACCAGAAGACGTGTTACGATACGGTCCCGCGGACAACTTTTGTTGTTTTCAGTTTGAAAGTTTTTTACAGAAGGTAAAAGGATTTGTAAAGCAGGGAAACTTACCGTTGCAGCAAGTTGTTTTAAAGTATAAAGATCAAAGGTTGGCGGCTGTAAATCTAACTCGAAATGAAGACATCGAATTTTTCAAAAGGCATTCAGTGGATCGATTCGCAAAATTATTTATTAGTGATTCGGATTTAAGCCATTATGAATTGTACGAAAAATTAAAAACGAAGGAATTTACGATTAAGACAAAACCAAAAAATCCGATTTTTCAGAAACGAGAAATGAGAAATTCGTTCGTGATTTCCCGGAATGATGATATCTGCGTTGTTTTAGAAATTATTAAATCCTTAAAAAGTAACGACGTCTTTCTAGTGCTGGGTAAATTTGAGAAAAAGGAACGTTTCCTGAAGAATTATTTCAAAGTGGAAATGGCGCACTTCAACGAACGGAAACCGATGTTGTTCCCATTGAATTGTATAAAAAGTAAACTCTTTGCAATGCCACTTACCGATGATGAAGAAACATTTGCCACAATTCCGATATCACATATCTGTCGTTTTGCAGCCCCGGAGTAAACTATGCCGAAGTTTTAGTTTTTATGTTTAGTTTTTATGTGTAACACCAAAATTTTTCTATTAATTTCATATTCAACATTTGTGGTTTTATAGGTACTCAGTCGATTTCATTTCGTCAATTGTCTCAAGTTTAGGTATAGATCGAGTAACGGTAGTGTATGAAGGGGATGAACTTACTTAAATTTTCAACAAAAAAATCTAAAATGCAAACATTTTTGAAAAAAATTTCAAAATGTTCATTTTTAAGAATTTTTTTTCTTAAATTTGAAAACTTTTTACGAATAAATTTGACTTTGTTTGAAGGGAGCAATTAGATTTTAGTTACCTACATAATTTTTGAAAAATTTCTAAAAATTAGTTCGTGAAAAATGAATAGAAATGAGTCTCACTGGATCTCTGCGACGAAAAATTCAATATTTCTTAATGTTCAGTAGGTAGGTATATTAAATCAGTCAACTCATTTCCAAGTTTTTTTCCTGGAATTTTTGAAATTTCAAGTTTGGTTTCCCCGAAATACGAACATTCTCAAAATAAAATCAGAAATTGTTCATTTTAGAAAATTTTTTCTCAAAGAGCCTTTCACGATGAGATGGTGAAATCAGTACTTTCTCCAATTGTGACGATTTGAAAATTTGAAAAAAAATTCCCAAAATGCTCAATTTTTAATTTTTTTTTTCGAAACTGTTTGCATTTTTGATTTTTTTTTGTTGAAAATTCAAGTAAATTCATCCCATTTCTATATTCTCACCGGATCTCACTGTGCAGAAAAATTTGATATTCCATTAGCGTAATTTTGGAAAGTTGGTTATTTTTTTTTCAAGTCAAAAGTTGATATTCAGGAATTTGTCAATTTCTTTTAATGGAAATCAATATTTCTTAAAAATAAGACTGTACCAAGTTCAATGTGAAAAATTTTTACGAGTCAAAAATTTTGTACAAATCCTTCTAGCGCGAAAAAACATTTCGTCTACGTGGGAGGTACTGATTTTAGAAAAAATATACCCCTTAAATACATAATTAGAGTTGCCTCTCTCTTTCTCTCTCTCTCTCAAAAAAAAAAAAATGATTTTGAGTATGAAAATCTGGTATTTACAAAAAGTATGTACAAAAGTTATGAATTTCTTAGGTTTTTTAAAGAATTTGCTGGTTTTGCTATAATATATTTTTTTTAATAACATTTGCTCCAACTTCGTTTGAGCAGTATAGTTAATTTCACGTTGATCTTCATAAGCTAGCTTTCTTAATCGTCTCTGAAACGACCGATAGTTACAGAATAATTATACCTACGAGCATGGAAAAAATCCAATAAGTAGAAATACGAGGGTTTTTAATTTTTATTTGTTTTGTTTTGATTGATTTTAGAAGGTACATATTTTTTGAGCATGGCGGCATCATTTAAAATTGTATCAACAAAAAACGTTGACAGCGGAATCGTGGAGATATGTACGGTTCCAACATGTTGGTTCATCGAAGGTGAAAAGAAGTTTTATTACCCACCTCCGAAACACGCTACAGTAAAAAGGATTTCATCTGGAAAAGAACCTAATACAAAATGGCCTGTGTATTCGGTTGAAAATATTCATCATGTCTTGGGTAAGTTGAAAAATCAGGTATAAAATTTAGGTAAGAAGGTATACTTTGATGGAAATTTTAAATCTTGTTGTCTAATTAATAGACGATTATGATAAATGCAAGCCGCTCGAAGAACAGCTTCTCCAATCCAGTTCGGCTTCATTAATTGCACCCCGTAGGGACGAAGTTCATGAAAAATCCGATAAAGATAAGGAAAAATCCGATAAAGATAAGGAAAAATCCCATAAAGATGACGAAAAATCCGATAAATATGACGACGAAAGCAGCGACATAACATCAGGTAAAAATACAAATTTTAAAGTTCAAACATTTACCTATATCCGTGAAAAAAAATTTGGAGCCGCGAAAAATTATTTTTACTATCAAAGAAAAAACAGCATGTAAAAATTTCTACACTAAAAAATGTTCAATTTTTTTTTAAATTGAAAAAAATGACTCACAGAAAAAGTATAATTTATGTATAAAGTGCAATAGCAAAATTATATGTATAGTTCTTTCCAGCACTCTACTTAACGTCCCCGCATATATATTTTTCGCGAAAACATTCAAAAAATTTGAAAAGTAATGTCAATTTTTACTTTAATCTGTAATTTTGTTTCAGACACGGACAAAAGTGATGATACGACTCATCCCACTCCTGAAAATAAAAGAAAACGCGTGAAACGATTTGTGGTGAAACCAAAACGAATGAAATACTTGGGTGAGTTTTAAAATCCAGAAACTTCACGTACCTATACATCGTACCTGTATTCGAAGTTTTATTTTTTAATAATATGAATTTCGCTTTCCGTCTGTTTAGAAGAAGATATCATCGATATCAAAAATCGGCTTTTCTTAATTGAGAAATCTAATAGAAGTCAACAAGATGATATAAAAGAAATTAAAAACCTCGTCATCGATTTGGCCCGTTCTTCTAAAAGACATATGGACTTCGATAGCTTTCCACTTGAATGCATGGATGATTTTATGCAAATGGAAGAAAAACTGAAGGATGTCGATTATTTCGAATCGATGGTAATTCATACTAAGATACCTACTGAATTTTTACTCGAGTACTTTTTTTTTTGTTTAGTTAGAATATTTATAAATTTTGAATTTATGCTGCATAAAGGCTCACATAGGAATTGTGTATAAATGAAATTCGAATTAGTGAAGTTCTCAATGACCAACATTTTTTCTATTATTGCTCGGACGTGAATGGGACTTGATCCCGCATCCAAAGTACATCAAATGCCGGTGTTCTACCGATTGAATTTACCCGAATGCCTCGAAGAAATTTTATATTTCGTTAATTTTATTTTATTTTTTTGAAAATCGCTCATTTTCAGTCATTAAAAATGTCAAAAATTGTACTTTTCGAAGTGAATGGTTATTTTTTTGTAATAGACACAACAAATTTCCCAAGAAATTCAGTAAATTTCAATTTTTTTGAAAAAAATAAAAAATCCATTTTTACTGACACTCTGAAATTACTACATAGGCTACATATTAGTAACTTTTGGTTACTTTCTAAAAATGTTGGTTACTAAAAGTTATTTTTTTCTAGTTTTTTTATTTTTTTTTACAAATTTCCTTTTTCCCCCCAAAATTATAACTAGAATTTTTGAAGAAGAAAAAATTAAAATTGTTACGAATTTCATTTTTCCTGATTTGATGGTTTTTCTTTAGAATTTGTTTGGGGTTTTTCTAATTTTAACAAAGTATTGCTCATTATTTTTGAATTTCTCGATAGTTTTAACTGGATTTGGTTCTGTTTTGATCGATTTTTACATCTTGAGTTGTAGCGGTTTTTTTAATGATTTTGTTTTGAATAATTTTGATGTTTTTTTTTTCGCTTGAATTGTTGCTGAATTTTATCACCTCAAATTCTCGTAATTTCTTTATAACAATTTTTTCTTTTGAATTTTTAAGAATTCTTTTTTTTTGGTTTTTCAATGATTTTCCCGCAATTTTCATTTTTTTTTGTGTTCAAATTTTTGCAAAGATTTCTCCAGTTTTGATGGAATTTTTAACTTCGAATTTTCACGATTTTATTTTTGCTTTAAATTACGGTTATTTTTTTGCCTTAATTTGGACTGTTTTCTTAGCAGTTTTTTATCTGGTCATAGTGCTTTAAAAAAACTAGCTTGTGGAATTGTGAATTTTTTTCTTCCAAAAGTTATGATTTCCTTTGAATTTTGATAATTTTTTTAGGGAGGGAGGGAAGCTTCTTCATGATTTGATGAGTTTGTTTTTTCATTTTCATCTTTTGTGGTGGATTTTTTTTCGGAGTCTTGATATCTTTTATTCGTCGATCCCTGTCTTCTTTCTCTTTCCCTCTCAGTTATGAGAAAGGTCCTCAGGATTTCCTCTCTCTCTCTGAACAATTTTTTTTTTCAAGTACGAATTATTTTTTTCTTTTGAGTCGTCTTGAGTTTTACTCGAAATTTTTTGATGATTTTTCTCAAAATGTTTGTGGTTTTTTCTGTAGATATTCATACTTTTAATTTAATTTTCGCGAGTTCCATGTCCTGATTTCTCATTGATTTTTCCTGAACTGAATTTTCGAAAGTTTTCCATTTTCATCCCTTCCATAATTTTATTTTGAATTTTATGGGTTCGTTTTTCTGACTAAATTTTTGTTCTTAATTTCGGCGAAACCTTTTTTCTTGAATTTTCGTGACTTTTATGAAATTTCCTCCTAATTTTGCGCCAAATTTCAGTAATTTTCTTCAGCTTACATACATTTTTGTGGAATTTTTTTACAGTTTTTTTTTTTTGAGTTTTGTTTTGGTTTGGATTTCAAGACTTGATGTTTTTATTTCGAATTTTTTGGGGAGCTTTCTTGTTTTTTTTTCGCGTTTTAGTTTTCTCTCAATTTCAATAATTTTGGTTTGCATTTTTTTTTTTTTTTTTTTTTTTTATTGAAACTTGTGTCAATTTTTTCCAGGTTTTGATGTATTTTATTCGCGAAATTGAGGATTTTTTTTTGAATTTTGATGTTTTTTTTCTGGTTACTTTTTCAGCTACCAAAATGGAAGTTTTTCCTATAGTTAGGGGGTTTGAAAAGTTTTTTGATAGTATCATAAAAATCTGTGTTGTCACTTTTTTTCGTACAAAAATTAGCTCAAAAAGTTTCAAAATGTAGTTTTTATATCGTTCCGACTCTCAAAAACTCTGAAAAAAATATATTATGGACAACATTTTCATGCTAGCTGAACAACATATTAAAAAATTGCGATGACACTATGTCGTAAAGTCGATTTAAAATAATTTCAAGTTTGCAAAAAAATATGATTTTTTTATTTAAAACATGAAAAAAACTTTTGATTGGTGAAGTTGACCCATTTAACCCCTATTTTTGCGTGTCTGTTGAAAAAGTTGAAAAGGGTTCAAAATTACGAATATACAGGGAGTTTTATTCATCTTTTTCATCTAGATTATTGAATATATACTTCAAAACGTTACGTTTGGCGCAAATTACAGGTTTCTAATTTTCCAGGGATTCCCAAAACATCGAAATTACGAAAAATCAGAAAATTGGATTTTTGAGTACCAGCGCAAAATTTTATTGAGCTCAAAATTTGGTATGATGGAGGTCTTTCAGATACTAATAAACTGTAAGCAGCTTTTTAGCGGGGCTTAGAGGGGTAGGTCCAAAATGGTGGTTCCAAAATTTTCCAAAAATCAAAACCCCCCAATTGCTGCCCTCGAGGGTTGAGAATAGAAAAATCACCTCGCATAACGTTTATTGGGTTCAAACAGATATTTTACGCTGAAAAAGTTTTTGAAAATGATACTCAGTGGTTCCTAAAATTCTTTTTTTATTCACAACTTTGGGAACCCCCCTGGAGCCCAAAAATGGGGATTCGTATTTGGGACATTTTTTACAACATTTTATGAGTGATCGAGTCGATAAGGTAACTGTGCAGGGCCCAAAAAGTGGCCTTATCGGGACTCCTTTATTCAGTTGCCTTATTTTGGCCTCTTTCTGACGTATTTTATGAAAAAGTTGATAGAAATTACACTCGCAACAAAAAAATAAAAACTAGTTTATTTTGTGAATCTTTTCAAATTTTAATTATTTTTTTTTGATGAGTTCATTTCATCGAGTGAAAGGGTTTTTTAAATCTCAAATTAATCTGTTTCTTCGTTTTTTCCTGGGCAGAAAATTACGTTTATAAAATATGTGTGTTATAATTTTTTTTTTTTTTTTTAGAAAACTTATCTGACGGATTTCGGAGGGAAAAGCCTGAAGGAAACAGTACCAGTCATAATGAAGGCGGTCCTGACCCCAGGCATCGTTCGCAACAAAATAAACTTTACCGGTCAAAACAACAAATTAACATTTTGTAAATCCAGTATTTACAAAGTTATTGAAAGTGAGTACACCTGAACAATATTAAATTTACATGACAGGTAAATAATTCTTCATTTTCATTTGTTTTTTGCAGAAGTTTTGAGTGAAAAACATGGTAAAAACGAAGCGGCGGACATACCTGCCAGAATTTCGAAGTGGTTACGGTATACGCATGATAATTGTAAAGAGAAGAATAACGAAGATGCGTAAGTCCAAAAATCGAAGGTATATAGGACCGTAATTCAAAATTTTTACGGTTAAGATGGCTCGGAGGTCTCAAATCTTCAAGTTGTTTGAAATTATAATTTAGATTTATCGTTTCGTGTATTTTTAGATTTTTATAATTACAGATTTTTTAGATCTTATTCTAGAACTGTTTAGTTAAATTCAAAATTTAATAATTGAGAGGCGTTTCGCGATATGGGTCCTTGTGGTGATTCGATGTTTTTTTTTATTGACGATTCCAACTTACTTTTTCACGAGAAATCGAATGGTGTAATCAGATTTCGCCTATCTCATCAACTTCTCGTTTTAAAAATTACTTTAACATGAATACTCAAAAACTCACATTTTTGGGAAATCAAAAAACATAGTTTTTGTTTGTTTTTGATTTTTTTTTTTTAAAAAAAGGTCGATGGAAAAATCATTTTATTGTTGTTACCTATGTAAAATTTCATGGCTAATCCGAATTTCTCAGTATTTTTTTGCGGAGTAGTCTGTAACGTTGTGTAAATTTGGCTGTTCACCACAAGGTCTCTTTTCTAAATCACTGATATCAGGCGATGATGAACGAATTTCTTCAAAATTTCCCATCCAACCTATGCGCAGGACAACACTGCACCCAAAAATAAAAAAAAATAAAAAAAAATCGAAGCAATTCGATGTTTTTTCTCTCCTGAAAAAAAAAACGAAATATCACCACAAGGGCCCTTATCGCAAAACCCCTCTCAATTTTTTTCAAGAAACAATAATTCTTTATCATCTCTTTTCATTAAAATACTCTTATCATTTAAGATCAAGTATGATGCAACTATAGTCTGGTAATTAGTGGCCAAGGTAGCCTTACATAAAGGGAAATGAGAATGGTACATACTCAAACAAAAAGGTTCATTTTTTTCTGGTTAATGATCAACTGATTCAACTGAAGTGGATAAAACTTGATCACATTTTGCAACAAGTTAAGAGAGACTTTGTTCTCAAAAAATTTGCTGGACACCAGTTGATGTGTGCACAGGGTTTGATATGAAAGCCAGTTGTGATTTATGGTACTGTGTAGTTTGTCAGAACACCGTCATATTTTACAAACTCGTGTGAACGATTGCACTGTTTATCTCGATCATTTTTCAACTGATTCAACTGAAGTGGATAAAACTTGATCACATTTTGCAACAAGTTAAGAGAGACTACGTTCTAAAAAAATTTGTTGGACACCTGTTGATGTGTGCACAGGGTTTGATATCAAAGCCAGTTGTGTTTTATGGTACTGTGTAGTTTGTCAGAACACCATTACCCATTCATATTTTACAAACTCGTGTGAACGATTGAGAAAATTTATGGAATAATTTTCTACAAATTTCTGCGTTGTAAGGCACGCTCATATTAATGAGAATCGCTTATTTAGGTATAGTTGATGACTGTAGTTGATGTCAGAGTAATACTGAGGGAAACTGTACTAATAAAACCTTCGATAACAGTTTATTGCTACGATATCTTCATGCATTTCACTTTATCATGAAGAAATGTTCGAAAGAATGATTCAAAAATTTTCTGATAATTTATAATAGCTACATACGTTGACAAATTCACTATATTTTGGTAAATTCGAAAATTTATTTAATTCAATATTTTCTCATTAAAGAAATTTGCATCTTTATTTCTTTTTAAAAAATATGTTGATAGTTGTAAGGCTACCTGACCTGCTATGCACAACTCGTTGTTGAATTCACTTTTTTTTCACTTGTAAACTATGTATAAATTGCAATTATGTATTTACAGTTGGCATTTTTTGACTTGTTGAAGACGTTGTCACCCTACACACATTTGTGTTACATAATATGCGAATGTTCTTATTTTAATTTGTCATTTAAAACTTTTTTGACAATCTCTTGGAGAAATTTTGTAATGTAATTAATTATGGTTTGCATTTATTTTATTTTAATCTAAGTTTGAAGGCTAAACTACACATTTACTGTGCATCATTGAGTTTATTACACTGTTTTTTTACTGTGATGCGTCTATTTTCTTTCAATACTTTGCTCTTCAAAGTATACCTATGTCATTTTTTGGGACATTCAGGTGTCATGTCATTCCTATGGGCCAGGAGACCCCCTACAATGGGCGCAATTCAATATCTTATCCCAGTATATATAAATATTAAAAAAAGTTAATGACCCACATGTTTTGAGGTAGTAGAATCTGAATTTTATAATATTTTTTGTGGGGAGAGGTGAGATGTTAAGAGCGGGAGAAATGACAAATTTGAGCATATCAACGTGCAATACATCAATATGTATGTTTTTGAGGTCATAGAATCCGAATTTGATAATATTTTTTTCATGGGGTGAGGGGATGAGCCGTTAGCAGGGAAGAAATGAACATTACTTTTTTCAAAAATAATTTTTCAAAGAGATACCATTTTTTAAATGATGGTGATTTACATGTTTCTATAAAAGTAATCAAATACCCTCTAATCCCGCGTACTTTTTGATTTACATAGGTTCAGTAGTATGTTTAGGTGTAGAATTAGGAATGCATGATTTTTGGGTGCTTGCAGGTGCTCCTAGGATTATTTATGAAATTTTTCAGTTTTCAAAAATACATAATTTTGATGCAAATCTCTCCAATCTCACACACATGAATTTTTCTCTTCTCTCAAAATACGCACTTCATCCACATCCCTTAAAAAAAAAAAACAAAAAAAAACAATCAAATTCGGATTGTACAACCTTAAAAACGTGCTTTTCAATGTGCCACACGTTGATATGTTCAAATTTTTCATTTTAAGGTCATACAATCCGAATATGATGATGATATTTTATTTTCAAGAGATATTTTTTTTTGAGTGCAATTTAAAGCCTGTGTTCAAAGCAGTTTTATGTTGCATGGGGAGATATGTAGTTATGTCATGTAATCAAGAAACTTAAACAGTAACTAGAAACTGTATCATCAAAGTGCCAATTTGGTAAAAGATTTGCGGCATCTTGTGGTGGTTTCATGAATACATGCCTATTATTTGTCATTGCAAGTTTCAATTTATGTACCATCATTATGAGCCCTTATATTGCACAATGTGAAAAGTATATAATACCATCATTTAAAAGTGCCATTTGTAGTGATGATATGATTGCCCATAATTCCAACAAATTACGACTCACTTCATAGCATGCCATTTTTCAGTCACAATTTAAACCATCTGTATACAGTACTGAAATATGACGTTTTTAATGCGCATATTTTAGTTCTTGATAATGAGACATGGGTGGTGTTTTTTGAGTGCAATTTAAAGCATTTCTTTAAAGCACTTTTATGTTACACTGAGAGATATGTAGTTATGTAACATAATGGAGTCACTTGAGCTGTGATTTGAAACTGTATCAATAATGTGCCAATTTAGTGAATGATATGCGGCATCTTATGGTGGTATCATGTGTACATGCCTATTATTTGTCGTTGCAAGTTTCAATTTAAGTACCATCATTATGAGCCCTTATATTGCACAACCTGAAAAGTCTATAATACATCATTTGAAAGTGCCATTTGAAGTGACGAGATAATTGCTCATAATTCCAACAAAATTACGACTCAGTTCATGGCACACCATTTTTTAGTCACATTTCAAACAACTGTAAATAGTATTGATATATGACGTTTTTGATGCGCATATTTTGGTTCTTGATAATGAGACATAAGTAGTACTTTTTCAGTGCAATTAAAAGCATTTCTTTAAAGCACTTTTATGTTAAGTTGAGAGATATGTAGGTTTGCAACATAATCGAGTCACTTAGAAAGTGACCAAAAAGTGTATCTTTAATGTGCCAATTTAGTTTGTGATATGAGGCATCTTGTGGTATTTGGGTCATTCCATGTCAACTCAACCAACGTTTTTGGGTCATGTCCTTTGATTTCGCTCAAATTTTGTTTACAATATCTACCCACCTAGTAAGTAAGAAAGCCGCAATCAGTTTGGTCCCAGCCCCCTCAGGGGGCGGGTGAGGAGGCTTCCATTATTTTCACATTGTCTCGAGGTACTCAACTTCAGCAGCCCATTCCTCCAACACTATGATACTTTGATCAAAACTGATTTCACAGTTCGAAAGGGCATTGAATTTTGAACTTTTTAAGTATTTTGAAATTTTCAAAAGTTGAAAGTTGAACTTTCAATTTGAAAGTTCAAATTTCTAAATGACGCTGTAAGTGGGAGCTACCATTTAAAAGTTTGAAAAAATTTCCATAGATGTACATTTTGATACTTTCTTGAAATATTTAGGTTTCAAGATGGAACTTTTGATGGAGGGGGAGCACCCCCTCCCCCCAATTTTGGGTGAAACTTTCGAAAGAAAATCTGGGGCATGTGATATATCGAATTGTATTTTTTCGGCGACGCTGAACACGAATATTACGTTAGATTTTTGATAGGACCCATCCACGGCCCCCAGCACCTCCCCAAAGGGGGTAAAAGTTCAAAAAAGTGTTTTGTTCGTGCGACACATGGAATAATATGTTTTTGGTGACGCTGAACAGGAATACGACGTCAGATTTTTGATTGGACCTCATCCACGGCCCCCAACAATTTTTTTGGGCTTTTACCTATTGGGGGAGGTTCTGGGGGCCATGGGTGAGGTCGATTTAAAAAAACAATGGCTATATTCGTGTTCAGCGTTATCGAAAACATACTATTTCATGTGTCACACGAATGTTACAATTTTTTGGGGGTTTATCCCCTTTGGGGAGGTGCAGGGGGCCATGGACGGGTCAAATCAAAAATCTGACGTCATATTCGTGTTCAGCGTCACCAAAAACATATTATTCCATGTGTCGCACGAACAAAACACTTTTTTGAACTTTCACCCCCTTTGGGGAGGTGCTGGGGGCCGTGGATGGGGTCCTATCAAAAATCTAACGTCATATTCGTGTTCAGCGTCGCCGAAAACATACAATTCGATATATCACATGCCCCAGATTTTCTTTCGAAAGTTTCACCCAAAATTGGGGGGAGGGGGTGCTCCCCCTCCGTCAAGAGTTTCATCTCGAAACCTAAATATTTCAAGAAAGTATCAAAATGTACATCTATGGAAATTTTTTCAAAATTTCAAATGGTAGCTCCCACTTACAGCGCCATTTAGAAATTTGAACTTTCAAATTGAAAGTTCAACTTTCAACTTTTGAAAATTTCAAAACACTTAAAAAGTTCAAAATTCAATGCCCTTTTGAACTGTGAAATCAGTTTTGATCAAAGTATCATAGTTTTGGAGGAATGAGCTGCTGAAGTTGAGTACCTCGAGACAATGTGAAAATAATGGAAGCCCCCCCCCCCACCCACCCCCTGAGGGGGCTGGGACCAAACTGATTGCGGCTTTCTTACTTACTGGGTGGGTAGATATTGTAAAAAAAATTTGAGCGAAATCGAAAGACATGACTTTCAAAATTGACTTTATTTGGTTGAGCTTGACATGGAATGACCCATTTGTCATTGCATGGTTACATTTATGTATCATTATTATGAGCTCTTTTGTTGCATGACATGAACGGTCTATAACGCATCATTTGTAAGTGCCATTTTTAGTGGCGAGATTATTGCTCATAATTCTAACAAAATAACGACTAACTTCATGGCACACCATTTTTTAGTCACATTTCAAACAATTGTAAATGGTATTGATATACGACGTTTTTGATGCGCATCTTTTGGTTCTTGATAATGAGACATAAGCAGGGTTGCCACGGTTTTTCAAAAATTGATCCGGATCACGGATCACGGATCGTAGCTGTAAAAAATGATCCGGATCACGGATCACGGATAACCAAGTAAAAAATGATCCGGATCACGGATCACGAATCATGCTCAAAAAAGTGATCCGGATCACGGATCACGGATCAAATTTCTGCGGATCGTTTTAAAATGTTTGTTTTCTAGAAAAACGGCCAAAATTCATTATTTAGCAGTAAAAAATACCAAAATATTCCACTTTCTTCCAAAATTGACCAAAAGTTTTGCTATTTTGAGAAAAAATGACAAAAAATCACATTTCTTTTCAGAAAAATTGCTAAAGAAGCACACTTTTTCTCCAAAAATCATCCAAAAAATGATCCGTGATAGGTGATCCGTAAATGGCAAATTTAACGGATCACGAATCACGGATCATGGTATAAAAAAGGATCCGGATCACGGATCACGGATCTTGCCTGAAAAAATGATCCGGATCACGGATCACGGATCACAAAAAAATGATCCGGATCAATGATCCGGATCATTGTTGATCCGGATCGTGGCAACCCTGGACATAAGTAGTACTTTTTGAGTGCCATTTAAAGCATTCCTTTAAAGCACTTTTATGTCACGTTGAGAGATATGTAGGCTTGCCACATAATCAAGTCACTTAGACAGTGACCAAAAAGTGTATCTTTAATGTGCCAATTTAGTTTGTGATATGCGGCATCTTGCGGTGGTATCATAAGTACATGCCTATTATTTGTCATTAATGGTTAGATTTATGTATCATCATAATGAGCTGTTTTGTTGCATATCATTTGTAAGTGCCATTTTTAGTGGTGAGATTATTGCTCATAATTCCAGCAACATAACGGCTCATTTCATGACATGCCATTTTTTGGTCACATTTTAAAACACTGAATATGGTATTGAAATATGACGTTTTTAAATGCGCATACTTTAATTCTTGATAATGAGACAGAAGTTTATTTTTTTGAGTGCAGTTTGAAGCATTCCTTTAAAGCACTTTTGTGCTACCTTGGGAGATATGTTGGTATACCACATAATCAAGTCACTTAGACAGTGACCAAGAAGTGTATCTCTAATGTGCCAATTTGGTGAATGATATGCGGCACCTTGTGCTGGTATCATGAGTATATGCCTATTAATTTGTCATTGAATGGTTAGATTTATCTATCAGTATTACGAGCTCTCTTGTTGCATGACATGAACAGTCTATAATGCATCATTTGTAAGTGCTACTTGAAGTGATGAGATAATTGCTCATAATTCCAACAAAATTACGACTCACTTCATGGCACGCCATTTTTCAGTCACATTTTAAACCAGTGTATTTAGTATTGAAATATGACGTTTTTAAAGCGTATATTTTAGTTCTTGATAATGAGACATGAGTGATATTTTTTTGAGTGCAGTTTATAGCATTCCTTTAGAGCACTTTTATGTTGAGTTGAGAGATATGTAGTTATGTAACATAATCAAGTCACCTGAGCAGTGATCAGAAACTGTATCAATAATGTGCCAATTTGGTGAATGATTTGTAGCATCTCATGGTGATATCATGAGTACAGGTATATTACTTGTCATTGTAATGTTTGATTTGTGTATCATTATTATGGTCCATTTTGTGGCCCAACATAAATAGCCTATATGGCATCATTTATAAGTGTCATTTACTGGGGTGAGATAATGACTCATAATCCCAACGATATAACGACTCATTTCATGGCATGCCATTTTTGGGTCACATTTTAAAACACTGAATATGGTATTGAAATATGACGTTTTTATAACGTATATTTTAGTTCCTGATAATGTGACATAAGTGATATTTTTTTGAGTGCAGTTTAAAGCATTCCTTTAGAGCACTTTTATGTTGAGTTGAGAGATATGTAATTATGTAACATAATCAAGTCACCTGAGCAGTGATCAGAAACTGTATCAATAATGTGCCAATTTGGTGATTGATTTGTGGCATCTCATGGTGATATCATGAATACAGGTATATTATTTGTCATTGTAATGTTCGATTTGTGTATCATGATTATGGTCCATTTTGTGGCCCAACATAAATAGCCTATATGGCATCATTTATAAGTGTCATTTACTGGGGTGAGATAATGACTCATAATCCCAACGATATAACGACTCATTTCATGGCATGCCATTTTTGGGTCACATTTTAAAACACTGAATATGGTATTGAAATATGACGTTTTTATAACGTATATTTTAGTTCCTGATAATGTGACATAAGTGATATTTTTTTGAGTGCATTTTAAAGCATTCCTTTAGAGCACTTTTATGTTGAGTTGAGAGATATGTAATTATGTAACATAATCAAGTCACCTGAGCAGTGATCAGAAACTGTATCAATAATGTGCCAATTTGGTGAATGATTTATGGTGATATCATGAGTACAGGTCTATTATTTGTCTTTGTAATGTTCGATTCGTGCATCATTATTATAGTCCATTTTGTGGCACAACATAAACAGCCTATATGGCATCATTTATAAGTGTCATTTACTGGGGTGAGATAATGGCTCATAATCCCAACAGTATAACGACTCATTTCATGGCATGCCATTTTTGGGTCACATTTTAAAACACTGAATATGGTATTGATATGCGCCATTTCAAAGTCCATTCATGTCACTTCAATATGGTTTGATTTCTTTCCATAAAAGTACAAGTTTTATGGCATGAGATAATTGCAACTTTTTTATGTCACGTACTTGATGTCCTATTTGAAGCACTTTTATTTCTTGTCATGAAATGACGCAATTATGTCACTTTTATGTGCCGAGGGTGCCATAAATTTCGTTTTTTGGCACCGTCGGGTTGCAATGCAGTTATTAGTATTTTCCCCACATTTATTTCTTTGAATTTTTTTCACCAGTGTAGCTGACATTTCGTGGATTGATTTGTAGAGCATCCACATTTACATCGACCTGTCCAACTGGAAATGATACAATATAGTTTGAAAAAAGACTTCGAAGAAATAAAAATAAAATACGTAGAGGGGCATGGCTATGACTTTGCAAACCTGCTCGCGGACAGACTTGCAAACGCAGCAGTATACGACGACGAATTGGTCGATATCTTGGTAGAAGAACCTGAAGAAAAATTAGAAAAAATTGCTAAATTTATTAGATTGAAAAATTTCGAAAAAATTGTCCATGATGAAAAAGAATTCAATAAAACAGACGATCCAGAAAAAAGAGTCCATACCATCGAAATGTTAAAATTAATACTCGAAGATAATACTTTGTATCAATCATCTTGTTATATGTATTTATTTATAAAAAATCAATACAAAGTTTCCCACGAACCCTGAGTAAATTTATTTAGAGTTTCAAATTGCGTGAGATAAAATCCTATGATCTTCGATCTAGGTACTGTTATATACACGCTACCTCCGACTGAGCAAAAAATACCATCGCAACGTTTAGCAACGTTATAAGCTGCTAATAGGACACAAAGTCCAGGTAAATCGGCATGTTACCAAAAAAATATAAAATTTTGAAAATTTTGAATGGAGGCGCTTTATTAGCCTGAAAATACACCAAAAAGAATCACAAATGTGCATATGTTCATTTAATTTTCGCGAAAAAACGATTGGTGGTATAGATGGTTTGTAGACGTCTACAGTTTATTACACGGGATCTTCTTCATTGTGTATGAGAAAACAAGCCATTAGCTATTCGATGATTGCAAGATAGTTTTTGCATTTGCTGTCACCATATTGGTTGATGGTTGCATTGGTTGCTAAGTTTGCTTTTAAATATCAATTCGAAGCTGATTTTTCATTTCTTGATCTTTTTTTATAATTTATAAAGTAGGATGTACCACTTTTTAAAAAATGAAGTTGAATGAATGATTTTCTCGCAAATTAGAACATTCAACTAAATAAAATCATTCGTACATGAATTTTAAAATATCAAGTCCAAATCAGTCCTAAATTTGGTTTTAATAAACTAATTGCTGATTGTCTTTATGTCGAAATACTGTTCGTTGATTGGCTATAAACTGACAATTCATCAATTTATTGCCAGTTAAAAATTACGTAGAAATTTCTGATGAATATACAGTGCTAAAATTTCTAATAATCACGGACGCAAACAACTGCTGGTTAATTTTTCGAATTTGGCGCCAAAATATTACTAAGCATTGTAATAATAATCCTAACCCTATATGAAATGCTATTCGCTGATTGGCTATTTTGAAATACTGTTCGCAACTACTACCACGAAAAAGTGAAAACAATATAGTTTTTTAGCGCATCGCGCGAAAACTATACAAAAAATTAAGCTGATCCCATATTTTTCTTACTCTCATGCCCACAACACATCTTCACGATTCTTAGAACAGCTCCAAATGCAGACAATTGTCACTCAACATTATACACTACAAAATCGAATCAAAGCAGGTAAAACCTAGAAACACTATAAACCATCATACATAAACCCTTGAAATACTACACAGGACAGAGGCAATAATCAGGCATCCAGCAACTCTTAATACTCGTTCAAAAAGTACTTTCTCGAGAAGAAAAGTTACGCTTTAGATAATTGGAACGACGTTTCGGGCTAAATGAAGCCGAGTGGAAATTCAAAGTCCATTTGCGATCTGCTCTAACGATTACTTGAATACGTAGAAAAAACATAAGTTTCATTCAGCAAGGTAAATTCCTATCGGTTGCACAAAACCCTTCGTTGATGTTATAAAAACGTTCGTGAAAATTTTTACCCTTTTTTTTTTTTTTGGTATGTTTGTATGTTTGGTTCTGCGTTGTAATCCTATTATCGATGATTGGCTAAACAGACAGTTCTTACGTTATCTCGGTTTTTATTATGTTAAAAATCCAAGATGGCTGATATGACCTTGTTCAGACAAAAAATCAACTCGGGTTAGATCGAATTAAAGCTCCGTTTCTTGTTTTTGGAAACTTCGCGTTTTTCCATTAAATTACCATTCTTGTGGTCTTTTTTTCCTGTTTCGAAAACTACCTCGCCATTATCGTTCATTTTCTTTAAATCCGCCAACGTAAGCGTATTTCTACGGAAATTAAAATTCTTCATTCAAATTAAACATTAATTTTGATTGTTGAGCGAAAAAAAAGAAAAAAAGCAGGAAAAAGGACCACCTAAAGAAAATAACCGCCGTCGCGTCGTTATAATCGGTAATGTTGGAACCCCCCTCTCGCCCCAGCCAGGGGTAAGTAAAATCAAACGTTACAAAGCTCGCATTTAAAATACTCGTTAATTTCGCATCTAAGCAGAGAAGAGAAAAAAAGTCGTCCGGATTGTACGTTTACGAGGCAAATTTTCCAAATACCATGCCATACATTAGTAGAGTTCTTACTGGCGATAAAAAGCAAAGAAAAAACAGCGTCGAGTAAAAGAAATTAATCGTTTTTAATGAAGCTGGTATTTTATAATCTGGTGTTTTTCTTTTTTCTACGCACGTTTCATTTTTATTTCGAATACGTTTGCAGAGTAAACTGGTGCGAGAGAAGGACAAAAATACAACGAAATTAATTCTTGCGAGAGAATTATGTGTTTATTTTTTCATTAACCGGAATTCCGGTTGCTGGAGATAAAACAGGACCTGATACTGCGTTTTAGTCGATAAAGGAAAAATGGGAATTTTATTTTTGCTGGGAAACGATCATTTTAGATCGTATAGAATACAAGAAGTGTCTGATAAGGTGGGTCGAATTCGACTTTTTTGGAAAATTGGAGGGGGGAATTAGATAAAAAGTTGGGGGGGACCTCAAAATACGGTAGGATAAATTTTGGATCCTTAACTTGAACCATCACTTTTCTGCCAGGGTTTCAAATTTTAAAATTTACATTGAAAATCAAAAAAAAAAAATTATGTTAATAATTGATTATTATATTCAATTAGAAGTAAGAAAACTGTTCTTGATTTTTTTTTCAGCTTTTCAAAGGTTTTGCATGACTTGCAAAAATAATAAAATTTTGGACCTGTTCAAAAGTTGTTTAAAATTATTTAAAATGGTGAAAAATTTCAAAAACGGTTTTTTTTTTATTTCAAGTGAACATAACTAATCTAATTAAAACAAATAAAAAAATTTTTTTTTTGATTTTTGGGGTGTCTACCCGAACCAATTTAGCAAAACGTATGACTTCTGTATGACCAAGTTCGCATTTTTGTAAGTCCTTTTTTTTAAATAACTGGTGCGGAAAAAGATACATTTTCAGGATGAAAAAATTCAAAATTTAATCATTTTCATTTAACACTTGAAAGTTGACTTAAACTTAAGTCCCGTAATCGTTGACATGGCGGCTGAGAGCCGCCATGTCTACAACTACGGGGGAACTTTTTCAAAAAAATTCAGGCTGGCGGCTGTCAGCCGCCATGTCAACGATTACGTGTTAAAAAAAACAAAAATTTTATTATTTAAAAGGTGAAAATGATTTTCGATTTTTCCCCTCTTTTTATTTCGCAAAGCTCCTAAAAACCATAATACCGACGGTTCAAGTATAGGTACATATGTATATGTATATGGGAAAGTAAGTAAATTTTAATGTTTTAGGCCTACGCTACTTTTCTTGAAATATTAAATTTTTTCAAGTGATTTTTGGCCAAAAGTATGACTTTTGTATGACTTGTACGATTTGTGTAAAATCCAGCCATCGTGTTATATGGTCTTCAATACCAGAATTTTTTACATTCTGCTAGCATATCTACCACTTTTACGAGTAACGTTTACTTATTCATACACATGATCTCATTTTCCCCAAGACTTGTTTCTCCTCCTCGCATATATCTTTACACGGGAACACCTCCGAAGAAAAAAAAATAGAGCTAGTTAACTTAATGAATAGGAAAATTCGCGTTTACTTGAGTGAAACAAATTCAATTTTTCAACTCGATGTTACATTCCGACCACTACCTACACCGGCTCGACTGCAGCTTTTCTCGATTGATGTTCTATTCCAATCTCCTTAATCTTTTTCTTTTTGCCGGCGCCTTCGCTATTGGAAAACTTTTAATTGGTTTCCAACTCTCGCACATAGTTAACCGTGTACTATAGGTATGTATCTAGTCTACCTCTATATACATTTAAATCACACAGGTCTCGACTTTTCCCAGGGTATAGGAAAAAATAGAATTAAATTCGACTTTGATTGAATTTTTTTCTTCCTGCTTTGCTTGTCGTACAAAGAACTCTTTGCCGAGTTATTTCCAAAGTATAGAAAAATCTTCGGTATTTATCGCGTATTCCCTTAAGGTACCTGCTACCTACCTTACTACAGCATGAAAAGCATTTTTCATGAGCGTATTTCAACTTTTTTATTATCTATTTCGTTTCTACAAGTAATCCATTTCATTCTGATGAACGATGAATCGGATAAATGAGGAAAGTTGAAAAGTAAAGTAAAAAACGTGTATTACTTCAACGTCAATTGATCACTTTTCTGAATACTTTTTTTAGGTTTTTGTTTTAGAATAATTCTCAACTTGAAAAAATGTATATTACGGTGTAGTTACTTCGGAAGTTCAGAAATAGAGTTAATCAGATCATAGCACTTAATCATGAGAAGTGAATGCTTCAAGAAATAAAAATCTACAGAAATCGAGATATAAAATTGATCATAGCATTTAATCTTGGGAAGTGAATGCTTCTCAATCAATGAAAATATTACCTATATCTCTAAAGTAAATTATACCCGTACCCTTATTAAATTCTCTATCGTCTTATCCCATATTAACAAACACGTCGCAGTCTCGAAGCTCCGCCGAGCAATTCCTTATAATTTAATAAAAATTAGTCCGATTTGAAATTCAGCTCGAGATTTTCTCATATAATATTGCGTCCGTACAACGCAAAAGTATACCCTGGCTCTCTCATTGCAATCGCCACACACATCGTACGATTTGACCAACACACAGAACCATATTGCAAAAATTAAAACACACAGACAGGGTTACCCCAAAACTCGACATTCACCTCACGTACCTACCGATAGCACAACAAACATAACATGGGAGCCAATCTTCTATAGCAAGCTCTTCTTCGTATTATTCACACTATTTGCTTTTCTGTTGCCACAATGCAAGCACAAAACCTCGAAATTTTTTATGCATGAAGCAAGGCTCGAGTTCGAACGATTTTTTCAAATTTTTCATACTTATAATTTTTTTAAAGGTTCCACGTCCTCGCCATCATACCTTTGTGATGGGGGATAGGTTGTAATTTTGTCAGATTCTACACACCACTTGCAATCAAAGAGAAACATGAGAAAGATTTGTTTCTGAAAATCAATCAATTTTTCATGTACTAACTGCCACATTCACAGATGACACTGCTTTAGTTGCCACTTACTCTGATCTGACTGTTTGCTATAGAAAGACTGCAAAGTGCCATTGATGACATTCACTTGTGGACAAAAAGATGGCGCGTGAAAATCAACAATGACAAGTCTGAACAGTGAACAATTGAACATGCAATATTTTTTAATCGAAACATCAGTCACACGTCTGTATTCCTGGACAAATACCTTGGTATGCACCTGGACAAAAATTGAAAAGAAACGAGATGAAGTCAACCTAAAGCTGTGTAATAAGTATGTCATGGCTACTGAGTAAGAAAACGTCGCTCCAGAATAAGCTGTTGATTTATAAAACAATCATTAGAAGTCCATGCAATTTAGTTTGGCGCCTGAGCATATGTAATCGCGTAAGCAGGAACCAATGAGAAGCCCATGTTGGCATATTCGGCCACTGACTCGTACTCGGGGCCCTCGTTGGTTCCCGCTAACAAAGTTGTGCACACACGTCCACCTAACTAAATTGCACATACTCTAAACCAATTTGGACCAACGGAGCATCCTTCTAAGGAACAGCTAAAAAAAGTAACATTGAAAAAATACGGTGATGCCAAAATAAATTGCTGCGTAAAGACACCTGCACCTGGGTATGCTCACAACAATCAAATCCATCTGCCCAAAATTATTAATACTACCAAATACTCGTACTATCAACTAACAATACTGGCAACTCCATTTAAAATACATTAGGCGTTTTTGTCGCAGCAATAGCGCGATCTGAACAGCCTGGATTAAAACTAACTCTTATCAAAAATGCTCTGATTAGTTGGTTTCTAACTGGTTTGAATCTCGCTCGTCCGCGAGATTCGAATCAGCAAATCAGATGCTTGTGGTAAATTTAGTTTCTTCACAGGCCGCTAGGAGAATAAACACCATTTTTCGATGAAGTTGCCAGTATTGTCAGTTGAAATGTAGTACAGTAAGTCCCGCTTATTAGAACAGGGTGTCTACTAAATCCAAAAAACAAAATTTCGTA
This sequence comes from Planococcus citri, assembly GCF_950023065.1. NCBI lineage: Eukaryota > Metazoa > Arthropoda > Insecta > Hemiptera > Pseudococcidae > Planococcus > Planococcus citri. The sequence continues at coordinate 41,179,852 of NC_088680.1, read as the reverse complement.
CATTTTTCGTACTTTTATCGTATTTTTTTCGTACAATATATTTTTAATAATCATACTTTGAATCTACATGGAGGTGAGGGGGGGTGTATCATGTCATTTCGGCCTCAAAAATCAAAATTTGAACGTGCTGAGCAGTGTGGTCTGGGCAGTCAAGAGCCAATGCGAGACCGGAACGAATATAATTTGCCCATAGAGGTCTTTTGAGAGGGGGAGGGGTTTGATTGGAAATTGGTCAACAGAAATAGGGGGAAAATACCCATTTTGCTGATTGATGTCACAATCATAAGACTTACAAAAATTTTCACTTTCTGTTTTGAATTTTTGGGAGCTTAAATGTGATTTTTTCCAATTTTAAAAAAATTTGCCCGAACGAAGCAAGGGCGAAAGTTTTTGAAAATTTGATTTCAAAAGACTTGAAAACGAGACTTCGAAAAAAAAAGTAAAGGCCCGAGCGAAGCGACAGCAAAAACTTTGGAAAATTCGTATTTTGAAAGAGCTATAAAAAAAAACAATGTTTTTTAATGCAAAGAGTTCGTTTTTTGGTTTTTAAAATTTTCGAATAGGAAAGATTTTTCTAGGATGTAAATTTTGATTTTTTTTAAAAAGTCAGAGAACAGGCGCCAGTGAAAGTGAAAACTATTGAAAAAATGTATTTCGAGAAGTATGCGAGAATTTAATTTTTTCACTTTGAAACTATAAAAATTGAATACTAAGTTGATATATTTTTTTCAAGAATTTCAAATTTTAAAAAGAAAAGAAAAGAATTCCAAGCGAAGCGAGGGCAAAAGCTTTAGAAAATTGTAGTTCGAAAAGTACTAGAACAATATCAATTTTAATGTAAGAAATTGTATTTTCATCTCAATTTTTTAAAATTTTATCGATGGTTTTTAAAAATTGTTTGCGGGGAAAAGGCACCAAATTGGCCCGAGCGAAGCGAGGGCAAAAGCTTTTCTAAATGTAGTTTCAAGAAGCAAAACTGTAGTAATTTTGATGTGAAAAAGCCAGTTTTTCCACCAATGACATTTTAAAAAGTTTGTTAAAAACTAACTATGTAAATATAAATAAATAAAAAAATTCCCAAACATAATTATGAATATGTAATTTGAGAAATAGAAAACAATAATTTAGCCCGAGCGAAGCGAGGGAAAATTTTTTTGAAAAAATAAGAATTTTGAGGATATATTGGTGATTTTGTCGGAAAATTAACAATGGAATCCTTTCAAAATTTCGTACAAATTTCGTAAATTTCGTACATTTTTGACGTTTTTTCGTACTTTTTCGGGTCATTTTCAAATTTCGTGCTTTTTTCGTAAATTCGTACTTTTTTCGTGCTGTAGACACCCTGTAGAATCGAGTTGGGACCATGGTATGTTTGATTCTATAAACCGGAGTATTCCATAAAGCGGAAGGATAAAAAACGCCAAATTCCAAATTTTGTTGAAATTATAACAATTTTTGATGTTTTGTGAAGTTAATTTCAATGATTTTTCTGGTTTTTAGTTACATATAGTCTTCTAATATATTTTGAACACTTCTTTGGATGATTTTTATAAAATTTTACAAAAGTTTCATCAGCCATTGCCAATTTTTACCAACTTTAAATTTTCATTTCGTTTTTTTATGCCATTTTGATACGTTTTCAACACTTTTTCATTCAATTTTTGTTAAATTTTGCTAAAGCAAAAATATTAAAATTTCATGCAATAGAACCTAAGAAATCAAAAAAAAAAAAATAACTTTTTTCATTTTTTCAAAATCTTGAGTTCTGCTGCATGAAATTTCAAGATTTTTGCACAGCTGGTCATATTTTTTCATTCTCTGCAAAAAATGACTCATGTAAAATTTCTGTAAATGTCATAGTTTTTGACTTTGGAAAATTTGCTTTCACAAAAAAAATGTGAACCAGTATACCCCCTTACTACCTACCAACTCTAGGCACACGCCTGCTATCCTGGTGCAACTGGACAACAGCAATAGGAAACCCCAGTTTATCAAGCAATCCAAAACTAGAAAACCAAACTCAATGAATCTGGGCTTTCGCTCCAACGAGAATAAGAATCAAATTTTAAAAACTTATATAATATGTAGCCAGAAAGTCGTCTAGGCCTCTGTAAGTCTGTATACACCTACGGTATGTAATATAGAATTAGCTATTTTTTTTCCAAACATGTGCTAGCCAAATCAAAACATTTATATAATATTCAGAAAGTCGTCTGGGCCTCTGCAAGTCTGTATACACCTACGGTATGTAATATAGAATTGGCTATTTTTTATTCAAACATGCGCTGACCAAATCAATAGAAAAATGGAAATTTTTTGTAGCCTATAAAATAATCATTAAATGAAAACTTGAAATTATTCAACATTTTTGTTTCCTACTTCCCTTCCAAAATTTTTTCAAACCACATCTGGTCAATTGCCTGAAGAATCTGTGTGTATGTTTGGTGATTGGGAGAGGGGCGGATCCGAGGTAAAAAGTTGGATAAATTCCAGTCTCATCCTCCCACGAAACATCACTTTGTCACGCCTTTACTTTTAGCGTTCGAAAATGCCTCTCCTTATTTTGTAAGTTTTGAAATGAATAATTTCATTTTTCAGATTTGGCGAATTTTGCAAAATCCAAAACTCCATGAAAAGCATGAAAATGTAGAGAAAGCTATATTCACGCCTTCTGGAGCATATTCAAAATTCTGGAGAAATGGGAAAATCGAGCTGGAGGCTCCAGAATGGCTGGAAATGGTATACTAATTTGGATTTGGGAAATTAAAACCAGTTTTAGGACTTCTTTCGATCATTTTTACTAATCAAGTAGGTACGTACTTCTTTTTTAAAAAGCACAATTTTCAAACGTTCGCCAAAAATCGAAAAATGAAGCCTTGGGCAGCTGAAAATTTGGTTTTGGGGGTTTTAGACCATGCTCTTTCCAAAAATCGCGGTCCTGTTCAAATCGGAGGCGGACACCTCAAGAGGTTCCCTCGTTAGAAAGCTGAAATTCAGAATGCACATAAGTATCTTACGTATTTTCAACCCACCAAATTGATTGGAAACGGATTCAAACAGTTTTGGAGCCTCTAGCAGATTTTTAGAATTTGAAATTTCCAAAAAACCTCATCAAAATAAAACTAGAAAGATGATATTTTCAAAAATTCGCCAAATAACGAGAAATGCATTTTAGTACTTAAAATTCTGTCTAGTGGTATATTTGGCATAATCGAATGGCAAAGAAAACAGACAGCGCGTCGAAAGTGATCAAATTTTACCAAGGCAATTTTTTGCTCAAGACAGAAATTGGAAGTCGCCTCAACGTTCAAACTTAAAAGTTCACAATGCTCTTATATTACATGAATGCTATGAGCACTAAAACTCAGGAAATCAAAATTTAATACTAGCTCTATACGCAGCAAATTTTCATAGTGAAATTATTCATTTTTTGACCCCCCCCCCCCCCCTACTGTCCAACTTTCTAATCATTTTCAGGCGACTTTATTTCAAATAGCCTATATTCTTCAATTCGCGAGTCTGCTACCCAAGCCCATAGTCATTTTTTTTTAAATTCACCCCTTCCATTTTCAAGATAAATCATACTTAAATCAACATTTCTTTCTCAGCAGTGCTACCCAATTCCATACACACATTTAAAGCATATCCCCCTCCCATCCACCACACACACCCCGTACACAAGGAACAAATAAGCACATCATGAATCACTCCAACATATAAACGAATGATTTAGCGCGCAAAGTTATCATTGGCTAAGAAAAATTATCTACACACGCTAAGCAATGCGGGATAGCAACTTGAAAGCAACGACGACGATGAATTACACATAACAAATTGTCTAACTCGAAACTTAGCAGCATAGTTTTGTGCTAAGCGAACCGGTACAATTTTCCCGAATTCAATTATAAACTCGATACGGTAAGAGTACGGCGAGACGACTCGAGCCTCTAGATACTTACTTCTCCAGTTCTATCGCAGACATGGATTACACAATTCGCCCTCGTAAAAGTTTTCAGCTAATGAAATTAACTTACAGTGAACCTACATGTACGTTGAATTTGTAAGCATTAATTTTAGATGTATAGGATATGTACCGAAATCCACCGATTCTACTGTTTGTACTACGTATGTAGGTATATTTCCAAGACCGCGAATTCATACAAATGTGGGGGAGGAGGGAGGTTGGACCCATACGCAGTTCAAAGGATAAACTAATTGGCAGCTTTGAGCTTGATTTACACTTTGTAATGAAATCGAACATTCAACGCAGTTTGAAAAGTGAAGTGTACCAAAAGATATATGGAAGAAAATAGTAGTTATTTTGCAGTCAGTAGTAAGTCATCAAAACTCCATCATCTTTCTCCAATTTCCAATACGCGGGACTCAAAAAACACCTTCCACATGTCTAGACCATCATTCAAAAATAACCCTTATAATGAGAACTTTACCACCTCACGTAGTTATTCCAACATTTCAACGTCATTATTACAAAAAGTACCCAGCACAGGTCACAACAAAGGTAACCCGTACATTATAAAAAGCACACCTAAAGCTCGACGAATTCAGACCCCCTGCACCTCGATCTCGCCAAGTCGTCCTCGGCACAACTCCGACACAAGTTCGACTTAATTAAAACTTTTTCACCGATACGAGCGCATAGCTGAACGCGAAATTCAACTTTTAGCTCGACATTATGAATATTTATAGTCCCGGATTGAATTTGTATGTACAATTGGAAATAGTATGTTAGTATTTCAAAGACCATAATATCGTAGTAGGTAGAGGTACCAGGCGAAATCATTTCATTTCTGTACACAACGAGCCATGTTATGTACAAAATACACAACCGATAGTCCCTGTGTTAAACGTTGGTCCATCTCTGTCTATAATATAGGGCTACACGTATAGCGTCATCCCTGTTTTATGTATATTGGGTACTGGTACTGGTGTTTGGCAACGGTAAACATGGACGTCGCATAATTAAGTTTACTCGAGTCAAAGGTGATGTATTAAGGGGATGTTTTAATACGCTATACATAAATAATAATGCGAACTAGAGTGAAAAATCACATCGATAAAATCTTCGAAAATCCGAAATGCTGCAAAATTTGCAATCGTCGCAAAAAAAATTGTACTTAATGGCGTTGAGGTATTTCGAGGTTTCAAAAGTTTGAGTGAACCCAAATTAAAGATTTGCTGAGTTCGTCAAGAGACATCACTCCAAAGTTGAAAAACAGGGGGAAAAATCATATCGAAAAAATTTTTTACGTCGATAAAGAGGAAATTGAAAAAAAAATTTGCTTATTTGCGACTAGAAAAAATGTACAATTGAATGAAAAAAGTGAGAAAATTATGAAGTAACAGCAACTAAAAATAGAAATCACTAGATACGAGTACATACTTTAAAACACGATACAAATAAATTTCCAGGGTAAAAAATAAATCAGGTGAAATCGGAAAATGAATAAATGAAAATGTAAATTTGTGTTGCGAAGAAATCTTTTTCCATGCATTACAAAATCACGTCGGAAATCCTAAAACAACATTTTCTGAATGCTGAATTCGATTTTTTAGAAATTAAAATTTACAAAAAATAGTACATACATAATTTATCTGATGATTTTTAAAGCCAGCACTTTGCTATTGTTGGAATGAGATTTTCAGAAGACACGTAGAGTCTATAACTGAGTCGAAAATCGAGATACGAAATCTAATCTAAATCTCAGCCATGAAAAAATATTCACCGAGTGAAAATGGAAATTATCCATCATCTATTTTTCATGGCTAAATTGGGATTTTATGTCCGATTTCCGAGTCAGTAATCCATTTCACGTGCTGTCTGAAAATCGTATTTAAACAACAGCAATATATTGAACTCAGAAATCATCAGATTAATTGCCATATTTAATTTTTTTTTGGTTTGAGAAAAGGATTTTTTAAAAATGTTTTTGGATTTCCGACTTAGTTTTGCGATTTATGGGGAAATACTTTCTTGGCGACATAAATTCACCTTTTTGATTTATTCATTTTTTACCAGACGCCCATTACAAGTTCTCTGGATATTGGTAACTTTAGGGAATACGGATTGCCCTTTTTCGAGTTTTCATTTATTTTTCCCATTGAAAATTTATTTGTAGGTATCATATTGATAGAGTATCTTGGTGACTTCAGTTTTTAGTTTACGTTACTTCACAATTTGCACACTTTTTTCATTCTGATGCACATTTTTCTAGTCACAAATGAGCAGAATTTTTTTTTCAAATTTCCTCTTTTCTGACGTGAAAAAAAATATTTAGATACTTAATTATGATTTTTTTTCTGTTTTGTAACTTTGGAGTGATGTCCCATGATGAAATCACCAGATCTTAAATTTGAGTTCACTCAAGTTATGAGAACTTCAAAAGGGTTAAAATACTGATCTGGGTGTTCGAAGTTCTAAATATTTTTCCATGCAATGAAGCACCTTAAACTGAATCAGCGTGTGAACGTTTACCAACCCTTATAAGTACAATTTCACGAGCTTCAAATATAACTGACAATACCCGAATGTACCAAGCCAACAAAGGCAATGTAAGTAAGTAATTAATTTTCTCCAGAAATCTCTATTGAGATTTTTCGTCAAATATAGGTAAAACCTTACGCACTGCGCTCTCTATACTTTTTTGAAAAAATGTGATCATGCTTTAAAAAATTGTTCTTACAGCTAGAATAAATTTCAAGTTGAAGGACATGATGTTTTATCCCAGCATATTTCAGTTGGTCGTAAAAAAAGGGGGATAAGGTAAAGTGTCCAAATGGGGCCATCTGCCCAAATGTGACCACCTAATCTAATGTGGCTATTTTTTGTTGAATAAAAAAAAAATTTAAAAAGTGGAGATTTTGGTAAGTTTGATAATTTGTAAGGGAAGGTTCAATATTACTACGGCCATTGAAAATAAATTGCATTCCAAAAAATTTTCAAGCGCAAGTTTTCACACCACGTTAAATATTAGAATAAAAAATTTCAAAAAATTTCATGAAATGTTCAAACCCGAACTACTTGTCTTCATTGGCCTACTTTGGCAAAAATTTTCCCACTTCGCCCAAAAGTGGCAACTCGGATTTCGGAAAGTAAAGAACAAAATTTCACCAAATTGATCTAGAAAACTGATTTTTGGTATACTTATACTTACACCTAATTTTTCACTTTCGAATCCATTTAAAACGGTTTCGAACCATTTTGAGCAGTTCTGATAGAGCCTCGAACAGATTTTTAAAAGTCGAAATTTTCACAAAATTTTACCTAATTAAGTTGAAAAGCTGAAATTCACGTTATGCTCTTATATGGCACTCAATGAAAATGTGAAATTTCCAAAATGTCACTGACGATTCAAGAACAGCTTTAAATCACCTTTAAACAATTCATTGTGGTGAAATTGAAGTTTAAAGTGAAGTTTCACATTCCAACTTCATTTGGTAACATTACTTGTGGTACGTAATTGAAACTTTAAAAATCTTCTGCAGACTCCAAAACTTCTCAAAACGGTTGGAAATGATTTCCAATCGATTCAGCGAGTCAAAAATAGAAAAATGGTACACACAAAAAATCAGCTTTCTAGGTCAATTTGTTGAAATTTTATCCTCCATTTTTCAAAAGGACTTTTTAGAGAACATTCAAGTGACCGCATTAGGGTAAAAAATTTCAATTTTAGAAACGAAATTTCGCGCACAAATTTGATTAAATTTTAAAAAGTAAGAAATCCAATAAATGCAAAATTCTCTCTACTTTTGTTTGATGTGATTTCAAATCGGTCTACTTATACCTAATAATACTATAAATTTTACCTCCCGGATCGATTCGCGCCATTCTCGAAACGATATAGAACGTCTCCAGTGAAATATTGACTTTTCTCAAGTAATTTTAAATCACTTCAGAAAGCGTTCTAATCGATTCATGCAGCTGAAAATTTAACCCTCCAATAAATTCGACACTTCGACATTCTAAATCGATTTCTAGAGAAAATTCAAGCAGACAAATTTTCGAGTAAAGTGTTTCAAAAAATTAACATTTTGATAATTTTATTGAAATTTTAAATTCCCTATTTGTAAAAACGTTTACTTTTTAGCACATTATCTCGGATTTTAGATTCACCTGCCTAACATATTTTATTAGAATCAGATCTATTAAGATACAAACATTTTCTTGTATGTAGATAAGGAGAAACGATATCATAGCTGAGAATTGAGATCGTACAACACTGTTGGCCCAGAGAAGAACTTGCTAAATATATTTTTAAAAAAATGACTGTAAGTATACTTCCTAAAACCAAACTTTAACAACTGAAATTTCATCATCACTAGAGCTCGGTATAATATAAAAAATAGCTGCAAATTTGATACCCACATTGTTGTTGCATATTTTTGCATTTTTTTCTAGATATGCATATTTGAATTTTTTTTTTACATATTACACCGAGCTCTACATCACCTACTTTTGAGATGCTCCATCCAAACCAGAAGCCGTTTCAGCGTATCTTGACTGGACGCACTTATATTGAAATCTTCAGATAGACATATAAAATGTCGACAGAAGCTCGAAAACGTTCAAATAAGATCAGCTTTCACGAATTCCAGAAGAGAAAAAAACGCACAAAGGAACACAAAACCCAAACGAATCAAAAGTAACATAAAAATACTCGTAATGCAATATTGAGAAAAAATTTGGCTCTCATGCTAAGTACGGAATTTTCCGCTCGACAAATAGGATTCTTATACCGTATAGGTACCAAACCCTCAGCATTGTTCTTCATCGTTAAAAAAAATAAGACGTCTAAAAAAACTCTAATGCATTTGAAAATTGGGTTAAGACGATTTGAAATCCTTTTTCCGCCACTGTTTCCTCCTACCAGTGGGATAAATTACATTATGCAATATCAGCTCAACGTCAATTCCCAACGTTATATTTATTTAACCCTATTACAACGTCGAATCGTTCTCTTATACTTTACATCGTCGTATTAGGTACTCCTACCTTATACCATCCGGATACCTACACAAATACATACTGAATCTGATTTAACTAAGTACCTCTACTACATGCTACATCTTCTATACACATGCTTCTCTATAGTACAACAATTTCAATTCCTTTATCGCCGGATAAAATTATAATCCATCTTGTATCGAAATTTTCCTCTTCAGCTTGTCTACTTTTCTACGTTCGGTATACATAGCGTATAAGGTAAGAGTAGAGTAGAGAGCTGTGGCTTTGAAACTCTCATACAGCATCAGAAGGGATATAAAAGAGACGAGCAATGATGTAAAAACCTCTCGACTTCGATGGCAACTTTCACACGCGTCAAAATTACCGCCACGTCAGCTGTCACTGTAAGCGCCAGCAAATTAATCAAATCTTATCGTCTCGTTACACAATCGGTACCGAGCTGTCATTTATTAATTTACTAGATGATTGATGAAAAAGTCGCTCATTTAAATTGTATCATCTCACTACAAACAACTCGCGGTTCTTTGGTCTTATTATGTGTACACGTACCTACATTGCAAGTGCCTACCCTAGCTGGAGAAAAATTTCACTTATAAATAGATGAGCTTGTATCGTATCTGGATACTTTTCATCCCAACAATAAATAAAAAATAAAGTGTGAATTGATTTGAAAATAGAATAGCACAGGTTGTAAATTGCCTACTGCCTGCTGAATACAAAAAAATTTGGTACATAAGCTTCGGCTTCAACTTAAGAATGAAGTACTAGATACTGAGGTAGGTGGTTTGAAACTCACTTTTCAAAAATTTCGAACTCGATAGCGTTCAAAGAAGCCAAAATGAAGGCATTCAAAATTTCAGCTCTTCATGCTACACCGACAAACAATAAATAATGTGTGCTGGTTATGTATTACCAACTCAACAAATGCATCAGTAAGTTACTTAAGGTCTTTCCCAGTTTATTTACTGAGGTTTTGTGGCAAAAAATTCTCTCACAACCTGCAGTCCTTCACATGCTACATACATACCGACATATTTGTTTTGAATATCATCCGTTTATTTTCGCGAGAGACCCCGAACCGGGTGGCCCTATCCAAACCTATCCCTAACCTCCGACGTATCCAAAGGCAAACCTTTCAGATACTTCTTACCGTACGCTCAATATTATTAAGAAAATCGGACGAAGAATAATAAGATGAAAAAACCAACTCCGGAATAAAGCGGATATTGAAGTTCATACAGTATGAAATTGCTTCCTCGAAGCGAAAAAATTTTCTAATCTGGTCGTCGAAGAGGAAAAAACACGACGAGACTCGTAACATTTTTAATTTTCGAGCTCGAGCTAGAATGAAATTTAGAATTATCAAATCCGGCTATGGTATCGTTCGACGCAGTGAAATTTAATTTTGAGCTGCAGGCTCAAAGAAATGGAAAATATTCGTGATATTATTTTAAATTATTATCCTTCTGTGTTCCAGGTGGGTAGCGATCTAAGTACGTACTACGTACGTTATCGTTACGTTGTTGCGTATAGTTTCTAATTGAGAAGATTTTTTCTTCATGATGCCTATTTTTTAATTAAGATGTTATCAAAATTTGAGCCTCTAATAGGCAATTTTCAATGTTCAAATTGTTGCTTGTTTTTTTTCTTGCAGATGAATTGTAAGACATGTATCATACCAGAAGTATGCACTTTTCTTCTATCGGAATGCACAGAAATGAAAAAAAAAGTGAAAATCGTTGTCAATTTTCAGGAATTTCCCTTACTAATATCTGCTATTGTTTTTTTTTAGCTTGTTTTATCGAAGAAAGTGCCAAAGCCGTAGCTAAACAATTACAAGCCACAGCAAAATCCCCTGGTAGACCAAATGGACAAAAAAGAAATACCACCATCATTCACTTTTGAATGTCTAAAATACATACAAGTCTCAAGATTAGAAGTAAGTAAAAATGGTAAAATTTGTACACGGAAAATAATAAATGGTTTAATATGAACTTATTTTTTTTTCTATGTAAGTACCTACTCATTGTAAGTGATTGTTTTTAGCCAAGGATCCTGTCGTTATAAAGTAATATACATACCTGTATTAGGTACCATATTTTTGTTAATTAAAATTTTAAATGTAAATATTTCTGCAGGTTACTACAATACGTATGTGCGCCCACGTTGTGCTTTTACTCTTATGTTTCGTAATACTTGTAATAACCAACACGTTGTTGCCATAAATAGGTACGTTGAAATCGAAATCGAATTGCAAGAACGGATATGGAAGCAATATTTCTGATAATCGGTTTTGCGCGACTCCAGTAAGAAGTTTTGTTTATTTATTTTTTTTGGTCAAGTATTTTTTTTTTATTTAAAATTTATTTTTTCAATAGGTATATGTTTCAGATCCAACATAGTACAATAATGTACAAGTAAGTAAGTTAAAATATTTTTAATGGCCTTCTTTCTCCCCATCTTAACCCTTAAAGGCCTGGACCAAACTAGGACTTACATGAATAGGTATCACTTTTATGATAAATTTCTTGCAAAATTCTAATCCATTTAAAATTTTAATAGGTCATGTTGATGTACATATTTTGATGTCTGGAATCACCCTCACTCTAACAGTGAAAAGAAGTACCTACCCACAACACAAGTATTCTTTGAATTTGGTGAACAGTTCACTACATTCACTATTCAGTTTATTATTTTTCGGGAATTCTCAGTAGTTACCAAATTAATTATTTTTGTGCATTTTTTTTTTCAATTTGTTTATTTTAATTAGTTGTTCTATATAGTTGCATCTGTAATCTTATTAAAGTCTTTGTCTCTAGAAATTCTTCACGTGGAGCGCCATGCGCAATTCATATACCAGCCATTCTAAGTGGAACAGAGCCTCAAATACCCATTTCTTTTTAAATGGGTATTGGCCATTGGGTGATCGGCGACGGCATCGGACATGGCGCAGTTAGTGAAACTCTCAAGAACTTCCCTGGCATAAGGAACCTGTGTGATACGACCCTGATGGCAAGATCAATCATTTCAGGGAAAAGCATTGCAAAGTAACATAGAATCCCACATAAAAGAAGTACCAGGAATTGCAACTGGCACTTTATACATTTGAATAAGGATAATGATAGCTCTCAATCGGAATGTAAGTACTAATTTTCAATATACATTGTGTATGATGATTCATTTCAATATTACACTTATAAAATTCGTTTCATTTTACAAATTATTACCCTTTAAAATAATGTGAATCGTAATTGTTAGATCAAGAATGGAACAGAAAACGTCAAGCAAACAAAAACAAGCAAAAAGAATCAAATGCAGGACATACAACAATCTGGATGATTCGAAAAATGAAATACAACTCCCTTCTCTGACCATTTGTTTCCACTCAAGAGATGCTGCACAAGAACAAATTGATTAGGATCGCTCAACAAATCGTGTTGTTGATTTGAAATCATTATATCATGTGAGAAACTGAACAGAACACATGCGCATCTCGCTCGCTTGCTTCTGTGTTACCTATTAGCTCCTCTCACTCGCCTGCTTCATTATTGGCTAAAGCTGCTACTTCACCTACTTTAACTCACTCATCTATCCCAATTAATATTTCATATTATAATTTAGAATGTGTTGGTAATAATTTTTCAAGAGCTTTGATTAATGCTGGAGGAAATGCAAGTGCTAATGTTGATCCTAAGCAGAATATGTACCCTTACACATGTTTGATATATGCTGTTTTCAGAGATAAAAATAATACATGTCAAACTTGGATAAGTGGAACTCATGTAAGTGGAAAACCTCCATAAGTGGAATAAAATTCGTTTCCCCAGCACTTCCCTATCTAAACCTATGGTAAAGTCACCTCTATGAATGGAAACAGAACCTACCTATATAAGTGTAATTTTGTTTTGAGTAGCAGAACTTCTGGAACTGAAATGTTGCTTTTGTTTTACCTCTATAAGTGAAATTCTTTTCCTTCTTACCTCTATGTATAACTGAAAGATTTATCATATGTAATAGCACCTCCAGAAGTAAAATTCGTTCCAGTTAAAGAGGTAAGATGGAGGGAAATTTCACTTATAGAGGTAAAACAGAAGCAACATTTCAGTTCCAGAGGTTCTGCTACTCAGAACAAAATTCCACTTGAAAATACAAAACAGTAACAACGAATTCGTTGGTGAAGCCTCCTTTACCATCAGTAAGTAAACTTTTTTTTAATGTAAATACTCATTGTAAGTGATTATTTGTAGCCAAAATAAGTAAGTATAGTATAGAATTCTGTGAATCGACGACGATACTTAATCAAAACGAAAACAGACCATATGTACTTTTAAAGAAGCTGAAAGATGGAAGCTGTTGTTTTAAGGTAATAACTATGTTAGGCACCATATGTGCTATTCCTGATGTATTAAAATGATGACCAAAATCTTGTAAATATCCATACATTGAAATCAGATTGCAAGGATGTTCACAGAAACCATAGACCAGAAAACACCTTACTGCATCAACTGTTGGCATTACAAATGCCCCAACTTTAGTAATAAGTTTTGTTTGTGTGTGGTTTTTTTTTGGGGTATTTTTTTTCTATTTTGAATTTATTTTTTCAACATGTGTTTCAGAACCAAAACCAAGATGTGCATCCCCATCAGCTCACAAGGGAAAATTAAAACCGCATTAAATATGTTTATAGTAAGTAAGTCAATTTATTTTTTAAAAATAGGTATGTTCACAGTAAATAAGTCAATCAATGGCGATAATACAAATAGTAAGTATCCCAGCATCCATTTCCTGTTATTCAACAGATTGTGAATTGTGATGAATTTTACCATGTTTTTTTCAGATGTAGAGACAAAAGGAAATTTCACAAGATTTCTACAAGAGAAAATAAGAAGCATGTAGAATGTCAAGGGAGAATTTTTAATTTGCAAAAGAGAAATGTTGGATATCATTATGAAATGTACTTCTGGAATTAATTCTGTATACTTTTTATAAGTAGTTGTTTCGAACAGTGTCTATCAATTGTTTGGCCCAAATTCATTACATATTTTTCTAATACAGTAGAACCTTATTGATTGACTGATCTAATCGGGATGGAGAGACACCGGATACATTTTTTGAACAGTTTTATACAAATTTAAGCCTCGAACTTATTGAAATGGTGTGAAGTTACACGATAAATTCAAGTATTGTGTAATGAAAATATTTTTTGATCGATTTTGAAGTAGTAGTTATTTCAAGCTCAGAATTGATTTCAGAGTTCAGAAATTTATTATTTTATCTGTACCTTCTCTCCCATCCTCTTCACATGCTATTGTTTTAAAGATTTGTAAAAATTGTCCATTTTGTTGTTGTTGTTTTTTTGAATTCTTATAAACTTTTTGGGAACAGTTGATTTTTTCAGTGATTTTTTCTTCCATTTTAAAAGAAAGATTACATTTCTTCCTTGAAAAAAAAAAATTAAAACCAAAGGAATTTACCTACTCTTTTTTTTTGAATGAAATGAATGAATTAAGTTTGTAGTTAAGTAAGTACATATAATTTTTGGTAAATTATTAAAACTGTTTAATTCAGAAAATTTTGATATACTTACATATTTTTAAAAAATTACAGTTCTACATGTCGACCGTAAGGTGCACCGGGGGAAGTTGGAATTTGGGGTAAGTTAGAAAACTTGCTCTAGCGCCTAGAAGTTTATACCAACCAAAAAAAAAACTTACAAAAAAACAAAAAGAATTGTCAACAAAAATCTGATATTCTAAACTTCTTGGAGTACAATTTACAATATGTACACATTAAAAAAAAAAAAAGTCGTGATATCCATCAAAAATACTTTCAAAAAGCAAAATTACCGCCAACCAAAAAAAAAAAAAAAAAAAAAAAACTTGCAAAAAGAATTGTCAACAAAAATCTGTTCATTAAGTAACTTTAATGAAAAAATTCATGATATCAAAACATCGCCAAGCAATTTTCATTCAGCAGTTGTGATCAGGAATTGATATGGAATTTCAAATTAATTTGGTACTTACTGAAATAAAATATCCATAAGTTTGAGAACTGAATTGAAAAACCGGACCGATAAATTCCGCCGGCGCTTGGCCCGGTTATTCAATTCAGTTCTCAAACTTATGGATATTTTATTTCAGTAAGTACCAAATTAATTTGAAATTCCATATCAATTCCTGATCACAACTGCTGAATGAAAATTGCTTGGCGATGTTTTGATATCATGAATTTTTTCATTAAAGTTACTTAATGAACAGATTTTTGTTGACAATTCTTTTTGCAAGTTTTTTTTTTTTTTTTTTTTTTTTTGGTTGGCGGTAATTTTGCTTTTTAAAAGTATTTTTGATGGATATCACGACTTTTTTTTTTTTTTAATGTGTACATATTGTAAATTGTACTCCAAGAAGTTTAGAATATCAGATTTTTGTTGACAATTCTTTTTGTTTTTTTGTAAGTTTTTTTTTTTGGTTGGCGGAATTTTTGCTTTTTAAAAGTATTTTCGATTGATATCACGACTTTTTTTTTTTTTAAATAATGTACATTATCATAAATTATTTTTTTTAAATAATGTACATTATCATAAATTATTAATGGGAATTCGGGTACACTCCAAGAATTTTAGAATATTTTGTTAATTAAATCACAAAGTTTCTCACTAGAAGAACACTACCGAACCGATATGAGTCAAATTTCGTACATTGATTTAAATTAGGGTATTATTTCAAAATATAACGTTGGTTATTTAAAAAAATCATTTTTGACTCCCTTTTTCACAATTTTAAAATTGCTTTCCCCCATAAAACCCCCCAAAAATGAAAATTTCTCGTTTTACCGTAGAAAAGGGTCATCTACATTATATTCGGTATCATTTTGCAAAATTTCCAGCAAATCGGTTCATTTGGAGAAGCTGTAGCCTTGTCAACGGAAATTTAAGCATCAAATTTCATGAATATTTTCATTTTTCACTCTCAGTCACCCTAAAAATAAAAATTGTTTGCTGTACCATAAAAAAGGGTCATCTGCATCACATTTAATACTACTGTGCAAAATTTCAAGCAAATCGGTTCAATTGGAGGAGCTGTAGCCTTGTCAACGGAAATTTTCATGAATTTTCATGCTGAAATTTCCGTTGACAAGGCTACAGCCTCTCTTAATGAACCGATTTGCTTGAGATTTTGCACATTGATAGTGAATATGATGTAGATGACCCTTTTTTATGGTACAGCAAACAATTTTTATTTTTTGCGTGGTTTAGAATGAAAAATGGAAATAGTCATCACGAAATTTCATGCTTAAATTTCCGTTGACAAGGCTACAGCCTTTCCAAATGAACCGGTTTGCTTGAAATTTTGCACAGTGATGGCGAATATAATGTAGATGACCCTTTTCTACGGTACCGCGAAAAATTTTCATTTTGGGGGTGTTTTGGGGGGGAAAGAAATTCTAAAATTAAGAAAAAGGGGGTCAAAAATAATTTTTTTTCAAAACTGACGTTGTATCTAGAAATAACTCATTAATTTACACCAGTGTACGAAATTTGACTTGAATTGGTTCAGTAGTTTTCTCTTGACACGAAGATTAGTGATTTCAAAAATTACCCCAAAATGCTAACTTTGGGTATTTCAATCTACATCATTTTTTACCGTAGAAAGTTTGTAAGTATACCAAATTAAAGCTCTCGTTGATGTCAACAACATATCAAAAAATCAGATTCGTGCGTTTTTTTATTCGCGAGAAATTCATCATCGAAAATACGCTTAGTTGTTCAGGGAATGTAAGCAGTAAGTGGCCGGACTGTCATCGCGTTTGGTATTATCGTTTTTGGGTTTTTTTTGTGTTCGTTTTTTTTTCTTGCTTGGCGGGGCAGTCCGACCGGACTGCTTGATATTGTAATGAAAATATATTTTGATCGATTTTGAAGTAGTTATTTAGAGCTCAGAATTGGTTCAAGATTTCAGAAATTTATTATTTTATCTGTCTGTACCTTCTCTCCCAACTTCTTGACATGCTATTGTTTCAAAGATTAATAAAAATTGTGCATTTTGTTGTTGTTGTTCTTTTTTTGAATTCTTATAAACTTTATGGGAACAGTTGATTTTTTCAGTGATTTTTTTTTCTATTTTAAAATAAAGATTACTTTTCTTCCCAGAAAAAAAATTAAAACCAAGAGAATTTACCTACTCTTTTTTTTGAATGAATTAGGTTTGAAGTTAAGTAGATAGGTATACTTTTTGGTAAATTATTAGAACTGTTTAATTCAGAAAATTTTGATATACTTACATATTTTTTTAAAATTACAGTTCTACATGTCAACAGTATATAAATGGACGAATACTTTAAATCGGTGTTTTTGAAGCCAACTTTTTGGATGCAGAATCCAGGAAACGTTCTGCGCATGCGCCAGTTTACTAGTGTTGGCTGTGTTAGGAGGACGTCAACCCTGTAACAACACTGAACCTTCTCTCTCTCCACTAGCGTCTAATCCATGTCTGACCAATCAGGACAGTATAAACATCATGTATGGCGCATGCGAAAAAGGTTTCTAGGATTCTGCATCCAAAAAGTCGGCTTCAACTTCGGCAATTTTTTTACGTTGAAATATTCGTCCATTGTTCTACGTACACTAAAGCCTAGTACACATGATCCAATATATTTGACAAACTCGATTTGTCAAATCAAATTGAATTTATCAAACATATTTGGTTGTGTGGACGCTCTGATGATGTCTTTCTCAAATTTTTAACGTTTTGTTGACCGGAGACACCATAGACACCAACTCTGAAGATAATTCTGAGAATATAAATAATTTCTATTTTCAGAATTTGTGTCACCAATCAACAAAACGTTGAAAATTTGAAAAAAAATGAGATTATCAGAGCGTTTACATGATCTAATATATATGACTTTCCATGTAACCAAAAATATGTGATAAATTTCATCCGATTTGACAAACCTGGTTTGTCAAATATATTGGATACGTGTGTACCAGGCTTAACATTGTTAATTTGAATCATTTTTGCATGAAAATTGGTATTTTTGGAGTTATACTCAAAAAATCAAATTTTGGAGGCTTAGGGTCCACCAAAAAAAAAGGATAGCGTACCTCCACCGGATTCACCCGGGCCCATCCAGGACTTCCCATCGACATAGTGGACAATACCATGAGAAGAATGAAGATGACCATTAAAATAAAACTAGTGGATGCTTAGAAAATCTAGTAAGTAACCAAGAAACTGCGACCACTCACTATAACTAGTGGATGCTTAGAAAATCTAGTAAGTAACCAAGAAACTGCTTCATCGAGTAAACGATTAAGGTAAGTGTATTCGGTGTGTATTTAACGAGCACAGCGAGCAAAAAGTCGAGAGAAAACTTTCATTAAGCGAAGCATCGCAAGGCAAAATAAATACGGTTACTCGACGAAACTCTTGAAGGGTTTTTGCGCTTTTTGTGCACGTCGCGGATTATAAACTTTCAAAATCATTAATAACAAGAAGCAGAAAGGTGGGTATCCGTATACGGCGGTATTTTTCGAGTACGTCGTTGTAAATTTTTACAGCCAGCTCCCACTACGTACGAGGAAAATTTTACTATATACCATATATAAAACCGCGTAGTACTGCGTACATAGACTTGGATAAAGTAAGTCGAGCTAAAGGTCTCTGCACATATTCTCGCTGTTAATAAAACATTAATGACTCGTACACGACGACTATACTATTACCGAAGTTGCGAATGTCTTTCTTGCAAAACCTTGTCACATTATAAATTGGCTAAATTCGCGATAAAGGTTCTCAAATTCACCTTAGCGTTAGCACCATCTCTCTAGAACGAAATGCTAGATAATAAAAACAGGTCGAACTCGCGGTACTAATGAACGAAATACCACCCCTTTCGTCCATCCATCAAGGGTTTTAAAAAAATTTCAACCTAATAAAAATGTCACCTCTATGTGACGAAGGTACAGTATTAGGTGCTTTCATCTTTCAACTCGATTAATGCAACCAGAAAATGTACTGGAGTTTCAAAAGCCAGCGACTGAATGCTAATTAAATAACGCAAACTTCGCCAAACAAGTCACGTTTAGCCAAGTCGCATTAAACGATTTTATACACATATAAATATCGAACACATAGTATGACACCTCCACCACAACCCCTGTCACTTATATTATTCTACTCTCGATGCGCATTCACCACCCTCTATATTTATTCGTCGTCCTTGCTCGTTAAATTTTCCAACAACGAACTCCCCCCTCGGCACCATCCACGACGAATGGTCGCGCGTTTAATGAGTTACAATCGGATGAGAGACCGACGTTTAAATCGAGTCGAATTTTTTTTCTCTATTTGCCTCCCTGAAAAAAAAAACGATCTCTCTATGGTCAAAATTTGCATACGAAACTTGCAACGTTACACATCCAGTAGACGTAGATTATAAAATGCTTTTTTTGCTATATTTTTGACTCCGGATACTTCTCCTGTAGTACTTTGCAATACGCGCAGAAAAGGTACAATACGTTTGCAACAGAAGCATATGCAAATTCTAGCTTAATGGTACATCATTACCGTATGCATCGGGAATTTTCACTCGTCGTAATCATTCGAGAATAGGAAGAGAAACAGAGGTGATATTTGCGTGATGTGCATGAAAATTAGAAAATCGACATTTTCGAGTCAAACCTGCATTCTGAGCAGATGAATAGGGAACCATGGTAGGGCGAGGCCAGAAAAATTTGTGAACCTGACAATGGGGAATCGCTGGACAATTAAACCTCCATCATCTCAAGTTTTAGGCGCTTAGATTCATTTTTCGATTTTTTGGCGAATTTTCAAAACCGAATGAAAAAAATCAAAACTTTACCAAATTGACCGAGAAACCTGAAATTTGGTTACGTACTCTACTTTGGACCTCTCGAGTCGATTGATGGTGGTTTCGAAACGTTCTGGAGCCTCGAGCATATTTTTGGACTTTCCAGTTGACAAAAAAATTTAAAAAATGCAAAGCAGGGTGAAAATGGAATTCAGCACCAATAAACTCGGATCTAACAGTTTTGTGATCCTTTCTATTCGATCGATTCAAGCTCAACTTTTCAATAATTATTTGTGCAGATTCAAATTAAAAATTATTTTTTAAAAAATTGAAAAATTTATCGTTCAAGGAAAAATTTGGATTTGAAGCGTCACAAAATGATTTTGGAAATATGCGCCTAAATCGATCGAATAAGTTGTGAAGATGATAAATCCACGTTCATAAAGGCTGAATTTCATTTCAACTCGCAATTAACCGTATATTTCTTCGAAAACGGAGAATCTGAAAATTCGCTTGATGCTTAAAAACGGGTTTAAACCATCACCAATCAAAATTTCAGCATTTTATGCCAAATTGATCATTTTTTTTTCATTTCTCACTCAAATTTGAATTGTCAAAAATTAACAAAAAATAGGTCCTTTGAAGATGCGTCTAGTTCAACTGATCCATCACCAAGTACACAGTTGAAAGTTGCCAGTGAAAACGAAAAATTGTTGGAAGGTGAAGATCGTGATTTTCAGAATAAATCGTTTGATAATGGTTTCAGTTCAGTTCTACCGCAAAGTACACCGGTGAAAGTTGGTCAGAAAGATGATATATTAATGGATTTGAGCCCCATACGAAAAGATCGATTTAATGACAGCTTGGTATCAATTATGTCAGAAGATATGGAGAAAAAACTAACTCTTGGAAGACTCGGCTGTGCCTGGTTCAAGTGCTACGCAATCTATTTCTGATGGTTTGCAATCAACTAATAATTTAGCAAAAGAAAAACAGCCTCTCGAAAATTCAAATTCTTCTTGTTCTAATTCCAGTATCAAAAGTGTAAAAGAAATTCTGCAATCTGTGGTAAAATATCCATCATCCTTGAAAAAAAAAATGGTAAAAAAATGACTGATATCAAAGCTCGTACTCCTTCTGTTATGACTTCTGATAAATGGATAGAGCTAGAAACTGCCGAAGTCAAGGAAAAGGAAGAATTTGAAAGAAAAAAAGAAGAAAGACGAGTAATGCGAGAAAAAAAAGCGTCGGAGAAAAAAAAAGAACAAGCGAAAGTGGCAAAAAGAAAAGAAAAGCACAAATAAAAAAGCAAAAAAAGAAACTTCAAAATGTGATACCTCGGCTTGGTTTTGTGTCATTTGTGAGTTGGGAGAAGTAGCAGATATGCGAATGTGCATTGATTGCTTGAATTATGTTCATGATCGTTGTGTTGGTCTGACTAAAGAAGATGAAGATGATTATATGTATATGCCCTGATTGTTCTAAATAGGTATTTTTTTCGTTTTGAGAAATCAACATTCTATTTTACTAAATTTTAAGAAATCAAAGTTACTATATAGTTTAAGAATTCGAAGTTACTATAGTTTGAGAAATAAAAGGTGTCTTACTTTTACAATTTATTTAGTTTTAGTTTTTACCTACTGAAATTTGAAACCAAATTTTACTATTGTTTTGTTTTTATATGTGTAGAATTAAGAAATTGACATTTAGTCCTATTATATTTCAAGAATTTGACTGCTTTAGGTACCTAGATATTTTACTTTTGAGATTTCGTTCTCAAATTACGAATTTTATGTCGTTTTGTTCTATTTTAATTATAGTTAAGAAGTAATTGACTGTGGTTTGCTCAATATTGTTGCCACTTTCTTTGTTTTTTCAACTTTTATATATTTTTTAAATCTTTTTTTTTTCAATAAAATGAATTTTAATTCCTCCATGATTTCAAATTTTACGTTGCTTGTGTAGATCTATTGTGACAAACAGGTAGGTACCTATTGTCAAACTAACTGGAGCACCAGTGTCACAAGCTGGTACATATTGTCAAAATAACTGGTGCAAGACATCTGACAAACTGGTTTTTAGCAGTTTTTCCAAAAAAAGTAGTCTAATGCTCACTGAATTCAATTTTATGATATTGTTTTCATTTTCTCATAAAATAGATCAAATTTCCAACCCATCAAAACTTTTATAGTTTGCCTATATCAACATACGAGTATGATGGAATAAGAATCTTTCAAAGTTGAAATTTCCTTACGCCTGTCACAAACCGGTACGTTTATCCTACTCCATTTTCTATTCATTAAAATTTAATCTTAATAGTAAATGAAACAGACACCGGACCCAACTTCGATAATTTGGCTAATTTGGTAATTATCACTGAAATTCTAAGAAAATAAAAAGGAAAAAAGCCAGATGCTAGCTCCAGTTTCAGTGACTACACCCAATAATGGTTATGTAGTATCCCAGCATTCAACGTATGCCGTGGACTTCGAAGTTGATTCTACTTCAACTTCTGTTTCCATTTTGTTATCACCGCATGTGATGAATTTTTACGATATTTTTCTCAAGGATTGCGGTGCAAAATTTTGTAAATTCGCTGGTATCGGAGTTGTGGTGTATGTCAGCAGAAAATTGGAAAGAATGCAGAATCGCGATTTTGCCACTTATAAACCAATACCTACTTTGAAAAATATGTTTAGAGTCCTTTCATATTTTCTCTTGTTGGCATTTTATCATATGTAAATAATTCATTTATTGACTTTATTTTTCAACAGACAGGAGACACTGAGTAAGTATAGATCTAATTTACCGATGAAGCCTGAATTGAGAACTTTTGTACTACTAATTTTCTGTCCATTGTTACAATTTTTCATTATTAACGCCATAATTTTTTAAAATAAATTATTCATATTTTATATAGCAAGTAATAATAGTTATTGGTTATTGTTATAATACAAGGGAAAAGGCCGCTGGAGGAGAGATGTGGGTCCTCGATGAAAAAGAATTTTTGAAAAAATCGTGGTTTATTCGGTCTAGCCCCCATCCCATCTAACCTGTTTTGGGGGGAAATGGCTCAGCCCCAAGAGATGGCGTTTGAGATTCTGCATCGACCTAGGCCATTTCCATAAAAACCCAAGACCACCTTTAGGGTTCTATTGAAGAGCAGTTGAAAATTTTTTCATCACTCATTTCAGGGTACATGTAAATTCGTCTTTTGGAAATTTTTTCTTCTCAAATGTTTCGCAATGATTGAGCCAAATCCTGAAAAGATATGATTTCTGGATCTGAGAATTTAGAGTAGGTACAGTCGCGTTAATTTTTCAGTAATTATTTCCAATTTCGAAAAACTGAAAAAATACTGATAAGTGATCATTTTTTGGTCATGTTTCTCGATTTTCTTAAAATTTGCAACAATGACTAAAAAATGGCATCATTGCATTCTTGTATTTGCCCAGTTTCAAAAATAATGTCTTTCGATGTTTTGGCTCAATTAATATAAAATACCTATGAAAAAATTTTCAAAACACGAATCAACTCAAAAATGATCGATTTGAAAATTGCCAACCTCTTAGTAGAACCCTGAACGTGGTCTTGTATTTTGATGGCAATGTACCTACTTAGTCGAAGCAGAACCATCACGCACCTGTCACTTCCAAGTTCCAAACTGTGGAATTTTTTGAATAGGTACCCAGCAAGTAATTTTTTTCGTAGCTCAGAAAGTCTAGAGTTGGATAGCCCACCCCAAGCTCATATAGAAATTATCCAAAAAATCTTCAAAAAAAACAATAAACACACCAACCAATTTACTTTTCTTTTTCTGCGCATTTCCTGCTGGGAGAGTTTCACCGCGGAAGAAACAGCCATCGTACGTATAACAATTCGCACACCAAAAAAAAAAGTATATATCCCAAGACCAGGAAAAAATACAGTAATTCGCATTCGAAGCAATTTCCAAAACAAATAAAAAATTTACCCCGCATGTTCGCTGATAGCATATACGACCATCACCTATGTGTTTTTTTTACAGCTCGACAAAACGCGTTAGGCCATTTCGAGTGGAAAAAATTTATAGCGCATACGAGCGTCGAGTTTTACGCTAGTAAAACACTCGGCCCAGGCAATTTGCTCTTTTAAACGGGCACATGAAATTTTTCGACTCGGCGCTTGATTAACGAGCATTTGTTTATTATTTTACGACGTCATTTTATAACCATTTTGTAATGTGTGTGAGTGTGCCCGGTGCTGTGTGTACATAAGGAAAACACGGTGTTTGGGGTAGAGGGTAGATACTGCGACCAACGTTGACGCTGCATTTTATGCGTTTTTCCACGTATAGCGACTAGCGAGTCGAGTACTCTGCGCTGCCCTCTTTGTCGTCATCTTTGATCAAATTACGACCCAAAATGGAGGTAATTTTTAACGTTTAAAAGCGCGCAACGAGTTCGTCGTTGTATGTACAATTACGAGCTCTATAAAAGTGGCCGCGTTGATATTTTTCTTCATTTGCAGACGGCGCGATTTGATTAGGAAAATTTTCAAATAGCTCTGTTGACAAGCAGGTACGCAGAAATACATATTTTGCTACGATACGGTCTTGGAAATTTTTTTGTGATGGTTTTGAAATTGTAACTCCAAAGTAAACGGACAAACCAACTTAAAAGTTCAAGATATAAACGAGCCATTCGCAATTGGCAGCTGATTGCAAGAGTGTTTTTGCTTTTTGCAGATTGATTTCTTTTAAATGTTTTTTTTTTTTTTTTTTTTTTTTTAATGGGACAGTATTGCTGCGAACACTTGATCTTATGCATTTTCGCCCAGTTAATGTTTTCAAATCGGAAACGTGGGGCGAACTAATGAAATCTTTTGAGAAGTGTAAGTTTCTATTTTCAACTAAGTACATACAAACAATTTAGCACAATATACCCAACTCAACGTCATCTGTGAACCAAACCTATTTTCGTGAAGCTAGAGCCAACTTCCAGGATTCAGCTGATGATGATGACTCAACTGACTCACAATCGCCATCACATTTCAAGAATTCCAATAGCCATCCAATAAGAAACCTTCAAAACCATTAAGCTCAAGCAAACGCAAAAGGGAGATTTTATCGAACCACTTTGCATCGGATGAACCTGTGATGAATGACCTGCAACCATCCGCTCCGGAAACTCAACTCTTAAAAACTTGGCGCATTTGTTGATCAATTTCAACAGATTAACACCAACTACACAGAGTGTGTGATATAAAATGGTCTCACACCACCGTGTAATAAGTCTGATATCCTCGAATGTTTTCAACATTATTAGTGACAGTTGGAAACATAATGGTGGTAAATAGACCAGTATGTCATTGTATTGCCTTTAAAAAGACGTGTGCACAAAAAGTGATTGAAATCAAATAAACTAAAACAAACACATCTCATTATGTTTGGTTTTAATTCGAAATAGGTTAGGCTTGTCAATTGAAAATTTAAACAAGAATCAATTTGAATTTTGAAAATTGTTTGGGTTCAATTTTTGGTAAATGAAAACACTTATTTTACATTTGATTGGTTTCAATTTCAAAATAGAATTTAGATTGGCTTCGGTTTAAATGTAAAAGGTTGGCAGGTTTAGCAAATGTAGAAATTTCTATGATTTGCTTTCAATTTTCAAATCTTAGTAGAAAGACGTATAGATACCTACTTATGTAAATAGACGATTTTCACATATTTTTCTCAACATATTTGTGAAAAATCAAAAAAAGAAAATTGAAAAATTGATGGAGAGGGACAGTTGATTATTCAAAAAAACTCTCCCCAAAGTAAATTTGAAATTTTTGGTAATCTTTAAATTTGTATTCCACATAAAAAGATTACCTGTGCTTAAGAGTTATACTTAGTTCGCAGAAATTTACAAAACCATGTCTTTATATGAGTACCTTTCTTGTAGTTGATCATGAAAAAACGGCGGTAGTAGTTCAAGTAAGTAGATACGACAAATTACTCGTGATACTCGTACAAAAATGTACCAAACAAAAACGATAAGGTCTTGTTTCTATTTAGATTTTCTTAGACAGCATGAAATGGGAATTCGTTAGTTTGTAAATTCACAAAGATAGACGGCTAACTTGACAAAATGTACAGACATTTTCATCAAGTTAGCTTTTGAACTTCAAAAACTTGAAGGTAGAAATGGAAAATTTAGAGGCTTAGGTTGAGTTTGGTTCAAATTTTGAAATCCATTGTTTCAAATATTACCTGTGTCAGTTTTTTGGTAATACTTATTCTTTCGTTTTTGTTTTGTTTATGTGTTTGTTTTTCGAAGTCGTTTACAAGCTGATTTTGAGTTGGAGTTGTTACATTATATTTTCAATGGAAACGTACTGCAATTTAACAGTTACTAAAAAGAATCATCTTTTTCACAGATGGATAGTGATGCGATCATATTTGTAAGTTACAACAACAAGGAAGCAGAAAAACCAGTAGAGAAGAAACCCCCAAGCTTGTGAGGTGCTCCTGGAAGGGATACATGGGGTCGTCGAGGAGAAAGCACGTTTGAAAAAATTGTGGTTTTTTGCTCTAGTCCGTACTCAACCTGTTTTGGAAAAAATAACACACTTTCAAAAATATTGTATTGCGAGATTCTGCGCTGACCTCGCATTTTCAAGGTTCTAGAGAACAGATGAAAATTTTCGAATCATTCATTTTTGGGTAAACTCTCATTTTGGACTCTCGAATATTTCGCATGTATTGAACCAAAACATCAAAAGATACGAGTACCTATCATTTCTGAAACTGGGGAAACATTTTGAAACACAGTGGTAGTGGTGTCAATTTTTTGATCATTATATTGCTGCGAATTTCAAAAAAATTAGAAAAATAGCCAGAAAATGATTATATTTTTTCAGTTTTGAGAAATTGGTACCCAATAATGACTGAAAACTTGACAATACTGTACTCCCCAAATTTTCTCCCAGGTTCAGAAATTCCATCTTTCTATGTTTTGATTCAATTATTCGAGCGAAATATGTATTCGAGAACGAATTTTCAAAACACGAATTAGAACTCTAAAAAGAGTGGTCTTGAATTTAATTGGAAATGGCTCAGAAGGACGCAGAATCTCAGATACCTACTGCGGGAGTTGGTGAGTTGATTCCCAAAATGAAAAAACTGTCCGAATTGATTCCCACCTTTTCTTTTGACATGTCCGAATTGATTCCCGCCTTTTCTTTTGACATGTCCGAATTGATTCCCACCTTTTCTTTTCACATGTACGAATTGATTCCCACATTTTATTTTCGAGTGTACGAATTGATTTCAGCCTATTAGCGTTACCCAGGAGACACCATAAGGACAGGAGGTTGGCTGGGTTGTCTCCCAAAAAGTATGTTGCTATACAGCTTTTAGAAAAAAAAAAGGATCATGAGAAGGATGGTTATAAATCTATGTAATGAAATTAACTAAACGCTTGTGGGCAGAAACTTAAAACATAACTGAGAAACGAACTCCAATGACGTGATCTCCTTCTTGCTGTATTGATTCATGGTTTCTTCAATGAAATTAAAAAAGGGCAGTGAATGAGAAAACTAAATAAAAGCATTGCTGCGCCATTCAGAGATAAGAGTTTGAGTTATCTGTAGTTTGAAATTGATTCATACATTGTCGATAGGTACATATTTGTTCATGTAATAAAGTGCAATTGCACAGCAGATAAATAGGTAAATACCTATATGGCTACTTCAGCACAAACCCTGACCTGAAATGTAATCAATTCATTCATGCGCAATAAAAAAGTACATGGGAATTAATTCGTACACTCGAAAATAAAATGTGGGAATCAATTCGTACATGTGAAAAGAAAAGGTGGGAATCAATTCGTACATGTCAAAAGAAAAGATGGGAATCAATTCGGACACCTTCATTTCAAAAAAAATCAAACGGGAATCAACTCACCTACAGCCCCTACTGCATATCTTTTGAAATTGGGCGATTTTTTCCAAAACAATCTAGGCGGAGGCTGGAACGAGAGAAAAAACGATTTTTTAAAATAAATGCCCCCTCTTGAGTACTTCTTTATTTGACGCGAATTGATTCAACTTGGGAAAATGGAAAGTTTCAATGCAAGTTCCTGCGAGTCGGCCGAAATTAAGATTGAAGAAATTAATTGCAATTAGTTTGACAAAAGTAAAAGAATCTGTAATGATCGAGAGGTATTCAACGAAATCTAAACAGAAATATTCTTATAGTAATTGATTTAATGAAGCATCAAAGGGCAATCAATATCTAAATTAGGGCCACCAACCTGACGCCCAACGAAAGTATCGATCTCCAATAAATAGTACATAATTGCTCTTTTTAGTAAGTACCTAATGTAGGTAAATATGTTCCATTTTATTTAATATATCCGTTATATTGGCGTAAAAATTTCATTTCTTCTACGTTATTTAAATTCAGTAGGCAAAAAGGAAGAAATATGAAACCGCCATGCGCCACGTCAAATCAAAAAAAATTGATTTATCTTAAATCAGATTGATGAGTAAGTAAGTCAATTGATTTGATTTTGGCTGAATCTTATTGAAAAAAAAAATGGATAAAAAGAAAACCTACAATAAAGCCATCGGGAAGAAGCGAATAGTTACTTCTGCCAGAAGTGTTACTTTTCCATAATAACGCCCCCTCACATACCTCAACAGACCTTCCACTGCTCAAAAACTTCCAAAAGTGGGAGCTGGTTCCGCACCCTTCTTCATCTCCACATAACACCTATCCTTGAAAATTTTCTTTGAGGAATAAATGGAAAAATTGAAGCTATTATTTTTGAAAACTGTCGTGAAATTCAATTTTCTAAGGAGAAAAAATTGATACTTAAAATTATTCTGCATTATTCAATTCTTAATCGGGGCTGTTGAGAAATTTTTTACAATTTCATGAAAATAAATTTATCTTAAATCAGATTGGTGAGTATGAGTAAGTAAGTCAATTGATTTAATTTTGGCTGAATCTAATTTTTAAAAAACTCCGAAAACCTACATAAAGCGATCTGGAACAAGCGCAGACTTCTGCCAGAAGTGTTAAATCAAATGATGTTAAACTTGGCATGGTTATGATCAGTAGCAGCTCGCAAGTGAAAATTGTTAGATTACTAACACTAGAGGATAATCATGGATTAGAAAAGGGCACGTCGAGAACGTTTCCTGGTTTAAAAGGTTACGAAAAATCATACAATGTAAGATGTCTGGCTCATTATCGCTCCGTTGCTGAATTTGTGGCGCGATGTGCGAATGGCCTTTCTATTAATCAACTTATGACTCAAAATCTCGTTGTTCCGTTGAAAGTTAGACCCGTTGTGGAGTTTACCAGAGACGAGGAGTTGGATTTTTACAATTATGTCCTTCGTACTTCACGAAATTGTCTAGGTTTACCAACAGAAGAGCCCACCACCAGCAAGTCTTGTCCCTTGAATTCAGGTGCTGATGCTATGGTCAACAACGTTGTTCGTCAAACTACAGGTGAAGCCGCCACCAACGAGACCGGTGCTCAACCAGGTGAAACCGCCACCAACGAAGGTGCTCCTGGAACAGGCGAAACCGCCACCAATGAAGGTGCTCCTGGAACAGGTGAAACCGCCGCCAACCTGACTGGTGCTCAATCTACAGGTGAAGTTCCACCACAAATTAACGCCGCAGTTCCACCACCAATTGACAACGCCGCCCCCAACCGTTCTCCACAACCGAGCACTAGTAACGCGATTGCAATAATTCAAGAAGAAATGAACAAGAGCTTGGATGTGGAGGACCAAATGGAAGCATTTTTAAGTAATGGTGTGAAAATTAAACCTGATGGGCCGGTCTACTCAATCAAAGAGATTATAAATGGTTTCCTAGTTTATGGAGTAAAATGCGTCGTCACACCAGACCCAAGGATCGAAGGGAAACGGTTTGAAAAAGTCAAGCATTGTGATTCTCGAGCAACGTGCCAGTACTGCGGCTTTGAAGTGTCCAATCCGCAACAATTGCCCAAACATATTATGGAAAATCACGCCGATGTGGTGTATATGTGCCCGTTGTGTAAGGAAGATGATCGTATTAACGTGGTCCTTCAGGAGTTGCGGGTTGCGTTTCAATTATCGAGGCAGAGAATTTCAACATTTTCAACGATCGAATTTTCTTTTTTTTTCGTGTTCAAAAGCACCAAAGTAAAATCTGTTTGTGCAGAACGATTAATATTAGTTCGTTCAATATAATAAAACATTTTAATATAATAAAAACATTATATACGTTGATTTGTTATAGTTATTTTGGAAAACGTCCAAAATGACTGTTTTAAAGACATTTCTCAGCGAAAACTGAATGAAATTGGATGATTTTTGGATATGTTGTACATGAAAGTACCCTTGAGGGTGCTATGTTGCCCTTTTTTCAAATTTGGAATTTTAAACTTGTTATTCACGTTCTTAGAATTGATGTACAAATATTTAATGTTCAACTTCAAATTTGAAAAAAAGGACAAAGTAGCAGCCTCAAGGGCAGTTTCATGAACAACATGTCCAAAAATCATTCAATTTCATCGAAAAATCAATGAGAAATGTCTTTAAAACTAAAACCACGTCTATATCAACAAAATGTATAAGGATGGCTTATTTCGTTCATCCTTATTTCGGAACGATCATTCGTTCCTTTCATGATTTCTGTTCAGTTCAAATCAAAACACTGATTGTTGTTGTTGACTTGACTACTGATAATGCTACTGTTCTTTGAGTTTGAATTATTGTTATTGATCTTTTTATAGTTTTTACTGTTTTATTTGTTGTATCCTCCTAATATCAGTGCGGCTGCAAAAGCCAACATCAAGTTTACTGATTTTAATACGATTGGAAGCATGATTATAGCGGAAGCGCCGAAGATTCCAAAAGTCACAGTTGTTCCCCCCCGTGTCAACAGCTTTTGTTTTGAATACGAATACTCGGACGGGTCCGATCTGTTTCCGATGCAAAGTTGCTGGACATGTTGCGAGGAATTGTCCAACATATACGGAAGATCGCTCGAAATGCGAGAAATGCCACCGATGGGGTCATACGAAAGAAACGTGCCAAAACGATAATGTTCATCAAACGTCAGTTCAATTTCAAACGTCGGCTCATGCTCAACAATCGGCAGCTCAAGCTCATCAGGCGTCCGCTCAACGACAAACTCAAAGTCAAGAGAAATCAACAGAAGTAATGTCCACGTATGTGCCATCACTGCCGTCGTCGACCAAGGTTTATGGGTTTTAATTAGATTTTAGTTTTATTTCAAGTAATTTGTCATATGTATTTCGTTAGTGATCGTATTCGTATTCGTCAGTTTAGGCTAAGCATATCCGTATTCGTCAGTGCTCGTTGATGTTCACGTGTTCGTTAGATTTTAGATTTAATAGCGTTTAATAATTTAGCATTTAGTGTTGCGTGATGTTTACGTGATTTATTTTGTAGTTTTCGTAAGTTTAATTAGTTTTAAAATGGACTCAGGATCGAGTGCATGTGACCACGTTTTCGCTTTTAATCCAAGTATGATTCTCCTTTTCCAGACACCGAAATTGGACCCATCAAATACGAGGTGAGACGGAATTCTTTCTTCCATAACGAATAAATGCGTTTAACAACGATTCAACAAATAACAGACTTTTTAATACCACGTGCTTCGCCTTATTTCACTCACGTTTTATAATTTACAAATTGTAAGTGATACCTACACACATATTTATTATTAGTTGTGAATCCTTTACCTTTGTATCCTTAAGGTGTGTTTTTTCGATTTTTGTTACCTATATTTAAAATAAATTTACAATACTCTTCCATAATAACGCCAGGCCTCACACAGCTCAACAGACCCTCCACTGCTCAAAAACTTCCACACATGGGAGCTGTTCCCGCACCTTTCATCTCCACTTTACACCAATCTTTGAAAATGTTCTTTGAGGGAAAAAATGGAAAAATTGGAGCTATTATTTTTGAAAACTTTCGCAAAAAATTTAATTTGCTAAGGAAAAAAATTGATAAAATTATTCTGCGTTACCTAGGTAATTCTTCGTTGGGGATTTTGAGGAATTTTTTTGAGCTGACAATCCGATTTGAACGAAACTAAATGAATGTAGATCGAAAGAGCATGCCTTACAATCTTTTTAGCCAAAATTTAAAGTCCTAAAATTCATTTTTGGATTTTTGGAGAACTTTTCAAAATTAAAAAAATTAGAAAGAGCTGTCTCAAGGGTAATTTTCAAACTTTTTCATGAAATGAAAATTTTTTTGAGCACAAAAAACCAATGTGAAAATTTTCTTTCAATTCAACTCCCATACTTCAATGACTACTCGTTCTAATCTATTCTGGAGCCTCCGAAGTCCGATTTTTTTTCAATTTTCTTAAGAAATTTAAAGTCCCCCCTGGAAGGGCCAATAATGAACTTTAAACCCTATAACTTTCATCGATGCTTATTGAGCACACTCTAGATCGTTTCAGGTGGTTATCGCGAATTCCGAGGATGCGAGTTGAAAAGTGAATTTCTAGCCAATTTTTCAATAATCATTTTTGAACTCGAGAATACCTAATAAGCTCCAAAATTATAGATGCCAAAGTCTGTTTTTGGTTTTTCCAGAGTGATTCAAAGTTTCTGGAGACAATTAAAAAATCGCCGGAGATTCCAGATGATCTAAAACTAATATTTATTCATGTATGGATGTTGAATTAAAAGTGTTTTTCACATTAATTCATCGCTCAAAAAAAATGCATATTTTATGAAAATGTTGGAAAACAGGAAAATTGTCTTTAAAGCAGCGTTTAAAAAATGTTTAAATATGTAGGTACTTTAAAATTCGTTAAAAAAATCCAAAATATGAACTTTAGTAAATATGTACCTGAAATATTAGCTACAGAGGTTTTGAAACATGCACTTTTGGTCCAGCTCGGTTTCGTTCAAATCAGAATCAGTTCAAAAGGTTCATTCGTTAGGTAACTACGTATACTTGACAACAACTTTCCAATCAGAATAAATAAAGGCAGCATTACTTAATAAAATTACTCAATAAAATTACTCTGAAAAATGCAACTAAGTAGTAAGTAAAATTTTTTCCTTCAAATTGATATTTTTAGCCAACATAGTCACAAAAAAATTCTATAATAAGTTGACAAAATCGACCATCTTATATTATTATTACATCACACTCACGACAATGGGAAATCCATGAATAAATTACCGGCACAACTCTTCAAGATCAAGTTCACCCGACCACACATGCCTTATACGTCACACGTACCCTACCGCACCTTCACCGATCATCACACAAACCGCCCAATTACCAATACACCGGTTTGGTTTAACTCACATAGGAACAAAAAAAACCACACGTTCTATACAAAACTTTAGCTGAATTTAAAATTCAGTGAACTTTACCGGAAGAAAATGAGTAGCAAACGGGAAACGCGTACCACCACCACTTCTACACGAGACGGTGGCAAGTCGCGAAGTTATCTAGCGTTTTTCCAGTCGTCGCTCGAACACGATCGCGTCAATTAAAAAATAGTCATCTGTAGAGAAAATTTCTCCACCATGTGTAAGTTGGTGATTTTATTTTTGTTCATTTTTTCTCATCAGTACGTTTATTCGCAAGTGGAAAATGATTTCAAAAATGATACCGTCGAATACGTAGTCAACAAATTATTCGAAAATGTCAGCGACTCCGATGTACTGAATTTGTTCAATACGTTGAATAATTACTACAATTACACGTTGGAGAATGGAACCGTCAATTACGACAATTCGTCCATAAAATCCAGCACCGTTATGAAAATAAACCCTCCTCGAACTGGAAGGAAATACATCGAAGTGACGACACCACCGCCGGAATCTTCGACAAAGGCTGCAAATTTGGAATGGATTTCTCGACCTTTGCGAGAAGGTTTGGCCGATCTTAAAGTAAGATCTCAGACCAATCAAGCGTGTAATTTACAATCGCAGATGTACGAGATGCATTTGAAGAATGACACCATATGGGCGATTAGAAGTAAGTGTCAATCATATTACCTATTATAGGAGTATTACATTTCATCCATTTTATCACAAATCAAAAGTCTTCGAGTCTCATTTAGTACCTAATTTTATAGATATCATTTTTATCGGTGTTATAATGAGTATTTGAAGCTAATCTCTCTATGGATTAATAAATTTAAGATTGAATTGAAATAAGTTTAATCAACGAACATTTATTACGAATTTAAATCGTGAATAAAATTCTACACATCGACTGAAAATCACGCCGGAATAAATTACAATTCACAGTATCTATTCCCAGATTAATTTTTTTTTCACCATTTCCAAATGAAATTTCTTTTATTGGATGATAGATATTTGCATAAATAGGTATGTAGAAATATACGTGTCACGTGACAAATGAAAGAAAAAAAAAGCGAATAATTTAAAGTGGCAACTGCTTAAATAAAATTCACGGCATGTTCGTAATCTCACGATATTTATTACCGACATGTGGACCCATTAACGGGAATCCTAGTTAATTAACCTTGAAATTTTCGAAGCGATAAAATAGAATAAGACATTACATCCAATTGAAGATGCTGTGTGAGGTGGTGCACGAAAAAAGTATAGGTAATTCAACAGTCGAGAAATTAAAGATTACCCACACCCTGCAGAGTAGTCAAAGGTCCCCACTGAATATTTTTTTCTGAAATCGAATTTGAGGAAAATTAGTGAGAGTAGCTTTTTTAAGGCACCCTTTTTCGATGCTCCCTTAAAAATTATCATATCAATGATAAATTCTAATTTATGCCATTTTACACATTTTTAGTCGATAAAAAAATTTCTCATTGGGTGATGAGTATCTAAAAGGGTTCAATTATTTAAAACACATGCAATTCTCCTCGTGATTTTTTTTTTCAAGATACAAACTTTCAAGGACTAAAGTTATTGAACACGTTGCCAAAAACAGACTCCCTGGAATAAATATAAAAAAGTTTTTATCTTCTTTTCGAACTCGAGCATCCACTACGTTTTCTCAGAAACAGCTCTGATCATCTGACCGAGAAAATGTCTAATTATAAACGTTGGTCACGTGATTTTGCACATTTTTAGCCAACGACATTTGGGGGTCAAATTCAAATTCATCGACACATGGGAATAATTCCTTGGTGTTTTTTTTTTCAATCACACGTCGAGAATGAACGGGTAAAATGAAAATTTATAAGAACTAAAATGGCTAAAAAAGTTGCCAAGATCACAAGATGTTACATCCTTTTAATCATCATTCATCACGAAAATGTGGGCGATATTCAAGGCAATAAAATTCCCCGAAACATTGGGGCATCTTCCCTCCCCTCCCCCTCATAAAAGAAATGTTGATTATCGAGTTCGAGAAGTAGGTACATTTGCTCGATATTTGGGGAAGGGGAGCGAGTTGATCCAGTTAAGAATTACTTCACCTAGTATAATTCTCGAGTTAAAATTATCCATCGTATCCAAAGTGTTGGTAAAATTATAATTTTTCACCTCAAATTTCACACAAAAGATGAGTAATTTTTTTTCTTTTCTGAATTTACGAAGATATAAATGATCAATCATCAGTGCTCGTACCTACTCAATTTTTTCCAAAAAAAAAAAACAACAAAAAAACTTAGAACAACCAAAAAAAGCTTGAAAAAGTGACCAAAAAAGTGACAAAACGTGAGCAAAACATTTTACCGTAGAAAAAAATTCCAAAAAAAGTACCATCTGAAATGTTTTGGTTTTCAATTTTCAAAAATTAAACTATTTGCATTTTGAAATTTGTTGATAAAAAACCTTACTTTTGGTCAATTTATGGAATTTCTGGCAAAAAAAAATCATTTTTGGCAAAAATCAAGGCTTTGACAATTTTAGCAAAAGGAAGGACTTTTTGGCAATTTACCTGTCAAAAGAGCGAGACTTTTACAATTTTTTCGCAAAAAAGTCTACCTGTCGATTTTGTTAAAAAGCAAAAATTTCTGACGATTTTTGGCAAAAAGCAAAACGTTGACAATTTTGGCAAAAAGCAAAACGTTGACAATTTTGGCAAAAAGCATGAATTTTGAGAATTATTGGATAAAATTATACTTTTTGGGAATTTATAATTACAAAAGCGAGACTCTTCATCAAAACGCAATAATTTGACAATTTTTGAAAAAAATCAGCAATTTTTAGGAATTACATGGCAAAGAAATTATATTTTTTCCACTTTTTCTTTTTCAAAAAGTGGGGTTTTTATGAATTTTTTTCTGGTTTTACTCGCTTGTAAAATATTCGACATTTGAAGGATCAGATAATAAGAACAATTTTTCACTGCATTTTTTTTAAAAAAATGCTTTGATTACAGCAACACTTGCTGAATGAATCAAGGAAATACACTCAAGTGTTCGATAGCTCAGATTAACAACCAATAATTTTTCATTCATCTTTTGGGAATTTTTCGGAAACACAGATGAAGCATAATAAAATTAAACTGATACATGTAAACAATCTGAAATATTGTTTGCAAGGTTGACAAGCTTTACTCACTAAATAAATCCAGTACATGCCCACTTAATTACATACGTCTTAAAGTACGTCATTCACCACAACAAAGATCATTGACCAAATATTCGAAACACCTACCACATATTTAAGACATGCAACCGCAAACAACGCGGCAAGTTTCCTGAAAACCCTCAAAAAACAGAAAATAATTCTGTCACCTCGACTCTAATTTGTATTTTTTGATCAGAGATCAATGGAATAGGTAGCTTCAGATAGTGAAAAAAACGATGAATGAAACGTCAAGAAACTGATTTCACGAAATCTTCTTAAAATAAGTATCTACTAATCTCACGTAAGTAAATCCCATCATCAAAAAATAATTCACGAAATAGTCAGCAGTTTTTTCGATTTACGTAAATGTTTGTTTTGATCTCCCCGCGACCTGTTTGTATCGGCAATTTCTTTATTTTTCGCACCGTACTTGTCCTCCGTGCATTGAACGACAGTTTCGTGCGTTCAATATCAAGGTTTCCTCACCGGAAAATGTGATCATTGTTTTCATTATGCTATCCGCCGAAAATACCAAAATACAGGAACACATTTCAGTTTTCTTCCTTAATGTGATTTATTTGTTGGTTGATAAGTCACGCGGTTATGTATTGGTTGCAACTTTGATTCATAAAACGAGTTTTTTGTTATTAATTAATATTGACATTGTATCGTGAATTTGTTTTAATTACCTAAACCAATCCATGCGCTTTTTGCGACGTAAGCAGGAACAACGAAACAAATTACGAGCAGCGAGAATCATTTAATGACAAACGCATTAAAACGTGAGCTTTTAAAAAATGCTAGTAGGCGGTTTTTTGCAAGATCGGTGCTTGTATTGGTGGTTTCAAGAATAACGCTGTTTAGGAGTTGAGACTTCAACTGAAAGAGGACTTTCATTCATACTGCTCGTATTCCTGTAGAGATGCATTTTACGATAAAATTGTTCCGGAAAAAAGTTCCTGATTAAATTTCTTATCCGAGGAGTTCGTAATACTGACAAAAAAAAATTAAGAGAGGGGAAAATGGCTCTTTTTGAAATTTTGCAGAATTTTCAATGTCGTTCATTTTTACCTCAGTTTTCACTCATATGTACTTTGCAGTGATGCATTTTACGAAAAAAATATGCTCTTTTAAAATAAACGTTCCGAAAATTTGAACAGGGTCCTAGGGTTACTTAGGTAAGGTATTATTTTTGAAATTTCACAAAATTGTTCATTCATTTGTAACTCTGTAATAACAATAACCCATCGGACCAAAAAATTCATGAAACTCAAAAATGTTCCTCTTGAAATGAACTATCAGTAATTAGCAAATAAGGTGAAGCATTCGAGCAAAATTAACCTCAAGAAGGAAGCATAGGTGAGTTTTTGATTTTTCAAAATTTTCAACGCTTCATTATTAAATAACGATTTTTTCTTGAATGCTTGCAAAATGAAAATCAGGCTAGTAACAAAAAAAGCTTGAAAAAAATACCCAATCGAGAAATAACCAAAAAGTTGAGTATACCAAAAAAATGACAAGAAAAACGAATTATTCTAATGCAGATTTCGTTTTCATTAAAATCTGAGAAAATCGAGATTTTTAAGCAATTGGAATTTTTTTTGCAGTTTTTGGAAAAACACGAGACTTTTGAGAATTCTAGCAAATGAGAAGACTTTTTAGCAATTTCTGGTTAAAAAACGACTTACTATGGACAATACTCGGAAAAGAGTAAAAGTTTTAGAACTTGGTAAAAAAGACCAAAACTTTTAACAATTTTTGGCAGAAAACGAGTCCTTGACAATAATTTCTGCAAATGGGAGGGCTCTCAGCAATTTTTAGCAAAATGCAAGACTTGGACAATTTCTTCAAAAAACAGGACTTTTTGGGAATTACTGGCCATAAAAGAGATTTTGGTAAAGATAAAACTTCTTAGAATTTTTAGGAAGAAAAATGAAGCTTGTTGGCAACTTTTGGCAGGACTTGTAAACATTTTTGGCAGAAAGCACGACTTTGACTAATATTATGGCTTCGTAACCACAACTCTGAAAAGGCAGTGTAGCCAGTTGAAATGAATAAGAAAGTGTATTACTTTCGCAAATTATTCTCTGTTGATATTTT
Source organism: Planococcus citri (assembly GCF_950023065.1). Lineage (NCBI taxonomy): Eukaryota > Metazoa > Arthropoda > Insecta > Hemiptera > Pseudococcidae > Planococcus > Planococcus citri. The sequence continues at coordinate 41,141,414 of NC_088680.1, read as the reverse complement.
CAACATTTTTTTCTTGTTTTCTTCAAGAAAATAAGGCCGAGTTTTGGAAAAATTGGATTTTCGAAAAATCAAAAAAAAAGCCACTTTAGTAACCAAAATTTTCAAAAACTAACCGAAAGTTATTTTTAGTAACTTAGTTACTTAACGAGCCTTGAAAAATCAAAAAAAATATAAATAAATAGGTATATTTTTGTACTTGGTCAACTAATTTTGAAAATGTCGAATCATTTCTGGTTTTAGTTTTAAATCCAAATAATTGCGTTCAGGTTTATTACTCATGAGTCAGTCTCAGCGATCATTGGTTTTTAATTACGGAATTTTATGTCTTGAATTTAGTCAATTTTTGGCTTTCAAATATCTAGGTACTAATGTATTTATGTAGTATCACCATTTCTGCAACGAATTATCCGATGTCTGTCAAATTATCAAGTACATAGATACGTTTCCCTAATTAAGTAATTTTGATTATAATCGTGCATTCAAGATTTATGGTCCTACTTTTGGTATACCTAATTAAAGTTTTTTTTTTCATTCAGTAGGTAACTATACTGACATTATAAGTACATACATATACCTACCTATCAACCCCCTACCTTATCTACCTAGTGGAAAAATTTAAATCTGAATGAAGCCGAAGTCAAAGTTGATTTCGTCAACCAGATTTCAATTTTAAGAATTTACGTCAACAAATTACAAATTCAGGGCAACATTTCTTCAAAATTTTACTCACATAGGACAGTCTAGGGACTCCTAATCAACTTTTACTCAAGTTTTCTGTTTCTATAGCCGGTGACCAACATTTTTGAGAGGTCCAATATTGAACATGACAAAATTCCGTTTCGAATTAAAATTAATTCAATTTGTGTTTTTGAAGGTCTCTGGTCTATAGGAGACTTTCTCAAAACATATGGACTCGTTGAGGCCTCATGAAGAAAGCATTACACATTCATATTCAATTTGTGTTTTTGAAGGTCTATAGGAGGCCCTTCTCAAAACATATGGACTCGTTGAGGCCTCATGAAGAAAGCATTAGACATTCATTCTTCATTTTTTCAAAATATTTCAGAAAAAGAGCAGAAATTTATCGACTTCCATAGGACTGAGAAAATATATATTTTACTGTAGATAAGTTCAGAACAGGGAAGATTTCAAATATGGACGTAGAAGGAAGAGGGGGGGGGAGTCTGAGAAATTTCTCAACGGTAACCCACCTCCCATGCAAATATAAACTCGAAAGCACTGGATTGAATTCACCCTCCTCATCCACCCATGACCCTTCATCAGCAGTATGGACTTGAAATCTTACAGCTGAAAAATCTGTATCACAGTTCCTCAAATCTGTATGTTCGAAAAAATCACGTTAAGAATATTTCCAACAGAAAATTCGACTGAACGTATTTTTAAAATTCAAACGACCGAATTCCCGATAAAACCAGTGAGTATAGGCATCTAAATAGATAATACTGCAAAACACCTCAAAAAACAGTAGGCGAGTTCGCAGGTAGTTTTCGATGTCTCATGATTTCCTTAACATAACGCATTTCCCATGTACGAATTCTTCCGCTTCAATTAAACCGCACATGAATATTTAAATCCTCAAATCCCATTTGGATATCGTCACCACTACTCGTAGGAGATTTTAAATTTACCCGAAGAATACGTAATAGGCTAAGTTTAAAGACGTTCACAATGGACGATACAATTTCTCATCTTTACGCGGAGGCCATAGACATATTCGTAGCATATACGTAGATTAACAATTCATTGCGGTTTGTTGATGCAAAAAAAAACACAAAATAAAAAAAAAATACTCGAATAATTTATAGATGTTATTTGCACATTTGAAGATCAAGAAGCATTAGTCTTGTACAATAACACGATTATCATTTACCGCACAATGAAACGAATAAACATTTCGCTCGTCGTTAAATTACGTATTAACATGTGTGATCAACTACCAACGTAAAAAAAAATTTTACGTTATAATTCCCATGATTTTCTTATTCGGATTTGTAGCGGTGACGAACCGTGCTGAAGATTTTATTCATTTGCTCATCAGCAGCTGGTTAATTTTCAAGGATAAATAGGACTCGTTTCAGGTTTTATTCTTTACAGTATACGAGAATGTACACGCATGTTTCGCATCATTTGTAATCGTCAACTCTCGTTAGAAAAATCCCCACAAGGGCATTAAATACCTATAATACAATTTACTTAGCTATGCATCGATCTATGTATACTGTATAGTAATTATCCACCTGTCTATCTAGACACTACGATACGTTAACTCGTATATCTTCTGTCTATAAGGGTCAACAACCTTTTAATACGTGTTGGTAATATTTTCAGTGGCTGAATCGACGCAATTTGAGCCAATAGGAATACTCGGCGGTACAACTTATCAAATGGGTAATTTCGAAGAATGCATCAAAACCAAAGCGTTCGGAGTAAGGGGGAAGTATTGTTTGGCCAATTTTAAATACTCCCTTACCCCGGAAAACGAACGCCGCTATGCTGAAATGGTCGGACAACTCGTATTAAAAGAAGACATTAATCAAGAAGCTTCGGTGTGGGAGGGTCTGATTAAAGTAGGTATTCATTTTATACATGATGTAGGCAAAAAAAATTTAAACGTACAAATTAGTCGACTCGTTTGTGAAAATGTAAACATCGATTAACGTGAACAAAAAAAAAAAATGAACAACGATTATTGGCATTATGGATCGATGAATTTTTTTTCCCCTAACCGGGTAATTGTAATTATTCTCGTGATGTAAAAGTTATCCTTCGTACATCCATATCTGATCAATTTAGTTTGAAAGCAACAGTTATATAACGTATCGATGGAATTTTCTCCGTTATTCAAATATAGTATCCTGTAACACTCGATAAACGTTCGTATCGCATTCTATTTGCATAATTGAACGTTTATTGAATGTTTTTATACGAACGCAAACAGCTTCTTCACATAGTTCTTTGTCTATTAAACTGTACTGTATAATAATCTGTATGCTGAATTTTTTATGCATAGTTTCAAAAAGATCCGGCGAGAATTCATCGACAAGATTTATACTGGGGTATTTGTTTACCCGCCACGTGTTCTGCTGAAGATCTGGAATCTTCCTTGAATGAGACATTATTGCACCGCTTTCGTCAGCATGATCTCGAACTGAATATTACAGTCGATCCTATTTATTGTCATACCAAAGATTGGTTACCATTTACCACCGGATTTTGGATCACAATGTGAGTTTGATAATTATATTTGTGGAATTTCTCGAGGAAACGATGACATGAGACATCGATGATTTTCATTTTTTATGTCTCGGTTTTCAGGACTTTCATGTCGTTATTATTACTGGCAAATATTTTGTCGACCGCACTTGATGGGTATGATTACTTTAAGGACAACTATCATCATAAAGTTGGTATGTAGAATTTTTGACAAGTTTGAAATTACGAGTATCTAATTGTATTATTTATAGTGTTCAATTTTCACGCAGTTTAATACCTACCTACGATGCAAAAAAAAAAAAGAGAAGGTTCAACTGTTATGGAAATTCTTGAAATTAATCGTATTTTAATTTATTCCAAATATCACGAAAAAAATTCCCAGCACCCCCGTTGCTATCAACCGCCATGAATTTTTTTTTCAATACGTGGGAGTGAATGTACTATCAGACGTTTGAAAAAAGTATTTCGCATTATTCTTTCCAATTTGACGTTAATAATGCCTTCCGGAAATTTTCAAAATTCTTCCAAAAATAAAGAAATAAATTTTAACCGATGAGAATTTAAGTGATTTTTAAACCAAATTTTCAGTTCGAAAATAAATTTTAAAAAGTAATAAAAACATGACAATTGAAAAAAAATTACTAAAAATTTCAAAAATCAAGGTTGAATTTTTGCTTACGAAAATTTTGGAACATGCTCTTTCAAATAGTACTATCTATAGGTTACATTGAATCCAAAGACACCAAAGTAGGTAGGTGCCTCCTCAAATAATTCTACTGTCAGTAGAATAAGTAAATTTGAAGCGTCTTTTTAAAAGAATAAGATCTAAAAAAAATGAGTTTTCTGGATCTTCCTTTTTTTGGGGAGGGGGGAAGGGGAAAAGGGTTAGTGTTTACTGTTTATACCAAACTATGCAAGATACTAAAAAAAATGTAGGACAAAAAATGTTGAGCATTCTTTCCCAAAACAAGGTTTTATTTCAAAAAATGTTAGTGGAATGCAAATTTCTAATTTACCAGGATTTCCAGTAATTTACCAAAAATGACCAGTAATTTACATAAAATTACCTGTATTTTACCAAAAATCACCAGTAATTTACATAAAATTACCAGAAATTTACCAAAAATTACCAGTAATTTGCCAAAAGTTACCAGTAATTTACCAAAAATTACCGGCAATTCACCAAAAATTACCTGTATTTTACCATAGATTACCAGTATTTACCAAAAATTATCAGTAATTCACCAGGAATTACCAAAAATTTACCAAAAATTACCAGTTATTTACCAAAAATGACCAAAAATTTACCAAAAATCACCAGTAATTTACCAAAAATTGCCAATTAATCAGAGTAATTCCCAAACATTTGTGTACAAAAAAATTACAAGCATTTTAACAAAATTACCAGCTATATACTCATCAAAAATTACCGTAATTTACCAATTTTTTTGGAAATTTACCAAAAACTACCAGATAATTACAAGTAATTTGTGTATTAAAAATTACTAGTAATTTTTCTATTTTGTAAAAATTATCAGTATTTTACTAAAATTACCAGATGTTTATCAAAAATTACCAGAATTTACCGAAAAATGGACACGTATTTACCAATTTTTGTCAAAACGTCACCAGTATGTTACCAAAATTATCAGGTATTTACCAAAAGTGACCAGTTATTTACCTAAAATGACCAAAAATTCAACAAAAATGACCATTTATCGGTAATTTAAATACATTAAAAATAGACAGTTATTCACCAATAGTATACCAAAGAGTGCCAACATTGTACCAAATAATGTTTGCCTGAAACCTGATGTGACTGAAAAATGACACAATTGTCAAAAATTCTTCAGGATTTTTCCAAGGTCAGACAAAATATGAGAAATTTGTCAATTTTTTTCGTTTTTAAAAGGGGTATAATACGTAGTCTGACATACGTAATGTGCAAGGACCTCTCATGTTTTCCATCAGCAAATAAGAAATTTTTGAACTACTTCTCTGATGTTTTCATTTATCCCCCCCCCCTACCTCCTGAACAGGAAAAAACACAAAAATGCCAACAAAAAAAACACATTTTTGTCAACATTTTTTGTTATACAGAATATTTTTAGGAATACGTTCGCTCTTGCTATACACAGTTTCTGAAAAATTATATTATTTTAACATCACACTTTTTTGAAGTTACTCGTATTTATAAAAACCAAATTTGAATCCTCAAATGGAATACAGAAAAAAAAACGGACAATTTGTTCATTACGAGAGGTTTGAGTAAATATTTGGTACCTGGAGTAACGATTACGTTTCCATTTATGAACTCAACTGATAGGGGATGCATTTCAGAAAAAAATAAAATTGACTTACTCATCAGTCATCATAAGCTTATCCACTTGTACCGAGTATTTCACTTTTCATGACAATAATTTGCACTCACCTGAAACAACAGTAAAGAAATCAAAATAATTATTAAGCATGAAGTCTGATGAAATGTCAGTAAATAAAAAGTCATACTACACATCAAGTGATTAATTAATGTGATCAAAGTTCTGGCAAAATGTAAAGAATATCAAACTGTTTTCTGTTTTTTTTTCTTTTTCTTTTTCAATCCAACCAATTTTTTATTTAAATTGTCGAACTCCAAAAAAAAGTGGCATAATCTCAGCAATTCGCTGATTTTTTCTCCAAATTTTTGGAGAATTTATCACAATTTCGCCCAAGTTTTTAAAATTTAAACAAAATAATTTAAATAGGAACTCGGCAGGATTTTTTCCATGTGTTCAAAAGTTATCGTCTCATGGATGAGCGTCTTGAAATTAATAACTTATAACAACGTTTGATTTCATTTTCAGAGGGCTGGAGAGAATTCGTTGGTACGTTTTCTGTATGGAGAAACACATACAATCTCGGTATTTATAGTAAAAATTCTCAAGTGAAAATAGTCAACGGCATGAAAGTGATAATGATGGTCTTAATTATCTATGGCCATACTCTGCTTTACATATTGGGATATCCTCAAGTGAATCCTGCCAGTTTAGAAGAGGTCAGTTTTATCTGATTACTTCCAAGTATTCAATTTATTTTCAGCTATTATTTTATGTGTAAAATTAGACCTAACTAGGCGAACTATCGTACTCGATTTCTTATACTCGTAGTAGGTAAGTACCACATGATAAAATGCACACAAATGTAATAGAGTGAATGACTGAAAAAATATCAACCGATGGAAGATCCTCGCAAGTCGTAAAAAAAGGCAATAAAATCCCCGACAATTTTAAAATAAGTACCTCTACCTCTACCTGTACCAACTCGGTTAAAAAACGAAATACCGGTATTCGGCGATAAAAAAAATTCGCTCATTATAGATTCCAGCGTTTCACTGATGTAGATTGAATTTTTAAAAATTTCTGTTCCCAGGTGTACCGAAGAGGTGCCGATGTAGCTCTAGTGAATACGAACATCGTTGATGTATTTTTCACCTTGAGTGGATTTCTAACATTCTACTATGGGTATCATCCGATGAAAGTCGGTGGGATGGTTTATCTAGTTCTGAGTGTCGTCTTCAGATATCTGAGGTAAACTATTACTACAATAGTAGGTTCTCTGCGACAAAATCACACGTGTAGGAACCTAACCTGTATTTGTGCATTTCAGATTGATGCCAGTTTTTGCGATAGTAATCGCTTACGTAGTCTTCGTACTTCCTTACACGAGCGACGGACCTATATGGAACGCCCGCGTGATGTTGGAAGCGGAAAATTGTCGAAAAAATTGGTGGCTGGATATTTTATTACTGAATAACTTTTACAACGTTGACGAACAGGTAACTAGCATAGTCGTTTTTATCATAAACCACAAAATTTGGAACCGGATTAGAGCGAATGACGTAATCTGTTTGATATCGAATGGAATCGTTTAGCTAACCTCGAACTTGACATTGTAGACATTGACTCGAGTCTCGATTGGAACTTGTTTCAGTTCAATTTTTTTACATCACGTCGCGAGAAGAAATTACTTACATATTATCTCGTTTTTATATCAACAACTAATACATGTATTACCAATTAGCGATGCATTCTATTCATCATATAATAATGTTTTCATTTCACAGTGTGTCGTCATCAGTTGGTACATCACAACCGATATGTTGCTGTGCATAATTGCATCGGTATTAATTTACATTATGATCAAGAAACCGAAATTCGGCGTCTTACTAGCTGCATTTACTCTATTACTTTCCATCGTTGTTACATTTGCGGTTACTTATATGAATAACTATAATGGCCTTCTGAAATTATACATGAAGTGAGTATTAGGTACCCAATTTTCAAAAATTTACTCTCCAATAGCCTTGAAAATTGTAGCTTACATGTGGGCCTTTTACGTTATACGAGTACGAAAGAATTAAAAATAAGCAAATAAAAAAATCACGCGATATGTCTGCTACGTATTATTAAAAAAATAACGATTGTTTTTTTTTTTTCAGCTTGTTAATAAACCATCGAAAATCGATAGAATTCAAAGAATTGTATGCAGCTTTGTATTCCCGAGCCGGTCCATATTTAGTAGGGTTCTTAACCGGTTATATCACCATTAAACTGCAAGAAAAGAAGTATACGTTCACCAATGTAAGTTTCCTACGTCTACTTTATGTTTAGGTTTATGCGAAAATTGGAAAACAGACTAAAGAGCGTGTTGTACTCTCTTTTCAAGCTACGAAAAAAAATCACGATGTGTAAACTTGAAATTACGATAAGTCTCGTCAGATCGGTTTATCTTCATTGAGAAATACGTACTCAATTTAGATGTTTTGAGGGTGGTGCCCCTTTTGAGGGGGGGGGGGGTGTTGGATCATCAAGGTAGCATAAGTTATGTCCGCAAAAAAATTATTTGGCCACTCGTAAATTTATAACCGAAAATACCAGAAAATCCTCATTTTAAATTACTGGAAAAAAATTTCAACCGGTTAATAGCTATCGAGATGTGATTTTAAGGCGAATTTATCTCTAAAGGGATCATAAAGTGGGAAGGAGGGGAATCAACAAATTCATATCCATAGCATGGAACAGTCCATTTTACACCCATTGAACCAAGAGAAAAAAATACTACCACAATAAAACGTAACGTAGTCGAGTTTTAAAATCACCCCCCCCCCCATTTGAAGTAAAACAGAACTGTGATGAAATTATCCAAAGGTGACCTTGTGACCTATTAAAATGGGTTAAAATTTCGCAAAAATTTCAAATATTTCGTCGAAAAGATTTTTTGAGCATTTTTGTAAAATTTCAAGTTCAAAATTGAATCCTTTTTTTTGGGATTTTAGAAAAAGTGTAATAAAACTTATCAAAATCAGTTAAAACTTTCCAAAAATGTCAAATCTTTCAACGAAAATATTTTTGACTATTTTTGAAGAGTTTTGAGTGCATCATTATTTTTGGGATTTTAGAATAAGTGTAATGCAACCTATCGAAATAGGTGAGAATTTAGTGAGAACTTCAAATATTTCAATGAAAACATTTTTAAAAGCATTTTTGAAAAATTTTAATCTCAAAGTTTAGTTATGATTTTCGAGATTTTGGAAAAAGTGTCCTGCGACCTGCTAATTGGGTCAAAATTTAGTGAGAAATTCAAATATTTCTGTTAAAACCTAATCTGAGCATTTCTACAAAAAAAAAATCTCCCAAGTCCCAAGCCCCGAAATTGAGTCAATCTCAATTTTTAGGAGTGCCATGAGACTCGCCAAAATGGGTCACATAATTATCGAAAATCATGATTCCATCTTAGGTTCAAAATTTTGTAGAAAAAATGTCCAAAAAAGCTTCAATAGCAGATTTTTTCACCAGAATTTGGCCAATTCTGGGTTGCATGACACAGTTTTAGAAATCACGAAAATTTTGATCCAATTTTGGGCCTAAAATCCTCCAGAAACGCTCAAAAAACATTTTCGTCGAAATATTTGAATTTTTCCTAAAATTTGAACCCGTAGGTCACATGACACTTTAACAAAACCTCTAAAATTCGTAATATAAATTTTGAGATCAAAATTTTTCAAAAATATTTGAAAATATTTTCGTTGAAATATTTGAATTTCTCGCGTAATTTTAACCAAATTATTGGAAAGTTGCATTTCATTTTCTCCAAAATTTCCAAAAATTGTGATTCGATTTTGAGCTCAGGACTTTTCAGAAATGCTCCAAAAAATTCAGAACATGAATTTCTGATATTATCTCGGAATTTTAATCCACATTTTGATAGGTCTCATGACACTTCTACAAAAATACCAGAAATTGTTACCAAGTTTTGTAATCAAAATTCTTCAGAAATGCTCAAAAAACATTTTCGTCGAAATATTTGAATTTCTCCTAAAATTTGAATCCATTTTGATAGGTCACATGACACTTTAACGAAACCTCTAAAATTTTTGATAAATAAATTTTGAGATAAAAATTTTCAAAAATACTTGAAAATATTTTCGATGAAATACTTGGATTTCTAGCGTAATCTTAACCAATTATTGGAAAGTTGTATTTCATTTTCCCCAAAATTTCCAAAAATCGTGATTCGATTTTGAGCTCAGGAGTTTTCAGAAATGCTCCAAAAAATTCAGAACAGAAATTTCTGATTTTTTTCCGGAATTTCAATTCATTTTGATAGGTCACATGACATTTCTTCAAAAATACCAAAAATTGCTACCAAATTTTGCGATCAAAATTTTTCAGAAATGCTCAAAAAAAAACATTTTCGTCGAAGTATTTGAATTTTTTGCAAAATGTCAACTCATTCTGATTGGTTGAATGAGATTTTTTCCAAAATCGCAAAAAATCACGACACAATTATTTTGTGCTCAAAACTCTTCAGAAAGACACAGAAATTATGCTTTCATTGCTATAAATGATCAATGTTGACTTATTTCTACATAAAGCATTATTGGGTAAAATCTCGTAACTCCCGACATCATTTTAGAACTGCTACTCCTCTTCCAATTCAATAATAATAAAAAAAAAAAAGCAAAAAATTGAAATACCTATTCCCAATGACTGTTGTAATCACACAAATTACATCAAACCCGCATACGATTTCAATTTCCGAACCCCCAATTTAGCATAATCAGTTCGCCGTAAAAAATCAACTCCGCATGTTTTTCCGGATACCTACACAAGTACGGTGATTTACCTATTTCCTGAAAATTTTTCGTCAACAGTTGATCGAAACGATTGCAAAAACGACATTATCATTGCGCGGTCAAAAAAATCATTACAGCGCTAACTAATTAATCGTTTTATGTAATTAATCTGCAATCTGTAAAAAAGAAAAATCTGGTATAACACAGTGATAAAGAAATGATCTAATTTTACCTTGACAACCATAGCAGAAATAACAGAATTTTTTCGTTGACGAAGCACCAGAAATGTTACATGTCGTATTTCATCATAGCGAAACATGTAAAACATATTAATCTGCTTGTTTTCTGAGATACAATACGGTTTTAGAAGATTCCATTATTATAACCTTGAGGCTAATTTTTACTCGTAATTAAGCTTCGTAGGTATTTTTATTACACTCGAGTAACTGTACAGGTGAATAATACGAACCAAAAAGTAAACATTTACTGACAAATCACGTTTTGCTTTTTTGTTTTTTTCAGAAAACGTTATTTTTCGGATGTGCGTTGGCGATCGCTATTGGAGAAGGAAGCCAATATTACGGAGTCTTATTTTATCAATTTGGAAGACCATATTATGCGATAGAAAATGCGTTTTATGCTTGCCTGCATAGAATTCTTTTTGCCGGACTTTTCTCATGGTTCCTGTTAGCTTATTTGACGACTGGTTTTGGTAAACAATCGTATTTTTACTGATTGATCATTTTTAATAGTTTGAGAGAACATATAGAACTAAAATGGGTGTATGAGTGGATTTTATTTTACTCAAAGAGGCACCAAACTGGAATCATTTTGAAAATTCCCCTCCCCTACTTCGATTCTTCTGTTGTTGCAAATTGGGGGGGGGTCACTGGCTCTAGAGTGAACCGTCTTTGAACTTTTTTTTGTTTTTTTGAAAAAGTAGAGATGAGATTTCAAAAAGGTGTTGTGGGAAGGGAGGTCTCAGAAAACTGTGGGAGTAATTTCGAGTCCCCAACTTGTTTCATCTAGCTATGTATTTCAACCAAGGTTTCAAATTTCAAAATTTACATCGAAATTCAAAAAAAAAAAAAATTGAAGATAATTGGTCATACTACATCAATTTGAAAGCAAGAAAGTAATTTCTGAAATTTTTTCACTTTTATAGGTTACCTGTTTTAAACCATTTTGGAATGGTTTCAAAATTGCTCATTTTTGTAAGCGATGCAAAACCCTTGGAAAGGAGAAAAAAATTCAAAAACAGTTTTCATGCACCTAAGTAGACATAATACAAATCAATTATCACCTAAAATTTTTTTCTTTCGACATACATTTCAAAATTTGAAACCCCAGTGAAAACGTAATAATACAAGTTGAAGACCCAACATTTTTCCAACTGTCTTTTGAGGTTCTACCACAATTTTTTTTGAAACCCTCCTCCAATTTTCCAAAAAAAAAGCCAAAGGTGGCCCACCCTAATTGGCGTTACTTATTGTCGCTCAGGGGACTGAAAATCCACCCGAAGTAAAAACCCTCAGGGGATAAAAAATAAACAATTGAAAAATTGTCCTTTTCCAATGTTCATAAAAATGTTGAATTTATTTTTCAGGAAAATTGGATTCCATTATCAATCATCGTTTGTTCACTGTTCTCGGTAGAATAACTTATTCAGTATTTTTAATGAATACACTTTCGTTGATCACCTTAGCTGCGTCTGTAAGGACGCCCATTTTTTACTCTTATAAGACAATTGTAAGTTTTAGTACAAAATTTCCAACTCTAGAATCAAAATTTAATAACACAATACATGTGTAATTTAATTTATGAAATTTTTCCAGATGTTTTTCGTATTCGGCGATATTGTTACCACTTACGTACTAGGATTTCTGTTTTACTTGTACGCCGAAGCACCAATATGCGGAATTTCTAAATTAATGCAGAAAGCTTTAGCCAAGTAAGCACAATTTTAAATCACCGTGACACTTTACTTTTATCTTCGTACCTTTGATACATGTACGAGTAATAATTAAACTTTTACGGTTAATTTCCAGAATGTTCGCGAAAGAAATAGAAAAAGCTCAAGCCAAAGTGCAAGAGAACGGAGTTTCAGAAACGAAAAAAATCGATTATGGAAGTTGATTCATCTCAAATTGCACGTATCATCATCAAACAACATGAGCTCAATCAACTAATGCACCTCTATCAATTCGCTTGGCGATGCGAAGAAGCATTTAATCAATTTTTTTTCTAACGAGTCAAGCTCGTGAACGCCTCATTATAAATGCGAATAAGTAGTTCATTTTTTGGGGGCAAATAAAGTGATCGTTCGACAAAAAAAGGAGTTCAAAGGACGTACGTGTGGTCTAATGAATGATCCATGAAGTTAAGTACGCAGGTACATAGGTACTCGTACATTGCAGAAGCGTTTTTCGGACAGAATGCGTTCATGGAATCGTGGATACCGCCATAATAATAGCACGTATGGCGAAATGGTAGCATTCAGATGGGACAAGGCGAGATTTTCGATCACAAAGTGAACTTTTTTGTCGTTTTTCCCTCGCATGAAACTACGAATGTAAAGTTATTTGGTCATTTGAACTCCTTTCTTTGGTCGTGTATTTACATTTTTCTTTTTCAATTTTGAAGGGATAAATCGCATCCTTAATTTTTTATTTGTGCTGTTATTCGATGTGTTTTATACATCGTGTGTAGTATTTTCATTTTAAGATGCATTTTGTAGTATTTATTTGTGTAAATCATTGTGATACTTTGAAGAGTTTAATATACCTTTGTCGATACTCAGACGAATGGAATTTTCAAGCAGTTATTTTGTAAGGGAATGAATCATGCCAAATTTTAAAACTCACCAATTTATATATGTAACTAAAAGGGATGAAATTGCAATTTCAGTAAGCAATTTCTATTGTCAGCAGTCTCCGATAGAATTTATTCATTTGCAGGCATGTAAAACACCACAAAGGATTATTCACGGTACCTTTTTGACAAAATGAGGATTTTCTCGAAATGATTATTCGAATTTCCGAAAAGAAATGAAATTTACAAATACAGACAAAAAGGTAAGGTTCAGATTGGTGGTAATTTTCCAATAAAATTGCATCATTTAAAAATACTTCTTCAAGTCTTTCCTTTAATTTTTCAAGACTCACAAAGGAATAATTAATTGACTCGAATATTCGACCCACAGAATTTTTCTTCCTCTTTGTTGGCAATTTCGGAAACTCATGGAAAAAAATTTCACAGCATGACGAAGTTGAAATGAAACGAGACAATAAAAAGTTGTGGAGTATTCAGTTTTTAAAAAATCACGTTCTGGAATTGATGATTTAGAATAACATTTCGCTTGCAGCTGAAATTTTAATTATTTTGAAAGCAAGAAATTTTCAAATGGAAATTCCCATTATCAGAAAAACTATAAAAATGTATTGAAATGTAGTTTTTAAATTGGAGAGCAAAAATAAAGTATTGGAATCTCATTTCAAGGCAAAAATAGAGAATTGCCACAAAATTTTTAAAATCAACTTCAGCAGGTTTTAATTTTGCGTATTTTATAGAAATACGAAATGGATTTTCATGTTTTAAATATCCAAAAGAAAAAATAAGAAAACTTAACATTAGGCTGAATTTTCATTCCAACAGTAAATAATTTTTTTTTTCGTCATTCTTGTACCTTGTTTGATTTTTATTGTTGCATTTGACTTTGTAAATACAGCCAAAGCTGTTAAAAGTAAGCAATAAAATGAATTTAAATGTTTTTTAAAAATTTTTCTCAATTTCATGAGTGAACTTCAGTCGTGATGAGAACTATTTTTTCTTCTATCAGTCGAAATTGAGGGGGAAAATAAAATTCTGTGTTCCAGGGCAATAAATTATTCCTCTAAATTATTAAGAATTGAGGGGAAGGAATTGAAAAAATTCCAAAAATGATGAAATTCTATTTTTTTAAAATCAACTTGACATCTCGTTCATACCAGTAGGTATGTATCTTCAAATTTGGATTAGGAAATCCACATTACGCGTATTCAGAATAAAAAATTTCAAAGTTAGTGATGACTATAGAATTCACTCTATTTTTCAAATACATCCTCATTTTACAGCACGACTTTCGTATAAGAATACATGAAACTAGAAGAAGTCCTCAAAAAAGAATTGATGTACAAGTGCTCCGTATGTAAGTTGGCAATCACTGTTCCAGCATCGACCCATTAACGCTTCAAAGATATAAAAATGAACATGAAATGAATGTTTTATGCACGAAAGCGTTTATCATGTTTCCTTCTACTCACGCTTTGAGGAGAGAACAAGAAAGTGAATGAGAAATACGCTAATTGATTAGCTTTCTAACAAGAGGAGAAGTAATAAAACACACTTTTTTCTTCTGCATCATCACATGTGTGTTTTATTATTCTTTAATCTTACTACATAGGTAGGTACCTATAATTTTTCAAAAATTGAGAATTTTATTATTTAACAGAAAACCCTCGATCAACCTCGAATCTCGTAATAATGCAAAATTTCAAAATCTCGATGCAGATCCAAAAAAAAAACCTTTCTTGGAATCAGAATTAAAAAAAAAACACTTCCCACAAACGCAATCAACCCGAAAAGAGGCTTTACACCGCTCGCTGCTCAAATACTTCCAAATTTACACAAGCCTGAAAAATTAGTTTTCTCAAAACGTCTCTCGGAATCTTCAGCAAATACGAGTAACGTACTCGTACATCCTCAGAATACACACGACTCGAATTACATACGTTTCGCGGCGGATTAAATCAAAAACGCAAAGAGGAAGAAGGGAGAGAGGAATTCAATATCCGTTAACTAAACTAGTTTTCGCGGATTAAAATTTAATACGTACGTCGTCGTTTATACCCTTACTTCTCGTACAGCTGCAACCACGCTAAACATGGGTTCACTTAAGGTTTGTAATCTGCTTTGAATTTTAATGCTTACACCGACGAACGCTTCGAGTTCGAGTTACCTCGTTATACTGCTCATGCTGCAAATGCCGAGAACCGTGTGAATCGAGTGATTTAAAATTTTAACGTGTTTAAACCACCGTAAGGTATAAGTGCACTCAATAATGCTCACCTTTTGAAAATCGTAGCTAGCCCTATTAGTAAATGAAAAATTTCGGTAATGATGCCGAAGTTGTTTGCAGACAGTCAAGAAACTATGTTCTATGGGATGGGCAGTGTTGCCAACTTGAAATTTTTTTACGAGTACAAACCAAAAAAATATTCAATTTGAGTTTTTTTTTTCAAAGCAAAAATATTCTGTAATTTTGAGGGTTAGCTCAAAAACCAATACATCAATGAAAATCTCTTTTATTCCTCTTCCCAACCATGTATTCATTTTATTGTTTTGATCACTTCTTCGATTAGGAGTTTCGATTATATGTAAATTGGTGAAGTGAGTTCTAAAGAGGGTGCATCTAATAACGTCCATCTACTTATTATGTTGTATCAAAGCTACTGGTCCAAGTAGTGATCAAAAAAATGAAACAAGCACATGTTCGAAAAGAGGAAGAAAAGAGCTTTCCATTGATATATTTGAAATTTAATTTACTTTCATGATGCCACGACACCCATGGAAAGATGGGGCCAATAAGGAATTGAAAAAACAGAAAATTTTGGCCAAAAAGCTTCCCAACGCTGGAAAATGGATCAAGCAACAGAGGAATAAAACTGATAAAACTGACCACAATACACTTCACTTCATCAAAAAGTACTCAAAAACACTCCAACAACAACAACAACCCATAAAAATAACAGGAAAACCTCCACCACGTCAACATCGACTTTTTCTACAATACCACCACTCGATATTATATAGAAATCGAGTGAAAATTATTAAACGAGGCGGTACGAGCAGAAAAAATCATAAATAACTGTCGGCCGTTTATATAAAAGGGTACAGCGAGCAAGGCACGAGGGGGTGTCCTCTGTCCAGGCCTATACACAATTATACCATACTACATGTCACACGAATAACAGGACGAATTGAGGGGAAAAAATATACACAATGGTCGTTTACATCAATTACACGAAAAGTATACGCAGAGGTACCACCCAAAACACCGAAGCGAATCTTCGAATAAAGTACGCTATCTCAAGTTCAAATACAAATTCGAGCAGAAAACAATTCGCAGTCGGTGCGTCGTCGTCGTTGCTGCGAACGCTTTATACGTAGTACAATACAAAACTATTATACATTATTAAGTTAATTTCGTAAACTGAATTTTGCAAAGACTTTGAAATTGCCCAATTCGACCATTCGAACCGAACCTACTCCGCTGCTCCGCATAGGCTAATTAAATTTACTAAGGATAACTTTCGCAACAAACAACTCTCTCTCGCTATACTTAGTTGCTTTGCTACACAAACTACGTACATGGCACAACGAAAAGCATTTTCCCTCTCTCTACAAAAAAAAAAGGAGAGCAAAAAAAGGACAAGAACGAAAGAAAACAAACACGTACATTGACGACAACTCGACTCGATTCTCATCTTAATCCTTTAATGTAACACGAAGCAAGAAGTTTTCCTTTATCGATAACATTGCTAGTGTTGCTGGTGCCATGAGGTCGATTCTCGAGCTTTTTAGGGAGTGTATTTGTGCTGAGAGTGTGGACGGTTTCGAAATTTGTACATCCCTGCAGATGAAAACATGGGTATCATAGGGAGTTACATCATGTAGTATTACATACGTCTGCCACTCATTCGGCCACGAATTTTTGATTCAAGCTTGGACATGTACCAATTGGACTAAACAGGATAACAGGAATGTTACTGTTGGATTTTTTCCAATAAAAGATCGTAAAAGTAGTGAATTGTGATAAACGTTTTAGAAACCCTTCAATAAAGGAACCTTATCAATTATCATCAGTCTTTTTTTTTTTTTTAATATAAGTAATAGGTATATTTGAATCAGTGAGAACAGAAAGGGGCTAAGTCCATTTTCGCATTTTTCAGGAATAACAAAAAATTAATTTATTCGAAAATCTAAAATTTTTGGTAAACATGCTTAATTGCTTAAGGTCATTGAAAGAGAACCCCAAGACACAATTTTTAGCTCAGTTTCGAAAAAAAATATTCACGTGCGCCGGCGCTGTTGCTGCCTAAACAATTGGGACTTAGACCCTTCTGCACTCAATCACCAAATTTCTCTTGAAATTGCTCGGGCACGAATGGGGCTTGATTGTACATCTAAGTACATCACTTAGACTGCTATCTCGTTTAAATTGACCAAAAACCCCTTGAGGTGTAAAACTTTTTGCCCAAGTTGTTAATTTTTTCGTCTTTTTTCAGTACAGAGATGGACTTGGAATTTCAAAAAATGATCTTCTCGAAAATGTTTTGTTATTTTCCAAGGAATTCAAAAAATTCAACAAAAAAGTCATCAATGCAGATCCGCCCTTTTTCTGCGCCCAAATACCACTTTCCCGGCAGTTTTGCGGAAATCTGACATCACCACTCGATCCGCCGTATAAAAAAACCCACATACCCTATCCGTGAGAAAAAAATTTCGAAATTGTGACTTGGTCCCTTTCTGTTCTCACCGATTCATTTATGCTGTGCATTTTTACGTAACTCAGCAAGTTCTGCGACCGAGAACTGCGTAATTTTTTCCTCACACGTTTTATCAAGTAAGTAATCGAATTTCTTTTCACCTGCGTTCTCCAAAGTAAAAAAGACAATGAACAATTTCACGTCAACGGTCAAATCAAACAAAAATTGCATGAATTGATGAGACCTTTGATTTTTCAATAATTTGCATGAGTGTAGAAGGCAATTTAAGCAACAATTGGAAAATTTGGTTGGAAAATTTTAAAATCTATTTACGAGCGAACAAATTAGAAAAAGAAGATAATGAGAGAAAAGTGACAGTGGTTCTACAATAACACTAAGTAATCAAACTAGAATTTTAGAAATTTACGATACTTTCGATATAGATTATGAATACTGTAAAATTGTAAAATATGAAGATTTAATTAAGAAATTTGAAAACTATTTTACTCCGAAGAAAAATACGACTAATGCTTGTCATCGTTTAATTACTAGAAAACAACTTTCGTATTTCGAAGTGAAAACAAAATAAAGAAAATTAATCATATGAACGATAAAAAATGATTACCTACAATTACTCAGAAGATACGCGAATACGTGTTTCATTTTGATCATTTGTTTTGTAAAGAAAACTCGATCAATGAGCTGTTCAATTCATAATGTGGCAAGCAGCAGAAGAAAGAGCAACAGAAATGGCTCCAGCCAGGCTCCAGCCAAGATCAAAGAAATGATGAATGAAGAGTTAATGTGTCCACCTTCTGACAGCATGTTACATTTAACCATAGTATCCAAATATATATGCATTGTTTTCTTTTTCAAAATCAAGATAGAAATTTCTAAAAAAAAAATCAAGTTTCAAAGCCAAAAAATATCGTTTTTATGCCTCTCGAAATAAAAATTTCAGAGTTTTCGCTCTCGCATAGACCGGTTCTGTTTTCTTTTTCAAAATAAACTTCTTTTTTAAAAAAAACATCATTCGAATTCTAAAACTTTAAAAACCAAAAAATAAACTCCTCAAATTGAAAAAAAAACTATTTTTTAGGCATCTCGAAATGAAAATTATCAAAACCTGTCGCCCTCGCATCGCTCAGGTCAATTTGTTTCTCGTTTTAAGATGAACAAATTTCATATTTGAGGCATCCAAAAATCAAAAAAATCAAATAAAAATTTTCATTAATCATAATATGAATATTATTTATTTGCATATCAATAGGAAATATTGATATTTTTCTCTCACATCAGTCGACAGCAATAACCCCCCCCCCCCTCCACCTCAAAAACCTCAATACAGATTCTGCTTTGGAAATGAGGCCCAACATGATATTTGCACCAGACCTGCATCGGCTCTCGACGTCCCCGGGCAAATGTAACTCGACTCCATTTCCAAGAACGAGACCATTAATAGAGGTTTTTTAAGAGGAGAAGGGGGAGGGAGTTCATCTGCAAATTTGCCGATTGATAAGGCGGAAAAAATACTAATTTTCCCAATTGATATCATATTCATGTAACTTATAAACATTTTCATTTTCATCTGTTTTGGATTTTTGGGGGCCCAAATGTGTTTTTCTTTCATTTCAAAACAAAAAACAAATTGGCCCGAGAGAAGTATAAGTAAGGGCGAAAGTTTTTGAAAATTTGATTTCGGAAGGTTTTAAAACGATGTTTTTTTTTAAGAAGCTGATTTTGGAAAAAAAGGGACAAGATTAAGCAAAGCGAAGGAGAAAACATTTGAAAACATGTACTTGGAGAGAACTAAAAAATGAGGTTTTTTTATGCAAGAAGTTTATTTTTTGGCCTTCAAAATTTTATAATTTGAAAGATTTTTATTTAGAATGTAAATTTTCAAAAAGAAGAAAGAGAACAGGCTCAAGTAAGAGCGAAAGCTCTTGAAAATTTTTACTTCGAGAGGCATAAGAACAATACTATTTTTTATGCGAGAAGTTTATTTTTTCATTTTAAAACTTAAAAAGTTGAGCGTTATTTCTTTTTGAAAATTTCCAAAGAATTCGAATACAAAGAGTGTCGAGAAGATGTGTTGGAGTTAGCTACATGTAGTGGAAGAAAACCAAATAAATACTTTAGCGATCCTATAGGTATAAATTCTACCTAATCTATTTTTCAAACAATCAGCTGTTTTACTCTGTTCCAGCGAATTGATAGCCACCTCAGCGCCCAGTCTCTGCGAGTCCATCGCAAACGCTATGGGACCCGATTGTGGCTCCTTTGTCCGCCACTTTTTTCCAAAACTACTAAAACTGCTCGGAAATTCTAAAGAAACCGTAATAAGCGAAGCCAAAAAATGTATCAATACATGGTACAGAAATTGTGACCATAGACGATTTTTTGATGGAGAAATGATTGCAGTAGCATTGAATGACCCATCAGCTACACTTCGCGCCGAATTATGGGCTTGGTTAGGCGAAATTTTGTCGAAAAAGATTACAGACAGTGTAAAACCGAAAGTGGGAGCGTATACAAAGTATCTTTTTAAAGATATGTTCGATAGGGATAAGAAAGTTCGCCTCAACGCAAGATCCGCAATACCCTCATTTTTAATTCAATTAGAAAATTCGGGTATGGACCAAGTGTGCAGTAACATCCCATACTCTGTGGAAAAGGACAATGTTATCACCATACTAAAAGAATTCGGCTGGAATCCACCAGCAGTTGGAATAAGAACTCCGATGAGTGGCAAACAGTTTGCTTTGAAAACGCCCAGCGCTGTTGGTTCAAGAGGAAGTGCAACAGTTATGAGGAAAGAAGTGACTTTTGATGGAGGCGAAGCGATATTGAGCAATGTTGAAGGTGCCAGCTCAGCGATAGTGAAGATGACGCCCGTTACTCATCATAGTACAGTGGAGTCTCGATAACTCAAACTCCGTTAACTCGAAAACTCCGATAACTCGAAGCAAAGTTTGTTTCCCTTCAACTCTCCATAAGACTCAATGTAAAATTCACTTCTTTACCTCGAAGTAAAAAGTCCAAAAACTCTGATAACTCGAAGTAAAATTTTTGAAAAAGACAAGAAAAAACCTCTGTAAGTCGAACGTTCCAACGTTTTGCCTCTATAACTCGAATTCCTTGTTGAAAACACTTGTAAATTTGAATCTCATTGATACAAAACTCTTTCACATTCACATATTGGTTACCTTCAATGGTACCTATTCGCTATTGTACATTCTCATTCCATACTTTAATCTCTTCAACCAGGAATAATATGTGTTTCCATTTCATTCTAGAAAAAAAAACACTCATTTTATTCAAAACTTCGCTAACTCGAAATATACCAGAATTAACCTCTATAACTCAAACTCCGATAACTCGAAGTCAACTCCTTTTCCCTTCAGCTTCGAGTTATCGAGACTCCACTGTAATACGACATTTATCAAGGATACCGGATGTGATACTCAAGGAGCATCTGATAATCAAAGGTCGTCAAATTCAAATTCATCCGCTGAGTACTGTCCGCAGTTGAAGGAAAGCGTACAGCCGCCCGAAATTATTGAATTACTGAAAGAAATAAAGAACTTGGAATCTGTAATCGCAACTGAAAATGCAGCAGATCAGAAAATTATCATGTTACTTAACCAAATGGAAGCGGCGGGTGAAGCATGCAATGTTAAAAATTGCTGCGAAGCTCTAGCAGCTATATTTGAAAAAAATAAAGAAAATGAAAGATTTCAATTAGAAACTGAAACTGTTGTCAATGTTTTTGTCGGAATTAACCGATGGCAGAAAGATATGTCTGAATCGATTACGAAAATATTAAAGTCCCTGCCGAAACGGGGAACCCGATTGCACTGACTTGCGCGTTTGTAAATATTTTAATAACAGCAATGTCTTCTGAAAGTTCTCCGCAAGTCAATAATTTTCTGAGAAGAGTAATCAAATTGATCAAAGTGTCTGGGAAAGCAGACTTGATCCCAATGTTTACTGCAGTCAATCAATTTGCACATAGGATTCACTCCCTTGAAATCATCTCGTGTGTTCGTTTCTTTCCACTACAAAATTGGCGCCCGAACCGATTCGAACCAATCTGAGCATCACTCACTGGCCTTTGGTGAAAAATGCCGCATCCCTAACAACAGATAAAGCTGTCAAACTTACAATTTGGGTAACTGTTGAACCTCCTAATGGTAAATATTGATGCAAAAAGGTATAAAACGATTATTTCTACCAGTCCTAAATATATTTAGAAAAACAACTATCAGTATTATTATTAGTATTATGCTATTTTAATGAATAGTGATAGTCAAATGGATACGTTTAATGTACAATCAACATCAAGAGCTACTCACAAACGCTGAACTCGGGTTTATAGAAACATTGTTCGCGAAGCGAACGGAAATGAAGCTTCCGCTGGACGTTGCGCTGGTGCCTGCTCCGAAACCCGTAGGAGAGGACGAAGAATTCGAAGAAGAAAACTCTGATGAAGAAGATCAAAATGCGAGTCAAAATAGCGGTGGAACTGAAGATGAGGATGACGACGAAGCTTCGTAGTTCTTTTTGCTACCTTATTTAATTTTTATGTGTTCTAAATGTTTTTTGTAAGCGTGATTATTTTTTCGATATTTAAATTTTCGATTACTTGTTTTTATGTTGGGGAAACAAATTGCTCTAAAGCGTAAAAAGAGGGTACCTTGCCCAATTGGCCAAATCACAAAAAAAGTTCAGCTTTCAAAGAGAAATCATTTTGTAAAATCAAAGTTCTGAATAAGCTCAAAATCCTATATTTCCAACAAAACAAAAAAATGAACATAAATTGGATATTTAAAAAAAAATAATTCAACAATATGAATAAAAACATTACCTAGTTGAAAGCATTTTTTGAAAACTTTTTTTTTTTTAAATCGCAACAACGGTAGCAAAAAAGGTCATCTGGCATTATCCTAGTTGAGCAAAAATAAAAACTTTCTAAAAGAAATGCAAAAATATAAAACATTTTCAAAAAGTGCTTCTGACTTATGTTTTTATTCATGTTGTTAAATTCTTTTTGAGAAAAAATTCTAATCTATAGTATTCATGTGTTTTGTCGGAAATGAAGGATTTGAGCTTTTTCAAAACATTCATTTTCCAAAATGATTTCTCTTTGAATGCTCAACCCTTTTGTGATTTGGCCTATATGGAAGGGTGCCATTACACTCTTCAAAACAGCTTGTGTCAGTGTCCCCAACATGACCCAACATGAAAACCTAGAGAACCTCGAAAGGGTTAAACTATTATTTTATGTTACATCAACGCTTATCTTAATTTCAGACGAAAACAAAATATGATACAAAAAGAAAAATAAGAGTCTTCGTGGTGGAATGAATGAATGTAGGTAAGCATTGACATGCTCTGCTACATTTTAGAAGCGAGCCGATGAAAATTAGCCCAGCAAATAATCCAACCACACAAGGAGAGAGGTAGGCATTTGTACTGTAAATTATGAGAATTTAGATGGGAGTCTGAGACAGTTTTTTTACAGTATAAATTATAGTAAGTAATTCTTCAATTTTTACCACAAAATAATAGTACTATATACCCATTGACCAATTGGGTTTTCAATAAACAGTCCAAATATATGATCTGTCCCCATATAGAAATGCTCGTCGATGAATACAATGGTTCAAGAAAGTATTACAAACAAGACAAAAACTTCCATGTCCCGGACAAAAGGCTTATCGACTTTCTTTTTCAAGAATCTGACCTAGTCCAGGAAACGCGTATAGGTATCGTCATACCAGAATAAAAACATCCTCGATATTCGTACCTACCATCGCCAGCTCGACTGAAAGATCCTCCCTTTATTGCAGGAACTTAGGGCATTTGGATGAACGACCAATACTTTGTGATAAAAAGTGCTTTAGGTTTCTCTTCATGTATGATACCATTATAATGATTCTACGAGGCCTAAAAACAGCATGGAAACAGATAATTGCTGTGGAAGTAACTGATGACAGAACAAAACCAAATTATAATATGGCTGACCTTGTAACGTGATGTGTAAAATTTGTGGGAAAATTTATATGTAAAATAGATTAGATAGGTATACAAATAAATCTCCTCAGAATATCCCACCCGAATGCGTACCGTACGGATCAATGATCCTCGTGTTTGCATGTACCTGCTTACCAACGTGATATTCAGGGATCATACTTCCAGTCTGAAATGATCTTTGAAGAGTACGTGCTATAGTATTTTCAAATCAATAAGAATTCACCTAAATCGTCACTTCAAAGTGCATTTATATGAATGTGAAATCTCATCACATCAAAAAGTGAACCGACAAAGAGACATCACAATAATGCTGGCTTACCTTCAGCATCCGAAGGAGATAGCATCAAGGGAGTAGCTCCATTAGGTTTCCTCTTCGGCGACACGTTCATCTCAGACGTCAGCGAGGCTCAGTCAAGTCCACTTATCATCAACGCACGTCCGCAAATTCGCGCACACGCGATAACTGATGTAAGAGATCGAAGGGTTAATCGTTTACATAGAGATATATCGGTCAGTCTTATCAATCTTTATTCAAACACACGCGTGTGTTTGTATACCTATACTCGTACATACAGGTTAAAATAAAGCACGTTGCCTGTCTTCCTACAGTGAACCAGGATAAATAGTTTATATTATGTAGTATTAGCTCGACGGCGTTGTACAGGCGACCGACTCGACCGCCCCAACGTCGTCGTCGTTGTCGACGACCTTATCGAAATAACACACTTAACGACGACGCCCGATGTGAAAAATCGTTTCCAACTCGCGTATACCATGCTCTATACCTATACCGTAAGCTCAGTGTTGATTGTACACCGGCTGTAGTACACCCTCGTACACCTCAGCACTCACCACGTTCACCGCAAGCTCTACTGAAAGCTCGGGGGGTCTCTACCTCTACCGTAGTTGGAATGTTTGGCTTTTTTTACTTTCGTCGTAACGACCTATACTTAGGTATACCTAATACCGTCTACGTCTCGTCGTCGCGGCCACAGCTATCGATAATATCACGAATACTGGCTGGTTCACTACTCATATAATATTCGTGAAACCTTAGAATACAACTACACACAACACATGCACGCTCGATATTGAACGTAAAACCCCTATATGGAAATTTTCCATCGTTATTACCTACAAGTCAAATCACTGAACCACATTGCGATCTTATTATTTCATTTGTTTACGGTGGGGGAGTTGCAAGTTACCAAAATCCACCGAGTAGGTAACCAAACAAAACGAACATCTTATATATCCCTCGAGAACTGACATCACTGAGGAAACCTCCGGGTGCTGACTTCACTGAGGAAACCTCCGGGTCCATGTCAGCACCCGGAGGTTTCCTCAGTGATGTCAGTATTTTAATTTTACTTGTTAACTTAACATAACCCGGAGGTTTCCTCAGCGATGTCAGCTTAAAAATAAGTCATCGCTTAAGGGATACACGTCCGCTTTATAGGTAAATTTGACGAAAGTGCTGAGGAATGAAACATTCAAACAAACAAAAGGTACATTCGACAATGTAAAAAATCCATCGACGATATGAAAACGTCAAAAATTGAAAAATCACCAAAAACTAAAACACCACCTTCGAGTAGATCAGCATTAGTCAAGAATCATGCCTCCGATTCAGCTCTTCAAAAACTTGGAGACTCTCTGTTTGAGGACGTTTGTGAGCTGAACTATAAAAGTTTTAGTATTCAAGTCGACAAAGGTCAACATTTTTTTGGTAACTTTTATTGATGATTACAGCAAGTTTGTGAAAGTTTATAGTATCAGGTCCAAGGCTAAAGTTTTTGATTGTTTCAAACGTTACTATAATTGAAGCATACGTTTCCAAAACGCACTCAGTCCAAAAAAATATTGATAAATTCATGGTACTTAGTACAATTTGCAAACGTAGAAATGCCCCAAATTGGCTGGTTTTTTGATATGTTGTAGCCAAGACCCTTGGGCACAACATATCAAAAAATCAGCCATTTTGAGCCGCAACTTTATGCTAGATGGCCTTGCAATCTCAGAATCTTTGAAAATTGACTTAGTGCGTTTTGGAAACGTATGCTTCAATTAGGAAAGAAGTCTCAGAAACCTCTGTACAGAAACGTAAGTATATCCAACATTCGATCAGGAAACCTTCCCCATTTCAAATCTACCGCCAAAACCGCTTGTATAGCTTTAAAGGAACCCATTGGCATTTCAGATTACATAACAACGGATTGTCCTACTTGAAAGGCTATAATATAGGGTGGATCGTGAAAAAAATATCGAACGATTTTTACCAAATTCAGCGAGGAGTTAGATTTCGAGTTCAAATCACTCCAAATCAGAAAATTTCCAAACTCCGCAAGTGTCCCGTAGGAATTAAAAAAAAAATTGTGTTGTTTTCGCTCTAGTCTTTACCAAACTTGTTTTGGGAAAAATGGCCCAGTTTCAAAAGATGGCAGGTAAATATTTGAAATTGTGCATCGACTTAGGCCAATGCTGTGACAGAAATATTTTGGAGCACACTTATGCACACTTATGCAAATTTTTTGGGTCCTTGAGTATTGCCAATTTAGAAAAAAAAAAAAACAAGAAAGACAGCCAAAAAGTAACCAAATTTTTTTTAGGATTTTCAATTTGCTGTTTATTTTTACAGTTTCAGAAATGCATTCGTCCAATAGAAAAAAGCCCAGGTAGAAATCTGGTATTTTGAGAAAAACGCCTAAATGCATTCGAAATTTTCACATTTGAAAATTTTATAGGATAGCTTTGAAATATGTGGAACTTTTTTTTTTTTTTGAAAAATGTCAAAAGTATGCCTCAGTTGAATGATATGAAGTTATATATTATTACCTATTTTCACACATGTTATCGGTTAAATATTCAATAAAAGGAACCCTCCACTTGGGCCCTTTCTTATATTGGACAAATTTTTGAACGGTATAAATAACGTAAAAATGCTATTCAAACTATAGGTACTTAGTAAATTAATTTATTAAGCATCTTCAATTCTTCATCTATGTGTTATACTAATTGGAATAAAATAGTAAGCGAAATTTGTCCAATGAAAAATGGCCCAAGTATGGAGTTACCGAAGTTTGAATATTTTTCCAATAATATGTAGCAGAAAAACACTATCCAACTGCATATCACTCATTTGAGGTCTATTTTTGGCCATTTCAAGGAAAAATTGTCCACTTATTTTGAAGCTACCGAAAAACGAAGTAGACAACTTTGGCAGCCAGATGCGGAAGATTGACGACAGATAGCGTTATGTAACATAAAAGGTTAGATAAGTACATATTTGGTCTGCACAATTCATTTCCGTCATTTATTGAAAAAGGGCCTAAGTCGACTTAGGCCCTTCTAAAATGAACGAATTCATGATGATATCTTCGATGTTTTGATTAAATTAATGCAAAATATTTTGGATGAAAAAATTTTCTAAATTTAAATTTATCTAGACAAAAATAAGCGATTTGCAAATTTTCAACTGCTCAGTGGGACTCTAAAGTGGTCTTGAATTTTGATGACAAGGACATAGGTCGACACAGACTCTCAAATACCATCTTCTCAAACTGGACCATTTCCCCTAAAACAGGTTGAATGAGGGCTAGAGCAAAAAAAACACGCTTTTTTCGAAAATTCCCACTGTTTGAGGTCGTACACCTCGCTTCAGCCTTCAAAGGGCGATTCTAGGGCTAAAAAAAATTCTGAATGACTTTCAACTCAACATGAAGGTCTCGACTAAATTTGGTCAAGATCCTCCAATATTTTTTTTTGTGCTCCACCCTATTAGGTAGATATATCACATTTGTTTAATTTTATTATTTTCAAGAGCGGGTAATTCAAAAAAAAAAAATTAAAAAACTAGAAATTGTGCTTATTATTGCATTATTTTCAGGGTGGGAGGAATGGTAATCGGCTAGGAAATTAATTCAATTCAAATTTATTTTTCGAGATTGGTGGCGTTTTTAATAATAAGTAAGTAGTTATATCCAAGGGTTTTTCAATATCAATGTCTGGAAGCTCTCTAGTGTGTGTAAGTTTAAACTGGACCATTGAAGAGGGATAATTCGACTGAAGGACATACATAAATATTATTCTTGTTAATTTATTCCTACAGTTGCAGATGATGAGGAGGAATCAACCGATGTGGAGGAATCTGGAGATATCGAAGTATAACCTGAGTGATGCTAGCCTTTAGTCCCGTGTACATATTACGAATCAGGGTTACATAATCCCCTGGTACCCCCTGGTTCTTCAAGGCTTTCAGCATGAAGTTATGATTAAGGGAGTCAAAGGCTTTTTGGAAATCAATGAAGGCGAGGTGGAGGGAGACATGAAATTCACTGGCTTTCAGCTGATTGAGGTGGTCAGTCGTTGAGAACCCCCTCCTAAACCCTGCCCCATCCGGGGTTTGCTGAAATTCCAAGAAACCTCTTACTCTACGTTCAATGACCTTTGAGAAAATTTTTGATAAGGTAGAGCTTAAACTTATTGGTCTATAATTATCTAATTTGTGTTTATCCCTTTTTTTGTGAATTAAAAGTATTTTCGAATTTCGCATTTAAGAACCCTTAGTGAATTAGCAGAAAGTAAGCAATTTCATTTCATAATTGATTTAATCCTAAAACAAATTATTCTAGTGCTAATTTATTCCATCTGCAGACATAGATGGAACATTAACCAAAGAAAATTTATCAGACAGTAGATCTACTCTAAGAACCTAATAACCTTTGGTGATGAATCTGCTGATCCAGTACGTAGCCAATTCTATATGTACATACTAGCTTGGTTGGAGATTTATCAGAATAAAGCGCATACCTCTCCATTAATGAATCTGCAGAAAGTACCTTAAGCAATTTCAGTAGACTAAGCAATTTCATTTCATAATTAATGTTATCCAAAAAACAATTATTTTAGTGCTATTTTTTTCCTACTGGTTTGAAATAGAAGGAAGATGATCTGGACATATACAATGTTATCATGGCCCACGATGTGAGTTAGGGAAAGAATCATAAAAGAATTCGAGTTGAAAAACTGTAGAACTGAATCATTATTGATTGTAACAATATAACCATCAACTTTCCAGGTGTGTTTTTCTCATTTTAGTTTAATTTTCCGCGCTTTATATGTTTTAAATAAATTTCTAAACTTCAGTTTGTGTAAGATCACTCCAATGTTGATTAGTTGGAGCTTCGGCTGTATCCAAATCAGTTGAAGAGCATTGCAGTTTGATGTACCAGAGCTGCTGCAAATCAACAAATGAAGAGTATGATTTCAATTTCCACCAGAAATGATGCAGGAAAAAAGGCGAATAAAATTCGAATGTGGATTTACAAAATCAAGTTTCATTTATTTAAACAGGTAACCCAATTTTTTAGATACCACTAAGTATACGCAATGTGTGGACAAGGTAGGGTTGTATTCAAAGATACCATCTAGGATGGTTCACTTGCCTCTCATTCCAGGGGAGATTCTTAATGATGAACGATGGGGGCACAGACCTCTTCAACGTGATATTATCTGGTTAGAAAAACAATCTTTGTGTTAACACTAAAATTTGTCATTTCAATAATCGTCATTTTTCCATAGAATTGTTCGTCCCGCCTCCAAATCGATTTTTATGAAACTACGTTTGAAAATTTTTCAAACGTTCATTTCAAAAATTTGCAAACTGAGTTTCATAAAAATTGATCTGGAGGCGGAACGAAGTATTCAATGGTAAAATGATGTTGAGGAAAATTGTAAAGAATTGCCTCTTGAATTTTGGTTGGTTCAAGACTAATCAAATGTTGGGAAGCTATAGCTTTGGCTGCAGTCAATTTAAATGATTACAAGAAGGATCCTACTGTTAAACAATATTAAAATGGGGTCGGTTTCCCTGGTACGTAGCAACATTTTAATTTTAAACTTTTTGGAAGCGATTGGGATGCATTCAGGTACATGTAAGTCGTGGGTCTTGAAGTACAAAGAAACATAAAGAATAGGAGAACCATCCAACGAAATACAATGGAAAGATTTATTTAAATGAAAACGAATTTGTTAACAACGAATCGATTAAATTAAATAATAATATAACTACTTATAAGATACAAGAGAAAGAATATAATACAATTAGCAATATATGCTTTTTGACGTTTGAACGAAATGCCACTATTGTACGAAAATAAACGCGATGAAAACCAAATCTCGTGAACAGACAGGTAAAAAACTCTATAGAAAAAAAAAATCAGAACGAATAACGAATAGGTTTCTCTTTTTTACGGCACATACGGTACATTACATGGTACATGTGATGAATGAAAACGCAGAAGTCAAATGCTTCAGATACGAAATGGTGCAAAACGAAATAACGATACCTTCGCAGTTCGCGGCGAGCGAAATGAAGTAAATAAAGAAAGAAAAAGAGAAAAAAAAACTAAGAAAAATTTCAATTAAAAAGAAACCTTTTTTGTAGTCTTGCTGACTTTTTTAGTCGATTTGAACGAATCGCTCGTATCGAGAAAAGGATCTTCGCCGGCGATCAAAGCTTTTAGATTATTCAGGCGTTTTTCACGAGCTAATCCTTTCTGCGTAACGGCATCGATTTCGCTTTCGATATCAGCTAGTCGCGCTCTAGATTGTCTGGCTCTGGCAGCAGCTGAACTTTCAACCGTGTCGTTGATGGATGGCTCTCGCATCGCTGTCCATTTGGTGAATTTATCGTCGTCGAATAGAGACGGTACCTTGATGGTGCGTTTTTTGAGGATTTCCTCTTCTAACGAGTCTTGTAGTTTACCATTCACACCAACGCTGTCTAGGATCTTTTCGGTCAAATTTAATCTGCAAGAAAGATCGAGTTTGTTATGCCGATCGAGTTGCATTCATACCTAAATATTCGACTGGAGTATCGTCGATTTTTTTCCAATTGGGATAGAATGCAAAAGTTACGTGTACTGGTTCGTAATACGAATCGAGAGATTGAGGTTCGAGATGAGCAGTGAGAGCTGTTTTTGAGTTCGTAGGCATATTTTGTTTATCTTCTTACAAGGGAACGTCTCGAAGTGTCCATCTCCGATTTGAATGAGACCGTGATTTTGAGAAACAGCATAGTCTGAAGATTCTATACCAAAATTCAAGCTCTCCAAATCGATTTTTCGATTTTTGATGAGTTCTTTGAAAATTCAAAATTGACCACTTTTGGCAATTCAAGTGCGTATCCCCCCCCCCAAACAGAAATATATAATTACATATTCAGTAAAAATTATGGAAATTGACCTTGAAACTAATATCAACTTACCCAAACCGAATTTCACAACTATCGGTCAATCTAAAACCCCCAGAGCGATTTTTAATTTCTCAAGAATTTTTGAAATTTCCCAGAACGTTTGAAAATAAATTTGGGCAGCTAAAAATAGAGATGTGACTCGCTCTCAATCTCTTAATAGTTTGTTTACGTTTCAGCCGATTTCTAGCGAACACTTCGATGGCATTTTTTCATCGGCGTTCCCGATTCATAAATCATCATTGAAAATAGGTATACTGATCAAAAAAATGCATTCGAAGTTTTCGCCTGGAATTCAGCTCGAATGTGGATAAAATCATTGAACAAGTTGAGTATAAGCCACGACTCAATTTTTAGCTGCACATATAAATTTCTACGCCTTCTGCAGAAATTGACAACTGCGCTGTAGACTCCAGAAAGCTTAAAACGATGAAATTCGGATGTGGGGGGAGGGAGGCGTGATATCAGTTTTGGACTAATTTTCATAATTTTTACTGAATAGATACATACCTACTTATATAGTTTTCTTTAAATCAAAAATCGTCCAAATAAATTTTGAATTCTCAAAAAAAATTTTAAAATTAAAAAAAAATAATTGGGTAGCTAAAAATTTAGCAATGAGAGTTCTAGACCATGCACTTTGCAAAATCACTGTTCCGTTCAAATCAAAGACGGATACCTCAAGAGGTTAGGTTCCCTTGTTAGTTGGATTCAGTTTGGAAGACAAATCTCAATCTAGAGAGTGGGAGAATGAGTAAAAATGAAAAATTATGGCAATTTCTGAGTTCAACGCAAAATTTTACGCCATTTAAATGGGTCGCATGTGAATGCGGCTTAGGATGAGAGGGGTGGGGAGGCGGATTGAATAAAAAATCTCAAGACTGAAATGCGTCCAGGTGATGATGATGAATACCTATATGAACCTGAACCACTTCGGATCGCATACACATGACTCCTCAATATCGTTGACAAATTTGTTTTTCTCCGTTGAATTCGGTTTGGAGGACAAAACTGTACTGAGGAAGAAAATTACGAAAATTGCATAATTTCCATTGCAACAACCGAAATCTAAGAAGTAATCTTCAATTTTTCCACCGTTTTTGCGAAGTTCGCCTTTAAATAGTGTCATGCAACAAACTTTGGAGACTTTTTACGTTTCTTATCCATACTCTGATCAACAGAGCAGTCTTTCCACAAAAAAATGACCTTAAATGTACACCGTTGTGCAGCCGCAGGGAGCCACTGATTAAAAAAAATCACATATTTAGTATTGGGAGAAGTCCTTCAATACAAATTCGTTGAGTTTTTGTGGTTTCGACCAGGTTTCCAAAATCATTTTTTTTTTTTTTTTTAGAGTCATAATGTGAAAATAATTCTGAAATAGCGCACTTGAAAAAACAACAAACCCAACCTCAAGAGCGCTTTTTCGTGTAGCGTTCGTGAAGTCAGGGAGAGAAATCGAAGCTGAAATTTCGGCAGAAAATCAAAAAAAAATCATTTTTATTACTATGAGAATGCTTTTTTGAGCTTTTATGCTCAACGGTTACTTCGAATGAAAATTGATGATACCACGTTATAGGTGAGATTTAAATTAACAAAATTTTCCGATTCGAATTAATATTGTTCTCATCGAACACATCTGACCAGATTGCAATCAAGTTTCCTTTGTCGGATTTGATGAGATCCGAACATCTACGTAATCCTAATCAACTCTTTAATCATTGGTCAGGTAACATTAGATCCCAGGAATGTCCGAATCTGATCTGACAAGATCATACCACTTTTTGCTGGAATTGATGGCTATATTTTTCTTCAAACTGTTTTCAAAACTTGATTAAATTCTACGTTAACTCGTACACACAGTAAGGTTACTGGATTGGCTAAGAAGAGGGAATTGCCAACTCATCATTCTCGATTTGGCTGAAATTTGGCTCACTGGAGGTTCATGACACTCACACCTCAGAACTAAATTTTCAGCTGCCGAAGTTGATTACAGCGCGCTTTCTGGGGCGATTCCAAATGCGCTGGAAAAAAACTAACTTTTGCTGGAGGCTACAGATCGACTCGGAAATGGTCACAATCGATTCGGAGGGTCGAATTTAGGATACAGGCGAAGTTTTGGGCAGTGTTCTCCAGAATACTGGATTTTTTTTAAAAAATATGAAATATTCAACTGGTAAAAAAATACACTGTGAACTCGTCACCTCGGATTCGCGGATTGACCACCTAATCGATTGAGAATATCGAGCTTATGGTAGGATTAAAATTTCAGCTACTGAAGTTGATTACAGCACCTTCTGGAGCGATTCCAGTACGCTGGAGAAAATCCAATTTCTGCTGGAGGCTCCAGATTAACTCGGAAATGGTCGCAATCGATTCAAGGGGTCGACTTCAGGGTACAGGCGAAGTTTCGGACAGTTTCTTCCAGAAATACACGGTACTGGAATTTTTTTTCAATATGGAATATCCAATTCGTGAAAAAATACGCATGCGAATTCGTCACCTCGGATTCGCAATTTGACCACCCTAATCGATTGAGAATATCGAATTTATGCTAGCCTTAAAATTTCAGCTGTTGAAGTTGATTACAGCGCCTTCTGGAGCAATTCCAGTACGCTGGAGAAAAACCAACTTTTGCTGGAGGTTCCAGATTATTTCGAAAATGCCCGAAAACGATTCGGGAGGTCGACTTTTGT
Organism: Planococcus citri; assembly: GCF_950023065.1. Taxonomy (NCBI): domain Eukaryota; kingdom Metazoa; phylum Arthropoda; class Insecta; order Hemiptera; family Pseudococcidae; genus Planococcus; species Planococcus citri. The sequence goes on along the minus strand of NC_088680.1, from coordinate 41,107,553 downwards.
ATTTAAACCAAAATTCAGATTATTATCTCGTGGATTACCATTTTTTTAAAAACCTTGCCAGAAAATAGGCCAATTCAGCAATTTTCAAAAATCCGCCAAAATTCGAAAAATCAACTTCGACAGCTGAAAATTTGGTTCTGAGGTGTTAGTAACATGCACTTCCAGTGAGCCAAATTTCAGCAACATCGGAGGTGACAAAGGTTCCCTTGTAAGCTTTTGTCTGAGCCATCAAGGGTGCATTTACAACTCATTATCATTTGGCAAAAATGATTTCGAATTTTTCAAACAAAATCTACGACTCAATCGGCTTTTGTGGTTTGAAGAATTCGATACTCGTGTCATTGTGAAAATCTGAGGCTCACTGCTCACCCTACCCTCTACTCTGATTAACGAACAAGGACAAATACTCGAATTCAAAATTAAATTGGTATTTTTCAATAGGTAGGTATTAATATTTTATGAGGCTGCAATTTATTCAACGTGAACGATGGAAATGTATAATTTTGATGAATTTCAATATTGGTGCATCGATAAAAAACAAATGGTAGGTAATTGATCTCAAATTCTGATCATGCGATCGAAAACTTCGCATTCTAGAGTAAAAAGGATCATTCCGTCCACTTTACATGCACATTCAGTATTTTCGAAGGTATAGTAAGTAAGAACTTACTCACTATAAAGAATCATTCGAGCTAAGAATCTAACTCTATGTAAGACTACAACATTTTAGCTTAAACTAATGATGGATTTTTTCGATGAACTTTTTAGATAGCGGTATGAATCATGCGCCGCCATGAGAGATGTGCTTACAAAATCAATCTAACAATAAAAAAAACTAACAGTGAGATGAATACAGTACGCGTCTTGTTAGGAAACACAATCATAGCAGAAGAAGAACGTTTTTAAGAGAAGAAGAGAGAGTCGACTTCCATGCAGAAAAAAATATACCTACTAAGTATCTCGCGGTGTGAATACACAAGCCAAAACCACATAAGTATATATAGATACGAGTACGTTCGGTAATAATGTATTTATTCTGCAAATCGAACATGCTTTTTAGTAATAACCAACCTTTTGTGTTTGGGAAAACCGTTTAAAATGCTAGTTGGCGGATTGAGTTCTTCTTCAACCGAAGCAGCTTTCGCTGCCCTCAATACTTTTAGCTTTTTCATCGACGATACGATCTCATCTTCTAGATCATCTTCTAAGGAACGCGTTTCGCCATTTAATCTACTGCGACGTTCGGACAGCGATGATTCGAAATCACTGGTCGCCGAAGAGAAGGGCGATGGTCTTCGGGTAGATATAGATGGGAAATCATCATCGTCGCGAATTCGACTGGTGAATGGCGGAGTTGTAAATGATGGCAAGGAACTGGTACCGGAGTATTTTCGATCTAGTTGATCGACCATCGGCTTGTAGTATTTTTCACCGATATTATAATTACAGTCGTAGACTCTGGTACGAGGACGACTCAGTAAGGTACGTTTTTCCGACATAGCTGCCAAAATGTAAACAACCACGAGTTAATATACATTTTATAAACAAGATGCGTTTTTATTTTTTATAATTCTATGTAAATTAATAGAATGAGAAGGGTGTACGAGTAAATATATTATTCGCAGAGTGTTATATGCGGCAATCGCAGCTATTGCGTACGTCAGCGTTGCTGGCACAATGTGAAATTTGACGGAATTTTGTGACACCGAATGACATCACGTTGACGTTACACCAATCATCGACAGTGTTGCCAAAGCTCGAACTTAAAATATCGACGCATTTTTTTCGAATAGTGTTCTCTATCTTCCAGCACTACGTACTTATTTCAACTAATATGAAAAATGTCTCGTTTATTACTCATACAATCGACCCTACGATATTAAGATTATGGTGTAACTAGTGTCGAAAAGTCACTCGAAGGTCTCGGTACAATGTAAAAAGGTACGATAATATGAATTTTTGGTACGAAGCCAGATCAATAACATATACTATATACGAGGATGTTTCGAAAATTTCAGTAACAAATCGTCAATCTCAAAGGTCATTAAAATATTAGCAACTTCGATCAAATTCGTAATCATTTTAATCGCGTGTGCAAAACAGCTACAACACACGATCAAGGTGATCTCATATGAAAATAGTTTACGAACATAATGAGGTAACTGTTACATACCTGCTTTGATATTTCTCTTTGTATAGCTCGATCAATCGAAGAACCACCGTCACAAGAGCAAACTTTCCAAAACCGAATCAAATTAAATAAAAATATTTATTTCACCACTGTCACGATATTGTATAAATTTTCGAAAAATATCAGCATACGTAATCTACAATATTATGACGTCGAGCTGCCATCGAAAAAAACGAAAAAGTCTTACACTATTATCTTACACCGTTTTTAATATAAGTCCATCCCCACTTCGTTCGAAATTCTATTTCAGACCATCTAGCTTGCCCATCGCAATTCTAGATGCCGACTTACGACCCACATACTTCATCGGCGAGCGTTTTACGCGTTTCGAACGATCGAGATGCATCGTTCTGAGTTTCATTCGCGCGCGAACCCGAATTTATTCGTATTTCAAGGCGCCAGGGGCCAGGGGATGTGAATAAGGTGTCGAGGCTGATATCAGCGTACTTGAGAGATGGTTTAAGGTGGCTCGGGGTTAAGATTTTTACTCGTAAGGAAAACTTACGCGTGATATAAAGAGAATTTTCAATTAAAATTACTCGGGGAATATTGATAAATGTTAAATAACAAATATATGACCAACAATTGAGGTAATGTTGAATGATCTTTCAATAATAATTCTTCAGCTACACTACAGTAAAGAATAATCAGCCTAAACAGGATCTAATTACAATTCAAAGCAATTTGTTCTGATATTAATTTATTGATCACTTTTATAATTCCCATTCAGAGTGAAAATACTACGTTGAATGGCATCATCTGTTGCAATTTCAATGGTAAATTTACACAAGTAGAAAATTTTCACTGCCCCCCCCCCACTCAAAGACAGAAGCACACTTTACCTAGGCCTACCTTATTCTGCGAAATTGTTTTTTCTTAACTTTGTCTATCCCCTAAAGTTGTTATTTTGCGTTAGCATTTTTTTAAAAATAATGTTTTCAGAACACAAACTTATTTTTTTTTCAAAAAAATAAATAAATAAATAAATAAATAACTTGAGTAGGTAATCGGAAAAGCTTGAAAAAGTAATTACAAAAATGCAGAAAAGCCAAAAGTTTACCCGATTAAGTATGTGTTTCAGACTGTAAGTGAAAATATTTCTCCATATGAATTATTACAGAATTAATTTAAAAAATCAGAACAATTTACAAAGTTCCCGTCTCTCTAAAGAAAACAGTTAAGTAATCATTATGGGAATAGCAACTGTAATTTTATTCCCAAAGAAATGTATGCTGTTCGAGCATTAGAAGAGCAGCCAGCATACAAATTATCCATGCTGTGCTTGAAAAATATTTTTTCAATATTTTTAAAATTTGTCGAGGGTGGAAAAATTGACTTTTTACCTCAAAGTTGATGCTATTCTACTTTTAGATTAGCCCTTTTTCCCTCTCTTTGCTCAGTTCAATTTGGTCATTTTAAGAAACCATTGATCAAACTTGAAAAATGTTGAGATCAGTTCATTAAAATTGAAAAGTGATACCGTTTGGCAATTTTTGGAAAAAAGTAGATAAGTTCAGAAGCAATTTTGTTAAAAAGCGAGAATTTCTGTTAAAAAGAAAGACGATTTCTTCAAGGTAAAGCCCCCTCCCCCTCCCCGGCTTTACAACCTATGATGATCTCATTGTACTGAGCTCCTACACCAAAATTGCAAGGAAACAAGAAAAATGGCATAAATCGAAGCTAGTAAGTAAATTTAAAAAAAAAATGTTCTTCATATTTATGCATTAAAATTCTTTAAAAATAACCTTCGTTTCGAGAGAGAGCCTCCTTCGATCCTCCAAACAATGTTACAGTAATACATTATAGAGGCACCCAACGCTGAAAAAAAAATGAAATCATATGAAATTCGTATTTTTTTTCAATACTTATTATTGCCAGTATTTATAATTACCCCCCCTCCCCCGAAAATGACCGTAGTTTGGAATATAAGAATAAGTGGATGAACAATCCTGAAGAACGACCAAAAATCGCTATTTTTCAGATCTTTTCCACATACTCAAATTTGGAGATAACTGAAAAAGGAATAATTAGGTACTATCTCGAGAGAAATCCAATTTCCAGCAAAAAAGGCCACTACTTTTTGCCTACGTTCAATAGGGTGGACTGTATTGAGAAATTTTTCAAAAAGAGGATCATTTTTCAACTTTTTTTTTTCAAGTTTGTCCATATTCTTCGGTTTTAAAGATAAGTAAATTAAAATTTGAGAAGGAATTTTTTTTGCAGAAAATTGCAAGAAAAATGATCAACACAATCCAGATATTTTCAATATTGAAGAAGCTGAACTGATTTTTTGAAAAAATGACTGAAAAAACACATTATTTCTATTTTATTCAAAATCAGTGCAGCTCCTTCGATTTTGAAGATAGCTTAAATGTGCAATGAATCTTTTTTTATGAACATTGAATTTTCAGCAACAAAAAAGAGTGCTTCTCAAACATTGAGAATTTTTAAAACAGTAAGAGATAAGCAAACTTGAAAAGAAGGAAAGGAAAAAAATTCACCCTACTTTTTTGGCTGCATAGATACTTCAGTTTTCTTGAATACAACGCAGAATATCGATTTTCTTCACTATCAAGGTCGTGGGATCGCCGATGTCAACGGTGTTTTACGTCAGTGGGATAAGATCATTGATTTCTTTATCAATACCCCGATCCGCCTTCCCGATGGCACGCGTTATAGAAAGGACTGCGGTGTCGCATCTGGAAGTTATTTCACCCACGCGATATCGAGTATAATCTTAACGATACCTATGTCAGCGAAATGGCAGAAAATGCCTACAAGGAACCTGGCGAGTCTTTGAATAATGAATTCTACTACAAGCAGTTGGCTAAGTGCATTCCTACATAAGAGACAACGTTCAACGTTCAACGCTCAACCGGAAGAAGATGCTCGGTTATTGGCTGGAATCGTCAACCTAAACGCACAACGTCCAACCGAAACAAAATATTTTGAATTGGTTGAGAGTTGAGCGTTGAACGTTGAACGTTGTCGCTTATGTAGGCGTGCACTAAAGCGACCCTAGCCATGATTGTATTGATCAACAAGAAACGTGATAAAACAGCGCTTTTCTATATCAAATGAAACCAGACTTAATCCAAAACCAAAAATTGAAATGTAAACACGTGAAAATTTTCACTTTTTTTGATTTTTCTTATTTTTTAAGGGAAGCTTATGTAAAGGTAAAATATTTCAACGATGTCTTTTTTTGGTGATTTTTTTTTGCATGTGTGCTTGGGTATTCTTTTCGTTACACGAGTTGGAGTGAGAGAGATGGTGACGTCGTCGAGACATGGACCCTCTCTCCCCTTCGTCGTGTGTACAGGGTGGCTGGCTACCCAATCACAAGCTAGCAGCATCTGTGGTCCATCTCCGCGAGGACAGGGGAGGCTGCTGGCTAAGAATGCGACTGGTTTTGCATTCTAACTTTCTCAGTACCTGTTGTGAAAGTGGTCTGCTTAACCAGTGCGCTGTTCTCTCGACGATTCGTGGTAGCTGCCCCCTCTGAAGACTTTATTAGGTGAGTTTGACTTGGTGTTTAAGTTGGCTCACGGAGTACCTCGTGTACTTGCGTTTTATTTAACGTAATATTGTGTTTGCTTGATCTTTTGCGCTTCAGATATCTCGTGGGTTGTTGTGGTGTGTCCGCTATGCAGGGCCTGGGGTCCAGGCGACGATGCGGCACACAGCCTGATGATATAAACGTATATCTGGCGAGGGAGCTCTGTAGCTGGTCCAGGGGGCCGGGGTCCAGTGTCCCTAAGCAACAACCACACTGGCTGTCATGGTGGGCAAATTACCCAGCCTAAACAGCAGTGGGATCGCGGGTAATCCAGATCTCGAGATAGATTGCTTTTGAATAAATAAAATGTGGTGAAAGGGGTATCTTTGCGTGTGAATTACGGTGGTACTCAGATGCGTGTATTTTTTTTATTACAGATGCGTCGTCGTAAGCTGCAGTCCTACCCACCACCCGCTCCTGACCTATTTTCAACCTTTTATTTAAAATTTAAGATGTAAATAGTTCGATGAAATTTGTAGCATAAATATTGCTAGCCTAAACCTTCTTTTTTTTTTGGTTTCGACCTCGTATTATTTTACACTTAAGTTTCACTTTTTTATCAAGTAAGGGAGAATCTAGGTTACCTATTAGATAATCCTTTTCAGATGAAAATTGGCCAAATCGCAGGATTTGAATGGAGAAAAATTGGAATTTTTAGCACTTCTCTTCAATATTTGAGAACGGAAAAAGAGGCTTACCTAATACTAAAATTTTCAGGTTCAGGCGATTTCTCATTTTACGGCTACAGCTTCTCCAAATGAACCGATTTGCTTTAAATTTTGCACAATGATAGCGAATATGATGTAAATGACTTTTTTCTACGGTACAACGAAACATTTTCATTTTGAGGGTGTTTTAGGGGGAAAGAAGTTTTCAAATTGGGAAAAAGGCGGTCAAAAATGATTTTTAGTGAAAACTGACGTTAAGGTACGTTTCGAAATGATATTACCAACTCACACCACACATACAAAAACTGTTTTTAAAAAAAAAACAGCTATTCGCTGATTGAAAAAGGGTTTTTTTGCTTTTTAGTTTTTTTTTTTTTTTTTTTCGTGAATTTGATTACAGACAGCCAAAAGCCAGAAATTCACAGAGTAATGAATTTGAAAAAAAGCTGAAAGAGAGCTGAATAAATAAACCTTTTTTTGGCTAGCTATTAACTTTGAAAATCCCTGAACTTCCTCGGCTTTCAGCTTTCATTTTAGCTTTCAGCTTGAGCTAGCTTTCCATAAATAGGTAAAATAAATATTGCACAATAAAAACATAATTAATTAAACTAATTCCAAATTATAAAAAATAAGAATCTCTCATCTGGCAATGTTAAACACTAATCACAGATTGCTCCCTCCAAAATACTGCTCACTGAAACTTATGACTGAGTAAAATCAATTGCAATAGAGTTTTTAGCTGCTAGCAGCAAAAACCCAAAAAACCTCTGATATCCATCACAAATACTTTTAAAAAGCAAAGTTAAGGTACCGCCAAACCAAAAAAAAAATTTTCACAAAAGAAAACCAAAAAGAATTGTCAACAAAAATCTGCTACGTAATTTCAATGAAAAAATTTATATTATTGAAACATCGTCAAGCAATGATTACTCAGCAGTTGTGATCAGGAATTTATATGAAATTTAAAATTAATTTGATACTTACCGAAATGAAATGTCCATAAGTTTAAGAACTGAATTGAAAAACCGGGGGAAACGCCGGCAGAATTCATCGATTCAGTTTTTCAATTCAGTTCTTAAACTGAAAGATATTTTATTTTGATAAGTACCAAATTAGTTTGATTTCATATAAATTCCTGATCACAGCTGCTGAGTGATCATTGCTTGGCAAAGTTTCGATATCATGAATTTTTTGGCAGATTTTTGTTGACAGTTTTTTTTGTTTTTTTTGTGGTTTTTTTTTGGTTGACGGTTATTTTGCTTTTTAAAAGCAATTTCAATGGATATACGTACTCGTACTCACTAGCCTTCGGAAATGCAGGTTAGTAAGACGAGATTTTTAACGTCACTCAGACGTCGCATTGTATAAGTAAGTAAATTAATTTTTTCTTAATTTTTACTCATTTAATCATTTTTTCCACTCAATATTACTAGATGGGTAATTTCCAATTTCTCAAGTAAGTAATTTTTATCAAATTGCTTCGGATGATTTTCATTATTCTGATAATATATAAGTCAGAAAAACCAAATCGGTTGAAACGCCTCACTCGTCTCATCTTGTCAATATATTTACCTCCAGTAGCAACACATGTACCTAACCTACCTTCCTACGTTGCGAGTGTCTATTTTAACGCCTGCATCATACACGTCGTTAAGATATTAACACGTTCGTTTAAATAATAACAAAACCCGCTACACTATTTATAAACTTCGAACGAATATTTTTCTCTTCTTTCATTGAGGCCGAAAAAATGTGTATCTCAATTTGGCGAGTGAAATGATCTGCTTAATTTTTTCAAAGCGTTTTGGCGACAATCGGCTACTGTTTTCCGCCTTCCTGAACAGAAGATGATTACTTTCGAGGAGGGTATCTCACGAAGGGGTGCAGGAGGCGGTGCAGCCTTGAAATTCGCACAAAATTTACGCTTCGGTGGTACATAATGAGGTCGTTGATCTGCCAAACATTCACGAATGACGCGATTCTTAACGTGATTTTTTTGAATGAAATTTTTACCAACTCGATTACAATTTTTTTCCTTCGATGTGAACTTGAGATTATTTATTTCGCTTTTTTTAAAACGATTTTTATAGTTGTGCTCGAGTCCGAACATCAATCAAAAAATTAAAACCACGAGTGAAAAAAAATAAAACTCGTTACAAAGGTCTCTCTATCGAATGCCAACATTTGACGTAAAAATTTCACAAGTTCAAAGTTTGACGGCGGCAAATTTAAAAAAACAATTCGCATACGAGGAGATGAGGGAGGGGGGATCGGCGACGTTTTCGTTTACGCCGATGGTCGTCTACTCGACAGCGAGAGACGTAAGGTTACCTATTACCGAATTGGCTAAGCTATCGTCTGAGCCAATCAAGGGGACGTTTAGTATTCGATGTCTCGAAATTGATCGTACGTAACTGTAACTACCAAACACGATTATTTGGCAAATGGTTTTGAATTTTTTTAATAAAAATCTACGACTCGATCGTCGTTCGTGCTTTGTGGAATTCGATACTCGTATCGTCGCACTTTCTGATCGGTCTCGTCGTAGTGTTAGTGACACGTTAATCGCAAACCATCACGAGTGATAACAAGTTCTTAGTTAATCAACAAGTGAGTTGCACGTTTGTTCATTTTTACAAGTGGTTGTGATAATGTGACCTATCATACTGATTTTTTGCCTTGTTTATTCGTTCAGAAATGGCCGATGAAGATTCAGGTTGGATGTTGGATGATGACAGCAGTCCGGCAGCTGCAGTTGAAAGTGCCAGTGCTGCCGATACGGCGGCTCCAGCTAGCGGACAAGTTGAAGATTGGCTTGCATCAAATGTCACAGCCGGGCCACCGGTTCCTAATCCTTACGCCCACGTTGTAAGTTTCGACAAATGTGTTCGTTAAATGTAATACTAACAGGGGTATCTTAAAGAATTTCCCTCTGGAAGGGACTAGAGATATCGAAAGTGGTAATTCATTCAAACCCAGAATTTCCTCCATTCGTTGTGTTTCGAAGTCCAAAATCAATCCCAACGATTTCAAATTTGCTATAAAATGGAATATACCTAATCATGACGAAAGTGTCTTACGGTGATCGGTTTTCACCAGTATTGTCAAATGCAAACTTTTTCGGATTCGGTGCTACGTTTTAGTATTTTTCAACGCCCCCCCCCCTCCTTCCTCTTGATTACCTACTCGTATTTTAATATATTTCTCATGAAGTTTGTTTCCAAATCTCTTTTCGCGATAAAAATTCGTTTCGAATTCATTATTTAGACAACTATGTATCATGTACTTCACATATTACCTAAATGAGCAGGTATTGAGCAGGATCGTCGAGAGCCAATATGGATCTGGGAGAAATATAATCTGGCCTCCTTCCTGAGGACGAAACTATGTAAATATTTTTTGAGAGATGGAGGGGGGAGGGGGTTCGACTGAAAATTTGTCTACTACTTATTTATTTATTTCTACTAGTATGGGGAAAAATACAAATTTTGCCGATTTATATCATTATTCACTATTTATATGACTTATTAAAATTTTCATTTTCTGTTTTGAATTTTTGGAGGCCCAAATCCGAATTTTTCAATCTTGAGACAAGAAACAAATTGGCTCGAGCTAAGCAAAGGCGAAAGTGAGGAGTTTTTTTTTTTTTTAAAGGTGTGTACCATGTAAAGTTGCGTATAGTAGATAGTACTAAAAACGATGTTTTTTTTTAGAAAGTTGCTTTTGAAAAAAAAGAGGACAAGCCCAAGCAAATTTAGGGCGAAAGTTTTTGAAAATTTGTATTTTGAGAGAACTAAAAAAGATGCTTTTTTATGCTTAATACTTAGTTCATTTTTTGGCTTTTAAAATTTAAAAATTTAAAAGATTTTTTTAAGGCGTTAATTTTGAAAAAAAAAGAGAACATGCCCAAGTGAGGGCGAAAGCTCTTGAAAATTTGCATTTCGAGAGGCATGAAAGTTATACCTACTTATTATGCGAGAAGTTTATTTTTTCACTTTGAAATTTTGAAAGTTGAATGATATTTTTTAGAAATTTAAATTTTGAAAAAGAAAAGGAAACGAGCAAAGCTTTTGAAAATTTGTGTTTTGAGAAGTAAAAAAACTGGGTTTTCTTTCATCACAGGCACTTCTTTTGCCGGGCCCCGAGCAAACTGCCCCCTTAGCCCTCCCCTCCTTTTCGATGACCTTGGTATTGAGTATCCAATGTAAAATGAAGTTAAAATGTGACAGACAATCGAGCGTTCAAAAATAATTTTATCCTACTTCGTTTCAAAAATCGATCGATATAAAATACGAACTTAAATCTTTGATAAAAACATGTGATTTTTTTACGTTTTTATCACGCTAATGTTGTGCTCTTTACTTTCGTTTCCAGTTAAGAGTACCTCATAAGGAACGTGAATATATGCACTGGGCTAGGAGTAAACATTTGCAATATAGATATTTGAACGAATATTCCGAAGTTTACTACGACGATTGTATCGATTACATGGATAAGCGAAGAAAGGGAGTACAACGTGACCCTCCTAGACCCCAAGAATGGGCTGAACGATCTCTGAGATTGTACGCTAAGGAACCACGATTATCAGCCAATGATGTTGCGTATTGGTATACCACGAAGAATAACGTGAAACCTATGTGCAATATTGTCCACGCAGTTCATTCGAAGAGATATTACGATAGCCAGTATAAAAACATCATGTGCTAGGTAGGTACCTATTTTAATAAGACATTTATCAAGATTTTTTCCTCAGTACATTAGCCAATGTTTATTTGTATCAAATATTAATTTACTTCTGCTTGTTTTGCAATATTACAGATAATTAAAAGATTGCATCGTAAAAGTGATCCCAATACACGTTGACGTTACCTACTTAGAATTTTTCGTCATCATTTAGGCTACCGAACCAACCGAACATCATCGTTACCTATTTCACTTCGCACGTGGAGTTTCATTTGTTTATAAATTTCAACTACCGAATAAATTATTAGTACTGTAGAATATCCTGATTTTCATTATTGCTCAAAAAACACTCGGTGATCTTTCAAATTGAAATTTTCTTCGATTTTTCTCAAACTGAATGTTACAAAGTGTGAAATTTATCGAATGTAAAATATTTTAGCACGTTGTTCCCGAAGATCTCACTTATCTTTCTAGAAACTGTGAATGTCATGATATGTATCTACATATGGTACTTCGCAAATTGAATAAATATCGTTATCGGTTTTCATTAATTGGCTTGATTAAGCTGGCACATTTGACACAGATCAACGGGAAGTAGGACAGTTGCCATTATTATAATAGTTGCCAAGTGTAATCTATTATTGTATGAATCCGTGTACACTTTGTACGGTCGATGAAACAGAGTTAACACGTTGCGGGTTGTTTTTTCTCTTACGTATTTTTCAAGTGTCAGTATGTGAGAAGTCTCGTTAACGAAATGGCATTCGAAAGATTATAAAGTAGCCTAGGTACCTGTACTTGAAATGAGCCAACGTAAGGAACTAATTTTGAACAGATCGCCAGAGAATAATCGAATAGACAAATCGAAATAAAACACTAAAATCTTGAATTCATAAAATGAGCTATGCGGATAAAGCATGCTGGATTTCGAAAAAAAATAATGTGGAAGTTTACTTCGAGTAGGAGAATGAGACTACCCAAAAAAGTTTCAAGTCACTTCGCTGTTGAAGAGCTTAAGCCACCGATCCTCAAAGATGGATCATTTTTGATAGCCGTACCCAACAAAGATTTTTTGGTGGGTGAAGGTGAAACAAATTGGAATTTGAAGAGATTTTCTGAAAATCCTTCGTACGAGTTTTAATTATACCTCAAGTGGGATGCGGCATTTATTAAAAAAATTACTTCACGAAACATAGCGTTAAAATCAATGCGTTCAACCACTTCGAACAAACTATGATTTCCTATCATGAAGCGAGCAAGCGAATTTTTGGAATGTTCAGTTTTGTAAAAATTGCGAAAAAAAAGACTAAGACAAAATTTTCAAAACGCCTTTCGACTGGTTCAAATCACAAGCTCGTCATTTCAATCATTAATTTCCAGTGGAAAATCAAACAAGTCTTCATCGGGGTTCCAAAAAAGTGTACATTTTTGTCAACATTTTCAAAAAGTGTCTATTTATAGTCAACTTGTCAAAAAAGGGCCAATTTCTACCAAATTGTCAAAACAACTCTTATCACCACCCCAATCAATCCGAGTGGTGAAAAATACAGTGTAAGCTAAATTTTAGCGATTTACCTCAACTTGATCAAGTTTTTAGTTTCAATAAATACTTTCAAAAAATTTATCAAAAATCATAAAATGAAATTGAAAACTGAAATTTGGCCTAAAAGTGCATTTTTAGACGCCCTTTCGATTTTTCTGATTGACACAACAGTATTTTTGGGCGAGTGGAATTCCTCTTTAATAAAGGTTGAAAACTTCAATTTCTTCATAAATTGCAGCATGGTATACAGTAGGGTGGGCCGTCTTAGACTGTTCGTTTTTTGGAAAATTGGATGGGTTGATTCATTAAGAAGTTGGGGGGGGAGACCTCAGAAGACTGCAGGAAAAATTTTGGATCTCTCACTCAAGTTATCATTTTTCTACCGGGATTTCAAATTTTGAAATTAACACAGAAAATTTTTTAAAAAACAAGTTTTTTGAAACAATTTTTTGGAGCGATAATTGATTATCTTATAACCACTTGGAAATAAGAAAATAGTTTTCGAATTTTTTTTTCATCTTTCCGGGGATTTTGCACAACTTGCAATATCTACGTGCAATTTTGGACCAATACAAAAGTTGTGTTAAATGACCTAAAAAAAATTGAAAAAAATTTCAAAAACGGCCCTCTCATTTCCAAACTAGGTAAGTACATAAAATGGGTAATCAATCATCAAAAAAAAAAAAAAATGCTGGACAAACTTTTTTGGTTTTCAATGTTCATTTGAAAATTTGAAAACGCGGTAAAAATATGATGGTTCATAATCATATCTTTCTGAGGTCCCTTACCTCACTACTTTTTATCGAATCCCTCCTCCAATTTTTCAAAAAAAAAAAGAAGAAAAAAAGTAAAAGATGGCTTATCCTATAGTGATGAATACGATTTATCAAAAAATGTGCTTTAATTAAAGGTAATTTTCAATAATATGAAGTAGTTAATGTTTCGAAGCTATCCACATTCTTCAATTTCTACATACCTCAAGAGCATATTCTTAAAACGTGGCATTTACGAAATACTTAATTCAAGGTATTGGGAAAGCGCAATACATTAAACAATTGCCGATTTGAGTAAGTACAAGTAAATGAAATCAGAAAATTGTCATTAGGTAAGTTTCACTTCCTCTTCACTTTTTTCTACTAAAAATTATGGTCCTACAAGTAAGTACAGTCGGCCCCGCTTATGGTCGCATTTGTCCGAGGCAAATTGATTTTATAAAGCGAACCTTTGAAAAAACACAATTTTCACATGAAAAAATTTACTACAACTTCACAATGTACATGCATACTAAAAAGATGGATTAAAATTACGATAGGTACTCCTGGATTCGCGATTTAGGTACATAACATATCTATTTTTCAAATGTTTGGACCATTTTCCCTTTATCATCACTTGAGAGAAAGTTGTTAGTAATCAAAATTTAAAAATAAGAGAATAATACGTGAAAAAATCCAAAATTTTTTATTTAAAGTATGAAAAAACAAGCCATTTTCCCAAAAATACCTCAATATTTTCACAAAATGATTCTGCTAAGCGGGGAGTTTGATTGCATTAAACGAGTGATTTTCTGTGTAATTAGGTACAAAAAATCGGGACCAAGCCATTTGATTACATTAAACGGGTGATTTTATTAAGCGGATCCATAATAAGCGGGGCCGACTGTATTATTTATTTACTCGTACAATCGCTCGATTGTAAAATTGATTGATGATCAGTTGTTCTTTTTCTGTCATCTTTATCAGAAAATTTAGCAGGATGAATAGCATTAGGAACCTCACTCACACCGATGCTCTAGCATTGACATCATTTACCAGTTCTCAAATTCCTATGATCGTTTACCTACTGACATGAAAGATAGCAAATGCAATTCATCATGAAGTAAAAGACACTTGAAAGAAATGGGAAATCATCGTTTGCGCTTTAAATCGTTTGCGCTTCCCATTGTTCTCATCCAGAAGCGCAAACGATTTAAAGCGCAAACAGTTAACAGCCAAAGAAATGGGGGTAGCTGCGAAAGGTCCGATAATGAGAAATTTACAACGGAACTAATCGAACATGAAGCTTAAAAATGAATAGCGATCACTCTAGATGTGAATAACGTGAAGAAAATACAATTTGATGCGATGACTGAACTACGATCGTCATCACAATCTTAATTCGCAATACGAAAATAGCGAATCGTATGTCTGAAGGAAAACTGGAGACTTATGTCTATGATTGTCTATTGACATGAAGGTTAGCCAATGCATTTCATCACAAAATAAGAAACTTTGAAAGAAATGCGGTAAGGACATCCGCATAATCGCGAGAAATTCGCAAATAATTTCTCTCCTCATTTTTGCCTTAAAACGCCTTCGATTCTCTATTGAGCATTTTTGAAAGTAAATCGATCAAAATGTCGAGGGTTAAGCAAGTTACATCGAACTTCAATCAGGAAGTCTACGCCGAAAGATTTATCCGTAAGTACAACTATTCAATGATAACTAGATTGATCATTTTTCCTGCGATCTGAGATGTAGCAATAAGTTTGTACTATTTTTTCATAGCCAAACCGAATATCATATCGAGAGAAATGCTAAACAATCTTGCGGTGAGATACGAAATGACAAGAGACATAACAAGTGAGTGAAAAGTTGAAAGCAGGATATGTTAGCATTATGAATGAACACTCATCAGCTTATAATCATGTCTTTGTCTTTTCTCTGCACTTAGGTAAATCCAAAGTAATTTATCAAATCAAAGACGATCACCGTGTGGTTATCTTCAAAAGTGTAGCTAAAATAGTAATACGATAATGGTGGTGCCGTGATCGTATCACTCTGCTTTAACTGCAAATCAGCGACCTTCTTTCACCGTAATTTCGTTCATGTTTTCTTTTTAAATACATGTAAAAGTACTCGCCGCGTTCTAACAATTGTCAACTTTACCTTTGGGACTTACTCCGTGGCTAGGTAGTTTTTCAGTTAAACTACACACTCAGCGAATGACAGTGTCATTCCTGAGTACCTAGCGACGGAGTACTTCTCAAAGGTAAAGAAACGTTAATTCTAAATGTATTGCGCCGCGAAATAATTATCAAATTTGACACCGTCAAATTTGAATTTTTTTAAATTTCTTTCACTACCTACGTTGCGTTGTATAATGTACTTCTTTTTCTTTCTTTAAAATCTATTTATGTTGCGCCGCGTATATTGTTTTTTCTGTCTTATCTTTTGTATTTTTCCTCAAAGTTTTTAATTCTTTTTGTTGATTGACGATGGTGTCGTCAAGAGTAAATTGTATTAATTTTTACAAAATTCGATAGTGTCGAATTTTAAACCAACCAGATGTTACCCTTCGCAATAGTTAATAGATTCTTTCTTTTCATTTTCTCCAACTACAATAGCCAAAATTTTTTTTACAACAAACAAACATAATAATAATTCTTTTTCTTCAGAGTTAATTTTTTTTACTTCAATGACTCTCGCGTCGTAACGCTATTAAACACCACACTGAGAAAACTGTATATACTTAGTATGAATTACAATAAATTTATAGTAAACGTGCTCCTCTTTTGGCATTATAATCAAAATTACTATAATTATAGTAAATGACATACTATAAATTATGATAAAAAATACTACATATAGTAAAATTTACCATAACTATAGTATTTCAGTTATGTACTATAATTACTTACAGGATTTTTTACTATAATGCCAAAACTGGAGCAAGTTTACTATAATTATAAATTTATACTATATAAATTTTTCTCAGTGCACGAACTCTGAAACTCTACTTAAAGGTGACGAGTATTTTCGCGAACTATTAATTCAAAAATTATTGAAATTGCTCCTCCGCCAGACCCTGTGTGTGACGAGAGTGAACCTGGCCGCGTCCACTACCTACCGCATCATTTTGAACTGCTATTCGCTGATAGGCTGTAAGTTGAAAAGACATTTATGAAAAAGTGAAACCAATATTATAGTTTTTTAGCGCAAAAACTATAAAAAGTCGAGAGAGTCAACACCTGCGTCCTCCCTGTTGAGGCTCAAACCTGGACTCTCAATAAAAATTTGAAAAGGAAACATTAAATCCTACTCAAAATGCCATGACTCGCTCTATGCATAGGAGTTTCAAAAATAAGACACGGTGAGCCTGGCTGTAAGTGTATTTATATCTGTCTTTTTTTTTTTTTTTACTAAGCTTCAAGTTTTTCATTTTTTCATGGAAGCCTCCACACGCACGGAATCTAAACAATACAGTGTTAAACCCTTTCTAGGCCAATTCTACCAATTTTCCAAAAATTTCATATTTCATGTTTGGTTGAAATATGAAATTTTTGGAAAATTGGTAGAATTGGCCTAAAAAGGGTTTAACACTGTATGAAATATTTTTTTTTTCAATTGTTTAGATTCGGTGCGTGTGGAGGCTTCCATGTTAAAAATCACAGAGAGTTATTCAATCGATTAACCAAAATTAGTGAAAACACACGAGAGTTTTTACTACAAACAATCAACGCCGGAACGGATACCAAATACGAAGACAAGATGAGTGGTTTTTTTTTTTTTCTTATCAAAAGAAACACTGCTCACTTCTTATATCTCCTTAACACCAACCTGGTAAGTGAAAAGTCGGTTCTTTCACTCTATTTGTGTGAGTGTTTTTCCACTTGTTTATTACTAACAATGTGTTTCACTTTTATTTAGAGTCCGCGCCATCGTCTATGACGATAAACGAAACGTTGACGCCAATGCAAATAATGATTTTGGCCAACAAAACAGATTACGAACCCGGCACGACTTTCAATGCTGGAAAAATGGACCTCCCAAGTATTTCAGCGAGTAAATAGGCCTAATTTCGAACACCGGTGTTTTTTTCTTTCTCTCTGTTTTAGATTGTAGTTGATAAGGATATAGAAGTATCCATTGAAAACTACAAAAAAACTCTTTAAATAGCTGATCCATACATTGACCAAATTTGAAGTTTTGGAATCAGAATATTCCAAAATAATTGTAGACAAATTACAAATTATTCATCAAAATTGAGTAAAAAAAAGTAGGTACTTTAAAGTTTTCCATTTTTTTAAAACAAAATAAATTCACAGATGAAATTATCTACATTTTGTCTAATTACATTGTAATTTATTGCAGGAAAATCCCAGGAAAAGAATTGATGATACAGTACCAGAAACACCATTAGAAGAATTAGGCTCATTACACAAAAGCAAAAACAGTAAGTAGTCGATTATTTTCATGTAAACCTGATCTGTTCGGTAGAAGAGGTACCTACATTGAGTTCACCTATATTGTACTGATATTTTGGTACTTATGTACTGGTATATATTACTATACCAGTGTTTTTTTCTTTCTTTCTGTTTTAGATTGTAGTTGATAAGGATATTGAAGTATCCATTGAAAAGTACAAAAAACTCTTTGAAGAACTGATCCATACATTGACCGAATTTGAAGTTTTGGAACCAGAATATTCCAAAATAATCGTAGACAAATTACAAGTTATTCATCAAAATTGAGTAAAAAAAAGTAGGTACTTTCAAGTTTTCCATTTTTTTAAAAACTAAATTCACAGGTGAAATTATTTATATTTTGTCTAATTACATTGTAATTTCTTGCAGGAAAATCCCACGAAAAGAGTCAATGAAGTAGCAGTTCAAAAACTAATTAAAGAATTGGGCTTATTACGCAAAAGCAGAAAGAATAACGTAGTCGATCAATTTCATGTACCTAAACCTGATCTGTTCAGTAGAAGAGGTATCTAAATTGAGTTTACCTATATTGTACTGATATTTTTGGTACCTATGTACTGATATATTATATATTACTACACCTACTGGTGTTTTTTTCTTTCTCTCTGTTTTAGATTATAGTTGATAAGGATATAGAAGTATCCATTGAAAACTACAAAAAACTCTTTGAAGAGCTGATCCATACATTGACCAAATTTGAAGTTTTGGAATCAGAATAATTAACTGAAATTAGTGAAAACACACGCGAGTTTTTACTAGAAACAATAAACGCGAGAACGGATACCAAATACGAAGACAAGACGAGTGATAAGTGAAAAGTTGGTTCTCTCACGCATTTGCTTTCACCATATTGGTTGATGGTTCTAAAATATTGTTAAAAAATTATCAATTTGAAAAAAATCTGAATTCAAACTATTTATTTGCTTTTCTTATCTATTCATAGAAAGGTCTCGTTTCATTTTACAATATCAGTTACCAAAAACGTTATCAAATATTTGGTCAGTCGTTTGACGAAAAATCTGGTTTGATCTTTATACGATTAGCAATGAGTATCAGACCGCACAATACATTCAGTTGACACGAATAGTTCTGCTGCCATACTCGTAATTAAAACTTGAATGATAATGAGTAAAAAATTCAACACAAATACCAAACAGGGTAGTTTGAAATGTAATGTAAACAAAACAAAACAGCCAACAATTTTTAATCATTTCGAACTGCTATTTGCTGTAAGTTGAAAAGACGTTTATGAAAAAGTGATACCAATATTATAGTTTTTTCTTCACGCAAAAACAATATAAAGTCGAGAGAGTCCGATGTCCTCTCCCTGTTGAGGCTCAAACCGGGACTCTCAATAAAAATTTGAAGAAAACATTAAATTCTACCGAAAATACCATGACTCGCTATATGCTATATAGGAGTTTCAAAAATAAGGCAGAGTGAGCCTCAGACATATTGCCAGGAGTGACAGGGTTTCAACAAATGAAATTAGAAGGAAAAAATAGACGTGGGCAGGACATGCTGTGCGAGTGAAATATGGTAGGAAAGGAAACAAAATTCTAAATTGGATACCAGAAGCAGAAGGAGGGAGAAGGAAGAGAGCCCAGCAAGAGAGGTGGTCTGGCAACATACATCGTGAAATTCTTCAAAACAGAAACACTATTTCGGAATAGCGCTGGACTTGGCTGAATGGACCAGGTTGCCAGGTTAAAAGAGTCCTTTGCTCAAAATTCAGGCCTGGCTCACTTCCTAACAGAAAAACCATAAAGCAATTTCAGACATTGATTCCGGTTCATACCCATGCTCAACTTTTATTTCGTTTTTATTATATGTACTTATACAAACACAAGGAAATATTCACATTGAATATCAATATATATATTCAAAAAAAAATTGTTCGCTGATTGCAAGAGGGATTTTGCTTCTCTCATAGCTTATCGGTTGCTTATTTTTTTAAAAATAGTTTTCAATATTGAAACACAAAATTATGTACCTACAGGTAAACACGTTAGGTAAAAAAAAAAAAGAATCACAATTGCAAATCACCACATACAAATTTCATGACATGATTTGGCCTAAAAATCCGTCCATATTGCAAATTTTGGCCACTTGAAAAAAAATCTGATCCGTGAACCAAAAAGTATCATCCAGACACCACCCTAATAAAAAAACCACCTATCCACTCAGACTCGCAACTAGGTAAGAATAAATTAAAAATAACCATAAATGTCTTCTCGAACCTCACCTCCAAACACTCCGCACTCAACATTCATCACCACTTCACCACCAGAATCGTAATTTACTGCTCAACAACACATTAACACCTACCGCGCAGCACGCCACCGATAACGTTCTCGTTAATGAACGTGAAAAAAAAAACAGAAAACCCCTGTAACAACAATAAAAACCACCATTTACCTAACCTGCACTATCTGTTGAAATGATAAACCGTATATCCGTACACCACATAAACGATTAAACGTATATCATCGCGAAACGACTGCGAAAAAAAAGCTAAGCACACGCGTCAGCAACACGCTACACCATTTCGAGTACTTTTTCATTAATACTTCGGATACCATTCACCACGAAAATAAAACAATACGTTCGCGTACTCGTATTAACGACGAAAAAAAAACAGCAAAAAGTATATAAAAAGTATAACTCGGACAAATAATGAAAAATTACACCCCCCAGTGAAGGTCACGCGTGTTGCATAACCAACCCTTACGGCTTACAGACTTCACTACTGTGATAACGTCCGTTCAAAACGATCGCCAACGCTGCCACCACCCCTATATCGCAGTCGTCGTCGATCGAATACCGTCTAGTATGCAGCCACGTAATACGTATTATGCTATAATAGGCACTTCGACAATTCAAGGTCGTGAAATAACGCTGAAATTACCTTCATGGCAGAATATTTTAATATATGGACGTGGTAGTTGCGCAGCTTTCGTCATTAAAGTTGCATGAGAGCAATTTATAGTGCATTTTCGGACATCAATTCTTAACCAATCGTGCTTCATTCACCCTTATACTCGTATCCGTATAAAATTTGAGGCAGGAACTAAATAAAGAGACTAAAATAAATCCATATCAGCAATTTTAGTAATTTCAAATCATACATCCCCGAATTATTTAGCTAATGAGAAACTCGATTAGCTTTTGATTAGGCTCATGAGCCAAACGACTTCGAAAGCATATGTAATGGACCTGGATGGTACAATCAGTGAAATTCCAAAACTAATGAAATTGATGTAAGAGGATTAGGGTGGGTCGTGGAAAAAAATGCGGTGGATTTTGGCCAAATTCAGCAGAAACCTTCATTTTTAATAGAAAGTTACTCCGAAAAAACTTCTACTCCGGATGTGTCCCAGAAATGGGCTCTCAAAAACGGATTGAGAGCCCATTTCTGCGACACTTCCGGAGTAGAAGTTTTTATGGAATAAACTAGCCAAGTCACAAATGAAAGCACCTATTTGAGATTTTGCGTAAATCTATGCTATGTACTACCTACTATGACTGTTCGCAGAAAAAATACCTCAGAAATTGTGTGGATAAGGATCTTAAGAGCACTGAGAGAAACATGATTTGCCGCACTTTGGAACCCTCGCTGATGGCTGCCGGTAGTTTAATGGGGCGAGGCGATAATGGAAAAATACCATTGATTCATACGGAAATTTACACGTGTATTATTTGTATAGGTATGTGATACTTATACGCAAAGCTGTTTCATTTGCATACGTGTATGCGTTATTTCAGATGTACTGGAGAAGACATACCCCTATCTGTGTAAGCAAAGTGTGAGAACTGTGCTCAGCTCAAAACTTACAAAATTTGCTGACTCAGTGAAGAAATGAAGAATGAATATCCACGTCGAATCTCTAGAAATTCAAGACCAGTAGTATGCTTAAATGACGAAGAGGAGCGCATAAATCGTGAATCTTCAGCTGTTGGTGGAAGATGAGCAACAAGTTTCACAATGATTTTTAGTGCATTTTCTCCTGTTTTGACTTTAACATTCTTTATTTTAGTGATTTTTTCAAAAATTAATTCTTTCCTGATTTTATTTTGAATATTAAAACGATTTTTTTGCCTGGATTTTTTGCTGAATTTATCACTTCTTGAGCTTTATTCGTCATTTTTTCGTGAAAATATTCCTTCGAGGGTATGATGTTCAAAAAATTTTAATATTCGTGAGTTCTCTGTTTGGAATTTTCAGCGATTTTTCTATGTGTTTTGAATTTTATTGATTCATTTTTTTGCCTAAATTTTATTCTTGATTTTGGAAAAACCTTTGTTCTGGAATTGTAATTTTTGTAATTTTTATAAAATTTTCTCCCAATTTTGTCTCAAATTCTAATAATAGCTTCAGCTTCATGTTTTAGAATTTTCGTGAGTTTTTTTTTTTTTTTAAATTGTAGGTAGTGATTTTCACTGTAATGTTGTGGGAGGTGTTTTTCCAAATATTTCCCCTAATTTCGATTACACCCCCCCCCCCAAAAATGACCTGGAAAAGTTGAAGTCAGACTGGGACATGCATGTCTTGTATGACGTAATAAAATGCCTCACACTTTGAAAATTCATTTGCTTTTCTTTTTTCTCTACATCTAGTTATGCTCTTCAAATTTGCAAGGCCTCAACCATGCTCAAGTAGTTGAGCAGCGACCGCGAGAACAAAAATCAAAAAGCTCGAAGAGAAATGCAGTTAAATGTATAACTAAAACTATCTACAAATTGTGAGTTCTGTTCAGGTAAGTTTTTATTAAGAATTCTTTAGGCGAATTTTTAACCGGTTAATAAAATGTTGATTTTTTATGGGTTTCTTAAAGAAAATAAAGAAAAATCCGTGGCACATCTGCTGATAAATACTTAATATTAAGTATCTATATAAAATTTTATATACTTGATTTTTTTTTTATTATTTTATTATAAATATTTTTTTTATTTTTAAAATGGATTCATTTAACTTTTTCTTATATATTTATATAATTTAGATTAAGTAATTTGTGAAATTAAAAATTAATTTAATTATTTTGTAAATAATGTTCGATAAATCTATGGAAAAAACGTGCCGAAAATAAATGCATTGATTTCATCCGCCAAGTCTCAGGTCGAAAATTTTAAAACGACCGCAAAAGAGGAGTGCTTGTCGATATCACTGAAACAGGAATGTACAAATATATACCCGATAGAACAGCAAGTACGACATGCTGCATGTTTACCACGAAATTAGAGATGTACTCGTCAAAAGAAAGGAAATAAATCGAATAGAAGCCATTGACGAAGCAGATTTGAAGGAATTGGTAAAAATTTTCAAAATACGAATTTATTCAAAAATAAGCAATTTGCATATTTTCAACCGCTCAGTAGAACCCTCAAAGTGGTCTTGGAGCTTTTATGGCAATAGCACAGATCGGCACAGAATCTCAAAACACTTTCATTTGGGACTGAACAGTTTTTCTTGAAACAGGTTGAGTAGCGACAGGAAGGAAAAAACTACGATTTTTTTCATTTCTGTTCTCCAAGGGCACCTCTCAGACTTGATGAAGATATCCGCTGTATTTGATAAAAATCCTACCTTTTTTTTCATGATCCCCTAATGTAGATAATTAAAATCAGATTTCAATCAAGAAATCAACAAAATGCTAAGAAGGTGTCAAATACGAGTAATTGTAATCCGTCCGCGATACACGATGAATTTGAAAGAAGTTCATACCAAAAAAACATCACACTCACACTCTCATTTCACTTCGCAGCACTTCGCGACAAATAAAAACACCTAAATTATCCCTATTCAAAACTTCAACACTGGGGGGGAAAAAATTTCCATAATTATCTAACAAATACTAAAAGTTAGTTACGCAGATATCGCAGAGAGAAAAAGAGAAGAGTTCATTATTCGGCGTCGAATTGTACTCGAGTAAAACAGCGAACGCTAAAATTCGAAAGTTTTCTATCCGACAACGATGACACGAAAAAGAAACTTTCAACTTTGCAAAAATTGATGTAATTAGTCGACAAAGTTTTTATTCATCTTCGCGAAACACGCGACGACGGATAATTTTTCAACCATGATTTAAATTTTTATTCAATTATTTCCAACTCTTTTCTTCATCCTCACTCCTCGTATATAGTTACACGACTACGAGCAACGTAAGAATTATCACCACCAGAGGGCTCATTCAGTTCAACGAATAGATATCAAATTCTTCCATTTTAAACCCAAATATCGTTGTATTTTTATAAACTAAAATTAAAATTAAGTATTGTTAAGTGCAGAGACCATTCTTCAGCGAGCATATTCGCAAATGATTTTTAAAAAAAAGACCACCTAGGCCTAAAGCAAAACTTTGTTTGAATTTTTTATTCCTAAAAAAAGAAAAACTATTCGAGAAGCCCGATAAAAAAAGCTAGGAAAAAAAATCATGCTAAAACTTTTTCAATCTTGCCGCCATCGAGTATAAAAAGCACTAAATTTTTTCTCGCGGTTTATCCTTTTAAGTAAAACTTGGCGCGGAGCGAATTTTCACTCTAGTATTCATTATAAACTTGGTAAGAAGTTTATTCAGAAGGAAAAAAAAGAAAGGAAAAAGATGGCAGATGTACCTACTTGTATTCTTAGGGTAAATTATCGGTCTCGATAGAATATCGTAAGGGGGGAAGAAGGGGAAGTGAAATTTATTAATTTCGTCGAAACTTCTTCACTGAGTGACTGAAAGATGTATAACGAAACAAAAAAATTCTTATTCTCACTTAAGGGAATCTCTCGGGTCGTAAAAAATGTATAATAAAAAGACATTTATATTCATCTTTGGAACTACTTCGCATCCATTAGATTTTTTAAAGAAAGGATCACAACCGAGAGACTACGTAGAACTTTTTTTTTACCTACATTTGAGATGTTTCTTACACAATGTTATAGAAATCAGTAAAAATGACGACCAATTGATGTTAAATCAAGAAGTCAGTAAATAACTTGGAAATATTCATTGATGAACAAGTTGATGACGACGGTGAACTGCCTTTTTTTTTTTTTGAAAATGTGGGGGGAGGAGGTCGATACAAACTTGAGAAAGGACTTCAAAATACTGCACGAAAAATATTCACTTCGAAGTTTCTGTTGTAATATTTTTAATAAGATACATACTTATTATAGCAAGAAACAATATGACACACATAGCACAGCTTTCACAATCCAAGACACAAGGGGGGGGGGGTTTAGGTCAATACAAACTTGAGAAAAGATTTCAAAAGACTGCACGAAAAATATTCACTTTGAAGTTTCTGTTGTAATATGTTTTATAAGATACATAGGTACATATTATAGCAAGAAACAATATGACACACATAGCACAGCTTTCGCGATCCAAGACACAATTGAGAATCCCCCCTCCCCAACACAGCAGAATAACGATCAAAAAGATCTCAGCGAACTTACACCTTATTTTTTCCTTTTCAAAAACGATAAACGAAAATTTCTTAAAGACGAGGAAGGAAAACTGGAAACATCTTCCAAGTTGAGTTAGTAAGTATTTAGTTTCTGCGCTACATCTCGGAGCAAGTGAACTAGAAAGGGAGTTTTGAGCTACATAGCGAATTAATCTGTTACAGCAAGACGAACTTTTCCAAGTTTTTTATTCGCGTACTTCATCGATAGCTTTTTTCATTCGGGTGGAATGAGCCACATCGTCTTTTTAGTGATGAAAGGGCGTTGATTATTTCCACGAGCTACTACTTCCTCGAAGTAAAAAAGAAGCCAAACGTGGGAGAGGTTATCAAGACGTAAAACCTTTCTGAACCCCGAACTCGGGGAAATATCCCACGTGTTTCATCTTCTTCTTGTTTTATTCGAGATTTTAAAATATTTTAAAACTCCTTTGTACAAAAAGTCAGTTTGTTAATATCAATTTTAAAATTGCTTGGCTTCTTCGCAGAACAGTCTAATTGTCAGCCAGATCTAAAATCGTAGCTACTGACTAAAGTAAATCCATTCTTCCAACACAATAATTGTAATTTCAATAGATAATCATTATAGTCTGTAATTAGAATTGTTTTTTTCTACACCTCGTACCACTCACTAGAATTATTTGCATTCTGAAACCAGGACCACTATCATACATCATCCAGTAATGAATTTGCCTACAATTTTAATGATCCTTCGGACCGCTCTGTCATAAATTTGCAAGTCATTAGACAATGGTCCTTCGCGCCGGTTGAAGCACGTTGAAGTCATAAATTTGCCAATCATAAAATCCGATGTTGACGTATAACCGCGAGCCCAAAATAACGGTAAGTAGTGAATTGTTTTTTTTTTTCTTTTTCGTTTACTAAAAATTAATTTTTTTTGGCTGTGTATTATGTAATGTAAGTATATTGTATATTAGTCACAAAATTAACAAATATTGTTGTTTTTTTTACTGAAATTTGGCTAAAAAAAATTTTATGTTGGTTGGAAATTTCAACTTTGCGTAAATCGAGAACCATAGCAGGTATAGAGACTTGCACTTTGCGCTATTGAGTAGTAAATCTTGTATAGAATTTTTCCATGCGGATGATCATTATAGTAGTTGATCAGGGATCACCACATAAAATAAAATGTCTGAAAAAGAGCATGTTCAAAAATTTTCTAATTTCACCGATTTCATTGAAAATCTAAAAAAATAGTCTCCATCTTCATATGTCACTATTATTATTGGTTCTTGAGAAGAAAAGTTCGTCTTTTCAATGATACATCGCTCATTCGGCTATCTTAATTACTTGAGAAGCTATGGGTGTTCGAATGTTGAAATACGTGCTATGAATGTTGAGAATTCCACGAGAAAAAAATTAAACTCCAACATAGCATGTCAATTAATTAAGATAGCTGAATGAGGGTTGTGTTATTAAAAAGATCAGACTTTTTTCTAGGAGAAACATGTATAAAAATGATAAGTAAAGAGGAAAATTTTTCGAAAAATTCTAGAAAAATGGTAAAAATCATCAAATTTTTGATCAGTTTTTTCGGATATTTTGTTTTGCAGCATGCCCCCTCCTCTTCCTGATCAACTACGACAATGATAACCCACATGAAAAAATTTTAGACAAAATTTGCTATTTCAGTGGCATAACGTGCAAGTCTCTACCTATACCTGTACGGAAGATTAAAATGGAGGATTCAACTGATTGTTAACACTTCCAGAAACGTCTCAACAACAGAACGAAATTAACAAATGGGAACATTTGTCCATTTCAGCTTTCATTCAGAAATTTCTATCCACCAACTTGAACTATGCGTTGTAGATTTTGAAAAAAAATTTTCATTAAAAATTACTTCAGCCGAAATTGAAAGTTTATCACAGGCAACCATTGGTCAGTTCAACAATGAGTTGTACTGCCATCTAAGGAGCCACAGACCTACTACTTCAAACTTTGGAAAAATTCTGGAATGTACCAAAAATAGATTTCAACTTACCATATCTTTGTTTAAGACATTGCAGAACCTATATAAGACTAATAAAGTAAGCACTACTCAATATTGATCATGTTTCATTTTCAAAACCTCTTCAATGAATAACTTACTTTTGCAGGTAAAAAGTCTGCAGTATGGCAAATTTCAAGAAAACCACGCTAAAAAAGCTTTACTTTGGTTTCTAGGACCAGATAACACGTTTCAAGATGCTGGACTGTATATTTATGAATCTGGTTAAATTGCTGCCTCTCCGAATGGAATTGGACACAATTTCTGTGTTTCGTATCAAGATAAACCAGTCGAACACATTCTGTCTCTGGAGAAACAGTGTATTTCTTTTGACGAGAATAACAATGTTTATATAAATTGAACTTCACACTCCTATTATCACCAGATCCAAGGGCAGTACACTTGTGCACTGGGCAGACTTTTGATTGAAATCGACCATATCGAACTTGTTTTCAATACACTTCGAGCAAAACCTCGAAAGCTCAACTTCAATGAAAATATACTTTCCAACACGAACTTCACACTTAAACCACCCTGTATACACAACGCTTATTATACAAACACTACTCAGTCTGAAAACCCAGACCAATTTACGATATCCGATGAAAGCATTGAAAGCCACACGAAACGCGACGTTGTTAGCGAGAAAGGTACCTGTACGAATGGAAATGCATGGTGTCGACATTTCTACCCAAAAATAATTAAAATTCGCCGAGCTTTCGCGATTTTATTATATCGGTATGGAAATGATTAATTTCAACGAGAATAATTTGTTTCCACAATTGCATCCATTCTTTGTATATAGGCTACATACACATGTACATACCTACAAAAGACACATCTACATTTACATTTTTGCTACACCAAAGGGTTAAGTAGTAGTAGAGTATCCCATCGTCGTATATTTCGAAGCGAAAGTGGCCCAGCGTAGAGGAACCCGCACAGTGCGGGCGAATTCCGAGGAATCTCCATGGTTACCGCGATTTCATGTATAATATAAAATTCGTGGCTACCGTCCCCCTACCGCGTCCCCAAAGTAAACTGAAAATAGTAAAATGACCAATGAAGTGGAATCGTATACCGCAGCCGTGTTCTAATACTACCTATTTTAATGACTATAAATAGGCTATCTAATTTTCAATGTCAAACATCGCGTCGTGTAATGGATTTCTGCCTGTTTTTGTTATCGGTATCGTTTCTTCCCTCGTATCGCGGGGGACTCCGAATCGATATCGTTTGGTCGTTTCATTTGCAGTGATGTAGGTAGGGTATTTTTTTTAAACGACTGAAATTGAATTTAAATAATTATTTAACTTTTGGAAATACGTGGTGACGATCGAGTCGATAATCAAGTGTTTTTCGAGTAGGTGCTTTTTGGTCGTCACGAAACTCTGAAGAGAGCAAATTTATTGTTATTAAAATTAATACCGATGAATATAGGTATTTTTGGAAACTGTACTTAATAAAAATCATCTTTCATTTGATTGCTTCTGAAGCACAAGGTTCGATGGCATTGGTATGAGATTTGAACCTTACGATTTTTCTTTCAATAAACAGATAACCTTGTGTTTGATTCGACCCGCTTTAATGAAAATTTTCAAGATTCATGCGTTTGATCATGTTAGTTTGAAGGCTTATTGAAAAATTGATCAGTAGCGATCCTTGTATAATCGCTCCACGGCGGTTCGGAAAAGGTGAGAACCCAGTGGCCAGAATAAGGTAAGTTTTTTTCCAACTCTAATTCTGATTATTCCAACAGGAATCGAGCTTTGAATTTCTTTTTTCTTAGAGTGCTTTTGAAGCACAAGGTTCAACGGCATTGGCATACTTATATATTTCTCAATGCTCAAAAAATCTGAAAATGAGTTTTAAGAGAATCAAACTCGGTTTAGATGTTGATCAAAAAATTGAACACTTTATTTTTTTTAGACACTGGACAGTGGACATACAAAGTTTATTACATGCAGTTAAATTTTGGAACAAAGAATCGAAGTACCTACACCTTATTTTCAATTTATTATTTCTGTAGGCGAAGGGCGTAATGGTTTATGGCCATATTACATTCATCAAGCTACACGGAAAAAAAATTATGGATAATTTTTACTATTTCATACAGTAACCGGATCCCATTCAAAAATATTGTGATTTTTACTATGAGATTAGTAAATTTACTATGAAGAGTAATAAATTTTACGTAATTCTAGGTAAAATGTATTTTTTTGGCTGAGTAAAAATCACTATTATTTTTGAATGGGATCCCGTTACTATACTGAAATAGTAATTTTTATTAATTTTTTTTTCCATAGGTATACAGTATACACCGAACATCGTACCAGAAATCGGCTGTTCACAAAAAAAAAGGTAAAATGAACTATCACTTTCCAATCAGTTGTATCTACTTGGCAGATACTTACACTCTCAACGCAGTGACACTGACAAGGGAGAAAAATGCGGCAATTTGCTCAGGCCCCCATTTACCAGAGGATCCGCGTTAAAAAAATTCTGAACTTTATTTTTAGAAGTGAGAGAAATGTTAATCCTGGCTCGAATTTTTGAACACAAGACGAAAATTAATTTCATTTTTGAAGAGAGTATGTAAACGTTATTCATCTTTGGACAGAAAATGCAACCTTCATACTTGAAGAAAAGCTGAAAACTTCATGGTACACAGGCTCTAAATTTTGATTGAGAAAAAATTTCTGGTGAAAAACATTCTCGAAAAAAAATGTTTCTACAAGAAAAAAAACATTCATGAAAAAATTGTTTGTAGCGAAACAAAAAATTCATTCTGGACTTCAATTTTTAAAAATAGAAACTACTTTTTTGAGAAAACTTCTTGAAAAAGCGTTTTTAGAAGAAACTTTTCCAATAAACTTACTTTTTGAAAATTAAATGATCTTTTACACATATGTCGGGGGAGAAAAATTCTGCTTTGCAACCAACTCATTTTCTATCTTAATTTTTCAAAAAAAATATATACTTGCTTTAGAGGAGAGGGTACAAAAAATTGTAGGGGGCACCTTTTTTTTGCTCCGGGCCCACATTGAATCTCGGCAACACTACTTCAAGTCAACGCTGGAGAATTCATCAAATGAACTTGAAAAATTTCATAAGAGAGGATTAAAAAAAAGATTCGATTGCAATTCTGTATTTAAAAAAAATTGAGATCGATTCAATAGTCGTTTTTGAAATGGTGAAAGAGCTCAAAGTGAGTATCTCAATTCCCAAAGAGAAATTCAAACGAGCAATTAACCCTTAAATGCCACACTTATATTTTTTTCAAGATTTTCTTGCACTGGACTGACGCGAGACTTGATATCATGGCTACCTGATACATGTGCGTAAATGTTCAGCCTTTCATTTGGCATGTTTGACACATTGCCTACTTTCATATTTTAAGGGGCACAATTTTTTGAAAAAAAAATAAAATTTTTTCATATTTTTTGATAGTTTTTTGTAGCCAATCGACAGCGACTGGAATGAAACTACCGCCTGTTAAATATTTATGTATCCATGCTCTACTAATTTATGTACAACAACTTGCCTATTTTTCTCATTTAAGGGGCAAAAAATTCAAAAATAATTATTATTTCACTCGTTTTAAAAAATTTCTGCCCCTTAAAATAAAAAAGTATGCAATATGCTCAACAGCGGAATTGAAGCGCAAGACATACACACACATGTACCAATAGTCGTTCCCACCCGAGCACTCTTTCCTGCCAGCGTAACGCATCGAAAAAACTGGTGTGGTGAAATTCACCACTTTGTGGCATTTAAGGGTTAAAAATCATGAATCTTGTTGAATTGTTGACCTACCCTGTACCTTAAAGCTGAACACTTCATCTTTTTGAGAGTATTTCGAAAATCAGACAAATAACTTGGAAAAAAAATTGCAATTAAATAGGATTACAAAACCATGCACTTCATTTAGAGTTTTCATTAGACAATCAACTTCATACGAACAGAAATAGTCTCGCGAGGTTATTTGATTTTGAAAAAATTCAGAAAAATAGTCAAGATTGACTCACGAGATGCACATTGCACATTCTACAATTATTGCAGCAGTAGGTCCGTAACCGTAATTATGAAGAGTTCACAACAAGCTACAATAGCTACACATTTTATCCTTTGCTCATATTTCATTCATCATGGAACTTGAGAGTGAAAATAACAAGGATCCCATAAGGTGACATTATGTCTGTCCAGTTCTACTCATTACAGGAGTTCCTTCATACACTTACCTTTGATGATAAATATTTCCTCAATAAAAAAATGGAAAAATTCCGCTGATTACCAGAAAGTCCAGTCGTCAACTGAATTTTCTTCAAATTATAAAATACACCCTGCATTTCTTTTTCAAAATCAAACGCCCTCGCGAAATACCTTTCATTTTCTGTATAAAATTCACTGCCTCTGACACCAAAAAAAAAAACTTTATGAAAAAGTAGTAGTCTTCTGAAGGAAAAAATACCTGAATGAAGCACTTTTTTGTACGAGTACCTACCTAATAAATTTTCATTTCTAATTTTTTTTCGTCAAGTTGTGATAGTGACTTTCGAAATACATATGTACCTACTTACATATTATTTTTAGATGGTGAAATACAAATAATATGTAAACAAATAGTTTCAGCGTACTTTAACACAATCCATGATTCTCGATTCCTCGTATGAATTTCTTTTTGAAAATTCAGGAACTCCTTCGAAACAGTATTTCTGTTTTCAAACTGAGATTTGAACCAATCACGATTTTTCTTTCAGAAAACAAAAATCTTGTGTTTGATTTGACCCACTGAAATGAAAATTTTCAAGATTTATGCGTTTGACCACTCTATAATGTTATATGCACCTAGGAGATTCGGAAAGAGCTAGGCATGAACACTGAGGACATAATCAGGCAAGTTTTTTTTTCAACTTCAACTCTGATTATTGCAATACGATCAAGTTTTGAATTTCTTCTTTTTAAGATTGCTTCTAAAGCACAAGGTTCTAATATTTCTTTCTATCCGGGAAAAACTCTGAAAAAGGGTTTAAAAAAACGAACTCTTTTCTTTTGAAGAATCATCGATTTAGAGTTCGATTATATTTTGAAAAGTTTCAGAAGAGTTGAGTAGTCATTTTTTGAATTCCTTTCAAAATTAGTTGAATGTTGAACAGACAGAGGAGTTGATTCATTTTTAAAAGGAGCACACGTAACATTAGAGTCACTGACGCAAGCTTATTTAAAACATTCGCCGATTGTAAGAGGTGGGAGTATTTTCGGCCTAATTACTCCACATAACGGCGCACCCATTTGACAAGGGGCGAAGAGAACATTCAATCTTCAATAAATATCTGTTACTGAAGAATTGAAGACACACGTGTGATTCGATCCCCTCACACACACACAGAGGTGTTATGACAAGTGAGATATGGCTTCGTTGTTCTTGGAAGCTCTAGTGTACCATTTTTAATTATTGTTTTGGAACTTGAATACCATTATCAGGGGCCAGAATAAGGCAAGTTTTTTTTCAACTCCAACTCTGATTATTCCAATATTCAAGCTTTGAATTTCTTCTTTTTCAAATTGCTACTGAAGCACAAGGTTCTAATATTCATTTCAATCTGGAAAAAAAACTGAAAATTGGTTTTAAAAAAATCAATCTCTTTTAGAAAAATCATTGATTTAGAGATCGAGTACATTTTGAAAAGTATGAGTCGAATGTTAAATAGACTTAAGAGAAGATTCAATTTTAAGAGGAGCAACCGCGCAGTAATCCAAAATAGCACACAAATTATGGACGAACCATTCGCAGATTGTAAGAGGTTTTCTATGTACTTAGCGATCTCGACCATTCGAGGTGTTTTGGTATACCTGCTTTAGAGGAGGAGATACGAAACATTTTCAGGAAGGCCCTGTTTTTATGCACTGGGCCCGCATTGGATCTCGTCAGCACTCCTTACTTATTACTTCAATGCTGGAGAATTTGTCAAACAAACGTGGAAAAATTTCATGAGAGAGGAATAAAAAGATTCGATTGCAATTCCTGTAAAAAAAAATTGAGATAGATTCAAATTGTTATTTCTGAAATAGAGGAAGATCCCAAAGTGAGTATTTCGATTCCCAAAGAGAAATTCAAAAAATAAATTAAAGATTACGGATCTTATTGAATTGTTTACGTCCCTCTATACTTTTAAGCTGAGCACTTCATCATTTTGAGAATATTTCGAAAATCAGACGAACGACTTTGAAAAAAAATTGTAATAAAAAAGGTTACAAAAATTGCACTTCATATATATTTTTTCTAAAGCTACGGATGTTTTGAAAGAAAAAACACGGTAGATAATAAACTTTATACGAATAGACAAAGTCTCGCAAGGGTTTCGATTTTGAAAAAATTCAAGAAAATAGTTTAAATTGACCCAAGAGAAGCATACCTTACAATTATTCCAACAAGTTAGGTCCGTAACCGTAATTACGAAAAGTTAACAAAAAGCTTTATCTTTTATCCTTTGTTCATATTTCATTCATTATGGAACTTGAGAGTGAAAATAACAAGGATCCCATAAGATGACATCATTTTTGTCCACTTCTACTCATTGCAAGAGTTCACATATCTTCGATAGTAAATATTTCTTAAATGGAAAAATGGAAAAATGGAAAAATTCTGCTGATTACCAGAAAGTTCAACCAACTGAATCTTCTTCTAATTATGAAAGACACCGAAAATTTTTTTTAAAATCAAACGCCCTCGCGAGATGACTTTAATATTCTGCATAAAAAATATCTGAATGAAGTACATTCTGAGTAACAATTTTCAAGCTCCCAATTTTTTTTTCATTCAAGCTGTGATAGTACCTAATTCTCAAAATATTTTTAGATGGTGAAACACAAAAAAAAATAATAGTTTCAGCGTGTCTCAACACGATCCATGATTCCAGATTCTTCGCCTGAATTTCGTTTTGAAAATTGAAGAACTCATTCGAAACAATTTTTCTATTTCCAAACTGAGATTGGAACCAGTCATAATTTTTTTTCATGAAATTGAAATCTTATGTTTGATTTCACCCACCTTGATGAAAATTTTCAAGATTCATGGGTTTGATCACTCCGTAAGTAATGTTAGCTTGAAGGCTTATTAAAAAAATGGATCGATAGCGATCCTCGTATCGTAATAACAGCGCCAAGGCGATTCGGCAAAGGTATGATCCCAGAGATTACAATAAGGCAAGTTTCTTTTCCAACTCCAACTCTCATTATTCCAATACGATATACGATCAAGCTTTGAATTTCTTCTTTCATAGATTGATTCTGAAGCACAAGGTTCAATGGCATTGGCTTATTAATTTTTTTCAAAACGCGGATACATCTGAAAATGGGTTTTTAAAAAAATCGAACTCTTTTCAAAAAAATGATTGATTTAGAAGTTTGACTATATTTTGAAAAGTTTGAGAGGAGTTGAGTACTCATTTTTTGAACTTCTTTCAAAATATTAATTTTAGATGGTGAAATACAAATACGTAGTTTCAGCATGCGCCAACACGATCCATGATTCCCGATTCCTCACATGAATTTCTTTTTGAAATTTAGTAACTCATTCGGAGCAATTATTCTGTTTCCAAACTGAGATTTGAACCAACCACGATTCTTCTTTCAGAAAATTGGAATCATATGTTTGATTTGACCTACCTCAATGAAAATTTTCAAGATTCATGCGTTTGATCTCTCCCTAAATAGCAACGAGACGCTTTGGAAAATGTGTGAACTCAGGGACCACAATAAGGCAAGTTTTTTTTCAATTGTAACTCTGATTAACTCTGATTATTGCAATAAGATCAAGCTTTGAATTTCTTTTTTCTTCAATTGCTTCTGAAGCACATGGTTCGAAATTTTTTTAATACGCAAAAGAATCTGAAAATTGATTCAAAAAGAATCTATTCTTCTTGAAAAATAATTTATTTAGAGTTCGGCCATATTTTAGAAAGTTTCAGAAGCTCAAGTTGTCATTTTTTGAACTTTCTTTCAAAATTAGTTGAATGTTGAATAGACTGAGGATTTGATTCATTTTTGAAAGGACTACACATAACATTTGTACCGCTCACAAATTATTTGCTGATTAATGTTAGCTTGAAGGCTTTTTGATAAAATTGTTCACTAGCGACTCTTGTATATGGGCATAATATTTGCACCGAGGCGATAGGGATTTGACAAGACAACTGTCGCGCTCTAGGAAATTGTGGTTAAAAACACCGGAACTAACGAAAGGTCCCGTTCTTATCAGCGATTTTCAACAATTTTCCTTCAATTTTCACAACATTACATTCCAATGTTTATACTGGGACCTTTCATCAGCCAATCATAAACAAGGCGACACTAGCGCGGCGCACAGCGCTGTCAAGTTCCTATTCGGAAAAAGTGTGAACCTAGGGACCAGAATAAGGCAAGTTTCTTTTCCAACTCCAACTCTGATTATTCTAATATGATCAGGCTTTGAATTTCTTCTTTTTAAGATTGCTTCTGAAGCAGAAGGTTCAATGGCGTTGGCATATATTTTTTTCAATGCGCAAAAAAGTCTGAAAATGGTTTCTAAAAAATCAAACTGTTTTTGAAAAATCATCGATTTATGAGTTCGACTATGTTTTGAAAAGTTTCATTTTTTGAACGTCTTTTAAAATTAGTTGAATGTTGAATAGACTGAGGAGTTGATTCATTTTTAGAAGGAAAGGCAGAACTGCGAGAATCCCTATATGAATACGCCTTTTTTCCCACTAATTTCTGCTATGGTTTTTTTCACATTATTTCACAAACGAAGACGCTATACTTAGTTTACTTTCAACAAACCACTTCTTGATTGCAAGAAGTTCTTTGCTTTGCAATCTCAACCATTCGAGACGTTTTGTGATACTGGTACTTCCATAGTATTTTTGACCGAATTCCAACAGGATCAAGCTTTGAATTTCTTTTTTCTTAGAGTGCTTTTGAAGCACAAGGTTCAACGGCATTGGCATATATATTTCTCAATGCCCAAAAAATCTGAAAATGAGTTGTAAGAGAATCAAACTTGGTTTAGATGTTGATCAAAAAATTAAACACTTCATTTTATTTTTTTTAGACACCGGACATACAAAGTTTATTACATGCAGTTAAATTTTGGAACAAAGAATCTAAATGTGTATGCGTGCAAAAAACGAGCCCTACAGAATCTCGATTTAAGGTACGTATGTATATAAGAATTGTATGGTACCAATTAAGTACCTACACCTTATTTTCAATGTATTATTTCTGTAGGCGAAGGGCGTAATGGTTTATGACCATATTACATTCATCAAGCTGTATATGCCGGAAATCGTACCGGAAATCGAGCATGAACTCGTAAAGTTCTTCAAATCGGACTGCAAGGATTCATACTATGAAAAAAAGGATACACTGCGTGAATCCCACGCGTTATTATCCAATAACAACTGCAAGTAAGAATTTTTGTTTGAAATTTTTTTTATGTAAATATGTACTTGCTGATTGTAAGAGGTTTTTTGCTTTACGATCTCGACCTCGACCATTCGAGACATTTTGTGAAACTGGTATGCCTACTTTAGAAGAGAGGGTACAACAAATTTTCAAAAGGCACTCTTTCTTTCGCCCAGGGCTCACATTGGATCTCGGCAGCTCTTCTTTAACGCTGGAGAATCTGTCAAGTAAACATTGAAAAACTTCATGACAGAGAATTATGAAGATTCGATTGCAATTTCTGTAAAAAAAATTGAGATCGATTCAATCGTTGTTTTTGAAACGTAGAAAGTGCTCAAAGTGAGTATATCAATTCCCAAAGAAAAATTCAAACGAGTGATTAAAAATCATGGATTTTGTTATACTCTGTATGTATTTTAAAGCTGAGCACTACATCATTTTGAGAATATTTTGAAAATCAGACGAACGACTTTGAAAAAACATTGCAATGAAAAAGGTTACAAAAACTGCACTTTGTATAGAATTTTTTTCAAAACTATGAATGATTGGAAAGAAAAAACACACATAAACAAAATGCGTCTCGCGAGGGTTTTCGATTTGGAAAAAATTCAGGAAAATAATCAAGATTGACTCAGGAGAAGCATTCACTACAATTATTCCAGCAGGTCAGATCCGTAACCGTAATTACGAAAAGTTCTAGTACACAACAAGCTATAAGTACATATGTATTTTATCCTTGATCATATTTCATTCATCATGGAACTCCAGAGTGAAAATAACACGGATCACATAAAATGACATTATTTCCGTTCACTTCTAGTGAACAGGATGAGTTCTAATATGTACCTTTAATAGTACATATTTCCTACATAGAAAAAAGGAAAAATTCCGCTGATTATCAGAAAGTCCTGCGTCATGAGCTGGATTTTCTCAAAATAATAAACTACACCGTGAATTTTTTTTCCAAAACAAACGTCCTCGCGAGATATTTCTCATTTTCTGTATAAAATTCATTAACACAAAAAAAAAACTCTTTCAGAAAAAGAAGTAGTCTTCTGGATAAAAAAATGCCCAAATGAAGCAAATTCTCGGTAACAATTTTCATTTCCAATTTTTTTTTCAAGTTGTGAAAGTGACTTTCAAAATATTTTTAGATGGGTGCTGAAATTAAATACACAGTTTCAGCGTGCGTCAACACGATCTATGATGACCGATTCCTCACAGGATTTTTTTTTAAGATTAAGGAACTCATTCGAAGCAATTATTCTGTTCTCAGACAGAGATTTGAAGCAATCGCAATTTTTCTTTTATGAAATTGAAATCTTATGTTTGATTTGACCCACCTTAATGAAAGTTTTCGAGATTCGTGCGTTTGATGACTACGTACCTAATGTAAGCTTGAAAGCTCATTAATACAATAATTGTTTAATATACGTTCAAGCTTTGAATCTCCTCTTCCTTTGATTGCTTCTGAAGCATTATGCACAAGGTTCTAACATTTTTTCAATCCGGGAAAAAATCTGAAATTGGGTTCAAAAAAAATTGAACATTGATTTACATAGAGTTCGACTATATTTTGAAAAGTTTCAGAAGAGTTGAGTAGTCATTTTTTGAACTTCATTCAAAATGAGTTTAATGTTGAATAGACTGAGGAGTTGATACATTTTTGAAAGGCGCACATAAATAACATTACAATGCCCAACGTAAGCTTATTCTCAACAAACCATTCACAGATTGTAAGAGGTTTTTAGCTTTACGATCTCAATCATTCGAGACGTTTTGTGATAAATGTCGCAACACGATTTTCTTCATTTCAAATCCTACAAAATTCTCATGTTTTACCATCATAATAACATTATGCTATTTGGAAAAGGAATGTGTGAACCCAGGGGCTAGAATGAGGAAGTTTTTTTTTCAACTCCGACACTGACTATTCCAATAGGTACCTAATCAAGCTTTAAATTTCTTCTTTCTTAGATTTCTTCTGAAGCACAAGGTTCGATGGCATTGGCATGAGATTCGAACCAATCACGGTTTTTCTTTCAATAAACTAAAACCTTGTGTTTGATTTGACCCACTTTAACAAAAACTTTCAAGATTCATACGTTTGATCACTCCCTAATGTTTTAGCTTGAAAACTTATTAAAAAATTGATCAGTAGAGATCCTCGTATAATCGCACCCAGGCGGTTCGGTAAAGGTGTAAACCCAGGGGCAAGAATAAGGCAAGTTTTTTTTTTCAACGCCAATTCTGATTATTCCAACACGATCAAGCTTCGAATTTCTTCTTTCTTTAAGTTCTTCTGAAGAACAAGGTTAGATGGCATTGGCACATATGTATATTTTTTAATGCGCAAAAAAATCTGAAAATGAGCTTTAAGAGAATCAAACTCATTTTGAACAATCATCGATTTATAGGTAGTTCAACTGTAGAGACGAGTAGTCATTTTTTTGAATTCCTTTCAAAATGAGTTGAATGTTGAATAGACTGAGGAGTTTATTCATTTTTAAAAGGAACAATCGCAAGAATCCAGTGGAATGAGTGCGCCTGTTTTTAACAAACCATTCGCGCTGATTGCTAGAGGATTTTTGCTCAACAGTCTCGACCAATCGAGACGTTTTGTGATGCTGGTATACCAGTTTTAGATGAGGGTGCACAAAAAATGTTCAGAAGGTCCTCATTTTTTTTTTTGCCAAGGGCCCACATTGGATCTCGGCAGCACCACTTCAACGCTGGAGAATTCATCAAATGAACTTGTAAAATTACTCAGGAGAGGATTAAAAGAAAGATTCGATTGCAATTTCTGTAAAAAAAAAAAAAATGTGATCGATTAAATGGTCGTTTTTGAAAAGGAGAAAGTGCTCAAAGTGAGATGGTATTTTAATTCGCAAAGAGAAATTCAAACTAGCAATTAAAAATCATTGAGCTTGGTGAATTGTTGACAAAATCATTTTGAGGATACTTCGCAAATCAGTGGAAAGACTTCAAAAGAAAAAAAATTGCAATAAAAAAGGTTAATTTAAAAGCTGCACTTCATAAGTACAGTTTTGTTCTTGTTCATATATATTTCATTCATCACGAAACTTGATGAAAATAACAAGGATCACAATATAAGATAACATTATTTCTGATCACTTCTACTAATTACAGGAGTTCACACACCTTTCATTGTAGGTAATTTTTTTTTATTTTTTATTTTTTTAAATTTATTTAACCACGCCGTGTACAGCCTTTTAGCTAGAGACGTGGAGACAATTTGGAATTAGATTTTGTTGTACAGATCGATTTCTTTCAGGAAGGTAAGGAGTCTATTCCTCAACAGAAAAATGGAAAAATTCTGCTGATTACCAGAAAGTCAAGTCTTTAACAGAATTTTCTTCAAGATTTAAAATACACCGAGAATGTTTCACAAAATCAAACGTCCTCACAAGATACTTTTCATTTTCTGATTTTTTTTTCAAGTTCTGATAGGTACTGATTTTCAAAATATTTTTAGATGGTGAAATACAATAAGTACCTACATAATTTCAGCGTGCGCTAATGCAATAATCTATAATTCCAGATTCCTGATATGAATTTCTTTTTAAAAATTGAGGAACTCATTCGATGCAATTTCTGTTTCCTAACTGAGATTTGAACTAATAACGATTAATCACAGCACCACGTCGTTTTAATAAAGATGTGAACCCAGGGTCCAGAATAAGGCAAGTTTTTTTTCCACTCCAACTCTGATCTTATGTGAAATTGCATCTGAAACACAAAATTCTGCAATTTATTTCAATCCGCGATAACATCTGCAATTTGGTTCAAAAAAAGTTTGAACTCTTCTTAAAAAATCATTGATTTAGAATTTGACAATAAAATTTTGATAAGTTTCAGAAAAGTTGAGTAGTCATTTTTTGAACTTCTTTCAAAATTAGTTGAACATTGAATACACTGAGGAGTTTATTCATTTTTGAAAGCCGCGCAAATAATGTTATTTTTAACAAACTATTCGTTGATTGTAAGAGGTTTTTTGTTTTGCGATCTCGTCCATTCGAAGCATTCTGTGAAACTGGTATAGTATACCTACTTTAGAAGAGAGGGTACAAAAAATTTTCAAGCAGCACCCATTTTTTGCCCAAGGCTCACATTGGATCTCGGAAGTCCTTATTCAACGCTGGAGAATTTGTCATATAAATGTTGAAAAATTTCATAACAGAGAATCAGGAAGATTCGATTGCAATTACTGTAAAAAAAATTAAGATCGATTCAATCGTCGTTTTTAAAACAGAGAAAAGGCTCAAAGTGAGTATATCAATTCCCGAAGAAAAATTCAAACGAGTAATTATTGATCTTGTTGAATTGTTGGCGCACCCTGTACTTTATAAAGCTATAAACATCATCATTTTGAGAATATTTAGAAAATCAAACGAACGACATTGGAAAAAAATTGTAATAAAAAAGGTTTTAAAAAACTGAATTTCACATAAGTATGTAGATTTTTTCAAAAGTTATAAATGGTTCGAAAGAAAAAACTCGCATTATTTAATTTCATACAAAAAGAAAGAGTCTCGCAAGATTTTTTGATTTTAAATAGTCAAGATTGACTCACGAGAAGCAAACCCCACAATTATTCCAACATGCCAGGTCCGTAACTCTTAATTACGAACAGTTTACAACCAGTTATATCTTTTATCCTTTGTTCATATCTATTTCATTCATCATGAAACTTGATGAAAATGACAAGGATCCCATAAGATGACATTATTCTGGTTCACTTCTACTCATTACAGAAGTTCACATACCTTTGACACCAGGTAAATTACATATTTCCTCCATAGAAAAACGGATAAATTCCGCTGATTACCAGAAATACCAGTCCTCAACTGAATTTTCTTCAAACTATAAAATCCATGGTGAATTGCTTTCAAAATCAAACATCCTCGCGAGATACTTTTCATTCTAGTATAAAATTCATTGACACAAAAAAATCTTTCAGAAAAAGTGGCAGTCTTCTGGAGGAAAAAAAACCTCAATGAAGTACATTCTCTGTAACAATTTTTCATTTATAATTTTTTCTCCAAGTTGTGATATTGACTTTCAAAATATTTTTAGATGGTGAAATACAAATACGTAGTTTCAGTGTGCGCCAACATGATCCATGATTCCCAATTCCTTGTATGAATTTTTTTTTGAAAATTCAGGAACTCATTCGAAGCAACTTTTCTGTTTCCAAACTGACTGATGAAATTTGAACCAATCACGATTTTTCTTTCAGAAAATTTAAATCTCATGTTTAATTTGACCCACCTTATAGAAAATTTTCATGATTCATGCACGTGTGGTCACTCCCTAATGTTAGCTTGAAAGCTTTTAAAAAAATTGATCAATAGCGATCCTTGTACGCTACTCACCACCCATACACTTCAGCAAAGGTGTGAACCCAGGGATCAGAATAAGGTAAGTTTTTTTTCCAACTTCAACTCTGATTATTCCAACATGATCAAACATAGAATTTCTTCTTTTTTAGATTGCTTCTGTACCACAAGGTTCGAATATGTTTTTCAAAAATCTGTAAATAGGTTCAAAATGAATCAAACTCTTTTTGAAAAATCATCGATTTAGAGTTCGATTATATTTTGAAAAGTTTCAGAAGATTTGATTAGCCATTTTTTGGACTTCTATCAGAATGAGTTGAATGTTGAATAGACTGAGGACTTAATTCATTTTTGAAAGGTGACAGGTGTAATTCACGCCTCTTTTTAACAAACCATTCGCTGATTGTAAGAAGTTTATAGCTTTGCGATCTCAACAATTTGAGACGTTTTGTGATACTGGTACGTACGAGTATTCTTGGCTCAATTACTCCAAGGAACCGAACACCTATTTAATTAGGGTGAAGGGAACATTCAATCTTCAATAAATGTCTGTTAATGAAGACACACGTATGATTCAATCCTCACACACAGAGGTCCACAAGTTTTAAAACAATTAAAAATGGCACAGTAGAGCTCCCAGAAGCAATATGAAGCATATCTCAGATGTAGCAACACCATTTTCATTATTTCAAATCGTACAAAATTCTCGCATTATATCGTCATAATATTATGCTTGGGATGTAAGCTGTACGTGTACAGGACGGTTTTGCGCACACAGAGCACATACATAGTATACCCGCATTACCCACCCAATATCCAGCCACGATAAGGCTACAACTAGCAGAGGACGACACCGTGGACTTACTTGCTTTTAGCGTATTCCAGGCACATGTACGAATTTCCTCTATATCTTTATTATACATTATTTTTTGTCTTTTTTTTTTTTTCTCTAGTCATACTTATTAATGACAAAGCGAGAATGGTGTGACATTTACGGTATGGTATACTCAGTAGTATCCACCTTCTTCCCCTCAAAGCTGTATATGTATATCTTCATGCCCTTTTGCCAATAACCAATTCCCTAATTACGATACAGTTACAAATAGTTATTCCAAACACTCTCAACGTTGGTAAGATATTTTCTCTGTTTATACTTCTCATTCTGAAAAAATTGACAGACAATTTTTTTCTTCATGTTTCAATACAGTATGAATGAAATTGAAAAGGTCACACAAGGAAATGGATCAACTATCGTTTTCCTGAAGAAAAAAAAACAACTGCCGATAATTTTCTATCGCAGTGCTGTCAACGTTGGAAAAATTATTGCGAAAAGCTAGTTTTACAATTCACAAGTTGCAAGAATATTTTGACGTGGATACCTATTTTTTCTTGTCGATAGCTAATGAATCAACTTTGAGAAAAATTTGAATACAATCCAAATTTGTAATTTTTTTTTCCAAGTCCACCATAATTTTATAATAAATAAAAAATGGTTTTCAAGGTCGAATATCTCGCCACTTTTGTACTTTTCAAATCGACAAAAAACTTCAACAAAATCTGCGAGAATAAAAAAAAAACACGCTCGTAAACCTGAGAAACGTGCAACAAAACAGTCGAAGAATATCTCTATAGACGATGAAAATTGTAACCATAAACCCACTCTATGTTCGAATACGCGAAACAAAGTGTTACATTACGAGGATATTCTTCCATCTGTTGAATCGAAACGGTGGTAAAATTGAGCGCTACCGCGCCAATTTTCAAATTCTTTATTCAGATAGCTCTGAATTCTAATGCTTGTAATTGTGACGTCATTCCATAGATAGCACAAGCACTACTGAATGACCGTGGCGATGCATTTTTTAAAAAAATCATTCGCAGGGCAAAAACATACATTTTTTCCGATTACTTCGATAGATATCAATGTTGAATTCATTTACATTTGAAATTTTAAAAATCTAACTCATCTTTTTGCGCTCAATTAGAGGTCAGGGATGAAGAACAATTCAAATTACCCCCTCCTCCTCCCCCCGTGTAAAGCTTTCAATTTCGCAAAATGTTGTGTCATATTTCGGTCTCGTTTCCGACAAGATTTAATGACTCGATAAAAAAACTTGATCTTTGC
This sequence comes from Planococcus citri, assembly GCF_950023065.1. NCBI lineage: Eukaryota > Metazoa > Arthropoda > Insecta > Hemiptera > Pseudococcidae > Planococcus > Planococcus citri. The sequence continues at coordinate 41,063,275 of NC_088680.1, read as the reverse complement.
AACACCGATTTTTTTTTCAATTTTTTGGACGAGGGAATTTTTTTAACCATTTTTTTTTCTTGCTCAACTTAGGAAACGCCAGATAATATTTTTATTATTATGATTATTTTTCATTTTTAAAAAATGTTTTCAAAAAGTGCTTTAGACTAATGTTCTTTACTAATGTAGCGGAATCTGCAGTTTTGGAAAAAATTTCCAACTTGGATTCGTTTGTTTTTTTTGGAAATGAAGGATTCGAGCATTTTCAAAACTTATCATTTTCCAACATGAATTTGTCTTGAAAACTCAACTTTTTTGCGATTTGATGAATGAGCAGGGTAACCTTTCATACTCTACAAAGCACACTTGGAATCCTCAACATGGAAACCTAGATAACCTCTAAAAGGATAATCAGTCTTATTTATAAACTTTTATTAGTAAACGTAACTACGAGTACCTAGTACCTACCTATAACAGTGTGAAAAATGATACCAGATTTTACGTTAGAATTTTTCTAAAATAAATTCTAGTTGTATTATAGCGTTTAATTTATTCAGGCTCGAGTTTATCTAATTATCTGGAACGTTGAAAAAAAATTCGAAGGTTTTTAAAACTGGTTTTGTGATTATTTTTCCATCGATATGGTAATGACTTTATGTACACTGATGTAGCCAAGTGGTTGAATAAGACGTTTTTTAATTCATCAAATTCCTAAAGTACACGTGTTATCGTTTTAATCTTCCGATGTTCCGATTCGAGTTCTGGATTTTACAGTGGACGAGTATGAGTATGAATCTAGAAGTCGAAAAGCTTCGAGAAAAATAAAATGTTGTGGTCGAATTGAGTGAGATCGACGAACTGCTTGTTGATTAGTGGAGAAATTCGCAGGCAGGACCATGGCTTCTGGTTCTGTGAGCGATGGGTTCATCAAGCCATGGCTATCATAACGAATTTTCATTTATCTTATTTGCGATCTTTCAAGAGGTTTCAAGTCACATACAGGATATTATTATTAATTCAACGATCGACGCAAAGGAAAATAGGTAATAATCATGGAATTAAATCAAACAGGACTCGTACTCAATTTTTTAAAAATTTTTTTAAAAATTTCATTTTTCGATTTTTTTATTGTTTATACCTAGTCGAAACCAGTGCTACAGTAAAATGTCAAAATTCGAAAGAAACACTAAAAAAAATTCAAAAACGACAGATCGATCAATAGGCAACAAGTACGTAAAAGCAAAAACTCTCTTGCAATAGTTGCAATCATCGAATAGCAGCTGATGGCTTCTTAAATTTGTTAAATCCAAATACATATGATGCTGCGTAGCGCGTTTAACGTAATGATAAGGTTAAGAAATCCGGAATCGAGCATTCGAATCATTCGTTCGTTCGCCCGTGTTCCGTACATGCTGTGAACATAGAACACATCAGTTCGATTTTGTTTGTGCGCGAGCAAACTTATGTTTGGGTTGTACGGTGTTATCATTTTTTAATGACAGATTATTCTGTACATTAAATCTAAAGTTTTTTTTTTAAAAATAAAGTGCTTCCTTCAACTCGTATTATAGTTATGTACCAGTTGACGAAAATCGACACGAATGGAGTACTCGTAATAATTGTTCGATATAACGTCCAACAGTAGGTAGTACTCGATTAAATTTATGCTCGACGAAAATTTTGATGTATTGCCTTTTCTCAGAAGAAAAACTGTCTGGAATTTTACACTTTGAATTTGGTGAGTAATTTGTATTTGTTTTCTAACCTGAAACTATTGCAATAGAATCGAATGTAGTAAGTTACGTAGGTAATTGACTTCAGCTCACGCTATTTTATCACGTAGGTAAACTAAACGACAAAATATGACGAAGAAATTCGAATTCAATTGGCATATCCCAGTGCCCGAACCACTGCTAACAGGTTGTGTATTTGATCGATGGACTGAAGAAAAAGATTCTAGCGATTACGAACAAAGCTGTTTATTCAAAGTCGACGAACACGGATTTTTCATATACTGGAAAAGCGACACTAAAGTATGGCAGAGGCAGAAAATCACCTTCGTCAACCAATACATTTCAATCTTTAAATTGCTCATACGACGAGTAAATATTTTTATTTACAGGACGGCGACGTGATCGAATTATGTCAAGTGAGCGATATCAGAGCCGGAGGATTGCCCAAAGTAAGTCGAATTCGAAATTATGTCGATCAGATTCACCTATGTAGCTGTAGCATATTTGGAATCGAATGTCGATGACATTGAATTAACTCCTCAAATCTCGCACATTTACCTATAATATACCTATATGTTCGTAATGAATCGACGATGAAAAATATGAACGTCCTTATTCAGTTAAAATTATACTTCTCCAAAAGTGAAGTTTACCTACTCGTATAAGCAGCGATAAAAAAATTGCACCAGTAATTCGATCATTGTTTGCTTAGTTGTTTGAATAATTCAAATTTAAATGTCTGAACACGCCAGCTGAAAATTGATCTGTTGAATATTATTACCTAGGTATACGTAAAGATACCTACGTTATTTTTTTCTGATTTTTATTCTCGGTCCCTTGCGAAAATCGTTTAGTTTCGGTTCATAAATTATCATTTTTAAATTCAATAGTTTTCTACCCACTCATTTGGTTAGGTAGGTATCGAAGAGTCGAACAAATCATCCAGTTAATGCGTGACACTAATCAGCTGTTTAGTTGCGGGAGGCAACAAAACACGAATAACGAATGCAGATGTAATAATTGGTCCTGCTTCTCTGAAATTCTTTGCGTTTGAAAAGTGTTTTTTTGAATATTGATATCAATGTATTTTTGGTAGATTGCTACTAGCTAGAAGTTTAGTTTTCAACTTGAGCTGTTCAGCGTACGCTGACTGCTGAGATGTGTCATTTTCCCATTCCCAAAAAATTACATACTGTTTATGAAACTATGAAGCATGTTTATTGGCTTCTAATTTCCATTTCGGCAGGTAGGACGGGGTTTGTTTTTTTTTTCTTACGATTAAGGTGGCTAAAATTTCTCATCATGCCCATCTTCAGAGTGCAATGTTATAAAATCAAGCAAAAAAGTAGTTTCAAAAATACCAAAAGTTTCAAGTTGAGCTTTTTTTGTAAGCTCCATTCTCAAAATCTTCCTAAATTTTTCTCATCATGCCCATCTTCAGAGTGCAATGTTCTAAAATCAAGCAAAAGTAGTTTCAAAAATATCAAAAGTTTCAAGTTGAGCTTTTTTTGTAAGCTCCATTCTCAAAATCTTCCCAAATTTTGAAACTACAAAAAAATGATTAATAATTTTTAAAAAAAAACAAAAAACCATGTGAAGGGGAGGGGGTAAGGAGCTCCAATATTCTGGTCAAAACGTCAAAAAATGAGCCATATGATGAAAAAAAGTCGAAACCTTGCGATTTTTCGATTAATATATTTTCGAAGGTGCTGAATACGAATTATGAGCTCATTTTTCTGATCTGACCTCTTTCACGCCTTCCAGGCTCCCTTTATCGGGTTCAAAATCTGAATATATCGATTAAAATCGTGCGATAAATCGAACAGTATGTTTGTGAAGGTGCTAAAATCGAATATGAGTCGATTTTTTGGATCTCACCCTTTTCACGCTGTCGATGCCTCCTCCAGTTGGATTAGTGCTCCAAAAAAATGCCAAAACCATGCGATGTATCGAATGTTTTTAAAAGTGATGAACACGAATACGATCTTTCAACCTTTAAATCTCCATCGGAGGATACCAAAAATGAAGACATTATAAGGCAGACACCGTATGAGGGGGGGGGGTGTCTAATCGAAAAACTACGGACACATTCGCGTTATTCGAGTTCAATTACTCGAGGTATACCTATAATTTGGAATGTATAAGTATATTTAATCGAATTTCACGTTCCAGGATTACAAATTACTGACGACGTTGGCCAACAAACATGGAGATAATTTGGATGAGAAATCTTTGACTATATGCAGCGGTACCGATTACATTAACATCAATTACCAACATATAATTTGTCCAGATGCTGAAACCGCCAAGGTAAGCTTCGATTTTCATGTTCTGTTTTCTCGATACACGCACTTCACGCTGATCTCAAAGTTGACTCATCTTCCTGTTTGGAAAATAATTAGACATCTTTGCCGCCCATTTATGATAACAGCCCCCTCATGATAGGAGTTAGAGTGGCACTGTGAGGGAGAGTGGAAAATGAATGAGAGTAATAATGTCAATTTTTCGAAATTGGCGAGATAATTAAACGTTATCAATTTTTTAAAAACTTTTCAACCATGTTTGTGGGATCTGGTGAGGGAGGAAGGCGAGGATGAGTGGCTAGATCGAAAAAGATTAACCTATATTTGGTGCCCTCAATTGGTATCGTCAGAATGAGTGGCGTTGAAACGAAATTCGTGGTGTTTAACGATCTAAAAAAATATATAAAATTATCTATCGATCGCGTGAACTATGAATGAATTGGTTACCTGATAGGTATAGGTAGGTCTGTTTAGGTCTACCTACCTTGGATGCGGGTTGAAAACATAAAAGTGAAGGTTAATGAGATTTGTGAACGTTGGTTTTGTGAAAAAAAAATCATTGCCAGGTACGCGCAGTATTTATGTTATTGAAAGAAACGGTCGAACTTGGTTTTTAATGTAATTATTTACAATACGAGCGACAGATTATTATCGAACTTACTCGTAGTGCTTCTACCTATTCATTTCATCAAAACCAATACTCTTTTACCCATACCCAGAGCTACGTATCTCTATCTTCATTTATCACACTTACACTTCACCACGTAGGTAGCAAATAGGTAATTAGATCTACTCGTAGGTACATATATTCTGTATTAAATGAGAATCGCAGTCCACAGCGATCCATTTTCTAAGTTAATCAATTTGTAAATATACCTTAACCGGCAGGTATGGCTGATTGGTTTGAGAAACATAACTAACAATGTAAAAGCTAACAATGTTTGCCCGTTGACCTGTTTGAAAAAGCAGTAAGTGTAACTAACTGAATCTGAATTTGTGGCTGCGCTGCTGTCGAAAAAACTGCTTAAGACAGTTTTTACGTTTTTTAAATAGTTTTTGTATAGGTAATGATTCGTACATAGAGCATATTAAAATACGATTTTTTTTTATTCGTTATTCGATAGTTTCAAAACTGCCATATCTATTAGTACCAGACTTGCCAACTCAAACCGATAAAAAAATCACAAAAAATTTATTAATTTTTTTTTTTTACCCTGAATGGAAAATTTTTCAAAGTACCTACCTAGTTGTCGAAAAATAATGGAAAAATAACACGAAATTCAGTTTTTTGCGGCTGGTTGGCGAGACTGACTATTAGGTGTGAAATTTTAGCCTTTTCTACAAAGCTTAGGGGTTTTTCGTAGCATCGCATAGTATAACTTGATTCGTAGTCGTAATAATTGTGCCCTATAAGCGCTATGAAAGTTGGTTTTGATGCTGTAGTCCGATAACGAAACTTTTTCATTTTGCTTAACTTGAATATACTCATACGTAGGCTTAGATTTTTATGCGTATATAGCCTACTGTAGATTTTGTCTGTTTTCCTTTTCTCGTTTTATTTTTTTACTTTTTCTGTTTTATTTTACTTTCGTGTGTATTTTGCATTTTGCGCTGTACGCTGTATAAAGTGAATTTTCATATTTTCATTAAGGAGGTGGAAAGCAAAGCAGGATAAGTCCCGTTTTTTTATTTTCGAGTTAGCATCACTGTCTTTAGTAAAATTCAACGAGGAATCCAGTGGTGTAACTTTCAAAACCCAAAAGTACTCTTAAATGGGTGAAAATTCGTGATAAAGATTTGAAACTGCGACAAAACCCAGTTAAGTCCACGTCATCGTGCGTCATAACGTAATAAGTCCACCTCCTCAGCTACTTTTTTGTGTTTATTTTTGTCTAACCTGTAGAATTATGCCTCGACCATAACAGAAATGGATTCTACGCTAAATTTCGATTATGAAAATGTTTTGGTATTTTACAATTATAGTGTTCAATACTGAAAAATGGGGTGGTCAAAAAACAAAAAAAATATCTCCTGGCTTTTTCATAAAATTTTGAGGAAGAAGTTTTATCAAAACCACTTTTGTGTTTTTGTGAGTATTTTAGAGCTGTATTAATTAAATTTTTTCGAAAAAAAAATTGATTCCGATCATTCTGAAAGCTGTTAATTTTTTTTAAAGACAATTCTGTCCTATTATGATTTTTTATCATCTTTTGTACTGCATATAGCTATATTGTAATCTAAAAGATGAATAAACATCCAAATTATTTATTTTTTACCAACATTCTCATTTTTTCCACTGAAATTAGTGGACTTATTACATTTTGTCGCAGTTTTGTCGTAATTTGAAACTGCTAAACTGAAGCAAAACGTAATAACTTTTTGAAACTGAAGCAAAGCAGGATAAGTTGATACAAAGTTGCCCCTGGCGCCCCCTCATCAAATTTTTTGAAGTTCAAAATATGGGGGATTAATTATGATGAGTCTCCTCTTTCATTTAAGACTAAGTTTGAGAAATTTGGTTGACCCAGAGCTTCACAGCAGTTTTTTGCGTTTTTCCACAAAAAGTGAAAGTTGGACTTATCCTGCTTTGCTTTCCACCTCCTCCATTAATGTTTCAATATACCTAGCTCGAATTATTCTGCGTAGAGTTTATCAACGACGAAAGAATTTATTCAGCAGCGGTGTTAGTTTGTTCGAATTTTAAAACGAGCTCTTCAATCTTACAATACAAAATTTCATCTGCCCAAGTTCATTTCTCGACTTTTGGAAAATTTTCAAACATTTCAAAATGACCCACAGAAATTGATAAGAAAATAATTTTGTATTTTTTGATCGAACTAGTAAAAAATAGCTGCAAACATAAAACTTGAGTTGTCTAAGAAATTCCAGGAGATCGCTGATTTTGAGCTGGAGACTGCAGAACTACTGAAACTGGAGAAAAATAAATTCACAAGAAGCATTTCAGCTACTGAAATTCCAGCTTGTCAACTCGATTATGCTGCAATTTTCATCAATTTTCAGGTGTTTCGACTGTTTCAAAAATTCCCCAAAATTTGAAAAATTAACTAGGGCAGCTAAAATTTTAAATTTGTTGTCTTTTGACATATTCAAAAAAAAAGTTATGGAGCCTCCAGCGGATTTTATTTTTTTACAAAAATACTCAAGTAATCACTGGAGAAAATTTCGGGTTTAAACCGGCACAAAAAGATTTTAAAAGTAGTATGTGCCTGAATCGATCGAATGAATCACATGTGAAACCGAATTAAGTATATACTCAAGTGCTGAATTCCTCACTTTTCTGAAATCAAGAGAGTCCGAAAATCCGCTGGAGGCTCCAGAAGAATTCGAAACCACCACTAATCAACTCGAGAGGTCTACAATATAGGTTTCAATTCGCATGTTTTCTAGACCAATTCGAATTTTGATGAAATTGGTTTTTTTCAAGGTCCAAATTTAGATTTTAAAAATTCGTCAAAAATCAAAAAATTTATATCAGTTCTTGAAATTTCGGCTGATGGTGTATTCTGGCGTCATTTATAGATTTTGTATCTGTTAGGAAATTTCCCTGGTAGGGGCTCCTCACAAAATAAATTATTTATGTATACCTACTCGTATCTCAATTTTAAAAAAAAAATAAAAAAAAAACTCAATTGGAACAAATATGCCCTTTTGATCAAGACAGTTGATTTGCAGAAGGGTAAATATGGTCTCACCTTTTACAAAAAAATCAATAAGATTCGGAAAACTAATATAAAACTGAGATACTTTGCTAAATTCTCAAAAATAGAATCTCCCAAGTTTATTCTTATCACATGTTTCAAATTTATAGATCATTTTCCCTCCCCCGACCGCTCACTCAAAAAAGTTGATTATTTGAAATTGAGGTAGGTAAGTGTAGATTCAGGAAATTAATACGTCTCGTACTCGTACCTACGTGTACGTGCGGCTTTCATAATTTATTTTATTTGATATGTGTTGCAATTTTATTTTCTCATGTTTTTATGTAACAGTTTGATGTTCGCATGTTTGCTTTCGCTTAATGAAGTTTTTCTTTGTATTTTGTTTTTGTCAAGATATGGCAAGAAGGGTTGAGAAAAATCACGCATAATAATAAACAGAATAATGTATGCGTTCGTACTAATCTAATGAAACAGTTAGTATTTTCATTTTGTATCTTTTTTTATTATTCTATTTTATTTTCAATATGTATGCTTAGACTGTGACTACACATCTTGCTTGCTGGTGCATATTACGTACCTAGTAATATTCGATTTCTTTTCATTGGTAGAACTTCGGAAAGTCATGTGATGCATTCATCACAGTTTATTTTACACTTTCAGTCTTTCACCAAAACTTTCATGCACCGTGCCCCCTCCCACACATTCAGACTGGAATTAGGACAAGTAATTTTTACTTGACAAGAGGCCAAACAAAATTTCAAAATGAAAAACCAGGATATTTTTAAAATACTTTACGACTTCTTAATTGGTGTGGAGGGGAGGGGCAGTCAAGCAACCGTAAAACATTATTTTTTTCTACAAAAAATCATTTACAACAGCTTGAGGAAAGAAAGTAATTTTTGAATTTTTCCATCTGCTAAAGATTATTTGCACGCAAAATTTTTTCATCTGTCAACTGCATGGGAAAAACGAACGAATTTTTTTTCAATTCCACAAAAATAAATTGAAAATTGAAAGACTGATTGAAAAAAAAACAAGACATTTCGGTAAAAAGCACCAAAAGCAGGACATATCGATAAAAATCCGGACAAAAACAGGATTTGCAAGATGAACAAGACTATTGGATGCCCTATCGTTTATACTAAGTGTGTTTTTTTGTCTACTACAGTTGGATGAGACTTGGTATGCTGGTGGAAGTAAGCGGTAAAGTTCCAGTTAAAGTTATAGCACGTACTTTCGCATCTGGTAAAACTGAAAAAATGGTATATCAGTGTTTATCGGATTTAGGACTACCAAGTGGAAAGGTATTTTTGAGTATGTCAAGTTTTTCGAGCACTCTGACTGCACTTGTATTGAGACTTGTATTTTTACAGAATGATCTGATCGAGCCGGCTGATTTCACGTTCGATAAGTTCTACGAATTGTACCATAAAATTTGCCCTAGGAACGATATCGAAGAATTATTTCAATTTGTGTGAGTACAAATTATAGGTACCTAGTACCTACTGTGCGAATGTATGTAAGTTACTCGTTGATATTAATGATTGACTTTTATCGCACAGAACACAAGGCAAAGCGGATACCATAAACGTGAACCAATTTATAAATTTTTTAAACGAAAAACAACGAGATCCAAGACTAAACGAAATACTTTACCCGTTATACGACGAAAAACGAGCCAACGAGATCATCAACGATTACGAACCCAACGAAGAGCTACGTACCGAAAGTACGCCAACTTTTTGATCGGATCTCCCCTCCTCCCATTTTTACCAACGAGCAACCTTTTTTTTTTTTGGTTTCAGAAAAACTTTCGAAAGAAGGATTAATTCGTTATCTGATGTCGGATGAAAACGCTCCGGTATTCTTGGATCGATTAGACTTCTACATGGATATGGACCAGCCTTTAGCTCATTACTATATTAATTCTTCTCATAATACCTACCTAAGTGGAAGGCAATTTGGTGGTAAATCTAGCGTCGAGATGTACCGACAAGTTCTTCTGGCCGGTTGTCGGTGAGTCGAATCGTGAAACAGCATACTTAATTACCTACATATCAAACGTATGGTTTAATTTGCCAACTAATTTTTGTACTCGAATTATGTTCGCAGATGCGTGGAATTGGATTGCTGGGATGGTAAAGGCGAAGACGAAGAGCCTATAATTACTCACGGTAAAGCGATGTGTACCGATATTCTGTTCAAGGTACATATACCTACTATACCATTCGTACTTAGTTTCGTTTTACAAATGTTATTTAGAATAGGTTTTTGTAAGGGTTCAAGCCTATTATGGTTATGTAATTTTATTAATTTTCGTACAAACCTACATAGAATTTCAATATCTAGATACCTATGTCTATTTCAACGCCATGTAATAGCCTACTTATTAATTTTTGAGTAATTTTATAGGATGTCATTTACGCTTTAAGAGATACCGCATTTGTTACGTCCGAATTCCCAATTATTTTATCGTTCGAAAATCATTGCTGCAAAAGTCAACAATACAAGATGGCAAAATACTGTGATGAAATTTTGGGAGATTTATTGCTAAAGGAATCGTTACCAGATTATCCGGTAAGTACGAGCGACAGGAATCACCAAAAAAATTTCGAAAACTAACCATTGTGTAACCAAAAAGTTACCAAAAAGTAACCAAAAAAGTTACAAAATATGGGAAAAGCATTTTAATGCAGAAAAAACACTTCGTTTTTAATAAAAATTTAAAAATCAAACTCGAAAGAAACTTGCACAATTCTAGCAAAAAACGCAACTTTTTGGCAATTAGTGCCAAAAAATGATAATTTTTCGTAATTTTTGTCGAAAAATTTGATTTTGCAACTTATTGATAAAAAAAATCAAGACTTTTACAATCTAGGGCAACAAGGAGAGAATTTTGCAATTTGACAATTTCATCAACAGACAAAGGCTTTTCAGTAATTTCTGGTGAAAAAGTGACACATTAGGACACATTTTTGGAAAACAGTGAGACTTTTTGGAATTTTTCGCAAAAAGTTATCACTTTCACTTTCAGCAATTTTTGTAGAAAAATGAGACTTCTTCGCAATTTTGGCAAAAGACCAAATTTTTTGCAACTGCAATAGCAAAAGGTTGAGCTTCTAAGCAATTTTTGACAAATTTTTCTAAAAAGCGACAATTTTTGACAAAAAGCGAGACTTTTGGGTGATTTTTGAAAAAAAAAAATGGTGAAACTTAGAAGCCAGTTTACCAAAAAGCGAGAATATTTGTTGAAAAGTAAGACAGACAATTTTAGTAAAAACAAAACTTTTGGCAATTACTGACAAAAAGTGATGTTTTTGGCAAAAAGTTGAATTCTGGAAAATTTACAAAAAAAAAAGTTACTTTTTTAGTAACCAATTTTTTTTAAAGTAACAAAAAGTCACTTCAAGTAATTTAAGTAACTTGATTATTCTTCAAAAAATAATCGTGTATCTACGAGCCTTGCGTCGAGCGATGGCAGCGATTTACAAACGACCTCAACAGCAATCGTGGACTCTGATGAAAAAATTTTCATCACTAGTTGGAGCCCGGAGCGCCGCTTCCTCCGCCGAGTGCGCTCAAACGAAAAATCATGATAAAAAATAAACGCTTGAAGTTAGAAGTCGAGAAGCAAGAGTTGGAATTATTCAGGCAAGGTCAGTTCGTCATCGAAGATGAAGAAAAAGAAGACGCTACCGCTCCAGCGTCAGCAAATCCACCCGAAGAGAAAAAGGTGACTTTTAACGCAGCAAATGCAGCATTTTTGCTCCCCTCACCTGACTCCTTCGATTTTATTTTTGTAAATTTTTTTTATCGTGATCGATTGTGCAATAGGCGGAAGCTGAAGGTGCTGCTGAGGAGATAGCCCCCGCCGCTGTACAACATTCTGGCTCAACAACCAATGTTCATCCTTGGTTGTCGTCCATGGTGAATTACGCTCAGCCAATCAAGTTCCAAGGATTCGACGTTGCAGAAAGTAAGCTATAACGTACTTACGTGAAAGATTCAGTCTCAACTAACAGAAAAAATTGAAAAAGCGTGTAAATTAATATGTCATCTGTCAAAATTTTGGGTGCTGAAGTGCATTTTTCAATTTTTGGGGAATTTTCAAAAATAAAGTTTTCACCAAAAATGGGGAAAAATTCAAAATTTTACAAAATTAACCCAAAAAATTAGATTTTGTCTTCTTTTGAATTATTATTATTTTTTTCATTCCTTATTTAGGCAAAAACATCCACCATAACATGAGCTCGTTCGCGGAGACTGCTGGTCTGGGCTATTTGAAATCTCAAGCAATCGAATTCGTAAACTATAACAAACGACAAATGAGTAGAATTTACCCGAAGGGTACTAGAGCTGATTCGTCGAATTATATGCCCCAGGTAAGTCAGTCGGTCTGTTACGAGCGGTGATTCGTAATAGCATAAATTCAATAGTTTCATAATAATATTTTGAAAATGGTAAGGTAAAATTCTAGTTTTTGATTTGAGTTTTGGCTGTTTCAGGTGTTCTGGAACGCAGGTTGTCAAATGGTCTCGCTGAATTTTCAAACATCCGATTTACCGATGCAATTGAATCAGGGAAAATTCGAATATAATGGAAATTGCGGTTACCTACTGAAACCAGATTTCATGCGTCGGGTTGATAAACAATTCGATCCTTTTGCAGAAACACCAGTGGACGGTGTGATTGCCGCTCAGTGTGCTGTACAGGTAAATAATCATTAACCTAATGTGTTATGACACCTGGGCAGGGCACCTACCTCCTCATGAGGTTTACACACAAACTCGCACATTGAGCCTAACGAGAGAGGATTTCAAAGTTTTGGAGAATTTCCAAAAATCAAAGGGTTCAAACAAGCAAAAAAAGCCTATGTTTTTCTCAATTGAATCTGAAGGCTGATATTTCCTTGAGGGCCCATTTTAACTCCCCCCCCCCTTTAGTCGAGTGTAAACAATCATTTCTAGCCATTTTGAGCAGTTTTGGAATCTCCAGCAGATTTTTAGAAATACAGTTTCCTCGAAATTTCACCCAATCAAGTTGGAAAGTTGACATTTAGTTTATAGGTACTCTATTTTAGACACCTGGAGGAGGTTTGAAGCAGTTCTGCAGCCTCCAACAAAATTTTGAAAATTCCAGTTTCGACAAAACAATCTTAAATTCAGTTTCTGCCCGATTTCCGACATGCTGAGTTGACTGGTGATAATATGCCGTTGAAAAACACATTTTATTCAATTCTCTTCCACTCAGGTCATCGCTGGTCAGTTTTTATCCGATAAAAAAGTTGGAACATACGTCGAAGTGGATATGTACGGTTTACCGACGGATACCATTCGAAAAGAATTTCGTACCAGGCTCATTCCTAGTAATGGTCTGAATCCTATTTACAACGAAGAACCATTTCTATTCCGTAAGGTAAGAGAAATATCACCGCAGGGCTGAATATTATTATCACGAAATGGTACCCCTTCTAATATGTATTCTGTGATTTTTAGGTTGTGTTACCAGACATGGCTGTGATTCGAATCGGCGTTTACGACGAGAATAATAAACTACTTGGTCAACGTATTCTTCCACTGGATGGATTACAAGCTGGCTATCGGCATATTTCGCTACGAACCGAAGCTAATTTCCCTATGTCTTTGCCGATGTTGTTCTGTAATATTGAATTGAAAATTTACGTTCCTGATGGTTTTGAAGGTGAGGTGTTTGAGATTCGTTATTTTTTTACTCGAATGTTCTCAATGGCAAGTTGGACGAATGAAATGTTCTGCATAAATAACATCTTGAAATCTCACTTTAGCATTCAATGCAATTTAAAACCTTTCAATTTACTCATGTTTTAGACTTCATGGCTGCCTTATCGGATCCTCGAGCGTTCTTGTCAGCTCAAGAGAAAAGAGCTCAGCAAATGAAAGCTATGGGAATCGAGGAAACGGATATCAAGGATGTTCCTGGAGGAAATTCATCGGCTGCAGCCAGTAGCGGAGGTGCAGCTCCAGTTAAAAAAGGCAGTAAAACTAAAAAAGAAGAGGAGAAAAAAGGTGCGAATATTTTTTAAACTCAAAAGATAGGTTACTTCATCAGTTACCCACTTACTGGTGATTTGGTCTTACATACGATGGTATTATTTCAGAGGAAATAGTCTTTGAACCGATCACTTTGGAAACATTACAAAATGAGAAAAGTTTCCAAAAAACCAGCCGTAAACAAAAGAAAGAACTGGATACATTGCGTAAGAAGCACTTGAAAGAAAAGGTTGGCATTCAAAAGCAGCAGTGCACTACTATCGATAAGGCAATCAAGGGTAAAAGGTGAGTAATTTATTAGGAGACAATATGAGACATACCTACATATTACACTTGAAAATGCATAAAAATATGGACCCCAATGTAATTCCGATGATTTATTCAATTTTACAGCAAAGCTGATCTAATTAATGACGCTGTGATAAAAAAGATGATAGCTGATCAAGTAATGCAGTGGTCCGAGATGATCGAGCGACATAGAAAACAGGAATGGGAATTGTTGAAGAATCAAGTCACCCAGCAACGTGAATCATTGGACAAGGTCATCGAATTAGTTCAAATCAATCAAATCAAACAGTTGGAGGCGAAATATGAAAGGTGAGCTATACACTTGGCGATGTTCTGGTAAATCATAAATTTCTCATGCTTATTTGTTTGAATTTCAGAGACTTGAAACAAATGAACACTAACCAAGCTAAAACATCTGTTGAAACGATGAAAGAAGTACAGAATGACAAGACTCTCAAGACGAAAGGTGACAAAGACCGAAGATTGAGAGAAAAACAACAAAATAACACTAAAAAATTCATGGAAGAACGAAAAACTTTACAGGTTGGTAGCTGGCAAATGAATCTGTACTATCTTTGCTCAGTGAGAATTACTTTTTGATCCCATACTTATTTTCATATGTAATTCAATTTATCCAATTTCTTAGATTAAGCATGGCAGAGAGAAAGAAAAATTAACAGCGAAGCACGAGAAACAAAAGCAAGATCTTAACAAAGAAGTGAATGATGTAAGAATCACGACGCATGTTCGCTGTTTAAAATTTAAATTTGGGTGTGCCAGTACTTGGAAACCTAACTAATTTGAATATTTTTTCCTTCCCTTTTCAGTTGCTGGAAATGTATAAGAATGAGGAAATCGAGTACGAACTTACATCAAAAACTGAATTCTTTGCTTAATCTCAGATTTGTGTCCCTGCTACTTCTGCGTGCTCCATCTAACACATATAAGAAGTCTCTTAATTTATTAAGGGGTAACTTTATTCCTCCTCTTCATTACTATAGGAGTTTGCACGTACATATCTATAGGTTAAACTAAGTTACAATTTGTTATTTTTTGCAATTAATCAAATTGAGAACTGTTATATATTGTTATCTCGTTTCCAAGTAGTAAGTATAAGTACAATCTACTTCCAACCGAATCTAGTCACTTAATTCTGGTCGTCCGAACTACCCCAACTATTGAATAATTTGCTCCCATTCCTTTGTTTTGTCAATACCTACCTGATTTGTTAATGTATACATCTACATAATACATAGAAGACACTCGATCAGGGTTCATTTTTTCATTTTATTATTCTCATCTAAGTAGAATAAAGAGGTGCCTATCCTTCTTATTATAATTGCATTCTATCGTCAGTTTATCGTTGTACCAACCTCAACTTGGTTTTTGTTTCATTATAAATATTCGTAATTATTTTATTGTTTTTATTTCATTACGAATAAATTGTATTTTCTAGAAATGTTGTTTTTTAATCACATCAGTTTATATGGTAATTTTCTGATTTTTTTGAAATTTTGAACCCGACAAAACTCGAAAGAGTAAGAAAAAACATATCCAGTCAACATTTCAAAAGCAAAAGTGCAATTTTCATCTATGTATTTGGATCAAAAATGGAGAAAAAAATTTCGCAAAACCGGTGTGGCCCGGTTTCGACTCTCGAAAAATGATCGGGGAATGGTATCGCCGCTCTGGAGCCTCCAGCTGCATTTTGGAAACTGCAGATTTTCAAAGAGTGTCGTAGAAACCGTCACCATTCGACTTTGTACTTGAGTACACAATAATATAAATATTTTTTTTTCAACAAAAGTGATTTCTAATTTGATCAACTTTTATTATCACCACTATAGAAACTGGGCCCACGTACAGTGTCTATAATCACCACCAATAAGGCCCATGGACACATTCTTGATCACACAGGCATTCATTCACCTGAACATGATTTTCATCCATGGACAACTAGGTTGTCAAGACTACCAGCTTGAAATGGAATGAGGAATTATTGTGAAAACCCCTCACGTTTTCAAGTTGATAATACATATTTTACTATAACGACAATTTTGTCAAAAAAAATGTTTTGACACACACACATAATGAATTGAAATTGAATTCAAAACTGCGATTACAAAATTACATTATTTTCTAGTTTACAGAATACTGAAAATTAGACCAATCGCAGAAATTCCATTCTAGGATAAAAAATTAATGAGACAAAAATTCATGAAATCTCAACTTACCCCAGCAAATGCTTATTCAATTTACATGCCTGACAGTGACTACACCGGAATATTCTACTAAGTACCTATGTACCTACTTCGAAGGCAAAAAGCACTTACCTGAAACAAAAGAAAAATTCAATTGTGGATTAGTCAATTTTTATTCATCATTTTCAAAGTTCATCTTCATGGGAATTACGTAGGTAACCAAATCAATTGCTTGGTTTGATCAATTTCTTTCATCCAGACTCATTTTTTTTTTTTAAATAAGAATCTCTCAGAGATAGCAAGATGGTTTTGCTTGTTGCTCATTCATCGCTCAATACTTTTCACATTTCTTTTTGAGCTAATGAGCTTCAACTTTTAAGAGTACAAAATATCAATTATACAATAGACCGGTTGTGTTTGTGTTTCATTTTAGAGTAATACATATATGAAACTTGCATTGCAGCCATTTGAACAGATCTTAAGAAGATTAAAGTAAATAAGGACAACGCGAAAACTCGACGCTATGCAATGATTCAGAGGGAGTCCAACTATCAATTGAAAAGATTGTCATTCTAGCTTTGAAACTATGAACTCACTCTACTCGAATGTTTTAATTTGCAAAACAGAGAATTACATAACTTGAAATTGTGATTTTCATCTCTCATTTTTTGTAGCTACCTACGTACCTACCTAGTTCTCTTCGAAAATAAAAAAATTCAACGTGTTTTAAAACAGTTTCTAGTAACAAAATCTTGTCTTTTTCCTGGAGTTGTCAAAAAATCAAGTTTTTTTTTTACCAAAATTGAAGCAATTTTTTAAAAAAATAAAAATTCCAAAAATTTATATTTTTTCTCTTTTCTCCATCAAATTGTGAAATTCATTCATCTCTTTCTTTCAGAATTTTGTTTTTTCATCAACTTTTTTTGGCAATTTCTTGAAAACAAAAAAATTTTGAACAGAAAATTGTTCAACCTAAATAAGTTTTGAACCCCCCCCCCCCATTTCACCCTATTTGATACATTGAGGAAAGAAATGACGCGCCTTGTTTTTTGTTTCCATTGTTTTCAAAAGGTTCTGATTTTCTCGTCGTGATTACTGAAAAGTAAAATCTTCAAATAATTTTGCTGTTTCACAAAAACTGCAAAAAAGTTTTGTTTTTTTTTTTTGGAAAAATTGTCTAAAACGTCTCACTTTTTGCGAAAATTGGAATGAAGGTCCCACTTTTTCACTCGCTTTTTCAATCATAACTACTTTTAAATTTTTCAAGTTTTTTTTTCAAAGCTCAAATTATATTTTTCTTTAGATTTAATTTTTTCATTATTAAGTAATAGATTTTGTCCCAGCCTATTCTAGTCAGATTTTTATTTTTCAAGAATTGTTGATGCCTCCTCCCTTCGAAGCTGTAATGATAAAAAGAGCTCGTTAAGCCATTTCTTCAACCTCATGAAGGAGATGGTTACCTGGTTGAGTGATAAGTTAAGTAAACCAGTACTTTTCTTAGCAGAGACAGTGACTACAATTCGTTAAGTAGGTACTATATGTAGATATTCGTGTTTAGTGTTTTTTGAATTTAATTCTTCATTCTACTTCTTTTTTAATAAGTACCTATCTGAATCAAGTACCTACCGAACATATTCAACAGATAGAGAGATCATTCATTCGTAATACATTTTTCAAGTAGGTAAGAGTAAACCTACCAACTGATGAAAAACAAAGATGTCCTATATTCGTGGATAGAAAAATTTCATTCTCAAATTCTAGGTAGGTACAAATCAGTGCATCCTACGCCCATTCAAGATCAAGAAAAACACCTACAACGACAAAATTGTCACTTCATTCAATTCCCAAATACGACAGGACAGCAGAGCAGAATCGACTAAAAGTAAACTGAGAATAAAAACGACATCGAGTAAGTACCTAAATTAATGTAAAATCACGTCCGTTGGTTGTTTTTTCTTTTCGTTAAAATCTAGTACTTAGGACTCGAGAAAGGCGTCTATGGCAAAGTGGAAATTTTAGATTGGAAACCGTACAGAGTAAAGAGCAGCAGAAGGCGGCATGGGCATGGTACCTAGTTCGGTGTATCAGTTATAATTGAAATTGATTGAAAGTTTGAAGCGGAAAAGCGACCTTCGGGTGTAATTTTTACTAATAATAATGACCCAAAGACCTCGTAGACCGGATCGCAGCGTCGTCGCCGTTTAGTTTGAAAAAAGCACGAGCTGAAGCTGTACGAACG
Source organism: Planococcus citri (assembly GCF_950023065.1). Taxonomy (NCBI): domain Eukaryota; kingdom Metazoa; phylum Arthropoda; class Insecta; order Hemiptera; family Pseudococcidae; genus Planococcus; species Planococcus citri. Next base: position 41,044,823 of record NC_088680.1, on the reverse strand, counting down.
ATGAAATTGAAATATGTGCAAATCAAGTTGCTGATATCCGTTATATAAATATACAGTGCGTAGTCGTTGTATGTACATAGAATAATGAATTGAATTAATTTACAACAAGTAGGTAGCATTCTTCTCAAGACGTATTGAAAGTTGAATTTGAAAGGATTTGTGATGCTGTGTTTAGTAGGGTTACCATGGAAACGGAAAGCTGATTAGAAATGTACTATTTTACGGTACTCGTATTGTACGATGACGTACGATGGACCGTTAGTTCTGTATAGTGGACAGAGATAAAACTATATCAGCGAAGGACAGGAAGCCTATCGTTTGTGGGCTGGCTATTTTATCATTTTGAAAGCTAACTGGAATGTTATCAGTTGACTGGTATCCGTACATAGGTATATTGTATACTTGACACTAAAATGAATGAACAATACGATGGTAAGTTATACGAGAAGTAAAATACTGTTACAGCTTTAAGTTGAGCGAGTAGAGAACCAAGTAGGTATTCGGTTTACAATAAGGTGTGGTTGTTGCAGATGATCGTTTAAAACTTGAACTTTCATTCGAAAGTAACCGAAGTGCTTCAACCACCCAACGTTACCGGATCTTGTATTGTTTCTACGGTTTCTTATACATATTTAATTCATGACGTTCGTTCGAAGACAGATTTAGCTTTTAATCATGCGCTCAACATGTATCAGCTTGAGGAGTATCTTTAACCATAAGCTCCGGTGTACTGATAATACGGTCTTCGATACAGCTGATAAAATTTACCGTTAGAACAAACGTTCGTATTCGCGAACTCGAATGGTGCTGGTGCTAGTATCAGTATCGCCGAACAACGTGCTCCGAGTAACACGTGCTTCGTAATTACTTCCACCACCATTCGGTGTTCCGATTTCGGTGTGCTCGGTTCTGTGGATTACGCAATATTCTCGGCGAACTCGAAATGTTGATTCATTCTGCGTTCGAATGTTAAAAATTACTGGCATTACTCGGGTTCGATACGAAGTAAGTAATATAATTAGAACAATACTAGACCGATGCGACATTTTTCTGTATTACTATACGATGATAACTTATTCTACATTCTGAGTTGATATTTGATATGTTCGATGGTTTTTTCAATACCTATTATGTAATTCGTGCGTTTGAGCTTTGTAGTCGTTTACTTAATCGTCGGTTGAACTTATTGAACCGAAAGTGCCGCAAATATTCGATATAAATTGTTTCCAGTGATAACGTTCGTGTGCAGTACGTGGATTAATTATTCCTGTGACTGTGTACATCTAGAACCGAAGTATGTAAAGCTAAGTAAGTCGATGTCAAAGTACGTGGGATTGTTATTCTCGTTCCTTAATGTATCTAGATCTACGAGTGCATTATCAATTTTGCATTATCTACGAGGTCGATCAACCTATTTACTTATTTATATAAAACAATTATAAGTATGTCAAAGAGCATACTCGTATTCATTTTTATAAGAAGAATAGATAATATACCGGTGTCTTTGTTCTGTACGATGAGTTCGATTCGCCGGTACATATTTTTATCATCAATGTAGGTACTTGGAAACGATTAATTCATTATAAGTTATTCGCAACATTATGGGAGGTAGGTATGTTAAGCATCTATTAATCAGAAATTCATTCCACTAACGAGTACTGTATGTTTTTTGTTCTCAGGTCAATAGCTAATTTAGCAGATTGATGAGCTGAATACTGGTGTTCGGTTCCAGTTGTGCTTATACTCGTGCAGTAGTGTTTTTTTTCGATCGAATAATATTCCGGCGACAATATGCCCGAAGAGAAGCAACCCCCTGATGGAGGTACTCGTGCGTACATCGTGCTTTTTGCCAGCTTCCTGTGTAATGGATTAATATTCGGTATCGTTAATTCATACTCGATCATCTATAATGAAATATACAAGAATTATACCGAAAATAAAATGGATAATGCGGCTGCTAAAGCTTGTAAGTTTTTTACGATGTATCTAGATCCACGTAATTTATCGTAAAATATCATCATTTTTTCAGAATACCTACCTACGTAGTTAGAGTGGGTACTCGAGTGATAAAACGTGACCATATTAGTCGGGTGTTTCATTCTGAGAAGTATACATGTTAAAACTCAAGTTTCAGAACCACTTCTGAAATTTCAGATTAAATACTCGAGTATCTACTCGTGGAAACAACACTGTGCTAAATTCAAAAATTCAGGGGAATGGAAAGAAAAAAAACTCAATCCATAAGAAAAAAAAATTGTTCCAAATCATCTCTTAATTATTCCTAAACGAATAAGTACACGTAATTAATCGATGAACAGAAATGAACATTTGTTTACGTGTTTGCATTACTGTACTGACAATGTATTTGAAAAAAATCGTTTTCCACCTAAATTGATTTTGATAACGTTAGAATGATAAATTTCACGCTGAAAATTGAACATTGAATCATACAAACAAATATGGTCTGTCTACGTAAGATGCATGTGCGAATTATGACCTTATACCTAATATGTATTTATTTTTTCACTGTAGTTGTACATTGTACATAATTATGTATAATGATATTTAGGTATCTATGTATACTTTCATATGATAATTAATGAGATAATTTTGGTATGATTTTTTTTTATTCAGCTTTGATTGGTTCGTTAATGATTGGTACCACTTTCCTACTTTCAATGGTATCTGGAATGGTCAGCGATCGTATTGGTATCAGACCTACAACCTGCATTGGCGGATTTATAATCACCTGTAGTTTATTAATATCGTCATTTTACATTGAAAATGTAAGTTTACCAGTTTCATACAGGAATGAGACAGAAATTTCAATTTTTTTGTATTTTTTTTTCACCTCTCAAATTGATTATCTTTTCAAGATTCAAAAGTAAATTTCTCATGAAAAAAAATCAAAATTTGATGAAACTTGGATAAGCCTCAAAAAATTGCAAAGCCACCTCGATTTTACTTTTGAAAATATCAATTTTTTCAAAAAAAATGAAGTATTTTGGGTTTGAAAAATTAATCAAATAGAATTTTTTTGATCGAGCAGAGAATTCGAAACGTCATAAAAATATGAAAGTCAAATTTCAGATCCTAAATTCAATTTTGACTTGAGTAAAAAAAATTATTAAAAATAATTTTTTGGAAAAAATCTTAATGTAATGAAATTTAGGTGAAAAGGTACGGGTTTTTTGTGAAGGTGCGGTTTTTGACCTCTCAGATCGATTATTGGTAATGTCGCACTATTTCAGAGCCTTCTTTTAAATTTTTTGATTTTGAGCTGTGTTGGAAAGATGCTGGATTTCATTTTACAAATTGGCGAATTTTTAAAAAATTCGAAAGGTGGATTTTTAAAAAAATTCAAAAGTTAAATTTCAAGGAAAAAATTCTAAATTTTTATGAAATTGATACAAGTTCCCGAGTCAAATTCGAGATGCTGAATTCCATTTTTTTCAATTTTCAGAGAATTTTTAAAAATTCAAAAGTCCATTATTTGAGGAAAATCAAAATTTAATAAAATTCAAATAAAAATGGTCAGAAAAATATTAAATTTCATTCTCAAGTTTATGATTTAAAAAAAAAACATCAGTCCGATTTCATGAAAAAAAAAATCAAAATTTTGATTAAAATGAACTCTGAGATGGTTCGAACCATCGTTGATTTGAAAAATCACAAATTGAGGAGGTAGAAATTTTTTGATCAAACAAAAAGATCAAAATTACATGAAAAAACACCCACTAAATCAAATTTTAAGTACTGAAATTTTGAGAAAAAAAATCAAAATGAGGTCTAAAATGGCTCAAAACCGTTTTAATCGATTTAGGAGATAGCAAATACTTGATGCGTGAAGTAAATTTCAGCTTTCAAAAATTGGTCAAAAATTATAAAATGAAAATATTCATTTTTTTCCAACAGGTTAATCAGGTCGAAATCCTTCATATACTTTTTTTTCATGATCTGCCCTTTACATTAGAGATGGCGTTATTTTAGGAATTTTCGACTAAAAAGTATTTTATATTGTTCGATGTTGTTTTATGGATGTACCTAGTTCTAAAATTTCCTCGAAGTATCGAATCTGAATGCAGCGCTACTGTTGAAAGTTTAATGAAGCATATTTTTATACGTGTAATTTGCCAAGTATACTTAATTAGAAAAATCAAAAGTTTATATAAAAGGTTTCTCGACTGAGAACAGAGGGAGGCCCTTGAATATGAATCTCATCAGGGGTCCGTCACTAATGACTTTTTTTTTGAAAAAATGATCTCCTAGTGGGGATCTCAATTGATTAATTCACCTATTACTTATTTTCAAAAAACTAATTGATGACACTTTTCTCGTGCTTACAGGTATATGTTCTCATCTTCTCTTGTGGTATTATGTATGGTATTGGAGCATCATTGACGTACATTCCGTCTCTAACTATTATCGGTCATTATTTCAAGAAGAATATCGGTCTAGCGAATGGATTCGTGACCTTGGGTAGTTCAGTATTCACCATTATTATGCCGTTCCTTTTAGATTACCTTTTGAAGACAGTTGGCCTGAATACCTGCTTCAGGTAGTTAGATTCGTTAATCATTTTTACGACAAAGTTTCAAGCGCAGTTAGATTGAAAATGATTCGATTCGGAATATTGGTTCGAATTTAATCGCAATCGATTCTACCCGATCGTATTTTTTCATAAAATTTTATTAAATTTTAGACAGCCTGCTAGATTAAATTTCACGTAATGCTATTCTGGCATTTTTATTTTGCAATCTAATTTGAGAAAAATTTACCAAACATATACCTAATTATTGTCCCTTTTGTATTATTCAGGTACCTGGCAGCGTTGTTGAGTTGTTTGATGTTATGCTCGTTCGCATTCAAACCACGTTTCCAGTCTCCTCTGACGAAAAAGAGCATTCAAGACGATACCAGCGAAGCGTATTTCGCTAATTTCCTCAACATCAGTATATGGAAAAATCCCAGATACGTTTTGTGGATTGTCGCAGTTCCTATCGCATTGTGCGGATATTTTGTGCCCTACGTGCATATGGTAAGAGTGTAACGTAACGTAATGAACTTGAATTTTTTTAATTAATCGATAGGAACATTGAGATAATCCATCATTAAAATCAATTATCGTCATAGCTTATCATCAAAGATAAGACGCTACTCGATGATTATTTAACGCACCGTTTACGTTCGCAGGCTATGTTTATCCGTAAGAATTTTAAAGGCGAGAATGAAAAGTTACCCGTCGTGTGTATTGCCATCACATCCGCCATTGGCAGAATTCTTTTTGGTAAATTGTCAGATTTGAAAGGAGTCAATAGTATAATTTTGCAACAGGTTAGATCACCGATTACGATTTATTTATTCGGATCGAATAGGTATTATTTTCTTTACGTAATTCAACGTACTTATCATTGGTGTTTTTGCAGCTATCATTCGTAGTCATCGGAATCGTATCGATCTTGACGCCGTTCATAAAAAATTACACGTTACTTTTGATGGCCATATTGATCATGGGTTTGTTTGATGGCTGTTTTATTACTGTCGTGGGTCCGATCGCGTTTAAATTCTGTGGCCCGAAAGGAGCCGGACAAGCTATCGGATTCCTACTTGGATTGATTTCTATTCCTATAACTATTGGACCTACAGTTGCAGGTAATGATGTAATTTCATTTCGAATCTGACATCAGGGGTCATTTTCATACAAATTTTATTAACGAGGCCATTTGAATAGACTTTCAGCATTCAATTCACCCTTTTTTTAAGAAATAGAGAATTCTATAATTATTTAAGCCAAAAAAAATCTGAAATTTTTCGCTCAAACTGGTTCTAAACCGTTTCCAATCAATTGGGGGGGGGGAGAGGTCGAAAATAGAGTAAGAACTGAATTACAGTTTTCTTAGATCAATTTGGTAAAATTATAACTTTTCTGTTCAAACTGGTTCTAAACTTTTTCCAATCAATAGGTGGGGGGGAGGGCGGGTCGAAAATAAGGTACGAACTAAGGTTCAGATTTATAGATCAATTTAAAAAAATTATGACATTTTTCTCTCATTTTTGACTTGAATTTGATTCTCAAAAATTCCCAAAACATCGAAAAATGCACTTTGGCTCCTGGAAGTTTGGCTGGTGATGTATTTTTGCGTGCTCTTTCAACCATTGCAAAATACGAGTCATTTATTATTTCTTCTGTTAATAGTTTAAATTTTACTATAAATTTATGTTTGTTTACAGGGGCAATATACGATCAGACTAAATCGTACACGTTACCATTCATATTAGCCGGTATTCCACCCTTCATAGGAGCCGCCATGATGACCAAAATCCATTTCATGGAATCGGCCGAAGACGAAATCGAATGCGTCGAATCGAAGGAATCCTCTGAAAAGAAACAACTGACGAGTGACGCAATCAATACCAAGGTAAATGGTTACAATTCCATTTGAAATTGCCTTTCACCATTGTACAAAGACTGACCATGTAAATATCTACCACCCTTGCCCCTGGCTGCTTCTCTCCGGTAGATTTTTTATCCTCAATTTTAAGATTACTATGGCTTATTAAGCTTGTAATGAAAAAATACTAAATGTGATATTGTTGAATTAAATATTTTGTACGTTGTTTTCACGTCCTATCTGTCTATTAAACCATGCACGGCTGAGCTTTTGAGTGCACTGTACCTTATACCTTAATAGTACATTGTGTAAAGTTTTGGGTCCAAGGCTTATGGTTATATTTTAGATGCTTTGCTTTGGCCACTTCTCTTAAAGTTTTGTTTTTTTTTTATTGGTAGGGAGGAGGATTCCATATCAGTGTATCTTTGATTTCCTAGATTTTCAATTTGGTGTTTTCTTTTGGGCGTACATACTCGTACGGATTACATTTTTTCGATTTGATTGTATTTTGAAGAAAATTTTACAACGTGAAGTAAAATTAGTTGCCTATTTCGATCATTGAAGGAATATTTTCTTATTAGCGGTCATATTTTCGAAGAAAAAAAATCGAACCTGGTTACTTTTGTACAAAATTACATTTTATAAAATGTCGACTTCTCGACTAAATGGGACGGGGGGGGGGGAATTGTATCAGCTCTCTTAAATGTCCTCTGTGGGAGGAAATTGAGGAAGCAGCACAATGTTTTATCCAAAATTGAATAACTTTTTTTTTTTTTTTTGAGAAAATATCAAAATTTTTAAAGGGACAATCCTTTTTTTCAATATTTTTTAGTAAGATTCAAATGAAAACTCATCTGTCCAACACTTTCATTATTTCTTCACTTCCACAACTCTTTCAATTGCATATTGATGTATTTTATACTTTCTAGTTGCCATCTGCATTCCGTTATTTCACAGGGTGCCCTGATATTTAGTGGTCAAACAGAAAATTTGGATAAAATCAGAATATTGGGTGCCTTTAAAATTACCCGATAGATTCTAAGTCTCGCAAGTAATGAAAAAAGTCTATTTGACAAACATTGGTACCTTAAAAGCCCTCCATTTGACTTAAAATTCCTTCACTCTGTAAAACACTCCTAAATGTTGAGAGTCCATTATTTTTCTCGGAGGAGTTGTTAAATCTTGCGAAGAAAGGGGAGGGGGGACTGCTGCAAAATTCTACTTTCTCCGAAAAGCTTCTATAACCCAATTAGCTTTGCTGTTGTTGCTTGAAAAATTCAAATTGGTTGCACTTTTTTTCATAATTTTTTGGTACGTATTTTTCACCTATTGTTTAATATCTATTTCAAAAATATGAAACAAGTTTTTGATGTTTCTATGGTTTTTCATTTTGTTTTTTTTTAGGAAACGGGGAAAATTGCAGACGTGTGATTAGTATTGAAACGAGTATTATATTTAAGTAATACATCATTTTTCTCATTCTTGCTTTCTCATTGAACATATTTTATACGTCTCAAGAAAAAGCTGCAGGAAGATCTCAATACATATTTATATTCTCGTTAAACTATTTGTATGTTTTTAAATTATTGAACGAATAATTTGAAATGAGAAAAAAAACACGAAGACATCGATTCGAAACATGACAATAATAAATACGTAATTTACGCTGTGGTTTACTTCAATTACATTTTTTCATGTTTTTAGTTACCTACCGAATTAATTATATTCTTATATGTACTGGGATTTGGCCCTTAAAATTCAAAATAAAAGGAGGAAGGAAGATACACCGGGAAATTTTTGTTCAATGCTGGATTGAAAGAAAATGTATGCTAAATTATGCCGGAAAGCAAAAATTATTATGCTAGATTCATTACGCTAAAAAAATTTTCCAATCCTTACCAGTCTATGTTTAAAGATTAGCTGTTGTCAGTCACTTATCACGCCATTTTTTGCCAACTTTCACGTCTTTTAGGATAAAAATTTATGAAAAGGAATTATGCTAACCATTATGCTAAATGCTAAATTCGAAAATCATGGAAAATCTCAATGTTAAATAAACTTGATTTACACAGAATTTGGCATAATTATGCCAAAATGGCAACACTGCTGACCAGAGGTGTGGGTAGCTTATTTTGCGGCTAAGCATGTTGGTAAGATTGGTGTATGGTTATTGGCGAGCATTTACAACTTACTTATTCGTCAAAGATAAGTTGCCAGAGGTGTTAGAGAGACACTCAAAGAGAGGGCAATTTAAAATCGTGGACTTTCTGGCAATTATTGGCAAAAAGCGACGCTTTTAGGTACCTTTTTTTTAAAAAAATAAAATCTTAGCGATTACGAGAATTTTTTCAAAAATCAAAGATTTGATACTTTTATAGCTAAAATTGGAGATTGTGAATCATTGGCAAAGAAATCAGGTACATTTTTTCAAAATTTTATTCGAGAAGAGAGACTTTTTTTCAATTTTTTTCATTCGATTTCTTCAACGTCACAATGAATATTGAATATTATCAAGTGACAATCTCGAATCAAAAAGTTGATTAAATTTTGAAAAGTACGTAATGGAATACGTGAAATTCATTATCCTTAAAAGATTATCAATATCAAATAAATTTCCATCTCGATTAATTTTTTTAAAATTTCGAAAGTCTTCCATTCGTTGAATCAAAACTGTGGTAAAATTGAGCACTACCGCACCAATTTTCAAATTCTTTATTCAGATAGCTCTGAATTCTCATGCTTTTAATTGCGACGTTATTCCATAGATAGCACAAACACTACTGAATGGTGTAACGGTGTTGAATCGTTTGTAAGGAAAAAACGAAAATCCAGATACTTTTTTTTACCAATTATACCTACTTCGGTATTCGACAATGTTAGAATAAAATCCACTATTGTAAAATTGTTAAATTGCGAATATTCGAGTGCTTTTCCTATAATTGAAAAACTTTTTAATTGAGAGAAAACAAAAATATTAAACGCAGCCAGATATCAATTCATTTTTCATTGTTATGATTTCACTCTTCAACCCTGTAAAAAAGTAACAATACTTTTTTTTTGGAGATTTCTGGCAAATAAAACAATTTTCAGGCATCGTACCCAAATTTTTCTAAAAAAAAGTGACTTAAGTGACTTTCATCAGTGAAAAAAGTGACCAAAAAAGTGACCAATTTCTTTTTAATTCCAGCGTTCAGGAGAGCAAAAAATCGAAAAACAAAATCAAAAAAACGTTCAATATCTCACCTAAAAACTATTACTTTATTCTCCAGTCTGGCCCCACCGGAAAATCCGTTTTTTTAAATGTGAGAACGAGTACTTAGCTCATTTTTTTATTTTTAAAATTTTAGAATTTGAATGATGTTTTTTTGAAGGAAGTTGATTTTGAAAATGAAAAAAGACAGGCCCAATCGAGGGCGAAAGCTCTTGAAAATTTGTATTTTGAGAGGCATAAAAACGATGGTTTTTTGTGAGAAATTTATTTTTTGGTTTTTGTGCTTGATTTTAAAAAAAATAAATTTTCATCTTTATTTTGAAAAAGAAAAGAAAACAAGCCCGAGCGAAGCAAGGGCAAAAGCTTTCGAAAATTGATGTTTCGAAAAGTAAAAATTTGTGTTTTTAATATTATTCTGAAAGTGTTTAATAAAGAAAATTCGCATAAAACCCTTCGAAAATGAGTAAAAAAAAGATAATTTGGATTAAAAACGTTTTTTTTTTTGTTTAAAAAACGAAAAAAAATTCAAAAAAGTGACTTTATTAGAAGAAAAGTGACCAATAGTGACTTTTTGAGGAAAAAAGTAACCAAAAGTGACTTTTCGTGAAAAAAGTGACTAAGTCACTATAAAAGTGACCCAGTAAGATGCCTGAATTTTCTATGAACTACTTGTACGAACCTAGGCTCACCAGCACAACAACACTCGCTTTCGTGCCAGATTCAAAAAACAATAAAAAATTTGAACTTGCAATATTGGACACTGATATTGTTATTCAAAAAAAAAATCAAATTTTGGGAATTCACTGTGAGCCTCACCCATCCCTACATACGAAACTTCTCCACCAAGCCCTTTCTGTTCACAAAAAATATATATATCAAGAGTATATTTTTCTTTCATGTGTATACCACTTGTATGATTAAATGATTCATTTCTTGCTTCGTTTCGTTGATAGAAAAAACAAATATAGCCATGTATATTCCTTTGCAAGTCACTTTACAAACTTTAACCAAGGTTTAACTAATCGAAAAATATTTTCGTAAACATAAAATATTTCACATACTCGTATTTTAATCGTACGAATCGCGACCGCTACGCAAAATACGCTTATTCGCAGACTAAATTCTTTCTATCACGAGATAAAACGAATTTCACAACACCGCATCTGCCTTCTTTTTCGCAAAAATTATACATCCAAGTTGTACCCAAGTACACTTTTTCAACGCCAAACTATATTTACATTCGCCGCATTTCGCAGCCCTAAAATTTCAACTATACATTAAAGGTAGCGAAAAGGAACAATTTGAGCACATTATAAGACTCTCGTCGTCATCGTCGTCGTCGTCATCGTCGTCGTCGTCATCTTCCTGTAAAAGATACACACCGAAGAAGAAAAAAAAACCTACTCAACTTCTCTCATAAACTTCGCATCATCGTAAACGCAAATGTACTACACGCTAAGCGTCTTCCTCGAACACAACTTGGCGTCTTTTTTCGCATCCTCCCTGCAACTGAACCTCGTCTCTCTGCTGAAAAAAGCTCGTAAGTAAAATTTCCCGCAGGTAGTAAAGGCGTTCTTTTCCTCCAACTATCAACCGATAGATGGTTGTGGTGGCTTTAAAAGGCAATTTTACGCGTATTCACGCCTACGTGTAAACCGCGAAAACACTCTACGAGAAATCCAAAGGCTTTACACCGGGGCGATAAATTAATTAGGCGAAATTTCACGCACATTAATTAATTAACGCGATGGCGGGTTTGTTCACGTGTAACAATGTGCGAGAGAGAGGTACCTATATATGTAGATACAGCTTCTCGGGGCTTGCGAATATGGTCGTTGAACCTTCCACCGTGTCGACGATTCGATAATTTATAGAAAACCCATCGATGAATTTAAATGAGAGCTGGGTCAGATTCCACACACCACGTCGTACCGTATTTTGAAAAATCGCGATAAAAATATGTATCGAGGGCGCAGGAAAGGGGAGAAAGAGCAAACAGAGGGATAACCACATTACATAGTAAGTGAATACGTAGGTATCTCATCAGTCATCACGTGTGATATTCGAATAACGAATTTTTTATTCAAATATAATCCATTGATACGAAAGATGTAATATTGGGAAATGATTTAATGCCAACCCCATCAGCCACTAGCCACACGATACGAACATATTAATTAATCAAACACGCGTATTATAATGAAGTGCATCATATGTATGTACTTAGTAACATGATGTAGATGGAGCAGGAACATGGGAATGAATTTTAATCAAATACTACACGGGAAAGCTCAATTTGAACACCTGTATTTTGAATGAATTTTCGTAGATCCAAATTACAAGTGGTCAACGGTCAGAATTGAATATTTCCAAATTAGTATAAAAGTTTGCCCATGTACAGTATACCGAATGAAGTGGGGGGGGGGATCATGCACTCGATATTCGCGATTCGTCATCTGAAAGATTGAAGGAGCAGGTACATATTCATTTCGCATAATTCAGAGGTTCTGAGCATGGATTCTGGCGAAAGTCTTGGAAAGAAACAAAAAAGGTTGCAATAATTAGTACTTTATGAGAAATAAAAATTTGAAATGAATTCCCCAAGATGTTTTAAAGTTGAACTTTTGTCAATAGTAAATTTTCAGTGAAACTTCTCAAAAAGGGCAAAAAATGTTAATTGTTGAAATTATACTAATGATAGGCTGAGTGACAGTTTTTCTAGGGAATTATGTAACTGCGAGTAAAATACATAGATAAAAGAAAATCAGATAGGAAGGGAAATATTTCGTGGGTAAATATAGGTAAGGAAGATAGGATAAAGTCAACCTTAAATTATCAAAAAATATCTACACCAAAACAAAAAGGATGATTTCGTAAGGCAAAAAGCCCAGATGCAAAACAACTGTGAAAATATCTAATTTTGATAGAGATCATAAAATTCACGAATTCGTAACTGGAAAAATAGAAGAAAAAAAAATCTGGATAAAAATGGGATCAAAGTAGGTACATACGATCATCATTATCATGACTAAATTCGGAAGTTCACACATCAACTATTTCAAATTAATTCATCAAATAATCGAAATTTAGGAGAAAACTTACGTGAGTTGTATACAACGGGGAAGTCTAACTCATCCTTGAGTATATCAAAAAACAACAGCTCGATACCGATATTCAACACCTTCATTATGAGGATCCACGAACTGGTTAATATCGGAAATTCACAAACAAATAAAACTCATCAACTCGCGAATTGTTTTCAACTCATTTTACCTAGTTCGAAAATTTGTCAAATTAACGATAATATAAATCACGACATCTTGATAGGTATAGACCTAGTATGTACTTATATCTTCACGAAAATAGCATTAGGTATATTACTCGATATAAAAGTTATAACAGGAAAAAATACGACTTCTCAAACTAAGGACGAAAAAAGACATGTCACTTCTGTAGTAAAATTACGACTCGTAAGTACTTGAAAAAGAATAGATAAAATTACCCAGACATCAAAATATCTCGACAATGTTATCTTTTAAAATCCGCCATTTTTACCAAAAGTGGAAAAACCATACACACTCACACAGCAAAGTATCCGATATCAACGATAATCATCTACAGGGTGCCCAGAAATATCGAGTACCCCTAAGAAAGTTTTTCATTAAAAATATAGGTTGGCAACGTGAAATAGATGCATATGATTGGTGGAATGTTATCTCTCCAGTCCAACAACCAATCATGTGCTATCATTATTATCATTCACTGTGACCAACCAAAGTATTTTAGTAGAAAACTTTTTTAGGGGTACTCGATATTTCTGGGCACCCTGTACTTTTACCTACAACGTCCGTACATGTACATGTACTTGTACCTACACAAAGGCTAAGTCGTGTGCAATTTCACGAATTAACGTTCATCCTGATGGTTGATCAACTTTTCTCGAACAAGTACCAGAAAAAAAAATGTTCCGGATAATAAAATTAATTACATATTTTTTAAAACGCAATAAACCTGTCAAACTAGGAAAAAAATGCTGCATTTTCATCATTGAAAAAAACTCTTAATTTTCCCAAAAAAAAGTAGGTACTTAAGTACATACATACTCAAAAAGCAAAGAACCCTTTCAACAAGAAAAAAAATCTGCTGTACAATAGTTCGATATCACACCACCCCCAAGCTAAAAATGGTATAAAAAACCCATTCTTTTTGTCTGGATCAACCACAAAATTGAGACAAATTCCGAAAATTAAGTAAGTCTACGAAAATCAAAATGAATAATTATCACGTTGAAGATACCTAAACTTCAACCAGTAAGTAGTTCTTTTCAAAAGGTCAGAAGTGAACAACCATACGAGTAAGCTTTCCTATGCAGTAATTCAATTAATAATCTTTCTTTTTCACAGGACCTAGGTCAAAGTACCTACAAAAATCTAAAAAATATTGTGCCCCCCCCCCCACCGAAAAACCACAATCTGTTCAATAGAGAATTGAAAATATCACGTCGATTCATTCATTGGAAAATGAAAACATGTATTCAACATTTTACATCGATTTTACTAAAAATAAATTTTAGTTGAATCCAACCCTTGACTACGAATTATGTAGTCTTTGAACGATTCTTTGCCCACGTAGAGATAACCTGCGCCCACTTGATTTCCCTGAAACGTGCCTAAGTATGTACTTTTTGCGAAATTTGGCAATTCTGACCAAAGCTTTTGATTCAGCTTTTACAGGCGTACAAAAGTTTTTTTTCTTTTGCAAAATAGCCCATTTAACCACCTTCAAAACATTGAAGGTGTTGAAAAGCAATTAGGTGCATTGAAAAAAATAATAATAAATCCCTCCAGCTCATCTGAATTTTTGAAAATTGAAATTTGTTGACTTTGAGGGCGAATTCTGGCGTCAATTTTTGAGACATTCAAAAAATGTTATTTTGAGAAATTGTCTACTAGTATATATTTGAAGTTGAAAGAGCTAGGGGCGATAAATTGCAAATAAGGTATTTGGAGTTGCCTTGAAAAATTCATTTCTGGAAGTTCATAAATCTTTTTGAGAATGTCACTACATAATATTATGTACAATATCTGTTCAAGTACTTTGAGGTTGCTCACATTTTACATGGAAAAAAGTTTTTGTTGAATTTTCACTGTCTCACTTTTTTTCCTTATGGTGTAGAGTCCACAAAATTTTTTTTAAACCAAATCGGTGAAGATAAACCCATGCGTCTAGGCCCCTCAATGTACATATTCTTAATGTGGGATTTCATATAGGATTTTACATGTGAAAAAAGTAAAACTTCAGTTTTGACTGAATTTCTTTGAAATTATCGTTTGGGCCTTGAAAAGCAAACGTATGAACAACTTCAAGGTGTTTTGATGAATTTTCAACTATGAGGGGTCCATTATTGAGGCGTCACGAACCCTCAAATATTGTGAAAATTACGAATTTTGAGGTTCCGTAACCGTTAACAGTAGGATCCTTTCTCGTTAAAACTACATTATCGTAATTACTCGATGTTGTTCGTATGTTCGCTTTCCATGGTCGAAACACTCTATTTTAGAGATATTCAGTCAGAACTGCATTTCCACTCATTTCATGTGGTAAAATCGTATGTGAAGTCCCATAAGAACATGGAGGGATCGAGAGGCACGGGTTAATCTGCACCAATTTAGCTAAAAAAAATTTGGAACTACCTATACCTGAAGGAAAAAATGACGGGGTGACACATGAACATTCCGAACATTTTGTAGAAAAATCCTGAAAACTTGTAGCTTTGTAAGTAAGTATTCTTGACGTTTTCATTTTCAAATATTTTTATTCCAATTATTCTTCAGAACAATAAATACTTATTAGAAATTTACATAATTGAATTTCAAATGTTTGAACCTTTCAACTCTCCGTAATATCCATACTCAAAGCAAAATACAGAGAGAAATATATTTTCAACTGCTCTCTTCCGATTTTCATCGCAAATGTATTGGTAATAATATCCACCAGCCAGCCTATCAATTTAAATACCCGCCTTTTTTTTCCTTCCCAGAGACGTACACGTGTGCAACCATTGATAGAGATGAGTAGAAAATAGAAATTCGCCTCAAAAGAACGTTTCAGTTGGAAATCATTCAGAAAAAATTTTACACTCGGAGGTGTCCTTGGAAGGGAGATATGGGCCCTCAAAGAGAGAGCATCTTCAACAAAATCTCGTTTTTTTTTACTCAGGCTCTCGCCCAACCTATTTAGTGGAAGATGGTCCAGTATCAAAAGATATAATTCAAATTCTGCGTCGACCTAGTCCATTTCCATCAAAATTCAAGGCCACTTTTAAGATTTTACTGGGTGGATGATGATTCTTTTTTGCAGGTCGAAAGTGATCGTTGAAGTAGACTAGATCGTGCTTAATACATCAGATCCCAAGAAAGATAACGAAGGGATTCATATTGGAAGCAAGACGAAGTCCGAAACTCTGTTTCAATTGTAGTAGCGAGTACATAGGCATGAATGTCCAGATAGACAGATAGACATCCTAAGTGCTGCAAATCAGCAAGAGGATCACCGAACGGAGACCCAAATAATTGATAATTTTATCAGTAAGTATATCAGTAAGTACTTTTTTATTGTTTTAAATTTTCTTTATTTCTGTGATGGTACTTCGCATAAATTATGCAAGATCGTCAAAAAATATGTACCACTTATGTGAAATTATTCTGAAATTTTTTAAATAAGGGTTTCTGTGTTTGTTTACCTATAGGAAAACTTAAACTATGACGAAGACATTTTACTTTCTTCGAACACTGTACTGTCGTCTACATTTCCCGAATCACTTGGTACATCTTGGCCGCCAATCACAGATTACGATCCAGAAGATTTACTGAATTTCATTTTGAATGGTCATGAAGAAACTGTAGAAATACAAATGAAGTGCATTCGTGCTGATTTTTCGGTTATTATTACAAATTTTAAAAAATCTCGAAAAATTGTTGAAAACTTGGCAAATTTTTTCGTTGTTTCGAAATTTTTCAATAATGATCAAAAATTGGCACCAGTGCCTCCCAAAATATTTCCTCAATTTTAAAGTTATATCTTTCACAGGGGGAAAAAATCAAAACATGAATTCACTACCAAAAATAAGTGAAATACTATTTTTTGGAACTGGGCTACTTTCTCTAAAACAGGTTGGGTGAGGCCTAGAGCGAAAACCCCACGAGTTTTTTCAAAAATGCCCTCTCTTTGAGGACTCGTATCTCCGGACATCTCTGAAACTATATTTTTTTCTGAGAGACTTCAAACTCGAAATGAAGATTTCCAATGAATTTCGTCAAAATCTTCCACCATCTCAACTGTGTATGGGTAGAGTGTATCAAACATTCCCAAATTACGTGTGCAACTGGCTTCGGCTGAAATCAGAAGGGATCCTGAGCATTACGAAATGCGTCAGGAAAGTACTTCGAATAAATTTGTTCCCCTTCTCAGTTCTCCATCTCTGGAGTCACCAAAAATTGATATGATAAAGAAAATTTAGAGGTACATATTTAAAAATTGATAGGGATCTCTGCGCCAATCTGGCTAAAAACCAAATTTGTTCTGATCATTCGCAAACTACGATTGCTGAAGTGAAAAATGTAGATAGGAATCATAATATTTTGTCATATTCTTCGACTTTTGGCACAGTCATAATACCTCTACTCTTAATCAAATTACAAGAGAAGATAAGAAATGGTTGCTATGAGGCTGTCGAAGTAAGTTTCAGAGCATCCTACTACACGATATTTAGGGAGCGGAATTTCCGATTCTTGTTTGTTGGGAGTTCGTTAATTTCGTCAATTCCTTTCGATGCACGAGTGACTTCGTCAAAGGACACGGTAAATTGGAAGGTTCCGAATAATTCAAAAGTTGAAACTAAGTAGCTTGTTTCGGCCTTCGAGTGATTTAAATTTGGCGAAAGTTGTTACGGATTCCTGGGGCAAATCTATGCCCAGGCCTGAAGTACCCTTAAGGATTTCCTGTATGCACTTATCGTTGTGCTGTAATATTTAATCCAAAAAAAATTATTCTAGTGCTAATTTATCACCACAGGTTTGAAAGAGAAAGAAGGCGATCTGGACAAGACCTCAACCCATACAGTGTTATAGTGGCCCACGATGCAAGTTGGGGAAAGAATCATAAAAGAATTCAAGTTAAAAAATGGTAGAACTGAATCATTATTGATTGTAACAATCTAGCCATCAACCAATATATTATTGCAATATTCTTGTTTACATTGAGCACAACCAAGTCGAAATTCTCAATGACGAGAATAATGTGTTGATAATCGAGTAAGTACAAACATACAAATAGCTACAAGTATTTATGAGTAGAAATACATTTTAATATTTTATGTACGTATGTAGGCCTACCTAACGATTTCATATTCATTGTATTTATTTTTTCAGTCTCAGTAATAGCATTGTAGACTGTGGGTATGAGTCTTCGGAAGCCGAAGTAATAACGATTTCAGATTCAGAGGATGAAGTTATAACGATTTTGGATTCAGACAGAATTTCAGACGATGAACCCATAGTCACGTAAGTTTGAGTGGTTTTAAGGTATTTATTTCTTTCTTAATAATTCGTTCATTTATAGGTATACCTACCTAATCGTATTTTTTTCGTTTTTTGTGTTTTTTTTTTTTTCAGAAATGAACCTCAACCTATACAAGTATACATTGACGAGCCAAGTGATGAATCGGCGCGGCGGCTAGAGTGGCGGTGCTGGGTCCATCAAGTTCTCCTGACATGGATCAGGAGAACTTGTACCGTGTCCCATTTAATCCTATGTTTATGTCGCGTCGACGCTTCTCATGAGCATGTAAGTAGTGTTTCTTTATTCATTTTTTTAAAAATCTGAACCTTCGACTAATTACTGATTTTTTTTTTACAGGACAAATTCATTGAACGTTGCCCGTCGCCGAAGATTGTGGAGCTGTAGGCGACTCCCCTTACAATCATTGGTATAATTAATGATGACGCTGACGACGAGGGGGAGTCGTCTGATGATTCGAGTGATCGTCCGAGTCGTCGTCCTTGCTAGTATTTCGGTATTGTTATTGTTTTCAATGAGTTGTTTTCATAGGTAGTATTTAAGTTAGTTACAAAGTGTGTTCTGTTTCAATTTAGATATGATTTTCGTATCTAAATTGAAGCAGAACACACTGTGTTAAGGTGCAAATTATTGTGAGGGTCGTTCCACCTACGATTTAAGAAAAAAAAAATTTAGAAGAATATGTACGACCGTCTGAACGATTTGTACCTTCGTGTTATTTTTTTCTGGTGTTATGGGTGTTTTTTTTCCGTTGTTTTTTTCAACAGGATGTACATATTTGGCGTCAATTTTTGTTCAATCATTCTGTTCATGGAAAAATTGAGCAAAAATTGGCGTAAATTATGTCCTGTTCGAGGTACTATCAATTGACCAATCATTCAATGTGAATATGAACGACTGATCAATTGATAGTACCTATTTCTTTTCGTGTTTTCGTGATTTATTCTTTCTCGTTTTTTAAATTTTGATTAAATTTATGTTCCTTTTGGCGATCGACCGATCGTTTTTGTGATGTTTTTTTTTTATTTTTTTAAAAGGTACAACGGTTGGTCGATCACATTTTAAATTTGTGTTCCTTTGTAGAATTAAGTAAACCTACCTAATTATGTGAAGCTACAAATATGAGGATCGTAGCTTTTTACAACAAGTTACGATCTTAATACTTGTAGCTGATTTTTTTTTTATGTTCGATTGCTTGCAATCGGCAAGTAATCCATAAACATATTTAAGATGACTCTCGTGAAATTTTACCCTTAGTGAATCTGCAGAAAGTAAGCAATTTCATTTCATAATTAATTTAATCTTTAAAAAAATTATTCTAGTGCTAATGTTCATTCCATCTGAAGACATAGATGAAACATTAACCAAAGAAAATTTATTGTAGAATAGATCTTCTTTAAGAACCTTAGGTGATGAATCCGCTGATCCAGCAGCCAATTCTACTAGCATGCTTGGAGATATATCAGAAAGCATACCAATCTCTCAGAACAATTGATGAATCTGCCGAAAATTAGCAATTTCATTTCATAATTAATTTAAGCATGATAAATTTATTAATTCAATATTGTAAAAGTAAACATTAGGTAAATCAAACGTGCTTTCCAACACGACCTTTGTTCTCTCATTTCAGAACAAACCGATCGTATCTTTCATCTTCGTCTCAACACTCATTCGCAAAGGTCAGTTCAAAACTCACAGACATATCACACCGATACTCGACACAACAAATCACAATTATACGACCAATTTACACATAGACAACAGTCGCCTACTTGATCCTATTCAATCAAAACTCTCTTAACCACATCTCCAAACCAATCATTCCGGTTAATAAACACTAAGCAGCTAATTTACAATTTCAAGATAGTAGCATTTTCTCGCATTAATGTAAACTCGAATAAAGGACGACAATACCGGCAGAGTTGGACAAACCCCCGGGTGTTTTGCGGTAAGTCGCAGTATAACGAGTTAAGAAACATCTCGGTGTACAAAAGGCCAAGCGAGGAAGCTGATTTAGTCGAAAAACTTTACGCGAAGACGATTCATTCGTTCACGTTGTGGCAACGGCAGGCAGGCAGGCAGGCAAAGGCAACACTCTTGTAAATTTCGTTAGTATTTAAAATTTACTTAAAATTTATTCGCCTTCGGGAAAATATCAGTAGAGCGGCGCTTTCTAAAATTAACTCGGAATGTTCGTTCGGATGGAATTTCCATACACCAACACCGCGGCATGGTATCATTTTTTAGCCAGGTAGTACGATAGGGGAGGGCAGGGCAAGGCGGCGAGAGGATGAACAGCAGCGACGCGTTGTAACCTCGTCGGAATTAATTTTACCCCTTGTAATGAAAAGCCGACCGAGCCAAAGTACGAAGTTGCTTAAAAAATTTTCGCAAGGAAAAATGGGTTCTTTCGTTTTGACGAATGTTTTTCCAACTGTAAGAAAAATTACAAAACACCTTTTTTTAATTCCTTTTCCTCCTCGCGTTCTTCCGGCCGGTATATTAAGGGTTAAACCGCCGTCGGCGAAATCCGCAGAAAGAGAAATTAAATAATGAAAATGAAAAAGGGGGCAGAAGAACAGAACAGAAGAAAAAGCGAAACAGGACGACGGTGTGACGATGGGATGGCGGTACCGCATCAGCAAGTCGCCATCGCCATTGCCAGCGCAGCGCGCCGCAGCAGATAATCTGCAACGAAATGGAAAACGTCTTGTTTAAAAAATAATCAAGCCGGATTACAATTAATATAATATTTCCATCTGCGAGCGCAGCTCAAAAACACCCGAAGGGAAAACGAGAAAAATACCAGACAAACGCGAACGATTCGCGAGAAGAAAAAAAAAGTATAAAAATTTATACTTGCGGTAAATTTTAAAGCTCGAGACTGGCGTATTATTTATACCCACCTTTAGCAAGTGCCTCTAACTACGTACTTATTTATTCTCTTATAACATATAACGCGTCTGAGGCTAGGGCTAGGGCTGGGGCTGGGGCTGGGAAATTTCATAAATTAAAAAATGTATTCCTCGACGGTAATCGTATAGCGCAGTTGTCGAGCTTTAGCCTGAATTGCTGCCTTTACGTCGTTCCTCTCTTTTAACGCATTAAATGGATGGATAGAAATATGATGAATAGCGACGAACGATTTGCTAATACCTCGTGTATTTTACGCTTCACTTGGCTCTTTCGGGCTGATACAGCGCGGTGAGCAGCTCGTGTACACTCAGCTTAATTCGTCGTCGTCGACGTCGTTGTCGTTCGCCTTGTCAACGTAAACAAATTAGCCTTTCTCTACTAAATAATCTAGAAATTACCAGCAGTCGAGAATGGATTTTTTTCAGGCTTGTGCCGTAGAATATACACCATGTAGAATACACAGACATATACTACATACGTGAAAACAGCACTTGTAGAGTAAACTGAAAAAGGAAACACGTCCCCAGTAAAATGCATAAAAAACATGACTGTGCAGACGATAAGGTATTTTTTTTATGAATAATTTCAATTTTTTTTCCAAAATTTCATGCTGGAAAATTTTAAGAACCGTTAAAATTTCGCATTAAACCCCGAATAATCAGGTGTAAAAACAATATACAGTAAGTAAGTAAACTGAAATTTTTTTTTATCTACACCTGAATCTCATTGATTGCATCTGACAGCTATAATGATTTTGAAAAAACAAAAAAAAACACCTATACAGGGTGTCCGGGGAATGGTGGTATAAACTTCAGATTTGGATATAACTGGGTACATACGAGTAAAAAAAACGTAAGATGAACAAGTTGTCTATTTTGAAAATTGAAAGGGCAAAAAACTTTTCAAAATCTAAAAGCCAAAATCCAATTTTTAATAATAGGGTCGGTAGCATGTACTTTGAAAAATGAACAAAATTACCTATTATGACTTCTTGTCCAACTTGCAAATTGAAGGCTATACAAATGATTTTCAATTTCAAAAAATTGCAATGAAATAAATGAATGCGAAAATGAACACTACTTCAAAAAATGAACAAATTTTTGAAAAGTTTTTGAAGCTCAACAATTTTTGATTTGCTAAAAATCTCATTATATTTACAATTTTTAAGCTTCAAAAACTTCTCAAGTTTTAGAGTACGAGAAAAAAAAATGATCGTAGCAAAATTTGTTTATTTTTTGATGTAATATTAATTTCCGCATTCATTTTTTCATCGCGATTTTTTGAAATTAAAAATCGTTTGTAAATCCTGCAATTTGCAGTCAGTTAAAAAGTCACAATAGGTAATTTTGTTCATTTTCCAAAGTACTACCGACCCCCACGGTCGAAATTGGATTTTAGCTCTTACGACTTTGAAAACGTATTTTGCTCCCTCAATATTTGAAGATAGGCTACACCTTCACAGAACCTTTTTTTTTCCTAGTCGTACCCGGTTGTATCCAAATCTGAAGTTTTGTACCACCACCATCACTCCTCGGACACCTTGTATGTATACCAAATAATCGCTAGAAGCATAACAGTTCTTAATTTTCAGAGTGTAACAATCAACAACGGGGTAATTATTGCTGCATTGTACATCAAATTTTACACAAAAATGTAGAAATGGGCTATTTTACGCATAGAAACCCAACCCTGATTTCTTTCACTAAATGTACAAACTATAATTTCCACGTGTTTGTACCAAATATATTCATAGGAATCAAGAAAATAGTATAGGTAAGTTGAAATGAAATTTTTCGTGTTATGTTTCACGTAGGTACGTAGGTTCGTTCAAACTTTCAAAATTACGCCAGCGAAAAAATCACCAATCAGACCCACTGCTAATTTATTTCATGAAGGAGCTGCTGCCCTCACCAGTCAAATCAGGGATTTAGTCGTTTTTTCTTGTTTGGATTTGATTTCACCACCAAAATAGCTCACAAGGGAACCTTCATAACACAATTTTCAGCTGTCGAAATTGATTTTTCGATTTCTGGGAAATTTTAGGAAATTGTGGAAATGCCTTTTGGCACATTAATTTTCAACAAAAAGAGTAAGTATTGAGATGAAAATTGAGTAATGTACATGAGTCGACTCCAGAATAATTGCTACCATTTTCGAGTCGGTCTGAAACCTTCCATAAAATTTGACTTGTCTCCAGTAATTTCAAATCGCTCCAGATGGCGCATAGTGCTCCGAAATGAAGAAGTAGCGGCCAAAAATCAAATTTTAAAGAAGAATCCGTGAAATTTCGGATATGGGTTTTTTTTTGGTCGCTGAAGTCGATTTTGGCATTTATTTTACCCCTAACCTCAAAATAAGCCCTCAAAGGGGGGCAGGGGTGGTGCAAAATCGAATTTCAAAGTAAAATTCATAAAATTTTGGATATTGTTTTTTTTTTAGGTCGCTGAAGTCGATTTTGGCATTTATTTTACCCCTAACCTCGAAATGAGCCTTCAAAGCGTGATGTGTATCGGAAATTTTTTTTTTTTTGGGTCGCTAAAGTCAATTTTAGCATCCATATTCCTATAGTAATTTTCACTTGAAAATATTTTGAAAAAATAGAAAAAACAGCACTTACGTAACTTTGCACATCAATTTTTTCAAAAGGGGCAGGTTGAGGTAGCAAATTTTTTGAGGGGGTTTTTCTTTTTAAATGCCATAGTACCCCAGGGATATGATATTTCCCGCTGATCTGCGTAGCTTGTTTTTTTTTTTAAAGAAGAACTTTTACCTCAAAAAAAGCAAAAAAATCGTTTTTTTTTGTGATGAGCATGGTAGAAACCAAAATATTTTTGAAAAAATAGAATCAACGATTTTTACACTCAAAAATGTCCATATTATGATACAAACCCATAAAGTTTTGAAAAAAATTGTACTTGACAGTTTCATATGCATCTTAGAAAGAAACAGGCCTTCGGCTATTCGCTGATTGCAAGATGGTTTTTGCATTTGCTTTCACCTTATTGGTTGATGTTTCCTTGTTTGCTAAACCGGATTTCAAATATCAACTTGAAGCCGATTTTTCATTGCTTGAATAACAAAATTCAACGAAATGAAAAATTCAATAATTTTCCACAAAAATTTTAACATCGAAATGAAGCCAAACTTGAATAAAACAAATGAATTATTACGGAACATTAATATCACAGATTTCGATACAAATTACAAATTGTCACATTTAATTAAATTAAGCTTATGTACTATCCTTCCAAGCACACACTATTATTCATTACTTTCCGAAAAAAATCTTTGATAATATTATAATTGTTCAATATTTTCATGATAAAAAAATTAAACAATCGAAAATGTCTGCTTGGTTTTAGAAATGCATACCTACATGCCAATTCTATTTGATTGGTAAGAAATACGTAATTCAATATCAATGACATATTTATCAATACTGAAATACCTGATTTACCAATTCTAACATTTTCAATAAAAATTCTTTTTTTTTCGTTTCAAACATTTTCACAAGAGCTCCGATCTGCTGGAGAGTGTTCTTAGTAAAAATAATTTTACTACATCTCATAATTTCCCCTCTTTTTTTTTTTTTTTTTTTTTGTAAAAAGAATTACTCAAAGTGTACGAAATTAGGGTGCCTGATGGTCAAGAAGCTCATTTCGGACATTTTCTGATTCGCATAAAATGAACAAAATCATTCAAAATTCACAACTTGATGCTGAAAAATGTCAAAAACAAAGATCCCATTAAATTCCTTACTTTGCAGCAATTTTCAAAAAACATCAAAAAAGTGTCCGAAATTAGGACATTCGACAATACTTAAATTGGGGATCGGATCGATAGATCGAGGATCATTTGCACCTCGTCACTCGTTACCTACTCGTAAGTAGATGAGCTAGTAGCCATATGACTGGCGGCTGGCAGCTGGCAGCTTCAGTTTCTTCTACTTCTACCTGTACAAGCGCGACTAGGGTATCGGTGCGGCGGCGGTATAGCGGCTGTACAATAAGAAAGACAGAAACAAGCTGAAGACATAGGCAGGTTAAGAGGTAGAGGAAGAAACGAAGGTAACGCTCGCGATCAGCAGCTGGCCGATTGTTGTGCTCTCGTCTTGGATTTTGGGATACTTACCTAGGCTAGAGGTATGTCTATGTAGTATTACGCACCTCGCAACTAGATAATATATACGGCGTTATAGTCGTCGTTCTCGTTTACCACCTGCTGGTTGGGTTAGATGCACCTGGCGTTAGTTGTTGGCAGCGAATCATGACTATGGCTATCGCACGCGTCGCGTACGAATCGCTTTTTTTTACTTGTACCCGCGATCGCCACCATCTGCCTTTACTACAAGACGTGTTGGTACACATCGCATAAATAGGTACTCATCATATCTACTCTACTGGCCGAGCTATTTTTTGGTCTATGCCTATGTGTACCTACCTATGCCCCTATCATGACGTCGTGTAATTTTTTGTCCTTTGATTCGGAGGACGAAAAAATCGACGAGTAAACTGTCTGCCCCCCTCACCATTTAAATATCGCCAGTATCGCCTACTCATTACACGTCATGTCATACTCGTCGAAAGAAAGAAAAAAATAAGTTAAAATTACCTATACCTACCTATCGTAAGGTACGTACATTTACGTATCTTTACGTAGTAGGTCTACGATTCGAAATGAAATGACAACCAATACTAATTTTATGCACGGTACCGTAGTGTACCTGTTGGGGGGGGGGGGTGGGGGTGCAAACAGCCCTAATCCGCTGCAGCTAGACTACATAGCCGACAGATAGGCAAACAATCAGGCAGGCAGGTCCACTTACTACAAAGTTAGGATGCAGATGATAGGTAGATTAGAGATAGGTACACGTAGCTGTAGCATAAAGCAGGCTGAAGAAAGTAAAGGTGTCGCATAATACACGTACATGCATTCAAATACACACACTCGGGTATTTGATTGGAGATTGGGATGGTAGGAATTATAGGAACTAGGTATGAGTTGTGAGCGCGACCCACGTCCACGGCCGGGTGTATCGTAGCATCGGCGTAAGGCAGATGTTTGCTACCATGAGATGCCAGATGATGCCTTCGGCCATCGGGGGTTGTGGCCCAACCGCGTTAAAATGAAAAATAATGCTTCCAAATAAGGGAATCCCTCTGACATGACGATTGTAATGAAACTTGGACAGTAGGAAAAAGGACCTAAAAAAAACCATCCACCAATTTTCAGCGAAATATCATCAGATATCGAATTTTTTCGCCCACGATGAGCAACCACATAAGGAAAAAATTCTATTTCAGATGATAATTTCACATCTGGCTGACGACGGTAGGCTAGTATTAGTCGATTTGGTATCGAGCATAGACCCTTCGGCTAAAATTTCAGCTGCTCAAGTTTATATTGGTGTAGAGAAACAGCCATTTTTGAATTCACAGATGAGATGAGAAAAATAGTAAAAAATTCCCTTTTCTGACCAGATGGCCGGACAAGGTACCTATCCAACAAAATTTCAAAACGAAAAAGCAGCATTTTAGCAAGACTTTTGGTAGAGCATTTTTCAAACACTAGCGATTTCTGGGGGGGGGGGGGTTGGTCAATGTTTTACACGTCAGTCAATCGTTTTCTTAAATGTTTTTAAACATTCCAATATTTTTTCGGAGGGAGTGCCAAAGCAAACTTTTTTCGACCCTTTTTTCAGCACCCCTCCTCATCAGGTTTTCCGATGAAGTTTACACTTCTTTATATTTTTTCAAAGGAAGTTTTGAAATGACCAACTTTCAACAGTTCCGACTTGATATTAAGAATTGTAGGTATGCAAATGTACGATCATGCATGGAAAAAATATGAAAAAGAAAACATTCAATTATTAGTAAGTAATTTTTTTTGTTTTCTTGTGTTTTTTTGAACTCTTTTTCAGTTTTTGATGCTTGAAAATTAGAACATTTCATGGCCAAGTGAAGCAAAGGGGCAAAATTTTTGAAAGAATTTTCAAACTTTTGAAAATTTACGATTTGAGAGGCTCCAAAATAATAATTTGCGACAGAAGAAGCTGCAACGCAAAATTATCCTTTTTTTTTGGATGGTTTTGAATGAAATTTTGCACTTTTTTGTACCCACAACTTCAGCGACTTTGGAGGCCTCTCGTAGACATCCTTACGTTCTTAAACGTTGAAAAAAATGCATTTTTGTTCTTCACAAATGAACAACAGGGAAAATATAGTAGAGGAATTTGTTTCGAGAGGTCTGAAAATTGTTTCATTTGAAAATTTTTGTATTTTTCCAACAGCTAACGACTGCTTTTACACAATAGATGGGAAAAACAACGAAATTTCTACAAAATTTCACAAAAAAAGAAAATAATTTGAAAATTTAAAGTCCGATTGGAAAAAAAATCAGTACCTACTTTTTTTTATAAAATTGTTGAAAAGCAGGACAACCGCAGGACTTTTAGGACTGTCAAGACACCCTGCCAGATCCGGCCAATGATGATGTGAGTGGGTTAATCATCTAGAGACTAGAAGACCCTATTTGGCCAAAATTTGAGCTTCTGAAGTTGATATGCTGGAGAGGATAGGTATGGAAATTCTTCTCCCTTTTCTGTGAGGAGCAGATTTCCCCAACATAAATAAAAAACTTCAAACGTTCACCATAAATCTAAAAATCAACTTGACCAGGTAGGCTACATATAAGTTGGGGGGGTGGGGTAGTTGCATTCCAATTGGAGACTATCGTGTCGAAGGGTACCCTTGGTAAATATTCGAGTAAAAGTACGTTGCGCGTTGCGTGGGCGTAGCGACCGGCGACGGAGGGCGGTGGTTCCTAGTTATGTTATTACGGAAGAAAACCGTTGATGATAATGCATACCTTTACCAACTACCTAGGTACAGTAGGAGCGAATAAGACTCGTATCTCGGACTACTTAGGACTAGGGGTGGTAGTCGGTAGCCGAACGCAAAAGCAGCTGTTATGATACGCGATTACGAGCATAGAACATGCATACTGGATACAGGATACTGGATTATAGTATAGCGGACTCGTATTCGGATTTCGACTTGGATTCAGATACACATGTTTCAGTCTCGCCATCAGTACGTTGTTGTAGATGCTCATAGGCATGACATGGTGAAGTGAAGTGAAGTGCAGTGCAGTGTATTATATAGTGCTGCGTTTACGATTAATTACTTTACGTAGGTATCACACCGTCGTGCAATCGTAAAACGACGATATTACGACCGAATCGGCAATTAATACTTGTGCGCTAATTCGCGTATACGTTTCGATTTCGTATAATTATGAGTGTTTGTGTACGCTGAACGTATAGCTATACACATATCGGATTAATTATTGTACTCGTCAATCAACCGCTGCGATGATGATCGCGATTCGGCGTGCATTTTTTTTATCGTGTTGCCTTTTATGGCTGGCGGTGGCGGCGGAGGCGACGAGTGAAACGAACGAATTGCAGCAACTCAAATCGCAAATAGACGCGTTGATCGTTCAAAGGCAAGATGATTTCAGTAAATTGGAAGCTGTGGCGCGTAATTTGCAAAATAAGGACGCTGAAATCGACCAATTACGAAACGAGATCAGAGACATAAAGTAAGCATGTGTAATTATTGTTATTTCTTACATACGAGTACATACATTCGAGTGAGGAAGCACTGTATCAAGTACTGGTAATTGATCGATTGATTGCTTCGGTTTCAAAAATTTTAATCAAACGAAACGATCACAATTACGATTGGAATTCTCACGAAATTCATACCCCCAGGCAAAGGTTTCAACGTCGCCTTGTCGTATATCGTCGTCGTATACTTTTATCGTCTATCGTCATTAATCATTATTTCTGTGTTTTTTGAAATAAAAAGGCATCAAAAATCAGTAGCTACATCTACTTACACTAATTGTAATTACACCGTTGGTACAGGTTTTTTAGTCAAGTCGTTTAACTATCAAGGAATAAAAATTCAAACGAGTGTGAAAATTCAATTTCAAAACGTGCAGAAACCGTCTGTTTAAAAAAAAAGATTCAGACCCCTCCCCCCCCCCTTCACCTCAATTTTAACCATCGTAACTCGCATTACTTTGATTTCTCGTCAAATAACGAGCTATAGAAATTCGTACGTATCGTAATATGTATATTGATGAGCATATAGAGTATCAGCGGATCAACCCATTCCTCCCAAAAAGCTGGAAAAGATTCACCTATCAACTCGTTAGTCTCTATCTACCCCAAACTTTTTTCCCCAAACTCTGCGTTCTGCGTTTTTAAAATTTATGGGAAGTCCAAGACTAGGTACTTCACCAGTGGTGAAGGGGGTGGGGTACAGGTTAAGTATATGTTTTAAATTTTCAAGTTTCAATTGTGTAGCTTTAGCCGTTGTCTGTTGTCTATGTATAGTTACGACTAGCAACTTCCGACGAGTAGGTAATGATTTACATTTTGCAGTCGCCTTCGCATCGTGATGCGGATACGCGCTCAACTAAACACCCAAGCGGCCGTACGTATAGTCGAGTTGAGCACCTGCCTTCCAAGTTTGAAGGTGGCTGGTGGAGCAATTGGTGTGCAATGTGCTGTTGCGAATTGAAATTTATAGCCAGGTAGCCTATACTAAACAAAGGTGCCGTTGATGCCCGCTATCAAACGAAACGCCTTAACTGATTTTTGAATAGATTTCCAGAATATTGTGGTATAAATGGTATAATTCATAGGGGGAAAGAATGGAATGAATTTTGAGTAAAGTAGGTAAGAAAGTAGGATCGAAAAAAAAGAATGGAATTCGGATAACTAGGTAGGAATCAAGTGGGTAGGATTAGGATAAGATGAAAAACAAGTAGGAATCTAGAATTATTCTATACAATTTATACCTATACAATTTCAACACTATAGCTAACAGGAATAATCACGATTCCATTATCCTATTTTTGAAAAACGAAAATAAAAAGCACTTCTAAACACACACACACAAAATATGAGTTTTAGTTGGACAAAAATCCGCATGCAAAGCATGTACCAAAGAGTTAATTTAGATTGAAAATACTCGTAATTAAAAATAAAGAAGATCGAAAATTGGATAATTAAGATTATGATAGATCATCTCAAAAAGTACGTAATAAAAAATAAAACATAAATATGACGTATTCAAATATACAGTACCAGTACCTAAGGGAAAAATTTCAAGTCAAGACAGACCCATACCGAAAAATGGATAAAATTCAAACTAGCATAAGTTTATATCACAAAATACATCGATTTCTCAATGTATAATTATAATTTAATCAAGCTAAATTACGTAAAAAAATTTGGGGAAACCCTTTACCTGAAGCATAAATCATAAAACGACAGTCTGATACCTATTTCGTAGCATTAGGATATGGTCGCCACATGACCAATACCTTTCCGGCATCTTCTTGCAGTATAATTACACCTTTATTTTCCAGGATCTCGAACTAACAATTAATAAAATTCAGTCTTTTGAATCAATCAAATCAAAATTCGCGAAAATTCACTTCAAAATCATTTCAATTCTCGAAATCATACATCAAGAAATTACAAGTAAAAAATATGCAAAAATTACGCAGGAAAAAATATGTACGTCTTTACACGGCAACGAAAAATACTACAGTCACAGAGACAGAGAGGTGAAATAAAATATTATCGATGCATCGGAGCTCAGATAATCTTATCTGTAAAACCACCATTTTATTCTCATTGATAGGGAAAGAAAGATATTTCACACAAGCTAAGGGATTCCCAACTATTCTACAATATAACGAATTTGATGGGAAAAAAGTGGAACTAAAACTGAAACTGAAGAACTGAAACGCAAAAGTTTTGCCATCACTGAGCATGAAGTAGGTATAGTTAAGTAGGAACAAGTTCACTAGATTATGATTTTCGATTTACCCAGGTCCACGGTCATCATGTGTAATTCTACAGTCTACATCTAAAAACCGAATGTATGGTACTACATACGTATGTACTATGTATGTACCACTCTGTAGATTTAGGTAGGTGCTAGGTAGAGGTACTGAATGATTTTTACGTTATCTCTCACGCTTCTAAAAATCAAACTCGACGTGGCTTCAGCTCACAAGTTGCACTTGGTTGCGCTGCACTGACGTTACGTATCGCCAAGGACGAAACCAAAGGGGGCAGGAGGGAAGCTAGCTCCATGGGCTTCTAGAAAGCTGGAAAAGTTGGCAAATTCATTTTTTTTATGGAAGTTGGCGAAGTTAATATTTTAACAACTTCTGGATAGCAAATAAAAACCAACTAGGTAGGTGAATTACCACAATAAATCATTAAAAGTTTATGAGAATTTTCAACTGTTTAGAACTGCTCAAGAATGCCAACTGACGACATGAGTGAAATTTTTCGATCAAAAAAAATGAAAAATTGACAACAAAAATGGACAAATGTTTTTGATTTTAACGCGTTACTTACGCGAAATTGTTCGAAAAAAATTGAGAAAACTTGACCAAAAATTGACAAATTTTATGCTGTTGGCAAAATAATGAAAAATTTTTGGTACAAATGTTTTGAAAAAAGTTTAAAAATTGATTGAACCAAAAAAATGTGTACGAATTTTGAAGTTTTAAAAATTCCAATGATGGAAAAATTGACTTCTCATTTTAAAAAATACATAATTATAATCTACTAAAGCTTTTGTCCTCAATTTAAATTTTAAAAGTTTGAAGCTAAAAAATATAGACTCTTCACATAAAAAATATCGTTTTTTCACTTGTTAATATACGTATTCAAAACTGTAACAATGGGTTCCTTTAAAATTTGATAATTTAGTACCATAATCATCTGATCTTCTTTTAAGATGATGAAAAGTGGAAATTGAGCGATTGAAGACCACCTAAACTGAAAAACATACAAAATTTTTTGTTTTTAAAACTTTGAGCTCGAGCCAGAAAAGATCAAACGTTTATCAAAAAATTTTCTTGCGTCTTATTCAGATCATTTGGGCCTCTATTTTTTGCTAAGGTCCATTAAAATTCGAAAAAAAAAATAAAAAAATGACCACACTGGTAACCTATCTGTACAGTGTACGTACGTACTTATGTAGCAAAGTTGGTAAGTGTGACGCGTTCCTCTGTTAGTGTGTAATGTTTATACCAATCTTGAGTCACTCGATATCCAAAGAAACACACTCCCCAGTTGATCATAAATATGATTTCTCAACGCTCATACATACTGAGGCCATATTTGGCCAACTTTTCAACCTATTCAAATAACGATAATGTTCTCTAACACGTGGTATGTATCTGGATTGTTTTACAGAATGGAGTTAGATTCGGTGAAAGCAAAAGCTCCATCGGAAGCCTGTTCAGAAGAAAACGTCGGAGGGACGGCAGCGACCGGGACCTCCAGCTCAAGCGGATGCGGCAATCAAAAGAAAAACGAGCGACTCACCTTCGAGTGGCTATCGAATTCGATTTCCGAAATTCGCGTCGAAATGGCCGAATTAGCGAAATCATTCAATTCAACGGTCGCTTTGCAGCAACGCCAGACCATCTCGACCGATATTTCGATACTACAAAACGACGTGGTCAGCCTGAGGCACGACGTAGAGCATTTGAAAACGGACGCCACCAAATACGACGCTAAATTGGCGACTTTAGCGCAAGACGTTGATACTTCCAAGCAGTCAACATCTAGCGTCGCTGCTAAACTGGTTAACTTGACGCAACAGGTGAGTGTACATACATACAGCTGATACAGCTAATGATCCAAGTTAACGCTTGCCTTTATTATAAAAACGGGAGGTTATTTTTGTTTTTCTCATTTTTTTTCCTGTTTTGTTTTTGGTTCAAATTTACATAGATTCGTACATTTTTGACGTATGATTGGTCCGAAGTGGTGAAACCGTTGAAAAAAAGCCAACGTTTGGCCATCTTCAAGGTGAGCGCGATATTAATTATACCTAATCGCATAATTTTATTGACCTACCAACCTACCCACCTAGCTTCCGATCCCACCTACCCACTTCCCTACTCGCAGTTAGACCAACCCAACCCATTTTAATCCGTTTTCTTTTACGTTTGCGCAGAAAATGGTCGTGATGAATGAAAATCCGTTAGAAATGCAAGTTTTCACGACAACGCGACACCGTCGCCGTCGTGATTACAGTCATAAAAGAAACGAAGTGCGCCGTCTACGTCGCCGTCGCCGGTACCAAGAAAACGACAACAACAACAGCGACAAAAACCACCCAGACAATGAAGATGACTATGCACCTCGAGAACAAGATGCTGGTGCCGTAGTACATCTGGAAAAACGCGTGAAAAAGTTGGAAAAATCACTACACGATGCAACGTTCCGTAATAAAGGGCAAGAAAAACTACATTCGTCCATGCTGGAGTTGTTGGAGTCGGTAGAAAACATCGAAGCGAAATTTGACAACGTCACACCCGTCTTGAGAAAAGAAATATCCAAACTGGAATTTTCTCTGGCTCAGATTATCGCCAACCTTTCGCTGACTCGACAACATCAGGTAGGATATCTACTCGTAATACCCATTAACTTTTTTCGGGGAGAGGGCAGTCTGAACTCAGCTGGTGGTCACTAGTTCATTTCGTAGTGTTGTGAACATGCACTGAAGTACCCTCTACCCTACCCTATGCTAGGCAATTTCAATCTTTTGGATGTTCTCCAAGTTTCCATGATGGGCAAACATTGGAATCGAAAAAAAAAGTTAATCTGAAATTAGCAACAAATAAAACTAAATCTTGAAGAAAAAAAATCATTTGATTTCGTAAAAAAAAATTCAAGTTGAATTTCAAAACAAAATATTGTAAATGGCTCATAAAATCGTGAGACTCATTCATTTTTTTTCTACCAATTTAATTACTCGTAGTTAGCCCAATCGAGTACAAATAGATTTATTATTATTTCAGGAAAATGACAAGACATTCTTATCAACGGTGGCTGAGAATTTGTCCAAAGCGCAATCCAAACTCCTCGATTTTGAATCACACCTCAATATTAACGATAAAAAACTGGATCAAGCAGTGGCATCTTTCAATTCGTGCACTAATTTTATGCTGCAGGTAAGAAAACTCGCTCCTTCTCTATTGTAGGTACTTTGCATGCATACATTAATGATATAGCAAGATAAGGTACTCTATCAGATCATTAACTGGAGTTTGTTTCGTTTGTTTTTCTCGCATTTTTTTCGTCCCGTGGTCAATCATCACTCAAAACGAAAATTACTACCATGTAGAATGTGACGATGGCTCAACAATCTTCCAGTTACCCGTACGTGTTGGACAATGTTGCAGCTAATGGCAGCGTAGGCGTATCATCATCCTCCTTGTCACCGTTGTTCCAGCTGTTCTCAATAAAAAATCAATATGCCGATTTCCTTCGACAACTACCGAAAGGTAATTTGTGCATTTTTGAAAATATCCCGTTTCCAAATTAGAGTTGTTCTACATTAGGGTGGTCCTCATTTTCGAAGTTGGTTTTTTCTCCCTCTCAACCCCTCAAGTGGTGACCTCTAGTGAGAAAATAATTCCTTATTTTTTATTATTCCATTTTCAAAAAACTCGAGCTGCGGCGGGCCCATCTATTTTCAAAAATTTAATAAAACACAAATTCACTGAAAAGTTTTAAAATTTCAAATTATGTTATCTTAAAAAATCTCTTTTGAGTAAAATAAAATCTCATGAAGATGTCAGCCCCCTCCATTGAAAACCAAGCTGACCTCCTAAAATAGCTGAAATTCAATGTAAAATAAAAATTTCAGCTATTCTAGGGGACCGACTTGGTTGTCTAGGGAAGGAGTTAATATTCTCATGAAAGTTCACTTTACTCAAAAGAGACTTTTCAAGTGTAAGAACTTGAAATTGTCGAATTTCAAAAATTTTGTTTTGAAGTTGAATTTTTTCAAATTTTTGAAAATTGAGAGGCCCATTGTAGCCCGCGTTTTTTAAAAATGGAAAAAAATAGGGAATCATTTTTTTATTAGAGGTCACCACTTGGAGAGCTGGGAGCAGAAGAAATCGCGATTTATTTTTTTGTCATGTATTTAAGGACCACCATATGTCTACATACACAACCCCCTTTTCTGCGCTTTCGGGAAAGGGGGAGGGGTATAGGTTGGAATACGAGCGAAATTTACTTCTTTCAATGTAAAAAGTAATAATCAGTCATTAAATGCCGAGATTTTGGAGAAGCAAGTCATGTAGCAAAGCAAGTCATCAGCTATTCGCTGATTGCAAGAGAGTTTTTGCATTATCTTTCTGCTTATGAACTGCTTTGATGGTTCATGCTTTTAAAATGCTTACCTCCCTTGGCTGTACAGAGAGCTGAGCTCAAAGTAGGCTCACTTTTGTAGATAAAATGCGATTTTCTGTCATTTTTGTGTATAGTATTACATCTCTGCAGTATCTCGGTCAACCTTTCCCCTCCAAAAAATTTAATTTGAATTTCTGTATCTCCTTGACTCATTGATTTGAAAATTTGATTCCATTTTGAGTCCTCTACGATGGAGGGGGGGGGGGGGGAGTATTAAAATTACAATTTTGGCGGAAAAATTTTACATGAGTGTAATGATGGGGTTTTTCATTTTTTCGTCAAAATTCAATCCAAGTTATCGCATTTGATGATTTCAAGTTCCACCGTAAGGGCACTTGGGGAGCTGAACTTTTTGTTGGGATGATTTCAACTTAAAATCTCCAACATACTTCAATTTCGGCAAAATCGAAGACTATGAATTTTTTCCGATCCACTTTAATACTTATACTACGAGTATATTATTATGGACATTACAAAATTAGACCTATGCTTACTCAATATATGCATTTCTGTCAACTACCACAGATTGCAGTCACGTTAATGGAGGATCCGGCTTATATATGATATCGGTTGACGATGGTTCGCCAATTTTGGTGTACTGCGAGAAACGCACAGTTAAAGCAGATAGCACCGCAATTGCCACTGCTCAGACCTCGAGTTCGTCCAAGGCTTACATCGTAATTCAACGAAGAACGACTGGCGAAATAAATTTCAATAGAAATTGGCAAGAATACGCGCATGGTTTCGGTAATTTACGAGGTAAGTTCCATCCGCTCATAGGTTACTGATTAGCGTTGGCACGTGGCTTTACATAGTAACATGTGTATGGTTGTTTTAGGTGAATTTTGGTTGGGAAACGAGATAATTCACAGACTGACCTCAGCTAACGATACGGGGCTCAGGATCGAATTTGAGGATGCAAAAGGAGAACAATGGTTCGCCGAGTACGATACGTTTAGCGTGGCTTCGCGCCACCAAGATTACAAGTTACACGTGCAAGGATTCTCCGGTACCGCCACTAACGCTTTTCAACATCATGATGGTATGTCATTCAGCACCGCAGATTCGGATCACGACACCAGCAATAACACTAATTGTGCCGCTGATTATGAAAGTGGTTGGTGGTATTCACGTTGCCATCGAGCCAACTTAAACGCCAAATACAATTTAGGTTTGACTTGGTTCGACTCTCTTAATAACCAATGGATCGCAATTACTTCCACGAAAATGATGCTAATTAAACGTACAAGTACTAGTACATAAATCGACGGTCAACACAGAGACCACTTCAGCGCCATAAAATCCAGCTTACTTGGGTAATTACTACCTATGTGTAACGGGGTGGTATACTACATTTATATACCCTGGCTCAAGTATTACAAATTCCTCAAGTTCGTGAAACTTCGGTCTGCGGCCAACAGATAGGTACCAGAATCAGTGCGTTTCTTTACGTACCAGGGAATTGGGGGAGGGACAGCCCATGGGCTCAAAATGAAGTTTTCAAGAAGTTGTTTGATTTTATACTGTTATAGAGTGCCATGACAAAAAAAAACACATTTTTGAGTTTTTGAGGATGAGCCACCTGGAGAAAAAATTTGAAAAAACGGAAGAAAACAAATTTCGTGTGCTTGAAATAGGTTCGGAAATATGGCGGTTTCAATTTTTTTTTGTTAATATCTTACCTCTGGGTGCCAAAAAATTTTGAAAAAATTCACATGACCAGACTCGTGTTATTTTTATATATTTCGGATTAATTCACAATGTTTTGTTCAAAACTCGTTGAAGTATGAGGGGTGGGGGAAAATTATTCGTATCCAACATTTTTTTCAAGATATCAAGATACCGAACAATGTTTCGTCAAAATTTCAAACATTCGAGGACATGGGGCATTTTACCCTTTTGGTACTGAAAATTGTTCTAGTTTCAGTATTTTTGTCAACCAATTTGTTTCCAGCAGTTTTGACCCTGAACCTGAAAGATTCTGATTAATGATTTAGATCAGGGACCAGAGATCAGGGATCGTGTGATTGTTGCTTATATCTACTTACAATAATATACGTATGTACTTAATCTTGTAAAAATATGATGTACATACATGTACATAATATACTTACTACAGTGGGTTCTACATAGAATCAGAATGGGATAAAGAATAAACTATGCTTTTCAAGTTGAAGCACATCGTCCAATTTCTGCTAAATTTGATAAAAATCGCATGAAAAAGTGTTGAAAACAGAAAACACAGCATAAGAGATTTAGAATCGGTGAAAATGACGAAAAGTATAGAACGAAATTTCTATAAAATTTGATGAAAATTACTAAAAAAAAAAAAAAAAAAAAAAAAAAAACTGTTACAAACGTGTTAAAAGTACATAAAGAACAAGAAAAACGTTAAAATAATTTTTTAAAAACATCAAAAAATTGAGGAAATTTTAGGGAAAAAAGGAATAATTGACTGATATGTGTGATAAATTTCAGAAATTTTAATATTATGTAGGCCTATACTTACATGCATAATTTTACAACTCGATTCTATATTATGTGGAACCTACTAAACCTAATTTTAGTTTTCATCTCCTACTATTTGTATTTACCACTATTGTATGGCTGTGACTTTGTATGTACTTAACATGGCACTGCTTGTGTTCACATTTATTTGTTTAATTGTAAGTTGCATGGCAAAAAAATGAAAGACTCGTGTTCAAGTGTGAATAGAGAGTTTCACATTTGAATGCATAATTCCTACATTCTTCACCAAGTATGCAAATATGTGGTACAATCCCATACCTACGTTATCATTAAGTATGTACCTAGTTCTGTAAGTTTGAGATTTCTGGTAGCCTAAGTAGCCTAAGAGATCAATTCATTTCTAAGTATAGGTAACCAATACCATAAGTACTCAAGTTTTTGTTTAGAATAATTATAATAAGTTAAGCTCGCTGTGTTATGTATTTTTAATAATATAATGAAAGTTTTGAATAAACGTTTTCCACAGACGCTGCCTACTTCTTCCATGGTATTCGTTCATGCACTTGTTATAATTTTCTACTTCAACTTTCAGGAAAAAAATTCATTGATTGTTTATTAAATAATTCACTTTCACGCCTCAATAAAATTTTTTGTATCTTAATTCGTGAAAAAATTACATTAAAAATGAAAAAAAAAATTAACCTGCACAAAAAATTTCACCCATTGAGTTCGCATAAAAAAGAATGTTACTACGACAGAGCCGAAGAAAAATTCCACCCACCGAGCCGGGGGTTGGTAAGAATTTTCCCACGACAACGCCGTGGAAAAAACCAAGCCACGCGCTAAAGTACGATCCGGGAAATAATTTTGTTTTTAACTCGCCTGCAGGTGGAAAGGGAAATGTTCTTCAGAGAAACAGTACACAGTGCAATGGTAGTTGCATACCCACCAACACATCAGGCGCAATTTCATCTCAACCGGTATCACTGGCACTTCGCGACGTTCCCTCGAATGTCTCATATTCCACTTCAAAACAGTTGACTCACACTTGATTGTCGAGCGCTTAGTAACGTCGCAAAGCAAATCTCTATTTGGGAGGATGACGAGGGGGGAGTAATGCAGTTGAATTAAAACGACCGAAATATTAAAATAAGTACGACGACTAAAATTTCAAATTTTGACTAATGAAATTTCAGATTTCGTCGACTTGAATTCCTATATTGAAAATTTATTAAGCATTATAGGAGGAAACCAATGAAAAATAATGAACTGATTTTCGTCTTTTGATGGAAAGGCAAGTAGATTTGTGTAAACTTCAACTTTAGTCCCAATCTCAATAATTCATCGCAAATTTGAGACAATTCGAGCTCATTTTTTTAGAGGATGAAGGATCGTACAACTAAACGAACCTTAAATAATAGTGTTTTTTACTCGTAGAAACCAGGATTATGGCACCACATGGGACCTTTCAAACATTTCTCCACAAATTTGAATTTAGCACCAACTCCTTTGGAGCCCTTGGGGTTGGACAACAAACCAAATATGTGAACATCAAAATCGTGATTTTCACCACAAAGTACCTTGATTTCGATACCATGCTCGACTTACATCCCATTTCCGTCAAATTCCAGTAAAGTACCACCCCCTCCCCTTCCATCGGGGTCTAGACGCAAAAATTGACCCAAAATTTGAATTCTGCGGTGAAAGATAATTTAGATAGAATACTCGTATACTTTCAAACGATCTATGAAGCTGGATGCATTGTTTAAGCGTAAAAAAGAGACAATGTTGATTTTGAAACACCTAGGGGGGTCAAAAAAAGTTGTCGTGAAGGATCGACGGAGGGGGGAGGGTCATCTGACTATCTACTTACATGTCAGCAGCTGATACGTACCTAAAATGATGATGTATTGGTGTACAAGTGCCTACCTCAAGTACATAGATAGGTACCTACTCGTAGTATACTTGGGTAAGAAAGCAAATCATCGCATCGTCGTGAAAATTGCAGACGTTACTCGTAGTCGTAGTTGTAATTTTACTCGCTCCTAGTTCGTTCTGCTTTATCAAACAATAACAATTTCACGACCCAAAAAACTAATGGATTCTCGTCGCAGTAAATGATGGCCGTGTTTGAGAGGCTGCGACGGCTGTTGCTGTTGCTGATGATGCTGTTATTCCTCGTGAAATATCGGACATGGACGCGTGCACTTGACTTTCTTTTAATATAGGTAAAGGTACTGGTATATATCAATACCATTACCATTGCGTCGCGTTTTACAATACAATTGCAGTGGAGGCGGCGGCGGTGGCAGTAGTAGTAGTAGAAGTAGATAGTTTGTCGCATCGCCTTCGAGACCACCGAGCGATTGTCTTCAAAAACCATACATTGACGCATATGCTTATGCTTATGTAGTATGTCTATGTACGTCTACCAGGGTGGATCGAAATAAAAACCATAATTTATCTTGGATTTTGATATGACTATGGCGAGGAAGTTACTTTGAGTGGGAGACTACCAAAAAAAAAAATTTTTCGAGCCTCCTAGCAATTCAGCAAGCTGAGCCAAGGGGTTCCCAAAGTGGAGTAATTTTTTTTAAAAAATTGTGACTGCTGCGAGGAGGGTCCAAAATTAAAATCAAAACGGAATATAATGACATGCTAGCGCTTATACGTATTTTCTAGTTGCTTTGCTCTTGCTCCTGCGAGACGTTAGGTTGAATGACACCGACACCACACCACACAAGTACACGTGTATTAACGCTAACACTCGTATTTTTAGTGTCATTGTCAGTGTCAGTGTCTCAGTGTCAATAATCATCCGTTTGAAATTAGAGAAATTGTTTCTTTTTCTCTCACAAGCACTCGCCACAGCTTTGTTTAGCTTGACGTCGCGTAGCTTAGCGTACCGTAGCGTGACACAACGTTGCATGTACCTCTACCTACATCGCTCTAGATAAAAACTAAGATACGCTTACCTATTTAGTAATAGTTCGAGTATTTACATTTACTGTTTACTTTTTGCTTTGACTGACGGTAGGTAGCCTTACATAATAGGTCGTAGGCTTTGATTATAGATATACCTATTACCTACATTAATCATAAGTCGTAGGTTTTCGAGCGTGCGTATCATATGTACATTACAAACATTATGATGCATCTCACTTGTTGACATTTGCGTGCTGAGATCTCGCTCATACCGTAGCGGCAATCATCAAAGTTCTTCAATGATTACAACAGTCGAATGCCCAAGCCAGAGGCATGACGAAGTCATGTGTTGAGAAGGGGGCGAGGGTATGAGACTGAAATTTCATAACTTTCTTCGACAGATTTTATCAACTTTTTACTTCAGACTCCCCTCCTCCTCCTTCTATTTTTCCAGCCAATTGGTCAGATGTGGCTCGAACAAATTTTGAAAAGGGAGTTGGAAACAAAAATATTGAATAGGCTAGTTTTGAATTTTCAAAGATTAGAATTTTTTTATAATGCACAAAAAATTTGAATTTTTCTATTAATTTGGTCGTGTTTCCAAAATTTCTCAAATTATTTTTTTAATTTTTGAAAATTTTTGAAAAATTGCGCAGAGTGAGGATGAACATTGAACATCTGCCCGAGCGAAACGAGGACAAAAATTAAGAAAAATTGATTATTCGAAGCGCAGAATAACTTTATTACGGATGCAAAAAGTTGATTTCCGTGACTTCAGCATTTTCAGGAAATTGTTATGAGATCAAAAATAGGAATAAAGGCCCAAAATTTTCAGTTTACAGAAAATGCGAGGACAAAAGCTCTCAAAAATTCGCAATTCTCAATTTTTTTCAGAACAAAATCTTCGGTTTTCAAAAAAAAAAAAAAAAACAATTTTGGAAAAATTAGAAATTGTTTGCTTGATGAAAAAATTATGCTATTTTTTGTATTTTAGCAAAAATTGGGATTTTCTAGCAGTTTTGACAGGAATGAAGAGAAGTTCTTTCGGAAACTTTCAAGTCCCTAAAACAACATTATTTTTGATGTGAGAAGTCAATTTTTCTACACTTGGAAATTTATAATACTCAGGAAGTAAAAATCCATATGGTTTTCGGTAATTCTCTGATTTTTCCAACTTACACAAATTTTTCTCACCAATTCCCAACTTTCCCAACTTTTTCTAATTCACCCAATTTATGCCAAAAATTTCCAATTTTTTGCTAATATTTTTCTCTTTGGAGGGTGGTGAGACCCTCCTCCCCCTCACAACCCCACGTTCAGCACTCCTCTGGTATTCACTAGTACTTTTTCGTCTTCTTTTATAATATTGTAGATACCTACCTACTTATGTATTGAACGATAAACTCAGCCTGAAAACGTCTTAAATGAATAGGGCTCACTTGCAAATAAGATGATAGGTACCTATTTAAATTTACGACATACACACACATACATCCTAGCCCCATCAATGTTACACACTACACAGAAAACTCTTTTGGGCGTGGGAAACATGTCGCCTTTTCGCCTGCCAGTCTATCTATGGCATGTACGCTGCATCATGCACGGCTGAATACCTATCTACGTAGTCTCTAAGTAAATAATGTACTGTAACGTCGTCGCCATCGCCATCGCCATCACCATCGCCACAAAACAAAGAAATAAAGAAAGAAAGAATAAAAGAAAGAGATTATCAAACTCGAAAGAAAGTGAAAATTATTGGGAGTGAAAGCACGTGATACGACACAATCGCGAGCGTTAGCGTTCGCATTTACGTTTATTTACAGAAGCTGTTCGAGTGTGGATTCGATCGAGTGTAGATACAGGTAGAGGTAGAGGTGGCGGTAGAGGTAGAAATACGATGCAACCGACTCGTACCAATAATACCCATAGCCTTTGATTATAGATATACTTCGTATAATAGCCATAGCCATGGCCATGGTCATACAGGCGATGACGATAGAAAGAGAAATTACGCAGGTTACTCGTTCTTTATTTCGTGTCGAGTTTTAAGAGATCACGTTCTTGATTGGTGGCTGGCGCTGGATGCGACGACGACGCTGCGACCGCACAGCATCAGCATCGGCATCGATATAAAGCGAGTAGCGACAAAATCGAGATTTTACAGGTTTTATACTCGACTCCTCTCGTTCATTCACTTCACAGCTGTTCACTTTATGTACTCGTAGCTGTTACAGAGTATGTAGATTCGCATTTACATTCGCATTTCGCATATTTCGCTGCGAGTGATGACAGTACAGCCCAATTGTCGAGAGCCGAGATTCTCGATCGTGTCTCCAGAATGGCTTTCCAAACTTACTGGTGCACAAACAAAGCAAAAAAAATTGCCACACTTGAGCCTGAGGGTCCGTTTTTAATTATGTACACTCCACAGTATGTATAATATTTCCTACAACATACCATGTACTTAGCTCATTCACATGCCTAGCCCTACACATACACTCGGACATGCAACTAGAGACTAGAGTGGTCACTCGTGAGGTACCTAGTACCTACCAATACAATGCTACAAACGCGTAATAAATAAGTCGTCGCGAATAATTTTTTCCAACAAAATTAACGTACTTTAGTAATAATAATAGTAGCAGTCGTAGTTGATGGTACTAGGTTGTCGTCTTCGTCGCCGTTGTTTTTTCCAAGCCATTTCCGTTTCCGGCGTTTCCCGTAAGTGTGTGTGTAGGTCTGTCTAACGAATACTCAGGTAAATAAAATAAAGTACCTACGTTACGTGAAACTGAAATATCATCAAACGCGGAGAATGGAGAAAGAACGGTTTCGGATTGATGGAGTGAAATTCGCGCAGTTGAAGCGGCGAAAATTTGAATGAAATTTTCACAGTGAAATTAAGCTCGCTATTGTTTCACAGCATAACGCTTTTTGTACTGAACGTTGTACAATGTACGACTACTGTATCTGCCCGCTACCCGCTGTCCGCGTACGCAGTCGCTGCCTAGACCTACATTACATTGTCTAGTACATTTGCTTTAGCAAAAAATTTATGAGGACGCAATCCATAATATGATTCACGTATTTATGTAAAGTGGGATGTTATTAATTGACAACTTGAGGGGGGGAGGCGAGATTATTTCACATGTCCGTCTACATATTAGTGAAATATTTCAAAAATGCAATAAAATATTCATTTTTCATGATTCCTGCTTTTGTTCAAAACGGCGGCGAAATTTTTTCAACATGTTTCACTCTGAAAATTATAGCACGAAAAATGGCATTTCTCGTCAATTCGTTGACAAACTGGGGGGGAGGGGTGTCACATGTTTGTCTACACATTCGTAAAATATCTCAAAAATGCAGAAGTTTTCATTTTTTCAGGTTTCCAATGGTATTTTTGCAATAAGTGTAAAACTTGTAATTCTTTTTTTTCTAGAAAACGAAAAAAAAATGCCAGTCCAATTTTTTGATACCTATGATATTTTACATAAAAAAGACCAAAACTGAGAATTACTTCAAAATTTTTACTCGTCGAGATCATGGTTATATGTATTTGAATTATAAGTTTTTAAATCGATTTTTTTAGGTTTTTTAAAGTGGGAACACTGATTTTGACATCATTCGTCAATTACTCTTTCAAATAAGCAATACTATTTGAAAAAAACGTGCAAAATTCTACCACGTACAACCGGAGCAATTTGTAACTGAAATTTTCAATTTTTGACCATTTAGAAGAACTTTAAAGTCCTACAGCTCCGCCAGAAAAAAATTGAAAAAATGTCCGGTTTACGTCATTCGTCATCGTTCGATGACTTCTACACATGATCCGATTTTTTAAAAAAAATCGACGACTCTTCGTGCAAAAATCCGCCGATTTGGCAGGAATGACCCAGAGAGTGTATTCCTGGATAAGATTGGTGAAATGCCGCTGTCCTTGGATTTTTGAAACTTCGATTGAACATTGTTGAGTACCTCTAGAAAAATTGATTGAACCT
Source organism: Planococcus citri (assembly GCF_950023065.1). Taxonomy (NCBI): domain Eukaryota; kingdom Metazoa; phylum Arthropoda; class Insecta; order Hemiptera; family Pseudococcidae; genus Planococcus; species Planococcus citri. Next base: position 41,000,018 of record NC_088680.1, on the reverse strand, counting down.
AAAAAGTTATACCTTACCCCACCTCCCTCGCCCACAATGACAAAAAAACTGTTTTTCAAAGAAAAAATCATATCTTGACGAAATTTGAATGAAAAACGTTGATTTCACCCAAAATAAATATAAAAGAGACACGAGTCTGGCCACGTCAATTTTTTCAAAATTTTTTGGTTCTCCAGGGGGAGATATTCACCAAATAAAATTTGAAACCGCCATATCTTCAAACTTATTTGTAATTCCCGCACACAAAATTTTTTCTCTCAAAAATACGTTTCAATAAATATGTACCTACCTTATATTTTTGAATTTTTTTTTCAAATTTTTCATTCAAGTGGGTAATTTTTCAAACCTGAAAAAATTCTCAAAAATGTGTTTTTTGGGTCATGGAATCTCCAAAAAAGTGCTACTTCCGGTTAAGTAATTCTGAAATTTTGCATGCAGCCTCTAAAAACAGCAGAAAACGAAACAACTACTCGAAAACCTCATTTGGAGCCCATGGGCACTGAGCAAGGACACCCCCTCCCCAATTTTTAGGCAAAAAATTGGCAATATGGGTATCCTTATCATACGAATTGAACCCCCTGAACACGAATATGAAATTAGATTTACAGTTGGATAGCACTACGGACCACATTTGGGGAGGAGGTTTCCCTAAAATGTGAAAAATGCTTCAATATAGCGCTATTCATCACCCCTTCCTCCCCCCGGTACTTTCATCAATCAAGGTTAGTACCATCATCCCTTTCCCTCTCCTCCTCTCCACTCCTTTCTTCATGGAAAAACTCCTATCACAAGATACAAGAATACTTGGTGGTCTCAGAAAAGTATCACGACGAACTACTATATTTTTTTTGAAATTCGTGTTTTTAGAAAGTTTTTTATAGGATAGTGATGAAGATGAGGATGAATAGGGTGTCTACCAAAATTTGATATTCAAAAATCGCGACTTTTCGCGGCCTTTTTTCAGTACCCCTTCCCACTCATTTTTCAACGAAAAAAAAACCTAGGTTTCCAATGAAGTTCGCACTGTTTTGGAGGGGAGGGGGAATTTTTTGGACAACTTTAACAGGTTTCCATGTGACATAGAAAAGCAAAAAATTTGAGCGAATCCAGGGTAAACTGTCCTCTTTGCCCCCTTCTCGACGGTCCTGATCCTCCAGCAATCTAACAATAATATTCAGAAAATTATAAAAAAAACACAAAAATGGCTCGAACAAAGGGAGAGCAAAAGCACTCGAGAGACGAAAATTTACAATTCCTCAGACGTGAAAAAACATCATTTGTGATGTGAGAAGTCAATTTTTCTACCTTCAAGACTCAACCTTTGGGCAAAAAAAAGAAAAAAATATGCCCGAGCGAAAGCTTTCGACATTTTGAATTTATATGGTTATTTAAAATGCTAATTGGGCATTTGACAGAATAATACGAGAAGTTTTTCAAATTTAAAGTCTGGACGATTTTTCGCAACATTTTGATGACTTTTGGTAAAAATCGCGACCTTTGCGACCTGGTAGACACCCTGAGAAAGTTACAATGATTCAGGATCATGAAAATACAGTTGTAATAACCCAAAAAAACACATTTTTCAGAGTTTTTCGAATTTTCAAACATCACCCACCTGAAGGGAAAATTTGAAAAAATTTCCAATAATATGTAGTACCTATTCATCTAACCGTATTCTTAGAAGAAAAAAATTTTGTGTAACGTAGTTGGATGCATTGAAAAAATTCACGTGACGAAAATTTTTCATTCAAAATTCGTTGAAGTATCTATATATGTACTTATGATTTTTTTCACTGAAAAATTCGTTTTTTCGTCATTGTGGGCTTGGGGGGGGGCTGAGGCGAGGGAAAATTCTTTGGATCCAACTTTTTTTTTTACAGGTACACAACGATGTTCAATCAAAATTTCAAAAATCCGAAGATAGGAGCATCTCACCTATTTTACCCGGGAATAGCCCTTTATAAATTCCATCCAAATTGTCCTGTGAACATGGGTTTGTAATGATGAGAGACGATTTTCAATTTTCGATATCAGTACATTATTACAAAATGACATATTGGCTCGGATTTGCATCGCTAGATTTACTTTCACTCAAAAATGGTTTCCTTAAAAACCTTGAGGAGGCGGGGGAGTAATTTTTTTTCTAGTGGATCTGTATTTTAGTAGGTATAGTTAGAAGTGGCGAGAGAGCGATTTATAGTCAAGAGTAGCGGCGTGTTATGTCAGCTGTCAGTCAGCTCGAACACAAACAATCACAGCGAAGCAAAGAAAAGTAACGAAGAGAGGAGAAAAGGAAGAAAGGACGGAAACTGGAAAGAAAGGTACGGCGACGCGACGTGGAGCGGTGTCGGTGCAGCGATTACGACCACGACCGCGACCACGATCACGATCACAATCGCGATTGTAAGAAGATGGAGCAAAGCGAAAAGATGGCAAGTTGATTGTGGCCGAGTACGCGATACTGTTCGGTTGGAATATGCGTGAGCGCGATCGCGTCTTCGTCGTCGTCTTCGCTTTGGTTTCGGTGGTTACTGGTTTTCGTGCTGCTGGCGCGTTTGCTTTCTGCTTCGGTTTTCGCAGTTCGCTTCGATTTTGATCGCATCTCGCTGACTAAAATTTGAATTAGAATTTTTTTTTCTTAAACTTTTACTTGTACTTGTAGGTGTAGGTAGACGCGATACTACGAGGAGTTGGTGCGCGAGTGTCGCGTGTGCACGGCGGTACTTGCTTTTGGGTACTTAGCTATATTGTCGGGTAATCATCCGGCCGCCATATGTTCTACGAAATAAAAGACAAACGCGTCGAAAGCGGCACACAGACTAGATGGTGGCTAACAGCGGCTTTCTGCGGGGTCGTCATCACCGCTGGTTTTATCGGTATCATTTTTTGGCTAGGAATTTCAGTGCGACAACCTGATCCTCCGAATTACGAACGACGACCGTCGTCGTTGCGCGAATATCAGCAGCGTGGTAAAATTTCAAAACCTCCGGCACCGACTCAGGCTCCGGCGACGCCACCTCCGTACCAGCCTCAAATCGAGTACCCGACCGCCGAGATTTTAAAAACAACCATTAAACATAAAAAGGGACGCATCGAAATGGTGGACAACGGAGCGTCTTCTGCAAATGCCAAGAGCAATTCGAGCCGAGACACGGACGAGTATGCGGAAAACGATTCCCCGGATGCGCAACTTCGTTCGAAAATCGCCAAGTTATCGTCGATACAAGAATACGAGGACGGTGATGGGGATGGTGAAAGCGACCATGAAATCCGCCTCAAGGGTGGAATCAGCCCGCTCGAAGAAATTCCACCGATGAATACCGGCGCCGCGGTTTCCAGCGACCATCATAGTAATTCGGTGAAGAAAAAAAGCGAAGCCGTATTGCCCAGTTGGTACGATCCGAATTTACACGTCGTCGATTCCTCCTCCTTGTCCTCGTCTTCGTCGTCTAAGATGGAACCTTTGAACGATCTCAAGCAAGCCGATACGGTGTACGATTTGCCCGATTTCTCTGTTATTAAACCAGACTTGAGCGCATTCAACACGAAAACCATTCCAGCTTTTACGTATCTGAAAGAGCCGTTGCCTCAGTTCGAAAATGTCCCCGCAACCAGCTCGGACATGGGCAACGTTGACGATTCGTTGTACTACCACGATCACGACCGCGACCACCATCATCACCATCCTCCTCATCATCATCATCATCATGGTCAGCCAAATCGCCATCAACAATCCTCCCCATCGTCGTCAAATTCCGCACTGGGTGCAGACGTGAACGAAAACATTGTAAGTGGTTCAGCGACAACCGGTGCCGCCAAAGATGACAACTCGCTGATGAACTTCCTTCAAAAAAGACTGCAAAGCATGCACGATTGGCTTCTGTACGGCAGCAAGCGAAACCGTTCTGTCGACGTCATGGAGATCGTGAAAATGGTGAATAATTCGCTGCAAACGAAAAACGTGGGCGCCATTTTTTCCAAATTCAAAGACCTGTACGTCGGTTTGAACACGAGCGATGTACAAAACATGCCCGTGGCCAATTTGTTGTATCCGACTAGTCCTTCGCTGTTGAACAACAGCACAAGCCTGGTATCTTTCGGCCTGCTGGCCATCGACTTGTTCCTTTTGCACAACGTACAGCAAATCGTGTGGAACGAAGAGTCGAAAATCGGCGAAGAAATGCTCAAAGATCCGGATGTGGTGGCTCTGAACGCGTTGTTCATGTCTCCGGACCGAGTGCAGCAGCTTAGGCAAACCAATTCGCGCAAAATCCTTACCGACGATGAAGGCGACAGCGGCAAGCAACAGAAAAAAGGCAAAGGCGGTGTCGTGCACGATTTACTCGAATTCATCAACGGTGGTCTTAGAGCCGTTTTGAACCTCAGCAGAGCGTACAAGAGCAGCGTCGGCGGCGGCAGCGGTAAATCCAATAACGCCAGGAGCACATCCAACGGCTCCACATTGGATTGCATATGGACGTTGTACTGTAGAAATTTAGATAAAACTGCCAAGTTACAAGGACCGTACGGATTTTTGGCCAAAATGAACAGGTACTGACATGGATATTTTTTTTTATAAATCTAAAATTTATGTATCATTGGAAGTAGGTGTGCCTGATCACTTAATTACATGTACGTACTTAATAATTCATATCGTAGCATACCGGTTGCCACCGTCCATTAGGTACCTATATTAGCAGGGCTGTCGAGGGGGGGCAAAGGGGGCTGTTTCCTCCAAGTCCGAGCTTTCTGAAGGGCCTATGATGAAAGAAAATCCTGTTATTTTCCTTCTCAAAACACAAAACTTTCAAAGGCTTTTGCCCTCGCAAAATTTCCAAAAAATATCATTCAACTTTCAAAGTTCCAAAGTGGAAAAAATTGACTACTCGCATAAAAAGTATGGTTTTCATGCCTCTCAAAATATAAATTTTTAAGAGTTTTCACCCTCACTTGGACCGGTTCTCTTTTCTTTTTCAAAATTAACATCCTAAAAACATCTTTCAAATTAATTCTAAAATTTCAAGAGCCAAAAGTAAGCTCCTTGCATTTAAAAAAACTTCGTTTTTAGTTCGCTCAAAATGTGAATTTTCAACGGTTTTCGCCCTCGCAGGGTGTCCGCTCATTTCTGGAAATGATTTTCCCTGACTTTTCCAGGTTTTCCAGACAAATTTTTCCATTTTTCCAGACCATTTTTTTTCATTTTCTATGCTTACCCCACACTTTAATTAAAAAGGACTTGGAGGGGGGGGGGTGCAAGTTCATTTCTTAAGCCTTTCTTCGAACTGAATACATCTTTGGATACAAAAACAGCTAAACTTCGATTATTAACTTTTTAAATTATAAATAAATAAACAAGACATGCATCAATTTTGGCCAATTGATACAATATTCATATGACTTATGAAAATTTTTCTCCTGGTTTTTGGATTTTTGGAGGCCTGAAAATGTGAAATTTGTTTCTGCTCGGGCTAGAACTTTTGAAAATTTCAATTTCGAGATGCCTAAAAACGAGGTTTTTTTAATGCAACGAGTTATTTTTTGGTTTCTTAAATTTCAATATTGGAATGATGTTTTTTTGAAAGAAAGTTACTTTTGAAAAAGAAAAGAGAACAGGCTCGAGCGAAAGCTTCTGAAAATTTGCATTTCGAGAGTCATAAAAACGATGGTTTTTTGTGAGGAGTTAATTTTTTGGTTTTAAAACTTGATTTTTACTATCAAGAAACGATCATCTTGTTGTGAAAAAGAAAAGAAAACAAGCCCCAGCGAAGCGAGGGCAAAAGCGTTTGAAAATTTGTCTTTCGAGAAGTAAAAAATAATGTTTTTCTTTCATCAAAAGTCCTTATCCAAAATTTGCAATAGATCGTTTTTTCAAAATTCCAGGGATTTTGCGTGAAAATTACGAAATTCCCTGACTTTTCCTGGTTTTCCAGGTTTTCCAGGCTTGTGGACACCCTGCCTCGCTTCGATCGGCCCCGTCCACTTTTTTTTTTCAAAATCAGCTTCCTGAAAAAAATTGTTTTTAGGCCTCTCGAAATCAAGTTTTCAAAAACTTTCGCCCTTGCTTCGCTCGAGCCAATTTGTTTCTTGTTTTAAAATTTAAAAAAAACACACATTTGAACCCCCAAAAATTCAAAACAGAAAATGAAAATTTTTATAAGTGATATGAATATGATATCAATCGATCGGCAAAATTGGTATTTTTTTCTACATTATTCGGCAAATTTTTCGTCGAACCCCCCTCACCCTCTCTAAAAACCTCAATTAAGTAAACTGACGAATAAAATTTTTTGTTTAGCTATTTGGTAACACTGATCGCGCTAATGGAAACTTTCAACCATACCCTTCATTGCCCCTCACCTTATTTTTGTGCCCAATATGGCAAAAATATTCCGATGGCAACTATTGGAAAGCAAAAAAAAAAACTTTTCCAATAGCCGCCACCCACTCTAATTTAGCTTAAAAACATCCCTGACGAGCAATACTTGCAATTTTTGAACTTCTTGTGACCTATACTTGATCACTGCTCATCTCTGTTATGAAATTGTTTTTTTTTTGTAGTAACCAGACTTTTTTAAAGGAGAGACAAACCAAAATTTTTAGGCATAAATCGTAATTTTCATAAAAAATTTTTGTTTCATGCGATTACTGTATTTTATGAAAATTAAGATATGCAAAAGTGCTGTTTGAGCGAAGCAGGGATGATTTGTAAAGTAAAAAATGGGCCAGAAAGCAAAAAAAAAAGTCAATTTTTGTGTATCTTATTCTATGTAGATTTTTACCCACTTATGAAGAGCAATTGGCCCCTCCATGCTCCACGTGGCACCACTCTCTGATTTTTCAATTTTTTCAGTATTTTTGAACTGAAACACGATTTTTAAAATGACTGTTATTGCATTTTTAAAGCCATAGTCCAGGCATAGTCTCATTTTTTAACGGCCAACTCATGACAAAGTGACACCTGCTTGAAAACAATTTTTTTCTTATTTTCGAAATGTTTGAATAATCAATTTCAACTCAGTTCAGGATCTACGACGTGGCGAAAATTAGGGTCAGGGTAATTGGAAAATTGAAGTTGATGGGTAGTGTCAATTGGGCAAAAAGCAATATCTTGAAAAAATGTTTAAAAACACAAAAATAATGCACGTTTCAATGAAAACAAATAGCTTTACATGTTGCACAAGACTGGAACCGCAAATTGAATCCACCCCCACTTAAAAATATTCAACAGGTAGAAAACTGCAGTCAAAATAAGTGAAAATCGTCTGAATACTTGACGGCTATTGGCAATTCACCTTACGGTTTCGTTCCTAGAAATGAGACCAAATTATATTTGCTCCGAGCCCGCAGTGGGTCTCGAAGGCCCTGTCTGCTTACTATAAGGTTCAAGTGATACAAAAACGACGACGAACGGCGACGTTAATTAGTAACGCTTCGTTGCTGTTGCTACTGCTGATATTGCTGACACACTCGTAGGTATGCCTAGTACAAACAGAAACAGTGGCCTATGTCCTGGTGCTAGCACCCAGTGTGAGAATGCCTAGGCAGTGAGTAATGAGTAAACTACATCGACGACTATTGAAACGGAAATTCCAATTCGAATGCAAGCGTAGGTACTACGCGTACCTTGGGCGCCAAAATCACGCTCATTTTGCATCTCAGTTGACACTTGGCAGATTCGGATACGCTTTTCAACGCGTGTATTCGCATCATCGAATACTATAGATAGGTACTAGCGACTTACTATTAGTCCTAATTGCGTCAACGTCATTAGGAATAGGAAACGCGACATTCGAATTATCAGACCGGACTGACTTTGAACGAGTAAGTAGTTAGAGGTCTCGCATTTTAAATTTGCATTAAGACGATCGGAAAAAGTATAAAAAATGTTGACGGCCAAAACATGAAATTTGAACAAATCGTCGATACTGCAGCTGTAAAAAACTACTCATATCTGTCGCGTTAGCGTAGGCTTAAGCGTATAATGACTGACGAAATGACCACTAGACAAAGAGCAGAAAACAACAAGCCATCAGCTATTCGCTGATTGCAAGAGAGTTTTTGCATTTACCTACCTTTTGCTTATCTTTTCAATATTTCTTCAACAAATCTTGATGGCATGATCAATTCAACATAATCTCACCTCAGACATTTACTATCAACTCGTGAATTAATTTTTCTGAATTTACCGTTTCAATTCTTGTATATAGATACTTAGAAAGATGTCCGATTTTTATAAAATTAAATTCGAAATAACCTTTGGAATTTTGCTACACGAAATATCGTTATATTTTATTTTGGAAAATTACAATCTTCACCGATTCGATTCGTTTTTCGTTGTTGAAAAAAAAATGAAAGTAACCCGCCAAAGTTATATCTACAATTTCAGTTTTGGCTTATTACATACTTCCTCACCGTTTTATCTTCATTTTCATATCAATATTATCTACGATAAAGTTTTGAATTGAAATCGGAATTTAGAAACAAATAAACGTAGCTAATTATTTTTGCATATTGCTTAGCATTTTAAAATTCTACTCGACGACGACGATGAAAAAGTGGTAACGATGAAAAAGTGGTTACGATAGAGTTTTTTCGCGCTTCGCGCAAAAACTCTAATGAGCGAGCAAAGTAGGAATACTTATAATGGGGTGCAACTGCAAAATTGATGCCTGTCTGTCTAATGCCCACCGATCCTTCATATCACGGGTTAGCAATCTGACGTGCTCCATAGGTCATCAATCGCTGGCATGAGGCATTCTTACTGCGGTCTCCGGTCTGCCTCGACTCTCTACTCGCGACTCGTGACTGTCTGCTATCGTCTGTCTGTTCTGTTTCGGGCCAACGGCCAATCATGAAAATTAGTCCTACGGCGTACCTACTGGTTTCGTGCCAATTCTATTCCTTACATGTGCGTCATGCGTCATGCGTGTGTCAAAATCCATCTCGACTTCTCGAGAACTTCATAACTTTTTACACCATTATAAAAGAAATGTTGTCCTCTTTCCATTGGTATATTTTTTTTCAAGATCTCCAAACGCGATCATGCCTTAAAAAATGAATAATTTGATTTTACCGCAAATTTTCATTGATGTAATTTTTTCAGGATATGCGATCCTATTTTCAAAAAAAAAAATCGCCTAAAAACTGCTCTATATTAGGAGAAAAGGTTGCAAGTGATGAATTGAGTCATTTTTATTTTTTTCTCTAAATTCATCTCGAGCATGCCACAATTTTCTTCCATCATAATAAAGGAAATTTTATGCTGCTTTCAATAACTCTAAAACTTTTGAAATCCTCAATTTTTTTTTTATTGAGAAAATGGAGATTTTACAAAATACACATTTGTAAAAAATACCTAAGTATGAATGAGAAAATGACATGAATTCGTGGAATTGGAATTTTTTGATCTTTGAAGGACAATAACTTTAAAGGAAAATTAAATTCGATGTCCTTTTAAATGGTCTCAAATTCATATGGTCACCTGTTCGTTCTTTAATCCAGCTTTCAGGTGTTTAAATTGAATAAAATGTCGAAAATTGAAGAAAATGACATTTATTATGAATGGCATTGAGTCGGTAAAGTCAATTTTAGGGGCACACCATTCCTTCAAAAATCCGAGGACAGGGGCATTTCACCTATCTTATCTGGGAATACCCTTTCACGCCCCACACAATAATATCTAAATCAAAAATCCGCCCTATTCCTATTTCTTCAGAAAAACTCACTTGAAAAAAAAAATCCTACATAAATTAAATCAACAGCAGATACATTGAATTGACGTCTGAAAAAAATCATTTGGAAAACTACATATAAAGAAACATGCACTTTTCAAATATGTATGATGGAGAAATCGATTTTTTAAAGAAAGATACCCTTTCGATTTCATTTCACTCAACTCTCCGCAAAATAGATCAGAATTGATCAAATTTGTTGCATTGGAGTCGAGTAAAAGCCTCAAAACTGGATTGTCTAAAAAAAAAGCATTAAAATAAAATTTCGTCAGCATACCCACTCGAAAAGAGCACGAAATTTCCTTCCAGATGACCGATAAAGTAAGACTCTGTGTATGTAGTTGCTTTCCATAGATTGCGACGGACTTCGATACACCAGGGTTTGGGATGGGTTTTTCACAATTTCAAATTTGACGAACTGATTCCTACTCTTTTCCAAATAAACCAATATGGCTCAAATTTTTTCTGTACGTTTCTACAAGGGTTCCTAAGGTATGGTAAAATTTTGAGCGCAATTATCAAAGTAGCTTTTGCTCGATGGAATAAAATGTAAATTGTTCCAAGTCAACCCAATTTGGGAGAAGTTGGGGTAGGCCTGGGGGACTATGAAATCAGTTGATTAAGCACATCTCTAAAATACTTTTAACCCAAATATTATGATAAATATGGATGGTGGGAAGGGATTGAAACCCCCTTCTCTTCTTGGAGTGCTCGCTGAACTTCAAATGATTGAGAAAAACAAAGAACCTGACATTTTCTATAAGCTTATAGAAGTAATTCAATAGATTTTTTTGAACCGTACGTCTTCAAAGCGAGAGAATATTGTGTAAGTTAGTGAAGACAGTGTCTTAATAAATTGAAAAAATGATGTCAGAGTCGTAATCTATGGCCTCAAAAACATTTATTTGGACTAAATTGCTCTGCAAAATGGTCAAATTTTATAGTTTACATCCTTCCAGCCCCTTACTTCCCACTCCGATTAAAAAAACCAACACGTGGACTCAAAATTGTATACACCCTGAGGTCTTATGAATTCTTACATGCGTGTGTGAAGCACTGGAAAGGCGGATGTAGGCTCTAGAATGGCTGGGAGGGATAGATTTTGATTTGGGGAGTCAAAGGGAGTTCCACACTAATGTAAGTTATACATCACCAACTTTCAGCCACAAGGTATCTTAGATACTCTACATTTGAATTCCATAGCTGTCACAACTACTTACCCCAGTCTGTTTTCAACTGGATAACACTCCCCCCCTCCTACCCGAGAATGAAAATTTGTCAACCAAAAAAATCATCGACCACAAAAACTTCTTTTTTTCTCAAAGTTTTTTTTCATGCTCATTTTCATTTTTTCATTTTTGAAAATTAAATCCAAAGAAGAGAACTTGTTGCCTCAGAGAAGCGAGGGCGAAAGATTTTTGAAAAAAATCATAATCTTGCGCGAGCGAAGAGACGAAAGCTTTTTAAAATTAAGAGTTTGTGGGGACAAAAAATTCGTTTTTTTCTTTAAAAATTGCTATTAAATTTCTTTCAAAATTTCGTAAATGTTATTAGATTTTGGGGGTTTTTTCGTCCTTTTTTCGATCGGTAGACACCAATACCATGTAAGTAAGTAGGTGGGTAGAGGTACAGAAATGAGCGGAATGGACCAATTTCAGCGGCAGATTGTGTATGTGTACTTTGTAAGTACAGGTGAGAAAGACTAAGTGTACATATAATGCACGTATATTGAACGTTTAACGTTTAGCTCGTACGTACTAAATTACACCGTACACGAATAGCTATACGTGATATTTACTTTGCGATCAAACTGTCAATAAGTGCCGAACGAACGTTAAAAAACTTGACGTGACGTGACATTCATATTTCGCGAATCACTCGCGAAACATCTACGTTAAGAGACTGGCAGCAGGAATGATAACGAAGCAGCGTCGCGTCGCATCGTATCCAACGGCCATTAGTGTATTCAATTGCAATTCATACACTAGGTGGTGTAGGTAGCAGGCTACTCGCAAAATACGAGTATACTCGTACGTCGTACCTACATTACTTATACGTACTTACTACTTACCTTGTAGGTAATTGGGCTATCGACGACGACGGCAAGTGTGTAAAATTTATAAATATACAAACAATTAGCCGAGCTAAGAATGAAAAAAAAAAAGATAGACAGATAGACATTGAAGCAAAATAGACGCTTCGGCATCTAGAGCGTGGGAATGGCGGTTTAGGCACGGTTCTACGGTTAGACGCGCTTGAATGGGGATCGCGATGGTGATGGCGACGGCAAAGCGCGGAGACAGAATCAACGAAAAGCAGAGAGATCGGAAGATGGGCTCGCGAAAGTTATAAACCTAATCGAACCGACGTTCATGATGATCACTGATCGGTATCAGCAAATACCTACCTATACCTTCATAGGGCATACAGAGTGTGCAGAAATATATATTGAGTACCCCCAAAAAAGTATTCTGCTAAATGTTTCGGTTGGTCACAGTGAATGATAATAACTCCCTAGTACCTACATACCTATTACCGAACTATTGGTACCATACCTACCGGATTTTAATGGATTTTCATTTCTTATTTTTACAGCTTGGGCCTCAGACTGATGATGGGAGAATTTCCGGCCGAAAAAGCCCTAGATCGCTTGATGAAAGAATACAACAGTGGCTGGGGTCCGTTAGACTGCGATAAATTATTTCCCAGGTAAGTGCGCATTGCGCAGTTGGCTTCTACATAGTTCTAATTTTCCATAAGTTGTATACATAATATGTCCAGCACAAACATTCTCTAGTCTTCATGCTTGTGTTTTGCTGCAAAATGACTCGTCTTACATGTACCAGTACCTACATTTTGATTCGCTTATTCCACGATGATGGCTAAGTGTACAATGTACATACTACATACGCGTATAAAACTGGCCTAAACTGTTACTCGTACGAGCATTTAAAAATGTGACAAGCGAACGAGAAAGTACATAATACTCGTATTTAGATTCTCGCGAAATTTCTACACTGTATCACTGTAAAGTACCGAAAAGAGTGAGACGCAGCGACAGCCCACAGGTGGCATCTACTGCAAGTGGCACTAATGCACTAATGCTCTATCCAACCATCAACCATCTTACACATATATGAGTACACGTATAGTTGGTATAGTTGGCAATTGGTTGTTTATGTTGCTGTTACCCTCAGACCTCAACCCTTTCGCTCGCGTTCGTTGCGAGGCAGTCAGTCGTCGCGTTATAAATGCGTCCATAGATCACTTTCGAAATCTCAATCGATGCGAGATGCAATTTGAAATAATCACATTACCTAATTAAAAAATTATACGACGGACGAGCAAGATATCGCGATCGCAGATTCGGCGTACGTTTCTACGTACGAGTATAAGTAACGTAAGCGTATTTATGCGAGTACTTAATTACTCACTCGCTCGCTCGCTTACTTACTTACTAACTTACTTCGGTTGATAGGTATAGGTAGTTATGAAGCGCGGCGCTGTTTATTTAAAAATACCACTACTTTCTCTTATCGACAATACGCGTACCTGCTCGTATTTGCATGAAGAAAGTGTACCTTGTTACGATTAATTACCAAACATACTCGTACGTACGCATACGTATTTAAATACCTAATTTGTTTATTTTTGTTTTTGCTTTTTTTTGCCTTCCCATTTACGCGCTTATTCATCATCATACGTACTTATACTTTATACGAGACACCTACGTGCTATGTTGTATACGAGGAAGTATTGTGCATTAATGAAATCTTCCGTTTCATTTTAACCAAAGTTTTGTTAAAGAAATTAAGGCTATTGCGACAAGGAAAACTTTGGAAAAAATGGTGGCGGGACTCAAAATGTTGATATTATTCGACATTTTGAGATTGAAGCAGACGATTCGCGATGTGTCAGATTTTACTGATAAAAATTTCATCGAAACATACATTTTCACTTTTTCAATCTGAAAATTAATCCAATGGATGAAATTACAGGGTGTCTACCAGCAGGGATGTTAACCGTATCGGTAATTTTTAACCGAAATGAATTTTAACCGCTAAAATGAGTCTAAAACCGTAACCATAACTATAATCGAAAATATTGATTTAGAATTTTTCAACAAATATCGTAACTAAAATTATTATTGATTTAATTTTTTCAACCGTAACCATAACCGATTCATTTTATTTCTGTTACAGTACAGTTACTTTTCATTTTTGATCAAAGTTGATGAAAATTAATGAAGATTGATAAATTTTGGCGCCATATGTGCGTTTTAAAGCAATTCCAAAGATTTTTTATTAAATTTTAGTAAAATTGTGGCAACTTGTATTGAAATTTAATCCTTTAGGGACGATTTTCTGAGATTTTCTCATTCTCAAAGTCTCAACATCAATAGAAATTGCAACGATTATTCACGTAATTCTCGCTCTAACTAGTTACATTTTACAAAATTATACTTAATCACTCGGTGATGTTGAGTGATTTTCACTCGTTTTAACACGTTTGCAACAATTTGTTCAGCACTTTTGGCGAATTTTATCAAAATTTCATTAATTATTTGAAGTAATTTTTAGTAATTTAATCATTCAGTTCTTCTTCTGTCAAATTTTACAGGTGTTCAAAATTTTTATGTGCAATTTTGGCAAATTTTCCTCATATTTCATTATTTACTAGTAATTTTAATGATTTTTGCATCTCCTTAACACATGAATACAGTGAAAATAAAGTTTATTTTTTCTAGTCGCGACCGTAACCTTCAACCGTAACCTTGATCAATAATTTTGAAAAAAATGATCGCTAAAAAATAACCGATATTTTTTTTCATTTCGGTTAACATCCCTGTCTACCAGAACCACTTTAGCAAAAAGTATGACTATTGTATGACTTCAGTAGGACAAAGTTTGCATTTTTGTAAATATGTACTTTTTTTCAATAACTTTTACAGAAAAAGATACATTTCCGGGCTAAAAAATAAACTAAAAAATACACTCTTTTCATTATAAACAAGCGATCAGCTATATTCGCTGATTGCAAGATAGTTTTTGCATTTGCTTTCATCACACTTATTGGTTGATGGTTGCATTGGTTGCTAAGTTCACTTTTAAATATCATCTTGAAACCGACTTCCCAATTCTTGATCTTTTTCATAATTCATGAAGTAAACTAAAATGTACCTACTACTTTTATCAAAATGAAGTCGAAAAAATGTTTCGTATACCTAAGTTAGAAAACATACAACTAAACAACTTTTGATGGAATAATCAACGTAATCTCACCTCAGACACACGTAGCAACAATTTAAACAAAACATTTTCTGATTTTTCAGTTCCACTTCCTATTTATAGAAAGATGTCTGATTTTTATAAAATTTTCAAAAAATTATAGGTATACGATCGTACAAATTAAAAACTGCTGGGCAATTTTTTATGAATCCGCTCCAAAATGACGAGAAAAAACGACCGATAACTTTTTCGAATTTGGCGCCAAAATATTATTGCTTCGCATTATAAAAATACTATTCGTTAATTGGATCTTTGAAAATACTACTCGCTGATTGGCTAAGTGTTGATCTGAAGAAGAAAAGTGATTACAATTGAGTTTTTTCGACTCTAAAAACACAATTTTAAAAAATTTACATCATTAACATTTAACCTAAACATGAAATTGAAATTAAAAATTTTTTGAGTGATTTTTGGCCAAAAGTATGATTTTTGTATGACTTGTATGACTTGCATGTTTGCAAATCTCGAAGTACGACTTTTGTATGACTTATATGACCCGGTATACACCCTGAATTAGATCAAACATGGGGAATGGGGTTCGTTTAGGAACCAGTGTTTACTTCAGGAGTGGGGATGGTCAGAGTTGTAAATTACAGAAAAGTCATTTTTTTTGAAGGGATTATAATATGACTCCGAATAGACGAAATGGGTCCAAATTCACGCCATTGGTCAGTACTCTCACTGTGATCATCATGTCCGAATTTCAGCTTCTTATGTAATCCCCGCCCCTTTCAAGGAGGGAAAGACCTTACCCCCCAAACACTCTAAAAATTGACCTAAGGAGTACTTTCTAACATGCAATGAGAGGGTTTCACTTGAGAGCTTTCTACAGGGGTGTACCGAATATTGAAGGTTGTCTCACTTGTTTCTCCTCACCCCCCCCTCCCCTCCAGACAGAAAAACACTGGCAAAATGTTGAGAATTTTTGGGAAAAATCGGATGAGTTGGAAAATTGAGAACAGTTTGGAAGAAGTTGTGTGAGTTAGGAAAATCATAACGTAATGTTGTCTTACTTCTGAAAAATTGGGAATTTTCAAATTACGTAGATACCGTTGAAATATTCTCCTAAAAACTAGAAATTTTGAAGCCATGAAACCCAAATTTTTATCATCTGCAGGAATGGTGTTGTTTTACATCTCGTATTACCAATTTTTCACAGCTCAATTTATAATCAATGGAAAAATCCAAATAAATTTTTTATTCGGCATTCTAGTATCCAACATCCTTTTTTACGTAAAAAATATTTCGAACGAACTTTGGCCAATTAGTTGGCTAATGCCGACAACTTACTCGTAGATGATGGCGATGCAGTTTTCCGCGTTACGTATTGTGCATATATTCGCCTGAAACATTGCGAGTTAGGCAAAACATACAACCAGACTAGCCGTAAACGAAACATCTCCGCGTCAATTTCGCTGGCAGTACTCTCTTTTGAAGCAGTTAAATTTCACTGCTTAGCAGTCACGACATTTTGCCTTTTTAAAAACAGTACTTTTTTACTGCAAAACCAGTGAAAAATTACTGAAATTGGTCAGTAAAAAATCATTTGACTGGCCAATTCAGTAGATTTTCTACTGTTTTGCAGTAAAAACCTACTGCTTTTAAAAAAACAAAATGTCGTGACTGCTAAGCAGTGAAATTTTACTGTTTCAAATTTAGAGAGTAGCCATGCCATAGTCGCGCATATGCGACTGCACAACACCATTTGGCCTTTTTTTTTTTACCAATTCATCCTCTCAGATTGAACAATATGAAAAAAGAAGCTCCAAAGTACGAAGTGTAGTGCTGGTCCAGGGTACACGAACCGATATTTTATTGAATTCGACGAACTTTCAAGTTTCAGGAAAAATGTGCGAATAAAATTGATGTGATACCTAACTAAAGTAGATGGCCTAGTGACACTCTCGACGAGGAGATGGGAAAAAAATCATTTTAACCATGGCAGAACAGTTTCCCTACTACTTAGGGATTGCTGACACAGGCACAGACCCATCCAGAGGTACACGTGTATTCGAGTCGATTACGATACGAGAGTAAGCGGCAGCGACGCAAGTATCAATGTAGGAACTCGCAGACACTGATTAAGTGATTACTTACTCTTCCCGAATGTCTCCCTTGCACTTATCCACAGTACAAATACATAAGTACCTTTGCTTTTACCTGCTTTTACTCGATGGAGACGATAGCGAGATCGATGCTTGGTCGAATGATTAAAAGTGTTGAGTATCGAAAGTTGTTTTTCCTCTTCTGTTTTCTTCGTTGTCGGTTGTCGTCTTCGTTGTCGTTTCTCTTGTCACACTTTTCAACGAATCGCGTGTAAATGTTGCCGCAAAAAAAGAGGTCGTGCGGCTATGACAGGATAATTTACGCGTCGCATCGATCATACGCTCGTTTTTTTCATCAAGTCAAGCCAAGCCGAGCCAAACCAAATCAAATCAAATTAAGTTGTATAACACGTACAGTAGATTAAACTCATCGCCATCGCGAGTACTAATTAATTACACTGCGACTAAGTACGAGCCTCAGCCTGCCGAGTAGGTACCTTATCTACAAAGTTGGGAGTGTACCTTCCTCTTATTAGATTAGATAGGACATCACAGTGCTGTACATAGACATACACATTGTATCCAAGTTCCCTAGCAGCAGCGGTAGCGAGAAGCACTTCCTTACTCTCGTAGGTGTCGCGTGATCGGTACACATTTGGATGATTTGGCGATCGCCAAGATATGTACTGTAGGCGTAGGCACTAGGCACGTACTCATTTCTGACGCCGCGTGCGCGGACAACAAATCCAATCGTGAGCTCATATGTGCCTATCGAAATATAATCGTGCAGTCGACCAGTCGTACAGCTGTTACGTGCTCAAAAATATCCAGCATCCAAAAACACTGCCCTTAGTTAACCCCCCCCCTCCTCTCCCCTCACTCCAAAAAATCAAGTCCTCAAGGTGTAACTAGATTTGTAACATATTCTAATAGGAGATTTTTTGGAGATTTTTCTCCAAGAAGGTCTATAAAAATTCAAAATTCTCCCTTTTCTCCTCCTCCAGGAGGTCTATTATTTTTGGCAAGTCATTTCTCCTGACTTTTCCAGGTTTCCAGTCCATTTTTTTCTAATTTTCTATCCTCGCCCCATACTTGAATAAAAAAGTTTCGGGAGGGGGAAGGGGAGGTTAAAGTTTTTCTTCGAACTGATACTGGCTTGGATGTAAAAAAACAGCTAAACCTCATTAACTTTATTAATTTTCAATTGAAAAAAAAATTCAACTTGCAAGCTGTGGTGTCGCGCTCCAATTTTTTTGAGGAGGGGGAGGGGGAATTGGATACAAAAATGCCGAATGAAAAACCAAAAATGGAGAATAATTTTGACTGGCAGAACTAAGAATAAGAGCAGTTTTCTCTTTTATTTATTCCACTATGAAAATGACGAAAAATAGCAGAGTCGATGGGGGTTCAGAACAGACATCATGTTGGGCCTCATTCTTAAAGTAGAAGTTATTTTCAGGTTTTTGAGAGGAGGTGGTGCCGAATGAAAATTTGTGGACTGATGTGGTAGAAAAACATCAATTTTGCCATTTTTGCCAATTGATACGATATTCATTACTACTTGTCTTATAGTCGTTCTTCTTTCGTTATTTTTTCAGATGTAACGCCGAAGAAGCTAAAGAAATCGTTATACAAACCGCTCTGGGAAGATCGACAATTTAAATTCATCGTCAACGGATCTCGTCAATTTTCGACCGCTTTACAATTAGGCATCGAAAATCATCACTTTTATTATTCTAGTTCGTGTCCGCGTCCACGGTGGATAATACAGAGTACCGTACACTCTAATAATTTGCTGTCGCAAAATATATCTACCCGTGTACAACGGTAAGTATAGCATCTGACCGACAATTCAGACACCAAAAAAGAAGAAATTTTACCGTCGATGACAACAAAAAGACTGAATTAGATGTGCAAACTTTCGACTCGACGATTAATTAATAATTACCTACCAATTAGGTATACCTATTCCTAGATACGTTTACATAGAGCGCAGTGCACTGCTCAAAGATATTCGTATCGAGCAGCGAGCACTCTCAGACAATTTTTTGTTGACAAAAATCCAAAAATACATGTATGTACCTACCTACCTGAGGTAAGTAAGCTGGTCACTGTGATTGGAGCATACCTACGCTTACGAGTATTCCACGTTGCCAACGTACTTTTGTGATCAAAAAAATTTGCTGTGGGGTGCACGTACGAGTCTCTATGCGTAGGTATTGCGGCGTATTTTTCATTTTGTATTTTTGTAAACGGGTACTTACGAGGTATTCATCTGTTGCACTTTCTTCCAATATTATGCTATACGTATACGTGGACCAAAAATCAAAGCGAAAATGATTTCAAAACGTATCCTCGAGATTATTTTATTCCTTTTTTTTCAAATTTGTACGTATGTAGGTATATCTATGGACGAAAAATAGTGATCAGCAAGATACGTGAATCGCCCTCGCGACTTAATTAGTACCCGTTTATAGCCCCGACCTACCCTTGAATACTTGGGCGCTTGTATGTAAACGCCTCGCCTGATACTGATCGTGTTTTGTTTTTATTTTTGTTTTCGTTTTGTTTGTTTGTTTTTTAAACGCATTTTTATGTATTAGTTATTATGTATGTAGGAGTTAATAATTTATTATTGTTGTTGTTCGATACGTACCTATGTAAGTGTTTGCTTAATAAAGAGTTACGTAAGTTGTTGTTTGAATACTAGGCGAGTGTGTTCGCTGTTGATGGATTTTAAAAATACAGGGTGACCACGTAAAGCTGTCCATATCTTTTTTTTTTCAACTACTCCGAATCCGAAGTATACATAGGTATACAAAATTGATTCAAAATTTACATGAAAAAACAGAGATTAAGCAAACCAAGTTACATACTTATAAAGTCGATCAGCAAACCGCTGATTGCAAGATAGTTTTTGCGTTTTGTTTTTGTGTTGTTTTTTTTGGTATTTTTATTAATTAGTAGTGATGTGATACATATTATCGAGATTGTCAAAATATCGACTGTTTCATATTCAATAAATCAAAATTTGCAATTTGCTTAAAAGATAGCTACTTGATGCAAATTTGAAATTACAAATTTTTCTTGGAACTGAAGGGGTTTGGGAAAATTTTTGTCCGGAAATAAATTAAAGAGTATGAAATTTCTTATTGATTTGTACAATTTTTTTTCAATTTCGTACAGAAATGGCGATTTTTACATTCTGTTTGTGGACAGATTTTTTTATATGTCAACTTTGAATTGAAATTACGTGAAATTCTGAGAGAGCTTTTTTCTGGCTTATTTTCGAATCCAAAAATGGACCCTGACACCGGAAATGAATTCGCCGTCACGAAAAACCCCACGGTTAAAATTCTCATTCGATTCCACCCTGAATTCGATGGCTTATTTTTTGGCAAAAGAATGCACTCCTGCGCTTCGTATTTACGGCAAACTGGTTAGGCAATTTTATTAACACCGTGTGCAGCGGTCCGAAGTAATGATTGTTTCCATTTTTGAAAGCCTTTCCCGACTAATTTGAGGCCGCCGAGTCGGAATTCGAAGAATAATTTGAGCGCAGCGCCGGTACCTTCTTCCTCAAGTACCCAAGTGCAGACGTCTCTCTTAAAAACTGAAGTCTCAGCAACGTGAGACGCACATGACGTCACTATTGCAACTACATTTTATACAATACCAAGATCAGTGATGAAACACTAGGTATAGAAAGCCAACAATATTTGTCAATAACCTTCGCTTAAAAGTGTGAATCGTCGGCTCCCTTTTCCTCTCCGTCTAACAAACTCCTCTAGTGTTGGAGAAACTACATCAACTAGGACGTGATTTTTGTGCTCAACGACTTCAAATTAGTCAGATAAAGTCGTTAAAAATGAAAATTCGATCGCTCTTTTTGGCTCACTATATTGAGCTCTAAAACGGGCCATTCACTCGTAGGCAGAATAAAGCGCCATGGCGAGAATCTGAAAGCTGAACTGAATTCACCGTCGCGAAACACCAACGTTACCCAAATTTCGACTCGATCAGCCCTCAAATGCTAGGTTTCTATTCACCGAAATGAAAAAAAATATGCACATTGTATTGGGAACGGGCACCTTAATACGGTGGGTTATTCAGTTTTGAACGAAAGTATTATTTACATTTTTTTCACTGTTGTTTTTGGCCAAATTACAATTTACGGGTAATTACCGGGCGATTTAAGGCGAAGTGAACAAACTAACCAAGTATTTTTGGTTTGTTTGCTCAACGAATCAGTCGACAATATTTGGTTAGCTTGCTCACTTTGCCTTAAATCGCCCGGTAATTACCCGTAAATTGTAATTTGGCCAAAAACAACAGTGAAAAAAATGTAAATAATACTTTCGTTCAAAACTGAATAACCCACCGTATTAAGGTGCCCGTTCCCAATTTTATTAACACCGTGTATTGCTCGATGTAAGGCAGGCCTCTATGACGTCTAGTCACTGTTGCTGATTCTGCGGACCATAATACAATTTTCAACGAGGGCCTTTCTTGGACCAGGGCTTCCAACACCACATAATGAAGGGAAATACGAGTATATAATCGCACGACAGAAAAAATTGTATGAACGACACTAGTCAACGGCAATATAAAAGCTGTGGTAGCGACAACTTAGGTCTTCACAACGACGGGGTTTCAACGACAAAATAATGAGTCAGCACAACTATTTTTAATTATAAATCACGACAGTTCTTCCCGCCAAAAAAACATGTCTAAGCGACAGAATACAATTTTAAACGACAGACACAAAAAAGCCTACCAGTGGGCGCTTAAAAATACCAAAGTCATTCAAAATGAAGAGGTAGATGGAGATAGTGATTATTAATATTATTACACAACAGCTAGCATCATGCACTCGCTAATTAATTGCAGTTAAATTGCTGCGAAAATATCAATCTTAACCTGGTCAGTGAACATCGACCTTTCATTCTGGAGAATAAAAGGTCGATGGCAGTGGACTGATTTTGAAGAGTTTTCAAAATTATCACGCGGAATTTGGCGGATACAAAATCAATTTCTAAGTCCCAGCCTATGTCTGATATTTAAAAAAAATAATGTAAACATGTATTGGGTATGCAGATACGGTTGTAGTTAGTTCCAAGTACCTGCAGCCGCCAAATCCGTACCACTAGGCCAGAACTGAAAAAGAGACCAACCTTAACTAGTTATAAAAGAGCGTTATAAACATAATAATTAGGTATCATTTTATGAAAATTTTAAAACTTTTTTTTTCATTTTATTAGATTCGTAACTTTTTTTGGTAAAAATAGGCGTGTTGACGGATTTTTTTTTTTTTAAATGGACATGTTAACAGATATTTCTGTCGTGATTTTTTTCTATTGTCGTACAATTTTGGTCGGCCACTTCTTTCATTTGTCGGGCCTGTTGTTTAGACCACCTTTTCTGTCGTGCGATTCACCTATTATACCCCAAATAAATCGGTCTTTATCTGAAGTGTGAAGCATTGTTGTAGGTAAGGTATCATCATTGTTGCAGCTTTTGCCTCATCATGCTTCTGTTGCCACTGACGATCTCTCTCGTGCTATATTCATCACCCTGCCATCGTTGTAGAGCTGAGAAAATTTCAAACAGAAAGTTTCTTCTTTATTTTTCACTACGCGAACAAGTTAACATTTCAACTTGATGAAATGTGTTAAAAGATGTACCTAACAAAACTTGTAAATTTGTTCCAAGGAGGGAATTTCATCTAGTTGAAATCGAAATAAAAAGCCTTCTATACGTAGTTTTTTCACCGGTTCGGGGTTGATGTAGAGCAAAGCAGAACGAAAAGTTGAAGGAATCGGAGGAAGAAGAGGGAAAAAAAGTAAACAGGAAGAAAATGAAAAAAGATTATCGTTATCGAAGTTACGCTTAAAGCTGTAGATATTTTTGGTTTGGTAAATTATGTAAGAATTTCGCTAGTTTCGCTATCGAATCGTTCCCCTTCACCTCTTTTTTATCGTTAGGTTCTGTTTTTTAGAAGTTTTACATTGCTACAGCCTCTTTTTTTTTTTTTCAAAAGTTCGGTACGTAGGCAAGTGTATAGGATACTAGATAGAGGTACCTACCTCAGCCAATATGCAGAAGAGAATAAAGCACAGCAAAGTCCTATGATTAGATGAACCATGTAGATTAATTAGGAAGCATCATAATGTAAATTCTAAATCAACAACGAAAGTTTCTTGAAAGTTGCAGCTTTCGTCTTCCGTACACTTTGTATGTTATTTTCTACTTCTCATTTCAGAAGTAGATGAAATGATATTTGATTTTTCTTGGCCTTCCACTGATTGAATAACAAAAATTAATTAAAAATTAAAAACATAAATGAAATCAGCAAAATTGCAACTTCTGTGTTCATCTCTTGAATATGTACATGTAAGTACTATTTAATTTCATAAACTTATCCCACGATAATAAAATACGAGTACGATACTATACTTGAATCGGAATAAATCATTTTAAAAAATGTGTAAAACGTAGAAATAAAAAGCAGAGATGACAAAGAAACATATGTATTCCTTGAATTCGAGTACAAGGCAGAATTTAAAAAAAAAAAAAAACAAGTAAAACATAAAGTGAAGAAAACGTGGCATAAATTTTTTAATGTTTTTATTCATTCGCGAGCTCGTACTCGACGTGGTGTTTTACCACAAGAATACATTTTAATAATACAAATGAAAAGCCGTAGTCGATACAATCTCAAGTTTATGCTCTCAGTGAAAAGTATACTGGTAGGTTATTGGCAAATGCAACCAGCGAGTTTTTTCCAATGTACTTAGGAACGTTACTATATACCTAGTACCCATTCACGAGCACTTGTTTCATGCTGTTTCATGCTCGGAATACATTTACAAAGATGCAAGTTTAGAAAAAGTTCAACTGTAGTGCTCTTTTAAACTAGTGTTGTATTTTGACTTTGCTTTCGTTGTCTATACTTTCATTTGAAGTTTAATACTCGAGAGTGTATTGAAAACCATTAAAAAAATGTAGCGGTACCTTTAACTTTACTGTAACGAAGGCTGAAGGAGATAGGTTCGTCAGAACAGAGGATGTCATTGCTGGGAACAAAACCGAAAAATCTTTCCTCCATCAACACGAATTCTAAAAAAAAAAGGCCAAGTTTCAGGTATTCAGATTTATTCAGATTTTTTTCACGATGGTCTTATTCTGACTTGACTGCTCAATAAGGTAAGGGGAAGGGGTACCAGATTAAGTTTTGAAAAAAATCAAATGTGAAGTAGCATATCGTTTGTTGATAATTTCAAAGCGCTGAATTCGAATATTGACTCATTTTTCTGATTCAACCTCTCTGAAACCTTCACTGGAGTCCTAAACTCAAAAATTGAAAATGACGCAGTAAAAACCATTCTTTGAGCTTTCAAGTGTACTCAGATTGAGTATCCAAAACGTACCACATTGAAATTTGTACATTGAAAGTCACTTTACATTTAGATAAAGTTGCCATAAAATATCAATAATTTGAAATATGGAACTCGAAAAACATATAATATGCAAACCAGACAAAAAAAATCCACACCAGAAGCAGTCATTTGAATCTGAAAAAAAAACCTTACGACGAAAAATTGAATGAGCTTTAAACAGAAAAAAAGAGAGAAAGATTAAAGAATTCGGCAGTTATTTTTGTTAGATTGCAATTCGCTCGAAACGATATCAAATATAGCGTTCCCCTCTCTCCTCGGGGCGAAAAGTAGCTTTTTCAAAGTACCATACGAATATTATACACTAGGTTGAAGCCTGCACAGCCTGCACAAGACGAATGGTGGCAGAGGGAGTCAAATGGATAGACATTTTATCGAAGGTTACACAAACACGGTGCCCGTGTTTTTTTTCCTACAGAAGGGGAAAAAAAGACAAATCCTTTTGAACATTTGACACGAAGAGGAAACGAGGTGATGACGAAGTGCGGAACACGAGCGACGATTTCCATAATAAATATTTTTTCGTGACGATTTGTGCCGAAATATTTCGTTCCAACGAACGAGGGACGAGTCGAGTCGTACCTACATAAGCCTATATACTCGCGATAGTGTGCTGAAGGGTGTGGGGGGAGGGATCGCAGATTGAAAAATACGCGTCGAATTATAGGCTTTTGCCAGCTCTCGAACACGCGATCGTCGAACGAAACGTACTGCACGTACCAATTCGAGAAATACCTAAGTAAATAATCCTCTTTAGTATATATTCGCGGATAATATACACGTTGTTAAGAAAATCTCTTTCAAGTTGGCTTACGAGCGTCGACGAGAGCGTTACCATCGTCGCGATTTTTTCCATCCCTCTGAAAGCAGCTAGGTATAGGTAGGTACGAGTACACGTAGAAAAGCGGGTACAATTTTACGAGATTGTTTAAAACGGCAAATACTTAAGCGTGATGGAAAAAACGATGGCTTTTTTCCCATTTTTACAATTAAGTTCAAAGTTTAATCGGGCGTTATAGTTTCACAGAGCTACCGGGGGTAGTAGTTTCTTCGATTCTAACAGAGTAACGTTTAAACGTCGCTCGTCTCGCGTAATTACGAACGTTACGAAGTAGAGAAAGGAGAGGGATTCGTTTCGAGTCGATTTTTCTTCTCGCTTTTTTTCACCTCCTTTTTAACTACCCCCAATGTAGACCGATACGTCTTATCGCCGCATCTTCGTGTACAAACATTGGCACAGAAAGTACTACCTGCGGAAAAAAATATCGAGCAAAAAACCTGCTAACAAGGTAGATCAAATTCAAATTCATCGTTTCACCCAGTGTGAACTGATCGAATTGACAGAATCGCATGTAGGTAAGTAATTTTTTTCCTAGTTTTTTCTCTGAGTAAGAATCAACATTAAGGTGGATCGCTAAAAAAAAAAAAGTGAAAGGATTTTAACCAATCAAATTCATTGGAACCTTTATTTTAAATCTAAGCCTACTCAGAAAAAATTTCAGTTCAGGAGGAACTTCTATGGGTTCTCGAAAAAATGAGAATTTTAGAAAAATGTTTTCGCTTCAGCTCTTACTGAACTTGCTTAAGAAAAAATGGTCCAATTTTAAAAGTGTGTATCTATTCGAGATCCTGCGTTAACCTAAACCATTATTACCTTCCAAAACCACTTTTAGGGTTGTACTGTGGCGGAATGAAATTTGAATACATATGTTACATATTAAACTCGCAGAGCTCTTTAATTTGAGCTAACCTATTAACAAATATTATATTATAAAAAGTACCGTAGTTTTGCGTGTCCAAATTTGACACTTCGAAGTAATTTTTCAAAATACTAGTTTTTCATTTCGAGAAAAGCACCGAACAGATTTGAATAAAATTAGGTACGATGGTGCGAATTATGATAAGAATGCATAATATTATTTGCTCAATTTGCCGAAAAAAAATTTCATGTTTATTTAACCCTCTTTTAAAATTTTGAATGAAAAGCATAATCCACAGTTAATTTACTACATATTAGTCATTGGTTCAGCAGAAGAAGCTGCAGCCCTGACAACGGAAATCTCATCGCACATTTTACCAATATTTTGGTTAGCTTTCCGGTGCTAAGGGACTTTAGCCAAGACCATAAATGACGAAAAAAAGTATAAAAAACGTTAAGTTAGTGATCTATTGTCGCGATTTATAATGGATTGTTGATTATTTTTTACAGACGGTTTTGAAGCTTTTAGCACATTTTTGAGTTTTTCTAAATTATTGAAAAAAAAAAATCAAAATGAATTGTTAATTAGAAACTGCAAAAAAAAATGATGCTTACAAATTTGTGCTGAAATTGATCAAAAGATTTCCATGGAGAGCTAAATACAAATTCATAGGTCCTGATCGAGTATTGGTAGCTATTTCGGGAACTGGACACCAAAAATTCACTGGAGGCTCTAAAACATCTTGAAACAGAAACACCTTTGAAGGGATGGAGCATCGTTGGAGCAAGTTAGAGCTCCTAGTCCGGACGTTGGAGCAGCAATTTTTTTTTTCTTTTTAAAAACTTTGGTAAAGCATGCGAAACAATAGCCCTACTGATGCAGCCAAAATCGGCTAAAATTACATACATATGTTGTAAGATACAGCATCTGTAGAGCTGTTTCGAGCACTCGGTTCAGATGTTAGATCACCTCCATATTCTTCCTCACCCTAAGGTATTAAAAAAAAATTAGGCAGAGTTGTTGAAATGGCAGCACTACCTTTGCTGCAAATTCAGCAAACACGCGGACAGACGACCTTGGGAGGCTAGACAAACGGGTCAATGACCTTGAGAGGCCGGACAATCAAACAAATGATCTTGAGATGGCAAAGATGCAGGTTGGTAACCTTGAGAGGTCAGACAGACGGGTCAATGATCTAAAGAGGCCTGAAAGGCAAAATGACTTTCAGTGACAGACGACCTCAAGAGGCTGAACAGGTTGTTCTGGGGTGAAGAGGGAAAGAAAAGTGCTCTAACGTCGGGAATGAGTACTCTAAACAGCTTTCTTGATGCTTTATTCTTCAACATAATATTTGCTGATTTTGCGGAACTATTGAATTACCAGCCTTACCAAAGTTTTTTCTTTTTCAAAAGGGGGAGAAGAGGTGCTGCTCCAATTATTCGAACTGGGTGCTCCAACGATGCTCCATCCTATCAAAGAGGTCTCCCCTCCCAAATACTTGAAATAATCTGAAACGCTCATTTAATCTTGACTTTTTTTTTGTTTCTTGTTCCTCAAATTGTAAACACAGAAATTCTTAGGAAGATCAAAATAAATGAATATTCTAATTTTAAAAAATTTATCGAAATCAAAAATTGACATTCAGTTTTTGAAACTAGGTCCATGTGGTTAGTGTTGTATTCGTAATTACTGAATGCTTTCAAACTGAAGTACAGGTATTTTAAATATTTCACGTCATATACCAAAAAACTTCATTCATGGAAAAGCTTATCCAGACTGACTTAGTAAGTAAGTTTAATATCCCAATATTCGAACACGAAATTAAAACGGGGGAAAAATAAGGAAAAATCATACGAATTGTTTAACTTAATCCAACGTTAATTTTATTATAATAAATTGCAATAGGTACTGTACATTTAGGTAAGCTTATTGAATACTA
Organism: Planococcus citri; assembly: GCF_950023065.1. NCBI lineage: Eukaryota > Metazoa > Arthropoda > Insecta > Hemiptera > Pseudococcidae > Planococcus > Planococcus citri. The sequence goes on along the minus strand of NC_088680.1, from coordinate 40,971,858 downwards.
AGAAACAGTGGAACCTGTATCCTCATCATCTCCGGATTCTATTTCGGCTTCTTCGTAAATATGATACTCGTCGCAAAGGTTATTCATATTAAATTCAGAGATAGTGAAATCTTCCTCGTCTACGCCTTCACCTTGGAACCAATGCAAGAAGGCTTTACGTTCGAACATTATGGAAAATTGATTAACGATACGTTTGAATATTTCTTGTATGGCGCTCGTATTCATAATTCCTGTCGCTGTTTTATGGAATCCCAAAGGTGAGATATCGCATACCGTTGTCTTAATCCCATCCGGAATCCAATCGGTAAAATACGATTCGTTTTTATGCCTGAAGAATAACCAAACAAATGTAGGCATAGATCAAATGAGCTTGACATTCGAGTTAAACCTCAAGATGAGCTCATTACGAAAGACATTTTTTCACTAGAAAGGTACACTTTCGAAGAACAGCCTTAAATTAGAGCGATAAAAAAAGAAAACCCCATAGAAAAAAAACAATCAACACACCTCAACTGTACAATTTGTTGCTCGACTTGTTTAGCGGAAACTTTACCACGGAAAATGGCCCCAACAGCGAAAAACTTCCCCTTCCTGGGATCAATATCGGCCATCATGTTTTTCGGATCGAAAATCTGCACGATTAAATCGCTAACAGTGGCACTACTCGTGAGCGGTGCGAAAGAAGGAATCAAGAAGTGCAGTCTGGGAAAAGGTACCAGATTCACTGCTAGTTTTCGAAGATCACCGTTCAACTGACCAGGAAATCGGAAAGCTGCAGTGATACCGGACATGGTATTCGCTACGACGTGGTTCAGTTCGCCATAAACTGGTTGTTTTTTCTTCAAAGCGAACATACCGATGTTGTACAGGGCTTCGTTGTCGATCGTGAAACAGGTATCGGTGAATTCTACCAATGTGTTGGTTGATAAAACAGCGTTGTAGGGTTCGACTATCACATCAGATACCTGGAATATTCTCAAAGATTGATTTCGTCATTTGTAAATTTACCTAGCCCAAAACCACCCCACCGTAGCAGAGAGAAGCGACAGCAATTTCGTCGGAATATTCTCATGCGACAGAAAGCCTCTCTCCAGCAGTAAGATAAGCACTCACTTTAGGCGAAGGTATCACTGTATGCGTACTAATTATCGGGTCAGGGTACATATCGCGAATACGTTCTATCATCAAGCACCCTAAACCGGATCCGGTACCTCCACCGATAGAGTGCACAATCTGGAACCCTTGCAAACAATCGCAGTCCTCGGCTTCTTTTCTATAAAAGTAAAATGTGTCAAGCACATATCTATCTGTTGTTGAGAAAAAAAATAACTGCGTCAAGCCTCGCCGCGAGTATCAACGTAATAGCCGAATTTTCCTTCGAAAGATTTAATTTTTTTGTTTTTCAAAAAGTTCAGAAAGTTGGCTGAAAAATTCGTCTAAAACCTAACGAAACTCACTTCAATAATACCTGATACGTTCTAAAATCCTAGACGAGAGTTCCAAGCCTTCGCTGAAGTACCCTTTGGCCCAATTCTTTCCAGCCCCTGATGACCCAGCGACGAAACTATCCGGTTCGAAAAGTTTTCCAAATTCTTTTTCTCTAATCGAATCAAACACTCCGGATTCCAAATCCGCCAATATTGTTCTTGGCACATATCGAGAATCTAATTGCGTCGCAAAAGAACAGAATAGAAAAATTGACCAAGCATGTTGCAGCAAAGTACAGTCAAATTGTAACGTTTTTCATCTACTTTCCGAATCGAGAAATTCGAAAAAAAAAATTAAAAAGGGATTGAAACGTTTAGAACTTAGATCGTCTTGCTTGGGCAGAGTAAAATGAAACAAATTCACCGTAACCTTCTAATGATTAGGTAACAACTTCAAACTACGTGCATATGAAAAGTTAAGAGGAGTATAGTAAGTAAATTAAAGAGGTATATCGGAAACATAAACTTATCTAGTGACAGTTGTGAAAATGCAAACGTTTTCATGAAAAAGTCAAACTCACTATCTACTTCGCGAAAATAAACGTTAATTCCTTTCAGCTGACAAGGATCTTCACCGCAGTGTAACCCTTCCACGTTAATTCCATGCTCGGCTACGATCACTTCCCAAAACTGCAACGTGAATGATAAAAATATCTACGTTTTTTTTTATTATCTCGTACCCTGTGTCAAGGGAAGGTGTACGTACCTTGTATCCGATTGAATTACCACACTGACCAACATGCACGCTGATTATTTCTCTCATTATCGATGCTGAATTACGTAAGAGTTGATTTTTTAAATACTCGTCAAGTAATTTTGTTGCATCAACACCATCGTTTAATTATTTAAATATTTTGCAAATTATATCACTCGATATTTTTCGTGCGAAACAGTAGCGCGTATTTTTATTTGCATCAATTATCATTATTGTTATTTGTTTACTTGATTCTAATTTGATATCATCGAATTGTTGTACTATTTTCAGCAGCCAGTAATTTCATGATTTTTCAAATAATTTATTTATAATGCTCTACACTGTTGGTTGTCTCCTGTTGACTGATCAAATTCCAAACATGTCCATAGGGACATGGCAAAAAATGGCTGCGAGCCTGCCACAGCTATCTTGCAGCCAATGATATTTAAGCGTTCACATGACATTGACGTCAGCTTCATTCAGCCAATCAAACTGATGCTTTTGGTTTCTTACCTTCAAATTGATAAGGGAGCCAGGCGCGTCCATTTTTTGCCATGTCCCTATTTTATTCGGAGACATTTGCCTATTATTAGCCAATCAATTTTCCAATTCAAACTATTAATTTGTGCATCATAAAGTTTGTTTATACCTCAAGTAAACCCAAATTTTGACAGCCAAAGTGAACGCACCCCAGCGTACACCGTTCCATATTCGCGAATTCACGAATCGCTTGGATCGCTGTTGTTATTGTCTGAAAAGGGGGAACTGGAGACTATTGACCAATCAGATTACAATTCACAACGCAAAAATTAATAATTTAGTGGCCAACAATTTTTTTTCTTTACTCAAAGACATCAAACGACTCTTTTGCTGATATACAATTTTCTCATTTTTGTTTAAAATACGTTTGCAAATAAGTTCTGGTGTCGTGAATTTTTTCAATTACTCAAATCCGAATCATTCAGTTGCAAATTTGAGTTGAAAAATATTCCACAATATAAAAATGTCTTATCACAATTTTGCACAGTTCCCCCTTTTCAGCATTTACACAAAAATCCGCCAGATGTCAGCCACTTAGTGTGAATTCGCGAATATCGATAGCGCCCTGCATAGATACGTAATTCTACTTTTGGTACCCAAAACTCAAAAACAGTAATGTTAATATAAAGCTGCCAACAATTTTTGAAATTATACTTGAATTAAATCTTTTTTTTTCATTAATTTGAAAATAACTTCCCGACATTTTGTTTGACTTTTGCAAAAAATCATGTAGCGTTCCAACCAATGATATTTCATCATCAAGTTGATAGCAAAAAGCAAATCCTTGATTTAAAACTTTGTTGTAGAGGGAACTTTTATAGACCAGGTTTTCAATTTCTCTCCACCAACTTATTTCAATTTTTCGCTGCTCAAAAGCTATACTTAGATAAAAAGTTGTGCTTGAGACACTAAAGTAGCTTATTTTGCCTAGTTGATCAGGGAGGGTCATATGTGTACAGCGAAAAAATCCGAAAAAAGTGTTCGAAAATCAACGACTTTAACTGTAAGTTGGTTTTGATATGTGATTTATGTATATTGTAATTAAAAAAGATTTTAAGCACGCAGTTTTTTAAATCATTTCGAAAATGTTATTTTAAAAACCGTCAAGTTGAAAAAAAAAAATTGAAAAATCCAAAGCATGGTCAGTTAATCAACCCAAGTTCAAAATTCAATTTTAAAAAAAAACATGATGTAAGAATAAAATTAATAATCTCATCGTGAAGTTTCATAATTTCTGTTGCGATTCCTAGGAGTGAAATTTTTGAAATACTTATTATTATATGTGACTGTCCGCGATAAAACCGACTATCCGTCGCAAAAATCGAAAAATGTTTTTTCGCCTATTTTTGGGCCCTAAATGGTGTAGGGAACAAAAATTCGCGAAAAAAAATTTTCAATTTTTTGCGACGGATGGTCGGTTTTATCGCGGACGGTCACATATAAAGGAGCGTACACACGATCCAATATATTTGACAAACCAGGTTTGTCAAATTGACATCGTTGATAAAATTTATCAACATATAATCAACATATATTTGGTTGCATGGAAAGTCAAATATATTAGATCATGCAAACGCTATGATAATCTAAGTTTTTTTTCCAAATTTTCAACGTTTTGTTGATCGATGACACCAATTCTGAAAATAGAAATTATTTATATTTTCAAAATTATTTTCAGAGTTGTGTCTATGGTGTCTCCGATCAACAAAACGTTAAAAATTTGAGAAAGACATCATCAGAGCGTCCACACAACCGAATATGTTTGATTAAATTCAATTTGATTTGACAAATCGAGTTTGTCAAATATATTGGATCATGTGTACGCTCCTTAACTGATGAAATCTCAAAAAAAAAATTACAAATTCAGAAATCAATTGATTGTTTTGGAATATAGGTACAAAGGTCGAGTGATGACTGGAAACATAAAATTTGTAGGTGATCTAATTTTTGAAGAATCCGTGTTTGGTTGGCTTACCATTGGGCCAATCAAAGTTTCACCATTGGATAAAAAGTGTGGTTTGCCAAGTAAAACCACACACGATATGTTGGCAAAATTTTGGGAAGTCGAGGAAGTTATTCCGCCCAAAATAACGCTGAGTGAGCATGAACTGTGGGAAAATCACTTCCGAAGTATCCTGATAGTCGTTTCTAAGTGCGCTTGCCGTTCAAGTCATCAACGGAGAATCTTGGTAATACCAACTAACAGACGCACAGTGCTACACACGGTGCTCAGAAATATCGGGTACCCCAAAGAAAGTTTTTCATGAAAAATTAGGTTGGCAACGTGAAATAGATGCATATGATTGGTGGAATGTTATCTCTCCAGTCCAACAACCAATCATGTGAATCATTATCATTATCATCATTCTTTGTAACCAACCGAAGTATTTCGCAGAAAACTTTTTTAGGGGTACCCGATATTTCTGGGCACCCGGTACATGATAGACCAAGAGAAGCTCAAATTCCAAGTTAACGATAAATGGCAATAGAAGGTCGATACGCGATAATTGTTATTTTCGACCCTACAGTGATGAAAATGGTGCTGTACATTCGCTTTTATTCTGCAATCAGAACCGTTGGCAACAAAAACTACTCGCAGGGTATGGTAGTGTTCGTTTACTACATAGATGCTACGTACAAAACTATGAAATACGCACATTCCACTTTTCTTCCTTACAATAAGGACAAATGTAAACCACATTGTGGTAGGAATTTTTATTGTACAACATGAGAATGCAGATTCGATCGTGGAAGCATTACAGATCTTTAAGGGTTGGAATGAAAATGGCTGGAATCATCAATACTTCATGACAGATTTCTGTTGGGCAGAAATCAATACAATCGAAACAGGTAAGCAGCTTTCACAGAGAACAGTTTGTTTCTAAATTTGTAAGTAAATTTTTTTTTTGAAGGTGTTTACAAAGATTATGTATTTGTAAATCTTGTTGCGATTTCATCAATTTCAATAATAAGTTTTTCAAAAAATTTCACTAGAAACCTCAACAGAAATTATGGAAACTTCACGATGAGATTAGTAATTTTATTTTTACGTTTTTTTAAAATATTTTTTTAAATGATTGAATTTTGAACTTACACTTGCGGGTTGTTATACCTATCTGTTATATCCCTACCTTTTGTTATCTCTACTTGAGGCTTTTAATGAAAAGGCCGAATCATTTATACATTATAAACAACGTTTCGAAAGTTATGCTTCCAGAAAAAGTCTAGAACTGAAAAAAGATGCAGATCAATACGTCATCATATTACTGCTCGATTCAATTGGCGCAAAATACTTTACCATGATCGCGGATCTAGCCGTGCCTAAACCGCAGAATCACTTAAATGTATTCCATTTTTTTTTCTTAACTGGGCGGAGTTTTTGCTTTTTAAAGTATGTACTTTTTCAAAATATACCTACCTTATCACTATTTCATTTTTTTTTTTTTAAAGAAGACATTATTTTTAATGCTATTTATTTTACTCTCTAAATTTGAAGCAGTCAAATTTCACTGCTTAGCAGTCACGACATTTTGCCTTTTTAAAAGCAGTAGTTTTTTACTGCTAAACAGTGAAAAATCTACTGAATTGGTCAGTAAAAAATCATTTTGACTGACCAATTCAGAAGATTTTCTACTGTTTTGCAGTAAAAAACTACTGCTTTTAAGAAGGCAAAATGTCTTGACTGCTAAGCAGTGAAATTTGACTGCTTCAAATTTAGAGAGTAGGTATTACACCTCACTTATGTAGCTCACACCCAAGACTTCTTTTCTAATTAGATGCCAGAACTTTTAAAGATATCGTCTCTGAAACTTGAGTATAATCTATCAATAATGGTTGGCAGTTCGTCATCATACATGGTGTTGAAAACTGCTCTGTGGCTCTTTCCTTTGATCTTTGTAGATATATGCCAAAATTTTCGCACTTTAAAAATTGACAAAATTTTTGAGTTTTATTAAAATGTATAAATTATGATTTTTTTCCCGTAAAAAAACAAAAATTGTAGCGAATTCGACGTATTTTTAGTCATTTTTGTTTCATTTAAATTAGATGAAAAAATTGAATGAAAGAATGAGAAACTGAATTTCGTTGGACTGAGCATACACAAGACTTCCTTGTTATAATGGGTACCATGTTATTCGAATGTTCAAATAGCAAAAATATGGACCATTTTGATGCATTCAAGGGAGCAGCTTTCGATTTCAGCTGAAGATTGTTCCGACAGGGTGCCAACTTTTTGTTCCCTGTGTTGCCAATTACAAAAAATCGAGAAAAATATCAAAAAAAAGACAAATTTTTTCAAGTTCCTGCAGTTGAAAATACTCCATGCACAAAAAATTTGCACCACTGCTTCTAAAATATTTCCTCCGTCGCAGATATGGTGAAACATTCTGTTATGTACAGGAAACGATTCACCAAATTCCATCTTTATACGATCATATAGGTTTCAATTTGAGTGTACTTGGTGTGATTCATGTAGTTGGAGAGTCGCGACAATCCCAAAAAAATGTGACGTACCGTAATTTACTAATCGTTGACCAAACAGGCAATTAAAACATAATTATTTTATATTCATTATACCTATGTACAATATGTAATATGAAACATATATTTAAGTAATGAAATCCCAATTCTTAGGAAGCTTTACTATCCGTCAGTTCGGACCTTATCCGACGCCAGAATTGCCAACAATCAGCTCCTTGATCGTTAAAATTATGATAATCCAGTCGGATATGTTCCGCAAAATTTCAGGCAAAATGCTGAATTATATTGCACCAGAAGATCAATCTGAAGAAGCAGAGTCCTTAGCTACGCATGTTCGCCTGAAGAGTGAACTGAAAACTGTTCGGGAGGCATTAAAACGTTCATCGGTCTAGTTCTTCGAAATCTGTCCAGCTTGCATGGAAGAAATTAGGAACGTAAATTTGTGAATATTCTCTTGATTTGAGCAATTATTGTCTGTAAATTGGGTTAATTCGTGTGTAAATTCGATTATTTTTGTATAATTTGATTTGTGTTGTGTGTCAAGGTTTTAGAGCTGTGGATAGTTTAATTTTTGTACCCTTATTTGATTAATCTGTAATTTGTGTGTAAAATTTAATGCTATTTCTCATTTCCCGAGATCGCGTTCATATTCGAATGTAAACTGACCCCTCTTGCCGTAATTAATTATTGTCAAACCTCCTAATTTCGGACACAACTTTCCAACCAATAAAAAGTAAACAGTGAAAAAAATGAAACTTGGAATACTCGTATTTCTTACACATTTTCTGGTAGGAAATAGTTCATTTTTCCTTTTGATTTTGTTTTTATTGATTAAAAACCTGGTGTCCGAAATTAGAGGGTTTGACAGCAACTTGATTTTGTACAATATAGGTGTGTCAATTTAAGAAATAACGCTTTTATGATCAAAATGAAATAAAAATAGTGATCGTTGATTCTGACATTCATTTATTCGCGATATCGTGAGAGAATTGGTTTTTAAGGAATGACCAAGTTGGATGAGATTGTTATTGGACCGTAAAAGCTCTAATTCTGACTCAAAAGCAGTTACTACAAGAAATAGGTATCTACCTATAACGTCAACTTGTTACAATATTATCGTGTGTTGTGGTTAAGGATTTCCATCCTATTCATTCATAATACGAGTATTTTCTACTCTCTTAGGTTTATTTCACATTCTCGCTTTATCGAGAACGTAGTACATTACATATCTATCAGATACAAAAGTTTAGATTAAACTAAAAGGTCAGGACAACGAAGTGTAGTGAAAAAAACGTCGAATTGTTATACTAGTTTACCAATAACAATATCGTCAAAAAAAAGTTTAGACACACACGCATTATGATTTGAAATCGAATTCAAAACTGGGATGAAAAAATTATTTCTCATTCGTAGAGGAGTAAAATCAAACTAATTCGTTGAAATTTCATTTCAGGATAAACAAAAATCTCAACTTACCCAAGCAGAATGTTACTTATTTTCATGCCTGAGTAGGTACTCAGGAGTATTCTACTACTTTGAGAGCAAAAACGCTTACCTGAAACAAAGAAAAATTCAATTGTGAATTAGTTTATTTCAATTATAATCCAACTCATCATTACACTGCATCTTTCAACTTATTCTGCTGAAATTATCTTTTCTATGCAGACTAATCTCAATCTCGTTGTGTTAAAGAGTTATTTTTGTGGTGTAAATTACTGAAAATCATAATGGCCAAATAAATTCCGAATATGACGATTACGAGTCGAACCTGGTCAAAGAACAAGGAAAGAAAGGTCTTCAATGGTACAGCAGGTAACTACATATTACTTGACTGGATCACATATTATATGGCGGATTGGTATTCTTTTGAAAAAAAGATGAACCTGATAATTGCAAAAGGGTTTTTGCCTGTTGCTCATTCATTATACTAAAAATTGTTAGGTACTTTTCATTTTTCTTTTAGAAGTTCAACTTTTAGAATAGGTACAAATTTAATTACTTAAATCACATGATCGAATTATTCTCGAATTCTAAGAAGTTGAAAATCATTCTCGAAAGTTTTTTAAAACTTCTACTCTACTCAATCGAGTAGCTTAAAACTTCCTTCTCAAATCCACCTATGAGAGGCTCATTCAAAAACTATTGTAGGAAAATTATTCTCGTTTCTCATATTAAAAGTTCAGTCATTCCACAGAGAAATCCAGACCCAACACAGTAAAAAACACACCACATCTGTCATCAAACTACCAACCAAAGAAATAAATCCACTATCTCTGATGCACCTTGTACATTACACCAAGTACATTCTCCCCCTTTACAACGCGAGCAAAACTGAATGATTTTTCGCTCGTCGAAGAAAAAATAAAAAAGAGCAAAAATACCATCACGTTAAAAGGTACTACGAGTAAAGCAAACGAGTCGGCGAGGAGTTATCGATGTCACTTTTAACGTGATAGATTGCGGTATTATATGAATACGCGTCGCGCTGCTTCGTCGACTCTATAATATGAAAACTGATTCTACAAGCTCGGGTCGCCATATCTGGCGGTAATATTAAGGCCTTTACGTGACACCCTTTTGTCCTACTTCACTCGCTAGTCGCTATCGCACGGGAGACGGTATAAGTATATCTAAAAGTTCGACGTCGTCGTCGTCGTCTCTTTCGTCCTCGTCCTCGTCCTCGTCCTCGTCACTATCATCGTGCATCACGACAGTAACGACCGAAAACAGAATCAAATGGGCATGAACTTTACACCATAAGTACATACCGCCATAGCGTATTCTCAAGAGTAAATTTCGATGAAATTACGACCCGCGCTTACATAAAATCCCTTTTTTGGTCGTTGGGTCGTTCGCAGCGACTTAAAAAGTTGTTCACTTTAGAAGAAATAAAATTTACAGGGTACTTTGAAAACACCACGACAACGTCGAGACTAATAGCGTACCTGTACTTTGTCAGCGCGCGTTTACTTGTGATGGAAAAACTTCTACAGGGTGGCGGACAGAGAAAGGGTGAAAGAAGAGGCAAATTTTACATTCGTGCTAAAAGAAAACGAGCATTTACATAGGAAGAAGCGATGCACTGGGTGCCTATAAATTGCTCGTTGATCTCAAGTATGATGGTCTTCCCCCTCCCCATAAACAAAATAACATTCGGAGAGTACAACTGTGGAAGTATGTAATCTCGAATAGTCAGCACTAAATAGTTCTTAACATTGCCCCTTCTAGTGTTTAGGATAGGCAATCCAACTCACTCTCTTGCAATCATTTATGTTCAGAAAAAGCTGAACAGGAATTTTTCGATATGGTTCCTTCCAAACTACCTATTCTTCAACCTCCCTTCCCTCTCCTTCCTCACTAATGGAAGTATCTGTTTAATTCTTGATTTTGCTCGAAACGTTCATGTAACAGAATAAAATAAAAATCATGAAAAATGTAAATATATTTCGAATTCGAGTATAAAAAACCCTTGGTTAATCATCCCAAAGTACCACAAACAGGTAGGTGTAAGGCTTCCATTACAAAATTTGCCAATTTTACACATGACAAATGAGCCAAAAAATAAATAAATAGATATTTCAGAAGCCAACCCAACTCTAAAAATTACCACATCCGGAAATATTCTGAACGACGACATTACTGACCAAACTTCTCGAACGATCCCACGATATCAAAATTGCATCATTTTGAACGAAGCAACAAGCGTACAGAAACTGCATAAATTGCAGACTCGTATCGAGACGAGTAATCGCATCGACAGTCACTTCAGCGCTATCGAGTCCGTTTAATCGTTCCTTTTGTAGTTGTTGTTTCTTAAAGGTTAATTCGAGCATTAGGCATTTATCTATCACATCGTTGAAGTAAGTCTGGAATTTGTTGCTTTCCTGCGGCTGAATATTTAGCGATTCCATGGAATGAACTGGAGGTGGTTGCGGATTCGCCGAATGATTCAGTACGACGTTCCTCATGTACCTCGACTCATTATCCGGTTCTGTCTCATAAATGGTCAACGATTCTTCCAAATTAGCCAAATCAGCGTGATACTGCTGCGGTGCTTTACCAGAACTATAAGAAGTTTTTTCTAGTTTAAGGGTATCGTTAGCTTTGGAGAGTTTCGATATGTGAACAACTTGTACTACCCCTTTTTTAGGAGTAGTTGTCTCAGGTAAAGTGCGTAAATCTGTAATGATTTCTGTAGCCGAAGAAGGTGGTAGTTTGGTAAAAGGGGGTGTTTTTTCAGTCATCGTCGATCTCGAAGCTGTTAATGATTTCCTCCAGGGTGAAATGAGACCTCGCATGAAACGAAATACTGGTACAGCTACGAACGATACCATACGTCTGACGAAAGTGAACAGTTTACCGACGAAAAATAAAGCTCGAGGTTCGGCGTCTACGGGAATCGTGTCTGCTTGACGTTTGCTCATGATTTTTGAAGATGGTGAAGCGTTTACGTTGGGCGGAGAGGTTGTGGAGTTGAGAGAGGTGAAATAGAAACCGTGGATTTCACCGTGAAGCGTGTCTTTAGTTCTGGGATGGTTGATTGTGGCGGTCGAGTTGCTCGCAGGTATGTACCAATTTGTGTTTGAAATCTGAAAATGATAGAACATTGAACAGTACAGAAGAGAGTATGGAAGAGTTGACTGGGGAGAATTCGTTGTAAGAGAACGAAAAATTTTTAGTGAATTTAGGTAAGATCAACATTCAACTTGATAAGGAATTGGCTCAATGGTCGTTGACAATGATGGTGAAATTCGTTTAGTAGGTATCTTATTTTTCCAAGTTTCCAAAAGTTCTTTTCAAACCTCAAACGATATAGCACCACTCAAATTTTGGACAAACTTTTGGTCCAAAAAAATATATCCATGTCAACGAGTAGGTAAAAGTGAATAAGAATCGAAGTCGATTTTGAAAAAAATACATACGGATGAACAGCTAGCCAAAAGCTGTGCAGATTTTTGCACTAAGCCAAAAGCTAAAAGTTTGCAAGCTTCATTTTTTCCAAGCCAAAAGCTGGCCAAAAGTTTCATTTTTGGGAGAGCTTTTTCAAAGGCTTTTTCACAGATGAATTCTCTGAATTCAGAGGAAACAGAAAAATGAAAAAAATTTCATTATCTAATTTTTAATTTCCGTTTTTCGTAAGTTGACGATGAATCAGCTAAAAGTTTAAAGCCGAACGCTTAAAGCTAAGAGCTTAATGAAATGTAGCCGAAAGCTGCTAAATAGGAAAACCATTGCGAGCCGGAAGTTTGGCTAAATCAAGACATAAAAATCGAGATAGCTGAAAGCTAAAGCCAAAAGTTTTAATTATGAAGTTTTAAGCTAAAAGCCGAATAAATCTCATTTTAAGACTTTTCATCCCTGAAAATACATTCAGATGGTATTTTCTAAAAAACAACATGAATGTTTATTGTTTGTTGAGGATATTTTTTGAAAAACAACATTACGTAGATGAAAATCAGTACTTGTAAGGTGGTTTTTTCAAATTTTGGTGTAGAATTTGACAGTTCTTGGAGAATAACATTAACTAGGCGAAGAATCATAATACATAAGGTATTTAATAATTAAAAACCTTATGAATTACGATTCTTCACCTTGCTAACGTTGTTTTCCAAAAACTGTCAAATTCAACACCAAAGGGAAACCACCTTACAAGTTTGAGTTTTCTGTCTATTTAATGTTGTTTTTCAAACCAAAAAAAAAGCTTAAATAAACATGCATCCATTTTTTAAAATTATTATTTTTTAATGGATGCATGATTATTGTTTATTTAGGCTATTTTTTTTTTTTGAAAAACAACCTTAAATGAACAGAAAGCCAGAACTTGTAAGGTGGTTTGTAAAATTTGATGTTGAATTTGATAGTTTTTGAATAACAACATTTAACTAGACGAAGAATCATAATTCATAAAGTTTTATTAGACAATTGAATCGGTCAGTGCAGAAAGGTAACAAGTCACATTTTTGAAAAAAAATTTTTTTGCGGAAATGGGGGTTTCAAAGTATGGCGGGTCGACTGGTGATGTCAGATTTCCGCAAAACTGCCGGGAAAGTGGTATTTGGGCGCAGAAAAAGGGCGGATCCGCATTTATGACTTTTTTGTAAAATTTTTTAAATTCCTTGAAAAATAACTAACATTTTTGAGAAGACCATTTTTTGAAATTTAAGTTATTCTCTGAACTGAAAAAGGATGAAAAAATTAACAACTTCGACAAAAAGTCTTAGAACTCAAGGGGTTTTTGGTCAATTTAAACGGGATAGCAGTCTAAATGATGTACTTAGATGTAGAATCAAGCCCCATTCGTGCCCGAGAAATTTCGAAAGAAATTTTGTCAATTCAGTGCAGAAAGGGTCTAAGTCCCATTTGTTTAGGCAGCAACAGCACTGGCGCACGTGAATATTTTTTTTGGAAACTGCGCTAAAAGTTGTGTCTTGGGGTCCTCTTTCAATGACCTTAAGCATGTTTACTGAAATTTTTTGATTTTTGAATGAATCAGTTTTTTGTTATTCCTGAAAAACGCAAAAATGGACTTATGCCCTTTCTGCACTGACCGATTCAATTATATATTTTTTAACAACATCAAGTAGATGAAAAACCAGTACTTATAAAGTGGTTTTTCAAATTTGGTGTTTATTTTGATATTTTTTTGAAATCAATGAAATCCAGCTTACCAACATGTTTATTCGAGATGTTCTTTTGAAAAAAAATAACGCAAGCTAGGCGAGGCGTTGTAACTTGTAATTATCCGTAATGTGGTTTTCCACTACAAAAACAATTCGCAAGTCTATTGTTCATTCACAACATTTTTTGAAAAACAACATACCTAGAAAATAACCCGAACTTGTAAGATGGTTTTTCAAATTGTATTTTGGGTAAGTATTTTTTGAAAAACAGCGTTTGTTAAATAGAGGATCATAACTCATAAAGAGGTTTTTCGTTATTTTTTGCTCAAAGTACAAGGTAGTTCATCAAGTTTTAAGCGTTTTCGCCGTTTTTCTCTGAGACCGGAAGAATTAAAAATGAATTTTTTTCCTCGCCATTTTAGATTTCACATTTCATGGAAGTATAAGGAGAGGGGGAGATTTCAAAATCGTCTCGAATTCACGTTGTGAGAGGGAGGAGGAGAAAACAGGATTATTTTTGTGCAAGAATTGCAACAATGAAATGAATTCTTCGGTTTGGGGGGGGGGATGATAATTTTTTGCCAGATTCCATAAAATTCTTCGTTTTCCAAGAACTGTCAAAATCAACACCAAAGTTTGAAAACCCCTCTTACAATGACTGATTTTTCATCTACCTAACGTTGTTTTCCAAAAAAGATCTTCAACAAACAATAAACATTCATATTATTATTGTTTTTTAGAAAATACAATCTGAAAATATTTTTTCAAAGTCGACCAAAATTGAACAATTTTTTATGATTTTTAACAACTTTTTAGTATTAAACGATGAAAATATGTACTCACATTAGTGTAACCAAAAGATACGATGTAAGTGTTCAGAAATAGCGCCCATAAGCCTGTGGATCCTTGCCAATATTGGCAAATGTGATGCCATTGACCGGTCAAAAGTTTGGGTGCTTTTTCTTCCGAAATCAATGTGTTGAAAATTTTAAATATTACAACCGGTGTATTTTGTTTTTTCTTTATTTTCCATAAAATTAGTTGCTCTTTTTGATTTCCTGTAAATTAATGAAAATTTATTTTATTCAGTTCATTGAATATCCACTTGCCTTTTTTGTCCAGCGTTTGCAATTTGTTTCGCACAAATTGTACATTGGGAAGCACTTACCATAAGAGAAGAGTATATTTTGATCCAAAATGGTGATCGGTTTGTACCATAGACACATTGCAAAGTCCAACAAACCTTGTAAGTTTACTCCAAATTTGATGTACTGAAAATGTGTATAATTATTATTCTGTAAATTAAATTGGATGAGAGGCTCGGAAGAGTAACCATAATCGCGGAATTCATAGGTACAACGTTTCAATATCTAATTGTAAGTAAGTACATTTTTTTTTTTTTTTTTTTTTGAATACCAACCCCGTTTATTTCAATTTTTTGTAAAACTAACTTTTAAATGATTTTAAAATTAGGTACACCAAAAAATTGAAGACAAATTATAATGCATACATATTAAAGTTTTGCAAAAATAACACAAGTAGATTCAAAGCCTTCGGAAAAAAATTTAAAAATACTACAAATCATTCGAATAAAAAAAACTATAAAATTACTGTCAATTATTTTCCAAAATTTCTCCTTACCTGGCCTGTAGTTTTAGTAAACTGAATTTTTTTCTCATTCAAATACTGATACTGTTGCATCCCCTGTTGATCGAGCTCCGATTGCACAAACTCCTTGGTTTTGGCTCCGGTTACAACGAAACAACGTAAGTTAGCGATAAAAATAATAATAAATTTATCCAATTTCATCGCACCGATTACACATGCTACGTTCATGATTTATAGATACTCTGCGGATAGGTATAGGTACTTAGATTCGTCGATATTATTTTAATAAGGAAAAGAATCGTAGAAGGGGAAATGATGAATTTTACAATCACCCGCAGCACGCTGCTGGACATAATAATAATCAGCACGTGAGCTAGAGCACTGAACAATTGACAGAATGTTCACATTGAGTTGGCAGGCAGATACATTTACACATTTATTACCACTTTAGTATTCCATATGTTGTATGTGCGGTTTGAAACGGTAACTCTCTCAGGTTAATGCCAATATCCTAGGTAACTTTGGCAAGTAGAGTGGTAGTAAAACTCTCGATGATATAATTTTTAATTTAGTTTTGAAAAAATTAGATTTAGAGGGCATCTCTCTAGAAAAAAATAATACAGATGTCTAATTGAATTGTAGTTACTTCGTTGTTAATGTTGATCATGCTCTTTTGTTTTTCTCGACATCTTTGTTAGTTTTTACACCGAGGAAAATGTCACGTACTGAATCAAACTGTAAAGTGAAAGCATTATTAGTTATGTCATTGCGAATGTGCGGCGGCATTTCTTCCTTTTTATGTTTTTTATCGAGATGATTCTAATATTGTTTGTAGGTAGAGTGGGTACCTATCGACGTGTGTTTCGTTGTCGTTTGGAAATTTTTTTCCTCGAAGAAAATATTGTTCAATTTTAATAGATGAACTTTTACCATTTCGTTGACCGGTTAACGTAATAATCAAGTTAATAATTAGACTGTTGTGATATTACATAATATACTTTTTTAACTGAGTAATTCATTTTTTTTAAAAACATAAGAAAACTAAATAATGTATTAACAGTGATTATATGCATATAGGACAATTGGACGTTGAGTAGGTCTAGGTACCAGGAAAAAAAGAATAAAAATATAGTTTTGATAAAACGAGTACCAAAGCCGCAGAATTTCACTTTTTTGTGCAAGACGTCTGTTCGCATAATCATATTCAAAATATTATTGCCGCAAAAAACCACTAATTGCACGTTAATGTAGAACAGTGTAACTACCTAAGAGAAGAAACTATGTACGATGTGTATTATGGAATATGGAATGATGTTATGATATTGCACAAATTTTTGTGGTTATAACGACCAATAATATATGATTCAATTAAATGACCGAATTGATTAATTGGGATGACCGTAGTAAGATTATCAATTCTTGCTGACTTCATGCAAAAAGTTATGTTCGTACCTCGTAACAATGTGAGATTTTTTCTCACCAGGGAAGACCGGTACAAAAATCTGTGAACCGGACGAAGATGAATCGACTGAGGACTCCAAAATACAGCATCAGCCAAAATTTCAAATGCTGAAATTCATTTTTAGATTCTGAACGAATTTTTAAAAATTCAAATTTGGAACAAAATGGAAAACAAAAGAAAATTTCGCCACATTGATCTTCTACCATATTTTCGACCCCCCCCCCCCGAGTTGATCGGTGAAGGTGATGGTTCAAATCGTTTCAGCTGTAAGTGGGAGCTACCACTCAAAATTCTGAAAAAATTCTACAGATGTACCTTTTGATGCTTTTTTGAAATATTCAAGCTTCGAGGTGAGATCTCCTAATGGTGGGAGAGCACCCCCCCACCCCAATTTTGGGAAAAACTTTCGAAAAAAATCTGGGGCATGTGATATATCGAATGGTATGTTTTTAGTAACGCTGAACACGAATATGACGTTGGATTTTTGATTGGACCCAATCCACAGTCCCCAGCCTCTCCCCAAATGGGGTAAAAGTCCAAAATACGTATGGGGTTTTGTTCGTGCGGCACATGAAATAGTATGTTTTTGGTGATGCTGAATACAAATATGACGTCAGATTTTTAATTGGACCCATCCACTGCCCCCAGCACCCCCAAGGGGGGTAACCCCAAAAAAATGGTTTCGTTCGTGTGACACATGAAATAGTACGTTTTCAATATCGCTGAACACGAATATAGCCCTAATTTTTCAAATTAACCTCACCCATTGCTCCCAGAACCTATTTGTTGGGGGCCGTGGATGGGGTTCAATCAAAAATCTAACGTCATATTCGTGTTCAGCGTCACCAAAAACATACAATTCGATATATCACATGCCCCAGGTTTGTTTTTGAAAGTTTTGTTCAAAATTGGGGGTGCGGGTGCTCCCTCCCCATTAAGAGATCCCATCTCGAAACTTGAATATTTCAAAAAAGCATCGTAAAGTACATCTACGAAAATTTTTTCAGAATTTTCAAATGGCAGTTCCCACTTACAGCGTCATTTTGAAAGTTCAACTTTCAAATTTTAAAAATTTCAAAATGCTTAAAAAGTTCAAAATTCAATGCCCTTTTGAGCTGTGAAATCAGTTTTGATCAAAGTTTCATAGCTTTGGAGGAATGCGCTGCTGAAGTTGAGTACTCGAGCCAATGTGAAAATAATGGAAGGACCCTCCCACCCACTGAGAAGGGCTGGGACCAAACTGATTGCAAGGTTTCTTACTTGCTGGGTGGGTAGATATTGTGAAAAAAAAATGAGCGAAATCGAAAGACATGGCTGCCGGTTATTTTTGAAAAAAAAAAAAGCAAAATCAAAATTCGCTAAAGGCTCCAGAACGGTTTGAAACAATCACTAATCGACTCGGAAGATTGAAAATAGAGTGTAAAACCAAATTTCATATTTCTAGCTCAGTTAGACAAATTTTTGATTTTTTCCCTATTTATGGCCCAAATTTGAGTATTGTCGAGTTTTCCAAAAATTCATAAAAGAATTTTAGAATTGAAATTTTGGCTGGTGCTGTATTTTAGGGTCTTCTATCGATTCTTCTGTGTTTAGTTCGAAAAAATTTTCGCCGAATGGGCCAATTTAACTATGTATAGTGCAGGCAGTGTGAATTTCGCCTTTTTGGAAAAGTTATCGAAATTACGAAAAATTGGTTCTTTCTACAAAACTACCACAATCCAATCACCGAAAAGATAGCAAATAATCAAAACACCATCTAGGTATCGCGATAAAATCACTAAATTACTCTCTCGGTTCAACGTTGTCGTGGAAAGAACATCCACACAGGCGGCAGCTCTGGGACAGGGACAAGGACACATAATTCAAAATTCAATGTACTCTGGGAAATGGGTAAATGAAACCGCCACAACAACCTGCGTTCGATGCCTGATCATCGTTTCGCGTACACCGCAGCAATCAAGAAAATTACCTCGCGGCCTAATTTATACACTCGCATACGTATTTCATCTCAATATGCGCATAAATTCCATTAGAAAATCACAGCACACATATACCACACGTCGATAATGGTAATAAGATGGTATTCATCAACGTTTGATGATTACGACGACGACGAAGATATCTACCTAGCTACCGGTGCTGGTGAGTGTTGACGAATCTAATCTATAATTTATTTTGATTACCGCCGCGTGCCATTTTTTCTACGTAATATACTTTCAAATGCGAATCATTCTTTTCCCTCTTGATCTTTCTTTTCAAGTCGTCGACAAGTCAACGCGGCAGGAGAAGAAAGCTTTCGGTTCGGTTTGCCTGACTAGAGCTAAAAAAGGTACTTATAGAGATAGAGAGACGTGCATTTCGCATCGGAGATGGAAAAAAATACGATTTTTCTTTCTGCAAAAGTCACGCCACGCCGAGCCGGCTGTAAATAAACCGTGTACCTTTCCGATGAAATATTCACTCGTGAACTACGACCAAAATGCCCGTTCAATATTCATAAAGATATTTTCAATCGGTCGAAAAAAACATGAGAAAGCGAGAGAAAAAAACCCAGAGCTTGGTAGGCCGATGACGCGGCGCGGCGATGTAAATAAACTCTTCTATCGAACAGGTAAGAAGGGGTGGTTGGCGAGGGGAAAATTCATCTAGCGAGTTTTCACCTTTTTTTCTCTCTGTTTCTTTTTTTTATTTTATTTTCGATAAATATACCTGCACCTGGCTCGTGCATACGTGTATGTTTCTCTCCGCCATAGTTGGCTTTTTTTGAACCCCTGCACCTGTGCCCCTGATACCTCAACTACCACCGTACTCGTATTATACGTGCGTACATTAAACATTAATCATAAAAAGTAATAAAAGCCGTCGTGTGTCTTCACTTCAACTTACTCACACAAACGTGAGTGTTGGGGAAAAAACTCTCTTCAAACAAAAGTACCTCTGTAGTAGGTACCTGTGCCTACCTACGCGTACTCAAATATTTGTATACACGAGGAAAGTGAATCCTATATACATATGTACCTATAGCGATAAACAGGAGGTAGTCTTCGATCGATAATACTTCCACCGATGAGTAAAACGGCATACAGCATACCAGTCTGAAAGGTACACGAATTGATATATTTCATTATAGGTACAAATATGCACCATACAGGGTGTCCTATCTAACGGCTGCAGTACTTCATAAGGATCATTCACCCCATGGATTCAACTTACTCGTCGAAAATTACACTAGCGACGAGGTGTTCCATTAGAGTGTCAAATAATTCACTCCTTAATACAGCAACCAAAACTAGCCAACTGGTGCGAATTAGTTTGCCTACCTGAAAATTGAAAGGGACGAAGATATGCGGTATAAACTGCTGATTCTTCATTACCGAAATTTCGCCTCCGGAGGTGCTTTTTGAGGAGGGATACGAGTCCCAAAAGAAAGGTCATTTTTGAAAAAATCACAGTTTTTACAGTCTATACCCCATCTAACCTATGTATTTAGAAAAAAAATGTCCAATTCAAAAAGATTGTAATATTTGAGATTCTGCGTTGATCAAAGCCATTGCCATCACAATCTAAGACTCCTTTTAGGAGTTCACTGAGCAGTCCAAAATTTGCAATTCGCTTATTCATGGATAAACTCGCGTTTTGAAAATATTTTCTTTTCAAATATTTTACATTGATTGAGCCAAAACATCGAAATATATCATTTCTGAAACTGGGTAATTTTTTAAAACGCAATGGTGCTAATTTTTTGACCGTTATTGAAAATTTCAGATGATCGAGAAAAAAAGTCAATAATAAAATTTTTTCAGTTTTTTTGAACTGGCAACAATGATTGAAAAATTGGCAGAAATGTATTCCAAAATACTCCCTCATTTTCAGAAATGATATTTTTAGATGTTTTGGTATAATTAATACAAAATAAACGAGAAACATTTTTTTTCAAAACTCGAATTTACCCAAAAAAGTTAGTGCAACCTGGTCATTGAAACCCCAAAAGTGGTCTCGGATTTCTAAATGCAATAATGTTCCAAGTCAACGCAGAATCTCAAATATGTACGGTATCTACTACCGTTTGAAACTGGGCCATTTTTCCCAAAACGAGATGGGTAAGGGCAAAAGCTAAAAAACTTTTGTTTATTCGAAAATTCCTTTTCCTTGCGGGCCCATTTATCTTCCCCTCGAAGGACACCATGGGTGGGGTACAATTTTTTCTATGTGGCTTTCAACTCAAAATAAAGGTCTCTGCTGAGTTTGGTCAAAATCTTTTGGCCTGCTTTTTCGCGATCCTCCAATACATAATTTTCTAAGTGTTATAATTCTTTCAATTTTAGAATTAGGCATACAAATGATCAACTTTATAGCATTACAGACAAAATGGTGGCTCTTCAAATTCCCGTTTCTATGTTGTGCGAAATTTTAGATTTGAATTTTTGTTGGGAACCAATATTTCAAGCTGAAACCAATCGAAGCATCCTTGATTCATTTTTGGATTCGAGCTAATGGCTAATAGATAATAAATGGTGAAAAAACGAAATTAACCGGTAATTTTTAGTACCTACTCTTTTACTTAAAGTGCTCTGATTTCACTTTTATTTAAATTTTAGTCACCAATATTTTTCATTTGTCAGTAGGTATGGGTATGGCCATAAATTCGAGAAAATAGCAATTGGCAATACATGCCTATAAGGATTACGATTACGAATGTTGCACGGGACGGCGGTTTTGTGATAATTTTTCGAGAAACTTCGAATCCTAAAAGTAAGTTTTGATTTTCTGTAAATATTCTTAAATCTGACTCAGAAAGAAATATGTAATTGTAATAATTTCAAAACTCAAGAAGTACATCAGACAATTATTTTTCATAATTTCTTTCCCTAACCTTCGAGTAGAACGGGGTCATTCCAACAAAAAAGTGATTTTTTGCAATTCTCGATCACCTCTAAAAGGGTGTAATTTGCAAATCAAATTTAACTCGAATTCTCCAATTTTGATTGTAAATACATTTTCATTGGCTTCAAAATTTTGAAATTCGAATAGTCATTTCTTGTAGAAAAATTGAAAATGTAAAAAGAAAATCAAATGGGACCGAGCAAAGCGAGAGCAAACGCTCTTAAAAATTAGTTTCCACGAGGCCGAGGCATAAAAAACGATAGAATTCGAATGATTTTTTTTTTTAATCCTAAATTAAAAAAGAAAAGCAAATAGACCTGAGCGAAGCGAGGACAAAAGCGTCCAAAAAATAGTATTTTGAGGGGTATGAAAACTATATTTTCAGGTGTGATATTAGATACATGAAGAAGGTTGTTATTTTTGAATCAAAATTTTAAAATTCGAATGATGAGTTTTCATTTAAAAAAATTCAAACTTGAAATAGAAAAGCAAACAAGCCCGAGTGAAGCGAGGCCAAAAGCTTTCAAAAATTCATAATTCAAAATCTTAAAAAAGTCGACAAATAAACCCTTTTATATGTATAAAATTTGTACAAAATCCCAGAAAGAAAAGGAACATTGCTAATAATTTGAGAAACTTCGGGTCCTAAAAGTAAGTTTTCATTTTCTGTAAAATACTCTAAAATCTGACTCAGACAGTAATTAATTGTAATTTCAATAACTGAAGAAGTACATCAGGCATTATTTTTCATAATTTTTTTCCCTAACCTTCGAGTAGAACGGGGCTAAGCCAGAGGTCCTTAAAGTAGGGTCATTCCAACAAAAAAGTGGTTTTTTGCCATTCTTGGATAATGTTACTAGTGCATATAGTACTTCGATTACCTCTAAAAAGGCGTAATTTGAGTTTCTACACCTCCTTGACTCATTGAATTCTGAAATTCCATAAGTACATACAACTTCTAATCCTTCGTAAGTGACTTTAGAAATCAATGAATTGCGAAAAATTACGATTTCCTATCATGTTGAGTCATTGAAAAATTCAATTTTGGGAGAACTCAGCTACATTCGAGATCAGCATATTTAAAAATCGATTACAACACTTTTTACGATAATCTCGATCGGATGGTCTAAGTTTACTTTTTACGCTTGGAATTTCTCAAACACCTGCAAAGATGAACTTATAAAATTTGTTCGAAATAATATTAGCAAAAAAATGTTCATCGAGATATTCAAATCTGCTGAGAACGAACCCAACGCGAGCTTCACAAAATAAAACTTTCAATGGTACATAGAACAGTGCCATAACATTATTGAGAAATGGTCATTTTCGAAATCCAGCGATCTTCAAGTAGCTTGTAAAGGACTTAAAGTAGTATCAAATTTCAAATTCAATCTCAATGGTTCAGGAAGGTTTAAAAATTCGAAACGTGTCTTTTCAGGGGGTCCAAGTCCAGAACTGGCAAAACCCCATGTTTTTTCACACAAATGATCGTATTTTGACCTCTGAAGCTAATACTAACTCTCCCAAACTGAATTTCATCATTTCCGAACATTCAGAAACTTCTAGCACGATTTTAGATTCCTTCGGAAATTTTTTTTTGATTAGAAATCGTGCTGAAGACTCCAGAATTGCCTGGCTATAAACGATGAAATTTAGTTCGGAGAGTTGATGATATTATTTTCAGATTACATACCTAGATCTTTCTCTCTTTATTATAGAATGTTTCTCTCCCTCCTGCACTATACCCTCACATACCTTCATTATCGCCAATCAGTTTCCACTTCAAACCATCAGTCAAACAAATTCACGTTTGTTCATTTTGCTTTTCTTCATCCTCTCGAATGGTATGATATACGTATGTACAGTGATTCGTGTTAAGCTTTTGTAACTTGTGATAATTGCAAGTGTAAAGATTAATGTTTCATCAACATGGGTATGTGTTTTGATTACATTAATTCGTAATGGTAAGTATGGTATTTAAGAATTCAGCTTTTATCATTTCTACAAAATATTGAAGAAAAAGCATATCTCTACTTCCGAAAACAATCAAGTTGAGATTTTCGAAAATTCACCAAAAATCAAAAAATCCATGTGGGCAGCTGAAATTCTATTTGAGGGATTCCAGACTATGCTCAATCTCCATTATCATTCATTATATCACTGGAACTTGGACCATTTCGTATAATCATGTTTTCCCCTTATTTTCTCTTTCACTTATTTTGTAATGTATGTTGCTGTTGTTTTAATTATTTGTTAA
This sequence comes from Planococcus citri, assembly GCF_950023065.1. Lineage (NCBI taxonomy): Eukaryota > Metazoa > Arthropoda > Insecta > Hemiptera > Pseudococcidae > Planococcus > Planococcus citri. Next base: position 40,947,824 of record NC_088680.1, on the reverse strand, counting down.
TCCGGCACCCCACCTCGCCTCCGGGTATAGGGGTGTGATCATATAATCGTATTCAACGCTCTGCTTATAATATTTCAATAAATTTCAATTTCAATATTATTAAACGTTGACCCACAGGATCTCAACTTGTCGGAATCTTTCTAGAAAAACTGCTGATCTAATCAAGATGCCCCCTTTTAGCCTACTTCTCCCGAATTCACTTCATCGGTCGACTGAAAAGAGCTACTTTCTACGAAAATCCTAATCTCACACACGTCAGACACTCAATAGGACACCCTGTATACTATAAATCATCCAATACCCCACTCGATATCGCAAACAAGTCCCTTCCAATCCAACCTATCAATTTACACGTAATATAATACACTATGCGGCGCAGCAATAGGCCAAGCTAGGCGCAAAATACCAACCAACCAAACGTATAAAAGCTGTATAGGTGTAGATGTAGGTGCAAACATCGTTAAGCTCAGTCCGTTTTAACATGCAATATAAATGCTAATGATGTATAAGGCGAAAACATTCAAAAATTGTACAGTCACACCTCTTCGTTCTACTTCTCTTCTAGTCATCTTGCGACTAGAGACTCCTCTTTTAAAGGAATATCTCCTCGTGCCACATACTATACAAAAGTCCAACACCTACGTTCGTTTTTCTTTCTCGCAATAGATTCATTTTCGCTTAGCAGGCGATAGAACAGAATTTGAATAGAAATTGCTATTTTTTTCGAAACGATTTCCATTCGGTGTTTTTAAAAAACAAAAAAGAAACGAGTAATTAAATATAGTGCGACGATGGTCGTTTGTTTTTAATTCATTTCGCGCGGACCGGCACCCTTTTGAGGATCGTTATCGAAAAAAATAAAATTTGAATAATTCCTTTTCGCTTAATTTATTATATAACGCAGTTGAAATATTATTTGGTTGGGGTGGAATTGAAATTTCTCTTACGAAGAAGATATTTTTAATTAATTTTTTCCTTCTTTTTTGCAGGTATTCCTAATATAAATAATCATTTTTTATTTTATAGTTACATAACTGCGTTGCAGCCAAGTTCCAGTGTATTATAAATAATCGCTGCAAGAAGAAAAAGGATTAAGACTTGCCTAACTATGTAAACGTGGGGCGGATTGATCTCAAATCGGTTTCAGAGTATTTCACATTGGTGAAACCTAAAATTTGACAAGTTGGTTTTGAGCATGAAAAAAAGAAATAACGGATGTCGACCTCTAAAAAGGCACTAATTAGGTATACATACAGTAAATTATTAGTTATTTTTCTACACCAGTTTTAAATGTTTGAATTTGAAAACAAAGATACCCACAATATTGATTGAATGTCCCTATCGCTGATACCTCTGAAATGCAAAATTTTTACTAAATTTCAACTTAAAATTTCTATTTTAAAGCTGAAGCTCAAAACTAGCATCTAAAAGTATGGTAGCATAGTATGCGATTCAAGGTCTACTGCATAGATCAACTTTCAACAAAATCCCAGGAAAGGGGGCACAGTTTATGAAGTGCCCTAATGAGATCCGCCACCATTCAAAGAACAAAAAAAATTAATGGATACCAAATCGTGCATCTTCCACAATGTGTAGCCATGAAATAACTATCGTCTTCGAGAGTTGGAAAATTTCAAATAGCAAGCTGTAAATCATCACTTTGCTTTAATTGAACGATTTTCGTAAAAGGTAAGGATGGTAGGTATTTACTTTATACATATTTAACAAGGCGAATAGTGTACCTGTGGTTACGTTCAAAGAGAGGATTCTGCTCATTTGCAGTTGCAAAATGTAAATATTTGTCGTGTTTGTCGAATACTATCTAAACGTTACGTTTACCTATGTACAAGACTCAAAATGACCATGTTTTACTCGTCGTGTTCCACATATACAAGTCATCACCTACGAGTACATCATACTGTATTAATGGAAACGGTATCGAATATTTGCAATTGTATTGAGTAAATATTCAAGCCTTTTACCGCAAAATATCGATAAATCGAACTCGAGCAATAAAAATACACCCAACGTATTCGATACACAGCGTAAAAGATGACGAAAAAAATCCAATCTGTGAGAAAATTCAGTTTAATTCGAATATAGAATACAATTCATTTTACGCTAGCAGGTACGTGATTTTCGACGCGAACGGTAGTAGGTAATTTCGTACAGCGAAGGAAGAATCATTCTGTGCGAACATTCGTGATAAAAATATATAAATATTGACGAACGTCCTTATTGATAAATTTACTTAGCTTTCCAAGGTGAAAAAATGTCGTAAGAATTAATGAGAAATTGTCGCATTTTCATGGCATTTCCGTTCGGTTCACTCGACTGCCGAGCTTAGTTTTTAGAAAAATTCTTCGTCAAATTATTGTACGAGTGTAGTGCTAGGAAGGTAAGGTACCTTAAAATGGTAGAAAAGAATCGGGTCTCCGTTTGTATGTCATTTTCACGCAACCAAGACACTTTCGAAAATGAATCTTCGTTATAGTGAGCCATTTTTTCCAAATTAATGAACCGTTTGTATTGAAAGAAAAGCGAAGGGTTTAGTAGGTCGACATTCTCTCGCTTTTTTTTTGATTAATTTTTTATTTGAAGTGCGAATACCTGCGTGAATTTGAAATCCTTTATCCAAACTTGGATGCGGGGTTTCTCTGTCGATTTTCCTGGTCGAAGAATTTTTCTGGTTGTTTGAATGGCAATGGTCTCATTCAGATGATAGATATTTCTTTTTTTTTTTACAAAGGGAGTATCACGATTTGTACAAAAATCTCGTCATTATAAGGATTATTTTTGAATTATTTATCATCTATGTCAGACTTTTTGAAACTTGGAAAAAAAGATCAATTTCCAATAGGTATTTGTAGCATCTGACTGACTTTCGAGAACGTGGGAAAAATTGCGACAAATTCTTGACATTCAGCCAGACATTCAAAATTTTGTTTAAAAATCCTCTATTTCTAAAATTTCTGCAGCGATTAAAGGAATTTTACAATTTTACATACCTACTTTTTTAATTTGATGTGCCAAATGTACATAGGTAAGTTCAGAAGAAGATCTTGACTACCCAGAAGAACAGATTTTCGAATGTAAGCAGAGACCAAACCAAACAATCTTGTCCCCACGATCATTAAAATTAGGTAAACCCATTCATTATAGCCTACTACTTTTTCCTCAAGAAACTTTTTTTGGTAAGGGGATTTCCAGTGTTATCGATATTATGATGAAAAACCCTACATTCAATCAATATTAATAGCAAATACGAGTATTTGAATTACATAGTAAGTAATCTTCCAAGTATAGTACCTCTGACATCGATAAACTATACTTTGAAAAATGTATCATTCAGAGCGAGTTCTATTGGAACGTTTTTTAAATATTCTAACAAGGGAAGTACATATCTGAACCGGCAGCAAGATTTTTGAGTTCACAAAGGTAAATCGAAAGAGAAAGCAAAAACACATCACTACTCAAGATTTCAGGAGTTTTGAGCACTTTCCGATTTTTGAAGAAACTTTGAAAATCTTCGAGCCAAAACTAAAAAAAATCATCAAAATTTCATCAAATTAGCCTAGAAATGCGAAATTTGATATACATCCTATTTTTACTTGCCGAATCGATTTGAAATGGTTTTGAATTATTTTGAGCAATTCTGTAGTCTGTAGAAAATTTCTGAAAGTTGAAATTTCCACAAAATTTAACAAAATGAACCTGAAATTCGTCCTATACTGAACTTTAATTTCAATGTGTTGAGTCGACTGGAAGTGATTTTGAGCCGTTTCGGAGCTTCCAGCGGCAGTTTAGAAATTCCGGTTTAAAACCACTTTCAGTGGACTCAGAATGTTGAAATTATGACATGTAGTGCAATTCAGCTTCACAACTCGAGGTACTTGAGGAAATTTTGTGGAAATTACAACTTTCAAAAATCTATCAGACGCTTCAGAGCTACTCAAAACTACTCAAGACAGTTTCTAATCGATTCGCCAAGCCGAAAATCGGATTTTACCCCAAGTTTCAGCTTTCTAGGACAATATGGTAAAATTTTGATTTTTTTCATTACTCGCTCAACTTTGATTTTTAAAAATGCACAAAAATTGAAAAATATTTCGATATATTTTTAGATACTCTTCGGATCTAGCTTCGTCTGGTTTAAAAATTTATATGCCAGTTAAAATACTTCTTCGTTGGAGAAAAATTTTTGAATTTGGCAAAAAAAATCCGAAGAACATACAATAATACATCATCAATCATAATTTCAAGTGCTATGCATTTCAAATTTTGACGGATTTTCGAAAATTAAACGCTTCATTTCTCAAGAAAAAATGAATATTTCATCAAATTAAGATGGAAAGCCGATATCCAGTTCATATTTCATTTCCGACCTCATGAATCGATACCTTGAAATAAGTACAATACGCAATTGAATAATAAGTCAAGTGCTTTTTGCCAATAGCACCAATCTTGGAATAATCGGTCTCGTGGTTCTTTCGATCCGTTTTCCCGAGTTCAAATCAAATGGACATCTATTGAGAGCTGGAAAACTCAAAAATCCACTGAATAATCCAAAACGTGCATTTTAACAGATTAAGAAGGCCAAAAGCAGAGTAAACAAATTTCAGCTTCGTACCAGCAATCGACTGTATTATTGAACTTCTTCCAAAAAAAAAAAGGATCCAAATCGTACCAAGCTTTCAAAAATTCGTCAAACATTAAGAAATGAAATTCGACGTCAGAAATTTTACTCGATGGTGTATTTTGTATGATGGATGCTCTTTCGACTCTTCGCTGTCTAGGGCAACATCTTTCCGCCAGTCAGAATACCTCTCTCAAGAGTTCGTTTTCAGAACTTGCTGAAAAAAGAAGGTGCAGCAGAAAAAAATAAAAGAAATCTCAGACTAGTAAGTAAGTACTTTTTTTAATTTTTCAATTTAAAAAACTCAACAAAAATCATCATTAGGCATTTTATACAGATAATCTTTCCGTTCAGGATTATTTGTCTTCCATTTCAAACACACTACATACATGTATTTAAACAAAATGATAGCTTAAAATTGTATTATCATTAGGCAAACTGATAGTGACAATCAGTTGATTGCCCAAAACACGCGAATAAGAAGTTACTCGTATATTGATCCTGCAATAAAAGAAATTCGTTCTTATTTGATCTTTACGTTTCAATATACGAAGTCTTATTGTAAGAATGCAACAAAAGCAATGTTATTTTTTTATTTGAACTAGCAGGTAACCAGATTTGCATTCATTTCCTATAAAAATGATGTATTTCTATTTACGTAGGTTATCTCTTTGCGTACATTGAAAAAAAAATCACTGTTTTTCAATCAATTTGTGTGAGAAAATGAGAACGAGTAATCAATTCAAGTCGCATTCATTAGTTATTCTAACGGTCACATGTACCGAATAGGTAATTATATTTTCTAATAGGTACCACGTCATTAGTGCCTGACTACTTAACACACAGGTCGGACGTACATGTAAAGGAAGATAAAGAGTTGTAAATTTCAGATAGGTAGTTCAGTTGTTCGATAATCGTAGAGTAACGTAATGTAATTCATTCGTGCGTGAATGTTCTTAATATTTGTTTTGTATAAAGATAAAATGAATCGTGAAATGTAACATCAAAACACTAACAATGTTCAGCAAATACAGAAATTTTCAAGCTGTAGTTCAGGTAATTTTTTAAAAAAATTTGAACGTTAAACAGCTATATGAGTAGGTAGATTAATTCTAACAAACTAATATTCTTTTTTTGAAGCCTATCTTTCGAAGATTGTCTACGGCATTAAAGACTGATGAAGGAGTTAGCCAATGTAACTCGAATTATACAAGTACTCTAAATATTCACGAACCCGGTAATCACTTACCCATATTCAGAATTTTGAACGAAGATGGGCAACTGAATGATCCATCTGTTTCTTTGAATGTAAGTCAAACTCAAAGCTACTTACGTATCTCACAGATGTTTACACCCTCTATTTTAAAATTATTTTTCATTATAGTTAGATGAGAAAACATTGATCTCCATGTACAAATGCATGGTATCGATGAAAGAAACCGATAAAATTCTGTACGAATGCCAACGTCAAGGTAGGATATCTTTTTATATGACGCATTACGGCGAAGAAGCAGCTTCAGTAGGAAGTGCTGCAGCTTTGAACTCGGATGATTTGGTTTTTTCGCAGTATCGTGAAGTTGGTAGGTGTTGGATATCTTTTTTTTTTTTTAATCTAACGTGAATCTTTTTCAAAATACACACGACTCATCGTTACATCACGATTAGGTGTCCTACATTGGAGAGGTGTACCTCTCGACGATTTAATCAATCAATGCTTCGGTAACGAGGAAGATCTAGGAAAAGGGAAACAAATGCCAATACATTATGGATCAAAACAACACTCGTTCGTTACAATCTCATCGCCTTTAGCCACTCAAATACCTCAAGGTAAACAATTTT